>NC_089504.1:333249933-335707433 GCF_036850995.1 Saccopteryx leptura
TTATGAATTAATAACAATCTAATAGGAAGAAAATGAGTAAAGAGAAGTACAGGTGGCCTGACCAGCGGTGGCACAGTAGATAATGCGTCGACCCGGAACACTGAGCTTGCTGGCTCTGAGTGCGGGCTTATCAGCACCGGGTCATTGGCTTGAGTGGGGATCGTCCCCACAATCCCAGACTCGCCAGATTGAGCCCAAAGGTCACTGGCATGAAAAGCCCAAGGTTACTAGGTTGAGCAAGGGGACACGGGCTGGGCTCTGGTCCAGGCACATACAAGAAGCAATCAATGCACAACTAAAGTGAAACATCTATGGGTTGATGTTTGTCACCTTCTTTTTCCCTTCCTGTCAGGAAAGGAAAGGGAAAAGTCTGTAAATGAGGAGACACAAATAGTCCATACACATGTTCAACCCCAAAGGTGAAGGGATTAAGAAGTACAAATTGGTAGTTACAAAACAGTCATGGGGATGTAAAGTACAGCATAGGGAATATAGTCAATAATATTATAATAGCTATGTATGGTGCCAGGTGGGTACTAGAATTATTGCAATGATCACTTTGTAAATTATACAATTGTCTAAGCACTATGCTGTACACCTGAAACTATTATAACATAAAATATTGAGTGTCAACTGTAATTGGAAAGAAAATAATCAATCTTAGCAGTAATCACCGAAACGCCAAGTTAAACCACAATGAAATACACTTTCACACTCACCAGCTTGGCAAAAACTACAAATGTGGATGAAACTAAGCATTGGTGAGTATGTAGAGCAACAAGCACTCTGACCAGGGCAGGAGGGACTACACACTGCCTCTGTTTGGAAAAAAGCAGGAGGTGAAAACAGCCTCTGACCTTATCATTCTGCTCCCAGGAATACATCCCTGAGAAACTTACATATAGAAAGGACACTGACAATAGTAAAGAAGAGTAGAAACAACCCAAATGCCAATCAACAAGTGAGAGAGTTAAATAAACTGGGTATCTTTACACAAAGCAAAAGGAACTATAGTACCTAACCTGTGATGGCCGGTTCGAAACCCCAGGCTTGTCCGGTCAACTCACATATGACAAGCAATCAAGAACAACTAAAGTGAAGCAACTATTCATACAATCTCACTCCCTCTCTTTTTCTCCCTCTAAAATCAATAATATATATATATTTTTAAATCTTGCCCTGGACAGATAGCTCAGTTGGTTAAAGCGTCCCCCAAAGCTCAGGGGTTGCCATTTCAATCCCCAGTCAGGGCACATACAGGAGCAGACTGGTGTTCCTGTCTCTCTCCCGCTCTCCCTTGCTCTTTCTCTAATACCAATACAATACACGTGTTTTTTTTTTAAATTCCCTAAGTGGCCTGACCAGGCGGTGGCGCAGTGGATAGAGCGTCGGACTGGGATGCGGAAGGACCCAGGTTCAAGACCCCAAGGTCGCCAGCTTGAGCACGAGCTCTTCTGGGTTGAGCAAAAAAAGCTCACCAACTCGGACCTAAGGTCGCTGAGCAAGGGGTCACTCGGTCTGCTGAAGGCCCACGGTCAAGGCACATATGAGAAAGCAATCAATGAACAACTAAGGTGTTGCAACGAGAAACTGATGATTGATGCTTCTCATCTCTCTCCATTCCTGTCTGTCTGTCCCTATCTATCCTTCTCTCTCTCTGTCCCTGTAAAAAAAAAATTTTTTTAAAAATCCCTAAGCGAAGAAAAAAGTCTTAACTGCTGGCATGAAAAAATTCTCTGAGGAATCTCCACCACACACACAAATGTATCTAGTAAAAATATGGAATAGCCTGTGATTCCACTTAGCAAAATTCAAAAGCATACAATGTGTTAAGCATATAAATGTACGTGGTAAAGCTATTAAGAACAATAGGTTAATGATTATAACAAAATCCAGGTTAGTGTTTCCCTGGGGCTGGGGGAGAGAGGAAGATCCATTTAAGAAGCAGTATAAAAGGAACTTCTAAAGGGCTGCTGGTGCTCTGTTTCCTAAGTTAGCCGAGCACACGACTACTGTACTTTACTATTCTTCTTTACACTGTACATATTTCTCATATGACCTTTTGTATATATAGTTCACAATGTTTAAAAACTCAATAACTTTCTTACATTCCAACAGTATCCAGTTAAAAATAAAATGTAAAAAAAGAAAAGAAACATTTTATTCCCTAGCAACAAAAACATAAAACACCTAGGGACAAACCTAACAAGAAATGTTCACAACGGCCATGAAGAAATCTATGAACTTTTTTTTTTAATTTTTTATTTATTCATTTTAGAGAGGAGAGGGAGAGACAGAAAGAGAGAAGGGAGGAGGAGCTGGAAGCATCAACTCCCATATGTGCCTTGACCAGGCAAGCCTAGGGTTTCAAACCGGCGACCTCAGCATTTCCAGGTCGACGCTTTATCCACTGCGCCACCACAGGTCAGGCCAAAATCTATGAACTTTTACTGGTTTCTATAAAAGAGATGAGGATAGAAAAGAAGAAATAAAGAAATATAGGACAGACCATATTTCTAGAAGAAGACTCAATATAGGTATTATTTTATAAATTCACTATTATTCTAAATTTGATTATAAAATTTGTAGAAAAACAATGAAATGATTGTAAATTTCAAATACAAGAATGAATAAAGAGGCAAGCATAACCAAGGTTATTTTGAGAAAGAATTTGCACTGCTAGGTATTAAAATATATGAAGTCACAACAAAAAATATGATAGTAGAAGAAAAGAGATAGATTAATGGAAAAACAAAGTCTGGAAGCTAGTATGTTTACACAGTATGATGAAACTAACATTTAAGGTTATCTCAATACACCAAAGTTGCAGGTTCAATCCCCAGTTAGGGCACATACAAGACTCAACCAATGATGGCATAAATAAGTGAAACAACAAATCAGTGTTTCTCTCTCTCTCTTCCTCTCTCTCTGAAAAAATAAATCAATCATTAAAAAAACTTAGTCAGGGGAAGGGAGGAAGGATAGCTAGTGTCTAAGATCAAAACCCATAACCTAGTAACACCTAATTACTGAACCTGGGAGGTTAAGGAAGGGGGGAGTCATCGTTTGTCTTTTGTACCTTTTAAATTTTAAACATGATTATAATGGATATTCAAACAATAAATTTAAATTTAAAATATAGTTGGCGGGGAGCCTGGCCTGTGGTGGTGCATTGGGTAAAGCGTCGACCTGGAATGCTGAGGTCACTGATTCAAAACCCTGGGCTTGCCAGGTCAAGGCAGATACAAGAAGCAACTACTGTGAGTTAATGCTTCCTGGTCCTCCCCCTTTCTTTCTCTCTCTCTCTCTCTTTCTCTCTCCTCTCTCCTCTCTCTAGTAAATCAATAAATAAAATCTTTAAATGTGTGTGTGTATGTGTGTGTGTGTGTGTGTGTAGTTGGTGGGGAAAGAAACTAAACTGAAAGAACTGGTGGACAAGTTAGAAAGAAAGAAAATGAAAGTCTTTTCTCACATCATATACTAAAATAAATTTCAACTGGGTTAGAGATGAACATAAAAGAGAACACGCAAAGGAAAAGCCAAAACCAAATAAAGAACCAGAAGAAACTACAGGTGAATATTTATCTGACCTTGGGGTAGGGAAGATCTTTTAAACCCCAAAAAGCAAAGGAAGAAATCATAAAATGAAAGGACTGATGTCCTTAACCATGTGCTCAGACTGCCATAACAAATGCCATAGAGATTGGGTCACTTAAACAACAGACATTTATTTCTAACAGTTCTGCATGTGGGAAGTTCCAGATCAAGGTTCCAGGAGATTTGGTTCTTGGTGTGGACTCTTCCTGGTGTGCAGACAGTGGCCTTCTTGCTGTGTGCTGAGATGGCCTTTCCTTGGTGCATGCAGAGGAGAGAAAAGAGAGCCAGCTCTAGGCTGTCTCTTCTTATTAAGGGCACTAATCTCATCAAGAGGGCCTCATCCTCATGGCCTTACTTAACTCTAATTACCTTCCAGATGTCCCATCTCCAAATATCATCACATCGTGGGTTAAAGCTTCAACATAATGATTTTGGGAGAACACACATATTCAGTTCACCATACCATATATACATTAGATACTTCTCTATATTTAACAATAATAATAGAAAAACAATGCCTGACCAGGCAGTGGTGCAGTGGATAGAGTGTCGGCCTGGGACCCTGAGGTCCCAGGTTCGGAACCCCGAGGCTGCCGGCTTGAACACAGGTTCATCGGGCTTGAGTGCAGGCTCACCAGCTTGAGCACAGGATTGCCAGCTTAAGCGTAAGATCATAAACATGACCCCATGGTCACTGGTTTGAGCCCAAAGGTCACTGACTTAAAGTCCAAGGTCACTGGCTTGAGCAAGGGGTCACTGGCTCAGCTGGAGCCCCCCAGGTCAAGGCATATATGAGAAAGCAATCAATGAACAACTAAGGTGCCGCAACTATGAGTTGATGCTTCTCATCTCTGTCCCTTTCTGTCTGTCCTGATTCATTCCCTCCCTCCCTCCCTCTCACTCTCCCATCCTTCTCTCCAGCTAAAAAAAGAAAAAGAAAAAAGAAAAACAAACACTGAATTGAGAAAAAAATGTGTTGCATATAAGTCAACCAATATTCTTATGGATAAGTAAACATGTTTAATAAAAGGCAGATTATAAAGTCACTTATATAGACTGATCTCAATATTTATTTATTTTTAATTTTAATTTATTTTTTATTTATTCATTTTAGAGTGGAGAGGGAGAGACAGAGAGAGAGAGAGAGAGGAGAGACAGAGAGAGAGAAGGGGGGAGGAGCTGGAAGCATCAACTCCCATATGTGCCTTGACCAGGCGAGTCCAGGGTTTCGAACCTGCGACCTCAGCATTTCCAGGTCGACGCTTTATCCACTGCGCCATCACAGTTCAGAGACTGACCTCAATATTTAAACACTAAACAGTGGTTATTCCTAGAGGTTGGGAATCACAGATTTTAATTTTCTTCCTTGCTTTGGTATATTTTCTAAATTTTCCACAATAAACATGAATTATACTTTCATAATATTTTTTTAAATGACCATCATTTTCAAGAAGTGTTATGCCATAGTCAAGCAACATCAGGGACAGAGAGTCCCATTCTGAAAACTTTAAGGATGGTTGACAAGTCAGGTGCCCCGCCCCACCCAGAGTCTGAAATGCATGATCCATCTCGCTCTATGAAGGAACCTCTGAAGGAGGCCAGTACCTCTCCCCAGCGGAGGCAGCCATGATGGGGATCTTGCATCAGTAAAAATCCCGCCCCATGAGAAAGGGAAGACTTATGTGAGATGGCTCCAAAGTGACAGAACAGACCCAGAGACGGAACAATAAAGAGGCAGATATCAGCTTAAAAGAGGGAAGAGCCTCACCAGGCGGTGGCGCAGTGGATAGAGTTGGACTGGGATGTAGAGGACCCAGGTTCAAGACCCCGAAGTCGCCAGCTTGAGCGTGGGCTTACCTGGTTTGAGCAAAAGTTCACCAGCTTGGACTCAAGGTCTCTGGCTTGAGCAAAGGATTACTCGGTCTGCTGAAGGCCCGCGGTCAAGGCACATATGAGAAAGCAATCAATGAACAACTAAGGCAGTGGTCCCCAACCTTTTCTGGGCCACGGACCTGTTTAATGTCAGAAAATATTTTCATGGACCGGCCTTTAGGGTGGGACGGATAAATGTATTACGTGACCAAGACAAGCGTCAAGAGTGAGTCTTAGACGGATGTAACAGAGGGAATCTGGTCATCTTTAAAAAATAAAACATTGTTCAGACTTAAATATAAATAAAATGGAAATAATGTAAGTTGTACATTCTTTCTCTGCGGACTGGTACCAAATAGCCCACGGACCGGTACCGGTACTGGTCCATGGCCCAGGGGTTGGGGACCACTGAACTATGGTATCACAACGAAAAACTGATGATTGATGCTTCTTATCTCTCTTTGTTCCCGTCTGCCTGTCCCTGTCTATCCCTCTCTCTGACTCTCTGTCTCTGTAAAAATTTAAAAAAAGAGGGAAGAATTTCTGCCTATCTGAGCTGTCCCTAAATGCAAAACACTATACATACAGTGTCTCCTGTCCTGGTCCATCCATGACTCAGAGATGCTTGGAGGAAGGTATCTTACATCAGGACGAGAGCTAAACTAGACATTAATTTTTAATTATATAAGTATTTTTTCCTTTAAGAATTTTAAAAAATAGTATACTTAAAATAAGTGATTTGAGGTATATAAATTATATATCTATAAAACTATTAGAAAGTATCAGAGAGAAGGCGAAATTACTCTTTGATATCTCTCTCTCTCTCTCTCTCTCACAGACACACACACACACACACACACACACACACACACACAATCCTAGTCCCTAGCCCCCTTCCTAGAGATAACAGCTATTATCAGTTTGGAATGCATTTTTCTAGACCTTTCCATATGCTTTTACATGTAGGTATGTATATATACCTGTATTCATATAAAGTATATTGTACATATAAAGTATGCCCTTTCTAAAAAGGGCATCATCATGTATTTATCACTTTGAAACTTGCTTTCTTCATCTTACAATCTTAGAGATTCATCTACATTATTATATAAAGGTCTAAATAATTATTTTTCCCATGGCTTTATAAATCGGATCCCTATGAATTTTTTTCTTAATTATACCCCGGCATTTTGGCCAACCTGGCATCTTCTGAGCCTCAGGTTTGTTCCGTCATTCCTCCTTACGATTCCAATCACCGCCCAACAATGAGATGGGCTACCCTCGTTCCTAGCAGCATCTGAGCACAGGCCGAGTGGCCACCCACCCTGGATACTCATTGAGGAGACTCCTGAATGGGGAGGAGGCCCTCTGAACCCCAAGATGCTGCATCTCTGTAAATTAGAAGATGAGTAAATGAGAAGAGGGTGGGAGCTGAACAAGAGGAAACTTTACAAAGTCTGTCATGAGTTTAACTGCCGGAAGGCGCCAGACCCAATGACAAAAATACACCAATATGTAAATTAGGCGTGAATGCAGCTGTGGGAGTCAGGCAGGGCAATACTAGCAGTGTGCCTCCTCACCAGGTACACCCGCCACCAACTTCGTATGGATCCCACAGCAGGCACTGCAACACTCAATAGATTAACTGTCCATAATTTCCTAAATGCTTTTACATTATGTGCTAACTATGATTCTATTCCACAGAGGCTTAACTGTGATCTTTCTTAAGGAGCCCCAGTATTTTTAGCCACATATAACTGCCACGTGAAAGAAGGGCTGCTCTCCCAGTGAACACTGCTTACTCTACAAGCCGGCGCATAGCCCTTGACACCCGATGTTTGCAGGCAGCTCGCTGCTGTGGTGGGTTGAGAGTATCTGTGCGACTCTGTATTCTCTCCATATTCTGCAGTTTCTCCAAGCCAATCTGGCATCCCACAACAAGCAGAAGGCCACAGATACCACCTCTCTTACCATCAGTGAGAAAGGGGCAGCTTCACCTACTCAACTCGGCAAAACCCGAACTCAAACCCAAATCCAACTGAGTGGAGGGGGACGGGAGCACAGCAGAACTGAGAGTGGTCCTGCTCCCACATCCCCAGGGCTGTCCCCTCTCAGAACCTAGGTGCCCCCCCCCATGTCACCTCCAACCTCTCTCAAGAAATCTGCAATTCCAGGTACAATGACGTCAAGAATGTGGCTCCTGCCTGACTAGGTGGTGGCGCAGTGGATAGAGCGCCGGATTGGGATGCGGAAGGACCCAGGTTCGAGACCCCGAGGTCGCCAGCTTGAGCGCGGGCTCATCTGGCTTGAGCCAAGAGCTCACCAGCTTGGACCCAAGGTCGCTGGCTCCAGCAGGGGGTTACTCGGTCTGCTGAAGGCCCACAGTCAAGGCACATGTGAGAAAGCAATCAATGAACAACTAAGAAGTCGCAACACGCAAAGAGAAACTGATGATTGATGCTTCTCATCTCTCTCCGTTCCTGTCTGTCTGTCCCTGTCTATCTCTGCCTCTGTAAAAAAAAAAAAAAAAAAAGGGAATAAATAGGAAATTAAAAAAAAAAAAAAAGAATGTGGCTCCTATATGGAAATGAAGTGTCTGTATTTATGTCCTGGGTTTAGGGTCACTGCTGCCTTTTTCGCTGAATTTTACTGAAGTATGACACAAATACACAGAGAAGTACACATATAAAAACTGATGGGATTTGGGGATTGTGAACACACCTATGTGACCAACACCCAAATAAAGAAACCAAACCTTGCCAGCCTTCCAAAGCCTTCCTGGTGCTTCTGGGAACCTACTCCTCTGACTTCCAACACCTTACGTTCATTTTGCCTTTTGTGCACTTCGTAGAAATGGAACTACACGGTACAAGCTCTTTTTCATCTGGCTCCTGTGCTCAGCAGTGTTTGTGCGATTCACCTGTGTCCCGTGTGGCCGCAGATTGTTCGTTCTCACTGTTAGAGTGTCCTATTGTGTATATTCACCCCAATTTATTTGTTCATTCTACTGCCAAAGGACGTTGGGTGATTTCCAGTTTATGTCTATTACAAACAGTCCTCCTGAGCATTCTCGCCCAGGTCTTTTCCCTGCAGCCTTTTGCCCATCATAAGATATAAAAGGTTGAAAACCATTGCTTTAAGCCTCAGATCTTGAGAAAGCTAATCTGTCCCACCTCTACAATTTACCCTTTCTTCTCTTTAAACATAGTCCTTCCAATAAAGGAAGAGCACTATTGGCCACAGGAGTCAGACTTCCTAAAGCCCTATTCTACCGCCTAGTTGCTATGTGCCCTTAGCGGCAAGCACTTCAACCTCTCTGTGCATGTTTCCTTACCTATAAACAGGAATAAAAATAGTTCTAAGTTCATTTGGTTGAGGGTTAAATCTGGAAACAGTGCCTGCACTTAGCAAGCACTCATCAATGTCAGTAGGTATGATTACTGCCAAAGGCACCTTCGATTGGGTGGCCCCTGCCAAAATGGTTGAGCGAGGCCCGCTCACAGGAGACAGAAGATGAAGACTTTCTCACCACCTCCAGCGGGAGCAGAGCTGCACCAAAAAGCCCTCTGAGCCACTGCCACGCCCCCTCCCTCTGCCCCTCACTCATCAAGGATGCCGCCGCACTGGCTGCTGCCTTTCTACCCACAGGACCCTGGGTTTCACCCAAAATGTGACCTAACCCAGGGGCACCCTTCCAGGGTCATTGTTAATGGTGTGCCAGCAGCTCAGTGACAAGCTGCTGGGGCACCAACTGTGCCCAAGCATTGCTGCCTGAAAAATCAAATGTTTTAAAGTCCATGCAAAAGGAAGAGTGAAGCAGAGTACTTCATTTTTTTTTTTTAGGTGACAAAGATGGAAAAAGCCCCTTGAGGCATACAGTGCAGGGACTGAAGAGCCAGAGACTGGGGCCTCTCACTACTGGTTGCCATGGCAACTATATTTCACAGCAGGAATTCATTTTCATATGACAGTGACCTGTGGAGGAAAAGGAAGGACAGCTCCTAAAGAAACTTAGTTGAACAGTATGTTGGGGCAGGAGGACTGATTTTGTTTATCAAAAAAAAGCATTTAAAAGTACCTTAAGGGACAGAAGTGACCTCAGGGCCCCTAGGGATTCTCTGTTCCTACTTAAGACAGACACATAGACACACAACCACACACAATCACACACTTATGCACAAAGCTAGTTTCAAAGGACTCCAGGGCAGATGTCACTGGTCCCACCGTTAATCATATGCAGATGTCACAGTGTCCCTGAGTCACTGGTCTCAGCATTAACCATCTGTTCTTTGGTGACAAAGTTCTTTCCAGGACTCCAGCCGAGTCCCAAGCAACCTGCCGACCAAGCAACCAGGACATCCTGCACACCTGGGAACACACTCCCCGGACTGACACATACACATTCCTAGAGAAATAGGAAATCCTAGTCTAAAACACACCCTCGGAAGTCCGACTTCAGCTCCAACCTCTGCTCTGCCGACCTACAAGCTGCGTGGGGTAGGCAGGTGTGTGGATCTCTCTGGGTCTGTGTCCGCATAGGCAAAATGAAGATATAATCATAGCTCCCACCCCTCCCTCCTTGGGTGGTTAACACACTGAAGGGGACACCTAGATAATTAGCACACGCCCTACACATAACAGCCACTCAAATAAACAGCTGCTATGATTAAGAGCTAGAAGAGTAACTCACGCTCATCATCTGATTGGAAGCTATAACAGAGAACAAAGTATTAACTTGGGTGGCACAAACTGTAATGAATGCATCAATAAGCCCAGTAGCAGCGCAGACCAATGGGAATCTGGAAGACTGTAACAGTCCAGCAGGGAGGTGGAGTTTAAATCAGATGCTGAAGGCCTGACCTGTGGTGGCGCAGTGGATAAAGTGTTGACCTGGAAACACTGAGGTCGCCGGTTCAGAGCCCTAGGCTTGCCTGGTCAAGGCACATATGGGAGTTGATGCTTCCTGCTCCTCCTTTCTGTCTGTCTGTCTGTCTCTCTCCTCTCTAAAATGAATAAATAAAAAATATTTTTTTAAAAATCAGATGCTGAAGGATGATAGGAAGTGGTTTGTTTTTTGTTGTTGTTTTTTTTGGAGGTTTGGGGTGGGAATTCCCAAGAGGAAGGCAAGAAGCTTCAGGGACAGAGAGGGACCTGCAATCAGCAGACAGCTGTGACGGTGCAGGATGAAGTGGAAAAGCCAAGAAAGGGGCCCCCAGTGCAAATGGGAGAAGCAAAGTTTTCCCAGGGAAAATGGCATCTTAGCTGGGTCCCAAAGGGTAAGGGCAAGAAGGTTGGCTATGGGAGCAAAGGAAGCAGATGCAGGACAGGAAATTGGTCCTGAAGAGTGAGGCCACATGATGAAGGAGCCACGTGAGGTAGATAAATGAGCTGGCTTTGTGTGGGAAGAAGCCCAGAGCTTCTGAAGATTTCTTTGGGGAGAGGGTTCAGTGACAAGGTAAATGCAGTAGTCAGGGACCATGGAGTTAGAGACGACATGCCAGATGGACTGTGGGGGCTGCAGGGGGTTCTGGCATCAGAGAGACCAGCTAAGGGGCCTCTGAACTCTGACCTGAGATGTTCAAGGCCAGGGAGAGGCAGAGATACTTCAGGGAAAAGTGAGTATGACATTGGAGGAGGAAACCGATTGCTGATAAGTGAGGGCAGCTGCCCAGAAGGGCAGGCCAGCCTTGCACACGCTGAGTGTGGGGTATCACTGGGCGCCCAAGGAGTCAGGACTCTAGCTGGACCCCAGGGTGGGAGCTCCCTAAGAAGCTAAACACAGGGCCTCACAAAATGGTGCAGAAAAGAAGGAAGAGAGGTCGGAAGAGGAGAAGGAAAATGCAGAAATAAGAACAAAGCCAGGAGGGAGGAGTGCCCCAGAAATCACAGCAGAGAAAGCTGCAAAGAGGACACGTGCACACAGGGGTCCAGGTCTGGGCACGTGGACAAGGCGGACAAAAGAGCAGTGTCTGGAGACGGACGACTTCCAGAGAAGCGGTTTCAGCGAAATGGTGGGGCCAGCAGCCAGGCTGCGGAGGATTAGGAGGGGAGGCGTGGAGCTGAGAGGCAGGCAGCAGGTGCAGAGCACTTGTTGGGAAAACGTGACAGTGAGAGGAGGGAAGGAAGCCATGGTTCCCATGCACGTTTATTACCCTCCCCCCCAAAAAAAAGGATGGGAGGCCAATGGCTCTCAGGAGAATAGAGGGATATGAAAACCTGGTTAAGGTTAAGGGCACAATTTCTCAAGGTGTGGGAGTGGGCTGAGGCAGAGACTGGCTTTACCAGGGTGGTCGGGGACACCTGACTCCTCCAGCCCTCAGACTGCTGGGAGTACCAAGATCCCCATGCAGCCTCACAGATAACCTGATCATTCACATGAACTGCCTGGCCTTGAACCTCACTGAGGATGGGTTTCCCCCTTTCGCATCACACTTCTTCCCAGGGAAACCTCTGGGTGGGAGAACAGACTAGCCAGATGGGAAAATCCGGGTCCTCAGCCTCTGAGCAGCCAGCCTGGCAACAGGCGTCAAAATTCCCAGACTTTCCAACAAAGCCCTCTCCACAGCCCAAGAAAGGAGGCTTCCATCCTAACAGCGCAGAGGCCATGGGAACCATTGTGAGCCCGAGCCTTCACGCTGAAGTGCACAGGATGGATTTCAACACTACCTCCAAACCTTCTGCCTGGAAAAACAGAGGCGGGCCTGACTGCTGGGAGTGGGTTTCCCGAGGGCTGGAAAACAAACCTGGGGCATGATTCTCGGGCTGAAACCGAGGAATATTGTCTGGCCAGTGAGAAACCCCTCCGCCTCGCACACACTCCTGGGCATTTTAACCATGGGCTGAAGTTCAAATGTCCAGGGCCAGGGCCAGCCACGGCGCCCCACGCCAATCTTCTGGAGTGCGGGATCCTCACCAAAGGCAAGGCGGAGGGGCAGTGGCGCACCGCCCGGCGCGGGCGCGGCGACACCCAGGACACTCCCGCCGCACGTGGGCGCCCCAGCAGGCGCTGGGTAAACATCGCACTTGTTGACTCGTTCGCCGGCACGCTCACCCCAGCGCCGCCTGGTGTCCGTGGACGCCTTCGCCAGCTTTCCCCTCCCCCACTTGGCCACCCCCACGATCCCACCTCGGAGCACCCATCGGGCTCCCGAGAGGGACCCGGACCGGGTTGCAGGCCAGATGCAAAGTGCCAACCGTCCGGGGGGGGCCGGGCCGGGCGCTGCCCGCGCCCCGCCGTCCCTGGGACTCGCCCCTTCCCCGGGCGCAGAGAGCTCCTAGTTCCCGTCCTCTGCCCCAGGGCCGCCCTGTGGACCCCCTCGGCTCCCGCCACGAGCCAAATGCACTCCCCAGGCCCGAGACCCAGCCCAGAAAGTGGGGGCGGCCCCACTTTAATCAGACTTACCTGCGGGTTCAGCCCAGCCGCCCGGTGTGCTCCCTGGCTGCCCTCTGGCGGCGACCGCAGGGACCCAGGCGCCCGCCCCGCTCCGCCCTCTCCCACCTAGAACCTGTTGCCAAGGGCGGGAGAACCCCAGCCTCAGGTCACCTGGTTGGCAGGACCCCTCTGAATGGATAGTCTTGCCACGAAACGGGTCTCGACTGCCCTTTCTTATTATTAGATAACAAACATCACTATCTTTTCCTTAAGCAGCTTCCAGTTCTTACTTTCTGGAACTACAGGATCTTCGAGGCCCATTTTGTGTATTTCCTGCCCCAGTCCTAGAATCAGCCACTTACTAGTATTAGAAACCAAGATCTGGGGGCTAGGTATGGTCTTTGCTACTGGACCCATAGCATTTTATAATTAATAACCTACAGCAGACCAAAGGAAGTTAGACCTCCCTGTTCTCTTAAGTGTTCTTGTCTGGTTATTCCTGAGGCTTGGGACAATAGCTTCAAAGACAGGCCCTGGACCCCAGGCCCTGGAAGGGAGGTGGGCAGTGAGAAGGCGGCAGTCCCCGGGCACCCAAGGAGGCCTTGGAGTGACCTACAGGCCAAGGTGAAGATCTGGGTGCTGTAAAGTCAGCTGAGTAGTGGACTTCCAGCCAGCAATGGCTGCAAGGTCGCAACCTAGAGATAAATGGGCCCATGAAAACTAAATAGCAACGGAGGCAGTGTCCAGCAGGCATGCTGACTCCGGAGATCATTACGGAGGGTGTTTGGCTGAGAGAGCTTCTGGTTGTGTGTGTCTGTTTGAGAGATGATGTTTATACTTTAAACCAGCTTCTCAAATGTGGCCTTGGGGCCTCTTATGTCAGCAGCACCTAAGGACTTGTTAAATATGCAGAGTCACCGGCCTGGAGGTGGGGCCTGGAATCATCTTCATGTTCTCCCAAGGATTCTGATTCACACCAAGGTGGACCCTTTCAGGACTGAAAGTCCACAGTCAGGATGCCACTGAGGAGAGAATCTGTCTACTCTCTTTCTACAGATGCCAACCTGATCCCATGTTGCCTTTGGTTCAGTTTTTGGCCATGTACAGAACATTGGAACCAACATACTGCTCATTTTTAAGACTTTAACAACCTCAGCAGAAACAGCCCCATTAACTTTTACCTTCCTTGACAAAGAGTCTCTCCTTGACCACCTTTCAGTCAGGTTTCTCTGAGCCCTCATCTCAACTGGGCTTCAACCTTGGCCTGTAATAACTGCAACTCTATTTATTTATTTATTTATTTTTTATTCATTTTAGAGAGGGAGAGAGAAAGACAGAGAGACAGGGGGGAGGAGCTGGAAGCATCAACTCCCATATGTGCCTTGACCAGGCAAGCCCAGGTTTCGAACCGGCAACCTCAGCATTCCAGGTGACGCTTTATCCACTGCGCCACCACAGGTCAGGCAATAACTGCAACTCTAAACACAAATGATTTCGTTTGCCCCTCAACACACAGAGGCTTGAAAAAAAAAAATAGCCTGACCAGGCAGTGGTGCAGTGGATAGAACGTCAGAGAGAGAGAGAGAGAGAGATGCAGAGGACCCAGGTTCGAGACCCCGAGGTCACCAGCTTGAGCGCGGGCTCATCTGGTTTGAGCAAAACTCACCAGCTTGGACCCAAGGTCGTTGGCTCGAGCAAGGGGTTACTCAGTCTGCTAAAGGCCCACGGTCAAGGCACATATGAGAAAGCAATCAATGAACAACTAAGGTGTCACAACAAAACGCTGATGATTGATGCTTCTCATCTCTCTCCTTTCCTGTCTGTCTGTTCCTATCTATCTCTCTCTCTGACTCTCTCTCTGTCTCTGTAAAAAAGAAAAACAAAACAAAACAAAAATAAATCTAACACTGTTTCTAGCAGCCTAAGGCGGCAGTATCCTTGTGATGACCCAACCCTACCTTGAGTTCCTATCTGAAAAAAACTCAAAAGCTTCCAAAAGAAATTATCATTGGTTCCAGCCAATATCTGCTGATAGATCCCCGACCTCCATTTTTTCAGAGCATTTTTTTTTTTTTTTTTTTGTATTTTTCTGAAGCTAGAAACGGGGAGAGACAGTCAGACAGACTCCCGCATGCGCCCGACCGGGATCCACCCGGCACGCCCACCAGGGGGCAATGCTCTGCGCACCAGGGGACAATGCTCTGCCCCTCTGGGGCGTCGCTCTGTTGCGACCAGAGCCACTCTAGCGCCTGGGGCAGAGGCCAAGGAGCCATCCCCAGCGCCCGGGCCATCTTTGCTCCAATGGAGCCTCGGCTGTGGGAGGGGAAGAGAGAGACAGAGAGGAAGGAGAGGGGGAGGGGTGGAGAAGCAGATGGGCGCTTCTCCTGTGTGCCCTGGCCGGGAATCGAACCTGGGACTTCTGCACGCCAGGCCGACGTTCTACCACTGAGCCAACCGGCCAGGGCCTGCATTTATTTTTTTTTAAACTTAATGTTGTAAATCCTTTCTGTTTCCCTTTTCCCACTTGTCAAAAAAAAAAAAAATCTAATATCTAACTATGCTGCTTTACATCCTTTCTCCCAGAACCCAAGAGTGCCTGTTTGAACATCGTGAGAGCCGTTTCTTTAAAGTGTAATTGTCAGGAAGCACAGTGCCCCTGTGTCCTCATCTCTGTAGGAGGATAGGAGCCTAACCTGGGTGCCAGTTAGACACTGGTGGCCTAATCACACCAACATTAACTACTTACGCTTTTGTAACTTTTCGCTTTCTTGGCAATGCTGGAGGTCCCACTTAACTTTCCCTCCCTGTTCCCTCATTCTCCCTTTAAAAGGCTGTCACCTCCACACAGATCAGCCTCAAGCTCAGTTCTGCATGAAAGAAGTCTCTTTCCCCTGCTGCAGGAGTACTGCATAAAACCTGTCTTCACCGCCATTAACTCATGCTCATCTTTGTTTCTCTTTAACGCTTTCTAGGAATGTTCCTGGTGACAGGGAGCCTTGGAGTCACCGCCTCAGAACCAACAGGCCTCAGGGACTCAAAGTTAAATAGCAGCCCACAGAGGCAAGCATGAGGACAACTGTTCGGCTATCGTCCAGCAAGGCCGGGATCTAGGATTTTCCCTTGCTCAGACAGGGAGATGGCAGCATAAATCAACAAAAACTAATACAAGAAGAAACTTAGAGCTTTGAATTCTGGAAATAAGCTGGAGGTGGTAGGCACAATCAATTAACATTCTGAAGGAAACTGAAGTCCAGGGAGAGGCCCCAGCTTCTTCGTCTGTACAGCACTTACAGATGGTGCAGGGGAGGGGCTATGCAAACAGAATCTTAAGTGTTTAGGTCCCATCTTCCTGCTCCTTGCAGTGTGAAGAGACCAGCAGACATGGCCCAGACGTGAATCATTATGTTAGAGTTGCAATTAAGCAAGACTTGTGGAGACAAAATGTCTTTCCTGCCTTCCAAAGAGACAACCACTTTACCTGTTTAGCATTATGCCAGGCTTATACATGTATGCATATATGTCATGTACTTTTTTTTTTTTTTTATAGAAAGGGAGTTTCTTTTTTTTTTAATTTTTATTTATTTATTCATTCATTTTAGAGAGGAGAGAGAGAGGGAGAGAGAGAGACAGAGAAGAGAGAGAGATGGGGGGAGGAGCTGGAAGCATCAACTCCCATATGTGCCTTGACCAGGCAAGCCCAGGGTTTTGAACTGGCGACCTCAGCATTTCCAGGTCGACGATTTATCCACTGCGCCACCACAGGTCAGGCATGTCATGTACTTTTTATGCATATGTTACTTAATAAGTATATACTGAATGCTTATCATATGCCAAACACTGCCTTAACTGTTGGAGGTACAGCAGTGAACTAAACAAAGTTTTCAGGCCCTGGCTCAGTTGTCAGAGGCAGATTTAATGGTGGGCACATCAGGCACGCACCCTGGGCCCTGACTTCTGAAGGGCCCTGCAAAACCCCCACTTTACAGTTTTTTCTAATGACACAAAGTTTGGTTTCATATGTGCAATTTTAACATTAATAGTACATAATATTTTTTTTGTATTTTTCTGAAGTTGGAAACAGGGAGGCAGTCAGACAGACTCCCGCATGTGCCTGACTGGGATCCACCCGGCATGCCCACCAGGGGGCGATGCTCTGCCCATCTGGGGCATCGCTCTGTTACAACCAGAGCCATTCTAGCACCTAAGGCAGAGACCACCGAGCCATCCTCAGCGCCCGGGCCAACTTTGCTCCAATGGAGCCTTGGCTGCGGGAGGGGAAGAGAAAGACAGAGAGGAAGGAGAGGGGGAGGGGTGGAGAAGCAGATGGGTGCTTCTCCTGTGTGCCCTGGCTGGGAATCAAACCCGGAACTCCTGCACGCCAGGCCAACGCTCTACCACTGAGCCAACCGGCCAGGGCCAATAGTACATAATATTTTTGAAATGGAACAAAATCATCAGGTTTATATGAAACTATAAAAATCCCTGAATAGCCAAAGTAATCCTAAGGAAAAAGAACAAAGCTGGGGGCATTACAATACCTGACTTCAAATTCTAGAGCCACAATAATCCAAACAGCATGGTATTGGCAGAAAAATAGAAACTCAAACCAATGGAACAGAATAGAGAGCCCAGAAATAAAACCACATATATACGGTCAAATCATCTTTGATAAAGGAACCAAAAACTCAAAGGAGAAAAGAAAGTCTCTTCAATAAATGGTGCTGGGAAAACTGGAGAGCCACATGCAAAAGAATAAAACTCAACTACAGTTTGTCCCCTTGTACCAAAATTAATTCAAAATGGATCAAAGACCTAAATATAAGATCTGAAAAAATAAATTACATAGAAGAAAACATAGGTACTAAACTCATGGACCTTGGCCATAAAGAACATTTTATGAATTTGACTCCAAAGGCAAGGGAAGTGAAGGCAAAGATAAATGAATGGGACTACATCAGACTAAGAAGCTTTTGCACAGCAAAAGAAACTGACAACAAAACAGACAGACAGCCAACTAAATGTGAGATATTTTCAAACAACAGCACAGATAAGGGCCTAATATCCAAAATACACAAAGAACTCACAAAACTCAACAACAAATAAGCAAACAATCTAATAAAAAAAAATGGGAAGAGGACGTGAACAGACACTTCTCCCAGGAAGAAATACAAATGGCCAACAGATATATGAAAAGATGCTCATCTTCACTAGTTATTAGAGAAATGCAAATCAAAACTACAATGAGATACTACCTCATACCTGATAGATTAGCTATTATCAACAAGACAGGTAATAACAAGTGTTGGAGAGGCTGTGGAGAAAATGGAACCCTCATTCACTGTTGGTGGGAATGTAAAGTAGTACAACCATTATGGAAGAAAGTATGGTGGTTCCTCAAAAAATTAAGAATAGAACTACTGCCTGACCAGGTGGTGGCGCAGTGGATAGAGCATCGGACTGGGATGCGGAAGGACCCAGGTTCGAGACCCCGAGGTCGCCAGCTTGAGCGCGGGCTCATCTGGCTTGAGCAAAGAACTCACCAGCTTGGACCCAAGGTCCCTGGCTCCAGCAGAGGGTTACTCAGTCTGCTGAAGGCCCGCGGTCAAGGCACATGTGAGAAAGCAATTAATGAACAACTAAGAAGTCACAACGCGCAACAAGAAACTGATGATTGATGCTTCTCATCTCTCTCCGTTCCTGTCTGTCTGTCCCTGTCTATCTCTGCCTCTGTAAAAAAGTAAAAAAAAAAAAAAAGAATAGAACTACCATATGACCCAACAATCCCTCTACTGAGTATATACCCCCAAAACGCAAAAACATTGGTATGTAAAGACACATGCAGCCCCATTTTCATTGCAGCATTGTTCACAGTGGCCAAGACATGGAAACAACCAAAAAGCCCTTCAATAGATGACTGGATAAAGAAGAGGTGGTACATATACACTATGGAATACTCTCAGCCATAAGAAATAATGACATTGGATTATTTACGACAACATGCATAAACCTTGATAACATTATACTGAGTGAAATAAGTAAATCAGAAAAAACTAAGAACTGTATGATTCCATACATAGGTGGGACACAAAATTGAGACTCATGGACATAGATAAGTGTACAGTGGTTAGAGGGGAGGGTGGAGAGGGGCATAAAGAAAACTAGATAAAAGGTAATGGAGGACAATTTGAATTTGGGTGATGGATATACAACATAATCAATGTCAAAATGATCTGGAGATGTTTTCTCTAAATCTATGTACTCTAATTGATCAATGTCACCCATTAAAATTAATTGTCTAAATAAAAAAAAAATAGCCTGACCAGGCAGTGGTGCAGTGGATAGAGCATTGGACTGGGATGCAGAGGACCCAGGTTCGAGACCCCGAGGTTGCCAGCTTGAGCACGGGCTCATCTGGTTTGAGCAAAAGCCCACCAGCTTGAACCCAAGGTCGCTGGCTTGAGCAAGGGGTTACTCGGTCTGCTGAAGGCCCGCGGTCAAGGCACATGAGAAAGCAATCAATGAACAACTAAGGTGTCGCAACGAAAAACTAATGATTGCTCCTTCTCATCTCTATCTGTTCCTGTCTGTCTGTACCTGTCTATCCTTCTCTCTGACTCTCTCTGTCTCTGTAAAAAACAAACAAATAAATAAATAATAAAAAATATATATATAGTACATAATATTTTTTTATTTATTTAAAAATATGGTTAACATGTATTTTTATTTTCCCTGTCTCTCTCTTTTTTTTTAGGAGGCCCAATATTTTCTTCTGCACCTGGAGCCTCAACCAACCTTAATCTGCTTCTGTCAGTGGTAGAGATTAGGCCTGGTATGTGGATGTTCCAGGTTTGATTCTCCTGGTGTGTGGATGTCCCAGGTTTGATTCTCAGTCAGGGCACACATAAGTGACCATCTGCCTCTCCACACCTTCTCTCCCTCTTTCTCTCTCTCTCTCTTTCTCTCTCTCTTTCCCCATCCTCCCTCAGCCATAGCTCAATTGGCTTGAGCAAGTTGACCCTGGGACACTGAGGATGATTCCAGTGGTCTTCATTTCAGGTGCTAAAAGCAACTTGGTTGCTGAGTGTTGGTAAAATAAGTTTGTAAATATGATATATATGTTTGCTCACTTATAGTTTGCTTTGGATGTGGGGGGACAGGCTGTAAGCAGGCAGGACCCTTATAGCCTAAGACTTAGTTTAAAGACTAAGCCTTTCCCACCCTTTTTGACGTAGGGTGGTGCACTTTCATGAGGAATCCTATTATGCCTCAGATAAGTGACTTTGTATCAGAGACTTCCTTATTTGTATATTGGATTAAAGGTTTTGACTTCTGCACTATAAAATGGGGGCAGACCGAGAGCTTGCTCTCTCTTGGTTCCTGAGATTAGCATTAGAAGAGAGAGCAGAGAAGAAAGAGCAGATATGGCCCTGGCCGGTTGGCTCAGTGGTAGAGCGTCGGCCTGGCGTGCAGAAGTCCCGGGTTCGATTCCCGGCCAGGGCACACAGGAGAAGCGCCCATCTGCTTCTCCACCCCTCCCCCTCTCCTTCCTCTCTGTCTCTGTCTTCCCCTCCCGCAGCCGAGGCTCCATTGGAGCAAAGATGGCCAGGGCGCTGGGGATGGCTCCTTGGCCTCTGCCCCAGGTGCTGGAGTGTCTCTGGTCACAACAGAGCGACGCCCCGGAGGGGCAGAACATCGCTCCCTGGTGGGCAGAGCGTCGCCCCCTGGTGGGCGTGCCGGGTCGATCCCGGTCGGGCGCATGCGGGAGTCTGACTGTCTCTCCCCGTTTCTAGCTTCAGAAAAATACAAAAAAAAAAAAAAAGAGCAGATAAAGGCCACGTGGAGGAGAGGAGAAGCAGTCAAGATGGCGGAGTGCTAAAGGAGAAGCCAGTTTGTGCAGAGTTTGTGCAGAGAGAAGGAGATGGGGAACAAAGGAGAATGAGACTAGTGAGCTAGAAACCTTTGATTCTAGGAAACTAGGATAAGGCAGTAACTTTGTGAGCACTGAATGAGTGAGTTTTGGAGCCCAGTGTATGGTTTTGCTTGCCTGCTAGGTGCAAGCTAGAATTAAAGGTAATGACCCACCAGTTCTTGGCTCTGTTGTTTCATTACCATCTGTCCGAATCTAATGCGAACCTGCATTGGCCAGGCAGCTGTGATGGTGGCCGTGGCTACTGGCCACGAGCCATGGAGTGATTCCCAGATGGGTAGAGCACTGCCCCATAGGGGGCTTGCCAGGTGGATCCCGGTCTGGGCATATGTAGTAATCTGTCTCTCTGCCTCCCTGCTCTCACTTAATTTAAAAAAAAAGTTTCTGGATAACACATAAACAAACAACTAGATGTATAAGTCAAGTGGTGATAAATACTATGGAGAAAAATAAAGGCCAGTAAGGGACATGGGAGTAGTCAGGGAAGGCTTCCCTGATAAGATGACCTTTGAATTGTAGAGAAGGAAAAATCTTTTTCCTTCTACCCTCCTGGGTTCCATGTCTAGGGGCCTGTGAATCAAACTGATAAGAGACAGATTAACAAAGGGAAAAAATGTTCTAATTATACAGACACCAGGGTTTACTCACACACAAAAAAATAGGTGAATCAAAGAGGGGCCAATGGAAGCAATCTAAGCTTCAATTGGATAAAGAAGATGTACATAGCCCTGGCTGAAGAGCTCAGTTGGTTAGAGCATTGACCCAATCGATATGCCAAGGTTGCAGCCTCGGTCCCCAGTCAGGGCACATACAAGATTCAACCAATGAATGCATGGATAAATGGAAAACAAATTGATGTTTCTCTCTCTATTCCTTCCTCTCTCTCTAAAATCAATTTAAAAACTCTTTTGAAAAGCAGACATACAGCCTGACCAGGCAGTGGTGCAGTGGATAGAGCATTGGACTAGGATGCAGAAGACCCAGGTTTGAAACCCCAAGGTCACTGGCTTGAGTGTAGGCTCATCGGCTTGAGCATGTGCTCACGAGCTTGAGCACGGGGTCGCTGGCTTGAGTGTGAGATCACAGACATGACCCCATGGTCACTGGTTTGAGCCCAAGGTTCCTGGTTTGAGCAAGGAGTGACTTGCTCTGCTGTAGCCCCCTAGTCAAGGCACAGATGAGAAAGTAATCAATGAACAACTAAAATGCTACTATGAAGATTTGATTTTCTCATCTCTCTCTCTTCCTGTCTGTCTGTCCTTATCTGTCCCGCTGTCTTTGTCACAAAAAATTAAAATAAATAAAATATGTAAAAAGCAGACATACAGCCTGACCAGGCGGTGGCACAGTGGATAGAGCATCGGACTGGGATGCGGAACTACTTAGGTTTGAGACCCCGAGGTCACCAGCTTGAGTGCGGGCTCATCTGGCTTGAGCAAAAAGCTCACCAACTTGGACCCAAGGTCGCTGGTTTGAGCAAGGGGTTACTTGGTCTGCTGAAGGCCCGTGGTCAAGGCGCATATGAGAAAGCAATCAATGAACAGCTAAGGTGCTGCAACGAAGAATTGATGCTTCTTATCTCTCTCCCTTCCTCTCTGTCTGTCCTGTCTGTTCCTCTCTCTGTCTCTCTCTCTCTATTGCGCGCACATGTGTGCGCAAAAAAAAAAAAAAGAAAAAAAAGAATGATATGATATCATCTATATGTGGAATATTAAACAAAAAGTAACAAACACATAAAATACAAACAGAATGACAATTAGATAGGAAAAAGGGTGTGTTAGACATGAGCAGAGCAAAGACTATAGACCAGGCACAGAAGGTCACCAGAGCAGAAAACCCCAGGTGCCTAGCAACGAGCAAATTTGGGAGACCAAGAATCTTGCTTCCATGGTAACCTTTCCTCCACTATTGCTTGTGGTTTAGATCCACTGACCTTTCGTATCACTGATCATGCGTTTGGACCCTCCTCTAGCATGTTGCTAGTCATGCAGGTTAGATCCCCTTGGGGGGGGGGGGATGAACAAGGGGGCAAAAGCACGGCCCTTAGGCATTAACCCCTAGGAATAACATCTAGGCCTCAGTTATGTTTCAGCTCCAAGCCCAGAAAAGCAGCAAAACCAGACAAGCAATGTCACAGCTGACCTCAGGATCAGTTGCATTGACTAATGACCCCCTGCCCTGGTGCCAACCAATCAGTGGAGACTACTACCCTAAAAGAACACACCTGGAGAGCTGATGACTATTCTAATGAGATCCTCCCATGGGACCTCCCCTACACGCTCCACCCTTAAAAACCCTTAAAATGGAGGACCCAGCATGCTCTTCTTCCTCTCCCCCTCCCACTCCTCCTCCTTCCTCCTTCTTCCCCACTTTCCCTTCTTCCTCTCCTTCCCCTCAGGCGTGTTTTTCCCCCATTGATTTGGGGGGAAGGGGAAGAGAGAGAGAGAGAGAAGCATTAACTCATTATTCCACTGAATTGTTCCATTTAGATGTGTACTCATTGGTTGTTTCTCATATGTACCCTGACTGGGGATGGAACCTGCAGCTTTGGCGTGCTGGGATGATGCTTATCTACTGAGCCACCACGCTAGGGCCCCAGGGGCATTTTTCTTGCCTCTCTCTTTCTCCTAAGCTCTAAGGGACCCCACAATAGTTGCAGCTAGGAGAGCAATGGACAGTGGCAGCTTGTCCAGGCTAACCCCCTGGACCTGTCTCCAAGGCTTCCTTTTCTCTGACTTTTCTCCTACACAGCCAATAAATCCTTGCTTTACTTGCTTAACTTTGTCTCTTGACTGAATTCTTTCCTTCAAGAAAGACATGGTATCAATATAATATATAATCAATAATAAAATACATGCCTATGATTGCTAGTATGTAACTATTTCCCAGAGTGTCTTCAGCTTCCCCACCAGGGAACGCGGGAAAACTACCGAAGCAGGATGTTCCCATGGCCCCTGAGGAGGATGACTGGCGCCCAAGAAGCAGTCAAGATTGTGATTAGATCGGGAGGACCTTGACATCCTGGAAAAGAGATTAAGATTCCAGGAACTGGCCGTCCTGCTTTATGACTCCCATGAGATTAACTGCATGCAGCCATTGTACTAACCTCCCCTGAGAAATTATATAATCAGCCTTCACAGACTAGATTTTAAGGCAGGCTTTGAGCTAAGCAATGTCCCCTGTCCTCTCAGGTTGCTGGCAATCTTGATGAAAGATGCCTGTTTCCCTCTCAGACCCAGTCTTTGCTTATTGGTTATTGCAGCGTTGGGTGACCTGAACTCCGGACCAGTTGTAGTTTGGTAACAAGAAAATCAGAATCCAGGTCTCCTTGGCTCGCTGGTAACAGGTGGGGGAGGGGGAAGTGGGTAAAGAATTTCAAATATATGGTAACAGTGGTAACAGAAGGGGACTGGACTTCAGGTGGGGAACATGCAATAGAGTGCACAGATATATTATAACCTGAAAATTATATATTAACCAATATTACTGCAACATATTTAACTTTTTTAATTAAAAAAAAAACAAACAAACCTGACCAGGTGGTGGCACAGTGGATGGAGAGTTGGACTGGAATGTGGAGGACCCAGGTTTGAGACCCCAAGGTCGCCAGCTTGAGTGCGGGCTCATCTGGTTTGAGCAAAGCTCACCAGCTTGGACCCAAGGTCGCTGGCTTGAGCAAGGAGTTACTCAGTCTGCTAAAGGCCCATGGTCAAGGCACATATGAGAAAGCAATCAATGAACAACTAAGGTGTCGCAACGAAAACCTGATGATTGATGCTTCTTATCTCTCTCTGCTCCTGTCTGTCTGTCCCTATCTTTCCCTCTCTCTGTCTCTGTAAAATAATTAATTAATTAATTAAAAAATAATAAAAAAAAACCCGAGGAGGCAGATGATGAGGCTTATGTACCATTTTAGGCTAAACAAAGGAAAGGGGGTTGGGGGCTTCTGGGCAGAGAAGCAAGTTATTGGAAGGTGGCTGTAAAGCCAGAGGTCAGGGCCACTATCACAGCCGCCTGGCCCATGCAGGTTCGCATTGGATTCGGACAGTCGGTAAAGAAACAACGGAGCCAAGAACTGATGGGCTGTCATCTTTAATTCTAGCTTGCACCTGGCAGGCAAGTAAAAATACACACTGGGCTCCAAAACCCACTCACATTCAGTGCTCACAAAGCCACTGACTTATCTGAGTTTCCTAGAATCAAAGGTTTCTAGCTCACCAGCCTTATTCTTCTCAGTTCCCCATCTCCTTCCTTCTCCAGCGTCAAACTGCACAAACTGGCCTCTCACTCAATATTCTGCCATCTTGGCTGCTTCTCCTGGCCATATGGCCTCTTTCTGCTCTCTGCTCTGCTCTCTCCTCTAATGATAATCTCAGGAACCAAGAGAGCAAGCTCCCGCTCCATCCCCATTTTATAGTGTAGAAATCCAAACTCTTAATCCAATATACAAAATAGGGAAGTCTCTTATACAAAGTCACTTCTCTGAGGCATGATTGGATTGTACCACCCCTCATCAAAACGGGTGGGAAAGGCTTAATCCCAAAACCAAGCCCCAGGCTACAAGGACTCTGCCTGCCCAGAGACACACATTAATATCACCTGGGCAACGGCCTCCACCTGGGCAGCGCCACTTTAACAAAGTGAGCATAATACATATTTTATCTGCCCAACAGTGGCCAAGAAAAGTATGGTAAAGGATCGTTTAATAAGGTTTATGCCTGACCAGGCAGTGGCACAGTGGATAGAGCATCAGACTGGGATGTAGAGGACCCAGGTTCAAAACCCCAAGATGGCCGGCTTGAGCACAGGCTCATTTGCTTTGAGCAAGGCTCACCACCAGCTTAAGTCCAAGGTCACTGGCTTGAGCAAGGGGTCATTCGGTTTGCTGTAGCTCCCCCGTCACCTGTGGTAAGGTACCAAAGAATTGCAAAAATTAATATTAGTATTTTAGGAGAAAAAGTCAGGCTTCTTGGCCCATCTTTTCTTTAGAGAATGGAGGGAGAAGGATATGGGAGTTTCCTGACTTACAGGGAGGACTGGGTCATTTAGTTTAACTATAGAAAAAAGGTTATCTGAAGAATTTTCTTTCCCTTTCAATAAGAGACAAAATTTACATACCACTCTACACTGATTATTTTTTAATTAATTTATTTTTTACTGAGACAGAGAGTGAGTCAGAGAGAGGGATAGACAGGAATAGACAGACAGGAACGGAGAGAGATGAGAAGCATCAATCACCAATATTTCATTGCGTGTGCAACACCTTAGTTGTTCACTGACTGACTGCCCCCCCATAAGTGCCTTGACTGCGGGCCTTCAGCAGACCGAGTAACCCCTTGCTGGAGCCAGCGACCCTGGGTTCAAGCTGGTGGACTTTTGCTCAAACCAGATGATCCCGCGCTTAAGCTGGCGACCTCGGGGTCTCGAACCTGGGTCCTCTGCATCCCAGTCCGACGTGGATGCATCCCAGTCCGACTGTGCCATCGCCTGGTCAGGCCCACCCTACACTGATTTTAACTCTCCCTCCCTTCCTGGAATCCTGAGAGTAATGTATACCTCTAGGCAAAGGAGGTCTTTGATATGTAAAACGACATCACTATTGTATCATCTTGAAAGTTTTAATGTTTTTTATAGATCCTCTAGAGTAGTGGTAATCAACCCAGTCCCTACCGCCCACGAGTGGGCATTCCAGCTTTCATGGTGGGCAGTAGCAGAGCAACCAAAGTATAAATAAAAAGATAGATTTAACTATAGTAAGTTGTTTTATAAAGATTTATTCTGCCAAACTTAGCGAAAATCCAACATAAAGTACTTGGTAATAATTATTATTATATGCTTTAACTTGTTGTAACTCTGCTTTATACATTTTATAAAGTAAAGTTACTTCCCTACTTTATAAATCACCATTACTGTGGAACCAGTGGGCAGTTAGAAAATTTTACTACTAACAGAGATACAAAAGTGGGCGGTAGGTATAAAAAGGTTGACTACCCCTGCTCTAGACAAATGCTATAAGCTTGTTAATGATTGTGTCATGCTCCCCCCCCCCAACCTGTATGTGGTCAAGGGTATATAACCAGCCTCTCAGAGTTATATTTGACACTGCACAACTTGGGTCAGCTATACCCCGTGTTGGTCGTATGCAGCCAGCTTAATTAATAAACCTCCTCCTAAAAATTCTTCTATATCCTGCCTTGGTGTCTCTATGTAAACCTGCGGAAATAACGTACTGTACTTTACAACACACCCACCCCCAACCCCAGTCAAGGCACATATGAGAAAGCAATCAATGAACAACTAAGGTGCCGCAATGAAGAATTGATGCTTTGCATCTCTCTCTCTCCCTGTCTGTCTGTCCCTGTCTGTTCCTCTATCTCTCTCTCTCTCTGACACACACACAAAAAAATAAGGTCTTCTCTTAATTCAGAACTCTCCTCTTCCAGGTATGAGAGAGGGGGCCCTCTCTACAAATGGAAATTTTCTTTATAAATGGAATTTTTTTTTACAAGGAGGAAAACATGTGCCCTATTTTTAGAGCTTTTCCTGTGTCTGCAGGTTCTTAAAAACCTCCAGCACAAAATTATCACGTGCCAAAGAGGCGTATTTTGGAGTGGCACATACTGGTACCTCTCAGAATGAAGGCAGGACATCTTGAACAAGAGTGTTTCATGGGGAAGGGAACAGCAGGTGCAAAGACCTGAGCTGAGATGCCAGGAGCTGGCGTGTTAGAGAAACAGCAAGGAAGGTCAGTGGGGCTGGAGGGAAGAGAGGGCAGGGTGGAGGTGTTAGCAAACCATTCGCACTGTCCTCACTCTCCTGTTTCACTACTACAGCTCTTAGTCCTGCTCAGCCTAAGCGAAGCTGCCTCATTCTGTTTTAGAAGCTCTTGGGTACTCCACCGTATGGACAAAGTGCAACCTATTGAACTGATTGTAGAATTTTTCTTTCTATGTACTTTTTTTTTTTTTAAAGATTTTATCTATTGATTCGAGAGAAAGAGAGAAAGGGGGGAGGAGTAGGAAGCATCAACTCATAGTAGTTGCTTCTCGTAAGTACCTTGGCCCGGCAAGCCCAGGGTTTCAAACTGGAGAGACTTTAGTATTCCCGGTCAACGCTGTATCCACTGCATCACCACACGTCAAGCATGTCAAATTTTCTTTCTTTTTTTTTGCTTAAAGTACCATGAGGTATGATGTAAAAATTAATCAGTGGTTGTGTGAGCAGACAGGGGACCTGGCCCTTCCGGTTTGCCTAGGGCCAGCCAGTAATGTGTGGGTTCTTGACTTCATGCAGGAAAAACTTCACAAGTCTAGGTGATGTGGAGAGTAAATTTATTAGAGCTGGGGACAGTGAGACGGGGAAGGGCCTGGGATAGAAGCAGCAACAGGAGAGCCTAGGCAGGCTGCTTTGGCTCTCTGGAAACCTACGGAAAAGAAATGAGCAAAAAAAAGGAGGCCTTGCCTGACCAGGCGGTGGCGCAGTGCATAGAGCATTGGACTGGGATGCGGAGGACCCAGGTTCGAGACCCCAAGGTCACCAACTTGAGCGCAGGCTCATCTGGTTTGAGCAAAGCTCACCAGCTTGGACCCAAGGTCGCTGGCTCAAGCAAGGGGTTACTCAGTCTGCTGTAGCCCCACGGTCAAGGCACATATGAGAAAGCAATCAATGAACAACTAAGATGTCACAACGAAAAACTAATGATTGATGCTTCTCATTTCTCTCTGTTCCTGTCTGTCTGTCCCTATCTATCTCTCTCTCTATCTCTGTAAAAAAAAAAAAAAAAAAAAAAAAAAGAGGCCTTGGGGAAAGGTTCAGGGGGTAAGCCCTGGACAAGCTGCTGCTGTCCCTGCTCCCCTGATTGCAAATCCCATGGGGACCCTTACAGTGTAGGAGATGCACGCCTGTGGGGAATTAGAGGGGGGTGGAACGGAGTCGGCTCCCAGGAGGGAGACTGCCCCTGGGTCCTTTGTTTTGAAGGTTTATAAAGACAAGGAGTTTAGGGGAGGTTTTCAATAGAATATTCATCAGCTATTCCAGCTGTGACTCCCCCCAACCCCTGTGTAGTCCCCACTGCTGGGCCAGCCCCACTGCAGGGGTGGCCAGGGAGCCATCAGCCCCTGCAGGGGGTCAGTCAGCCCCCTGAGCCTGGACCCAAAATTCTGGCCTAGATGTTATTTCAAGGAAGGTGACCTGTATTTGGCTGTAAATTGCTCTGCCAGTTTATTCAGCTGTCTCAGTTTCCCCATTCTACTTGACCAGGAATTTTCCTAGCTTCTTATTATCCTGTTTCAATCGAAGTGGGTTTTAAAATGTAGAAAAATGGACAGCAGGCCTGTTCTTAACAGTTTCAAAGCCTGGGGCAAGAGTAGAAATGGAGGCCCACGTACCATATGTCTAAACAGTAAAAGTTATAAATTAAATTGACATATTGTTAAATAAAATATGTACTATCTTCCTACTTTGACAAATAAACCTTTAAAACAATCTGGAAGGCCAAATTTGAGAGAGAGAGAAAGAGAGAGAGAGAGAGAGAGAGAGAGAGAGAGAGAGAGAGATTTAATGGGGTGACGCTGATCAATAAGAGTACATAGGTTTCAGGTAACGGTGAAAAAAGTGTGCGGGTTCTTGACTTTGCTCAGGAAAGATTTCACAACATGAGTCTAGGTGATTTTGAGAGTAAGGTTACTAAATCTGGAGACAGTGAAACGAAGAAGGGCCTAGGATAGACGGAGCAGCAGGAGAGAGACTGGATGGGCTGCTGTCAGCTCAGTGGAGTGGGAGGAAAGGGCGCCTGGGAGACAGGTTCAGGGGGTTAGCTCAGAGGGAGTGCCAAGCTGCACCGCCCTTTGCTCCCCTAGTTGCAAGTCTTGTGGGGACCCTTAGAGCTTAAGAGATACCTGCCTGTGAGGGAAGAGGAAGGAGCAGTGAGCTTTTAGGAGGGAGGGTGCTACTGGATCCTTTGGTTTGAGGATTTTTAAAGGCTGGGAGTTTAGAGAAGGTCTCCGAGAAGAGCTCAGTAGGGCCCTCATCAGCTTTTCTAGCTGTGCCCTTTCACGGTCGTGGTATCTACGTGACCACGTAGTGGTCAGTGCCGGGCAGGCGGTCATTAGTCATTGCAACTGGTCCTGGCGTCTCCCACCTGGTTTTGCTGCTTTCCTGGGCCTGGAGCTAAAATACAACTGAGGCCTAGATGTTATCTCTAGAGAGGTGACTCTCTGTATCTGATTGTAAATTGCTCAGCCAGTTTGTTCAGCTATCTCTCTCAGTCTCCCCACTCTACTTGCCAAGGAATTTGCCTAGCTTCTTATTATCCTGTCTCAGAGACACCTGTTGGGCAGATGAAATATATTATGCTCACTTTGTTAAAGATGGCGCTGCCCATGTGGAGGCCCATTGCCCAGGTCATGTTATTGGTTGCCCTTCTTGTTCAGGATGGGCGTGATTATATTAATGTGTGTTTGGGACAGGCTGTAAGCAGGCAGGAACCTTATAGCCTAAGGCTTAGTTTTAAGACAGCCTTTCCCACCATTTTTGATGTGAGGTGGTGCACTCTCATGAGGAATCCCATTATGCCTCAGATAAGTGACTTTGTATCAGAGACTTCCTTGTTTGTATATTAAATTAAAGGTTTTGAATCTACACTATAAAGTGGGGCAGACCAGGAGCTTGCTCTCTCTTGGTTCCTGAGATTAGCATTAGAGGGGAGAGCAGAGACGGCCACGTGGAGGAGGCCAGGAGAAGCAGCCAAGATGATGGAGTGCTAAGGGAGAAGCCAGTTTGTGCAGAGTTTGTGCAGAGAGAAGGAAGGAGATGGGGAACAGAGGTGAATAAGGCTGGTGAGGTAGAAAACTTTGATCCTAGGAAAACTCGAATAAGTCAGTGGCTTTGGGAACCCAGAATGGAAAGGTAAGTGTTTTCCCATTGTGTGTATTTCTTGCCCGCCGGGTGCAAGCTAAGATTAAAGCTAATGGCCCACCAGTTCTTGGCTCCATTGTTTCATTACCATCTGTCTGAATCAAATGCGAACCTGCATGGGCCCAGTGGCTGTAATGGTGGCCGTGACAACTGGCTATACAAAACCCCAGCCACCCAGTTGAATTTCTATCAATGCTGCCCTTGGCCTAGGGCTGCTCAGGAGGATGGACTCAGGAGAGAGAGCCAGATAGGTCCAACTAGCAGGCTAAGGACCTTTGAGCAAGAAATTCCAAGGTGCCTGGCCTGTGGTGGCGCAGTGGATAAAGCGTCAACCTGGAATGCTGAGTTCTCCAGTTTGAAACCCTGGGCTTGCCTGGTCAAGGCACATATGAGAGTTGATGCTTCCTGCTCCTCCCCCCTTCTCTCTCTCTCTCTCTCTCCTCTTTAAAATGAATAAATAAAATCTAAAAAAAAAAGAAAAGAAAAGAAAAGAAATTCCAAGGTGCCAGGTACTCAGACTGTGGGCTAGGAGGTGGGACATAGATGCTGGGTGGGCAGGACCCCTTGATTCCACAGACTTCCTGTCCCTTAGGGAGGGGTACAGCTGGGGGAGAGTCAGAGCAGCATCTGTGAAGCAGAAGGTCCAGAGCAGGGACCCCACTTGCCCAAGTGCAAGGGTGCTGCTACTGATGAGTGGTCACTGCCCGCTTGCCTCAGGGAAGAAACTGACAGAGCAGAGAGGACAGAGCAGAGAGGACAGAGCAGAGAGCTGGAACCAGCAGGCTGAGCAGGCAGCAGGGTGAGACACAGCGGTAAGCTCCGCCCAAGGCATGCCCGTATCAGCACAAACTGAAGGGAAAACTTGATCCTTACAGAGAAGGAAACACCAGCTTTCACCTGCTCGTAACAATAACATCCAATTAGACCACAGGAAGAAAGTTTAAACAAGGAAGCTGCAACAAATAATGAAGATACTATATCTCTTCTGTTGGTCAATGAACATCGTTGTAAAGTCTCTGCTGGCAAGATTTGTAGAACTGGGGTATGAATCCGGCTCAACTTGGTGGCTGATTAGCATTAAGAGGTTGAGTAAGTCACACTTTGCATCTGTCTGTTTCCTCATCCATCAAATAGAAAGATTCTTGCCCAATATTATTCTACTTCTACTTGCCGTCCTTTGCTGGATATGAATTTTCTCTTTTAAAGCTGACTGGCAGCTCATCATAACCTCAATACAACCTTCACTAAAATCAGGAAGAGATGTGGTCAAGCTGACTCCTGCTGGATGAATGTCCAGGCAAGGAGAGTGGGCTGAGGAAAGACAGGCCAGCCAGCACTTGTCTGTACACACCAGGGTGGGTAGGACAGACCATCTGGAAAGCAAATGCTAGACATCTCCACCAGCAAGTGGTCATTTGCACAGAGAACATGCCATTTAAATTTCACTTCGCTCCTCAGGACAAAAGCAGACAGGCAAGGAGCAGATTCCAAGCACTTGCTCTATGCAGTCTGTGCTGGACACCTTAGTGGATGAGAAGACTGAGAACTCACAGAACAGAAGGGTCCTTTACAGAGCAATATGTCCACACATACCTGTGTGTGGATCAGCACTAATGACTGCTATTATTGAGTATGAGTGCCAAACTATAAATTTGATGAAACCCCCATCAAAATCCCAGTAGGCAATTTTTTTTTTCCAGTAGGCTATTTTGAAGAAATAGACAAGAACTTTTGAAAATGTAGATGAAAAAGCAAAGGTTCTAAAACAGTCAAACAATCTCAGAATGAACAAAGTTGGTGAATGAACTTACACTACCTTATATCAAGACTTACTATAGAGCTGCAATAACCAGGATGGTGTGGTATTGGCGTAAGGAGAGACAGATGGAGGGAATAGAACCGAGTCCAGAAAAGATTCACTCATATACAATTAACTAATTTTCTACAAAAATGACAAGTGAGACCTGACCAGGTGGTGACGCAGTGGACAGAGTGTCAGACTGGGACACAGAGGACCCAGGTTCAAAACCCTGAGGTTGCCCTGGCCGGTTGGCTCAGTGGTAGAGCATCGGCTGGCGTGCAGGGGTCCTGGGTTCTATTTCCGGCCAGGGCGCACAGGAGAAGCGCCCATCTGCTTCTCTACCCCTCCCCCTCTCCTTCCTCTCTGTCTCTCTCTTCCCCTCCCGCAGCCAAGGCTCCATTGGAGCAAAGATGGCCCGGGCGCTGGGGTTGGCTCCTTGGCCTCTGCCCCAGGCGCTAGAGTGGCTCTGGTCGCGGCAGAGCGACGCCCCGGAGGGGCAGAGCATTGCCCCCTGGTGGGCGTGCCTGGTGGATCCTGGTCGGGCGCATGCGGGAGTCTGTCTGACTGTCTCTCCCTGTTTCCAGCTTCAGAAAAATACAAAACAAAACAAAACAAAACAAAACAAAAAAAAACCCTGAGGTTGCCAGCTTGAGCGCAGGCTTACCCAGCTTGAGTGTGGGGTCAATGGCATGAGCGCTGGTCATAGATATGACCCCATGTTCACTGGCTTGAGGCCAAACATTGCTGGCTTGAAGCCCAAGGTTGTTGATTTGAGCCCAAGGTCACTGGTTTGAGCAAGGGGTCACTCACTCTGCTGTAGCCCCCACCCCTAGGCAAGGTACGTATAAGAAAACAATCAGCCTGACCTGCGGTGGCACAGTGGGTACAAGCATTGACCTGGAATGCTGAGGTCGCTGGTTCAAAACCCCGGGCTTGCCTGGTCAAGGCACATATGGGAGTTGATGCTTTCTGCTCCTCCCCCCTTCTCTCTCTCTCTCTCTCTCTCTCTGTCTCCTCTCTCTAAAAAATGAATAAATAAATAAATCTAAAAAAAGAAGAAAACAATCAATGAACAACTAAGAAGACCAAGGAGCCACAATAAAGAATTGATGCTTCTCGTCTCTCTTCCTTCCTGTCTGTCTGTTCCTGTCTGTTCCTCTCTCTGTCTTGGCCATGAAAAAAAAAAAAATTGACAAGTGAGTTAATAGGGAAAGGGATGTTTCCAGTGGTGGGATTCAAATAATTTAACAACTAGTTCTCTGCCCTAATGACCGTTTGTATAAAAAATATATATATCGAAAGGTAGTTTATTATTTCCTGTATTTAATCTATATAAATAAAAATGTAAATGTTTGTTTGTTCAAAATCTTAAATCTAGCCTGACCAGGTGGTGGCGCAGTGGATAGAGCTTCAGACTGGGATGCGGAGGACCCAGGTTCGAGACCCCGAGGTCGCCAGCTTGAGTGCGGGCTCATCTGGTTTGAGCAAAGCTCACCAGCTTGGACCCAAGGTCGCTGGCTCAAGCAAGGGGTTACTCGGTCTGCTGAAGGCCTATGGTCAAGGCACATATGAGAAAGCAATCAGTGAACAACTAAGGTGTCACAACAAAAAACTGATGAGCCTGACCAGGCGGTGGCGCAGTGGATAGAGCGTTGGACTGGGATGCAGAGGACCCAGGTTTGAGACTCCGAGGTCACCAGCTTGAGTGCAGGCTCATCTGGTTTGAGCAAAAAGCCCACCAGCTTGAACCCAAGGTCGCTGGGTCCAGCAAGGGGTTACTCGGTCTGCTGAAGGCCCACGGTCAAGGCACATATGAGAAAGCAATCAATGAACAACTAAGGTGTTGCAATGCGCAATGAAAAACTAATGATTGATGCTTCTCATCTCTCTCCATTCCTGTCTGTCTGTCCCTGTCTATCCCTCTCTCTGACTCACTCTCTGTCTCTGTTAAAAAAAAAAAAAAAAAAAAACCTGATGATTTTTTGCTTCTCATCTCTCTCCGTTCCTGTCTGTCTGTCCCTATCTATCCCTCTCTCTGACTCTGTCTCTGTAAAAAAAAAAAAAAAAAAAACAACCCCCCCAAAATCTTAAATCTCCAAAAGTTCTTCACCAATTGCTTTGAAATTTTGAAACAATGTTGCATTTGAATACACGCTCTTTTTTTATATACCTACTATTATATAGATATAGATGTCACACCTGTGGCAGGTAAAAAACATACTTTTTTTAAAAACAGCGCCATCTGTTGGACGTAAAAGCAACACATGCTAAATATTTATATTTTACGATTCCATTTCAATGTTTCCCGATTTACAATCCATTTACGTGCAGCCAGACTTGAGTATGTACGGTTGCGAGCATGGCAATCGCTTTCTGCAGCTTCAGATCTGCTTCGTTCTCAACAGAATGAACGCGACAGGCTGAGAGTGGCTGAAAGACATCAACGAGAAACAGCAGATCAGCGTCAAACACGACTCCGTGCTCAGCAATCACAGGATTACAGTCCCCTTCCATTCTGGTACAACCCAGCTGATGATTATAGTTTGAGCCGGCATGTTCTCATTGGCACTATGACTGAAGTGTGTCCTTATTGCAAGGCTCTGACATTTAATGGAGAAACGAAAGGAATGTGTTGCGCTGCCGGAAAAATTAAGCTGCCTCAACTTGGAGAACCTCCAGAGCCATTAAAAACTTTGTTTGCCGGATATACTGCCGAATCAAAGCATTTCCTATCTAACATCAGGAAATAGAATTCATGCTTCCAAATGACGTCGTTCAGCACAGAAATCATAACAGTTCAATTCATGTCAACTTTCAAAGTGAAAGGACAAATTTATCATAAAGCCGGCTCCCTGCTTCTGTTCCCAGATGGTCAACATAAATTCCTACAAATGTATTTCATCAGTGATGGCAATGATGAATTGAATGCATGCTGCAGAATTTCTACCGGCATAAAAAGGTCCATTGTTTCCCAAATGCAAGAGCTTCTTCACAAAAAAAACAATTTAGTGCATTTGTTCAAAACAGCAATTGACATGATGCCATCTGATACACACAAGATTGTTATTCATGCTGACAAAACGACTGCTGGAGAACATGTGCGAAGATTCAATGCTCCAACTATAGACGAAGTGGCAATTGTTATAGTCGGAGATCAATTCCAACCTAGAGATATTGTTCTTCATCGGAGAAACAATCAATTGACAAAAGTTGCAGAAACTCATCGATGCTACGATGCCCTGCAATATCCAATCATTTTTGGGGATGGTGCCGATGGATATCACTTCAACGTTAAGATGATAAATCCAGTCAGTGGTCAAGAAACAAATATGAAATGCAGCACAATTAACTATTATTCATACCGATTAATGATTCGAGAGAATGAAAACAATCACATTTTGAAATACCGTCAATTGTTTCACCAATACATCATAGATATGTATGCAAAAATCAAAACAGAACGTTTGATATTCATCCGTTTGAATCAGACCAAGCTTCACTCTGAAGAATACATTCATTTGTGAGATGCAGTTGTGAATGACGGTAATACAACTAATGTTGGAAGACTAATGATTTTGCCATCTTCATATACAGGCAGTCCACGTCATATGCATGAATATGCTCAAGATGCAATTGCGTATGTTCGTCACTACGGGCATCTAAACCTATTCATTACATTCACATGTAATCCAGCTTGGGACGATATACAACAGCTCTTACTTCCTGGCCAATCGCTGGTGGATAGGCATAACACACACGTGTTTTCAGACAGAAGCTGAAATCGCTGATGGATTTCATGATAAAACATGAACTGTTTGGGTCTGTGCACTGTAAAAAAATAATGAGCAATGTCGTAGAAGCAACAATCTTGAAAGAACCTTTCAAAGGTGAAGATGTCCTCATTCCTTGCATTCCTATGATTCCAATAGATATGCCATTTCAATTTAAGAGATTGTAATTCCCAATTCCATTGGCGTTTGCAATCACCATCAACAAAGCTCAGGGCTAATCTTTAGAATTGTGCAGTTTAGATCTACACATGGATTGCTTCTCACATGGACAATTATACGTTGCATGTTCTAGACTCAGCAAACCAGACAATCTCTATATCTGCACAGACAATGGAACAACAAAAAATATTGTATACCCACAAGCACTGTGAAATTAAACATATTAGAAACATGCGCTTTCTCTTTTCTTTCTTTTCCATTTAACCAGACTGAGCCACAGCAACGCATGGCTGGGTACAGCTAGTACTTAAATAAGAACAGTAAAAGAGGTACACAAAACTGATAGATAAAGTGGCTACTCAGCCATCATCTTTCTTAAGGACAATTCAGGCCTGAAGGAGGAAGAAGGATTTGCTTATTCAGTAATCCAGCTCAGACTTTCCTTGCAGCTGGATGCTGATAAGGGATGATTGGATTAGGGTGCAATTTTAAGGAACTGTGGCACCACTCCCAACCACAAACAGAAGAAGTTATCTTGCCCAAGGCCCTTTGAAGACTCCATACTACCTGTCTTTGACCAAGGCCCTTTGACAAATCCATATAACCCCTGTCCCAGCCTTCCTTCAGGGCTGACACCCTTTGCTGGTCTCAGCTCGCCTGCACCCAGGTGTTTTTAAAATAAACTTTCCTTTTGGAACACACTAGCTCAGGGGTCAGGAACCTTTTTGGCTGAGAGAGCCATGAACGCCACATATTTTAAAATGTAATTTTGTGAGAGCCATACAACGACCCATGTATGTTATGCATTATCCAATAAAAATTTGGTGTTGTCCCGGAGGACAGCTGTGATTGGCTCCAGCCACCCGCAACCATGAACATGAGCGGTAGGAAATGAATGGATTGTAATACATGCGAGTGTTTTATATATTCATATATATGCGAGCCATAGGTTCCTGACCCCTGCACTAGCTTCATGTTTTGGACCGGCCCATGGTTTCTGCCTTTCTTTTTTTTTTTCCTTCTTTCTTTTTTTGTATTTTTCTGACTCCCGCATGCGCCCGACAGGGATCCTACTGGCATGCCCACCAGGCGGCGATGCTATGTCCATCTGGGGCATTTCTCTGTTGCAACCAGGGCCATTCTAGCGCCTGAGGCAGAGGCCACAAAGCCATCCTCAGCGCCCAGGCTAACTTTGCTCCTTGGCTGCAGGAGGGGAAGAGAGAGACAGAGAGGAAGGAGAGGGGGAGGGGTGGAGAAGCAGATGGGCGCTTCTCCTGTATGCCCTGGCCGGGAATCGAACCTGGGACTCCTGCACGCCAGGCCAACGCTTTACTACTGAGCCAACCAGCCAGGCCTGCAGCCATTTTTTATTTATTCATTTTAGAGAGGAGAGGGAGAGACAGAGAGAGAGAGAGGAGAGGCAGAGAGAGAGAAGGGGGGGGAGGAGCTGGAAGCATCAACTCCCATATGTGCCTTGACCAGGCAAGCCCAGGGTTTCGAACCGGCGACCTCAGCATTTCCAGGTCAACGCTTTATCCACTGTGCCACCACAGGTCAGGCTGCAGCCATTTTTTGGAAAATATAATCTGTGGTAAACGAACCTGGAAAGACAAGCAGGTGACAGATTATACTAGGCTTTGCAAACCACACTAAAGTTCAATCTTGGCACTGGCTGGATGGTTCAGTGGATAAAGCATGGATCGAACTAATGGGTTGCAGGTTCGATCCCTTATCAGAGCACATATAAGAAGCAACTGGTGAGTGCACAACTAAATAGAACAACTAAATGAACAACCAGTTGATGCTTTTGTCTTTCTCTCCCTCCCTCCCCAGCCCTCTCTTCCTCTTTCTCAAATCAATGGGGGAAAAAAAGTTCAATCTTAATTATTATGGGGATCCATTGGAGGGTTTTAAGCAAGAGAGTGAAATTATCCTATTGTATTTGTTTGTTTGTTTATTTATTTATTTTTAGTGAGAGAGAGAGAGAGAGGGAGAGCCAGATAGGAAGGGAGAGACATGAGAAGCATCAATTCTTCATTGCAGCACCTTAGTTGTTCATTGATTGCTTTCTCATATGTGCCTTGACGGGGGAGGGAGGAGGCTGTAGCTGAGTCAGTGACTCCTTGCTCAAGCCAGCGACCATGGATGGAGTCATGTCTATGATCCCACATTCACCGCGACCCTGCGCTCAAGCCTGCCACTCCGCGTTTTGAACCTGGGTCCTCAGCATCCCAGGCCTATGCTGTATACACTGCGCCCCCGCCTGGTTAGGCCCTATTGTCCTTAAAAGTTAATTCTAAAAAAAAAAAAAGTTAATTCTAGCAGCTGTTGTAGATAAAGAATTTGTGGAGAGGGTTTGGAAGCAGAAACCGTGTAGTAGGGGTGTCCAGTAGTTCAAGGGCAGGACATGGCGGTCAGCCCTAGCCTACATGAGGGTACAGGGAGGAAATGGAGGGAATGTCACCAGGTTTTGGGCCTCTCCAGCTGTTTTGTTCACTGAGATAGTTGGAGAACGATGAAAGAGTAGGGTTTTTTGGATATGTTGGGCTTTTAAGTTCAGGGTAGATGTATGAGACTGGAACTCGGGAGATAAAAGTTTGGGAGACAACAATCAGCATTTTTAAAAAGGCACAGGAGTATACGAGATACGTGTCCGCGAACTATTTACAATCTCTCCGTTCATTCTCCCTGTAAGCTCTGTCGACTGTGCCGGTCTCAAACGGACTAAAACACGCATGCGCACACCTAGTCAATGGGCGGCAGGTTCCTGATTGCGCACGCACTCTGTGTGGCGGTCGCCATGGAGACGCGTGGCCCTTGCCAGGCACTGGGTGCCTGGAGCAACGGGCGAGGTGGCCGGGGGTCTTGGCCAGCCCACGCTCAGGTGGCGGCCCCGCGGGCAGATGGACGGCCTCCGTGGGCCCGGGGCGTCGGCGTATGGCGAGGACGACGAGGACGAGGAGGAGCTAGAGGGTGACACTGCGGGCGGAAAAGGATCCAGATTGCCTCCCATCTTCCACAGCACCTCAGGGCCTACCAAAAAGAAGGTGAAGAAAAAAAAGAAGAAAAAGACCGAGAGGTTGGGCAAGGGGGACGGTAAGAGAAACAGCTCGGAAGCTGGAAGCCTCATCTCCTGTACCTGTGGGTTTTGTGTTTTGTTTTTTGTTTTTTTACGAGGTCACCCACCCCTGCCCTTCACAGAGACCCACAACTACCTGGGGGCCAACCAGTTCGGACCAGAAACAAACCCGCCAGTCCCAAACAGATGTCCTGCTGTTCGTTGCACAGTGATACCTCTCCCCTGTTCATAAAGACCGTCTATGTCCACAGAAACCCTCCCCAAAGATCACAGGGACCCCAAATCCTACATCAAGAATTCTCAACATTCATGGAGACCCTCTACCCCGAACGGAGACAACCCCAGTCACCCAGCATTATTCCCACAAAACCTCCCAGCCCCCCCTACAGTCCCTTCACTTTATAGAAACCCTCCCAACTTCCTAATCCCTCAGCTGAATTGCAGCCCTAAACAGCCAAACCTCCCCCACGGAAATCTCAAGCCCTCCTGCAGAGATCCCCTCATCTTCTCACAGACTTTCCCCTAGCCAGAGAAACTAAGGCACTAGAGGCAGACACTCCCCACAGAAACACAGACTTCGGCCTTCTGCCTAGAGACCCTCCTGGCCCCCTCATTTCTCAGGGGTACCTTGTCTCTGGATGTTATGTAGACACCCAGTTAATGCATACAAAGTAGTATCCTCCCTGCATAGACTGTTGTCCCCCACCCCCCACCCACCAAGGCCAGCCTTCGACTGCACACACATCATCACTTCAGTCGCTGCTACATACTTTTATAATCCCAACTCCCTCTTATGTCAGTATAACCACCAAATAATACTAAAGCACAGGCCTTACCTGTGGTGGCACAGTGTGTACAGTGTCAGCTTGGAATACTGAGGTCCAAGGCACATATGAGAAACAATTGAGAGTTAGTGTTTCCTATTCCTCCCTTCCCCTGCCTTTCTCTTTCTCTCGATAAATTTTAAAAATCTTAAAAAAAAAACAACAAAAAAAAACCACAAGGCCCTGGCCGGTTGGCTCAGTGGTAGAGCGTAGGCCTGGCATGCAGGAGTCCCAGGTTTGATTCCCAGCAAGGGCACACAGGAGAAGCACCCATCTGCTTCTGCACCCCTCCCCCTCTCCTTCCTCTCTGTCTCTCTCTTCCCCTCCCGCAGCCGAGGCTCCATTGGAGCAAAGATGGCCTGGGTGCTGAGGATAGCTCTGTGGTGTCTGCCTCAGGTGCTAGAATGGCTCTGGTCACAACAGAGCAACGCCCTAGATGGGCAGAGAGCATCGCCCCCTGGTGGGCATGCCGGGTGGATCCCGGTTGGGCACATGCGGGAATCTGTCTGACTGCCTCCCCATTTCCAACTTCAGAAAAATACAAAAAAAAAAAAAAAAAAAGACAAAAAAACCCACCAAAAACCCAACTAACTAAAGCGCAGATACTGATAAGGCATGCACATTCACATTCTGCACACATATATAGATACTGTTTCATCACATGCACAGACTTTCTTCCCAGAGAGTTCAGGTAGACATATAACTATATGCATGCATGTTCTCCAGTTTCCCTCAAGAACACATCAGACATACACATACCAAGAACTGCCACAAACCCACAGAATCTCTACATCTCACTAAACTCCCATAGAACCCCTTGATTTCTTGACAAAGGTACTGAGCTCCCACTTTATGGAGAGAGAATAGCAGTGATGGAGAATACACCAGCCTGTGAGTGCTAAGTCTCCGCTGTCACCTGTGTGGTCCCTCTCCAGGGCTCTGGTTGTCAGGGAGGTGGTTCTCACTGACCCTGGCACAGCAGCCCTGAACTCTTGTGTGGCTAGTCCTGGGTTCAAGTTTCTGGGCCTGGGCCCTTGTGTGCAGAGGTGGTATCCCTGGGAAGCTGGAGGCAGAAGGAGCGGCAGCTTTCCCCATGGCAACCTTGAAGTTGGGGAAGGAAGAAATAGGAAATTATAATTACATCTTCAGGTGGCATTGTAATAAAAAGGCAAGAAATCAATTCTGGAGTTTAGGTCAAAAAGCCCTATGTGTGTCTGTAAAACCAACTGAGGACATGTATTGTCTTTTTGGCTTGGCTTCTGACTCTAGAAATGACAGTGGCATGTACCGTATACTGTCAGCCGGGGACACCAAATAGTTTTAGGGGAGTAGAAAGGTATAGAAATGTCAAAAGAGGGTTTTCTTATTTTTGTTCCTCTTTTTTGGGGGAGATTTTTCTTTCCCTCCAAAAAGGATAAGCTGATGAAAGAACCACAACTTAAAGTGTTTTGTGTTTGTGTTGTGTAATTCAGGAATGCTATTAATGTAAAAAAAAAATCAGTACAAGCCACACAGCAGAAGTATTTCCTGGCTTGGCATAACATTGCTTTCCGCAGTCAGGTGTAGGAAGTTTTTGTTTTGTTTTCCATTTCTCCCATCATAAAGTAGTCTAGGCCCTGGCCTAGTGGCTCAGTGGATAGCACATCATCCCAGCAGGTTCAATCCCTGGTCAGAGCATATACGAGAAGCAACCGAGGAGTGTACAGCTAAGTGGAACAATAAGTTGATGCTTCCCTCCCTCTCTCTCTCTCTCTCTCTCTCTCTCTCTCTCTCTTTCCATTCCTCCCTCTCCCTCAAATCAATGGGGAGAAAAAGACTGAGGTCACCCCCCCAAGAAAAAGTCCAGACTGGGGTCATAGACACCTAGGACTGGAGAGTAGAAAGTATCTAGTCGACATGTGGAGAGGTGAAGTTGGGGGCAGCACGGCCCAGTAGAAAGAACAGGGCACTGGGAGTCAGGCCTGCATGCAAACCCTAGCCCTGCCACCTGCTGTGTGACATTGACAAGTTCACCCGGCCAATAGGGCTGATAGACTTTATCCAAAGGACCTGGCTCATAGTACAGGCTCAACAAATGGTTCCTCCATCCTCATATGACTGGACCAAAGCATATAGCCTGTGGGTGTGTATGAGGGTGGTGGGCTTGGCCACCTGAGCCCAGGTTAGGAGGGGCTCCACCCCTCCCCCCTTATGTATGTATCTTTGGTGAGTTTGACAGCATTCCTATGCAGGATTAGGGCAGGCATCACCACAAATGGTAACACTGTTTGTCTGCCCAACAGATAAACTTCAGAATCAAAGCCGGAGGAATCAGCAGCTGTCTTCATCTTTTCAAGATGCCTTAAGTCTCAGCAGAAATCATGGCCTGAGGCAAGAGCACAGACAGGACAAAGAGCAAAACATGCCCACCTCTCCTTTCTCCTCCTCTGTAAGCCTCCCCCACTTTGCCGAAATAGAAGGGAACCTTTCAAACCAGATCAACGAGAGTCTGCGTTGGGATGGAATTCTTTCCGACCCAGAGGCTGAAAAAGAAAGGATTCGTATATATAAACTGAACAGGAGGAAGCGGTACCAGATTTGGGCCCTCAAGGGCCTCCACTCCGACACCTGTGCCAAGGAGACACCTGAGAGCCTAGCCTCTCAGACAGAGACAGCAGCACCAACAGCAGGCAACCCTCTTTAAAAACTGACTTCCTTAGGCTCTGGCTGGTTGGCTCAGTGGTGGAGCATCAGGACGGCATGTGGATGTTCCAGGTTCAATTTCCGGTCAGGGCACACAGGAGAAGCGTTCATCTGCTCCCCCTTCCCCCCTCTTGCCTCTCTCTCTGTCTCTCTTCCCTTCCTGCAGCTATAGCTCAATGGAGTAAGTTGGCCCCCAGCACTGAGGATGGCTCCATGGCCTCCACCTCAGGCACTAAGAAGAGCTTGGTTGCTGAACAACAGAGAGATGCCCCAGATGGGCAGAGCATTGCCCCCTAGTAGGCTTGCCTAGTGGATCCCATTCAGGGTGCATGTGGAAGTGTCTCTCTGCCTTCCCTCCTCTCACTGAATTTTTTTTAAAAAGCCGACCACCCTAATCAGCACTTTGAAGGAAACCTTACTCCAAAGCTCCCACACTGTTATTTAGCCCCTACTGTGCCAGAGTGAAAAATCCACCTGTGATACTGACAAGCTTATATTTTATCCTTGCCATAAGTTTGTGTGTTGAAAAAGAAGAATACTAAAAAGAAATCAGACCTACATCTGAAGGAAGCAGATGTCTGGTGTGTAGACAAGGTCAACCACGCCTCTCACCAGGGCGCCCTTAATTGCCAGGAAAGCCACAGTTCGTGACCATAAGCAATTTAATGAACAAAGTGCTTTTCAGAATTTCCTTTTTCTCAAATAAGCTGGCATCTCTTTGTTATTTAATTTCTCATCACAGTTAGATGTCTATAACCTGTCCCTCCATCATTCAAAAATGTGAAAGTGTGTCTGAATATCAAGTCTAAGTCTTAAATGAACTTCATGGGTAGAACCCCACACACCGCACACTTGTGTGGGCTCAGGCAAAATGCTTCAGATATCCTAGAGACTTTTAATTAAATACACACCCTGTCCTTATATGGTCTTCAAAATAAGTGAGTCCCAGAACATCATTCCTGGGAGGTTATTATGAGAAGTCTTTGCTTCTCTTATAGACATGATCCTCCTTAATCCCCCAAGTGGTATTTTAAGCAAAGTTTTGGAGCATTATAGAGGCCTTACTATACTACTTGTCCCAAGTTAATATTCTCTTCCACAAATATTTACTGAGTAAGGACCATGTGTTGTCTTAATTTGTATTCTCCCAGAAGCAGACCCTGAGACAAGGACTCAGATGCAAGTAGATTGTTTGGGAGGTGAAGGAAATATCAGGGAGGAAATGGAACGGAAGACAGCCGATCCAGGGACACTGTTAACCAGCTTCCATGCAGGGTCACCCTGGGGCTCAATCCACAGGGAAATGTTGTCAGGATTAACCTGCCAGCCTTTATGTGGCTGAGGGCTGTGCCTGGAGGGGGGGAGAGTGTCATTTTCTGGGGTTTCCAGCCACACCTGTGGGCCTAGGGGCCTACCTCAGTTTGGGGGGAATCACCGTCAGACACAAAGATGCAGACCGAAAGTTCCTAGAGATAGGGGTGATCTCTGGGGTAACATCGGCCACCTGTGTGTAACCAATGCAAGTCTGAGAGGGAGAGACAAGGTCCCTGCCTTCCACGGAGTTAAAGACATGCAGGATACTAGAAGCTGAAAATCAATACAAAACACCACAGAGCGGTTACTTAAGTTAAATGAAAGTGGCTATCGTGGTCCCTGCTAACCCCCAGCTAACAGAGTAGCCTCTTCCCACCCTTTCTTGAGAAGCTGGTTACAGAGTTTTCACACTCTGGCCATTGTACCCTGCAAAGTACAGGAAGGGACTTTTGGAAGAGCCCTGCCCTCCCCTTTACCCTCAAGGTACAGAGTGGAGGGTGGAGCAGCTGAGAGGCAACTCCTCTGTGCTCTGGGTCCACCTTAGTGGCTGGGGGTGCAGTGCGTGGAGTCTGGGTACACACCAGCTTCAGGATGCCTTCCTTGGTCACTTTGTCTTCCATTCTGGGTGGGGGTAGCAGCGGCCTGTGCTTGCCTTTCTGTCATGAGATGTTCTGGGATAGTGGTTAAACGTGAGCTCTGACATCGGGGCTAAATGTAACTCTTTCCCACCATGTTAGCTGTGTGACCTCAGACAAATTGCTTAACCTCCCTGAGCCTTAGGTACCACATCTGGAAACAGGGATGCAAATATCTATCTTACTGTTGTCAGAATCAAATGCAGTGATTACATAAATCATTTGGCATAGTAGCTGGTCCCTAGTAGGAAGCACTCCATTATAAGAATATTGAGCAATTATATTTTAGGTTGGGGTAGTCACATAGCCACTGGAGAGACTGTCTTATAGACACAAACAACAGTGTGGGGATTGTAGGAGCTGGGGGGAGGTAGAGGACGGCAGAGGGGGAGACACATGGTGATGGACGGAAACTTGACTTGGGGTGGTGAACATACAATACAATATACAGCTGATGTATTACAGAGTTACACACCGGAAACCAGTATAATTTTATTAACCAATGTCACCCCAATAAGTTCATTTAGAAATAAATAAAGCCAACAGTTCAGGGTTGGCTGTGGCTTTAGGCATGGCTAGATCTAGGAGGTCACACTGGACCATCAAACTTTGTCTTTTTCTCCATGCCTCTGCCTCCCCTGTATTAGCCTCATGCTCGGGCAGGGTCCTGTAACAGGACTGCAAAGATGGCCGCCTGACATCTTAGTAGTTCTTCAAAGAGAAGAGAGTCACTCCTGTGTCCCTATCTAGTGCCTACATCAATCTCATAGAATGTCTCTGGCGTAGCCCAGCTCATATCGCCACCACTGGACTAATCATAGCGGCCAAGGAAACGGTATATTTGTTGCATAGGAAGTGGGGGAGATAGGGACCACCCACTGGACACAAGTACTTGACAGATAGTCATAGAATCTACATAGAACCTACATATAATGCAGAGTAATTCTTTAAACAAATACCAGGTAGAGGGATTTGTTCATTACCCTCTCGATGAAGAATGGTTCATTATTAAAAGACCCCAACCAAAGTCATGGAGGTGGACTGCATAGCATGAGTTCTTCTCAGCTGTATGGATTGACTGCACGCTTATCCCAGAACTACTGACGCTTGGCCAGCCCTATGGAATCTATTAGCTGAAGATGAAATATGTTCTGTAATCATTGATCCCTGAGCCATTTTGGCACAGAATGTATCAGTCACCAAGCACTCTGTAGTGATAATAATTGGGTTTATGTTTTCTACCCGGTTTTGGTGGAGCCTGGCAGGTGGGTTTCAACCTTTCAGGCTGGTCAGAGAGCGAGGATGTGCTGACCTGACCGACTCACTCTAAGACGCTCCCACCGTGAGTAGACGTTGGGCTTCCTACCAGCAGTGGCTGGAGACTCGGGGGCAGCTTGTTCCTGCGTGAGCTTTGTGAACATCCACTGTGGACACTGCAGGGAGACAAGTTCCAGGAGGACAACAACTTTTGTGTGGACTGGTGTGGTCGGTGCCCCCCATGATCCCTGCCCCTCGAGGACAGGCTGGACCTATTGACTCTAAGGAATAGAAATGTAAAGGTGATGGAATGTCATTTCCGAGATGAGGTCACAAAAGGAGACTGTTTGGAGAAGGAGGGAAGAATGAATTGGTGGAACACAGGTAGAGGGTAGGGTTAGACTATTCAGTGCAGCGCTGTCATGGTGGACACATGTCATTACACATTTGTCCAGAACCATAGAATGTACACTGAGAGAGACTCCTAAACTGTGGACTTCAGTTACTTAATAGTGTGTCAATATTGGCTCATCAATTGTAGTAAATGAACCACTCTAAAGCAAGATGTGAGGAATGGGGGAACCAGGGGAGAGTGTGGAGGTGTTGTGTGGGAAATCTTGGTGGATTCTATTCAATTTTTGTGTAACCCTAAAATTGCCCTCAGAATCAAACTTATTAAAGTTTGTGGCTAAGCCTCTTCCACACAGAGGCTCAAGGCAAGTATTTACTGTGCTGTGTGCCACCGGCAGGCTCCCCAAGCAGGTGGGAGCCCAACTGCACCTCCCCCCAGGGGTTTAACCACAACAGAAAGAGACAGAGAAAGACAGCGTGACTAAGGCAGGGAGGGGTGCTGTGGGAAGGAAGGAGCTGTTCCTGGGAACAGTGGCTGGCAGAGAAGCTTTCTGGGGAGAGGGGCCAGAGGAGGTAGGAACCTCTAACAGCTGGGCTCCAGAGGGCCCCTGGGCTGGTGGGGAAGCACTCTCTCAGGCCTCTGGGCCACACTGTGTACTTGTTCACAGCCAAACCCAGCCTTTAACACTACTGACACGTCCCCCTCTGATCATCCCTGGGAAGGGTTTAGGAAGGTTCTACCTCACTCAACTACCCCCACATAATCTCAACACCACAGGCCAGCACTCTGGTCTGCAACTACTGCCCAAGCCTTGGCGCTGAATGTGCTGCCTACAGCCTCTGCTCAAAGCATGGGCCTGGGACCAGCAGCACCAACATGGCCTGGAGCTTGTTAGAAACTATCTTGTTAGCCAACTCAGGCCCCACCCCAGACTTCCTGAATCAGACCCTGTAGTTTAACAAGATCCCAGGGTGACTCATAGGCCATTAACACTTGAGAAGCTTTGGTTGTTGGGAGACAACCCCCCCCCACCACCACCACCACCACCAATCTCTTATGTTTCTGCACATCTTGTGAGGAGAGTCACCTGTGTTCCAGGCTGTCCTTTGAAGGACGTGGGTATGACAAACAGCCTTGGCAGACAGGGAATGTCTCCTTCCAGAGCATGTGGCAGATATGCTTACGACTTATTATAGAAAATTCCAGTTCCTAAGCTCAGAGTTCCTCTGCTGTAACAGCCCCTCTGTTCCGGTGTACCTGGCCCTCCTCACATCCCTCTCTGGGTACCAAGGTTCAAAACCAGCACAAATGCTGGTCCTCTGGCTATTGCTGTGACGAATAAACTGTCCTTTGTCTCTGAGCCGAGAATCTCGAGTCTCGTATCTTTAGCCAACGTCCATGAAAATGGGGCAAGCTGATTTGTTAGCCTGCAAATAGCATAAAATCTGACTCCAGTTCTCCAGCCTGGTCTGAGGGACAGACAGACTAACCATGTAACTCTGGTTTCCCTACACTTAAATCACCAGAAAGCTGTACAAAGTTCTACGCTGAGCTTTTACCTTTCAAACTGTACAGGAAATGCATATGTGTTACAAATTAGGAAACACAGATAAGCAAAAAAAGTATTTGAAAACACCTCATAGTGCCTCCATTCAGAGAGAGGTAGCCTCATCTGTTTGGTATCCAGGCTGCCAGTCTTTTCCTATTCATGTATCTACATGATACATGGAAACAAAATTAATGGGGTAATAATACGCATGTCGTCTTTTAATGGTTCTCTTAAAATATATAGCATGGACATCTTTCCAAATTACAGAGCTGACTTCCACGTCATCTTTTGTACTGCTTGCCTAGCATTGTAGAGACAATGGATTCAATTCATATTTGCAGACATCTACTTGGTTTCCTATTTTTGGCTACTCTAAACAACTTTGCAAGGAACATCCTTATATGCACATTTTAGTACATTTTTCCAGTGCTTTGGGTACATTCTTGGAAGTGAAAATGCAAGCCAAAAGATAATTAAAACAATAAACACTTGCATAGCTTTTAACTCATACTGTTCTAAGCACTTCTCATTTATTTACTCATTTAATCCTCACAACATCTCTATGGAGAAACTAACTCTTGTTACCCCCATTTTACAGAGAGTTTAAGGGACTTGCTCAAGGTCACACAGCTAAGAAGTGCTGGAGCTAGTGCATGAAATGCTCACGGGTTCTCTGTTCCAAAGGTTTTGGAAAATGCTACATACCAGCGTTTGATGATTCTTAATGCACATGAACATATTATATTAAAGACTATTGTACAGCAAATACTCACTTCCGCCCACATCCAAGGGGGGAAGTATGGTTCCCTGTCCCAGTGATGTTAGGTTTGGTCGTGCAACTTGCTTCTTGACCGATAGAAGGTGGGTAGAAGGAACAGGGTGCCAGTGTCGTATTTAAGAGGTATTATGTTTCTACTTGTTTCTCTGACATTGTTTGAACTCTTCCATGAGAAGAATGTACCCCAAGTAACCTCCCTAGCCTGCTTCAGAGACAGGAGGTGCAAACCTGAACTCAACACCTAGCCCTGTCTGGCCGGGTAGCTCAGTTGGTTAGAGCATTGTCCCAGTACACCAAGGTTGCAGGTTCCATCCCCAGTCAGGGCACATACAAGAATCAACCAATGAATGTGTAAATAAGTGGAACAACAAATTGATGTTTCTCTCTCTCCCTTCCTCTCTCTCTCTAAAATCAATAAATTGAAAAAAAAAAACACCACATCTAGCCTTGGGCAAAACTGCTCTATGGGACCTGTAAACTTATAAGCAAGCTTATTGCTGTGTGCCACTGTGATTTTTGTGGTAATTGTTGTGCCACAAAAGCTGATTAATACAGTGTGTCCGTAAAGTCATGGTGCACTTTTGACCGGTCACAGGAAAGCAACAAAAGACGATAGAAATGTGAAATCTGCACCAAATAAAAGGAAAACTCTCCCAGTTTCATACCTATTCAGTGCAGTTCGATGTGGGCTCACGCACAGATTTGTTAGGGCCCCTTAGGTAGCTATCCCGTATAGCCTCTACAGACTCGTCACTGACTGATGGCCTACCAGAACGGGGTTTCTCCACCAAACTGCCGCTTTCCTTCAACTGCTTATCCCACTGAGTAATGTTATTCCTATGTGGTGGCGCTTCGTTATAAACGTGCTGATATTCACGTTCCACTTTGGTCACGGATTCAAATTTAGCAAGCCACAGAACACACTGAACTTTCCTCTGGACTGTCCACATCTTGACTGGCATGGCCATGGGCTGCTCTGCTGTATACATGGTGTTACGTTGTCATCTGCGCATGCGCACATGCTGCCACATCATCCTACAGAAACTGGGGAGTTTTCCTTTTATTTGGTGCAGATTTCACATTTCTATCGTCTTTTATTGCTTTCCTGTGACCGGTCAAAAGTGCACCATGACTTTATGGACACACTGTACAAGGGTTCCTAGACCTGCAATAACTATCATTAGCACTATTCAACTTTTAACTTCCCCCAAATTATTTGATCACAGATCCTTATTTTACTCCATAGACAGACTATTGGGAGCTTGACCTATGGTGGCACTGTAAATAAAGCATCGACCTGGAAAACTGAGGTCACCGGTTTGAAACCCTGGGCTTGCCCGGTCAAAGCACATACAACAAGCAACTATGAGTTGGTGCTTCCCAGCCCTCCCTCACTGCCTAGCTCTTGCTCGCCTCTCTCTAAGATCAATAAATTAAAAATATTAAAAATTAGTTAACTAATTATAAAAAAAGAAAGCCCATTGGGAAATAGCACTATAAACAAACCACTTGCTAGTAATTATACTCTATAATGAAAGTATTGGTGTTTTTGAAAAGAGGCATTTCTTTTTTTTTTTTTTTTTTTTTTTTTTTTGTATTTTTCTGAAGCTGGAAACGGGGAGAGACAGTCAGACAGACTCCCGCATGCGCCCAACCGGGATCCACCTGGCACGCCCACCAGGGGCGACGCTCTGCCCACCAGGGGGCGATGCTCTGCCCCTCCGGGGGCATCGCTCTGCCTCGACCAGAGCCACTCTAGCGCCTGGGGCAGAGGCCAAGGAGCCATCCCCAGCACCCGGGCCATCTTTGCTCCAATGGAGCCTTGGCTGCGGGAGGGGAAGAGAGAGAAGGAGAGGAAGGAGGGGGGGGTGGAGAAGCAAATGGGCGCTTCTCCTATGTGCCCTGGCCGGGAATTGAACCCGGGTCCCCCGCACGCCAGGCCGATGCTCTACCGCTGAGCCAACCGGCCAGGGCCGAAAAGAGGCATTTCTTGCAATAGGATTCATTACCTAATCAATAGTCATTCACTTAAGTTTCTGGGAAGTATACCAAAAAGCCTCCCTAAGATTTATCATGTTATTTTTAATTATACCTACTACTTTTTCTCTTGAGGCATCAGCTTAATCTGATATATTTCGAAAGGTATTTTTCAAGGGAAAACTGAAACATTATTAGTTTCAACATACTTTTGTCTCTGTCTACACACACACACATACACACACACACACACCACAATTTTAACTTAAATCTTATATACCTTAAAATATTTTCCCAACAAAACCTTGGAACAGCTAATTAGCCCATTTATTTTATGTAAAATTTATACCATATAACCTAATTGACAATATTAGGTCTCACTGTCATTCCAATCAGCCAAGCTAGACTTAATTTCTGTTAAAAAGAGATTGGCTTAAGAAAAGTTATAGGAAATATAATATGCATTCCTGGAACATATTTGTTTCTGAGTTGTTGCTCAAAGACTAACAGATAAGGCACAGAGCCTTACCATGAACTTGATGCTTGAATAAAATAAGATGCCTTGTCCCTAGCTCAGCGGTAGAATGTCAGCCCGGCGTGTGGAAGTTCCAGGTTCGATTCCCAGCCAGGGCACACAGGAGAAGCACCCATCTGCTTCTCTACCCTTCCCCCTCTCCTTTTTCTCTCTCTTTTCCTCCTGCAGCCAGGGCTCCATTGGAGCAAAGTTGTCCAGGATGGCTCCATGGCCTCTGCCTCAGGTGCTAGAATGGCTCTGGTTGCAATGGAGCAACAGTCCAGATGGGCAGAGCATCACCCCCTGGTAGTAATGCTGGTAGATCCCAGTTGAGCACATGCAGGAGTCTGTCTCTCTGCTTCCCCGCTTCTCACTTCAGAAAAATACAAAAAATAATAAGATGCCTTCACTTTCAATATTTTTTTATCAATCTTATCTTTGCTTGACCCAAAGGAATTTTCCCTCACAGAAGACATTAGTCTGAGTTTGAAGAGATGTAGGTATCACATGAAAAGTGTTATCACTCCAACTGCCTCAGTTCATGAGATATGAGAAGTGAGAACTAACCCATACAGGCCAACCTTGCTTCTGCCACCATACTGCATCTTTGACCAAACTATGTGTAGGATGTTTTTTTGTTTGTTTGTTTTTGGGGTTTTTTTTTGTGTATTTTTCCGAAGCTGGAAAGGGGAGGCAGTCAGACCGACTCATGCATGCACCCGACCGGGATCCACCCGGCATGCCCACCAGGGGGCGATGCTCCGCCCATCTTGGGGCATCGCTCTGTTGCAACAAGAGGCATTCTAGTGCCTGAGGCAGAGGCCACAGAGCCATCCCCAGCGCCTGGGCCATCTTTGCTCCAATGGAGCCTCGCTGCGGGAGGGGAAGAGAGAGACAGAGGGGAAGGAGAGGGGGAGGGGTGGAGAAGCAGATGGGCACCTCTCCTGTGTGCCCTGGCCGGGAATCGAACCCGGGACTCCTGCACGCCAGGCCAACGCTCTACCACTGAGCCAACCGGCCAGGGCTGTGTAGGATGTTGATAGACATGAAGCCCTCTAGTGGGGTCCTGGTGCCCAGACACCAATGTTTCTGACTGTTCTTTTGTTTAGTACCTATTGGTTTTTCCAGACCAGAGCCATGTCCCCCAATAAAATGAAAGATGGTTAGACTAAGACATGTATTGAATATTTCTTCTGCAAAGTGGGAGAAAGGCAATTTGAAAGGGGAGAGAGGAAGGGTGACAGGCCTGACATCATCACCCACAGCCGCATTTTCAGGGCAGACTGGTTGTAGGGAAGAGTACACATCACTTCTGGAAACAAATTCCTGGAAACGATCTGTGCCTAGGGGCCCTGTGAAGAGCTTGTAGCCTCGATGAAAGGCATACGCCAGACAGAAGTGTTATTCTATTAAATTACAAATACATCTTTAAATATTTGAAGACACTGAGCAGTTTTTTCTCATTTTTCTTAACTGAAACATTATCATTTTACTTTAAAAAAGAGAAGCACTTTGGCCCTGGCCAGTTGACTCAGCAGTAGAGAGTCTGCCTGGCGTGTGGATGTCCTAGGTTCAATTCCTGGTTAGGGCACACAGGAGAAGCGACCATCTGCTTCTCCACCCCTACCACCCCCATCTCTCTCTCTCTCTTCTCCTCCCACAGCCATGGCTCAATTGATTCAAGTGCATCAGCCCAGGTGCTAAGGATGGCTACATGGAGCCTCTGCCTCAGGTGCTAAAATTAGCTCCATTGTGAGCATGTCTCCAAATGGGCAGAGCATTGGCCCCAGACAGGGGTTGCTGGGTAGATTCCAGTGGGGGCCTGTCTCTTTATCTCCCATCCTCTCACTTGGAAAGAAGAATTAAAAAAAAAGAGAGAAAGAGAGAGAAGCAACTCTAAGGTTATTTGGTTTATTTTTAGATAATTTATTATTAAATGAAGAAGTCACAAAGCAAAATGGAGTGGGACAGATGTCAAAGATAAGTTTAAACAATAGCTTTTGTCAAATACTATTTTGGATTTCCAAAGGTTAGAAACAGGAAAAGTGTCAAATGAGAAGGTAATCATTCTTTTTTAAAAGGTCTGGATTTGAAAAGAAAACAACTTATTTTCTGAAAATACAAATCATCCTTATTACACGAAAGCCATAATTTAAGAGCCTGAGAATAAAGACTTTAATTCATAAGTAAACTGTATCTCCCAGATATACTTAGAAATGTTTGGTTTTAATGAGTTTTAAAAATCATTGCTTCCACCTTGCAAACCAGCGTGAATCCACCATTGAGCAACATTATTTATCTACCCCGAAGTGTCCCATTGTGTCTTCACATGCTTCCTCTTCTGAAACTTTCAGCCAAGCAGGTTTGAAGAAAAAGGATTAGAAAGAACTAAAGTTGGTTCCCCAGTGAATAACTTAACAAAATAAAACCTGCTCTTCCATTTGCATTACACATTCACAATCGCTCACGTCTACTTACTTTACTGATCTAATTCAGATTCTCTCCCTCACCTAGAATGATCTGCCTGAACTTAACCCAATTCCGCTAAGACAAAAGCTCATGTGGACAGCTCAACACACTGCTGTGGTCAGAGGCCAAGTTCTCCTGCCCTTGTCTTGCCTGGCACACTGCCCACAACAGTTCTGAGCTCATTCAAGTGTCCCCATTGGGCCTGAGCAAAGCCTTGGGAATTCTCTTAACATAATTTAAAAATTACATTTACCACTTGTCTCAAATGACAAGATTATGGAATCAAAGAGAAAAATCCACTTTTATCATAAATGCCATGTAATTTGCTTTTCTAAACATAGGCAGCATTTGTTGCTCTGCATGATCAAGGAGACCACAGGGCCCTCAAATGCCCCTCTCAGGGGAACCCCACCCAGCCCACCATGGCAAACTCAGGGCCCTCCGCAAGCTCCAAGGGGGTGGGGGTGGGGCTCAACCAGTTAGGAGCTTGACATACTAAACATGGTTCAATCTGAAGAGGACGCCAGACAACCTGGCTCAACAGGCCTCCAATGACTTTCAGAGTGTGGTTATCATCACACCTGCTCTCCTCAGAACCAAAGTCCTTGCTGTGGCTCTGGGGTACTCACAGCTATCAATATTCTGCTTCCAAGGCAGCTGCAAGCCATCAACAGAAACCTGGAGATGTAGGGGGAGTCGAGCTTATAATACTCCGTAACCCCCGAGCACTTGACATCACTTGGATGTATTCAGAGGGAACGGTCATGGTTCGTTCTTTCCAGTATCGGAAAAGAAAAAGCCATCTGCCACTTTTTTTCACTCAAAAACCTCAGAGGCTGGCAGGAAGCATAAGTGATGGTGGGTGAGGGCGGGCGGGTAGGGGGGAGAAGCCAGAGGCAGCCCAGCCCACTGCACGCTCCTGGCCCAGCCGCCGTCCCTGCTTCTGAGGCTGGTTCAGCTGAATTCACAAAGTTTCTTCAGATCACGCTCAACACCATGAGTGTCACTGACACTAAAATGTACACTTAAGAGAAATGTGTGCCATCACGACAGCACTCAGTTTGGAGTTGGACTTGTGACATTGGTCCCTACTTGGACTCCACCTTCTGCTTCACCTGGGAGAGGGAGGTGGGAGCAACGTCCTTGCATCTGGCGTGGACCTAAGGCGCTGGCAGAATTCCTTTGCCATGCTGACATATTCTTCAAAGTCCTAAGAGCCGGCGACCCAGGGTCTCCGGAGAGGACATCCATCCCGATGAACCGGATACCAGAAACATCTACATCTGCCTCTTCCCCAACGGCGGCAGGTCCTAGGTGTGGGCACTGGTTCCCACTGTGAGTGAAACTCCCTTGTTTGATCCCGAAAAGCATTTTGCCCAAGCACTCTTTTAAAATGCCGGTTCTCTCAAATGAACATGCTATTCCTCTCTGCTATGTTTTGCCTTATGAAAAAATAGGAAAGTATTTGGAAACCCCAAAATACATATCAGGAGAGTTACACAAGCCTGTGAAGACATCAGCAGATGCCAAGGGTGCGAGGCGCTTTGCCAGAGCCTCAGCTCAGAAGCAACCGGTGGAAGGAACCGGAACCGAAGCCCTTGCTCCTAGACTCCGCCATCAGTTCACCTGACCCTCCCAAAGAGGTGAAAACAGGACGAACCTTTCCTTCTATTCTTTTTTTGTTGTTAAAAAAAAAAAAATCTTATTTTGCGGCTTGGGGTTTTTTGATGTCGTGAAAAAGATTTAGAGAATCCCAAGCGTTTCGGTTGACAGGACATAGAAATGGGAATGGAAATAAAAAATGGAATGGAACACATCTCTCCACAGATTGAACACAGATGGGTGTCACAGCTTACTGAATTAGCACCACTTCACAGCAGTGAGGACACCCGGGGCTTAGAGTTCTTAAAACTCACTTTTTCCATTCCAGAGACTTTTTCCACACTCTTTCTCAGACACACCGACCAATGGGAGAGAAGCTCTCCCCTCCCTCCCTTTTTCAAATTGTGGCCATTTTCCTTTCGCTCTGGTCGTCTCTTTATTTCTTCATCAAATTGAGACTTTTAGGGAAACTATGCAGCAGCAAACTAGAAATACACTCCTTTTAAAAACAATTTGAAAGTGAAAACGAAACAAAACAAATTCTCTCAATTATTAGAAGATGCCGTGACATTTCTTTTTTCTTACCCAGGCTGGGCTTAGAGGTATCTCTAGGCTAGATTCCTAGGGGCATGAATTACACTAGAGGGCAGCGTGGCCCAACTCGACCAGGGCAGCGGAGGGGCCGGTCCGGCCCCACCCAGCCCGCTGGAGTCAGCACTCATCCGAGAGGTAATCGCCGCCCAGGAACTCTGTGGCTTCCAGCTCCACGCTGGACAGGAACCGCCTCAGCTTTTTGCGGCAGTTGTAATCCAGGGTAGTGGTGTAGACGGTCTTGGGGTACTTGGGGTAGACGATGGTGGTGCTGAGGAAGCGGGTTGGCTTGTGGCGGGGCTCGAAACGCAGCTCAGCCTTATAGTTGCGCCACGTGCAGTTGGGGATACAGGTGACTGTCTGGCTGCAAGAAGCCACTGCCAGGCCCAGCGGCAGCTGGACGTTGTCAATGAAGTGCCGCTCTGAGTCATACTTGACCGAGGAAGTGTACCTGGGTGAGAGATGGAAGGCAGCGTGAAGACAGTCCTCTGAGCTAGGAGCACTGGAGTCCCTTTTGTGACTGTGAACCGCTTTTGGGGTGCAGACCTTCAGATGTGGCTACTCTAGTCAGAAGCATCACAGAGTTACTGCAGCACTTACCGCATTTGGTACTATTCGAAGCTCTTTACTTCCCGCATCTAATTGTCCCAACATCCCTGGGAGAGGAAATCAAAGTGCGGAGGTTAAAGCCACAGTGGAAGTAAGTTAGGGGGGCTGGGACTGAAATGCAGGTGGGCGAGATTCTAGAGTTCCCCTTGCACTTCCTGTTTCTCACTGCAGGCAGCTGGCCCTGGAGTCTGTGCCCATTTACTTAAGCTCTGAGAGCTCAGTCAAGTTACCGACCTTACCTCTGAACTTCTCCAAGCCTCAGTTACCTTCTTCTGTAAAAGGTGCCCAATAAGAACTGGTTAGGAGCCTGACCTGTGGTGGCGCAGTGGATAAAGTGTCAACCTGGAAACACTGAGGTTGCCGGTTCAAAACCCTGGCTTGCCTGGTCAAGGCACATATGGGAGTTGATGCTTTCTGTTCTTCCCCCTTCTCTCTCTCTATCTCTCTCTCTCTCTACCCCTCTCTCCTCTCTAAAATTAATAAATTTTAAAAAAATTAAAAAAAAAACTGGTTAGGATGTTCACACAGCAAATGCTGTTTGTGGTAATTATTATATAACGATGTGAATTCTACTGCTACACCAGGAGTGAACAGTACTGCTGTCCCCTGAAGTGATCAATTAGCTCTTTAAAGAGAGGATGAAGGAACCCAGAAATCCTGGTGCTAGTTCTGAATGCTTGGTGATACCAAATACTAGTACTTGATCCACCTTGGTCTTCAGTTTGGAGATAGGGCTGAGACCTGGGACTCTGCGACCTGACCTTGTCAATCAAAGCCAATTACGATCTTGATTTCTATAAAATGAACAAACATCAATGTTTTTCAGCAGGTACTTTTTTTTTTAAGTCCTTCTTTGGTAATTTTGGAGTTAAATTTTTTTTTAATATAAGCCAAGCATTAGTTCATTTTCCTGTGTAATTATTACAGCTTCCTAAGTACTAAAACATGTATGAGTCTCACACACAGACATGCCTGACAGCACTGCCCCACCAGCCCCAACCCACTGGTCAGGGCATAAGAATCAGCATTCTTTTCAATGAGTTGGAAGGAAACGCCTATTCTCCTTGGGCAAGTAGGTAAGAGGCTGGTGAAAACTAATGTCATGAAGTCATGTCCTCATTTTGTTCAAAATACAAGCTCTGCAGGAATAAAGGGCTCAACTGCTCACCTCTAAACTGGTGAGCCTCCTTTGTTCCTCATCAAAGGGCCCTTTGTGTAAAGGCAGCTGAAACTCCAGCTATAAAACCACCAGCTCCCAAAAGTAAAATTCCTTTTTCTAAAAAGACATATCTTGAACAGAGCCTCTTCAGTAAATCTCTGCTACCAGATAATCCTGGATGATACATCCCCAAAGGAAGAATGGTACTTTCCCAGGGACATTCTAACATAAAACAAGGCTACAGCACCTTGAAGCAGGGGTGGGCGGTTAGGTGGGGGTAGGGAAATGGAGACCAGCATTTGAAAGAATTACTTTATTAGAAAAATTTTAAAATGTTATGGCTATGACCTATGAGGTAGAAAAAGCAGGGCTTTTTTTTTTTCCAGTGAGAGTAGAGAAGTTAGAGACAAACTCCTGCATGTGTCCCTACCACGATCCCCCGCAAGCCCACTAGGGGGCGATACTCTGCCCACCTAGGGTGTTGCTCCCAGCAACTGAGCTCTTGGGAGGCCAAGATGCCATCCTCAGTGCCCGGGGCCAACTTGCTCCAATTGAGCCATAGCTGCAGGGTGGCAAGGGAGAGGGAAGAGAGAGAGAAGTGAGAGGGGTGGGGGAGAGAAGCAGATGGGTGTTTCTTCTGTGTGCCATGACCAGGAATCCAACCCAGGACATCCATATACCGGGCCATCCACACACTGGGCCCTCGCTCTACCACTGAGCCAACCGGCCAGGCCAAATTGCAGAACTTGATGTGTAACATGATCTTGTTTTTATTTTAAAAATTGTGTCTATATATTTAATTAGTTAGAATGCAGGGAAAAAATCTGAAAAAGTGCCTACCAAACTATGAATAATCTTTGGTACACTTTTGTGATTAATCAAAAAAATTAAAAATTTACAAATAAAATTAAATCAGAGCCTGCTGTATTTACCTTACTTCCGTCAGTGGTAAGGGGTCAAACTCCACTCCTTCGCCAAAGGACAGGGGGCATAACCTTGGTACGCATGCGGAGGCCAGGGGAGTGGGGAGAGAGGCCGGATTCTGTGAGGATGGAGAACACAGTTAGACCACAAGGCCAAGTGGACATCTCCCGCATAGAAGATCCTGGGTCTGACACTCCAGCTGAAGGCCCAACTGTGATTTGGGTCCCCATTCTTGGAAATGATGCCAGAGAAGGGTTGAAAAGAGCAACGGACAGGGAGCCAAGAGGTCTGGGTTCGCATCCCAGGTCTATCATGAACGTGCTGTATGCCTACAAAGGAGTCACAGCACAGCACACATCCTCTGAGATCTAGCTGCACACCAAGGGGGTGCCCCTCCCATACGAGGTTCTGTGAAAGGCAAAGAAGAGGAAACAAACACAAGCTCGGTGGCATCACCGAGCCAGACCCAGGGACTGCTGTGCCATCCTGCAGCAAGGCGGCTGGGAAACCTCGATCATCTGGGCTCCACTAACCAGAACCCTCAATGATGTGCCCCCAACCCTGTCATTGTCTCAGCAGCACTTTAGAAGAAGCCAAAACACGGTACATATCCTAGTCACGGCACCAAAAAAAAAAGAGAGAGAGAGAAAGCCAAAACAAAATAATTGTACCAGGGATTTTTTTACACTACAGATTCAGTACAACTTCACCCACCTTCTCTGTCTCTGGGGAGATCAACCCCCAAACAAGACAGAGGATTCTACACCCCCACTGGTAAGCTGAACACCCCCAAAGCTCTCATTGTCACTCTCTACTACCCAGAAAACTCAAAGAGCCAGAGTACAATATGCCTAGAGGTTAACTGGCTTCTAGTCTGGTCAGTTTTGGACTTTCGGATTCATTAGGCAGCTTCAGTAAGTAAGACTCTATCCTAGACACAGGTGCTAATTCTCACCGGGTTTGACGGGAAGTGGGCCTTCTGTGTTACCTGCAACAGAGAGCAGCCCTTGGGGTTGCCAAGTTTCCTGGGGAACCTGTCATGTTCTTTGTCCACTTTGAGAGAAGGATCCACACTTGTGGGGCAGTCCCACCTCCACATCTTCCAGACAGAGAAGGAAACAGACGTTTCTAGAAGGTTCGCTCTAAGACATTGATTGTGTTACCAGGACAAGGTATCATTGAAGTTATAGGTTGGAAATACAGACACCAAAGGGGAGCAGGGCAGGTCACGGAAAGGGTAAGGGTCCTGAGGGTCCAGCACCTGAACTTGGGTGGAGAGTTGAATAAGCCTTGGCTGCGGGAGGGGCTGTGGTTGAGAACAAGGCCAGTGGATGGGGGAGGGGTGAAGTGTGGGCACTGGCAGCTGCAGAGCTTCTGGAAACAGCCCCCAAGTCCAGACAGTGGGCCCTGCTCTGCCCCCAGCTCTCTGGCTGTCAGACATTCCCCAGCCTAGGGGGCACCTTCCAGACAGTCCTGGGCTGCAGCATGCAGCCACGAGAGTAGGTGGGCGGACTCTCCGACACTCACGTCACAGCCTTCTTTCAGGTATCCACACAGCACTTGGTTCTCTTGCCCCTGCCTTCCCTTCTCTGCTCCCTCATTCCTGCCCACCCAGCAGACACTGCACACACACCTGGCTCCAGGTGCAGTCCAGGGGTGGGAAAGGGCAGCAGAAGTTAAAACAAACGCATAAAAAAGGTGCCACCAGGGAATGAGATTGAAGCCACAGGCTCTAGCATGGCTCTAGGAAGCATCAAGGAAGACTTCCCAGAGGAAGTAACAAGTTGGACACTGAAGGGACTGGTGGAATTGACAGGTGGAAAAGCTGACTGAGTGTGGAGAGGGGTAGAAGGAGATGAGCTTGGAGAGAAAAGCCATGCCAAGTGGACGGAGCAGCACTAGAGGCACTAGCCTGTGGTCAGGGGATGTGGAAGATGAGCCTAGAAAGGGCCAAATCACCAGGGTTCTGAAAGCCAAGTTAAAGCTAGTGCTGCCTTCTAATGCAGATGACAGAATGCACAGATGTCCATGGAGAGACGGGGTCAGTGGGTCAAGAATTCCACACACGATCAAGGTGTGTGGGTCCTTAAGGGGCAGCCACTGATTACTTCACCCCAAGGGAGAAGACCGTAAACACCCACCCCCAAGGGGGAGGGCTGGGGTGAGAACCCCACTCTGAGCTTTGACTTGAATGCAGGATATTGTCTTCCGGAAGCTCTAGGTAAAGGCAGTCAACACCACCACCTGAGCAATTGCTAAGGCAGCAGAGACTGTGTTTTTCTTTAAATAAATTTTTTTTTTTTAAATTAAAGGATTCATTTTCGAAAGTTTCCACCAACCTAAAGGCTTCCCACCCATCACGTGCCAGATATGGGTTAAGTGGCTGAACCCCTAAGGGGGGGCCACCAGGAGGTGGGAGGCTCATGAGGTGACTCTTCTCAAAAGGTCCCTCCAAGGCCATTAACATAGTCCCCAAAGGCTGGCCCCGTTCGCTCTCTAAATCGGAGAGCTGGGGAGCCAGAGCACACCACTCTCTCCTAGACCAGCTGGAAGGCGTAAGGCCCTTGGGAACCGCCGTCCGCAGGGGCAAAGCCCGGGAGGGAGTGCCAGGCACGCAGTCCGTGGCCCGGAACCCCCTCCAGCCCGGCCCGGCAGGAATGTGGCCGAGCCACAGCCTGGCAGCCCCAGGGGCTGCCACCCCGAAGGGAGGAGGCGGCGGCTTGACTCGCCCGGGGCTCCCGCGCCTCCTAGGCGATGACAATTTTCCAGCCACCGGCTCCAGCTGGCCAGGCACTCGCAGAGCTCCCGCCCCAGGCTCACAGCTATGGCCACGCCGTCCCGACGGGAGGGTGGCGGCGCCGACGGTGCGCCCCGAAAGGGGCCGCATGAACGGCTGGTGGTCTTCCCTGGCCCGGCTGCGGGTGGGATGGGGAAGGAGAGGGCCAGGGCGGAGCCACTCACCAGGACCACGGGGGTTGCCGCCACGTCGGGCTCTAGCGCTCCGGGTGCCTGCGCGCGCTCCCCGCTGCCGCCGCCGCCGGCCGCCGTGAGCCCCCAGTGGCTGGGGCTGGGGCTGGGGGGCAGCCCCGAATCCGGACTGTCCAGGACGCCGTCGCCCTTCTTCTTCGTGTCCACGAGCTCGGGCACATCCTGCAGGTTCAGCCGGCCCACCATGGCTGTGGCTGTGCGCGCGGCGGGGCCCGGACCGGGGCCGCGGACCAGCGAGGGGCGCAGACGCGGGCCGGGGCCGCTGCCCGCCCGGTCCCCCTGCCTGCCCGCTGTCCGCGCGCCGTCCGGCTCTGGCCCGCCGCCGCGCCCGGGGCCCGCCCTCCGCTCTCCGCCCTCGGTCCTCCGCCCCCAGCTCCGCCCCGCCCGCCGGGCCGTCCCGCATAGGCCGAGCCCGAGGCCGGGCGCCAGGGGCCGCTGCACTCACGCGGTGCGCCGCCCGTTCTGCGCTCCGCCCGGCTACCCAGCCAGCCCGGAGCGGCGGGTCCCTGCGCGCCAGGGGCGTCGGGCTGGCCTCCCCGAGAGCCCCATGCGGCCCCACGTCCGGTCCCGCCCGCTGCAGGTGGACGTGCGACCCCACTCGTCCCAGGCCCCTGACGGCGCCTGTCCCCTCGTCCTGTCCCAGTAGGGCCCGGCAGGCGCTAATACCTCCAGCCCTGGCGGTCTGGGGAAGCCAGAGCAGAGCCCCGGCCTGCAGAGGCTTGGAGAGCCGGCCGAATCCAGCGAGCAAACAACTGGAAATTATTAATAGTTAATGCGCTTCGTATGGCTCTAGCCGCCTCTTGGCTCAGCAGGGCGGGCTCTCAGTCTGTTTCTGGCTCTCATTTCTGCTCCACAGGAAAAGAGGGCCTACTCCATTTAGCCTCAGGGGACGCCTCAGGGGAGACATCATTCCCTGGCTTGAGTGCTCAGATGAGCAGGCTGTGGCCACACCAGGCAGGGAAAATCCGCGGTGGGCTGGCGCAGACGGCACCTCAGTGATGGTCAAGTTCAGCAGGCTGCCCACGAGCTGTCTGAGGGGCAGTGGACTCCCTGGTGAAGGCCACAGCTTTTCACTTATAGGAGTTCCCCTCTAAAAACCAGACTAGGGGGTTCTCCCTTCCTTTTCAATTCTACATAGAGACCCTATCTGATGGGAACTTGTTTCAGTAGCTGCCTGCTATAGAGCTGGCTGTTCTCAAACCCAGTACTTTTCCTCACAGAAACCCCAATGATAAATAAGTATAGGAAGTCCCCACCCTCACCCCTACCAGCTACTCTAACCTGGAGGTTTTGATGTGTGTTCCGCTAAGAGCCTCAAGCTGGAGCTGTGCCCAGACCTAGCCTGCAGGTGCCAGCTCTCAAGAGGAGTCTTGCCCCCTAGGTTAGGGGAATTCCCAGGCTAGATAAAAGGTGGGCTATGCATGCCCCACAATGGTTGCCCAGTCTACTCCTGGCAGAAACAGATACTTGTTCTGCTTGGGACCTGTTAAAAGTCAGAATTTAGAGTGGATAGATATTAGAGATGTTAGCAAAGTTGGGCCCTCCTAGCCTTGCTCATCACTTTCAGGTAAGAAAACAGACAAGGGATTTGACTTTCTCCAAATCATACAACTGATACAACTCCAACCTGCCCATGTGTCTTTCTGGGTGGGAGAGCGGGGCACTTCCTTTGTACCTACGTGGGAGCCATGCAGCTCTGACCCTGGAGGTCCACTGTGTTTCTCAGCCCTAAGCCACGATCACATCTACCACAGTCCTTCGGAACAGCCTCACTACCTGGGCTCACCAGTCCTCCATCTTAGTCCAGATCATTTTCCAGAAGTATCTTTTAAAAACTCTAATCAAACCTTGGAAAAGACAACAGGTTCCATTTTTACCTTCTGCTGGTCGAGTTTTAAAGACTGACCTTCTTCTGAGGAGCATCTGGGGTGCATGTAGAAATTAAGGGTGACTTATCTAAGGTGATACCATGGAGCCTGCATCGAGCGGCCTCTTCTCAAAGCTGCCCTTTCAGAGTGGGCTAGCGTACCCCTGCCTGGATCACAGATACGAGTGTCCTCATAGGACTAGGCTGCTGGCTTCAGGCCTTTCCCAGCAGGGTCTGAGGAACAGAAGATGCCTAACAATGGATGCCAATTCTGTATTTTCCTTTTTTTTCTGCACCAAGTAAGCTAATGCCTGAACGGGAATTGAGTCAGACAAGAAAAGGGCAGGACCCCCACACGGCTGCTGCTTATTGTTTCAGAACAGCTTGTCTCCCTGGCCAGCTGGCTCAGTGGTAGAGCATCCGCCCGGTGTATAGATGTCCCGGGTTCAGTTCCCGGTCAGGGCACACAGGAGAAGTGACCATCTGCTTCTCTACTCCTCCCCATCTTCCTTTTATCTCTCTCTTCTCCTCCTGCAGCCATGGCTCAGTTGGAGCAAGTTGGCCCCAGGTGCTGAGGATGGCTCCATGGCCTTCCCTCAGGCGCTAAAATGACTCAGTTGCCAAGCAATGGAGCAACAGCCCCAGATGGGCAGAGCATCCCCAGGAGGGGGCTTGCCAGGTGGATCCCATTGGGTCAGGGCGCATGCGGGAGTGTCTCTCTGCCTCCCTGCTTCTCACTTAAGAAAAAAACAAAAAAGAACAACTTGTCTTCAGTCAACTCAGCTAGACAGTGTATTAAAAACACTGCGGTTCTAGCAGGCTGACTCACAGCCTGTGCCATGGCACCTTGCGGCCCCTGTCCCTGGGTCCCCATGTTCTGGGAGTCATGATGCAGTGGATTTGCTAAGTGTTGAGCAAGTCCCCGCTTTCCTTCAGGTGCAACCATGTCAACTAAAAGCCTTTTAAAAATATAACTTCATTTTGTTTCCTTAAGCATGTTAAGATTAAGGTTATAGTTTTCCAAGGACAATGAAAGGGACCTACCAAGTTCAATAAAGAAAGAAAGTGGATTAAAAAGATATACTCAGCCTGACCAGGTGGTGGCACAGTGGATAGAGCGTCAGACTAGGATGCGGAAGGACCTAGGTTCGAGACCCTGAGGTCGCCAACTTGAGTGCGGGCTCATCTGGTTTGAGCAAAGCTCACAAGCTTGGACCCAAGGTCGCTGGCTCGAGCAAGGGGTTACTCTGTCGGCTGTAGCCCCACGGTCAAGGCACGTATGAGAAAGCAATCAATGAACAACTAAGGTGTCACAATGCGCAACGAAAAACTAATGAGTGATGCTTCTCATCTCTCCGTCCCTGTCTATCCCTCTCTCTGACTCTCTGTCTCTGTTAAAAAAAAAAAAAAAAGACATACTCAGACACGACACAGCCCACAGGAGTGTGTGCACACTGCGCCCTGGGGCTCACAGAAGCAGTGTTACTCAGAGCCAAGGAACACCAGTGTTCTGGCGTGGCAATTTCAGAGTGCAGTGGGCCTGAGAGAACAAGTCAGCTCCTTTTCTGACCTCTCAACTGGGAGACCACCATGGCCAAGTGGAGAGGTGGTAACTGGCCCAGCCCAGCTGGCGACACTAACCCAGACCATGAATACAGTTTCGGGTGAAGTCAGGCTGATGTCCTGGGACCCAATGTCAAATTTAGGCTCTACCCTCGAGGCCTCCTCTTTGTAAGGTGAGAGCTAGTCCCCCAAATTCTCCCTGGATACACAGAAAAGGGCCGTGGCCTCTGCAAAATAAAACCCAGATGGGATTCTGTAAAGAGCAGGGGCACATGGCCTCCTTGGAACCACAGCCATGCACTTGTACTCCTGGCTCCGTCCTGCATATTCACACTGGACAAGGACTTGCAGCCCAGAAAAATAGCCTTTAGTTGAGCAATTGTAGTTAAGATCCTTGGCTCCTTGGCTGTAAAGCAGGGTAGAAAAGAGTGCTGTCATTTTCCCTGAGGAACAAGTGGCTGGTTTGCACAGCCATACTGTATGAGCAGCCTTGAGACTGCATGGTGTTTCAGGACCACCTGGGACTCAGGTCTGGAGGGCCTGTGTAGGAAGGGATGGGGACTGGGAGCCCATGGGGGTGGCCAGTGGTTCCACAATGGCGGTCTGACCCGCTAGTCCTTCTGGGAGCCAGAGCCCGTAAGTAGACTCTTCTCCTGCCCCAAACTCAAAGCAGAATACACACAGGCAGGAGGTGGCTGTGGTTTGCAGCTATGTACTGTTGGGAACTCCTGATACTTGCTGAAGACATTTACATGCCTTTGAAAAATGTTTTTCAGTTTGGAGTCTATCCTGAAAATTAGCCAGGGGTGGGGAAGGAACTTGGGGTGAGCAGAGACATACCAGAGAAAAACTCTGCCTTGTGTTTTCCCAGGCCATACTGGCTGGGGAAGGGGGGGGTGGGAATTGGAGTTTTATTGCCTCTTGCCCTGCACTTTTGCAGGATGACCCAAACCACTGACAAGTCTTGCTGGAAGGCTCTGAGGGCGTCTCTCATATGTTCATAAATAAATCTGGTCATACACATGGGATGCCTGCTATTAATTTTTTCTCCTTTCCCTGCCCCACTGCCCCAGTTTCTGGTTCTGCTAAGTTGTATGACAGTGTCCCACATGGCCCTGCGACAGGCTGTCCTTGCTGAGACCACCATCGGCTCCACTGGGCACCTAGCAGAGGCTGCAGCCACACTCACTGCTGTGGGTACCACTCCTGTGCCCTGTGCCAGGCGCTGCCCGAAGCCCCGGCCCCTGCTGCCAGGGCTATGCAGCCACATGCAGCTGCACGCCCCTAGCCCCTCTGGTTACGTTTATGGGGTGATCCTAAAGCAGCGTGGGTTCCCTCATGCCTGCCTCCCAGCCTAGGATTCAAAGTGGAACCCTGAAGGGAAAGGCCAAGAGATAAATAGTAAAATAAATGAACAAAATCCTCTTTGAATTCCAAACCCCTCTCCCCTGAGGCCGGCCCATCCTCCTGGCCCCTTCCCTTGGTACCTGGCAACAGCTGCTAGTGCTCCTTTTGTACGTGTAACAGGTTTTGCTTTGTGACTGTGTACTCCGGCCTACAAAAGGTGAATGCTCCTTTAATTTTTTTTTTTTTTTTTTTTTTTTTTTTTTCACTTTTCTGAAGCTGGAAACGGGGAGAGACAGTCAGACAGACTCCCGCATGCGCCCGACCGGGATCCACCCGGCACGCCCACCATGGGGCGACGCTCTGCCCATCAGGGGGCGATGCTCTGCCCATCCTGGGCGTCGCCATATTGCGACCAGAGCCACTCTAGCGCCTGGGGCAGAGGCCACAGAGCCATCCCCAGCGCCCGGGCCATCTTTGCTCCAATGGAGCCTTGGCTGCGGGAGGGGAAGAGAGAGACAGAGAGGAAAGTGCGGCGGAGGGGTGGAGAAGCAAATGGGCGCCTCTCCTGTGTGCCCTGGCCAGGAATCGACTCGGGTCCTCCGCACGCTAGGCCGACGCTCTACCGCTGAGCCAACCGGCCAGGGCGCTCCTTTAATTTTTGTAACTGAACTCAGTTTAGTTCATAACCTCTGGTTTCTCTCAAAATTGGAAAATTGTGTTGCTAACTCAGTGTCGTTTCCTATCTTCTGAGAAATAACGGTTTTTGGGTAATTATTACTCTTATCCTTCCCTTTTGCTGGGGTAGCATCTGAGGTGGCTTATATAACATCATGGCAGCAAGGATGGGATAGTGGTGACTGGGTCCATGGTCATCTTCCTAGCCATCTGGCTTCGAATCAAGTACAGCTTGTTCCGCTTGGCTGTGGAAGGTCATCCTCTGTTCCCCCCCCTGCCCCCCCCCCCAACTGATTTGAAGGAAAGAGGGAGAAGGAGAGGGAAAGAGAAAGAGAGAGAGAAGTATCGATTTGTTTTACTTAGTTGTTCCATTTAGTTGTGCACTCGTTGGCTGCTTCTCGTACGTGCCCTGACTGGGGATCAAACCCGCGCCCTCGGCATGCCAGGAAGACTCTCTAATCACTGAGCCACCTGGCCAGAACTTTAAAAAATTTTATCAATAGGCCCTGGTCAGTTGGCTCAGCAGTACAGCATCGGCCCAGCATGTGGAAGTCCCAGGTTTGATTCCTGGCCAGGGCACACAGGAGAAGCGCCCATCTGCTTCTCCACCCCTCCCCCTCTCCTTTCTCTCTGTCTCTCTCTTCCCCTCCTGCAGCCAAGGCTCCAAGGGAGCAAAGTTGGCCCGGGTGCTGAGGATGGCTCCATGGCCTCCACCTCAGGCGCTAGAGTGGCTCTGGTTGGGATGAAGCAATGCCCCAGATGGGCAGAGCATCGCCCCCTAGTGGGCATGCTGCATGGATCCTGGTTGGGCACATGCGGGAGTCTCTCTGACTGCCTCCCTTCTTCTCACTTCAGAAAAAAAAAATTATTGATATTTGAAAGAGAGAGGGAAACATTGATCTGTTGTTCCACTTGTTTATGCATTTATTGGTTGATTCTTGTATGCACCCTGACTGGCGATCGAACCTGCAGCCTTGGCATAGTGGGACGATGCTCTAACCAACTGAGCTACCCTACTAGGGCCAGTATCTCTGCTTTTAATGTCCATGTGCCAAATGTTCTGCATTCTAGTTGTCCCTACCTAAGGACTCTTCCAATGAATTGGCCCTTGCACTACTTCTGGGGGCTCAGGGAGCATGGGAGCTACCACCTGCCCATGACAGGGTATGAGGGACTCGGTGAGGTGCACCCTCCCTTAGGCCTATCTGGGTGGACAATCTCAGATACTGTGGTGCCTTGAACACAGTACTGCTCCATGGAGCCTGCAGTTTCCCATGGTAATTAATGGAAGCCAGGTAAGGGCTTCTAGATCAGGATTTCCCTCAAACTATGAGGAGGGTGGTCTCTTATCTTAGTGCTCAGCCCACAGTGGTGGGATTCTGAATGTGTTCTCAGAGGCCTACCAACTTCTAAACCAAGTCATATTTCATGTAGTTTTCCTATCTGCTGGTCATTTTTTTTTATTCAGTGAGAGGAAGGGAGGCAGAAACAGAGTCCCCAGTGCTCCCCAACCAGGATCCACCTGGCAAGCCCACTAGGGGGCGATGCTCTGTCCATTTGGGTTGTTGCTCCGTTGCTCAGCAACTGAGCCCTTCTTAGTGCCTGAGGCAGAGGCCATGGAGCCATCCTCAGTGTCTGGGGCCAACTTGCTCCAATCGAGCCATGGCTGCAGAAGGGGAAGAGAGAGAGAGAGAGAGAAGCAAGAGGGGGAGGGGTGAAGAAGCAGATGTGTGCTTCTCCTGTGTGCCCTGACCGGGACTCAATCCCAGGACATCTACACGCAGGGCCAATGCTCTACCACTGAGCAAACCGGTCAGGGCCTCTGCTGGTCATTTAAGAAAAGAATTATTGATTTTAGAGAGAGGAAGGGCATGAGAGAGAGATGAAGGAGGAGAGAGAGAGAAACATCAATTTGTTGTTCCACTTATTTATGCATTCATTGGTTGATTCTTGTATGTGCCCTGACTGGGGATTGAACCTGCAAACCTTGGCATATGGGGACGATGCTCTATGTAACTGAGCTACCTGGCCAGAAGGGCCCCTGCTGGTCATTTTTTAAATGGAAAATAATGTCAAGTCAAGATGCACAGTCCCTATGATGATGGTGTGGATTGTATGCCAAATCCTCCTGAATTTTGGCTCTTTGTAAAGCCAGAGGCCTTCACCATGGTCATGCAGGTTCAGGTTGGATTCAGGCAGATGGTAAAGGAACAGTGGAGCCAGAAAATGGTGGGCCATTCTGTTTATTGAAGTCTCGAAATGGTGGACAAGGAAGCCCCTCAGCTTTCCGAACTCACCCCAACTCATAGGCCTCCACCAGCCTCAGCACTCCCCAGCCAAACAGGGTGGGTGCAAAAACCCCTTCTTCAGCAAACAGTAGCAGACAATCGCCCCTCCCAAGCAGGAAGGCAATCCACAATTTGCAATCTGCTGCACTGAGGGCAAGCACCACAGCCTTCCATAGACTATACACACAGGGCTTTGCCCCAATACAAGCGAGCAAACCTAAAAAAGTACACTTGTTTACACAACACTCTTAAAAATTAAAGGTACACTTGTAGACGTAGGAACAAAAATAAAACACCATTCCAACCCTCTTGCATTGACAGCATGGTTTTCAAGACTTTCTTCTCTATTCTAGAATCACAGAAGTCTACCCAGGAGTTCAGAAGCTAAGAATTTAATCTTTATACCCTCCCCACCAGAGAAATGTGCACAGAGGACACCCTGCCTCCTGCAAGAGTGGTGGGGAGAGGGTAGGAGAAATGAAGACTAGGAAAGATGCCCAGTTTAACATCAGACTGTTACCTCTCTATGCGTGCAAAGGATGGCCATTGCTTTCACAAGCAAACCACAGAGCCTGTCCTCTAGGACCCCTGACCTTAAGGGAAGCCACAGGCCTTTTGCTCAACGAAAAAGCTTTCTTGCAGCAAGACAGCACCAGTTGGGTCATGTTTGGTTTTGTGCAGTGGAAATCAGCGGGGAACTTCTGCTTACTGGGTTTCTACAGAGCTGCAACTACATCCTCTATCAAGAAGCAGGAAGGAACACCTAGGGCGAGTGAGGATGTGGAGAAGTGGAGACATGCATGCTATCCCTGGGAATGTGCAGCAAGACAATCTTTGTAGAGGGCATTTTGGTAAGAGCTACAACATTTCAAATGTGTGTGTCCTTTCCACCTTCTTAAATGGGAATAGAACAATTCTAAGAGCGTATCCTGTAAGAACGTGAGCACAAGTAAGCAAAGATACTTACAGAAAGAATTTCACTGATGTCTTTCTTTCTTTAAGATTTTATTTATTGATTTTACAGAGAAGTATCAACTCATATTTGCTTCACTCTGGTTGTTTATTGATTGCTTCTTGTATGTGCCTTGACCAGGCAAGCCCAGGCTTTTGAATCAGTGACGTCAGCATTCTAGGTCATGCTTTATCCACTGCACCACCACAGGTCAGGCAATGATGTCTTTCTAATAGCCAAAGAGTGTAAACCACTCATTTATATATCGATAGGAGATCTGCTAAATAAATGATGGTGTATCTAAACTATAAAACACTGTGGTCATTAATAAGAATAAGTAGATCTAGCCTGACCAGGTGGTGGTACACTGGATAGAGCATCGGCCTGGGACATGGAGGACCCAGATTGAAAACCTTGAGGTCACCAGCTTGAGTGTGGGCTCCTCTGGCTTGAGTGTGGGCTTACCAGCTTGAGGGTGGGGTCGCTGGCTTGAGTATGGGATCATAGACATGACCCCATGGTCACTGGTTTGAGCCCAAAGGTTGCTGGCTTGAAGCCCAAGGTTGCTCGCTTGAGCAGGGGGTCAGTCACTCCACTGTAGCCACCTGGTCAAGGCACATATGAAAGCAATCAATGAACAACTAAGCAGCTGCAACAAAGAATTGATGCTTCTCATTTCTCTCCCTTCCTGTCTGTCTGACCCTATCTGTACCTCTCTCTTTGTCACAAAAAAATAAAAAATAAAAATGAATAAGCAGATATATATATATATATATATACTGAGGAAAAAGATGTCCAAGATATATTATTTAGCTGCAGAAAATGATGCAAATATGCTCAATATTAATTTTGTTTGCAAAGTGCCCCCTCTTCCAGAGTATAGACACAGAAAAAGTCTGGAAGGAGAGTAGGACCATATTGGCTTAATTTATTAAAATGAATACTCATATTGTACTTTAAAAATTAGTATTACTATTGCAATATTTTATAAGCTAAAAAATAGAATCAGTAGTGTAGAAATACTTAGAAACATCAGTGTTACCAGTTCTATTTTTTATTTATTTTATTTTATTTTATTTTATTTTAAATTTAATTTTATTTTATTTTTATTTAGTGAGAGGAGGGGAGGCAGAGACAGACTCCTGCATGTGCCCTGAACAGGATCCACCCAGCAAGCCCACTAGGGGGTAATGCTCTGCCCATCTGTGGATCCTCTGCCCATCTGGGGCCATTGCTTTGTTGCTCAGCAACCAAGCTTTTCTTAGCACCTGAGATGGAGGCCATGGAGCCATCCTCAACACCCAAGCCAACTTGCTCCAGTTGAGTCATAGCTGCAGGAAGGGGAGAGAGAGAGAGAGAGAAAGAGCAATAGAGAGAGAGAGAGAGAAGCGAGAGGGTGAGGGGTAGAGAAGCAGATGGGTGCTTCTCCTGTGTGCCCTGACTGGGAATTGAACTGGGACATGCACATGCCGGGCCAATGCTCTACCACTGAGCCAACCAACCAGTGCCAGTGTTACTAGTTCTGAGTGAGGAGGAGGCATAGTGGAGTGAGGGCTATACCAGCCCTTTCTGAGAAATGCTCAGGGCACAGAGCAGGAGACCATGAGGAAGGGTTTCCACATACTGAACCCTTCATCCAGGACTCCCTGGGACTGAGAGTCTTTATTTTAATTTTTTTAACTTTTTAAATTTGTTGGTTTCAGAGAGAGGAAGAGAGAGAGAGAGAGGGAAGTTGACTTGTTGTTTCACTTAGTTATGCATTCATTGGTTGATTCTTGTATGTGCCCTGACTGGGGATCAAACCCACCACCTTGGCGTATCAGGACGATGTCTAACCTATTGAGCTATCTGGCCAGGGCTAGATTAGTGGTGGGATTCAAATAATTTAACAACCAGTTCTCTGCCCTGATGACCATTTTAAGTATAAAAAAACAATATATCAGAAGGTAATTTATTATTTCATACCTTTAATACTTAAATAACAATAAAAGAGGTACACAAAACTAGATTATAAGAAAATTTTAAAATATTAATGAAAAATATTAAATTATACCTGATAAAAAACAATAAAATTGTTATTTAAGATATTTCCAATGACAGCTTGTCACCCCCTCATTGTTTGACACTTTTTCTCTTTATGTTATATGTTTATTTACTGAAGTAACAAACATGAGGGAATTAAAATGCAGTATTTCATCAAAGGTATAATGAGTTTTGCCTGACCTGTGGTGGCACAGTGGGTAAAGCGTTGACCTGGAATGCTGAAAGTTGCCAGTTCGAAACCCTGGGCTTGCCTGGTCAAGGCACATACGGGAGTTGATGCTTCCTGCGCCTCCCGCTCTTCTCTCTCTCTCTCTCTCTCTCTTTTTTTTTTTTTTTTTTTTTTTACAGTGACAGAGAGAGAGAGTCAGAGACAGACAGACAGGAACGAAGAAAGATGAGAAGCATCAATCATCAGTTTTTTGTTGCAACACCTTAGTTGTTCATTGATTGCTTTCTCATATGTGCCTTGACCGCGGGCCTTCAGCAGACTGAGTAACCCCTTGCTCGAGCCAGCGACCTTGGGGTCTCGAACCTGGGTCTTCCGCATCCCAGTCCGACGCTCTATCCACTGCGCCACCGCCTGGTCAGGCGCTCTTCTCTCTCTCTTTCTCTCTACTCTCTCTCTCTAAAAATGAATAAATATAATCTAAAAAAATAAAAATTTGCCTGACCAGGTGGTGGTGCAGTGGATAGAGCATCGGACTGCGATGCAGAGGACCCGGGTTCGGGACCCCGAGGTCACCAGCTTGAGTGTGGGCTCATCTGGTTTGAGGAAAAAACCCACTAGCTTGAACCCAGGGTCGCTGGCTCCAGCAAGGGGTTACTCGGTCTGCTGAAGGCCTGCGGTCAAGGCACACGTGAGAGAGCAATCAATGAACAACTAAGGTGTTACAATGAAAAACTAATGATTGATGCTTCTCATCTCTCTCCGTTCCTGTTTGTCCCTGTCTATCCCTCTCTCTGACTCACTCTCTGTCTCTATAAAAAATAAATAAATAAATAAAAATTTAAAAAAATGGTTGCATTATTGAATGTATATAAAAAAATAAATAAATAAAAATTTATTTTAAAAAAAGAGAAAGGTATAATGAGTTTTATGAAATGGATAAATAAATATTACAAGCATAGTTCCGTCAATTTTTTTTCATCTATGGATGGAATGAACATTACTGTGGGCGCTTAGAATACGCTGTGGCACAGATGAACGTTACACAAGAGTAAGGAATATAAATTTGTGATTTCCACACTGGGCGGCTGCCTAGGTACCCACCTTAAAGAGAACCCTGATTACAAGTGCCATTTTAACAATTGGTTCAACAAACTCAACAAAAAATTAGGTATGAGTTCCACCAAACTGGTGCAAACCAGCTGAATCGCACCACTGGGCCAGAAATAGTCTCTGAAGGAGTCTGGAGTGAAAACCACAGGAGGCGGAGGACCTTGGGCTTGACCACGGTCAAGGCTCAGAAGAGCAGGTCAGTGAGGGAGACCAAGAAGTACTGGAGCCAAGGAAGCAAGGCATCCAAGGAGCTAAGGTAGAATTCCTAGGAGAGGGAGACTCATCAAATAAATGGAGAATGCAAAGTTGAATCAAAGCTCAGCAAGAAGATCGGTGACTTTCAAGAGAAGTTTCTAGAAGGTAGTTGAGATGGGAATACATGAATGGAGGAATGGAGGTAGGAGGTGTAGATCCCCTTTGAAATGGGAACAAAGCCAGGAGAGAAGCCACATGGGGGCTGGGGCTGGCAGGACCAAGGAAAGCATGAAGACCACTGTGCACTTCCACAGGCAGGGAGGAAAGGGGACAACCCGGAGGAGCTCAGCGGGAGGGACTGGGCTACAGGAAGGACAATGGCGTGGTGGGCCAAAGGCGGGCTGAGCAAGGGTGGCTTAGAGTTTGCCAGCCATCCTTCATAGTGACGACGGGTCAGCGTGTGATTGAAATCTCGGGGCGCATCTTCACATCTGAGGGAATTTATTTAATTTATTTTTCTTTATTCATTTTAGAGAAGAGAGAGAGAGATAGAGAGAGAGAGAGAGAGAGAAAAGGGGGGAAGAGCAGGAAGCATCAACTCCCATATGTGCCTTGACCGGGCAAGCCCAGGTTTGTTTGTTTGTTTTTTTTGTTTTTTTTTAAGCCCAGGGTTTTGAACCGGCGACTTCAGTGTTCCAAGTCGATGCTCTATCCACTGCGCCACCACAGGTCAGGCCATCTGAGGGAATTTGACTTAAGTTCTAAAAACAAATAAACCAACACTGATGAGAGCATCCATGTAGAGAGCTGGGCCACTGCTACAATGTCCAGCAAACACCCACATTGATCCCTTAGCCCTGAGGCTGTGGGAGGTACAGGGTGCCCCAAGAGGCCACCATCCCCAGGCCCATTGCCTTGGGCCCCAGCAGCCTCTACAATTGATTGGTCAAAGCCTGAGGCAGTGGGAACACAGATGTTACAGTTTTCATGTTTCAGGTCATGAAAAGGTAGACAGGCATTGCATACAGACTTAAGATTTGGGACTTGTGGGGTTTTGAAAGAGGATGGAATTACTTCAAATATTGACTAAGCCCCGGCCCTGGCCAGGTGGCTCAGCAGTGGAGTGTCGGCCTGGCGTGTAGAAGTCCCAGGTTCAATTCCAGGTCAGGGCACACAGGAGAAGTGCCCATCTGCTTCTCCACCCTTCCTTCCTCCTCTCCTTCCTCTCTGTCTCTCTCTTCCCCTCCCACAGCCAAGGCTCCATTGGAGCAAAGTTGGCCCAGGCACTGAGAACGGCTCCATGGCCTCTGCCTCAGGCGCTAGAATGGCTCCGGTTGCAACGGAGCAACACCCCCAGATGGGCAGAGCATCGCCCCCTGGTGGACATGCCGGGTGGATCCCAGTCTGGTGTATGCGGGAGTCTGTCTGACTGCCTCCCCGCTTCTAGCTTAGGAAAAGTACAAAGAAAAGAAAAAAAAAAATTGACCAAGCCCCTCCTCTGCTCCTAGTTGCACTGTTTTGTTCTTGCAGCTGTGTAGGTAGGTAGGTTCCTTTCTTTTCTTATTCCTAAAGCCAGCAGGGATCAACCCAGAAGATGGCCTTCAGGGATATGGGAATAAGATTTTGGTTCCGGTGTGTTGGGCAAACAAGTACTTGTACTTTGTCTGATTGGTGTGTGAGCACGGGGCAGCACCATGTGTGTATAGTCTATGTAAGGCTGCAGGTACTTGCCCTCAGGGTGGTGAATTGTAGATTGCAAATTGCTTGCTGCCATTGGGAGAGGCCATTTATTGCTACTGTTTGCTGAAGAAGTTTCCCTCCTCTGGCCTGTTTGCTTATCAGTCCTGAGAGAGAGAAGTGGTTTTCCCTGCCTGCTTGCTCGTCTGCTATTACAAAACTCTAATAAACGGAATGGCCCACCATTTTCTGGCTCCACAGTTCCTTTACCGTCTTCCCTAATTCAGTGTGAACTGGCATGGCTACAACCACTAGCCTCACATCTGGCGCAGCCAGCAGGATTCGGATGAGATTTGTATGGAGCCACCAATACCCTTGAAGAGTGGGGTGGAGGAGTGGTCAATGCTCTCCAGTGTATGGTTCCCCATGGCTCTCCTTTTGGGGACCATGGGCTGAGTGTTTTTTACAGCTTGCAAGAGGAAACCAAGAGCTCTGTGCAAGAAGCTGCTCGACGTCGAATGCTCCAGGGTGAGCTGCAGACCAAGCGGCAACAACGGCCTGAGCTGGAATGGTCACTGGAGAAAGAGTGGCAGGTCCGAGAACTGAAGGTCAGGCTACAGGCTGAGCAGCAGCAATGGCTTGAACTGGAGCGAGCACTGGAGAAGGAGGCCGACCACTCTTGAGAGCTGCAGTGTGAGACGCAGACTGAGCACCAAAGGCGCCTGGAACTGGAGCAACCTCTGGAGGAGGAGTTACAGGTTCCTGAGCTCCCGTTTGCCCTGGAAGTGGGACGTTGGCACCAACAGTTGTTGGAGAAACAACTGTGGGTTCAAGAGCTTGAATTTGCCTGACCAGGCGGTGGCGCAGTAGATAGAGCATCAGACTGGGATGCGGAGGACCCAGGTTCAAGACCCCAAGGTCGCCATCTTGAGCGTGGGCTCATCTGGTTTGAGCAAAGCTCACCAGCTTGGACCCAAGGTCGCTGGCTTGAGCAAGGGGTTACTTGGTCTGCTGAAGGCCCACAGTCAAGGCACATATGAGAAAGCAATCAATGAACAACTAAGGTGTTGCAATGAAAAACTGATGATTGATGCTTCTCATCTCTCTTCGTTCCTGTCTGTCTGTCCCTATCTATCCGTCTCTCTGACCCTCTCTGTCTCTGTAAAAAAAAAAAGAGCTTGACTCTTAGCTTCAGGCCGAGAGCCAGCAGGAGCCAAAGCAGGTACTGAAGATGGAGCTGCATTCAAGCAGGTGGAGTGGCTCTGAGCCAGCAGGAGCAGATGTTTCTGATTCTGAGGAGGAGGCGGAGGCTTGGGCTGAAGCTGCTGTTCACAGACTCAGAGCCCGGCCAGTGGTCACCCAGAAGGTAAAAACCCAGTAGCCGAGAGTCCCTCAGAGGCAGGCAGAACCCCTTCCACAGGTAGTGGAGCACTCTGTGGTCTGGCCCTACCCCTAGGCAGAACCCTACTGAGCCCCTGGCAGCCTGGTTGCTGAAGTTGTGGGACATAGGGGGTGGATGGCATCATGCTCTCCGAAACAGAGATGGAGAAATCGGCCACCGTTACCATACACTCCTCCTTGAGGCAGCATCTTCAGAACTGCCATGACAACCCAGGAAACCATACCCTATTAAATGGGTGATGGATGCCATTCATATGGTCTGGCAGAATGCCAGAGACTTGCCAGGAGCAGTGAGTAGATGGCATCGCTATACTAAGCTAGTAAAGGTCCTTCGGGAACTAGGTATGAAGAATGCTGCTTTCAACCCACGGTCCTAGGGTCCGTGTGCCAGGTGAGGAAGTATTTATGGCAGGGATGAGGGATCTTATTCTCTGTGGCACCCCATCTGCTCTTTTTGGGTCACTAGTGGCTATCTTGGGCCCCTATGTGGGACAGCCCATCAACATGGTTATGCAGATGGTAGCAGATTTGGGGGAGCTGGAGGCAGGATGGGACCATAAAATAGTGTAGGCTGCTGCCCATGCTGCCCCCCACCGCAACTAACAAGAGAAACGGGACTGTAAAGGTTACCTGAACACAGATGTGGGTAGATTTGATTGCGGCTGGGCAGATAGGGAGAAATTAGATGGCAAGTCTAATAAAGTTCTTTTGGAGCTTTGGCAGCAGCTTAAACCAGAACAGAGGTTCCAGCTGCTGAGACGAAAGGCCCCAGAAGCTACCAATAAAATGGTTGGTGTATGGGTGACACGGTTACAAGATTATATGATGGAGACAGTTGTGGAAGAGGAGGATCCTCCCCAAGACCCATTGTTCCAGTTTGAATAAAGGAAAGGCTGAGAGACCACCTAACAGGGATGAGTGGGGAGGCCTGAGGTCCCATGTGAAATTAACAATCCATTGATCACTTCTAATGTGCTGCAGGTGTTGGCATTAGAAGATAATAGCTGCTTTTTTTTTTTTGCAGTGGCAACAGCAACAGATAAGAGACCTATCAAGGCGGAATAGGCCTTGAATGTGTTTGACCCTGCAGGCCCTATAAGCTTGCTGAGGGGTTTGGATGGGGCTTGTGGCAAAGGACAGAGCACTTACAGAAAGGCACTGAGGTTCATTAAAAAGGAACTATATGTCGGCCTGGCGTGCAGGAGTCCCGGGTTCGATTCCCGGCCAGGGCACACAGGAGAAGCGCCCATCTGCTTCTCCACCCCTCCCCCTCTCCTTCCTCTCTGTCTCTCTTCCCCTCCTGCAGCCAAGGCTCCATTGGAGCAAAGTTTGCCCAGGCGCTGAGGATGGCTCTGTGGCCTCTGCCTCAGGCGCTAGAATGGCTGTTATTGCGGCAGAGCAACACCCCAGATGGGCAGAGCATCACCCCCTGGTGGGCGTGCCGGGTGGATCCCGGTCGGGCGCATGTGGGAGTCTGTCTGCCTTCCCATTTCCAGCTTCAGAAAAATACAAAAAAAAAAAAAAAAAAAAAAGATACAAAAAAAAAGAGCTATATGCCTAGTTGCCTGTAATGGACCTTTCTTTACCTTGGTGATTTGCACAGACAGCTGGGCTGTCTACCATGGACTGATCATTGAGTGGTGCAATGGACTCTTGGACTGTGACCAGAGCGGGGCACCAGCTCCCTTGTTGGATGGACATGCTGCTTTTGGACAGTATGAGAGACCCTGATGGGGGGTGCCCAGCTCCGGTAGAAGCCCTCCTGCACCGGGAGGCTGCTCTCATCCAGTTGCAGAGGTGCACCAGACACTTGATGGTTTCCATGGACACAGCCCTGGACTATACAGGCCCTCCCACCTACCGTGGGGTAGGGGGCTGGAGGTGGGCCTCCAGTTAGTGCCTTGGGCATAGTGCTCAGGGGGACATTGTGTAGGGCACCTGTAATTATTGTAATCGTATAACTTGTGCTGTTGCTGTAGTCTGTCTATGTAATGTTCCTCACTCCTGCACAGGGACCACTGCGGAAGATAACTGTCATGTAGATCATGAAGCAAGTAACCCTAAAGGGGTGGAATGTTGAGCTAACAAATGTGTCAGGTTTGCTCACTTGCACTTTACCTAATGGGTGCATGAGCACGGGGCAGAAGTGTGTGTAGTCTATGTAAGGTACTTGCCTTCAGGGCGGCAGACTATAAATTGAGGACTGCCTGCCACCATTGGAGGGGACATTTTTTGCTATTGTTTGCTGGAGAAGGGGTTCCCTCCCCCTGGCCTGTTTGCTCATCATCCCTGAGGAGACGGAAGCGATTCTCCCTGCCTGCTCTCTCGTCTGCCTTTGTGAGACACTAGTAAACAGAATGGCCCACCATTTTCCGGCTCCACAGTTCCTCTACCTTCTGGCTGAATTCAATGTGAACCTGCATGGCCACAGCCACCAGCCTTACAAGGTGTGTTGTTGAAGGGGTGGTGAACTTCAAATGAAATGGTGCTCTTTCCTGTACAAAGGTGACACTAACAAACTGCCCCCTCCAACGTCGGAAAAACCAGGTGCATAAGCCGTTAATGAGGGCAGCATCTTCCACACTGACTTCTCGGGAAACCTGGAATTCTTCAGAGATGTTTTGGTGGGTGAAGGAGCCCGACTCCACAGAGGTTTGATTCTAACTCCCCTTAAGGAATGCGTGTTTTAAACATACTCCGAAAACTGAACATCCAAAGCTGTAAAAACACGTGTTGGGCAGATAAAATATATTATGCTCACTTTGTTAAAGATGGCGCTGCCCACGTGACGCCGTCGCCCAGGTGATATTAATGTGTGTTGGGGGCAGGCAGTGGGCAGGCAGGATCCTTGTAGCCTGGGGCTTGGTTTTGGGATTAAGCCTTTCCCACCCTTTTTGATGTGGGGTGGTACAATCCAATCATGCCTCAGAGAAGTGACTTTGTATTAGAGACTTCCCTATTTTGTATATTGGATTAAAGATTTGGATTTCTACACTATAAAATGGGGGCAGAACAAGAGCTTGCCCTCTTGGTTCCTGAGATTAGCATGAGAGAGCAGAGAGAGTAGAGCCAGCAGCGGAAGGAGGCCACGTGGAGTAGGCCAGGAAAAGCAGCCAAGATGGCAGAGTGCTGAGTGAGAAGCGAGTTAGAGCAGAGTTTGTGTAGGGAGAAGGAAGGAGATGGGGAACTGAGGAGAATAAGGCTGGTGAGCTAGAAACCTTTGATTCTAGGAAACTCGGATAAGTCAGTAGCTTTGTGTGAGCACTGAATGTGAGTGGGTTTTGGAGCCCAGTGTATATTTTTACTTGCCCGCCGGGTGCAAGCTAGGATTAAAGACTATGGCCCACCAGTTTGTGGCTCCATTGTTTCTTTACCGACTGTCCGAATCCAATGCGAACCTGCATGGGCCAGGCTGCTGTGATAGTGGCCCTGGCTTCTGACTTTACAACACGCATCCTCCAATGTGTTACAGGTGCAAATGTAAGATTACAAAGATGCTTTGTGTTCAGCTGCACTGCCAGGGCTGTTTACATCTACGTGGACCTTAGGATAAAGAGTCCTTGTCACATCTGTGTCACTGAAGTGCACCTGGGCTTGAAAAAAGGGCTGCTTGCAAAACAAAAACTATTTGCAAATTCTTAACAGAATTAAGTCAAGATTTCTGTATTCTATGCAACCAAAGTAAGACACAGAAATAAATTGGATGCTAGATTTGATAATATATAAGTTCTCACCCATAAGCTTAAATTTAAAATGCTTTCTACTTACTGAAATAGTTTCAGTGTTCTCACTGATTTGCTTTGGAAGATATTTGAACTTGTAAAACATAGTAATAAAATACTTTAATCTGTTTTTGTAGAGCAAGAGTACCATGTAACTTTGTGTCTCATAAATTTGAAAACCACGGGTACAGTGCAAAGAGCACAGATGATGAAATGAGACCTGAGCAAATCCCCACCCAGCCGCTCACTCACCCCATAGCTGTGGGCAGGCCATTTGCCCTCCAGGTTCATATCTACAAAATGGAGCTAATCCTACCTTCTTTTTTTTTTTTTTCTTCTGTATTTTTCTGAAGCTGGAAACGGGGAGAGACAGACAGACTCCCGCATGCGCCCAACCGGGATCCACCTGGCACGCCCACCAGGGGGCGACGCTCTGCCCACCAGGGGCCGATGCTCTGCCCCTCCGGGGCGTAGCTCTGTTGTGACCAGAGCCACTCTAGCGCCTGGGGCAGAGGCCAAGGAGCCATCCCCAGCGCCCGGGCCATCTTTGCTCCAGTGGAGCCTCGCTGCCGGAGGGGAAGAGAGAGACAGAGAGGAAGGAGAGGGGGAGGGGTGGAGAAGTAGATGGGCGCTTCTTCTGTGTGCCCTGGCCAGGAATCGAACCCGGGACTTCTGCACGCCAGGCCGACGCTCTACCACTGAGCCAACCGGCCAGGGCCTAATCCTACCTTCCTAACAGGAATTTTTACCTGATGAGATATCATAATTGTCCCAGTACAGCCCGAGCTCTCGGGTGGCAGCCTCTTCGAGACTACTTTTGAGTCGGCTGTGAGGATTCTACTTACTAGTGCTGACACCAACTGCCACCGGGGAAAAGACATGACCGACACACAAGTTAGTTGCAAGAATCACACAGACAGCCCTGGCCGGTTGGCTCAGCGGTAGAGCGTCGGCCTAGCGTGCGGAGGACCCGGGTTCGATTCCCGGCCAGGGCACACAGGAGAAGCGCCCATTTGCTTCTCCACCCCTCCGCCGCGCTTTCCTCTCTGTCTCTCTCTTCCCCTCCCGCAGCCAAGGCTCCATTGGAGCAAAGATGGCCCGGGCGCTGGGGATGGCTCTGTGGCCTCTGCCTCAGGCGCTGGAGTGGCTCTGGTCGCAACATGGCGACGCCCAGGATGGGCAGAGCATCGCCCCCTGGTGGGCAGAGCGTCGCCCCATGGTGGGCGTGCCGGGTGGATCCCGGTCGGGCGCATGCGGGAGTCTGTCTGACTGTCTCTCCCTGTTTCCAGCTTCAGAAAAATGAAAAAAAAAGAAAAAAAAAAAAAAAAAAAGAATCACACAGACAGTTTATTACTCACAAATCCTATGGCGTGCCTGGTACAGCCTAAGGGGGCCCTGTCAGTGTGCTCCTCTCTGCTGTCTTTGGTCAGAGTGGAGACAGTCCAGTCAACCTTGGAGTCTGGGCAACTACCACAGCAGGGGGACTCCTTAGCTTTAGTACCTTTTCTGGCCAACGCCTTCTAACACGTGTCAATCTACAGGATTATCACCTCAAACCACCTTTTTGGAAATCCCTCCCAGGGAGCCCTTTTTATGTTAATCTACTGAAATGTTACATCAAGCCACTTTTAAGGTGTTCCTGGGGAATCTTCTTGTTTATGTTAATTTACAGAGTTATGATGTCAAGCCACTTCTTATCTATATATTTCACACACACACTAACTGAGCCCTGCCCGAAAGGCACAGTCTGTTTATCATATCTGCACACACTATATTAATTCCTGTCCAGATGGCATAACTTTATTTAATTTCCTTAGTTGCTTTTAATATTATATCCTGACTATTCTATATATCTTCCATATTTTTCTATATTTCTATATATTTAATTACTATAACATTATATTACTGCAACAATAATGTATCTGAAAAGCAATAAATATCAGTAACGAGTTTCCTCTCCTCCCCTTCCTTGCTCCCAAGGTATATAGACAGCATTGAATGGCCCAGGCCTCTGTCCCCCTCATGATCAAAGATATTATCTGCATGCCAGACAGTGGCAGGGGTGACAACTAAGCAGGGCAAAACCAACTCTGACAACATAGCTAGCCAACACTTGGGATCCTTTAAGAGCAGTGCAAGTGATGAGACAGGCAGGGGTATGAGGCTGTGGGGTTGTCTGTGTGAATTCATGTTTTCTTTTTTGTTTTGTTTTGTTTGTTTGTTTTTCATTTTTTCCGAAGCTGGAAATGGGGAGGCAGTCAGACAGACTCCTGCATGCGCCCAACCGGGATCCACCCGGCATGCCCACCAGGGGGTGATGTTCTGCCCCTCTGGGGCATCGCTCTGTTGCATCCAGAGCCATTCTAGCGCCTGAGGCAGAAGCCACAGAGCCATCCCCAGCGCCCGGGCCATCTTTGCTCCAATGGAGCCTCGGCTGCGGGAGGGGAAGAGAGAGACAGAGAGGAAGGAGGGGTGGTGGAGAAGCAGATGGGCGCTTCTCCTGTGTGCCCTGGCCGGGAATTGAACTCGGGACTCCTGCACGCCAGGCCGACACTCTACCACTGAGCCAACCGGCCAGGGCCAATTCATGTTTTCTTTATACAACATTTGATCTTTTTTCCATTTGCCTGCTAAAGCTGTCCAGTGGCCCGATCACAGCTTCTTGAGTTCGCGAAGAATTCTGTGGAATGCGTGGTACTCTTCCCCTCTGCAAGAAGAGCCTTCCTTTCCCATCAGCACAAAGCAAACAAACTGGAAAAGCTTGAGTTTGTCGCCATTTCGCCAGATACCCCTGAAAGTGGCAACCCACTTTGCAAATACTTTTCTTGGCCTCAGAGGTCGAGGCAGGTTTGATGAGAAACTGTTCTTAATTTCTCTCACTTGTTGAAAAATTATCCAAAACAGGAGGAGGCCCAGCGATTGTGTAAATTCCATTTGCTTATCGAGCAGAAGCTACCAGAGCCCTCAGATGAAGGGATAAACATTCCTAGAGGACGAGGCATTTAACAGCTTCCACTCTAACACCACTCTCTGCCCAGCATTCTCCTCACTATCCCCAGAGGGGACTGGAAGAGCCAGATGAGTCCTTTCCCGATGCTTACAGGGATTCCGCTGGCCTTGGGGACGCGCTAGACTTCTCTGAAAGATAATCATAAACTTATCAAATAGCTGGTGAACCTCAAGCTTTCCAGCTTCTTCCAAGATAATTTTTCTTAAGAGTTTTTTGGGCACTGTAGGTAAAAAAAAAAAAATCACCCAAAAACGTATAATCAAGAACTTTGTCCCTGCCAGGAATGGCCACTTGAAGCCTGGTCTGTGGACACCCGACACCATAGCTGAAAGGAATTTTTGGAAGGAAACCTTCAGCTACCCTCCTAATTTGCATTCAGAGGAAATGTGCCATGCTTTCCACAACAGGTAGGCCAGCCCCACCACGAGGGAGGAGGCTCTTCTCAGTGCTGCAGGTTTATCCCTAAATGCTATGGAGATAGCAGCTGCTAAGGACAAGAGGAATAGAGGATGGAGAGTCCTTTTACTTTATTTTTTAAAATGTATTTATTAATTTTAGAGAGACAGACAGACAGAAACATCAATGTATTCCTATATGTGCCCTGACTGGGAATCAAACTGGCAACCGCCATGCATTAAAATGGTGCTCTAACCAACCGAGCTATCCAGCCAGGATGAAGATGGAGTCTTTTAAAACTTTTTTTTGTGTGTATGTGTGACAGAGAGAGAGAGAGAGAGAGAGAGAGAGAGAGAGAGAGACAGGAAGGGAGAGAGATGAGAAGCATTGATTCTTCATTGCGGCATCTTAATTGTCCATTGATTGCTTTCTCAATATGTGCCTTAATGGGGGTTGAGGAGCTACAGCACAGCAAGTGACCCCTTGCTCAAGCCAGTGACCTTGGGCTTCAAGCCAGCGACCATGGAGTTATGTCTATGATCCCACGCTCAAGCCAGTGAGTGACCCTGCACTCAAGCTGGTGAGCCTGCACTCAAGCTGGCGACCTCTGGGCCTCGAACCTGGGTCGTCTGCATCTCAACCCAATGCTTTATCCACTGCGCCACCGCCTGGTCAGGCTAAAACTCTTAAGTAAATTGGATATCACAATCATAACTGAAAAAGTTAAAGACTAGATATATTTTTTTTAATTTTTATTTATTTATTACAGAGACAGAGAATGAGTCAGAGAGAGGGATAGACAGGGACAGACAGACAGGAACGGAGAGAGATGAGAAGCATCAATCATTAGTTTTTCATTGCGCGTTGCAACACCTTAGTTGTTCATTGATTGCTTTCTCATATGTGCCTTGACCGCGGGCCTTCAGCAGACTGAGTAACCCCTGCTGGAGCCAGCGTCCTTAGGTTCAAGCTGGTGGGCTTTTCCTCAAACCAGATGAGCCCGCACTCAAGCTGGGATCTCGAACCCGGGTCCTCTGCATCCCAGTTCGATGCTCTATCCACTGCGCCACCGCCTGGTCAGGCAAAGACTAGATATTTTGATGCTTGCTGCAGATGCAGCCCACACACAGCAGCTGTCATGTGGCCGTCTCCTTCAAGCCTGCCCAGGGGAAAAAACGAGCCCTCCAGCCACCCAGTGCTATACACCAACCACCCAGTCCGGCTGGCCACTTGTGGTTCAGGCTTGGCAAGTGACAATGAACACAACACATCTTAGATTGCTTCACGGCTTCCAGAGCATGTGCATGCAACCTGGTCTTGTGTGAACTTCATGGTCCTATTCATTATAATCCCCTTTCATAGATCTTGGAAACTGAGGCTCAGAGGGTCAATGACTTGCCCAACATCAAAGTGCCAGAACCTGACCTGGAGACCAGGTGTTCTCTAGAAGTCTCCAATTCCAAGGCTGCTTTTGTTTCAAATGGGCATGTTTTTTGAATCCCACTGCTTTACGCTCGGTTATGTAGGTGAGAAGGAAAACCTCGCAGGTAGATCACCTTGCACTGATGCTCTTCCAGGTGGGTTATATGGAATGTTTCTTTCTCACGGATTGATCCCTGGCTACCCTATTAAAGTGGGGAGCTAGTGTAAATCAAGGATGGAAACTGGGTAATGATCTTGGAGCTGAGCTCACGGAAGATTTTCCACTGCTGGAAGAAACATCAGACTTCCCAAAAAGTTCACTGCAGAATGCCCACCCAGCTCTTAAGGAAACAGGATTAATTTACTGAGTATAGGAGAGAAATCCCTTGGTATTCACATGGAAAAGCAGGCTATGATTGGAATAGTAAGGTGGAGAAGGGAAAGTCAACAGGATAAAATTCAGAGTGCAAGAAGGTTTCCAAATCAGCAGCAGGGCACTTTATACATATTTACAGGGAGGTTTCCAGTGCAGCTGGACTGGCTGGGATCTCGCTGAGGATCGCACTGCTTTGTGCACTGCTTCTTTAGGCAGCAGGGAAGGGTTAGGGTTAGGGTTGGGGTTAGAGAGAAGGGCAAATGCCCAGAGGGGAGCCTGAGGTTTCTGTGGCTTGCTAATTCTTTCCTATAGTCCATTCTGTTATCTGTCAACAGTAAGGAAATACATCCCAGCAAATGACAGCCAGTAATACTTTAATTAACTGTAGTATTTTATGCTCCAATATGCACCAAGAAATTACTTCCAGATGGGGAATATGAAAGCTATTTACACGAAAAAGCAACCTCTTTATTTTAAGGAAACTGATACCTCCCGTAGGTAGAGAACTGTCAAGAACTCAGAGGGTCCAGGAGACCATCTATTCTGATTACTAGAATGAGACTGGAAGTTTTCATTTCTATATACACGGCAACAGTACTCCTGACGCGCGCCAGCTCTCCAGCTGCCGGTGTTTCCAAGGCATTGCCGAGGTGGCCGAGTGCAGGTCTCGTTTTATTTTTAGCAATCTCACTGGGAGACAAGTGTGAAACACTTGCTTTCATCCTCAAGCAAGCTAGTTATTTTGGAGATTTCTCTTCCTAGGGAGAGGGATTGCATTTCCAGCTGCGAGCTTTGGGCATTTCCCCTAACATTCCATAAATGGAGAACAAGTTTCCCTTGTTCAATGGCATTTCAGGATGAGCTGGTGACATCCCTCATGTTGGGCAGCAGCCTCAGACCCGCTCGCCCGCCTTTCACATTGGTTTCTGGCAGTCGGCTCTGTCCTGTTAGGTCTGCGCAGAGGAGTCACCCAAGGCCTGGGAAAATGGGCTCCCTTTTCTGAGTGGTAGACAAGGTCCTAGTTACTGATTCTTTGTTCTTCAAGAGAAGAAGGCCCTGCCCGGTTGGCTCAGCGATAAAGTGTCAGCCTGGCGTGTGGAAGTCCTGGGTTTGATTTCTGGCCAGGGCACACAGGAGAAGTGCCCATCTGCTTCTCTACCTTCCCCCTCTCCTTTCACTCTATCTCTCTCTTCTCCCACAGTCAAGGCTCCATTGGAGCAAAGTTGGCCCGGGTGCTGAGGATGGCTCCATGGCCTCCACCTCAGGCACTGGAATGGCTATGGGTAGAGCATCACCCCCTGGAGGGCATGCGGGGTGGGGGGGTCCCCGTTGGGCACATGCGGGAGTCTGTCTGCCTGCCTCCCAACCCCCTCTCACTTCGGAAAAATACAAAAAAAAAAAAAAAAGAGAGAGAAAGGAGTGGGGAGAATTAGCCTCAAGGACAGAACTGAATTTGGAAGTCAAAACACCATTCCTTTCTGTTTCCCTGTGATGACCAAACAGCACTTTCTGCAGCCTGGGCACCCTACACCTGCTCTTAGGAGCAGTAGCGAACTCTTTATCAATTGTAAATTACTAATATTTATTCTCACCACATAAAAAGACTTCAGTTGTTTTTTAAATTATTTATTTATTTATTCATTTTAGAGAGGAGAGAGAGAGAGAGAGAGGAGAGAGAGACAGGAGGGAGGAGCTGGAAGCATCAACTCCCATATGTGCCTTGACCAGGCAAGCCCAGGGTTTCGAACTGGCGACCTCAGCATTTCCAGCTTGACGCTTTATCCACTGCGCCACCACAGGTCAGACCAGTTTTTTTTTTAAGAGGCTACAGAAAATCAGACGAACAAACAATATCTAAGTTTAGCTCTAAAAATAGAGTTGTGAGCTACTGTTTTTTGTTTTTTTGGTTTTTTTTTCCCTGAAGCTGGAAACAGGGAGAGACAGTCAGACAGACTCCCGCATGCGCCCGATCGGGATCCACCCGGCACGCCCACCAGGGGGCGATGCTCTGCCCCTTCGGGGCGTCGCTCTGTCGCGACCAGAGCCACTCTAGCGCCTGGGGCAGAGGCTGTTGGGCAGATAAAATGTATTATGCTCACTTTGTTAAAGATGACACGAGGAGGCCGTCGCCCAGGTGATATTAATGTGTGTTGGGGGTGGGCTAAAGGCAGGCAGAATCCTTGTAGCCTGGGGCTTGGTTTTGGGATTAAGCCTTTCCTACCCTTTTTGATGTAGGGTGGTACAATCCAATCATGCCTCAGAGAAGTGACTTTGTATTAGGGACTTCCCTACTTTGTATATTGGATTAGAGGTTGTGAAGCTACAGCATAAAGTGGGGGTAGAACGGGAGTTTGCGCTCTTGGTTCCTGAGGTTAGCATGAGAGAGCAGAGAAAGTAGAGCCAGCAGCGCAAGGAGGCCACGTGGAGGAGGCCAGGAAAAGCAGCCAAGATGGCGGAGTGCTGAGTGAGATGCCAGTTTGTATAGAGTTTGTATCTGGGATAAGGAAGGAGATGGGGAACTGAGGAGAATAAGGCTGGTGAGCTAGAAACCTTTGATTCTAGGAAACTCGGATAAGTCAGTGGCTTTGTGAGCACTGAATGTGAATGTGATTGGGTTTTGGAGCCCAGTGTGTATTTTTACTTGCCCGCTGGGTGCAAGCTAGGATTAAAGACTATGGCCCACCAGTTTGTGGCTCCATTGTTTCTTTACCAACTCTCTGAATCCTATGCGAACCTGCATGAGCTGGGCTGCTGTGATGGTGGCCTTGGCCGTGGCTTCTGGCTTTACAGAGGCCAAGGAGCCATCCCCAGCGCCCGGGTCATCTTTGCTCCAATGGAGCCTCGGCTGCGGGAGGGGAAGAGAGAGAGAGGAAGGAGACGGGGAGGGGTGGAGAAGCAGATGGGTGCTTCTCCTGTGTGCCCTGGCTGGGAATTGAACCCAGGCTGCACGCCAGGCTGACACTCTACCACTGAGCCAACCGGCCAGGGCCTGTGAGCTACTGTTTTTAAAAATGACTGTTCCTTTATAAGTCATTGTGCAGTGACAGTAATAAATAAACCTTCTTTCTGGGGTTGGTTCACCAAAACAGGGACTCCTAGTCGGTATGGGGGCAGCACAGTTTCTGGCACTGTCCCTACTATCAACACGAGTTTAAAATTCAAGCTGCTGGCTATCAGCAAAGAATCTTTACTGTGTTGGTAACAGTTCATTTATATGGTAACTTCACTTGCTTAGAGAGCCAGAAAAAAAGACACATTTATGAAAATGTGCAATAGGAACTGTTCAATAAAGCAGATTTCTTTCTATCACAATGGTTCTTAACAAGGAGAAGACGTAATTACCTATGGAACTTTTTAACCTACGTGCCCGGCCCCACCCCACCCCAGGCTTCCTCATTCAGAACCTCCAGGCATCTGTTTGTAAGAGCCCCAGGTGGCTCTGCCACAGCCCCTCAGCTGAGAAAGCCTCTCCTCACAGGATGCACACACGGCCCTGACCCCATCAACGAGACATTTAACATGTAACTCCTACTGACATCCGTTGACTCCTTGGAGATTACTGACAGGATAATAAATCACAAAAGCAACTTCCCTGGCTGTGACACCACCCGGCGGAAAACAGGGCTCAGCGCCATTAGGGAGACATCCAGAAAATGACTCCTCACCAACGAATCAAAAAAGAAGTGTGGATCTGTAAACACCGAGTGACAAAAAACAGGTGCAGCAGCCCTCTGGCTATCCCAGTTTCCCGGGTTGACAGCCGCTGGCTGAAGTGACTATGCAGTCTGGAGACAGGCCCACTGCCCCTTCCTTAATCAGCGGACAGGGAACATTAGTGCAGAGTGAAGGCTATGTAATGTCACTGAGTGACGGGCACACGGAACCCAGCTGCTGAGCAGCCAGGTGCTCACCCCTGCTTCCTGCATTTTCGTATTTAGCCTTCGTTTTCCTAATTGAGCTCAGCTAGGCCACACCTCTTTCTTCCATCATTTACTTTCTCCTCAATGTTCTCAAATCTGAGATGATCAGTACATGAGTCAAACTGGCCAGCAAGAATAGGCTGGAAAATGGTCCTGGCCAGTTAGCTCAGTGGATAGCCTTGGCTCAGCATATGGATGTCATGGGTTCGATTCCTAGTCAGGGCACACAAGAGAAGTGACCATCTGCTTCTCTCCTCCTCCTTCTCCTCCCCCTCTTCCTGGGCGCTGAGGATAGCTCAGTTGGTCTGAGCACATCAGCCTCAGGTGCTAAAAATAGCTAGTTGATTTGAGCACTGGCCCCAAATGGGTTGCTGGGTGGATTCCGGTCAGGGCGCATGCAGGAGTCTGTCTCACTATCTCCCCTCCTCTCACTTAAAAAAAAAAAGAAAAAGAAAAAAGAATAGGCTGGAGGCTGATGAAGAAACGAGGCCCAGGATGACAGTTGAGGCCAGTGGGCTGAGTCTGGGCAAAGGCTGATGGACAGGGAAGGGGAACAGTGCACAGTGGGTACAGTGGGGAGGTAAGAATGGGAAAGATACTCAGTTTCTGGTCAGATTTTTGAAACCTTAATATCCTACTATATGGCTGTCACAAGTTTCATGAATTTTTAGGAAACTTCCTCTATCCTGAGCGCTATTTGATATCCCAATTTTATATATATATATTTTTAAATTTTTTTTTTTTAAACAGGTAAGGTTGTAATTTTTTTATTTATTTTTATTTATTCATTTTAGAGAGGAGAGAGAGACAGAGAGAGGAGAGAGAGATGGGGGGAGGAGCTGGAAGCATCAACTCCCATATGTGCCTTGACCAGGCAAGCCCAGGGTTTTGAACAGGCGACCTTAGCATTTCCAGGTCGACGCTTTATCCACTGTGCCACCACAGGTCAGGCCCAATTTTATATTTTATACTGAGGCCTGACATGGTCATTCTTTGTAAAAAGCTCCATCTTCTCCCTACCTAGCCAACAAACTGTTCATAATACCTGAACAAATGCTGAGACTAATGGTTAGCCTGAGGCCATGGTCACAGTTAATGGAGGCTTAGTTTCCAGTGAACCAGGTAAACCACTGGCCTGCTGCAGGATTCTGTGTGAGGATCGAAACCGTCCTGGGAGGCAATTCTCTCCTGCAGAACTGCACCGGCCAAGGGCCCATGGTGGAGAGGACGAACAGGTCAGGGTCAGGGTGCGTTGTGGGCTGTGCTAGGTCCTTCTTTGTTAGTAATAAAGTAATGTCTCTCTGGCATCGAACATCACCTTTGCTGTTGTCAGGTAATTCTGCAAGGTACTTTGTATTAGAAAATAAGTGAGTAGGAAGGGAATTAGAGGGTGCAGGCCTCCTACGCTATCCCACTGCTCTATCTGAGGAGAAAGCCTATGACAATTTTTCTGGAAAACTCCCTGGTTTCCCATCACAGAAGGCAGTCCCTCCCCTAGAAGTCAGGTACAGAATCCCAGCTGGACGTGGCTCTGCCCCACACCAGGCCAGGGGCCCATGGCACAGAGGGCACTGCTCCCAAGGCCGGGCATGTGTGAGCCTCCTGGCCGAGCGACGGAGGGGATATTCCTGCGGGTGTCCACAGAGAGTGCCCTGGGCACGGGTGAGGAAGAGGCGGGATGACTTGGCCAAGCTGAAAAGTACCAGAAGCAAAATATGTCCCCAAATGAGTTTACATGGAAAAGTGTTCCTGCTTCCATTTCCTTCATAAAGAAAGGCTAACCTCCTACACCTGGAATCTGCCACTTCCTTATTAGGTCCTGGAGCCAACGTCAAACAAACAGCAGCAGCAGGAGGAAGGGTGGGTTCCACGCTTTGTCACCCATGTCGCCTGGACAGGTGCATGGAGGGCACAGGGCCACATGCCAGAGGGAGGGAGGCTACAGTCAGTGACAAGTGGACCCATTGAGAGCCGCCCAGAATCAGCAGTGAAGAGCAGGGACCTCTCACCCAGTGCTGCTGCTGCTACTGCAGAAATCAGAGACTGTCAGAATCAAAAGCCTTTTAAACCTGGCCTTTGGTTGGCTTCTCTGATTAGGACAGGAATGGACAGGGCATGGGAAAGACACAACAACCCAAACGTCCCAGGAAGTTTGAAGGTCAACCGTTTGAGAGTCAGGTTGGGCTCCCAGGGTGCTGGGCGCTGAGGGGTGCTGGCCACGGATCCTACAGTCTCTTCTTAATCAGTTTCTCTAGTTTGCGGATGCGGGATGATTCCTGCTCCGGGGTGGGAGCCAGCAGGGATAGTGAGCTGGAGCCTTCGGGCCCCGAGGGCGGGGTGGGGAGCCTCTGGCGGAAGAGTTCCAGCATGCTGCTCTGCTCGCTCCTCTTCAGCCCCTGTGTTAGAGAGGACAAACTGAGGTCAACCCCAGGAAGGCCCGAGGCCCAAGTGCGGCCTCTGCAAGCCTATGATCGCTCTGGGCTGAGGGTTACCACTATCCTCAGGGGAGTTCCAGGCCCTGGGCAGGAGCCTGGGAGACAAGCAGAGGAAGAAACAAAGGTAATGGGGTGGGACAGAAAGACGAGGGTGAGAGAGAAAGGCTAGGTAAACTGGGTGGGGCAGTAAGACCCTCTCCATTCCATGCCTTCCGGGAGCAGTGGTTCCGACTAGGCAGGGAGGAATCAGGAAGTTCATGTGCCGGGATCCTTCTCCAAAGGCGTCTTAGAATGTGGTGTGCAGCACGGGCCAGGCACAAGCGTGCTGAGAAAGCTCCCCAGGGGCCCATGTCCCACCACCCAGGTAAGAACCACTGCGGGTGAGAAGGCTGTGTATGTGGACAGAACGGGACCCTCACTAACCTTCATGTCCAGGATCTTCTGGAAGGTTTCTGTGTTGCAGTCCGTAAGGAGTTTGATGTAGTTGTCAACAAACACCACCGAGGGTTCGTGAGGGGCCATCACTACCTACAAGGGAGAGAGACGAGAGCAGGCGCTCAAGGAGAGCTCGTGTCTGGAGGGCCGCATGCTGACCCGCATGCCGACCACAGACGGACTCTGCAAGCTGTCCTTGAGCAGCAGCAGCCTCGGATGCACCAATGTCCTGATGGCCTATTTTCTCTCGACATTCAGTTAGAGCAGTATTTCCTAAATTTGCTCAATCATATCACCTGCATTGCTTTTTAAAAATTTTTAATTTTTAAGAGGGTGAGACACAGAGAAAGAAAGAGACAGAGAAACAGACAGGGAGAGAAAGGGTGAGAAGCATCAACTTGTAGTTGCGTCACTTTAGTTGTGCATTGACTGCTTCTCATATGTGCCTTGACAGGGGCCAAGCCAGTGTCCTCTTGCTCAAGACAATGACCTTGGTCTTTTAATGCCAGAAACCTTTTGGGCTCAAGCTGGTGAGCTTTGGGATCATGTGGACAATTCCCTGCTCAAGCCAGTGACCCCATGCTGATGAGCCTGTCTGTGCTCACAGTGCCCTCAGCCTTCTGGGTTGACGCTTTGTCCACTGCCCACCACTGGTCAGGCTGGATTGCTTTTTAAGTGCAGATTCCTAAGTCCCTCCTCTGAAGGTTCTAATTCAGAGGCCTGGGTAGGGTCCCAGGTGATTTTTTAAACATCAGGATCATTTGGGAAACACTGTATTTAGAGGGTCTCCTGTTGGAGACCTTTCGTGGTCTTGAGGTACCTGCTCCTTGTGTCTTAACATATCATTTCCTGAGGACTGAGCAGCAAAAGGCACTGATTTAAGTAGATTTTCTCAAAAACAAAAACCCCAAAGCTGCCTCACTCTCTTCAAGACTGAAACGGTAGAACTTCATTTAACTACATCCAAGTAATATATAAGCAGAAGGAAGGTAACAGCACCACAGTCCTCACATTCGTTTCCATTTGGTTTTGAAATGCGGTGTCTGAGTCTCTTCCTCCAGAAGACGGGCTCTGGTTTGAATTCTTGAGCACATAGCTCAGAGTGGCAAGGAGTCACTCACTCTGAAACTGAGCAGAGACATCTAACAGTCAGTCTTCTATTTCAAAGTATAGAATTCATGAAACAAAGATAAAGTCCTGTCTTTGTTTCTTTTTCCATCTATCTATCTATCTATCTATCTATCTATCTATCTATCTATCTATCTATCATCTATCATCTATCTAAGTGAGAACATCTATCTATCCTTCTATCTATCCTTCTATCTATCTATCCTTCTATCTATCTATCTATCTATCTATCTATCTATCTATCTATCTATCATCTATCTATCTAAGTGAGAACAGGAGAGGCAGTGAGATTCCTACATGCACCCTGACCAGGATCTACCCAGCAAGCCCCCTATGGGGCAATGCATCGCTCTATTGCTCAGTGTTGGGCAAATAAGTTTACAGGTATTGATTGACTTACGACCTATGCAACTTACGACCATTTGACTTTACGACCACAATCGCTAGTCACGACTGCTCCGCGTCTGGCAGCACAAGCGTTGCCCAGCTGGGCGTACGACAGTGCAGACCAGCTTCCGGCAGCACTACCATCTCCGCGTGCACCATTTCAACTGTTATCCCAGACTCGGTACAGCAATTTGTGTTTTGTGTCTTGGATATTTTTCATCAAACCCCTCCCAAGATGTCTACCAAGAGGAAATTGTCTTTGTCTACGCCTCAGCCTGCCAAGAAGGAAAGAAAGACCATCCATTTCTACATGAAAATGAAGGTAATTAAACAGTACAAAGGCGGAAATAAAGTGAATGTGATCACACGTGATATGAAGTTATCACATTCGACTGTGTCGATGATTTTGAAAGATAAAGAAAGAATTCGTGAAGCTGTGAAAGGTTCTGCACCCATGTGATCAACAGTTATAACAAAGCAACAAAGCGGGCCCATCCATGAAATGGAGAAATTGCTATATATTTGGATGGAAGATCAAATTCAAAAATGAACACCATTAAGTCTTTTTACTGTGCAGAAGAAGGCGAGAAGTCTATTTCAGACTCTGAAGGAGGGTGCTGGAGAAGCTTACAGTCAAGAATTTGTAGCAAGCACTGGCTGGTTCCAGAGATTCAAGAAAAGATTCCAAATGCATAGTGTTCGAGTTACTGGAGAAGCAGCGAGTACGGAAGAAAGAAGCAGAGAAAGAAGAGGAGAAGCCAGAAAGAAAGTTCACCACTAAGGGATTATCAGAAGGTTTATCTTTACTGAATAAACTTCTTATACATTTCGAAGCAATGGACCCAAACATCGAATGATTTGCAAGGATTGAACAGATGGCGCACGATGTGTTTTGTCCATATCGTGAAATTTATGAAGAAAAAAAGAAACATATAATTCAGACAAAGCTCACCATGTTTATGAAAAAATCAACTCCGGTAACCCCAACTGCTGCCTCAGATGATGACATCAACAATCCACAGCCAAGCACCAGAGGTCAATAAAATGTTTCGTACATGTTTATATATTTTGATACGTTTTGCAATTGGGAAAATGTTTCCTATGGTATTTTTTACACCTGTATTTTGTATTTTTGTATGCACCTGTATTTTGTAATTTTGTACGTTTTGCAAATATTAAACCAGTTGTATTGGTAATACAGTGTTTTACTTAACCTGACGAATGTAAAAATAAGAAACAAAATGGTGTAGAGATGATACAAATGGCATAAAATGAACAAAGAAAATTATGACATATAACAATAATGAAAGGAAATTATGATAAAATATGACTTAAAAGATTTTTATAACTTCATTTCACAATACTGTACATATAGCCTACTCAACTTACGACCAAATCGTGTTATGACCAGTCTGTCGGAACCAATCGTGGTCATAAGTCGAGCACTAGCTGTAATGTGATTTTTATGCTCACTCTTATTGTTAAAGATGGTCACTGTTCACGTGATGATGCTATCATGTGATACAGTTAATTACCTTCTTGCTTGGGAAGGGGCTTGGTTATGTTAATGTGTGCTGGAAGAGGGGTTGTCCTGGGGAAAAGTTTTAAAAGGAGGAGTTAGGAGGCCATTTTGGGGAGGAGACCACGTTGTTCCAGGAGAGAGGAGAGGCCATGTTGCAGGGAGGAGAAGCCGCATGGGTGGCAGAGGAGGCAGTCAAGACGGCTGGGTGCTGAAGGAGAAGCCAGTTTGTGCAGAGACGAGAAGGGAGATGGGGAACCGGAGGGGATAAGACTGGTGGGGGCCTTTGATTCTAGGAAAACTCGGATGTGTCAGTAGCTTTATGAGCACTAAATGAGTGGGTTTTGGAGCCCAGTGTGTTTGTGTTTACTCGCTTGATGAGTGCAAGCTAGGAATAAAGGTTAATAGCCCACCAGTTCTTGGCTCCGCAGTTTCATTACCGTCTGTCCGAATTAAAGGCGAACCTGCAAAAAGCCAGGCGACTGTAATGATGGCCACAGCTACCGGCTGTACACTCAGTGAGCCAGCTATTTTTAGTGCCTGAGGCGGAGGCCACGAAGCCATCTTCAGAGTCCAGGGCCAACTTGCTCGAATTAATCAAGCCATGGCTGTGAAGGGGGAGAGGGAGAGAGGGAGAGAGAGAAAGAAAGAGAGAGAGAGAGAGAGAAAAGGGAGGTGGAGGGATGGAGAATGAGATGGTCACTTCTCCTGTGTGCCCTGACTGAAATTGAACCTGGGACATCCACATGCTGGTCTGACGCTGTACCAGGGAGCCAACTGGCCAGGGCCTAAAGTCCTGTCTTTAAAATAAACAGGCAACTTTAATGACTTCTTTGTTGAACAATTAAAATATACTTAAGATTACTTTCTGTCTGGGAATAACATTAAGACTGCTTCAGCAGGTGTTTCCTATCACACCAACCTGGGAAAACCGGTGTTAATTATTTTATAAATATTTGTACTCGAGGTACAAATTCACTAAGGGAAATATTATACTTAGGAAACATGAGAAAATATGTTATTTGTGAAAAGCTAAAAAAAAAGAAAGAAAAAGAAATTCTCCGTGGATAATCCCCAAACCGTGTTCTCCTCCCTGGTGAGTGACCCAGCTGCAGGAGAATCGGATTCTCAAGCTGCTTCCAATTTCCTCGGGCCATCAGCTCAAGGTCGCACAGGCCCCTCATCTGGCCCTACCCACCACTCGGACCCACTGCTATTTTCTCCTCCTGCTAGTGTTGGAGTCATTCTGTTTGGGAGACAGACCTGAAGCGCCTGCAGGCCCTGGATTTCAAAAGTGTGCCATTATCATTTATTCCATTTATTCTCTCGTTTTCTCCCCTCTTCTCAATGAGGACAGGCTAAAATGAGATGCAGGTGCTTAAGGCTCCAGACGTTCGCAGCATCACCCCATGTATAATATTTTGTTAAATTGGACTTTAGAAAATCCATCCACTGATTGGTCCGTTACTGAAACATCTGTTCGGAGTTCTTGTCGAGTGGCAGAGTTTGGAAAGCCAGAGAGGCTTGTGTGAAAGGGAGTAACTGACAGTTGGGCCGGAAATTTCTGCTGAGGAGCAGAGAGACTCACAGAGACAACCCCACCCAACTTCCAGTCTCGGCAAAATCTTATTACAAAAGAATCCTATTACAGTGAAGAGTTCACTTGTCAGGAAGATTTACTGACACCTCCTCTGCCCCAAGGAACTGTTCACTGTCTTTTGACAATGTCTGAAGAGGCTAAAATCTAGTTCCAAAGAATGTGGACAATCCTTTGGGACTGATGTGGATAGGCCCTAGTCTGTGCTTTCGAAACCAGTACTCCCTGGAATAAGCAATCAGGCAACTAGCCCCTTAGACAGAAAGCCCAGGAAGACAGAAGCCCTACCTTGAGGATCATCTCCGCCCGGGTCATGCCTTTCACAACAATCTTAGTGTAACTGGCAGGTGCTTTCCTCACCACCTGTGAGCCAATGGAAGGGAGATCGAGCAGGACCATCTTCAGGGAATGGGTGTCCAGCAGCAGCTGTGAGAGAAAACAGAATGTTACTAGCCACCTCCGATGGACATATTTTCCTGACTTTAAATGTAATACATTTTCACTGGAGAAAGTTTGGAAAATAAACAAATATAAAAGGGAAAACATTAGTTATAATTCTCATTACCCAGGAAAAAGTAAGAAGCCACAGTAAAAATGTGGCATAATTCCCACCAGGCCATACATAAATAAAAAAAAACTATAATTATACTGTACATAGTTTTATGATCTATTTTTTCAATTCACTATATGAAAATTTTGAATTCTGTTTTCCCATCTTGAATGTCTTAAAATTTTTTAAATTGATTTTAGAGAGGGAGGGAGGGACTGTGAGGAAAAGGGGGAGAGAAAGAGAAAAAGAGAGACTTTGATTTGTCTATAAATGTGTGGCTCTATTTCTGGACTTGATTCTGTTCTATCGGCCTATTTGTCCCAGGTGCTGGCACCACCAAGCCTTATTTATTTACTATGGCATTAAACTAGATCTTGATATCCTGAGGTTTAAATCTTCCAAATCTGTTCTCTTTTTTTGACATGTTTTCGCTATTCGTGGCCTTCTGTATTTCCATTTAACTTTTAGAGTCAGCCTATCAGTTTACACATAAACACACACCACCCCTGCCAGGATTTGATTGGGATTATACCAATTCTATGAATTAATTTTGAAAGAATCTGCAACCTTTTGAGTCTTTTAATCTAGGAACGTTAGCTACCTACCTTGTCATCTTAAAGGTCTTTAATGTCTCTTAAATTAAAAATGAAAAATTTAAAAAAGTTTTTAAATTTAAATATATAATTAAGAATCATACTATCAAAAAAATTGTATCTTTTTTATGTGGAAGACTGACACTTTTTTTTTTTTCTTTATAGAGACAGAGAGAGTCAGAGAGAGGGATAGATAAGGACAGACAGACAGAAACGGAGAGAGATGAGAAGCATCAAAATCATCAGTTTTTCGTTGTGACATCTTAGTTGTTTATTGATTGCTTTCTCATCTGTGCCTTGACTGTGGGGTTACAGCAGACCAAGTGACCCCTTGCTCAAGCCAGTGAACTTGGGTCCAAGCTGGTGAGCTTTGCTCAAACCAGATGAGCCCGTGCTCAAGTTGGCGACCTCGGGGTCTTGAACCTGGGTCCTCTGCATCCCAGTCCGACGCTCTACCTACTGTGCCACCGCCTGGTCAGGTGACTGACACATTTTTTGATAAATTTATCCTTAGGTATTTAATGTTTTCCTGATGCTACTGTAAATTATTTCATTAAAAGCTTTTGATTTTTAAATTGTTTATTTAAAAATTTCCTGGTATATGTCCTGGCCAGTTAGCTCAGCTGTTTAGAGTGTTGTCCCTAAACACCAAGGTTGCAGGTCCCATCCCCAGTCAGGGAACACAGGGAAGTGACCAATGAGTGCTTAACTAAGTAGAACAACAATGAATGCTTTTCTCTCTCTGCCCCTTCCTCTCAGTCTCTCTAAAATTAATCAATAAAAATGTTCTGGTAGCTTGACCAGGCGGTGGCACAGTGGATAGAGCATCAGACTGGGATGCGGAGGACCCAGGTTCGAGACCCCGAGGTCACCAGCTTGAGCGTGGGCTCATCTGGCTTGAGCAAAAAGCTCACCAGCTTGGACCCAAGGTTGCTGGCTCAAACAAGGGGTCACTCGGTCTGCTGAAGGTCCACGGTCGGGGCACATATGAGAAAGCAATCAATGAACAACTAAGGTGTCGCAACGAGAAACTGATGATTGATGCTTCTCATCTCTCTCCGTTCCTGTCTGTCCTTCTCTCTGACTCTCTCTCTCTCTGTCCCTGTAAAAAAAGGAAAAAAAACTGTGCTGGTATATAGAAATACTAAAAAATTTAAAAATACTGACGTTTTATCCAGCAACCCTTCTAAATTTATATTCTAATAATTTATCCATAAATTCTTTTGGATATTGTTGCAATCATGTTCTCTATTCAAAATGACAGTTTTGTTTCTAATCTGTATACATTTTATTTCTTTAAAAATTTTCTATTTTATTTTTTGTCTTATTGTTCTGGCTAGTACTTTAGGGCAGTGTGGGGCAGAAATGGTGATAAAAATTTTTTGTTTTATTACTAATCAAAAGAAAAATCTTTCTGTATTTGAACCATTAAGCATGATATTTATTTTAATTTTTTTCATTGACTGAGTCATTTCTTTCACTAGCTTGTTCGATCCTCCCATCTCTAGGTCATTGATAATGATGCTGATGACAATAAACGCCTCTGGAGCATGCCCGTGCCTATTTCCTGGCTCCGTGTGGCACAAAGGACCCTTTTGACTGAGTGATAGAAAAGGCTTCGTGTTCTCAGTGGAAGGATGGTATCACAGAAATCAAGATGGGCCAGAGCGTAATCAGCCAGAGAAGAGTGAGTTGTTGGGTAGAATAGAGATTCAGAAAGCTCTTTAGAAATGGAAAAATGTTGTTGGCTCAGGGGTAAAGTGTCAGACCGGCATGTGGATGTCCTGGTGTGTGGATGTTCCAGGTTCAATTCCCAATCAGGACACACAGGAGAAGCGACTATCTGCTTTTCCACCCTTCTCCCTCCCTCTCCTTTCTCTCTTCCCCTCCTGTAGCCATGGCTCAATTGGTTTGAGCAAATCAGGACAGGTGCTGAGGATGGCTCCATGGAGCCTCTGCCTCAGGCCCTAAAAATAGCTCGGTTGTGAGCATGGCCCTAGATGGGCAGAGCATCAGCCACAGACAGGGGTTGCCAGGTGGATCCCGTTTGGGACGCATGCAAGTCTTGTCTATCTCCCTCCTCTCACTTGGAAAAAGAAGAAAAAAGAAAAAAAGAAGAAACGTGCTGTGCAGAAGGAGGTAAGGTCTACAAATGAGCAGAAGCACATGCACACGTAAGAAGGAAGAATGGGTTATGGTCAGGCAGCTCAGCTGGCTAAGGCATCATCTCAATACAAGTTGTGGATTCGATCCCTGGTCAGGGAACATACTAGAATCAACCAATAAATGCATAAATAAGTGGAACAACAAATTAATGTTGCCTCCTCTCCTTTTCTCTCTAAAATCAATCAACAAAATTGTTTTTAAAGGAAAGAGAAAGTTGACCTTTTCTGAAAATAAGTTCTACAATCAGAAGATCTAGAAGGAAGCAAGTTTAATTGGAGAAGTATGAAAGTTTTGTGTTGACCCAAAATAAAATTTTATTTTGGATTACAGATGAATGGACCAGTATTATTATATTTTTAATCTTGTTATTATGGAGAATTTCAAACACATACTAAGTAAACACAATAATACAATGATCCCTTATGCCCCCATCACTCAGCAGCAACTAAAGGTATTCTGTCATTTTTTTGTGTGTGACAGAGACAGAGAGAGAGTCAGAGAAAGGGACAGACAGGAAGGGAGAGAGATGAGAAGCATCAATTCTTCATTGCGGCACTTTAGTTGTTTATTGATTGCATTCTCATATGTGCCTTGATGGGGAGGGGGGGCTACAGCAGAGCCAGTAACACCTTGCTCAAGCCAGAGACCTTGGGCTCAAGCCAGTGACCTTGAACTTCAAGCCAGTGATCTCTGAGTCATGTCTATGTTCCCATGCTCAAGCCAGCAACCCCGTGCTCAAGCCGGTGACCTTATGGTTTTGAACCTGGGTCTCTGTGTCCCAGTCCAACGCTCTATCCACTGCGCCACTGCCTGGTCAGGCCATTCTGTCATTCTCATCTTGCTTCATTTATGCCTTTAATCCAGTAGCTCTCAACTGGGGGTGATATGATCCATCCCTCTATTCATCCCGCCAGATATTTCAAATATTTGGCAATGTCTGGAGAGACATTTTTGGTTGTCAAAATTGGGAGGGTTACTGGCAACTAGTGAGTAGTGGTAAAAGATGCTGCTAAAGGCCCTATAATGCACAGGACAGCCTCCAGAATAAAAGATTCTCTGAGTCAAAATGGCAATAGTGCAAAGGCCAAGAAACCCTACTGTAACCACTCCTTATCTCTGCTTAGTGTTTCTGAGGTAAAATTTGCATACATTGAAATGTACAGGTCTTAATTTTATAATCTTGACTGATGAATTTACTCGTGTAATCTATACCTTCTCCTAAGTTTTGTATATACCATTTATCAGATTTAACAATTTCCCTTATGTATCTAGTTTACTAAGATTTAAAAAAATCTATCATATATGGGTATTACATTTTACCAATATGTGCTTTGTTTTTATTTTGAAAGGAGTGCTTAAAAACACTGCCACACACACAGATTTGCCGAGAAGCGACCATTGGACTGCCTCATTTTCCCAGCTGCCATGTGTGGCATATCATCTGGTAATCTTTATTTCCTTCCTTGGTGTTTAAGCTTTTTTAAAAATCTAAATTTTTAAATGTGCTTCGGCAGCACATATACTAAAATTTTGTGCTCGCTTCGGCAGCACATATACTAAAATTGGAACAATTTTTAGTATAATCTTCTCTACAGAGAAGATTAGCATGGTCCCTGCGCAAGGATGACACGCAAATTCGTGAAGCGTTCCATATTAAAAAAAAAAATCTAAATTTTGCTTTAAACATACTTTACATATGGTTTTAAATTATATAAATTTAAAAGTCTGTATGGTCAAAATGTGGTACATACAGAGAATAGAGTATTATTCTGCCTTAAAAAGACAATTCTAAAACATGTTACAGCATAGAGAAGCCCTGAAGCCATGCCAAGTGAAATAAGCCAGACACGATAAGATAGATATTGTATGATTCCACCTATATGAGATTCCTAGAGTGGTCACACTCACAGAGACAGACGGAGAATGGTGTGTGCAAGGAGCTGGGGGACTATAGAATGGGGAGTCTGTGTTTATGGGAATGGAGTTTCAGTCTGGGAAGATAAAAAAGGTCTAGAGGTGGGGAGATAGAACCACAATGTCAATGCACTTAATACCACTGAACTGTACACTTAAAATGGTTAAAAGTCCATTCCATGTTTTGCATGTTTCACCACAATAAAAAAATCAATATGAGGTATAAAGATAATACAAAAGAAAGTAAGTTAACTTCATAGACATGAATAATACTGATCAAAATATTTTAGAGTCTATAATATGATACAACTGGGAGGGGCGTATGAAAGTGGTTCAGTGCTCTTATTTTTTATTTTATTTTTCAATTTTATTTATTCATTTTTATTGGGTGGAGGGAGAGAGAGAGAGAGAGAGAGAGAGAGAGAGAGAAGAAAGAGATAGAACAGAGGAAGGATCAGGAAGCATCAACTCCCATATGTGCCTTGACCAGGCAAGCCTGGAGTTTCGAACCAGCAACCTCAGTGTTCCAGGTCGACGCTCTATCCACCGCACCACCACAGGTCAGGCAGTGTGCTCTTATTTAAACATAAAGAAAACTGAACCCAGAGCAGAGAAGCAGCTACTTTGATCAAAGGGACCGTTAATAACAGAAGGGGGACTGGACCCAAGTCTCAGGGTTTTTTTCCCTCCATCATATTGTGCTGCTTCCTATGGTAAGTTTGTGCACACGGACTCCATTTCTGCCGTGTGCTCAGTCATAGATAACCAGGGGCATGAGACTAATTAAAGATCTTGCAAATCCCACAAGATCCTCTGAAAATCACACACTAGCAAGAAACATTACAAATACCAGTATGGTTCAATTCCACACACCCTTGCAATTGCTCAAGAGGACTCTAGGGTCCAAGATAAATAATTCACTTTATATAGTAATCAGGAAGAGAATAAAGAGCAGGAAAATGTCTCCTTCCCTATTTTCAGAAGAAGTATTAAAGTAGAATCTAAATTTAGGATCTAGTACCTTTGTGGCAAAGCAGAGTCAACTGAGATTAGGCTAAATCCTAGCATTTCAGTTTTTATTAAAGCTTGGATTATAGCCACTACAAGACTCGAGGCAGAATCTGTTTCAGTCCATGAACATCTCTTTGTTAACTTCTTGATTCCTATGGTTCTGCTGCCTCAAGCTACATGACTGCTTGGGTTTCTAAGCCCAGATATTCAGGACAAGCATGGACTCAGGTAAACCTGAACTTTAGGCCCTAGCTCAGGGCCTCAGTATATAGGTCGCGGGTTCGGTCCCTGGTCAGGGCACATACAAAAAACAACAAATGAGTGCACAACTAAATTAAACAATTAAGTGTAACAATGAGTTGATGTTTCTCTCTTTCTCTCTCCCTCCTCCCCTCTCTCTTTTTTATTCTCTCTCTCTCTCTCTCAAATCAATGGAAAAATTTTAAAACAAAACAAAAAACCTTGAACTTTACATATGGCTCCTTCAAGGGCATTGCTGTTAGTTCCCAGCCACGCCCTCCCGCAGGCTGGGCTGGTTGCAATCCATGCTCCTTATCACCCACTCACACTTGCCTGGGATCTGAGAAAGTAAAACTCCACTTTCACAGGTGGTTTTCTCATTCCCATCTCAAAGCAGGAGTAAATACTGGCTAAACTGATATCTTTCTGAAGATATGGGCTTCGAGTCTGAGCTGATTATTTTACCATTCTTCCTTTTTTCATTCGTTCTTTCTCTCTCTTTTTTTTTTCCTCTCTCTCTTTCTGAGAGAGGGAGAGGGAGAGGGAGAGAGATAGGGACAGACAGATAGGAAGGGAGAGAGATGAGAAGCATCAACTCATAGTTGCAGCTCCTTAGTTGTTCAATGATTGCTTTCTCATATGTGCCTTGACTTGGCAGCTCTAGCAGAGCCGGTGACCCCTTACTCAAGCCAGCGACCTTGGGCTCAGCCAGTGACCATGGGGTCATACTCAAGCTGGAGACTTCATGCTCAAGCTGGTCAGCCCGCGCTCAAGCCAGGGACCTCGGGGTTTCGAATCTGGGTCCTCAGTGTCCCAGGTCAATGCTCTATCCACTGCAACACTGCCTGGTCATGCATTACCATTCTATTAAAAAAGAGAAAATCTGGGGAAAAGATATGATTTTGGATTTATGTGACAATATGAAAACATCAAGGTTCTCAGACCCTGAATCAGCTAGCCAGGCCTGGAAAGCTGCACTGTCCTGAAGACATGTTTCCATCAAGTCAGCTTTGTGTTCCAGTGGCTGCATCATGTCTAGAGACAGAAACCTAGTAGCTGAGAATGCTCCTTCCAGACACACAGATCGTAATCACTCCGCATCCTCTCCGATGACACTCAACAGTGAGGTGAGCAGAATCAGTTCCAGTAAACACGTGCTAATGAAACTGGAGATGACATGTTGGGGTGTTAGGCTGCTGTTCCTAATGGAGAGACTTAGTCCAATGCCTATGACCTGTAAGAGTTAAGAATTTCAAAACACGGAAGTGCTACAGATACTGTCAGTCCGTGTCTGAATCCATACAACCTCCCAGGACATTTTCTGAGACAACAGAAGGTGAGGAAAAAAGCAGGTTTACTGTTGTGAGTATGCAAACCACAGAGTTTATTATTGTGTTGTTATTTATAAATTACTGAATTACAACTATAAACCTATTTTTGCCCACCCCTGTATTTTTGACTCTGGCTAAAGCTGGTCAGCCAGACTGCCAGTGGCAAACACTGGCTAGATGCTACTATGCAGGGGGATGGGACATGAAAGCAGAAACAAAGTCATGTCCCTGGTCTGAGGAAGCTTAAATCAGTAAGAGCTGGCATTTGCTGAGGGCTGACCCTGTACCAGACATTGTACCACACTTTATGTGCACGATCTTGTGTAGTCCTTGAACGACCCTGTGAGGTGGTACTAGAATTATCCCTATTTTGTAGATGAGGAAACTCAAGTGCTGGGAGGTTAAGTATTGTAGCTTGTTCAAGGACACGCGGTTGCTATGTTACGGGCAGGATTCAGCCTCCGACCTCTGTGGTTCTGGAGCCCAGGACTGTAATGCTCATACCATAATGAGTTTCCATACCTAGGAAGGCCACTCACAAAGTGAGTACAAAAACATACACGGCACATAGCAGATTCAAGAGATTCCTGATATTCACAGAGATTACATCTCCGGCTCTGATGTTTCATAAAAGAGACCCATGATGCATTGGGGGACATGCCAACTTGCCATCTTCCTGATGCATGATGGACCAGCATGGCCAAGAGCCCAGTGTGAGGGCAAGTCACCGAGCTGGGAGAGAGCTGAGCCTCTGCCAAGTTAATTGATTTGATGGAAGAGCAGGAGTTATAGAAATGTCTTGAGGCCCTGGCTGGTGGCTCAGTGGATAGAGTGTTGGCCCAGAGTATGGATGTCCCAGGTTCAATCCCCAGTCAGGGTACATATGAGAAGCAACCATCTGCTTCTCTCTTCCTCTCTCTCCCCCTTCTCTCCCTTTTCCCTTCCTGTAGCCAGTAGCTCAACTGGTCCAAACATCAGCCCCAGGCACAGAGGATAGCTCAGTTGGTATGAGCATCAGCCTTTTATTTTTTATTTTATTTTATTTTATTATTTTTGTAGCAGAGACAGAGAGAGTCAGAGAGAGGGACAGATAGGGACGGACAGACAGACAGGAAGGGAGAGAGATGAGAAAAATCAATTCTTCGTTGCATTTCCTTAGTTGTCCATTGATTGATTTCTTATATGTGCCTTGACTGGGGGGGCTACAGCAGACCGAGTGACCCCTTGCTTGAGCCAGCAACCTTGGGCTCAAGCTGGTGAGCTTTGCTCAAACCTGATGAGCCTGTGCTCAAGCTGGTGACCTCAGGTTCTTGAACCAGGTCTTCTGCTTCCCAGTCCAACGTTCTATCCACTGTGCCACCACCTGGTCAGGCTGAGTGTCAGCCTTAAGTGTTAAAAATAGCTCTGGTGCCTGACCTGGTGGTGGCGCAGTGGATAGAGCATCGGACTGGGATGCGGAAGGACCCAGGTTCGAGACCCCGAGGTCGCCAGCTTGAGTGCGGGCTCATCTGGTTTGAGCGAGGCTCACCAGCTTGGACCCAAGGTCGCTGGCTCCAGCAAGGGGTTGCTCAGCCTGCTGAAGGCCCGCGGTCAAGGCACATGTGAGAAAGCAATCAATGAACAACTAAGGTGTTGCAACGCGCAATGAAAAACTAATGATTGATGCTTCTCATCTCTCTGTTACTGTCTGTCTATCCCTCTCTCTGACTTACTCTCTGTCTCTGTAAAAAATAAATAAATAAATTAATTAAAAAAAAAAAATAGCTCTGGTACTTGAGCACTGGCCCCAGATGAGGTTGCCAGGTGGATCCCAGTCGGGGTGCTTGTGGGAGTCTATCTCACTATCTCCCCTCCTCTTACTTAAAAAAAAAAAAAGAAATGTCTTGAATTCTATAACCTTCTTATTTAAAAATGTAGCTTTGAGTTCCTTCAAATATAAAAAGTAACTGAAATAGGTTAACTAAGTGTTGCTAGGTAGAGGTCTGGAGAGAATTTATTTTAATTAACATGAGAATCATTTATGATCAATATATCAATAGTTTGTATCTAAGTTGATGTTTTTAGAGAATTGGGTGCTAAATATTATTGTTTCTTTTTAAGAAGTAGCTTAAATTGCTCTCTGAACTCAGACTGCTCACACTTTGGGCAGTCTGAATAGGTGGCAACTGAAAAGAAGTGATGTGGCTGTAGCATGTAACTCAGCTCATGAGTGCCGAGGGGACACATCTATGAAGAGACATCTTGAGGCACACAATCCAAGTGAAGGGAGTGTGGCTAATCAAGGAAGCCTTCTTGGGAGAGGTGAGCAGTTTCTTGGTACCAAAAAGATAAGCCTTTCTTTGCTACTGTCAAGTGGTCTCCGCCCCAACCATCGGGTCCAACATCACCAGAGCCTTTGCGCCCTCCGCCTGGACACTTTTCTCAGAGACCCTCTCAAGCCCCCGTTCTCACAAGAGCCCTCTCTCACTATCAGAGCTAAAGCCTTTATTCCCTCAGGCCATGAAGATACTCTTTCCCATGACCTAATTTTATACACTTTAGCATGCTTATGTTGAAATTGTCTTCTAATTTTTAGTTAAATTGTAAACTATGTCTTTTCTTATTAGAATGTAAGCATCGTAAAGGAGAGATCTTTTCTGTCTCACCTTTGAACAATGCCTGGGTATTTAAGCAGGTGCTCAACAAAAAATGTTTAAATAAATGGATGACTAAATGAAGCCATCAGATCATCATACTATGCCCAAATAGGGGAAATCAGCAATTTTATTTCTCTAAAGCAGATGTGTACTGGAAAGATATGTGTTTGATCTACAATCAAAGCCAAGAAGAAAAGACGTTGTACCAATTTCATCTCACCTGTTCCGCTCCCACCATGCTAATTGGCTTGCACTTGAAGAGGTGGGTGATGAACTTGGGAATGAAGGAGCTGTGCATAAAAAAGAAGTGATAAATTAGGTTTATTCTCTCTTCTGTAATGAACTGTAGAAATTTTAAAGCCCCATTTTCTTCCTAAGCAAACTGAGAAATAAGCAGACACATCTGTGCCTACCAGCATCCACTGCCTCCTTTTGCTTTCCAGCCAAAGCCCTAGTTTTACTTTTTATTATTTTTTACTTTTTATTATTATTATTATTTTTACAGAGACAGAGAGAGAGTCAGAGAGAGGGATAGATAGGGACAGACAGGAACAGAGAGAGATGAGAAGCATCAATCATCAGTTTTTCGTTGCGACACCTTAGTTGTTCATTGATTGCTTTCTCATATGTGCCTTGACCGCGGGCCTTCAGCAGACCGAGTAACACCTTGCTCAAGCCAGTGACCTTGGCTCCAAGCTGGTGAGCTTTGCTCAAACCAGATGAGCCCGCGCTCAAGCTGGCGACCTCGAGGTCTTGAACCTGGGTCCTCTGCATCCCAGTCCGATGCTCTATCCACTGCGCCACCGCCTGGTCAGGCCCAAAGCCCTAGTTTTATTTAGGTAGCGTGACCTTGGGATGCCAGGGAAAAGCTGACCTCTCCTAAACCACTAAGCTGAATTCTCATTAGCCTCAGCCAGTCAGTGTGCAGTCCCTTGGTAACTGTTGTTTGGCTTGAGACGAGAACATGATCTAAGCCAGCCCAATCAGACTAGAGGGAAGGATTTAACTGCTGGCTGGGACAAGACCCTTTCTTCTTCTTTAGGGTATTATTGTATTTGGTTATATAAGCAGCCATTTTTTTCACCATCCTGAGGAAGAAACCAGCCCCAAAGAGAGCAGAGTAGGGTAAAGAGCCTGGGTCCTTCATGACATTGCTGAACCACTGGATCAGTCATCCTTGCATTTGTCCCTACTCTGAGCTTCCAGTTATAGAACATAAGAAGTTCACCTTCTGTATGAGTCAGTTCAGGTCAAGGTTTCTGTTACTAGTAGCTGAAAACATCTTACCAGATAGGAGAGTAGACTATACATGAGGAAGTTATGGGACCTTAAATTCTAAAATAGGAAATAATTGTTAAAGGAGTAACTGTCAGATAAGGAACAAAATATATCATCTCTGGCCCTGGCCGGTCGGCTCAGTGGTAGAGCTTTGGACCAGTGGTAGAGCTTTGGACCAGCATATGGCCCTGGCCGGTCGGCTCAGTGGTAGAGCTTTGGACCAGCATATGTCCTGGGTTCAATTCCTGGTCAGGGCACACAGAAGAAGCTACCATCTCCTTCTCCACCCCTCCTCTCTCTCTCCTCCTCCTCTTGTAGCCATGGCTCCATGGTTCGAGCAAATTGGCCCCAGGGCTGAGGATGGTTCCGTGGCCTCTGACTCAGAGGCCATTGCTAAAAATAGCTCCATTGCTGAGCAACAGAACATCGATCCAGATGGGCAGAGCATCACGCTTAGGGGGCTTGCCAGGTAGATCCTGGCTGGGATGCATGTGGGAGTCTGTCTCTCTGCATTCCCTCCTCTCATTTAATAAAGAAAAAAAAAAAGAAACATATCATCTCCCCCAATTTACTGGAGACTAAAGGGCAACCTGGACCAGCTGAACAATAATGATGCTGGTTTGGGAAAGGGATGATGGAAATTTAATATGGGGCTTTTTAGAAAAAACTACACAGCTTCAGTACAAAAAGCTGGGTTGTATTAATGCAGAATTGAAAGTGCGGGAACTAGAAATGCCTACAGTCAAGGGCAGATCCAGAGTGACAGAGCTGGAGGTGTCATAAAAGCCCATAAACAAAGGAGACACAGTGGGAATAAAGCTGAATTTGCAGGCTGAGACAAAGGCTGGCTAGCACCCTTCTTCTTACTTACCCTCTCATCTTACTCTAAATTTTTTTTATTGATTTTAGAAAAGAGGAATGTAGAGAGAGAAAGAGAGACAGACACACCCATTTTGTTGTTCCACTCACTTATGCATTCATAGACTGATTCTTGTATGTGCTCTAATCAGGAATCCAACCCACAACCTTGCTGCATCAGGATGGTGCTCTTGTACCCAGCCAGAGCAGCCTCATCCTTTCTAATCCCTTTGCTGCCAAAGGGATATATTTCAAATGCAAATATGATCAAGACCTTCCCCTGATTAAAATTCTTGTAAGGCTGCAGACAAGGCCTTCCTTGGTGTCTTGATTCTCTGTGGGTAGTGTCACTATGCTGAGCCCTGGCCCCTATGTCTCAGCCGGCGGAGCTACCTGCAGGCCCATGGCTCTGCAGGCTATAATATTTATCGCCTCTACGCCTTTGCTCACACTGCTCCCTTGCCTGGAACACTCTTCCCCATGGCCTTGTGGGTCCACACACACGTGTCTCTTGGACCCTGCTCTAGGACACCTCTCCTATAAAGCTTTTCCTCAGTCACCATATTATCTCACCCATATTCTACACAGAGTCCACATAAGTCCACGAGTCTAGTTTAACCTCTAACCAACTTTATTATACTTATTTGCTCACATGTCTGTGTCCCTCCACTTGACTGTACGACAAATGAAAACAGGGACGATGCCTATAAAGTCAAATCACTTAATTCTGTGTCTGAGACATAGCAGGTACTAAAGTCAATGCATAATAAATAATAATAAATAATAATGATAGCAGCTACAACTTTTTGAATGTCAGCTTGGTACCAGCACTCTATCAGGAAGTTTATACATGACTTCTCTTTTTACCCTTCCAACCACTACGCAGAATTTGTCTTATTATCTCCATTACTGAATGAAGGAGAATCAGCTTAGTGGAGGAGAGCTCACTTAGCAGTTTCAGTCAGGGGGTGATCTTAATGTCTAAACAAGAAAGGCAGTTGCTGCAGAGCCCAAACAGAGGCAAAAGCAAACATCAACGGCTTTGCCTTGTTGGGAAAGGAAAGGAAGTTAAAGGGAAAGGAACCTACACTCCAGAGGCCTGCTGATCAGGAGGAAGAACAGGGACTATGCAGAAGGGATTCTTCAAACCAGAGCCAGGCAAACAAGAAAGCAAGATTGCATTCATGACCAATTGGAATGGTACGCACAGTTTATAACCTAAGTTATTTTATACTGGAGTAGGCGTTGGTTGTGCCCTTGAACTGGCCGTGTCTGCTAGTCTACTGGGGTTGGGGTGAGAAAAGTAGAGACACCAGGGACATATCTTGGGGGAGATGTCCCAGCAGTGTGGTGGGTGACTGCTGAGCGCTTCTCCATCCCCTTGGGTGGCAGTGGCTCCTGCTCTTGGCTGGGGAAACACCCCTCTTGGAGGTTTCTAATCTTCCACTGGGATTCTAGGACAAGAGGGTTCCACAGATTAAATCAGAAAGCCACTTTCTAGGTCCCAGGTTAAAGTTTCCCAGCCGTGAGAGATGAGCACCCTGTTCCCAGTTCATCCACTATAGGCTCAGTAGTAAGATGCAAGAGCTCTGAGAGGGCATGGGGCTGGTACCGGGCCCAGCCGAGTAAATTCACTACAATGTTAGCTCAGTGAGCCACCCCCCACCCCCACCCCGTGCGACCACACTGCAGATTTCTGGCCACAGTAAGTTTTTACAGAGATACCGTTTCTACCAGGGGTTACGGGGAGTGTCACCATGTGATTTATCAGCAATGCTTTTTTTTTTTTTTTTTTTTTTTTTTTTTTTTTTTTTTTTTCATTTTTCTGAAGCTGGAAACAGGGAGAGACAGTCAGACAGACTCCCGCATGCGCCCGACCGGGATCCACCCGGCACGCCCACCATGGGGCGACGCTCTGCCCACCAGGGGGCGATGCTCTGCCCATCCTGGGCGTCGCCATGTTGCGACCAGAGCCACTCTAGCGCCTGAGGCAGCGGCCACAGAGCCATCCCCAGCGCCCGGGCCATGTTTGCTCCAATGGAGCCTTGGCTGCGGGAGGGGAAGAGAGAGACAGAGAGGAAAGCGCGGCGGAGGGGTGGAGAAGCAAATGGGCGCTTCTCCTGTGTGCCCTGGCCGGGAATCGAACCCGGGTCCTCCGCACGCTAGGCCGACGCTCTACCGCTGAGCCAACCGGCCAGGGCAGCAATGCTTTTAACACACAGTAACGAGCACCCCGAGAGTGAAGGGAATGTCAACTCCTGGTTCATCTGCCATACTGCAAACATTAATGCCTCCCCAGAGAGTCTGCTCTGTCTTCTCCTGACAAACTGGAAGCAGAAGCTGACACCACAAGCCACTTCGTCATTGTTGCTCCTCGGGGATTTATTTGTGCAGGAGAAGAAAAGCCTTAATTGAATACAAACAGGGGGATATTTGGGGAAGACAGAAACTTGGAGTCCTAAATCACCCTTTGGGACTTGGATGAGAACAATCTAAACACAGTAGCTTGGACGGGGCTGACCTTCTGAAGCCCTTTCCTGAGAAGTTTGCCAAAGCGCTTGTTGATAATTGGTCAGAGGAGGCACTGACCCTCTCCATTGTCTGGTCTCAGGGGAAACAGGGCTACAGCCAGATGCTGACTGACTGGCAAAGGACCAAAGTATTTCCCCGCCTCAACACAGCAAGCCAGAAATGGCCACACACAAGGACACGGCAGGAAGACATGCAGCTCAGTGTTCACTACACCCACCTTGGCGATGAGGCTCCCGACTTGCCCTTTCTAGTTTCTAGTACCTTCCTTGAGCTCAAGGACATCCACAACTGGATAAATTCTGGTAGCCACAGTAATAGCTACTATCAGGAAGGAGGAAGAGAAGGCTCAAAAAGAACCCCAGAACTGATGGTTTCCACCCTTAAAAAGCTTATAATCTCGTTGGAGAGACAAAATGTATACATGGAATCACTGAAACAAACCAGGGGGAGGGCAGGGACACAGTTATGTCCACATAGTTTAAAATAACAGGATCCTCCTGGCCAGGTAGGTCAGTTGGTTACAGTTTTGTTCTCATTTGCCAAGGTTGTGGGTTCGATTCCTAGACAGGGCACATACAAGAATCAACCAATAAGCCTGACCTGCGGTGGCCCAGTGGATAAAGCATTGACTTGGAACACTGAGGTCAATGGTTCAGAATCTGGGGCTTGCCTGGTCAAGACATATATGAGAAGCAGCTATGAGCTGATGCTTCCCATTCCTCCCTGCCCTTTCTTCTCTCTCTTTCCCTTCTCTGAAATCAATAACTAAAATCTTTTTTTTTTTTAAAGAGACAGAGAGAGAGTCAGAGAGAGGGATAGATAGGGACAGACAGGAACAAAGAGATGAGAAGCATCAATCATTAGTTTTTCGTTGAGCATTGTGACACCTTAGTTGTTCATTGATTGCTTTCTCATATGTGCCTTGACCGCGGGCCTTCAGCAGACCGAGTAACCCCTTGCTCAAGCCAGCGACCTTGGGTCCATCAATGAACTGCTTTCTCATATGTGCCTTGACGGTGGGCCTTCAACAGACTGAGTAACCCCTTGCTCGAGCCAGTGACCTTGGGTCCAAGCTGGTGAGCTTTTGCTCAAACCAGATGAGCCCGTGCTCAAGCTGGCGACCTCGGGGTCTCGAACCTGGGTTCTTGGCATCCCAGTCTGACGCTCTATCCACTGTGCCACCGCCTGGTCAGGCAACTAAAATCTTAAGAAAAAAAAAAGTAACCAATGAATGTGGGTGACGTCACGGAAATGGCGCCGTGAGCAGCGCGTCCGACAGATCTCCCCAAAATCACAACAAATTTATCAACTAGAAACAGGAAAATTTATCTTCGGAGCATTACGGAGTTCCACACAAACTGAAAGCAAAAGGACTGTTATCACTTGAATCTGAGAGACGAGGGTGTGGAGGAAGCTACCGCAGGGACGTTCATTCAAGCCGCGAGGAAGTGCGCCTGTGGTAAGTCATCCCGCACTCGGGAGCCGCGAGCAGCAGCCGCGAGCAGCCGCCGCCAGCCGCTGCCGCCAGCCGCCGCCGCGAGCAGCGCCCGGGTCGGTTGCAGAGCGAGCACCGCCCACACTCCAGAGCGGCAAGCAGCCGCTGGCGCACGCCCGGTCTGGTTGCAGACCGAGCATTGCAGACCGAGCACTGCTAACGTTCCCAGCGGCCCGCGCACGGGGAGCGGGAGAGGCCCCAGGGCGGTATTCCCTACTTAGGAGATTCTCTCCGCGGGCGGGGCACCTCACCCAGCCATTCAAGCTAACAATCAAGCGTTGGGGGAGGGGCGCGCGCAGGCAGCCTGAAATACCTTCGGGAGCACAGCTGCGACCCAATTACTAAAATTAACTTAACCCGTGAAATCTGCGCACCCTCGGTTCTAATTGATAGGATCTCTCTCAGTTCACCGACCCAAGACAAGAGGCGTGATATTTTTTAGTGCCTCTCGCTAAAGGGGCGGGGGCAACTTCTGATTGATAGAGCCTCCATATTCAGGGATAAACGCTAACAAGAAGGACTTGGCAGATAATAAGATCTATACCACACTAGTCGCAAGCAGAGACTAGTGCCTCTTCTTACCAGCCAAAACAGGCTACAAAGTGTGGAAAGCCTGGGTTGAGAGGTCCAACTGAATGCTAGGCGCTGAACAGTCACCTTGACAACAATTGACTCCCACCCCCGCCTGATTACACTGGAGGCCCTGACTGTCAGAGCCCTTCCCAAAGCCTTGCACTGAGTGGGGATAGAGAGGGGATTTCCCAGCTCTTTGAGCCTCTTACTCCCCAGGCAGAAGCAGTGGCAGCCTTATAGCAGGATCACCAGGCTGCTAATTCAGTAAGGGGGGACTAGGAGAGAGAATCCACGAAAGCAAACTCTCTCATCGTTGGACCCTGCAAATGCCAACAAGCCTTGACTACCAGCAAGACTAAAGCCAATTATATGACATTGCCATAGAATCCCATCAACTGCAAATCCCTACCTAAATGTGACACAGGGGCAGAGCCTGGGGTACAGAGTCACCGACCAGGAAGAGGGAGAGAAAAGAAAAAGGAAGAAGTTAACATCTCAAAATCAAGAAAAATCCACAGACTTTACAACTTGTTCCACTAATTTTTTTTTTTGTTGTTGTTGTTGTTGTTTGTTTCTTCTATCTTATTGCCTTTATTTCCTCCACCTCGGTCCTTCTATTCTCTGCCCATCTTATGCTTCCCTTTTCTTGAACTACACTACCCATAAGTGTTACATTTTATTTCTCTTCTTCATCCTCACCCTCCTTTGGGGTTATACTCCAGGACACTTAACTCTCACTCTCTCCTCTTTTTTTTTTTTTTTTGCTTTATTTTGTTTTTTTCTCTTCCTTTTTTATTTCTTCCTTCGTTTTTCTCTTTTTCTTATTTTTTCCTTTCTATTCGTTTTTTCTTTTCTCGTTTTACTTTCCTCCCATTTAATCCTCAATCACAAACAAATTAGTTAATTTGGGACTCAAGGTTTTTTTTTGGCTTTATTTTTCTTTTTCGCTTTTGTTTTTGTTTTTTTCTTGTTAGTTTATTTTTGTGGCATTTTGGGTCCTCCCAACCCAAGGTCTCCATTGTATTTGGTCTTTGCTCCACTTAATACAACATATTTTTACTTTTTATTTTTATTTTTTTCTTCTTTATTATTCCTTTTTTTGTCCTTTTTTCTGGTTCCCTCTTATCCCTCTCATTATATCTCTTAGTTGACCATCACCCGCAGGCAGATCAACTTATGCTTGTCTAAGATTTTCTTCCTTTTTTTTTTTTTTTTTTTTTTTGCATTTAGTAGGTCCCTACTCCCCTTTTTTTTTTTTGCCCCTTGAACTCTTCACCGCAAACCAGGCCCTCCATTATAGGCACGATATTTCCCTGAGGAGGGGAGAGGAGGGAAGGAGAAGAAAGAAAAAAAAGGGGGAAATAATAAATTATTACTGCTTTTTTTTGTGGGGTGTTTTACCCTTTGTTTGTTTTTTTTTTGTTTGTTTGTTTTTTGTTTTTTTTTTACTTTTTACTCTTTATTAATTCTAATTAGTGCTATCAACAAGACCACCCTCAGATGCCAATAAGAAAGAGGAAATCGAATATTATGGATACAAAAGAAAGAGAGGTAACACAAATAGATGTGGAAAAATCTATGGAGAAAAGACTTAACATATTGGAAGCCTTGGAGCTAAATGACAGAGAATTTAAAATAGAAATCTTAAAAATACTCAGAGATATACAAGAAAACACAGAAAGGCAATATAGGGAGATCAGAAAACAACTCAATGAACACAAAGAATATATTACCAAGGAAATTGAAACTATAAAAACAAATCAAACAGAAATGAAAAACTCAATTCACGAGCTGAAAAACGAGGTAACAAGCTTAGCTAGCAGAACAACCCAGATTGAAGATAGGATTAGTGAAATAGAAGACAAACAACTTGAGGCACAACAGAGAGAAGAAGAAAGAGACTCAAAAATAATAAAAAACGAGAAAGCCCTACAGGAATTATCTGACTCCATCAGAAAGAATAACATAAGAATAATAGGTATATCAGAGGGAGAAGAGAAAGAAAATGGAATGGAGAATATACTCAAACAAATAATAGACGAGAACTTCCCAAGCCTGTGGAAAGAACTAAAGCCTCAAATTCAAGAAGCAAACAGAACACCGAGTTTTCTTAACCCCAACAAACCCACTCCAAGGCACATCATAATAAAGATGACACAAACCAATGACAAAGAAAAAATTCTCAAGGCAGCCAGGGAAAAGAAGAGTACAACATATAAAGGAAGGCCTATTAGATTATCATCAGATTTCTCAGCAGAAACTCTACAAGCTAGAAGAGAGTGGACCCCAATATTTAAAGCCCTGAAAGAGAGGAACTTTCAGCCAAGAATACTATACCCATCAAAGCTATCCTTCAAGTATGAAGGAGATATAAAAACATTCACAAATACAGAAAAGATGAGAGAATTTATCAGGAGAAAGCCCCCACTCCAGGAAATACTAAAGGGGGTTTTCCAACCAGATTCAAAGAACAAAAGAAAACAACACCACAAGTAACAGCTCCACCAAGAACACAATAAAACCAAACTTAAACTGTGACAACAAAGGAAAAAAAAAGGGGGGAGAGAATGGAGATTAACAGTAGCAAAGGACGATGAAGTGCAGAAATACTTATAAGATAGGGAACTACAATGAATATGGTAGGTACCCTTTTCATTACTTAATGGTAACCACCCTAGAAAAAACCACCACAAAAACACATGACTTAAAAAAGGTATCAACAGAGGAAAGAAGTATGGAACACAAACAAACAGAAACAAATGATAGAAAAACCAATGAATGCACAAATAAATAAAACAACAAATTTATATGTATTTCTCTCTTTCTTCCCCTTCCTCGCTCTCTAAAAATCAATTTTTAAAAAAGGAATAAAAGTTAAGGTTAAAAATAATAACAGGATCCCCTCATCACATTTCTGTTTGCCTTGATGTGGTTGATGACTGCATTGCTGTTACTGTTACCTATAACCTTAGTGGAATTCGTTTTATTATTATGCTTCTTTGGGGCACAAAAAATTAGTTTGTCTGCTGCAACCAGAGTAAGCTGCACCTGTATGGGGGGAGACCTGGATTGTGAGCATGCCGGTGGTAAGTACGGCCTCAAAACAACCCAGTGAGGATAATGTCCCAGGACTTACTTTGCAAATTTAATGCAGAACTGAGTGAAGTATTTCCGTGTCGAAGCCAGGTTGTCACGGATGATGGGGACATTCTGCTTAATGTGAAGAATGACAGAGGTGACGTAGGGGCTCTGGTCACCAACATGCTCCACATTCTGCCACTGCATCTGAAAATGGAGATAGGACAGGACAAGCCTTTAGATGTCTCACAGGAGGAGAGCCTTACCTGTTACCAGGGAAGAGGTCAGGGAAGTGGAAATGAGGCCACAGCTTGCTATCACGGCTTCCGTTTTGTTTTGGGGAGTGTGTCTTACCTGGTTGGTAATGGCTGATTATGAATAAAAACAAGTGACAGCGAGGTGTGACTCAGGTATCCTTTCCTGCCTGTGCCCCTCATGCTGGGAACAGCCTCCTCTTACCATCTGAGTGGCCATCTTCTGCAGAAACCCCCCAGCAGGGGAAAAGGGACTATGGAGAGCTGAGCGCGGGGGGGGGGGGGGGGGACGACGACGACGACGACGACGACGACACACAGGAACCTTTACTTCTGAGCAGACTGGTGGCCTCGGAGACCACAAAGGAGGCTGGGCTAAAGTAAATGAATCCTGGACGAGAGTTAACCTATGCCCTTCTCTCAAGTAAACTGGGTGGAGTTTTTTGTTTTTTAAAAAATCTAGAAATGATCTGTGGTATGAGACTTTCTTCCGAATAATCTGGGGTTGAAAGGAGTAGCTGAAACAAGATCAGTGAAGCTGGGTGATGGGTACATGAAGTTCAGTATTCTGTTTTCTCTACTTTTATATATTGTTGAAATTTTCCATAATAAAACATGCAATTCTTACTCCTAAAACCATCAGGATTATGTTGAGATTTCAATCTCGAGAAAGGCTCTCTGATAAAGCTGAGAGGCACATCAGAGGGAAAGCAGTGACGGGGAGCAGGGCAAGAAGAGGCGCAGGGGCTGTGTGGACGGCACAGGTGGGAGACCTGGACATCAGAGAGGACACTGTGGTCCCCGACTAGGCCACGGGCGGAAAGGCGACCTGCCGGGCTCACGCTCTAGCAACCTGAGGAAAATTAGGAAAAACATTCTGGGAAACATCTACAGTAAAAAGGAGAGAGTGGCGGTCCTGGTCGGGTGGCTCAGTGGATAGAACATCCCCCCAGTATGCCGAGGTTGTGGGTTCGATCCCTGGTCAGGGCACATATGAGAAGCAGCCAATGCATGCATAAATATGTGGAGCAACTCATTGTTTCACTTAGTTACTTCTATCTCTCTTTTTCTCTCAAATCAATGGAAAAAATTAAAAATAATTAAAATGGAAAAGAAGCAGTGCTGTAGTCCCGTCCCCCCCCCCCCCCGACCCCCGTTGTACACAGGAGAAGAGCGGCAGCACCAGCTCTCAGCCTGCCTGGAAGCGGGCAGGGTGGGCACTCTAATCCTGAACAGTGTGGCCAAGTGCTGGAGGAACTGCTGAGTCAGCCTCTCATGGAAGAGCTGGGCTGTGTGTTAAAAAGATCCCAAGCTAAACACAAACCATACAATATGTTCATAGAAGGAGGGCAGTAGTTCTGAGGTCTTGATGTCTCTGGCCAGAAAACCCTATTTTTATAGAGCTCTTGGGGGGAGAAAATTAAATACTGAGAGAACTTGTTTAAAAGAATCATACTGGCCTAACTGGCCAGTGGTGCAGTGGATTGAGCATTGGACTGGGATGCAGAGGACCCAGGTTCGAGACCCCAAGGTCGCCAGCTTGAGCGCAGGCTCATCTGGTTTGAGCAAAGCTTACTAGCTTGGACCCAAGGTCTCTGGCTCGAGCAAAAGGTTACTCAGTCTGCTGCAGCCCCACGGTCAAGGCACATTTGAGAAAGCAATCAATGAACAACTAATGGCCCTGGCCAGTTGGCTCAGTGGTAGAGCGTCAGCCTGGTGTGCGGGAGTCCCGGGTTCGATTTCCGGCCAGGGCACACAGGAGAAGCACCCATCTGCTTCTCCACCCCTCTCCCTCTCCTTCCTCTCTGTCTCTCTCTTCCCCTCCGGCAGCCAAGGCTCCACTGGAGCAAAGTTGGCCCGGGCGCTGAGGATGGCTCTGTGGCCTCTGCCTCAGGTGCTAGAATGGCTCTGATTGTGGCAAAGCGATGCCCCGGATGGGCAGAGCATCGCCCCTTGGTGGGCATGCCGGGTGGATCCCGGTCGGGCGCATGCAGGAGTCTGTCTGACTGCCTCCCCGTTTTCAACTTCGGAAAAATACAAAAAAAAAACAACCAAACAAACAACTAAGGTGTTGCAACAAAAAACTAATGATTGATGCCTCTCATCTCTATCCGTTCCTGTCTGTCTGTCCCTGTCTATCCCTCTCTCTCACTCTCTCTGTCCCTGTAAAAAAAAAATAAAAAAATAAAAATAGAAGAATCATACTGTACATGGATGATTCCCCAGCTCCTAGGAAGTTCAAAGTGACTCTGTTTTTGTCCTAATTCTTCAAATCAGCAGATATTTATATACTAAAATCTTTAGGTACATATAAGCACAGAACCACAAAAAAGGAGGAAGTAACCTCCACAATCATTATACAGATAAAAAAAGCGAGGCCCAGAGACATTAAGTCTTGTGCAAGGTTTCACAATGAGGTTTCAGATATGAGGTCTCTAATTTTTTACTGGGAAAAAAGCAAAAACAAAAACAGAAACAAACAATGGAGACAGAGTACAAAGGTCTAGTATGAACTGACTTTATATTCTATTGCTTTGGTTATGTATAATCTTTTCCTAATTCTCTTTATCTTATTCAAGAGGTTTATTTTTCCACCTGATTTTAGATTAGATACATGAAAACAATGAGTATCCTAGGTATCGTAGGTGAATTTAAATGAATTCATAGGGCGAGGCCAAAATTGACAGCAGCAGTCAATGCCTATACTTCATCTTGTTTTCCCCAGCTGTAAGGCAACACCTGGAGCAGCAGAATGTTCCAGATAAACATAAGAAACTGGGGAAGGAGCTTGACACCCCCATCCTCCAGTCAACACTAAGCACTTCCACAGTAATGACTACTGTTTTCCAAGCTCAGCTTTTTATATTTTAACATCTCAAAAGATAAATAAACAATTATTTCAACATACAGATCTCCATCAATAGAAGAAGACCACAAAGGGAGGTGGTGACATGCCTTGTCACTGGTTACAAAGCAAGTCTTAAGCAAGACCGAGCAGGGGAAGTGGGACTTCAAGTTCCTGCTGGTGAGCTAACTGCTCTGGATCACCACTGGCCATGTCGGTACCCACATTTAGAATATATGTGAAAAGATCTACCGAATTTCCCTATGTATAAGATGCTCCCATGAATAATACACACTTTAATTTGGGGGCCTGAAATTTGGAAAAAAAATATTACATAAAGTTATTGAACTCGCCTGACCAGGTGGTGGCGCAGTGAACAGAGTGTCGGACTGGGATGCGGAAGGCCTAGGTTTGATACCCCGAGGTCGTCAGCTTGAGCGTGGGCTCACCTGGCTTGAGCAAAAAGCTCACCAGCTTGGACCCAAGGTCACTGGCTCGAGCAAGGGGTTACTTGGTTTGCTGAAGGCCCGCGGTCAAGGCACATATGAGAAAGCAATCAATGAACAACTAAGGTGTCACAACAAAAACTGATGATTGATATTTCTCATCTCTTTCCGTTCCTGTCTGTCCCTGTCTATCCTTCTCTCTGACTCTCTCTCTCTGTCCCTGTAAAAAAAAAAAAGTTATTGAACTCAAGTTTTATTCATCATAAAATTCATACAACTTCTCATCACTGTTAAAACTCCCATCCACTAGCTTGTCCTCATCTGTGTCTGATGACGAATCACTCACTGTCTTCAACAATGAACGCAAAAAGAGCGTGAAAAAGCGGGAAATGCAAATAAAAAATATACAACCACTGTATAAGATGCACCCAGTTTTAGACCCCAAATTTTTTGAAAAAAGGTGCGTCTTATACATGAGGGAATACGGTAAGTTGCTTTAATACTTTAGCCAGTTATGACTCCCTTGTTCAAGTTAACAGAAATATTAGCAAAAGTCAAGTAAATTCATGATGTTTTTTTCTTCTTTTCCAAGTGAGAAGAGGGGAGATAGACAAGTTTCTGCATGTGCCACAGTCAGGATCCCCCCAGCAACCCCTCTGGGGCCAATGCTCTGCCCATCTGGGGCCATGCTCGCAACTGAGCTATTTTTAGCATCCGAGGTGGAGGCTCCATGGAGCCATCCTCAGTACCCAGGGCGTATGCACTCAACCCAACTGAGCCATGGCTGCGGGAAGGGGCGAGAGAGAGAGAGAGAGAGAGAGAGAGAGAGAGAGAGAGAGAGAGAGAGAAAGAAAGAGAGAGAGAGAGAGAGAGAGAAAGAGAGAAGGGAAAAGGTGGAGAAGCAGATGGTCATTTCTCCTGTGTGCCCTGAACTGGAATTGAACCTGGAACATTGCATGCTGGGCCAATGCTCTACGGCTGACCCATCCAGCCAGGGCCAGTCATGAGTTTTTTGTTTTTGTTTTTTTGTATTTTCTGAAGTTGGAAACTGGGAGGCAGTCAGACAGACTCCCGCATGCGCCCAACCGACCGGGATCCACCTGGCACGCCCACCAGGGGGCGATGCTCTGCCCATCTGGGGCGTTGCTCTGTTGTAACCAGAGCCTTCTAGCGCCTGAGGCAGAGGCCATGGAGCCATCCTCAGTGCCTGGGCCAACTTTGCTCCAATGGAGCCTTGGCTGCGGGAGGGGAAGAGAGAGACAGAGAGGAAGGAGAGGGGGAGGGGTGGAGAAGCAGATGGGCGCTTCTCCTGTGTGCCCTGGCCGGAAATTGAACCCAGGACTCCTGCACGCCAGGCTGACGCTCTACCACTGAGCCAACCGGCCAGGGCCCAGTCATGAGTTTTAATACTTTCTGTATAACCTACTAAGTATGTCTTGGGCCAATTACCTAACCTCTTTGAGCCTCAGTTGTCTCAGCTTTAAAATTGGGGATAATAATAATATCTAAAATCTATATAGTTACCAAAAGATAATGCATGAAATGTTTTTGTGCCTGGCATGTATCAGTTCCATAGTAAATGTTAACTATTGCTATAATTTTAACAATAAATACTCTACTAATACTATGGAATAATGTTGTAGTTCTAGATTAAATAATTCAGAAAACTATTAAGACCTGCTAAATGAGAAAAACAGGTCATAAAAGAGTATATGAAGTATGAATGTATTTAAATATATATATGTGTAAAAAAAGAGATACATCATTAATTAGAATTATAGGGATTTAGAATTTATTTCTTGACCTGACCTGTGGTGGCGCAGTGGATAAAGCGTTGACCGAAATGCTGAGGTCGCCGGTTCGAAACCCTGGGCTTGCCTGGTCAAGGCACATATGGGAGTTGATGCTTCCAGCTCCTCCCCCCTGTCTCTCTCTTCCCCCCTTCCCTCTCCCTCTCCCTCTCCTCTCTAAAATGAATAAAATAAAAATTAAAAATAAAATAAAATAAAATTTATTTCTCTAAAAATTGTATTTTCTAGCCTGACCAGGAGGTGGCACAGTGGATAGAGCGTCGGACTGGGATGCAGAGGACCCAGGTTCAAGACCCCGAGGTCGCCAGCTTGAGCATAGGCTCATCTGGTGTGAGCAAATGCTCACCAGCTTGGACCCAAGGTTGCTGGCTCGAGCAAGGGGTTACTCGGTCTGCTGAAGGCCCGCGGTCAAGGCACATACGAGAAAGCAGTCAATAAACAACTAAAGTGTCGCAATGTGCAACGAAAAACTGATGATTGATGCTTCTCATCTCTCCGTTCCTGTCTGTCCCTGTCTATCCCTCTCTCTGATTCTCTCTCTCTGTAAAAAGAAAAAAAATTGTAGCCTGACCTGTGGTGGCGCAGTGGATAAAGCATCGACCTCGAAATGCTGAGGTCGCTGGTTCGAAACCCTGGGCTTGCCTGGTCAAGACACATATGGGAGTTGATGCTTCCAGCTCCTCCCCCCTTCTCTCTCTCTGTCTCTCCTCTCTCTCTCTCTCTCTGTCTCTCCCTCTCCTCTCTAAAATGAATAAATAATAAATAAAATAAAATAAAATAAATTGTATTTTCTAGAATAAAGGTGATTTGCTTTGGTCATAATGAGGGGAAAAGATCTTTTATGAAAAAATAAAGGTATGCTTTGGTTGCAGGTAGAAAGTGAACTTGAGGATTCCTTAACCATGCAGTTTTGTGGGCCTCCTGAAATAGATCTAAATTTTAATTACTGAGGAAAATGAGAACAGATTTGAGGACTGTTCTAGCTATTTCAAAATGTCTTTGGGGGATAGTAACACAGCCTCCTAAATTAGTACATGTTCACAATCTTGAAACCTAATGGAAATTACATTCCAGACTGCAAGAAAATTTAATTTGTTCAGTTTCTTCCGTTTTTTTTTTTTTTCTTCTAAAACTATCATTAGTGGGAAAAAGCTAAGTGCATTTGATCTTAAGAGACTAGATTCTTTCAACCTACTGATGCACATAGCCCCAAGAAAAAGGACACAGCGACGAGGGGTCCAGGAGACCAATGGTCCCTTTAAAGGAAGCCTTAGATTAAAAAAAAAATCCTACTTGTAAGGCCATAATCAGTCATATTAATTACTAAGGATTTACAGAATTTACATTTAAAATACAGAGTCTGGTAGATGTTTTTACCAAAACCCTTCAAACAAAACCCTTCAAACAACTCCATTTTTAAGAATCAGGAAATTTGGTTTTATTTCTTGCTTCACTGTTCTAAAGCTTTATGGCTTTGGGCATATTATGAAAAAGAAAACAAACACACCAGAATGACAATTCATTAGTTTTCAGGGAGAAGTATACAAAGCAGACTGGAATTTGGGTTGGCTGCTCAACCCATTTTCTCCCATGCAGGAAAGTCAGTGTCAGAACAAGAAAAGCTGAAGGCAAGGATCTAACAGGAGGCTTTCAAATGCTCAAAAAGTTCATAATCAAGTAAGCATGAACACTCACGTGAACCTAGTAGTACTGACTTATCACTCTTCCACTTTTAAGCCACTCACTTAAGCTGCTTTTACCTCAGTTTCCACATTTTCCGAAATGACTTACTCCTATTCTGTATGTAAGATATGATACAATCCTGCATAGAGAGAGACCTGAGTTTGAGTCCCGGTTCTGCCACCTGCTGGCAAAGTGATCACAGACAAGTGACTTAGCTTTTATCATCTTAAAGAGCTCATCTTAGAAAATAATTCAATATGGGAGAGGAAAGTGGTGTGAGAGGTAATTATTTCTTTTTAAGCGAGAGAGAGAACGAGAAAGAGGGACAGACAGGGACAGGCAGGAAGGCAGAGAGATGAGAAGCATCAACTTGTAGTTTGCGGTACAACTTGTTCATTTAGTTGTTCATTAATTTGCTTTCTCATATGTGCTTTGATGGGGGGGGGGGCTCCCGCTGAGCCAGTGACCCCTTGCTCAAGCCAGTGACCTTGGACTCAAGTGACCTTGGGCTTCAAGCCAGTGACCTATGATCCCACGCTCAAGCCAGTGACCTTGGGAGTTTTGAACCTGGGTCCTCACAGTCCCAGGTAAATGCTCTATCCACTGTGTCACTGCCTGGTCAGGCATTTTTTTTTAAGATTTATTTATTGATTTTTATAGAGAAGAGCGGGGGCAAGAAGTATCAACTCATAGTTGCTTCGTTTTAGTTGTTCATTGGTTGTTGTATGTGCCTTGACTGGGCAAACCCAGGGTTTCAAACTTGCAACTTTAGAATTTTAGATTGATGCTTTATCTACTGCATCACCACAAGTCAGGCCTGAGAGGTAATTTTTTTTTTTTTTACAGAGACAGAGAGAGAGTCAGAGAGAGGGATAGTCAGGGACAGACAGACAGGAACAGAGAGATGAGAAGCAACACTCATTAGTTTTTTGTTGCGTGTTGCAACACCTTAGTTGTTCATTGATTGCTTTCTTATATGTGCCTTGACCGTGGGCCTTCAGCAGACCAAGTAACCCCTTGCTTGAGCCAGCGACCTTGGGTCCAAGCTGGTGAGCTTTTGCTCAAACCAGATGAGCCCGTGCTCAAGCTGGCAACCTCGGGGTCTCGAACCTGGGTCCTCCACGTCCCAGTCCAACGTTCTATCCACTGCACCACCGCCTGGTCAGGCAGGTAATTTTAATACAACTTATCAGCAACACTACTATAATCTCAGTTAGTTTCAGACAGACCACTAAACTCTCATTACATTTCACTTCCTCCACATGGGCCGGGCCTGTTTAAGGCCACGTCTGTGTATGTTTTCTACCAAACTCTGTCCCTCCGTGTTCTCCTCTGCTTTTCCAGCAGCAGGACTCTTGCCCACACTTGGGGGAGGAGCTACGAGCTGCATGTGGGCATTTCATAATCTGACCTTTCTTCAGTCAGCAAGCTCCAGGATGCTACTTTTTCAAGTGAGAAGCCTGCCACTAAGTACCATCGAGGGAGCATCACATTGTCTTCAACAGCATTTGTATACACCCCAAGATTCCAGGGTCTATGATGCTGCCATTTCCTACAGAGACACCCAAGTCTCACCCTCTATGTCCACCAGCACCACACAGCTAACTCTCTCCAGTACAGTTGTCCATGTTTTACATTGTCACCATCCGTTGGTCAAATGGCTATTTACAAACTTTAGCTCTTTGTTCTTCCTGCCTTCTTCACCTTCAAAGTCATTTAGGGAGTACAGCAAGTCCTCAAATAATGTTGTGTCATTCAATGTCATTTTGTTATGCCACAAAAACTTAACTCTTGTTTATATCAGTTAGCTGGTGGGAAAACTGGTGTTTCACTTAGAAAACCATTTCACTTAGAGTAGCAACAGTAAGTGAGGACCTACTGCACTACTGTTAAACAAGTACTATGCTATGCAATGTAGATCCAAAACTAAATAAGGCTTCAAGTTGTTGAAAGCTTAACAGGGGAGACAAAGATATAAAAATAATTGTATAACAATGTAGAGAGGTAGTCTGTGTACTGTGCGTCTTGAGGGAGAAAGACATTCTGGTAAGACAAAAAGTGGTGACATTGCAAGAGATTCAAAACAGCCAAAATAATCTCAGAAAAGAACAAAGGTGGAGGAGTCATACTTTCTGATTTCAAAGCTTATACAGAACTATGGTAATCAAAACAGTATTTCACTGGTCTAAGGACAGACATATAAATCAAAGATAAATAAACTCGTATATCTACAGTTAAATTTTTTTTTTGACAGAGACAGAGAGAGAGTCAGAAAGAGGGACAGACAGACAGGGAGATGAGAAGCATCAATTCTTCGTGGCAGCACCTTAGTTGTTCAATGATTGCTTTCTCATATGTGCCTTGATGGGTGGTGGTGGGGGGAGGTTACAGCAGAGCGAGTGACCCCCTGCTCAAGCCAGCAATCCTGTGCTCAACCCCGCAACTTTGGTTTTTTTTTTGTGTTTTTTTTTGTATTTTTCTGAAGCTGGAAACGGGGAGAGACAGTCAGACAGACTCCCACATGCGCCCGACTGGGATCCACCCGGCACGCCCACCAGGGGCTACGCTCTGCCCACCAGGGGGCGATGCTCTGCCCCTCCGGGGCGTCGCTCTGCTGCGACCAGAGCCACTCTAGCGCCTGGGGCAGAGGCCAAGGAGCCATCCCCAGCGCCCGGGCCATCTTTGCTCCAATGGAGCCTTGGCTGCGGGAGGGGAAGAGAGAGACAGAGAGGAAGGAGGGGGGGTGGAGAAGCAAATGGGCGCTTCTCCTATGTGCCCTGGCCAGGAATCGAACCTGGGTCCCCCACACGCCAGGCCGACGCTCTACCGCTGAGCCAACCAGCCAGGGCCTGTTTGATTCATTTTTAAAGAGGAGAGAGAGGGGGAGAGAGAGAGACAGAGAAGAGAGAAGGGGGGAGGAGCTGGAAGCATCAACTCCCATATGTGCCTTGACCAGGGAAGCCCAGGGTTTCAAACCGGTGACCTCAGCATTTCCAGGTCGACACTTTATCCACTGCGCCACCACAGGTTAGGCAGACTTTGGGGTTTTGAACCTGGGTTCTCTGTTTCCCAGTCCAACACTCTATCCACTGCGCCACTGACTGGTCTGGCATATAGTTAACTAATTTTGACAGGAGTGTCAAGACCATCAAATGGGGAAAGAAAAGTCAACAAATGGTACCGGGACAGCTAACTGTATACAAGGGAAAGGATGGAGTTAAATCCTTACCTCCCACCATATACAAAAATTTACTCAAAATGGATAGAAGACCTAAATGTAGGAGTTAAAACTATAAAATGCGCCTGACCTGTGGTGGCGCAGTGGATAAAGCGTCGACCTGGAATGCTGAGGTTTCCGGTTTGAAACCCCAGACTTGCTTGGTCAAGGCATATATGGGAGTTGATGCTTCCAGCTCCTCCCCCTTCTCTCTCTCTCTCTGTCTCTCTCTCTCCCTCTCTCTCTCCTCTCTAAAAAATGAATAAATAAATAAAAAAAAAAAATTAAAAAAAAAACAAAACAAACAAACAAACAAAAAAAAAACCTATAAAATGCTTAAGAGAAAATGCTTGTAATGAATTAGACAATGGTGTCTTAGACATGACACTAAAAGCACAAGCATCAAGAGAAAAGAAATAGACAAACTGGACTTCGTCAAAATGAAAAATTTGAGTGCTTCAAAGGACAAGAGCAAGAAAGAAAACACAGTCCTCAGAAAAAAATATTTTTGCAAATCATGTATCTGATAAGTGGTCTTACAACTCAACAACAGTAAACAATCTGATTTTAAAATGGGCACAGTATCGCTCTCTGTCTGTCTCTCCCTTCTTCTCTCTCAGTCCCTCTTACTCCTTCTCTGTCCCGCTCTCTGTCTCCCTTTCCCTCCATCTCTTTCCTTCTTTATCTATCTCTGTCTCTTTTTCCCTCTCTGCCTATCTTTTCTTCATACCACTCTCTCTATCACTCTATTTCTCTCTGTCTCCCCCCCACCACTTCAGGACTGTGTATCAGACCTGGATCAGCCAGGGCGGCTAGAAATGGCAATGTGCTGCCTACAGGGTGTGTATGCAGCTCTCAGGGGCTCTCAGAAGCTTCCCTCTGAGTCCTTCTGCACCCTACAGCCACCTGCTCATCCCCTCAGCCACCCTGCCCTTCTTGGCCTGTGCGATACCCAGGTCTTAGGCTCCTGGCTTGGAAAGATGTCAGGAGGCACTTCCCCTGCTTTGTCTCCTCCCACCCCCTTCACTGGAGGGAAAAACTGAATTAGAAAAGTATCCCAGAACACTACATTGACATACCACTTCACCTCCATTAGAAAGGCTATAAGTAAAATAATAGTGTTGGTAAGGATAAGGAAAAACAAGAACTCTCATATACTGCTGGTAGGAATGCAATATTTCAAAATGTTAAATCTAGAGCTACCACATGACCCAGCAGTTCCACACTTAGGTGTATATGCAAGAGAACTGAAAAATCTATATTCACATGAAAACATGTACATGAATATTCATAGCATTATTCATAATAATTAAAATACGGACACAGTCCAAATGTCCACTGACTGAAAAAGGGATAAACCAAGTTTGGTATAACCTTACAATGGAATATTATTCAGCCATAAAAAGGAATGACTTACTGATACATGTTAACCCATGAATGAACATTAAAACCATTAGACTAAGTGCAGAAAGCCAGTCACAAAACCCACACAGTGTATGACTCCATTTATGTGAAATGTCCAGAATAGGAAAATCCAAAGAGACAGAAAGTAGATTAGGGGTTGTCAAGGAAAAGGGGAGTGACTGCCAGTGGAATGGGTTTCTCTCTGGTGTAGTCAAGATGTTCTGGAATTAGACAGTGGTGGTGGATGGCCTTGTGAACATTGAATTATATATTTTAAAAGGGTGCCTTATACTTCAAATTTTAAGAAGGAGGCAGACATTTCTTTTTTTTTTTTTTAATGTCAGAGACAGAGAGTCAGAGAGAGGGACAGACAGACAGGAAGGGAGAGAGATGAGAAGCATCAATTCTTCATTGCGGCACCCTAGTTGTTCATTGATTGATTTCTCATATGTGCCTTGACCGGAGGGCTACAGCAGACCAAGTGACCCCTTGCTCAAGACAGCGAACTTGGTGAGTTCTGCTCAAGCTGGTGAGTCTTGCTCAAACCAGATGATCCTGCACTCAAGTTGGCAACCTCGGGGTCTCAAACCTGGGTCTTCTGCGTCCCAGTTTGATGCTCTATCCACTATGCTACCACTTGGTCAGGAAGGGCAGACATTTCTCAAAGGATGTGCTCATTGGGCAGACAATAGTGGGAAAAGAATTCTAGGCAGAAAGAACAGAAAAAGAAAAGGCATGGAAACCATACAAATGTAATGCATTCAGGGTAGTGGAAATGGCTCTGAGGCTGGAGTATAGGTAGACACACAGAACTGACAAGGTGGTGAAGGGACAGATGACAAAACCCCTATACGCCAAGGCAGTGGTCACAGAGTGCCTCAGTGGGAACGAGGGCTCCTTCCAGGAGATTGACGTAACAGCTGTTTACTCAATCCATCTTGTCAAACTCAGCGTCATCTGACAGCTCCATCCCACTTTGGCAAGTCCAACGCTCATTTTTCTCACCATTTAGATATTACATTTATTTACAACACCAGTTATTCAAAGTTTTCTCCCCACCAGACTATAAACTTCTTGCGGGCGACCGTTTCCAATCTGGACTACATAAGTGCAAGCACACAGTCCCCTGTGGAATTCCAAAGATGTGTAATGAATGAGAATGGCAATTTTGGCAAAGTTCTAAGCTTTCCTCACTTTACCAACTTTTGTTCATATTGTCACTGTTTGGAATGCTGTGCTAACCACAAGTTTGCTCCAAACTTCGCCACCCCTCTAATAGACCTTCACCATCAAGTTCTAGTTCAAATGCCACTTCCTCATGAAGGTTCCTCTCATCTCCCCATGTGTATATAAACTCTCTTCTCTTTTAGATGCTGAGTTTTGTACTTTTCTTACTCTACTCATTTTGGTGCTGATTTTTATGGTACTGAAGTTATTGGGCATTCCTCTCATTTCACACATCTCTTGCCCCATGCCTTCTGGAATCTAAGAACCTTGAGATAAGGCCTGTGTCCTTCCCAGCCCTGCAACTCCCAGCACCGTGCTGGGTAGAGTCAGATTCGAAGGGTTCAACTGGCAGCAAAACTGATGGGATCAGAGATAGAAATAAGCATGATCACAGAACTAAAGTTTTAAAAAATCCTAGAAGAAACGACACAAAATAGGACACAGGCACAAATAACGGACAGTGTGCATTGAATCAATCTGTGACCGCTTGGCTTGTTTATATCTGGTCATTTTCATCACATGGATTTCATTTTGCTAGAACCCCAGGACAAAGATCAATGGCCGCCCAGCTGCTGTGTTCCCAGGCCTGTGGTTTTCCTATGATATAAACAAAAGACTCTGGAGGTATGGTCTCTGTTAATATTTGCTGGTGTGGGTTTGGGGGGAGAAATGAGTGGTGGGGTGGGGTGGGGAGCTTGAGGAAAATCCACCTAGTGAGTTGACAGTTCACATAAGCAACACCTGGAGTGTTAAATCCCCTGCAACTGTTGTTTTACTAAAAAGAAAAAAATCCAATCTTCCTTTGGTAAATGTAAAAATTCTTTCACCAGCTGCATTCCAATCTGAAATGTGTGGCAGTTCAGGGGAGATGGCAGCTGGAACAGATCATATTCGGGATGCAGTGAATGTTCACCAGCAGCGAGGGGATAATCAGAGCCCACAGAATGAATTTTCAGAGCTACGTTCCTTTAAGAATGTGGGTTAGCCTCACTCAGCCTGCTCAGAGTTCTCTGCCTGTAAACACTGAGAGTACTGGAAATACACATCCACATGTGATTGGCCAAAGGATCAGCCTTTTGAACAGAAACGCTGTGACATCAGCTATTCAGGACTCCCCACTTAGCTTCAGAAAACCCTGATGCCTAAGTTTTGGTTTTAATCCTATTTTTGTTAAATATTTACAATCTACTACAAACCCAAATTCAGACCAAATGTCTGCTTACATAACCTTCTGATGCAGCCACTCCTCCCAACAAGAGGGAAAACGAGCCTTTACTGGCGCCTGCTCAGTCCTACTCTCTTCGTGCTCCATCCTCACAATTCAGGGAAGCAAGTACCTGTATTTCACATCCTGATAAGGTAATTTGGGCCCAGAGAGGTTAATTCATTTGCTCAAAACCCCCCAAAGGAAAAATAAGGAGAATTAAGTCTGTCTAACTCCAAAGCCAGTGTTCTTTCCACTGTGCTCTGTCTACTACTGGCCAGTATACCCCAGCGAAGTTCTTTCTCCAGAATTTGTAAGAATGCAACAGGAGTTTAAGACTCTAAAACAGGCATTGGCAAACATCTTCTATAAAGGGCCAGATTGTAAATATTTTAGGCTTTGTGAGCCACATGGTCTCAGTTGTAATTATTCAATTTTGCCCTTGTATCCAAAAAGCAACCACAGATAATATATGTATAGATAAATGAGTATGGCTACGTTCCAATAAAACTTTACTGACACTTTTCAGCTCTCTGAGCAGCACCATGGTAGTTGGCAAGAACAAACGCCTTACAAAAGGCGGCCAAAAGTGAGCCAAGAAGAAAGTTAGTTGATTGATTTTCTAAGGAAGATTGGTGTGATAGAAAAGCACAGCTATGTTCAATGTAAGGAATATTGCAAAAGCACTAGTTATGAGAACTCAAGGAACCAAAATCGCATCTGATGGTCTCAAGGGTCATGTCTTTGAAGTGAGCCTAGCTGATCTGTAGACTGATAAAGTTGCATTTAGAAAATTCAAGCTAGTTACCGAGAATGTTCAGGGCAAACACTGCCTAACTAATTTAATTTCCATGGTGTGGCTCTTACCATGGAGACAAAATGTGCTCCATGATCAAAAAATGGCAGACCATGATTGAAGCTCATGTTATGTTATGATTACCAATGGTTATTTGCTTTGTCTATTTTGTGTTGGTTTTACTAAGAAATGCAATCATGGCCCTGGCTGGTTGGCTCAGTGGTAGCGCATCGGCCTGGCGTGCAGGAATCCTGGGTTCGATTCCTGGCCAGGGCACACAGGAGAAGCGCTCATCTGCTTCTCCACCCCTCCCCCTCTCCTTCCTCTCAGTCTCCCTCTTCCCCTCCCACAGCCAAGGCTCCATTGGAGCAAAGTTGGCCTGGGCACTGAGGATGGATCTGTGACCTCTGCCTCAGGTGCTAGAATGGCTCTGGTTGCAAGAGAGCGATGCCCCAGATGGGCAGAGCATCGCCCCCTGGTGGGCGTGCTGGGTGGATCCCGATCAGGCGCATGTGGGAGTCTGTCTGACTGCCTCCCTGTTTCCAACTTCAGAAAAATACAAAAAAAAAAAGAAATGCAATCATGGATTCAGAAGACCTCTTATGCTCAGCAGCAACAGGTCTACCAAATCCAGAAGATGATGATGAAAATTATAACCTAAGAGATGCAGACAAATGACTTTAAAGAAGTATTCAATAAATTAATTCCAGGGCCCTGGCCGGTTGGCTCAGCGGTAGAGCTTCGGCCTAGCGTGCGGAGGACCCGGGTTCGATTCCCGGCCAGGGCACACAGGAGAAGCGCCCATTTGCTTCTCCACCCCTCCGCCGCGCTTTCCTCTCTGTCTCTCTCTTCCCCTCCCGCGGCCGAGGCTCCATTGGAGCAAAGATGGCCCGGGCGCTGGGGATGGCTCTGTGGCCTCTGCCCCAGGTGCTAGAGTGGCTCTGGTCGCAATATGGCGACGCCCCGGAGGGGCAGAGCATCGCCCCCTGGTGGGCAGAGCGTCGCCCCCTGGTGGGCGTGCTGGGTGGATCCCGGTCGGGCGCATGCGGGAGTCTGTCTGACTGTCTCTCCCTGTTTCCAGCTTCAGAAAAATGAAAATAAATAAATAAATAAATAAATAAATTAATTAATTCCAGATAGGACTGGAAAAGACGTAGAAAGGGCTTTCCCATCTATTTATCTGCTTCATGATGTCTTTATTAGAAAAGTCAAAATGCTGAAGAAGCTCAAGTTTGAACTGGAAAAACTCACTGAGCTTCACTGAAGATAGCAGTTCTAGAAAAGCTCCCGGGGATGAGACAGGTGCTAAGGTTGCACTAACTGATGGATAGAAGTCCCCAGTCCAGGAATCTGTTTAAAATTTAGACATTTAATGGTGACAATAAAAATCCTATTTGTGATTAAAAAAGAAAAACACAAACTTTACAAAAACAGGCAATGGGCCTAATTTGGCCCATAGGCTGCAGTGTGCCAACTTCTGCTCTAGAAGGTTCTACAGTGGGCAATTTCATGTTATTTGGCTTAGAAATCAATAAAGAATCACTTGTTTCCAACTCAATTAATCAACAAACATGAAAGTCTTCTATGTTTTCTATGGTCTATGCATTTAAGGAATTTACATTCTTTTAAGAAGACAAGTATATAAAAGCCAAATAGCAACACAAGGCAGTAGGCAGTAAGTGCCAAAGGAGGGAGCTTGAGGGCTAAGGGCCTCCGTGATAACAGAACACTAGGGCCCACAACCTGATCAAATGACCTTCCATTGACACCAGAGCTCAGAATGAGTTGGAAAAACAAGGACGATGAGCCAGAAGTTACTAACAAAAACACCCATTCTGGGGAGATCATGATATGGACCATAAATGGCAAAAAGCCTTTGTAGATTCAAGGCTTAGCAAAAGGCTAAGTTCTCCCCTCTCCACCTCCATATTGGCTATGATGCTGAATATTTACACCCACTTCATTTGCTTGCTTAAGTTGCTGGAAGCAATTTACATGCCCTTCCTCTCACTCTTTGTTCAGCTGTTGGCTGATTTGGCTTATGCATAATGGGGGGATTCCTGTTTATGCCTTGGGAGAGTTCCTGTTTTTGCCTCAGATGTGTAACTTTGTATCAAGGACTTCCTTGATTTGCATATGGCTATATAATAAAGCAAACTGGGGCTATGGGGCACTCGGCTATTGCCATCAGCATTGAAGAGGTCTCCAGATCCCATCCTTTTTTATTTTTTATTTTTTTATTTATTTTTTTCTTTCTGAAGCTGGAAACGGGGAGAGACAGTCAGACAGACTCCCACATGTGCCCATCCGGGATCCACCCGGCACACCCACCAGGGGGCGGTGCTTTGCCCCTCCGGGGCATCGCTCTGCCGCGACCAGAGCCACTCTAGTGCCTGGGGCAGAGGCCAGGGAGCCATCCCCAGCGCCCGGGCCATCTTTGCTCCAATGGAGCCTTGGCTGCGGGAGGGGAAGAGAGGGACAGAGAGGAAGGGGGGGGGGTGGAGAAGCAAATGGGCGCTTCTCCTGTGTGCCCTGGCCGGGAATCGAACCCGGGTCCCCCGCACGCCAGGCCGATGCTCTACCATTGAGCCAACCGGCCAAGGCCCCATCCTTTTTTCTTAATGAGTCTGTTTTCTTAATTCCGCACTGTTCTCACTCAAGACCCAGAATTACAAGCTGCGCTGGTCCACGGCAAGACCACTTAAGGTTTCCATCGGCATGTGTCAGATGTTAATCAAAGTTAACATCTCCTTCTGAGTTACCAAACACATCTGCTCCCTGTCTTGCTCTCAAAGGACAAGCAACTGACCTAAGATAAACTGCATATTTTGGGAAACTCCTAGAGGTCTCCCACTATCTTCCCAACTGATACTTTAAGCACTGAAGAGCCTTAAGAAGCTCCAGGCAAGGGCTGATAGAAGCCACCTGGGGTCACTCTTGGCCATCTATGAAGGAACACTTCCTAAATCCTTACCTTGCTCATGGCGGTCAGGGCAGGGTCGCAGGCGGCATCCAGATCCTGAACCAACAGCTGAATGCTGCTGGAGATGACGCTGCAAATCAAACCAGTTAGGTCAGGACTTGAAATGAGTGACTTTTAAAATGCCATAGCCCCGTGTAAAATTAGATTCATCATTTCATCAGAAACTCAGAAAACGCAAGTTTCAGATCAGAAGGGAGTTAGTGACAATGAGGAACATTTGCCTCTGGCTTCATTCTTGCTGCATGTCCTGGTCTCACTCAGGTTGGTCCCCATTCAGAACACCACCTGCCACAGCCAAGGCTCAGTTGGAGCAAAGCTGGCCTGGGCGCTGAGGATGGCTCCATGGCCTCCACCTCAGGTGCTAGAATGGCTCCAGTTGCAATGGAGCAACACCCCAGATGGGCAGAGCACCACCCCTTGGTGGGCATGCCGAGTGGATCCTGGTCGGATGTATGCAGGAGTCTCTGCCTCCCTGCTTCTCACTTCAGAAAAATACAAAAAAAAGAAAAAAAGAAGTGGTGGTTGAGAAAGCCTGGCCTATCCCAATCTCATTTAATGAGCACAACAAAAACACTGCAAGGTAACACCTTGCATAAGTGAGAGAAATAACTAGTTCAAGAAGGCTTTTCAGTTTGAATTTCTTGGAGAGACACCCTGCCAATCCAAACACACACACACACACACACACACACACACACACACACACGGCTAAAATCTGTCTGCTTACACTTTATACCAGATATTTTCAACCGGTGTGCCACAAGAATTTTTAAAACATGCAAGGCCTGACTAGTCAGAGACAGTGACCTCTTTTCTCTTAGATTGTCAAATAAAAAGTGACAATAGCCAACACAACAAGAGCCTTCTGGTGTCAATGAATCAAAATTATACCTATTATTTTTTCTCAGATAAGCCAAAATATATTTTTTTATGTGCCGCAGAATTTAGTAATTAGTTTATGTGTGCCATGAGATGAAAAAGGTTGAAAATCACTGCTTTATATTCAAAACCACTGGTGGCGGGGCCAGTCCTCTGTGGATTCAAGGGGGGCAGATAGGAGGCCTTGGACCTGACCTTTCAGGGATGGCCAAGGGAGGCTTTTTTTCTCTTTGTTATTCTAATAGTGAAACAATAAAAACCCAGAAGTTAAAAGTGGTTGTAGCTGAGGAGACAGACTGGGATACAATCTTCTAATTGCACCAACCTCTAGCACTTCTTCTTAGTGGCCAGTGACAAATAACCCTGATCCAACAGAAAGCCCCAGAAACCCCTTGGGATCTGTCATGACTTAAAGCCTACAACCAGAGACATGCTGCTTTGGGAAGGGCAGGCCTAGAGCAAATGTGTGCAAGGTACATACGTGCTGAAGGTGTCCATTTCTCCAGTCAGATTGATGCGTTCAGTCAGACTCACGTCAACTTTTTCTTTGAGTTTTTCTTCTAGCTATTAGAAAATAAGTGATAGAACAGCATGCTTAATGATTAACCAAATGAGTGTACCATGGTAAGAATACTTAACATTGAGTTTGACAATTCAGGCACAATTCCAGGCATGTTCCACGTATTGACTCAATTCTCACAATACTATGAGAAAGATCCTATTGCTATCATTATCTTTAAAGATTTATTTTATTGTGCTTGCTTTGGCAACACATAGACTAAGATTTTATTTATTGATTTTTAGAGAGAGAGAGAGAGCATCAACTCATAGCTGCTTCACTTCAGTTGTTCATTGATTACTTGTCCTATGTGCCTTGACAGGGCAAGCCCGGGGTCTGGAACCAGCAACCTCAGCATTCTGGGTCTGTTGGGCAAATAAGTTTGTAAAAGTTGTGTTATTTGATTTTGCCTACTTTTATTAAAAAATGGCCGCTGCTGCCTGACCTGTGGTGGCACAGTGGATAAAGTGTCGACCTGGAAATGCTGAGGTCGCCGGTTCAAAACCCTGGGCTTGCCTGGTCAAGGCACATATCGGAGTTGATGCTTCCAGCTCCTCCCCCCTTCTCTCTGTCTCTCTACCTCTCTCTCTCCTCTCTAAAAATGAATTAAAAAAAAAAAAAAGCCCACTCTAATGAAAATTAAAAAAAAAAAAAAAAAAAAAGGCCGCTGCCCACATAAAATGGCTAATTACCTTCCTGCTTGGGAAGGAGCTTTGTTATGCTAATGTGTGCTGGAGGAGGTTTGTTTTTTTGTTTTTGTTTTTTTAATTTTATTTATTCATTTTTAGACAGGAGAGAGAGAGAGGAAGAGAGAGAAACAGAGAGAGAGAAGGAGGGAGGAAGGAGCTGGAAGCATCAACTCCCATATGTGACTTGACCAGGCAAGCCCAGGGTTTCAAACCGGTGACCTCAGCATTTCCAGGTTGACGCTTTATCCACTGCGCCACCACAGGTCAGGATGGAGGAGGGGTTTTTATACCAAAAAGTTTTAAGGAGGAGGAGAAGGGGAAGGAGACCATGTTTTTGCAGAGAAGCAGCCAAGATGGCGGGGTGCTGAAGGAGAAGCCAGTTTGTACAGAGTTTGTGCAGAGATGAGAAGAGAGAAGGCATGTAGATGGGGAACCAGAGGTGATTGAGGCTAGTGGGGCCTTTGATTCTAGGAAAACCGGGAGAGCCTGACCAGGCAGTGGCACAGTGGATAGAGCGTCAGACTGGGATGCCGAGGACCCAGGTTCGAGACCCCGAGGTCACCAGCTTGAGCGCGGGCTCATCTGGTTTGAGCAAAAGCTCACCAGCTTGGACCCAAGGTCGCTGGCTTGAGCAAGGGGTTACTCGGTCTGCTGAATGCCCACAGTCAAGGCACATATGAGAAAGCAATCAATGAACAACTAAGGTATCACAACGTGCAACAAAAAACTAATGATTGATGCTTCTCATCTCTCCGTTCCTGTCTGTCTGTCCCTGTCTATCCCTCTCTCTGACTCTGTCTCTGTAAAAAAAAAACACAAAAAAAAAAAACCCACAAAAACCGGGAGAAAGTCAGTGGCTTTGGGAGTCCTGAATGGAAAGGGAAGTGTTTTCTTGCTGTGTGTATTTACTCGCCTGATGGTGTGAGGCTGGAATAAAGGCATGGCCCACCAGTTTTCAGCTCCACAGTTTCATTACCGTCTATCTGAATCTAATGTGAACCTGCACAAGCCTGGCTGTGATGGCCGTGGCCCCTGGCCTTACAGTATCGATGCTCTTTCCACTGTGCCACCACAGGTCAGGCTCTATTGCTATTTTGAGTGACCTACCCAAGAGAGTGAGTGGTAGGACCAGGAATCAAACATCCTCAAGAACTTGTGCCCTTTAGCACTGGACCATAACTTTCTCTTATGACACACTGACAATTCATTTCACTAATTTTAAAAAGGACCCTAATTTTTAAGATATTGCCCCATCAACTGTAGGCTCACTCCCCAACAATGGAAACCCTGGAGGAGGGAGACAGTAAAATCAGGATTAAAGTATTCATTGAGTGCTCCGACACCCCCCCACTGTGTTAAGGTGTTACGAAGGCAAAGAAAAGCAGCACAGTTTGTGCCTCCAGCAGTCTAGAGCACATGAGACAAATGCTGGCCATGCTCCCAGCCGCCCCAAAGACAAATATAACTGAACAGGAATTGTAAATATCTCCAGACATCCCGGGAATGGATTCATCTAGTACTCCCAGACCTATTTATTATACAAACTCTAAGAATAATGAATGTTTTGTCTTAAATTTAAAAATGCTCTTAGGGATACGTAAATTACTGCAATCATTTTGGAAGGCAATTTATTTAAAAAGCAAAAAATTAAATATACACACCCTTTGAGCCAGCGATTTCACATCTAGAAAAGTATTTCAATGAAGTAATGAGAACAATGTACAAAGTTATGAAAGTATTCTTTGTAACATTCATTCATTCAAACCAGTATTTACTGAAAGGCCATTTTGTACCAGGCTCTACAATAGAGTAAGACTGGGGTCGGGAACCTTTTTGGCTGAGAGAGCCATGAACGCCACATATTTTAAAATGTAATTCCGTGAGAGCCATTCAACGACCCGTGTACGTTAAGCATTATCCAATAAAAATTTGTTGTTGTCCCAGAGGACAGCTGTTGCTCCAGCCACCCGCAACCATGAACATGAGTGGTAGGAAATGAATGGATTGTAATACATGAGAATGTTTTATATTTTTAACATTATTATTTTTATTAAAGATTTGTCTGCGAGCCAGATGCAGCCATCAAAAGAGCCACATCTGGCTCATGAGCCATAGGTTCCTGACCCCTGGAGTAAGAGAATTATTCAATGAACAAAACAAGATCCTGTTCTCATAAAGCTCACATTCTAGTGCTGTTTGTTACTGAAAAACTGGAAACAATCTGCATGTGTATTTAGGAGTATAAGGCCAGTGGTCCTGGCCATGCAGGTTCCCACTGAATTCAGGCAGATGGTAAAGAAACAGGAGAGCTGGAAAAATGGTGGGCCATTCTGTTTATTAGAGTCTGAAATGGTGGACAAGCAAGCTGGCAGGGAAAACCACTCGTCCTGTACCTCTCTCTCAGCACTCACAAGCAGACAGGGCGGGGGGGGGGGGGGGGACCTGGGGGGAGACACCCTTCTCCAGCAAACAATACCAAAAGATGCCCCCCCCCCCAATGGCGCAGGCAATCCACAATCTACAATCTGCCGCCCTGAGGGCAAGCACCTGCAGCCTTACATAGACTACACACACAGGTGCTGCACTGTGCTCAAGTACCAATCAGGCAAAGTACAAGAGAGCAAGCCTAACACACTGCCCCCCAAAAAGAGACTGATAAAAAAAATTATGGTGCAGGCTTACAATGCTTAACTCTTCAGCAGCTTTGTTCTGTTACACTGAAAATAAAACCCAAACTTCTAACCATGACTTGGGTTCCCTCTCTTGCCCACATCCAGCTTTCCCCCTTGCTGGCTTGGCTTCAGTTACATTGACCAGTTAAAGCTGGGAAAATATCAAAGTCTGTTCCCCCCCAGGGCCTTCATACTTCTGACTTCCTTCCCCTGGAACACTCTCTAGGCCTCACCTGCTCCTCCCAACTCTCAGATCTCTGCTTTGCTTCAATGTCACCTCCTCAGAAAGACTTTTTTTTAATATATAAATAAATTTTTATTAATTTTAATGGGGTGACATCAATAAATCAGGGTACATATATTCAAAGAAAACATGTCCAGGTTATCTTGTCATTCAATTATGTTGCATACCCATCAGAGAGGCTTTCTTGATCACTCTAATTCTGTAGGCAATATTTGTTTCCTTCTTAGCACATAACACAAAATTGAGGGTACATCTTGGCTTACATATTTATTATCTGGCTCACTCATCAGTTCTAAGTTCCATGACAGAAAGAAACTTGGCTACTTTGTTCACCACTGTTAATTAATATCAACTATAGTTCTTGGGACATATATAAGTGTTTCAGAAAGATCTCTTGAATGAATGAATGAATGAATGAAATACCGCATGCACATATTAAGTATAAAAGTGTCACAATTAGTAAACCAATATTGATACATTATTGGTATTGTCTTTAAATTTTTATTTTTCCAATTCTTCATTGCTTGGATTCTTAAGTCTCTGGTTTCCCCCTCCATTATTTTTGGGGGCCCCCGCCTGGCTCAAACCCCAGCAATTTTTTAAGGAAACTGGGTTGTTTGCCCTGTCGATCCTCCTATAGTTGGATTTTGTTGATTGCATCCACAAGGTAATAATTAACATGCTCCTTTGACCCTCTGTGTTTCCTATAGATTATAGTTTGATGTACTGTTGACCCTTGAGCAACATGGGTTTGAACTGTCCACTTACATGTGGATATTTTTTAATACATATGGAGATTTCCTCTTCCTTATATAATAAGTTTTTCTTTACCTTACTTTTTTGGGGAATTATATATGATTTTTTTTTTTTGTATTTTTCTGAAGTTGGAAACGGGGAGGCAGTCAGACAGACTCCTACATGCGCCCAACCGGGATCCCCTGGCATGCCCACCGGAGGCGATGCTCTGCCCATCTGGGCATCGCCCTGTTGCGACCAGGGCCATTCTAGTGCCTGAGGCAGAGGCCATAGAGCCATTCTCAGCACCCGGGCCAACTTTGCTCCAATGGAGCCTTGGCTGTGGGAGGGGAAGTGAGAGACAGAGAGGAAGGAGAGGGGGAGGGGTGGAGAAGCAGATGGGCGCTTCTCCTGTGTGCCCTGGCCGGGAATTGAACCCGGGACTCCTGCATGCCAGGCCAACGCTCTACCACTGAGCCAACCGGCCAGGGCCATATGTGAATTTTTGACTGCATGTGGGGCTGGGGTGTGTGTCTGTGCTCTTACCCCCGCATTGCTCAAGGGTTAACTGTAGAACAGGGGTCGGGAACCTTTTTGGCTGAGAGAGCCACAAACACCACATATTTTAAAATGTAATTCTGTGAGAACCATACAACGACCTGTGTACGTTATGCATTATCCAATAAAATTTGGTGTTGTCCCGGAGGACAGCTGTGATTGGCTCCAGCACCCGCAACCATGAACATGAGTGGTAGGAAATGAATGGAATGAGAATGTTTTATATTTTTAATGTTATTGGTTTTTTTATTAAAGATTTGTCTGGCCTGACCTGTGGTGGCGCAGTGGGTAAAAGCGTCGACTTGGAACGCTGAGGTCGCCAGTTCAAAACCCCAGGCTTGCCTGGTCAAGGCACATATGGGAGTTGATGCTTCCTGCTCCTCCCTCTGTTCTTTCTATCTCTTTCCTCTCTCTGTCTCTTTCTCTCTCTGTGTCTCCTCTCTCTAAAAAGATGAATAAATAAAGTGTAAAAAAAAAATAAAAAAAAATTTTAAAATAATTAAAAAAAAAAAAAAAAAAAAAAAAGATTTGTCTGCGAGCCAGATGCAGCCATCAAAAGAGCCACATCTGGCTCGCGAGCCATAGGTTCCCAATCCTTGCTGTAGAAGTATGATCAGATTCAGGTTCTTGTTTTCTTTGTAGAAAACTGTTTCATGATAGTGTGTGTACTTCTCTCATGAGTGCATGATGTTTGGTTGTCTCTCTTTTTGTAAACCAGCAGCCACTAATGGTCAATGCCCAGATCCATTATTCCATTAGGAACTATAAAAGAATGATATTCTATCTTTTCTTCATTTATTAGCTAAAATTCTGCTAGAAGGAAATGCTTCCCATTGTCAATTATTTGGTTATCCTGAGGTATAAGTCAAATGGAAAGGCAGGGTAAGAATTTTTCCTTTATTTACCAGTATTTAATTCATACCCATGGTTCCTTAATATCTTCAAAGGTGATAAATGAATTTTAAAAAAATCAATATAATCAAATGGGTTGAATTGTACTTGAGGTTTCAGTCTACGTAGTTCATCTTCTCACCGATGTTCATATGTCCCACCTTTGACCAGCAGGGCTTATTCAGGTTGGCTCCTATATGAGTTTACTAGGGCTGCCATAATGAATTACTACAGACTTGGCGCCTTAAAACAGACATTTATTCTCTCACAGTTCTGGAGGCCAGAAGTCTGAAATCAAGGTGTTGGTAGGATTGGTTTCTTTTGGAGGTTGTGAGGAAGAAACTGTTCCATGCTTCTCTTCTATCTTCTCGTAGTTGCTGGTAATTCTGGGTTTCCCTTAGCTTGTAGACGCGTCACTTCAGTCTCTGCCTCCATCTTCACATATCGTTTTTCCCTGTGTCTTCGAGTGTAAATCCCCTCTCCTTTCTAATGACACCAGTCACTGGACTTAAGGGCTCACCCTACATGCAAGAAGATCTCATCTTGAGATCCTTACTTAAGTACATCTTCAAAAATCCTATTTCCAAATAAGGTCATATTTACAGGTACTGGAGGTTAGGACCTAGACATGTTTTTTTGGACATTAAAGATACTTCAGCTGCTGAGTGAGTCCTTTTGAAATGACACTCACAGTCTTTGATATTTTTCTTTCTGTTTGTATGACATGATGTTCTAGGCTCATCTTGTACATTTCCTGCCCAAACCTGAAATTAGTTATTTCTCCAAGAATCTCTGGTTCCTTTTAGTGGAAAACGGTATTTAGCAATCACAATATAGAGGCTAAGAATGTATTTACTTTTATAATCAGTAAAAATAATTTTCATTAAATGACAAAAAATTGGGTACATCTCATGAGTCATTAAAAGGGTCTTTGATCTAACACATCTAGAACTTCTAAGAATCTGTTCTACAAAAATAATGTAAAACATTATATGTTCTTTATAAAACAGGATTCTTTTTTTTTTTTTTTTTTTTTTTGTATTTTTCTGAAGCTGGAAACGGGGAGAGACAGTCAGACAGACTCCCACATGCGCCCGACCGGGATCCACCCGGCACGCCCACCATGGGGCGATGCTCTGCCCCTCCGGGGCGTCGCTCTGCCACGACCAGAGCCACTCTAGCGCCTGGGGCAGAGGCCAAGGAGCCATCCCCAGCGCCTGGGCCATCTTTGCTCCAATAGAGCCTTGGCTGCAGGAGGGGAAGAGAGAGACAGAGAGGAAGGAGGAGGGGGGTGGAGAAGCAAATGGGCGCTTCTCCTATGTGCCCTGGCCGGCAATTGAACCCGGGTCCCCCGAGCGCCAGGCCGACGCTCTACCGCTGAGCCAACCGGCCAGGGCCTAAAACAGGATTATTTATAAAAGCAAAAACTTGACACAGCATAACAATTATCAGGGATATTGTTACATAATTTGTAGCAAATGCTGGTTTTTTATTTCTGTTCATTTATTTCTTCATTTTAGAGAGGAGAGACAGAAAGAGAGAGAAGGGGGAGGAGCAGGAAGCATCAACTCCCATATGCACCTTGACCAGGCAAACCCGGGGTTTTGAACTGGTGGCCTCAGCGTTCCAGGTCTACACTTTATCCATTGCGCCACCACAGGTCAGGCTGTAGCGAACGTTTTAATGGAATATTATGTAGCCATAACAATGACAGTAATAAAGACATAACAGCAGAAATGCTATGATGCTAACATCAACAAAAAAGAAGAGGATATGAAAATTAAGTCAAGATCACAGCATACAAAATATGTTGATGAAAAATAAATTTTATAAAACCCCTCCAAATCGCTAAGATGATTATTTGAGAGTGATAGGATTAAGAATCATTATTTTTATAGGGTTTTTTTGGTACTATAGTTATTTTACTTTTAAAATACTATTATTTATATGTGTGTATTCTTTCTCATTCTGAAAACACACAGAATAAATAGTGTTTCTTCATCAGAGAACTCAGGGACTCCTGCTTTGGAGAGGACAGATACTGCCATCCTGCCTTGGGAGTTCTTGGGTCTAAACCAGTGGTTCTCTAACTTCTTGAAGTCGAGGCACATTTAAAATCCTACAAATAATTGTAGGCACACTATATAAAAATTTCTGAGAAATATGTTATAATATTAAGTCAAATATTAAAGAAAAAAATATAAAGTCCAAGTGTGCTTTTATGGTAATTAAATGAAATAAATACAACAAAATTAAATATATTCAGACATTAAAAACATTTTTATGTTACATTTTTTGTTATGCTTTTTAGAATTCGTAAAAAAGAGGGGTTAAAAAATAAAGAAACGACAAAAAAGTTATCTTTTTATATATATAGATACATACTTAGTAAGATTTCATATATTTGGCAGGTCCTGGTGCGAATGTGTTAAATTTTCTCATTCTTGTGTTTATGAGAAAACTGATGTGTCCTAGCGATTTCTTAAATGTTTGGGCATATATTTGAAAGGCAAACTCTCATTTCCTCATCAATACATTGAAGAATTCCTCTCTTTTTACTCTTAATTGTGTTGAGTACAGAAAACCCCCACCATACATATCATGTTAACTTTATACCAAACAAAGGATAGAAGAAACTTGCCTCCAGTCTTTCTGGGGAACATGGGGGGTAGTGTAAACAATCCAGCTCCACAGCTTAACAGCCTTTTGCAAACTAATCAGGCAAGTGAGGTGGGGGGTTGGGCAGACTGTCAGCTTACAGCCAATTCCCCACACCTCTGTCCCCCAAAAATCTAAACTCCAAAAACCTTGTTGGTTTTTTTGGTCCCCAACATGCACATATTTCTTTGGAATACCATAGGGCACACCTGGAAATCTTCTAGGGTGCACCAGTGCACCCAGGTGCACACTTTGAGAACCACTGGGCTAAACAGACTGCTGTCTCTGGCTCCAAGGCCAAACCTTTCCAGACCATTCCCTGTGTGACTCAGTATAACCAGGTCTCCAAGCAGAGCAGCAGAGCATGCTGCTGCCTCCACCTCTGGCTGGCCTACCCCCAACAGTGAAGTTTTTGAGAGAACACTTCTTATTTGGCCTCCTCTATTCTTGCGGTAGCTCACAGGTACTCCACGCTGTCCTGTCTGGGCCATAATTTATGACTGCCTTCCTATGATCTAGACATGTGCAAATAATAAACCCAAAAAGAGGGGAAGAGCGAAACCTTCCCAATTACTTTCTTTCTCTTGGCCTGAGGTGAATTCCAGATTAAATGTGAAAAGGAACTTCTAATCCCACATCTAAGGCTGAATGGAAAATTATTCTGGGTCTTCCTTCTCTTAATGGGGAACTGCAGTAGAGGCATCACCCTTTCCTGCCTCACAGTTCCTGAACGTCAACATCCAAACAATGGTTATTTGTTTAGGCAGATTGAGACTGCTATGTAAATTCCAGGAGACTCATAAACCCCCAAAGGATTCTGCTTAGCCTAGTAATACTTCTGAGAATGGAATAACTGGCTGTGACTCATCACCACCAAAGGCTGAATCCTGGTACCCTTAAGTTTGTTTCTGCTTGTCTCATACAGGAGACAGGGCTACTGACCTACTTTTAAAAGGGCATATCCTTTTTGTAGCTTATATAACTCCAGGGAAGAGACCAGTCATACTTTCTTGCCCAGGATCCTTTAACAAGGCTCTTCTGTAAAATGACCATCTTCTGGCTCGATAGCCAGTTTTCTTCTGTGGGAGGCCAACTGGTCTGCTTAAGGTTGTATGTGGCCTACCAACTGAGCTAAGCGGCCCAGACGGTCTGGAAAAGGAGCAGGAGAGTGGGCAGCCAGAGCGGCTCACCTGCTGGGTAGTGGCCAGGCAGTACTCTGCTGTGCTTAGGATACTGCAGATGAGGCAGAGCTCCTCCAGAGTGAACTTGGCTGCTTCTGAGCCCTCCTTCTCCTTAAGGAGGCTGCTGATGGTCAGCCCTCCACTGCTGCTCGTGGTTCTGAGGAAAAGGAACAGGAAGTAGTCAGGCTGGGACTTCTCATTTGCTTCCTGAACTGGAAACTGCACACCTTAAGACAAAGAAAAGGGGGAAGGAAAGGCTGGACCTGGCCCAAATAAATCCACATACAATGAGTCCTTTCCTATTGACCTCACCTTGACTATCATCTGTTTAAATTCTCTCACCATCAGAAATATGAAGAGATGATTCCAACAGTGAGCCAGAAATAAGTCATATTTACTACAATGATCTGATACTCACAGAGAAGGCTGCTGAACAGACTCTTTGCTTAGCTTGGCATTTTCTGACTTACAGCACAAGAGCTTGTTCCCCAATTGCTTCTTTCAATTAAGCAAATTCTGCACAGGAATTTGTTACTGTGCTTATGAAGGGGCACCAAAGTGAATGTTAAGACATGGTTCCTGCCCAAACCCCTGAGTGCCATTTGAAACCCAAAGGCACCTCATCCCTTCCCACTGATCCAGTCACATGGTCACAAAAAGCCAAAATGTCGCTATAAAGCTTCCTATTTCTTTTTTTTTTATTTTTTTTTTATTTTTTTTACAGAGAGGGATAGATAGGGACAGACAGACAGGAACAGAGAGAGATGAGAAGCATCAATCATCAGTTTTTTGTTGCGGCACCTTAGTTGTTCATTGATTGCTTTCCCATATGTGCCTTGACCGTGGGCCTTCAGCAGACCAAGTAACCCCTTGCTCAAGCCAGCGACCTTGGGTCCAAGCTGGTGAGCTTTACTCAAACCAGCTGAGCCCATGCTCAAGCTGGCGACCTCGGGGTCTCGAACCTGGGTCTTCCGCATCCCAGTCCGACGCTCTATCCACTGCGCCACCGCCTAGTCAGGCTAAAGCTTCCTATTTCAACAGTCTAATTTTTTTTTTTCTTAAGTGGGAGGGAGACAGAGAGACAGACTCCCACATGTGCCCTGATCAGGGTCCACTGGGCAATCCTGTCTGGGGCTGATGCTCTTGAATGAACTGAGCTATCCTCAGTGCCTGGGGCTACACTCAAATCAATTGAGCCACTGCCTGCAAAAGGGGAAAAGGGAGAGAAAGGAAAGGGGGAGGGGGGAAAAAGAAGACAGTAGCTTCTCATATGTGTCCTCACCAGGGATCGAACCTGGGAAGTCCATATGCTGGTTGATGCTCTACCCACTAAGCAAACCAGCCAGGGCCTAATTTTTTTTTTTTTTAAAGAATATAGAGTTCAATCACATTTATCTTAAAAATAAAAGAGAAATTTCTCCTTTAAAAGACTGGCCCAGTCTTACTGAGAATCAAAGAGTAGAAAACATTTTAATTCCCATCACTTACAAGAGTGTACTGGCACCCCTATCCACTCTGGGTTAGAAGTATCATGTTGTACAACCTTTCCAGAGTTCTATTTCAGGAGCTTAAAAAAAATGTCCAGCCTGACCAGGTGGTGGCGCAGAGGATAGAGCGTCGGACTGGGATGCGGAAGGACCCAGGTTCGAGATCCCGAGGTCGCCAGCTTGAGCGCGGGCTCAACTGGTTTGAGCAAAGCTCACCAGCTTGGACCCAAGGTCGCTGGCTCGAGCAAGGGGTTACTCAGTCTGCTGAAGGCCCACAGTCAAGGCACACATGAGAAAGCAATCAATGAACAACTAAGACTAAGGTGTCGCAACAAAAAACTGATGATTGATGCTTCTCATCTCTCTCCATTCCTGTCTGTCTGTCCCTATCTATCCCTCTCTCTGACTCTCTGTCTCTGTAAAAAAAAATGTCCAGATGATTTGACCCAGTAGTTCCACTTTGGTTTAAGGATGCTTTCCTGAGTGTTACTTAAAATACCAAAACAGTGAACCCAACCTAAAAGATCAATTAAGAGAATGATCGAGAAGACTCTCAGAAGTTAACTGAGGGCCCTGGCCAGTTGACTCAGCGGTAGAGGGCCAGCCTGGCATGTGGAAGTCCTGGGTTCGATTCCTGGCCAGGGCACACAGGATAAGCACCCATCTGCTTCTCCACCCTTCCCCCTCTCCTTTCTCTCTATCTCTCTCTTCTCCTCCCACAGCTAAGGCTCCACTGGAGCAAAGTTGGCCTGGGCATTGAGGACAGCTCCATGGCCTCTGCCTCAGGCGCTAGAATGACTCCGGTTGCAACGCAGCAATGCCCCAGATGGGCAGAGCATCGCCCCCTGGTGGGCATGCCGGGTGGATCCCGGTCGGGTGCATGCAAGAGTCTGTCTGACTGCCTCCCCGCTTCTAACTTTGGAAAAATACAAAAAAAAAAAAAAAAGTTAACTGACTTCTATATGTTTGATTTCCATGGCTTCATTAAAAGTGCTTTGATAGCCCTGGCCGGTTGGCTCAGCGGTAGAGCGTCGGCCTAGCGTGCGGAGGACCCGGGTTCGATTCCCGGCCAGGGCACACAGGAGAAGCGCCTATCTGCTTCTCCACCCCTCCGCCGCGCTTTCCTCTCTGTCTCTCTCTTCCCCTCCCGCAGCCAAGGCTCCATTGGAGCAAAGATGGCCCAGGCGCTGGGGATGGCTCTGTGGCCTCTGCCTCAGGCGCTAGAGTGGCTCTGGTCGCAATATGGCGACGCCCAGGATGGGCAGAGCATCGCCCCCTGGGGGGCAGAGCACCGCCCCTGGTGGGCGTGCCGGGTGGATCCCGGTCGGGCGCATGCGGGAGTCTGTCTGTCTCTCCCTGTTTCCAGCTTCAGAAAAATGAAAAAAAAAAAAAAAAAAAAGTGCTTTGATAAATATTTACTGTCCTGAGTGCCGACTATTCTCTGTTGGCCTTCTAGATTCATTCTCTTCCCTTCTCTATGGCTCAGGAGACTGACTTCCACAGACTTATCAGCCAGGTTCCTTGGCCCTCAGGCCTGCTTGTGGGTTTAGCCAATGGGAGATGCAGCAGGAAGTCAGAGAGGTAGAGGAGAGAGGAGTCTAAGTAATGACTAGTCCTCCAGTTCCCTCTGTGTCAGTGTGGTCCTGGCAGTGACCTGCCTTCTATGACTCCAGTTTCCGTGGGGCAGACCTTGGTCCACAGCCCTTGCTCTCAAGTGAGTTTTAAAGCAGCAATAATTACACACTAGTATTTGAATGCTTCAGAATCCTCTGTTGGTTCCTTTGACCTTGCCCCCTTTTCTGTGAATACACAGCTGCTTTACCTCTGACAACATCCCAGTAGAGGATCCCATTTGTGACCTGCTGTGACACTGGCTAACATGTGGAAGTCCCAGAAAGATAACTGAAAGCAGCAGGGTATAAACTATAAACAGTAGAGTCCCAGTTCTTGCTCCCCATTTTTTTTTTTTTGTGACAGAGACAGAGAGATGGACAGACAGGACAAGAGAGGCATCAATCCTTCATTGCAGCTCCTTAGTTGTTCATTGATTGCTTTCTCACATGTGCATTGGCTGGGCAGCTACAGCACAGCAAGTGACCTCTTGCTTAAGCAAGCGACCTTAGGCTCAAGCCAGCGACCTTGAGCTTCAAGCCAGTAACCTTTGGGGTCAAGCCAGTGACCATGGGGTCATGCTTATGATCCTATGATCAAGCCAGCAATCCTGCACTCGAGCTAGTGAGCCCATGCTTCAGTCGGATGAGCCCGTGCTCAAGCTGGCGACCTTGGGGTTTTGAACCTGGGTCCTCTGCATCCCAGTCCCATGCTCTATCTACTGCGTCACCACCTGGTCAGGCAGTTCTCTTAAACAACCAAAAGACACAATCACACACATCATGTATAAATAAAGAATGGAAAAATATATACCAAAATGTTAAACCTGTTTTCTATGGGTAGTGAGATTATAGGTGATTTTTATTTTCAGTCTGTGCTCTTCCGTGTCTTCTAACAAACTGCTGTTATTTTGATAAGCAGGATAAAAGTTACTAAACATTTAAAAATAATTTTTCTCACAAAGAAATTCTTGTTGTTAAACATATCTGCTACTTTAAATCTCTTATAGAGCATGGAAATTTTATTTCCTTTCCTTCAAATAATGTAAAACTCCCATATATGATACATTTAGTGAAAATGACAGAAATTAATTCTATAATTGTTGAGTATAGAATTTATAATTACTAAATTTCGAAGCACCACCTTAGATCAGATTCTATTACATCAAAATTGCTAAAACTCTAGTTGAATGATTCATTTATTTCAAGTAATAAGCAATGTAACACATTCTTATGCTCCAGTGAATACAGTGAGGTCACTATAATTCGGAGCTGTGCTATGCAACCTCCTACCCCTAAATCCCACTACATCTTTCAACATTAGACTCTCTCCAGCATAGCAAGATACACATACCGTAGGAGAGACTGGGATGTAACCAGCCCAAGGGAAAGCAGACTCATGCCTCTCATCTACTTATCATCCCAGGACGAACTCTCATTCAGTGGGGCCTGAATGAAGCTGCCCATGATGATTAAAAGTTATTTCTACCACCAATACCCCACAGTTTTTGGCCAAGTACCCATCACTGTATCCATGTAAATTGAAAACAGATACAGGGTGGATCAAAAGTAGGTTTACAGTTGTGAGAACATGAAACACAGAGTTTATTCTTGTTTATTATTTTCCACATGAAAAACTGTAAACTTACTTTTGCCCACCCTGTGTAATGGGCTGACTCCTGGGAGTCCGTGTGGTAAGGTCTGACCTTTGCTGGCAGCCAGATGGGCATTTCCTCTAATGATCTGGATAGGCTGTGGAATCCCATTTAGTGAGGAAATAGTCTCAGACCCTTGGGAACTCAATTAGGGTGTTTTCCTCCTTGACAGTCTTAGCAGTTGAGTAAACAACTTCAGAGTGGATTTCCTTCAAGATTTCCATATTTAGGTATGTTTAGAATCAGACTTCACCACTTGGAAGAACAGGACTCACTTGGGAAGGTTGCCAGAGAGGATTTTCCAGGCGTATTCTCGGAGGTACTTCTGGAAGATGGTGGTCAGCGCAATCATAGGCTCACCGGTGCTGAGCTGAGAGCACTGCACCATGCACTTCTTGTAGTAGACGAAGAGGTCGGCGCAGCTGGGCAGCACAGCGCCCCCTTCATCCGTGTTGGGCTTCGGTGGCCCCTGCGCTTTGAAATCAGCCACAAACCGATCTATCAGCTCTCCGAGGTTCCTAAAAGGAAGAAAACCTGAAACGTTATTCTAGTTCAAGAAAGAGAAAGGACTCGGCCCTGGCTGGTTGGCTCAGCGGTAGAACGTCGGCCTGGCGTGCGGGGGACCCGGGTTCAATTCCCGGCCAGGGCACATAGGAGAAGCGCCCATTTGCTTCTCCACCCCCGCCCCCTTCTTCCTCTTTGTCTCTCTCTTCCCCTCCCGCAGCCAAGGCTCCATTGGAGCAAAGATGGCCCGGGCGCTGGGGATGGCTCCTTGGCCTCTGCCCCAGGCGCTAGAGTGGCTCTGGTCGCTGCAGAGCAACACCCAGGAGGGGCAGAGTATCGCCCCCTGGTGGGCAGAGCGTCGCCCCTGGTGGGCGTGCCGGGTGGATCCCGGTCGGGCACATGCGGGAGTCTGTCTGACTGTCTCTCCCCGTTTCCAGCTTCAGGAAAAAAAAAAAAAAAAAAAAAAAGAAAGAGAAAGGACTTAATAAATGTGCTTGGCTGTCAAGATTAAGTCATTCCTAATGCTTTTTACATTTGAAATCAGACCCGTTTTTATCAGTATCAACATTAACTGTCCTCACTACTCCTAAAATAACAGCAACCATGAAATGTAGCAGTTGCATGCTGATTCACACTTATCAGGGCATCTCATGAGCATATCTGACCCCAGGCCCTGGAGGGAGATAGGTATTACTGAACCCTCTGAGAGATGAAAAAAATTAAGGCCTAGAAAGTTTGTCACACAATTTTGTGACAGAGCTGAGCCCAGAACCCACCACTTGAGTGAATGCACTGGTCCTTCTACCATATTAGGGCCATCTCCCCTTTCCATGTATGAAAACCCTGAGTAATAATAGTAATCATTTTCTGAACACTTATAATATACCAGGCACTATGTCAGCATTTTATTTAATTTTTAAAATTTATTTGTTTTAAGTGAGAAGAGGGGAGACAGAGACAGACTCCTGCATATGCCCCAACCGGGATCCACCCAGAAACCCCCAATGCTCATCTGGGCCAATGCTTAAATCAACCGAGCTATCCTCAATGCCTGAGGTGGATGCTCAGGCCAAACGAGCCAACGGATACAAGAGGCGAAGAGAGAGAGAAGGGAGAGAGGGAGGGGGAGAGAAGCAGATGGTCGCCTCTCATGTGTATTCTGACCAGGGATTGAACCTGGGTTATCGGCATGTGGGCTGATGCTCCATCCACTGAGCAAACTGGCCAAGGCCGATGCCAGCATTTAAAAAGTGTTACTCAATAAACTTCACTTAGTCTTCGTAATAACCTTATAAAGTAGGTACTACTATTATTCTCATTTTCAAAAAGCAAAGTACATAAAAGTTAAGTACTTGTCCAAGGTCATACAGCAAGAGGGTAAGGGAGCCAGAATTTAAAACCAAGCAGCCTGGCTCCAAACCTCATGCTTTTAACCATTCTAACCTACTACCTTCTAAAATACAAAAATATTATGATGTCAGCAAATATCTAGGTATCATTAACCTAAATGTGCCCACAAGATAGATGCCTAAACAAAGAGAAACTACAAATAAATATTCTAATGCTTTCTTTCTCCTTTAATGAAGTTTTTTTTACTTCCAGACTTAAAAGCAGTGGTGGGATTCAAATAATTTAGCAGCTGGTTCTATGCCCTAATGGCCATTTTAAGTATAAAAAAAAGATATACCAAAAGATAGTTTATTATTTCATGCATTTAATACTTAAATAAGAACAATAAAAGAGGTATATAAAAATAGATTATGAGTTTTAAAATATTAATGAAAAAATATTAAAACTCAATAAAACTGTTATTTAAGATATTTCCATATTACTTCTTGATTGGCGTCCTCACAATTTTTTTCACCTATGGATGGAATGGCATTACTACGGGCACTTAGAATACACTGTTGTGCAGATGAACATTAAAAAAGAGTAAGGAGCCTGACCAGGCGGTGGCGCACTGGATAGAGCGTCGGTCTGGGATTCAGAGGACCCAGGTTTAAGACCCTGAGGTCGCCAGCTTGAGTGCGGGCTCATCTGGTTTGAGGAAAAAGCCCACCAGCTTGAACCCAAGGTTGCTGGCTCCAGCAAGGGGTTACTCGGTCTGCTGAAGGCCCGCGGTCAAGGCACATATGAGAAAGCAATCAATGAACAACTAAGGTGTTGCAACACGCAATGAAAAACTAATGATTGATGCTTCTCATCTCTCTCCGTTCCTGTCTGTCTGTCCCTGTCTATCCCTCTCTCTGACTCACTCTGTCTCTGTAAAAAAAAAAATAAATAAATAAATAATAAAAAAAAAGAGTAAGGAATGTAAATTTGTGGTTTCCTCATTGGGCGGCTGCTCAGGTGCCCACCTTAGAGAGAACTCTAACTTCAAGTGCCATTTTAACAACCGGTTTGCCAAACTCAACAAAAAATTAGGTATCGGTTTTGCAGAACCAGTGTGAACCAGTGCAAACTGGCTGAATCCCACCACCACTTACAGGGGGAGAGGAGAGGGTCTGAGCAGCTCTAGGCTTGCCCAGGTAACAGTGGTGATGATGGCTGCAATTATTTCCCATTTCCCATTCAAACATCACTGACTTCGCTTCAGTCAGGAGTCATCACTAGTTAGGATCCAGCAGGGCCGTATTGGTTGTTCCCTGCACAGTTGTTCGGTATGAAAAATGGGAGGGGTTCCCATCCCTCTTGACATTTTGCATCTTTGTAGGTGGCTGGCTAAGGCTACAAGGATCCAGCTGTGCTTTTCAAATGTATTTATATAACAGTCATGAAGAAAAAGACAAGAACCACACACAGCATCAATTAGCAGGAATAGGAGAAAACTGACATTTTTACTCAAGAGTTTTTGTTATTAAAAGCTTATTATATCCAGATGCAGCCATTCTGCCCTCAAAGAACTTCACACCTAGGCTAAGTCTTTCTGGCCAGGGACAGCAGCTGGGAAGGAACTCCAGGGTCTCCACTCCAATTCCCTACAATCCTTCCTTCCTTCTTTTCTTTCTTTTTTTTAGTTTTTTATTTTATTTTTAGAGAGAGAGACAGACAGGAAGGGAGAGAGATGAGAAACATCAAATTGTAGTTGTGTCACTTTAATTGTTCATTGATTGCTTTCCTCTCTTTTTTTATTAAGTGAGAGAGGGGGAGGCAGTGAGACAGACTCCCACATGAGCCTTGATTGGAATCCACCCAGCAATCCCCTACCCAGCAATGCTCTGCTCATCTGGGGCTGCTGCTCTGTTGCTCAGCAACCAAGCTATTTTAGTGCCAAGGCGAGATCATGGAGCCATCCTCAGCACCTGAGGTGAACTCTTTCAAACCATTCAAGCCATGGCTGTGGGAGGTGGAGACAGAGAGACGGGGGGGGGGGGGGGGGAGGAGGGCAGGGAAAAAGGGAGGGGTGGAGAAACAGATGGTCCTTTCTGTGTGCCCTGACCAGGAATTGAACCTGGGACTTCCACATGCTGAGACGACACTCTACCACTGAGCTAACCAGCCAGGACTCATTGATTGCTTCTCATACATGGCTTGCCCAGGGGAGCTCCAGCTGAGCCAGTGACCCCTTGCTCAAGCCAACAACCTTGGGCTCAAGCCAGCAACTGTGGGCTTCAAACTAGCAACCTTTGGGCTCAAACCGGTAACTCAGCATTCAAGCTAGTGATCCTCCACTCAATCTGGATGCTTTTCTTGCCCAACCTTTCCATGTAATGTCCCACCTCTCCTCCATAGGGACCCTCTGCTCCAGTCAGACTCACCTCCCCTGCCCACTCGATCTCCTTCCCTGTGCCTTTGCCTGGATGCCTCCCTCCTCCAAAATGTTCTCCCTCCACTTCTCTAATCGGCTCTACCCACACACCTCCTACTCACAACAGTCCTCCATCTCCATTTCAATGCCTGTTATCTGTAATACACTGATACTTTATTTCTAAGCACTTAAATATACATTGTAAGGATATAAAATATTCAAGATACAGGTTAACTGTCTCCCATCCTGGGCCCATAATGGCAATGTACACCAATAGTGGTAATTTTGTTTATTTATTTATTTATTTATTGACCTTAGAGAGAGAGGAAGAGAGGGAGGAAAAGACACAGAGAGAGAAATAAACATTGATTTGTTGTTTCCTCTCCTCTCCTCTCCTTTCCTTTCTTCCCTTCCTTTCTTTCTTTCTGGAAAGAGAGAGATAGAAAGGGAGAGAGAGAGTGACAGAGGATAAGAAGCATCAACTCATAGTTGCTTTCACTTTAGTTATACACTGAGTTTCTTGTATGTGCCTTGACCAGGACTCTGCCAGTGTCCCCTTGCTCAACCAGCGACCCTGGGCTTTTCATCCCAGTGATCTTTTGGGCTCAAGCTGATGAGATTTGGGATCACATGGATGATTTCTTCACTCAAGCCAGAGACCCTGCACTGACAAGGCCGCACTCAGAGCCAGTGACCTCAGGACCCTGAAACAGCGACTTCAACATTCTGGGTCAATACTTTATCCATTGCACCACCACCAGTGAGGCTCAGAATCGTTCTGAGATAGCCCACTAGGCGGCCACTTCTAATAAACTAAGTTGGTACAAAAGGTGAAAGCTGCTTGCTATATAGCAGAAGAATCATCTGTTTCTTGTATGCTATTACAAGCTTTTTGAGAGCAGGGCTCATGTTTATGTTACTTCTGCTCCCCCTAGGCCCATCCCTCATGTGTATGTGTGAACCTACTCTCCCAATTATGTCGGTGCCCAGTACATCCTCAGCTGATTGACCTCTACACTTTGTTCCTAAAGGGTGGGAACGGAAGGATGGGAAGGTGGAGAAAGAGTGGGGGCTGGTGCAGTGGAGGAGAGCATGTAACAGAAGCCAAAAGTCTTTTTATGAGAAATCCTAATCTCCAAATCCATAGTGCCAACCAAAACAGGGGCCAGAGCTCTGCAGTGCTTTTACTTTCACCTTTTCTCTAATTTCCATAGAAGCGGAAGTCAGAATACTTATTCACCTATCACTCATTTCAGGGCCAACCTGATGAGTTAGATCAGTGGTCCCCAACTCCTGGGCCGTGGACCGGTACCGGTCCACAGAGAAAGAATAAATAACTTATATTATTTCCATTTTATTTATATTTAAGTCTGAATGATGTTTTATTTTTTAGAAATGACCAGATTCCCTCTGTTACATCCGTCTAAGACTCACTCTTGACATTTGTCTCGTAAGTTCAACAATTATATTTAAAAATATCACACTTTTTATGCCGGGTGCATAATTTTATCATTTTATTTTGTGCATTTATCCATCCCACCCTAAAGGCCGGTCCGTGAAAATATTTTCTGACAGTAAATCGGTCCGTGGCCCAAAAAAGGTTGAGGACCACTGAGTTACATGATACATTAATTATGATCGTACACTATAAAGAAAATTTCAACTTGAAAAAACTGTAGAGTTCTATATTTTGAAGAATGTCCGCCAGGTGACTTCTGACATTGTTTTCGGGCACAGATGAGAAATAAACCAGAGGCACCTTCCCCACTCTTCTGTCTCAAGCCCACTGTGTATATCACACTTCTATGCTACACAAGACTTCAGAAAACAAGTAATTAACATCTCACAGAAAAGAACTTTGTAAAAGTTACCCCAATGGCAACAGGCAAGGTTCATTAGTTTGAATAATGATCCAGTCCAGTCAAATAGCGACCGAGTACTCAGAGGCTCTGTGGGCTGTCAGTATCAGGCATAAATGAATTCAACAATAACAACAACAACAACGCAAAGGTTATCATTTCTCCCAAGCACCAAAGACTACCCTAACTTCTGGCAAGATCTTGTAGGACTACTGGAAGAAGAGTGCATGTGCCACATTGACCTGTTTGTTGACTGGAATCACAAGGAGGCACCTTTTATACCCTACAGCAGGGGTCCCCAAACTACGGCGGCCCCCTGAGGCCATTTATCCGGCCCCCGCTGCACTTCCGGAAGGGGCACCTCTTTCATTGGTGGTCAGTGAGAGGAGCACATTGATCATCTCATTAGCCAAAAGCAGGCCCACAGTTCCCATTAAAATACTGGTCAGTTTGTTGATTTAAATTTACTTGTTCTTTATTTTAAATATTGTATTTGTTCCCGTTTTGTTTTTTTACTTTAAAATAAGATATGTGCAGTGTGCATAGGGATTTGTTCATATTTTTTTTATAGTCCGGCCCTCCAATGGTCTGAGGGACAGTGAACTGGCCCCCTGTGTAAAAAGTTTGGGGACCCCTGCTCTAAAGCAATTACAAAATCAAGTAAGAGAGTACAAAGGGTCAAGTCCAGATCAGGGTGCTATTCGGGTTCAGACATGGTGTCTGCCCCTTGATGCTTTGATCTATTTAAGGAGATAGGACCCTCATGCTGATTATACTTAGATTCCAGATAGCAACAAAATGCTAAATTTGCAGTATACACAAAATGAACAATTTGTTTTAGACAAAGGGAATAACAGAACACGAGAGAGAAAATTTCACAGTAGATTCGGGTAAGAGAATTAAGGCAGAGAGTCAGAAGTGAGCACTGAACAAGGTGAGGAAGACAGGGTAGGAAGGAGAGGGGTTTGGCTCAGGTAGAAGATACGAATGAATGAGAAAGGCTGCCTGCAGTTTGACTTACACAGTCTTCTGCACTTCCACAGAAAATGATTCATATCTTTGTCCCCTCAGGCTGTGTACCATAATCTTTCTTTGGCCTCTCTCTCCCACTGGAGCTGTAAGCCTGTAAACTAGGCATGTACTGGGTGCATTATAAATACTATCTCATTTAATCACCACAGTAGATGTGAGTAAAAGGCCGCCTTATCCCATTTTATAAATAAATAAACTGAGGCTGAGGAAAATAATATAATTTTCCCTTGGTCACAGAACTGATTAGAGTGAGAATTTGAACCCAGGTCAGACTCCAGAGATAAGCTCCATCCACTCACTATACTGTGTTTTGATTTCAAAACTGTAAAGCACTATGTAGATAAACCGTACTACAATTATTGTTGTTATCCACTTTCTCTCCAGCTTGAAGAAACATGTCACGGATGTAGATGGTGTCTTTCCTCTCTTCCTGTAATTTGAGCCTTTGCCCAAGAACTGGACAAGCATTTCAGTTGGCATGGGAAATACTGCCAGAGATCCATTGATAAATAAGATGACCTAGGAATAGAGATTATTGTGGTGCAGTATCAATAGAGGGAAACATTAAAACAAAGAGAAGAGCCTGACCAGGTGGCGGCTCAGTGGATAGAGCATCAGACTGGGATGTGGAGGACCCAGTTTTGAAACCCTGAGGTCACAGGCTTGAGCAGGGGCTCATCTGGCTTGAGCATGGGGTCGCTGGCTTGAGTGTGGGATCATAGACATAACCCCATGGTCACTGGCTTGAGCTCAAAAGTTGCTGGCTTGAAGCCCAAGGTCGCTGGCTTAAGCAAGGGTTCATTTACTTGCTCTGCTGTAGCACCCACCAGGTTAAGGCACATATGAGAAAGCAATCAATGAACAACCAAGGTGCCGCAACAAAGAATCTCTCTCCCTTCCTGTCTGTCCCTATCTGTCCTTCTCTCTGACTCTCTCTGTCTGTCAAAAAACAACAAAAAACAATATAACGAGAAGAAAAACCACCAAGCTTATCTGTGGGTGACCAGGGCACTTTCCTTGGGTGCACCTGCACTCAGCATTCACAGGAACAATGTTCTAGCTGGGAAGTAAAAGGGTGATGGCACTGGGAGAGGAGATGTAGCCAGAAAAGGCTGACAAAGAGGTATGGTCAGAACCCTCTAAGGTCTCCAGGAAGTCACAGAACTTGCTAATTAAAGGACACTCAAACTAATTTGTACCCACCCCACTTCCCCTTCCTTTTATAGTTGGGGCCAAGGATTTGACTTTGGGGAGCCAAGGCTTGGCTTGAGCCCAACTGGGAGATAGGTTACAGAGAGGTAAATGGAGCAAGGAAGTAAATATGGGGCGGTACCGGGAGCCACATTTCCTACTGCTGTACAAGGAAGTTACAGACATGGAAAGGAGGAAGCAAAGAAAAACCTCTGCAGTTAGATTCAAGTTGAAGGTATCAGCATAACTCACAGGTTTTAATATAGAAATAGGTGTAAAAATAGATACAGAGATATGTGTAGAATCACATACATATATTTCTTAGCTTTTACAGTGGAAGAAATCTATAAGCATGACACCCAAGCATTAGTGAACACACCTGATGCTAAGAACTTAGTTCCTGAGTATCATTCCCACCAAAGGAACAAGGGAGCCTAAAAAAATGAACGACTCCAGGGCTGAGGGAAGAAAGCACAAGATGAGCCTGGTGTGTTTGAAAAGAAGTGCCCAAAATAGTGACAGGAGCATACAGGAAAGGGGGAAAACCAATTTGAAGGGGATTCCAACGACCAAATCAGGGCCTATCTGAGCATTAAAATAAATAATGGATCCTGGAAGAAAAAAAAGAACATTTGCCTGACTTGTCGTGGTGCAGTGGATAAAGCGTCGACCTGGAATGGTGAGGTGAATGGTAAGAAACCCTGGGCTTGCCCAGTCAAGGCACATAAGGGAAGCTACTGCTAGTTGGTGATTTCTGCTCCTCCCCTGCTCTTTTCTTTCTCTCTTTCTCCTCTCTCTAAAATCAATAAATAAAATCTTAAAAATAAAAAAAAGAACATTAGTGGAAAAACTGGTGAAATCCAAATCAGGTCCGGTGTTTAGTATAATATACTATACTATACCAATGCTAACTTGCTGGCTTTGATAACTGTGCTATGGTTATGTAAGATGTTAATTAACATCTTAGGGGAACTTGGGAAAAGGGAATATGGGAAATATGTTCTATTTTTGAAATTTTTCTGTAAGTCTGAATTTGTTCCAATATAAAGTTAAAAAAATAGCAATGGCTATAGCCTATTGAATAAAATAGGATCTACGAGTCCATATGATATAAATAAATGGGCGCAGAGAAAGCTTTTGCTTAAAATATAATACCAACTAAGAAATGTAGAAGAGGCCCTGGCTAGTTAACTCAGTCAGTTAGAGCATCATCCCGAAATGACAAGGTTGTAGCTCTGATCCCCTGGTCAGGGCACACATGGGAAATGACCAATGAATACACAACTAAGTGCAACAACAAATGAATGCTTCTCCCGGTCTCCCTTCCTCTCTTTGTCTCTCTAAAAAACAATCAATAAATAAAAAATTAAGCCCTGACTGAGTAGTTCAGTTGGCTGAAGTGTCATCCCAAAGTGCAGAGGTTGCTGGTTTAATCCCTGGTCAGGGCACATACAGGAATAGTTCAATGTTCCTATGTCTCTCTAAAAATAAAAATAAAAAAAATATATATATATGATATATATATATATCATATATATATATATCATATATATATCATATATATGAATGAGCTGTAGAAGCCTTAGCTAGGTAGCTCAGTTGGTTAGAGCGTCGTCCCCAATACACCAAGGTTGCAGGTTCGATCCCCGGTCAGAACATATACAAGAATCAACCAATTAATGTATAAATAAGTGGAACAACAAATTGATGTTTCTCTCTCTTTCTCTCTCTTCCTCTCTCTCTAAAATCAATCCATTTAAAAAATGACAGAATTACAAAAATCATAATTTGACAACTGTTAGAAATAAATGATTTGGGCAAGTATAACAAGTCGGTGGACGATGAAAAAATGGATATTTATGTGGTTTCAAATTTTCTTCTGACACTAATTAATTAGTCATTAATAGAGAAAATGGGCAGACACCATCTAAGCCAGGTAATAAAAATGGACTTGACAAGCTGTGGGATGAGCTGACACTGGGTTGTCCTGACATGAATTATTGAGAACCCAGCATCACTTCTGCATTACCCATAAATCCAGAGAAAACATATGACTGAGAGACATTCCACATAGTAACAAGCCCATACTCTTCAAGTATTTCAAGGTCATGAAAGATAAAGGATGAGTTATTTTCCTGGACTGAAGTAGACCAAAGAGACAAGTACATGCAACCCATAATCCTCGAATAAATTCCGGGTTACGGGAAGCATCACTGGGACAACTGGTGAAATAGAGTGAGACCTATGGGATTAAATGGTAATACTGTATCAATGTTAATTTCCTGATTTTTATGGACAAAGTATAGTTACATAGATTGTGTCCTTACTTACTGGGAAGACCAGTGAACTATTGAGTAATGGGCATCTTATCTACAGTTTGAGAATTCATATTAGTTAGAAAAATATGTATATGGATATACAGGTGAGTATGTGTATATATGTGTGTATGTGAGGAGGGAAAGATACTTGCTAATTGAGGAATCTGAGTGAAGGATATACAAGCTCTATGTACAATTCTTATAACTTTCCTGGAAGTTTGAAATTAACTTTGAGAGAAACTCTAGGCTTGATGAAGCCAGAAGAAGGGGAGCTCTATTTCAATAAGTTATTAGAAGAAACTCAGGAGAATGGGCAGGAATGGAGTCACTAGCAATTTCTTTTTTTTTTGGTGACAGGAGGGGAGACAGTGAGGCAGACTCTTGCATGTGCCCCGACTGAGATCTACCTGGCAACCCCATTTAGGGCTAATGCTCCAGTACCAAGCTATATTTAGCGCCTGAGGCTGATGCATTCCAACAAAGCTATCCTCAGTGCCCATGGCCACACTTGAACCAATTGAGCCACTGGCTGTGAGAAGGGAAGAGGGACAGAAGGGGTAGAGGGAGGCGGGAAGAAGCAGATGGTTGCTTCTCCTGTGTGCCTTGACTGCAAATCGAACTCGGGACATCCATATGCCATGCAGACGCTCTACCCACTGACCCACCGGGTAGGGCTACTAGTAACTTCTTGGACAGAGAATGTAACTGAATGAAGTGAACAAAGTTCCTTTGTAGAGAAATCTCTTCTTCAAGCATCAGCAGAAGAAAATCCCTACCTTTCCAAGAGTAGAAGATATACTAACTTCCTCCTGAACATAAACAAAAATTGAGAAAGCTGCTTAAAGCACAGAATGACAGCTTAGCCCAATTAAAAAGGTGGCTTTGGGGACATCTCCACTTCTGGCCTCCCCCCTGGGTTCTGCCTATGCCGTCTTCCTACTGCTGCCTGGCTTCTGGCTGAAGTAGGTGCTGCCAGAACTCTCCCTGGGCAGGTAGGAGGCTGGGGAGACAAAAGGACAGACCCCAGGTCAGGCCCAACAGAAAGCTGGCAACACTGATCAGACCGCCCAACCACCTAAGAGTCCGGAACAAGACCACAGGGCGGGCAGGGCAGGCACAGTTCCTGAGCACCATTTACTTGTGCCAAGTGCCCATCTGTAACCTCACTGCATCTTCACTGCTAATCCTAGGAGGAGGCATTGTTAATTTTACTGCAGAGAGGACAAGAACTCGGATCGGGTAAGCGCCGGGCTTGAGGTCCCAGGCCAGTGAGAGAAGCTCTGACTCCAGTCCAGGTCTGTCTGGCATCCAGGCACACTTTCTTTCCCCTACACTGTGTTGGGTCTCCGTCACCTGGGAGCTGGTGAATGGCTTAAGATTTTCCTCCTGTGAAGATCTTTTTTTTTTTTTTTTTAAGGAATTGTTTTTTTTTCAACTCATATATTTTTAATTTTTTTTAATTTTTATTCATTTTAGAGAGGAGAAGGAGAGACAGAGAGAGAGAGAGGAGAGAAACAGGGAGAGAGAAGAGGGGGAGGAGCTGGAAGCATCAACTCCCATATGTGCCTTGACCAGGCAAGCCCAGGGTTTCGAACCGGCGACCTCAGCATTTCCAGGTCGACGCTTTATCCACTGCGCCACCACAGGTCAGGCTGTGAAGATCTTTTGAGTCAGAGCTACAAGAGTAGTAATTTGGACAAAATCAGTTCCCACCTGAGTTTCTCCCCCAGCCTTAGAATTCTTTGACTTAAGGAAGGAAGGGCTTTCCAGAACCCCTTGAAATTGTGCTAAAAAAATAGTATGTGGAGGCCCTGGCTGGTTGGCTCAGTGGTAGAACATCGACCAGTGTGTGGAAGTCCTGGGTTCAATTCCTGGTCAGGGCACAAAGGAGAAGCAAAGATTTGTCCCCCCTCCCCACTCCATTCTCTCTCTCTTCCACTCCTGCACCCATGGTTTGACTGATTTTAGAGTTTTGGCCCTGGGTGCTGAGGATGGCTCCATGGAGCCTCCGCCTCAGGCACTAAAAAAATATCTTGGTTGCGAGCAAGGCCCCAGATGGGCAGAGCATCGGCCCCAGACGGGGGTGGCTGGTGGATTCCCGTCGGGGCACATGTGGGAGTCTATCTCCTCTCTCACTTAAAAATATTTTTAAAAAGTAGTGTGTGGGTTTATGAAGATTTGTTTTGGCAAGAAGGTCTATGGCTTTCGTCGGGTTCTCAAGGGGATCTATGACTCAGAGAAGGTTAATAACCACTGCATTAAGCATTATTTTGTCTGATTCTCTCCTCTACCAGATGAGGGAATGTAGTTCGTGGATTCTATTTTCTACTTCGGGCTCTTGCTGCTTATTCTGGAGCGACAACGGCACAACCTATGCAGTTCTCCTCTGAGCAGCTTCCGCCACTTCTGTGGAAACATCCCAGCAAGGCCAAGCAGCAGGGTGAGCGGCCAGCACTCCATCTTTCATAGAGAAATGGAGAGTCCCTAAGGGAGGGAGGTCTGGCTCTCTGCCCAGAGTACCATGAGCAATGAGTACACTCTATATGAATCAAGGCCATGCGAAAGGAGTAGATACCAGAATTACAATAATTGAGAAAAATGACTCTCTGGGCCAGGTAGGTGTGGGGAAAGTGTGTGGTTACAGGTACTTTAATGCATGCAAGAACTTTTAAGCCTTTTTAAAAATAAGACTTTGGATTGATAAAGGAAGAAGGGGTTTTGTCCAGAAATAGTCATCTAGGTGGGTTGCTTTAAAAGCTGTTCATCCAGAAGCCAAATAATTGATTGATCCTTTTGGCTGCCCTCTCGGAGGTATCTTATTAACTTCCTGGGAGAAAACTTTCTGAAAGCAGAAAGATGGGGTGTTTTCAGGGGACCAACAGGAGACAGTAACTATTGCCCTTTGTGTGCCTGCAGATATCACCCTAGTGGAGAGAGAGTAGGAAGAAACCTGTGGCAATACAAGGCAGAAAAATGTCAAGGCTATGTTTTTGGGTGGGGTGGGTGGCTGGGGCAATGAGCAGCTTTTTGTTAATGTAGAAGCTCTTTTACACAGTTTATTTTCTGGGATTTAAATATGAAGCATTTTGTCATCAGGGCAGAAAAAGAGTAGAAGCTATCTATAAAATCAGATAGGTGAACAACAATAATGTTCCATGTTGTGATTCCACTTGAAATATTCTCTTAATTGTATGGTTTACCCCTGAAACATTTGGAAATAACTATTCACTAACCCATGACAGGATCATTTAAAAAGGAAAAAAAAAATGACTGGATTTCAGCACCTAAATGCTTTCCCAGAAAAGTTCCCCCAAGAACTCTTTCACGGCCACTGCTGTTCCCCCCGCGAAAGCCACTGTCTGGTCCTCCTGTGTGGTTCTCCAGGCTACCAGGAGTCCTCTTGGGCCTGGGCCAGCCTGTCTCCAGTCAATCTGGCTGGTCCAGAAACCCAACTTTTCCAAAATGTGCCTCCCAGTGGGGAAGGGTCTGCACACTGGCTGGTCAGAGATGCGGGTCTTCCCCCTTCTCGTGAACAGTGGACACTGGAACATGAACATACTCTTCCACTGTAAGGAAACCTGGCTACAGTAGGTTGCTCTATCAATTTTTCTGGAACCTTAAGTTTGTAAGACACATATATATTAAATGGATGCTAATCTATAAGAGAAGGCAAGAACCCATCAGTCCATACCGTCATAAATAAACAGACAAATCGGGGAGAAGGGGAAGCTCTTCCTTATAGCAGAACTCCAACTAGCAGACAGATAATCAGCATCTGGCAAGCACTACAGTAATAATTATCAAGGGATGTCAAAATGGGTGGGCAAGGTGTGATGAAGAACAGGATATTTACACAGTCCCTAAGTATCCCTCCACAAGACATTAATTATAAAGAGAAAACAGTAGCTTCACACAGAGGATGCTGGCAGACACCACTTAAAGCAAGTGATCCAAGCTGCACCAGCAGTGATGGGACAGATCCACATGAGGAGCCTCCTGATCCGATGTACTGACGACATAAAGTGACCTCTATGGTATTCTTGCCCCAAATGCATAATCTGGATTTAATCAAGAGGCAACATCAGACAAACGCAAATTCAGAGTATTGTACAAAACAACTGATCATACTCTATCAAAGTGTCAAGGTGATGAAAGACAACGAAAAGACTGAGGAACCATTCAAGATTAAAGGCGACTAAAGAGACCTGACAACTAAATGTACAGCTGGATCTTGGACCAGAAAAAGGACATTAATGGGACAATGTTACCCTCCTGATGGTTATGAAAAATGTTAATATTCTCTGGGGGGAAGGATCTATGAGAACTTTTTATAAATTTTTTGTAAGTCGAAATCATTTCAAAATGAAAAGTTAAATTGTACTTGAAAATGTATACATTAGAGGTTAGGCTTTCTTTCTCCATTTTCTAGTGCCTGACATTGTAAAGCCCTGTGGGCTGGCACATACAGCTACGTAGGGGCTCAGTGCTTACACAGGAAGGGGGTGTTGGGATCCATTTGGGACATTAGGGGCAAAATCAGGCTTCTGGGATTTAACAGACACAATAAACAACATTCAAGAGATATAAAAATATCCTTAACAGGTTTCCAGGAAGGGTCATAGGCATGCCAAGTCCCTCCTTCGAATCTGGAAAGAGCTGTGCCCCTGGGATGTTTTATCATGACCAGAGGAGAAAGAAATGCAATAGAAAACAGCAAAATGTTCAACACTCACTTGTCCTGGGACTCAATATAGACGTAGAGATGAGGCTCAAAACACTTGGAAACAATGCCATGAAAAGGATTGTCTGGGGCTTTAGGCTTCTTTGGCTATAAAGGAATAAAAAGAAACACTATACTTGAGCTGTCTTTGTGAATTTTCAAGCAGTTTCAAAGTAAATATCCCTTAAAGTTTACTCCTAATTTACAGATAAGCAGCACTCAATATAACTAAACTGGAACTATATCCTACATTATAATTCCTGCCAATTTGAGAACAATAAGCCAGCTTTGTTAGCAACATTTACTTGCTTTGTACGGTGAATGATTTACTGCTACTTTGGTAACACATACGTTTTCAATTTGGAAGCTATTCATCATCTGACTGACATGTAAAAAATTTAAATCCCAGCTAATAAGAGCACCTTATATTGGTATAGTGCAATTAAAATTTGTAAAGTGCTTTCATATATCTAATTTTGATAATCTCCTTTTACTGATTGTTATTATGGGCCAGGCACTTGACATAAAATAACATCTCATCTATTCCTCACTACAACCCTCAATGTAAAAAGTATTACTATTATTTATACTGAAAGAAAGGGAGGTCCAGAGAGCCCTAGCAGCCTGCCCAATGGCACATGGGGAAGTTTAGTTTCATAATAAACTAGAACTCTTTCTGGTATGTCATTGCTTTCCTGCAATGGTTCCTAGATGGTTTAATTTCATCAAGTACTATACACGTAAGAAAAAGGACAGGGGACCAACAGAGGGTTGCTAACTTTTTATTTAGCTACATTCTATTCTCACCATAAGTTCCTAAAAGAAAGTATGGTATACTCTTTACACTTTATATGAAAAAACAGCAGAAAAAAGGTGGTTCTTTCTAAGAAAAGATAGTTGGTGGCCTTAGAGCAGATAGATAAGATGATAGGTAGGTAGGTAGATGGATAGATGAAAGAAAGAGATAGAGAGAAAGGAAGGAAGGAAGGAAGGAAGGAAGGAAGGAAGGGAGGGAGGGAGGGAGGGAGGGAGGGAGGGAGGGAGGGAGGGAGGGAGGGAGGGAGGGAGAAAGACTGAAGAGTGGTTTGCTGTTTGGACTTTATTTTTAGCCTTGGACCAATGAAAAAATGGAGCAGCACAGGTCCCCAACAAATAATTGGGAACCCCTGATATATACATAATTTAGGCAGGCAAATATTTAAAAACTGTATATGCTACTAAATTCTTTTTAAAACATCTAAAAATAAGTGAGGGCTTTCCTACATATTCATTTCTATTCCTAATAAAGGCCAACTCCATCTATTGTCAAATGCCAACAAAAGGACCCCGAGCCCTTGCTGGGGTTGATACTAGAGTATAATTTGGGTATAGATTGGTACCCACAGGGTACTTGTTAAATTGAACTGCTCATATCTTTTAAGTACAGAAAAAGTTAAGCCCCTAATAACAGAAATAATGATTACCTTCTTCTGATAAGTTAAAAAAATAAAACATTGGAATGAATAAAAGCATCTGTAAAAACTGATAACAATCACCCAAAACTTAAATGTCAACCTTTGACATTCAATCTCATATTTAGCTCTATTCCATTTTCACCTTCTAAGAGTTCCTTGTCTTTGTTTGTAAGACTCCTAGAAACTCTGGTCCTCCCTAAGAAGAACTAAAATCTGGACTGTTTTCTCTTATCATCCAGAAGCCACTCCCAAACTCGGGCCTTAAAATGAGACTAAAAGAGATTCCCAACACTGTTTGCATTAAATTAAAATGGGCTGGATCCTGAGTTCCCCTTCATTCCCTATATGTCCAGAAGTTTCCCACAATTCCATTAGTTTAAAATGGAAGATCCATGATGTGTAGTATAATGGTTGTGACCGGGTGGTCCTTACCTATTTGTCCTGTATGTCCCAAGTCAGTTTTCTATTTTTTATTATTTTACTATTTTAAATAGATGCCTTGTTAACTGAGTAGACAATGTGATTTAATTTGTCTAACTTTGTAAGACTAGATATCCTGAATTACAATTGGAAAATATGACCACTCTACGTATGTATCATTTTATTAATTAAAATATAATCATCATAAGCATTGTAATTATCCCCTTGTTTATATTTTCTTCCCTTGATGAAAATATTCACATATGTACAGGATAGCTTCTGGTAATTATAAGTGGGAGTTTGTGTATTATACAACGCTGTCATGTTTTAAATCAACATGTCTATTTTGTATTGGTTTTATTTACTTACTAATTTAAGTGCATTTTCCTAACTATTGACAATGTTTTAGTTTATCACTTTAGTATGACAACATTATGAAATTTAAACAAAGTCTATAGATAATAGTATTGAACTGATGTTAAATGTTCTGATTTTGATCAGTGGTAATTTAAGTGAATGCCCTTCTTCTTAAGAAATACATACTGGCCTGACCAGGCAGTGGCACAGTGGATAGAGCGTCAGACTGGGATGCGGAGGACCCAGGTTCGAGACCCTGAGGTTGCCAGCTTGAGCACAGGCTCATCTGGCTTGAGCAAAAAAGCTCACCAGCTTGGACCCAAGGTCGCTGGCTCGAGCAAGGGGTTACTCAGTCTGCTGAAGGCACATATGAGAAAGCAGTCAATGAACAACTAAGGTGTTAAAACGAAACACTGATGATTGATGCTTCTCATCTCTCCGTTCCTGTCTGTCTGTCCCTATCTATCCCTCTCTCTGATTCTCTGTCCCTGTATATAAAAAAAGAAAAGAAATACATACTGGAATATTTAAAGGTAAAGGGCTTGATATCTGCAACTTACATCTTGTTATGAAAGAGAGAAAGAGGGGGAGAAGGGAGGGAGGGAGGAGTAGGGAGTCTATGATAAAAGTAAATGTACAAAAAGGTTAACAACTGGTGAACTCAGGTGAAAGATTTGAAGAGTTCCTTGTAATATTCTTAAAACTTTTCTCTAAGTTTGCCCTAGCCGGTTGGCTCAGTGGTAGAGCGTCGGCCTGGCATGTAGAAGTCCCGGGTTCGATTCCCGGCCAGGGCACACAGGAGAGGCGCCCATCTGCTTCTCCACCCCTCCCCCTCTCCTTCCTCTCTGTCTCTCTCTTCCCCTCCCACAGCCGAGGCTCCATTAGAGCAAAAGATGGCCTGGGCACTGGGGTTGGCTCCTTGGACTCTGCCCCAGGCTCTAGAGTGGCTCTGGTTGCGACAGAGCGATGCCCCGGATGGGCAGAGCATCGCCCCCTGGTGGGCGTGCCAGGTGGATCCCTGTCAGGCGCATGCAGGAGTCTGTCTGACTGCCTCCCGGTTTCCAGCTTCAGAAAAATAAAAAAAAATAAAAAAACTTTTCTCTAAGTTTGACATTATAATTTTTTAAGTAAAGTAAAATAGAAAACATGGGAGATGGCTGCCAATGGCCTGTCAGAAAATCCCAGAGACAGTAGGGGAGCATTCTTAAGAAATGGCACGTCACCAACATTCTAGATGGCCTGGAGGACAATAATGTGTTGGAATATACAGACATCCATGCCTGGCTATAAAGGGGTTAACCTATTTCATTACTTACATTTTCCTTTTAATGTATGTATGAAAGTGACATACGATCAAAGTCTGTAAGCCTGAAAAGCTCATTCAGTATAACCGTAAAATGCAAATTCTAAGTGATAGAAGAAAACAGCTACATGATATTCCAACATACTCATTCTGATCAGCCTCCACAGGCCCTGTGCTTGATGAGGCCCCACAGAGCACTCTGAATTTGGCACTCAGAGAGTGGCATAATCAGACAGAGGGGGTGTGCCGCCCCACCCGCCAGTGACTGCTCTGCTCTGCCTCTGCCCACTAATGCCGCTCCTGGCAGTGAGTACAAAGACCTGTCACCATAGCTCTGGGTCCTCTTGCAGTGTTGTGTGAGATGGAAGGAAAAGGAGAACAATAGGAGAGATTGCTTGAAGTTTCTTTTATTTTCCACAGGGCTGCCTCCTGCCTATAGCCACTTGACAAACGTGCCCCTATTTAGATAATAGGTGCTGGAATTTCAGCTCAAGCTGGTGTCTCCCTTTGCACTGTCCAGCTCCCCAAGGGGTTGATTCTCAGCTTAAAGCATATCCTAAGTCATTTAACAGTAGCATTCAGGCTGGATTTCTGAGTGTGTGAATTCTGTCCAAAAGCTGCAGATGTTTAAGCTATTTCCTCCTGGAGTTTGATGGAATAATAAAAGGTTACTGTTGTCACAGTAAGGAGGTCTGCAGCTGGCCCCATTTCCTTTTATTACTATCCAATGTAAATAGATTAAATCTAACTGCTCGGATCACCAGGAGGGTACATTTTTAACCAGAAATTCCTTATTTCTCCTCCCTCTTTCTTTTATACAGAGTACCCTCAGGCTCTTTTCATATGCCATTTGTTATCACTAGGAATATGCTGGCAACTGATGGTTCAAACTGAATGCTTCTTTTCAAATTCACTCTCCTGGTCACCAGACCCAAGTGCAGTAGTGAGCAGGGAAGGAGCCTTGCCTTGAGGGCAAACTGTCCACTGACCACAGTGTCCCAATGGGTTGGGGAGCCCAGGATAAGCGGGACGGGCCTTCTCTGCCACATCCAGCTAAGCTCACCACTATCATCCTGTGGACCTAACTCCGGAAACCAGTAAGTGGCTGGGAAGAGGGAGATCCTGGAGTTTCCACCTAATTAATCACAAGCAGGACAAGGCTGGTGAGGCAGTGTAAGGTCGGGGAAGGTATGTTGAGGAGGCATTAGTCTCTGGTGTTTAAGTTTTATTACCAATAAGCAACAGCCTGTGAAATTGCAAGTGGATAATCTAGTCCAGGGATTTTTTTTTCTCAGCAAGAGAAACAGAGACAGAGAAAGGGACAGAACGGGACAGACAGACAGGAAGAGAAAGAGATGAGAAGCCTCAATTCTTTGTTGCAGCATCTTTGTTGTTCATTGCTTCCTCATAATGTGCCTTGACCAGGGGGCTACAGCAGAGCAAGTGACCCCTTGCTCAAGCCTGCGACCTTGGGCTTCAAGCCAGCGACCTTTGGGCTCAAACCAGAGACCATGGGGTCACGTCTATGATCCCACACTCAAGCCAGCAACCATGCACTCAAGCTGGTGAGCCGTGCTCATGCTGGCGACCTCAGGATTTTGAACCTGGGTCCTCTGTGTCCCAGGCTGATGCTCTATCCACTGTGCCACTGCCTGGTCAGGCTCCAGGGATTTTTAGTACTTTATTTTTACTTTTTTTTTTTTCCATTTTTCCGAAGCTGGAAACAGGGAGGCAGTCAGACTCCCGCATGCGCCCAACCGGGATCCACCTGGCATGCCCACCAGAGGGCGATGCTTTGGGCATCGCTCTGTTGCGTCCAGAGCCATTCTAGTGCCTGAGGCAGAGGCCAGAGCCATCCCCAGCTCCCGGGCCATCTTTGCTCCAATGGAGCCTCACTGCGGGAGGGGAAGAGAGAGACAGAGAGGAAGGAGAGGGGGAGGGGTGGAGAAGCAGATGGGCGCTTCTCCTGTGTGCCCTGGCCGGGAATCGAACCCGGGACTCCTGCACGCCAGGCCGATGCTCTACCACTGAGCCAACCGGTCAGGGCCTTTAGTACTTTATTTTTAAACACACATACATAAAACTCCTCGTTCAAAAGAAATTTTACCTGGAAGTCCATGATAAAAGTGGCTCGTAATAAAACTGTTCTGCTTGGAGGTACCTAGGGCCCTTGTTTCCTCCCAACTCCCCACAGTGGCATCTGATGGGGGCAGTAAGGAATCAGTTTGAAAGCCATTCATTCGTGCTAAAATGGAAAAACTAGGGAAGTCTGGAGAGAGTAAAAATCTCTTAAAGGTCATATAGTCAGTCAGTTAATGACAGACCAGAGTCTGGCATCTTCCTTACCACATGACTCAGCTCTACTGCATGCATCTGTGTTCTGTGTCCTTAGAATGAGCAGGTCTTGGTTGTTACCACAGTAACCTTGAGCTTCCAGAATAAGCACAAAGTTTCATGAGAAATGAAAATAATATTTGACCTGGCAAAACTGATTTTGTAGGTAATGGGGGACCCTATCCTAACCCAGTTTAATAACATCCAGCTATGACTAGCTAAAGGGATAACTTGCCACAGCAGCACTACAGCCTCTGAGTATTCAACTACACAATTCTGGACACGACAATGGCAGCCACTAGCACGGGGGAGACACGAGGGCCCTGGAAATGGCACTACTACACAAAGCAAGCTCCCAGGGGGCAGGCGAACCCGTGTGGATGGGGGACGCACACCTGAAGAATGAGCTCTACGTCCAGATTCCTCCTTCCCATCCCAGGCCTTCCTCCCAGAATGTTAGAGGAAATCTTGTTTTCTCTCATGCTCACTGATAGGATGGCTTTAAATCAACTGCACTAATCCCATAGATCTCTGGGATACAGCCTCAAGGTATTCACTCACTTTTATTCATGGGATCCATTTCTACGCCTTCCACTTTTCATTGAGACATCACAGTGCAATAAAAAGAGCGACAGGAAAAGAACTCTAGTCTCTGACTTTGGATCTGGCTCCCAGGCCTAGCTGCTCCACTTCCAGACTATATAACCCTGGGCAAATTGCTTAACCTGTCTGAGCAGCCGGCACTGCAGCTCGTATAAACTCATATAAAATGAGAGGCAGGCACTGCGAAGATGAAATAAAATAAAGCATATAAAAGACTTTTAAACTATAAAGCTCAATAAAAATGTGAGGTATCCGTGTTATTACAATTATTTAATCAGTGAACCAGACACATTTTATTGCACCCCTTCAGAACAGCTCCTGGAAACCCTGCCCTTCTGGCTCCTTCCAGGATTGCACACCTACCCTCGCCGTGCTGGGAACACAGAGCGCGGCTGCGGGCTTCCCAGAGCCGGTCTTCCCAGCCAGCCTCCCTTCCATGGTGTCTGGAACAAAACAATACTATAAAATAATTCTTTGGAAGCCGAGTGTAGAAAATTAAAAGGAAGGATCACTAATCCAGACAGAAAAAGTTCTGATTTATTGTTCCAAAAACACCGTTCTGCAGGGTGAAGGGAGAGGAAATTTAGAGTTGGACAGAAAAATCCAAAGCAAATGAAAGTGCTAGTGTACTAGGAAAAGGAACTCTCCAAATATGCCATTGGGTCACCTTGACGTGTCCAGGCCGCCTCAGTGGCGTCCAGGACTAAAGTGATTGGCTTACACTGAGCGGGGCCTCTCCTAGCTGATGGTGCTGCTAAGTTCGTTGGGGAACTGTTAGCCTCTCATGTCATCACCGGGCCAGATGAGAGGGCAACCGAAAGCTCAGCTGACAAGGTCAGGAGATGCTGATCGAGGCAGGGCTGAATCTGCTGCCCCACCTCGTGGGCTAATTAAGGTTGAATGTGTTGCTAATTCTGGTGGTAAAGCTCTTTAGGGAGAAGAGAGGTGGCGCTGCTATTTCACTCAGTTTTCTAAATACGCTTTCAGATAAAGGTTCTCTATAAAGACCACCACAGTTGTAATTTCTAAATGTTGTCAACAGCCATAGGATCACATTTAGAGAGAGCCGACCCATCTTCAGACACAAGCATCAGGCAGGTTGCACATGGAATGCAAACCAGACTTACTTGATCTAAATCTCCTTTTTCCACGGCCATTTCCTCCATCTCTGGTGTTGGCTCATCTTCCAGGAAAGGATTGGTGGATGGGGGTGGAGACTCAAGTTTTCTCTGTTAAGACATGACAAAGAGGGATTTTCTGAGCTTTCCCCATTGATCTGCTTTTTCCAAGTCTCTCCAACAGCTAAATCATGAAACCTGATCCAATGAGCAAGAACTGAGACAACCTGAACCACATTCTCACCTCCAGATCCTCACAGTGCTTTTCCATCTTTTTGAAACCTTACTGCCCACCTCGTTCTTTAGTCTTCAGATTAGAAGTCCCTTCTTCTGGGAAGCCTACCCCATTGTCAGGTTTGTGTTAGATGTCCCTGTCACCATCCCACCTGGTACATCCCCCACCCAGGTGTTTATTAAAATATTGCCATTGCCTATTTATCTTCTCCTCCCTAGATTCCATGATGGCAGGTCATGTCTGCCTTGCTCCCCGCCCTATCTCTGGCACCTGAATCAAAATGCCAGATGGGCTTGAATTCAAGAACAAACTATAGCTGGGCAAGAGGATCGCTTGAGCCCGGGAGTTCTGGGCTGTAGTGCACTATGCCGACTGGGTGTCCACACTAAGTTTGGCATCCATATGGTAACTCCCTGGGAGTGAGGGACCACCAGGTTGCCTAAGAAGAAGTGAACTGGCCCAGCTCAGAAATGGAGCAGGTCAAAACTCCCATGCTGATCAGCAGTGGGATTGTGCCTGTGAACAGCCACTGCACTCCTGCCTGGGCAACACAGCGAGACCCTCTTTTAAACCTTCATCAATGAATCTTGAACCCTGAAAACAAATAATATAGTAGTAATATTACTGCATCTTCATTGCCTGAACCTTGAAAAAAAAAATTAAAAGAACTATAAGCTACGGTATGCTTATGTGCCTTAGATTACAGACAAAAGTCCCTTACCAAATAAGTACCATTACAACAACCACAACAAAATATCCTGGAGAAAAATTATTCTCCAGCTTCTGAATATGACCACTCTTTCAAAATATATTATTGAATGGGATTACAGGCTAGTGGGAAAGCTGGAGGCGGGAGACGTAGGTTTTAGCTCCAATGCTGCTGCATTGGCCAAATCATCTAGCTTCTCTGAATCACAGCAGCCTCATCTGCTGAATGAGGATACGGTCATAGGACTACTCGAGAGCTCAAATGTGATCAAGTGTGTGAAACCCTAGAAGAAGCACATGATACATACAAGGGACATTGGTGATGATAATTCCAGTGCAACAACAGAATCGAGGCAACTCTTAGGAATTTTTTTACAGATTTGACCTCGAGATGTTGTTTATGCCAGGAAACTGGGAGTCCTAGCAGAAAGGAAACTAAGAGGACCAGCAGGATAATACAGATTGGCTGGTGCTGGGGATGAGGGGAAGGGGCAAGGAATGGCTCTCGAGACAAGAAGCCAGGTGCAGAGGGAATTTCTAAATGTGCTTGTAACATTTTAGCATGTATCAGTGGAGAAACTTGAACTAATCCCTAAGCCAAGAGGGACAGCAGATGGACTACCCTGTGAATGACTTTGTCAAGTGCCAGGATATCAGCTAAAGATATTACAAAACACAACAAAAATACACACACACACACACAAGCACACCTGTGTCTGTGTCTGGTTTAGGCTTTAAGATAATTCTGCTTCCACTCATGTAAACTACTAAAATGGCCAAAACACTTGAATGCTTTTTTATAGCTAGACAGAATCTCAGTGTATGAAGAAAGCCTTATGATTAATGCATTAGCTCAAGGTAATCATTAGCAGGATATTGATTTTTGTGGTACCCTGCTGAGAAACAATATGGTCTAATAACCAAGCAAACATCTCAAATTTATACACTCAGAATTATGGCTTCCTTGTATCCAAAACCTGTATAATTATGTTAACCAGTGTCACCCCAATAAAATTCAAAAAAAGAAAAAGAAAAAAACTTTGGCTTTCTTGCTTGATCTGGAAAAAAAATTCTTATAAACTTAGTTATTTGAGCTTATTTTTAGAATTAAGGCTATTTGTGGAAAGAAATGTTTCTTTGAAAACAGTATTTCTAAGCTTTAGTTGTCCCTGTAAGGGTTGCTAGTAGTGCAGGGAAGGAGGAACGGTGGAAGCCTAAGCTTCAACAAGATAAACAGTAATACTGTTGGATTCCTGATCCCACTGGCTCAACAGTGAGTTTTGAGATCACACTGTTGAGCTGAAGCGCTGTCCTGCATCTTTTGGTCCTTTGGATAGGCCAGTGGTAGTCAACCCGGTCCCTACCGCTCACTAGTGGGCGTTCTAGCTTTCATGGTGGGCAGTAGCGGAGCAACCAAAGTATAAATAAAAAGATAGATTTAACTATCGTAAGTTGTTTTATAAAGATTTATTCAGCCCTGGCCAGTTGGCTCAGCGGTAGAGCGTCGGCCTGGTGTGCAGGAGTCCCGGGTTCGATTCCCGGCCAGGGCACACAGGAGAAGCGCCCATCTGCTTCTCCACCCTTCCCCCTCTCCTTCCTCTGTCTCTCTCTTCCCCTCCCGCAGCAAGGCTCCATTGGAGCAAAGATGGCCTGGGCACTGAGGATGGCTCTGTGGCCTCTGCCTCAGGTGCTAGAATGGCTCTGGATGCAACAGAGCGACACCCCAGATGGGCAGAGCATCGCCCCCTGGTGGGCATGCCGGGTGGATCCCGGTCAGGCGCATGCGGGAGTCAGTGTCTGACTGCCTCCCCATTTCCAGCTTTGGAAAAATGAAAGAAAAAAAAAGATTTATTCTGCCAAATTTAGCAAAAATCCGACATAAAGTACTTGGTAAGTAATTATTGCCTTACCAAATAAGCATATAATATTATTATATGCTTTAACTTGCTGTAACTGTGCTTTAAAAATTTTATAAAGTAAAGTTACTTCCCTACTTTATAAATCACCATTACTGTGGAACCGGTGGGCAGTTAGAAAATTTTACTACTAACAGAGATACAAAAGTGGGCGGTAGGTATAAAAAGGTTGACTACCCCTGGGATAGGAGAAAGGCAAGTCAGTAACTGAAATTAAAAGCTTTGTTCAAAATTATTCAGTAATAGAACAAGGATTTTAGTTTTTGAACTAAACATTCCTCACCTGCTGTTAGGTCGACCAGGGTGGACAATAACAGCTCACAGTGACACATAGTGGGCCTCATTTTAAAAACCACGTGCTACTTGGAAACACTGACAAAAAGTGGACATTGGTAAAGTGAACTAAGATTGTTCCTGGGCTCCACTCTCACTGGGGGAGTGTCTGATGGGTTGATGTAAGAAGGAAAACATTAAAAGACAGCATTGAAAAGGCTTTCTGGGGCAGTAGAGCATGGGCAGCCTCAGTGTTCAGTGTTATGGGTCGAAAGAGTCCCAAGGTTTCGTCCCTTTCCCACCGTCTGTCTCTATTAACATCTTGATGGGATTCCAGAGGGAGTCATGGGCACTAAGAAACTTCCTGCTCATTCATCTGGGGCACACTCGTTCCAAGTGTGAACCAAATTGATGCAAAAAAAGAGATTCATTTCCCCCATTCATCCACTAACAAATGGATGTGCCATGTGCCGGGCACTAGGAATAAAGCAGTAAGCAAGACAGATCACCCACAGCCCTCATGACAATTATGGTCGGATGGGGAAGATGGCCTTCCAAATAACCACACAAATGTGTGATGAGGGTCATTCAGGAAAAGTAGAGATTGTTATGAGAGCATGCAACAGAGGAGTCACAGAAAAATTCCCCAGGGAAATGATGTTTGAGCCAGAACTGAAGGATACTCCAGAGTTAAATACGTGAAAGGGGCCTGACCAGGCCGTGGCGCAGTGGGTAGAGCGTCGGACTGGAACACAGAGGACCCAGGTTTGAAACCCCGAGGTCACCAGCTTGAGCATGAGCTAATCTGGTTTAAGCAAGGCTCACCAGCTTAACCCCAAGGTCATTGGCTTGAGCAAGGGGTCACTTGGTCTGCTGTAGCCTCCCAGTCAAGGCACATATGAGAAAGCAATCACTGAACAACTAAGGAGCTGCAACAAAGAATTGATACTTCTCATCTCTCTTCCTACCTGTCTGTCCCTCTCTCTGTCTCTGTCACACACACACACACAAAAATATGTGAAGGAGGTGGGAGAAGTGAAGTGGTGATGGTCAGAGCTTTCTAGGCAAAGAATAGCGTTTGTCTGCCATTCATTCAACAGTTATGAACTGGGCATCTACTCTGTTCCAGGCACTCTTCTAGACACTAGGTATACAACCCTGAATAAGACCGATAAGGAAAGGAGGCACTGTCTGACCAGTGGTGGCACAGTGGATAGAGTGTCAACCTGGGATGGATGCTGAGGTTCCATGTTCAAAACCCCAAGGTCGCCAGCTAAAGCACGAGCTCATCCAGCTTGAATGCAGGTTCACCAGCTTGAGCATGGGATCATGATAATCCCATGGTCACTGGTTTAACAAGAATCATTGGGTTGGCTGGAGACCCCCGGTCAAGGCACACATGTGAGAAGCAATCAATGAACAACCAAAGTGATGCAGCTACGAGTTGATGTTTCTTATCCCTCTCCTTCTTTATTGTCTCTTTCAAAAAAAAAAAAAAGAAATGAGGCATTGAAATTAAAATAAAATTTAGGAACTGGAGTAGGCTGGGGTGATCAGAGAAGGCCTTTTTGAGGAGGTGATAGTTGAGCAGACACCCGAATAAGGAACTGATCAGGCAGAGACCTGGGAAAGAGCAGTCTCAGCGGGAAGACCTGTACAAAGCCTGGAGGGAGCTTGTTGAGTCTGAGGGACAGAAAGGAAGATGAGGGCAAGAGAAAAGAGAGGAGGCAGGAGCTCACACACACAGTCTTCCTTGGGCCATGGTAAAGGTTAGAGTTTTCTTACTGCAATTGGGCAGTGAGTGGGAGTTTTAAACATGGAAGTGATATGATCTAATTTAGATTTTAGAATGTCATTCCATTTTCATGGACTGTAATGGAAGCAAGACCAGCTGAAGAGGCTGCTGCAGTGTTCCAGGCAAGGGCTCATGTGGGAGTAGACAAAGCTGGTGTGTGGAGAATGAAAAAGGTGTCCAGATTTGGGACATATTTAGAAGATAAGGTCAAGAAGACTTGTTGATAGAGTGGATGTGAGGGTGAAGGAAAGAGGAATCAAGTCACTCACTTTTTGGCCTAAGCAACTGCGTGGCTGAGGTTACCATTAATTGAGTACCAAACCCTGTATGAGCCCAGGCTCTATCACTTGGGTATGTCACAGAACTTCTCCAAGCCTCAGTTCTTCTATATGAAATGTCAAGGGATATTAACAGTGGTGGGATTCAGCCAGTTTGCATCGGTTCAGCAGAACTGATACCTAATTTTTTGTTGAGTTCGGCAAACTGTTTTTTTTAATTTTTTTTAATTCATTTTAGAGAAGAGAAAGAGAGAGAAAGAAAGAGAGAGAGAGAGAAGGGGGGAGAAGCAGGAAGCATCAGCTCCCATATATGCCTTGACCGGGCAAGCCCAGGGATTTGAACTGGCAACTTCAGCATTCCAGGTCGATGCTTGATCCACTGTGCCACCACAGGTCAGGCGGCAAACTGCTTTTTAAAACGGCACTTGTAATCAGGGTTCACTCCAAGGTGGACTCCTGGGCAGCCGCCCAATGTGGAAATCACAAATTTATATTCTGTACTTTTTTTTAACGTTCATCTGCACAACAGTGTACTCTGAGCACCCATACTAATGTTCATTCCATCCATAGGTGAAAAAAATTTGACAAGATTAAGCTTGTAATACTTATTCATTTCATAAAACTCATTATACCTTTGATGAAATACATTTTAATTCCCTTGCATTTGTTACGTCAGTAAACAAACATATAACATAAAAACTGCCAAACAACCAGGAGGAGACAAGCTGTCATTTGTTTCAGCTTTGTGCTAAGCCAAAAATTCCCAAGATATTATGAGTGTGCTGGTGTTCCCCAAATGGTGAAACCAATAGGAAGCTAGGACACAATGAACCAACAGAAATACATATTTCAAGGGTTGCCCATTTTGGAAGCCATGGAAGAATGCTCACAACTTTCCCTTGACAAATAGGTTGGTTGTACACATTACTCAATCATATTTAATCTGCAATAGCCTATGCCATTTATTTTTATTTTTAAATATTTTATTTATTGATTTTTAGAGAGGGGGGAGAGAGAGAGAGAGAGAGAGAGAGAGAAAGAGAGAGAGAGAGAGAGAGAGAGAAAGGGGAGGAGCAGGAAGCATCAACTCCCATATGTGCCTTGACCAGGCAAGCCCAGGGTTTCAAACCGGCAACCTCAGTGTTCCAGGTCAACGCTTTATCCCACTGCGCCACCACAGGTCAGGCCAACTATGCCATTTATTATTACTATATATATATATTTTTTATGTGCCTTGACCGCGGGCCTTCAGCAGACCAAGTACCCCTTGCTTGAGCCAGCAACGTTGGGCTCAAGCTGGTGACCTCAGGGTCATGAACCTGGGTCTTCCACATCCCAATCTAACGCTCTATCCACTGCGCCACTGCCTGGTCAGGCAAAAGTTCTTTTTTTTTAAAGTGAGAGGAGGGGAGGCAGAGACAGACTGCCATCTGGAGCCAAAAATGCATATTCTGACTGATGTTTATCAATAGTATAAGCACAGCGCTTTGTTTATAAAAGTTTATGAGCCTGACCAGGCAGTGGCACAGTGGATAGAGCGTCGAACTGGGATGCAGAGGACCCAGGTTCGAGACCCTGAGGTCGCCAGCTTGAGCGTGGGCTCATCTGGCTTGAGCAAAAAGCTCACCAGCTTGGACCCAAGGTCGCTGGCATGAGCAAGGAGTTACTTGGTTTGCTGTAGCCCCATCTTCAAGGCACATATGAGAAAGCAATCAATGAACAGCTAAGGAATCGCAATGAAAAACTGATGATTGAGGCTTCTTATCTCTCTCCGTTCTTGTCTGTCTGTTCCTATCTATCCCTCTCTCTGTCTCTGTAATAAATAAATAAATAAATAAATAAATAAAATAAAAATATAAAGGTTTATGATATGACCCCTCGTGGACAAAAAGTCAAAAAGTTCTCCCGAAAGTTTGAAAACAGAGGTCTTAGAGCAAACAATGTAATAATTTTTATTTTGGGGGAATCACCATATCAAATGGAGGACGCTGAACAAGTAAAACCTTTGCTCTCTAAGATTGATTCCACCGATGTATCCAAGATTACAGGTGATAGACTGGGTAAACCAGCTGCAAACAAAATGCGTCCTATAAAGGTCAAGCTGAAATGCTCTAAAGATGCACTGCACATTCAAGGCATTGATAACAAAATCATCAAAATGTTAAGTTTTGTTTATCGTTTCATGAAGGAGTTTTGTGACATTAATGTGCTAAGAATTCTGCACTATACCCTGGTTCAATCTACCTTGGAATTTAATGCAACAGTTTGGAACCCATATTACAAAAATCAAAGTAGCACTGAAAGAATAAAACACAAGTTCTTAAAATCGGTATCCTATAAACATGACCATGTTACTTATGAGGTACCTGAGGATGATGATATGGAAGTACTTAACCTAACTGTATAGGAAGGTCACTGACTGAAATTTCATATACAAACTTGCAATAATCTTGTTGAGTGTCCTGCTCTCCTTGAGATCTGGTGTTTCAATGTTCCTAAAATCATAACGAGAAAGTGATTTTTAAATGTGAGTTTCTATAGAAGAAACTATGCTTATTTTAGTGCCATAAAGAGAATGGAGAGAATATAATAAACTGCCTCTTGATATTGATATAATTTATCATTATACAGCTTTTATACTATTTGTTTATTTCTTTGCTATTATCTGTATAATGTCTTAATACTTTGTACTCTTTTATTGTCTATATTTAAATTTAATTCCTATTGTGATTCTATGAATGTGCTGCCATGTCACTTCTACTGTTGGTACTATATTTTCTTTTTTTCCCCATGCTCTGTGATTATATATTCTTTTATTCCTTTATACATTTGTCCTTTATTCTTAAAATACCTTATTTCTAAATACTGATACTGATGTAGTTTATACATATTGTTTGAATCATGATATTTTTTCTACTTGAGCAATATCAGCTTTATATTTGTGATGTTTTTGTCTTGTCCCAGCTATTGGCTTATCTTTTATAATTTTTCCTCTTTCTTTCGATTCTAATTCTTGCCTATTCTTTATTCTGTAATTTCCTCTGGTGACTGCAGTAATATGTTATAAAACTCTGCATTCTTTATTACATATCTTGCTTGGTTATTGATGCATACACTTTTTAATAAGTTTTTGTACAGTCTCCTATAATCTTCAATAAAGGGTATAATGTCTGTAAGTAAATATTATTATACTATATTAAAATAAAACATTAAAAAATTTTTTTGCAGTAGCCCTTAAAAGGATGAAAAGGTAACAGAGTTTGACATATTTTTTTCAATAAGAAACCAAAATCGGAATCTGTTATATCAGAATTGGCCTTGGATGGTACAAAACAGTCACAAGCACAACCACTCCAATTTGAAGAAAGCAGCATGTTAATTATTGAAATAAAAAAATGGTAAGAATACCAAACTCAAATATAGTCTTCCTGAATGCTAACCAGTACAACAATATAACAATTTTAAAGAAAAAATACGACAGATTGGTAATCTCTAACAAAAAGCTAGGTTGCTAGGATTGCGTGAAATATGACTTCATAAAAGAGAAAAGTGTTCATGTGTCGAAAGAATGGAAATGTTGGCCTTGGCTGATTGGCTCAGTGATAGAGTGTTGGCCTGGCATGTGGATGTCCCGGGTTTGATTTCTGGTCAGGGCACACGGGAGAAGTGACCATCTGTTTCTCCACCCCTCCCCATCTCGCTTCTCTCTCTTCATCTTTCTCTTCCCCTCCTGTAGCCATGGCTCCGTTGGAGCAAGTTGGCCCTGGGCGCCGAGGATGGCTCCATGGCCTCACCTCAGGCACTAAAATAGCTCGGCGGCTGAGCAACAGAGCAACGGCCCCAGATGGGCAGAGCATAGCCCTATAGTCAGTTTGCTGGGTGGATTCTGGTCTGTCTCTTTGCCTCCCTGCTTCTCACTTAAGGGGGAAAAAAAAAGAATGGAAATGTTTTCAGATAAGGCATCAGGAAAAAATAAAGAGGTACAACAAGCTTCTTTAAGGAAAAACATGAAAGAATGTTTTTCATCAAAAGCTCATAACATTTGTAACAAGAACTTAAAAAATGTGAGCAGGATTCAATACCAAAAGTAAGAGATACGATGAATGAAAAATACTTAAGTATTACTTGCAGAGTATTTAATACAGTTTAAAACCTGGCAAAAAGATGTAAACAGTTTTTAGACATAGAAGATGAGATAGATGTGCAAATTAAAAATGAATTAGATATGGGAATAGGATTACATTCACATAAAACTGCTGTGAAAGTGTTTTTCATTACAAAGGAAATTAAAAAAGAAATATTTACTAAAGTTATTGAAAATAATCTGAAAATATGTTTGATTATTGATGAAGCTTCAATGATATCTTGCAAACCAGTTATACTTTTCTTAAAAGTTGAGGACTCAGTTACATCACCAACAGTTTTCGCTGAGCTAGTTGAACTGGAAAAACAAGATGCAGAGACAATATGTTCTCGTTATGGAAAGTTTAAATACTGTTGGGCTTACTAAGAACTACCTAGGAAAAAATTTAATAGGATTTTGCTCTGATGGTGCCAGTGTTATGCTTGGGAGAAAATCTGGAGTGAGCGCTAAGATAGCAAAATAGTTTCCAAACATAATAATATGGCACTGTTGAAACCACTGCCTCCATTTTGTTTTAGATGATTCAATAAAAGAAATAAAGCAAGTAAATCATCTAAAAATATTTATTGATAAGATGTATACTATTTTTTATCAAACCAATAAAAACGAAATTGAATTTACCAAAATATCTGTACAACTTGGAATTGAAATTAAAAAAATTGATAGAGTTTTGGGATCAAGATGGGCTGCCTATAGTTTAAAGTCAACCCTAGCTTATCCAGTGCTACATCACTATTTTTATTCAATAAAAAAGTACTTAGGTATGGCTTCCCATCTCGAAAATGTATTTTATAACAGATATGGCATTGATGAATGATATTTTAAACAAAATTTCTCTTCTTTCAAGTGCACTGCAAGCAAGAAATATAGACATTAAAAGGCTAAAAACTCTTGATAAGATGTATTAAAGCATTTCAAATGCTTGAAAAGAAAAGGTTCCATACAAAAAAAAGTGTTGATGACTTAAATTACTTCAGAAACCTTCAAAAACATAAAATTTGTAGAAAATCATCCATTTGTCGGGCTTCCTCAGTAAAGACTTTTAGAAAACATCGTGACAAATTTGAAAAAAAGATTAATGGATTGTAAACATTTAAAAGTGAGTTGTAGCCAATTTCAAAATAGGAATAAATTACAATTGCTCAATTTATTGCAGTCAGATTATTGGAATATTGAAGTACTAGTTCCATGGAAAGCAGCTAAAGAACAATTGCTTGTATTTAGTGACATTTTTAATTACCAAATTGATATTAATGATTGATATTAATGATATCGAGATTTTGTGGAAAACGTTTTTAAAAATTTCCAGAACTATGCAATTCCTTAAAGTGTTCAAAGAGCTAAAAATATCGTCAGAACAATTGCTGTAAATTCAGCAGAAGCAGAAAGGGATTTTTCAAAAATAAACATGTTCAGAGAAGAAAAGCAGCATGTTTCTAATATATCAAACACAATGACTATTAGTCTAATCGGCCTACCTCTAAAGGAATGGGATCCTACTCCTACAGTGAAAAGATGATTAAGGATAAATCACACAGCCAACGATGCTTGGATAAAAGCAAAGAAAATTGCAAATGATGACGCCAATCAAGAAGCAATATGGAAATATCTTAAATAACATTTTGTTTTTTGGCAGGTATTATTTAATATTTTTCATTAATATTTTAAAACTCTTTCTTACAACATAATCTAGTTTTTTGTACCTTTTATTGTTCTTATATAAGTATTAAATGCATGAAATAATAAACTACCTTGCGGTATATCTTTTTTTTATACTTAAAATGGTCATTAGGGCAGAGAACCGGTTGTTAAATTATTTGAATCCCACCACTGAATATTAATACCCGCTGCACAGAACTGTCATGAGGATTAAATGAGATAATGCATGTGAAGCATGAGCTATACTAAAAAGCAGCTTAGCACAATGCCTGATGCATAGGGAAAGCTCAGTAAGTGGGAGCATTCATTAGCATCTAATGGGGTGGGCAACTAAATAAGGCAGAACTGAGGTTGTTTCTCTGGGTGAAGCAACTCTCAGAAGAGGAAGAAATGGAAACACAGGGCTAAGAAATCTTGTAAAAATAATTCCTTTTCATCACAGGTAAAATCCTGTCCCTATTATTTTGTCTCTTTGGGATCTCGTCAGGAAATGAAAGTAATGTGCCCATCAAATTACAAGGCACAGGATCATTGATCTTCTTCCGTCTCCCCTGGTCTCCAGCAAAGCCACTCAAGTGCTACCTGAACACCCACCCTATTGGTGAATGTGACATTACAAAGCCCTGAGGGTGAATACGGACCCCAGCTATTTACAGTGCTACACTCCAGCTCAGATTAATTTGCTGTGAGGAAGGAACAAGATTTTGCAGAGAGCAATTAGTGCACAACTCAGCCTCCATGCACAAGCCCTGCTGTCAGAGACGACCAGACCATACTTTTCATTCTCGCTTTGCAGCTGTTGTAAACCGTGGAGAATTACAAGTTTGGGTTTAGCTTTTAAATAACTCAAATGACATATTCCATGAACTCTGGGGCTGCTAAATGAAACCAAAATTTTGCTCTGAGAAATGAATGTCTTTTCAATTTTAAAATAATTCATTCTTTTTTGTTATGAGAGTTGATGTCAAATCCATAAGGAACGAAAAATTCTTCATACAGTAAGTTAATTCCTACTAATTAAACCATGTGGGATTCCCAGCACTGCCAAAACCATACGGGCCACAGGAAAGTCAAGTTGTCTAATTTATTGTTAAGAGAGAACTTGGCTTTAGTTAGTAGTCTGCCCATATCTGGATCTGTCTGAGCAAATCTCTTTCTGAGGCCCTAGCTGAGCACTTCAAATTATCAAAGAAGGAACTCTGAGCTTTAATCTGTTTTCTTTCCCTGGAGAAGAAAGCATTCAGTTATGAAATGAAAGTTCCTCAATTTCTGCATTTTTTATTTCATAAATACTTGAGCCCAATTCCTAATCTGTCCTTAAAGAGAAGGTCTGGGGCTTCGGCTGATAGGACTGGGGACACAGTGCTATGCACACCTGGTTTAATACTGCTGGGACCCCTCTCTTGGTACCACCATGTTCATATCTTGTATTGTGACAGCTATGTGTAGGTTTCTTTCTCCAGAAGCACCTGTCATATTCAATTTTTCATCTTTCCCCAAGGCCCTGCACAAAGAGGAAACTTCAAAAACATTTTGAATAAATGTTGATCAGATGAGATGTACTTAAAATCCTCTTCAGAGACTTTGGGAACATACTCTATTTTCTGTAAACAAAACAAAAAACCCTCTGCAGCATTATATACAAGAGCTAAGATATATGGAAGCAACTTAAGTACCCATTGATAGATGAATGGATAAAGAAGGTGTAGGATATATATGTATAACAAAATATTACCCAGCCATAAAAAATAAAGTCTTGCTATTTGTAGCAATATGCATAGACCTAGAGGGTAATATGCTAAGTCAGTCAGAGAAGGATAAATATCAAATGATCTCCCTTACATGTGGAGTAGAAAAAACAAAATGAACAAACAAATCAAAGCAGAAACAGACTCACTGACATCAAGAACAAGCTGATGGTTGTCAGAGGGAAAGGAAGTGGGGAGAAAGGTGAAAAAGGTGAAGGGGAGTAAGAGGTACAAACTTTCAGTAATAAAATCAGCAATTCATGGGGCTGTAATGTACAGCATACATAGGGAATATAGTCATTACTATAATAACCTTGTATGATGTCAGATGGTTACTAGACTTACAGTAGTGGTCACTTTTTTTTTTTTTTTTTTTTTTTACAGAGAGAGGGATAGACAGGGACAGACAGACAGGAATGGAGAGATGAGAAGCATTAATTATTAGGTTTTTTTTGTTTGTTTGTTTTTTCATTTTTCTGAAGCTGGAAACAGGGAGAGACAGTCAGACAGACTCCCGCATGCGCCCGACTGGGATCCACCCGGCACGCCCACCAGGGGCGACGCTCTGCCCCTCCGGGGCGTCGCTCTGCCGCGACCAGAGCCACTCTAGCGCCTGGGGCAGAAGCCACAGAGCCATCCCCAGCGCCCGGGCCATCTTTGCTCCAATGGAGCCTTGGCTGCAGGAGGGGAAGAGAGAGACAGAAAGGAAAGCGCAGCGGAGGGGTGGAGAAGCAAATGGGTGCTTCTCCTGTGTGCCCTGGCCGGGAATCAAACCCGGGTCCTCCGCACACTAGGCCGACGCTCTACCGCTGAGCCAACCGGCCAGGGCATTATTAGTTTTTTGTTGCGCATTGTGACACCTTAGTTGTTCACTGATTGCTTTCTCATATGTGCCTTGACCGTGGGCCTTCAGCAGACCGAGTAACCCCTTGCTTGAACCAGCGACCTTGGGTCCAAGCTGGTGAGCTTTTGCTCAAACCAGATGAACCTGTGCTCAAGCTGGTAACCTCGGGGTCTCGAACCTGGGATCTCGGCATCCCAGTCCGACGCTCTATCCACTGTACCACCGCCTGGTCAGGCCAATTTATATTTTAATTTAAAAAATGTTTGTGAACTTGACTATAACACCCAAATTCAAATAACAAAGGCTAAAGATAGGTAATTTGGACTCCATCAAAATTGAAACCTTTTGGCCTGACCGGTGGAAGTCCAAGGATAGAGTGTTGACTTGGGATGCTGAGGTCCCAGGTTTAAAACCCCAAGTTTGCTGGCTTGAGCGCAGGATTGCCAGTTTGAGTGTGGGATCATAGACACGACCCTATGGCCACTGGCTTGAGCCCAAATGTCACTGGCTTGAAGCCCAAGGTCGCTGGCTTGAGCCCAAGGTCACTGGCTCAGTCTGAGCCCCTTAGTCAAGGCATGTGTGAGAAGCACTCAACAAACAACTAAAATGATACAAGTATAAGTTGATGCTTCTCATCTCTCTCTCTTCCTGTCTCTCTCACTAAAAAAAATAAAATAAAAAAGAATATATACAAATGGCCAAGAAAAAATGGTCAATGTCATTAGTCATTGAGAAAATGCAAATCAAAATCACAAGGAGATACTATTTTATACCATGAGGATGGTTGCAATTATATAAACAACCCAGAAAATAACAAATATTGGCGAGGATGCGGAAAAACTGAAACTCTCCTCCGCTGCTGATGGGAATGTGACATGGTGCAGCTGCCATGGAAAAGTATGGCAGTTCCTCACAAGGTTAAACATAGAGTTACCACATCACCCAGCAATTCTCCTCCCAGATATGGTTCTGAGAGAACTGAAAACACATGTTCACACGAGAACTAGTACACAAAATCACAAAAGCTCACAGCATTATCTGAGCCAGCAACTGAAAACAACGCAAAACCTCCACTGGTCAGGCCAAAAGGTTTCAATTTTGATGGAGTCCAAATTACCTATCTTTAGCCTTTGTTATTTGAATTTGGGTGTTATAGTCAAGTTCACAAACATTTTTTAAATTAAAATATAAATTGGCCTGACCAGGTGGTGGTACAGTGGATAGAGCGTCGGACTGGGATGCCGAGATCCCAGGTTCGAGACCCCGAGGTTACCAGCTTGAGCACAGGTTCATCTGGTTTGAGCAAAAGCTCACCAGCTTGGACCCAAGGTCGCTGGTTCAAGCAAGGGGTTACTCGGTCTGCTGAAGGCCCACGGTCAAGGCACATATGAGAAAGCAATCAGTGAACAACTAAGGTGTCGCAACGCGCAACAAAAAACTAATAATTAATGCTTCTCATCTCTCCATTCCTGTCTTGTCTGTCCCTGTCTATCCCTCTCTCTGTTAATTGACAAATGGATAAATAAAATGTATATCCATATAATGGACTGCTATTCAGCCAGAGGAAGGACTAAAGTACTGATACATGCTACACAGTGGATGCAACTTGAAAACATTATGCCAAGTGAAGGAAGCCAGGCAGAGGTCACAATATGATTTCATTATATGAAATGTCTAGAATAGGCAAACCCATAAAGACTGAAAATAGATTAGTAGTTGGCTGGGGTTGGGGGGAAGGAGGAAATTGGAAGTGACAGCTTGGGCTGGAGGGCGTTCTTTCGGGGGCAATGAAAATGTCCTGAATTAAATATGGTGGCACAATCTTGTAAATATACTCAAAAAAGTGGAACTGTACACTTTTAATGGTGAGTTTTATATGAAATATTGTTATTTGAATTATATTTCAATTTTAAAAATACAATAAGCAGGGAAAAATACATTTAAAAAGTGCAATTTCAACTATATAAAAGTATAGAATGAACACACCCAAATTCTCATCTGATTGATGGGAAAACAAATTACTTTTCTGCCTTTTCATTTTTCCCTATAATTTTAAATTTTCTTTTAAAGAAAATAAAAAAAAAACACATTGATTTTAGAGAGAGAGAGAGAGAGAAGAAGAAGAAGAAGGGGGATTGAGAGGGAGGAGGAGGAGAGAGAGAGAGAGAAACTTCAATTTGTTCTTCCACTTAGTTCTGCATTCACTGGTTGCTTCCTATACATTCCCTGATTGGGGATTGAACCTGTAACCTTGGTATATCAGGATGATGCTCTCTAAACAACTGAGCTGCCCAGTGAGGGCCCAAATTTTCTATCTTGACCATGTGTTACTTTCTCCCCAGAAACAAACAGAATTTAACCTCCAATTAGGATATTACCCACATAAAGAAATATATTCCTGCCTGACCAGGCAGTGGCGCAGCAGATAAGAGCGTCGAACTGGGACGCGGAAGATCTAGGTTCGAGACCCCGAGGTCGCCAGCTTGAGTACGGGCTCATCTGGTTTGAGCAAAGCTCACCAGCTTTGGACCCATGGTCGATGGCTCGAACAAGGGGTTACTCAGTCTGCTGAAGGCCCACGGTCAAGGCACATATGAGAAGACAATCAATGAACAACTAAGGTGTCGCAACAAAAAACTGATGATTGATGCTTCTCATCTTGCTCTGTTCCTGTCTATCTGTCCCTCTCTCTGACTCTCTGTCTCTGTAAAAAAAAAAAAAAAATATATATATATATTCCTTTACTATCAAATACAGCATTTATAAAATATTTTGAAACACTAAAGGGGGCTCACCGGCTAAGAGAAAGCTATTTCCTTGTTCAGAGCAATAGTCCTTGTACTTCAGCAGACCAGTAGAGACGCTGGCCCTCCTCCCTCACATCCTCTCCCTAATGCAGATGCTAAGTTGCTGGGAGACTGTGCTGTAGAAGGGTAAGCCATTCTGTGTGGGTTTTCATAAGTAGTGAACCTTTTGCAAATACTCATATGCTCAAACAGCATGTCAAAAATCATACGTACAGTTTCTATATTTATAATACAATTTAAAAAACTGGGCAAGTACAAATGTATATAAAAATGACCCCTAGAGGAGAGCAGAGAAGGGCCACATGGAGGAGAGGAGAAGCAGCCAAGATGGTGGAGTGCTGAAGGAGAAGCCAAAAAAAAAAAAAAATGACCCCTATAAGCCAAAGGATGATTCTTTTTATTTATTTATTTATATAAATTTTTATTTATTTTTTAAAATTTTTTACAGGGACAGAGAGAGAGGTAGATAAAGGGACAGATAGGGACAGACAGACAGGAACGGAGAGAGATGAGAAGCATCAATTATCAGTTTTTCGTTGTGACACCTTAGTTGTTCATTGATTGCCCTCTCATATGTGCCATGACCGTGAGCCTTCAGCAGACTGAGTAACCCCCCGCTCGAGTCAGCGACCTTGAGTCCATGCTAGTGAGCTTTTTGCTCAAGCCAGATGAGCCCGCACTCAAGCCGGCAGCAACCTCGGGGTCTCGAACCTGGGTCCTTCTGCACCCCAGTCCGACGCTCTATCTACTGCACCACCGCCTGGTCAGTCAGGATGATTCTTTTTAGAAAGGCAATGAATGTAATGGTTAAGAAAAGGAGAAATGCAGCTGTATGAAATGGGAAAAATTTTAATTGTATTAAAAAAAAATTTCCCAAATTCACTGAGTCAGTTACAACAACTTAACCCAATCCACTCTGCTTTCATAGAGGCTGAATATAATGTTTACCTTGAATCTAATCATCGAGTCATGAATAAGGCATGTAGGTATAGTTAAACCACATCTAGACATTTGTTTTTCATTTCAAGGCATTTTAATATACAGACCATTCTGAACCCCTCATAAAGGATCAGGAGTTGAGGCAATTAGCAAAAACCAGTGGCAGCTACTTCTTCCAGGAACAGTGACAGCATAAGACAGTATAAACTTGGGAGGGCCAGAACAATAAAAACAAAACAAGACCTGTCCTTAAGGTTTGTTTAGTCTACATTTCTACCAGATGTCAAAGATGCATCTGTCAAAAAAGAGCAAAAGATGATGCATCACACTGATCAGTTAGGGGGAGCTGAACGGTGGCAGATCCTTCCAGGTGAGCTGTCACCCCTCAGCTCACCCTCACTGTTTCACTGTTAATCAGTCAAAGGTGGAGGGGGTGGGTTTGAGAGGGTCTCTGGTCAGCCTGGCTCCCTGCTGACTTCTGATCCGTTCCATAACTAAGAAGTTCAGTAACTTTCTATGAAATCTGGCATATGTTAAAGGGCATACTTTGGTGGCCCTGGCTGGTCTGCTCAGTGGATAGAGCATCAGTCTGGCATGCAGACATCCAAGGTTCGATTCCCGTTCAGGGCACACATGAGAAGCGACCATCTGCTTCTTTTTCTTTAAACTTCCCCTTCTCTCCCTCTTCCCCTCTCACAGCCAGTGGCTTGACTGGTTCACGGTCAGCCCTGGGCACCAAGGATAGCTCAGCTGGTCTGAGTGTTGGCCTCAAGCACTGAGGATAGCTCAGTTGATTCAAGCATCAGTCCCAGGCAGAGGTTGCCAGGTGGATCATGGTCTGGGGGCATGCAGGAGTCTATCTCTTTTCTTCTCACTTTACAAAAATAAAAAAGGATACACCTTGGTTCATGTTGTAGTTTATTCTGATACCCTGAAATAAAATGGTGGCCACAAAAATGGTTTTCTAGGTTCGAAACCCCAGAGTCACCTGCTAGAGCACAAACTCTTGTGGCATGGGGTAACTGACATGATCCCATGGTCGCTGGCTTGAGCCGAGAAGGCGCTGGCTTGAGCCCAAAGTTGCTGGCTTGAAGCCCAAGGTTGCTAGCTTGAGCAAGGGGTCACTGGCTCAGCTGGAGCCCCCAGTCAAGGCGCGTATCAGAAGCAACGAACAACTTAAGTGCTGCAACTACAAGTTGATGCTTCTCACTTCTCTCCTTTCCTCCCCACTGCCTCTGCTCACTAAAAATTCAAACAAACCTAAGAGCTCCTAATGGCACTCTTCAGTCCAGTGTCCTGAGGGACTGGCTTCTGATGCACCTTCTCTAAGGCAGCTCTTGGGTGGCAAAGAGGGGATCCCACTGAAGTCCCAGAATTTTAGGACTGGAAGGGTGGGGGCTAGAAAAGATAGTAGAATGAGGGGTAAACAAGTGAATGGGACTCTAGACCCAACCTCTGCCCTTACTTCCCTGCTTTAATCACAGCAGCTCAGTTTTACATATAAGCTATGTGCCTCAGGTAAGTTTCAAATGAGTATAGCACCTGTCTCCTACAGCTGATGAAGCAAAGTGATTGACTTTAGGATTAGGAAAATACACCTAGCACAATATGGGACACACAGTGGATGTTCAAAATATGTGAGCTATTTTTCTCCGTGGATTCCACATTCGGGTTTGTTAGAAGAAAGAGTTTGGAAGTCAGTTTTGGCCCATCTCCCTCATTTAAAAAAACTGAAAATATGTAAATGCAAAAAAATACATTTTAAAAAGATGTAAATGCATTTGTATAAGAAATACTAGAGTGGAATGAAAAAAAATCTTTGCTTCTCCACCTATTCCCACTCCAACTTCCTTCCGCAGAGACTTCCACTGTTATCATCTCCAGACCTTTTTCCTACATACATACATAAACATGCTTTCTGCTTTTTACATAAATGGGATTATCCAACATGAACTGGCCTACAAGCTTACATTACATTACACACTTAACAATATCTGAGAGTTTTTCTCCTCTGATAGCACATCTAGACCTTCCTCCCATTGTTTCACTTTTAACCTGCTGTACTCGACTCCACAAGACGGATACACTGTACTTTATTTAACCATTCTTCAATGACGAACACAACAAAAATCACCAATTTTTTTGCTTTGAAGGCTAAAGTTCACCTCTTCCTCAGTATAGACTGTTTTGTAGACTTCATGGCTCAATGGGAAATTGGTGCCTTACAGTGCACGCACATTTAAAATTTTGATATACAATGAAAATTTGCTCTCCAAAAAAGCGGTATCAATTTGTATGCCAGCACTAAAAGCCTGTCTTGTTATTCTTATATTTTTTTGTCAACCTGATATATGGAAATTAATCTTATTCTATTTTTTCCCACATAATTATTAGCCAACTATATTTCTTCAATGAATTTCCTGCTTGATCCTATACATATTTTTAATGGTTTGTCTTTTTCATATTGACTTTTAAAAATTCTTTATGGCCCTGGCCATTTGGCTCAGTGGTAGAGAGTTGGCCTGGTGTGTGGAAGTCCTGGGTTCGATTTCCGACCAGGGCACACAGGAGAAGCGCCCATCTGCTTCTCTGCCCCTCCGGCTCTCCTTCCTCTCTATCTCACACTTCCTCTCTCTCTCTCTCTTCCCCTCCCACAGCCAAGGCTCCACTGAAGCAAAGTTGGCCCGGGCGCTGAGGATGGCTCCATGGCCTCCATCTCAGGCGCTAGAATGGCTCCGGCCTCACCAGAGCAACGCACCAGATGGGCAGAGCATCACCCCCTGGTGGGCATGTTGGGTGGATCCTGGTCAGGCGCAAGAAGGAGGAGTCTGTCTGACTGCCTCCCCGTTTCCAACTTCAGAAAAATAAAAAAGAATTCTTTATGTATATGCTGGATAATAATCATTTGTCTTAAACTGTTTTTTCCTAGATTGTTGAGTATCTTATATTTACCATATCTTTTTCCAAACAGAATTTTGTTCTTTTTTATGTTGTCAAATCTTCCAGTACTTCTTTATGACTGCTGGGTTTTGTGTCTTGTTTATTCCCCCTAGTATTACGTTATTAAAGGAGAGTCTAGTCTTTTCATGTAACAGAGAGGGCAGCCACTGAGTTACAGCAAAGTCAGAACTGGACCACAAGACTCTTCTGATTGCTGAGCCAAGGGTTTGTCTACCGAATCACATCACTTCTCTTGTTACCAGTGGTTTGTTTGTTGTTGTTTTTTTAAATCCAGTTTTAAAGAAAATTCAAGAGCTATGGCTCTCTCAGCTTTGATTTCTTTCTCCCTCTCTCCATGTCTCTGCCTGCATGAGGTCTATGTACTCTTTACATGACTAAGAAACAGATGAGTCAGCCATGATTCCTGCATTCAAGGGGCTCAAGTCTGTGTATGATGATATAAACATAATTACCATAAAACATAAAAGTTTGGTTTTCCTATGGATAGGAAATCTGAAGAAAGCATACTGATATGTTAGCAGGGAGCCCAGGTTTCCAAAAAAGAGCTGTTCAGAGACACTTTGGACCTGGTCTTTGATTATATGGAGATTAGATAATTTTAACCAATATCACCATATTCCACCTTCCCAAAGGAGGTACACAGTCCTCAGACCTGTGCACCTTTGTATTTTAATCTTTTGGTATCTCTCTGACATGCAAGTCTATATACACGATTTTAAAGTTTAAAGTTTATAGATACATTGACCTGATTTGCTCACCAGAAATATTAAGAAAACAAACCCTAGCCTGACCTGTGGTGGTACAGTGGATAAGGCATTGACCTGGAATGCTGAGGTCACTGATTCAAATTCCTGGGTTTGCCTGGTCAAAGCACATACAGGAAGCAACTACTATGAGTTGATGCTTCCCGCTCCTCTTCTCTTCTCTCCCCCACTTCTCTCTAAAAATTAATAAGTAATCTAAAAAAAAAGAAAAGAAAACAACCCAAATGTAAAAACATATCCTAATTATAATAAAACTCAAGAGCTAATAAAGTAATAAGGTATCTGTGACTAAATAAATAAGGCCTTTATGAGTCACAGAATTGCCAGTCTGGTTTGAAAAGAAGAAATGCATCCCCATGTTTATGGCAGCATTGTTCACAATAGTGAAGATCTGGAAACAGCCTAAGTAACCGTCAGTGGACGAGTGGATTAAAAAGCTTTGGTACATATATACTATGGAATACTACTCAGCCATAAGAAATGATGACATCGGATCATTTACAACAACATGGATGGACCTTGATAACATTATACTCAGCGAAATAAGTAAATCAGAAAAAACTAAGAACTATATGATTCCATACATAGGTGGGACATAAAAATGAGACTCAGAGACATGGACAAGAGTGTGGGGGTTACGGGGGGGGGGGGAGAGGGAGGGCGTTGGGGGAGAGGAGGGGCACAAAGAAAACCAGTTAGAAGGTGACAGAAGACAACTGGACTTTGGGTGAGGGGTATGCAACATAATCAAATGTCAAAATAACCTAGAGATGTTTTCTCTGAACATATGTACCCTGATTTATCAATGTCACCCCATTAAAATTAAAAAAAAAAAGAATTGCCAGTCTGTAAAATGGGGCCAGTACGTAGATTAAAAAGAGGATAGGCCCTTCTGAAAGCATGAAGTGCTGCATAAGAGAGAAACAATAAACCCATACAAAGTACTCGGTATCATCACTACTGACATGAATTCAGTGAAAACATGGAATGTAGTTAAACACTTGAGCCAACAGATGGAACACGATATTATGAAGGACTGACATGAAGCCCAAGCACCCAACACATGGATTTTGTGTTCTTGCCTCCTTCGGAAAGTTCTTACCAGGGCTCCATCCGCCAGAGTGCAGCCAGAGAAGCGTTTTGCGAGAAATCCCTCAAAGTTAGTTGTTCTCTGAATAGCAAAGAGAAGCAATTTCACTTCAATTTCCTTAGCTCTGGTACGCATAATCTTGGCAAGTTCTGTCCTTCAAAACAAAGAGATAATATTGTAAAAAAAATTGGATTGTTCAAGATAAGACAAAGTAAATGGTTTTAGCTGATATATTTTTTAAAAGTATGTGGTCAGGCCCTGGCAGGTTGGCTCAGTGGTAGAGCGTCGGCCTGCTGTGCAGAAGTCCCGGGTTCGATTCCCGGCCAGGGCACACAGGAGAAGCGCCCATCTGCTTCTCCACCCCTCCCCCTCTCCTTCCTCTCTCTCTCTTCCCCTCCCGCAGCCAAGGCTCCATTGGAGCAAAGATGGCCCTGGTGCTGGGGATGGCTCCTTGGCCTCTGCCCCAGGCGCTAGAGTGGCTCTGGTCGCGACAGAGCGACGCCCCGGAGGGGCAGAGCATCGCCCCCTAGTGGGCAGAGCGTTGCCGCTGGTAGGCGTGCCAGGTGGATCCCGGTCGGGCACATGCGGGAGTCTGTCTGACGGTCTCTCCCGGTTTCCAGCATCAGAAAAATACAAAAAAAAAAGTATGTGGTCATTTCAAATTCTGAGGTCTGCTACCAACTTAGTTTAATGCTTGGGAAATAGAAGCATGTATTTTAAATAAAAATTTTAAGGTGAAATTATCTACCAGTCAAAAAAAGAAAAAAAGCGAGCCTGACCCGGCGGTGGCGCTGTGGATAAAGCATCAACCTGGGATGTTGGGGACCCAAGTTCAAAACCCTGAGGTCAGCCTGACCAGGCGGTGGCGCTTTGGACTGGGATGCATATAGAGCTTTGGACCCAGGTTCGAGACCCCGAGGTCGCCAGCTTGAGCGCGGGTTCATCTGGTTTGAGCAAAAAGCTCACCAGCTTGGACCCAAGGTCCCTGGCTCAAGCAAGGGGTTACTCGGTCTGCTCAAGGCCCACAGTCAAGGCACATATGAGAAAGCAATCAATGAACAACTAAGGTGTCGTCGCAATGCGCAACGAAAAACTAATGATTGATGCTTCTCATCTCTCCGATCCTGTCTGTCTGTCCCTGTCTATCCCTCTCTCTGGCTCTCTCTCTGTCTCTGTTAAAAAACAACAACAACAAAAAAAAAACCCTGAGGTCACTGGCTTGAGTGTGGGATCATGGACAAGACCCCATGGTGACTGGCTTGAGCCCAAAAGTTGCTGGCTTGAAGCCCAAGGGGTCAATGACTTGGCTGGAGCCCCCTGGTCAAGGCACATATGAGAAAGCAATCAGTGAACAACTAAGGTGCCGCAACAAGTTAATGCTTCTCATCTCTCTTCCTTCCTATCTGTCTGTCCTTGCCTTTCCCTCTCTCTCTCCTTCTGTCCTTCACCTTTCCCTCTCTCTCTCCTTTTTCCTTCCTTTAAAAAAAAAATCGAGAACTATGGGCATCAGTTTGTTTACACTGTTACTACTATTTTTAAATATTTGAACCTTTTTTTTTCTTTTTAGAGAGAGACAGACATACAGACAGGGAGAGAGATGAGAAGCATCAACTCATAGTTGCGACACTCGAGTTGTTCATTGATTGCTTTCTCATTGCTTTAGTTATTCATTGATTGCTTTAGTTGTTCATTGATTGCTCCAGCTGAGCCAGTGGTCCTTTGCTCAAGCCAGTGACCTTGGGCTTCAAGCCAGTAACCATGGGGTCATGTCTATGTTCCCATGCTCAAGCCGACGACCCCACGCTCAAGCTGGCAACCTAGGGGTTTCAAACCTAGGAACTCAGTGTCCCAGGCTGACACTATCCACTGTGCCACCACCTGGTCAGGCTAAATATTTAATCTTTTTAATACTTTGTTAGTAATACAGGTATATATAAAATACTCAGTATTTTATAAAAATTTATATTTTCTATGTAATTTCACATATCATTAACTATTGAATTACAAAGCCCTCCATAACCATCAATTCGAACAGAGAAATATATGTGAGAAACCAGACTCCCCATGTAAAAAGTAACACATATGTGTTTAGGGGCTTCCTGCCTATTTATGTGCCACTCAAATGTTTTGTTTCAGAATGTAAGTTGTTTGAGAGCAATGATGTGAGAGTTCTTAGTAAGAACTGAGCTATGGTCATCTTCCCCCACAAATAAATGACAAAATTAAACAAAATTTATTTGAGAATTATAGATCTGTAGGATTTCAGCCAAAACTAGCACACTGAAAGCCTAGCAGCAACACTGCCATTAGCGGACACAGTAGCAGGTTTGCTGGCTTTCATATCCTTCTAGTCTCCTGTGGACTTCATTTCTCAGAGTTGGCTTGCAAGTCACTGAACTGTGGGCTAAAGAGAATTGCTTTTCTATTTCTCAAGAAACTCATCTTTCTTTGCTAATCAAGACTTAGAAAGTGACTACAACTGACCTCAAATCAATACTAATAGGTTATCTAAATCTATGGTAGCAAATGTGTTTCTTAAAATAATAGCCACACAGAATGCACAACACCAAGAGTAAACTCTAATGTAAATTATGAACTCTAGGTGATAATCGTGTCAATGTAGCTTCATTGACTGTAATGAATGTACCAACCATTCCTGGGGCGATGTTGGTAACAGGTAGGCTGTGCATGTGTGGGGACAAGAGTATACAGAAATCTCTGTATTTTCCTCTCACTTTTGCTGTGAACCTAAAATTGCTCTAAAAATAAATCTATTAAAAAATAAAAACCTGACCAGGCAGTGGCACAGTGGATAGAGCATCGGACTGGGATGCAGAGGACCCAGGTTCGAGACCCCGAGGTCGCCAACTTCAGCGCGGGCTCATCTGGCTTGAGCAAAAGCTCACCAGCTTGAACCCAAGGTCGCTGGCTCAAGCAAGGAGTTACTCAGTCTGCTGAAGGCCCGCGGTCCAGGCACATATGAATGAACAACTAAGGTATTGCAAGGAAAAACTGATGATTGATGCTTCTCATCTCTCTCCGTTCCTGTCTGTCCCTATCTATCCCTCTCTCTGACTCTCTCTCTATCCCTGTAAAAAAATAAAAATAAATAAAAACCACGAAACCAATAGCCAATTTCCCTTAAAACATTTCTCCCACCACAATGTGCTTAAAGCTTGCAATTTGACTGTATTCTCTGTGACTTTAAGACATAGGACTATAATGAATTACTCTAAAGTGGCTGTGTTATGCTAAGATATGGAATTTTTAAATTAACCTGGAGTTAATGTAATTATGAACTATTAGAAAGAGATATGTAAATAATACAACCCAGTTTCTACTGTTATGATATAGCTGCAAGTAAAAAATAAAAAATTTTGACTCCAGCTTTACCTTTGTCATGGATACACTAATCCAGTGGTTCTCAAACTTTTGAAGTCAGGCATGCATTTAAAATCCTACAAATAATTGTAGCTGCACTATATAGAAATTTCTGAGAAATATGTTATAATAATTAAGTCAAATATTAAAGAAAAAAATATAAAGTCCAAGTGTGCCTTTATGGTAATTAAATGAAATAAATATAACAAAATTAAATTTATTGACATTAAAAAACATTTTTGTTATATTTTTTGAGTTATGCTTTTTAGAATTCATAAAAAAGGGGTTAAAAAATAAAAAAAACAACAAAAAAGTTATCTTTTTATATATATAGATACATTCTTAGTAAGATTTAGTAAATTCAGCAGGTCCCGATGCGAATGTGTTGTTTTCTTATTCTTGTGTTTATGAGAAACATGAGCCTGTGTGTCCTAGCGATTTCTTCAATGTCTGGGCATATATTTAAAAGGCAAACTCTCATTTCCTTGTCAATACACTGAAGAATTCCTGTCTTTTTACTCTTAATTGTGTTGAGTGCAGAAAACCCCCACCATACATATCATCTTAACTTTACACCAAACAAAGGATAGAAGAAACTTGCCTCCAGTCTTTCTGGGGAACATGGGGGGTAGTGTAAACAATCTAGCACCACAGCTTAACAGCCTTTTGCAACCTAATCAGGCAAGTGAGGTGAGGGGTTGGGCAGACTGTCAGCTTACAGCCAATTCCCCACACCTCTGTCCTCCAAAAATCTAAACTCCAAAAACCCTGTTGGTTTTTTGGTCCCCAACATGCACATATTTCTCTGGAATACCATAGGGCGCACCTGGAAATCTTCTAGGGTGCAGCAGTGCGCCCTGGCGCACACTTTGAGAACCACTGTATTAATCTAACCTTCTTGGGCTTTAATTCTTGGATATAAAGGGACTATCTGGCCCTAGGCTATATTTATGGAAATTGAAGACAGGATAAATGAGAACAGTTTTTTAAAATGCATAGAATACTCAGATGTCAATATTATTAATTAGCCAAAGAGTATAAATAATGTATTAAGAGAGGAAAATTTGTTCAACAAATATTTCCTGATGGTTTACTATGTCACTGAAGTAGATACAAGCCCTCTCCCTAGAGAACTAGCTATCTATCAAGTCAGAAAAGAAAACTGATGATGGAACCCTGACTGGTTGGTTAGTTCAGTTGGTTAGAGAATCCACCTGACACCAAGGTTGTAGGCTGGATTCCCAGGTCATGGCACACACAAGAATCAACCAATGAATGTATAAATGATTGGAACAATGAATTAATATTAATGTTTCTCTTTCTCTCTCTCTAAAAATCAATAATTTTAAAAAAAGCAAACTGATGATGGATATACACAACTGAAAACCAACATGTGAGACAGACATAGGGAAAAATGTGAGGCAATGAATCACTATAGGTAAATTTGGTTGACGAGTGAGTTGGTGAAAGCAAGAAGGCACGCTGCTCAAGGCAAAGACTAGGCCAAAGGGAAGTCCTGGAGAGAAGATGCAACCAGAGAGCGGAGCGATCACTGATATGAAAGTGATAGCAATCACTTGGTGGTGTTACGAAGCGATTCCAATCCACATGAGAAAGACTGTGCGGACTGATTTTAATTAACACCAAAGCCAGCAGAGTTGGAAATTACCTTGTGATGTGGCAAAATTCTACTGCAATCCTCTCAGTCATGTACCACTCACGAGGAAACATTCGGCCGTATTTCTCCTCATAGTCCACGAGCTGGCGTTTGATCCAGGCATAGCGTCTGTCGATTTTGTCTAGCCAGGCAACCTTAGGGAATCAGGGAACAAAATCCAGCCCAGTACTCAGAAGTGGTGTTGACAGTTTCAGGAAACAGCAAGAACATGGAACCAAGAAAAACACAACCAAACCCTCTATTTCTCATGGTTTTAAAAAACGTAGGCTACGTTTTCACTTGATCCAGAGGTTTTCACCTTGGGGTCCATGACTAGGCTCCAATGGTCTGTAAATTCCCTAAAACTGTATGCAAAGTTTTATGCATAGATATCTTTTTCTGGAGAAAAGATTTGTAGCTCTCATTAATTTTTCCAAAGGGTCAATGATCCCAAAATGGTTAAGGATCACTGAGCTGTACAGTTCGTCCCTAGGTATCCCAGTTCAACAATCAATACTTAAAGATAGTAATAATAAAGTATAAATCAGCAGACTTTGAGAGCATTCAATTTTCAATAAAATTCAAATGTAACATCGATCTCATTTCATTGATACTTACATCTTGATTTTCTTGAAAAAGTACAAGATATTCTGAAAGATGCTGTTTAATAAACTTTTTGATGATTTCCTGCTTGATTCTGGGGTCCAAAATATTAGCAACCAGACATGCATCTCGTAGGACATTGCTGGGTCCTCCTGGCCTCTGTTAAAACAAACACATACCAATTTAAAAGCCAGAAGCAACCTCTAAATCTCATGGCCTCTGACAGCTGCTACTTCTGCTCCTCTCTTGAAGTTATTATTACTCCCCTGACACTCAGTCTTCTGCTGTGGATGGATATTTTGTTACTTGTTCCTGAATGAGAGAATCATTAAGCTAGAGTGCAGTAGCCAATATAAAAGCTACTCTGTGAATCAGCAATAAGACATTTTGAAAAACACGGCCAGTAATGATCACAGGAAATTTTACATTCAGAACACCAAAACTGAAATAACCTTGTAGAAGAGCCCAGAAGTCAGAATGACCCCAGTCTCATTCCATATGTGCCACTTTCCCTGAATCCAACTCAGATTCCTATACTTCCAGTACTCTGGAAAAAAAGTATGGTGGCATTTAAAATCTAAAACCAAGTTCTAAACCACCAGACTTATTTTACTGATAGTAAAACACCCAGATATGTAGCTAAAGGTGAAATATTATAACATCAGCCTGTTAATCTAAAAAGAACAGTAGCAGAACATTGAGGGTCTGTATTGATACATCACATGAGAAGGCCTTTGTCATTCCTGAAGGCAATCAATTCAATCTCACTGAACCTTTTTTTAGGGTAACTCACTGAATGAACACAGCTGGTTCAGTGGCTTATAGTAAAAAGAACCCTTGGAACCTACTCTTTTTTCTTTTTTTCTTTTTTTTTTTGCATTTTTCTGAAGCTGGAAACAGGGAGAGACAGTCAGACAGACTCCCGCATGCGCCCGACCGGGATCCACCCGGCACGCCCACCATGGGGTGACGCTCTGCCCACCAGGGGGCGATGCTCTGCCCATTCTGGGCATCGCCATGTTGCGACCAGAGCCACTCTAGCGCCTGAGGCAGAGGCCACAGAGCCATCCCCAGCACCCGGGCCATCTTTGCTCCAATGGAGCCTTGGCTGCGAGAGGGGAAGAGAGAGACAGAGAGGAAAGCGCGGCGGAGGGGTGGAGAAGCAAATGGGCACTTCTCCTGTGTGCCCTGGCCGGGAATCGAACCCGGGTCCTCCGCACGCTAGGCCGACACTCTACCGCTGAGCCAACCGGCCAGGGCGGAACCTACTCTTGGTTTGACTAAATAGACACGTAGCTTTGGCACAGTTACTGAAACTCATCTGAAAAATAACGAACTTTAACTAGGTCAGGGGTAGTCAACCTTTTTATACCTACCGCCCACTTTTGTATCTCTGTTAGTAGTAAAATTTTCTAACCGCCCACTGGTTCCACAGTAACGGTGATTTATAAAGTAGGGAAGTAACTTTATTTTATAAAATGTATAAAGCAGAGTTACAGCAAGTTAAAGCATATAATAATAAGTATTTACCAAGTACTTTATGTCGGATTTTCACTAAGTTTGGCAGAATAAATCTGTATAAAACATCTTACTATAGTTAAATCTATCTTTTTATTTATACTTTGGTTGCTCTGCTACCGCCCACCATGAAAGCTGGAACGCCCACTAGTGGGCGGTAGGGACCAGGTTGACTAGCACTGAACTAGGTGATGAGTAAGGTTCTTCCAAATCTTTTTGTGTTTTGTTTTGTCAGTTCTGTCCAATTTATCCATCTCCACTTAAGTTTGTTTTATAAGTGTTACCTAAGCTGCCTCAGAACCAAATTGTTAAATGCAGACTTGCCCCACGCTGAGTGGGTGTTATGTCATCCTTTGAGAATAGAGACCGCTAAACTCTTAACTTCTGGATAAAAGCATCTGATCTAATAGAGAAGTCACAGAAGCCAAAGCCTATGAGCTCATGGGTAAGACATCTTCATTTAAAAAGGACTTCCATCGCTTCTCGGCCTTTTGGCTAAGATCAAGTGCAGTAAAAAGGACTTCACAGGTTACCTTGGATAATTTAATTTTACATCATGGGTTCCATTTATGAAATAGGAATAACAGCACAAGGCCTTTAAGAAAATCAGCAGCCAGGCCCTGGCTGGTTGGCTCAGCGGTAGAGCATCGGGCCAGCATGTGAAAGTCCCAGGTTTGATTCCCAGTCAGGGCACAGAGGAGAAGCGACCATCTGCTTCTCCACCCCTTCCCCCTTCTCTCTCTCTCTTTCTTCCCCTTCTGCAGTCCTGGCTCAAATGGTTTGAGCAAGTTGGCCCCAGGCGCTAAAATAGCTCAGTTGCCCAAGCAATGGAGCAGTGGCCTCAGATGGGCAAAGCATCACCCCATAAGGGGCTTGCCAGGTGAATCCTGATCAGGGTGCATGTGGGAGTCTGTCTGTCTGCCTTCTTATCCCTCATTTAATAAAAAGTTATGAAAAGAAAAAAAGAAATTCAGCAGACATTAAAAAGGGAGGCGAGAATTCTATTGCTGAACCACCAATGCCTTCAGACTAAAATTTTTTCCCAGAGTAATGTGTTTAATGGTAAAGTTTAGCATGTTTAAACACCAGGCATGGCCTGGGGTCAAAGCAGCAGGGGTGGGTAGGTGACCCCCTTGGAGCCTCACATGGCAAAGAGGATGGATGAGGAAGGTGACCAGCAAAACAGAACTCCATGAATGGCACAGAAGAGCTGCTGCTTGAGAGATGGGTTTCTGGAATAGCCAATGATCACACTACCAAACACTGTTCCAAATCTGGCCCCTGACCAGCCACACCCACTGGCAGCCCAGCACCAATAAACTTGGCTGCTGTGTCACTGTCCCGGAAGGCAACACTGATCTGGAACTCATCTGGCCACCTGGAGTGGGAGCTGCTGTAGGAAAGCTGTTCAGATGAGATCTCTGGCCGACTCAGGAAGGAAGCAGACACAAGCCTGATCAGACCCCTGGTACAACTGCGGATCTGACCCGGGGAATGAGCAGTGCACGGGTGAACAGCATGTTTTCAGTCTGCACTCCCAGCGCCCTGATGCTCTTGCTCAGACCACGGCGCTCACCTGGCTCAAGGTGACTCACGAAAACCTTAATAAAATATTGTTATCCAGTCAGAGAAAAGGGAGGCAAATTGTTAAAATTATTTTGACCTGATCTGCCTGGTGGAATCTGAGAAAAAGGTTAAACATAGGTCATGGTTACTTTCTTCTAAATAATAAAGTTGGGCTTTGTCCACATCTTTCTGAAACTTCTTGAAACTGGGATGAACAGCAGATCCTCCACTGAGAAGAGTCTAGTTTTGTGACGGCGAACCTATGACACATGTGTCAGCACTAACACGCATAGCCATTTTCAATGACACGTGGCCACATGCGACTGCATACCAGAGAAGTATAGGGCTGCATGCCGAGAAAGACGTTTCATCCTCGGTTCCTGCACGGCCAGGTGCAATAGCTGAGGATAAAACATTTGCTGTACTGTAGACACTCTGTGCCGGGGGTCTGTAGGCCAAAACAACAGAACTCCAGCACAGAGCATCTAGTTCTGGGACTTCCGGTTAGGCCGTTAGGGAATCTTTGACCTCACTTCCGGCCTTTGAAGCAGAGAGCAGCGGAATGCCGCAGGGGACGCATCTCTGGGGGCCCTGTGATCACCATTACCAGCAACCACATAACCACAGCAACCATCATCCAATCTACTGTTCTGGGGTGTCGTGGATTTCTAATTACCATCATTACTGAGATAAGTGAGGGGGAGGCTGGGAGAGGCGAGGGCCTGTGCTATGGGTGCCATTTCCCGCCATTAGAAATAGTGGCAGCCATCTTAATTTACATAAGATGCAACTTGCAGAATTTCAAGACAGCATCTGGGCTCAGGTGTTTGTCAACTTGAGGTCAAAGCTTGAGAATCTGGAAAGGTGCCGCTTGGAGAATCAAGAGGAGTGCCACTACGAATAGGAAATTTGGAGTGCCTGGAACCAATTACCAGACACTTTTAGCACCCTGAAAAATACAGAAATGGCTTTACTATAATTTTTCCCTCTATGTACTTTTGTGAGGCCTTATTCTCAGCGTTAAATAATATCAAAACCAACAAAAGAAACAGATTGACAGATGAAGTTGGGCTTGAAGTGTATAAAATACTGACCTTCAATTGAAGATTTAGCCAATGAAATTCAGCAACAAAAAAGGCACTAATAGGTAGGTTACTTAAAGAATTCCTCCACGCCCTGGCCGGTTGGCTCAGTGGTAGAGCGTCTGCTTGGCGTGCAGGAGTCCCGGGTTTGATTCCCAGCCAGGGCACACAGGAGAAGCACCCGTCTGCTTCTCCACCCCTCCCCCTCTCCTTCCTCTCTGTCTCTCTCTTCCCCTCCCACAGCCAAGGCTCCATTGGAGCAGTTTGCCCAGGCGCTGAGGATGGCTCTGTGGCCTCTGCCTCAAGCGCTAGAATGGCTCTGATTGTGGCAGAGTGATGACCCAGATGGGCAGAGCACCGCCCCCTGGTGGGCATGCCGGGTGGATCCCGGTCGGGCGCATGCAGGAGTCTGTCTGACTCCCTCCCCGTTTCCAACTTTGGAAAAATACAAAAAAAAAAAAAAAAAAAGAATTCCCCCTCCCCCTCACTTATCTTAGTTCACGGCACACCACACAAGTTAAATAATATCAAGACCAACAAAAGAAACTGACTGACAGATGAACAAAGAAGTCACTAAGCAGGTAAGTTAAATAATTAGTTTTTGGTTTATTAAATACAGTTATATATTACAATTATACATTTTTGTTATTTAAACTATAAATATCGCAAAATTATGGTTTTTTTTCTCAAAGTGACACACCACCTGAGTTATGCTTGGTTTTTTGGCGAATTTTGACACACCAAGCTCAAAAGATTGCCCATCACTGGTCTAGTGCTTATAATTTGTGAATACCTTATAATCTCTTTACATACAATAGCTTTCCAACATCCACTCCCTACAGTTACATCAATTGAATAAGGATGTCAAGTCCTCAAAAGAACATGCTTTACAAATAAAATATGTGATTACTAGAAGACAGGCACAATATGGCAGATATTAAAATCAGGAGGTTTCCTACAGACAGCAGTAATCTGCAAAGCTGGGGCAGCTACCCCCACCTACTCCTTGCGTTTCTTTTACGGAACACAAAGAAACAGGATTAAGGTATTTCCAGTTCTGGAATTATAGCACAGCTCCAGAAACGTGCCTTGGCTCAGTGAACGAACATACATCCACCACTTCCGCCCACCAAGAGCAGCGAGGAGTGCTGCCTGCCCACGTATAATTTGGTTCATATCTGTGTTGAACAATTCTTTCTCCCGAAATAGCTCAAGTAATAGAGAAGTAAAAGCTTCTGAAGGTGCTTCCTTCCCCGACACATGCAAAGCATTAAGATTATGTCTGCTACAATTTAAATGTAGAGCTAACGGCAATTAACCAAGTGCAATGACAGCCAAGTAAGACAAAGCTCACTTCTCTTGATTACATGAGAAGTGTAACCAAGAGCATACAAGTGAAATACCATGGGCTTCCCAGACACAACAAACAGCTATGCTACCAGTAAGAGCTAGAGGGGTGAATTCCACAGGATTCTGATCGTTAAAAGCGCGTCTCCTGTGTCAGTCCCAGTTACATAAGCCTGTGTGTGGACACCCCTCCCGGCTGTCTTTTCACCAAACTACAACCAATAAGTTATATAACAATCCTAAAAAAACACTGCGGCCTAAAGATTTTTTTTAAATGAATTTTTTTATTTATTCATTTTAGAGAGGAGAGAGAGGGAGAGAGAGAGAGAGAGAGAGAAGGGGGGAGGAGCAGGAAGCATCAACTCCCATATGTGCCTTGACCAGGCCAGCCCAGGTTTTCGAACTGGTGACCTCAGCGTTCCAGGTCCACACTTGATCCACTGCGCCACCACAGGTCGGGGGGGGGTGGGGGTGTGGTGTGTGTGTGTGTGTGTGTGTGTGTGTCTCTTTTTTTTTTTTAACACAGCCATAAGAAGCCTGACCTGTGGTGGGGCAGTGTGGATCAAGTGCCGACCTGGAACGCTGAGGTTGCCGGTTCAAAACTCTGCACTTGTCCAATCAAGGCACATATGGTAGTTGATGCTTCCTGCTCCTTCCTCCCCTCTGTCTCTCCCTTTTTCTCTCCTCTCTAAAATAAATAAATTTAAAAATCTTAAACAAAGACATGAGAAAAAAGGAATTTACTGGGCAGACAATTAAGCCAGAACAAATCTTCACTTTTTGACACTGAAAGAACACAAATGAGAACAAGCTTTTGGATATTTAATATCAAGGATGGCTTCATTACCCTGAACCTCTGACAGACTTATGGCTGCCAGCAAACACTGTTGGGATGATATATGGAAATGGTAGCTGTGGTGAGTATGAATTAGGTGAGTGATAATATCTAAAGGCTGGAAAGAAAATGCAAAACAATACCTTGGTACCCTGGGAAGGAAATGCTTCTTCAAAATCGGCCAGGATTTGCTGTCCTAATTCAGTCTGGGCAGCTTTCACTCTGCAGAGAAAAGAGAACATATCATTGTCTGGTAATTTTCAAATATCCATAGTGTTAAGCCAGTGGCCAAGTCCACCATCACAGCTGCCTGGCCCATGCAGGTTCGCATTAGATTCAGACAGATGGTAATGAAACAATGAAGCCAAAAGCTGGTGGGCCATTATCTTTCATCCTAGCTTGCACCCACCCGGCAGACAAGTAAAAACACACACTGGGCTCCAAAACCCACTCATTCAGTGCTCACAAAGCTACTGCCTTATCCGAGTTTCCTAGAATCAAAGGTTTCTAGCTCACTAGACTTATTCACCTCTGTTCCCCATCTCCTTCCTTCTCCCTGCACAAACTCTGCACAAACTGTCTTCTCCTCAGCACTCCACCATCTTGGCTGTTTCTCCTGGCCTCCTCCACGTGGTCTTTCTCTGCTCTCCTCTCTAATGCTAATCTCAGGAACCAAGAGAGCAAGCTCCCGTTCTGCCCCCATTTTATAGTGTAGAAATCAAAACCTTTAATCCAATATACAAATAAGGAAGTCTCTGACACAAAGTCACTTATCTGAGGCATAATGGGATTCCTCATGAGTGCACCACCCCACATCAAAAAGGGTGGGAAAGGCTTAGTCCAAAAACCAAGCCCCAGGCTACAAGGATCCTGCCTGCCCACAGCCTGCCCCAAACACACATTAATATTTTAACAAAGTGAGCATAATATATTTTATCTGCCCAACACATAGTAATTATCCCTTTAAGTAGTGAGTGTTTTTCATGCTCACTGACCCCCAAGAGTGAGTTATTTTCAAAAAATGAAATTAGTTTCAGTTCCAGTTTTATTAACTTAAAATCATATTTGTTTGATAACCAATTTATGGAAGGAAACAAGAAGAATATACATTTGCCTTTATTTTTTTTTCATTTATTTTATTTGTTCATTTTAGAAAGAGTAAGGGGGGGAGGCAGGAAGCATCAACTACCATATGTGCTTTGACCAGACAAGTGCAGGGTTTCGAACTGGCAACCTCAGCGTTCCAGGTTGACGCTTTACCCCCTGCGCCACCATGGGTCAGGCACATTTGCCTTTTTTTTAATGTTACCGTGCACATTTTTAAAATAAAATTTTTTGTTATCTCATGCAATTCTCTTGTACCTCCCATGAGGATGTACATGAATGTTCGTTGGTACTACTCAAAGGGTTATGCAAAGATCTGTGGGGATCAGAACTGTTGGAGTCTTTAGAGATAGGACAGAAGGAGGAGGGGCTAGATAAGAGGTCACACACTAGTCAGTAGCAAGTTTATGACCAGGATCCAGGTATCCATTTAATCTCAAGAAGGATTTTCTATATTCAGAGATTTTTCTATATACAAGTTCTTCTAGGTCACACCTTGCCTGTCACGAGGTAGTATACATGTTTACCTTTACAAAGTCATTAGATAGCTGCGGGGAAATGCTATATAATAAGGCCAAAATCAAACATAAATCCACTTTGGATTACTGGTTTAACTGCTCACCTGCTCCTTGGAGGCATAGGAGGTGAGCTACATACTATTTCAAAATTGGTTTTTTCCAACCCAGAAATCAAGATCAGGATCGTAAGTTTTAACAAATGAATGAAAAGAATGTTTTCTAGAGTAGAAAGAAAGAAGACCCAAATGATCAAGTGAACTGTTAATTGAGAGGGAAGGTCACTGAGTGAAGATTTAAGCTCACTAGTAAGACCCTGAACATGAAGACTGAGCTGCAATGAAAACCAGTTAGAAAGGGAAGGTCAGTCCCTAACACAGAGGTCTGCATATACACTAGGAGCTCCACAAATATTTGCCGGCTGGAATGAAAAGAGAAGAAAAGCAGCTGGGATAGGAAGGAAGGTTATCTGCCGCCTGCAATGCCCCTGTCCTCCACCAGCCTCTGCCTTAGGGGAGCAAGGCTTCGCTAAACTGCCCTGAGCCCCAGGCAAATACTTTATCTTTGCTAAAAGCACCATAAAAATAGTATTCTTCCTTTCTTGGTCTCCACCCTGTTACTTTGGAATTAACTTTATAAAGTTTCTAGAAACAGTGAACAGCTCAAAACCACAATTTCTTTGGCTTCTAGGCAGTACCCTAGCAACCTACTGAGACTTTGGGGGTTTTTTAATAAGGGGACAGAACCCAAAACAGTCTGATTTTTCTGTGGCATAGTCATCATTATATCTTCATTTTAAATACTTTCCAGGGTTTTCCCACTATTTCAAAACATTTAAAACCAGTCTGATAGCCTTTTTAGTTAGTTTTCAAGGGGGCTAGAAATGCCCGAGATAAGGCTGTTACTGGCATAGCCCCCCAAGTCAGAATCAAGGCCTTCCATCTAGAGTTGCCCAACAGACAAAGGGAAACATTCCTGATTGGAAAGAAGAGAATAAGCTTTTGTAAAAGTGTACCTTGGAGATCTTGTGACTTTATATAATAGGCCAGGCAGACAGACTCTGCTGGTGCCAGGTCACAAGACAAAGCTTCCGGAGCCTCAGGCCCCTCTGTTCCTATTCTACTGACAACACACAGAAAGCACTGCTCCATCCTAAGCCACAGAGACAATTCCTGGAGGGGAAGTCGCACCCCTAGGCAGGGGCACTCTTGGCCATACTCTCAGGGCTCCTGAGCATCTCAGGGATCTGGATGGTCTCAGATCTGCTGCTGTCAACCCACCACCCCTTAACTCCATCTTCCTGATCTATTTAAAACTGGGGGTGGGGTGGGGTGGTGAAAAGACAACCAGAGGCTTGGTAATTCCTGAGTGCTCACGAGGGGGCGAAGTAGCAGACTGATCTGCATGTACCCTTGCCATCCTCACCCCATCTTCAAAGTCACCTCTTCACATAGTCTAGACTCAGCTATGTTGCTAGTGAGCTACACATATGTAATCATAAGGAAGTCATTTCCCTGAAGGGGCTACAACTAAGAATAGTTGTAAAGTAAGAGAGTAGGGATGGAGGCCTGTAGGAGATGCCTGTCACTGTCCTCTCCAGTACCGATTATTCTACAACACCCTCTTTTTTTTTTTTTTTTTACAGAGACAGAGAGTGAGTCAGAGATAGACAGGAACGGAGAGAGATGAAAAGCATCAATCATTAGTTTTTCATTGCGCGTTGCAACACCTTAGCTGTTCATTGATTGCTTTCTCATATGTGCCTTGACCGTGGGCCTTCAGCAGATTGGGTAACCCCTTGCCGGAGCCAGCGACCTTGGGTTCAAGCTGGTGGGCTTTTTGCTCAAACCAGATGAGCCCGCGCTCAAGCTGGCAACCTCGGGGTCTTGAACCTGGGTCCTCTGCATCCCAGTCCGATGCTCTATCCACTGCGCCACTGCCTGGTCAGGCTACAACACCCTCTTATAGTGCTGGCTGCCTTCACCATCCATCTTTACAGGTGACTTCAAGTCAGACGTATAATTAACGCTGGAGCAGAAAATAAGCTTCCACACAAAAATGTTTCCAAGTGTCTCTAGGTGACTCAGGTGAAAGAGCAACCATCTCCCATATTGACATTAATGACAGTGTCTGTAAACCCAAATCACAATTCCATGTATTTTCAGGGTGAGACATGAACAGTAGTCTTTTACCATCAGTTGCCTACACAGGATCCTAGGGGGGGAAATTACTTAAAAGAATATCTTCAACTTGACTCCTTTGTATCCCTTCCTCCTCTAACAATGAAAAGTAAATCCCTACAGTAGAGAGGAATCAACTAAGACTCTGTGAGGAGAGCATGCACATGAGTTGAGTTAACAAGATTTCCTAGTCATTCTATCAATCTACAACCGCTAGAGGACAGGGTAGTAAATAAAAATTCCTCCTGGCATCCAAATAGTGAATAAAAACACCTCCTGGCATCCAAATAAATTTGGCCTGCTTGAGTGGTGGCAACTCAGTGTTGATCACTCTTAGAAAATAAAAGATTCACTGTGCTGCCCAGAAAGAAACATCAACCAACTGGCTTCTAGCATCATCCATGCCATGTGATCAAGGGTTATATAAAGGTGCCCTTTCGTAAATGTGTTATCAGTTTTCATTCGGGCAGGAGCAAAGGGGCAGCAAATCATGACAATTATTTAGACATTTGAAGATAAAGTACCTCCAATGTTTCCACAACCTTGTGAATGACATCCCCCAAAGAAAACATCCATAACAGTTCACAACAAACTGACCTCCCAAATACATCATCTGTCTTGGACAGAATGGTTAATTAGCCACATTAATCTTAGATGCTCCATTTCTAAACAGACAGGCTTTATAATCTTAACCCAGAATCTTGGAGTGACTCAGCTGGATGCTTTTGAGATCAAGTACAACCCTTGTACTTTTAAAACCCTTACACTTTCAGAACTCACACTTTTGAAACTGAAGTTCCTTCTGGAGGAACTTGTAAGAGTCACACCATTAGGTGGGACTTTTCATTCAAACTACTTTAGTTTCTTCTATTACTGCATCATGTGATCCCAATCTGCCAAGTATCTTTCACACATAAGAGACTAGAAACAGCCCTGAAAAATACTTTTTAGTTCAAGGGTTTCATGAGTTTCAAGAAAATGCAAGAATCTTCCATTCTTTCTCAGGAAATGTTGACATTACTAGAAACATTTGCTTTGATGGATATTCTTAAACCAGGAGAATTTGTATGTAAAGATGATATTAATTAATGTTTAAGCATTTTCCAGAAGGGTAGTTGGAAAAGAATAGCTATATTCAAATCAAGGTCTATGAACTTCATATTTAAAATGTACAGGCAAAGATTTCAGAATGCAACTTTTTATATGATTTCTATAATTTATATATAGTAAGCTATTAAATTAGACAAACTGAAGAAATGTATAGGGTATAACTCCCTTACCTTCTAACTTCTCCTCCCCCTAACCAGTTATTTCTATCATTTCCAGATGGTTCTACCATTGCTATGTAAACATCAGGGAGGAAAATCACCAGAAATGATGCTAAAAATAAGATGTCTGGACTTCCCACAAAAATTTAATACCTCTCGAAAAACAATTGTAGTCAAACACTGAAAACAAGAAGGTTTTCTCTGTTATTTTCAGTGTTATTTAATAGCACATGCTCTATATTAACCTACACAATATTTGTACAAATAGAAGTTTTCCACTAAAAAAAAAAGTAAATCCTCCTGTGTTTGCAGCAACCCTACACGATCATGAATGTTTTAAGAACTGAAATATATTGACAAAGTGTTAGATTCTCTCTTTAAGGGGAATGTCATTATTCCTGCTATCAACAATGCCCAATACACATAACTAACCAACTGGTAACCAACACCTCAACACAGCTCCTTGACCTTATGGTCATTGTCTTGGTATGGTCCATCTCTTTTCTAGTCAAGAACATAGTCTAGAACATAAGTCTCTACCGTCTTATACCAATAATCTATTAGACTTACAAAATACAAATGGGATCATGCCTCCTTACCTCCTCCCCATCCACTAAGAGCAAGTCTGCCTTCTCCATCCCAGCTTCCTTCTTTCTCGCAGCTCATAAAGCCCTCTTTGCTCTCTTAAGATATTTCACTGTCCACCAAATAAAGAACAAATTCTTTAGCAAGACACATAAACTCTGACCTTGCCTTTCTATGCAGGCTTTCACTTTCCATCCCCTCCCGGTGCCATGAGGTTCTCTCTCTCCCATTCCTCCACCCCCCTTCTTGTCTTGGGGGTAAATCCTGCCCATTCTTTTAGAATCAACTTAAAATTAAATTCTTCTATGACCCCTACACTCAGCCCCAGAAGATTCAGCCTATCAATTCCTCTTCTAAGACCCTGCTGTGCCTTACAGAGCAAATACCAGTTTTCTTATATCTGTGCTATACTGAAATTTTATATCAGCATTCCTCTTCTCTACACAAAAATGGTGAATTCCTTGAGAGCAGAGAGTATATACTGCTTATCCTTGTGCCTTCAGTACTCAAGCACAGGGCCTGGGACATAGAAGGCACACAGTAAAGATACATTAGATAGATGAAAACAAGAATAAAGAAATGGGAAAAACAGATCAACTGCCTCCTTCCCTCCTCCCCATCCACTAAGAGCAAGTCTGCCTTCTCCATCCCAGCTTCCTTCTTTCTCGCAGCTCATAAAGCCCTCTTTGCTCTCTTAACTGCCTTCCATCCCCAGTGCTATATGGTGACCAGTCACCTCTAAGTGAAGGGGTTAGGAAGGATGAGGGGGAGGGTGGTGATTTCCCTAGCACTCCGCCAAGCTCTGCTCTGACATTCTTTAATGGCTCTTTGGCATTTCCACTGTGAGATGGCATGTGAGCACATGTTGCAATCTCTCCTCATGTCCCACCTAGATTCTTAGAAATAACACAAAGATTTTAACAAACATCCAGAACCTTCCAAAGAAAAATGTAGTAGACCAGAAACTAACTAAGTCTTGTGGTGGTTTGTTACAAGGAAATAGACAACTGGATAGCGTCCCTCACAAGTACAGACAACAGAAAGTTATTCACATATACAACTCAGCAGCTGCCACTCGAATGATGGCAGGACAGCCACTCTCAAACCTAGGAAGCTTTAGAAGACATGGTCAGGAGTTGCTAAGGGTATGGCAGACAGGACATCACCACACAGAGTCAGGGCATATGACATCTGAGGTTCCCTCTTAGAATAAGAATCTATAGCCTGAATGGTGGTGGTGCAGTGGACAGAGCATCGACCTGGGGCGCTGAGGTCTCAGGTTTGAAACCCCAAGGTCTTTGGCTTGAGTTTGAACTCATCCAACTTGAGTGCAGGCTTGCCAGTTTGAGTGAGGTATTGCTGGCTTGAGTGTGGGATTATAGACGTGACCCCATGGGCGCTGGTTTGAAGCCCAAAGTTCCCTGGCTTGAAACTCAAGGTCAATGGCTTGAAGCCCAAGGTTGCTGGCTTGAGCAAGTGGTCACTGGCTTGGCTGGAACCCCCGGGTCAAGGCACATATAAGAAATAACCAATGAATAACTAAAGTGCCACAACTATGAATTGATACTTCGCATCTCTCTCCCTTTCTGTCTCTCTCCCCCCACCCCATTTCTCTTGTGCGCCATGTGAAAAAAAAGATTTTATAATGAATATACTGAGTGAAGTGCCTAAGCATTTCCTAGCACCATCTTAACTTAAAAGGGAAGATCATTTTTTCCACTGACGTTTTACCTTTCAGAAAGCTGCCGGATCTGTGGAATTCCCATATACTTGTGGAAGTGCTCCAGAACATTCATCACGCCCTGAAGAAGATTAGCGACTTCCCCATACTGTCTCCGCCTGGTCATGGCTCTGCAAGGAACCAAGAAGTTAAGAACTCTAGAACAACACTAAAGACACATGATACAGATGTGGAACAAACAACTCCGAGCTCGAAAATGGACATTAGCTTGATTTAATAAGCATTTACTGAGTGCTAAAAAAGTATGGTGCTAGGCAGTGGGGGGAAAATAAGACCTGGTCCAAATCTTCAGGGTGACAACATTTAGTCAGGGAGAGAGCCAAATGCACATCTAGCTAACACCTAATAGGAGGAACTGGGTTCTAAACAGAAGTACTAGTTATGTGCAATGGGAGGTACAAATGAATGTGTGAGTAATGAACTCTCTTTGGGCAGGAGAAGGGGAAATCAGGGAAGACCGAATTTGGAGATTTGGGTTGGGTATTATGGGATTAGCAGGCTTTTGACAGAGAACAGAGGTACGGATGTTACTATTTGAGGATTACAGTTTATGAGCAGACCAAACACATCTTCCCAGGATACAACAAAGGGCATTTATGTGCACTTACATATTAACTCAAATCTGCAAGTTTTAAACCAATGTTAAGCAACACCGTGTCAAATGTACCTACTCTCCCTACTGCAAAGGTTAATGAAGCATTAAAAAAAAGGATGCTGATAAAATCAACAGCTACACACAGCAAGGAAGGACAAACTATTAGGTCCAACCAAGTCTTTCATTAAGGTTGGGCTTTTAAATTAAAAGTATAATTTATGACTTCCCTTTAGAGGCGTTTAAAAAGACAGGCTCAAGTTCAAGCCAAGACATGATGTTGCTTTCACTGTCTGATTACATAGTTTGTGGAAAACTGAGCATCTGGGGGAAGAGCCGAGGAAATTGCTCCTCCAGTCTCCCACTGGCCTCTGATCTCTCTGATCACTACTCATAGGAAAATGGATCAGGGTTTGCTGAAACTCACGTAGTGCCTGAGAGAGATCAGGTAGGAGTCTGGCCCCGCCCACAACTTTGGACACCATATCTAAATTTCTGTGAAGATGCACTTTCTCTGTCCACACATGAGACTGCACTGAGGCTGGGGTAGGGGAAATTCTCAGCCTGAGAGAGACCACAAAAGAGAACTGATGCGTCAGGATCTTGCTAATAAAGGTGGCCTTTACACTGCTTCTTTGTGACAAATAACCAGTTCTTCCTTTTAATACTATATCTAATGTCCTCATGTATCATTCTCTATAGCACCTCTATAAACCAAACAGGAAGCTACTGTATTTGAAAAAGGGGGCTGAATGAGAAATACAACACATTCAAGGACAGTGCAACTCAGCCCAACACAAGCAGGAAGTTGCCAAGGCCACGGCTGTAGGGAGGGATTACAGAGCTGAATCACCTTGTGGGCCTCAACAGTAGAGCTCTACCACATTGAAACGATCTGCATTCTTGGAGTCATTCTCCACATTCTTTCTGGGTCCTGTCAGACTCACCTGCATCTCACCTTCAAGTGTCAGGTTATTTGCTAGGTTTGGAACACCAGAGGGCAGAAAGCAAATCTGGTGACTGAACATGAGACGGATTTGAAGAAAGTGGGGCAGGATGGTGAGATGTTCCTGGCTGAGAAGTAAATAAACCTATGAGGCCATTTTCTATATGTGATACATTCATTTCCTGTGGACCCAAAAGAGAAAGTTGACATGGCTTACTCGAGGGAATCGACGCCACCTGCCAACATGTGCAGGTGGTTCAGCGTGGTGATGGAGGTGGTCAGGTGGCGTTTGGCATGATCTAACTGCTTAATATCTCGGGTGATTTCTTTCACCTAAATATTGAAAGCCACAGGAGAAAAAGGAAGAAGGTTAAGAAAGATGTAAAACCAACTGCAAGTTGCTCCACAAGAAAATAAGGCAAATGAAGTGAGGAAAAACCCAGGTTACACCTGAACTAATGTAAAGTAAAACTGAATGTAAACTACAGTTGAAAAATAAAATAAAAAACCCTTCAGTTAGCCCTTGGAGAAAACACAGGCTTTCTCACAATAGATTATCAAAATAATTCCCAATCAGCCCATTAAAATTTTTTTTTTTCTTAAGTGAGAAGCACGGAGACAGATACACTCCCTCATGTGCCCTGACTGGGATCCACCAACCAGGCAAGCCCCCTACTGGGCAATGCTCTGCCCAATTGGGGCTGTTGATTGGCAACCGAGCCATTCCAGTGCCTAAGGAGAGCCATGGATTCATCCTCAGTGCCCAGGGCCAACTTGCTCTAACTGAGCCATGGCTGTGGGAGAGGAAGAGATAAAAAGAGAAGGGAGAAGGGGAGGGTTGGAGAAGCAGATGGGCGCTTCTCCTGTGTGCCCTGACTGGGAATTGAACCTGGGACTTCCACATGCCGGATGACACTCTACCACTGGGCCAACTGGCCAGGGCCCCACTCAAATTTAATTTGGCATTTCTTTTTTTTTTACAGAGTCAGAGAGAGAGTCAGAGAGAGGGCTAGATAGGGACAGGCAGACAGGAACGCAGAGAGATGAGAAGCATCAGTCATCAGTTTTTCATTGTGACACCTCAGTTGTTCATTTATTGCTTTCTCATATGTGCCTTGACTGTGGGCCTTCAGCAGACCGAGTAACCCCTTGCTCGAGCAAGCGACCTTGGGTCCAAGCTGGTGAGCTTTGCTCAAACCAGATGAGCCTGCGCTCAAGCTAGCAACCTCAGGGTCTCGAACCTGGGTCCTCTGCGTCCCAGTCCGATGCTCTATCCACTGCACCACCGCCTGGTCAGGCTAATTTGGCATTTCTTCAACTGACTTTACCCAGGGTTATAAATTCCTCAATTAAGAGAATAAAGGCCCTGGCCGGTTGGCTCAGTGGTAGAGCGTCGGCCTGGTGTGCAGGAGTCCCGGGTTCGATTCCCAGCCAAGGCACACAGGAGAAGCGCCCATCTGCTTCTCTACCCCTCCCCCTCTCCTTCCTCTCTGTCTCTCTCTTCCCCTCCCGCAGCCGCCGAGGCTCCATTGGAACAGAGTTGGCCCGGGTGCTGAGGATGGCTCCATGGCCTCTGCCTCAGGCACTAGAATGGCTCTTGTCGCAACAGAGCAACACCCCAGATGGGCAGAGCATCGCCCCCTGGTGGACATGCTGGGTGGATCCCGGTCGGGCACGTGCGGGAGTCTGTCTGACTGCCTCCGCGTTTCCAACTTCAGAAAATACAAAAAAAAAGAGAGAATAAAATGAACTTTATTTTTCACCACAAATGGGGTGATCCAAATAGAAATATAGAATGGCATATTCAGTGCCCAGGCGCCAGGTATAGACATCTCCTCTTGAACAAGGTCAAGTGCCACTGAGACTACTACATTCAGTACAAATGGGTAGTATTAGTTGGCTAATGCTTTTGAAATGGTCTTTATTTATGGGACTAGGGTTTATTGTCCAATCTCCAGAAAAGAAAGACTTTCAAATCTGAAGAAGATTAAACTGTAAACCCTGTAACAGAAGCTTAAAATGGGATGTCATGAGAGGGGAGGCATATAGCCTTCAGGGAGTGAGAAAGAAATCAGTGGAGTAACGTTCCAACAGTGTTGATCTGGCCAGTCCAAGAGGAAGAAACTGTATTTGGGAATATAAGTACATTTCAGTCACTAGCAAAGCACACTCGACGGTGAAGTGGGAACAATTCTTCAACTCTATGGACACCTAGGTGAAATCATCCACTAAACTGACTGAGTCCGTGTTGACGAAGATACTTTCTGATCAGCAATGTGCTTTCCCAGGCTCTCTGATGCCTGGAAGGAGGGGAGTGCCCTCAGACCAGGCACAAACATCCTAGTCACTGAAAAGACATATCTACCACTAAAAGTGAAAAACCTGGTAGTGAGTTAAGTTCATGTGACCTGATTTTTTAGTTGGACCACCCTGCATGACCTCATAAAGATTATGACCTGCATAGCTTCAGTTCCATACCTATGAACCTGCAAGGTTTTTTTGTAACCAGAAAAAGTAGGGGGGAAAAATGACGGTAATAATAGTTTCCATTCATTGAGCAGCTAACACCAGTCTAGTACTATGTTCCGTGCTTTCAATATACTTAATTCTTATAACCCTTAGAGCTAGAGGTTATTATTCTTATTTACAGTTGAAGAAACTGGAATTCAGAGACATTACATTATGTAGTCAGAATCTGGGCCCAGGGGTGCCATTCACTGTGCCTCCCACGGAGTATGAGTGGGTGAGGCTGGATACCTGGTCAGCAGCAGGGCCTGCGGACAGCATCACCAGAGGATGCAGATTTGCAGAGAGAGAACTTAATCAAAACCATAAGCATGAATCATGGGTAGGATACATCCACCTCCCAGATCCAGGACTGATTTCCATTTGATAACAAGTTACATATAATATATCTTAATAATGCCTTCTGTTCACTAAGCAACCACCGCAAGCCTAGTACTATGCGTGACATAAAATACGTGATATAAACAAATGCCAGAAGAAGGACTTCAAAATAACTAGGGAACAGTTTTGGGGAAAGGAGAAGAAGAAAACTTTTCCTATTTAAACACAGGGCTGCCAATGGAGAATGAAGGAAATGTGAGTCACTGCATCTTCCTCCTGAACTAATTGAGGATATACTCAAAGGGTCTTCAAACGGTACAGATGTGAGTACTGTGGTTGGCAGCAAAAGGGAGTAAAAGCCCATTCATGAGTGTAACTGGACGAGATGCAAACTTCCTCTTCTGGTACAAAAATGTTCGGAAGAGACCTAAACTCACCATTTGCTCTGATTTTTCTGCTTTGTCTTTGATATCTTTGATTTTGCCGAAGAGTTGCTGGATTGCTTTCTGGGCCTCTTCAAGTGCCTAGAATAAAAAAAAATAGATGAAAAGCTAGACAGCACCAGTCCGTACACTCTAATCAAGCCCAGCTTCAGAAAAAAATTAATAAAATTCTCTTGATCCATTGCACTTACGCTGATAAATTTTACTGGACAAAAGTAGTAGAGATAGAGTCCAGCATTCGGATACAGGCAAACACTCAGGATTGTTGCCAATATGCATCATAAAGTGTTTTTTTTCCCCCATAAAGTTTTAATTTAAAAACTAAACTATTTCCCTCTATCTCAGTGATTACTACATGTATTGATGACAACAAATAAACAGAACATGCACATCTGTGCATGTGTGTGAGTGCATGCACGCAAATGTGTGCAGTAACCTTCAAAATGTGGAGAGAGATAGAGGCTGGGGGCAGGAGAAGCTCTGAATTTTGGAAGTTCCAAAAGACTGTGCCTTCAAAAATCACAACTGTCCGTGGGGTCTCCAGAACTGCAGCAAACCTTAGAGATATGTACAGCACCCCACTCAGAAACCAATGAAATGAACTTAGAAAGGGACATTTAAAGCTAACGGTAAGCCTAATGTTTCCACTGAAAACAGACAAAGCCCTGGCCATGTAGCTCAATTGGTTAGGGTGTCATCTAATACACCAAGGTTGCAGGTTTGATCCTTGGTCTGGACACATATAAAATCAATCAATGAATACATAAACAAGTGGAAGAAGAAATCAATGTTTCTCTCTCTCTCTCACTCCTTTTCTCTCTCTCTAGAATCAATAATAAGAAGAAAAAATGTTAATAAAACGTACAAAGAAGAATGCCACACATTAAGAGTATTACAACCCACAGTAGCTCCTGTGAGTAGGGGAAGCAATAATCAGGGATCTGTGAGGGTACAAAAGCCACACACGTGTACAACATATGTACTTATAAAAGCTGCAGCAGCCAAAGGAAGAACTCATGCTTCACTTCATCAAAAGCTCTTTGTTTATTCTGGATTTAAGAGTGGCCTGTCCTAACTGGGCCTCACTAGCCCTTTATAAATGTAACCCTAGAGCTGTGTGTGGCCATCTTTGCCTGCAGAGAAAATCAGCCAGCCTCCCTGGGAAGGACACCCTGGCAGAGGGAAGAGGAAAGCGAAACTGAGATGAAGGGAGGAAGACAAAAGCCCTGACAGAATTAGCTGAACCTCTGAATTCAGCCACAGCCTATGGTTTGTACCTCGAGACTATGAATTCATACATTTTCTCTTTTGCTTAAAAAAGTCCTCAAAAACTGAACTTAAGTTGTCTGCTTCTGCAAGAAATTCCTTTCTTGTTAGAGGTAGGAACTTCATCTACCTTTCCTCCTCAGGTTTCCCGAGCCGACCACTTCTGATATTGGGACCCTTTCTCATTCTGACTGCCCTGCCCTGCCTACAACTCAACTCCAAACGCGGCTTTCTCCTGACCTTCCACCTCCTCTGGGGCTTCCAGGAGTTTTACATGTGGGGACAAGGCGGCTAAGCCGGTGCATGTGGCTATTTTATGGCTTCTGCAATGTATGTCCAGAAGCTCCTCTGAAAAGGCATCCCTTAGCCCACTTGCTGCCAGGTCTGAGGTGACGCTGTTCCAGCAGCTGCTCCACCACCTCCTGGGCAGAGGGTATACTCTGCTGGATCACTTTACTTACATCTACAAAGGTGTGTGAGCAGAGGCGCTTTCTACTTGTAATTTCTGCCACTTGGACACAGGTATTTTAATCATTGGAAAGTTTGGTTTTGGAGTCGGAAAAGGAACTGTGGAATGGAACTGGGTCATGCTAAGCAGCTCCTTTCAATCCCATCCCGCCCAGAAAGGATGTCTCTCTCAGCAACTGTTTCCACCCGGCTTCCTCCAGTCCCATCTCTCCCGTTTCAGGACTCGGCAGTCCTGAAACAGCTGTGGTGTCATGAGACAAGCTTCCCTTCTGCAGCCGAAGACAGCAGTCTGAGGCCTGCCACTGCTGGCCGGCTAGCTAGGCCTCTTTGGGCAGCAGTGTCCTTGTCAGACAAGTGATAATGATGGCACTTATTTCCAGGGTTGCTGGGAAGATTTAATGACATAATAAGTGTAAAGAGCCGCATGAATATTAGGTTTATTTCCAGGAGTTATGAGCAAATGCATGTATGCATATATGTATAGAAAAATATACATATATAAAAAAATATATATATATATACATATATAATCTCCTCTGACAACACTTCCCTTCTCACACACAGCCCTCTATCTGACACATACTGCTTTTAGCCCTCCCTGAGTGAATCCATGCCCACCCATTCCACCTCCCCACCCCTCTTCATTAGCACTAATCATCAGGGAAATGCAAATCAAAACCACAATGAGATAACACCTCACACCTGTCAAGATTGGCTATTATCAAAAAACAATGAACAGGCCCTGGCTGGTTGGCTCAGCAGTAGAGCGTTGGCCTGGCGTGTGGGGGACCCGGGTTCGATTTCCGGCCAGGGCACATAGGAGAAGCGCCCATTTGCTTCTCCACCCCCCTCCTTCCTCTCTGTCTCTTCCCCTCCTGCAGCCAAGGCTCCATTGGAGCAAAGATGGCCCGGGCGCTGGGGATGGCTCCTTGGCCTCTGCCCCAGGCGCTCGAGTGGCTCTGGTCACGGCAGAGCGATGCCCCAGAGGGGCAGAGCATCGCCCCCTGGTGGGCAGAGCGTAGCCCCTGGTGGGCGTGCCGGTGGATCCCGGTCGGGCGCATGCGGGAGTCTGTCTGACTGTCTCTCCCCGTTTCCAGCTTCAGAAAAATACCAAAAAACAAAAAAAAACCCCAAAAACAAAAAAAAACAATGAACAGTAAGTGCTAGTGGTGAGGTGGAGAAAAGGGAACCCTAGTCCTAGCCTAACCAGTCAGTGGTGCTGTGGATAGAGCGTCAGCCTGGGACACTGAGGACCCAGGTTTGAAACCCCAAGGTTGCCAGCTTGAGCGTGGGCACATCCGGCTTGAGTGCAGGATTGCTGGCTTGAGCACGGGGTCACTGGCTTGAGCATGGGATCATAGACATGACCCTATGGTTGCTGGCTTGAAGTCCAAGGTCGCTGGCTTATGCAAGGGGTCACTGGCTTGGCTGGAGGCCCCTGGTCAAGACACATATGAGAAAGCAATCAATGAACAACTGAAGTGCTGCAACTATGAGTTGAGGCTTCTCATCTCTCTCCCTTCCTGTCTCTCTCTCTCTAAAAAAATAAATAAAATAAAAATAGAACTACCAAATGACCCAGTAATTCCACTTCTGGGTATCTACCCAAAGAAAACTGAAACACTACTTTTAAATTTTTTAAATTTTATTTATTTATTCATTTTAGAGAGGAGAGACAGAGAGGGAGAGAAAGAGAAGCAGGAAGTATTAACTCCCATATGTGCCTTGACCAGGCAAACCCAGGGTTTAGAACCAGCAATCTCAGTATTCCAGGTCGGTGCTTTATCCACAGCGCCAGTAGTCGGCAAACTCATTAGTCAGCAGAGCCAAATATCAACAGTACAATGACTGAAATTTCTTTTGAGAGCCAAATTTTTTAAACTTAAACTATATAGGTAGGTACATTCCTTATCGAGGTCGCGCCCTCACATGATATTTTGTGGAAGAGCCACACTTCAAGGGGCCAAAGAGCCGCCGCATGTGGCTCACAAGCTGCGGTTTGCCGACCACTGCACTCCGCCACCACAGTCAGGCCAGAAACACTAATTTGAAAAGATATATACACCTCTATGTTCATTACAGCATTATTTATAACTGTCAAGAAATGGAAGCAACTTAAGTGTCCACTGAGAGAAGAATGGATAAAGAAAGTATGATGTATATATATAATGGAATATGACTCAGCTATAACAAAGAATGAAATCTTGCCATCTGCAACAACATGAATGAACCTAGATATTATGCTGAGTGAAATAAGTCAGACAGAAAAAGACAAACACTGTATGATTTCACTTATATGCAAAATCTAAAAAACAAAATAAACAAACATACAAAATAAAACAGAAACAGGCTCATAGAAACAGAACAAAGTGTTGACTGCCATGGAGGGCTGCTGAGAGAGAAGGAGGGAGATTAAGAAGTACAAACTGCCCTGGCCGGTTGGCTCAGCGGTAGAGCGTCGGCCTAGCGTGCGGAGGACCCGGGTTCGATTCCTGGCCAGGGCACACAGGAGAAGCGCCCATTTGCTTCTCCACCCCTCCGCAGCGCTTTCCTCTCTGTCTCTCTCTTCCCCTCCCACAGCCAAGGCTCCATTGGAGCAAAGATGGCCCGGGCGCTGGGGATGGCTCTGTGGCCTCTGCCTCAGGCGCTGGAGTGGCTCTGGTCGCAACATGGCGACGCCCAGGATGGGCAGAGCATCGCCCCCTGGTGGGCAGAGCGTCGCCCCTGGTGGGCGTGCCGGGTGGATCCCGGTCGGGCGCATGCGGGAGTCTGTCTGACTGTCTCTCCCCGTTTCCAGATTCAGAAAAATGAAAAAAAAAAAAAAAAGAAGTACAAACTGCCACTTATGAAATAAGTCATTAATATCATAATAAGTATGTATGGTGACAGATTACTAAACTTATTGTGATGATCACTTCATAAAGTACATAATAAATGTTTAATCACTATGTTGTAAACTTGAAATTAATATAGTATTGTATGTCAACTATAATTAAAAATAAATTTTAAAAATTCTCTTCCATGTTTCTAACAGTCACCTCTTCAAAACCAGGATTCAAAATTTTTTGAGCCTGACCAGGCAGTGGCGCAGTAGATAGAGCATCGAACTGGGATGCCGAGGACCCAGGTTTGAGACCCCGAGGTCACCAGCTTGAGCACGGGCTCATCTGGTTTGAGCAAAGCTCACCAACTTGGACCCAAGTTCACTGGCTCGAGCAAGGGGTTACTCAGTCTGCTGTAGCCCCACGGTCAAGGCACATGTGAGAAAGCAATCAACGAACAACTAAGGTGTCGCAATGCGCAACGGAAAACTAGTGATTGATGCTTCTCATCTCTCTGTCCCTGTCTATCTGTCCCTGTCTATCTCTCTCTCTGACTCACTCTCTGTATCTGTAAAAAAAAAAAAAAAAAAAAAAAAAATTGAGCATTGCTGACCACTATTAACACCCAACCTTAGATTTCATAAGATTATGACAAACCAGTATCAAGTTCTGACAAAAGAAAAATAAGGAATACATTTTTTACAAGGGAATAAATTATCAGATGTCTAGTTATAACCAAAAAGAGTGAACCTTCAAAATAAAATGCTGAACATAGCTACTGATCACATGCAAATTTCTGCTGTCTCCCATGGCCTAGTTCAAGTGCTACTTCTTTTCCATCCTTTCCCCCCACTTCCTCTTCCCTTCCAACACCTTCTCCCATGAACATATATGAAGCATGCTGTAGAATCCATTCATTCATCTTCTGAGTGTCCATGGTCCTTTATGTATATAGTACTTAACATTTGTAATAATTTTTTTGTGGGTCTTTTGGTTGAACTATGTAATCCTAGAAGGAAGGGACATGTCTCACTCATTGTGACTCCCCAATACCTAACGTAGTGCCCAGAATAATATGGTGGCTGTTCAATACATGCTTATTAAGTTGAATTTATAACCAATCAATCATGGTGTACACAAACACCGACACACCCTCCATCTTTGCTCTCAGGGATAGTCAGGCAACACACTAGCCATAGTAGTTATGGCTGTGCCAGCATTTAAACTGCAGACCTTCTTTTTTTTTTTTGTATTTTTCTGAAGTTGGAAATGGGGAAGTAGTCAGACAGACTCCTGCATGCGCCCAACTGGGATCCACCCGGCACGCCCACCAGGGGGCGATGCTCTGCCCATCTGGGGCATTGCTCTGTTGCAACCAGAGCCACTCTAGCACCTGAGGCAGAGGCCATGGAGCCATCCTCAGCGCCCGAGACAACTTTGCTCCAATGGAGCCTTGGCTGCAGGAGGGGAAGAGAGAGACAGAGAGGAAGGAGAGGGGGAGGAATGGAGAAGCAGATGGGCGCTTCTCCTCTGTGCCCTGGCTGGGAATCAAACCCAGGACTCCTGCATGCCAGGCCGACGCTCTACCACTGAGCCAACCGGCCAGGGCTGCAGACCTTCTTAAGCAACATAATTCAGTTTTGCAATTTTCACATACTGAACAAAATGCTGAGTTAATTAACCTAGGAAATTATATAGGAAAAAATTTTAACTTGCCATCCTATCAAATTTTCTAAAGTTGTTGCTATAATAGTAAATTATAATAAATTAATGTTTTGGATATATATGTAGAACTTCATCTACCTCAAAAGCCCTCTACATATAACAGACATTTTTCAATGAAGATCTCATAATAATCTATATGTTTTTAGATTTGAGAAATTTCAGATATTTTTAAACATTAGATTATAAATTATTTTTCTGAGGTAATTACAAAATTATTTTTCCTTTAGGCTATGTTCCTTAAGATCTAGAACCAATTTTAATATCCACTTTATTCAATCAACAAACACTGCAGTAGAGATATAGAGATTAAAAAATAATTCCTGCTCTCAGGGAGTTTATAACCTAGTAAGGCAAACAGATAGGCTAATAAACCATAAGAACACTGAGATATGATAAAGATATGTACAGAGTGTTGGGGAGCCCAGAAGGACCATCACCAATCCTGGCTTGTTTTGTTTGGTAGGAAGAGAGAGAGAAGGAAGGGAGATCCAAAAAGTCTTCCGGGAGGAGATCACAACTTCGCAACTTACCATTTGGGGAAGAGTGTTTTAAAATAAGTTATAACAGTTCTGAGTACCAAATAAAATGCTATTTTTCAAATCCAAACTCTATCATGAGCAAATTATCAATTTCCAGTAACAGACCTTATAAGTGAAGACCACCTATATCTGAACTGCTACTCGGAATTCCTATAGCAGTCCTAGTCTCAACTATTGATACATCAGTCAGTAGTTCATTAATTCACTCCTTCAATCACTGAACATCTTCCATGTACCAGGCATTATTCTAGGTACTGGGAATCCAATGGTGGATGAGACAGACGTGGTCCCACTCTCTGTCCTCAAGGAACTTACTCTGAGAAATGGCTTACTGGATAGAGCATCATGCTGGTGTGCTGAGGTCATGGGTTTGATCCCAGGTCAGGGCACATGAGAAGCAACCAATGAGTGCACAATTAAGTGGAAAAACAAGTTGATGCTCCTCTTTCTCCCCTACTTCATTCCTCCCTCCCCCCCCCCCTCAAATGAAAGAATTTAAAAAAAGAAAGAAAAATAGTTCACATTTCAGGCGCTGGTGGGTCTATCAGTGGATAGAGCACTATCCCTGTGCGCCAAGGTCATGGGTTCAATCCCAATCAGGGCACATACAAGAAGCAACCAATGAATGCTCTGAATTCTGTCACTAACTCCAGACACATTTTATAAACAGTTCAAAAACAGCATCACACTCACTGTAACTGTTATCTACTTGGCTGATATGGAGTCTAAAGCCCACGCTGCTGCAAGGGCTCAACAAATTCTGCAACCAGTGGCATCTTCTAAGAAATGCTGGGTCGTCGGAGGACCCGGGTTCGATTCCCGGCCAGGGCACACAGGAGAAGCGCCCATTTGCTTCTCCACCCCTCCGCCGCGCTTTCCTCTCTGTCTCTCTCTTCCCCTCCCGCAGCCAGGGCTCCATTGGAGCAAAGATGGCCCGGGCGCTGGGGATGGCTCTGTGGCCTCTGCCTCAGGCGCTAGAGTGGCTCTGGTCACAACATGGCGATGCCCAGGCAGAGCATCGCCCCCTGGTGGGCAGAGCGTCGCCCCTGGTGGGCGTGCCGGGTGGATCCCGGTCGGGCGCATGCGGGAGTCTGTCTGACTGTCTCTCCCTGTTTCCAGCTTCAGAAAAATGAAAGAAAAAAAAAAAAGAAATGCTGGGTCGTGACACAAAATAACACTACAGAGGCCTCTGCAGGCACTGCCTACCAGAAAGGACACTTTTGGGGCAAAGCTTGCACAGAATTCTGTGATATTGTTGATCATGTCATGTTATAATGATGCTCTTACTGGAATTATAACCACTGTCTTTTGTCAAACACCCTGAGAAATATGATATTCAGTGAAGAAAGGCAAGAAGGGCCAAGCTAAGGTCTGAAGAAATGTACAATCCTGTCTCCGAGAGAGGGTTTCTCTCTCCAGTTCTCTCTTATTCTCAATCTGGCAGCCCACCAGAGAGCTATCTCTGCTGAAGGTACCACTTTTTTCTTCCAGCAAACAAATAAGACTCACACGATCTTACATTTCAGTCTTAAAGAAAGATAAACGGTCTGCCAGATTTTTTTTTCAGGCTGGAATGCTTTTGCTTGTTGTAACTATGTACTGAGGTCAAGGAAATTTAATATAATTCATTTTCCAGAGTCAAAAAGATTCTTCTGAAGCAGTCACTCCATCAAGCAAGTCCATTCTCCATACATATCCTAATATTTGCTAATTTCTAGTAATCAGTTAACAAGAAGAGCATTTTGTGATTAGGAGTATCCTAAGATCTACAAAAGGTTAAGATTTTATTTTTTTAATACTAAAATACTTTTACTACCTGGCTACTCAGAAAATGTGCTGAAAGAAAGATTCTGGAATTATCCTTAGACACTCTTAAAAATAAAATGGAGCTGCTCTTCCTTTCCAAGCTGTATGTGGATTAAAAACAGAACTAATCACCCAAAAATGTCTGCTTTTCATCTACCCTTACTGGAGTTTCCGAACTAAACACGAGCGTGGCTGCAGCCTGCATTCGAGGGCGGAAGGAGTTACTGTACTGGTCCTCTTTAGTAACTCAAATTCTGCAATCGGGAGATTGAAAGCAACCCACTGAGCCAGCCTAGATGATGCAGCAGAACCAATTACACTATCTCCGTATTTCTGTGCATCATTAACTGTAACTTTTTTTTAAAATTCATTTTAGAGAGGAGAGGGAGAGACAGAGAGAGAGGAGAGACAGAAGGGGGGGAGGAGCTGGAAGCATCAACTCCCATATGTGCCTTGACCAGGCAAGCCCAGGGTTTCGAACCAGCGACCTCAGCATTTCCAGGTCGACGCTTAATCCACTGTGCCACCACAGGTCAGGCCATTAACTGTAACTTATTTTTCATTTTCCATGCCTCCTGAAGCAGACTGCATAGGCTCCCAAAGCCACTCCGGGTCATGTACACAGAAGACAAGCAGTATGGAACCTGGCACAGGCTTGATTCTTCTTTCATCTTTTTTTCTTTTTGTTTGTTTTTACTTATTTACTTTTATTTTATTTTTTTACAGTTTGAAAAAAATGCATTGTATTAGTAAAAGCAAGTATTTTTGAACCAGCAGACTGGGATTTGAATGTTGGTCTTTCCACTTACTGTGTAATCTCTGTCAAGCCACTTAACTTCTCGAAGGCACAGGCTCACCACGTTGAAAACAGGAATCAGAGCACCTATCTCAAAGGCTTTAGTTACAAAAGAATACAGGGCATAGTAATGAGCACCGTGGAACTGTTGACCCAGTACCCCTCCTTCCTCCTGGGAATCCTCTTTTCACCCAGAATTTCTGTGTTCTTCCAGAGTCTGCTGTCCCAGAGGCGAACCAGACTCCAGCTGGGCCAGTTTTCCTATGACTTTCCAGGATGAATGAAGAGAGAGTTCATCTATCTCTCTCAGAGGTGGGAACTCCAAGATGTGAAACTGAGTTAGATAGCAGTAAGGTTCCCCAGTGAGGGAGGGGTTGGTCTCCAGGTAGGGAGAAGCCTAAGTGTTACTCCAGCCCTGGGCTCAGTTGTTCGACAAGCCCAGCTGCAACACTACCCTTTAACCACCCGACGGTTCAACCTCTTCTTCAAAACAAGACACAAGAGCCTTCCAAATAATCCACCCCTTTTGCCTAGGGCAGTTTGAATTGGGATTTTGTTTTCCTGATGGAGGACTCAACTCAAAAAAGGGACTCATTAAATGGCAACTTTTAATATTATTCCCAGATCTTCCAGATGGAACACCGTATTTCGGATAAGAGCCAAAGGTGTCAACTCATCTTGTAGAGCTTTGTAAGTAAGCTGATTAAGTTCAACATCTGCAGGCAGAAGCATAAGAGTGGCTCATGGATCATGGGGCTGGTTTCTTCAAACCACGCTAAAAATGAGACATTCTCCAGAAAAGAAAGTTGCAATCTTTTGTTTGATCCTTAAATAAAAAGTGAGTGCCGCCCTGGCCAGACAGCTGTTGGTTAGAGCATCATCCTGATATGCAGAGGTTGCTGGTTTGATCCCTGGTCAGAATACATACAGAAACAGATCAAGGTTTTTGTCTTTTTCCCTGCCCCCCAAGATTAATAAATTAAAAATTTGAAAAAGTGAGTGCCTACTATATGTACTGTGCTAGATACTGAGAGAAAAAGACCCCTAATTGGGAACATATCTTTAAAGAGACTGTAAGAAATACATGTAAGAATCAGATAAAACTATAACATAAGAACGATACAAAGAGATATAAGTAGCAACTGCCGGAATCATTTGGAAAACAAGGGACTGCTTAAGAGAAATAAAATATTGCTGAGGACTAGCAGATCTGATGAGCCCTAAACAGTGGCCCCTTGACATCTACTAAAGGTAGACACCTAGTGTTAAGTAAACTCTATTAATGGAATGTCCCTTCTTTTGATACCGCTGGCCACTGAGGTACCTCATAGAGCTGCTGCTATGGAAAGAGGTTATCACCAGCTGGAGCAGAAGTGCTTTTTCAAAAAACTTTTATTGATTGATTTTTGGGAGGCAGTAAGGGGTTGTGGTGCTAGAGAGAAAGATCAATTTGTTGCTCCACTTATTTACACATTCATCAATTGATTTCTGTATGTGCCCTGATGGTGTATCAAACTCAGCCTTCCTGACGAGGGATCAAATTTGTAATTGTGGTGTATCTATCTGGATGATGCTCTAACCCAGTGTTTTTCAACTGTTGGTCTGCGGACCAGTCTACCAGAAAAGTATTAACTGCCTTGATGTATGAAGATCATAGACCCAAAGATCTTACTTGAATTTGCTTATGTTCATGGTGATTTCTGCCTTATCGGTCCCCAAAATACTTCTCCTATTTTCACTGGTCCTCAAGTATAAAAAGGTTGAAAACCACTGCTCTAACCAACTGAGCAAAGTGCTTTAAGAGGTTTCAACAATAATAACAATGCAACTCATTCACCTTGATGGTACCAAACAGTAGCAGAGGCGACAGGAATCTCAGAGCTGTGGATGACTAATGTGCCCAGCCTCAGGCTTCCCTGTGTCCTTGAATGCAACAGGTACCTTCTAGATTTGATAGCCCTGGTCAAAGGCCAGATGGGCACCCATCAGATGGGCATCATTAGTGTTAATACTAATTCCTCCACAGCTCATTCTGAAACCTTAAATATAAAGGGGCTTTATTTAAAGCATAGATTTCTTTCTAAGTTTGTAAACCAAAAGAATGTAAAGAGCAAAAGCAGTAATTCACACCGTATTTGTTAAAATGCTCTGTTCCACCTAAGTTATTTTTATTTATGATTTCTGCAAATCACATCCACTAAAAATGTGAACCAAAGAGTTCATTTTTATTGTTCTTGGGAGACAAGCCAGAAGTTAAAATCATGAGACAAGGCTGGAACACAAACTCAGCAGTGCCCAAACAAGACTGAACATTGACATTTTCAAGTGCTGCTTATATCTGTTATCACCCATAACTTAACACGCCAGCCCTGAGATGGCTGAGAGTGGTGAACGCACTCATGCACAGCTTCCTCTGATGAAATGTAATCCTTGAGGATAACTGCATTTAAAGCAACAGCCCCAAATGGCAAAAGAGAAAAAAATGTTTGTTGTGTTTTTTTTTTGATAAAGAGACATAGAAAGGGACAGACAGACAGAAAGGGAGAGAGATGAGAAGCATCAATTCTTGTGTGGCACCACAGTTGTTCATTGATTGCTTTCTCGTATGTACCTTGATCAGGGGGCTCCAGCCAAACCACTGACCCCTTGCTCAAGCCAGCGACCATAGGCTTCAAGCCAGTGATCTTTGGGCTCAAGCCAATGACCATGGGGGTCATGTCTATGAGCCCATGCTCAAGCCAGTGACCCCATGCTCAAGCTGGTGAGCCTGCGCTCAACCTGGCGACTTCGGGGTTTCAAACCTGGGTCCTCTGTGACTCAGTCTGACACTCCATCCACTGCGCCATTGCCTGGTCAGGCTAAGAAGAAAATGTTTAAGCAAAAGTCTCAGCTGCTTTTGCTGAATAAAAGGTACAGAAAGTCAGTACTTTCAGAAACGGGGCACATTTGTACACGTTAACAAAAGGATGACTTCCCCCAAAGAGCTAGGACTTCCCAGCTGCCAAGTTAAATTCTGATCCCCCATATCTTACTATGTTACTTCTTACTTTAGTCACTTAGTAACTCTCATTTATATTATGAGTTTTCATTAAGGAGAAAACATCTTTTGGTGGGGACATCTGGACGTTCCTTCACTTGATTTTCAGACATACCTCTATCCCATACCATTAGGATTTCATCTGAGCAATTTTCTCCTCCTATTTCATTTAACCCTTTGAGTAATACGAATGTTCGTGTACGTCCTCATGACTCCTGACCATCCAGAGTATGATCGTACTAAATTTTATTTTTTTATTTTTTTACAGAGACAGAGAGAGAGTCAGAGAGAGGGATAGACAGGGACAGACAGACAGGAATGGAGAGAGATGAGAAGCATCAATCATTAGTTTTTCGTTGCGCATTGCAATACCTTAGTTGTTCATTGATTGCTTTCTCATATGTGCCTCGACCGCGGGCCTTCAGCAGACCGAGTAACCCCTTGCTCGAGCCAGCGACCTTGGGTCCAAGCTAGTGAGCTTTTTGCTCAAACCAGATGAGCCTGCGCTCAAGCTGGTGACCTCGGGGTCTCGAACCTGGGTCTTTTGCATCCCAGTCCGACGCTCTATCCACTGTGCCACTGCCTGGTCAGGCTGTACTAAAATTTTTATTTTAAAAATGTGTAAGGTGACATTAAAAAAAAAAGCAAATGTATGTTCTTCTTGTTTCCATAAATTGGTTATCAAACAAACATGATTTTAAGTTAATAAAACTGTAACTGTAACTAATTTCATTTTACAAAAAAACCCCTCATTCCCGGGGGTCAGTGAGCATGAAAAAAAACTCACTACTCAAATGGTTAATTTCACCTCTTTAGGACCACAGGTGTGCAGTCAACACAGTAGTCTCCATTCATCACTGAGCTCATCTCGGCCATTTCTTCATTATGCTGAGAGGGACCCAGTTGGTTAATGAAGCCATGGGTACTGTCACCACTTGGATCCCCTTGTGAACCAGTTAACTTTTCAAGAGTCTGCAAATGGAAAAAAGTGGCTCCTTCCCAAATCTGCTTTTAAAGTTTGTCATTGTTAGGCCCTGGCTGGTTGGCTCAGTGGTAGAGTGTTTATCAGAATGTGGATGTCTCAGGTTCAAATCCCGGTCAGGGCACACAGGAGAAGCAACCATCTGCTTCTTCACTCTTCCCTCTCTCCCTTCTCTCTCTCTTTCCCTCCTACAGCCAAGGCTTCACTGGAGTAAGTTGGCCCGGGCGCTGAGGATGGCACCTCAGGCGTTGAAACGGCTCCATTTGCAACAAAGCAATGGCCTCAGCTGGGCAGAGCATCTCCCCCTAGTGGGCTTGCCGGGTGGATCCTAGTCAGGTGCATGCGGGAGTCTGTCTCTCTGCCTCCACACTTCTCACTTAAGAAATATACAAAAAATAAATAAAAATTAAAAAATAAAGTCTGTCATTGTTATAAAGAGAATTTGATAAGGACAAGTATGTAGCATACTGGGAATCAGAAAATCTGTACCCACAATTAACTTACTGAGTGATCTGGGGCAAGTCACAGAACCTATCTGAGCCTATTTCCTCATCTGTAAAATGGAGAGAATAACACCTATGTGGCTGAATTCATGTCTTGTAAGGATCAAGTAAAATAATATTTGCGATATTTTGTAGAATGTAAGATATTACAATCAAGACAAATGACTCAAAATGTACCTTCTGCCAAAACAACTCAAAATGTGCCTTTGCTTATAGTGAATGAGTCAAGAAAGACATATGAGTTTTCCAAGAGTACATTCTTTTTTTTTTTTTTTAATTTATTCATTTTTAGAGAGGAGGGAGAGAGAGAGACAGAGAGGGAGAGAGAGGAGAGAGAGAAGGGGGAAGGAGCTAGAAGCATTAACTCCCATATGTGCCTTGACCAGGCAAGCCCAGGGTTTCGAACTGGCGACCTCAGCATTTCCAGGTCGACGCTTTATCCACTGCGCCACCACAGGTCAGGCCTCCAAGAGTACATTCTTAATTCCAGAGGTCTGGACAGCCCCAGGGCTGATGACTGCATTAGAACTTGACCACAGGATGCTAAACCAAGTCACCAGAAATCATCAAAGGTCAGAATCTCCAGGTAATCAATGCAAAAAAACAGTGTAGAACTTGGCCTAGCATAAACAATATCATATAAATAACAGCTCTCTGTCCCTACTGTTCTCATGTGACTAGGGACAAGAAAAGTTCAGAACTATGACAAGGATAAGTAATTAGGTCTGAGGTGGGGTGAAATACGTGGATCACCATATATACTTGTCAGCGTATGTGTCTCCAGAAGAAATGTCCCCCCATTCTAGTTGGGGGCCATTATAAAAGAGTATTAATATACGTATTTTGCTTAACATCCATAAGGTATCACCTACCTAGAAATGAACATGGCATCTGTTCAGAGTCCACAATATAACATGGAAACAAAACCCAGAAATCCTGGCATGTGATCCAATACAATAGGAAGGATGGTAAATGTCTTGTATGTTTTAGAGCTTCAATCTAGACCAGTGGTTTCCAGCTGATATGCCACAAGAATTTTTTTTTTTTTAATTTTTTAAATTTTATTTATTTTTTACAGAGACAGAGAGTGAGTCAGAGAGAGGGACAGACAGACAGGAACGGAGAGAGATGAGAAGCATCAATCATTAGTTTTTCATTGTGCGTTGCAACACCTTAGTTGTTCATTGACTGCTTTCTCATATGTGCCTTGACCACAGGCCTTCAGCAGACCGAGGAACCCCTTGTTGGACCCAGCAACTTTGGGTTCAAACTGGTAGGCTTTTGCTCAAACCAGATGAGCCCGCGCTCAAGCTGGCGACCTCGGGGTCTCGAACCTGGGTCCTCTGCATCCCAGTGCGACGCTCTATCCACTGCGCCACCGCCTGGTCAGGCGCCACAAGAATTTTTAAAACACATAATACCTAGCTCTGGCTGGGTAGCTCTGGTTACAGCATCATCCCAACGTGCCAAGTGTTGGGCAAACAAGTGTGCTAGGCTTGCTAGCTTGTACTTTGCCTGGTTGGTGTATGAGCACGGGGCAGCACTACGTGTGGAGAGTCTATGTAAGGCTGTAGGTGCTTGTCCTCAGGGTGGCAGATTGTAGATTGCGGATTGCCTGCCGCCACTGGGAGGCGCCATTTTTTCTATTACTTGCTGAGGAAGGGGTTCCTGTTCCCCGCCTGCTAGCTTGTCAGCCGAGAGAAAGAAAGAAAGAGAGAATGAGAGAGGGAGAAAGGCGGTTTTCCCTGCCTGCTTGCTCATCCGCCATTGCAAGACTATAATAAGTAGAATGTCTCACCATTTTCTAGCTTCACAGTTCCTTTACCGTCTGCCTAAATCCAATGTAAACCTGCATGGCCACAGCCACTGGCCTTACACCAAGGTTGCAGGTTTGATCCCCAAGAATCAACCAATGAATGCATAAATAAAGTAGAACAACAAATTGATGTTTCTCTCGCTCTCAAAATTAATAAAATTTTTTTTAAAAAAACATGCAAAACCGCTCTGGCTGGTTGGCTCAGTGGTAGAACGTTGGCCTGGCGTGCAGGAGTCCCGGGTTCGATTCCCGGCCAGGGCACACAGGAGAAGCGCCCATCTGCTTCTCCACCCCTCCCCCTCTCCTTCCTCTCGGTCTCTCTCTTCCCCTTCCACAGCCAAGGCTCCATTGGAGCAAAGTTGGCCCAGGCGCTGAGGATGGCTCCATGGCCTCCGCCTCAGGCGCTAGAATGGCTCTGGTCGCAACAGAGCAATGCCCCAGATGGGCAGAGCATCGCCCCCTGGTGGGCATGCCAGGTGGATCCCGGTCAAGCTCATGCGGGAGTCTGTCTGACTGCCTCCCCATTTCCAGCTTCGGATAAATACAAAAACAACAACAACATGCAATACCGACCTGTGGTGGTGCAGTGGATCAAGCATCAATCTGGAATGCTGAGGTCGCCGGTTCAAAACCCTGGGCTTGCCTGGTCAAGGCACATATGGGAGTTGATGCTTCCTGCTCCTCCCTCCCGCCCCCCCATCTCTCTTCTCTAAAATGAATAAATAAAAATTAAAAAAATATAAAGTCACATTCTGAAGAATGGTGTGTGTGTGTGTGTAGGTAGGACTTCAACATATCTTTAAAAAAAAAAAAAGAAACATGCAATACCTAACTATTTAGTCAGGGGCACTGACCTCTTTTCTCTTAAGACTGTCAAATAAAAAAAATGACAACAGTTAACACACAACAGCGATTACATATAAATGACCTGTCTCGAACCATAAATACATAGGTCATATAATAGAGTTCTATCTTATTGGTCATGCCGCATAATAAGGTTGCATCTGATTAGTTAATTCTTTATACCAAAAATCCTTATTTTTAAAAAAAATTTTATTTATCGATTAGAGAGAGAGAAGAAAGAGGAGAAAGAGAGAGAGAGAAAGACAGGAAGATTGATCCGTTCCTGTATGTGCCCTGACCACAAATGGAACCGGCAACCGCTGTGCTTCAGTGTGACACTCAAACCAACTGAACTATCTTGCCAGGGCCAGAAATCCTATATACAAATATATGCACCTGGGTTTTTTTAAAAGAGTCACTTTGGAGCAAAAATGGCAGGTAATTACTATTATTACCTTTTTTGTAAATCAATCAAAATTATACCTTTTTTTTGGTCAGGCTGGCAAAAATATATTTTTTTCTTGTGCCACAGAATTTTAGTAATTAGTTTATGTGTGTGCTGAGATGAAAAAGGTTGATAATTGGTAATCTACATCAGTGGTCCCCAACCTTTTTTGGCCCACGGACCGGTATAATGTCAGAAAATATTTTCACAGACCGGCCTTTAGAGTGGGATGGATAAATGTATCTATCACGTGACCGAGACAAGCATCAAGAGTGAGTCTTAGACAGATGTAACAGAGGGAATCTGGTCATTTTTTAAAAATAAAACACCGTTCAGACTTAAATATAAATAAAACAGAAATAATGTAAGTTATTTATTCTTTCTCTGCAGACCAGTACCAAATGGCCCACGGACCGGTACCGGTCCGCGGGTTGGAGACCACTGATCTATATAACTACAGAACAAACCAAACAGACTGAAAGCATTATCTCCAGTTTTGCAAAATTAATCTCCTTCTAGAGGAGACCTCAGAGTACAAATTAGAGCAAAGGAAACTTTATAACTATGTTACAGGCTACTGCAAACAGAGATTTATAAATGGAAATGTTGACAGAACAACCACAGCACTGAATTCATGCTTTTTGAAATCCTGGGTTTCCATGGATGAAAGAGAGAAGAGAAAAAAAGAGGTCAAGTTCTTACATGAAGACAGAGTTTCAAATTCCCATCCATTGTTTAAACATATCTGAATGACTTCTTGTGTCAAGGACCTGAAACCCAGAAAGCTTTGCACTGTCAGCAATAATGCTGCAATTTTTCTAATGTGCAATCTCAAACTAAGGATGGAATTTTCCTTCCAAAATCACTAACTACTAGCAATAAAAGCAAGAGTAACCTGGGTAATAGCCAGAGCAGTTACAGTAGTGATGAATGGCATTTTCCTCTGTAGATGCAAAAACTCTAGTTTAAACTTGTGACTGCCTTTAACATGGAAACAAGCAGATGGCAAAAGTTAGGCCTGAACTTCTTTCTTGGCTCGTGAAAAGTGCCAATTTACAGGGAGATGGCTCAGAAGAATAATAAACTTCAGTGTTCCTTCTTGGCATACTACTTTCCTAAAACCATTTTCAATAATCCTGTTGCACACAGCGGGACTTGATGTGTTTCTAAGGTCAGGAAGGAACTATTCCAATTGCTGAACTTGCTACTAAAAGAAATCATCATGGTGGTTTTCTTTTGGGAGAAGGTAGCACCACTATCATTAGGTACTGAACACAAAAACTTAAGCCTGACCAGGTGATGGCACAGTGGATAGAGTGTCGAACTGGGATGCTGACAAATCAGGTCAAAACCCCAAGGTCGGCCCTGGCCGGTTGGCTCAGTGGTAGAGCGTCGGCCTGGCGTGCGGAGGTCCTGGGTTCGATTCCCGGACAGGGCACACAGGAGAGGCACCCATCTGCTTCTCCACCCCTCCCCCTCTCCTTCCTTCCACAGCCGAGGCTCCATTGGAGCAGGAGATGGCCCGGGCGCTGGGGATGGCTCCTTGGCCTCTGCCCCAGGCGCTGGAGTGGCTCTGGTCGCGACGGAGCGATGCCCCGTATGGGCAGAGCGTCGCCCCCTGGTGGGCGTGCTGGGTGGATCCCGGTCGGGTGCATGCGGGAGTCTGTCTGACTGCCTCCCCGTTTCCAGCTACAAAATCCCAAGGTCGCTGGCTTAAGTGTGGGCTCAACCAGCTTGAACGTGGGATCATAGATATGACTCCATATTGCTGGCTTGAAGCCCAAGGTCGCTGGCTTGAGCCCAAAGTCACTGTCTTGAGCAAGGGGTCACTCGCTCTGCTGTAGTCCCTCAGTTTGCACAGAAGAGAAAGCAATCAATGAACAACTAAGGTGCTGAAACGAAGAATTGATGCTTCTCATCTCTCTCCCCTTCCTGCCTGTCTGTCCCTATTTGTCCTTCTCTCTGTCTCTTTCTCTGTTCCCTCTCTCGCTAAAGAAAAACACACACACAAAAAAAACCTTAAGCCTCTATAGCTAATCTGAAACACATAGTCTGTATAGACTAAATGAAGACAAAATAGGAATGTATGCTTTTCTAGTGGAAAAATAAATCTATCATAGTTCAGAACAATATGGAAAAAATGTTTCCAAAGAGATTAGATATTGAGATGATTAAAAATTGCCATATGACCCAGCAAGTCCATGCATAGGTATATACTGAAAGGAATTGAAAGGAAGAACTCAGATATTTGTATGTCAATGTTCATTACAGCATTGTTCACAACAGCCAAAAGGTGGAAATAACCCAAGTATCCATGAACAGATGAATAAAATGTAGTATTTTTATACAATGGAATATTATTCAGTCATCAAAAGAAATGAAGTTTTTGAACATGAATGAAAATCCTAGATTAAAAATATCAAAATTCAACAATACATTAAAAGGACAATAGACAATAACCCAGCAGGTATTTGAGGTTTAAGCATTTTTTTTAAACCCTAAGCTAATCAACAAGATGAATAGCCATATGACCATATTAGTAGAAGCTGAAAAAGCATATGATAAAATTCAATGTCTATTTTCTGGCAAATAAGATTAGTGAACCAAGGTCATAAAGCTAATTCCTTACCGGTGAAAAAATGTGGAAACAAAATACCACCACACTCGGCGTCAGCTCTAGATGAGAAGGCTCTTCGCCCTGTTTATTGCATTATCCCTAATGCCTAGAATAGCGCCCAGCACACAGAAGGCACTTGATAAATATTTACTAAATGACTAAATGAACAAATATACTAACTAGCATGAATGTCATTAAAATCAAGAACAAATTGCCTGTCATTCCTACTTATTTAACACTGAAATATTACTCAGAAAGAACATTTTTAAAAACTTGTAATCACAGGATCCCTTATACTCTTGGAAATTACTCAGAGACCCAAAGAGATTTTATTTATGTGGGTTATATAGATATATACCATATTGGAAATTAAAATTGAGAAGTTTAAAAATTACCTATTTGCCCTGGCTGGTGGCTCAATGAATAAAGTGTTGTCCTGGTGTGCTGAGGCCACGGGTTTGATTCCCGGTCAGTACATACAAGAAGTAATCAGTGAGTGCACAACTGGACGAAACAACCAGGTGGAACAGCAAGGTGATACTTCTTTCTCTATCTCTTCTTTCCTTCCTTCCTCCCCCCCTCTCTCTTTTCCTTTCTCTCAAATCAATGGAAAAATTGGGAAAAAAATACCATTAATCCATTTTATTTTATTTTATTCTTTTCTTTTTTTTTTCCTTTTTACAGAGACAGAGAGAGAGTCAGAGAGAGGGATAGACAGGGACAGACAGACAGGAACGGAGAGATGAGAAGCATCAATCATTAGTTTTTCATTGCACGTTGCAACACCTTAGTTGTTCATTGATTGCTTTCTCATATGTGCCTTGACCGCGGGCCTTCAGCAGACTGAGTAACCCCTTGCTCGAGCCAGCGACCTTGGGTCCAAGCTGGTGAGCTTTTGCTCAAACCAGATGAGCCCATGCTCAAGCTGGCAACCTCGGGGTCTTGAACCTGGGTCCTCTGCATCCCAGTCCAATGCTCAATCTACTGTGCCACCGCCTGGTCAGGCCCATTACTCCATTTTAAAATAACGATAAACTCATTACATATTAACATAAATAACATGTTTATATGAAAAATAACTACATTTCACCAAAATAAAATAAATTTCTTGAGAAGAGTGTGGCACTGTTTCTGTACTTTGCAAATGCTTTAATAGATGCCAGCTGGACTCTCCTATATGTTTCTGCATTAAATTTGTTGTGAGGCCCTGGCTGGTTGGCTCAGTGGTAGAGTATCGGCCTGGGCTGTGTAAGTCCCAGATTCGATTCCCAGTCAGGGCATACAGGAGAAGTGACCACTTGCTTCTCTACCCTTCCCCCTCACTCTCTCTCTCTTCTCCTCCCACAGCCATGGCTTGAATGGTTTGAGCAAGTTGGCCCTGGGTGCTGAGGATGGCACCTTGGCCTAACCTTAGGTGCTAAAATAGCTCAGTTGCCGATCTACAGAGCAGCAGCCCCAGATGGGCAGAGCATCACCTGTTAAGGGGGCTTGCCAGGTGGATCCTGGTCGGGCACATGCGGGAGTCTGTTTCTCTGCCTCCCCACCTCTCACTTAATTAAAAAAAAAATCTGTTGTGATATGTTATTTTGGTTGAAAAACAGGATGAAAATCTGGCTCCACAAAGACATAGGGTGGGGCAAAAGTAGGTTTTCAGTTGTGAGTGTGTGAAACACAGAATTTATTCTTATATTTTTATTTATTAATACTGTATTTTTTCCATATGAACAACTGTAAACCTACTTTTGCCTCACCCTGTATGTAGTTAGAAAAGAAAGAAATATTTGCCCCTGCCTGGTTAGCTCAGTTGGTTAGAGCATCATCCCAATATACTAAGGTGATGAGTGATGAGTTCAATCCCTGGTCAGGGCACATACAAGAATCAACCAATGAATGCATAAATGCAGGCATCCCCAAACTACGGGCCCGCAGGCCGCATGAGGACCCCTGAGGCCATTTATCCGGCCCCCCGCCGCACTTCCGGAAGGGGCACCTCTTTCATTGGTGGTCAGTGAGAGGAGCACTGTATGTGGCAGCCCTCCAACGGTCTGAGGGACAGTGAACTGGCCCTCTGTGTAAAAAGTTTGGGGATTCCTGCATAAATGAGTGGAACAACAAATGATGTCTCTCTCTCCTTCTCTCTTCCTCTGTCTCTAAAATAAAATAAAAATTTTTTAAGAAAGAAATACTTGAATACCCTTTTCAGGTACTTGTCAATAACCTTTATGAAACTACCCCAAACCGTGAAAAGTGGCAGATTCTTAAACATCAGCAATACGGAATGTGAAATCTTATTAATGAACTTGTACTCTGCTATATTACAATCCACTGGTCAGTTGTGCTTCTGTCTAGAATGCAGAAAGCTGGAAAGAGTGTTGCTCTTACATTAACAATGAAAAATAAATATGTAAACTGCAAACTCAAAACTTTTCTTGAACCTAGCAGAGAGTTAAAGGTAACTAGAAATCCTGAGATTGAAGAAGGGACAGGCTCCTGATGGAGAGATGGGAAAACACCAAAGGATGTCTCATATGTGACAGGACATAAAATGAAGACAGTGATGCTACACAAGCAGGCAAGAAAGAATCAACTAGAAATGTGAACAAATTACTAAGGCCAAGTGTGTGGTTAGTGCAACAGTACAGAACCTCTGAGAGCTGCACATTCGCACCCACCCTCAGGCTCTTTGCCAAGACCTTTGCTGGCTGTTTGTGAGAAAAACTGCGGGCACAGCTGGACATCAGAAAGAGCAACCTTTCAGGGTGCAGATGTGGAGAAGATTAGTGGGCACTATAGGAAAAGCATGAAGCCCTGATAACCCTCACCCTTGCTCAAACCCACATCTCAAAAGCCTTAAACCTCTGACTGAGCAGAAGCCCTGGCAAACATCTGATGTAGGTCTTAGGGACAGGACAAGGGAACAGAGCCTTTCACAGTCTCCGATGCAACAGCAGGCATTTTGGACACAGGGAAGCTGTGCTGCAATTTTCATTCAGAGAACAGCACACTGGGGGTCTGTAAGGAATCTTTCAGATCAAGTAAACGTAGAGCTGCTTTAAAGCAAGGCAGCAGAGATGCAGAGAAGTGGAGCTGATGGAAAAGCTGAAGGAACTTGACAAATGCCTGGATGCACAGAACTAGGGAACGCTGATCTTCCGGTGCGTTACATCACGATTAGCAGCAGCAGTCTTACTGCCATTTAAAAGCACAACTGGGCCTGACACTGTGCTCGGTGTTTTAAAATAAACTGAAGTAGGTATTATTATCTCCATGTCATAGTTGAAGAACCTGAGGCTCAAAGAGGTTAAATAGCTCATCCAAGTTCACACCAAGGGATTATAACAGAGCCAAAATTTAAATTGAAAGCTCAGGTTTTCACTTGATCAGGCTGCCATCCAATGTTACATTAGTGACAATGTCCAATTACCTCAATCTTTAGAGATTCAAATAAAATGCCCAGTCTTACCTGACCAGGAGGTGGTGAGTGGATAGAGCATCAGCCTGGGATGCTGAGAACCCAGGTTCAAAAGCAGGCTCACCAGCTTGAGCACAGGGTCACTGGCTTGAGTATAGGATCATAGACATGACTCCATAGTTGCTGGCCTGAGCCCAAAGGTTGCTGGCTTGAGCAAGGGGACACTTGCTGTGCTATAGTCCCCAGGTGAAGGTACATATGAGAAAGCAATCAACAAACAACCAAGGTGATGCAACTATGAGTTGATGCTTCTCACTTCTCTCACCTCCTGGCTGTCTGTCCCTATCTGTTCCTCCAGCTCACTCTCTATCTAAAAAAACCAAAAAAGCCCAGTCTTATACATAAAGGAGAGAGAAGACACCTGTTTGAATTCTTTATAGGTTATCAGAAAAAAATAAGAGATTTGAAAGACAAGTAGTGAAAAATATGCGCCTGACCAGGTGGTGGCACAGTGGATAGAGTGTCGGACTGGGATGCGGAAGACCCAGGTTCGAGACCCCAGCTTAAGCGCGGGCTCATCTGGTTTGAGCAAAAAGCCCACCAGCTTGAACCCAAGGTCACTGGCCCCAGCAAGGGGTTACTTGGTCTGCTGAAAGCCTGCGGTCAAGGCACATATGAGAAAGTAATCAATGAACAACTAAGGTGTTGCAACGCACAATGAAAAACTAATGATTGATGCTTCTCATCTCTCTCCGTTCCTGTCTGTCTGTCCCTGTCTATCCCTCTCTCTGACTCACTGTCTCTGTAAAAAATAAATACATAAATAAATAAAAAAATTTTAAAAAACTGCAAAGATTCTATTTAAAAAAAAAAAAAATTCCAATATGCAGTAGACACATCACTCTGCCAAAAAGTGCTATGGCTCATGTGTGATTAGCAGAATGAAGCATGGTGAGAAGACTGCACCCAGTCACTACAGGGTTAAATAATGGACATTCTAGAAGTCCTTGCCTCTGCTACAGTCAATAGTGCACTAGCACTCTAGGCAAAACTGAACATTTACTTGGATTCAACTTGTCAAATAAAGGCAGGCCGACCTTGACCTCTGCAGCAGATGTAAGAAACCCTGGTTAGGGAGTGGTGGAAAGCCCAGTCAAAACCCGGGACATGCGCACACAAAAGACCGAACTCCAGCTCAACTCCAGCACTACCCCCACTGAGTCTTCCCGCACTCCTGGCCATTCCCAGGCCTTAGCAATCACTGAAGGTTAGTGTTAGCTGCAGACATTCTGAAAAAAAAATTTTTTTTTAATGTAAAAGAAACAAGAAAGCCTAACTATTCTTAATCACTAATGGAAAAACTTAAGCCTGTGCTTTAAGAGCTCAACTGCTTTGGATTTAGTATGTTCCAGTAGGAGGAAGCAAGTGACAGTTGCCTTTTTCCCCCCTCAAACTATTTATGGTCTCTTTAATACTGATGCCATTAATTTTCTTCCATCAATGAATGGGCTTTAATTTCCTCCTGGAGAAGATGAGAAGAAGGATAAATTTAAAGTGATGGAGGGGAAGAATTCAGATCATCCTGCCAGAGAGCTGACAATTACAGTCATAATCCCACATAATGAAGATCAGTACTGTGCTGGGAAGTCCACCATCTTCCTGGTGCAGGGGCTTGGAGAGCACGATTACTTTTGTCTAAGGCCCAAATCAGATGATATACTAATTTTGAGAATGAGAAGCAGAGAACATTTTCTCCTTGGAAGGCCACCTGCTTTGCTGACTTAATGTCTTTATGATATCTCTATGAAAAGAGAAGGCAAGAATGATTAGCCTCCTTTTCTGAGGGAAGTGAAGAAACGGAAAAATGAAGAAACACAACCCTGGACAGATACTGATGACAGGAAGAAATTCTTGGTTTTCTGGCCTGACATTTTGTATTAAATGAGAATAAGAAAGAGAGGAATGAGAAGTCTCGAATAGCATGCCACATGGCTCTGAACCCCTCCTGTTCAACCATGCATCTACTGAATGAAGACATCGAAGGCACCTCTGGCAGATCCACTGATGAGAAAACGGGAAAGTCATCAAGGTTCCAAAAGGTTTCAGCAAGATGGAACAATCAAGTAAAACTAGCAAGATGACACCAAGGGCGAGACATATAAAATCCAGCACTTAATTTCAAAGTATCTCTTAATCAAATAGAGAAGGGAAGAGGTTAAAAGCAGTCCATATGAAAAAAGACCTGGGGCAGATATTGCAAACTGTGGGCCCACAGATGTGTTTTGTTTGGCCGTAATAGCATTTGTGAAAAACAGTAAGCCAACATTCAAAATTGGGAGAGTCGCATACAAATCCAGATTTCTGGCTTCTCTCAAAAAACAAACAGATCTGGCAGCTCCAGGTTTGCATTCAGACATGAGAGCAATTGGTTAGAACTGAGTCATGGTTGTCCCCTTTAGGCAAGATATTTGCTCCCCCAATGGATACATATGGATGCACACTGGCCTGCTGAAGCCATTTGGGTCACTTTCTCAGCTCTGCAGGAATCTGTTTGCAACACTTGACCTGGGAGTTTCAGATAACTGCCAATTCAATAGAAGTCAGTGCTGTGATATGGCTGCCAAAAATTTCACCCAACCCAAAGAAATGGAAGTGCCTAAATCAATGGCCCCTAACTTTTTTTTAAATGATTTTTTTAATGTTCAGAACTCTTTATTGATTGGTTTCAGAGAGAGAGAAGAAAGGAAAGACAGGGAGAAGGAGAGAGAGAGAGAGAAGCATTCCTTTGTTGTTCCACTTAGTTGTACACTCACTGGTCACTCCCACATGTGACCTGACCAGAGATTGAACCCACAACCTTGTTGTTTCGGGAGGACCTTCTAACTGACTGAGCTAGCCAGCCAGGGCCAGCCCCTTAACTTCTGAAGAGTCACAGACTCCTTAGTGAATATAGAAAAATCAATGTGTATTCTCTTAAAAAAATATGTCTATAATACAAAATTTTACAATGAATTCCAGAGAGTTGACAGACCCCTGAACTTTCAGTTCCCAAGTTAACAAGCGCCGTCTAGGCAACCAGGATAATACAAGGTCTGGAAATCATATAAAGTCGAAGAAGCTAGGAATGATTAGCCTAGAAAAAGGAACATTCAGCAAGGGACATAACCATTTTAACCTTTAGAAGGAAATGGGCTTCATTTACATCAGTTCAGCTGGCAAAACTAAGATCGACAAGAAGCTGCCATGAGGGGTATTTCACCGTATCAGTTCAGTTTAAGACAGAAGGGTCTAAAACTAAAACTCTACAAAACTGGAACGGACTTCCCCGTGGTAATGAATTCCCCATCACTGGAAGTCTCCAAGCAGAAACAGGATAATGAAATATCAGGGATGTCACAGAAAGGATTTCTGTACTGGGTGGAATGATGTCCTACAATTAATTATCTAAAGCTTTCTTCCAAATCAAAGTCTCAGTGAGCAGAGCTGGAGATGGCAATACAGCAGTCCCCCCTTATTTGCGGTTTCGCTTTCCATGGTTTCAGTTACCTGTGGTGAACTATAATCTGAAAATATTAAATGGAAAATTCCAGAAATAAAAAATTCATAAATTTTAAATTGAGTGCCATCCTGAGTAGCATGATGAAATAGAGCACCTATGTGGGACATGAATCATCCCTTTGTCCAGCATGTTCATGCTGTATACACTACCAGCCAGGTAGGGAAGTTGCAGTTGTCTTGATTAACAGGCAGCATCACAATGCTTATATTCAATAACCCTTATTTTACTTAATAATGGCCCCAAAGAGCAAAAGTAGTGATGCCGGCAATTCATATATGCCAAAGAGAAGTGGCTAAGAGCTTCCTTTAAGTGAAAAGGTGTAAGTTTGGTCTTATCTGCGGTTTCAGTCATCCACTAGAGGTCTCCCCAACAGAGAAGGGGGGGACTACTGTAATAATCTGTTCCCCTCCCAAACTTATTAGTCTTACTTGATGCAATAATTACATTGTCACCAAGCTCCACTGAAGGGACAGAAGCTCAGAGGCTAATCTTTTCCTGGTGATTCTCAGCTTACCGGGAATTGGTCAAGGTTTGGCCACTCTTACAATTTCACATGCCAACTTTTTCTTCTTCTAACCCCTCCTCTACTCACCTCTCTTTCTATATACTTTCAAGTTGTCCATTTTAATTCTCGGGGAAGCTGTGGTGAGTTTCATTGCATATCAGATCAAGTACTTGTTGAACTGACTCATCTTAACCACAAAGTTTCAAACACGTGGGCATGTAATTAAAGCTTTTGCCTGATGATTTCAACAGATAAAATGGGGAGAATTTAGTGCTGTAATAACTTAGTCCGAGCACCACAATCTGGTTAGAAGAGGTTACAGACTAGACCCACCCACAATACAAGTCCACCCACGTGGGAGGTGGTCAGTAAGCTGAGGCTCTACAATGTGGGGCAAAGCTCACCAGGCAGCTGGCACTTCAGAAATTTCAGGAAACTAAAGAAACCGCCTCACTGCGTCTTCAATTTCTAAATCATTCCCTTCCTACAAATAACTTTTGAGTCAGAAATACTGCTTTTCAAAAAATAATGTTTCTGCTAGAAATGTCTTTTAAAGATGCTGTAAATGTAAAGTGAATACTTTCCCCTTATTTACACAGATAAAAGCACATCTGTTCTGGCTGAAGAAAGATGAAATCTATAAAAGGAAAGCTTCCTTTTGTCCGTATTACTGCTCTCTTGAGTGTTCCTCAGAAGCTTACAAAACAAGTTCTATGAAACTTTTCCTATGTTCCAGCAAAGAGAAGAGCCTGGGCCTCTCCACCTATAAAACTCAGACTTTGGAACGTCCATAATTCTCGCAAGTCTGTGCCAAACAGAGTCTCCCTTTAGGAAACCACCACCAGCCAGGGCTGGGCAGCAAGGCTTTCACCCTTAGGAGCCGGCAAGGATAGGACTCGAAAGCTCCCGGGGAAATAGAAGTCTCAACCTCAGCTTGCATTACAAACTGTTGGAAAAGACAGATGGAGGGGATGACAGGAAAAGCAATTACTTCTCTGGGCTTCCTTTTTGTCTGGATTCTAAGGAGACGAATACAAAATTCCATCACAGATTGAAATGCTATCTAAACATTCTTGAAAATGTGGTCTTGCTCTCTGAAATATGACCTGCTCTGCTCTGCAGCAACCTGCAACCTATTACTATGTGAGGTGGGGAAGGCCGACATTCCTGCAGGCTGTCAATTCGGGGCCCGACTCGCCAACACTGCTAGTTTGCAACCTCAGGTTAAAACACAACTAACTAAAAGATATTTATCTCCATAACATGACCCAACAAAAAGTCTCGATGAATCTTTTCATTTACTTTTACATTCTTGGAATTTTAAGTACCTGGGACTGTCTTATGTGTGTTAAGGTTTCCAGCAAGCCACTCTAAATATAGGCTGAATCACAGTAAATAGTAACATTATTATTTCAAATAGTAATAAGTTGGGACTAATGATACACAAATTAAGCTTTAAACAACTTTAAAGGAACATACATACTGATCAAAATGATGTTTTTAATGGTAAAGAGCTTTTGTTATTTACAATTATTAACAAATAATCTGACCGGCCAGGCGGTCACATAGTGAATAGAGTGTCAATCTGGGATGCTGAGTACCCAGGTTTGAAACCTCGAGGTCACCGGCTAGAGCACGGGTTCATCTGACTTGAGTGTGGGCTCACCAGCTTGAGTGTGGAGTTGCAGGTTTGAGCGTGGGATCAGAGACATGACCCCATGGTTGCTGGCTTGAATCCAAAAGGTTGCTGGCTTGAGCCCAAGGTCTCTGGCTTGAGCAAGGGGTTCACTGGCTCAGCTGGAGCCCTCCGCCCCATTCAAGGCATGTATGAGAAAGCAATCAGTGAACAGCTAAAGTGCTGCAACTACAAGTTAATGCTTCTCATCTCCCTCCCTTCCTATCTGTCCCTGTCTGTCTCTCTCTCTAAAAAAAAAAAGTTGCCTGACCAGGCAGTGGAACAGTGGATAGAACATCGGCCTGGGACATAGAGGACCCAGGTTTGAAACCCCAAGGTCATCGGCTTAAGCTCAGGCTCACCAGCTTGAGTATGGGATCATAGACATGACCCCATGGTCACTGGCTTGAGCCCAAAGGTCACTGGCTTGAGCCCAAGGTTGCTGGCTTAAGCAAGGGGTCACTAACACTGCTGGAGCCCCCCAGTCAAAGCACACATGAGAAAGCAATCAACGAACAACTAAGGAGCCACAACCATCTACTTTTTCCCTACACTCCCTTCCAATAGCCCTCCTAACTAGATCCAAAGGCAATGTAAAACTCTACAATGAGCCTGACTTGTGGTGGCGCAGTGGATAAAGCGTCAACCTGGAAATGCTGAGGTTGCCAGTTCAAAACCCTGCCTGGTCAAGGCACATATGGGAGTTGATGCTTCCTGCTCCTCCCTCCTTCTCTCCCTCTCTCTCCTCTCTAAAATGAATAAATAAAAATTAAAAAAAAAGAAAATGTAAAAAAACCTCAAAAAACAAAAAAAACTCTACAATGAATATATGGTTACTTGTTTGCCAACAAAACTAGGTATGTGGAATTATAGCTATGTCATATTACTATCTTTTTGAAATATATGAATTGTATTTCCACCTTGGATTTTTAAAAATTTACTGTGTTAAAATACATATAAAATCGATCATCTTAACCACTTTTTTTGTGTGTGTGTGTGACAGAGAGAGTCAGAGAGAGGGACATATGGGGGGGACAGACAGGAAGAGAGAGATAAGAAGCATCAATTCTTCATCGCGGCACCTTAGTTGTTCATTGATTGCTTTCTCATATGTGCCTTGGCCAAGGGGCTACAGCCAAGCCAGTGACCCCTTGCTCAAGCCAGCAACCTTGGGTTCAAACTGGTGAGCCTTGCTCAAACCAGATAAACCACGCTCAAGCTGGCGACCTCAGGGTCTCGAACCTGGGTCCTCCTCACCCCAGTCCAATGCTCTATCCACTGTGCCACTGCCTGGTCAGGCCTCATCTTAACCATTTTTAATTGTGCAACCATCACCAACATCCATCCCCATAATTCTTTTCATCTTGTAAAACTGAAATTCTATATTCATGAAACAGTAACTTTTCATTCTGCCCAGGCCCTAGCAGCTATTGTTATACTTTGTGTCTTTATGATTTTTATAAGGTCTACTGGAAAGTTCTGTCCGTTTCTATCACAACAAGTTTTGACATGTAAGCACATGTTTATTTGGCGCATGTGTGCCTCTCTATTTTTATCACTTAATGTATACATACTGACGTAGCAAATTAACTAAAACAAAGTTGATTCACGTTAGTCTTATGTGTGAAGCTATAGTGTACCCATGGCTACTGATAAAGTTCATTTATGCCACTGTATTTTTATGAATTTCAACAAGGGAGAAATGCTACAGAAGCATGTAGAAATTTATTGAAAGTGTTTGGTGAAGGTACAGTTTCTGATAGGACATGCAGAAGATGGTTCAAAAAATTCGAAACAGGTGATTTCGACCTTTCTGATATGCCACATTCTGGGTGACCATCTTTGATGGATGACGATGTTGTTAAGACCATGTTGGAGCGAGATCCTTTTCTGACAACCTCAGAGATTGCAGAAAAGCTTAATTCAGCTGAGCAAACCATTTATGACCATATTTGGAAGATAGCATTGGTGTGGAAATATTCAATATGGGTGCCACATGAATTAAGTCGGAAGAATTTATATTTTGTTTTATTCCAAAAACGAACAGAACTTTCCAGTAGACCTTATATTACTCTAAGTACTTCGTGTATTATAAATGGAATCATATAGTATTTTTTTGTGACTGATTATTTCATTAAGCATAATGTCTGCAAGGTCATTCATATTATAGCATGTGTCAGAATTTCTTTCCTTTTTACAGCTGACCAATATCCCATTGTATATATACATATACCACATTTTGCCTATCTATCCATTTGTCAGTGGACACTTTGCTTCTACCTATTGTGAATAATGCTGCTACAAACATGGCTATACAAGTATCTCTTCAAGACCTTGCTTTCAATCCTTTTCAATATGTACCCAGAAGTGGAATTACTGAGTCATATGATAATTCTATTCTAAAAATTTTTTGAGGAACCTCCCTAAAACTGTTTTACACAACTGTACCATCTTACATTCTACCTACATTGCACAAGGGTTCTAATTTCTCCACATCCTCGGTGTGAGGTCGTATCTCATTGTAGTTTTGATTTCCCTAATAATTAGTGATGTTGAGCATCTTTTCATGTACTTACTGACTAATCTCACATGTTCTTTGCAGAAATGTCTTTTCAAGTCTTTTGCCCATTGTTAATTGAGCTATTTGTTTTATTTGTTGTTTAACTTTAGGAGTTCTCAACATATTTTGAATATTAATCCCTTATCAGATATGTGATCTGCATATATATTCTCTCATTTCACAGGTTGCCTTTTTATTCTGTTGATAGTGTCTTTTGATGCATAGGCAAAAAAGTAACATCAAAATTCCAACAATTAAGCCGATAGATAAAAGTAGCAACCATGGCCTGACCTGAGGTGGCTCAGTAGATAAAGTAGATAAAGCACTAACTGAGGTCACCAATTCAAAACCCCACCCAGTCAAGGTACATACCAGAAGCAACTACTAGTTGATGCTTCCTGTGCCTCCCTCACTTCTCTCCCTCTCTCTAAAATCAATAAATAAAATCATTAAAAAAACTAGCAACTATGTTTAGCCGCATTAAACAAAATATAGAAGGATAGCAGAGATGTCTAGCACTAAGGATAACAAGAAAGGAAATCACTGTTCTCATTCAGCTGGCATGCCCCAGCCTGGTTGAGCTCTGCTAATATGCCCCGGGCCCACGGTTCATGGCTGGTCTGGGCAGCCAACCTCTGTTATTAGTGGAACAAGTCATGCATGTTTCCTGCTGTGTATGGGAGAGATCAATGAGAAAGTGCTCTGTAAGAAGGTAGTTCAACACTTGGTCACTTATCACTGGATTTTGAAGAAGTTAGGGGAGTAGAATTAATAGGGAAAAGTAAGTTACTCACTTGCCTGCCATCTTGCCCCACATTTGTTTGACCTCTTACAACAGTTCGAATGTTGTCATCCAGTCTCCTAGCAAAAAAAGTTAAAGGATACGAATTATTAAAATGATCTCTATTCTAGGTTGACTGAGAGGAAAAAAGTTAGTAATTTACCCAGCATTTTTGCAGATTGCAAGTACTTGTCCAGAAAACAAACAAGTTTGAGTGACAGATACCAGGCAGACTAAAGCCTTCGACCCAGGTGGGGCAGCAACAGTGGTGTAAGAAGCCAAGCCCAGTATGAACTGATGAGTTGTCTTTGTTTTTTTTATTTTATTATTATTATTTATTATTTTTTTTAATGTGCTTTGACCGCGGGCCTTCAGCAGACCAAGTAACCCCTTGCTTGAGCCAGCGACCTTGGGTCCAAGCTGGTAAGCTTTTTGCTCAAACCAGATGAGCCCTCGCTCAAGCTGGCGACCTCGGGGTCTCAAACCTGGGTCTTCCGCCTCCCAGTCCGACGCTCTATCCACTCTGCACCACCACCTGGTCAGGCTGTCTTTGTTTTTTTTTTTAAAGCATTTTATTTATTTATTTATTCATTTTAGAGAGAAGAGGGAGAGAGAGAGAGGAGAGACAGAGAGAGAGAAGGGGGGAGGAGCTGGAAGCATCAACTCCCATATGTGCCTTGACCAGGCAAGCCCAGGCTTTCGAACTGGCGACTTCAGCATTTTCAGGTTGACGCTTTATCCACTGCGCCACCACAGGTCAGGCTGTCTTTGTTTTTTTTTTTAAAGGGCTATTTTCACTTAATATTCTAAGCTGCCGAAAAGGACCCATATAACTTTTAGCATTTTTTAAAAAAATTAAGTGAGAAGCATTGGAAACAGAGAGATAGACTCCTGCATGCACCCTGACTGGGATCCACCCAGCAAGACCCCTATAGGGTGATGCTCTGCCCATCTGGGTTCATTGCTCTGCTGATTGGCAACTGAGCTATTTTAGCACCTGAATTGAGGCCATGGAGCCATCCTCAGCACCCAGAGTCAACTTGAATCGAGCCTTGGCTGCAAGAGGGGAGGGGGAAGAGAGAGAAAGAGAGAGAGAGAGAGAAGGGGAGGGGGAGGGGGAGAAAAGCAGATGGTTGCTTTTCATGTGTGCCCTGACCAGGAACCGAACTTGGGGCTTCCATAAACCAGGCCCATGCTCTACCACTGAACCAACCAGCCAGGGCCAACTTTTAGCATTTTTCATGGAGTAAACCCAAAATGAAGAAGTTACTGAAATTTTATGGGAAGAAGCTAGGGAACTCAAATTATCCTACATAAATTCCTTCCTGAGTAACTTCCTCTGGAACCTTAAAAGGGGTAAGAAGCCAGGGTAATATATGGTATCAGTGCTTTACCTTCAGGGTCCTGACTGTGCAACATACATAGGAGACAGAGCTGAAGTACCCAGTTTCTTTTTTTCCTGTGCCTCAACAGGGGCCATTTAATGATGGCACTTCAACCAGAAAAATTTATTTTACTCAATTCCATTTTTTATTTGAAGAATTCATTAACGGTATGGGGGCAGAAAATGAAAAATAACTGGCTCACCAGTGATCAGAGGATTTCCATTATCTGTGTAAACCCTGGACAACTTAGTAGTCTCTACTGGAACTGATGTAGCAAAAGGCCACCAAAACAATGAGAAGGCTTTTGTGCACTTTCTAAGGCATCCCACCAAACAAAACATTAATAATAGAGGTCTTCACCAAAAACTGAAGGTTGTAAGGCAACATATCATCTCCTGGATTCAAAATAAAGGCTTCTCAGACCCTGGCTGGTTTGCTCAGTTAGTTAAAGCATCATCCTGAAATGCCAAGGTTGCAGGTTTGATCCCTGGTCAATGCAAAAATAGGGAACGAATGCACAACTAATTAGAACAACAAATGAATGCTTCTCTCTCTTTCCCCCTTCCTTTCTCTGTCTCACTAAAAATCAATTAAAAATTTTTTAAAATCAAAATAAAGGCTTTTCCTCATCAAAAGTTTTTTAAAAATCTGTATTTAATGCCATAAATCATTATGGTAATAATTATAACAAATAAACAAACATTGAGTTATCTACCATATTTCAACACTGGAAATTCAGATGTGGACAAATTAAAACAAGGCTACTGGGCAGGAAGGACACTTGACTATCCTAGATAATCACATCCTAGATTAGGTATGATGTTTAATCTTGAGTCACTACCCATGCCACGCAGCAGATCTGACCTCATTGGTAGCCGATATGTGGCCAAGGGATACAAATATATATATATATTTTTTTAATTTTATTTATTCATTTTTAGAGGGGAGAGAGAGAGGGAGAGGGAGAGAGAGAGAGGAAGAGAGAGAAACAGAGAGAGAGAAGGGGGAGGAGCTGGAAGCATCAACTCCCATATGTGCCTTGACCAGGCAAGCCTAGGGTTTCGAACCGGCGACCTCAGCATTTCCAGGTCGACGCTTTATCCACTGCACCACCACAGGTCAGGCCAGGGATACAAATATAAGATCATATTCATATCTAAGTTGTGGGAATACAAAAAACCAAAGAAATCTACTAGAGAAATAAAGCTATAAAAAATAATAGTAGAGCCTGACCAGGTGGTGGCGCAGTGGATAGAGCGTCGGACTGGAATGTGGAAGGTCCCAGGTTCGAGACCCCGAGGTCACCAGCTTGAGCGCGGGCTCATCTGGCTTGAGCAAAGAGCTCACCAGCTTGGACCCAAGGTCGCTGGCTCCAGCAGGGGGTTACTCGGTCTGCTGAAGGCCCGCGGTCAAGGCACATGTGAGAAAGCAATCAATGAACAACTAAGAAGTCGCAACGCGCAACGAGAAACTGATGATTGATGCTTCTCATCTCTCTCTGTTCCTGTCTGTCTGTCCCTGTCTATCTCTGCCTCTGTAAAAAAAAAAAAAAAATAATAGTAGAACCTGACCTGAGGTGGTGCTGTGGATAGAGCATCAACCTTGGATGCTGTCACTGATTCAAAACCCTGGGCTTGCCCAGTCAAGGCACGTAGAAGCAACAAACAACTAAAGTGAAGCAACTATGAGTAGATACTTTTCGCTCCCCACCCCTCCTCTCCCTGTAAAGTCAATAAATAAAATCTTTAAAAATAGCCTGACCAGACGGAGATGCAGTGGATTGACTGTTGGCCTGGGATGCAGAGGACCCAAGTTCAAAACCCCAAGGTCGCTAGCTTGAGCATGTGCTTCTCATCTCTCTCCCTTACTGCCTGTCCCTATCTGTCCCTCTCTCTCTCTCTCTCTTGCTAAAAATATATATATATATATTTAAAAAATAATAATAGTAGAAATGCTTTTGTCTCCTTTTATGATTAACTGTTCTAAATAGCCTGTTACAGCTTCCTTCCCGTTTTATAAATACTTGACGACAGATCAAAGAATTGAGTTGTCACAAAACTTATATGAAAACCCAGATAAAAAAATTATTATTTTAGCCTGACCAGGCGATGGTGTAGAAGATATAGCATCAGCCTGGGATGCTGAGGACCCAGGTTCAAAACACCGAGGTTGCCAGCTTGAGTGCAGGCTCATCTGGCTTGAGCATGAACTCACCAGCTTGAGCACAGGCCAGCTTGAGCATGAGATCATAGACATGACCCCATGGTTGCTGGCTTGAGCCCAAGGTTGCTAGCTTGAGCCAGAGGTAACTGGCTCAGTTGGAGCCCTGACCCCTTCCTTGACCCACCCCCTTCAAGGCACATATAAGCAATTGATAAACACGTAAACAGCCTCAACAAAGAAGTGATGCTTCTCATCTCTCTCCCTTCCAGTCTGTCCCTTTGTCTTTCTCGCTAAGAAAAAAAAAAAAATTATTAAAAAAAATTACCATCTACAGCAAACCAAAGATTTCAGTGTGCTAACAGACAAGTATGATCTAGAATGTGATAAATTAACACCATACTTTTCATTATTAATAACATATAGTATTACTTACCTTATTTTCAGTCTAATCTTGTTCACAACTTCGTCTATGTTTGCCAGAGACTACAATAAAGAAAGAAAAGGATCCACTATTATTTCACTTCCTGGAATTTCTCTTTTATAGGGAAATGATGAGCTATTATGGTTATTTATGACATTTCATAAAATTTAATCATAGTGTACAATTCAATTTTTACTTTTTTTTAAAAAAAGTGTAGTAGCAGTGGCAACTACTGCAAAATCCAGCCAGGTGCCTATTTTTTGGTAAATAAAGTTTTATTGAAATCCAGCCGTGCCCATTTATTTACATATTATCTACTGCTGGCTTTGAGCAAGTTGAGTAATTGCAACAGAGTCTGAATGGTTCACAAATCCTAAAATATTTACTATCTAGCCCTTTACAGAAAGTTTGCCTGACTTCTGATATACAGAATCATGAAAAATTCATACAACAAATATAGCAATAAAAATGAATGAATATACATACACACAACAACATGGATAAATCTTACTAGAATAATGATGGAAAGAAAGAAAGAAAGAAAGAAAGAAAGAAAGAAAGAAAGAAAGAAAGAAAGAAAGAAAGAAAGAAAGAAAGAAAGAAAGAAAAGAGAAAGAAAGAAAGAAAGAAAGAAAGACATAATGACTGTGGAGAGACAAAAAGGGACCATTTGGAGATATTTTATTTCTTTTCTTTTTTTTTAAATTAATTTTAATGGGGTGACATTGATAAATCAGGGTACATATGTTCAGAGAAAACATCTCTAGGTTATTTTGACATTTGATTATGCTGCACTCCCATCACCCAAAGTCCAATTGTCTTCTGTCACCTTCTAACTGGTTTTCTTTGTGCCCCTCCCCTCCCCCAGCCCCCACCCCGTAACCCACACACTCTTGTCCATGTCTCTGAGTCTCATTTTTATGCCCCACCTATGTATGGAATCATATAGTTCTTAGTTTTTTCTGATTTACTTATTTCGCTGAGTATAATGTTATCAAGGTCCATCCATGTTGTTGTAAATGATCCGATGTCATCATTTCTTATGACTGAGTAGTATTCCATAGTGTATATGTACCAAAGCTTTTTAATCCACTCGTCCACTGACGGACACTTGGGCTGTTCCCAGATCTTCGCTATTGATATTTTATTTCTTGGTCTAGGTGACATAGCTGAATTCACTTTGTGAAAATTCATCAAGCTGCTCTGGCTGGATAGCTTGGTTGATTAGAGCATCATCCCAACACGTAAATGTTGCAGGTTCGATCCCCCATCACGGCACACTGTCTCTTTTTCTCTCTCTCTCTCTTTCTGTGTCTCCCTCCCTCTCTCTAAAATCAATAAATTAAGAAAAAAGAAAATTCATCAAGCTGTATACTTAAAAGATTTGTGTACAGTATTACTCGACATCATATTTTATTTATTTATTTATTTATTTATTTATTTATTTATAGAGAGAGGGATAGATAGGGACAGACAGACAGGAACAGAGAGAGATGAGAAGAATCAATCATCAGTTTTTCATTGCGACACCTTAGCTGTTCATTGACTGCTTTCTCATATGTGCCTTGACTGTGGGGCTACAGCAGAGCAAGTAACCCCTTGCTTGAGCCAGTGACCTTGGGTCCAAGCTGGTGAGCTTTTAGCTCAAGCCAGATGAGCCTGCGCTCAAGCTGGCGACCTCGGGGTCTCGAACCTGGGTCCTCCATATCCCAGTCTGACATTCTATCCACTGTGCCACCGCCTGGTCAGGCCCGACATCATATTTAAATAAATAAGTAAATCTATTTTTTCTAAGTATATAGGTCCACTAGAAAAAGGTCTGAAAGGGTAAATACGAGCATTCATAATCTGTACTAATAGCTGGTGGAAACTACCAAATCAGTAGCAGTAGTTGTAATCTATGAAAAGGAAGAATTAAAATTTTTTCCTTTTTGCCTGAGTATTTTCTAATTGTTTTATGTTGACTGTGCATTGCTATTTTAATTAAAGTTATTTCTATTTTTAAGACAATGACAATAAAAACAAACGGACTATATATACACAACTTCAGCAAGCAAAAATTGTGAGGAAATGGTGCCCCCTAATGGAATAGAGATGGTACAGTCTTATAGCAACATTTTAACTCAGGTTTTAGAAACGTAGGTAAGTTTTTAAGTCTTCTCTCTTTTGCCAACAGATATTTTATCTGAAAAAGAATTGGGGGTGATTTAAGAATTAAGCTTATAAATGGCTACCAGCAACCTGTGCCGGCAGAAGACCAGGAGCCTGCCAGGAGCAGGTCTGGTAAGAAAACCAGGTCACAAGTGTTTGAGATGTCAGATGGGGCCATTCACATGGCGTCTACTATTCTGACAGAGACAATGGTTACTCAGCATTTTCAGAAATCCAAGAGTAGACTGAGATAGAGATAAATCTCAGAAAAAATAAGTTATTTTAATAGAGGAATCCTCTGTCAAGCCTGTCATTTCAAAACTGGACTGGACCGTGCGTGGGTGGCTTAGTGGATATAGCATCGTCCCAGTGCCAGAGGTTATGGGTTCTATCCCAGGTCAGGGCACAAACGAGAAGCAATTAATGAGTACACAACTAAATGGAACCACAAAGTGAAACAACAAGTTGATGTTTCTCTCTTCTCTCTCTCTTTCCCCCGCTCTCCTTCCCTTCCTCTATCTCTCAAATCAATGGAAAAATTAAAAACTGGACTGGGTATAGATCACCACCATGGTAAAAGGACCTGAGTTGTCAGAGGACCTGAGCTTGGCAAATCTCTGCCGCTAACAAACTTGAAGTATGTCTACATGTGTCTACAGGGCAAGCTATTTAATCTCTCATAAGCAAAACAGGCACAATAGTTCTTGTCTTGCTTCTCTCTGTTGGAACCCATTCCTTTTTAAAAAAACAACAACACCTGTTTTGGTACTTAAAAAAAAAACTATTTAAGAAATGTTAACATTTGGGTAATTGAGTATGAAGGATAGCCGTTAATTCTTTGTACTATTCTTGCATCTTTTCTAAAAATGGGAAACTCTAACAAAATTAAAAATTATAATCTAGCTTGACCAGGCGATGGTGCAATGGACAGAGCGTGGGACACTGAAGACGCAGGTGTGAAACCCTGAGGTTGCCAACTTAAGCACGGGCTCATCAGGCTTGAGCCAGGGCTCACCAGCTTGAGTGTGTGGTCAACGGCTTCAGTGTGGATCTTAGATATGACCCATGGTCGCTGGCTTGAGCCCAAAGGTTGCTGGCTTGAAGCCCAAGGTCACTGGCTAGGCTAAAGGCCCCCTCCCCCATCAAGGCACATATGAGAAAGCTATCAATGAACAACTAAGGTGCCGCAAGAATTGATGCTTCTCATCTCTTTCCCTTCCTGTCTGTCTTTCCCTGTCTGTCTCTCTTTCAAAAAAAATGATTGTAATCTATTTTGCCTCACCTGTGGTAGCATAATGGTTAAAACTTCAACCAGGAACACTAGGTCACTAGTTCGAAGCCCTGGCCTTGCCCAGTCAAGGCATATAGATACTAGAAACAACTATGAGTTGATGCACCTGCTCCTCCCTTCCCCACCGCAGCCTTTCTCTCTTTCTCCTCTCTCTAAAATCAATAAAAAATCTTTTTTAAAAATTTATAATCTATTTTAAATTGGTAAAACATGTACATGCCCAAATATTCAAATAGAAAAGGGCACAAAGTGAGCAGTAAGGTTTCCTTTGCCCTGTCTTGCCATCCACCCCTCAGTTCTTTTTTTCTAGAGGCAATGGCTCTGGGCTAGTTTCTTTTGAACATTCTCAGAGATGTCTATGTTTTTAAAGCACATCCATAACTTATGTCCTCTTCTTGATATAAATGCACATTGTCCTGCACCATGCTTTCTTCATTTAACAATATAACTTAAAGGTCATTCCACATCAGTAACTACTGATTAACCATTGCTAAAATTTCCATACTCAGACATGAAGGTCATGCTTAAGCCATAACATTTTTTCTAAAAAGAGTAATTCAGCTTGACCTGGCAGTGGCACAGTGGATAGAGCATCAAACTGGGATGTGGATGGCCCAGGTTCAAAACCCCGAGGTTGCCGGCTTGAGCGTGGGCACACCAGCTTGAGCACAGGGTCACTGGCTTGAGCCCAATGTTGCTGGCTTGAGCAAGGGGTCACTTGCTCTGCTACAGACCCCCATCAAAGACCATATGAGAAAGCAGACAATGAACAACTAAGGTGCCACAATGAAGAATTGATGCTTCTCATCTCTCTCCATTCCTGTCTGTCTATCCCTATCTGTCCCTCTCTTGTCTCTGTCACACACACACACACACAAAAAGAATTAAAAATATACCGGTATTATACCTTCTGATATTTGACTGTATTTAAAAAAGGGAAAACCTGGGAACGACCATCATTATAAATGGCCATAAATAGAAAAGTGAAATAAAGTAGGACACATATATTGATGGACTTTTATGCCACCACTAAAAGACACTAGGCAGGGAGGCTCTGAAACAACACATATCACCTACAATAACATGCTAATAAGGAGGGGAAATACTTAAAAATATCAAGAAATCCATAAATATAGCTTTTTAAAAGGCCATAAAAAATACCCTAAAATGCTAATGCTTGACTGCACCTTAGGTGTACCCACGGGTGACCACGTGTTCTTTATCTTTCAGATTTACTACTGGGGTAGCAAAAGGAAAAGGGTGCTAATATTTCATGCGGATCTGTTATGCAATACTCTTCTAGACATTTTATAAAAATGATTCCCCTCAATCTTCTCAACCATATTAGGCATGCTCTTTTCGTCCTTGGTGTGAAGAATGGAAAACAGGCTCTGAAAGGATAGATGCTTTGTCTAAGGTCATAGATGCTGGAGTCTGTCTGACTCTTGGGCCTCAGCTCTTTCTTCCTCTACCAGCTCTCTAATATAATGGTTCTTGACCTAGTTTTTGTGCACCCAGCACACCTGAGGGATATGACACACTCCCTGTTATCAATTCAGTACCTCACAAGGACAGTGACTCTCACTGGGGTTGAGGCCTCTCCAGCAGCAGGGAAAACGCCCCACAGGAATCCAGACTGGCTACCCTGGGTGGGGGTGATAACATCTTCTCTCTGAGAATCATTCATCTAGTTCTGTTGTAATGTGGCTGTACAATGTTAATCCCACCATTTAAAAATGACTTATTAAAAAGTATTTCCTGATTCTTATGGCAGTTCTTGCAGATTACAGAAACTATGTAAAATCACCCTCATCCCCAGCAGAGTGTAATCACCATTAGCGTTTTGGTGCATTGCCTTCTACTGTCCCTTTTATGCAAATACAATATGGCTTAAAAAAAATTAAACTGGGCTGATAAGTAATTTGGCATCTTTTTTTCTCTTAACGATATAGGTGTAGAACATTTGGGGAGATCATAAATAATTCTGTATAAACAGCTCCATATGACTCTATTCAACGTTCTTAATTAGATTAGCTCTTTTTATAAATTTCATCTAGTTTCCCTAATCAAACCTCTAATGAAAACATGACACATGGTTATCTTCAGTTTTCTGCTAGGAGACTAGAAACCCGGCTACTTTTCAGAACTACCCAGGGAGTCCTTTTCAATACAGACACCGAGTTCCTCACACCTGGACCTGAGGAGGTAGAAACATCAGGGATCTGTTCTAGTCCACACCTGTCTGCAGGCAACCACAGACATGCAGCAGTTGCCACTCAATAGAAACACATACATACCCTCCTCCTCAGTGACACTAAATTTATTCTTGATAAACTGACATCTACTTTAAATACTCTAAACTCGTAATTCACGAGTATTTACCACAGGTCCATGACGTATATAGATAAATTTCGCCCAAGATATAGCAACAGCTGAAAGAAAGTGTAAATCATGCCACTACTTTCTATTATTTTTCCTTAAGGCCTTCCTATGGGAATCTGGGTTGAAAGATGAATTGCTCAGTGTAAACTTGGGATTGGGAAATAAAGGTTACCCTGGGTCATAAATTCTCTGAGTCACTGAAGAAATTACATTACTCATTATCATGTACACAGGGGCATAAGACAAGATATACAACTGAATCTGTGGAACAACAAATGTCTTGTGCTACCTTTAGTAGTTTAAAAATAAATACACTCACTGCCTGACCGGTGGTGGCGCAGTGGATAAAGCACCAACCTGGGACACTAAGGTCCCAGGTTTGAAACCCCAAGGTCAATGGCTTGAGTGCAGGCTCATCTGGCTTGAGCATGGCCTCACCGACATAATCCCATGGTCACTGGCTTGAGCTCAAAGGTTGCTGGCTTGAGCCCATGGTCGCTGGCTTGAGCAAGGAGTCACTGGCTCAGCTGGAGGCCCCACCACCACCCCGTCAAGGCACATATGAGAAGCAATCAAAGAACAACTGAAGTGACACAACTACAAGTTGATGCTTCTCATCTCTCTCCTTTTCCCTCCCCTCTAAAAGTAAATAAATAAATGAATACACACAGAAACATCAGTAAGATGTGAAAACCTGCTAGTTGCATACATAATTGTCAAATCTAACATTCATTTATTCTTGTTTTGGTGGGTCAGCAATCTTGATTGGATAAGGTAAAAGAAAGATTTTCATGGTTAAAACTATCTTTAATACTACTTGACTTCAAATTATACAACAGAGCCACAATAATCAAAACAGCATGGTATGGGCAGAAAAATAGACATACAGACCAGTGGAACACAATTGAGTCCAGAAATAAAACAACAGATACATGGCCTGACCAGTCAGTGGTGCAGTGGATAGAGCGTCAAACTGGGACCCAGAGGACCCAGATTCAAAACCTCAAGGTTGCTGGCTTGAGCATGGGTTCACCAGCTTGAGGATGGTGTCACTGGCTTGAGTGTGGGATCATAGATATGACCCAATAGTTGCTGGCTTGAGTCCAGAGGTCTCTGGCTTGAAGCCCAAGGTTGCTGGCTTGAGCCCAAGGTCACTGAATTGAGCAAGGGATCACTCAATCTACTGCAACCCCCATATAAGAAAGCAATCAATGAAACACTAAGGTGCCTCAACAAAGAATTGATGCTTCTCATCTCTCTCCCTTACTGCCTGTCTGTTCCTATCTGTCCCTCTCTCTGTTCCTCTATCTCCATCACACACACATACACACACACACACACACACACTCACACACACACACACACACAAAAGAATCCACATATATAAGGACAAATCATTTTTTACAAAGGAGCCAAAAACACACAATGGAGAAAAGAAAGCCTCTTCAATAAATGGTGCTGGAAAAATGAAAAGCCACATGCAAAAGAATGAAACTTAACTACAATTTGTCCCCCTGCACAAAAATTAATTCAAAATGGATCAAAGGCCCTGGCTGGTTGGCTCAGTGGTAGAGCATCAGCCCAGTGTGTGGAAGTCCCGGGTTCAATTCCCAGCCAAGGCACAGAGAAGAAGCGCCCATCTGCTTCTCCACCCTTCCCCCCCTCCTTTCTCTCTATCTCTCTCTTCCCCTCCGCAGTCAAGGCTCCATGGGAGCAAAGTTAGCCCAGGTGCTAAGGATGGCTCCATGGCTTCCGCCTCAGGCACTAGAATGGCCCCAGTTGCAGCGGAGCAACACCCCAGATGAGCTGAGCATCGCCCCCTGGTAGGTATGTTGAGTGGATCCCAGTTGGGCACATGCAGGAGTCTGTCTGTCTGCCCCCCCCCACACTTCTCACTTCAGAAAAATACAAAAGAAAATTTAATCAAAGACCTAAATATAAGATCCAAAACAATACATAACATAGAAGAAAATATAGGTACTATGCTTACAGACCTTGGCCATAGAGAACAATTTATAAATTTGACCCCAAAGGGAAGAGAAGTAAAGGCAAAAATAAAGGAATGGGACTATATCAAACTAAAAAGCTTCTACACAGCAAAAGAAACTGACAAAAAAAAATAGGCAGCCAACTAAATGGGAGATGATATTTGCAAACAACAGCTCCAATAAGGGGTTAACATCCAAAATATACAGTGTGTCCGTAAAGTCATGGTGCACTTTTGACTGGTCACAGGAAAGCAACAAAAGACAATAGAATTGTGAAATCTGCACCAAATAAAAGGAAAACTCTCCCAGTTTCATACCTATTTAGTGCAGTTCGATGTGGGCTTACGCACAGATTTTTTAGGGCTCCTTAGGTAGCTATCCCGTATAGCCTCTACAGCCTCGTCACTGACTGATGGCCTACCAGAACGGGGTTTCTCCACCAAACTGCCCGTTTCCTTCAACTGCTTATCCCACCGAGTAATGTTATTCCTATGTGGTGGCACTTCATTATAAACGCGCCGATATTCATGTTGAACTTTGGTCACAGATTCTAATTTAGCGAGCCACAGAACACACTGAACTTTCCTCTGTACTGCCACATCTCAACTGGCATGGCCATGGGCTGCTCCACTATATACACAGTGTTACGTCATCATCTGCACATGCACACATGCTGCCATGTCATCCTACAGAAACTGGGAGGGTTTTCCTTTTATTTGGTGCAGATTTCACATTTCTATCGTCTTTTGTTGCTTTCCTGTGACCGGTCAAAAGTGCACCATGACTTTACAGACACACTGTATAAAGAACTCACAAAGCTCAGCAACAAACAAGCAAACAATCCAATTAAAAAATGGGGAGAGGCCTGACCAGGCGGTGGCGCAGTGGATAGAGCGTCGAACTGGGATGCAGAAAGACCCAGGTTCGAGACCCTGAGGTCGCCAGTTTGAGCGCAGGCTTATCTGGGTTTGAACAAAAACTCACCAGCATGGACCCAAGGTCGCTGGCTCAAGCAAGGGGTCACTCGGTCTGCTGAAGGCCTACGGTCAAGGCACATATGAGAAAACAATCAATGAACAACTAAGATAACGCAACGAAAAACTGATGATTGATGCTTCTCATCTCTCTCTGTTCCTGTCTGTCTGTCCCTATCTATCCCTCTCTCTGATTCTGTCTCTGTTAAAAAAAAAAAAAAAAACGGGGAAAGGACCTTAACAGACACTTCTCCCAAGAGGACACACAAATGGCCAACAGGTGTATGAAAAGACGCTCATCTTCACTAGCTATTCGCAAATCAAAACGACAATGAGATACCATCTCACACCTGTTAGATTAGCTATTAGCAACAAGACAGGTAATAATTAGTGTTGGAGAGGCTGTGGAGAAAAAGGAACCCTCATTCACTGCTGGTGGGAATGCAAATTAGTACAACCATTTTGGAAGAAAGTATGGTGGTTCCTCAAAAAATTAATAATATAATTACCATATGACCCCGCAATTCCTCTACGGGGTATCTACCCCCAAAACTCAAAAACATTGGTACATCAAGACACATGCAGCCCCATGTTCATAGCAGCATTATTCACAGTGGCCAAGATATGAAACAACCAAAGTGTTCCTTGACAGATGATTGGATAAAGAAGATGTGATACATATATATAATTGAATACTACTTGGCCATAAGAAATGATAACATAGTGACATTTATGACAACATGGATAGACCGTGAGAACATTATACTGAGTGAAATAAGTAAATCAGAAAAATCTAAGAACTGTATGATTTCACACAAGGTGGGATATAAAACTAAGACTCATGGACATAGATAAAAGTGAATGGTTCTTCCAGGAAGAAATACAAATGGCCAACAAACATATGAAAAGATGCTCATCTTCATTAGTTATTAGAGAAATGCAAATCAAAACTACAATGAGATACCACCTCACACCTGTTAGATTGGCTATTATCAACAAAACAGGTAACAAGTGTTGGAGAGGCTGTGGAGAAAAAGGAACCGTCATCCACTGTTGGTGGGAATGTAGGAAGAAAGTATGGTGGTTCCTCAAAAAATTAAGAATAGAACTACCGCCTGACCTCTGGTGGCGCAGTGGATAAAGCATCAACCTGGAAATGCTGAGGTCGCCGGTTCGAAACCTTGGGCTTGCCTGGTCGAGGCACATATGGGAGTTGATGCTTCCAGCTCCTCCCCCCTGTCTCTCTCTCCTCTGTCTCTCTCTCTCTCTGTGTCTCTCTCTGTCCCTCTTTCTCTCCTCTGTAAAATGAATAAAATAAAATTAAAAATTAAAAAAAAAAAAAAAAGAACAGAACTACCATATGACCCAGCAATCCCTCTACTGGGAATATACCCCCAAAACACAAAAACATTGGTACATAAAGACACATGCAGCCCCATGTTCACTGCAGCATTATTCACAGTGGCCAAGACATGGAAATAACCAAATGCCCTTCAATAGAAGACTGGATAAAGAAGATGTGGCACATATACACTATGGAATACTACTCAGCCATAAGAAATGATGACATCAGATCATTTACAACAACATGGATGGACCTTGATAACATTATACGGAATGAAATAAGTAAATCAGAAAAAAACTAAGAACTATATGATTCCATACATAGGTGGGACATAAAAACGAGACTAAGAGACATGGACAAGAGTGTAGTGGTTACCGGGGGTGGAGGGGGACGGAGGAGAGGGAGGGAGAGGGGGTTGGGGGAGGGGCACAAAAAAAAACAGATAGAAGGTGACAGAAGACAATTTGACTTTGGGTGATGGGTATGCAATATAATCAAATGTCAAAATAACCTGGAGATGTTTTCTCTGAACATATGTACCCTGATTTATTAATGTCATCCCATTAAAATTAATAAAAAAAATCTACAGGGAATAAAAAGAATTAAAAAAAAAAGTGAAGTGGTTACCAGGGGAAAGGGGATGTGGGGGGGGGGGGAGTGGGGGATGGATGGGGGAAGGGTGTAAAGAGGGACAAATAATATGGTGACAGAAAGTGATCTGACTTTGGGTGTTGGGTATACAACATAATCAACAGTTCAAATGCTATAGAAATGTTTACCTGAAACCTATGTACTCTTATTGATCAATGTCATCCTGTTACAGTTAATTTGCTAAATAAAATTTAAAAATTAAAAATAAAAACCAAAAAACTATCCTTATATCAGTTGTTCTATGTTCAGCTAATTCCCAGAATTCCTTTTTCATAGAAAATGATGAGCTCTCTGCCTGTCCTATGATGTTACAGTGGATAAAGTTTTGACCTGGAATGCTGAGGTCACTGATTTGAAACCCTGGGCTTGCCTGGACAAGGCCCATATAACAAGCAAGCAATGAACAACTCAAGTGAAGCAACTGTGAGTTGATACTTCTCACTCCTGCCCCACTCTGTGAAATCAATAAATTAAATATTTAAAAAAAAAAGGAAAGAAAATGATGAGCTCTAAAGGCTATTTGTGAAGTCTCAGAAAAGAGGATCACACAGTAGGATGCCATGTTTTCCAACTTTATTTCAAAAACATGTTCATCAGGCCCTGGCTGGTTGGCTCAGTGGTAGGGCATCAGCCCAGCGTGTGGAAGTTCAGGGTTCAATTCCCGACCAGGACACACAGAGAAGCGCCCATCTGCTTCTCCACCCTTCCCACTTTCCTTCCTTTCTATCTCTCTCTTCCTCTCTCGCAGCCAAGGCTCCACTGGAGCAAAGTTGGCCCAGGTGCTGAGGATGGCTCCATGGCCTCTGCCTCAGGTGTTAGAATGGCTCTAGCCACAAAGGAGCATCGCCCCCTGGTAGGCATGCCGGGTGGATCCCAGTCAGGCGCATGCGGGAGTCTGTCTGACTGCCTCCCCACTTCTAACTTCGGAAAAGTTCAAAACAAAACAACAAAAAAAAACCCCAAAACAACCATGTTCATCAGAAAAAGTTGAGATGAATTTATGCCAAGATAGTAACAATTATAGGGATTATGAGCTTCAGATTAAAATACTATCCAACTACATGTCTCCACCTGATGGCCCAACTATGTTCAAAACTGAGCTTGCCTTTACACCCTAATCTTAGTCTACTTACACTGAAATCTTACTCCCAATATAGGGTAAAGGTGCCAACACCCACTTTGTCAGGCTAGAAATCAAAGTTCAAAACCCTTGGTTTGGCCTGTGGTGCACAGCTTAAATGTCATTTCCTCATGGAAGCCTTTCTGGATCCCCCCCACTGAGGAAGGCCCTGTGTGTTCTGCTTTCACAGTACTTGCATGTTTCCTTCACAACAGTGCTATCACATTGAATCTGAGCATTCTTTATCTCCCTGTGCCTCGTTATTCTCATCATAAAACCAGCATGTTAACAAAGTGGAGAATTTATCATTATTCAGCATTTAGAATGGTGCCTTGGACATAGCAAGCATCCAATATATGTGCACTCTTATTATAGTTGTACTAGAAGTTAGAACTCTTGAGAATTAATAGTTAGTTATCCAAACAAGTTATTGTAAAGTCATGATAATTTACTTAGGTGTAATTATTATCTATGAAGGTAGACTGGAAGCTCTATATTGGGAAGGAGTGTATTTGCCTTGTTCATCCCTTTAGCTGCAAATTTCTTACAGAGGTAGGCAGAGGAGGAGTTCTTTATTGAAGAAGTGAGTAAATGTGAGGTTCTACATCACTTCAGCCACCAAATTCTGTGTCTTCTGCCTCCTAAATAGCTTTTGGATCTTGTTCTCTCAGTCCCAGTCTCTACCTAGGCTCCCATCATCCCTCTTAAGTGATCTATCACAGCCATCTGCGACCTGGTCTTCCTGCCTCCAGTTCTGCCTCCCCCCAACTCACCCTCCACACTGCTGCCAGATGGACTTCTTAAAATGTGAAGCTGATCTAGTCATTAGCCATCAAGAGTCCTTCAGTGAACACCTACTGCCTATAGAGTAGCAGTCTCCAGAGGAGGGTGTGAACATCCCCAAGGTTTACAATAACATGCATTAGGGCAGTGGTCAGCAAACCACGGCTCGCAAGCCACATGTGACCTAATAGCATGTGACATTTTTAGCAAAGGCCAGCTTAAGAGTACCCTAATTAAGTTAATAACAATGTACCTACCTATACAGTTTAAGTTTAAAAAATTTGGCTCTCAAAAGAAATTTCAATCGTTGTACTGTTGATATTTGGCTCTGCTGACTAATGAGTTTGCTGACCACTGCTGGGGTATGAGAAGAAAATATTATAACCTCTATTTTCATTCTTAATTTATATAGCAAATACTACTAAAACCAAATGTATTGAATATTGGTGCTAGAACACGTATGTAATATTTTCAGAGTACAGGCTTAAAATTTAGCCCAGGAAAATATTTAAGGGTACAATTTCTCATCATATACTCACTATACAAAGAATTCCACTCTAACACAACAACAGTATTTGGTATTAGCTACACCCCCCCAATTGGTTACAATAAAGTTTGATTTGAATCACTCCTTGTTTATCAAGACCCCTTCAGTTATACAGTATAATACACCAATCATAATACTGAAATGAAAGAAATTCCATACTTACTTGCTCTGTGGGGAAGAGGGTATTGATATACTCCACAGCATTGAAATCAGCTCGATCTAGAGGATCCTGGCTTGGAAATACCTATATAAAGACAGATTAGAAATAACTAGTATGTGTTTGTGTGTGTGTGTCAGAGACAGACAGGAAGAGAGATGAGAAGCATCAATTCTTCCTTGCAGCACCTTAGTTGTTCACTGACTGCTTTCTATTATGTGCCTTGGGGGCGAGGGGCTACAGCAAAGCGAGTGACCCCTTGCTCAAGCCAGCAACCATGGGGTCATGTCTATGATCCCACACTCAAGCCAGCGATTCCAAGTTCAAGCCGGATGAGCACACGCTCAAACCAGCAACATCGGGGTTTCGAACCTGGGTCCTCTGTGGCCCAGTCCAATGCTCTATCTATTGCGCCACTGCTTGGTCAGGCAAAATAACTATCATCTTTCTATCTTGTTTAATGTATTATTTCTTTCCTCCATACTTGGTGATAAATTTCTTGAAGATAAAAAAATTTTTTTTTTCATTTTATAAGGCTTAACACACAATAGATAAAAAAATCTGTTAAAGTAAATCTTTAATTTTCATCAACATCTGTAATTTTATTTATTTTATTATTTTATTTTTTATTTTAGTTATTTTTTTTTTTATTACAGAGACAGAGAGAGAGTCAGAGAGAGGGATAGACAGGAACAGACAGACAGGAACAGAGAGATGAGAAGCATCAATCATTAGTTTTTCATTGCGCGTTGCAACACCTTAGTTGTTCATTGATTGCTTTCTCATATGTGCCTTGACCGTGGGCCTTCAGCAGACCGAGTAACCCCTTGCTCGAGCCAGCGACCTTGGGTTCAAGCTGGTGGGCTTTTGCTCAAACCAGATGAGCCACGCTCAAGCTGGTGACCTCAGGGTCTTGAACCTGGGTCCTCTGCATCCCAGTCCGACACTCTATCCACTGCGCCACCGCCCGGTCAGGGTTTTAAAATTTTTTTTTACAGAGACAGAGAGAGAGTCAGAGAGAGGAATAGACAGGGACAGACAGACAGGAACGGAGAGATGAGAAGCATCAATCATTAGTTTTTTGTTGCGCATTGCGACACCTTAATTGTTCATTGATTGCTTTCTCATACGTGCCTTGACCGCGGGCCCTCAGCAGACCAAGTAACCCCTTGCTCGAGCCAGTGGCCTTGGGCTCAAGCTGGTGAGCTTTTGCTCAAACCAGATGAGCCCTCGCTCAAGCTGGCGACCTCGGGGTCTCAAACCTGGGTCTTCCGCATCCCGGTCCAACACTCTATCCACTGCGCCACTGCCCGGTCAGGCAACATCTGTAATTTTAACATCGTGCATCTTGGTGCAACTAACAGAACATGCAACAGTGAAATGTTCCACAGTAATCAATAAAATCCCAACAACAAGGAAAAATAAGTGGTCAACTGTACAAATAAAATTAAACCAGCTGATGACATACATGGTTATATCAAATAAGTCTTGACCCTGGCCAGAGAGCTTGGTTGTTAAGAGTGTTGTATGCAAAGGTTATGGGTTTTATTTCCGCCAGCACACATACAGGAATAAATTGATGTCTCTGTCTCACTCTCTCCCTTCCTCTCTCCCTAAAATCAATAAAGTATTATTTTTTAAGGCAGTCTTGATAACAGACTTATGCACTATGTCTCAATGAAGTCTCAGTGACAGAATTTAATATGCAGTGAAGCAATTTTTATGTTTCAGATAGTGTCAGGAAATGAAGAGCTGGCAATCAGGAACTTGGCCCTGGCCAGGTAGCACAATTGGTTAAAGCACTGTACCCATACACCAAGTGCAGGTTCATCCCCCGTCAGGTTATATACAAGAGTCAACCAATGAATGCATAAATAAGTGGAACAGCAAATCGATGTTTCTCTCTCCTCTCCTGTCTCTATGAAATCAATCATCTATAAAAAAAATTCTTAAAAGAGACCTTCCTGTATCAGGAGCAATACAAGGTCTAAATTGCTATTCCTAATATCATAACTTTTTTAAAAAATCAATAAACTTGAAGAGAGAATTTAGTCAACTAGAGAGTCCCTGCAGGGAAGGAAGACCTCCTGAGAATATTCTTCAACCTAACCCAAACTAATCAACAGCAGGAATTCCCAACCATGTTAAGTATGGTAAAGGAGTCCTTTTTCAACCTTTTCCCTCGGCTGTGATCCGCTTCGGAAATTCAAGTTACGCCCTCCCCTCAATTCGGAGTCACTCACAGAGGGCTAGCCTGAGACTCGGAAGAGTGGCACACCGGCCCGGTAAATGAAAGAACAACTCTACAATCCCCCAAATCTGAGATGGCTACTCATGAGGTCCCAACTTACAGGTTCATCCTTTCGGGAAGCACATCTTTGCCCAATGCACCAAGATGCCCCCCTCTCCAAACACAATCAAGGCCGAAAATGGGCTCTCTCCCTTCTCTGGATTCAGAGGCCCCTGCTCGCCACCACCTCCCCCAAACCTCTCCTTTCCCTTCCGTGCCGAGCTCCCACTCCTCAGTCCAAAGACCGCTTCTTCCCCGAGCCACTCGCGGTCCCACCCCCAGAGATGCCCCGTCCTCCGCACTCCCCTCCCCTCAGGAGGCGGAACGCTCACCTGCTCGATGGCGAGCTGCACGTCAGGCGTGAGCTGCAGCACGGCTTCCAGCTCCTCAACGAACTCCAGTTCCTCCTCCTCCATCATCCCGCCGCTCAGCTCCCTGCCGACGCACACCCCAACGCCGAGTCGGACCTCCTGCGGTCGCCAAAGCCGCCGAACTGCAAGCGTTCAGTTGCAACGGTCAAGCAAGTCTTGGCTCTGTCATTTAGCCGGGAGTTTCCGGGAAGCCAAGCACTTCCGGGATCCGGGGCACTCTGGGATAGCGGAGGACTGACCTCTGGGAGCCTGGAGAGGACCTTCCTGTCACGTCGCGGGAGTCTTCCTGGACAACCCTGTAGTCCGGCGTCCCCTGACGCACCCCTCAGCTTTCTTACGATGGTGGGGCCCCTCGTCACCTCGCCGAAGGGCCCTGATATTGGGGAGGACATGGACGCCCCTGCAGGTCCTCCCAGTGAGGGCGAGCCCAGCACCGTTGTGACCGATTGACAGCAACCCTCAGGGCCGCGAAGCCGACGATCCTTCCGTTCCCAGGGCCCCTTTGGTCAGTGGCAGTAGGTTATCCCCCTGCCATCGGGGAGAAGTGACCCCAGCTGGTAAGTGGCAATGTTGCCAAAGGCAGTATGTAGGATGGGAGAGCGTCCGCTTGCAGAGTTAAGTTCCCCTTGTGCCAAGCCTCTAGGCAGAGATTTCTGGGGTGTCTGCAGCTTCCATCTGTTTATCCTGCAAAGATGTGGTGAGGGTTAATTATAAAAAGCACATGCAAATTTAAGCTAGTAATACAGGTAATATTAGGGTGTCTATTTCTTATGCACCACAAAAAGAAAAAGAGGCCAGATCACCCTGTGAAACCACTTTCCCTCCAAACACTTAGTGAGAGAATTGCAGCCAACGGAAGAGTTGTTTTATTTTTTATTTTTAAAGATTTTATTTATACATTTTAGAGAAGGGGAGAGAGAGGAGGGGGAGGAGCAGGAAGCATCAACTCCCATATGTGCCTTGACCAAGCAAGCCCAGGGTTTCGAACCGGCAACCTCAGTGTTTCAGGTCGAGGCTTTATCCACTGCGCCACCACAGGTCAGGCCTGGAAGATTTATTTTACAAGTTAAACGTTGTGAAGCTCCATGATGGAAGAGTCCTTGGCCCTTCTGGGGTTTTTTCTTTTTTTTTTTACAGAAACAGAGAGTCAGAGAGAGGGATAGATAGGGACAGACAGACAGGAACGGAGAGAGATGAGAAGCATCAATCATCAGTTTTTTGTTGCAACATCTTAGTTGTTCATTGATTGCTTTCTCATATGTGCCTTGACCGTGGGCCTTCAGCAGACTGAGTAACCCCTTGCTCGAGCCAGCGACCTTGGGTCCACGCTGGTGAGCCTTGCTCAAACCAGATGAGCCCGCGCTCAAGCTGGCGACCTCGGGGTCTTGAACCTGGGTCTTTCTGCATCCCAGTCTGACGCTCTATCCACTGCGTCACTACCTGGTCAGGCTCCTTTTTTTTTTTTTTTTTTTTTTAAAGCAAAGCTGTAGTAAAAGATGGAAGCAACATAATTTCTAACAATAAAGGAAGGTTTAAAATGTAGATCAGCTATACAATTGAATATTGATTCATAAAGTCACAGTTTTTAAAATTTAATGACATAGGGTAAATATTTCAGAAAACAAAATGTATATTTTACAAAGCAGAAATGTACAGTGTGGTCCCAGTTTGTATGTGTATGTTGTGCCTATAAAAATAATAGCAAAGAAATAGTGCTTTTCTGCCGGTGATGGAATGTACATTCTTTGTTCATTTTCCCAAAATGTGTACAATGAGCCTGTACAACTTTTTTTTTTAATTTTTGTATTTAACTTTATTATATTTTAAAGTCTGAGAACTGTAAAACATTTGTATAAACACCTGAGTACTGTTTCACTGGACACAGCAACTTCAAACAATCTGAGATTGAGAGTGTAAATTAGAAGCTTGTTGTATAACAAAAGAAATGAAAAACCCCTCTTCAGATCACACATGCCCAGTAAACTGTCGCATTTGTTTATAAATATAAAGGACACTTGGTTTTCTAAACAGAGAATATACATTCTGGCCCCTGGTGAACATTTATTGGCATTCACAACAAATGGCTAATACAATTAGCACCAATTCTCATAGCTTATAAACATTACAATAAACATTATACGATACAATGATGTAATAAATAACAAAATAACAACGAACACGATTTGCTTGAAAGTTCTAATTCTTAAAGTCTAAAATGACAAATCTGAACTAATGTACCTTCCAATGTTTAGTAGACTAAATGTGCCTTGACTACGGGCCTTCAGCAGACTGAGTAATCCCTTGCTGGAGCCAGAAACCTTGGTCTCAAGCTGGTGAGCCTTGCTCAAACCCAATGAGCCCTCGCTCAAGCTGGCAACCTCGGGGTCTTGAGCAATTACCTTTTCCTTTTTAAAAAAGGACATTTATACCCTGGCCGGTTGGCGCAGTGGTAGAGCGTCGGCCTTGCGTGCAGAAGTCCCGGGTTCGATTCCCGGCCAGGGCACACAGGAGAAGCGTCCATCTGCTTCTCCACCCCTACCCCTCTCCTTCCTCTCTGTCTCTCTCTTCCCCTCCTGCAGCGAGGCTCCATTGGAGCAAAGATGACCCGGGCGCTGGGGATGGCTCCTTGGCCTCTGCCCCAGGCGCTGGAGTGGCTCTGGTCGCGGCAGAGTGATGCCCCAGAGGGGCAGAGCATCGCCCCCTGGTGGGCGTGCCGGGTGGATCCCGGTCAGGCGCATGCGGGAATCTGTCTGGCTGTCTCTCCCGGTTTCCAGCTTCAGGATAATACAAAAAAAAAAAAAAAAAAGGACATTTATACCCTGACCAGGCAGTGGCACAGTGGATAGAGTGTCAGACTGGGATGCCAAGGACCCAGGTTCGAGACCCCAAGGTCGCCAGCTTGAGCATGGGCTCATCTGGTTTGAGCAAAAGCTCACCAGAGTGGACCTAAGGTCGCTGGCTCAAGCAAGGGGTTACTCGGTCTGCTGAAGGCCCATGGTCAAGGCACATATGAGAAAGCAGTCAATGAACAACTAAGGTGTCGCAATGCACAACGAAAAACTAATGATCGATGCTTCTCATCTCTCTCCGTTCCTGTCTGTCTGTCCCTGTCTATCCCTCTCTCTGATTCTCTCTCTGTCTCTGTAAAAAAAAATAATAATAATAATTATATATATATATATAATTAAAAAAAAGGAAAAGGTAATTATATCCACCTGTCTTGGATTTTTTTTTTCATTTTTTACCTTAAAAATTTTACATAGGCCCTGGCCGGTTGGCTCAGCGGTAGAGCGTCGGCCTGGCGTGCGGGGGACCCGGGTTCGATTCCTGGCCAGGGCACATAGGAGAAGTGCCCATTTGCTTCTCCATCCCCCCCTTCCTCTCTGTCTCTCTCTCCCCCTCCTGCAGCGAGGCTCCATTGGAGCAAAGATGACCCGGGCGCTGGGGATGGCTCCTTGGCCTCTGCCCCAGGCGCTAGAGTGGCTCTGGTCTCAGCAGAGCGACGCCCCGGAGAGGCAGAGCATCGCCCCCTGGTGGGCAGAGCATCGCCCCTGGTGGGCGTGCTGGGTGGATCCCGGTCGGGCGCATGCGGGAGTCTGTCTGACTGTCTCTCCCCGTTTCCAGCTTCAGAAAAAAAGAAGAGAAAAAAGAAAAAAAAAATTTACATACATTACAGTTCACCCACTTAGTTTATAATGTGAGATTTGATAGCTGTTATAATTATGTAACCACCATCACAATCAAGTCGTAGACAGTTCCATCATCATCCCTCCCCCCCAAATTCCCTCATTCTTCACCCCACTCCTGGCTACCACTAGCCAGATTTCTATCTCTATACTTTGACTTTTCCAGAATGTCATATAAATGGAAACATGTATCACCTTTTGAGTCTGGCTTTTTTCACTTGATATAATGTATTTGCATTTCATCATGCTGTTGCATATATTAGTAGTTCATTTCTTCTTGCTGAGGGCTATTTCACTATATGGATGTGCCTGCCACATTTGCTTATCCATTCTCTAGTTAAAGGATATTAAGATTGTTAAGATTGTTTCCAGTTTTGTTTTGTTTTTAAAGATTTTATTTATTGATTTTAGAGAGAGGAGAAAAAGAGAAGCCGGAGGAGGGGAGAAGCAGGAAGCACTAGCTCGCAGGCATTGCTTCTCATACATGCTTTGACCCGGCAAGCCCGGGGCTTCAAACCAGTGACCTCAGTGTTCTAGGTTGAGGCTTTCTCCACTGCGCCACCACAGGTCAGACAGGTTGTTTCTAGTCTTGAGCAATGATAAATAAAGCTGCTATAAACGTTCGTGTGCAGGTTTCTGTGTGCATAAGTTTTCATTTCACTTGGGTAAATAGAAGTGGGATTGCTGAGTTGTGTGGTAAATCTGTGTGTAACTTGATAAGAAACTGGTAAACATTTTTCAAAGTAGCTGTATCATTTTTTGCACTGCTACCAGAAATGTATGAGACTTCTGGTTGCTCACAGAGCTTATGTTTAATAATTGTAATAATAACTAACATTTCCTAGCCCTTAATACTACATGATAAGCATGCAGTGTCTCTTTTAATCTGCATGGCAATTCTGAGGTTGGTAATTATTGTCATTATCACCATTAACAGACAAGAAAATGGAGATACAGTTTAAAACAAAACAAAAAAACTTGCTAACTCCTTCTGCATTCATTCACTCATTCAAGAATTTCAATTTGAATGAGTGAATGAATGTTCCTGCTGGTGACAGGCACTACTCTAGGTGCTGGGAATTTTTCAGTCAACTTGGAGCTATTTCCATGTATGAAAAGGATATTCATACAAGTAAGTATATAATGATGAAAGGTCTAAAGAAAGACAAGTAAAGTGTACGTTGAGAAACTATAGTAACAGAGTGTCCTGACTAGTCAGGTAAGGCTTCTTTGAGGAAGTGATTTTTACGCTGAAGCAAAGGGTGGGGCAGGGGATGACAGATGAAAGGAACAGCGTGTGAAAAAGCCATGAAGATGGAAACAACTGGCCAGGGTGATGGGACTCTGAAAGCCTATGGAGCCTGACAAGGTGGTGCCTCAGTGGAGAGAGTGTAGGCCTGGGATGCAGAGGACCCAGGTTCAAAACCCCGAGGTCACTGGCTTGAGCGCGGACTCATCCAGCTTGAACATGGTCTCATCCAGCTTGAGCGCGGGGTTGCCAGTTTCCACATGGAATCATATGACCCCATGATCTCTGTCTTGAGCCCCAAGGTCACTGGCTTCAAGCCCAAGGTTGCTGGCTTGAGCCCAAGGTCACTGGCTCGACTAGAGTCCCCCCATCAAGGCACATGTGAGAAAGCAATCAATGAACAACTAAGGTGCTACAACTATGAATTGATGGTTCTCACCTCTCTCTCTCTCCCTGTCTGTCTGTCTGTCTCTCTCTCTTAAAAAGAGAAGCCAGTGGAAGAGTGAGTGGTACAAGAAGAGGCTGGAGAAATAGGCAGTGACAAATAGGGGAGGCTCTTGAAGGACATGTTATGGAATGGAAAGCATTTGAAGGATTGTAAACAGAGGAGTGACACGACCAAGTTCACCATGCCTATTGTCGTGCCTAGTCCACTCATTTTTGCTTTCTCCGTTTCTGAGCAGCCCACATTGTCACAGAGAGTCATGTGAATGGGGTGGCCATCTCCAGTAGAAATCCGTGCTGCCCATTTTCCACTGAATGTTCTTTACACATTTACTGAATTCTCAGTTGCATTTGCCCTGTAACCCAAAACCTTTCCCTACTCAGAAGCTCCCTCAACTCCATCATTTTTTCCTCCCCCCCCCCTTTGTAAATAAGATACTAATAATGAATGTAAGTTACACAGTACAAAATGTGTAGGAATATTGAAAAGCAAAGATATAGGTAAATACTACATTAAAATAAGTAATAACAGGCTCGACTGATTTGTTTATGATAAGCAAAAGAGGGAAATACCTTTAATAGAAGGGGGAAGCCTGGAAAGACAGATTATATATATATATATATATATATTTTTTTTTTTTTTTTTTAATTATTTTTATTGAGGCCCTGGCCGGTTGGCTCAGCGGTAGAGCGTCGGCCTGGCGTGCGGGGGACCCAGGTTTGATTCCCAGCCAGGGCACATAGGAGAAGCGCCCATTTGCTTCTCCACACCCCCCCCCTCCTTCCTCTCTGTCTCTCTCTTCCCCTCCCGCAGCCAAGGCTCCATTGGAGCAAAGATGGCCCAGGCGCTGGGGATGGCTCCTTGGCCTCTGCCCCAGGCGCTAGAGTGGCTCTGGTCGCGGCAGAGCAACGCCCCGGAGGGGCAGAGCATCGCCCCCTGGTGGGCAGAGCGTCACCCCTGGTGGGCGTGCCGGGTGGATCCCGGTTGGGCGCATGCGGGAGTCTGTCTGACTGTCTCTCCCTGTTTCCAGCTTCAGAAAAATACAAAAAAAAAAAATTATTTTTATTGATTTTAGAGAGAGAAAGAGAGAAACATCCACTTATTGTTCCACCTATTCATGCACCCATTGGTTGACCCTTGCTCGTGCCCTGACTGGAGATCAAACCTGCAACCCTGGCACATCGGGCTCCAACCAACTGAGCCATCTGGCAGGGCCACAGTCTACAGTTTTAAGACAAATAAAATATGGAAATTTACAGATGTGAGAAATTTGGGTATGAAAATAGGAACACGTGATAGTCTCACAAATGAGCTGGGCTTTTTCTTTTTAAACAATTTCCTGCTATGCTGTGGAATAGGGTAGAGCTGATGACAAAGTATTGCAGAACACATATTTTCTACCTTGAAATTCCACCAAGTGAGACATAAATTCAGTCTCTGATACTTAAAAAGCACACACACAAACCCTGGAGACCCTACCCTTTTAGTAAAAGGCAGAGGCAGATTCAGGTCGGTTGAGGCCCCGGGTGCAGAAGAAAATACTGGGCCCCTTAGAAAAAGAAAGAGACAGGAAAAATAAAAGTTCATGTTAACCATATTTTTAAAGAAATAAAAAATATTATGTACTATTAACGTGAAATTGCACATATGAAACCAAACTTGGTGTCATTAGAAAAAAGTGTAAAGTTGGGGTTTTGCGGGGCCCTTCAGAAGTCAGGGCTCAGAGCGTGTGCCCAGTTCGCCCGCCGTTAAATGTGCCTCTGGTAATAGGCGATGGGAAAGGATGGATTGTAAAAGAAGTACTGCAACAAGCAGGCTGTAGGGGAGTCAAGCGGTGCCTCTCTGAGATTAGCATCAGAAAAAAAATGGAAAAAAACTCCAAGACCCCCAAATGAGGAATTTTCATAACATTTTTCATTGTGCCAAAAAAATTGTAAGTATATAGGATGGAAATATTAAGTAGTTTGAAAACAAACTTTGTTAACGAAATCCAGTAAGATCTCTAAATTTCAGGCACCTCTGTCAATTTAGTTTCTTTCTAACTCTATTAAAATGAATCTCCAATATCCTGTTGTATTTGCAACTGGTTTTATTGTAAAGTACTAGAGTATATTAAGTAGACACTGTGCAGACAGAGCATATTATTTTGTAAGATCAAGACATTCCATTTAAGCTTCCCTATCTGTAATAACCTTCTCCCAAACAACTGGTCTTTTTGTGAAACTTGTAAAAAATATTTCAGGATATCTGAATTACCTGATCTTAATGCCAGTCACATAGCCCCTTCTCCCAACATTGTAATAACCAAAAATACCCCCTATAAAATACCACGTGCCCCCTAGTACTCTTAAGCACTATCATACTTAGATCCTGTTGTCACTATGGTTCTTTTGCTACCTTTCATTCCTGAGTTTTCTGAATATCCGGGACACTGACGTTTGTTACTGATTGACATTCGTATTGTTCTGAATGTTTCCATATCCTGGACACCTAGTTTTGTTTTGATTGGTACTCTGGTTGTCTGTGCATGCCCAGTCTTGCTAAACAGATCATAATCTCCAGCTAGCTTCAGTAGTTCCCCTGTTCCCACGGTTATAGCTCAGGCATTCTGTCCTGCATAGAATGCTAGCTAGCTCTCAGATGCTTTTAAATCAGACTCCTTCCCCATTAGCTCATTGGGTTCATATTCAGTAATTCCTTTACTTAACAAAGTGATCATTCTATAAGGCAAATGAAAACTTTGTGTACAAGGTTTACATATTACAACAAATACAAAAACACCTGTTTTATAAAATTGACATTAACCAGGACAGTCATTATAGTACAGAGGTGAAGAAAAATACACATTTGCACATTTGGCGTGCAAATTTAAGGTGGGGGAGCCCATGGAATATTTCTTAAACTTTTTAAAAATCCCACGCCTCCTGCTAAATGTAAAAATCTTGCGAACAGCCCTCCCACACACAATATTCTGATGAGATCTGATCCTCACCCCTCCAATCTTACAATCACTGATGTGCAGTTGATAGCCATTCTCCACCAGCCAAGATTTTTTTTGCCCAGCTAAAACTTTTCTAGGTCTACACCAGAAAATCAGTAAAAGTTTTATTTCCTAAATATAATATTGTTCAAGATTCTGATTGCTTCTTCTACCCCAGTCTCCCATGGAGACTCATTGCTTTGAGAGACCACTCTCACAGCTATCATTAGTCTCCAAATCTTTTTTTTTTTTAATTCATTTTAGAGAGAGGAAAGGAGAGAGAGAGAGAAAAACATCAATCTGTATTTGTATGTGCCCTGACTGAGGATCAAACCAGGGACCTCTGCATATCGGGACAATGCTGTAACTAATTGAGCTATCTGGCCACGGCGCCAAATCTTTTATAACCACACCTTGGTTTCTCTCCTTAGTGTCAGGCACATATTGTCAACTGCCAGTGAAAATCTTCACTTTGCTTTTTCTCAATTTCTCTTTTTCTTTGCCTTCATTGCCCTTGCCTAGGCACATTTATCTGTTGGTTTTAGAGTTTAGCATTTTATGGACAGATATAATCCACTATGCTAAATTATAGTGAATGGCTTTAGGGAATAATACAATGAGGTGCTTTTGCATAGTACTTCATGCACTGCCTAAAAGTTTTCACACATATATTTTTTTAATTTTTATTTATTTATTTATTTTTATTAATTTTTTAAGTGAGAATAAGGGCCTGACCTGTGGTGGCGCAGTGGATAGAGCATTGACCTGGAATGCTGAGGTCACAGGTTCAAAACCCTGGGTTTGCCCACTCAAGGCACATATGGGAGTTGATGCTTCCTGCTTCTCCCCCCTTCTTTCTTTTTCTCTTCCCCCCTCTAAAATTAATAAATAAATTTTTATTTTTTTATTTTTACAGAGACAGAGAGCCAGAGAGAGGGATAGACAGGGACAGACAGACAGGAACAGAGAGATGAGAAGCATCAATCATTAGTTTTTCGTTGCGACACCTTAGTTGTTCATTGATTGCTCTCTCATATGCGCCTTGACCGCGGGTCTTCAGCAGACTGAGTAACCCCTTGCTTGAGCCAGCGACCTTGGGTCCAAGCTGGTGAACTTTTTGCTCAAACCATATGAGCCCGCACTCAAGCTGGCGACCTTGGGTCTCGAACCTGGGTCCTCTGCATCCCAGTCCGACGCTCTATCCACTGTGCCACTGCCTGGTCAGGCCAAAAAAAAAAAATCTTTAAAAAAAAATGAGAGTAGGGGAGATAGAGAGACAGACTCCTGCATGTGCCCCAGCTGGGATCCACATGGCAATCCTCGTCTGGGGCCGATGCTCTGCCCATCTAGGGCCACTCTCAACTGAGCTATTTTTAGCAACTGAGGTGGAGGCTCAACAAGAGTCATCCTCAGTGCCCAGGGCTGACGTGCTCAAATCAATCGAGCCATGGCTATGGGAAGGGAAGAGTGAGAGAGAGAGAGAATAGAGAGAAGGGGCAGGGGGGAGAAGCAGATGGTAGTCTCTCCTGTGGGCCTTGACCAGGAATCAACCCAGGACATCCACATACCGGTCAGCACTCGACTGCTGAGCCAACCAGCCAGGGCCTTTTTCCTTTTTCCCTTTTTAGTGAGAGAGAAAGAGACAGGCAGCAGCAAGGCAGGCAGGAAGGGAGAGAGATGAGAAGCATCAACTTATAGTTGCAGCACTCTGGTTGTTCATTGATTGCTTCTCATATGTGCCTTGATAGGGTAGGGGGGCAGTGGCTAAGCCAGTGACTCCTTGCTCAAGCCAGCGACCATAGGATCATGTCACTAAGCACGCACTCAAGCTGGTGACCTTGAGGTTTCAAACCTGAGACCTCAATATCCCAGGTTGACACTATCCACTGTGCCACCACTGGTTAGGCTATATATGTTATTTCTTTTGTTGTTGGTTTTTTTTTCTTAATTGAGAGCAGGGGAGGCAGAGACAGACTCCCGCATGTACCCTGACTGGGACATCCACCTAGCAAGCCCCCTATGGGGCCATGCTCTGCCTATCTGGGGCGTTGCTCCATTGCTTAGCAACTGAGCTTTTTTTTTTTTCTTTTTACAGAGACAGAGAGAGAGTCAGAGAGAGGGATAGATAGGGACAGACAGACAGCAATGGAGAGAGATAAGGATCAATCATCAGTTTTTCGTTGCAACACCTTAGTTGTTCATTGATTGCTTTCTCATATGTGCCTTGACCGCAGGCCTTCAGCAGACCGAGTAACCCCTTGCTCAAGCCAGTGACCTTGGGTCCAAGCTGGTGAGTTTTGCTCAAACGAGATGAGCCCACACTCAAGTTGGCGATCTTGGAGTCTCGAACCTGGGTCCTCTGCATCCCAGTGCTACGTTCTATCCACTGCGCCAACGCCTGGTTAGGCACAACTGAGCTATTTTTTTTTAGCATCTGCAGCGGAGGTCACGAAGCTGTCCTGAGCATCAAGGGGCCAACTCACTGGAATCAATCAAGCCATGGCTGCAGGAGGGTGAGAAAGAAAGAGGGGGGGAGTGGGAGGGATGGAGAAGCAGATGGTCACTCCTCACATGTGCCCTGACCGGAATTTGAACCCTGGACAGCCACATGCTGGACGAACACTCTACTGCTGAGCCAAACGGCCATATATGTTATTTCTTAAATCTTCACCATAGTCCTTGAGGTAGGTAGGACAGTAAGGAGAGGAACCAAGGTCACATGAAGTATTGGCCTGCTAGACTGACACCAAGGTCTGTTATATTACAGACCAGTGCATTTGTTCTTCTGTCTCTCTAACCTCCTGGACTAGGTCCTGTTACAGCAGAGGAAAGTCTTGAAAGAATCAGTCATTGCTTTCCAAGAGCTTATGTGAGCTTATGTGACACTTTGACACTTTAAAATATGACGACCCCAAAAGCATGTTATATGTATATCATGTATCAAGGCAGCATGCTTTTCTTCATCAGATTTCTAACTTTATTTCAAAATATTCACATGCACCCTGGGTGGATGGCTCATTTGGTTGGAGCATCGTCCCAAAGTGCAGAGGTTGCCAGTTCAATATCTGGTCAGGGCACATACGGGAACAAATTGATGTTCCTCTCTCTCTCTCTCTCCCCCTTTCGTTCTAAAATCAATAAAATAAAATAAAATAATACATGCACATAGTGAATAAGATTCCACAGAAAGCTAAGCAAGGTTTACCATTACTTTCTAGGTGGTTATGAGTTGCCTTTCTTTTATATTTATGTGATAAATAATTACCGTTTCATTGGAAAACTAATCCAACTCACTCTTAATTCACCTCAACCTCTGTACACATAAAAGCAACACATGCACACACACACTTCTCTCTGCAGAGGTAGCACTGTTAGCAATTCGGTGTTTTTCTTCCAAACTGTCTTTGCTTCATTATATACCAGTATATGTATCAATTACACTTACAGCTTTTTTAAATCAGTCATATCTCGCTGTATTTATTATTCAGTGATTTGTTCTTTTCCTTTTAACAGTATGTTCTGGAGAGCTTTCTTTGTATTTTGGTCTATCTTTCCTTTTAATGTCTATATAGTATTCTATACTTTGACTATACATAAAATATTTAATTACTTGATATTTAGATTGGTGATAACTTTTTTTGCTATTACAAACAATACTATATCCTTGTAATACATTATTTATACTTCTACCAGCATTGAAAACATTGTATCTTTGTGTTTTTATGTATACTGATATTATCAGTCTTTTATATTTACTTATAAAGCTTTTATTGTCCTTTTGTATTTCTTCTGTGTATTTACTGTTTATATAGCATCTGAATAATTTTTGGGCTCATTTGTTTCTTTCTTTCTTTTTTTTTGGGGGGGTCATTTGTTTCTTAATAATTTGTACAATCTCTGACTATTTCAGGTATTACCCCTTGCTCTGCTACATACTACATGAATTTCTTTTCTAAACTGTTCCTTGTCTTTTAACTTGTTAACAGTGCCTTTTGATATAGTTTTGTTTTGTTTTCAGTATACACAAATCTGATAGTCCTTTTCTATATGACATCTGGGTTTTAAAGCTTTCTCTAGCCCATGAATTAAAATATTTTTCAAAATTTTCTTCTGCATTTATAGTGTTGCATTTTATGTTTAGCCTTCAATATATTTGGAATTTATGGTTGTGTTTGGTGTGTGGCAGGGTGTTGTATTGGTTTCCTAGGACTGCCATAACAAATGACGACAGGGGGAGTACATTATGACAATAGAAATTTATTTCCTCCCAGTTCTGGAAGTCAGAAGTCTGAAATTAGGTTGTCAGCAGGGTTGATTCTCTTTTGGAGGACCTGAAGGAGAAATTCCTATATACCTCTCCCCAGCTTCTGGCGACTACCAGCAGCCCTGATGTTCCTTGGCTTGTAGATGCATCATTCCAGTTTCTCACTCCATTTTCACATCACCTTCTTCTCTGTGCCTGAGTCCTTTTCTGTCTTTTACAACTATACTCTCATAGGATTTTGGGCCTATGTTTATCCAGGATGGTCTCATCTCAATCCTTACCCTAATTTTATCTGCAAAGACCTCATTTCTAAACAAGGTCACATTCTGAGGTTCTGGGTGGGCATGAATGTTGAGTAGGGGGGGCACTATTCAACTAATTTTATTTTTTGCAAAGGAAAGATAATGGTTTATGTGGTTTTCTTACATAGTTCTTTCTTTCCTTACAAGTACGATATGCTTGCCACACATTAAATTTAATTGGTCTGGTTCGGGATTCTGTTTTGTTCCATTGATCTGTTTCTTTTACACTGTAATTTGTAGGATGTTTTAATATATTGAAAATTCTTCCCCCCAGTGTTCTTTATTCAAATATTTATTGGCCATTCTTTAACATTATCTTTAATTCACATAACTTTTAAAAACAGTTTATTGAGTTCATTAAAAACATGTTGGGCCCTGGCTGGGTAGCTCAATTGGTTAGAGCAGCGGTTCTCAACCTGTGGGGCGCGACCCCTGTGTTTTGGTCCTTCGACCCCCGCTGGGGTCGCGACTCACAGGTTGAGAACCGCTGGGTTAGAGCATTATCCTGATACACCAAAGCTGTGGGTTTGATCCTCAGTCAGGGCACATGAGAGAATCAACCAATGAATGCATGGATAAATGGAACAACAGATCAATGCTTCTCTCTCTCTCTACCTTCCTTCCTCTAGAAAATAAATAAATTAAATTAAAAACCATGTTGGGATTTTGATTGGGGTTGCATTGAATTTATAGCTAGATTTGATGAAAATTTATGTTTACAATATTGAATCTTCCCTTTAGGGCCAGTTCTTCATTTATTAGGCATTTATATCTTTCAGTAAATGTTTGTAGCTTTCTTCATATAGGTCTTGTGTATTCTTTTTTAATTTATTGATTTTAGCAAGAGAGGAAGGGGGAGAGAGAGATAGGAACATCCAGCTGTTCCTATGTGTGTCCTGATCGGGGATTGAATCAGCAACCTTTGCGCTTTGGGACGACGCTCTAACCAACTGTGCTATTTGGACAGGGCAGCATATTTCTTATTAGGTCAAAACTAGTGACTTTATAAATTTAACATTGTAAATAGTCCTTTTTTTCCTATTACATTTGATAATTGACGATTTCTGGCTTATAGAAAAGCCATTTATTTTTGTACATTGATCTTGTATCCAGCCACCTTACCTCAATTATTTTATTCTATATTTCAGTTGCTTTTCTTGATAAATTCTGTATTTCAGTTGTTGTCTTGGTAAATTACCATATTGGTTGAACATAGTGATAGTTATTTCTCTTTCTTTCAAATGTTAAAATCTTTTTTGGAGATTTGTGTATGTGCTGTTACATTGGCTAGGACCCCAGTACTAGAGTGCTAGACAGCAGCAGATTGAGTGAACATGGTGCTTACCATCTAAATAGAAGAGAACATAAAGACAAACCAATCAAGCCATTGATACTGTGTAAGGAAACAATGGACTTATAATACAGAAAAGGAAAGTGGCAAATTTTGACCAGCAAGTGCTCCCTGTCCTTCATCTTGCACTAATACTGCTCTAAATTCTTCTAAGACCTGTACTGGGTGGCTCCATCAAGTTCCCTGGCAACAGGGGAATTTGCTCTGCCTGCAGGGCAAACGCATTTCAGTCTGGCTTATAGCTCAACAGTTCATTCAGTCTTTAAAATGACCATTAATAGTTCCTGAGGCCTCAGAACAGTGATGACACCCAGTGGCCACATAAGCATGTGTTAGTATGCTTGGGGCTGAGGTTCTTATATATATTAGTTTTTTAATCACTGGTCTATGGACTGGTCCACTGGAAATTTAGTGCTGGTCCACAAAAGAGTTAGTCACCCTGATGTATGAAGATTATAGACCCAATGTTGTTAGTCAAATTTGCTTATGCTCACAGCCCTGGCCGGTTGGCTCAGCGGTAGAGCGTCGGCCTAGCGTGCGGAGGACCCGGGTTCGATTCCCGGCCAGGGCACACAGGAGAAGCGCCCATTTGCTTCTCCACCCCTCCGCCGCGCTTTCCTCTCTGTCTCTCTCTTCCCCTCCCGCAGCCGAGGCTCCACTGGAGCAAAGATGGCCCGGGCGCTGGGCATGGCTCTGTGGCCTCTGCCTCAGGCGCTGGAGTGGCTCTGGTCGCAACATGGCGACGCCCAGGATGGGCAGAGCATCGCCCCCTGGTGGGCAGAGCTTCGCCCCTGGTGGGCGTGCTGGGTGGATCCCGGTCGGGCGCATACGGAAGTCTGTCTGACTGTCTCTCCCTGTTTCCAGCTTCAGAAAAATGAAAAAAAAAAAAAAAATTGCTTATGCTCAGGGTGACTTCTGCTTTAGTGGTCCCCCAAATAATTCTCTTATTTTCACCAGTCCCCAAGTGTAAAAAGGTGGAAAACCACTGGATAATGAAGATTCCTTCCCAAATAAGACTTTTAAGTCCTTGTACCTAATCAGCTTTCTCTGCATTGTATTTTTTTTGTTTTTTTTTTTTGTTTTTTGTTTTTTTAATTTTTCTGAAGCTGGAAACGGGGAGAGACAGTCAGACAGACTCTCGCATGCGCCTGACCGGGATCCACCCGGCACGCCCACCAGGGGCGACACTCTGCCCACCAGGGGGCGATGCTCTGCCCCTCCGGGATGTCGCTCTGTTGCGACCAGAGCCACTCTAGCACCTGGGGCAGAGGCCAAGGAGCCATCCCCAGCGCCCGGGCCATCTTTGCTCCAATGGAGCCTCGGCTGCGGGAGGGGAAGAGAGAGACAGAGAGGAAGGAGAGGGGGAGGGGTGGAGAAGCAGATGGGCGCTTCTCCTGTGTGCCCTGGCCGGGAATCAAACCTGGGACTTCTGCACGCCAGGCTGACGCTCTACCACTGAGCCAACTGGCCAGGGCCCTCTGCATTGTTTTTAGTTTCTGGCCATTTAGGTTTTCTTGTTGAGAAGTAATTTACCTAGTGGTTGAAATTGGCTGTGCGGCCTAGGCTGGCTGGCTCAGTGGTAGAGCATCTGCCCAGCATGTGGATGTCCTGGGTTCAATTTCTGGTCAGGGCACACAGAAGTGACCATCTGCTTCTCCACCCCTCCCACCCCCCTTCCCGTCCCGCAGCCATGGCTCGATTGATTCAATTGCATTGGCCTGGGCACTGAGAATGACTCTGTGGAGCCTCTGCCTCAGGCGCCAAAAATAGTTAGTTGTGAACATGGCCTCAGGGGGGATTGCCAGGTGGATCCTGGTCTGGGCGCATATAGGAGTTTGTCTATCTTCCCTCCTCTTGCTTGGAAAAGAAGAAAAAGAAAAAAGGAAACTGGCTATGTATGATAAAAGACACTATAGACTTAGCTTCACAAAGAATGGCTTTTTCTTCACTCATTTCTTTTTAATTTTTTTTTTAAAAAATTATTGATTTGAGAGAGAGAAAGAGAGAAACATCAGTTTGTTGTTCCACTTATTTCTGCATTCCTTGGTTTACTCTTGTATGTGCCCTGACTGGGGATGGAACTCATAACATTGGGTATTGGGAGGATGCTCTACCCAGCTGATCCTTCACTCATTTCTTAACAAATATCAAGCACCTATTTAATTGTAGTTTACTAAATAGGTTACTAGAGCCCAGCCTATAAAAAGAAAAAAACTAGATACTTAAATAAGAGCTTGGATTTCTATAGGTCAGGGGTCCCCAAACTACGGCCCGCGGGCCACATGTGGCCCCCTGAGGCCATTTAGCCACCCCCCGCTGCACTTCCGGAAGCGGCACCTCTTTCATTGGTGGTCAGTGAGAGGAGCACATTGACCATCTCATTAGCCAAAAGCAGGCCCATAGTTCCCATTGAAATACTGGTCAGTTTCTTGATTTAAATTTGTTTTTTACTTTAAATATTGTATTTGTTCCCGTTTTGTTTTTTTACTTTAAAATAAGATATGTGCAGTGTGCATAGAGATTTGTTCATAGTTTTTTTTATAGTCCAGCCCTCCAACAGTCTGAGGGACAGTGAACTGGCCCCCTGTGTAAAAAGTTTGGGGACCCCTGCTATAGGTATTATGATACCCACTTTAAAGACAGAAACTGACTGCTAATAGGATGGGAATCTTAATGTTTTTAAGGTTAAATTTGCCAGAACAAATCTACTCTCCCCAAGTTAAGAATTCCTTTCAAAATCACTGATAACCCACTCTGAAAGACAATCTATAATAATTAAAATATCAAATTACTTGACAAACAAAACAATTACTTGACAAAAAATGAGGTTTCTGAAATTTTAATGGCATTAAAATGCTTATAAATGAAATATTAATGTTCAAAATTAATTAAAGCATAATCTCAATCAAATTTATAATAACTACATACAAAGAGAACTGGGAAAAATCCTACCAAAATGCCAATATCTGACAATAACATCTCTCAGTGATGGCATCCATTGTGATTATTATTTTCTATTAGTGGACATGCTTTATTTTTTAACATTTTTTATGATCAGAAAACTAAAAATACACTGCTCACAAAAATTAGGGGATCAGGGAACGTGCAGACACTCCAGTACTTTCAACCTTTTGTATAGTGCATTTTTACCAATGGAAAAAAAGTTGGTTTTGCTTCTCATTTGCATAATTGAACTTTCTTTGACTTGTTTGCTTTTCTGATGTTCTTGTTTAATAAAAAAAAATCAAATGCTTTTTTTTAACACTTCATATTCATTTTGAAATATCCCCTATTTTTTGTGAGCAGTGTATAATCACTAAGTATAGCAGGCAAAATAAACCTTTTATGGGATTACTTATGAGATGTGAAGACAATGAAAATTATTGATCTGGTAATTCAAGAAGGCTGATTTGCTGGTACTAAGTAATTTCAAAGGTAATTTCTTTTAATTTTATTGTCTTTGAATATATATTTTTAAACCTGAGTGTAGAACTCATTACTTTTAGTTGGGTGTAACTATCAGCAAACAAGCAAAAATTTGCATTTATAGAAAAGAAATGTGTATACAAAAGTACTTCAAAAAATATAAAGAAATACACAAAGGAAGCACTATATAATCAATTCTTTGAGTAAATTACGTTTTTTTTTATTGATAGGGATCGTTATCATTGTGTATAAGAACAAAGACTTCCCTGCAGTGTGCAGCTGTGGTCACTGTTTGTAGAAACCTTGTGCTTGGGGTGTGACTGTGTTTCTTAGACTTAGTTTGCCTTTGCAAATAGTCCAGGATAAAACAGGAAGCTGCAGTCTCAGTGCTGGCTAAGGCCAGCCCCAGGGCACCTCCAATCCAATGGATGTGTATTGAGAAGCTTAACAGCAAGAAACTGTTGCAATGGTATCAAGATAAAAAATATAGTTCCTCGCCTGTACCCAGCACATAGTTAACATGTATTCTTGAAAACATCTAATCCTTACAATTGTAAGGTAGGTAGAGGAACCCCCATTTTATAGGAGATTAAGTAATTTTCCCCATGTCACCCAGTTTATGTGTAGCAGAGCCAGGACTGGAACGCAGGCCCTCTGATCCTAAGCACAGTGTTGCATTGCATGCTTTGGCTGCCTCCTGGACCAACAGTCCCTGACTGCCCATTAGAGGTACACAGTCAAAAGGGGAAACACATACACAAATGTCAGCGCAAGGCCATACTGATAAGGTGTTTTATGGAATGCCAAGTGCAGGAGAAAAAAAATGGCCATTAATTTCCTCCTCGCCACATTCTCAGTCCTAAGAAAAAGTTGCTTCTGTATTGGTGCTGTGTATCTTCAAATGCTTTTGTTAGTGCTGGCATAAAGGGAATGATGTTCCATTAAAGGCTGTCATTTCCTTTCCTTTTTTTTTTTTTTTTTTGTATTTTTCTGAAGTTGGAAACAGGGAGGCAGTCAGACAGACTCCCGCATGCGCCCGACCGGGATCCACCTGGCACGCCCACCAGGGGGCGATGCTCTGCCCCTCTGTGGCATTGCTCTGTTGCAACCAGAGCCACTCTAGCACCTGAGGCAGAGGCCATGGAGCCATCCTCAGCACCCGGGCCAACTTTTTGCTCCAATGGAGCTTTGGCTGCGGGAGGGGAAGAGAGAGACAGAGAGGAAGGAGAGGGGGAGGGGTGGAGAAGCAGATGGGTGCTTCTCCTGTGTGCCCTGGCTGGGAATCGAACCCAGGATTCTCGCACGCCAGGCCGACGCATTTCCTTTCTCTTTGTACACCTCATTTTACTTCTCTATCTTACAACCCTCTTCCAGGGGTGGATTCAGCCAATTCACATGGTTCAGCAGAACCAATACCTAATTTTTTATAGAGTTGGCAAACCAATTGTTAAAATGGCACTTGTAATCAGGGTTCTCTCTAAGGTGGGTGCCTGGGCAGCCTGTGGAAATCACATATTTATATTCTGTACTCTTTTTTAACGTTCATCTGCACAACAGCATATTCTAAGTGCCCATAGTAATGCTCATTCCGTCCATAGGTGAAAAATAATTGACGGAATTGTGCTTGCAATACTTAACTGTTTCTAATATATCAAACACAATGACCATTAGTCTAATTGGCCTACCTCTAAAGGAATGGGATCCTACTCCTACAGTGAAAAGATGGTTAAGGATAAGCCACACAGCCAATGATGGTCAGATAAAAGCAAAGAAAATTGAAAGTGAGGAAAAAGCCAATCAAGAAGCAATTATTATAAAGTACCGCACCCCAAATCTACTCTACCTACATTCTAGTGCAGGGTTTGGGAACCTTTTTGGCTGAGAGAGCCATGAATGCCAGATATTTTAAAATGTAATTCCATGAGAGCCATACAACAACTCATGTACGTTATGCATTATCCAATAAAAATTTGGTGTTGTCCTGAGGACAGCTGTGATTGGCTCTAGCCACCTGCAACCATGAACATGAGCGGTAGGAAATGTATGGATTGTAATACATGAGAATGTTTTATTTTTTTTAAAAAAACCCTTTTTTAAAAAATTTTATTTATTCATTTTTAGAGAGGAGAGAGAGAGAGAGAGAGACAGAGAGAGAGAAGGGGGAGGAGCAGGAAGCATCAACTCCCATATGTGCCTTGACCAGGCAAGCCCAGGGTTTCGAACCGGCGACCTCAGCATTTCTATGTTTTATATTTTTAACATTATTTTTTTTATTAAAGATTTGTCTGCGAGCCAGATGGAGCCATCAAAAGAGCCACCTCTGGCTCGTGAGCCATAGGTTCCCGACCCCTGTTCTAGTTCGACACAGACTATAAACTAGTTACAAACATAAAAGCGAAAGCAAGAGTTCTAAGGGAAGCCAGAAAGTTCAGTAAAGCAGAAAGAGTTGCTCTACCTACCTCCTCGATTTTCTCTGCCAAATTATCCAAATTGTTAAATTTGGGAACCGGGAGGCATCTACCGCAGAACTGTCTGGACCCCACAGGAAGACCGGGAGCCCTGGAAAGTCCCAGGTGGCACACCTCTCCTCGAGATTCAAGTGGGGCAGGCAGCTCAGCGGAGAGTCCATTCGATTCGGGGTGTCTCGATCTGGTGACGTGAAACACCAGATCCCGGACAAGCCCCCATGTTATAAAGTACCACACCCCAGATTCTGAAAGGCACTGTACCTCATTTCATCAAGTTCATGTAGGGACACCCAGTCCAGATGAATTTTGAAGAGTTTTATTAGAGGAGGAGATTTATTAAATATGCTGGCCGCATATGGCTGACATGGGGCATCAGACTCAAATCGTGCAGTCCCAAAAATAGTTCAGGGGCTGTTTATATACTCTTGCTCACCCAGGGGCAGGGGAGAGCATGACACCATGGTATGAGCTGGCAACATTTGTTTAGGGGATACACAGAAACATTAAGATTTTCAAGGTAACACAATCAAAGATGTTTACAAATCTTTCAGGGTTCATCTTCCCTCACTAGCCTAGACGTATTTTACCCTCAAGATTCCAGGAAGGGGAAGGAACTACAATCAATACAAGGTGGTATATAAATTCTGCCTCCTATTGAAAGAAAAGAAGTTTCTAGGTTAACCTTTATTTTAGATTTAAAATGGAATGACCCATTGTTCTTGCAAGCCAGAAACTTCTACATTCTTCTCCCTCCCCTCCCTAAAGGAGGGATGGGACAGGAAAGCCTGATAGAAAAGCCTGACCTTTCCTCCCAGAATATCAATATCAATTTTCAGCTTTTTGATACCTTACAACACAATATGGAAATATTTTAAATAAATTTTATTATTTTTTGTCATGTATTATTTAATATTTTTCATTAATTTTTTTTCATTAATATTTTTAAACTCTTATAATCTAGTTTTGTGTATTGTTGGGCAGATAAAATATATTATACTCACTTTGTTAAAGATGGCGCTGCCCACGTAGAAGCCCGTCACCCAGGTGATATTAATGTGTGTTGGGGGCGGGCTGTGGGCAGGCAGGATCCTTGTAGCCTAGGGCTTGGTTTTAGGACTAAGCCTTTCCCACCCTTTTTGATGTGGGGTGGTGCAATCCCATCATGCCTCAGGTAAATGACTTTGTATTAGAGACTTCCCTATTTTGTATATTGGATTAAAGGTTTTGATTTCTGCACTATAAAGTGAGGCAGACTGGGAGCTTGCTCTCTGGGTTCCTGAGATTAGCATTAGAGGAGAGAGCAGAGAAAGGCCACATGGAGGAGACCAGAAGCAGCCAAGACGGCAGAGTGTTGAAGAAGCCAGTTTGTGCAGAGAGAAGGAGATGGGGAACAGAGGTGAATAAGGCTGGTGAGTTAGAAACCTTTGATTCTAGGAAACTCGGTTAAGGCAGTAGCTTTGTGAGCACTGAATGAGTGGGTTTTGGAGCCCAGTGTGTGTTTTTACTTGCCCGCCAGGTGCAAGCTAGGATTAAAGCTAATGGCTCACCAGTTCTTGGCTCTACTGTTTCATTACCGACTGTCCGAATCCAATGCGAAACCTGCATGGCCAGGTGGCTGTGATGGTGGCCATGCCTATTGGCTTTACATGTACCTCTTTTATTGTTCCTATTTAAGTATTAAATGCATAAAATAATAAACTACCTTTCGGTATACCCTTTTTTATACTTAAAATGGCCATTAGGGCCGAGAACTGGTTGTCAGATTATTTGAATCCCACCACTGCCCTTTTCCTCTTGTTCACTGTGAATTACAATCTCTGGATCTGGATCTGTCTCTCTGTTTTCCTGTCTAATGGTGTATCTTGTCCTTTTTGTCCCTCTTAACTGTATCTCAGTCTCCTCTAATGGGCCTTCCTCCTGTACTGGAGCTTTCTCTCCAAGTCTCTTCCCATCACTTCATTTCTTCTTTTGTCCTCCTTCCTGCTGTGTCTACTTCAGATGTCCTCAGTGCAAAAATGAAGTGCAGATCTAAACAAAATAATTATTTCAGAATACAGTTTCATTTTCCCTATTATGATTTTTAAGGAGATGAGCGGATGGAGACCTCTAAGTTCTCTCTCTGTTCTGGAACTCGATATACTGTTTCATGTATGAATCTCAACTGTTTTTCCTAAGTAATATAGAATCATTTTTCTGGATAATATTCTTCATCAAAGGTAGCAGCCCACACATAACTTAGGTCAATGACATTTACTTAAATTTTCAATATAAATATGGTATTTTCAGTTTAAGATTGGAAAACCAGGGAGCAGACATGGGGTGAGTCCTGCATCCTGTCCTCTAATGGTTTCCAGATTGGGGCCTAAAGTAATGAGAGGGATGTAGAGGGTACCGAAAAGCAGGCTCATATACCTCCGTAGCAGAAGGACCCACTGAGAAATCCCACCACAGTCTTCCAAAACTGGAAGCTTTACAAATTCCTGTGTAAGGGATGAAACTGATTTGGTAAATGAGTCTTATCTTAACATATTTTAGTAATCCAAACTTTACTCTTGAAACCTACACAAGCAGCAGAATAATAAACTCCTTAAGTCCTAGCCCTACAGCATGAAGTAGCTGAAATCACCCTGGGACATGAATGAGGAAACCCAGGTTCTAACTTGAGACTGGCCACTTTATAGGGTGGCAGGTCAGTCTACCATTCTGTGCCTAAGTTTCTTCATCTATAAAGTGAAAATAATATGTTCACCTACCTCACTGAGTAATTTTGAGAACCAAGTGAGATAATATATGTAAAAATGCTTTGAAAAATTATAAAGGTATATATAGATATAAAATGGTATTTAATGACAGCAGCATCAGAACCCATAAGGTCCACCTCAAATATTTATATTTGTGAGTAAATAATTAGGAACAGTGGTTTTTAATCAGAAACTACTTTGTGAAACAGAATTATTCTTTCCTTATAGTTTGAAGGCAGTTTAATCATTAATCACATTAACCTTGAAGACAGAAAGTTCTGAATTCAAATCCCAACTCTGCCACCAGCAGTGTGACTTTGGGCAATATTTTAATTACTCTGGATCATACACACAGTGAGGATACTAGATTTTTCGTGAGGACCCAATGAAATAATGCATTCAAAATGTTTGATAGAGTGCCTTGCATGTAGTAAATACTCAGTAAACATTAGCTTTAAAAAGTATCAAACATTTCTTGAGCGCTTGTGATGTGCCAGGCCTACGCTGGGAAACGAAATGAAAAGACATGGTCCTGTTTCAAAGAGCTAACAGTTTGGTGGGGAAACATACATACAAATTAAAAACAAAATGCTCACTACTCAAATGGAAAGCCAGGTTAGGAAATGAATTTATAAATCTGCCTGGAGAGACAGGTAAATAGAAACCTCCCTAGAGGAGGAAGCATTTGACTGAAGACTTGACTGGGGAGTGGAAGGCTTGGTGCTTTTCATTTGGCTTTATCTTTCCCCTCAGGTGTTTGAAGTCAAGACTCATGTTTATATACTTGTTAGCTTTCTGGTGATTCAACCTAAACATTCTGGTGACTTCATGTGGTGTGGTGTCAGAAGCTCATTTTACATGTAAAACATCTGTTTTGTTTTCATTTCATAGACAGCTTTAGAGCTGTACAAACAACTTTTTTTTTTTTTAGCAAGAGACAGAGACAGGCAGGGACAAGACAGGAAGGGAGAGGGATGAGAAGCATCAACTTGTTATTGCACTCTTTAGTTCATTGCTTTCTCATACATGCCTTGACTAGGGGGTGGGGTGGTGGAAGGGAGCACAGACTTTGGGCTTTAAGCCAGTGACCTTTCGCCTGACCAGGCAGTGGCGCAGTGGATAGAGCGTCGGACTGGGATGCAGAGGACCCAGGTTTGAGACCCCGAGGTCACCAGCTTGAGCATGGGTTCATCTGGTTTGAGCAAAAGCTCACCAGCTTGGACCCAAGGTCACTGGCTCGAGCAAGGGGTTACTTGGTCTGCTGAAAGGCCCGTGGTCAAGGCACATATGAGAAAGTAATCAATGAACAACTAAGGTCTCGCAACAAAAAACTGATGATTGATGCTTCTCATCTCTCTCTGTCCCTGCCTATCCCTCTCTCTGACTCTCTGTCCCTGTAAAAAAAAAAAAAAAAAAAAGCCAGCGACTTTTGAGCTCATGTTTATGATCCCATGCTCAAGCCTACGAGCCCACGCTCAAGCTGGTGACCTCAGGGTTTCGAGCCTGGGTCCTCTGAATCCTAGGCTAATGCTCTATCCACTGCGCCACTGCCTGGTCAGGTGGTACAAACACCTTCTTGCATAGGTTATAGATTGGTTCCCCCACGTGAAAGTGTTAGGACCCTTGGTACATGTTGGTGATCCCATTAAAGAGAGAAGGCAGGAAGGACTTATAACCACCTGTCTCTGGAAAAGCTGGAGTGATGGGAATAACTGGGTAAGGAATAAAACATGGAAAGCACAAGGATTTATTCAGCTCCTAGAGAATGGAAAATTGACAGATAGCTGTCCTTTGTCCACATGCAAATGTGAAAATACAGAAAGCTTTATATTGGCCAGATACCTTTCTACCAAACAAGTTTCTTTCTTATTTCACCACATATGTTAGCGTATGTGGTGTTAGCAGTTTGGGAGTTAAAGATGTTGCGTTGAGTAGAAGAAATTTCACACTTGTCTTCAGGCTTTCTGCTTCCTAAATCCTGGCTAAATCCCTCATCTGAACAACATATAGGGAGATGTTAAATGCTATGTTGTTTCTACACCAGTAACTGCCATGTTAGAGAAATTTAATTGACATAGGATAGAAATCATTTGTTACTTTATAAAAGTCATGTACTCTTATGAATCTAGAGTTGGAAGAGCCTTAAAGAGCTTATGATTCAGCCTCTTCCTTTCAAAATGAAGAAACTGTGTCCCAGAAAAGCTGAGCAGGATTGTTCCAGGCAGAGTCCTCTTATGGGGTTTTTGTCAGCATTTTGCATGAGGGTGATTTGAAGAGACCCATAGTACTTTTCAATTGCAGTAGACATAAGTGAATTGTATTTCTCCCCATATTAGCTGAAGATACAGACCAAAGCAAAGCAAAGCTTTGGTAAGTCCCAAGAGGAAGAGCAGCCAGTAATACTGAAGTTATTGTATTAGACCCTGTGATTGGTGCTTAGTGGAAGTGAATGGATTCCAATCCACTCAAATTTAGGGCACCTGGCCCGGAACTTTTAAGTAAGAGCCGTTGTCAACAACATCAAAACAGCCACCAAGACTGGGTAGTACCTTGACCCAAAGCCAAGAGACAGTAGGGCAGTACCACAGAAAGTCTGCAGACATGATATCCACCTCGATGTGTACATTGAAAGAGGAACTGCTGCATTCTGTGGCCAGAATGTAATGTTTGTTGGAGCGATCCCCTCTGGAGAAACTGTAGCAGTTGGCAGGACGTGGAAAAGCCATCTTTAGCCTGCAGGAAGAACATTTCCTTCAAACAACTATTTGGAAGCAAGAGTGCATGGCAGTTGATAAGCCAAGCCACAGATAGGCAGATAGCCACAAGCTCACCCACCCTTTCCTTCCTTCCCCCAGAGGGATGCCCACTGCACCGCTGGCACGGAGCAATGCCCCGGCCTGGAGGACTCATCCCACCCTCATGGTAGAGGGTCTCCACGGAGTGCATTTTCCTACCTGTGTTTCTCGGGGGCCCTCCTTCCCCCCTCCCATCCGGCCCCTTTTCCCACGGGGCTGGGAAGGAGAGGAGGGCTGTGGCAGGTGCGAGCACTTCGTCTGTCCGGCTGGTCCCGGAGGGAAAGGGTAGCGTCCGCGGCGGCGCAGCAGAGGCCCCCGACTCTCGGCCCTCCCCACGACCACCTCGGCCGGGAGCCCGGTTCGTCCGAGGCGCGGCGTCGGCGCACTAGAAACCCACTAGGCCGCGCGCGCCGCGGCCCCCGCTCGGGCTGCAGCTCGCTCCCGCGGTCCGCTCGCTCGCGGGAGCCCGGGGACGCCCGGGGCCCAGGGGCGGTGGCGGCGAGACCCCGCCCCGGCCCGCCAGCTCGCGCCTATCGCGGCCGCCGGCCTGGTCACGCGGAGAGTGTCGGTGCGGGCTCCAGGCCAGCGCTCCGCGGCTGCCGGAGTCGCGGCGGGCCGGCGGGGCGGGGTGGAGGCTGGAAGGTAGAAATAGGGGCGGGCGGGCCGCGGCAGTCTCGCAGCCGAGCAGAGCAGACCTGAGCCACGCCGAGGGCGCCGAGCGAGGCCCCAAGCCCTGAGCACCCATGCTGCTGACGCTGGCCTCGGGCTCACTCTTCTTCCCGGGGCTCTTCGCGCTCTGCACCTGGGGGCTGCGCCGCGCGCGGCCCGAATGGACCGAATACGACTGCGTGATGATCAGCACCAGGTACGCGGCGAGGCCGGCGCCGTGCGCCCCACCCGGCCGCGCGCGGGCTGCCCAGACCCGGCCGCGCGCGGGCTGCCCAGACCCGCCCGTGCCCGCCTCTGCGTCCAGTGAGGGAGAAAAGGGGGGGCCGACAGGAAGCGAGGGGGCTGCCTCCCTAGCTCCTTGCTCCTCTTCGCAGCCCTGGCCAGGGCTCTGGGAAGACCCTCTGCGTCTTGTCCCGGAGGGCGAGGGGAGCAGGGTGGAGGGCTGCCCACGCTGTTCAGAATGGGGAGGGAAGCCTGCAACACATCTGCCAGTTCCTTTGGGGGTCGGGAGTGTGGAGGCGGCTCTACCATTTTCCTCCAGGCGCTGGCAGCCTAGGGGAAAGTCAGGTTGAGGAGGTTTGGCTTTATGCTGTTCACAGGACTGGATTGAACGCGCTCCCCACCCACCCACCCCCCTTTTTTCTTTTCTGCCGCACATTAGGCTGGTTTCTTCAGCGCAGGCTGTGTTGGCCACCGGATCGGGGATCGTCATCATCTGCTACTGTAGAAACGTGATCACCGACAGGTAACATCCAAAGCCAGGTGAAAGAAGTAAAATATCATCGCTGAGCTTTTTCGAAGTTTGCACATATAGCAGTACAGGCTGTTGGATAGCCGATTAATGGGAAAACTTGGGCACCATAATTAGTTCCCTCTTCCTTTCCTTACCTCTTTCTGCATGGCCACCATAGAAGAAAGTAAACCAAAGAAATATATACAAGAGATTGACAGCGTCTAAGCCTGATATAAGGTGGCAAGTGAGAGGACAGCGTGGTCCATTGATCCAAGTTCTTTATCTGAGAGATACTTTTGAAAATTATTCAGAAGTGAGAGTGTGGCTTTTGGTGTTCTACTCTGGAGCATTGATTGCCAAGATATTTGCAGTGTGGTTAGCAGAGCCTTACAAATGCTGCTCTTTCCTTTCCTTTGGATTTGCTGAAGGCGGTGAAGAGGTTTCGGGTGTTTTCAGAAAACTGATTTGTGTGTGTGTTAGAGTTCAGTCCAGCTGCAGGTCAGGAAATGTGTATCCAGTGAAACAAATCATGAAGTCTACTTTGTATAGTATGTATAGTATTTATACCTGGCCAATGGTGATGTTTTGAAGCCATTTTTCCTAGAACCACTCTCACTTTCTCTCCGTTAAGTTGAAAAGTGGTAGTCAGTGTACAGGGAGACTGTTCCTGGTTCTTTTCTCGTGTTGATACCGCAGAGTGTCCCTCTTTTCACCTGTTGAGACTGCAGTGGGAGAAGAGCCAGAGTCGGGTATCTGTCTCACTGGCCTGCAGACTTAGTATCTGGATCTTACTTGGGATTAATGCTGACATCATGATTTTTACACTTTTCATGGTGATGAATTGTAGATGCTGAGAGGAGACAGGCCAGATGACTGATTGCATGTCTAACACATTTGCTTGGCTGGGTTTGATTTTTATTTATTTATTTAAAAAAATTTTCCATTGATTTGAGAGAGAGGAAGTAGGGGGTGGGGAGAGAAAAAAAGCATCAACTCATTTTCCTACTTAGTTCCATTTAGTTGTGTACTCATTGGTTGCTTCTCATATGTGCCCTGACCTGGGATCGAACCCATGACCTTGGTGCTCTGGGAGGATGTTCCATTAACTGAGCCACCTGGCCAGGGCCGTCCATTTTTATTTTATTTTTATTTTTATTCAGTGGGAGAAAGGGAGGCAGAGAGACAGACTCCTGCATGCAACCAGACCGGGATGCACTTGGCAAGCCCACTGGGAGTGATGCTCTGCCCATCTGGGGCATTGTTCTGTTGCTCAGCAACCAAACTCTTCTTAGCACCTGAGTTGAGGCCACAAAGCCATCCTCAGCACCCTGAGACAACTCACTCCAAGCCATGCCTGTAGGAGGAGAGGGGGAGAAAGAGAGAAGCAAGAGGGGGAGGGGGAGAGAAGCAGATGGGCGCTTCTCCTGTGTGCCCTGACCCGGAATCGTCCAGACCTGGGACATCCACATGCCAGGCTGACACTCTACCACTGTGCCACCGGCCAGGGCCCCGTTTTTAATTTAATTGAGCATTTTGTTATCATGAGGCAAGCTCCCTCACTGCCCTCACCCAGCTTGTCAGATCAAACTTGAAACCAGCCTCTTTTGCAAAGATTAAGACACTATCTTGAGCTGACATGAGGGCAAGCGGCAGGCAAGCACTACACATTTCAGAAAAGATATTTGTGCACAATTAACTTTTAGTTCTGTAGCACCACTGTTGTGTTTTCCCCATAGAAGCAGTGTGTTTTAGTGGCTTGAGCATGGTAAGAAACCTGAATTCGGTTTTCGGGATCCTCCTTTTGTGTATCTTTATGCCTTAGATTCTCTGCTCATATAATGGAGACAGACATGTTTCTGTGCCCCCTACTTTCATGGATTCACAAGGATGCTCTAACGGCCCCTAGATCATCTGAGGGGAAAAGGCCTTTGGGGCTCATATCCTGTACACCCAAATATCTTTTTTTTTAATTTATTTATTAAATTTAATGCAGTGACATTGATAAATCAGGGTACATATGTTGAGAGAAAACATCTCTAGATTATTTTGACATTTGATTGTGCTGTATACCCCTCCCCCACAAATATCTTTTTCTATTATATGCATTTTCTTTTTTCTTTTTTTTTTTTTTTTTACAGAGACAGAGAGAGAGTCAGAGAGAGGGATAGACAGGGACAGACAGACAGGAATGGAGAGATGAGAAGCATCAATTATTAGTTTCTCACTGCGCATTGCGACACCTTAGTTGTTCATTGATTGCTTTCTCATATGTGCCTTGACCACGGGCCTTCAGCAGACCGAGTAACCCCTTGCTCGAGCCAGCGACCTTGGGCTCAAGCTGGTGAGCTTTTTGCTCAAACCAGACGAGCTCGTGCTCAAGCTGGTGACCTCGGGGTCTCGAACCTGGGTCTTTTGCATCCCAGTCGGACGCTCTATCCACTGCGCCACTGCCTGGTCAGGCTATACATTTTCATTTTATGCCTTCATGTAGACTCTCTATAGGTAGGGGTATCTATAAATCCCCCCAATTTATATGCAGAATGTGGTATGGGGCCAAGGATTTCATCAGATTCTTAAAGATGTCTAGATCCCCAAAAGGCTAAGAGTCACAGCTCTAGGCAGCTTTCCCAACTTAAGCACTTATATTTGGATAGTACTTTTTACATTTAAAAATATTTTAAGACTTTTTAAAATAAGTATTTACAATAACTTTGTAAGGGGAGTAAGACAGTGATTATTATCTTCATTTTATAAAGAAAGCTAAACTTAGTCTGGTGGTAGTTAGATTACAATCTAGATCTCTTGCTGATAAAACTTGAGAGAATTCTACCTACCAAGCAGCCACAATTTCAGATTTTATTGAATTGGTACTGTGTGGAAAATACTAAAACCCTAGACTCCACTCAAGGAGAGAGGCCGGTTGTTTCAGCTCAGCTTTTAATAACTCCTTACAATTATTTAACTTGGAATTGCTTTACAAAAGCACTAGAGACCATAGATGGACAGTAGAATAAATATTGTATCTTTTTGCCTAAATGAAATTAGGCAAATTAATTAATTTACCTGAGTGTATATTTTCCATCCCTCTTTGTTTGCATATTTCATTGTTTATTCATTATTGAGTGATGCTGTGTTAAATGTAGCATCATTCAGGAATGGAAACTTAAATGTCACCCTATAGTGTATATTCTCAATGTTGCATTTTGTGGACTGGCTCCGTAGGAAATCACCTGAGACAAGGTTACAAATACAGATTTGACGGCTGTAAGTATCTTGGGGGGGGGGGGGGGTGTAACTTTAACAAGCACTGCAGGTGATTCTGATGTTCAGATAGTTTGAGAACCATAAAACTAAATTGTCTCTTCTACCTAACACAAGGGACTGAATAAAAATTTGCTGATTTAGCGAATCTATTCCTTCCCAAAATAGGACACGATTTCAATTTAGATTTTTTTCCCCACAACAGTTTTCTGTAGAATTATGATTTATCATTTGGGAACAAAATTGTGTAAATTATAGACTTTTCTTCTAATCTGCTCCAGGACAATGGTAAACTATCTTTTTGACTCAGCAAATATTGATTCAATCCCTTTGAAGAAATAAATGGGAACACTGTCTTTTGTCCCAGCTTCTCTTTTGGTATCTGACTGCTGTAAGGTAGTCCTTGAGCTCTGGGCTCCTTTCCAGACATATTTGTCTTAATGAGTGGAATTGGGATTAGCCATAGAATTGTAAAGAAAATGGCCAGGGTTGCTTGCCAGGAACTCCCGAGAGCGGGGTTACAAGCAGATGCAAAGAGGAAACTCCCAACTGTTGAGCAATGAGTGGAGTTAAACTGGAAATATTGGATTGGGATTTGGGACACCTTCCAAACCAGTTTCTTGGTGGGGCAGTTGAATGACTGGTAGAGAGATATCTATATCAAAGTCAGCTTATATCACAAAATGCCAGAAAACTCATTACAAATGAGTAGTTAAAACAGGCAAATAGTGCCAGCTGGTCACATAAACACATGGCGTTTCTGCTAGTGACACCAGTTTCCCGTTTAATTTAGAGAAAGTTGTTCACTCTGTTAACTTCAGTATTTTCACTGTAAAGTATTTGGAGTAAAAACATCTGATTAACACAAAGCCAAAGGAAATGTGTTTGACAAGAGGTTGGCTTTGAGCCTGCCTTCATAATTGATGTCTATAATTATTTCATGGACTACGCATATGCTTTCTTTCAGGCACTGGCTTTCCCGAGAATATGTATGGTTTTTGGTCCCATATATGGTCTATGACACTTACGCCATGTACATCTGTGAATGGTACCGAACCAGCGAACAGAACCGCAAACACACCCTCACCATTTTCCGAAACTTCCTAAGTAAAAACCGCCTCATGATCACGCACCACGTGGTCATTCTGTTGGTCCTTGTGCCAGTTGCACAGGTATGGCCCCCCAGGATACAGCCACCAGGAGCCTTGGTCCCTCATTCCCCCTTTGATCTGGGTATCCTGACCCACACTTAGGAGTCAGGGTTGCCCCTCTTTTTCTTCATTTTCCTACCTCACCCGCTCAGGCCAGCTGCTTCCACAGTTAAATCCCCCAGGCAGATCCTATAGAAGTGTTCGTGATCCTCCTTACTGGCATCACCCAGCCTTTTGTGATTCCCTAGCCTTTGCAAAAGGTTCTGACTGTAGTTCATAAAATATAAAATACAACATAATTTTTAAAAATGAAATTTAAACAAATTTAAATCAGCCAACTGGTTATTTGCTCTTACAGTGAAAGACAGACCTGGATGTATTATTTTGATGTCACAAAGGCAGTATCTCAAAGCAAATAGCCTCATAATTTCTCCCGAGATCCATTGTCCCCATAAAAACTTTACCCAACAAGGAAGAGATGGGAATGCAGAGAGGAAAGGGGTAATTTCTGAGTGCCTGCCAGGTGACGGGCACTTGGTTTAAAAGCTCATCGCTTTCTGATAATAACTAGAAATTATTAGAAATAGTTAGAAATAGCACTAGAAATTGTTAGCCCTATCTAATCAGAGATGAAGAAATTGGGGCTCTGAAGAGTTTACATAGCTCACTTGGTGGTGCTCAATGACAGAGCTGCTATTCTATGCTATCCTGCTTTGACAAGATGAAAGGAGAGGTAGAGTGCATTACATTCTTTAAGAAGTCTCCCTAACATCTAGCACAGGGTTTGGCACATATTTTGTTTAACTGACCTGGCTAAGTGCCCTTGGCATGACTAAGTTAGATACCCAAAAGTAGGCTGCAGAGTTCCTTCCAGCTGACACTGAAATTCAGAGAAAGCCTGGTGTGTGATGCAGTTAGCCAATCAGAAGTTGCCTCTGGATCCCAGTGATGCAACCATCCAAGTGCCATTGCCCTGAAAGCAGCAAAGTGTTGAATGGGCCTACACTTGCCCATTTAGCATTTCCCTTTCCCTTCCTGGTTTCTCACGGTTACCCTTTTCAACAGCCCTAGCTGGAATTTTCCTTCCGGTGGTTCGTTCACCTCCATGTCTAATTCCCCCTTTTCCTCTTCTAATCTGCAGAGACTTAGGGGAGAGCTGGGGGACTTCTTTGTTGGCTGCATCTTCACTGCAGAACTGAGCACTCCATTTGTGTCGCTGGGCAGGATTCTGATTCAGGCATGTATGAATGAAATGGCAGAAACAGCGCCGGGGCGGGCACAGCCTCTGCCCTTCCTTGGCAGATTGTGGGGTTTGGAGATATCCCTTAGTGTTAGGAATAGCGGGATAGGAGACCCTGGAGGTCAATTGGTCTTCCCAACCAGTGGGGACAAAATTGTATGTTTGATTCAAATTTGATACAGTCCTTCATGTACTTTTTTCCTGGCCACAGATTTTCTCTCATCCACTGTTCCTGTGTCCTGTCAGCTGGGTGGCTTATGTCAAATTCAGTATCACTACTGGGAAACCTACAAGGCTCTATGCATAAATAAATATGGCAGTGCTCAATCAACTTTTCCAGGGGTCAGGAAGTGAGACACTGGGCCTTTACTGTGGGACCTGGGCTAGTCATTCCCTGAAGGCCCAGCCTCTCAGTGACTGCATTCTTCCCTCCTCTTTTGCAGCTAAAGCAACAGCACACCATTCTGTACAAGGTGAATGGAATCCTCACGATGACCACCTTCTTTTGCTGTCGGATCCTTCTTTTCCCCTTCATGTACTGGTCCTATAGCCGACAGCAGAAACTAAACATACTTCAAGTGCCATTCAGGATCCCTTTCTTCTGCAATGTGGCCAATGCCGCCCTCATTGCTCCCCAGATCTACTGGTTCTCTCTGCTGTGCAAGAAGGCAGCCCGGCTCTTTGACGCTCCCCCAGCCGAGAAGGATGGATAACTGCTCCCAGGCATCAGGCAGTGGGGTGCCTTCTCACACTAGCTGCCTCTTCCACTCAGTGTTCCATGGACCAAACTGTGCCCTGTGTGGCCTCCTCAGCCTTTTGGGTATTGATAAGCAGATGGGTTTGAGTTTTTCTAAAGAATATTCATATTACCTCCCTCATCTAACCTGCCCCTTTTGCAGAAGCACTTTTATCTTAGTAGTGTCTATTGGATGCAAGGCCAAGGATTCTTCCTTGGGTCTTGTCTCAAGGGCTCTGGGAGGTAGAAGCATGGAGTGTGGAGACAAATGGACCAGGATGGTAAGTGTCTGGGCACCCAGTTGGCCCTACATATTGACAGCTACCCACCTTCCCACACACTCAGGGCAATATCTACACATACTGGGCCAGCAGAAGCAAGTGGTGACTTGGTTCTTGAAATAATTTCTTACGATGTTGGCCTGGGAAAATCATTGTGGGTAGATAGCTTTTTATCGTTTACTAGGTAATCCATTAGTCTTTTGCCTCGTCCTTTCATCCATGTGCCAATATTGAATTCTCCTGTCTACTGGCTTCCACTCAGAAGTCTCACTAGCAGGGGCGGGGGACCAGAGGCAGGTGTGGGAACCTGAAGCACATGAGGAAGAGGGAGGCTGACAGGTCAGCATCTTTCCAGGATGACTTTGTAAGACCAGGGCCAAACTTGTGAGTTTATTGTAAACAGCCACAAACACTATTCCCTTTTTAGCATGTCCTTTCAAACTGTTCTCCCCATATCCACACACACATGACACTCGTGTTAACTATAGGGGTAAAGTGAAAAAATGTATACCGAGCTATTTACTGGGTAACCTCACTGACACTGCCCTTTACACGTGAAGTAAAGATGGACTTCTATATTCCAAACCATGAGAAGTCGCATCTAGACCGCCACCTGATAAGCTAGACCTTGTGGTCCAAAGCCTATTCCAAGATGAGCTAGGACAGTATACCCGTTTAGGTGCAGAAGGCTGGAGGGCAAGAGTGCGAGTCCCGGCCAGCATTCGTCCTGTGGACTGACTCCACTCCCATCTGCAAATGGGAGTTTCTGGTGCCAACACTAATCATTCCTTATCCACTAGGATGGGTTTTAGAAACTGCTACCGTAACTTTTTTTTTCAAGTGGTAGTGAAAAACTAGATTTTTAAAAGTGCCTTTTAATTCATTGTTGTCCATGAACTTTTTTAAAGTATTGAATATGTAACAGCAGCTCAAATTTTGATTGTCTTTAATGGTGCCATTTTAAAAATTGCAAAATGCTCTAATTTTTTTTACTGTTTTGTTCAGTCAGTGTATCTTATATAAATCACCCCTGTGGTGATTAAATTGCACTAATATTTCCCAACTTATTCTCATTTGTGAAATATATCAATACCAACTTCCTACAAGACCCATCCGTGACTTGAGTTGGCTGGCTGCTGTGTGCAGTTGTCTCTGGTCTGTGTTCATACCCAGTTAACGGAGAGAGGTGGGGTGTGGAGGGGAGGGGGATGCGTTAATGCTCTCAGCCTCCAGGAGGGCCTACCCATACCTTACTCTAACATTTTACTGTGATTCATGGTTCCAATACACTGCAGGGTCCTGGACTTCAAGCCAGTGGTCTTGTAACTTTAGGCCTTTTTTCTCTTCCTAGGTGAATTCCAATTCTAGGCTACAGAGCCAGCCTACTTTAAGTAGAGGAGGGAACCTGAATAACGCCTCATTTTGAGTGTTAACTATAGGGGTAAAGTGGAAAGGTGTACACCGAGCTATGTACTGGGTAACCTCACTCTCTGACACAGCCCTTTACACATGAAGCGGAGATGGATTTCTATATTCCGCGAGAAGTGGCATCTAGACCGCCACCTGATAAGCCAGAGCTTGTGGCCCAAAGATCTGTACATGAAGGAAATGATGGGCATATCCTTTTCCCTTCCTTGCCTCCCAAATCAAACACCTCACCAACCAGTCCTCATAGTTCTAGAATATGCCCCGGACACCTTAAATTTGCATTTTTATGCTTCTGCAGATACTATTCCCTGCTCCTATTCTTTTTTTTTTCTTCTATTTTTATAACTTTTTTTTTTTTTTTTTTTTCACTTTTCTGAAGCTGGAAACGGGGAGAGACAGTCAGACAGACTCCCGCATGCGCCCGACCGGGATCCACCCGGCACGCCCACCATGGGGCGACGCTCTGCCCATCAGGGGGCGATGCTCTGCCCATCCTGGGCGTCGCCATATTGCGACCAGAGCCACTCTAGCGCCTGGGGCAGAGGCCACAGAGCCATCCCCAGCGCCCGGGCCATCTTTGCTCCAATGGAGCCTTGGCTGCGGGAGGGGAAGAGAGAGACAGAGAGGAAAGTGCAGCGGAGGGGTGGAGAAGCAAATGGGCGCCTCTCCTGTGTGCCCTGGCCAGGAATCGAACCCGGGTCCTCCGCACGCTAGGCCGTATAACATTTTATATAACTCATAGAACAGTACTTGTATAAAAAAATTCACACAAAGTTGCTAAAGAGCATACAATTTCCAAAAAATTGTCCTGGGTTTTTGTTACATTCAGTTTTCTAAGGATGCACTCTAATCAATGGTAAAATGCAGGCATTATGCGGTATTTCATTATCTTTGGTAAAACTATTCTCATTATTATGTCTCCTCACAGTATTAACTCTGATACCCACTTTGTGCAGGGTCTGCTGCCACCCTGCTCCTATTCTTCAGAACCATGACAATCTGCAGACCATTAAACACATCTCTGCTGTGTTTGCCAGACCTAGTTTTAGCACAGTCCCTGCTGGACCCACCAAATGGAGGGAGTTAAGGCTACAGACAGAAGTCCTCAATTCACAAGCCATCCATTTTCTTGAAGTCCTTAGTCTACCCCCAGCACTGAATTCTCTTGGTCCCTCTTTTACAACGGTGCAGACCTTTTGGGCACAACTGATGGCAGAATAGAGTTCTTTTCCTTACTGCTTGCCCTTTCCAAGAAACCACAGAATGACTCCTGGAGAGGGTTTCAGTGCAAAAGAACACATATACCTTGTAATTTTTCTACTTGGGTGGTCCACCTTTGGACTTCTGTACCAGATATTAGGGTGGAGAAGTCCAATTCTGAACATGTTCCTCTCAGCTTGGTCCCTAAGTCTCTAGCTGAGCCCACTTTCAGCACATCTAAGCCTAGACTAGACCACTGAGGAAAAGACTCAAAAGAGGTAAGATGAAACACAAAAATGAGAATTTTATTATAATTTTCGTTACAAATACCCAAGAAACTTTTCTTTACACTGTTACTGCCATTTACTTTTTAGCTTGTGTACAATCTCACATAACTGAAGTTCGTTTCTCAGCTCCAGCCCCTCCAAACAGACCCACCCAGTGGAGGCCCAGCTGTTTTCTGATCGACAAAGGTCAGAAGTTGCTTATCTTCTGCAGCAGGGTTTGGCGTCGCTCCTCGGGGCTAATGTTCTCGGCAATGGACTTTAGGAAGTGCTGCTCGTTTACTTTCTGGAGTAAGGCACTAACGGAAGGGTTGGCCTTACTCAGGGTTTCATAGCAGGTGAGGATTTCCAAGGCCAAAACATACAGTGGCTCACACACCTCTTGATGGAGCATGGCCATGATGTGCAGAACATGACAGAATACCTGGGTATAAAAAAATAGCGCTTCCTGGGTCAGGTCCTGTTCTTGTCCTTGGGCCCAAGGGCCAACTGACTGTATCAACCTAACTGAGTCCAGGAGGTTGGTCACACTGCTACAGAGGAGTCTGACCACATGGCTCCAGCCATCCATAGGAAGCCAATTACGACAACTCTGGCTGCAGAGAAACTGGAAAACCCTCAGGAGGAGTATGGAGAGTTGAAGCTCCTGGGCCATGGGTTTCAGGTTAAGCAGAGGAACAAACTGAATATATTCCAGGCTGTAAGGGACGTGTAGGAGTTGTTTCTCCAACAGCCTCCTGGTCAACTGGTAGAGGTACTGCCACTCCTGGGTGCTGCACCAAGGCATGATTTGCACCAGGGCTACCAGAAAGCCCTTGCTGAACAATCTGACCTCCTCAGGGTCCCCCACCCCGAGCACCAGGAGGGAGAGCATCTGCTCCGAGATGCTGCTGGAGACGCAGCAGCACTCCATCCAGGCAAGGAGCCCTGTGCCTGGCCCGTAGCCAGGGTGGGCCTGGGAGGTCCACTCATCCTGAGACAGCTTACAGATCTCAAAGAGTGTGGCAGGCACCTCACACTTGAAGTGGCCCTCAAAGAAATTCTTCAGCCTCAGGCCCACAGTCCAGTCTAGTTGCTCCAACTTCCGGTGGAGCCAGGACAGGGACTTGCTCCAGGTGTCTGGGGAGAAGGTCTCGGCATTAGCTAACACGATCTCACAGAGGAGCTCCAGGATGTGGATCACCAGGTCCTTCCCATCCAAAGAGAGGCACCGCTTCTCCTTGGGGAGCTGCCAGTATTTGCTGAAGCAGTCCAGAAGCTGGCACAGGCTGAAGATCAGCGGGAACGGAAAACAGGTCTGGAGCCAGTATTCCTCTAGGCTGGCATTTGCTTCGAGGGTCTGGATGAAGATCTTCAGGCTGAGGTCCACCTCTTCAACATCTAGCATCAGGAAAGGCAGGACGAATTCCCTCAGCACCTCATCGGGCTCCAGAAGAGCAGCGACTGGAATGCCCTGGGGCTTCACGGGACTCATCAGGCATCTCAGGAGCTCCAAAAACTGCTTTTCCTCCTTGGGTGTAGAGAACTTTGTCCAGACGGTTTCTTTGAGGCATGACACCACAAACGTGGTGGATGGGTTTGGACCCTGCTCTTCCGTGAACCTGAGGGCGGGGAAGGCGGTGAGAATCTGAGCCAGGAACTTGTGGGTGCTGACACTGACCACAGCCATGCTGCACAGTTTCTTCACTGTGACCTCGGGGTGCAGTATGACCAAGCGGGCCACGGAGGCCACAGCTTTAGCCAAGCCCTGTTGGGAAGCACTCTGTGCAAGTTGGTTAAAGGTCGTGTTGAGGTCTTCCTGAAACCCCTCCAAGTAAGTCAACAACTTCTCAGAGAGGCCCTTTCGCCCCCAGGAAACCAGAATACCTGAGAGGACTTTATTTTTATCTGGCAGCGAGAGGTCTGCATAACACTCCAGGATCAAGTCGATCACTTGTTTGATCTGCAATTCAGGAATGGCTCTGTCTGTCGTACTGACCTCCACCACTGTCTCCAGCAGCCTTAACACCAAATCTGGCTCTCGGAAGAGAGCCTGGTGATTAACCAGGCAGGCTAGCCACTCGTCCGAGAAGGCCCACTTCTTCTCAGAAGCAAAAATGTAGCACATTTCCATATGCCGATCCATCTTCTGCTCGATGATGGCCATGGCGATCGAGGCAGTGATGTCCTCCTCCAAGCTCTTGTTTAGTACCCTGTTCGTTTTCCTCAGGAAATCCCTGATGCACTCAGCCAGTTCAGAGACCGCCTGCCTCTCTTCCTTCGACAAGCTGGTGGTTTCCAGGTAGAGTTTCAAGTTCTCGCTGAAGGATGTCAGACTGTCACACAGCCGGTAGCTGTCATAATTTGTCCCCTGGCTGCTGCTGAGCATGGCCTGCAGCTCCTCCCCCCACTCCCGCAGCAGGCTGCGCAGGAACTCAAACCCAACGAAAATCGTCTCATTGGGGAGCTTTGCCAGCGAGCTCAGGTTAACTCCCCGTTCCGCCTCCTTCACCTTCTCTGCCATTGCCTGTTGATGATATGGGGTCTGGGTGTCTGAATTCCACACAGAGATCACTGTGGCCAGTTTGTCTAGATACACAGTCGCAGACACTTCCTGAGGGTCGTCCTCCATCAGCGCAAACACGGTCAGCATGTCAGCCAAGTTGGCTAGTGCACAGCACCTCATCCTGGGGCACAGGATTCTATTCTGGATTTGCTTCAGCCCAGTGAGCAGCATGGCCAACAGTGGCATGGTAGGACACACATCTGGATCTGACTTAAATCTCTTTGGAGGGTGGGAGAACTCATCTGAAGAGGACAGGTACTTATGGGCCATTGTCCTAAACTGAGACAGCAGGGGGTCCTGCGGGTCGCCCTTGTGCTTCATCATTTCCCACCAGACGTCGAGGAAGAAGGCCACATCCTTTGAAGACGTGTCAATAGCCATGTGCTCCAAAAAGCGCTCTAGTTCTGCACGGCAGATAGTGGTGGGGAGAGCCATCAGGAGCTGGATAAAGAGTCCAGAAGCTTCCAGGGACTTGAGCAGTTCAAAAAGAACCGTGTGATTGATGGTAGGGATCATGTTGCCTACTGAGAAGAACACATCTTCCTGCCACCAAGTTTCAGTGTCGGACGGTGTGGCTGGGTAGGGCTGAAGAACCTTGGCCCAGATGATGACCAGAGCTTTCCTCTTCCAGGCAAAGGGCTGGGAGCATGCCACGGCAGAGATCTCTTTCAAGGCCTCCACGATGGGCTGCCCCACATGCTCCCAGTCAGACTTGGTCAGCTCTGCCAGTGCTTTGGGGTGGAACAGCTGCTCAGCCAGCAAAAAGCCCCCGTGCAAAATAGTCATTTCTTCACAGATATTCAAGGGTCCTGCACAGAGAGAAGCCGAAAAGGATAGAGTATGGTGAAAAATTTCAGAATAGTGCCTGACCAGGCAGTGGCACAGTAGATAAAGCGTTGGACTGGGATACAAAGGACCCAGGTTCGAAACCCCGAGGTCATCGGCTTGAGCACAGGCTCATCTGGTTTGAGCAAGGCTCATCAGCTTGAGCCCAAGTTCCTTGACTTGAGCAAGGGGTCACTCGCTCTGCTGTAGCCCCCCAGTCAAGGCACATATAAGAAAGCAATCAGTGAACAACTAAGGTGCCACAAAAAGACTTGATGCTCCTCATCTCTCTCCCTTCCTGTCTGTTGGTCCCTATCTGTCTCTCTGTCACAAAAAAAAAAAAGAAAAATTTCAGAATAGTAAGTAGAGGCTAGAAGGAAAGACAGTAGTTAGTATGCTGGCTATCATGATCAGGGTTAGAGATAAGGGTTCAAACACTAGGATCAGTGGAAGGGGAAAGAAAGCGGTGCTTCTAGGAACCCCTGCAGAGCTGGAGTCAAAAGGACTTACCTGAGGAATCAAAAAGGACTCCCAAACTCTCTAGCTTGGACCTGGGACAATAACAGCCACCACTGGAAATAGGGAACATAGGAAGCTCAGAACAGGTTTGGAGGGAATAGTGAAGTTTTGGTTATTTGGAGTTTGAGGTATAACAGTAAGGTAGAGATGCCCTCCAGCAATGGAAATGCAGGGTTGAAGCTCCAGAGGAAAGTCAGAGGGGATCAATGGAACCAATGAACTGAATGAGATCCTGCAGGAAAAGCATTTGATAAGGAAAAGCTGGACTACTGAGGCTAGACTCTCCAGCAAAAAACGGGCCAACAGAGCACTTGGGGAAGAAGGGTTTGAGATAGCAAAAGGACAGTATCAAACTATAGGGGCCACTGAATACATACTGCAGGACCTGAAACTGGGCTTATATGATACAGATTAAGAGGCACATGGCCCCAGGGCTGTAGGCTCTGAGGCAATCAGACAAACCCTACATTTCCCCTTTTCTCTTATAGCCTTGTCCTACAAACAGGTTCCAACTGTTCTGCCTTTCAGGGGAATCATTCACCCCATGGCTTCTTCCATCAAGAACAGCTACTCATGACCATGGTACTCTAGTAGAAACGAAGGGGTAGGTAGGAAAAATAATGCACTACATTAAGAAAAGTCCTTCCTTCATTGAGCCGTGCACTGACATAGGCTTATCAAGGATGGCATCTTGGGAAGTTTAATCAGACATGAGTTTAGCTCAGCCATTTAAAAGCAGTATGATCTTGGACAGATAACTTCTCTGAACCTCCCTTCTGCTTATGTGGGGATAATACAAATTTTTTTTTTCCACTTACTCATTTTAGAGAGGAGAAAGAGAAGTGGGCGAGAAACAGGAAGTATCAACTCCCATATGAGCCTTGGCCAGGCAAACCAGAGGTTTCAAACCAGTGACCTCAGCATTCCAGGTTGATGCTTTATCCACTGAGCCACCACAGGCCGGGCCCAATACAAACTTCATATAAAGAGTGTGAGGATTAGCCCTGGCCGGTTGGCTCAGCGGTAGAGCGTCGGCCTAGCGTGCGGAGGACCCGGGTTCGATTCCCGGCCAGGGCACACAGGAGAAGCGCCCATTTGCTTCTCCACCCCTCCGCCGCGCTTTCCTCTCTGTCTCTCTCTTCCCCTCCCGCAGCCAAGGCTCCATTGGAGCAAAGATGGCCCGGGCGCTGGGGATGGCTCCTCGGCCTCTGCCCCAGGCGCTAGAGTGGCTCTGGTCGCAATATGGCGACGCCCAGGATGGGCAGAGCATCGCCCCCTGGTGGGCAGAGCGCCGCCCCATGGTGGGCGTGCCGGGTGGATCCCGGTCGGGCGCATGCGGGAGTCTGTCTGACTGTCTCTCCCTGTTTCCAGCTTCAGAAAAATGAAAAAAAAAAAAAAAAAAAAAAAAAAAAAAAAGAGTGTGAGGATTGCCTGATGAGGAGGTAGCGCAGTGGATAGAGTGTTGGCCTAGGACGCAGAGGACCCAGGTTCAAAACCCTGAGGTTTTCATTGGCTTGAGCTCAGACTCATAGACATGACCCTATGGTCGCTGGCTTGAGCAAGGGGTCACTGGCTCAGCTGGAGCTCCCCTCCCCCATCAAGACACCTTTGGAAAAGGAATGAACAACTAAGGAGCCGCAACAAAGAATTGATGCTTCTCATCTCTCTCCCTTCCTGTCTGTCTGTCCTTCTCTCTGTCTCTCGCTTAAAAAAAAAAAAAAGACTGTGAGGATCAAATGATATATACTACTCAAGCCTTTGGCCCTTACCTTGGCTTCCTGTTAGCCCCTGATCCCATCTCCCAAGATGGTGAAGGGTTAAACAAGATAGAGCAAAATCGAGCTACAATAAGGATCAGGATACAAGGAGCCTGATGAAGTGCTCAATAAATGCTGGTTTTCCCCAAACCTTTTGATTGTTGATAGGACCAGAATCTTGTCACTATTCTTGGCCTCCCTGAACTCAGAAACATGAGAAGACATACATAGATCTTTCTCGCGTGTTCCCTTTGGCCCTGAAACTAAATCAGAGCACAAACACTGGCCACTATTCAATATTCCTGACTCCTCTCCCTTTCCCAAGGCCCAGGGATGCCATCCCTTTCTTAGTCCTTCATATTCCCAAGAATCCATCTTCCAACGGAGAGATTCCCGACTCCAGCAGACTAAGGAACATCCTGCTCCTTCAACCGTTTATGGAAGCAGTAAAAGGTCAAGGGATCAGCGCTCCTATGCAGCTCACACTGGTGAAGGTATCCACCGTAGCTCTCAGTGGCAGAGATGGACTCCCAGGGAGGGTTAAGGTGCTGAATGGTGTCTCTCTGGAGGTCTGGACCTCTTTTCTGGCTCAGACCACTCTTCAGGGCACCAAAATATGTTCCCTATGACTCTGTAAATTGAATTTTATTGTGCTATCAGCTCAGCTGAGATGTTTGGCCCCCAACAGCTACTTTCCAGAGACATTAGGACATGTGCTACCTGCCTGACCTGTGGCAGCATAGTAGATAAAATGTTGACCTGGAACACTGAGGTCGCTGGTTTGAAACCCAGGACTTGCCTGGTCAAGGCACATATGGGAATTGATGCTTCCTGTGCCTCACCCCTCTCCCTCCCTTCTCTAAAATGAATTTAAGAATTTATTATTAATTCCTACTCTGTGCTAGGCACTGCCCTAGGTGGTACACATGTAAGATCTCTTTAAGTCTTCATCTCAACCTTCTGAGGACTGTATTATTCCTGTTTTAGAGATGGGAACATGGAGACTCAAAAACAATTTACTCAAAATGTTGCAAACCACGTAAGTGGTTGGGTAGAAATCACCACATCCTGTAGGGCTTCAAAATCTTCCAGCTCTACCATTTCACCACTTAAGAACTGGCTGGAGCCAGGGACCAGAACTTTTCTCTACGGCTTAGTATGACTGACATACCTTGGGGTGCCTCACCCCAGCTCTCCCAGAGCAGTCTCCTGGTCTTAAGCCCTTAGGAGCATGTCCAGAAGGATAAGAGGCTGGGCAAGGAGCCACAGATTTATACCAGCTCCTCCCTCCCTCCTTCCAAATTTTGCCCCTCAGGATTCTGAATCAAGGTGGACATGCCACCGCGGCTGTCTCTCCCCACAACTGCTAGTCTGCTGAACGCTACGTACCAGGCACTGTACCGGGAGTCGTATACACGTGATCTCAATGAAAACTCCCCCAAACTCTGAAGTGGACACATTACTATCTCCGTTTTATCAATGAGGACTTCACGTGCGAAAGTCACTTGCTCAAGAACTTATCAGGCTTTCAACAAACAAGACAGTTAAGCATCCGGGATTCCCCCGGGCGCCCTGCAAACCTGGAATTTTCAAAAGCACGTGCACGAACCTTCTTCACTTTCAGGAAATCTAACCACCCAGTTTGGCCCTTCACAGGGAAGGGAGTTAAGGGGGAAAGAGACGAGCCCAAGGAGCGGCGGGGCCGGTCTACAGCCAGGTCTCACGACCTCCGGTCACCAAAACCCCTTCCCAACCCGAAGGCCTCCCTTAGCCGGGCCCATTCAGCATTGCCCTGGTAGCCCGTTTCGGGACGCGGCCCAGACAGGCTCCGGAAGAGGACCTGAGACACTCACCTAGGTCCATGGCGGGGTCGCAAGTGGCGGCGCCGTCAGCCCCTAGCTCGCAAAGCGGCGAGTACTGCGCAGGCACCACCGCACAATGGGCGGCCGCAGGGGGCGGGACTATAGGCCTCGCTTCAGTCCCCGCCCACAGTCTCAGCTCCAGCCGCGAGCGATCAGCATTAGGCTCGCTCCGCTCCGCACGCACGCGCAGTCCTCACCTACGAGCCCGCAGCTTCGAGGCCACAAGCCCACAGCGCCCTCTATCGGCCCTGGGCCTCCAACCCGCCAACAGGCTGGTACCGACTCCGCCCTCCTGCCGCTGCAAGCCCGACCCCTCCCTCTCCACCGCTTCAGATCCTGCTCACCTCTAGCCCGGCCCCCTCAATTTCCACTCCGCGTGGCCATCCGTCTATTCAGTTCCCTGCCCAGCCCTGCTTCCTGATCCCAGTGGGGCTTACCTATTAGCTCCATTCCTAGCCCTGGCTCCGCATTCTGCTCCGCCCAGTAACCCCTGGGACCCTCTGCACACAGCTGACCCACACTGAAATGTCCCTCGCCAGACTGCCCACTAACCAGCACAGAGGTGCTCCATAATAACGGCAGGCTTCCTTTCCTGCAGCGGATCTTCCCGTCGCACAGCCTCACAATCGTCCCCAGGATTCCTCCTCTGACTACAACAGCAGCTCCTTAATTTTCTGGCTTCATATACGCCTTTGAATGTTAATAGTTGTCCTTCTCCCCAGAAAATGTACTGTGTGAGTCAGATCAGGGGGGAGAGCCAATCCAGTGGGCCCTAGTTTGCAAGGTTAGTTTATAAAAATGTACATTTGATTTCTCACTTAGAACACACACAAATATCCTGTGTTCTTCTCATGTATTATCCTGTCTCCTTTTCTCCCTTTCCCTTCTTCTTAGACTTGTCAGCCTCAAGTGTTTCTAACTTTCTACTTTCCAGTTTCCAGTGCCAGGTATCACCTAGAAGACAGGGGCCCAGGCTCAGTTCCCACAATGTGCCATGTGGAGTTTGAGTTGGCCTGTGCTGCTATAAAGCAGTTGAAGACCCCTGTGAGTGATCAGGAGAAACTGTTAGTGTATAGCTTCTACAAACAGGCCACCCAGGGCGACTGCAACATTCCTGCCCCACCTGCCACAGATATGAAAGCCAAGGCCAAGTGGGAGGCATGGAACCAGTACAAAGGGATGTCCAAGATGGATGCCATGAGGAACTACATTGCTAAAGTAGAAGAACTGAAGAAAAAAGAAACTGGCTAAGGATGACAAAATTCAAACAGAACCAAGTAACATGGTTCCTCTGGGGAAATGGGCTTCTTTAAAGACCTTGGTGGCTAAAATGTCCTGAAACTTTAACAATAGCTGGGACATCAATAAACTACTTAAACTGCATGAAAGTGGATGTCTGTTGTTGGAAAAGCAACAAACTCAAAGTTATTGTGTGAGTCCTGAGGAATTATCCAAAATGTATAAAAAGCATCTCTCCTTGAGGGCAAGTTCCATCAAAACTGGCTTTCAGTATGATTCTCTGTAGTGTTCCCAGCCTCCCTAGTCTCAGATCATATGTAGATATTTGGCAGTAGAGGGGTGGGAAGAGAATCATGCTATGAAAATGCCCAACATCTGAGGTCAGTAAGAGACGCTCACCATCTGGCGGAGGGTACGGTAAGGAGAGGAGGCTGAGGCCCCTTATATCTTCTAAAGATGTCCATTCACTACTAACTCAACATTACGGATGGAAAAGGGGCTTTGTCTTCCAAAAAGCTAAAGTCAAGTCCTTCTACCAAAAAAGCCTCTATTGGAACACAGGCCTGATGAAGTTAATGTTCTGAGGAAAGTCAGACTTTTAGTGAAGTAATTAATTTGTAGTGAAGTATCACAATATAGCAGTTGAGAGACACTGGAGCAGTTTTAAAATCCCACCTCTGAAACACTCACGTAAGGCCTAGCAATCAAAACTTTCTTGGGGCTTCTATATAGCTAATCCTTGTTTCTACTTGGGATGTTTGTGGGACAATATGTACATGTATGCACATGAGATTTGTTTTAATACAACAAACCCCTTGACCCACATGCAAGGACCAGAGTGCCCGAGCTCAGCTTCTCCTTAGTATTGATTATCATGAAGGCATCAATGCACAATGTTGTTCTGGGATATGGAGTACTAAATGATACTATTAGAGATGTTTCAAAGAAGAAGGTCAGTAGTGGGATGGAATTTTCCAATACTTTTCCTCAATTAAAAGCTACTTTGGGCCTGACAGGTGGTAGTACAGTGGATAAGGCTTTGACCTGGGACACTGAGGTCCCAAGTTCGAAGCCCTGAGGTTGCCAGCTTGAGTGCGGGCTCATCTGGCTTGAGCGTGGGCTCACCAGCTTGAGCCTAGGGTTGCCAGGTTGGGTGTGGGATCATCAACATGATCTCATGATCGCTGGCATAAGCCCATGGTTGTTGGCTTGAGCAGGGGGTCACTGGCTCAGCTGGAGCTCCTTGGTCAAGGCAAGTATGAGAAGCAATCAATGAGCAACTAAAGTGATGCAACTACAAGTTGATGCTTCTCATCTCTTTCCCTTCCGTCCTGTCTCTCTCATAATAATGATGATAATAATAATAATAATAATGAAGTCCCAGGTAGATAAAAAGCATTAATTGCTGTCATGCAGAACTGTACATTTAATTTGATGTATGGTAAAATATAAGCAGATAAAGAGGGATCTAGTATATGTTTAGTCATTCAGTACTTACATAAACCACTTATTTTACTATAACAAACTAAGAAGGCCACATCACAGCAGCCTAATACACTGGAAAAAGTATAGTTTCTTTTCACAAAAACAGTATTACTAAAGATAAACATCAATAATTACTAATAGAAAATTTGAGAATTAACAAATCATAAAGAGACACAGAAGTTTATTTGATTACTCAGAATTCATACAATAATTTCCCTGTATATAGGGAAAAGTGAACCATCTAGAAGAGTAACATATATAACTTGGTTTGTTTTGAAACTCATGATTACTTCCCTAATATAGAATTTAAGTTGAATGAAAAGTGCTGTGCAGCTAGAAAAAGATTTTTCTCCCTCAGTGAAGGTAAGCTCACCCTCTAAGAGAGTGAGCTGAAATTCATCCTGAAATTTGTACATCCCACCCTGCCAGCCAGGAAGAACAGCAGGTGCTATGATTTACAAGTTATTAAATCTATACTATTCTGGAACAGATATCCTGTGTCAGTCCTTTCCCATCTCATCGATTTCTTTCCAAAAACTTGAACCTGCCCACCACTTTAAATAATGACTCTTACCGGTTAGTATAACAGCTTGACTTCAGAAGTATATCTTTAAAAAATATTTAGTAATAACTATGCCCAATATAATTATGTTTCCAGTGATTAAAATACATCTATTCTGTAGAACCAAACAAAATTGCAAGAAAACATTAAAAAAAATTTTTTCAGGCTAAAGAAATAATTTACTCCGTTTTTAAGAAATTTAACGTGTTCTTTTTTTGTGAAGATTTAAAAAAATTACATAAGGAAACTAGCATGAGCCAGGCATGTAGCAACACAACACATTAGATCCTTCTGTTTTTCTCTGGTTACTCAAAGTTTTAAAACAAGGAATGTGGGGGTGTTAAACAAACCTCTTGGTTCAAGGAACAAAATTTCTTTTCTTTTTTTTTACAGGGACAGAGAGAGAGTCAGAGAGAGGGATAGATAGGGACAGACAGACAGGAACCAAAATTTCTTTTAAAATGTTTAAATGTCAAGGCCTGCTAGAGTAAGATATTAGAACAATAACTGTCAACAGAGCTGGAAGTATTCCTGTTATAAACAATTGATTTGGATTATTTAAACAGGTGTTCTCATAAAATCCACATGCTTACCAAAATTCCTTCCACCCCCAACCAAAGGTAATGTCCTATATAGCTGCCCCAGGCTGGGAAATAATTTATTACTCATCTAATATAGTTACACACAGATTATGCCATTCCACAATGCAGAATACAGCAAGAGTTCTCCTCTAACTGAATTGACAGTAAAAGAATTTTATACCTAAAATATAACAGTTTTCAAAGATTACAATACACAAATCTTCACTGGCCCAGCTTCCTTGCTGATACAGGAAACAACCAAGTTGTGAGAGCGTTTTTCACGAGTGGACACATCAAACCTCACAGGTGCTAGATAGGAATCACAAATGCTTGTTCCACGTGATGTCTTCTGCTAACCTGATGCTTTTGGTTTATTTTGTTTAGCAAACCATTCATCACTTTTATCTGCTGCCATTGCCTATGGAAACAGAATTGGAATACATATTCTAAGTCTACAAAATAAAACATATAGTTCACTTTGTATGTCATTGCATTGTCCATAATCAAGAAATAAACAATTGAAAAGTGTTTGTTCAGTATAGAGTATCATGTTTAATTTGATAGGACGCTGATGAGTATTGAGCAACTGCTTGTGGATTTTCACTCTGGAAAGGGCCTGTGGCCAGGCAGTATGGCTGACTGACTAGAGAGCAAGGACTAGCAGACCAAGCTGTGGGGTCTTCGGCAGAACAGAAAGTGCACCTACTCCTAGCACCTGGGTAGGCTCTCAGGAATCATTAGTGCTCCTGAGACAGCCTAATCATGAGACCAAAGGTAAAAAGCTATTCTGACCTTTTAGCTATTGAGCCTGGAACAATTTCCTTTTTCTATGCTTCTTTCCACTGATGTTAGCACTGTATGGTTAGTTTGGGGCCACTTAATTAAATATGAAGGTTTGTTAATAACAATATGTTTTGGTTCCATTGGAGTCCTTTATCCTGTAGTTCCATGCAGTGAGGTGTGCAGAAGCTGAGAAAGCTAAGTCTCTTAAAACTTCTTGTCCAATACAACCAAGCATATGTTAAATAACTGTTTGATAAGGAGGTACATTCATTTATTCAACAATGAAACAAGTATAGAAATACCTTTAAAAATGCCAGTATTCATTATGAGCTAGTTATTAACTTGGGCTTGGGTGTAGCAGCAGAGACCAGTCGGAGGCTTTGAAGAACATAGAATAGCTGAAGACTCAGATATGAAAACAACAATTTACATAAAGGCATGGGGGGGCATGGGGGCACATGCTATAACAGAACAATAAAGTAACAGCAGCCTGAAAGGAAAGGAGTAACTAACTGATTGGAGAAATAATGTAAAAACACTCATCTACCTCAGCAAGAAGTCAAAAGATGTCTGCAAAAGAAAATGCAGAAACAGAAATATATGTATTTTTTATTTAAAAACAGTGATGCTGAGAGTGGCTACCCTGGGCAGTGGGACTCAGCGATGGGGCAAGACAAAGAGTATTTAAAAATCAAAAATATGCAGAAAAAACACACCAACCCACACAGATGTGGAAATTTCTGTCTTTTAAGAGCCATTTAAAAAAGGGGGACGGACGGACAACAAACTGTAGTATAGAGAGCCCAAGACGACGTCTGAGTTTTGAAAGAGGCGCTGAATAAGAGGGAAGGAAAAGAAAAATCCTCAAGGGGAGGCAAGAAGATAAAACTTGGCTAATATAAACAGTCTCCGGGGACTGGAATGGAGTGAACTGCCCCATTCACAGGAGAGGCAGGCAGCACAGAGAATCAGAGAGTAGGAAGGGCCAGACCTGCTACAAGCCCTGTCAAGGCATTTGGAATGTATCTTTGAGGCAACAGAGCTATCAGAAGATAAAAGTTTTTTTAATTACTAGATTTGTGCTTTAGAAAGCTAATGCTGGAAGAAGGGAATGACTAGACGGTGGAAGGAGGCTTCATTCAAAATAAAGTAGACAAGATTTCAGAGGTAAAACTCACTCTTAATGACTAATAGAATTTTGGGGTGAGGAGAAAAAATATTTTTAAATGACTGTATATCTAGAAATATTCTAAAGTAAATTAAATTTAAAGAAATTGGCCCTGGCCGGTTGGCTCAGCGGTAGAGCGTCGGCCTAGCGTGCGGAGGACCCGGGTTCGATTCCCGGCCAGGGCACACAGGAGAAGCGCCCATTTGCTTCTCCACCCCTCCGCCGCGCTTTCCTCTCTGTCTCTCTCGTCCCCTCCTGCAGCCAAGGCTCCATTGGAGCAAAGATGGCCCGGGCGCTGGGGATGGCTCTGTGGCCTCTGCCCCAGGTGCTAGAGTGGCTCTGGTCGCAACATGGCGACGCCCAGGATGGGCAGAGCATCGCCCCCTGGTGGGCAGAGCGTCGCCCCTGGTGGGCGTGCCGGGTGGATCCCGGTCCGGCGCATGCGGGAGTCTGTCTGACTGTCTCTCCCTGTTTCCAGCTTCAGAAAAATGGAAAAAAAAAAAAAAAAAAAAAATTTAAAGAAATTGGCTTTATGAATTCTAGCTTAAATAATTGGGATAAAAGACATACAGTACTGTTCAGGGGAGGGAGCAAAGCAGAAATAGAGAAAAAAGAATGGGCTATAAAGCCTGCAAGGTCTGTTTGAATCCTTACCCTGACACATACTGAATGTATACTATTGGGTGACAACATTTTTGAGTCTTGGTTTCCCCATCTGAAAGGGAACTATCAAACTTGCAGATTGTGTAATGTAGGAATATGCTATGAAAATATGCTGAGTTAGAATAAGAATCAGAGACAGAGGTGCCCTAGGGTGAAAGCCCTGAGCAGAGGAGAGTCCAGGGGCCTCTCTGACCGTTACCTGGAAACAGTGCGTGCTGGAAACAGTAAAACAGCAGGATAAGATTCAGCAACAAGAAATGTTTAGGCTCTCAGAACAGAGATTAGGAGTCAGCGTGTTCCTTGTCTTTTATTTCACCCCCTGAAAACTTCTGCTGTCTGCTTCTTTGAGTTATTAGTACTGGCTAATAAGTGAGTAAGGCTGGGAATGGGGCTTTAGTCCTTCAGTCTGCAGACTGGGGCTGTTGCTTCCCCTTGGCCCCTTGGAGCATGTCATCTGGTATCGGGGTAGTTAGTTCACTGTTGCCACAACAGTGTAAGAATAGAGAATATATACAAAGCACTTAAGAGTATGTCATATATCAAGAACATAGGAGATAAAAAATACTTTTATTTTTATATTATTTTAGAATGGATTTGAGGTGTGAGAAGTTAATTTATAGACACACTGAGTTTGAAATATCCATGTGAAGAGGTTTCATTGGCTATAAATTTAGTGTGGACACAAGGTACACTAAACATAAAAGAAAAAGTTGTCTGACCAGGTGGTGGCACAGTGGATAGAGTGTCAGACTGGGATATGGAGGATTCAGGTTCAAAACCCCAAGGTCGCCGGCTTGAGCGCAGGCTCATTGGGTTTGAGCAAGTCTCACCAGCTTGAGCCCAAGGTCACTGGCTCGAGCATGGGGTCACTCGGTCTGCTATAGCCCCACTGATCAAGGCACATATGAGAAAGCAATCAATGAACAACTAAGATGCTGTAACAAAGAATTGATGCTTCTCCTCTCTCTCGTCCTGTCTGTCTGTCCCTCTGTCCCTCTCTCTGTCTCTGTCATAAAATAAAATATAAATAAAAGAAAAAGTTTACAAACTAAACAAAAAAATTTCTGTTCTTCAAAACACTCTAATAAGAAAATAAAAAGGGGCCTAACAAGGTAGTGGCACATTGACTTGGGATGCTGAGGACCGAGGTTCAAAACCCTGAGGTTGCCAGCTTGAGTGTGGGTGCACTAGCCTGAGCATGGAGTCACTGACTTGAGTGTGGGATCATAGACATGACCATGGTTGCTGGCTTGAGTCCAAAGGTTGCTAGCTTGAAGCCCAAGGTTGTTGGCTTGAACAAGGGGTCACTGGCTCAGCCCCCTGGTCAAGGCACATATGAGAAAGCAGCCAATAAACTAAAGTGCCACAAGGAGTCAATGATTCTCATCTTTTTCCCTTCCTTTCTGTCTGTCCCTGCCTGTTTCTCTCTCTCTCATTTAAAAAAAAAAAAAAAAGGAAAGAAAATACCGTATTTTTAGCTCCTTAAGATAGATGCACCTGACCATAAGACACACCTAGGGTTTTAAGGAGGAAAATAAGAAAAAAAATATTCTGAACCAAATGGTGTGTTAAAATATTTAATAAAATACCATAGTCTTTGCTCCATAAGACGCACAGGCATTTCCCCCTCCACTTTTGGAGGGAAAAAAGTGCATCTTATGGAGCAAAACATATGGTAAATAGTCAAGCCATAAACTGGGAAAAGTACTTGCATCATATCTGGAACTCCAACAAATCAAGAAGAAAAAGATAAATAATCAAAAACTTGTTAATGGATTTCATTGCAAAGGGGGCGGGGATGAGGACAGAAAGAGACTTTGGTCTCTTTGGTGCATGATGCAGTGTGCAGATAAAGGTTTTGTTTTTTTTTTTTGCATTTTTCTTTTGCATTTTTTTTTTTTTTTTGCATTTTTCCGAAGCTGGAAACGGGGAGGCAGTCAGACAGACTCCCTCATGCGCCCGACCGGGATCCACCCGGCATGCTCACCAGGGGGCGATGCTCTGCCCCTCTGGGGTGTCGCTCTGTTGCAACCAGAGCCATCCTAGCGCCTGAGGCAGAAGCCACAGAGCCATCCTCAGCACCTGGGCCATCTTTGCTCCAATGGAGCCTCGGCTGCGGGAGGGGAAGAGAGAAACAGAGAGGAAGGAGAGGGGGAAGGGTGGAGAAGCAGATGGGCGCTTCTCCTGTGTGCCCTGGCTGGGAATTGAACCCGGGACTCCTGCACACCAGGCCGACGCTCTACCACTAAGCCAACCGGCCAGGGCCAGATGAGGTTTTATTGAGTTGTACACTTGAAACCTGTATGGTTTGTGAACCAATGTCACCCCAATAAATTCAATAAAAAAATCAAATATTCAAATAAGAGAAGGGACAGTTTAAGAAAATAAACTAATTTAAGAAAAGATATATTTAGAGATTAGAGAATAGACTAGAATGGCTAAAATGAAAATAGGTCAGAGGTATGTCTCCCAGGCAGTCTGTCATGAAACTCAATGAATCATATAACCATTCTGTATTTACACAGTCCAATTACATTAAAGCTAATTAAAAAATACATAGCGCAAACTAACTGTATAAAACTATTTTTAGAGGATCAGGGAAATCTGAGTAAGAACTGAATTTTAGGTGACACTAAAGCTATATTGTTGATTTTTTAAAGTGTGATGATGGAAATATGATATGCAAGAAAATTCCTTAACGTTTATTTCTTTTAAATTGTCTTAAGAATATGTACCCCTGGCCAGTTAGCTCAGTTGGTTAAAGCAGAGAGGTTGCTGGTTTGATCCCTGGTCAATGCACATATAAGAACAGACTGATGTTTCTGTTTCTCTCTCTCCCTATTTATCTAAAATAAAAAATATAAACATTAAAAAAAAAAAAAAGAATATATAACATACTTCCCTGGCCAAATAGTTCAGTTGGTTAGCATCGTCCTTAAGTGCAGAGGTTGCTGGTTCGATCCCTGGTCAGGGCACATACAGGAACAGATCATTGTCTTCCTTTCTTTCCCCCTTCCCCTCTCGCTAAAACAAATAAATAACTTTTTTAAGTGAGAAAGAGAGAGAGAAAGAAAGACAGACAGGGACAGACCAATGGTAGGATTCAAATAATTTAACAACTGGTTCTCTGCCCTAATGGCCATTTTAAGTATAAAAAAATATATACTTAAAGGTAGTTTATTATTTCATACATTTAATAGTTAAATAAAAATAATAAAAGAGGTACACAAAACTATATTGTTATAAGAGTTTTAAAATATTAATGAAAAAATATTAAATAATACCTGACAAGATACAGTGAAACTGTTATTTAAGATATTTCCAGTGCCAGCTTGTCACCCCCTTGGTTAAGACACTTTTTCTCTTTATGTTACATGTTTGTTTACTGAAGTAATAAACATGATGAAATAAAATGTAGTATTTCATCAAAGGTATACCAAGTTTTATGAAATGAACAAATATTACAAGCATAGTTCCATCAAATTCTTTTCACCTATGGATGAAATGAACATTACTATGGGCATTTAGAATACACTGTTGCACAGATGAACATTAAAAAAGCATAATTTCCACATTGGGTGGCTGCCCAGGTGCCCACCTTAGAGAGAACTCTGATTAGAAGCGCCATTTGAACACCAGTTCACTGAACTTAACAAAAACTAGGTGTTGGTTCTGCCGAACTGGTGTGAACACACTGAATCCCACCACTGGCACAGACAGATAGGAAGGACAGAGATGAGAAGCATCAATTCATAGTTGCGGCACCTTAGCTGTTCACTGGCTGCTTTCTCATATGTACTTTGACCGGGGGAGCTCCAGTTGAGCCAGGGACCCGTTGCTCAAGCCAGCAACCCCAAGCTAAAGCTGGTGAGCCTATTATCAAGCCAGATGAGCCTATGCTCAGGCAAGCAACCTCAGGGTTTTGAACCTGGGTCCTCAGCATCTAGGCTGATTCTCTATCCACTGTACCACTGTCTGGTCAGGCAATAAAGAAAAATTAAAGAAAAATAATATGCAAAATGCTTAAGTATTTAGGGATGAAATGTCAAGGTATCTAAGATTTGCCTTAGAATTCTCCATCATAAACAAAAGGTGGGGTGGGAAAGAATGATGAAAAATAACAGCACAGCCTGACCTGTGGTGGCGCAGTGGATAAAGCGTTGACCTGGAAATGCTGAGGTCGCCGGTTCAAAAACCTGGGCTTGCCTGGTCAAGGCACATATGGGAGTTGATGCTTCTTGCTCTTCCCCCTTCCACTCTTCCTCTCTCTCTCTTCTCTCTTTATAAAAATGAAAAATAAAATGTAAAAATAGGAAAAATTATGGCACAAAGTTGATGGGTGACAGTTACACCAGGATTTGTTGTACTCTCTTGTGTATATTTGAAATTTTATTTTATTTATTCATTTTTATTAGAGAGAGAGGAGAGAGAGAGGGAAGACATAGAGAGAATAGGGGGAGGAGCAGGAAGCATCAACTCCCATATATGCCTTCACCAGGCAAGCCCAGGGTTTCGAACCAGAGACCTCAGTATTCCAGGTCGACACTATCTACTGCGCCACCACAGGTCAGGCTATATTTGGAATTTTTAATCCTGACATATTAAAAATAAATCTATTGTGAAAAGAAATGAACAAAAGTACATATAATTCACAAAAGAAGGCAAGCAAATAGTCAATAAACATTGAAAAGGTGCTCAACATCATTAGTCATCAGGGAAATGAAAATTAAAACCACAATGACAGCCCTGGCAGGTGATCCAGTAGATACAGCATCGTCCCAGTCCCTGTAAGCTTAGGTCAGTGGTCGGCAAAACATGGCTTATGAGCCACATGCGGCTCTTTGGCCCCTTGAGTGTGGCTCTTCCACAAAATAGCACGTGCGGGCGCTACCTCCATAAGAAACGTACCTACCTATATAGCGCTTAAGTTTAAAAAATTTGGCTCTGGCCTGACCAGGCGGTGGCGCAGTGGATAGAGCGTCGGACTGGGATGCAGAGGACCCAGGTTCAAGACCCTGAGGTCACCAGTTTGAGCACGGGCTCATCTGGTTTGAGCAAAAGCCCACCAGCTTGAATCTAAGGTCGGTGGCTCAAGCAAGAGGTTATTCGGTCTGCTGAAGGCCCGAGGTCAAGGCACATATGAGAAAGCAATCAATGAACAACTAAGGTGTTGCAATGTGCAATGAAAAATTAATGATTGATGCCTCTCATCTCTCTCCGTTCCTGTCTGTCCCTGTCTATCCCTCTCTCTGACTCTCTGTCTCTGTAAAAAATAAAAATAAATAAAATTTAAAAAAAAATTGGCTCTCAAAAGAAATTTCAATTGTTGTACTGTTGATATTTGGCTCTGTTGACTAATGAGTTTGCTGACCACTGCCCTAGGTGGCAGGTTCTATCAGCACATACAAGAAGCAACTGATGAGTATGCAACTAAATGGAACGAAGTAGAACAAATATTCTCCCCTTCCCATCTCCTCACATTAGTGCAGAAATTTAAAGTAAATAAATAAAATCACAATGAGAAGGCATTTTACATAAACTAGTATAGCTATAACAAAAAAAAAAAGCACACAAAAAAATACCAATGTTGGTGAGGATGTATAGCACCCGGAACTCTGACTGTGCATGACAGGGCTGATAAAAGTGTAAAATGGTTCCATTACTTTGGATGACTGTTTGTTTCTTATAGAGTAAAAGCAATTCCACTTCTAGGTATTTACCCGAGAGAAATTAAAACATATGTCTACAAGAAGATTTACAATAGTGTTCACAACTGTCTTCTTTATAAAAGGTGGAAATCTGAAACAACTCAAATATCCATCACTGGAAGAATGGATAAACAAATTGTTATATTCACACAACTGAATACTACTCAGCAATTTAAAAAAACAAACAAACTCCATGCAATTACATGCAGGGAACTAAAAAATGTTGAGTAAAAAAAACGAGGCCCAGAAGCATACCACTGAACAATTCCATTTACATGAACTCCAAGAACAGACAGAACCTCTAGGACAGTGGTTCTCAACCTGTGGGTCGCGACCCTGGTGGGGTCGCCTAAAGCCATCGGAAAATACATAATGCATATCAGGTATTTACATTCCGAATCATAACTGTAGCAAAATTACAGTTATGAAGTAGCCACCAAAATTATTTTTTGGTTTGGGGTCACCGCAACATGAGGAACTGTATTGCAGGGCCACAGCATCAGAAAGGTTGAGAACCACTGCTCTAGGAGGTGGGGGTGAGAACTAACTGGAAATGGGGAGACAGAATTTTCTGCAGTAATGAAAATACAATTTCAGTAGTGGTTGTATGAGTACATATAACTGCCAAAACTCCATCAAATTGAACACTAAATTTCTGTACATTTAAATTCTTTGGGTGCTATACCTCAGTAACAACGAAAAAAAAAATACTTGTTTGGAGCTCAAGGAGTAGGAACTAGAAATTCAGAAGTCAGAGAAGTGATGATGGTTGAAGCTCAGGTAACTTCTGTTCAGAGAAGAGAGAGAATACAGAGTGAGAATAAAGACAGCCAAAGTGGGACCACGGGTAAAATCATTCGGGATCAGACACAGGAAGAGGTGCGTGTGACTGAGGGGAAGCTGTCGGAGATGAAAGTGGCAGGACCCTAACACTAGGGGACTAGCGGTCACGAGGAGGGTTAGCAAGTGATATGAGAGTAAGGAGGGAGTCTAGCAAATCTGCCAACTGAGAGGTTGCCTGAGATTCTATTTTCCTGTACAGTAAAATTTATAAATGCTATTATTTTCTACACATTTCTACTTTAATTAACAATAATTGAGTGTCGGCTGTGTCAGCCGTATGGCGTGCTCTATAAACCATACAACAATCCTATGAGGTGACTAATTTTATTTTCTCAAATTTTGAGATAAGAAAACTTAACTTCAGAGACCTTAAGTAAATTGCTCGAGGTCTGTCACATAGATACTAAGTGACAGAACCAGGAAAGATTGAGTCACTCTTTTAATCAATCAGAGTATTGACTTAGTGCATACTACTATGTGCCAGGTATATGCTAGATGCTGGAGTACAACAGTGAACAATTGCTTGGATGCTGCTAAAAAATCAAGTTTGAAGAGGACAGAAAAGTAGTTGCTTGCCTGATCAGGCCGTGGTGCAGTGGATAGAACACTGGCCTGAGACGCAAAGGACCCAGGTCCGAAACCCCAAGGTCGCTGGCTTGAGGGCGGGCTCATCCAGCTTGAGCACAGGCTCAACAGCTTGAGCGTGGGGTTGCTGGCTTGAGTGTGGAATCATAGACATGAATGACTCCATGGTCGCTGGTTTGAGCCCAAGGTTGCTGGCATGAGCAAGGGGTCACTGGCTCAGCTGCAGCCCTGCCCAGTCAAGGCACATATGAGAAGCAATCAATGAACAACTAAGGTGCTACAACTACGAGTTGATGCTTCTCATCTCTCTCCCTTCTGCCTGTCCCTGCCTGTCCCTCCATCTCTCTCTTTCTAAAACAACAACAACAACAATAAAACGAAAAGAACTTGCTGGGCCCTGGCCGGGTTGCTCAGTGAATAGTGTTTTCTCAGTGCTCTGAGGTTGTGGGTTTGATCCCCAGTGAGGTGGAGCACATACAAGAAGCAACCAGGGAATACACAACTTAAAAAATGGAACTGAGTGAAATCAGTAAGTTGATGCTTCTCTCTCTCAAATCAATGAAAAATTAAAAAAAAAATAGTTGTCTGATTTGGCAAGATGGAAGTTACTGATGAGATCAAAATGTACCTTTCACTGAGTGACAGGAGCCAGCCTAGTACAGACTAAAGTATGAATGGAAGGTAAGAAGTGGAAATAGTGTATAGGTAGATTTTTTTTTTTTCAGAGACAGAGAAAGAGTCAGAGGGATAGACAGACAGGAATGAAGACAGATGAGAAGCATAAATCAATAGTTTTTCGTTGCGCGTTGCGACTTCTTAGTTGTTCATTGATTGCTTTCTCATATGTGCCTTGACCGTGGGCTTTCAGCAGACTGAATAACCCCTTGATGGAGCCAGGGGCCCTGGGTCCAAACTGGTGAGCTTTTGCTCAAGCCAGATGAGCCCGTGCTCAAGCTGGCGACCTCGGGGTCTCGAACCTGGGTCCTTCCACATCCCAGTCCAACGCTCTATCCACTGCGCCACCGCCTGGTCAGGCTATAGGTAGATTTTTAAAGAAAAAAAATCTGGAGAACTTATATGAGGTAAATGAAAGATTTCTCAAAGATGGAAGATATTGGAGTTTGAGAACAATTCACTAGAAAGAAAGAAAATGATGCTCTAGAAGAGGAGATGACCAAAAGAGCTATGGAAATGAGAGGGATGGTACCCATGCATTTCCACTCACTGAGCAGAATAATCACATATAGCAGCAGTGGCTCCCCAAGGCAGCCTGAGGAAGTCGGAAGGCACAAATGCTGCACCCAGATAAGAGTCACATAGGTGGCAATGAAGACACAAGTCCCTGGCTCAAAAGTCATCCCACAAGCAAAACAACATGGTTCTGATAGTAAGAACTGGCCTGTGTTGCCTTGGCCTTTCCCCATATACACTTAATGCCACCTCCCTTGGGCCTATGGTCTTATACATTTAGAAATGAGACTCACATCATCCAACAACTTGCTTCCCTTTGGATCCATCTTAGAAAGTTCTCGAAACGCTTCATCCCCCACAAAGCAAATTTCATGTCCATCCTACACCAAAAAAAAAAAAAAAAAAAAGACAAAAGAAACTTGGCAAAAAGACACCTCAGAAGAAAGCCCTAGCACAGCCTGTGCAGCTCCTGGTAATACTCACAGGGTCAGCCAGGATGACCACTTGTACTGTTGCTTTCCCTGGGGTATCCAGACTCACCAGGGGAGTCAGAATCTTCTGGTTCTCCCTTTTCATCAACTCTTGTAAGTCAGGCAACTTGAGGAAAACAAAAAGGACATACGAGCTAAGGGTTGCATACCACTCTCAGGCCGTGGTTGTCATCAGCCCTAGAGGAGTATCAGATCAACCAGAAAGAACCCGGGAGCCACTCCTCTGATTTTATCTCAGCGGCTCAAGACAACTGCTGACCTTGATACCAAAGCCACCATCAGAATGAACCTGAACAACAGGAGGCTCGAGGTTCTTAGTGGTTGAACTAGGCAGTCACAGAACTTTCTTTTTTTTTTTTTTTTTTTTTCATTTTTCTGAAGCTGGAAACAGGGAGAGACACGTCAGACAGACTCCCGCATGCGCCCGACCGGGATCCACCCGGCACGCCCACCATGGGGCGATGCTCTGCCCACCAGGGGGCGATGCTCTGCCCATCCTGGGTGTCGCCATGTTGCGACCAGAGCCACTCTAGCGCCTGAGGCAGAGGCCACAGAGCCATCCCCAGCGCCCGGGCCATCTTTGCTCCAATGGAGCCTTGGCTGCGGGAGGGGAAGAGAGAGACAGAGAGGAAAGCGCGGTGGAGGGGTGGAGAAGCAAATGGGCGCTTCTCCTGTGTGCCCTGGCCGGGAATCGAACCCGGGTCCTCCTCACGCCAGGCCGACGCTCTACCGCTGAGCCAACCGGCCAGGGCCTAGTCACAGAACTTAAACAAAAAAATCTGGTACCAAACATTACCTCTTTTTGGGGGCAAGAAAAGGCAATTCTTCCAAAAGCTGCTGCATGATCAACTGCACCCTTGATGCCCTGTAGCTCCAGCTTACACTGAAAAGATATTACAAAGTGGGTTTGGTTTCCTTTTTGAACAGGCTATGTGGTAAAAAAACAATCCAGAGTACTAAAGCAATCAAGTAAAAACGAAGTCTCCCACCTACAAGGCAGCCAGTGAGCAGTTCCTGTGTATGCTTCTGGACTCATGCTTGTTTCTCTCCAATTACTGTTACCTATCAGCACAGTAAGACTCACCTCATTCTTTTTGATAGCTACATATTAATCCGTTCAATGGGTGAACCATGTATTATTGAGCTATTCTTCTAATCCATAGGACATTTAGATTATTTCTTATATTTTCCTATTAAAAACAACGCTGTAACAGATAACCTTGTACACAGTTCTTTGTGAGCATGTATAATGAGTAGGTAAAATGAATTCTTAAGAACAGACCTACTGGGTCAAAGTGAAAAGACTAAAGCATGCTTAAATGCCAGGTTATTTTTTAAAAGGAAACGATAAAAATAGAGTATCATTATGCATTACATCTGGTCTACATCTCTTCTGACTCAGCAATTCCACTTCTGAAAGGATATATCCCCAAATATCTAGGTGGTGAGGTTATCAGCAATTTTTATTTTCTTCTGTTTATCTGTATAACTATTAAATCACTGTGAAGAAATTAAGGGAATAACCTTCATGTTAACCTCATTTATAAGCAAACTCAAAGTAACAGATTATTTCTCGCCGAGATAAGTCACCTGGTTATCAGCATAGCCCAGCAAAGCCCTTTGCTTCTCTTCATCTTTTTCATAAACTTTCATTCCCAGTAGATTAGACCAGTAGTTCAAGGACTTCTGAAGATCAGACACTGCTAGAGTTACTTTTACTACAGGATCTGTAGGGTAATAAAACAGCAGGAATGGATAGGTCAGTGCAATAGAATAGAACAGAAAAACCAATACAGGCTCAGTAAGAACTTAGCATATGATAAGAAAGGGATTTTAAGTCAGTACGAAAGGGCACATTATTCAATAACTGGCTTTTCAGTTAGTGTGAAAAAGTTTTACCATTACATGGCAAAATGCATTCCTGTTGAGTCCAAGGATTAAGTTTAAAGAACAAAGCCATAAAAATACTAGAAATAGGTAATTATTTATATAATTTTGGGGTAGAGAGACTTTTATAAAAACCTGACCCAAGATACAAAAACCATGAAGGAAAAATTACTAGGTTAATTATAGGAAACAGAAAATTCCAAGACAACAAAAACCAAAAACAGAATTACAATCAAAATTAAAGAGTAGACAACAAAGTAACAAACATTTTTTGCAATATAAATGACAGAGTCCTTATTAGTTAAATCAGCTTTAAACATTATTAGGAAAAAAATGACTATTCTAGAAAAATAGCCAAAAGGCACAGAACTGGTCAAGGAACATATGAAAAAATATTCAACCTCACAAATAATCAAAGAAATTGAATTCAAGCAAAACTGTTTGTTATCTAATTGGCAAATAATTTTAAAAGATCACAGCATTGACTGTGACATTGCAGGAGAAAATCACAATCATATGATATTGGGAGAATGTAAATGAGTTCACTTCTGGGGAACTACTGGACAGAATATATCAAGAGCCTAAAAAATGTACACTGTTTTTAAAAGAGCAACCCTATTTTCAGCTATTAAAGAAGTAATTGAGGATGGGAAGAAAAAGTACTGTAACTGTGGATGTAGGAAGGGCTTTCATCACAAAGGCATTCATCACAGTGTGGCTCATAATAATGAAACACTCGAGACAACATAAATATCCAACAATAGATAACTGTTTCTCTTCCTACAGTGCAATACAATGGAATCCTTACAACAGAATATGAATAAAAATATTTATCTTTAAGTACATATATATTTTTAATTTTCCCATTGATTTGAGAGAGGAAAGGGGGTGGGGGGAAGAGGGGGAGAGAGGGAGAGAAGCATCAATTTGCCTTCCACTTAGTTGTTCCATTTATATAGTTGTGCACTCATTGATTTTGTCTCGCTCATGCCCTGACCAGGATGAAACTCGTGACCTCAGTGCACTGGGACAATGCCTTATCCACTGAGCAACCCAGCCTTTTTTTTAATTCCCCCGATAAAAGACTGGAAAGCTATACTCTAAAATGTTAACAGTGGCTATCTCTGGATATATGGGTAGTGTTTTCTTCTTTTTTTGTTTACATGTTGTCTAGGAAAATGTCTATTTTTTTGTAAAAAAAAAAAGTTATATTAAAACACAATTTTTTTTTTTTTTTTTGCATTTTTCTGAAGCTGGAAACAGGGAGAGACAGTCAGACAGACTCCCGCATGCGCCCGACCTGGATCCACCCGGCACGCCCACCAGGGGCGATGCTCTGCCCACCAGGGGGCGATGCTCTGCCCATCCTGGGCGTCGCCATGTTGCGACCAGAGCCACTCTAGCGCCTGGGGCAGAGGCCACAGAGCCATCCCCAGCGCCCGGGCCATCTTTGCTCCAATGGAGCCTTGGCTGCGGGAGGGGAAGAGAGAGACAGAGAGGAAGGCGCGGCAGAGGGGTGGAGAAGCAAATATGCGCTTCTCCTGTGTGCCCTGGCCGGGAATCGAACCCGGGTCCTCCGCACGCTAGGCCGACGCTCTACCGCTGAGCCAACTGGCCAGGGCTTAAAACACAATATTATTGAAAACTTTTATATTGTAAAATGACTTTCTGAAGAGCTGTTCCAAGTCTACAACTGACCATGATAAGTTCAATACATTTTCCGTGCCTCTGTCCTGTTTGCTAGAGAGCAGTATCATGACCTAAGGTGGGGTGTTCCTCACAGTTCTCTCTGCCTAGAAGACTGTTATAGTTTTCCTATTCACTGAGAAAGCAACAAATTCAAGCTGACTCCAAAGGGCTGCAGGGACAGGAATGCTAACAAGTGGGTGAGACTACAGGTAAGTGATTCAAAAAAAGGGTGAACACCAGCTAGACTGATAGATTTGACTATATTGCCAATCAGAAAGTAATGCTGTGAAGGGACTATCATCCCAAAGAACAAAAATATTTTAGGATTGTGGGGCTTTGAAACATCAAGAAAAAAAAATTAAGATGGAAAAAATGTACAGTGGAATTAGTAATAGGAGTTAAAGTTAGTATATAAATCAACAATCACTTATCAAGAAAAATTATCATACAAAATTCCTTAAGTCACTATAGTAAAGAGAAAGACCATCTCTCAGTAAGTCCAACAGCACCAGTTTAACCTCCCACAATAGAACAGGTCGCTGTTTTTTGCTGAGCTACAGATGAAAAGCAAGTAGCATTCAGCACAACAATCAGACTCCAAAGCAGGGGATTCTGGGACTCAAGGCAGACCATCAAAGGAAAGAGAAATATGTCTCCCATCTCAGGTTCACTCAGGGGCACATGTTCCCTGAGTTAAAGAGCAGGCAGAATTGCCCTTGCTCTTCACCAGTATTTTTTTCTTTTGGCAGAGCAGGTAGAATTTGCAGGAATGAGACACACTGATGATAAGAATGCCTCCGCTGTAAATACAACACATCACGCAGGTTCGTTCTTTCTTGCTCCCTGTGTGGTGCGCAGCTCCTCACGTCCATCCCCTCCCCCACCCAGAACCAGCAATGTAGTTTGGGGACTGGCCTCAGCTAGAGAATATGACCAACTGGTCTAAGGATAATCTTATTTCTCTTGCCAGTGATTGGTTCACAAGTGGGCATGTGAATCAAATCTGACTAAGAAATTTGCTGAAAGATTCTAGGCAAGTTCTGCTCTGCTCTAAAAAAATCAACCCAAGACAGCCTGGCCAAATAGCTCCGCTGGGTGGGGCATCGTCCCGAGGCACAGAGTTTGCTGGTTGATCCCCAATCAGGACACAGACAGTAACAGCTCAATGTTTTAAATAAAAAAATAAAACATAAAAAGAGGGCGAACGGAAGTTGGACACCCCCTCTACTATGAGAAGAGAATGTGGGAGCACATAGCAGCAACGGCTCCTGGCGGCCACCCTGCCCCCCGACGGGCACCTGCTCTAGAAGTGGTCCCCTGCCAACAAGAGAATGGAGAGAGAAAACTTGGGTTCCTGATGCCATTGCTGACCTGCTGAATCAACGAATGCTGAAATCTTCCCTACCTATAGAAAGCCTGCTTTGTGAGCTAAAAAAATTCGCATATTGTTCAAGCTAGTTTGAATTGGGTCTTGCTATTCGCAGCTGAAAGTATCCTATTAAATAGCTACATTACTAGTACAATAAAATGAGTCTAGATCCCCTATAATTATAATGATCTCATATAAGAAGATATTTTCTTTTCTTTTTTTCTTTTTTTAGTGAGAGAGACAGAGACAAAGAGAGGAACAGACAGGCAGGAAGGGAGAGAGATGAGAAACATCAATTCGTTGCTGTACCTTAGTTGTTCATTGATTGCTCTCATGTGCCTTGATGGAGGGGGGGCTCCAGCTGAGCCAGTGACCCCTGGCTCAAGCAAGGGACCTTGCACTCAAGCCAGCGACCATGGGTCATGTCTATGATCTCACACTCAAGCTAGCAACCCCGTGCTCAAGTTGGTGAGCCCGCACTCAAGCAGGCAACCTCAAGGTTTTGAACCTGGGTCCTCTCTGTCCCAGGCCAACACTCTATCCACTGCGCCACCACCTGGTTAGGCAAGAAGATAATTTCTCAAAGAACAAATAACAACACTGGCTTGGGAAAGACATGTCATGTCAATATACAAAGACTCCACAGAGACTGAAATCTAGCTCTCTCTTCCCTTCAATCAAAGGTGCCGTTAGACAGAGGGCCTTTTATTAGTATAATTACCTGACTGAGGTGGACTTTGATTCTGCAGATAGAACTTATATCCTCCTGGGGCCTCAGTTTCAAAAAGACCCTCCGCAACTTCACTGAGTGGCCATTCCAGCTTCCTGGCATTGCTGACAGCCTGGCTAGAAGCGAGTGTGATACCCTACGACAAACAACAGTATCATCCAAGTGTATAACTACAACAGATCTTTTATAGAATAAGATAATGAGACAAAATCCCATCACCTTTACACTGTAGACAAAAAAGGGGGTACGTACAAGTTCAGTAACCGAAAGTAACCTCACAGGGTGATCTGATTATACATTTCTGACTGGGCGAGTCATAGTGGGTAGTCATGCCCCAGGCATATAGCGTCTTTATAATAACAGGCTTTAAGGAAACCCTGTCCACTGTTCTTGTGCATCTAGGTTAACACGCCTTTGAGATACAGATGAAATCCTCTTTACTAGACTCCTCAGAGGTGCAACCACCTTACATTCTCCCATATTCATGTAATCTTCCTTAATTCCAAAAGTGTAACATAAACTGCAAAACTCATTCTTCAGTACATTTGAGATTTTGCTTTCCGGCAATGTAGTCAATATGGTTCAAATAAACTCATAAACATTCTCTGCAGACTTGGACGTTTCTTAAGTTGACAACAACAAATTACCTAAGAATTAATTAGCATTCAAATTTCCTTCTAGTGATTTTAAATTCGATTTTGGACATGTTTTCTCCTACACAGGTTCCAAACTTTGTGAATTGCAGGACAGAAATTCATATGCCACTGAATTAAAACCAAAGGTAATCTCTCTCTTTTTTTTTTTTTTTTTTTTGTGGCAGAGACAGTCAGAGAGAGGGACAGATAGGGACAGGCAGACAGGAAGGGAGAGAGATGAGAAGCATCAATTCTTCGTTGCGGTTCCTTAGTTGTTCACTGATTGATTTCTCACATGTGCCTTGACTGGGGGGCTACAGCAGACAAGCGACCCCTTGCTGGAGCCAGCAACCTTGGGCTCAAGCTGGTGAGCCTTGTTCAAACCAGATGAGCCCGCACTCAAGCTGGTGACCTCGGGGTCTTGAACCTGGGCCCTCCACATCCCAGTCCGACACTCTATCCACTGTGCCACCGCCTGGTCAGGTGGTAATCTCTCTTATTTTAAAGATCGAGTAAGATAAATCTATTTTTGCTCTTTAAACAAAAAATGCATACCAATTATCAAGGCAATTTTTAATTTAAATTTAATCAAAATACCTAAAAATGTACGCGTATGCCTTCTGATAAGGCCAGCCTTGCTCTAGCTTGGATTACGGCAATAGCCCCACTCACTGCCTCCAGTCTTGTCAATCCATCAGCCGCCCTTGCAGCCAGAGTAAACTTTCTAAAACATACCCCATAGTCTATTCTCAAGACAGCAAAATCCACATTGTTTTTCCTCTGCCTAAAATCCTTGATGGCTTTTCATTTCAATCAGCAATGGCTCGATCTGACCCCATGTCATTTTTTTTTTACCCCATCTCCTCTCACTGCCCCCACTACTCTGCTCCCTCTATTCCAGCCATACTGGCATCCCTGTATTTTACTGAACACCTCAGGCGCTGTTTGGGGCTTTTGCCCAGGCTGTTTCTCTACCTGAAATGCTCTTCACCAGGACATCCTCATGGCTCCCTTCTCTCCTTGAGCCTTTGCTCAAATGTCAGCTCTGCACTGACACCTTCCTGCAACATCCTCCTTAAAATCATAACCAGTCATCTGCCCTACACAGTGGTCCCTTGTCTATTGCGGGGGTTAGCTTCCAGAACCCCCCGGGATAAGCAAAAATCCGTGAAGTAGCGACCTTATATTTATTTTATTTATCTATATTTTAAGGTTTTGTTTTGATTTAATATTCTTTTAATTAGTATTTCTTATATTTTAAAAATATTGTTTTCAATTTTTTAGGCTAGAAAATGCTTATTCTACCCCCAAAATAATTAAAATAATAAATCTATTAAAATACCTATATACCGCAAAACCCTGTGATATAGCGAAAAATCCACGATACAAAATTAGATATATATAAAATTTAAAAATCCGCGATACAGTGAGACCGCGAAAAGTGAACCGCGATATGGCGAGGGATGACTGTACTCCCAAGCCCCCTTACTCTGTTCTGTTCTTTCCCCACAACAATGATCACTTTTAAAATAACATATGATTTATTTATTTAGTCTATTTATTAGTTTTGTCTATCAGGCCCTTGACCCCCTCCCCTGCCAGGTATAGATTTTTGAGTTTTTTTTAACGCATATGTGAGAGAGAGAGAGAGAGAAACAGAGACAGACAGACAAGAAGGTAGAGAGAGATGAGAAGTTGCATCACTTTAGTTGCTCACTGTCTGCTTCTCATATGTGCATGACTGGGGGGCTCCAGCCAAGCCAGTGACCCCTTGCTGAAGCCAGTGACCATGGAATCATGTCTATGATCCCACGCTCAAGCTGGTAACCCCACGCTTGAGCTGGTGAGCCTCTGCTCAAGCCAGATGAGCGTGCACTCAACCCAGCAACATCAGGGTTTCAAACCTGGGTCCTCAGCACCCCAGGTTGATGCTTTGTTCACTGCGCCACCACCGGTCAGGCAGATTTTTGTGTTTGTTCACAGTTGATCCAAAGTTCCTTGAGCAGTGCCTGGCACAGAGCACTCAATAAATATTCTACTCACAAAAATTAGGGGATATTTAAAAAATGAATATGAAGCAATAAAATATCCTCTAATTTTTGTGAGCAGTATCATTATATGAATAAGTTCTATAATAAATAATACATGGGTCATTTCATATATTTGTTAACAAAGATGTAAACTAAATACCTAGATGTGAAACTACAAGATCAAAGAATAAATGCATTGATTGATACTGCCAAACTGAAGGTACTGATTACACACTTATTAATAATATATGAGAGTGGCAGTTTCCAATGCCCTTCCCAATACACTGTATTATCACACTTTATTTTGCCAATCTCATAGGCGACAAATGGCAGTATGGAAGCTGAATACTACCTATTTCAAGTTTAAGAGACATTTATAATTTTCTTTTAAAGGTTTTATTAATTAATTTTAGAGAGAAGAGAGAGGGTAAGAAAGGGAGGAGGGTGAGGGTGAGAGAGAGAGAGAGAGAGAGAGAGCGGGGAGGGAGGGCCGGGGGGAGGAGCAGGAAGCATCAACTCCCATATGCGCCTTGACCAGGCAAGCCCGGGGTTTTGAATCGGGGAATCTCATCGTTCCAGGTCAATGCTTTATCCACTGCGCCACCACAGGTCAGGCTACATTTCTAATTTTTCTAATTTCTTTTCTGTGAACTATCTATTCCTAGTTTCTGCCCTTAAAAAAAAATTATGTTGTTGATCCTTTTCTTTTTAATGTACAGGAGTTCTTTAAGTATAGGGGAGCTCTAATTAACCCGTTTTCTTTTTGCTCCATGAACTGGAAAGCACGGTAATCAGCAGGCCCATTTACTGCCCAGCTCCTCAGCAAGGCCGAGTGGAGCAGCCAGGCTGCTCCCCCCACCTACACAAATCTGAGCCCCGGCGGTCCCATCCATCAACATCTGACCTGTGCCAGGTAAACGTTGATGACACCAAGATGGTTCGTTCTCTTTTCTCTCCCTGATTTAAATTTGAAGAGTAAAGAAATGATGAGAAGTACAAGGAAACTCTCACATATGCTCTATCATCAAATCCTATCAACTCTACCTCCTAAACGTCTCTCAGATCCACCCTCTCCTCTCCATACCCCACTACCATGTGAGCTAAGGAGCTGCTAGTCACTTCCTCTATTCCATGAGCCAGTTTCCCCACTTCAGTCTTGCTCCCTTCTAACCCAATTTCCATGCTCTAGCCAGGCGGATTGTTGCATACCACAAATACTGTTATCATTCCCCTGCTTAAAAGTGGCTTCACTCTTAAAAGTGGCTTTCAGAAGAAAGTCTAAATACTTTTTTTTTTTGCAAGAGAGAGACAGCCAGAGAGGGACAAACAGCCAGACACACAGGGAGAGAGACAAGAAGCATCAACTCATAGTTGCGGCACCTACATTGTTCATTGATTGCTTTCTCATATGTGCCTTGACAGGGGGCTCCAGTTGAGCCAGTGACCACTTGCTCAGCCAGCGACCTTGGGTTCAAGTCAGCAACCTTGGGCTCCAAGCCAGTGACCTTTGGGCTCAAGCCAGCGACCATGCAGACACATGTCTATGATCCCATGCTTAAGCCAGTGACCCAGAGCTCAAGCTGGTGAGCCCATGCTCAAGCTGGAACAGCCCATGCTCAAGCCGGTGACCTTGGAGTTTCAAACCTGGGTCCTCAGAGTCCCAGGTCAATGTTCTATTCACTGTGCCACCGCCAGGTCAGGCTCAGGCTAAACATCTTAATAAGATGTGGCCCCAGCTTACTTCTTCAGCCTGTGCTTCTCAGAGTTCTGAGTAACACGGTGCCTCTCACCTCACCTCTGGGTCTGTGTACAAGCTGAAGACATGCCTCTCACTCTCCCACGCCAACTCCTCTCACCTGGCTCAGATGTCACCTCTGGGAAGCTTTTCCTGAACTCTTGCCTCTCCAGGAGTATGCTGGGAATTACTGCTGTGTCTCCACCCCACTCTGTTCTTGGATCCCAGTCTTAGCACTACTGCCCTATATTCTTAGTGTCTCTTTACTTGTATCCCCCACCAGACAGGAAGCTCCTTGGGCCAGGGAACATGCTTTACTCTCTATTGTATTCCCAAGACCTAACAAGGTACATGGCATATAGCAAGTCATAATAAATGTCTGTTAAATGAATACATTAGTGAGAGACATAAAGAGTGAAAAAGAAAAACAAATATATTTATATGTTGAATCTGAATGGTCCTTTCCTTTTAGAAAACGCTTTTGTAGACATTTGATTCTCATAAAATCTTCCATCTAGATATCATTATTATTTTCAGATTTTTTTTTTTTTTTTTTTTCCCTGAAGCTGGAAACGGGGAGAGACAGTCAGACAGACTCCCGCATGCACCCGACCGGGATCCACCCGGCACACCCACCAGGGGCGATGCTCTGCCCACCAGGGGGCGATGCTCTGCCTCTCCGGGGCATTGCTCTGCCCCGACCAGAGCCACTCTAGTGCCTGGGGTAGAGGCCAAGGAGCCATCCCCAGCGCCCGGGCCATCTTTGCTCCAATGGAGCCTTGGCTGCGGGAGGGGAAGAGAGAGACAGAGAGGAAGGAGGGGGAGGGGGTGGAGAAGCAAATGGGTGCTTCTCCTATGTGCCCTGGCCGGGAATCGAACCCGGGTCCCCCGCACGCCAGGCCGACGCTCTACCACTGAGCCAACCGGCCAGAGCCATCATTATTATTTTAATAACATCTAGCATGAAGTAGATTTGCTCAGTAGATTCTGAATAAATTTAGTTACTATCATGCTATGTATTTGGTCCCAGTGGCACTTTTTTTTTAATTGAATTTATTGTGGTGGCATTGGTTAACGAAATTATACAGGTTTCAGATGCACAACTCTATAACACATCTTCTGGTCTCAGTGGCATTCTATTTAGCACATAGTAACTGCTTAATAAATTGTTAATACGATTACTACAATAAGTGCATAGTGCATAATAACTTGAATTCTTGAATGAATGAATGTGTTCTCTTTACCTTTAAAACCATCTCAGATTTTTCTGACTAGGGCTGGAGCAACTGTATCAGTCCACTACAGGAACAGTATTTCTCCAGATGGTGATCGGGACCAATGACTCTGGCTCTTTACCTTATGAGGTCCAGTCATTCCTCTAGAGGTGTTTTGTCTCCTTCAAAGCTGTCTCCAAGTCTTGAGTTTGATTCCAAAACAGGGAGAATACATTTCATCCAGAAGCCAGAGTACCCAAGCAGTTTTGTCTTAAATAGAAAGCATCTTAAAACTAATCACTAAACTACCCAAAGGCCATCAATTCAGCAGTCATCAAACCTAACACTGTATCAGTGATCTCAATAAAAGGTATAGCCAAAAATCTAGAACAAAATATTTACTATAGCCTGACCAGACAGTGGCGCAGTGGATAGAGCGTCGGACTGGGATGCAGAGGACCCAGGTTCGAGACCCCGAGGTCACCAACTTGAGCGCGGGCTCATCTGGTTTGAGCAAAGCTCACCAGCTTGGACCCAAGGTCGCTGGCTCGAGCAAGGGGTTACTCGGTCTACTGAAGGCCCGCGGTCAAGGCACATATGAGAAAGCAATCAATGAACAACTAAGGTGTTGCAACGAAGAATTGATGTTTCTCATCTCTCTCCATTCACGTCTGTCTGTCTATCACTCTCTCTGACTCTCTCTCTCTGTCTCTGTAAAAAAAAAAAAAATTACCATAAAGTCATTGCCAAGCTTGTAGTCTCCGATGCCATAGTTATAAGTCAGTTCTGCAACAAAATGATCATCCTCAGGTCCAAATCCCACCATTGTTTTACTCCATTTTCCATCATATGGCCTAGAAAAATGAAAGTAAATGAACTCAGTGACATCAGACAAAATCTGCCTCAGGCCTCTCCCAAAGAACTGTTAGGGTCCTGGACAGATAGCTCAGTTGGTTAGAGCATTGTCCTGAAGCTAGAGGTTGCCGGTTCAATGCTGGGTCAGGGCATATACAAGAACAGATGTTTCTGTCTCTTTCCTGCTCTCTGCCTTCTCTTCTCTAAAATCAATAAAATAAACATAAAAAAAAGGAACTATTGGGACAGAGGGGTGGACAGGTCCCTCTAGTCTTCTACATACCAAAAGGCTGAAATGACCTCAGCTGTTGTTGAGAGCAGTTGGGGACAGTGCTCATGGCTCCATCACCAAACGCTCCACAGACCGTCTGTCTGGCACTTACTTGAGGCAAACATTCATTTACCTTTTCTTTATTTTTTATTTTTTTAGATTTTTATTCACTTTAGAGAGAGAAAAGAGAGAGAGAGAGAGAGAAGGGGGGAACAGGAAGCATCAACTCCCACATGTGCCTTGACCAGGCAAGCCCGGGGTTTTGAAACGGCGACCTCAGCATTCCAGGTCAATGCTTTATCCACTGCGCCACCACAGGTCAGGCCCTTTTCTTTATTCTTTATTTTTAATATTCTTTTTATTGATTGATTTTATGGAGGTCGGAGGGCAAGAAGAATCAATTCGTAGTTATTTCACTTTAGTTGTTCATTGACTGCTTGTCATATATGCCTTGCAGGCAAGCCCACGGTTTCGAACCAACAACCTCAGCATTCCAGGTCAACAACCACTGCACCACCACAGGTCAGGTTACCTTTTCTTTTTTTTTTAATATTTTTTTTATTTTTTATTTTATCTTTTTTTATTTATTCATTCTTTTTCTGAAGCTGGAAACGGGGAGAGACAGCCAGACAGACTCCCGCATGCACCCGACCGGGATCCACCCGGCACGCCCACCACGGGTCACGCTCTGCCCACCAAGGGGCGATGCTCTGCCCCTCCGGGGGGTCGCTCTGCCACAACCAGAGCCACTCTAGCACCTGGGGCAGAGGCCAAGGAGCCATCCCCAGCGCCCGGGCCATCCCTGCTCCAATGGAGCCTCAGCTGTGGGAGGGGAAGAGAAAGACAGAGAGGAAGGGGGGGGGTGGAGGAGCAAATGGGCGCTTCTCCTGTGTGCCCTGGCCAGGAATCGAACCCGGGTCCCCCGCACACCAGGCCGACGCTCCACCGCTGAGCCAACCGGCCAGGGCCTATTTTTTTAATTTTTATTTTATTTATTGACTTTAAAGAGAGAGGAAAGGAGAGAAATAGGAACACTGATCTATTCCTGTATGTGCCCTGACTGGGGATCGAACTGGCAAGCTCTATGCTTCGGAGCGACACTCTAACCAATAGCTACCCAGGCAGGGCCTAGGCTACCTTTTCTCTAAAGTAGGGAACAGAATCCTATAAAGGCAGTTCTCCAAACTGACCTTAATTTATTTTTTTGCATATCCATCAGTAAGCACGCAATTCCCATCAGGCCTTGGAATTTTCTAGCTTGCCATGACTACTAAGTTTAAGACATACTTGATAAGACGCTGTTTCATCCGCAGCATATACTTATTTGTGTTCCTGAAGTTGCCCAATTTACTGCCTCAATTTATTTCCCTGACTTATAGTTACTTTGAGAAACTTTCTGTTCTCCAGGTATATTCAGAGCCGAAAGCACATTTTAAGAAAGGTGTCGTACCCATTACAGGCAGCTTTGCAGCCTTCTTCAAATTCCTCATGCCGCAGAATCTGTAAGGGAATTAAAATTGTAAAGTTTTGCTAGTACTACATACAGCATATTTAGCACAAACTAAAATAATCAATACACACACAGAAATAAAATAATCAAAGCATAGACATTATCATTTGAAAGTTTTACTTGTAAAACAAACAGGAGATGATAAACCTGAATTCTTCCTAGGCTAGAAGTACTAGAGGTGAGGAAGAACCAAAGGCCAGGCAACCAAGCAAAGTTGTGGAATCTATTTAGACAGGGAAACAATGTTATATAATTTTTAAAAAACGTGGCCTTGACCCTGGCCAGTTGGCTCTGCGGTAGAACGTTGGCCCGGTGTATAGAAGTCCCAGGTTCAAATCCCAGCCAGGGCACACAGGAGAAACACCCATCTGCTTCTCTACCCTTCCGCCTCCCCTTTCTCTTTATCTCTCTCTTCTTCTTCCGCAGCCAAGACTCCACTAGAGCAAAAGTTGGCCCGGGCGCTGAGAATGGCTTTATGGCCTCCGCCTCAGGCGCTAGAATGGCTCCATTGCAGTGGAGCAACGCCCTAGACGGGTGCAGCATCGCCCCTCTGGTGGGCATGCCAGGTGGATCCCGGTCGGGCGCATGCGGGAGTCTGTCTGTCTCCCCTCCCCCCATTCTCACTTCGGAAAAATACAAAAATATAAAAATAAAATAAATAAAAAATGTGGCCTTTAGCATTAGAAAAATCTGACTTGGAATTCTGTCACTTAGTACTTGTGTAACCCTGAGACCATGGCTTAAACTGCCTAATAAGGCCTAATGTGGTACAAAGCATGGATAAAGCATGGATCTGGAATGCTGAAGTTGCCAGTTTAAAACCACGGGCTTGGCCCTGGCTGGTTGGCTCAGTGGTAGAGCGTCGGCCTGGCGTGCGGGAGTCCCGGGTTCGATTCCCAGCCAGGGCACACAGAAGGAGCGCCCATCTGCTTCTCTACCCCTCTTCCTCTCTGTCTCTCTCTTTCCCTCCCGCAGCCAAGGCTCCACTGGAGCAAAGTTTGCCCAGGCGCTGAGGATGGCTCTGTGGCCTCTACCTCAGGCGCTAGAATGGCTCTGACTGAAGCAGAGCGACGCCCCAAGATGGGCAGAGCATCGCCCCCTGGTGGGCATGCTGGGTGGATCCCGGTCCGGCGCATGCGGGAGTCTGTCTGACTGCCTCCCTGTTTCCAGCTTCGGAAAAATACAAAATACAAAAAACAAACAAACAAACAAACAAAAAAAAACACGGGCCTGCTGGGTCAAGGCACATACAAGAAGCAACTATACTGCTCACAAAAATGAGGGGATATTTTATAGCTTCATATTCATTTCGAAATATCCCCTCATTCTTGTGAGCAAGTATACTATGAATTGATGCTTCCTGCTCCTCCCCCAACCCCTTCTTCTCTCCTCTCTCTAGAAAATCAATAAATAGTTCTGGCCGGTTGGCTCAGCGGTAGAACGTCGGCCTAGCGTGCGGAGGACCCGGGTTCGATTCTGGCCAGGGCACACAGGAGAAGCGCCCATCTGCTTCTCCACCCCTCCCCCTCTCCTTCCTCTCTGTCTCTCTCTTCCCCTCCCGCAGCCAAGGCTCCATTGGAGCAAAGATGGCCCGGGCGCTGGGGATGGCTCTGTGGCCTCTGCCTCAGGCGCTAGAGTGGCTCTGGTCGCAACATGGCGACGCCCAGGATGGGCAGAGCATCGCCCCCTGGTAGGCAGAGCATCGCCCCATGGTGGGCGTGCCAGGTGGATCCCGGTCGGGTGCATGCGGGAGTCTGTCTGACTGTCTCTCCCTGTTTCCAGCTTCAGAAAAAAAAAAAAAAAAAGAAAATCAATAAATAAAATCTTTTTTAAAAAATCCCAGTATGTTGTGAAAATGGATTTATTACAGCACAGAGCCTAGTACACACTAAGCTCTCAATATATTAGTTTCTATTTTCCTTTTTGATTCTCACTGCTACTGCTTCAGTTCAAGCTCCTATCACTTTTCTCAAAGACTACTAAAAACCATATTTATTGATCTCCTTCCTTAATACCACTGTGGACAAAAAAGGGGCTCTCTGAGCAAGTTATGTTGAGTAGTCCTGTCCCAGGCATATATCTTTCTCAGTAAAAGGTTTGTCTTAAGCGAGCCCTGTTCATTGTTTCTCTGCATCTAGATTAACACACCCTTGAAGTACCTCTTTTCAGGCCCTTCAGAAGCATGACCACCCCCAAGAGAGCACATGATATTGTTAACTATCCCATAATCCAACCCCCATCTTGCTTCTCCCATCTTCAGGTAATCTTCCTTACATTCCCTCCTTAATTCCAAATGTATAAAAGAAACGGCAAAACAGTCATTCTCTGGAGCTTTTGAGATCTTCCTTCCCAACACTGTGTCACTTTGGCTCAAATAAACTATTATAATGAAAATTCTCTAGGCTCTGACCAGTTGGCTCAGTGGTAGAGCATCCACCCAGCATGTAGGTGTCCCAGGTTCAATTCCCAGTCAGGGCACACAGGAGAAGTGACCATCTGCTTCTCCACCTTTCTCCCTTCCACCTCTCTCTGTCTTCTCCTCCCACAGCCATAGCTCAATTGGTTCAAGCACATCAGCCCTGGGTGCTGAGGATGGCTCCATGGAGTCTCCATCTCATGCACTAAAAAATAGCTCAGTTGCAAGCATGGCCCCAGATGGGCAGAGCATCAGCCCCAGATGGGGTTTGCTGGCTGGATCCCAGTTGGGGCACATGCAGGAGTCTGTCTCTCTATCTTCCCTCCTCTCACTTGGAAAAATAATTTTTAAAAAATCTCTACAGGCTTGGATGTTTCTTTCAGTGACACCCACCATAAAATTAGTTCCCTAAGGCACAGCTCTGATCATATCACTGCCCTTTTCAAAACTGTAAGACAGCTAGCTCCCTACTTATTGTGACATAAAAATCTAAGCTCCTTAGCATAGAATTCAAGACTCTACCAGAAGCAGTCCCAACCTATTTGTACTGATACCTTAACTCCTCAACTTCAACTAAGTAATCGAAGCTAAAGGCACATAAAACTAGTGATGTTTCCCAAACACTATCTTTGCATTGGCTCTGGAGTTTTTCTAGTATATTACTCCCTCTAATAGGGGTCTGTGGAAATCCCATCTTTAGACTTCAACTCAAATGCAAAGTCGCCAAGAATTATTTCTTGACCACTCCAGGTTGGAGTTAAGTCTCTCCTTCTGTTGAACTTTGATAATAGTGGCTAGTACTGACACATTAAAGGAGAGCTTTATGCTTTTTTATTACTTATCAAGTTTCTACTCCCATTACTATTAGTTATGGACAAATAAAATTTCCACCCTACCCCATCCCAGCCTTCACTAAGGACAGATACACAGGGTCATTTTTATCTTTGTTACATAATACTGTACTGTGAAACTGGACAATATATTTGCACCCTGAGTGTTCTGCACTTTCTACATTAAACAGCACTCTTGTATCTCTAAAGTCCTTGCTTATCAGGAGCTCCCATTAGCTTCTACCTGCTTGTCACCTAGTGACCCCTGCAGAGTCACAGCTGCTCAGGGCTGCAGAGAGGCCGATTCTGGGTGCTGGAGAGAAGGGGTTCCGACTTCACACTTAGATCTGGACTGTTAAGAGGACTGTCCGAGTATTCATCCACAGAAACTCAGTAGTAGACACCATTCAAATCAGCCCTGAGAGAAACAGAGCCCTGAATATGCTGAACCGAAAGGCTCCAAACCTGAAGAGGCTGAGTTATTGTTCACTGGGAGTTTTGTTTATTTACTGTCTTTCCCACCAGACCGGAAGCTCCACAAGTGCAGGAGTTCAATATATATTTGTTAACGAATTTAAATGAAAGAACGGGTGTGGACACTCAGTGGGCGACTAAAAAGCGGGAGCCCCCTTTCAAAGGCCATCTAACCCAACCCAGACTCGAAACTCTTCCTGAAGCTGAAACGCGACAGGGCTAATGGGGAAGTCCGAGGGCTAAGGTCGGCCACCCGGTTTCTGGCCGAAGCCCACTTCTCTACACCGTCGGCCCGGCGTGGCTCAGCCGGCCGTGCCGCCCTCGCACGCCAGCCCCCCTCGGCCCCGTCTGCACCTTCATCCCCAGGACATCCCGATAGAAACGCGCCGTCTGGAAGCGGTTTCCCACTTTGAAGACGAAGTGCAGAGCTCGCCGAGTCGCCATGAGAACCATCGCACACACCCGTCACACAGCGCCACCCCGCCCGCAACGACGGCCTCGTGACTATGACGTCATCGATCGCCGCTGGCGCGCTTTCGTGACGCAGCCCACGGCGCGGAGGAAGATGGCTGCCGTGGTGAAGGGCGTAGGGTGGGCTGTGCGCCCGCTGCTGCCGGTGGCCCAGACTTGGGACCTTGACGGCCGGCGCTGGGTCCGGGCGCTGCGGCGGAGCCCCGTGAAAGTGTCGTTTCCATCTGGACAGGTGGTGGCACGGAAGCCTAGTCATGAGAAGCAGCCCCGGAAAGTGGTGGCTGAGATCAGTCCCCACGTGCAGCGACTGAAGCAGCCGTCTCAGGAGCCCACATCCCAGACGCCCAGCACTTGGGAAGAGTCCGGGCTTCGCTACGATAAGGCTTTCCCCGGGGACAAAAGGCTGAGGTGATATCTTCCTAAAGCTTGTGGAGTATTCCTGTTCTCGTCCCGCCTCACATGGGACCTTAACCTCTTTCCTCCAATTGGAGGACCTATTCCAGCACCCCCCCCCCCCCCCCGCTGGTTTTTATGATACTGGGAGGGTGCATAAGTACCTTGCTCAGAATAAATTTGTTTCTGCTTCTGTGAAGGTTTCAATGTCTGTTAGAACTAGGTGTATGTATCTGGGATGTTTGGTAATTACCACTCTCTTTGTTTCTGCCTACAGCAGTGTAATGACAATAGTTAAGTCCAGGCCATTTCGGGAAAAGCAAGGGAAGATCCTGCTGGAAGGTCGCAGGCTGATTGCAGATGCACTCAAGGCTGGTGCTGTGCCAAAAGTTTTCTTCTTTAGCCGTCTGGACTACTTAAAGGAGCTGCCCATTGATAAGCTGAAAGGTGTCAGCCTCATTAAGGTGAAATTTGAGGATATCAAGGGTTGGTCCGACCTAGTAACTCCACAAGGAATATTAGGTCAGTGATTAACTAATATTGTCAAACTAGAAGTAGAGATTTAGGATTATTTGTTTATACTTGTCGTAGGGTAACATTTTATTTAAACCAAATTCAAAATGGTATTGCCTAATCTTTTAAGATACCCAGAACAGTACAGTTCTCAAATCTTAATGTAAATCGTGCATCTTACATTATTTTTAGTGGAAACTGAAGCTAGTTTTTTGTCATTTGTATTAAGGCTATTTATTCCTCACACATTATTTTTACATCACTTTTTCAACCTTTAATGCCCAACTGAGCCTGACCAGGCGATGGCTCAGTGGATAGAGCATCGGACTGGGATGCGGAGGACCCAGGTTCGAGACCCTCAGGTCGCCAGCTTGAGCGCTGGCTCATCTGGTTTGAGCAAAGCTCACCAGCTTGGGCCCAAGGTCACTGGCTTGAGCAAGGGATTACTCGGTCTGCTGTAGCCCCACGGTCAAGGCACATATGAGAAAGCAATCAATGAACGACTAAGATGTAACAACGAAAAACTAATGATTGATACTTCTAATCTCTCTCCGTTCCTGTCTGTCTGTCTGTCCGTATCTATCCCTCTCTGACTCTGTCTCTGTAAAATAAATAAATAATGTCCAACTGAAAATTAAGAAAAATGTGTACCAAAAGATTTAGCTTTCCACAAAACCTCTGCCAGAGTGGTGATACCTATCATTGACTCCCTTATTCTAGAAGTAGGTCTGAGCAGTAAGCTGCAGTTTACTGCCGTTTAGCCAATTGAACAGGAATCCTTGTCTTCATTAGATTGAATCTAACTTAAAGGGTTTATGTAACTGTGATATTTATTAGCACTTAGAAAGCTTTTTTTAAAATAGGAAAGACTAAATTCATTGTATCTTTTTGACACTGAAGTTAAAAAGTTTCCCACCAGTTCTACATAGCTATACTCACATTAGCTACACCTCTAGTTACTACACCTTGCTACAGTGAAAGTATCACTCATTTTTACCATGTGTGCCCATCCTGGACTTCTGTAGTCCCTTGGTCACTATGACTGTTTGTGATTTTATGGCTTTTAAAAATATATATTGCCCTGGCCGGATAGCCTGGTTGGTTGGAGCGTAGTCCAGAAATGCAGAGGTTGCATGTTCAATCCCTCGGTAAGGGCACATACAGGAACAGATTGATGTTCCTCTCTCCACCCTCCCTCTCTCTCCCCTACACCCTCCCTCTCCTTCCCCCTTCTTTACCCCTCTCCCTCTCCTCTCCCTCCCACCTGCCTCTAAATAAGTAAATAAACTTGATAAAAAACATATTAGCCTATCCTTGTCATGGTTTATTTCAGATTGGGGGGCGGTATAGGGAGAAATAGATAAGATCTAGCACTACAGTGTGTCCGTAAAGTCATGGTGCACTTTTGACCAGCCACAGGAAAGCAACAAAAGACGATAGAAATGTGAAATCTGCACCAAATTAAAGGAGAACTCTCCCAGTTTCATACCTATTCAGTGCAGTTCGATGTGGGCTCACGCACAGATTTTTTAGGGCTCCTTAGGTAGCTATCCCGTATAGCCTCTACAGACTCGTCACTGACGGATGGCCTACCAGAACAGGGTTTCTCCACCAAACTGCCAGTTTCCTTCAACTGCTTATCCCCCCGAGTAATGTTATTCCTATGTGGTGGCGCTTCGTTATAAACATGCCAATATTCACATTGCACTTTGGTCACGGATTCGAATTTAGCGAGCCACAGAACACACTGAACTTTCCTCTGTACCATCTACATCTCGACTGGCATGGCCGTGGGCTGCTCCGCTGTATACACGGTGTTATGTCATCATCTGCACATGCGCACATGTTGCCACATCATCATCTGCACATGTGCACATGCTGCCACATCATCATCTGTACATGCGCACATGCTGCCACATCATCATCTGCACATGCGCACATGCTGCCACATCATCATCTGCACATGCTGCCACATCATCCTACAGAAACTGGGAAGGTTTTCCTTTTATTTGGTGATCTTACATTTCTATCGTCTTTTCTTGCTTTCCTGTGTCTGGTCAAAAGTGCACCATGACTTTATGGACACACTGTACTTGTCAGACTTCTAAAACCCATAATATGTCTTCTAGAAGTAGTGAGTTTGCATCACTACAGCAGTTCAAGTGAAAGTTAAAGGAATTGTAAGGTTTCCTGTCCTACTGAATGCTCTGGTGGCTCCCTCCCTGTGTTTTTTTTTTGTTTTTTTTTTTGCTCCCTGTGACTCTTAAGTGCAAAATCTATTTACAGCACAAAGATGCCTGGTACCATTCAGTTGCCTTCATTGATAGAGCAGGTACAAGTATTTATGTGTTCTTGGCGTGAATAAACTGGAAGAGTTTGTGTAGAAGTCAGTTTGACAATGTTAGTTAACATTAGTAGTGCACACACACTGTTTCTTCATTGCACTTACAGGTGTTTTTCCTAGGGAAATTTTTGGACATATGCACAGAGTCATACAGGGATGTTTACTGCAAGGTTGTTTATAATAGGGAAAACTGAAACTATCTAAATGTCAGTTGAGAAAGAGTTAAATAAACATAGTACATTCAAGTTACAAAATAACATGCAGCAGTTAAAAGAATAAAGTAGTTCAGAATGTTTGTGTGTATGTGTGTGGCAGAGACGGAGAGACTCAGAGGGACAGATAGGGACAGACAGTAAGGGAGAGAGATGAGAAACATCAATTCTTCGTTGCGGTTCCTTAGTTGTTCATTGATTGATTTCTCATGTGCCTTGACCAGGGGGCTACAGCAGACCGAGTGACCCTTTGCTCGAGCCAGCGACCTTGGGTCCAAGCTGGTGAGCTTTGCTCTAACCAGATGAGCCCGCAATCACGCTGGCAACCTCGGGGTCTCGAACCTGGGTCCTCCACATCCCAGTCCGATGCTCTATCCACTGTGCCACCGCCTGGTTAGGCCAGAATGTATTGACATGGTAAGTTCTCCAAGACATGTTATCAAGTTAGATCAGTAGACTACAGAATAATACACGGTATGATTTTTTCTTTCTGTTAATGTGAAAGAAGAAAAACACTTGCCTCATCTGTGGTGGTGCAATGGGTAAAGTGTCGTCCTGGAATGCTAAGGCCCTGTTCAATACCTGGACTTGCTCGGTCAAGGCACATACAAGAAGCAACTACTACAAGTTGATGATTCCTGCTCCTTGCCCTGCCTTTATATATATATATATATCTTTAAAAATCAATAAATAAAATCTTTAAAAAAATAAAGCACCTATATATATGGGTAGATACGCATTTATGTAGGTAGCTACATGGAACAAGTTCTGAAGGGATAAGATACAGTCCAAGATTGAAAGCAGTTATGCAGGGGATCATGGCAGGACTTCATGTTTGCATCCTTTCAATCAGAATGTGTTCGTGCAATTAATATAGAAAGTGATAAGTAAATGAAGAGTCAGATTATCCCCCGTGTCCAATTAGACAAGTGAACTGCTTATTTTGTTTCCCTAGGGATTTTTGCCAAACCTGACCATGTTAAGATGACATTCCCAGAGATTCAGCTTCGCCATTCACTGCCCTTACTGTTGATTTGTGACAATCTCCGTGACCCTGGCAACCTGGGGACAATTCTGAGATCTGCTGCTGGGGCAGGTTGCAGTAAAGTATTACTCACCAAAGGTAAGTGTACATGTGACTGGTGGACTGAGTGGCCACTTGTAAGTGAGCTGGCTCAATGGACAGACGTACATGGATGTTAATCTTGGATCTGCCCCTATTAACTGCGCATCTATGAGCAATGTTTGGGGTATCGGTTTTCTCATCTGCAAAGGGGAATATTAACAGAATCTACCTGGTAGGGTTGTGCTGAGGATTAAGTGACATGGTGCACATAAAGTACTTAGCACTGTGGCTGGCACAGTAATTCAGTAGATGTTGACTGTCTTTTTTTTTTTTTAATTATTTTTTTAAATTTATTCATTTTAGAGGAGAGAGAGAGAGAGAAAGAGGGGGAGGAGCAGGAAGCTTCAGCTCCCATATGTGCCTTGACCAGGCAATCCCAGGTTTTGAACTGGCGACCTCAGCGTTCCAGGTCAGTGCTTTATCCACTGCGCCACCATAGGTCAGGCAGATGTTGACTGTCTTTTAAAATTATTTCTACACCAGCTAGGTTATTAAAGAAGTCAGAATTAATCAGGGAAAGAAGTAGATGCCACTTTTAATACTTAGTTTCAAGTCCTTTATTTATTGATCTTGAGTTCCCAAATGTTGGGTATATGAGACCTTTCTAACCCTTTACATTCTGAATCCTGTGAAAGGAATGACTTCAACAGAGCGATTATGAAATTGTGATAAATTTTCCTTAGCCTCAGAAGTCAAATACCCCACATACAAGTTAGGCTCATTACATTTCTTTGTCTCCTCTCATTAGAAATGAGGATTAGTAAACGTGGTTTTAAACTGACTTGCCCAACAGTCGGGACAAGCCTAAAATGCTTACTACAACCTAGGGGGAGCGTGGGAGGGAGATCATTCATCAGGAACACGCACGTTACCTTTCACTGTAAACTGGTGTTAGTACCCACTGCTGACATTTGCCTAAATTGCTCCTTTAAACACTTCCCCTTGTCACATGTTGGAGTGCATTTCTCTGCCAGCATGAGAGCGAGGTGCTACAGATCCACCATCAGTAGCCACTTACCTGCCCACTGTTGAGAGCTCTGAGAGCAGCTGTGGTTTTGGAAATGTACGTATATAATCCAAGCAGTGGGATTTTCACAGTGATGCTGGTGGCTGGTATATAAGCGGTAGGGAGAGAGTAGGGAACACTTGGTGTAATGCCCAGTATTGAGGATGGGAGGATGCGGGAGGAAAATCTCATCTTGCCCTGTACTCTCCACCAACTAGAGGGGTCACACTAGATGGCTCTCCTCATGAGCATGGGTCCCTCTTTTTAAAATTACTTACAATGAGGAGACTTGTGTTAACATTGAGGGGAGGATGGTAGATTATGGTGACCTGGTCCTGCTGTCTCTTCCAGTCCCATGGTCTTGGGAAAGGTGAAGTGTCTGCCAGTGCATAAATCTGGCGTAGTTTTGCACTTAACCTGTTCATGAGAGTTCTTTTAGCCTTCCTACTGTAAGAGCAGCTGAGTATGTGAATGACAAGGCTGTTACCCTGGTTCTCCCTGGATTACTATAATTGCCTCCAATCCAATTTCTCCATCCCTAGCATCTTCTGTGCTCCAATCCAGATTCAGCATTGAAGCCAAATGGGTCTTTCTAAAACATAAACCAGATTCTGTCACTGTTCAAAATCCCTCATTGCCACTTGTCTTCTACATAAAACCCTAAACTCCTCATGCCCAGCACGCCCAGCCTGCGTTAGCCCTTGCCTGCCTCCCGTCTTATCTCCCACCACCCCTGCCCATGTTTTCCTGATCCGCCTTACTTGGGGTTCTTGGACTGCGGCGCTCTGTCCTCTGCCTCTGCCTTTCTCTGACAAGATCCTCCTGTCCTTCACGGTCCAGCTCAGTGTCATGCCCTCTAGGATGTTTATCCTGATAGTCCTGCTTTGTACAAGGGTTTTTTCCCCCTTCATGTCTATATCATGCGTTCCTTGAGGTTGGGAACTTGAATGCTCTTGGCAGCTCCGGGCAGTGTCTGGCAGACGTACGGTAAACGTTGAGGGATGATTAAGTCTGATCCAGCACTAGCAGGAATTTCTCCTGCAGTCCCTCTGCGGGGCATTGCCACGCTAAGGGAGGCAGAGGTGCCAACTGTCAGAAGGCTGCAGTAGGGCTTTTTGCTTTATCTCCTGATCCATAATTAATCCAATTTACCATATTTTTCCGTGTATAACTCACCTTTTTTCAAAAAATTTGGGGTCTAAAAACTCGGTGTCTTATACAGTGGTTGTGGCATTTCAAATGCCATAGATGGAACTGAAGATGAGGCAATATATGAGGACAGTGATTCGTCATCAGACACAGATAAGTACAAGCTAATGGATAGGAGTTTTGACAGTGATGAGGAGTTGTATGAATTTTATGATGACTAAAACTTGAGTTCAGTAACTTTATGTAATATATTATTTTTCAAATTTCAGGCCCCAAAAGTAAAGTGCGTCTTATTCATGGGGAAATACTGTACTCTGAAATCTCGACTGGAATTGGATCCTGTTTTCTATTTTCTAGGCTGTGTGGATGCCTGGGAGCCCAAAGTGCTGCGGGCAGGCATGGGCGCGCACTTCCAGGTGCCCATCGTCAACAATCTGGACTGGGAGACAGTGCCCAACTATTTGCCTACCGATACCCGGGTCTACGTGGCAGACAATTGTGGCCTCTATGCCCAGGCCCAGGCATCTAATAAAGCCATTGACCATGGCTGGGTATGTGACCAACACCTCTCAAAGCTTCACAAGTACGAGGAAGAGATGGAGGATGATCTAGAAACTGGAGCCAGTAGGGACTGGCTTCCTGAACTTGAGGTCCAGAGCTACGACGCGGACTGGACAGAGGCGCCAGCGGCTGTGGTAGTAGGTGGGGAGACCCATGGCGTGAGCCTGGAGTCTCTGCAGTTGGCCAGCAGCTCTGGGGGCAAGAGGCTGCTGATCCCTGTCGTGCCAGGTGTGGACAGCCTGAACTCGGCCATGGCTGCCAGCATCCTACTGTTCGAAGGAAAGAGACAGCTGCGGGTAAGGGCGGAACACTTGAGCCGAGACAGGAGTTACCGCTGAGAGGGGCCGTGGGAGTGACCCTCGGTGTGAGGTTGTCTCCAGCTCCTGCTGCGTTATTGGGCTGTCAGAGTTGGTTATTGTGGCTTCCAAGCAGGTCGACATGATGCTGTTGGATGATTATTGGGAAAGTAAGAATTTCCCTGAATTTCTGCTTATTTTCAAAAATAACAAAGGTCAGAATTCTTCCTGAGGTATCCCATCTCCCAAATTTTTACATACATGTGAAGGGTACAGGTGTGGCATTCAGTAGCTCACTGTTCTTTCGGCTTGGCCGTGTCAGTCTGCATTGTTTGTTCAGGCCCTGACTTACAGCCATTGTGTATGTATAACACAGTCTTCCCTCCATTTCTGGAGAAACCACAGGGTTCATCAGGGGGTGTTATACCTTCTTGGCATTTCTGCAGGTGTCTTTTTGAGGTCTCTTTGTTCAGAAAAAGGAAGAAACAGTTTTAAAATCTTCAGCTTAATCCTGCATCTGTCAGGAAAGCCATACCTTTTTTACTTGCTTCCTGCTCTTAGTCCTACTTTATATAACTTCCAGTTAATGTAATGACTGGGAGTTACTTATTTAAATTAATCCCTTCTCCTGCATAGAGGAACAGAACTGCTTAGGAAAATGCCAGCATTTCTTTCTGCTATGTGAGCAGAGGGCTCCTTCGAGGGGAGAGAGGATGAGAGTTTGGGACCCTTGGGCCATAATACTGCAGCAGGACCCTGCTGTTCTGTCAAACACCCCAGGGACAAGGGCAGGCTGGATCCTCACCAAGTGCCAGCTGGGGGGCAGCCAGGAATATGAGGGCAAATGCAGATAGTAATTGCTGTGTTTTAAGTTACTATGGGAAGGCGTGGCCTGTGGTGGTGCAGATAGAGCGTCTACCTGAAATGCTGGGGTCACCAGTTCAAAACCCCGAGCTTGCCTGGTCAGGGCACGTACAGGAAGCAACTACTATGAGTTGATGTTTCCTGCTCCTCCCCTCTTCTCTCTCTCTCTCTCTGTCCTCTCTCTAAAATCAATAAATAAAATCTTGGCCTGACCTGTGGTGGTGCAGTGGATAAAGCGTCAACCTGGAATCCCTGGGTTTGCTGGGTCAAGGCACATATGGGAGTTGATGCTTCCTGCTCCTCCCCCCCTTCTCTCTCCTAAATTGAACAAAGTCTTTAAATAAGTAAATAATTTTTTAAATTACTATGGGAAGGAGGTGGCTGGGACTGACGTATGGGACCTATTTCAGCAGTGTTTTTGCAGCCACAGAGCAGATGGTTGGAGCTGCAGGCTGCATTAGCAGGGTAGTCTTACCACATTCCTTCTGTAGAGTGGCTCCTATAATGGTTAGGATTCCTCGGGAGCCCTTCAGCTGCTCATTCCAGGGAGGCTGCGTTGCGGGCATGCCCGAAGGAAACAGTGACACCCTTTCCTTCCCTTTTGGCTCCCCCCAGTCCCTGGTTAAACTTCCTCTCAAAATAAACTAAAAGCTCAAGCATGACTCATGCCCAAAGTGGCAGGGTGGGATTGCTCCGGAGGGATTTTGTGGCTTCCTGGCCAGAACTGCTGCTCTGGTGCCACCTCTGGTCTGGCCTGCCTGGGGCCCTCCACAGATGTCTCGTGCAAGTGGCCCACAGATTGTTCTGAAGACTGGATGCTTTTGGAAAGTAAATGAGCCCACAAAGGCTGGGCCTAGTCTGCTAGCTTTGCAGCCATGGTACCCATCACACCGGCGGGCTACATCTGGGAGGAAGCCCAGAAACCGACCGCTCCTCTGTTGACATTTGGTCTCTCAACACCTTGGAAAAACAAGTCACCAAACAGAAGTTCATGCCCTGCATGAAACCAATCTGCAACTTCTGTCCTGGATTATGGTTCCTGCTAATTTTTGTTAAAAAATAAAAATCAGTGAAAGAACAAACCCTATAAAGTAATTCTAAGCCTATTTTATCCTGAATGTAAGATGGAAATGAAATGTACATTGCAATCACTTTGTGGTCAATGGCTTACTTTTGTAGGAATAATTTAATGGGAGGGCAAATTTTCCATTCTTTAAAATGCTACAAACCCTGGCCGTCTAGCTCATTTGGTTAGGGCATCATCCCGTTATGTCAAGGTTGCAGGTTTGATCCCTGGTCAAAGTATAGACGAGAATCAACCAGTTGAGTGCATGAATTAAGTAGAATAACAAATTGATATTTCTCCCTCTCTAAAAAATCAGTAAGTAAACTGCAAAGGAAGCAAGTAGTGAAATTCTTGTTTGCAGAGTAATACTGGAAAATTAGTATCTTGAATTCTCAAGTTTGAGGCCAACATTTATTCTATCACATTTTCCTGGGAATAATAAGAATTTAGCAGTACAGTATATGACAAGCAAAACACTGCTTGACTGGAGAGCTGTCAGGTTAGCCAAGCTACCGTTTGCCTTTGTGTTTGAGCATAGCTGTAATTTGATTTCTGCCACAAGGTGGCAGCCACGCCACAAGACCATTCTCAACCAAAGGGGTGGGGATTTTTCCTGGTTTAAGTTGAAAAAGATGGAGAAAAGTCTTCCTCCACCACAGGGCATTTTGCAAGCCATTTGTGCTCAGAGAGGCTGATGTTGGAGACTCGCTCAGACTGTCACTCATTCTATGGGCAGAATCTGAAGTATAGGAGGACAGTGGACCAAAAACTAAGGGGAAAATGCATAAAAATGAGAAGTGGTCACAGCAAGTAAGTTAGCACACCTTTTCTTTCTGAATGGAGCCTCTGGGAAAGCAGCTCTGACAAATGCTGATGTCCCCATGCCACACACTGGGAAGGAGCTTCAGGATGGGGGGGGGGGGGCGGACGACGACAGGGTCCCCCTTTTCCCTTCCCCCATCACAGCTGTTAGCTCCCACGTTAAGGCCCAGAGGATGAACAGACCTGGGGACTGTCTCCACCTCGGTCCTACCACTTGCCCCAGGGTTAATAGCAACACCAGATGTCACCACCATCTAAGCTGAGCTGCATTTAGCTCCACTTTCATTATTCTGCCACCAAAGATTCAAAACCAGCACCTCACCCAAGCTTCCATGTCTAGTGCTGAAAACCACTGGTTGCCTGCAGAGCCCAGGGCTTCCCTCTTGGCCCGTCACTTCTGCCCTCCTGCAGGAGCAGACCCGACTGGCTCACCTTTAACAGTTTTTAGGGAACAGTCACATAGACACCTCTAAACTTCATGACCTTATTTTTGTCTCTTTTCAATTAAATACACAAAGGCAATAATTATAAGTCAAATTAATGGATGGGCCAGGATGATAGCTCTGGATGTCTCCATCTCTGGACTAGGTCGCTGTTAGACTGGAGCAGGACTGCTGCTCAAAGGCCAAACGTGACCAAAAAATCTGAATGCGTCCCAATGGTATTTGTTCTGTTCTTACTACATTTGCTTTGTAGGGAAGAGCTACTTTTCTCAATTGAAGCCTCCCATCCAAGTACTAACCAGGCCCGACCCTGCTTAGCTTCTGAGATCAGACGAGACCAGGCGTGTTCAGGGTGGTATGGCCGTAGACCTCAGCCTCATAGCTGCTGAGGGACACCATCAAAGCTGCTGCGTCCTCAAAAAGCAAGAAGGGAGGGAACAAAGGTTGGGGGGTGGCATGGCTGCAGCAGGGTCTGGCCTCCAAGCCTCCTGGGAAGCACATACCAACTGACTGCAAGCCAGCAGGGTGGCTCTAGATTGGCTGAGCACTCCCATATCCTCTGATGTCCAAAGGAGGTATATCTTATGGTCCTGGTCCTAAGATCCTGCCTCCTGCTGTATCCTAGTTACAGCTCATGTGGGTAAATTTTTTGTGTGTGAGGCACGAGCACCCACAAATCCAGACATGAGGTTGTGTCTCCAGGCCTTCCCACTGGCCTGCTGGTCTGTGGACAGAGGCTCCATGCTTTGGCATACTATTTAATGGAAATCTAACAGTTCCCCAGAACAGGTCCTACTCAAATTTAATAACACATTTCCTGGCTTGGGAAGTACCCTAAACACCAAGGGGGTGAGACATTCTTATGTCTTGAAAATTAAGCCTATTTACTTCATGCTTTCACGTACAAGGCGTGTGTAGAACATGCTAATGTCATATTTTCCCCAGTAGGAGAAACCCTAGCCATATAGCAGACCCAATATAAAATTTTCCTGCATACAAGCCTTTTGTTTCCTGGAAAATATCTCACCCTTTGCACACACACCATTAGCACCAATAATGAAGCTAATAAACAACAGCCATTTGTCCCCAAAGAATTTCCCCTTGAGCAGCCTTCCTGGAGGAAAGCAGGGGGTGCTCTCTCCCTGTTGCTATCAGCAAAGAGGGATGGGGGCTAAGTGCCCAGTTCAACAGAGCTGCTTCAGGGGGAATTTGAAAGCTGAGCCTGGCTTCCGTCAGTCCTCGGTACACAAAGCAGCACCCAGAGAAGAGCTGCAGGGGGCCTGGCCGAGCCTCTCCGCAGCCTGGACTGCGGTGGCATTCTGGGCCGGTCGGGCAAGCACTGGCCTGCCCAGCCATGCTCAGGTCCCTCCCAGCGCTACACGCCAGTGCACAGCATTTCCTCACGTCGTGCGTGCAGGCACGTGTGGTTTTCTCCTTAAGGCATCAGAGCAACAGCTTCTTTAGATCCGGCAGATTTGTTCCTGGACCATCCTACTATGTCTTTACATCACTGCAGAATCCATTTGCTGTCCTGGAAAAAGGCAGCAGCAGGAGAAAGCAGCTTTTCCATGTCTTTAATTAGGCAACAGGAAAAAACAGTCTGGCTGAAAATTACCACTTGAAACTTGGCTGATGCCAAAAACACCGTACTGGCTTCCTGTGTTCAGATAAGTGAGCATCATTGATTTTGAGGACCCACTTGGTGGTGGATAGGGGGGCAAAGGAAGCTGGTTCTCAGTAGCCCTCTGGCTTCTGCAGCTGCCCATTGTAATACCAACCCTGAACATATATACCTTTTATCTTAAGCCAATCTTTGTGGTTGGGGACAGGTTAAAAAAAAAAAAACAACCACCTCATCTGTTATGAAAACCAGTAGAATTGAATCTGGAAGTCATTGTGATGAATGCAAACCTGGAACCCCCAGGGTGGCATTTTTACAACCACCATCCTGCCTCAACCTGCAGGGCATGGTTTCCTTAGCTGCTATCGGAAACCCTTGACTACCCGGCAGCTGGTGTTTTAACCTGCTTCCAATTAGTGACAAGAATTTTAAGGTATTTTGGAGGTGCTTAGTGGAAATTAAGCCACCCACTTCGTCTGCATCAACAACCTTTAAGATCTCTTGCACTGTCAAGACAGATGTTTCTTTTTTTTTTTTCTTTTTTACAGAGACAGAGAGAGAGTCAGAAAGAGGGATAGATAGGGACAGACAGACAGGAACGAAGAGAGATGAGAAGCATCAATCATCAGTTTTTCGTTGCGACACCTTAGTTGTTCATTGATTGCTTTCTCATATGTGCCTTGACCATGGGCCTTCAGCAGACCGAGTAACCCCTTGCTCGAGTCAGCGACCTTGGGTCCAAGCTGGTGAGCTTTGCTCAAAGCAGATGAGCCCGCGCTCAAGTTGGCGACCTCGGGGCCTCGAACCTGGGTCCTCCGCATCCCAGTCCGATGCTCTATCCACTGCGCCACCGCCTGGTCAGGCAAGACAGATATTTCACTGGCACTGGCCAAGTGCTCCTCCCCCAGCAGATTCCCCCATGTCGCCATTATATAAGCCTAATGTGCTGCTTTAGTGAACCTCCCGCTGGTCTTAACTCACCACACATCCCTCTAACTGGGGAATTCTGACATCAAGGATCCAGCCGACATTAGTAGCAAGAAGTGCAGTCAGCCCTGTACGGGCCACCGAAGGGTCACAGATGGCTTAATTTTTCTGCTGCAATGACATAAGGACTCCCTCCTCACTGAACTGTGTTCCTTCCACTTTGGAAAATGAGTAGCTGCTGCGCGACCCAAGGTCATCATGATTCAGGGTACGGACAGAAATCCTGCCCATCTACCAAGGTAGGTAAACCTCAACTTGTGCCCACCCCGCAAGGGAGACACTGGCAGGGTTCCCGAAGCCCCTGGCCTTACGTCAGAGCTAGGTTCGACGGTCTCCAGTCATTGTACCATTCTTCACAGGGAGACACATGCAGGCTTCCTTGTGTTTCCCCACCTGGATTTCTTGGCTTTAGAGCACTTGCTCCCTATAGGGTGGGAATAAGCACGAGTGTCCATAAAGATGTCTAATCTGAGAGTCCACTGCCCGCAAGGATGAGCTGAACCAGGAGAAACGGCAGCCGGACCTCTAATAGGGATCTGTCTCCAGCGCTCTAATCCAAACGAGCATTCTGGCTCCTGGAGGATTTGGCAGACGACCACCTTACCTCTGAGGGTTCTCAGGGTTCTCGACAATTGTGACACATAGCTACCAGGAACGCAACGCACAAGAAGATCACCTGTGCACCATCCCCCACTGCCCACCTCCTAAGACAGCACAGCACCACAAGCAAAAGAAAGGTTTTTGTTATTGAGGACAGGAAAGGCCAAGTGGTTGATAACGTCCAGAGATGTCTGCTTTATTTCTTATGAAGTGATTGCATTTCAGGCTGGTGACATCAAGTAATAGTCTAATTACCAACTAATTTTGTACCTCTGAACTACAAATCAACAATCCGTTTCGGCAGGGAGCAATGGTGTTACAGCTATTTGGGGGCTGGGTTTTCCAAATAAATGGTCTTGGTTGGCAGAGGGCTGTGAGTGGAGCCCAGGGGAAAGCCTGGGATTGTTCTCAAGACTGACACCTGGCTGAGAGACACTAAACCCTGTAAGTCCCGGGGCGAAGCCCTCCATCCCAAATCCTGAGAACACAGATGTTACTCTCCTTTTTGTGGTCAGTTCAGCCCAAATAAGGAGCCAACCTACCAGGGCCTAGCAAAGGGGGCCCAAGGCCTGCTCTCTGTCGGCAGGTCCTCTGCCCTCACTCTCACCCTACGGCACAGCTCTTTCTGTAGGGTTCTAGGCAAAAGTGAAGCTTCTGGTCATTTGTCTCTTTTTAGTTCTGCTTTGAAAAGAAAAGGGAATGACAGGTGTAACCAAAGGCGGGCACAGTCACCTCAGCAGAGCCCCGGTGGTCCCAGGCCCACGGCTGGGCTGAGTCAGAGGGCCTACAAAGGCAAGCAGCACTCCTCTGAGAACCAGGCCAGGGCCTCTTCATGGGAAGATGTCCGAGGGGAAGAATTTACAACAGAATTCCAAGCTAGTAAAGGCAGAAACTTAACAGAAGGTCAAGATCAAGGAAAGAAGAGATAAGGAGGGAATGACAAGCTCTTATCCCATGGTCGGGGCTCAAAGTCAGCAATTACTATATGAATTATTACTGCAGCTATTTTTTTTCTCACCAGAAAAGAACACAAACTTCCTTTGAGATCCCAGATTCCCCTGCCCAAGAACAAACTCACAAGCTAGTGTTTTCCTTCAGGCCAAGACAAAGTCACCTGGAAAAGGATTTCTCACCAGAAGCTCCCAGCTGAGGCCTAAGGAGGAGGCAGCCCTTTCCCTGCCCCACGTGTGTCACTCAGCTGTGTGAGCCAGAGCACCGTTGCACTGCCCCTTCATGCCCACTTGGCAGAACACCCTGGAAAGTTCTTCACTAAGGGCTGGTGACAGAGAGAGCAAGGCAGCCCCAGCTCTGGCCCGGGTTACGGCAGCCCCATGAATTCCAAGCAGTCTCCAAACATGGTGGGTTCTTCTGCCGCTGAGCAGACGTGCACCCTAAGGTGCTAGCTGAGGAGTTTATGCAGAAACAAGGCACCACAGAGAGGTTGGACATTTGTGTTGGTGATTCAGGACACGCTGGAAAAGTCCACGGGCAGAGGGGAGGAAGGGGAGGAAGGGGAGGAGAAGGAGGAGTAGGGAGAAGGCTGAGTTTTAAATAACGTCTCATGAGGCCGGAGCCCCCCTAGATGGGCTCTGGCTTGAGCTTTTCTGCTAGGAAGTCATTCACAAAGGCCTCCACAATGGCGGGGGTGATCTCCTCCACGTCCATCACGTACTTGGCCCGGGCGGACATGTCCAGTATGGTGAGCAAAGGGGCAGCCTCAGGCAGGTTGGTGTAATCTCGCAGGGAGTCGGTCATGTCATCCTGGAAGTCACCAGAATGGAGAGAGAACCCGTAAGTTTTCAAGAAGGTGCAGGAGACTGCCCAGGGCCCAGGTTCCCCGGAAGGCACGGAGTGGAACCACTCCAACATCACCCTGAAGAGCAGGCCCCTCCAAGAAAGATGGGCTCTCAGACAAGGAGCAGTGGGCCCTGCCTGGCTTGCAGAGGGGGAGGCTGGTTCTAAAAATCCTCTCTCTGCATCACCCCAAACTCTAGGCAAGTCTTCTTTATTTATTACCATGAAAGGAACTTTCACATGTCCTCTGCTTTGCAAAAATGTGATTTCATTTGATTGCTTACTTTTGCAATCAACTCTCAATCATTTGCGGCCCCACTGTGGATTACCTGAGGCCAATCTGGACTTCAGCTTTGAGTGTGTTTAAAACAGAACTGCCCTCACCCCACCCTGTGGTTTTAGGGGGCAGGCATCCCAGAACTGGTTGGGAAGACAGGACTACAGAAATACTACTGAAAATGTTAAGGCTCACTGGATTTATCTGAGCAGGAAGCTGGCTCTCTGTCACACATTCCCAGTGACTGTCCAGGAGAATGTCCCTAATATCAGATACAGCCTTGTTAAGTATAAAGGCAAACACAGACAACTGAGGACGGGGGGAAAGATTTGTAAGGGAATGACTGATAACTTGGGATTACCTTTCATGCTGCTGACGCTCATTTAGTAACAGAAAACGGACTCTACGTACCCCATACCCACCCCAAGGTTGTCTCACTGTAAAATGTACACTATTCTAAACTGAATGAAAAGATCTGAGTCACCCTGCTGAGAATGGGTGGGGTATTCCTGGCTTAAATGCTGGTGAGCAAGAGGCATGAAATTTACCACTCACCAGTTTCTGAGACAAAAGAAAGAAAAAAATAATCCTTTCTTAAAAGGAATCTTTAGGAAGATTATTGGTAATCATCTTTTTCCCCCCACAGCAGAAATAACACACACTTTCCTGCACTGCTGGGTGATTCAACATCTCTGGCCCTGTTTACCGAATTCAGGCACTCCATATAGGTAAATAAACAATCTTCATAATAAACAGAGGGAGGCACCTGGACAAATACATACACATCAAATTCCCATTGCTTCCCTTCCCCTCTCCCTCTGAGCAAAGCACAGGGCGATGAATTTTCATGTCCATATAGGCTTCAGAAGGGATGACTCCTGCCTGCCAGAGTGGCAGGATCAAGACAGATGAGGGTCCCCCTTAGCCCTGAGCGGAGTCCTGGGCTCAGAGGTGCTCATTAATGCCTGCTGCTGCCGTGTCCCCTGCCTATTCCGTGCTGCCTTGCTGCTGAGGACAGAACTGGACCAGGAGAGCTGCCAGGCCAGAGCCCAAGTGAAGCGCACAGCAAGGACAGGGAGGCCGGGCAGACACGGGAGCAGTAGATGACTACGCTCCTCTGTCCAACCTCCTGGTCCCGGCACCCTTCCCTGGTGGGTTAGTACACCTGCCGGACCACCAGGACAAAGGAGCAGGACATTGCTTCTCAAATCACACCAACCTCACGCTCACGTCTCTCTCTGCTCTCTACTTAATGAGAGACTTTGGCAGGTCATTTCTCCAAGCTTGGGTCTGCTGCCTTGTTTTTTGGTTTTGTGTGTGTGTGTGTGTGTGTGTGTGTGTGTGTGTGTGTGTGTGTGTGTGTGTGTGTGTAACAGAGACAAAGAGAGGGACAGATAGGAAGGGAGAGAGATAAGAAGCACATCAATTAATTCTTCACTGTGCACCTTAGTTTCTCATTGATTGCTTCCTCATATGTGCCTTGACTGGGCAGCTACAGCAGAGCAAGTGACCCCTTCCTCAAGCCAGTGAACTTGGGCTCAAGCTGGTGAGCCTTGCTCAGATCAGATGAACCCGCACTCAGCCGGTGATCTCGGGGTTTTGAACCTGGGTCCTCCGCGTCCCAGTCCAACGCTCTATCCACTGCACCACCGCCTGGTCAGACTTGGCTGCCTTGTTAAATGGACCTAATACCAGCTCACACGAGTGTGCCAGCCAGCCAGCACTCATAGCCTCTGGACTGGAGCAGTCTCCCTCTCTCCAGGCCTCGCTTTCCTCATCTATGAAACAGTCATAGATGTCATAGATTACATCTCAGCCAGAGAGGTGAGGACAAGCGGGATAGTACAGGGGAAGCTCTTGGCTTAGTGTTTGGTATATAGAAAACTACTAATTCTCCCTTGCAGCCACATTTCTATAGCAGTTACTAGAGCCTCCCAGCTTCCCCCCCCCCCACCCCCACCCCCCCACCTCCCCACCCCCGGCTCAGCCCATTCTGTTCTGCACCCATCTATTCTTTCAGAACCATTTGAAAGGGGCTAGAGCTTAATGAATTCAGTACAGCCTCCATTGTGCTTTGTGTGGAGTGGGCTCGCATAGCCCCAGGGCAGGGCCCTGTGAACCTGCTTTGTTCCCTCCCACCCCCCAGCCTGGTGACTTCAGCTGCCTGTAAGGGGCCCAGCAGGGCTTAGCAGGGGAGGCTATTGGGGAGGTGATGAATGGGTGCTGGTTCAGGGTATCTGGCCGATGCTGCTTCTCTGGGGATCCAAACATAGCGAGAAAGGAGCACCAGGTCTGACCAACTGAAGGTACAGATGGGTGGAAGGAGGGCAGACGGGCTTCAAAAAGTGTGTCTGGCCTGACCAGGTGGTGGCACAGTGGATAGAGCGTCAGACTGGGATGCAGAGGACCCAGGTTCGAGACCCCGAGGTCGCCAGCTTGAGCGCAGACTCATCTGGTTTGAGGAAAAGCCCACCAGCTTGAACCCAAGGTCGCTGGCTCCAGCAAGGGGTTACTCGGTCTGCTGAAGGCCCGCGGTCAAGGCACATATGAGAGGGCGATCAATGAACAGCTAAGGTGTTGCAGTGCGCAATGAAAAACTAATGATTGATACTTCTCATCTCTCTCCGTTCCTGTCTGTCCCTGTCTATCCCTCTCTCTGACTCACTCTCTGTCTCTGTAAATAAATAAATAAATAAATAAATAAATAAATAAATAAATAAATAAATAAAATTTAAAAATGTTATGGCAAATCACTGACATTAAAAAAAAAAAAAAAAAGCGTGTCTGCCTGACCGGGTGGTGGCACAGTGGATAGAGTGTCGGACTGGGATGCAGAGGACCCAGGTTCGAGACCTGAAGGTCGCCAGCTTGAGCACAGGCTCATCTGGTTTGAGCAAAGCTCACCAGCTTGGACCCAAGGTCACTGGCTTGAGCAAGGGGTTACTCTGTCTGCTGAAGGCCCACGGTCAAGGCACATATGAGAGGGCGATCAATGAACAGCTAAGATGTTGCAACGAAAAACTGGTGATTGATGCTTCTCATTTCTCTTCGTTCCTGTCTGTCTGTCCCTATCTATCCCTCTCTCTGACTCTGTTTCTGTAAAAAAAAAAAAAGTATGTCTGTCAATAACAATAGCCTGCTTATGGCCGGTGCCTGGCTGAGGGGGGCAGGGGAGGATGGTCCCAGAGGGTGGGAACCAAGGCAGAGCACCTACACCAGTGGTGGACATCTTGCAGAGATCCCCATGCCTGCAGGATGGACCGTGGAGGAGGCAGGCACTGGCAGGAGGTGGCTCAACTGAAGGGCCCGGCCTTCTCACCCTGTGAAAAGCCCTCTGCCCCATGCAGCCCAGCGTCAAGGGACAGGCCTTGAGGGAAAGAGACAGGGATGCCACAAGTTTCTAATCCCCTCCCCCACCCTCTCCCTGGGCTGCCTGGGGAATTGCAGGTCAGAGCTCAGCGGGCACTGTAAAGGATCAATGGCCTGGTTCAGACCCGGCGTGAGTGCTGACCGCAATCTTGGTGGCTGCCACTCTCCCTTGCAGCCTGGGCGCAGAGCGGCCTCTGTCCTGGGAGGCCGTCCTGCTGCCCTGAGGCCGCTGAGCGAGGAAGATGGAAGGAAGCAGTGGTTTTCCATGACTGGGGATGATATACCTTTTTATACCATGTGGGCGATCCCAGAAGCACTGTCACCCCAAACCTTAAGGCCCCCTTAAACATCCCCCAAAGCCCATCACTCATGTTCTGAAAGTCGACCCCAGTCGGACCCCGATAGCACTCACCTCCCCTGCCACGAAGAACAGAAGCGGCGTCTCCTCCTCTTTGGCTTTGTACTTGGCGATGATCTTCTCAGCTATTGGCTGGATCAGCTGCTTGGCGGCCTCGGATTCCCCATCATCCTCAGAATCTGTGATGGTAAGAGATCACAACGGCTTGTCAGCAAAATGGCCCCTTAGTGCGCCTGTATCCAGGGCCTGAGCTGCCCGTCTGGGCAGCCCCTGAATGGAAGAGCTTCCCTGGGGATGCAGGCCTTGCCTCCTGGGTGCAGAGGGTGGGTCTCATGTACAGGCTTGCAGAGCACTCTCCTGCACATGCTCCCCAAGAACAACTCGCCTCGCTGATTAGCACTAATGCCCCAAGCAAACAGGACCCCTTTCACTGAATTCTTCACAAACCCACCTTGGAAGCTGAGCTTCCCTTAAGGGAGGACTTGAGGTCCCCAAGAGATTTTCTCTCAATCACAGAATGAGCTGCCATGACCTTGGATTACTGATTTCCTAATGAAAATGGCAGGGGTGGTGGTGGTGGTGGTGGTGGTGGTGGTGGTGGTGGTGGTGGTGGTGGTGGGTAGGGCTGTGGTCTGCTCAGCAGCTTTGGCGGCCATGGGGAGGGCAGCTAACATCCAGACTCACCTGGGAGAGGGCGGGCTGCTGCATGGAGACCACCCAACCAGGCTCCCCAGAGTCCCCTAGGGTCATCTCTTGCCTCCAGAAACAACCACATACTGGGGACCCCAGGGCTCACTCCTGCTGAATCCTGTACTGAGAACAAGAGTGACATCCCAAGTTGCAGAGCTGGGGGGCAGGAGGAACAGGTGACTTCCCTCCAGAAATGCCACACTGCTCAAGACCTGCAGCGTGCAGATTCTGTGGGGCACACTCTGGATCCATATAGAATTAGCTCTGTGAAGCTGGGAACTCGCTTTGCTTCGCTGGGGCTGTTTCCACATCTGCAGATGGCTAGTGAGGTTCCCAACCATCCCTCAGTTCAGAATTGTTTCCTAGCCCCTAGGACAAAGGTGTGAGAGCAGCAGCAGGCGGGAAAATCCCAAGGCCATCTTTCCCCAGGAGGCAGCCTCTGTCCTCTAAGCACAGGACCAGCCTGCGAGTCCGTTTGCTTAAGAATTCCCCTAGGTCTGGACATACAGAGAACAGGGGCAGGATGCTGCACATATGCCCTGAACCCGCCTCATGAAGTGGGAACGGGAGCACATCAGCCATGATCCTAGTACCCAAAATTCTTTTGAGTTGGAGCTGAGCAACAAGTCCCAAGGCAGAGGGTGAGGCGGATCTTGGGCAGCAGTTACTCTGTTTGCAAAAGAAACCTGCCCTGGCCGGTTGGCTCAGCGGTAGAGCGTCGGCCTAGCATGCAGAGGACCCAGGTTCGAATCCCGGCCAGGGCACACAGGAGAAGCGCCCATTTGCTTCTCCACCCCTCTGCCGCGCTTTCTTCTCTGTCTCTCTCTTCCCCTCCCGCAGCCAAGGCTCCATTGGAGCAAAGATAGCCCGGGCGCTGGGGATGGCTCTGTGGCCTCTGCCTCAGGCGCTAGAGTGGCTCTGGTCGCAACATGGCGACGCCCAGGATGGGCAGAGCGTCGCCCCTGGTGGGCGTGCCGGGTGGATCCCGGTTGGGCGCATGCGGGAGTCTGTCTGACTGTCTCTCCCTGTTTCCAAGCTTCGGAAAAATGAAAAAAAAAAAAAGAAAAAAAGAAAAAAGAAACCAGAGTTATCCCACAGGGCTGCAGGGAGCCAAGAATAAATGGACCTGTGCCCTCCTGCCTCTCACAGCAGCCACCCATCCAGTGCCAGAGTGAGCCAGAGAGGGGACACTGAGAGGCCACCTGAGGCTGGGCAGCTCCAGCAGCTCCAGGGCCAGTAGGTCAGAACACCAATGACCGGCAGGAGCAGCACAGGCGGCCCAGCAGCTGCTGTGGTGCAGCCCCACCCCCTTCCCACAATGGGTCTGTTCATCAGGGGGCCCAGGGCATCTCCTGCCTGACCTATTCTTCCCAGCAGGCAGTTGCGAGCAGACAGGGGCAAGCACAGCAGCAGCTCCCAGAACACCTCCTACAGAGGAGAGCCTTATGAATAAACCATCGGGGTCAAAAACAGGGCTGCTGGGAGAGACAAAGGCTTAGGCTCTGCATTGTTCTGTGACAGAAAAAGCTGACGGGCAGACATCCCCCACATGAGGTCTGCCCTGTCCCACCCACTCTGGGTCCCCCTGATGAGCTTCATACCTACAAAAAGGACGAGGCAGGGGCCCTCGTTGAGCTGCACAGCATTGGAGTCGGACAGCTCCAGCACGGGCTTGGGGTGCCACGGGAACTCCCTGCAGTCCTCGTCATTCAGCACCTCCACCCGCCCCTGCCGTGTGATCACCTCCCCCTGTGGGTCCAGCACGATGAGGGTGGGGATGCCTGCAAGACAGAGAGAGCACTTGGCCAAAGGCCCCAGTGGGAGGGGTCAGCTCCCACCTCGAGTTCAAGGGAGGACCCAGGTCTAGGTATAGGCTAAGAGTAGAAAAGCCTCAGTTTGGGACCCAGGCTCCGCCGCTGAACAGCTGCAGAACTCCGTTGGGTCTGCAGTACCTTCTCCATGGAACCCTGAGCAAGTCCCTTCATCTCTCTGGGTCACATGGTGGATGTCCCGCAGTTCCCGCCTTATCCCACTAAGTAAAGATCAATGAACTGTGTATTTAAAGAACTTTGCATAGGGTCGTGGCACATGGAAGCAGTTGATAAATCCTAAACCTATCCCAAAGAAGCAGGAAACACTACCCTCACCTACCAGAAAGCTAAACCCAACTGATGGTGTAAAAGCACGCTCTCAGGCAGCCTACAGACAGGAATCAACAATGCCGTGGGCGTCCACACAAAGGCAGGGGGCCCTATGTCAGGGAGGAGCCGGGGAGCTGCAGCAGCATAGGACAGCTAGCTGCCAGCGAGCTAGCAGTCCCCAACCCCCGACTCCAGCCCTGCTGCCTAGAGAGGTTCCAATAGCTGCTCTGAGGGGGACAGTCCCTGGAGGGAGCACACTGATGGCAGTGCTGCCACCCTCACATTAGAGTCCTGGGCTGGGGCAAGAAACACAACACAAAGCACCCCGCAAACCCCATGTACCCCCAACCATAAAGCTGCAAATGAAAAATCAGAGAGAGCTCATCCTGGGTTAGTTGCATTTGGGTTTTCTTTCTTCCTGCTCTTTGCACCAGCTGCTGCTTCTCCAGCCAGGGCCACCCCCACCAACCGCAGCCCACAGAGCCAGCCTCAGCCTTGTCCTTTGGGGACACTTGTCTCTCCACGGCAGCCGGTTCCTCCCCACCTTGCACTAACCAGATGCCTGTTCGCTGGAGCTGACCAGAGAGCTTTAATTGTACATGCACAACTGAAAGCCAGAACAATTTAATATTTATAGGTTCCAATGCATTCAGTCAGTAATTTGCTCCACTGACATTTTATTTCTCCATGGGGGGTAGGCTGAGGTACCAGAAATAAGGCCCTGGTGTTTTTTAACGTGCCGTGGCAGTTGGCGCAGCGGGCATGCGGTGGTGGGCCTGTCTTCAAAAGGAATAAACAAATCCATTATGTTCGCACCTATTAGAAGAAGTGGCTTGGTGTGTTCAGGAACAGGCCCAGAGAGAAACGGGCTCCGGAGGACAGCCACTCTCGCCCTTCATAGCCAGATCTTATGGGGCTTGAAGATGCGCTTGGAGCTGCCCATGCCTCTGGAGATGTTATGTGGGAGCACAAGAGACTTGGGCATTTCCAGCCTCCTCCTCGAACCTGTACAATTATCACCTGGAAGCCTGGGTTTGTCCACATCCCTGAGGATGAGGCTGGGCTTCAAGTCAGCAGCCCTGCCCAAGGCTGGGGCTGGGGCCACACAGGCTGGCTGCTGCTGCAAGAGCCTGCCATCCCCGAAGCCCTATCTCAAAAATGCTCTGGCTAAGTTCTTTAATCAGAGATTCAGTGCATTTCTAAAATGGGGCAATTACAGTTGTTGGGCTAAACCGGGGCCCGCCCACTGCTGTGATTAGGTACCGCAGCCGGCCTCTCTGTAGCCCCGATGCAGGATGCAGAGCTGGTCTGTGGAGGGCACATAGACACAGACACAGTGAAGGAAGGAGAAATAAAATCCAAAGGCAAAGAAGTCCACTTCCTGGTTTGGTACCTCAGTTTCTCCAAGGGATGACTCTATAGCGCCTTCTTTGTTACCATGGCTGCAGGCTCTCTCAAGGCCACGCCTGTGGGGATCAGGCCCCCAGTTGGCTGCAGAGGCATCCTCAGCTGATTTCAAAAAGGAACAGTTCCGCCAGACCTTGCGTCTCCCCACTCCTTCCCCACAACTATGGGAGAAAAGTCCCCACTTATATTTGGTGCTTTGAGCACTGAAACCTGAGTCTAAAAGCCCAAGATAACAAGGTGCATGTGACTGTTACCTTAATCAGACTCAACCTAGAGAAGCCCATTCCTGGCACACAGAAGGGAAAAGAATCCAAGTGCACATGCCGAGCCCCTTCCCATCACCAGATCATGCATAGCTTGGCCTGAGAGCCCTAAGTGTGTGTTCCCCTCCAGGATGAAGGAGAGGGCAGAGGGGGGCAGCTGGCATCTCCGGTGCATCTGCTCTGTGCGAAGCCCGACAGATGCTCCTCAGCCAGTCCTCAGTCCTCACAGCAGATGGTTGTGGGAAGTACAGTTATCCCCCCACGGTCATCCAGCCAGCGGCCACACTGGGACAGGAACCCTGGATTGCCTGGTGTAAAACCAGCTGCTCTTTCTCCTGGGCCACCAGATGGTGGGGGCTCTCACGCCACCTGGATTGGGGACTCTCATGACTAGGGCATCGGAGGACCACTGCGTCCGCAGGTTTCTGCTCCACCCACCTCCCTCTTCTCTTCCTGCCCCATCAAGCCTGCCCTCCCTCCCTTGAATCAGAAACTTCTAAGGAGAAAATAGGGCAAAGCCTCTAATGGGAAATTTCAAGGCAATGGAACACTTCTAATCAATGCCTTTATACGAAATAACCTCTACACCAGCAAGGGGCATCTCTGGAGGGAATGAAAAGGAGCAGCTTGTCTTCGCTTCGCTTAAACACATCATTTCCCAGCTCGGATGGCTGGGGGAAAGCATGGCGAGAATTCTAAGGAAGACCCGGGCATGTCGCTTAACTTCCCAGGGCCTCCTTTCCCCACCATCAAACAGGGTTAGTGATACTTCCCTGTCTTATTTGGTTGTTGTAAGGAATAAATAAGATGACCAGTATAAAGTGCTTTTTAGCAGAGTATCTGGTATACAAAAGTATACCATAAATATGAGGCCTTGTTATACATAAGTTCATCACTATTTTTATCATCCCTAAGTCGATTCTTTGGCTCATAAGAAGGCATAGATACGGAAGACTGGTGCCTTACTCTAGCAGGATAAACAGAAACCTCCACACCAGTGGAGGGAGTTAGTTGAAACAGAAGACAGGACAATGTCAGCACTGTAGCAAGGGTTCCAAGAACCGTGTGATGTCTGCCTGGGGCTGGCATCTTTTACTTGTACCATCCTAAGCTTAACCTTTGGGCAAGGAACATATACTTTATGCTCTAATAGAGGGCTTCAACCCCAAGCCCTCTGGGGAGCTATGCTGGACCACAAACAGTGCCTAATAATCACTTTGACCTCCTCCCTCCAAACCTAGAAAAGAGAGAACAAAGCCCAAGAAGCCCCTCCGAACTGTTCCTGGGAGGAGTCCCTTTGTATTTAAAATAATCTCAAAGCCCCGTGTACTGATACTATCCCATAGTTTAGTTTAGATGCTTTTCTATTGCCAAGGAAAGAGGGAGTTTTAAAGGAGGAAGCTAGGCCTGAACAGGTAGCTCAGCTGGTTAGGGCATCATCCCAATACACCAAGGTTGCAGCTTTGAACCCTGCTCAGGACATATACAAGAATCAACCAGTGAATGCATAAACAAGTGGAACAAGAAATCAATGTTTCTCTCTATCTCTCAAATCAATCAATGAATAAAAATAAAAGAGGAAGCAGAGGTGGGGGCATCTGGAGCAAGGAAGATGGGCAGGTGGTAGTCTAGAAAGCTTTCTTTCTCTGTTTCTAGATGGCTACACGCTCTGAGGGTGCTGGGAGTATCGCTCAAAGATTTGGGGGGGAGCTGGGAGGAGAAATGGAAGGAAAGCAGATCTTTGGACAGGAACAGCAGGTCAGCGCACATGGACAGGGTTAAAACATTATGTAACCAAGGAAATGGCAATTATAAAGACTGTGGCAGATGGAAAACGTTGGTAATATACGGTTACATAGAAAATACACAATACACAAGCTACTTTACAATTACAACTATGGATAAATATGCATGTGGACAGAGACCAAAACGGACTCAGAAAGTGAAAACAGTTGTGCTAGTGAGACAAGAATGTGGGTAAGATAGACATGTTTGAGTTTTCTTAAATGGTGTTATGATAAATTATTAACACAAAATAAAAACCAAACAAGAACCAAAGGGCAATAGGGGTGGGGTGGGAATGACAATACCAAACCATGCTTTGGATTAATTGCCGATTCTATCCCTCCTGGCTCCCCTAAAACTTTCTTTGCTTAGAAAACTAACGAAAGAAAGAAGGCAGCTGGTGTGTCCAGTGAAGCTCAAAGAAACCCAAGGGAGGTCAGAGGGGTAGGTCTGGGACTACATGAACGCGGCCAGAAAGCCTGAAAGCTTCTTGGGCACGTGCCTATGTCAGGAGACAGACACGGAGTCATTTAAGGCAATATTCTTGAAATATAGAAAAACCAGAGACAACCAAGTATCCATTAACATTGGAATAGATAAATAAACCATGGTACAGTCATGTAATGAAACACTTCTCGGCACTGAAAAGAAATGAACCAGATATAAATACCGACAAGAATAAATCTTGACAACATAACGTTAAACTAGAAAAGCAAGTTGCAGCATATCACACCGTGTCAGTATTTAAGTATGCTGTAAAGTACACACCCAGCACGACCATCTATTATTCATGGATTCATATATATGCAGTTAAAATATGAAGACAGATTAGGAGCATACACATTAAAGACCCGGTAGTTCCCTGGGGGAGAAGGAAAGAGAAAGGCGCTGCAGAGGAGTAAAAGGAACCCCACCTCTGCCTACAGTAATGCTCCCATCTTTATATTTTAAATACCTGAAGCAAAACCCTCAATTCCAGGCGGGCCTTACATTATTCTTGTCCTTTCCATTTTTTCTTTTTTTTATGTTCTCAACATAAAACAAGATAAACAAAGCAGGACACAGAAGCTACTCAGTAGGTCCTGAGAGGGCCCCCAGCTCTGCCCACAGGGCCTGCTTTCTCCAGGGCCGTGGCCAGGATAACCTGTGACCCTGAGCTCTGTCTACAAAACACACCAGCACCAGCCCCTTGCCCTCCAGTGACGGAAAAATACAGTCTCCAAATGCTTCGCTTCTATATAAAACAAACAGATACTGCCTGACTAGGCGGTGGCACAGTGGATAGAGCGTTGGACTGGGATGTGGAGGACCCGGTTCGAGACCCCAAGGTCACCAGCTTGAGGGTGGGCTCATCTGGCTTGAGCAAAAAAAAGCTCACCAGCTTGGACCCAAGGTCGCTGGCTTGAGCAAGGGGTTGCTTGGTCTGCTGAAGGCCACAGTCAAGGCACATATGAGAAAGCAATCAATGAACAACTAAGGTGTTGCAACAGCAACGAAAAACTGATAATTGATGCTTCTCATTTCTCTCCGTTCCTGTCTGTCTGTCCCTATCTCTGTCCCTGTAAAAAAAAAAAAAAAAGATACTGCCTCAAATCTGTATTTTGAAAGGGGCAGGGAAGACGGTAAAGGAAGGGAAGAGGAAGGAGAGAGGTGGGGAATGGAAGAGGAAGGAAGGAGGAAGGAAGGAGAGAAGGAAAAGCAGAGGAACGAGCAAACAGAAGTGGAAGGTAAACAGATCCTGCGAGAGTGAATGGCCCTCACATACAGCCTCCCAGCAGCCAGGCCTCACGGGTGTCTGTTCCCCTGGTGGCAGGGCCAACCTCTACTCTAGGCCCCACCTGCTATCTCCAAAGGCTGGGGGCAGCGGAGGGGAAAGGACAAAACCACCTAGGGCCCCTAACCCCGGAGAGAAGGGGCTCTAAGCCTCCCTGCAAAGAACTCAGTGTTTTCTGACAGCCAGGATTAGACAATTGCTAATGGGATTTGCCTTTGCCAAGTGTGTCTAAATCCTCTCTTTAGAAAGGCATTTTTAAATAGCTTATAGGGCTGCAAATTCCAGTCTGCTTAGTGAGGTGAGTAAGGAGGCCCTCCAACTCAGGGCAATCCAGCTATATGCCCATCAAAGGAAATGGATGGAGGCCAAATGCCAGGGTCCCCGTGAACCCAGAGGGCCAGTTAAGGCTGTTGGTTGACAGCCTGGGCACCATCCAGAGCACCCGAGGGAGCCAGCAACCCACCCAGCAGCAGCAGCAGGACTTGCGGCCTGACCTGCCTGGGGCAAACTCACCATCAAGGCTGCAGCAGGCCCTGCCGCTTTGTAAAAGGGGGACTCGTGGAGCAGAGGTCTGGTCTCAAGATCCACACTCTCTCACCACACCTGGATGGACATCTCAACACACTGCTGGCATGTATACAAGGCCTCCTGCAGTATGCTGGTGACACTTAGAACCCAGGCACGCTCTCAGCCTGGCTCTCGAGATGCTGAGAGGCATCTGAGTTCTTTTTGCATGAGCCATTTCATTGGAGCCTGTCAGGACCACACAGGGAAGTTCTGCCCTCATGTACCTCAATATACGAAATACTGTCAGGTCACGTTATTGACTTACTGTGAGGCACAAAGACAGGCCAGGTGGAGGTGGCTTACCTTGGGGGGTGGGGGTGGGAGTGGGGAATGTACCTTGTCCTGCTTTGTGAAAGCACCTCCATCAAATGCTTCAGGAGGAGACAGAAAATGCAGCAAGAGTCCAGGACACAGAGTCAAAGCAGAGCATAGGCTCAGCCAGAGACGGCCCTGGAGGATGCGCTGACATGAACAGTAAAGCCCTGCAGTGACTCTGTGTGTGTGTGTGTGTGTGTGTGTGTGTGTGTGTGTGTGTGTGTGTGTGGTACTACAGTAATAAATAAATGTTTGGTCTTCGTCCCCAGTTCCTAGCACAAAGCTCCTAAAACCCTTGTAATTTCCTGAGTGATAAGGGGTGAAAGGAGCACCTTCTGTTTGGTCCTAGTCTCAGATCCTGATACAGGAGCCTCTAAGACACTTAGGATGTGGGAGTGGTGAGGGTGTCTTCTTGTAAGCTAATGCATGGCTGGAGGCTGGGGGCCCCTAAATAGCTTCAGTTCGGTGGCTGGTCACGGAAATACATGATTAGAAGGTTGGCTCATTTTGCTCCACCACCACCCCACCCACCCCTGCCTCCAACCTTAACCTGGTAGGAAAAGAGAAAAGCTAGAATTAAATCAATGACCAATGGTCAGTGATTTAAACAATCATGCCTATATACTGAAATCTCCCTAAAACCCCTAAGTAATGGGTTTAGAAAGCTTCCAAGTTGGTGCTGGTGCCATGGAGGCCGGTTGGGGGCGTGGCGTGCCTGGCCAGGGCATGGAAGCTCCACACCCCTTCCTCAGGGACCTTCCCTTGCCCTCTCTTACATTTAGCTGTTCCTGAGTTGTATCCTTTACAATCAACTAGTAAGTAAAATGTTTTCCTGAATTCTATGAGCTGTTCTTGCAAATTATTGAAGCTGAGGAGGGGTCACAGGAACCGATTTAGAGCCAATCAGTCAAAAGTACTGGGACTTGCAACTGACATCTGACGTGGGAGAGAGGCAGGTTCTGTGGGCTCCAACCCTAACTCCAGGTACATGGTGTCCAAATTGAATTGTACACATGTGACAGCAGATGTCAAAGAACTGGCTGGTGTGGGGGAAAGAACCCCACACATTTGGTACCAGAAGAACCGTGAATAAAAACAGCTCAGCCTGACCAGGCGGTGGCACAGTGGATAGAGCATCGGACTGGGATGCAGAGGATCCAGGTTCGAGACCCCGAGGTCGCCAGCTTGAGCGTGGGCTCATCTGGCTTGAGCAAAAAAGCTCACCAGCTTGGACCCAAGGTCGCTGGCTCCAGCAAGGGGTTACTCGGTCTGCTGAAGGCCGCGGTCAAGGCACATATGAGAAAGCAATCAGTGAATAACTAATGTGTCGCAACGAAAAACTGATGATTGATGCTTCTCATCTCTCTCCGTTCCTGTCTGTCTGTCCCTATCTATCCCTCTCTCTGACTCTCTCTCTGTCCCTGAAAAAAAAAAAAAAAAACAGCTCAGACTATACATACATACATACATACATACATACACATAAACATATCAGTGGAATGACTTTGGAAGTTGTAACCACAGAGTCACACAAAGCTCAGAAATATTCAGAATTCAAGGTAAAATCATTTTCAATTTTGTGATGCTATGAAGAGTATGAAAGAATACACAACTCCTTCAAGTTCAAAGGTATTCAGAGCTAGGCTGGAAGTATTTAAATATCCTCAGAGGTAAAGAAGAGCAAAATTCAAGTGAGGGACGGTGCAGCCTAGGGAGGAGGTGCCGGCTTTCAAGACAAGAGATGAATTCAGAAATGACCCCAGACCAGGGGGCCTTAAGCTACAAGGACTCCAAAGGCGAAGACTGTCCTGTCTGGAAGGCAAGGAGACAGCACTGTGACGAGGGTCATCCACATACGGAACTTCAGTGAGCGCGGGAAGAGACTTCCAAAACGGTCTAACTGGAAGTATACAATTATTTCCCTTGTAAGGGAGCACCTTTCAAATTTAGGAAGACCTAGAATTAAGTTTAGAAATGTGAATCAAACCCACAGTATTAACGTTTGGGTGTGTCAAGACACCCATACATACTGGATATTTAACTTCCGTGTCTGTTTTTGTTTTTAAGGGAAGCAGCCCAGCAGAGTAACAGGGCAGTCCCTGTGATTCCAAAACAAAAATGTGTTACCGAGAAATTGATTCCAAGTTATGATTTTAAGTTAAAACCTTACCAACAGTACTGCTCCATTTAGGAGAACTTAAGAATCACCATATTTATAAATTTAATTTACTAGAGTTAACAGGCTTACTTAAGAACTTGGGAACATTTTGTCCTTTCGGAGAAGTGTTCTTTTTTAAGATTTAAATTTATAAATCAGTTTAAAATATTTAAAGTTTAATTAAGTCTGTAAGTGGATCCCATTAATCCTACCCTGTATTCCCAATTTCTTTACTTTGTTCTACTTTCTATCTACAGCACTCATAACTCAGCACACTACACTGTACACTTTATTTTTTTTTTAATTCTGTTTATTGCCTGTCTCTTTCTGCTAGAATGTGAGCTCCACGAGGTCAGGGACCTTTGCCTTTTCAGTTCATGTACAAACAATCACCTGGCACATGACAGGCACATAATTACATTTTGTTAAATAGTCTGTGAACAGGAGCCCCCGGGCACCGGGGAGACCATTTCCAGCTCATTGCTGGGGCTGGCAGAGGTGAAGTGGTACCCCTCAGATCTATGAGGGCAGGGACCATCACTTCATCATGCTGGTGTTCCTCATACCAACACAAGGCCTGTCACACGGTAGGAGTCAAAGAAGCTGAGGCTCTGGGAGTGTCTTTGAGAATTCTGGCGTTTGAGAGAAGAAAAGGGGGGTGGTACGTGGTATGAACTGTACTGCCCCCAAATTAATATGTTGAAGCCCCAAACCCCAATGCATTTAGAGATGGAGCCTGTGAAGAGATGAAAAAGGTCATAAGGACGGGGTCCAATTTCCATAGAGCTGGCACCCATACGAAAAGAGGAAGACAAAAAAAAAAACAAAGAAGAAGACACACCAGAGGTCTCCCGTTCTTCCATGTAAGTAACAGAGTGGCCATCTTCAAGCCAGGAAGAGTACCCTTACTGGGAACCAAACCAACTGGCACCTTGACCTCGGCCTTCCCAGACTCCAGACTGTCAGAAATCTTCCCAGTGCTTAAGCCATCCAGCCTATGGTGTGTTGTTATGGAAGCCTGAGCCATTCATATGAGACATTAGCTTTAGGGGATGATGAGATTTTGTTTTTTAGAACCAAGGGAGAGCTGAGCATTTTGTGATGTTGGAAAAGGAGGACAAGAGACACGGAGGCAAAGAGAAATGGGGGGCAAGAGCAAGACCCTAGAACAAGGCAGAATCTTAGAAAGAAGTGATACTTCTAACAAAAAAGGAGAAAAATGGATGCCTAGATATTCTGTGTTAGGAACCTGATGCTGTAACCGAGATGTTTCATGGTAGAAAAGAAGGAAACTGAGGGAATCATGGAGATCTGGCCATACTCCCACAAAGCAGGTCTGCTGAGGAGAGAGGCTGGAGGAGGGCTATGCAAAGAAGATGAGACTGTCCCATGGGAGAGACCACCAGGGAGGAAAGTGATGGCCTCGGAACCTCAGCTCAAGGTCACGGGGCAAGTCCCTGCTAGCCCTGGTCTACATCGCCATCACTGCTCCTGGCCCAGCCTCTGCAAGGATGAAAAGAAAGGTTCTCAGCAATTCCAACCCCTAGAACGGGCTGGAAATCTGCCCTACCTTCTATTTTGGTACTTAGAGGTAGCAGGGTGCAAAAACTTACCTCCTCTTGTACTTGTCGGAACAGTATTGTTGACTGGTTAGATCTATGTAAAATGCTGCATAAGAACTTACTAACAACATGTGCTTCCGCCAGAAACAAGACCCCTAACGCACACGAGACCCAAAAACATGCATGGAGCAGAAGATCATAAGTGACCCTGTGAGAGTGGAGGGAGGCAGAGGCAGGGAGATGGGCGCTGGATTGCAGAGGCCGGTTGGGCCACCTGCTCTCCAGCCTAAGGGAGCAGCCTCCCTTTCTCCACAGGTAGGCCTGTTGTGAACCCCACCCTGAGGCCTGGTCACAGTGGGTGCTTACTGTGTCCACCTGAAATATCAGCGGATCATACTCAACAGTGAAAAGCTGAAAGCTTCTCCTCTAAGATCAGGAATAAAACAAGGATGCTCACTCTTGCCACTTTTATTCAACACAGTACCGGAAGCCTAAGCCACACAATTAGGCCAGATAAGGAAGTAAAAGGCAGCCAAACTGGAAACCAAGAAATAAAACCGTCACTATTTGCAGATGACATACTATATATAGAAAACTCTAAAGACTCCATAAAACTGTTAAAACTAATACAGGAATTCAGGAAAGGTGCAAGATACAAAAACCAAGACACAAAAATCTGTTGTGTATCTATGCACTATTAACAAACTCAGAAAGAAAAAGTAAGAAAACAATCTCTTTTGCAACTGTATCAAAAAGAACACCTAAGAATACATTTAACTCAGGAGGTGAAAGACCTGCACATTGAAAGCTGTGAGACACTGATGAAAGAAACTGAAACAGACACAAATAAATGAAAAGACATCCTATGCTCACAGACTGGAATAATCAATATTGTTAAAATGACCATACTACCCACAGAAATCTACAGATTTAATGAAATCCCTATTAAAATTCCAATGGCATTTTTCATAGAACTAGAACGAATAATTCTAAGGTTTGTATGGAACCATAAAACAACAACAACACCCAAGTAGCAAAAACAATGTTGAAAAAGAACAAATCGGGACATAACCGTGCTCACTGATTACAAACTATACTATAAGCCTATAGTAACCAAAACAGTATGGTACTGGCATAAAAACTGATGCAAAGACCAATGGAACAGAACAGAGAGCCCAAAAATAAGCCCATACATATACAATTAATTTATGACAAAAGAGCCAAGAATACACAACGGGGAAAGAATAGTCTCTTCAATAGATAGTGTTGGAAACACTGGTCAGACACGTGCAAAAAAATGACACTAGACCATACACAAAAATTAACTCAAAATGAATCAAAGACAAATGTAAGATCCGAAATCATAAAACTCCTAGAAGAAAACATAGGCAGTAAGCTCCTTGGCATTGAATATTTGGATCTGACCCTAAAATGCAACAAAAGCAAAAATAAACAAGTGGGTTGACATAAAACTAAAAAGCTTTTGCAAGGCAAAGGTAACCATCAACAGAATGGAAAGGCAACCTACTGAATGAAAAAGAATATTTGAAAATTATATATCTGATAAGGGGTTAATATCCAAAATATATAAAGAACTCAACAGCAAAAAGACAAACAATCTAATTAAAAAAATGGGCAGATAATCTAAATAGGCAGTTTTCCAAAGAAGACAGATGGCCAACAGACACATGAAAAGATGTTCAACATCACTAATTACCAAGGAAATGCAAATCAAAATCACAATATGACATCACCTCACACCCGTTAAATTGGCTATTATCAAAAAGACAAGAAATAACAAGTATTGGAGGGGATGTGGAGGAAGGGAAACCCTCAAAACTGTTGGCAGGAATATAAATTGGTGCAGCCACCATAAACAACAGTATGGAGGTTCCTCAAAAAATTAAAAGGAGAACTACCATTTGACCCAGCAATCCCACTTCTGGGTATTAATCTGAAGACAACAAAAACACTAATTTAAAAAGATATATTCATCCCTATGTACACTACAGCATTATTTTTGATAGCCAAGATATGAAAACAACTTAAATGTCCCTCAATGATGAATAAATAAATGGACATGGTGTGCAAGTATGCACACGCGCGCACAAGCACACACACTGGACTACTACTCAGCCATAAAAGAAGGAAGCCTTGCCATTTGCAACAACACCAATAGACCTTGAGAGTATTATGATAAGTCAGAGAGACAAAGGTAAATGTATGATTTCACTTACAGGTGGAATCTAAAAAACAAAATGAACAAAAAAAAAACCTCATAAAGAACAGACTGGTGGTTATCAGTAGAAAAGGGGGCTGAGGGTGGACAAAATGGGTGAAGGGCGTCAATTATATAGAAATGGATGGTAACTAGACTTATTGTGGTGATCACTATGTACAGTGTATAAATATCAAATTACTCTCTTGTATACCTGAAACTAATATCATGTTGTATATCAATTTTACCTCAATTTAAAAAAGAAATATCAGTGCTCAACCAGCCTCTGGGATTTCTCTTCCAGTCTAGCTTAAATATCACTTCTGTACTGATCTCTCCTTAATCAAAAAATTTTAAAGGCTCCACAAGTCCAAAGAGTCAAGTCCACGGACCTCTGCATGGTGTTGAAAGCTCTATAGAATATGGCACCATCAGCCTTGGACAGTTGGCTCAGTGTGGCATGGCTGGCTGGCTGCTGCTGGCCTGGGCAAAGATCCTCTCCAGATCAGCTTTCTAATTCTCAAATGAGGGCTTCTTGAAGTTAGGGGCCAAGATGTACTTCGCATCCCCACACTGCCAGGGCCTTAAGAGACTGTGCCAAGTGAATGTGGCTCTGCAAACTCCCCATTCTCTTCCTCCTCAGTATGGTCGCCTACTTTCTGGCCGTCTTGAACCGAGGCTCCTCCATCTGTAATATTTACATGACACCTGGAGAATCTGAGAGTTCCCTTCTCTGCTTTCTGAACGCACACAGAAAATAATTTCATTTTGGGGGCCAACGGTCCACAGAAGAGTGCCCTCCAGCCTTAGTGGTATGTCCAAAACTCTTGTTGAATTCTTATTAAAGAGCTCATGGTGTCTCTTAGGAGATTGCTGTTCTGTGCCTATGCATGCCCCCCCACCCAAGAGAGTCCTCAGAAGCATCTCACAGAGCACTGGGAGGGCAGAGACTGCCCACCTCAAACTGGCTATGCATTATATATAGGCCATCCCGGGGTAATTTATTTGTTGCAGGTGACCCCATGGCCTTAGCACTGACCACCAGGAATGACGGCACCATGCTGGACCCCACATCAAGGAAAAGACAACTCGACTCCATGCCTTGGAGAAGAAAAGATTCTGCCCCATTGATGTCTTATCCTTGGAAATGTGAAGAGGTGTCCTGACCAAGCAAAGTGGCTGAATGAGGCCCAGCACCTGGTTCCACTCTTCTGGGACAAGTGTCAGTCTACTAAGCATCCATACAAAACGGCACTTAGTTGACCAACACCTTTTACATTATGATTCAGCTCTTTAGTAATTTCTCAATGTAAGTCTCATCTTGTCAACTCAAGGGCAGTACCAGGCCACCCTTCTGGTTTCTTATTTCCCACAGAGCTCAGTACTGGTGGCCAGTTGGAACTTGAGAAATAGAATCCTATGGATTTAAATCTACTCCATCTTTTTCCAGAAAGGATTTGAGGTGGCTTAAAAAGTGATATAATATATGCCTGACCAGGCAGTGGCGCAGTGGATAGAGCGTCGGACTGGGATGCTGAGGACTCAGGTTCGAGACCCCAAGGTCGCCAGCTTGAATGCGGGCTCATCTGGTTTGAGCAAAAGCTCACCAGCTTGGACCCAAGGTTGCTGGCTCGAGCAAGGGGTTACTCAGTCAGCTGAAGGCCCGCGGTCAAGGCACATATGAGAAAGCAATCAATGAACAACTAAGGTCTTGCAACAAAAAACTGATAATTGATGCTTCTCATCTCTCTCCGTTCCTGTCTGTCTGTCCCTGTCTATCCCTCTCTCTGACTCTCTCTCTCTGTCCCTGTAAAAAAAAGTGATATAATATATATGATATAATCCAATAAAAACAGATAAAAATATACCCTTCAAGAAAGGAAGAGAATCCCTGGCCGGTTGGCTCAGCGGTAGAGCGTTGGCCTAGCGTGTGGAGGACCCAGGTTCAATTCCCGGCCAGGGCACACAGGAGAAGTGCCCATTTGCTTCTCCACCCCTCCGCCACGCTTTCTTCTCTGTCTCTCTCTTCCCCTCCCGCAGCCAAGGCTCCATTGGAGCAAAGATGGCCCGGGCGCTGGGGATGGCTCTGTGGCCTCTGCCTCAGGCGCTAGAGTGGCTCTGGTCGCAACATGGCGACACCCAGGATGGGCAGAGCATCGCCCCCTGGTGGGCAGAGCGTCGCCCCTGGTGGGTGTGCCAGGTGGATCCCGGTTGGGCGCATGCGGGAGTCTGTCTGACTGTCTCTCCCTGTTTCCAAGCTTCAGAAAAATGAAAAAAAAAAAAAGAAAGGAAGAGAAAACAAAGCAAGGTTCAAGAGCATGCACAGAAATGATGGTCAATTTCACAAAAATCGCTGAACTGATTACAAATTCAGCTCTGGGTTTTTTCTGGACTAAAGCAAAGAAAGAACCATGGTCTGTAATGAAAATCCAAGAATACAAATATGAAAGAAATAAACAAAAAACAAAAAGCCACTATCTGTTCAAGAGAAGCTCAGCCTCTGCTGAGTGCTCCAGGATATGTAATTTCTTGAGCATCAACTCCTACAGGTGGGATTTTTAAATGAAAGGTTGTATAGATTTATTTATTTATTATTATTTTATTTTTCTGAAGTGAGAAGCGGGGAGGCAGAGACAGACTCCTGCATGTGCCTGACCAGGATTCACCCGGAATGCCCACTAGGGGGCGATGCTTTGCCTATCTGGGGTGTTGCTCTGTTGCAACTGGAGCCATTCTAGTGCCTGAGGCGGAGGCCATGGAGCCATCCTCTACCTCCAGGCCAACCTTGCTCCAATGGAGCCTTGGCTGCTGGAGGGGAAGAGAGAGACAGAGAGAAAGGAGAGGGGGAAGGGTGGAGAACCAAATGGGTGCTTCTCCTGTGTGCCCTGGCTGGGAATTGAACCTGGGACTTCCACACACCAGGCTGATGCTCTACCGTTGAGCCAACCGGCCAGGGCAGGTTGTATAGATTTTTTAATGGCCTCTGATGTACACTGCCAATTCTGCTCCAGAAAAGTCCTGATTTACATTCATACTAGCAATCTGCTGTCTTCCCTACACTAGAGATTATTATTATTATTTTTCATGGGGGAGTTCTTTGCAAATGTGATAGATACAAATTCAGTGTTTTTATCTCTCATTCATGAAAGTAAATTATGTTGAATATTTTTCATATTCATTCTGACAATAAACATGGGGTTAATTGCCTACCTCATACCTTTGTTGTCTAAACTGTCTTTTCTTTCTCTTTTGGAGTGGCATTTGGGGAGAGCTCTTTTTCTGTAAAGGATATTGATTCTTTGCCATCATGTTATTGATATTGTTGGCTGCCTTTGTTTAAGCTTTTTGATTGACATCCAAAAGTTGATCTTTTTTAGGTTGTAAAATTGAATTCTTTCCCTTTTTTCCCCCTGAAATAATCAGTTATTTATTAAGTGCCTACTTTGTACCCAACACTGAAACTTCCCTATTTTATAGATAAAAGAGAGGTTAAGTAAGTTGTTCAAAGTCACTCAGCATATATTTGTTGCATGAATAAATAAATGAATTAAGAGAAATGAAGTTTACTTATCCCTATAAAGTGGCAATTCAATTTTCTGTTCATACCCCAAAGGACACATGCTCGAAGCCTCTAAATCTCTCTGCAAACCGAGTGCTGGGAGGAAATAAGCCTGACATGTCTCCTTTAAATTACCCAACTTGGTGCCTTTCCTTCTAGACTAATAAACAATGTCATGTCCACTTGACTTCTCTTTGGAAAGGGAACTGCTTTCATCTTTTTTATTAGTAGGAGGCATTAGCAGCCAACATTCTAAAAAAAATTAACAGCCCTACACTATTTCTTTTTCTTTTTTACTTAGAGGCAGGGAGGCAGACAGACAGACTTCTGCATGCACCCTGACCAGGATCTACCAGGTAAGCCTTCTAAAGGGCAATGCTCTGCCTATCTGGGGCCGCTGCTCGTTGCTCAGCAACCCAGCATCTGAGGTGAGGTCATGGAGCCACCCTTAGCACCTGGGGCCAACTTACTCGAATAAGCCATGGCTGCAGGAGGGGAAGAGAGAAAGAGAGAGAGAGAGAAGGGCTAGGGGTTGAGGAGTAGATGGTTGTTTCTACTGTGTGCCCTGACCACATATCAAACCTGGGACTTCCACATGCCAGGCTGATGCTCTACCGTAGCCAGAACCAACTTTTTTTTTCCTTTTTATAGACCTACACTATTAATACCCAAGAAGTGGCCCCTGGACCACCAGCAGCAGCAGCTGGGCCACTCCCAGACCACCTGAGTCAGAGTCTGCACGTACATAAAGCCTCCAGGTGATTCTTATGCACATCTGAAACTGAGAAGCCCCAATTTTAAATTAAAATTTTTTTGAAACATCAGCTCCAAACAAAGCTATGTGCTTATTGTAAATGAAAAAGGTTAAAGAATATGATGAGTTCCCCCATAAACTGTGGAATTTGTGGGTAAGTCTTAATTTGTGTGTCTCCCACCCCCATATAGCACAAGGAGCACTGAGAACTCAAATATTAGCTGTATCTGTCTTGGCTGACCAGGATCTGGTACAAAGGGAATGAGTTTAAATAATCTCTCTCTCTCTCTTTTTTTTTTTAAAGATTTTATTTATTCATTATAGAGAGGGGAGAGAGAGGGGGAGAGAGAGAGAGAGAGAGAGAGAGAGAAGGGGGGAGGAGCTGAAAGCATCAACTCCCATATGTGCCTTGACCAGGCAAGCCCAGGGTTTTGAACTGGCAACCTCAGCGTTCCAGGTCGACGCTTTATCCACTGCGCCACTACAGGTCTCTTTTTTTGCAAGAGAGAAGAAAAGAGAGGGGCAGATAGGGACAGACAGACAGGAAGGGAGAGATAAGAAGCATCAATTCTTCATTGCAGCACCTTAGTTGTTCATTGATTGCTTTCTCATACGTGCCTTGACCAGGGTCTTCAGCAGAGCGAGTGATCCCTTGCTCAAGCCAGCAACCTTGGGCTCAAGCCAGCGACCATGGGGTCATGTCTATGATCCCATATTCAAGCCAGTGACTTCAGGGTTTTGAGCCTGGGTCCTCTGCGTCCCAAGCCAACACTATATACACTGTGCCCCCACCTGGTCAGGCTGAGTTGAACTCTTAACAGGCCAGTTAAGTGCTCTGTCAAGAAAACAGCTGGCTGGGTGAAGGCTAGAAGGAGGTATTTACATAATAAAGAACAAAAATACAGTTTGCTTCACTAATAATCACTGTTTCTGAAAAACAGGATTAGTGCTTCAAGTCCTAGAGAAAATGGAGAAATCCATTTTCTTACCTAAAAGGTAATAAATACTTACTTTCCCCCCGCCATATGCTTCAGGAATCATGAGAAGTGATTTACATCCTATTGATAACTCCCAGCAAGTCTTTGTGGCAAAGATTTCTCACGCCCATTTTGCAGATGAGGAAACTAAGACTCAAGTCTGAGAGAGAGGACCAAAGACCACTTTCAGGTCTGTTTGACAGTAAAACATAGGGTTTTGGACAAGTCACTGGGGAGCGTGCACTCTGTGGCCTGGCCATGTCAGAACACACTAGGCCTGCGGTGTGAGAAGTGGCTATCTCACCTGGACAAGTACTTTGCCTAAAAAACAGCTTCGCCTGACCAGGCGGTGGCGCAGTGGATAGAGCATCGGACTGAGATGCAGAGGACCCAGGTTCGAGACACTGAGGTCGCCAGCTTGAGCGCTGGCTCATCTGGTTTGAGCAAAGCTCACCGGCTTGGACCCAAGGTCTCTGGCTAGAGCAAGGGGTTACTCAGTCTGCTGTAGCCCCACGGTCAAGACACATAGGAGAAAGCAATGAATGAACAACTAAGCTGTTGCAATACGCAACGAAAAACTAGTGATTGATGCTTCTCATCTCTCCGTTCCTGTCTGTCTATCCCTCTCTGACTTTCTCTCTGTCTCTGTAAAAAAACAACAACACAGCTTCAATGAGGTATAACCTACATAATGTAAAATTTACATGTAATTTTTATAATGGTAAAGCAAGTGAACACTCAAGGAAATAGAGAAGTTCTTTCCCCTCTGAAAGGAAAGCCAAAGACCGGGGGAGCCCTGATGAGCAGGTTTCCAGGAAGCCCCTGGAGTCAGGAATGCCTACCTTGGATTCCATATAGCCGGTTGAGGCGCGACCGCCGGGCCTCATCGGTGTAGGGGACAGCGAGCCAGGGCATCTCACTGAAGTACTGTTTGAATGAGTCCTCTGACCTACAGAAATATGCATGGGAACAAGGCTCTATTACCACCAAATGCACCTCCACTGGGTCCTTCCCACCAAGTCACGCCCAGAACTCTACAGATGCAGAGGCGGCTGATCATTGTGTTCAGACACAGCAGGGGGTCATTCTGCCTAGCCTGGTATATACTAGGAAGCAACTGCTCCACACAACACATAAATACCAAACTAAAATGCCAGGCCGTTTCAATAGCTCATCCCCTGTATCCTACTAGTTTAATTCATGCCCAACTTTTCATTTTTCAACACAGACAGCTCTTACTTTTATAAGAAGCCTGGAGGTTCAGACACCATATTCCCTGTGACACTTTTACTTTGTGTACAAACAGTGGTGTGGACAGAACCACACTTTTAACAAATCCTAAACTATGTTTCCACATATAAGAAATTCCAGGAATGACAAATCTAGTCAAGTGATAGGAAACAGATCAGGGGTTCCTTTAAACTGGGGTTTAGGCGTGAGAGCTGATGGAGGCGAGGCATGAGGGAGTCTTCTGAGTGATGAAAATGGTCTCTATCTTAATTGTGACGCTTACATAGGTATGTACAGTACACTTATCAAAATTCATTGAACTACACACTTAAAATGTATGCATTTCAAAAAATAATAAAATTTATGCATTTCACTATATGTCAATTATACTTCAATAGAGTCGATATATATTTTAAAGCTTTAAGAGAGTGATTGCTCCGCCTGGCATGCCTTTAAGCTTGCCCCCACGCACAGCACTGAGAGGGGGAGCTGCAGAGCAGCGGGCGGGCCCACCGGCCACTAAACCAAGCATGAAATAGACATCAAGGCCGCAGCAGCGCACACCATGCTCTCAGTGTGCTGGCATCTCAGAGAGCCCTTTGGACCAGGAGTTGACGAGACAGAAGCACCTGGTGGCTCGGTCTGAACGGGGGCAGGACTTCTGTGACTCAGGAAGGTCACTGATGAGTAAAAGCCAGCGATAGGGCATAAAGCAGAGGAAACCGAGGCTAAAAGAATCTGACATACTCCAGGAAAAAGGTCTGTCTGCCCTTCTGGTTTTTGTGATAGCCCCCAGATAAAGTCCGGGGCCAGAGCTAAGGAAAATGACTACACAGGCATCTAAGGCAGACATCTCAGTCCATCCATCTCTGGCTCTTTTCTTTCCATCCTTCCCCCTCCATAGCCTTTCTCCATAATCCAAAAATTGAACCGATCAGGAAAATGCATCCTAATCTCAAATGACTCAGGCCTGAATTAGGACATATCTCCATATTTACAGCCAGAACAAAGTTTCTCAGCTTCCCTTCAGACAATGCTAAGAGTAAATGTGAAATGCATCTGTCCCTCTGCCACTAATCCCCACCCAGTCTCGGAACTCTACTACAGAAGTGAGAGTGTAAGGTGAGAGAAAGGCATGTTAACCACCTGCAGAAAGGCTGTGCTGCCCTACCCCCCCCCCCACCACCTGTGCACATTACCTGTCTGCACTAACAAAGATGATCTCAAATTTCTGGCCCGCCTCCTTGATCTTCCGGTAGGATTCTACCAGGACCCTGGTGAGGCTTCGGCAGGGGGGACACTGAAAGACAAGAATGGTTCCGGCAGTGTGACTTTGCACCTTCGACATCCCCTTTCCCAGCCACTTGCCATCAGAAGCCAGGCAAGCAAGAACCAAGTAGAACTGGGCTGGCAAAACCTGGTTCATAAAAGAAGCAGGAACAAACATGCCTCTCCTAATGCCAAGCATCCTACATGGCCTCCTCCCCACCCCTCACAGCAGGCCAGCAGGCAGCAGTTAAACCAAACCCCTCAGGGACCATTAGAAGCCTCATCCGAGTGGGTTAAGAAAGCTATCCTTTTAGACCAGTCAAAAGAAGTCATTTTCTTGCTGTTATCATTCATAAGAATAAGCACTTATTGCACATCAATAATGCATTGGGTACAGAAGAAAGGAAGACCGCCAGGAAATTATGCCCAAGCAGTCACACCTCCAGAAGCCCCTCACAGCTGGCCTTGGTGGTGACAGCGCTGCTTCCTTCTGTCTGGGCTAAAGAGGGACCAAACACTCACCCAGTGTGCAGAGAAATAGACTCCCACGTGAGACCCCTCCAGGCTGCTGCTCTCCAGGTTCTGCCCATTATTTCTAAGCAAGGGCCCTGCAATGACTTCCCTGAAGGGTTTAGGTCCCCAAGGGAATTCCAAACCTGAAACAGGCAACAGATGGTGAACAGGTTAAGAATCTTCAGTGTGGCCTCTGACCCAAGAGGCCTCAGAGCTCAGAGCATGACAACCTCACCATCAAATAGTATTTGTTAACATACCCACAGGACCTGCAGCTAAAAACACAGGAACAAAAAGCACCTGACAGAGCAGCCCTACCTATCCTCAAGGCAATGGTTCCACACTTGCATGATCACAGGGACCATTTCCTGAGGGATTTTTGAAGAATTTGGAAGCCCAGGTCATACCCCAAGTCCCAGCATCCAGGGCTGAAGCTTATGTACAAAAAACATAAGACAGACTCCCCAGGTAACTCTGATCATGGGCCAGGCCGGGGGAGCACTGCTTCAGGTATTAAACATCTGTAAATTTCTTTAGTTCTAACCCTGGAATCTCAGTGACCCTCAACTCTGACATATTTCAGAATCTGCTTGGGCATTTTAAAATATGATACTCCCGACTGGCCTGTGGTGGTGCAGTGGACAGAGCATCAATCTGGAGTGCTGAGGTCGCCAGGTTGAAACCCTTGGCATGCCCTGTCAAGGCACATATATGACAAGCAACAAGCAAGCAATGAATATCTAAAGTGAAACAACTATGAGTTGATTCTTCTCGCTCACACCCCCTCCTCTCTCTGTTAAATCAATCAATAAAATATATATTTTTTAATCATAAAAAAAAAAAAAAAAAAAAAAAAGAGCCTGACCTGTGGCACAGAGGATAAAACACTGACCTGGAATGTTGAGGTTGCAGGTTGGAAACCCTGGGCTTGCCCAGTCAAGGCACATACAGGAAGCAACTACTACGAGTTGATGCTTCCTGCTCTTCCCCCCCCCCCTTCTCTCTCGCTCCCCTCTCTCTAAAATGAATAAATAAAATTAAAAAAAAAAAGATTCTCCTGATGCTTCCCGCTTTCCTCCTCTTTCTTTCTCTCTCCTCTCTCTAAAAACAATAAAATCTTTTACAACAAAATGCTGTGTCTTCCTAAGCTGTTCTCTTAAAAAAATTTTAAGTAAATAAAATATCATGCGCCACCCCCCCCCCACCCCAGCCCCCGCCTTCCCGAATTTCTGGTTCAGATAGTCTGGGCTGGGGCCCAGGGAACCAAGTGAGATAAGAATTTAGGTCTAGGGAAAGGAAAGAGTAAAACTCACACAACCCAGATGGTCTTCATTCTCATGACACTTAAGTCCCAGGCAGGAAGAGCAAATAATATGCTCTCAGCTCAACAGACACAGTGTTTTCTCAGAGGGTGGTCCATGGACCACTGCCTCAAAATCGCCTGGGGTGAGGAGAGAATGGGGCGGAGGGAGAAGCACAGACGGAGGAAAACGCAGGTGGCCAAGCCCATCCTGAACAAATGGATCCAAAAATATGGGGGCTGGGGGAGGGAGGAAATGGGCATTTTAACAAGCTTCACGGGTGTGTGTGCATTTAAATTTGAGAAGGTACAAACTTGGTTCTCTCATGCCTTAGTTTTCACTGAGGGCCATTCTTTGGAGCAGGTGAAACTTTCATTGGGAAAATTTGTGACCAGGCTTGAATCCTCTAGCTGGATCAGAAAGTGAGGGAGAAAGCTCTCAGGACCCTTTTATGACGCCAGCTCCAGGGGAGCCTTCCCAATGCATGGCCATCTACCCCGTGGCCAGCAAGACCAAGGCCTGCAGGACTTGGGCAGCACCAAGAAATGAGGTGCACTCTCCACTGAGACCAGAAGAGCAACAGAGCCTGTGACTCTGCTACAGTAATATTTAAAAAAAAAAAATCACTTAGCGTTCCTTTCATTGTGAAGGTGGCAGCTGCCATGGAAACAGCACCAGCCGTCTCTGAGCTCTGGCTGCTTCTCAAAAGCCTCCTCAACCCTCAAAGCTGAACTTCCTCTCTCAGATTCCATCTCCTTCAGTCTATGAATTAAAGCTCCCAGGGGGGACATTCTGATCCCTTTAAAAATCTTAACCATGACCTGGAGAATACTATAATTTCATCAAGACAATATTCTTTAGCCAAATAAACCCACTTAGATACACAGTTGACCCTTGAACAACATGGGTGAACTGCTTGGATCCATTATACACAGATTTTTTTTAACCAACAGTTAGATAAATTGTGCGGCCTAAAACTGATGATGTCAACCTACAGTATTGATAAAAACACACAGTACTATAAATATATTTGTTTCCTTATGATTTTCTTCACATAATTTTCTTTTCTCTAGCTTATTGTAAGAACACAGTATATGATATATTAAACATATAAAATATGTGTCAATTGATTGTTTAACACATTGTTGTCATCAGTAAGGTTCCCATTAACGGTAGGTTATTAGTAGTTAAGTTTGGGGGGGAGTCAAAGTTATATGTGGATCAGTGCCCCTAACACCCATGTTGTACAAGGGTCAACTGTATTCAGTTTTTACATTCTCTGGCAATAGAGGAACAGGTCAGCAGAGGGACAGAGAGAGAGTTCAGGCTGGATATACCAAGGTCTCACCTTCTGGATCATCACGGATCACCAGCAGCCCATTCCTGCACACGACCTTTCCGGTGGTGGCATCCAGGAATATTAGCGATGGAATGTTGGAAATTCGATATTTGTTCCAAAGTTTAAGCTGTAAGAAGAATAGTTAAAGAAAGTGGTTAAGTTCAAACTAGATCAACTGCAGAGCTCTTTTGAAAACCCCAGGCCGGAGGGGTAGGTGGGCTGGAAAACGCTAACGTACAGATAAGTGAGGAACTGATGGAAAGCAGGGCTGGCTGGACAGACAGACAGGGGAAGCCGCAGCCGCCCTCGCCCTGCAGTCTGTGACAGTGCAGAGACCCAGTGTCTGATCCCCACCCAGGCTCGAGTCATGGCGGAGGCTGAGGACGGACGGATGACACTCATTCTAGGACAACTCTTCTCTCCCATCTCGCCCCAGGCACTTTCTCTATCTAATAAGCATAAAGATGAAGGATTATGTATTTTTTTGAACACAATCAGACCCAGTAAGTAGTTAAAGCAAAAAAGGAGGCTCTTTACTGGTGCCTTTCTACCTAAGCAGCAGGCTGGAGCTCCCCTGCTCTGTGTCCCCTGAGCCCTAAGGGAGAAGGGACAAGGGTATCCAACAGAAGACAAATAGTTAAAATCTGCCCCTCTCATCGCTTCATCAGGTCCCTGAAACATTGGCAGTCATTGCAAGCATGTGCCATTCAGCCAGCAAACACCAGGGAAGCAACATTCTGGGCCAGCCCCAACCAACTCTCGGTGCCACTCAAAACAACCCACAATCTGTTGGCAGGTTCTTGAGATTGACTGTACACACTGTCAGAGGCCAGGGTCTAAGTGGGGTGAGGTCAAGGAAATGTAAAGGCAACAGCCCAGACACAGGAACAGGTATGTGTGGGTTTCGTTTGCTTTGCACTCAGCCATCCGGGTGAACACTGCTCAGGTGAGCCACTAGGTGCTTGGGAACTTAACTGCCAAGCCCAGAAAACAACATAATTTAATGAAATGTCGAGTTACCTATGCACCTCTAGGAAAGAAAGAAACAAGGGGAAACTGAAGAATGGCCCATCAGTGATTCAGCTGCGAGCCTTTCTTCTGGAGTCCCGGCGCAGACAGGAGAGCTGGCCACCGGGGCATGGCAGAATGGGCACAAATATGTCTAAGGAAACAGGCATAGAAGTCCAGCTGCATAAAGCAGAAGGGAAGGCACGTGTGGCTGTGATAATTATTATTTCAATTCAAACCCAGGCAGCGAGGGAGTTGGTCAGGGTATCTGCCAAGAAATGTTCGGCTTCCCCTGCTGTAGAGACCCGGGTCTTGGCAGGAAGGGTTGTGGGACCCCCACCTCGAACTGGGTGGGCCCCGCCTTTCATGCTGCATGTTCTTCCCTGGCCTCGTGTTTCCAATGGGCTCCCCAAGCCAGCCCAGGACCTCAGACTGAGAGTGATTCTGCACATTTAGTTTCCAATGGCCAAGACTGCATCATCCCAGGGAAACCTGCTCCAGGATCCAGATTAAACATTCCTATAAGAAGAGGCTCAACAACAAAACAGGACCCTCTGCTGACAAGATCAGCTTCACAAACTGGCTGGTGCAAAGATCCAGCCAGGTTAATTTTTTTATTTTAAAGGAGAAAAAAAAGAAGATTAAGATGATTAAATTTTTCTGGCTCAAAAGTAATTACCAGGGGAATAAAGTAATTATTAGAAAATATAGGAACCATAGCACATCATAAAAATTGAGGTAAAACTCACCCATGACTCACCACTTATGAATGCTTAGATGGATTTTTATTCTCATCAGTGGCAAATGAAAGTGCCCATTTCTTAGCACCCTCACTAGTATTATCACCAACATTAGTTTTTCCAATTTAATAGAAAAAAATAAAACCTCATTTTTGTTGCTTATTTTTTACCTGTTGATAATTAGGCATATATATGCATATAACTGTTATAAATAGACTGTTTTTCCCAGTATGTTTTGTAACTGATAAGTGCTGAAATTCATTCAGCAGATATTAACTGAGCACCTACAATGTGCCACCCCTGTTCCAAGCACAAGGGATACAAGAAAGAACAAGGCAGATGAAGCCACTGCCTTTGCAGAGCCTCTAAAAGAACCTGAATGGAAAAACAATTTCAGACACTTGTAATTGATGAGAGTTAAATAAAGGAGGGTAAGAACAAAGCTTGCAGGGGGTTGGCAGTGATATGGACTTTCGAGAGTTACCAGGGAAGGCAGCTTTGAAGAAATGACGTTTGAACACAAGACCCCAGTAATGAGTGAGCCACATGCACATCAAGGAAAGCCACCTGAGGCCCAGGGAAGCTGCGTAGAGACCAGGAGGCTAACTGGGGAAGGCTAGGGTGGACAGAGCCAGATAGAGCCGGGGAGGAGCAGTCAAAGACAATCATGAACCAGATCTTTAAGGCCCTGAAGACGTAAAAATTATGAAATTTTATTCTAAGTAAAATAGGTTTAGGTTAAGTATCAGGCCCAGCATGTGGATATCTCATGTTCAATTCCTGGTCAGGGCACAGAGGAAAAGCGCCCATCTGCTTCTCCACCCCTCGCCCTCTTGCTTCTCTCTCTCTCTTTCTTTCCCTCTTCCCCTCCTGCAGCCATGGCTCGAATGGAGCAAGTTGGCCCCAGGTGCTGAAGATGGCTCCATGGCCTCTGCCTCAGGCGCCAAGAAGAGCTCAGTAGCTGAGCAGCTGTGCATCACCCCCTGGTGGTTTGCCAGGTGGATTCTGGTCGGGGCACATGTGGGAGTCTGTCTCTCTGCCTCCTGTCCTCTTACTGAATTGAAAAAAAAAATAAGTTGAGGTTAGCAGAGAAGTGGTATGATCTGATTTACATTTTAACTTTAAAAAGATTTTATTTATTCATTTTTACAGAGAGAGGAGAGAGAGAAAGAAAAAGAGAGAGAAGAGGGGAGGAGCAGGAAGTATCAACTCCCATATATGCCTTGAGCAGGCAAGCCCAGAGTTTTTGTTTGTTTGTTTGTTTTTTTCTGAAGTTGGAAACGGGGAGGCAGTCAGACAGACTCCCGCATGCGCTCGACCAGGATCCACCCGGCATGCCCACCAGGGGGTGATGCTCTGCCCATCTGGAGCATTGCTCTGCCACAATCAGAGCCATTCTAGCGCCTGAGGCAGAGTCCACAGAGCCATCCTCAGTGCCCGGGCGAACTTTGCTCCAATGGAGCCTTGGCTGCGGGAGGGGAAGAGAGAGATAGAGAGGAAGGAGAGGGGGAGGGATGGATAAGCAGATGGGTGCTTCTCCTGTGTGCTCTGGCCGGGAATCGAACCCGGGACTCCTGCACGCCAGGCCGACGCTCTACCACTGAGCCAACCGGCCAGGGCAAGCCCAGGGTTTTGAACTGGCAACCTCAGGGCTCCAGGTTGACATTCTATACACTGCGCCACCACAGGTCAGACTTGATTTACATTTGAAAAGGTCCCTTTGGCTGTTGTGAAGGAACACACTGCAGGGAAGACAAATGGGAGGCAAGAGACCAATCTGGAGGCTACTGAAGACAGCTCAGGCATTGAGAGCAGTGGCAAGGATTTGGGTTGTAGCAGCAGTGGCAGTAAGGCCGTGCTGTATTTTGAAGGCAGTCAATAGAGTAGGTCAATAAATTGAATGTCAAGGGGTGATGGCAAGAAAAAAGATCAAGGATGTATTGTGGTTTTAGGGATTGAACAAAAGTGTGTCAAGGGTCTGTTTAAGCTAAATGAGGAGCAATGGAGGAGGAGGAAGTTTGAGAGGGAAAAAAGATCAAGATTGGACAGGTCAAATTTGAGTTGCCTATTACATGTGCAAGTGGAGATTTCAAAGCAGGCACCTGGATTTACAAATCTAGACTTGCTGGGGGAGGGTGGCCTGAGATGTAAATCAGGGATCATCAGTGCCTAGATGCTGTACAGGGTCACAGGCCTGGATGAGGTCATCCAAGGAGAGAATACAGCTATAGAAGAAAAGAGACCCTAGGGTAGAGCCAGGGACCACCCACACAGGGGACTGAGGAGTGTTGAGTGACAGAGGATGAAAACGAGGAGACATTGATATCACAAAAGGCAGGTGAAGAAAGTGTTTTGGAGTAGGCAACTGTGTCAAATCCGCTGAGATGATGAATAAAATGAAAATTGACCAGTGAACAGGCAACTAAGATCTCATAAGACCTTAACAGAGTCAGAGAGGAGTCAGTCAAGTAGTGAAGCTGAAAGACAGACTGCAGTGGAAAGAGGGGGGATGGGGACGTAGCTCTGCCCAGCACACATGCCTAATGTGGGCCTGGGACCCAGCCAAACTCGAGTCCCCTTGACAATGTGCGAAATATTTAGAAGAAAATAATAAAATGGAGAAAGGTTCTTATTGGGCAAATGAGTTGGTAAAACATAATTTTTGAATTTGCTTTTATTGTTAAAAAATGGCACTGGGCAGCCCCAGGTATGTGATCTGTGAAATTGCTCATTACTTTCCTATTGGGAAAAGCCATTGTTATGCCAATGTGTGCGGAAGGAGAGGTTTTGGCTTCAGGAAAGTTTTAAAAGGAAGGAGAAGGAGAAAGGGGGAAGCCATTTTTGCAGAGTGAGAGCAGAGAGGATGCAGAGTGCAGAGAAAGAAGCCAAGATGGCAGGGAAAGGGAGAGAGGCCAGTTTTGCAGAGAAAGAAGCCATGTTGGCAGAGCGGATGCAGATGGGAACCAGAGGTGAGGAGCTATTGCAAACTCAGCTGAGACTAGTGGGCCATTGATTCTAGGAAAAACTGGAGAAGATTCTCCTGGTTGTGGGACCGGAGAATGGGTCAGTAGCTTTGTGAGCTCTGAGTGAAAGGGAAGTGTTTTCCCTGTGTGTTTGCTTGCTGGCCGGTGTGAGTCTTGAATAAAGAAATGGCTCACTAATTTTTGGCTTCACTGTTTCTTTACTGTCTGTACGAATCTAATGGGAACCTGCATGTGCATGGCCATGACAGCAGTGACTACTGGCCATACAGTTATAAGAAGAGAAAAAGAAAATGGCAGCTAAAGAGCTGAGTTGGACTATAGACCATTCTCTTTAAGAGTTTTGTTATTAAAGGGAGCAGAGAAATGGGATTGTAGCTTGAAAAACACAATGAAGTCAGAGGGAGGATTTTTTTTTTTTTAAAGTAAGAAGAGGGAAATAGATTCCGCATGAACCCTGACAAAGATCCACCCGGCAATGCCATCTAAGGCCCATGCTCTGTCCATCTGGGGCTGCTCTCAACCAAGCTATTTTTAGCGCCTGAGGTGGAGGCTCAACAGGAGCCATACTCAGCACCGGGGGCTGATGTGCTTGAATCAATCAAGCCACGGCTATGGGAGAGGGAGAGAAAGAGAGAGAGAGAGAAAGAGAGAGAGAGAGAGAGAAAGAAAGAGAGAGAAGGGGGAAGAGAAGGGAGAGGGGGTGAGAAGCAGATGGTTGCCTTTCCTGTGTGGCCTGACTGGGAATAGAACCCAGAACTGCTAAACACTGGGTCAATGCTGTACCACTGAGTCAACTGGCTAGGCCAGAGGAAGAATATTTTAAAGATGAGGTCAGAGGGAGTATATTTTAATTTTTTTTATTAATTTTTAAAATTAATTTTTAGAGAGGAGAGAGAGAGTGTGTGTGTGTGTGTGTGTGTGTGTGAGAGAGAGAGAGAGAGAGAGAGAGAAGGGGGAGGGAGGAGCAGGAAGCATCAACTCCCATATGTGCCTTGACCAGGCAAGCCCAGGGTTTTGAACCGGCGACCTCAGCGTTTCCAGGTCGACGCTTTATCCATTGCGCCACCACAGGTCAGGCCAGAGGGAGAATATTTTAAAGATGGGAGATATTATAACATACACTGCTGGGGATAATCCAGAAAAGAGAGAAAAAAAATTGACAAAAAAGGAAAAATGCAAGAACAAAATACTTGAATAGGCAAAAGAACGAGATCTAGGCCATGAATGAAAAGGTGGAGTTGTAAAAACAGCTAATTTTAAAATATATATATATATTCTTACTTCAAAATAGATTTTCAGTCTGAAGAGAAAACCACACTATTTGCAAGAAAGAGATGACTTTATCTTATTTTTTCAACAGTTATACCACTTATTATTGACTGTAACTGCCAGAATCATATTTAAGAGAAAGCATCCTGACCACACTGGACACATACCTGACATATTTCACTATCATATGTAATATTAGCCACTGGTTTGAGACAGATATTCTTTAACATGTTAAACAATATAGTCTTTCCTGATTATTATTCAGTCTTTAAGAGGGAGGAAATTCTGTAATACACTACAACATGGATGACCTTTGAAAACATTATGCTAAGTAAAAGATGGTCAGTCGTAAAAAGATAAATACTGCATAATTCTACCTATATGAGGTACTGAGAGCAGTCTAAAGACAGAAATTGTAATGGGAGGTTGCCAGGGGCTGCGGAAATGGGAAAATAAGGGATTATTGTTTAACAAGTATAACCAGAGTTTCCATTTTACGAAATAAAAAGAATTACGGAGATAGATGGCTGCATAACAATGTTGTATTCAATACCAGTGAACTGTACACTTAAATATGGTTAAGATGGTAAATTTTATTATAATAAAAAATCACCTTCTATAACTTAAAAAAAAAATTTTCTATTGACTTAAGAGAGAGAGAGAGAGAGAGAAAGGGAAGAAAGAAAGAGAGAGAGAGAGAGAGAAAGCCTCAACTTGTTGTTCTACTTAATTGTTCCATTTAATTGTACATTCATTGATTGCTTCTCATATATGCCCTGACAGGGGTTGAACCCACGACCTCTGGCACGCTAGGCTGATGCTTTATCCAGTGAGAACCCAGCCAGGGCATCCTTCCATAACTTTTTGACCAAATGCTTTATCAGGAATGGATGGTTACTTTACGGTTATTCCTTTGACCTGTTGTGGTATATAGCATCTCATAACAAGACTTTTTTTGGACAAGTAGACTGTTTCCTAAAGTAAACTGCAGCCTATGAGCCTTAACTATAAGGATGACAGATGCAATATGATTAGACTGAGCAGTTTGATGTAAGCACCCATATTACACTTGAAATGTAAGCATATGATTGGCTCTTGGATAGATCTTTTATTTTTTTAATTAAAAGAAATTTTTTTTAGAGAGAGCAAGAGACAGATAGGGACAGACAGGAAGGGAGAGAAATGAGAAGCATAAGTTCTTTATTGCAACACCTTAGTTGCTCATTGATTGCTTTCGCATATGTGCCTTGATGGGGGGGGGGCTACAGAAGAGCCAGTGACCCCTTGCTCAAGCCAGTGACCTTAGGCTCAAGCCAGTAACCTTGGGTTTCAAGCCAGCAACCTTTGGGCTCAAGCCAGTGGCCATGGGGTCATGTCCAGGATCCCATGCTGAAGCCAGTGACCCTGTGCTCAAGCCGGTGACCTCAGGGTTTCAAACCTGGGTCTTCAGCATCCCAAGTTCACACTTTATCCACTATCACCGCCTGGTCAGGCTAGATCTTTTATTTTATTTAATAGTAGGTTTTGGAACCTGGGCAACCTAGTACCTAAATGCTTGGCCACTCAGCATGAGTCAGGACTTTCCTCTCACCCGCACAAGACATAAAGGAGGCCCTGAAGAAGGCTAAACTGTTTGGGACAGCCTGAGGGCATCTGTCTATTTGCTTTAAAGACTCCCCCCTTGATGGATAAGGAAATACTCTTTTTTTTCCTAGGTTCCTCAGTGTAGGCAGAAGGACTATACCATGTCCCCTTGCTCCACCCTAAATCACAACAGATAATTCTTTTCTCTGAGTATCCTCCTTGGAGAGGGAAGAAACTGTAGCACCTATAACCCTTATCTTCTCTCCCTTCCTAGGAGTCCTCTCCATTTTTTCCCATTGGGAAAGACAGGAGGTCTTGGCTTATGTTTTATCCATGGTTGTTAAATCTTTTGTTTCCAAGTAAAGGTCCATTGGTTTAGTTAAAAAAAAAAAAATTAAGCTTCTAGACTTACATTTGGCACTGAAAAGTTGATTCTTTTGTAGACTAACACGTCATCATGGTCTAATTTTATGATAGTGATATGTTTAGGAACTTATGTCATTCACCAATGATTTGTAGATCTGAATGAGAGTGTTTTTCTCAGGTTGTAGCATCATAGTCACTCTGCTCTGAAACAGTACAGAAGGCATAGGAATTGATCATTCCAAACATGTCAACTATGATACCCAAATCAGAAAGTGAACTTTCTGTTAGAAAAGTCATAGAGGTTGGCTTTGATACTGGTTTTCTTATTCTGACTGGAAATAAGAAATTCTTGAGTTTAAAGAAATGATCACCAAGATTCACTTCTGTGCCTTTTCAAGTATGTGTGACATCTAAAGCCCACTTAAGGTTTTCAAAAAGACCTCTTAAAAAAGGGGGTCATTTTGCCTGACCAAGTGGTGGCGCAGTGGATAGAGTGTTGGACTGGGACACAGAGGACCCAGGTTTGAAGCCCCGAGGCTGCCAGCTTGAGCACAGGCTCATCTGGTTTGAGCAAGTCTCACCAGCTTGAGCCCATGGTTGCTGGCTTGAGCAAGGGGTCACTCGGTCTGCTGTAGCCCCCTGGCCAAGGCACATATGAGAAATCAATGAACAACTAAGGAGCCATAACAAAGAATTGATGCTTCTCATCTCTCTTCCTTCCTGTCTGTCCCTATCTGTCCCTCTCTCTGTCTCTATCTCTGTCACATAAACATAAGAGTAGTTTCATAACTAATTTTGGGTCACAGGCGCTTTGGAGGATAAAAGATATAGATCCTTTCCCCAGAGAAAAATGCACATGCACAAAAATTTCTGTGTAATTTCACAGAGTTCATGAAACCCGTGAAGCCTGGCAGTGAACCTGTCTGATCCCATCCTTGTATGGACCCCAAGTAAAAACACTTTTGGCCCTGGCCGGATAGCACAGTTGGGTAGAGCACTGTCCCAAAGTGCAGAGGTTGCTGGTTTGAGCCACAGTCAGGATACATACAGGAACAGATTGATGTTTCTCTGTCTCTCTCTCTCTTCCTTCCTCTCTCTAAAAACAACAAAATAAACATTAAAAAAAGACCCCTTTGTCTCAAGAGTTCATTTTAGTGCATAGCTTGACCTTGATTAAACTGGGAGAGAGACATTACCCCTCCATCTTTATTCCTATTGTGAAAATTCCTCTAATAAAAAATCAGCATTTCTCCAAACTCAAGATGATGCAATAGTGAAGATGAATAGTGAAACTCATTCAACGTGATTATCTCCTGCAGTCTGGACCTCCCTTTGCCGATAAGATGGTAAAGGTCTGAACCACCCAGGACTGAGAGTACTAAATGCACTTACTTTTAAGGATCCCAAGAAATGAGTTCATATTTTCCCTTGGTACAATAGTAGAGCATTTAATCAAAGTCACATAAGTGCTGCCTCATGATCTTAAACTTCCTTCTTAGAAGAAGACATGGTAGCATAGAGAGAAAACAGAATTGAGAGACTTGGGTTTTCATCTTGATCCTGACATCTTACTGGATGTCAGTAGGTGACATGGTACCAGACCTTGGACAGGTCACACCTTCTCACCCAGCCCAGTAATACCCACATCACAGGGTAAATGTGGGACTTAAATGAGGTGATGTGTGTGGAGAGTCTCTGAAAACTACAGCATTATACACATGGGATTCGTTATTAATATCTGAATCAAATTTATGCTTTATTTTCCTCTTTTCTTGTCAGCATCCTCTTCAAAAAATATTTTCCTGTCAATTCTATTTTAAAGTGAACTCATCAACTGTATATAGTCAGTAGGCTATACATAAAACTCTGAAAACAGGATTTCCTCCTGTAAAAGCTGGCATTTTTCACCATAAGCACCTTCTACGATGCACACATGTATTTCCTGGCCAGTTTTATGAAGTCTGTTTGCCTTCCTCTTCTCCTCTCTCCCTCTCACCTCCCACTTTGGATTTCCAGATTTTAAAGGCACATCTGAAATATCTTTTTAAAAACTGCCTCTCTGGGTTTTACTTTTCTATTAAGAAGCCCCTAACACCACATGGGATTCTGACAGGAATTCCTACTTCGTTTCTTTGCCTTCTGGCTCGGATGGTTGCAGTGTGAAACACAGTCCAGTCCGTCTCAAACGGGCCTGGAAGGAGGAGGTGCTGCGCCAGGCCGTTCCTATCGCACAGCCCACGAGCTAGGAGACTGGACAGAGAGCAAGAGCGCACGGTCCCTCACCTGGGGACGCTGGCATTGCTGCAGCTGCAGAAGATCGAATGACCTTCACATCCAATGCCTGCTCTCCCTCCACGACTGTCCTGGCATAAAAGCCTACCTGCAGGTCATTTTGATGACACGTTGGACTGGCTAAATGACCTTCTTGCATAGCTGCTCAGAGACCAGATGACTGGAATAGAATAGGTTGCAGCAAAACCCCAAAGCCTTGAAATCGAAGTGTTTATAATTAGTTCGCCAAATTCAAAAGCAAAGCAACAAAAGATGAAATAGACCAGAGAGAGAGAGAGAGAAAGAGACAAGATATTAGTTCAATGTGGCAAAAATAAAAAAGGATAACAAAATGAGCTATTGGGTTACTCGAAAGTTCCCATTTCTCAGCCTGGTGCTGATTCTGCTTAGCAATTCCAAGGTTGTGGTGGAAGCTCTATCATCCTGGAATGCTGGACAGAAATATTTTTACAGTGACCCACGAAACAATGAGGCAAACGTCAGAAGAGACAGGCTGGGGAACCGGTGGACTACAAACACGCAAACTCAAAAGCCGACCTCATCTGAAACTGGTGGGATTACTCAGCACCCACAGATGCCGCAGGGAAAGGCGAACGGGCGATTTCCGAGAAGCCCCAGCTCTGGGGGCTGATGTGGAATCCGCCTCTCATTCTGAGGACTGGGCCCTTGCACTTGATGGGGCGGGGGGGGGGGGGGGGGGGGGGGCTAAGTTTTTATTTCTCAACATCAACAGCTGCTGCAAATCCGTGGGATCAAGCCAAAGCTAACACAGATGCAGGATTAATCTACCTTGGCAAGGTCTGCTGAAGCCTTCGCAGGCAAACTTCACTCCTGCCCTTCCGCACATGCTGACCACAGTCAACACCATCCTTCCTGTGAGCAGCTTTCGAAAACATCCTTAAAAGTGTCCCCACCCTTCCTAAACAAACACGACCAAAGGCCATTATATATCTATATATAATGTGAAAGGAGAAACACTCCTCATTCCACCTTCCAATGTCAGGTGTCGGGTCTAATTCTGGCCACTTGCTAGAATTTGACCTCAGACAAGCGACCTAATTTCTCTCTTGGTTTTCTCATCTGTAAAATGGGATAACAGTGCACACACTTCATTGGGCTATTGTGAAGATTAGATGTGTGTCATACAGTGCTTAGAACAGAGCCTGGCATAGATTAGGTACTGTATTATGATTAGTTGCTATTATTAATGTCACTTTTGTTGTTGTTATCTAAGAACTATTCTAAATGCTCCTGCAGGAACTTGTCCTCCTATTCTCAGACCAAATCCTGCTTCTGAGGCATAATTTCCACTGTGTGCTTTGACCTGTGACTGAAATTTTACAGCCTGGTACAGCAGTTGGCCAAGTCCAGTACTTGGCACATGCTATGTGTTCAATAAATTACAGATGAACAAATGGAGGAAGGGAGAGAGGAAACACTGAACACATCAGCTAGACTGCAGACCTAGCTAGCAATCAAGTTCAGCTGTTTAAAGGGCTGTCTTGGCCTGACCTGTGGTGGTGCAGTGGATAAAGTGTCGACCTGGAATGCTGCCATCACCGGTTGGTTCAAGACCCCGGGATTGCCCGGTCAAGGCACATACGAGAAGCAAGGTGATGCTTCCTGTCCACCCCCTCATCCTTCCTCTCTCTCCCTCTCCTCTCTCTAAAATCAATAAATGAGGTTTTTTTTTCTGTGACAGAGAGTCAGAGAGAGGGACAGACAGACAGGAAGGGAGAGATGAGAAGCATCAATTCTTCGTTGCGGCACCTTAGTTGTTCATCGATTGCTTTCTTATATGTACCTTGACCGGGGGGCTACAGCAGACCAAGTGACCTCTTTTTTTTTTTTTTAACAGGGACAGAGAGAGATAGAGGGATAGATAGGGACAGACAGACGGGAATGGAGAGAGATGAGAAGCAATAGTCATCAGTTTTTCATTGCGACATCTCAGGTATTCATTGATTGCTTTCCCATATGTGCCTTGACCGCGGGCCTTCAGCAGACCAAGTAACCCCTTGCTTGAGCCAGCAACCTTGGGTCCAAGCTGGTGAGCTTTTTTTTTTTTTTGCTCAAGCCAGATGAGCCCGTGCTCAAGCTGGCAACCTCGGGGTCTCGAACTAGGGTCCTCTGCGTCCCAGTCCGAGGTCTATCATCACTGCGCCACCGCCTGGTCAGGCCCAAGTGACCTCTTGTTCGAGCCAGTGACCTTGGGCTCAAGCTGGTGAGCTTTGATCAAACCAGATGAGCCCACGCTCAAGCTGGCGACCTCGGGGTCTCAAACCTGGGTCCTCCACGTCCCAGTCCAACACTCTATTCACTGTGCCACCGCCTGGCCAGGCAATAATAAATTAAATCTTAAAAAAAAATAATAAAGGAAAAAAAAATAATAAAGGCCTGTCTTATGCCCAAGACTCCTCCTAGTTCCTTGGGATACCTGGGTGCCCAGAGGCTCTTTCAATTGCAGAATAAATTATCCAAAACAAGTGCTAGTGGAATTAGAGCTCTCCTCCCTTGATCTAACAATGCCTTTGATCCCTGCACCCTCCTCACCTTCCCATCTCTCCTTTGCCTGGAGCCCGACACAAAGAAAGAACCAGCATGTGAGACCAAAGAAAAGAGGCTGTGGGCTGGGCCAGGCCGGTCTGAACCATCACTAGCTTACGAGAAATCAAAGCCCTGCTGGTGGATTTGCAGTTATGAAACTAGTTTAACGATCAATTTTCCCTTTACTATAGCTAGTTCAGAAAGAAGACCTATGCCCGAAGGGTCACAGAGTGTAAAGTTTAGAAAATACCGTGTCTACTCTGCATCCTGCAGACAAAGGCACCAGGCATTAAACACACCACATGCCCTCCTTCTGGGTCCAACCCTGCTGCTTCAGGCTGTAGTAAAAGAAAAAGGAAAGGCTGGGTAGAAAGAACATTCAGAATGTATTCTTCATTTCCCTAAGTCTCAGAATAGTAAGTTTTCCCACCAATTTATAGCTGACCTCACTGGGCCATGCAACCCAACAGAGCTTTATTAGGTGTGACTGACATAAACATTACTCAATGGGCTGCCGGGAAATGAACAGGGAGTGATACTATGCCTGCCTTCAGAAACCTTACATTTTAGAGGCAGAAAGAGCTTAAAATAGTAAATGTGATGTTACATATATTTTCCCATGATAAATACAAAGTGCAGAAAGCCCATTTAGGGCAGTGGTTCCTGCATATGGTCCTCAAAATGCAAGAGGCATTTAACTATGGTGATCAGGACACCACTGCGCCACCAGTCCATGCCAGGGCTGGGACCCAGACCAATCCACACAAATAAATACAGAATTTTTTTTTTTTTTTTGGTATTTTTTAGAAGTTGGAAATGGGGAGGCAGTCAGACAGACTCCCGCATGCGCCCGACCGGGATCCACCTGGCATGCCCACCAAGGGGCGATGCTCTGCCCATCCGAGGCATAGCTCTGTTGCAACCAGAGCCATTCTAGCGCCTGAGGCAGAGGCCATGGGGCCATCCTCAGCGCCCGGGCCAACTTTGCTCCAATGGAGCCTTGGCTGAGGGAGAGAAAGAGAGAGATAGAGAGGAAAGAGAGGGGGAGGAGTGGAGAAGCAGATGGGCGCTTCTCCTGTGTGCCCTGGCCAGGAATCGAACCCGGGACTCCTGCATGCCAGGCCAATGCTCTACCACTGAGCAAACCGGCCAGGGCAATACAGAATATTTTACGAGAGACCTTCTGCCAGAACATAAGCAGAGCAACCCTGACAAAGGGAGGGGAGAGTGAGCAGTGGCTCTGGGTGGGCAGCATCTCCACTAGGTCATGGCAGAGTGAGAAGTCTCTCCTGCCCCAGCAGTGGCTCTGGGTGGGCAGCATCTCCACCAGGTCATGGCAGTGACTACACTTCCCAGACCAGCATCCGGTCCATGGTTCCTTCTTTCTCAAAATGGGGGAGGGGCAGAACTCAAGTAAGAAATGGTCACTAATTCTGACCACAACCACCAGAAACACAAGGGGTTGATGGTGACCTTACAGGTGGACATGAAAAGCTAAAGAATAAAAAGGTGGTGTTCCCCCTGGCTCGGAGGCCTGGCTCTCAGCACAGCCAGCGAGCTGCAGCTGTGTGATTCTGGTGATGCAGGCTACAGTGGGTTACTGGGGACCATGAGGGCTGAGCTCGGGCAAGAGGAGGCAGCGCACATGCCACCAGCAATCAGAAAAGGTGCCAGGGAAGCGGGCACACTTGGAGACACCAGAGGACTCCTCTTCCTCCATACTCCCTCCTTCTCAGGCGCTGCTCACCAGGCAAACTTTCCTCCAGAGAGCTGTACCTTCAGACCGGCCTTTAATCAACAACAGATGAATGAGATAAAACATGATGTCCACAAGTATAAAGACAAAATTGTAAATGTTTTCTTCTCGTCCTTTCAAAACTGCTGAAATGCAAAATAATTCCTAATCGCTGTAGTTCACTGCGGGCTTGGAGAGTCCAGTCCCCTGGCACTTGGAACCTGGTACCATCTGTAACACCAATGGCAGCGGTTCGCTGGCTATGCCATACAATTTCCTGCCCTAATGACTCAATAAGCCAGCAGATGAGCAGTTTGTTGGGAGTACAAAGCAACACATGGCCGTCAAGTTCTTTCTGGCTGACACCACAGATGGAGTAGGAGGCTGCTCAGTTTCCCTGTGCTGAAGCTCTCACAAGCTGACAGAGGGATTTCCTAAAGCTCCATCTGGTATAAAAACCTCTGCTGGGCAGAGTGGTTTGGAACAGCAAGGGGGTGGCTAGTAATGACAGACCAGGGCCAAACGGTACAAAGAACGAAGGATGAAAGAAGTGGCTCAAGTGTTGGTATAAGAGGGAGGAAAAGAAGCCAGAATTGGTCTGGAATCTGAGCGACCACATCCCAGCTCCAAAGGCAATCACTTGTGGTGGAGGATAGATAGGGTTTCTGAGGCTTTTGTCACTGTGGATCCCTCTGCTGATATTGTCAGGAAAGCATTCACATTTGCCTACATGCACTCTGGATGGAGTGTATTTTTACTTGAACACTGGGATCCTTAATCTGCCACCTCTTTGGAAAAATGTGTCAGCACACAGGTTCTACCCAGAATGTTATGTTCATACCAGTGAACATAACATAATTCTGAGCATCTGCACACCATATTTTTATAGGGCCCACAAGGGTAAAACACAACAATAAAGAAAAGAACCCTAGGAACAGGACGCTGTGAAAAGAAAAGTGCCGCTCTGTGCAGACCTGGGGATTCTGCTGCAGGAAGCTGCTTGTCAAGGCTGTTCTTCCTCTGTTGGAAGGTGGGTGCCATCAATCCACCCCAACCAATCCATCCCTCGTGGCTCAATATAACATGCAAAGTGATCAAATCTGGGAACTGGCCATAGCTGATGAAGGGACTTCGGAAAACAATATGCCAGCAAGATTTTGTTTTCGCCTGACCAGGCGGTGGCGCAGTGGATAGAGTGTCGGACTGGGATTTGGAGGACCCAGTTCGAGACTCCGAGGTCGCCAGCTTGAGCGCAGGCTCATCTGGTTTGAGCAAAGCTCACCAGCTTGGACCCAAGGTCGCTGGCTCGAGCAAGGGGTTACTCAGTCTGCTGAAGGCCCACGGTCAAGGCATATATGAGAAAGCAATCAATGAACAACTAAAGTGTTGCAACAAAAAACTGATGATTTGATGCTTCTCATCTCTCTCCGTTCCTGTCTGTCTGTCCCTATCTATCCCTCTTTCTTACTCTCTGTTTCTGTAAAAAAAAAAAAAAAAAAGATTTTGTTTTATTCTTTTAAATAATAATTTTAAAAATCCATACTAAGATGCCTTCTTATCTGAAAACAGACCTCTCCCCCAGAGACAATGTTAGCTCAGGCTCCTGAGGAAGGACAACAGGCCTGCCCCAGCCTCCTCAGTTCTGGGTGGGCTGACGAGTCATAACCTTGGAGCTCCAGGCTCTGCTTTTCTGCTCTCAAACTAAGCACTAGCCTGGACTTACTGCCCACAATAGAACCCCTAGGACCAGGTACCAGAGTAAAAAAACTCCAATGACCAAAAGGGGTAGATTTCATAATGTATGAAAACCAGGAAGTTTTAAGATGTAAAATGGGCTCCGGTTGAGTGGCTTAGTGCAGGGGTCCCCAAACTTTTTACATAGGGGACGAGTTCACTGTCCCTCAGACCGCTGGGAGGGCCAGACTATAAAAAAAACTATGAACAAATCCCTATGCACACTGCACATATCTTATTTTAAAGTAAAAAAAACAAAACAAAACTGGAACAAATAAAATATTTAAAATAAAAAACAAGTAAATTTAAATCAACAAACTGACCAGTATTTCAATGGGAACTATGGGCCTGCTTTTGGCTAATGAGATGGTCAATGTACTCCTCTCACTGACCACCAATGAAAGAGGTGCCCCTTCTGGAAGTGCGGCCGGGACCGGATAAATGGCCTCAGGGGGCCGCATGCGGCCCATGAGCCGTAGTTTGGGGACCACTGGCTTAGTGGATGGAGCGTCAGCCTGGCATGCAGACATCCCAGGTTTGATTCCTGGTCAGGGCATACATAAGAAGCGACCATCTGCTTCTCTTCTCCTCCCTGTCCCCCTTCTCTCTCCCTTCCCCTCCCACAGCCAGTGGCTCAAATGGTTTGAGTGTCACCCTGGGTGCTGAAGATGGCTCGGCTGATTAGGGCATCGGCCCCAGATAGGGGTTGTCTGGTGGATCCTGGTTGGGGTGCCTGCCGGAGTCTGTCTCACTATCTCCCCTCCTCTCACTTAAAAAAAAGAAAAGAAAAAAAAAAGATGTGAAATGGTCTACCAAATCAATGGCAAGAGAGAATCCCACGCATCTAGACTCCTACTTTCATCCTCACAGGGTTCGGAACTAAAAGACCGTCTTGTGGCCCTGGCTGGTTGGCTCAGTGGTAGAGCGTCGGCCTGGCGTGCAGAAGTCCTGGGTTCGATTCCCGGCCAGGGCACACAGAAGCACCCATCTGCTTCTCCACCCCTCCTCCTCTCCTTCCTCTCTGTCTTTCTCTTCCCCTCCTGCAGTGAGGCTCCATTGGAGCAAAGATGGCCTGGGCGCTGGGGATGGCTCCTTGGCCTCTGCCCCAGGCGCTAGAGTGGCTCTGGTCGCAACAGAGCGACGCCCCGGAGGGGCAGAGCGTCGCCCACGGGTGGGCAGAGCGTCGCCCCCTGGTGGGCGTGCCGGGTGGATCCTGGTTGGGTGCATGCGGGAGTCTGTCTGTCTCTCCCTGTTTCCAGCTTCAGAAAAATAAAAAAATAAATAAAAGAAAAAAGGAAAAAAAAAGACCATCTTGTATCTCCTTCTCAGAGGCCTCCCCACCCCCCCACCACCCCCCAGGGACTAAATCTTATGCTGTGTTTGCATCATCTGTGCCTTATGTAGGTATCTGGGAAGTGATGATGGTGATGTTCAGGATGAGAAAGAATCACTTGCTAGCCTCTCACCATGTACTCTATACAGATGCAGCATGAGAAATAAGCTGGTATTTCATTTTCACATAGCCATCATCGGTCCTAAATAAGCTGCTACCCAAAAAGAAGAAAAAAATCAGACAAATAGGTTCCAAACTCGGCAGCTTCTGGTAGATTAGGAATGCAATTGCCCAACACCTATTAACCCAAATGCTATAAATGATAAGTCAGCAGGGTGAGCTTTTCCCTGTCCCCTCTCCCAATGAAAACAGGAGCAGGAAGTGTGGTTTGTGAGAATTACAGAGAAGTTTATCATTTCAGCGCCATCTGAACCTGTGCTACGTGGAGCCATTAGCACTCAGCAGAGTAGTTCTTTCAATTTCCTACTTGATTGTTATTTCATCAGGGTGGTTTTTAATTTTTTTCCTCGTACTGGCCTCACAGAAAACTGTTTCTTGGCAGAACTTTCTCGAGTGTCCAGTTAAACCCCTTGTTACAGCTTTCCTCCTTCAGGAAGTCCCACTGAGCCCTAGATGAATGACAAGGGGAGAAAAGGAAACGTTTACAGAGATGTGAGAAATTCCCAGGCTGGAAAAAAAGATCAAAGCTGACAGGCATAAGGGACCATTCTGCACGGAGCCTGGCACATGAAGGTCCTCCGTAAATTGGACTGGACTGGTCCATGATGGGAACATTACCTCACTGGGAACCTGGCAAACCAGGCTCCTCCACCGCTCAACAGCAGCCACTCGGATGCGGACCAGCTGCACCTCGAGTGAAAGGAGTCGTATCCTACACTAAGACGCTGTGCTCACCATGCTCCGAGAAGCTTTTATATAGAAATGGGTTGTGGTTTGCACTGGTCCCCTCCACCAGCTCTTGAAATGAAAGGGTTCCACCACACAGTGAAATAAATAACAGCAGAGAGAGAGAAAGAGGGAGGTAAATTGTTTGGAAAGTAGAAGACAGGGTGGAAGAGATGAAATTCAAGACAGATGTGGAAGAGCCACAAACATATGTCCCTGAATTTATGCTTCCAAGTGATCCATGTAGAGTAAGTAAAAAAGAGCTACATACCCAATATAGAAATAAATATGGACATAAATACAAAATAAAGTGCTGCATTCCCCTCTCCTTACAAAGAAAGAGCAATTCACATCCCTCCTTCTGCCAAACAAAGCTGGTGTAAAACAGGCTGAGTGATGGATCCAAGATGAAACTATTAATTAAACAGAGGTTCTCTGTAGTCTCTTGCCCCTCTCAATGGGACATCAACCACCAATGTATTTCCAAGTACTGAATGTTGATTTTTTATGTCCAAAAGATACTATCGTCACTTGCTTAATTACATTAACATCAGCAGAATTAAAAAAATACTGTAGCATTTCCCAGGTTAATACTGGCCATTATGAAAAAAAAAATCCAGCAGGAAATTTAGATAGGTGTTTCCACAGAAACACAAAAGTTCACGACATTGGCCGGAAAGCCATTTTTACAATGCAGTACCAGTGTGTGTTGTTTCACTTCTAAACAGCTAACTCAAAGGGGCCACTGCACAATTGGTTCCAAATGCCTCATACAGAGAAAAAACACAGGCAGCCTGCCTCTCTGCTTAACTGTTCTCAGTGTGAGGCTTCAGATGGGAACAAGAGAGAGGAAAACAGCAGGAGTGCTCTAAGTCTAAGTTGCTAGATGTGCTAGAGAAATGGGGTGAAGTCACAGACAAGGATGACAGAGGGTGCAGCGAAGATTACCAAATTTTCTAGATAGGTCAAGTGTCACATTTGATGCAGCTCACCTGGCCCACTAGCTCAGTTGGTTAGAGCAGTGGTCCCCAACCCCCGGGCCACAGACCGGTATCGGTCCGTGGGCCATTTGGTACCGGTCCGCAGAGAAAGAATAAATAACTTACATTATTTCCGTTTTATTTATATTTAAGTCTGAATGATGTTTTATTTTTTAAAAATGACCAGATTCCCTCTGTTACATCTGTCTAAGACTCACTCTTGACGCTTGTCTCGGTCACGCGATACATTTATCTGTCCCATCCTAAAGGCCAGTCCATGAAAATATTTTCTGACATTAAACCGGTCCGTGGCCCAAAAAAGGTTGGGGACCACTGGGTTACAGCATCATCCAAATATGCCAAGGTTGTGGGCTTGATCTCTGGTTAGGGCACAATGAATACATAAATAAGTGGAACAACAAATCAGTGTTTCTCTCTCTCTCTCAAAATTAATTAATTTTTAAAAAAGATGCAGCTTGGCAGAACATCAAATCTATACCATGCACAACATCAATAGACATATACTGCCCATCTAAAACCTACCAAGTACTTGTGCCAAATAGTGTAGGGACATTGATATGAAAGGCAAAGGTCTTTGCCTTCCAGGTCAGAAAGGGGGCTGATTAGTACCTGAACCTGTAGCTATTTGGACACTCCACCTGGGATACCAGTCGTGGTCCCACTCACCCCCACCAACACCCTGGTGAGCCTGAAGGCACGTTTCTTCTGCAGGTGCCAGTCTTGGGCCACAGGTGACTGTCGTAGGTATAGACACTTACTTGTTCTGGCACCAATCATAAGCTCTCCTGGGAATTTAGAAATATGATAAAAAGATAGATTCAATAAGGTCAGATGCCATATTGATCCCCACAGCCCTTGGGCAACTCGAGCCCCCTGCACCGGTCCTTGGGCTCTGGTGGCAAGCTGCCTTGTCTCTGCATGCCACAAGACCGGCGATGATCATTTTCTATGTCACAGGACTGTGATTAAGGTGATAGAGGGGACAAAAGTCAGGTCAAGTGGACGTAGGAGAAGCCTTGCTGGATCAGGGACAAGCAGAGAAAAACAGAGCTGACAGAGAAGGGACAGCAAGAAGACAGACACCTGAGTCAGAGAACAGAGAAGCCGATCAGAGGAACTGTGCAGCCCGGAAGGAGGGCACGAGGGATCTGTTTCTGAAATCCCATTCCCGTCTTGTTGGACCTGACTTCTGGATCTGGCTGCCTGACAGCTGAACCCAATCTACTTATGCCAACTTGAGTGAATTTCTGTCCTTGTAAACAATTCCTAACTAAGACAAATGTGTCACTATGTGCGCATGGAGGGCCCATGTGCACCACGCAATCCTCACTGCTTAAAACACAAGCGAAAGAAAAGCAAATTACATTATGCTCTTAACCCTTTTAAATTTCTTTCTCATAGATCCTTCTTCTGTTGTCCGCACAGGATCCTGGGACCCTGGGGAGGAAACTCATCTGTGTGCTGTGAGTGCAGGGATGGGAGCAAGATGACAGCAAAATAGTACCAGGGCCTCTTTGCTCCCTGCCAGCCACCAACACTTAAAATGAAGCACTTCTTAAATGGGAGCCTAAAATATTATCTGCAGATGTGAGAAAATCTGCCTGCTTCTCTGACTTGCAGGTCAAAGGGAAGTGACCATGAACAAGCTGTCACAAACTTGCAGAGAAAAGCACCTGTTTTCTTGGAGTTTCCAAGGAGAGGAAGATTTTGCATTTCCTCTGGCTCTAAGAGATGCTGCCCTGACCTGAGCCAGCAAGAAAGAAAAGTCTAAGTTTTCTTCTACAGACAAGATGAATGGCCACTGTTCAAAAATCCCACATCCATTACAGCACATTCCCAAGGTATAACAGCACGCATGACATTCAGAAGCAGACACGGCACGTCTCCACAAACTCTGGTTTTCCAAGACAGCTCCATTGAAGGCCAGCTGCACCAGCACCTTCTTGCGAGCTGTTCTAGGAGCCTCGGGTGCCACGGAGCCAAAACGGGCAGAGAGTGTCAAGTTTCTGAGATTGCGACTGGCTGACTTTCTCCTCCAGGACAGAAATGTCCCGGTGAATCAGACCTTGACTATGCCACTAATCACTTGCTTAGAAAACTTAAAATGCTGAGGCTTTCTGAATAGAAACCACGCACAAATTGATTCTCCATAAGGAGCATGGACTTTCTGGGACACGCTGACCATTTTCAAGAGCACAATAAACCCGTCAACCTTTACCAGAACGAAATTGTTAAATGTCAGCGAGTTGCAAGCCGGACTCCAGACTACTGGTAGAATGATCTGTATCCAAAAGCAAGAAACCAAATTCTGGTGTCCTTGAGCTCTGTTTTTTGCTTCACAACAATTAAGACCCACAGTTCTCCAGGCTGTAATGAGGAAGGGCAGGACAAAGGGTGGGGTGAACTCTGCCTGCTCCTCTAAGAGCAGCTGCAGTCTGAAGACAGAAAGAGAAAATGCCCAGAAAGTAGGAAGCAGAGCAAGTGGGGAGGGGGAGGGGAAGGTCCCAGAACAGTGTACGGTTCACTGTGTCCCCAGTCCCAGCCAAGAGCAGGTTGAGCGACCAGAGTGACGAAGGCCAGCCCATGCAAGTTACCTCACTTATCTGAGAAACTTACTTTTGCTGCAGATCGGGAAAATGACTGTTCCTGCCTCACAGGGTTGCTATGAGCATTCTACGAGATAGAAAATCCAGATGGTTCCGTCTAGCGCCTATATTTCCCAAACTCAGTCTTTCACATGTCATTTACAATTTGTGCCCCTAACTCTCTTGTTTACTTATTTTTCTTAAAATGAACTCTTAAAAAAAAAAGGAAGCCATTTATTTGGAAAGGAAAATGTATATTGCTGTTGTAAATGGAAAGCCAGTGCCGCTTACCATAAATAGAGGGCGAGTGTCAAAATAAAAAGAACAAAACCCAAACAATTATTAAATTTGATCTAGCCCCTGTTGCCTGCTGAAGGCTCTGAGGTCTTTCTCTATTGCAAAGGAGGCTGGTGAGCGTTCCAGAGGTTTAGAGTTCTGTGCACGTCAGAACTTTCTCCTGACATAACCAGAGACTTGAAACGGAGAGGAGATGATGCATGAGGTAGTTAACCAGCGGTTCCAATCCCACTAACAGTCCTGCCACCTTAAATTCTTCAGGTCCTGTGCCAGTGGAGGCAGTGGTGAGAAAAGGGGATGAGAATCTGGGGGGACTCAGCTTACCCCTGCATGCTGGCCAGGGCCCCCACACCTCCCAGGAAGCTCTTCACCAAGGAGGAAACCCTGCTGGCTCAGTTTCAAGTCTCCTATCATCTAGGGGCATCACGATGACTCTTCCCCCATCAGTGAGAACCTGGCCGGACCACAGCCAGCATTGTCTCCATCAAGGAAACACAAAACCCACCATGACCAGGAAGTTGGCAAGGTCCCCCTAAGTAGCTGGAGTTTCACTTAGGCCAAATCTAACTGCATCCACCCTTATGAAGGAGGCCTGGAATTCTCCCTAGCAAAAATTGCAAATTGGAAGGAAAGAGCTTCACCAACAATGTTTAACGCAGTACTTCCCTGGTAAGACCTGCATCAGAAGCCCCTGGGGTGACAGCTTTCTGACCCTCTTCTGACCCTCTGAATCTGACTCTCTGCTGGTAAGATGCCAAAATGGAACTGTTAAGAAAGCTTCCGGGTAATTCTTACATCCCTTGAGTCACACCCGCTCTTTAGCACATAGTGTCTGTCTCCCATGCTGCTCCCCCTCTCCCCAGTTATTTCTTGCTGGTTCTGCAGATCTCAGATCAAATATCAGTTCCTCAGAGAAGCCGTGTCTGCCCACCCTCAAGTCTAGAACAGGCCCTGGTCATGATTTTCATTATATATTTGTGTGCCATGTGGTAACGCCTGTCTTCCCCACCGGCCTGTAGCACTCCGTGAGGGCAGGGCTGACACTCTGCTCACCAGTGTGGCCCCAGCTTCCTGGACAAAGTCAGCATTCGGTAATAATATCTGTTGATTAAATGAATGAATCAAGAATAGAAATTTCTAATTCTCATTTCCCACCATACCTCACTCTTCTCACTAAGGTTTTTCAGATACTTGTAAGTCCCAGACAGACTAGCAGGTCCTGGGAAGAGAGAATCCTGGTGCTGAGATACTTTTCATTTAAAGGGGTTTTAAATGATCCCATCTGGTCACCTGAATGGAATTTAAAAAATTACGAAGCTTTCATACACTAACATACAGTGATATAAGAGGCTGAAAGCTGCACAGACCCACCCACCTGCTCCTTGCAGCCCTTGAATTTCCTGGGTCCCAACGTATCACAAGGAGATCCAAGAGAGCTATGCCCAGGGTTACAAGCAGAAGGCAGAGACCGCTTTCTACCCAATCCAAAATACCTTCTCTAGGGCTAAAAAACCTGACTGCTACCCTAGGATCAATTTATCCCGAGTTCTATGCATGAATAAGTTCGTTGAAAAGTTTTATATTAATTAGGACAACTCTCTCTCTGAAAATATGTCCCAGAAGGAAGCAATCCTCCCATTCTTCAACAAGTACAGACATGGCCCCATCTGATCCACCATCAGTTCTGGCAGCCAAATACCCACAAATGTTTAGCTCTGCCATGGGATATGTAGAATAAATTAAGTTTAGCGGGGGGAAATCATAAAACAAGCCTTTAGGTCTAAAGACTGTGTACCTTGGCAGAGGGAATGTATGTGCTATAACAAATCCTACCCAGTGTGCCAGAGAACTCAATCAAAACCAGCAGAAAGTGATTCCTGTCATATGAGACAGGCAACTCCACAGTAAGCCCCAGGGGGAGATGGAGACAAGCGGGGGCCGATCCAGCCTTCATCTGCCAAAAGTCTTTTCCATGATGGCCAAAGAAAGAAAAGGCCTAAAACCTTACGTAAGAGGAGATGGCATTCTAAAGTAAGGCTTTTGCAAGCACAGAACAGACATGAAATCCCTCAGGCAAGCTTTCTCATTGAGGTCCAGACCTCTGGGATTCTGAATAGGGGTGCTCTGCTGGGAGGAGAATGTTACATCATTGTAGAGTATCCTCTAGACCGGGAACCTACCAGGTTTTATATGGCTCCATTGGTCTTGCTAAAAAGTATATTGTCTTTCAGTGGAAAGACCATTTTCCATGGCTGAGCCTGCCCCAAAGTTGGATGGCCAACTTTACCTGGATCATGGTAAACTCCAGCTCATTAGTCTACAAGGCCAGTCATATCATCCACCATAAAGTGAGACTGACCTAGCCCTGGCAAAAGAGGCAACAGAAATACTGATTAGTAGGGGTTTCTCAAGCCAATATTTTATATGATGGGCTGGCCACCTCACACCTGTTATACTTTTTAACCACTCTGTGTAGAAATCAACCAGAAACATCAGATGATCTTTGGCTTTGATTGGGCCTTTGCTTCCTCAGATAGGACAAGGTCATAGGCCAAGGGTATGAACTCAACTTTGGACTAGAGGCTCATTGAGATCCTAGACTGTAATAGTTTGAGGGTTACAATGAGAAACATTTTCCTGAGACAGTAGTTTCAGTAGAATTAGAAAAGGTTTGCCTGACCGGGCGGTGGCGCAGTGGATGGAGTGTCGGACTAGAACGCGGAGCACCCAGGTTCGAGACCCCGGAGTCACCAGCTTGAGCGCGGGCTCATCTGGTTTGAGCAAAGGCTCACCAACTTGGACCCAGGGTCGCTGGCTTCAGCAGGGGGTTACTCGGTCTGCTGAAGACCCGCAGTTGGGGCCCATATGGGAGAGCAATCAATGAACAACTAAGGTGTCGCGGCAAAAGGCTGATGATTGATGCTTCTCATCTCTCTCCATTCCTGTCTGTCTGTCCCTATCTATCCCTCTGTCTCTCTCTCTGTCCCTGTAAATAAAAAAAAAAATTAAAAAAAAAAAAGAATTAGAAAAGGTTTCCATTTGGGCCTATCTTCTTTATAACTTGTTTCTAACAATCCGATAAGATCCCCCCCCCCTTTTTTTTAAGATCCCATTTTGGATGAGCTGGGCACAGGCCTCTCTAGAACAAAAAGTACAAATAGACCTTCTTCTACCATCTATGATGCATGTTGATCATTTCAAAAGGACAGCTCATTTTGCTAATTACCTGTTGTCAGAAGGGCTAAACACCAACTATTGCAAAGCTGAAGTTGTTATTGTTAATAGAGACACTTCCATGTCCCAACTTTCAGTTGACTGGTAAATTAAGTAACAATCCACGTGACAAGCTGCTTCCTTTACTTTTATCATCACAGAGAGTCCACCAAGAACCAGGATCAAAGCTAGGTAGAGTGTGAGGAACCTGATGGTTTCCTTCTTGGCCAACATGACTGATTGGTTTTACGCATATTAAACCTTGTTCAGTCTCAAATCATGCCCTACTGAGTGAATCTTGGGCACTCAGTCATCCCCCGTGTACCATCCATCTGTGCACGGGAGCAGATTCAAATGAGGTTCTGAGAGGAGTTCTGGCTCTCTAGTCTGTTGTTACTGGACACACTGGCATTCACAAGACGGTGCCAACCTACCCTCAGTTCCCCTACAGTCCAGGCAAATTCAGGAAGTACAATAATTAACCCACTGCCACTCTCCTAAGTGAGAGAAACCACATTCAGCGAGGAATGCCTGAAGAAGATACTTCCAGGTAATCTAAAGAATGTGCCTACTTCAGGCAGAGTATAGAAGGGTGCTAAGCTTCACACTGACCAAACCCACCAGCAGTTTTACTAAGTTTCTCTTTGGTAGAATGCCATCAGAGTCTAGCAGTGATTATCTTTTAAAAAGTATGCACTGGCCCTGGCCGGTTGGCTCAGCGGTAGAGCGTCGGCCTGGCGTGTGGAAGTCCAGGTTCAATTCCTGGTCAGGGCACACAGGAGAGCACCCATCTGCTTCTCCACCCTTCTACCTCTCCTTCCTCTTTATCTCCTTCTTCCCCTCCCGCAGCCAGGGCTCCATTGGAGCAAAGTTGGCCCGGGCACTGAGGATGGCTCCATGGCCTCCGCCTCAGGTGCTAGAATGGCTCTGGCCAAAAAGGAGCAATGCTTCAGATGGGCAGAGCATTGCCCCCCTGGTGGGCATGCCGGGTGAATCCTGGCCGGGCACATACAGGAGTCTGACTGCCTCCCCGCTTCTAACTTTGGAAAAATATAAAAATAAAAATAAATAATTAATCCATTAGAAAGTATGGACTTAACAATAAGATATTACTTACTGTATCATGTAACAGACTATAAATTCTTCTCTCTGAAAAAGTGCTGGAAAAAATGCTCATGGTTTTCTTAAGCAGTTGGTCTTGCTTTCTCTTACAGACATTGGGAACAGAAGAATAGACACAGTTTCCCTTTCACACTGGCTATTGGGCAACACATGCAAACCTTTAAGTTCCCACGTAGCAGGTATATAGGTCACCATGAGACACATTTTAAATCTCATGATAATTTTATTTTGTCCCCCTGTAGAGCCAGTGGCTGTCACCATGGCCATGCCAGTTCTCACTGGATTCGGGCAGACAGTAAAGAAACTATGGAGCTAGAAAATGGTAGGCCATTCAGTTTATTAGAGTCTCGTAACAGCAGACCAGCAAACAGGCAGGGAAGACCACCTCCCTTTCACTCAGGGCTCCCAAAGCCCCAACCGGCTCCAGACTCACAGGCTCCCACAAGCCTTAGCCCTCTCCAATAAAACAGGCCAGGCGGAAATATCCCTGCTCCAGCAAACTATAGCAGACAGTCGCCCCTCCCCATGGAGGAAGGCAATCCACAATTTGCAATCTGCCGCCCTGAGGGCAAGCACCACAGCCTTCCATAGACTATACACGCAGGGGAAGCGAACAAACCTACACACACTTGTTTACCCAACATCCCCCTCTCCTTATTTTTCTTATTGTCTTATATATTTTACTTCTGTTTATCTTATTTTGATTCACCTTGAACTTAATTTTATCCTGCCATATTTTATGCTTCCTTATAAGTCAGCTTAAATCCTTTTTAAAATGTGGATTAGAGTATGATGTATGTATTCTGTTTCTAGAGGAAACCTCAGTGACTTAATGTGAAATAACATTTTAAAAAACATGTCAGCCTGACCAGTGGTGATACAGTGGATAAAGCGTCAACCTGGAATGCTAAAGTCACCGGTTCGAAACCCTACGCTTGCCTGGTCAAGGCACATATGGGAGCTGATGCTTCCTGCTCCTTCCCCTTCTCTTTCTCTCTCTCCCCCCCTCTCTAAAATGAATAAAATCTTTAAAAAACAAACAAAAAACATATGTCAAACTACTGGGTCCCTAGTATTAAAGGACCTTCTAAAAAGTTGAGCCTAAAAGCTGTCTGTACCAACTGTACCAATGGTTATCACCTTCCCAAATATTACCAGATATGTCCAAATATGGCATTAGGAAGTGTTTCTCTAAGTGGATTTCCCTATGGAAATAGTTTTTTTGGTGGTACAAGTATTTCTCATTAAATAACATTGAATCAAATAGTGATAAAATGTTATTGCTTTTTCAATTTTCTTTTGGTTCTTCCAATTACTTTAGGAGAAAAGTCTTAGTTTGATGTCAGTGAATGAGTAACATTTCTCAAACACCTGCTCATCTCCTTTTTTAATGATATAAGTCTAAATTTTATTTTATTTACTCATTTTAAAGAGAGACAGACAGACAGGAACATAGAGCTGTTCCTGTATGTACCCTAACCAGGGATCGAACTTGCAACCTCTGCATTTTGAGACAATGCTCTAACCAACTGAGCTATCCAGCCAGGGCTAAATCTAAATTTTAAAACTGAGTATACATAAAGAAAAGTATTAAGTAAATGGTAAAACAACTGGTATTCTGACATGACAAAACTATCATGAGTGGAATGAATAAGATATGGAAAATATCTGTGAAAACCTTACGCTTCCTTTTCTATCCCGTATCTAAGCAGTGATCAATTTTCAGAGTTTACTTGCTCTTCTCTGAACAGCCTGACATGATCAAAATGGACTTCATCCTCCAAGGGAGAACTGACACAATGATTTAATATTGTAAGGATATGGGTTCAAAGGCCCTCCCACCTCCACTGTCTGGGAGAGTTTCTTTACTGAGAGCATTCACAAGTCAAAAAAAGGACCCAGTCATTCCGGGAAATACCTTCAGATCCAGTTTCTTGTCCAGCTACAGTTTTGTTTTATTTTGTTTGTTTACCAAGACAGGGACAGACAGGGATAGACAGAGAGGAGCAGAGATGAGAAGCATCAATTCTTCATTGTGACACTTTAGTTGTTCATTGATTGCTTTCTTATATGTGCCTTGATGGGGGGGGGGGTTGCTCTAGCCGAGCCAGTGACCCTTTGCTCAAGCCAGCAACCATGGGGTCATGTCTATGATCCTACACTCAAGCCGGCAACCCCACTCAAGCTGGTGAGCCCATGCACAAGCTAGATGAGCCCGCACTCAAACCAGGGACCTTGAGGTTTTGAACTTGGGTCCTCAGCATCCCAGATCAATGCCGTTACCCACTGTACCACCAGCTGGTCAGGCTGTCCAGTTATAGTTTTAAGATGAACTCTTCTCAGTCTGACCTGGAAACCATGTGTAATGTAATCTATTAGATGCGTTTATCCATATTCACCAATTATTCAGTTGTCATTAGGAAGTGGGATAAAATGTCACTCCCTAAACTCACTGAAGGAGTTAAGATCAGAAATACTGGAAGAGATTCCTACTGAGGTCATTTGGAGTTTAGGGGAATTTTTGGTTTGGGTTTTCTCCTAGTTTTAATTGCTTATAAAAGCTCCTTAATGTCAAGTAAAGAACAACAACAACAAATGTGAAAAGTTAACTTCCCCAAGATGTTTATTTCAAAGAAAAATTTGTTCCCTGCAACTCTTATGCAGGAGGGGCTTAAAACTAGATAATATTGTATGAAAAGGAAAGAGAAACCCAAATTACACAAGTACAAAACAACAGCTGCACTCAACGGCCCACCAGAGAAGCAACTTATCTGCACGGTCAAAATCTATTTCACGGCTCCCAGATCTGTTCCAGGGATACCCGAGTTAGCTCCACTCTCATCAAAAAATGATTTTAAATGGCCCATCAAAACCAAACTTAGACATCTTCATTCTCTTGAAAGGCCTGCACATCAGATCCTCCCACTCACTGATTACCCTCCCACAGAGCTTTGTCTTTTGCAATAGACAAAACTAATAAGCAAATTAACAGAGCAAAAGAAGATAAGGAATGCTACATTTCACCCTCTAGTCATGGCTGACCCTGAGAACCAGCACCTCAGATCATTCCTGTAGGACAGAAAAGAGTTCTAACACAGATAGGTACTGGTTAGTCTCACAACAAGGAAGACAGAAAGAACAAATCAGAAACTAATGGAAGTGGTTACTTCTGGCAGCAGAAGTGAGACTTCTCTTGGTATATTGTTTTGTACAGTTTTTATCCAGTTTTGAATCATGTAAATATTTTACATATTAAAAGAATAAAACCACATAAAAAGCATGATGGAAAAGCAAATCCTGAAGTTGAAGGTGAAAAGAAACATATGAACCTAATTATATATGATAATTATTGCATTATCTGCACAATAAAGTGAAGTCATTGGATGTAGTTCTCTGGATGGTCACCCCTACCTGGATGTAGTAGTCCAAGGACAAAGAGAACTAAAAAATGAAATCTTGAACTTTACTTAGTAGGTTTATTGTTGGTCATGATATTGGTGTTATGAATCTTTAAACAAAGTTCTCACTGTGGGACCAGACGGATACAAATATGCATTGTGGAAAGTAGGGAAGTGCCCTGTGATGTGAACTGACTATAATGAGGTCAAGTCAAAACCATTTAAATTTCCTAGTTCTTTCCACTGAGTGTCTGGGAGCAGTGACACCCCTATCAATGAGCACACTTTATGCCTATATCCTGGTTTCTAAATATCATACTATTTCTCCGCCAAAGGAAGCAAGTTTTCTTGGGTACTAGAATATTATTATTATTATTATTATTTTATTATTATTATAAAGAGAACATCCTTGTTCTTAGGAGGTACATACTGAAATGATGTATACAATCTATTTTTAAATAGTTCAGGAAGCCTTGGCACAGTAGCTGGTTAGAGCATCATCCTGATACACCAAGGTTGTGGATTCAATCCCTGGTCAGGGCACACAGGAGTCAACCAGGCCCTGGCCAGCTGGCTCAGTGAACTGAGTGTCAGCCTGGCATCTGAACATCCCAGGTTCAATTCTGATCAGGGCACAAAGGAGAAGCGACTATTTGCTTCTCTCCCCAGTCCCACTCCCGCTTCTGCCCTCTTCCCTCCTGCAGCCAGTGGCTTAATTGGTTTGAGCATTGGTCCCAGGTCCTGAGGATACCTCAGTTGGTCCCAGAGCATCGGCCTCAGGTGCTAAAAATATTTCAAATGATTCAAGGATCGGCCCAGACGGGGTTGCTGGGTGGATACCAGTCAGGGCTCATGTGGGAGTCTGTCTCACTATCTGCCTTCTTCTCACTTAAAAAAAAAAAAAGAATCAACCAATGAGGGCATAAATAAGTGGAACAACAAATCAATATTTTCTTCTCTCTCTAAAATCAATACGTAAAAGTTTTAAATAGTTCAGGAAAAAAAATACCATATTTTTCGCTCCATAAGACGCACTCCCCCCCCCCCCCAAAAGTGGAGGGGGAAATGCCCGTGTGTCTTATGGAACAAAAACTACGGTATTTTTTTAAAATTAATTTTAATGGGGTGACATTGATAAATCAGGGTACATATGTTCAGAGAAAACATCTCTAGGTTATTTTGATATTTGATTATGCTGCATTCCCATCACCCAAAGTCCAACTGTCCTGTCACCTTCTGTTTTCTTTGTGCCCCTCCCCTTCCCCAACCCCCTCCCTCTCCTCCCTCCCACCCTGTAACCCCAACACTGTTGTCCATATCTCTGAGTCTCATTTTTATGTCCCACCTATGTATGGAATCATATAGTTCTTAGTTTTTTCTGATTTACTTATTTCGCTCAGTATAATGTTATCAAGGTCCATCCATGTTGGTGTAAAAGATCCGATGTCATCATTTCTTATGGCTGAGTAGTATTCCATAGTATATATGTACCAAAGCTTTTCAATTCACTCGTCCTCTGACGGACACTTGGGCTGTTTCCAGATCTTTGCTATTGTGAACAATGCTGCCATAAACATGGGGGTGCATTTCTTCTTTTCAAAAAGTGCTATGGTGTTCTTGGGGTATATTCCTAACAGTGGTATAGCTGGGTCAAAAGGCAGTTCGATTTTTAATTTCTTGAGGAATCTCCATACTGTTTTCCACAGTGGCTGCACCAGTCTGCATTGCCACCAGCAGTGCAGGAGGGTTCCCTTTTCTCTGCATCCTCGCCAGCACTTATTCTGTGTTGTTTTATTGATGAGGGCCATTCTGACTGGTGTGAGGTGATATCTCATTGTGGTTTTAATTTGCATTTCTCTAATGATTAGTGATGTTGAGCATTTTTTAAAAATTTTTTATTTATTCATTTTAGAGAGGAGAGGAAGAGACAGAGAGAGAGAGAGAGAGAGGAGAGACGGAGAGAGAGGAGAGACGGAGAGAGAGAAGGGGGGAGGAGCTGGAAGCATCAACTCCCATATGTGCCTTGACCAGGCAAGCCCAGGGTTTCGAACCGGCGACCTCAACATTTCCAGGTCGACGCTTTATCCACTGTGCCACCACAGGTCAGGCGATGTTGAGCATTTTTTCATATGCCTATTGGCCATCTGTATGTCCTCTTTGGAGAAGTGTCTATTCATTTCTTTTGCCCATTTTTGGATTGGATTGTTTGTCTTCCTGGTGTTAAGTTTTACAAGTTCTTTATAAATTTTGGTTATTAACCCCTTATCAGAACCAAATATGTTCTCCCATTGTGTAGTTTGTCTTTTTATTCTGTTCTTATTGTCTTTAGCTGTGCAGAAGCTTTTTAGTTTGATATAGTCCCATTTGTTTATCCTGTCTTTTATTTCACTTGCCTGTGGAGACAAATCGGCAAATATATTGCTGCGAGAGATGTCAGAGAGCTTACTGCCTATGTTTTCTTCTAAGATGCTTATGGTTTTACAGCTTACATTTAAATCTTTTATCCATTTTGAGTTTATTTTTGTGAATGGTGTAAGTTGGTGGTCTAGTTTCATTTTTTTGCAGGTAGCTGTCCAATTTTCCCAACACCATTTGTGGAAGAGGCTTTTACTCCATTGTATGTTCTTACCTCCTTTGTCAAATATCAGTTGTCCATAAAAGTGTGGGTTTATTTCTGGGTTCTCTGTTCTGTTCCATTGATCTATATGCCTGTTCTTATGCCAGTACCAGGCTGTTTTGAGTATAATGGCCTTGTAATATAACTTGATATCCGGAAGTGTGATACCTCCCACTTTATTCTTCCTTTTCAAAACTGCTGAGGCTATTCGTGTTCTCTTTTGGTTCCATATAAATTTTTGGAATATGTGTTCTATATCTTTGAAGTAAGTCATTGGTATTTTAATCGGTATTGCATTGAATTTATAAATTGCTTTGGATAATCTAGACATTTTTTTTCATTTTTTTATTATTTTTATTTATTCATTTTTAGAGAAGAGAGAGAGAGGGAGAGAGACAGAGGAGAGAGAGACAGAGAGAGAGAAGGGGGGAGGGGCTGGAAGCATCAACTCCCATATATGCCTTGACCAGGCAAGCCCAGGGTTTCAAACCGGCGACTTCAGCATTTCCAGGTCGACGCTTTATCCACTGCACCACCACAGGTCAGGCTGGGTAACATAGACATTTTAATGATGTTTATTCTTCCTAACCATGAGCACGGTATATGCTTCCACTTGTTTGTATCTTCCCTGATTTCTTTTATCAGTGTTTTATAATTTTCCAAGTACAAGTCTTTAATCTCCCTGGTTAAATTTATTACTAGGTACTTTATTTTTTGGTTGCAATGGTGAAGGGGGTTGCTTTCTTAATTTCTTTCTGACAGTTCATTGTTAGTGTATAAAAATGCCTCTGATTTCTGAGTATTAATTTTATATCCTGCCACCTTGCTGAATTCATTTATCAGGTCCAGTAGTTTTTGACTGAGACTTTAGGGTTTTCTATATACAATATCATATCATCTGCAAATAATAGTTTTACTTTTCCTTTTCCAATTGGATGCCTTTTATTTCTTTTTCTTGTCTGATTGCTATAGCTAGGACTTCCAGAACTATGTTGAATAAGAGTGATGAAAGGGGCACCCCTGCCTTGTTCCTAATCTTAAGGGGATTGCTTGAAAAATATGGTATTTTATTAAATATTTTAACACAGCATTTGGTTCAGAATATTTTCTTATTTTCCTCCTTAAAACCCTAGGTGTATCTTATGTCAGGTGTGTCTTATGGAGTGAAAAATATGGTATTTACCCACCATTCATACTTATGTATAGATATATATGTCAGTGGTTCTTAAAAAATAAGATCCCCACACCACCAGTAGCAGCAGCATCACTTACGGAACTTATTGTAGCAAAATGTTTATAATTGGTAAATTTAGGGTATAGGATGGGTATTCATTGTACTTTTTTTTTTTAACTTGTCTGCAAATTTAAAATTTCCCAAAATAAAAGTTTCGGAGTAGAGAGAATAAGTCTTAATCCATTTCCTTCTCAGGAAATCTAAATCATGGCTCTTCTTCACATTGTTGGTTCTTTTTTTTCTTTTTCTTTTTGTGTTTTCCCGAAGTTACAAGCGGGAGGCAGTCAGACAGATTCCCGCATGTACCCAACCGGGATCCACCCAGCATGCCCACCAGGGGGTGATGCTCTGCCCATCTGGGGCATTGCTCTGTTGCGGCCAGAGCCATTCTAGCACCTGATGCGGAGGTCACGGAGCCATCCTCAGCGCCCGGACCAACTTTACTCCAGTGGAGCCTTGGCTGTGGGAGGGGGAGAGAGAGACAGAGAGAAAGGAGAGGGGGAAGGGTGGAGAAGCAGATGGGTGCTTCTTCTGTGTGCCCTGACCGGGAATCGAACCTGGACTTCCACACGCTGGGCCAACGCTCTACTGCTGAGCCAACCGGCCAGAGCCATCACTGGTTCTTCTTTTTTGTTTTTGTTACAGAGACATAGAGAGAGAGAGGGACAAATAGGGACAGGCAGACAGGAAGGGAGAGAGATGAGAAGCATCAATTCTTTGTTGCGGCACCTTAGTTGTTCATCGATTGCTTTCTCATATGTGCCTTGACTGGGGTACTACAGCAGACTGAGTGACCCCTTGCTCAAGCCAGCGACCTTGGGCTCAAGCTCAACCCAGATGAGCCTGCACTCAAGTTGGCAACCCCAGGGTCTCAAACCTGGGTCCTCTGCATCCCAGTCCAATGCTCTATCTACTGCGTCACTGCCTGGTCAGGTGCACTGTTGGTTCTTGAGTGCACAAAAATGTTGGGGCTAGACCAGGTGAGTGGCACAGTGGATAGAGCGTCAGCCTGGGTTGCAGAGGACCCAGGTTCAAAACCCCAAGGTCGCTGGCTTGAGCACAGGCTCATCTAGCTTGAGCCCAAGGTTGCTGGCTTGAGCAAGGGGTCACTTGGCTCAGCAGAGTCCTCTGGTTAAGGCACATATGAGAAAGCAATCAATGAACTACTAAGGTGATGCAACAAAGAATTGATGCTTCTCATTTCTCCCTTCCTGTCTGTCCCTTTCTGTCGCTTTCTGTCTCTATATCTCACTGTGTCTCTATTAAAAAATATGTTGGGGTGGCCTGACCTGTGGTGGTGCAGTGATAAAGCGTCAACCTGGAACGCTGAGGTCTACGGTTCAAAACCCTGGGCTTGTCCAATCAAGGCACATATGAGAGTTGATGCTTCCTGCTCCTCCCCTCTTCTCTCTCTCTCTCTCTCTCTCTCTCTCTTTCTCTCTTTCTTCTTTAAACTGAATAAATTTAAAAAAATTTTAATGTTGGGAGTATTAAATTAGGTTGATTCGTGTTCTCAGTCCACGTGCAAGGTGAGACTAAGACATCAGCCTCAAAGGTATCAGGTCGGGGGGGGCTATATGAGGGAAATAAAATAAAGGAACAACTCGGGGTCTGCTGTAGGAACAGGCTGTTTTCCCTGACAACATCAGACCAACAAGAATGTGAGGCTTTGTAGGAGCTCATCTTGAATTTCTTTGCTCTCCAGACAATTCTCTGATCTAACATCTCAGAAGACATTTTTTTTTTACCAGACTTGTACCCCGAAGTCATTTCCAAGCTAATTGTAATGGAAACCATAATTACCCCACCCCTTGCTCTGAGGCCCTTCTAATTATGGAATGTATATATTTGGCATTAAAGGAGCAAAGAGGATGATGCAGTTAAGTAAACTGCTATCCAGTGTGAAACTGTAGGTGTCCCAGGAGTCGCTCGGGCTGCCTCCCGCCCAGAGAAGGGCCAGGCATCCTGAAGCCTCCCCACTTTGTTCAATGACCTAGAGATTGAAAGGCTGAAAGCCCGGCATTTTGCCACCTGCTTAAGCCTCTCCGGGAAGCCAGGCTTCTGAATCTCAGAACTAGAACAGTACCTGGGTTTATGTAAAATCATGAAGGGTACTAAACATATCATCTTGCACACAATGACTAAACAGACAAGACACCCAGGTACCCAGAAGTCGTCTGTCTTGCCAAGTGCTACCCATGCTCCTTGACAGGGCTGCCTTCTGGTCTATGATGCACTTGCTTCCAGCCTCTGGGTTAAGGAGCAGCAACATTTTCTGGGAAGAGAAGCTAACAGCATTTTAGGTTGGCTGTCAGCAGCTGGAGTATGACATTTTCTACAAAGCAAACCCAGCCCTGTCCCCTCCATGAAGGACCTTGGCATGGCAATGTCTATCAAAGGTTATGGTGTACACACCTATTCTTTGGCCTAGCAATTCCCATTCTAGAAGTTTATCCTACATAGATGCACGCAAATGCAAAAATGTATGTGCAAGAATGTTTGTTGTACTATTATTTGAAAGAGCAAAAGACTAGGGGATGGATGAGTATTTACAGAGCACTGGCTACGTAATTTATGTTATTATCCATTCAATGGAATTCAGTGCTGACCTATGTGTTCTGGAAGGAAAAGATAGTCAAGATATAGAATTAAATTTTTTGGTAAATAAGACATATATGACCCATACATATATGCACGATTATAAATGCATAGAGAAAGATGTATTATACAAATTCATGTTCCAGGAGGATGTGGGGTTATTTGAGTTATACCTGTTATATCCTTTAGTACAGCTTAACAATTTTCACCATGTGCATGTAAGTAGTCTGCTTTTATAATTAAAGGGAAAAATGGGGACGGCCTCTTCTTTCAGGAAAAGTCCTGGCAGCCTGGGCGGGAGCTCTACCTCGGGCCAGGCCCTATCCAGTGAAGACTTTTTAACCTAGTCAGCAACTAAATTGCTGGATGTGAGCTAATCTAGTTTTGCTATGTCAAAATATATATATACCCTTAGTGAAACAAAGGGTTTGAACATGGGTCAGGACAAGGCCAACATTCAGAAACTTCTTTTCTATAAACCCGCTGCTGGTGCCAGGCTCTGGCTGGAGTCAGAACATCGAAGTGGAAACATTTTACGGGAAAGAAAACTGATGCCAGTTTGGTCAGCAAGTTCCCTAGCTTATCCAGGGAAATCTTTCCAGTCCCTGAAATTGTGCTCTGGGTAGGGTTTCCTTTGTTGAAGGAAAAGTTTAGCAAAACTATGTAGCTACAAGATATAGATAGATGGCTTTTACTCAAAGCCAGGGTGAAGAGCAGTTGAGCCGTCTGAATAATCAATCCCAAATTTGTGATTAATAAGAGAAAGAGAGACAGCTTACCTTGGGAGATCTAACAAATGTATTAGCAGCCCATGAACTCCCAAAGGATATGCAGAATGTGAATGAAAGTCATGAATGAGGACTCTGCTTTGTCAGTAAAGACCCTTGAGTTATAGGAACCAGACCTACTTTAGGGGAAGCTCAGTGTGGGGGGGCTAGTGTGGGGAGGGCATGAGTTATACTGTGGCTTGGGCTTGTGGGGCTTCCTGTGTGTCATCTCCTGGCTGGGCCCTTACAATAGCTCCAGAGTGGTCTCCCTGCCTCTATTCTGATTGACTGATTGTATTTTTCTGAAGTGAGAAGCAGGGAGGCAGAGAGACAGACTCCCACATGTGCCCGACTAGGATCTACCCAGTATGCCTGCTCTGCCCATCTGGGGCGTTGCTCCATTCTAGTGCCTGAGGTGGAGGCCATGGAGCCGTTCTCAGCACCTGGGTCAACTTTTCTCCAGTGGAGCCTTGGCTGCGGGAGGGGAAGAGACAGAGGAAGGAGAGGGGGAAGGGTGGAGAAGCAGATGGGAGCTTCTCCTGTGTGCCCTGGCCAGGAATCGAACCCGGGACTTCCACACACGGGCCGACGCTCTCCCACTGAGCCAACCGGCCAGGGCCAATCCCTGCCTCTATTCTTGAGACTTATCTCCTTCTTCTCCCCACTCACTGTGTGCAGCCTATGTCATGTTAATAAAACACCATGGTATCCGTGGGGACAGGAGAGAATTGTGATATTCACGGTAGGATGGGAGCAGAACCCACGTCCCTCCACAATGATAGCCCCAGTGCCACCAGGCCCTTTGCCAGGGTCACAGTCCATCACAAGTTTACAGAAGGCGTAAATGCATAGAAAAAGGAAACATCCCAAAGGACAAATAGGAAAAGATGCTTTCCTTTCATCTCATAAACTACTGCACAAATGATGAGTGCAGAGCACACAGAAGCCCCATCATCAACTCTTCAAGGGGCTGCTTCCGTCACTCCAGAAGCAGGCAGGGAAACGGCACACGCTACCCTAAGCCGCAGGCCTGTATCCAGTCTGGCCTTCTCACAGAGGAGTGTGGGACTTGGGTGAACCCCATCCCCCCCGCTCCCCATCCGGCAAACAGTTCCTTTCCTCACATCTCTTTCTTTATTTCATTATTTGTTAACTTCTCATCACAAATCTATTTCTTTTTAAAGGGCAGATAGTCATTACACGCACAGGCTTACATCAAAGACCAGAGGCCTTGAGGAGGCCCGCTGACACCGGCACCAGCACCAGCGGCTGCTCCCGCAGCTCCCGACACTGACCCAGGAGCGACCCAGCTTCCGACTCACCAGGCACCAGCTCATGCTCTCTGATTGGGAAGCTTGTGGAAGGCGACTTTAGGTTCCAGGGGGCTGCCTGACAGATTTCTGTTCTGATCTAACAAGGGCTTCAAGCCTACACACGTACGAGGTGGAGGGAGGACACTAAAGTACCGGAAATGGCCCTGAGCTGCAAAGGGGACTTTCCAGCCTAGGTGTTTTGACTGAGTTACTTCCCCTGTTCACTTCCATGTACTTTATACTCTTGAGTGTAATTTCTGTGGCGTACAACTCAATACTCTAGGAAGATGCTATAAGAATAAATTGCTGTAGGTCGGTTTCAGTGGAAGTATTTAGCTCCCTAGCTCTATCCATTAAGAAAAGATTTCTCAATTCAAATATTCAGTTATGTAAGTTACCTGGGGAAATGAGTGAAAAGGAAAGGAGAAAGTGTTATATACATAAAATCTTGTCACAGTCTTTTATTTTCTCTACTCTTCTGTATTCTATAAACAATTTCCTGCAAAGCCCTGCCAATTCTTCCTGCAGTGTCTCTGGGAACCAGATCTTCACTCTTTTTTTGTCAACCTGTTGCCCCCATGTCAAAGGCAGCCTGCCTCTGGGCAGGCCAGCTGGTCGGGAAGGAAGGGAGAGTGCCTGGCACTAAGGGCTTGCTTTAAGTCAGCTGTTCTCAACTGGGAGTGATTTTGTAACCCAGGGGACATCTGGTAATGTCTGAAGACATTTTTGGTTGTCAGGACTGGGGAAAGCAGGTGTTACTGGCATGTAGTAAGTAGAGAGCAGTAGTAGGGAGCAGGGATACTTTTAAATATTCTACAATGTGCCTGACCAGGAGGTGGCGCAGTAGAGAGTGTCAGACTGGGACGCAGAGGACCCAGGTTCAAAACCCCGAGGTCATCGGCTTCAGCGCAGCGTCGCTGGCTTAAGCGTGGGATCATAGACATGACCCCATGGCCACTGACTTGAGCCCAAAGGTTGCTGGCTTAAAGCCCATGGTCGCTAGCTTCAGCAAGGGGTCACTCACTCTGCTGTAACCCTCTGGTCAAGGCACATATGAGAAAGCAATCAATGAACAACCAAGGAGCCACAGCAAAGAATTGATGCTTCTCATCTCTTTCCCTTCCTGTCTGTCTGCCCCTCTCTCTGTCTCTCTCACTGTCTCTGTCACTAAAATACATAAATAAATAAATAAATGTTTTACAATGCACAGGACAGCACCTCCCACCCCACTGCTCAAAGACAAAAAATCATCTGAGTCAAAATGTCAACAGTGCCAAAGTTGAGAAGCCTTACTATAAGTCTGTTAGAATTCTGTTGTGGTTTTTTTAGCATAATCTTCTTTTTTTTATTGATAGAGACAGAGGGGAAAGGAGAGACAAAGACAGTTTGTTGTTCCACTTGGTTGTGCACTCATTGATCACTTTCCCGTATGTGCCCTGAACAGGAATCAAACCTGCAACCTTGATGTCTTGGGACGATGCTCTAACCAGCTGAGCTGACCAGCCAAGGCCCCTGCTAAAATTCTTTAGCTCCTGCATCACTTCCTATTTCCAATTCTCCAATATAGGAATAGAAGACACAGACTAGAGAAATGAAGGGAGAGCTCAGCAACGCACGGGTTCCTCCATGTACTGGTAACAGAGAAAGCACCTGGACATTATTGTGTGATGTGGCAGAATCAGGAGCGAGCTGTAATAGTCTTATTTTTATAATCTGATAAAAGTTAGGAGGCCTAAAAGAACATCATGGAATAGGAAAGACCAGGTTGAATGAGAAACCCTATCCTTGTCATCTTTCCTTCTCAGTAGCTTGAAATCACCTCCACTTTTAGAGCTATATGCTTTGGTTTTAAGCACAGTGATTGCCACAGCTCTGATTCTGGGGCCACATTTACAACCACCATAAACCAAAAGAGTTTGCACCTCTCAGGATCCCACATCTCCAATGTTACACATTCTAGCATGATCACCTCAATGATGACATAACCAACAACTAATCTAGCCTGACCAGGCAGTGGCACAGTGGATAGAGCATCAGCCTGGGATGCTGAGGACCCAGGTTCAAATGCCAAGGTCACTGGCTTGAGCACAGTCTCACCTGGCTTAAGCACAGGCTTGAGTGCGGGGTCACTGGCTTGAGCGTGGGATCATAGACATGACCCCTTGGTCACTGGCTTGAAACCCAAGGTTGCTGGCTTGAGCAAGGGGTCACTTACTCTGCTGAAGTCCCCCGGTCAAGGCACATAAGAGAAAGCAATCAATGAACAACTAAGATGCTGCAATGAAGAATTGATGCTTCTCATCTCTTTCCCTTCCAGCCTGTCTCTCCCTGTCTGTCCCTCTCTCTTTCAAAAACAACTAATTTATTACTAATACCACTTCAAGGAAAGTTTACAAATCACTTATTTTTCAATTATCAATCAGAGCACAGGCACTTGTTTTTGATAAACTTCCTTGAGTGGAAGAAATTGAAGTACACTAGCTAACTGGGAATTAAATGTTTCATCCATCCCTAATCTAGCTATGCCGCATTACTGATGAGCACTTAAGAGTTCCTCCTAGCTTGTAAAATGCTTTTGGAAACTACAAGCACAAGGTATCTGTGGTGCTACTTGCTTTATTTCTTGGAAAATGGGGGTGGGGACATGGGGGAGGAATTGCCAAAATTTGAACATGCCCATAGGAGTAGGTTATGCATGGAATTTCATACACTACATGGGCTGTGGCAAATAAATAAATGAATTAAAAAGTGGAGGGTTGTGGTTCTAATACAGAACTAAAAACTGAAGTAACGCCAGCTGTAAATGAAAGAACCTGGAATGAAACAAAGTTCCAATATCACATCCCAGTCTTTTAGCTCCGCTACCAGACACTCACAGAACCAGACACTGAACCACATCATCAAAAGACAGTTAGTGACAGAGACAGAAAGGGAGAGGGAGAGAGACAGACAGAGGCAGAAAGAGAAAGCACATGTGAGCACCTGTGATAGTTAAGTTTATGTGTCCACTAGACTGGGCCACAGGGTGCCCAGAAATCTGATTCAACGTTATTTTGGGTGTGTCAATGAGGGTGTTTCTGGACAAGATTAACACGCGAATCAGCAGACTAAGTAAAGCAAACTGCCCTCCCCGATGCGGGTAAAGCCTTAGGCAATCCACTGGGAAGGCCTGACTAGAACAAAAGGCTGAGTAAAGAGAATTCACTCTCTCTTCCTGAGCGAGGACTCTGGTCTTCAGCTTTTGGGCTCAGACTCGGACTGGACCTTACATTATCGGCTCTCCTGGACTTCCAGCTCGCCAACTGCAGGCTTTGGAACATCTCAGCCTCCATAACTCCATGACCCGAATCCTTATTATTAATCTCTTAATTTATAAACACACACACATCTCCTATTGGTCTGTTTCTCTAGAGAAGCCAGGCTACTACAGAGCCCAAATCAACGACTTCTGTAGATCCCAGAGACAGTCTGTTACCTTTGAGATGAAGCACTGGAACTTCAGACTCTCACTGGAGCCTTCTTTTAGCTTCTGCTTACCTGAGGCCTCCTTAGCCCCTATGCTAGAGGGTCTGGAGGAAGTGAAGTCCCAGAAGCTTTGTTCAGAGTTATAATATCCAGGGCGTTTGTAGGAAATTGCCTCCTTTCATCAAAGATGAAACAAACCCTCCCACAGTTGATTAAGGAAAAACGTTTAAGCCTGCATTTAACTCTTTCCCTGGGGAAAGACGGGGAGTTCATTTATTAATCAGAACAACAAAAGGGGAGGCACACTGGGGTCTAGGGAGGATGAACACTTTGCAGCTTCTTTTAATTCTCCAACACCCACTCCTACAACAGAATCCTGATCTCCAGCATGAATTCTCTGCTCTCAAGCACAAGCCCTTTATCACAAAGGCAATCAGTCATTGCTGCAGAGAGACAGTCCTGCAGGACAAAACCAGAATCTGCTCCAGATGGAGAAATACGTTAGCTGGGAAAAAAGACAAAAATGACGAGAAAAGAACAATTCTGAGTAAGTTTGGAGAAACATATCAACAGTGTAACATAATGCGATTTATTCGTAAAATAAAAAGAATACTAGCTGCCATTGTTGGGCACTGACTTTGTGGCATGCACCATATGCTTAGAACAGTGTGTGGGGCTTCTGGTTCATGCCATACACATTTTAGCTATTTTTTTTTTTTTGCATTTTAATTTTATTTATTTATTTTGTGACAGAGACAGAAAGAGAGATAGGGATAGATAGGAAGGGAAAGAGATGAGAAGCATCAATTCTTCATTAAGGCACCTTAGTTGTTCATTGATTGCTTTGTGCCTTGACCGGAGGCTACAGCAGACCGAGTGACCCCTTGCTCGAGCCAGCAACCTTGGGCTCAAGCTGGCGACCTCGGGGTCTCAAACCTGGGTCCTCCACATCCCAGTCTGACGCTCTTATCCATTGCACCTCCACCCAGTCAGGCTAGCTACTTTTATTATTTAATCTTGTTGCAAGTTAGAGCAAGGGAAGAGGAAAGAAGAGACCTCTGACCTGATTTTTGAAGAAGGAACTCAATTTCACCAGGCAGGTCATGAATAGAATGGGGTACGGCATCCAAGATAGAACAAGATGTAGGGCAGGGCCCAGTAGACTGGGGAACTGCAAGGTTTTCAGGACTACAGAACAGAAAGCTTCCAAGGCTTATGTTGAGGAGGGCTGGGAACAATGGGAGATGGAGAGCCTGGAGCCATATGGGCTGACAAGTATAACTCTGACACATGTCATCTTTGAAACAAACTACTGGAAATAAGGCCAGACCTAGAACACCTGAGCTACACACTGGGGACACAGTCTGGAGGGGGAGACAGACAAGCAGAGAAGTAACTGTAAGTAACTGTAGTCCAGGTGATAGACGTCATAACAGAGATCTGTAGATCCAAGTGATAACTGCACAGTGGAGGTAAGGTTTATTAGAGTGGGTGGTATCTGAAGGAGCAATATAGACTGCTTACTTTTGAGCACAACTCCATCAGAGAAGGGAAGGCAACGCCTGGTGGAGGAACCAACATGCACAAAGGCTCAGGCCCTGGCTGGCTGGCTCAGCAGTAAAGCATTGGCCCAGCATGTGGAAGTTCTGGGTTTGATTCCTGGTCAGGGCACACAGGAGAAGTGACCATCTGCTTCTCCACTCCTCCCCTTTCTTTCTCTCTTCCCCACCTGCAGCCATGGCTTGATTCGAGTAAGTTGGCCCCGGGCACTGAGGATGGCTCCACGGCCTTGACTCTGGTGCCAAAATAGCTCGGTTTCCAAGCAATGGAGTGGCAACCCCAAATATGGGGGGCTTGCTGGGTGGATTCCGGTCAGGACACATGGAGGAGCCTGTCTGTCTGCTTCCCCACCTCTCAATTTAAAAAAAAAAAGGTGCAACAGTGGGCGGCGGTTTGAGGATCTTTGGAGCAGATAAATGTGGCACAGAGTATTGCCAAAGTGAGTGCAGGAGGCAATGACAGAAAGTTAGGTGAGGCTGGGTGGTGGGAGGCCTTGACGACCCTGCCAAGGAGTTTGGGCTTTAATCCGTCAGCAGTGAAGTCTGCATGTGGGGCAGTGACATGAACCACCAGTGGTATAGAAAAGTCCTATGAGCAGTGCAGAGGGGGTGAGACTGGAGGTCAGTGGACAAGTTAAGGGACTACTGAACCAATTGCACTGAAACTTAATTAGATTCCGAGAATGGGGGAAATGAGAAATGTCAAGGTATGTAGCTTGGGTAAATGGGTCAGTATGACACTGCTATCACAGTTAACCAGAGCCTAAAAAGGCAAGGAAAGCCAGTGAAAAGCCCAAATATTTGTTGAATGAATGAAAGAAAGAATGGGTGGATAGAGACGGAAGGAGAAAGAGGGAACAAAATGGAAGAACTGGCGGAGGTCAGGGAATAAGTTTGGTTTGGATCCAGGGAACTTGAGTTCTCTCCAGCAACCAGGTAAGGACACCACTGGTTGACCGATGAGCAGATGATGTCCAACATGAAAACCACTATTAGTTGGACTTTACCTTTCCCCATCTTGGGCAGTTCCATCTTACAGAGAAGAGCAGGCAGAGAGAGAGGAGCTTTCCGCAATTGTCTCTTTTTGGCTTCCAGCAGGGGGCAGCAAAAAAAGATAGTTCAGAAGAAAGAACTTGGCTGTGTGTGTTTCAAGCCAAAGGTCTCTAGAACCTTCTCTCACAGATATGAAATTCAACCACTTTGTCCACTGTGGTAAAGCACTGATTTGGTCTAAGAAGAAAGTGATGAACAAAATGAAAGTGAGACCAATTCATCTTTCAAGCTGAATCTCTGAGCTCTATTTTGTTTGGTTAAGAATGGAAATTTCACTTTTCTTTTTTAGTGAAACAGAGAAAGGGACAGACAGACAGGAAAAGAGAGAGATAAGAAGCATCACTTCATAGTTGTGGCACCTTAGTTGTTCATTGATTGCTTTCTCATATGTGCCTTGACAGGGGGGCTCCAGCTGAGCCAATAACCTTGGGTTCAAGCCAATGACCTTGGGCTTCAAGCCAGTGACCATGGGGTCATGTCTATGATCCCACGCTCAAGCTGGCAACTCTGTGCTGAAGCTGGTGACCTCAGGGTTTCGAATCCAGGTCCTCAGCATCCCAGGCTGACATTCTATTCACTGAGCCACTGCCTGGTCAGGCAAAAATTCTACTTTTATTACAAGCAAATCTCTGATGCACCAAATTCAAAGATGAGGTTTCAGTAGGAATTAGAAAAAAAAAGAGATCATAGTCACTTTAAAAACATCGTTTAAAATATCTGAAGTGGTGGTTTTATCCGTATACTCAGAACATAATTCTTGAGCCCTCCCTTTTTTTGGTGGTGATGAAAGGGGGGAGTGAGATTATTTTTTTACTTCCTCATATGTAAAATAAAATAATTTAATTAAACAACTTTGGATTAACTCCCAAGGCTGAAGTTTATGGTAAGATTGTGATTAGGGGTACACACAAAAAAGAAAATATCTCAGTAAGCACTTCCTTGCTTCCTGGTTGAGTCTTTCTCGGGAAACTAATAAATTACACTTTTCCTGGGGAGAAAAAAAATCTTGGAAATGACCCATTTCCCCAACAGGAGAGCATTTCCTGTAATTCACATGTGGTAGAGTTAAAAGAGATCACTTGAACCTAGCTCAGATAGGTCAGGGGAAAAATTCAAAATAAGTTTATTTTTCTGATCAAAACCAAACAATCGGACTCCAAATAGAGAGGCCACAGAATCTTCCTAGAGGCTGTGAGCTGGCACAACAAAAGGCCCCACTAACGGGAGGAAGCTGGGGAAAGAGGAAAAGGGGGGCAGAGAGAGCTAGGGATCTGTCAATCAAATTCCTTACACTCATTTTTTTTTTTAGGAGCAGAGCATCCCTTTGGTCAAAAGAATAAGTTGATTGTGAAGAACATATACTTCTAACCAGAAACTAAATAGGGCATCTGGTTTGACGTAAGATAAAACTATGTGAAAAGCGGCCCTCCTCCGCAAATCCTACAGTCTGGGCCAGAACTCCAAGAGGCTGAGCAGACCAGGGTCCAGTGGCTCAAATTATGGGTCCAAATTTCTCTCTCCTTTCCTTCCTTTTTTCTTCTTTTTTTTTTCCTTTAAAGATTATTTATTGATTTTAGAGAGAGGAGAGAAGGGGGAGAAGCATCAACTCATTATGTGCCCTGACCAAGCAAGCCCAGGGTTTCGACCTGGAGACCTCAGCATTCAAGGTTAAGGCTTTAACCACTGTGCCACCACAGGTCAGGCAAAGAATTATTAACTTTTAAGATGTAATGATGGCCTGACCTGTGGTGGTGCAGTGGATGGGGCGTCGACCTGGAGATGCTGAGATCGCCGGTTCGAAACCCTGGGCTTGCCTGGTCAAGGCACATATGGGAGTTGATGCTTCTAGCTCCTCCCCCCTTCTCTCTCTGTCTCTCCTCTCTCTCTGTCTCTCCCTCTCCTCTCTAAAAAAATGAATAAATAAAAAAAAATTAAAAAAAAAAAAAAGATGTAATGATGGTATTTAGTTGTGTGTGTGTGTGTGTGTGTGTGTGTTTTAAAAGGGTCCTTACCTTTTAGAAATACATATTATAACATTTATGATGGAAATGATATGACATCTGGATTTTACTTTAAAATAAGCTGGGGAGGAGGATCAGGGTGGCAACGTATTTCCACTCACAACAATTAGGGAATAGATGAAACACTTCCTGGCTGTGAACCAATAAAGCTGGTGATGGAGACATTAGGGCTCATTATAACAACCTCTCTACTGTGAAATTTGAAGTTTAGAATTTACCATCTCTTTTTCTTTTTCTTTTTCAGTGAAAGAGAGAGTAAGAGCGAGAGAGAGGGAGAAAAGTGAGAAACATCAACTCGTAGTTGCAGTACTTTAGTTATTCATTGTTTGCTTTCTCATCTGTGCCTTGACCAGGAGACTCCAGCCAAGCTAGTGACCCCTTGCTCAAGCCAGTGACTTTGGGCTTAAGCCAGTGACCTTTGGCTCAAGCCAGTGACCATGAGGTCATGTCTATGATCCCATGCTCAAGCTGGCGACCCTGTGCTCAAGCTGGTGAGCCTGCACTCAAGCCAGTGACCATGGGTTTCAAGTCAATGACCTTTGGGCTCAAGCTAGCGCCCTCAGAGTTTCAAACCTGGGACCTCAGCATCCCAGGCCAACGCTCTACCCCAGGGGTCCCCAAACTGCGGCCCCCCAAGGCCATTTATCCAGCACCCGCCGCACTTCCAGAAGGGGCACCTCTTTCATTGGTGGTCAGTCCCTCACGTACAGTACTACTTCCGGTGACGCGGGACACACGCGTCACGGCTCCAGAAGCGCGTCATATCACTTGTTACGGCTAGCAGTGACAAATATGGAACTGGACATTGACCATCTCATTAGCCAAAAGCAGGCCCATAGTTCCCATTGAAATACTGGTCAGTTTGTTGATTTAAATTTACTTGTTCTTTATTTTAAATATTGTATTTGTTCCTGTTTTGTTTTTTTACTTTAAAATAAGATATGTGCAGTGTGCATAGGGATTTGTTCATAGATTTTTTTATAGTCCAGCCCTCCAACGGTCTGAGGGACAGTGAACTGGCCCCCTGTGTAAAAAGTCTGGGGACCCCTGCTCTATCCATTACGCTGCCTGGTCAGGCACATATACTGCTCACAAAAATTAGGGGGTATTTTATCGCTTCATATTCATTTTTTAAATATCCCTTAATATTTGTGAACGGTGTATTTCTTTTTTTGTGTGTGACAGAGACAGAGAGAGACAGAGAGAGGGAGAGACAGACAGGAAAGGACAGAGATGAGAAGTATCAATTCTTCGTTGTGGCACCTTAGTTGTTCATTGATTGCTTTCTCATATGTGCCTTGACCAGGGGGCTAAAGCAGACCGAGTGACCCCTGGCTCAAGCCAGCAACCTTGGGCTCAAGCTGGCTACCTCAGAGTTTTGAACCTGGGTCCTCCACGTCCCAGTCTGATGCTCTATCCACTGCGCCACCACCTGATCAGGTGTGATCAGTGTATTTCTTAATATACAGAGTCTCTCCTATGCCTATATGAGCACTGCTCACTCAGTACCAACCCCCACCTAGACCAATGTTCTATACATCTTTCAACAATGGAAATATATTGTTATAAGAATTAAAGCACCTTTCATTCTTATCATTTCCTGATAAGAATTTGAAAATGCCTCTCTAACGCTTAGGGCCTCATAATGGATTGAACCAAGTAATACTAAAACCAAAAATTTATGTAAATATATATTTAACAATGGATTCCTACCCACACTATACAGAATTCTTACGAATCAAAAATAAAAATATGAACAACTAAGAAAAAACAGGCAAAAGATTTGAACAGGCAATTTATCAAAGTGGCTAGGACAATAAACATGTAAAAAGGTGATCAACATCATTAGTCATTAGGGAAATGCAAATTAAACCTACTTGGCATATACCAGAATAGCAATAATAAAGAAGACTGACAACACCAAATGCTGGTGAGGAGCTGGAACAGCCCGAACTTCAGACACTGCTGGTGGGAGTATGAAATGGTACAACTACCATGAAGAATTGCACTGCTCACAAAAATTAGGGGATATTTCAAAAATGAATATGAAGCAATAAAATATCCCCTAATTTTTGTGAGCATATATTTACCCTATAACCCTACAATGCTACTCATAGGTATTTCCAAAAGGGCAATGAAAAATAGTATCTCCATAAAAAGAATTGTACAGTCTGACCAGGCAGTGGTGCAGTCTATAGAGCATCAGACTGGGATGCAGTGGACCCAGGTTTGAGACCCCGAGATTGACAGCTTGAGAGTGGGCTCATCTGGTTTGAGCAAAGCTCACCAGCTTGGACCCAAGGTCGCTGGCTTAAGCAAGGGGTTACTCGGTCTGCTGAAGGTCCACGGTCAAGGCACATAGGAGAAAGCAATCAATGAACAACTAAGGTGTCGCAACGAAAAACTGATGATTGATGCTTCTTATCTCTCTCTGTTCCTGTCTGTCTATCCCTGTCTGTCCCTCTCTCTCTCTGTAAAAAAAAAAAAAAATTTGTACAAGAATGTTTACAGCAGCCTCTATCCACTCCAAACTAGAAACAATTCACACCTCCATCAACAGAATGAAGAAAATGTGACATGAATGTACAATATCAAAGTTCTCAGCAAATAACAAACTATTGATAAGTGCAACACTATAGATGGACCTTATAGACATTAAATGCATACATATGATTCCATGTATATGAAGTTCCAGACCAGTTCAAGCTAAATTATAGTGAGTGAAGACAAAAGTAATATGCAGAGAGGGGGAATGGCTGGCTGAAAAGGAGCATGAGGGAACTTTCTAGGGAGATGGAAATCTTCCGTATCTTGTTTTGAATGATAGTTACATAATAGTTGTCCAAATGCATTGAACTAAAATCTGTGTATTTTTAAAATGTTTATTTTAATGATTTTAGAGAAAGAAGAAGGGGGGAGAGATAGGAACATCAATCTGTTCCTGAATGTGCCCTGAGGACGTAACTGGCGATCTCTGCACTTGGGGATGATGCTCTAACAATAAACAGCTATTCCTCCACGGCAGACATGTGTATTTTATTGTATCAAATTGGCCTCCCTCTCCAACCCCACTTCTTTCTCTGCTATTATTCCTTGTCACAGTGAACAGCACCAAACACCCTCTACCCAGTTTCCCAAGTCAGAAATGGGGAGTTTTCCACTCTTTCTTCTTCTTTGCTTCTCTTACACTTCCTAAATAGCTCCTGAACCCACCCCTCCACTCCTCTTCACCCCAAAGGCCTCAGGTTATTACATCTGCCTTTGGACCATTTCCAGTCTGGCTCCCCAATCTGTCCTTATCCAAAGTAAAAGCCTCTGCTTAACACTCTCTTCCTGCTCTCACTCACCCTGAGGATAAAGACCAAACTCCTTAGCACGACTAGCAAAGGCAGTCAGTTCCCTCAGTGCCTCAAGCAACTCTTTGCTTTAGCTGTTGTTACAGCTGCTGGGTGGAGCAGCCTCCTACTACTTCCCCTTTAATGCTCCCCTCCCACCCCTATCTTCACACCTGTCCACCTGATAAGTCCCTATTCTTCTGCTGGACTTAGATCAAGCATCACCTATTCTTATAGACTCTCTCCTATGAATCCTCCTCTGCCCTCCAGACATCTAGACATCCAGACACTGGTATGAGGCTTAAATGCTTATAAGATGGCTTATGATGACTGGACCAGGTGCAAGCACTTTACATATGTTGGGTCATTTAATAGCAATTATCACTCTGCATAGAGAGGATTTATCAATATTTTGTTTTGAATAAACAGACTTAACTGTGTACAGGGGCTATTTTGTTTAGCTTTTCAGGCACTAGGAAAACAGAGGTACTAGCTTAACTGTCTGCTGAATGAATGAATGTCACATTTAAGCACAGGCACGAAATGGTCTGTATTTCATACATTCATTTTGTATTCCACAAGCAAAACAAACTTCTAGGACAGACGAGAGTCTCAGGCTTTTATCTGCCATGCTGTGGCAAAATACGGATGTATCCGAAGTATTTCCTAGGAGTAAGTCACTCAACCTACCCAATCCTCAGGTGTCTCAACTGCATTACTCCTTTCTGTAACTACAAGATCCTTAAAACCAACTCTATGAAGTGCCTACTGTATACCTTGCATTGCCCTGGCCTCTCTGCACTGCCTGGAAATGTGGGCATCATCATCACTGGTATTTATTCCCAACAGCACCCTTCAGAGAGGATAAGGAACTTTGTTCTAAGGACCAGAGCACTGAAAGGTAAAGGCAGAAAAGAAGGCAACTCTGATGCCAAAAACCTACACAATTCCCACTTACCACACTGCTGCCCAAGAGGTGGAATGAAAAACCTCATTACTGCTTTGAGACAATGTTTTATGAGTCGTTATATAGATGTATACGCACTTCTTGTAGAATGGAATCCAAGCCTCACTGTGACTAATCTTGCTGAGGCCACTGCGAGAGTTAGCGATGGAGGGAGGCAGAGGTGGATCTGCTCAGCTACACAGTTGCCAAACCACTGAACAGCAGGCCTTTCCTGCCTTCTCATGCCACAGGCCACACTTCTACTCGCTCAAACCCTCCAGTGGCTGAGAGAGTCAAGAACTGGGCTTAAGGCCCTGGCTGGTTGGCTCAGCAGTAGAGCATTGGCCTGGCGTGCGGGGGACCCGAGTTCGATTCCCGGCCAGGGCACATAGGAGAAGCGCCCATTTGCTTCTCCACCCCCCACCCCCTCCTTCCTCTCTGTCTCTCTCTTCCCCTCCCGCAGCCAAGGCTCCATTGGAGCAAAGATGGCCCAGGCGCTGGGGATGGCTCCTTGGCCTCTGCCCCAGGCGCTGGAGTGGCTCTGGTCGCGGCAGAGCGACGCCCCGGAGGGGCAGAGCATCGCCCCCTGGTGCGCGTGCCGGGTGGATCCCGGTCGGGCACATGCGGGAGTCTGTCTGTCTCTCCCCGTTTCCAGCTTCAGGAAAAAAAAAAAAAAAAAAAAAAAAAGGAACTGGGCTTAATGTGCAGAATTAAGAGAACTAGAAAAACGATCACAATGTGTTTACAGTCTCTAATAGCCCTGGATTAAAACAGCAAAAATCTTTGGAGCCAAACTCCTAGGAGGTAAAGACAGCAGGACTGAGAAGAGCATGTTTATGTGAGTATTAAGGGACAGGTGATGTGTTGGAGGCAATTCTAGGACAAAAAGCTGCAAGACGTGAGGATCTAGAAGACACCTGTGGGAAGCTGTTTAAGGCGAGGTTGACTTTATCAACAGTTGAGAATGTGAGGAGGCGATCAGCTCACAACCCCCCAAGAGGTAATAAAAAGCAGAGAACCGTGCTCACAGAACTGGAATTACATAGTGGACAGAACCCGCAGAACCCAGAGAGAGTGAGCAAAGGGAGTTGCACCCTGCCTGGCCACGTGTAACCACAAGATGGAAGCCAAGAGGGTCCCCAAGGGGCCAGGCCTTACAGCACTAAGAGACCACTGGCAGGTGGGTGGTCCTGTCTCTCCTGAGAAAGGGTGAGATTAGCAACTAATCCAACCTCTTTCTCCTTTGTTGTGTCTGGGAAACCAATTCACAGAATATAAAACTACCCATTTGTAAATGGGGGGGAGGGGACTATTTTTCTATTTCTCCTTCCCTCTCCTTTCTTCATATGAACATGTGCCAGAACCATGCCAGTGAGGCCAGAGGTGAAGGCAGGGAGGAAGAGAGCTGACTGGGACAGGGGAACCTGGCTCTCACAGTCTTAGTGTCTCAGACATGGGCACACCCGTTCAGAGCGAGGTCTCTCCTTTTCTCCCTTTCCCTCCCCTGTCTCCCCCAGCAGAAGCCGCTGGCTGGCTGGCTGTTGTAAAAGTAATCTTTGTTCTTGGAGTTCAACCAGCATGGGCTTCAAATTTCCATTACATCCAGGGCTCAACCCTCCTCCTCCTCCACCACCTTCCTGACCTCAGGCTAAAGAAGGAAGCTGGCCCTAAGTATCCCAGACTAAGAAATTAAAACCTCCTCTCAAGAGAGATCCCCTATGAAGGGACCCTCTGGAACCTTCTCCAGAAAGCAGATACAACACTGGGAGAATCAGAAATTCCCATAAAGATAAGCACCAAGGAAAGTTCACTTAGTGAGATTTCAAGGGTAACTGGCCCAGATTCAAGTATGCGAATGAAGGCAACAAGACCTCGAGACCTTGGTCTAGTCAGGGGGATGAGCACCCCTACAGAAAGACTCGGGGGGACGGTGGATGGTGATGTGGGGCATGGTCAGAAAAGAGCTGAGAAAGTCAGGGTTCACAAAAGCAAGTTCTGAAAGCGTGAAATTCAGTGGTCACAGGTGCTGGGGACAGGCGGGAAGGAGCATCCCTCCATCTCTCCATTTATCTGCCTTTCTAAGAAAACTTTTAGTTCCTACTTTGGTTTCTAGTCCCCTAGAGAATGGGGAAATATGGTGTCACTGATGTAGAATATAAACTAGAAAAGGGATGGATGGCCCCTTGTGAGTGAAAACCAGCCTGAGCTGAGAGCTGAACCTAAGTGTCTCGTCACCTCTGAAGCTCCAAGTAAAACAGGTCTCTAGAATGTGAATCAACAGCTGCATCCCAATCACCGATCTAGAACCTGAGGAACCAGAGATCAACAACATGGTTTCCACAGTCTCACATCTGATGAACCTTCCCCAGGGAAGTCACTGGGCAAACTGAAGCTCTGGCGGAAAGCTGGCTGACCTCATCTTGGTAGGAGTCAAACACCTCTTAGAAGGGATGCCCACCTTCCCACATTCGTAAGTTCTATACACAAGAAAATGAAGTATTAAGGCCCAATTATTATGATTAACTTGTGGGCTTTACCCCCAGATTTATAGCTGAGGAAGAATGATTGAAGTATGAAAGAAGTCTATCTGAGTACATCATCTGGAAGCTCCATCTCAGTTAAGAATAAGAAGGACATCAGCTAGGACAAAGCAGTGCTGAGCCAGGTCTCTTGGGAGGGGGGAGGATGAAGTGGTACAAGGAGGAGAATTCCAGGAAAAGGTCTTGTCAGGATGACGGGTCCCACAAAGACCAGGCAAGGCTTGGATGATGATGATATTAACAAGATGTGCATGTCTAAGCAGGAGGTAGGCGATAAAAAGGATAAAAGACTCCCTAATACATCGCCTACTTCCAATCCTCCACTTCCTCTGTTCAATTTCTCAGCCAGGAAATGTCTCTGGCATTAAATGGCTTTTTCTTTTTCTTTCTGCACATGCCCCATTCTGAACAAAGGCTCTGTGCCCACCTGGGGACTGCGACACTTGCTTTTGATGTCCCTCAGGAAAATTTAAACAAAGCTTCCAAATACAGCTCAAAACCTTGGCAAAGAACCACACAAAAGGCAGAAAGAGGCTGGCATGAGGAGGGGCCCATTGAAGTTAAAGGCTCTGCATTCAGCACCCATCACGTTCTGAGCGTGGTGATGGGTTTCTCAATTATAGCCGCTCCAGGGTCCCCTGTGTGAGGCAGACTGGACTCCTGTCAGGAAACTCTGCAAGGGTAAGATCTTGTACAGAATCTTGCCAACATTATTCTTGGCTCTGCTAACACTGCTTTGGCTTTTAAAAAAACAACAATAAATTAAGAAGAAGGTCCCCTCACATCCAGGCTGGACTAAAGGGCTTTGCCTGTACTAAGCCAAAGGATATTTAGTCCAAAGAGATCTATTCTTCTGGATACCTGACATTTTTATATGACTTTTCCTTGGGAGGGCCAGCAGTGCACAGGAGGCTTTGCTACCTGACAATCCATGTTGCTAAGCTACCAGAAGTCATTATGGCAAGGGATCAGCCAGGGGGTGAAGAACAAAAACAAACAAACAAAAATAATCAGCAGGAGAAAGGAAAAAAAGGGACAGGAAATGAAGTCCCAATTATACAATGACTTTTAAGGCTCTGGAGGAAAACTGCTAGATTCTGAAAGTTTCAGTTCTAGAAAATAAATCCAAATCCAGTAAGCCTGCAATGATGCGACATAGGGAAAGTATAGAAACAATAGCTCTTACTCTGCTGGATGCTTTGAACCCTGACCTAAAGCAAAAGGAAGAATGCCTTGGATTCACTCTGTCATTGACTTGAACATTTTCGCTTGACAATCTGGGTACAACAAACTTTTATCTAGTAGGAGCTCAAGAGACACTTGTTCGTAGACTGGCCAGTATGGTCCCAGGGAAGAGACCACAGTGGTGAAGGACAGGGAAGGGGGATACAAAGTTATGCAGTAACAGGTTAGTGTGTGATTCGGGGAGTATGATGCAGGAAGTGGTCATTCAGATGCTCTTGTCACCCAAGTCAACAAGAATAACTTCTTCTGCACCACGTATTTGGAGATGTTCCAAATCCAGGTATTTTCAGTCCTTTACTCCTCCTACTAAAATCCCACAGCTTACTTCTTCCAACTGAAGAGGCCAAGAAAAGAATCCATGTTATTTGTCAGAACTTGCCATAAGTAAACAATTACAAAGAAAGCGTGTGTTAGCCAATTAAACAGAAATGCAGGCTCCTGGCAACTACATGACCCAGTTTTTCCACTCACTTGATATAAGTAAGCCCCATTACTGAGATGGCCTCTTTAGCTTGGGGGGGAAATAAGAAAGGCTGTCCATGTGTTTCTAAAGCCTTCTCTATATCCATTTTCCCAAGAAAAAGCAAAATTCCATTTAACCCAATTCCCATTCAATAGATAGAAAATACGTGGAGCAGAGAGAACTTGGGCTTTGGTGTCACAGTGCCCCAGGCCCAAATTTGATCCCTTGTCCTATGATAACCCACAAGTCATGAAGTTTAGAGCAAGTATACTGAACCTCTCCAAGCCTAGTTCCCTCATCTGTAAAACACAGAGATCTATAACTATGACCTAGGTTGCTATGACAACTAGAAGAGATAATCCACCCTGGCGGGATGGCTCAGTTGCTTTGTGCACTGTCCAAAAGCGCAGAGGTTGCCAGTTTGACCCCAGTCGGGGCACATATAGAACAGATCGATGTTCCGGTCTCTCTCTCTCCCTTCCTCTCTCGACAAAACCAATAAAAAATAAAATAAATAAATAGAGATAATCTACATTCAGAAAGCACCTGGTTAGCACATGCTCAGTAAATGTCCCTTTGCCTTCGACTGGGTTCAAATTACACCTAAGGGATGCAGTGCAGGTACCACAGAAGGTGCAGAAAGGACAGAAGACTGGGCTTCAGGAGCTTTTAACGAAGGAAAAACAGAATAATCCACGTCTCGGAACAGGGCCAGTGAAAGTTCAGCAAGATTAAAAAGTCTTTAACAAACTAGGGTACTCTCAAAGTCTTTAGACAAATGCTATTATCAATCACAATGAAAAAAACACAGCTGGGATACAAGAGGACTTTTCAGGTACTTTGGAATTTACACAAACACTGAACTGATCCACTCAAAATTGCAACGACACACATACACAAAAACCAAGAACCAGAAAGCTGTGGGTTTTTCTAAGTCTTAGAGCACAAAGAGAACGCCCCATCGCCTGTAAAGACTTGATTGCAGTCACCAAACAGGGTCAAATCCTAGCTCCACCACCCAGGAGCCATGTGACCGTGGCTTCTTGGAGGAGTCAGTGAGAAGGCAGAGCTTCTTAAGGCCAGTCACTGTGCATGTTAAATGCTTAAATCAGAAAGTTAGCGTGGTTGCAACATACTGAAAAGCTCTGAGTGCTAATACCTGGAGTGATTCTTCAATTCACATCTAAACGAAGACCACAGGACTGAAGAGAAAATGATACATGCAGATAGCTTAATCCTTGGGGGCTGCAGAATAGAAAATAGGGGTGGAACCTGGGGATTCAAGTTTAAGGCCATGGATACTTCAGAACCCACAAAGTAAAGAACAAAACAGAATGCTTTGTTTTGACTCCCCTGGACCTGCCCTACAAAATGTACCCCCACTTACAAAGAACATGCAAGAGGAACATGGCCAGTTCATGACCTCTACCATTAGTGTAAAGAAAAACACCCCAAATCGAAGGTCCAAACTTAGAAAGATGTTAAATTCAAAATAAACTCAGGAAGAAGTTAAATTCAAAATAACACAAGTTGACACCTCATATGTAAAGGATCTTAATTAAAGAGTGTCAAAAATGCAAATGTGAACTCACTGTCTGGACCTACTTATTATGGAATAAACTTGATTAAGAACAAATCCCCTTTAAGAAGAGGAAAGAACCCAGCAACACTCACGCACATCAAATGCTGTTCTCAATTAGCCCTTTTCCTCTGAATGTCACAAAGTACCAGCAGGTGGGAGGTAATTACAGTTTTAATAAAATTTGTTTTACATGCCTCTGTTGGAACCTTTTTGTTCTACAAAGCTTTTTCTTCTCTAGCCAATGATGCACCCACAAAGGAAGATTTTTTTTTTTTTTTTCAGAAGACCAATCTTCGCATGACATTTGGTGTTTTGATTTCGGGAAGGTGAAGGTGGAGGAGGTCATTTATGAAAAGAAGTATCTCTCTTGATCCACATTTGCATTCTAGAAAGGAGTGAGTTTGGGTTTCGGATTCTCCTCCGATGCCTATCAGGAGAATAAGTCCTTGCCCCATTTGACAAGATTTATGGAGCAACGCGAGGTCCGCAGGACTGATGGAAGTGGCACCGCCCACTCATGACTGTGGCCTCTCCACTTGCAAGAACTGCTGACTTTTACAAAGCTTGTATTTTTCCCTTATAAATTTCTGGTCCTTAAAAGCAGTAATCTTGAAGCTTACCACTCCCACCCACAAACCTCAGCATCCACCTAAGCTCTTTCCATAAAAACGTTACTCCTTGGGCAGTTCTTAATGGGTTAAGTCTTTAACAGTATGTGAGCTTCCCACCACGCAACACAGACACCTCAAAAGCTAATGGGAGTCCACTGCAAATACCAACTCACGAAAACACTCAAAGTTAAGACAAGGAGGACAACGAACGGTCTTCCTTTTCAGCAAAGAAAACCAAGGCAGCAAAAAAGTAACTATATTGCTTAAACACCAGGGACCCAAACCTAAGACTCAGGCTTTTAGTTCTGGATGGATCAGGACTGTATTTAATTTGAGAGTAACCAAAGCAAACCCCCCCCCATGCACCACCCAATAATTATATTTTTTGGCATTTTAATTAGACTCAGACCTCAGGGTTTGAATTTAAGAGGGTGAGAGTTAAAGGAATGTGTGTAGGGATTATGGCTAGAATGCTGCCTGCAAGTTGTAGCTCATTTTCTCAAGACTTGTCCAAATCCTCCAGTGCCCCTTTTCTGACACTGCACGGCCAGGCATCCCAGCATGCAAACACCAGGTTCCTTCCCAGCGCTGCAGCCTCCCATGTCACCCCCACCAGGCACACAACCACACCTGCACAAGTGTCTGTACCTTGGGGTTTTGCAATCTTAGCACTATGACTTTCTGTTGGGGCACTCACTGTCTTGTGTGCTGCTTGTAGAATGTTTGGCCTCTACTCTTCAGATGCCAGTAAAACCCATCCTAGTTGTGACAATGAAAAATGTCTCCAGAAACCACTGGGGATTTTTAGGACAGTGCCATTATTCTGTATGATACTAGAATGGTGGACACATGTCATCATGCATTTGTCAAAACCCACAGAATGTACAACACAAAGAATGAACCCTAATGTAAGCTGTGGGCTTCAGTTAATAAGTATGTATCTGCCTGACCTGTGGTGGCGCAGTGGACAGACCTCAACCCGGAACACCCCAGGCTTGCCCGGTCAAGGCACATATGAGAAGCAACTACTATGAGTTGATCCTTCCTGCTCTTCCCCCCACTCCCTTTCTCTCTCTCTCTCCCTCTCTAAAAATAATTTTAAAATAATAATAACATATCAATATGGCTCATCAATTGTAACAAATGTGTACCACATCAATGCAAGATGTTAATACTAGGGCAAATAGGGAAGGGGACTATGAGGGGGTCTATGGGAACTCTGTACTTCTGTTCAATTTTTCTGTAAACCTAAATTAAAACTGCTCTAAAAAAATTAAGTTTATTAATTTAAGGAAAGGTCTCCAGACATTGCCCATACGCCCCATAGGACAAAACCGTCCAGCTGAGAATCACAGCGGTGGCAGCAAGCCGAGTCCCTGGCAATGAGCTGCTCTCACTGCTTTCTGACGTTGATCGATCCAGTTGTATCAGGTCACGCTTCTGGACAAAGGGTGCAGGTTTTCTGGGTGTACATGGATTGCAGGGACTCCTCTAGAGGACAATCTTATTATGGGGGAAGTTGAGGGACCCTATTTCTTAGAAAAATCTAGACAGAGGCTGGACAGAGGGACCCAATCCTCACGCCCTGGCCTCCGCTACTAAATTCAATCTTTGGTAACGCCCACCTTGGTTTTCGCTTTGTCACAAATTATCTCTATAGCCCAGTAGCCTAAGACAGGCATGGAAAGCATTAGGCTCTCAGGTGCCTGAACTCCACCTTCCCCCAACCTTGGGGTCCTTCTCATAGTGGCTTTTACAGCTCTACCTCTTGTGTTTCTGTCTATGAGCTGACAGCATTATAGTGGAGAGGGGGGGCCTGTGAATCCTATCCTCTGCTTTGTATGACCTGTGCTAACATACTCCTTTCCACCAGAATGCATAACTGAGATGTGTCAAAATCAAGTTTAAGTCCATTTGGCACATGCACATCTGAAAAGTGGGCACCCCCCCCCTCAACCCCCTCAGCCCAACAGGTCACTTCCGAGGTTTCCCTAGAGCAGTGGTACCCAACCCCCGGGACTGCGAACCAGTACCAGTCCGTGGGCCATTTGGTACCAGTCCTCAGAGAAAGAATAAATAACTTACATTATTTCCGTTTTATTTATATTTAAGTTTGAACGATGTTTTATTTTATTTTTTTTTAAGATTTTATTTATTTATTATAGAGAGGGAAGACAGAGAGAGAGAGAGAGAGAGAGAGAGAGAGAGAGAGAGAAGGGGAGGAGCCAGAAGCATCAACTCCCATATGTGCCTTGACCTGGGAAGCCAGGGTTTTGAACCAGCAACCTCAGCGTTTCCAGGTTGACGCTTTATCCACTGCGCCACCACAGGTCAGGCTGTTTTATTTTTTAAAGATGACCGCGTCGGCCTGGCGTGCGGGGGACCAGGGTTCGATTCCTGGCCAGGGCACATAGGAGAAGCGCCCATTTGCTTCTCCACACCCCCCCTCCTTCCTCTCTGTCTCTCTCTTCCCCTCCCGCAGCCAAGGCTCCATTGGAGCAAAGATGGCCCGGGCGCTGGGGATGGCTCCTTGGCCTGTGCTCCAGGCGCTAGAGTGGCTCTGGTCGCGGCAGAGCGACGCCCTGGAGGGGCAGAGCATCGCCCCCTGGTGGGCAGAGCGTCACCCCCTGGTGGACGTGCCGGGTGGATCCCGGTCGGGCGCATGCGGGAGTCTGTCTGACTGTCTCTCCCCGTTTCCAGCTTCAGAAAAAAAAATACAAAAAAAAAAAAAAAAAAAAAAAAGATGACCAGATTCCCTCTGTTACATCCGTCTAAGACTCACTCTTGGCGCTTGTCTCAGTCACGTGATACATTTATCCGTCCCTCCCTAAAGGCCTGTCTGTGAAAATATTTTCTGACGTTAAACTGGTCCGTGGCCCAAAGAAGGTTGGGGACCACTACCCTAGAGTACTGCCTCTCCCTTGCCTGTGGCCCCGCTTCCTTCTTCTTTCCTCCTTTCACTTCACCCTTCCCCATCCTTTTATAGTTCTCTGAAAGAAAAAGGAAGGAAAGAGCCTCACCAAAGAAGCAGAAAAATGAGAGATGATAACATAAATCAGGAGAAGTACTCTGGGCTACACTATGACAAAGCTAGGTGTGGAGACAAATAGAATTAATCACCACTCTAAAGTTGTTGCAATACTTTCTAAAGAGACTTAATCTTACCCAACACCATTAACTGTTCTCTACACTGTTGATTTCTTCCACGATTGAGTCTTTTGGTAAAATGGGCAGTAAGATTTGTCCGCACACCTCCCAGGGTTGTTGGGAGGATTAAGTAGGATTGTATGTCTCTCGCACTTGACCTGGTGCCTGGCACATACTTAATGCTTACTCAATGGTTTCATCTCTTTATTTGCATTCTGACATGTTTAACTAAATCTAAACATCCCTTAAACTATCTAGTTCCCCCACTTATTTCATCAACCCTTGCCCAGGGAAGTTTCTGTGGAATTGACATTTTTTTTTTTTATTTAGAGAGCTGTTCCTGGTAATGCAACCTTCTCATCCAGTTCAAAAGTCCCTTGGCCCTGGCCGGTTGGCTCAGTGGTAGAGCGTCGGTCTGGCGTGCAGGAGTCCCAGGTTCAATTCCTGGCCAGGGCACACAGGAGAAGCGCCCATCTGCTTCTCCACCCCTCCCCCTCTCCTTCCTCTCTGTCTCTCTCTTCCCCTCCTCCAGCCAAGGCTCCATTGGAGCAAAGTTGGCCCAGGCACTGGGGATGGCTCTATGGCCTCTGCCTCAGGCCCTAGAATGGCCCTGGTTGCAACAGAGCGACGCCCCAGATGGGCAGAGCATCACCCCCTGGTGGGCGTGCTGGGTGGATCCCAGTCGGGCGCATGCGGGAGTCTGTCTGACTGCCTCCCCGTTTCCAATTTCAGAAAAATACAAAAAAAAAAAAAAGTCCCTTAAACCCTCTAACAGACACTTCAACCTCTCCAGAGCTCTGACACAATACAAAGGACCAAGCAGCCCTGGCCACCAAAACTGACCAAGGCTCAACCACTCACGTGCCCACTCAACAATGCACCCCATTTCCAAGTTGCCTCATATCCCAGAGATCATTCTCCCTTTTTTTTTCAAACCAGTCCCTTTTTATGTCTTACTGTTAAAATGATGCCTCTCAGAAAAATCACTGCAATAGATAAACACAGGATCTGTAATGGAAATTCCAGTATGCCCAACAATAGTGCCACTGTCACACGTGCGTGAGGTTTCGTGAAAGCAAGGGATTGGCAACCCAGGGCTGCCGTGCCCAGGAAAATTATTTCCTGTGGGAAAAAGAAAACAACCTCAGCTCCTGGCAGGTTCTGGGCAAGCCCAAGCCAGGCTCACTGGAGACCGTGAGTGCTCAGCCTCTGGGAAAGGGAGGCGGAGGTAGGGCCATTGCACTCTCGAAGGCCCCAGCTCCAGCCCAGGAAAGGCAGCGGGGTGAGTCAGTGCTGTAGCACAGTGGAAACAAAGCCACCAGGGTCTGCCCAACACGGCTTAGGGGACAATCAATTAGCAAGACGGGTTCTGTGGCGAAGAAGGAAAAGGGAAACTCTATTTTGTCCTGACCTTCCAGGGCCGGGTGCATTTTTATCCCATTAGTCAGATGTAGAAAAGCAATCACTTAAATTTTATAAGAGAAGGATAATGTTGAGCAGCCTCATTGACATCCTGCATGTCCTGCTATTATTGGAAGGAAACGGAGAAATTACAGACAGCATAATCTATTAGCTTCATAATGCCCAGTCCCAGGGTGATCAGCAAAGACTCTTCAATACAGTGTGTGCTTCAACTTGGTGTTAAATGAATTCTTGGTTCAGGATTATTTACAGATGACTTGACATTGTGTACCTACAAGTACTCTATGTATGGAGCTGACTGAACAATATTTAATTCTCAAGTAACTACCCACCACTGCTGCCCATCTTTCCTGTGGCTATTCACCTTTGTTCCTACCTCAGGCCCTACCTCGGCCTTTCCCCCTGGCCTCCCAAGGGTTCCTCCCCTCGCTCAGGGTTCTTTGTGGTGGGGGGCTGCCCAATGCACTGCAGATGTTCAGAGCACTCCTTCTAGATGTAACAATATCCCCTTTGGGGCAAAACTAACCCCTGTTGAGAATCACTTTCGTAGTCCTGTGCATTGTGCAATTTTGGGAACAAATTCCCCTTCACTTTCCACTGCCTGGAATACTTTTGGTCCCATTTTTAATCTCCTAACTCAATACAATGTCCTTACTCTGCTGTCAGGAACCAGTTTGGATGCCACCTCCTCTGGAAAACGACTGGCACTCCCCCCCTCCCTGTGTTCCCCCTGTGTGCCCACCCTGCCTGCCCTACGCATGCTTTTCTTCAGCACCTAAGGTCACAGCATCATAACTGTCGCCTTACTTTAATAATTCAACTGCCCATTAATTCAATGAGGACTGAAGTGCTGGTACAGGAATAAGACACTTTGGGTTCCTGCTCTCATGGGCTTACATTCCAGTGATAGAGCCGGCAATAAACAATAATAAAAAATGGCAGATATTAATAACAGGTATGAAGAAAATATAGCTGGCCTCCCCACCCAGGAGACTCAGCTCCCTGGGGGGCAAAGTCTGCTTTGTTCACTGCTGTAACTACAGGATTAGCACTGAGCCTTAAAAAATAAAACAAAATGAACTGACACTTGCCTCCTCTCTCTCCAGGCACTGACATTTTCTGCTGTCTGTCACAAACTCAGGGACAGGGGCTCTGTCCTGGCAATCTGTAAGCTTCCTAAAGGGAGGATCCTCCCAATGAATACATTTTTACAGACAGAAAATCAGACGGTTTCTGTTATTTTCCTTAAGCCATCCTTTTAAACATTAAAATGTTACAAAAATGCTTATAAAGAGAAATAAGCATTTTATAGCTGAAGAAACTGAGGCTCCGAAATAGTGGCTTGCCCAAGTCACAAAGCCAGTAAACTGGACCAGGCGTCTGGCTCTAAAACCCAAGCTCTTCCCCACCACGTATCACTGCCTCGTACAGAATCTGACAGGCACACGTCAGGTAGAGATGTCAGGGGGAAAGCTCTTTTCTCACAGAAGGCTGTTGGCAAATTGTGGCTAGCACTTAGGGTCCTCCCAGGGTGGGGAGGGGGAGGTGGTGAGTTTATTTACAGGCAAAAGGGATCTGCTAGTACAAGGAGAAGAAAAATGAATGACATTAGTTTTTCACATTCTTACCACTGGGACTGGTCCTAAACGTTAGCACTTTATCAGCAAGGCCAAAAAATCACTCAAAAGCTAACGCCTACAAAGAAGGGGGCCAAAAATGTCTGCCTTTCTTCTTCTCAAGGAAAGAAAGGGTTGTAATATTTAAAAGCTCAGGACCATGTTACACAGATGTTAAAAATGATCTAGTCTGTTGGGCTGGCAAGCATCTTCTGAGGTGCAGAGTGGATTCAGGGACAAGCGCAGACTTCCAGATGACAGACCTACATTCTGATTTGTGCCCACACAGCCTCTCCAAATTTGGGGACTTTGGGGAGAGGGGAAGTGATAGCTAAATTAAATGGGATAGCAGCACCCGACACAGAAGTGGACACTTACCCCGTCAGCTCCTTTCCCTTCTGCAGTTTATGCCAAGGAAGAACCTCACCCTAGAAACAGGGGACCCGGTTTTACCTCCCAGATCAGCCCAGACTCAGTGTGACACGAGTGCTTAATGCCTTGACCTCAGCTTCCTCGCTGGATCCTACCTCAGAGAACTCATAGGATTAAAGGACACTTCACTGGTTGAAACCAGCACAAGGCCTGGCAAGTTACAGGCACCCCATAAATGTTAGCTAAATTGGAATCAACTGGAATTTGTCCTGTAAACACTCATCATGAAAGTTCCCCTCAACTTGTTTAAACATAGCCTGATACAGTTCCATCTGTCAGTCAGCTGGACAGTAAAACTGGTAGGTCATCTCCCCAAAATACCCCCAGGGTGTCTGCTCCAGCTGGTGAGTCAAGATTGAACCTGAAACCAAGGGAAAGTATTACGGCTGTCCACCCACCTCTCACCGATCTTCACTATTCACTACTCCCACATGTGCAAAGAACAAATATCATCCATCCCAGACATAAATCAACGTTAGCTCTATTCTTAGAAACTGCAAAGGTAATAGAAAAGAAAATTTAACTCGCAGTATTAACCTCTGACATCCACAATCTTCATGTTGAAGGCACCGCGATGTCTTTTCTGAACCTGGAAAATCACAGTGAAGACCCTGAGCACACCTGTATTGAGGCAGGCGCAGGTGGATTAGGGAGACAGCAGTGACAAGAAAAGATGCTGCCCCACTGGGCTTCTTACCCTGCTCCACCCCCCAAAAGGGGAGCACAGAAGGCTATTTCAAGTCAGGTGTCATTCAGTGGCAATGCCATGGGCTTTCCAGGCCTAGTCTTTCCTCCAAAACTACTTACAAAGAAGTGAGGGAGGAAGTGAAGGGAAGTGACATAGAGACGGGCACTGCTATATGCTTGTGCCCCATTGTGTTAACATGCCCAAGCTGCCATCCAAACTAGCTCAGCTCGAGGAGTGATCATCGTGGTGGCAGCAACAAACGCAGCTAGCGGTTATTAGGAGCTTACCTCTTCCGTTCTGCCACAGGTTTTGTATGCCATTAGCTCATTCAGTACACACAACAACTCTCTGAGGTCTTAGTATCTATTTCTCGGATGGAACACTAAGGTTCAGAGAGGGTAAGGAACCTGCCCGAAGTCGTACAAGCCATAAGTGCTTTGGCAGGATTTGAACCCAGGTTGTCTACCCACAGCCAGAGGGCCTGACATCTGTCTTAATTCAAAGATCAGAATAACTCCCTCCTGAAGTGACTCATGCAAGCCACCCCCACCCCTTCCACCACACATACAAGTTCTTAATAAAAATCTGTGTGCCTTTGTGAGAAAGAGTCACTAGTCTGTGGACATGGAGGAGTTAAGACCACAGTTGCAGGCTTAGAACTCCAAGTTTTACATTTTGTGGACTGAAGTCAGACTTGTAGCATTAACTTTAATGCAAATTTTTTTGGAGGTGATTCATGTAGAATTCCTGCCAAGAATTTTAATAATCAGACTGAATTAGACCAAACTCTGTCGGTACATGCCTAACAACATCTGCTGACTTAACGGCTATCCTGGAAGCCCCGCAGAGCCTGAAGAAGGGCTGGTGGAGCAGGCTGTGTGCGGGGACCATCAGAGGAGAGACACCTGTGGGCAGCTGCAACTTCTGCCTTCCATCCACTTAACAACTGGTTCAGCTTTAATAATGTCCCACAGCCACAGGGGTGAAAAGAAAGGGTACAACAAATACGAAAGGCTCATGAAAGAACAACCTTTCCTTTCTACTACTAGCTGAGGGCTATAAAGAATTTCTCTGCAGTGTGATGATTTTCAGCCTTTTCCCCTGCTCTGACTCAATGCATTTCCATCAGTAACAGGGGCTCACCCACGTGGTTATTTCTTTAAGGGGAAGGGGAGGTAGTGGTAGAATCCGATCTTTACTCTCCACCCTTCAAGAATCAGACTCTTTAAGGGTGGGGACCTACACAGTTTGGCAAAGCCCTTGGAGAATCTGTTTCCCATCTTCCTCTCCCCTCTCCCGTCTCCTGGTCACAAATGAACGTGTGAGCTACACACAGACTCATACTCTCATACTCACGGTACCATGGATCCAGCCTTTCTTGGAAGGCAGTGTCATTAAAATCACAAATATTACATTCAAATTATAAAATAATGTACTAGCTTTTTTTGTTTGTTTGTTTTGGGGGTTTTTTTTGTTTTTTGTTTTTTGTTTTTGTTTTTTGGTATTTTTCTGAAACTGGAAATGGGGAGGCAGTCAGACAGACTCCTGCATGCGCTCAACCGGGATCAACCCGGCATGCCCACCAGGGGGCGATGCTCTGCCCATCTGGGGCGTTGCTCTGTTGCGACCAGAGCCACTCTAGCGCCTGGGGCAGAGGCCATGGAGCCATCTCCAGCACCCGGGCCATCTTTTGCTCCAATGGAGCCTTGGCTGCGGGAGGGGAAGAGACAGACAGAGAGGAAGGAGAGGGGGAGGGGTGGAGAAGCAAATGGGCGCCTCTCCTGTATGCCCTGGTGGGGAATCGAACCCGGGACTTCTGCACGCCAGGCCGACGCTCTACCACTGAGCCAACTGGCCAGGGCCAGCTTTTCTTTTTTTAAAGCAAAGAGAGAGGGACAGACAGACAGGGGGAGAGATGAGAAGCATCAACTAATAGTTGTGGTGCCTTAGTTGTTCATTGATTGCTTTCTCATATGTGCCTTGATTTGCGGGGGGGCCTCCAACCAAGCCAGTTTGTGACCCCTTGCTCAAGCCAGAGACCTTAGGCTTCAAGCCAGCAACTATGGAGTAATGTTTATGATCCCAGCTGGCAACTGCTCAAGCTGAATGAGCCTGCGCTCAAGGTGAGCCTGAACTCAGGCCAGTGACATCAGGGTTTCTAACCTGGGTCCTTAGTGCCCCAGGGCAGCCCAGCACAACACTCTATCCACTATGGGGCCATCACCTGATCAGGCTGTACTAGCTTCTTTTTTTAAATTTGTGACTTTAATTTATTGTGTTTACATAGATTCAAGTGTCCCACTGGATATATCTCCCCCACTCCCCCGTGTTCCCCTTAGCCCCCCCTTACCCCCTCCCCTCCAGGATTTGCTGTCCTGTTCTCTATAATGCTGTTATGTATATATAATTTCACTAATCTTTCCCTTCTCTGACTACTAGCTTCTTAGAGTAGTCTTTGAAACAGAAAGGGAAGTTTAGGTCAAACGCCCTCCTCCAAAATGGGGGACACTATTACATGTCAGAATGGCTATAAAATATAAAGGTATATTGGCCTGACCTGTGGTGGCACAGTGGATAAAGCGTCGACCTGGAAATGCTGAGGTCGCCGGTTCAAAACCCTGGACTTGCCTGGTCAAGGCACATATGGGAGTTGATGCTTCCAGCTCCTCCCCCTTCTCTCTCTCTCTGTCTCTCTCCTCTCTCGCCCTCTCTATCTCTCTCTCTCCCTCTCTCTGTCCTCTCTAAAAATGAATAAATAAAATAAAATAATGAAAAAATATATATAAAGGTATATTATTTGTGGAAGAAACAAATTATGCTATTGCAAACCATGAAAAATAGTTCTAGTCATTGTTGTCCAACAGAAATATTATATGAGCCACACATGCAATTTTAAATTTCCTGCCTGACCAGGCGTGGCGCAGTGGATAGAGAGTCAGACTAGGATGCCGAGGATCCAGGTTCGAGACCCCGAGGTGGCCAGCTTGAGCGCGGGCTCATCTGGTTTGAGCAAAGCTCACCAGCTTGGACCCAAGGTCGCTGGCTCGAGCAAGGGGTTACTTGGTCTGCTGTAGCCCACGGTCAAGGCACATATGAGAAAGCAATCAATGAACAACTAAGGTGTCACAACGAAAAACTAATGATTGATGCTTCTCATCTCTCTACGTTCCTGTCTGTTTGTCCCTACCTATCCCTTTCTCTGACTCTCTCTTTGTCTCTGTAAAAAAAAAAAAATAAAATAAAAAATAAATAAATAAATTTCCTAAAGGTAAGAGATAGGTGAAATCAACCTTAGTATATTTAACTCAATATATCCAAAATATCATCATTTCAACATATAATCAATATAAATGATTATAAATAGAATATTCTTTTTTTCATACAGAGTCATTGAAATCCAGTATGCATTTTAAAGAGAGCACATCTCAACTTGGACCAGCCACATTTCAAGTGCTCAGTAGGCACATGAAGCTCTAGGAATTGGCATGGTACAATTAAGAAAGGTTCAGAGTTCTGGGTTACTTATAAATTGTGTATTTTTAAATGAATGACTGTAAATAATGAATGCATACTATGTTTTAAAAGATTTTTAACGAGAAAAGAAATTTAAGTTCACGCTTACCCATTTACTACAAAATGGCTCTGGGCAAATAATTTTAACCTTAACATCAGCTTCACTGAATGTGGTCTTATGTTTTGTACAGTGATATGCAAATGGAAATTATTGTTCTAACAGCTCCTGTAAGAGAACAGATCATGCTTGTAGATCAGCAGCATTCTTCTCTGCAGTCTGTAAACATTTTGCACACAGCTGTCCTTCCTTCCTGGAGGCATCTACTAAACAGTAAGGAATGCATATGCATAGTTCCTTAACTCTACTACCATATCAGAAGCTAAAACCTACTTCATAAGAAAGATCACATCACAATTTCCAAGTGATTGATATATATATAGACACACACATATATATGTATATATGTATATATGTATATATATGAAGCGCTCTCTCTATATATATATATTTATTTATTTATTTATTTATTTATTTATTTTAAAGAGGGAGAGAGAGACAGGGAGAGAGATGAGAAGCATCAACTCGTAGCTGCGGCACCTTAGTTGTTCATTGATGGCTTCCCATAGGTGACTTGACCAGGGGCTCCAGCTGAGTCAGTAACCCCTTGCTCAAGCCAGTGAAGTTGGGTTTCAAGCCAGCGACCTTAGGGCTCAAGACAGCAACCAAAGGATCATTTCAATGATCCCACACTCAAGCTGGCAACCTTGGGGTTTCAAACATAGAACCTCAGAGTCCCAGGTTAAGTCTCTATCCACTGAATCACCACTGGTCAGGCTCCAAGCAATATTTAAACTGTTGGTCAAACAGATATTTTGTTAAAATGAGGACCCTGCTTTAAAAATGGGAAGACATCATTGATCAGCAGATTCTAGAGGGAACTAGCTTTGCCTCTAAGAGAATTAGAAAAAACAAATGTTCTGAACTATTGAACAAAAGCTGGAGAACATCAACCCGCTCACCCCATCCATCCCCCTATCCTACCCTTGTTCCCTTTCCTCCAGTCCTTCTAATTCTTTAAAGAGTTTTCACAAATTATCTTTGAATTTGGGTGGTTAGAAACAATCAATATTTTAAGACTGAGAAGACAGCTGCTGTCTCCATATTTCTTGATAGCTGAACAAAAGACTGCCGATGCCCTTCCCCACCCCAACCTCTTAGGAGAATGAAGACCAAACTTTAAGCCTTGAGTAGTGATCAAGTAGTAATGATTTTATGAAGAGTGAGTTATATAAAAAGAAACCAAAGAAAGCTTTTGTCTTTGAGAACTAACTGTAGAGAGAGAACACATCCTTGTTTCTAAAGGCCATGGGAGGCACTTGGCGTTTGCAGCTTACCCTGGAGATACAGAGCACTACCTAACCCTGGGAGCAGTCAGGAAGACCATGGATGACAGCACCCTCACTGTACAGTTAAGCAATAGTGCATCAGCTCTTCTGGAATCCAGATAATATCTAAGACCAGCCTTTCCCAGAGTATGTTCCCCACAATGTTTCCAGGCATTTCATGAAGTCCAGGGAGGAACAGGCAGAAGTAGCCAAATGAGTTTTAGAAAATCCTACATGCACACAGTTCACCAGGTTCTACTGCTCAGAGATATTAATATCGTAGTGTTCTGGGGGCTGAGGGGGAGGCATTTAAACATGGATATCAGATCTGAAAGAACTATACAGTTTTTAATTTTTTTTTTATTATTAATTGATTTCGGCGAGGGAGGGAAAGGTGGAGAGAGAGAGGGACTGATTGTCCTGATCAAGGATCAAACTGGCAACATCTGCACTTCAGGATGATGTTGTAACAAACCGAGCTATCTAGTCAGGGCAAGATCTGGAGTATCCTTAAGTTGCCATAAAGAACGTCTTTAGACACTTCCACTTTCATAAACAAACACAAAATATACTGGGTGGCAGGAAAAAACTGAAGGTAGGTTCTCTCCAGAAACCAGCTGAGTATCTATTTTGTTTATAATTGCTGAACTGCACATCAAAGCGGCCCTCAACAGTGGTAGACTCAGCACCATCTGAGGCAACAGGCTCAGTGATTTCTCTGTTCTACCTCCCAGGTTATCCCCCGGCTTCCCTCCCTAGACACCGATAGCCCCTAATCAAAAGCATTTCTGCTTTTGTACCTACAGGTATTAATATAAAATGTGTTAACATTCCAAAATAAGATATAATCATAACTTTTAGTGTCTTAATTGAGCAGGTCCACAGAGCATGCTCAGAGTAGGAATGCACTACAAAGGAAGAACGATTTCAATTCTGACAGAATTTCTCTACTTTGGAGTCCAATTTGGCTGTTTCAAAAACCCATGTTCCGCCTGACCAGGCAGTGGTGCAGTGGATAGAGTGTCGGACTGGGATGCAAAGGACCCAGGTTCAAGACCCCGAGGTCGCCAGCTTGAGTGCAGGCTCATCTGGTTTGAGCAAAAGCCCACCAGCTTGAACCCAAGGTTGCTGGCTCCAGCAAGGGGCTACTCAGGTCTGCTGAAGGCCTGTGGTCAAGGTACATATGAGAAAGCAATCAATGAACAACTAAGGTGTTGCAACACACAATGAAAAACTAATAATTGATGCTTCTCATCTCTCTCCGTTCCTGTCTGTCTGTCCCTGTCTATCCCTCTCTCTGACTCACTCTCTGTCTCTGTAAAAAATAAAAAATAAATTTAAAATAAATTTTTAAAAAACCACACCATGTTCCACCTCTCTGAACTGAAGCCAGGATGATTAAATTGGAATAGTGCATGGCAGTGCTCCCCAACATGAGCCTTTGGTCTAGGACAGGGCCTCAGGGTCATTACAAAGGTCTTTGCAACCAAATGAGCACCCAAAACTGACTGTAGACCCAAAATTCAAAAGTACAACTGTTATGAGAGAGGCCATGAAACCGTTTGCTGTTAAAAAGAAATCCTCGTGTTCTAAAAGCCCAGAAAGCAAGGCTAGCACTTTTAATAAATATACTACCTGCCAGTAACCTGTCCTATTAGCTAAAGAACTTATCTCAATACCTTCTTTTAAGTTGCAGATTAAATGATTAAAAAAAAATAGCACACTTTGATTTTCTCAGCTTTAATCTAATAAAACATGGCAAAATCTGAAGTTACAAATGCTCATAAAGCCTGACCAGGCGGTGGCATAGTGGATAGAGCATTGGCCTGGGATGCTGAGGACCCAGGTTCAAAACCCCCGAAGTCATCAGCTTGAGCACAGGCTCACCAACTTGAGCATGGGATTGTGGACATTACCCAGGGTCACTGGCTTGAGCAAGGGGTCACTGGCTTTGCTGGAGTGCCCCCCTCCCTGGTCAAGGCACACATGAGAAAGCAATCAATGAACAATTAAGGTGCCACAACTATGAGTTGATGCTTCTCATCTCTCTCCCTTCCTGTGTGTCTCTCTTGCTTTAAAAAAAAAAAATGCTCATAAACCCAAACATTGCAGAACTGTCCTCCCTGGGAGTTTCTGGTGTGCCTTCAGAATAAAAGCTCAGTAAAACATTTTGACAGACCTGCAGTTATTGGAAAAACAGTAAAGCCACCCAAACCATGACGACCTTTGACCATGCACAAAAGACAGCATTTCTTTACTTCTGCTGGAGTTCTGCAAGGGATGAAAAATGGAGGTTTTATAAACCTGTGTTCCAAAGGAAACACGTCTTATGGAACTACTGTGAATGATGTTATCTTAGAAACTATACAAATGGGACATGCTATGCAATAAATAACATGTCTTTTAAAAAGTTAGCAAGTGAGATCTCCTTTAATATCTACTTCATCCACTACAGATATTATCAATATTTAAAAATTATCATGAAATACTCCTAACATAAAGGTAATTTATTTGCCAGGAGAAAATCTTAAAACTTAATTTCACCCATTCATAGTGAAGAGTTCACCAAGACCTACCAAAGCAACTGTTTTTCAAGCAATTGTTTTTTTCTACTAAAAGTTCAATCCAGTTCTAGCATGGAGCAACATGTCACACCTTCTAAATCAAACAATCTATGACTTAAATTTTAATCTTTATAACTGGCATAGAAAGATGATAAAATGTCTTCCAAATGCTATGGGAATTTCTTAAAGCTCCCAATGCATAATACTGTCTGCTCTTTGTTTCTTTTCTTAAAGAATTTATCATCAGTTCCAACTTAGAGTTCAACTGCAACAAATACTCAGAACTGATGACTTTAAAAAAAAAAACATACTTTCTATATATACGGCATTATTGCTTCGATGAATTAATGCCAACAAATGTGGTCAGTATTGTTTCCAGATTCTTCAAGCAATTGTACTCCTTGTTACAGTCAACCCAAACCCGTCTGTCCTTGATTACTGTGTTTTCAGTTATTTGCAAACTCAAAAGTGAAAAAGCAGAGGCATTTGGGCCACTTTCTTCGGCAGTAGAACAAGTACTGTGACACAACACAGTCCATAGACTCTCTTATACAGCTCTTCTCAATACAAAATACACTGTACAAAGAATTCCCTCCCTAGAGGAAGAAGCTTTTGGGAGGACAGTTCCCATTCTGGGGAAGAGAGTATGGACCTTAAGAGATTCCTTCTTGTTATAGCTTATCTTTTTTTTTTTTTTGTATCCACTGCTGATTAACTCCATTCTGTCTATTCTCTCAAAGGACTCCAAGTTCCCACAATACATATGTATTCAATTTTATTGCTTTGCACTTGATATACTGCTTTATAACTGTTTGAGGCATTTTTGGTGAACACTATGTTTCTGTCTCCCAAACTGTACTCTAGGATTCTTAACGATAAAAACCATGCCCTGCCTCCACCCTGGGATTTTTTTTTCTTTACCATGACTGCATTAAGCCTGTAAGTTAATTTTCATTAAACAACATCTTTAGAATACTTCACATTTCCAGCTAGGAATAATCTGTTTCTCCATTAAGGCAAGCCTTTTTATTTTTTTCTTTAATGCCTAACCAAAGTTTTATAGTTTAAGTCAAAAACAAAACATGCACATGGTAAAAAAACACTTCAAGTCTCTTTCCCCCCAGATTTCAGTCTCACCTTGAGAGGTTGCACCCCTCGACAGTATCTTTATTTATCCATAAAATGTTCATAAGTGTGCATATTTATATGAGCATAAATATCATGTCTCCCTGCCACCCTGCCTTTAAAACTCTGGGTCAGTTATCAATTTATCAACTCTCAGCTGGAAAAGGAAAAATATTCAAAGGGAACAGAACAATTTTCACAGACCAGACAATGAAAGGTGAATTTGGAGCTGAGTGATAATAAACTGATACTGGACACAGAAGCTAAAAATAAGCTCATTATATTCAGCACACAAGACAAATCTTTTCAATGACTGAGCAGTACTCCATTGTGTGACTAGATCATAATGTCCTTAATCAGTCTTCTCCTCATAGGCACTTTGATTGTTTCACATTTTAACTGCAAATACTGCTATAATGAATACCTTTGTACAGATGTTTGCTTGTATTTGTTAATTCTGTTGGCCAACTTCCTAAAATTGAGTTGTAGGTTGAAGCTTTTATATATAAATATATATTTTAATACATTTTAATTTTGAGTGACACTATCAAAGAAACTGTGTTACATTCCCTCTGTGTGTGAGCGCCTGCTCCTCCATACCCTTGCCAACACAGCAGCATATCAAATGTCCTTCTTGCCAGCCTAAAAATGACATATTTTATCAGTTACACTTCTTCATTATAAGTGAAACCAGGTATCTCTTCACGTTTATACACGTTTATATTTCTTCTTCTGTTTCAATTCTTTACTCAAATTAATTTTAAGAGCTCTTTATGTCGTATGTGTTAGAAATAGTTCCCATCTCTAGTGTGTCATCTGACCCAGTTTGTTATTTTGAACCACAAAGAAGTTTTCTATTAGAGTCATCCCTTATATTCATCAACAAAATCTAGCTTAGTTTTCTGAACACGCATATATGTTACCTTCCTTTCAAAAAGATGATGTCAGACAGAAAAATTAACAACCAGTCACCAAAAATGCTCCCCCCCAATTTGTGAGAATTTAGAAGAGCAAAGAGGTCTCAGCCAAACTACCGCCAGCACCTGATGAGGTGACTCATGGGAATGGCATCCGCAGACCTCTGGCAAGGCACATTTTCTCATTTCACCTGAAACGTCCATATGTTTGTCAGTTTCCCAGAGGCCAGCAACCCTCTTTGCTTCTAGTAAAAGAGGCTTTGGCTGAGCTGTTTCAAAACAGAAGTGATTACAGATGAAGATTTTGGCCCTTGCCCTGCCACAGCAGAGACTCTTCAACACAACACCCACCAGTTCAACAGGCAAAGAAAAGCAATTTGGTCCATTTCCCAGAGAGACCATGACCAACACAAGATGACCCCCTGCCTGCCTAAATAAATAAAACAGAAGTGAAGCAGGTTCTGCAACTACCCACTAAGTCCCCAGGCAACGAACAAATGACAGATGTTCTCACAGGTAATTATTTCTCTCCTGGTACCTCCTTCTTCTTCTCCTTTCCAGAAAAAAAAAAAGAAGAAAGAAAGGAAAGAAAGAAAGAAAGAAAGAAAGAAAGAAAGAAAGAAAGAAAGAAAGAAAGAAAGGAAGAAAAGAAAGAAAGAAAGAAAGAAAGAAAGAAAGAAAGAAAGAAAGAAAGAAAGAAAGAAAGAAAGAAAGAAACCACCAGAAAAATGAAGTAGGAAAAAAAAACATTAAAAAATAATTTCTCTTTTCACCTCCACTGGCATCAAGTCACTCACATTACCGCAGGACATTAACTCTAATTAAAATGATGTATCCTCTCAAATTCTGGGAAGATTTTAACTGCATTCTGTTTGTTCTTGGAATCCACACATGATGGCACAAATTAATGTCTGTGTAAGTGGGATAGCTAAAAAAAATAACAATCAACGTGCCACCACAATAATAAACAAAGATTCTTTGTAGGGGGTCTAACAAACGTTTCTTTAGTGCCAGTCACATGTTGAGATCTACAGATATGGACTCCTTGCCTTCCACAGAAGTACATAGTCTAACAAGAGGCTGAAACATGTAAAACAATGATTTCAGTAACCTGTTTCAAGCCTTTTCATGGGAGAAGGTGTCAAGTGCTAAGGAAAAACACAGACTAGAAGTCGGAGAAGCCCAACCAGACTAGAAGTCAGAGAAAACTATGGAGATGGTGAGTGCGGACTCTTCCAAAGAGAAGCCTGGAAATGAAAAGGAGATTGATGGGATAGGAGCTTAAATACAGGTTCATTAAGGGAGAAGGAAGATTTTTGAAGATAAAGTTAGACAATGAGACAGTAGAGGAAAGTTTGAAAAAAATACACAAGTTTGTAATAGATGTAGCAAGCAAAATTCCCAGGAGACAGAAAAATACACAGTTCAATAAATATACTAGTTATTAAATACTACCTTGTGCCAGCACTGGACTCCACGCAGACAAAGATGATTAATAAAGACTTGCTTCTAACCCTAGAGGAACTCACAGCAGTGAAATAATTAACTCTACGTGCAAGTGAAGAGAGAGTATTATGATATGGAAAGTACAAAGTACTGTTAAGCACTGATTGCTCAGAGGCCAAAACTCGAGTGACCTACCTGAGTCGTATTCGGAGAATCAGTACTTCCCAGAGGAACTGATACATTCATGGAACCAAGAACAGAGGTAGGAAAGAAAGAAAACAGGCTGAATAGAAATACTAAATAGAAATACTAAAGGTGGCAGTAAGGAACTTATACTGGAGAAATATGACTTTATAGTTGAGAATAAATGGGATTATGATTAGAACCTGTAGAGTATAGAAAAAGTAAAATTCTGGATGACCTCCAGAAGTTGTTTCTAAGAAAGGAACAGAAATAAGAATTAATTAGTACATAGTGTAATGCTCATCAGCTTTGGTGCAGGAACAGGGAGAGAATATAACAAGACTGCCCTGGAACTGGAAACTTGGCAGTGACACGACAGCAGGCCCAACAAGGGTGACAGTTCCCACAAACCAGGAAGCACAGCCCTGACGTGGGTGACCACATACAGGGGGCCAAGCTGGAACTGCCAGACTTCCCTCTCATGTCTCTCCCCCTTGTCACTAGAGTTTTGGCCTCTAAGCAATCAGTCCTATGTTTTTATTTCTATGCTCAGTTTTAAATCACATTTTGAAAAGGCACTTCTTGAAAGGCAAAGACTGGCAGAAAAATACTGAAGCTCTTAAGAGTTCCTGTCTAGCTGCCAAAGCATTGTTTTAGTCAAATGTCAAATGAAAGGGGAGAAACGGAATGATGATTTTATTTGAATTGCTTCCAATGAAAAGTAACCTCCAGTGAAACACTGGGGCCACTTTGCTGGAAATCCTGGCCTGTCGACAACAGAGCTGGAAGGGGAAAATTGCATCTTCCAGAGAGCCCAGTATCAAATAGGAAAAACCGCAAGGTTCCTGTGGTCAGGATCCATTTTATTCTTTTCTACTTCATCCTGCTGAAAATGAAATTATTTTAAACATAGCTTTTCCTTACAGGGCACTTTTGGAAACGATTAAAGGTCAAATCCCTTGTTCTAAGTAAACTTAATATACTAAATTCCAAATTTTCTGAACTAAAAAAAGTACGGAATAAAAATAGAGATATTTCCAAACTTTAAAATTAAGATTTCAGGATACAATTAAGTGACAGTCTCTCTTGGTGAAACGTGCAATTGCACCCCAGCTGGATTAGTGACTGTCAATATCCAAGGTTCAGAGTTCTAAGTGGTCGGGGATTCCAGGGATCCTGTGGCTCAGAGGTCCGTGTTATGGGCAAATGGGGGAAGGAGAAGAAAAGATGGAGCAGGGATCTCAGAGTTGTCCAACAATCACAAAGCACTGAGCGTCTGAACAGTTATGCTCATTAGTTTCAGCAGCCAATGGGCCTTCTCTTAATAACCATCTTAACCTCTTCCTAAGGAACTTCCTTCCTTCCTCCTTCCTTCCCTCCTTCCTTTCCTTTCTCCCTCCCTCCCCCTCCTCCCTTTCTTAACTGTATGTAATTGAAGTTACATGTGATGATTTGCTAGACATACACCATTTTTTATGTATATGTGGCAAGAACACTTAACATTACTCTTTGTAAATTTCAAGTATTCAATACAGTATTTTTAACTATAGTCACCATGCTGTTGATTAGATCCCTTCCTCAGAAATTGTTTAACCAAGTTTAAGGAAGATATTTTCAATAGGTCTTATCTGCATTTATTAATCAGGTTTATTAGATACATACTAGGTGTCCCTTTCCATTACACACATTGGAGTTACAAATCAAATAGACTTTGCCTGCGATGAGATTGCTTATTCTTAAGTGAACAAAGGGATGACGTTTTCTGTGTGTGGAACTCTTTTACTCATGAGCTGAAAGCCAAGCGCCAGGTACCACTTTGTAATTTGTGGCAACTGTCCCAGATCCTCCTGGTTCCCTTTCAGCCTCCTCCCACTCTCTGACCATGCTGCCATCTCTTTCCTGACCCTTGTCTTCACGTCCCATTTATTTCATGCCGACTCCTTGAACTGAGCACTGGTGCCTGTGGGCCACTCCCCCTCAAGGACTTGGCTCAGACCCACTTCACCATCTCAGCCCAATTCAGACTACCTACGCCAGGCGGAAGTTCCTACCTGATTCAACCTCCTATGTGCATCGCAGGAGCAATGGGAAGGAGCAGCTAATGCTCTCCAGGAAGGCTTTGCAGAGCAGGTGATGGCTAAACCTCATCTTAGAGGATGAGAGAGTGGAAAGGGGTAGGAAGACCATCCTAAACCAAGGAAACAGCATGGTAGTAAAGAAAACTAACGGGTTTTGTAGTCAGTTTTATAGATAATAACCCCTGTCTGGATAGCTCAGTTGGTTAGAACATCGTCCCAAAGCACAGAGGTTGCCAGTTCGATCCCTGGTGAGGGCACATATAGAAACAGATGTTCCTATCTCTCACCTGCTCTCTCTCCTTTCCTTTCTGTAAAATCAATAAAAATGAAAATTAACAAGAAAAAAGTTTTAAAAGTAAAGTTTTGTGTCTAAATCCGAAAATAACGTAATGCTGGTGGCCAAGGCCAGGCAGGCGCACACTGGATTCGGGCAGACGGTAGAGGAACTGCAGAGCCGGAAAGCACTGGGCCATTTCCTGTTTATTGGAGGCTCTCAGAGACAGGAGAGCAAATAAACAAAGGAAACCTGCTTTTTGCAATGGAGGGCAAGGGATCAGGAACGCAGCTCCTCACAGTGGCAGCTGAGGGAGTCAGGGAAACGTACCTCACGGTGGCAGGAGAGCCATCTGAGAAAATTGCCCCCGAGAGAAAGCACCTGTAGCTTTTCACAGAGACACACACATGGCTTTCTGTCACATGCTCACGCACTAATCTTGCAAAGTGCTCGCAGCCAGGAAACCAGAGAACAAGCCTTACACAGTTGTTTCCCCCTATAACAATTAACCTATAACAATAGGTTAGACACAATAACCTATAACATTATCCTTTAGACACAAAACTTTAGACACATAACATTATCCTACCAGAAGTACCAAAATCAGAAACAAAAAACCCCCAGAAAATTCATATCATCTTTCCCAAGACAACAGAGCTCTTTCCATCTGTAATCACAGAACAACAGATGAGGCCACGCTAGGCCTGATCCTTTGTGCCATAAACAGAGCCCCAGACCCTGGGCCCAGCGGGATCTGGTCTTGATTAAGGTCGTTTTCCTTTGTAACATTCGGTTTGCAGGGATAGGGAAGGAGGATCTAAAAAGAAACTGGAGGATCCCAAAATGCATCAGGGAGTTCTGTCACAGCCTTTTATTTCCTTTGTGAACTGGACTCAAGGAGCCATAACTCCTGCCTTTATTTCAGCTACTGTGTCAACAATTCTCTTCTAAACACCTTCTGTCTTAGTTTCTTGACTTAAAAAGGGTTTGGTTGAACCCTTGGTGAATTTAAGGACTCAGGTAACAGAACAAGTCCAGTTTGCACAGCCTTGTGAGAAAGGGTTCTGAGATGATTATTCCAATTAAGCAGCCTTTGTTACAGGGCTCTGTTAATGTAGTACGCTAATGCTTGTTCTAAGAAACTATTAAATGTATTGTAACAACAATGAAAAAACTCCATAATCTCAGCGTGATAGGGACTTAAATTCATGCAGCCAGTTTTGTGAAGTCAGATCGTTTTCTATATTTCTCCTTTTATTGTGGGTTACAGAATCTGTGTCCCCTTGGGCCTCACTCATTGAAATCCCAGCATTCATCTCATTTGGCCCTCAAATGAGAAAGAGAATGGCATCAATCAACGTTTATGAGGTAGTACATAGCTCTGGAGGCAAAAGCAACAAGTGGAAAAATCATGTTGGAAAGGAATCCAGAAAATCCACCTAGATGCAAAGCAGTCCTGATAGAAAACACCTGGAAATTCACTCCGTCCGCTCTTGGCAGACCACACTGGTGCGTGAGCTCATCCGGCTGCACTTCCCTCTGCTCATCCTACAAACTGACACTCACTAACCTCCAGGCCATGGAAAAAATGTGCCTCTGTTTCTCTATGCCTCAATTCCCGCTAGCATCCTCATCAACCATCTAGGTTGCCCACCCAGTTCTGTAACCTCCTCCATGCTAACTAAGAACCTTCACCTGACAACATCCTACATTTTTTTTTGTAATTAAAAAAGTTTCTTTTATTGACTTCAGCAAGAGAGTGAGGGAGAGGGAGGGGGGGAGAGAGAGAGAGAGAGGGAAAGACAGACAGGAACATCAAACTGTTCCTGTATATGCCCTGATTGGGGACTGAACCGGCAACCTCTGTGCTTCGGGATGATGCTCTAACCCAGTGGTAGTCAACCTGGTCCCTACCACCCACTAGTGGGCATTCCAGCTTTCATGGTGGGCGGTAACGGAGCAACCAAAGTATAAATAAAAAGATAGATTTAACTATAGTAAGTTGTTTTATAAAGATTTATTCTGCCAAACTTAGCGAAAATCCGACATAAAGTACTTGGTAAGTAATTATTATTATATGCTTTAACTTGCTGTAACTCTTTCATAAATTTTATTAAGTAAAGTTACTTCCCTACTTTATAAATCACCATTACTGTGGAACCGGTAGGCGGTTAGAAAATTTTACTACTAACAGAGATACAAAAGTGGGCGGTAGGTATAAAAAGGTTGACTACCCCTGCAGTCTAACCAACCGAGCTATCCAGCCAGGGCAACATCCTACATCTTTAACGCACAAATACCTCCATGTTCAAAACTGCAAACTTAGAAATCCTGCTTTCTATCCCTTCATCTCTCCCAATCAGACATTTCTTTGTCTTTGGGGAATCTGACAACATCTTATGATTGTTCAAATTCAGCCTAAGAAGCCAAGATAGTTCTTGGCCAGTTGCCTCAGCGGTAGAGCGTCAGCCTGGCATGTGGAAGTCCTAGGTTCAATTCCCGGTCAGGGCACACAGGAGAGGCGACCATTTGCTTCTCCCCCTCCCATTCTCCCACTCTTTTGCTCGCTCTCTCTTCCCCTCCCACAGCCATGGCTCGATTAATTCAACCATGTTTGCCCCAGGCGCTGAGACTGGCTTCACGGAGCCTCTGCCTGATAGATAGCTCAGCTGTGCGCGGCCCAAGATGGGCAGAGCATTGCCCCAGATAGGGGTTGCCAGCACCAGGTTGAGACACATGCAGGAGTCTGTCTCTGTATCTCCCCTATTCTCACAAAAAAAATTTAAAAAGAATAAAAGCCAAGATGCCCACATGGCTATCTGCTCAGCCAGGTGCACCAAAAATACCCAGGCCCTTCACTAGAATCTGCCTTCACAACGCAGCACCTGTATGAACCCCTTGGCCTTGGTGCATGCCTGGCCTGCCTGGCCTTGGCATAGTCTCTTATCCCAATCCCTCCGAAATCCTCACTCCCGGTGCCCAGGACCTTCCCCCAGTGGCCAGCCCTCACCAGCTCCTGCTAGATCTGCACTACCCTCCCAGGCTCTCCCTGTGCCCCAGGGGCCGGCTCATAATCAATCATATTCTTATTGGCAGCACCTACTACTTTCTCAGCTAGTTTTTTTTTTTTTTTTTTTTTTTTTTAATTTTAGAGATTAAGAGCATCAGAAACATCGATCCATTCCTGTATGTGCCTAGGATCAAACCCACAACATTTGCACATTGGGACGATGCTCCAACCAACAGAGCCATCCAGCCAGGGCTCAACTAACTCTTGATTGATGCTGCCTTACTAATCTACTCTCCAGTTCCTTGCCAGCCAAGAATTCCACTGCCCAGAAAATCCTCTCAGGGATTTCTTCAGTTCCCTTACTGGTGCCCACAGCGGTTGTTTCAAAACTTTACCTGGTCTCCTCCCCCAACAGCCATTCACTCTCAACAACCTCGTTTCATCTTCACGAAGAAAACAGAAGGCATCCAGTAAGCACTTGTTCAGCCTCTCCTCCCTCTTTTCCCCATCTCACTTCTTTCCCCCAGTCTCAGAAGCTGGTACCCCACCTCCTACCACCCACTCTTCTACCTGCACTCTTGTTTTATCCCAAATCTGCCACTCATGCGTGGACCACAGAGAAGAGCATCTATTTCACAGATTTGTAGTGAAGGTTGAGTGGGATCACAGATATAAAGCACCTAGAACAGTGACTGGCATGTACGCAAGACTATTTTACTGCTCCCTCTCTTTCTCCTCAGCCTACAGAATCAAATCTCAATCACCCCCCAAAATAACTGTCTAGCCTCAAGGAACCGTTTTCTTTCTCTTGCTCCACACTAAGCTCTTTAATTCACTGCCTCTTCCTTATCCCTGTTCACTCTCTGGCTTCCTACAGAAAGGCTTCTGCCCTTGCAATTGTAGAATTCCCTCTCAGCAAATTCACAGATGACTTCTAATAGCAAGTTCATTGCCTAGTTTTCGCTCCACTCTGCCATCTAAAACCTCTGCCCTTCATCTCTCCTGTGAAACTCTTCAGTCACCTCTCCTGGCATATCTGCTTCTGGGTTTTGCCCTTCCTGGTCTCTTGCACCAGCCCCTCTGCCTGCCCCCTAAATGCTCGGCTGCAGGTTTCACCCTTGGCTTTCTCCTCCTCCCCCAAAGATAAGCTCATCTCCTCCCACAACGTGGACAATGCCTGGTATGCTAATGACTACTCATTCATTCCTCACCCAGATTCTTCTGGGCTCTATCTGCCTGCTGTCTCCACCTACTTACCCCAAGGGGATCTCAAATTCAGCTTGTCTAAACTGAGGTTACTGCTCTCCCCAAACCTGTTCTTCCTCTGCATTTCTTTAACTCAGTTCCCTGCTTCAAACCCCTGGTAAGCTGCTCAAAGGACATACTTCTAGCAATACCCATTTGAGGGGCTATCTGTGATCCTACTGGTAAAGAGAAGTAGGTTAACCCTGTATTCATGGACATGGATTCCAAGTGTAAGAATCTTTAAGTCATAAATGAGAAAGGGCCACAAATAAAATTAAGGGGTACATTCCAAAAGACCCAGTTAGCTCAAGGGTGTGGGACTTCAAATTTAGGGATCAGAGCTAGAGAGATAAAGTGAGGGAAGGCCCAGTGGGAGCCTCCTCTCAGATCTTCCCAGGTGACTGTGGCTGCCAATGGCCTGAGCTGAAGTCTGAGCTGAAGCCTGAGCTCTGTTCACCTCCTCCCTCTTCCCACTTCAACACTGATGTCCACTCAGGTCCCAAGTTCCTCAAAATCTCTCCTGTTTTACCTTCCCAGCCACCCTTATCTCATCAGTCCAGGACGCCTCTGTTTCTCACCTTTAAACCACACCATCCACTAACAGTCCCCAACCATGAGTCCCTCTCTCATCCTCAGTCCTAAACCATAACTGTGATCACACCATTTCTCTGCTTTTTTTTTAAATTATTCATTTTGAGAGTGAGTGAGAGAAAGAGAGAGAGGAGAGAGAGGAGAAGAGAAGAGAAGAGAAGAGAAGAGAAGAGAAGAGAAGAGAAGAGAAGAGAAGAGAAAGAAAGGTAGGGAGGAGCAGGCAGCATCAACTCCCTTGACCATAAGTGCCTTGACCAGGCAAGCCCAGGGTTTCGAACCAGCGACCTCAGCGTTTCCAGGTCAACATTTTATCCGTTGCGCCACCACAGATCAGGCCACCATTTCTCTGCTTTAAAACACACAGTGGCTCCCAACTGCCATCAGAAATGAGTGTAAGTTCCTTCGGCCTTCACAGTCTAGCCCCAACCTGCCTTCCCTGCCTGCCATCAGCATCACCGCAGCTACGACCCATGACTAGTACTCTTGCTGCCCCGGAACATGCCATCCTCTGACCCCTTGGCCAACTACACGGCCTTTCTGGCCTTTCCCGTCCTACAGCCAACTGCCATCGCCTCTCCTTCACAGGCAGCTGCAAATGTCTCATGAGCAGTGAGGCTTCCTCCTCAGACACAGCTAGTTCTTTCTCCAGCCACGAGTCTTCTCTGTTTATCCTCTGTCTTCCCTACTCACAATGGGGCCTCAGAGGCAGGGCCCTTGTCTTATTCATCTAGTTTATGTCTTCAGCGGGTGCTATGATGGTGGCTAGCACAGAAGAAAAATGAAAACAGCCATTTAGTGAGAACTAAACCTTTTACATCCACCACTTCACTTAATCCTCACAAGAACTAGGACACACTAATTATCTCCCTCACAGCCAGTGAGGCTGGCCAGCAGCTCACTACCGCTCCTTGAATGACAAACTGACTTTCCATCTCCTTCCAAGTGATTCCAGGTTCCTGTGCGTAATACCCCCCCACCCTCTGCTGCCCTCTCCCAGAAACAGGATGTCTTCATCAATGGAGGCCTGTCTAACCCAGTGACTGCAACTTACTTCTTCACAGACTGGTTAAGGCTGGGAACTACGCTCACAGAATCTGTCCTCAGAATCCCACCAATTAAAAGCTCATTTGGGATAAATGGATACTCTAGAGCAGGGGTCTCCAAACTTTTTACACCGGGGGTCAGTTCACTGTCCCTCAGACCATTGGAGGGCTGCCAAATACAGTGGTTCTCTCACTGACCACCAATGAAAGAGTTGCCTCTTCCAGAAGTGCAGTGGGGGCTGGATAAATGGCCTCAGGGGGCCACATTGCGGCCCACGGGCCGTAGTTTGGGGACGCCTGCTCTAGAGAGAAAAAAATATATATAAAAGGCCAAAGATATAACTTAAGAAGTAAAATATTTGAATATAACAATAATCACAGAATATCTATTATACATTCTTATCAAATTACCACCTGCCCAAAAAGACACTGAGCTCAGATGGAGTCAAAGGCAATTTTTCAAATCTCTAAGGAAGAGCAAATTATTATGCTATTTCAACTATTCTAGAGCCCAGAAAAAGAACTGTGGATGATCTTTACTTTTTTTTTTTTAATTCTTTTCTATGTTTTTCTGAAACTCCACACAGAGCATAGAATACTTTAATAATTAGAAACACGAAAGCTATGTGACTTGCAGACATTTTTTCTCTTTTTCCAGTTTGTTTCCTCTGACAGGACACAAGACAAACACCCAGTTTGCTTGAGTTTTAAAAGGATATTTCCTTTGCCTCACTTGAATGACCAACAAAGACGTGAATCCTACTGGCAAAGTGAAAAGGGGGTAGGAAATTTATAATAAGAAAACAATTATGGATTTGAATAACATTTTGTCTATAAGTAAATGAGGTTTACATATAATCTCGACCAAATATTGGAAAATGAAATGTCCAACAATGCACTCATTTATTCACCTTTTGTTTGCAGACCTATAACATGCCTGGTGCAATGTTAGGTTCTGGGGATAAAACAGTGAGCTAAACACACACAGTACCCATCCTTGTGGAGTTACACTCTTATGAGGAGACAGATACCAAATACTCCCCAAAACATGTTAAAAAAAACCCTGATAAGTGTTATAAAATAAATATATAGGTTACAATGAAAGTGCCTACAGTACAAAAAAGAGGGCCTTATATAGGGGTCAGGATTGATGGATTATCAAGCAACTGTTAAAACTATTGATGTGTTGCTCTGGCCAGGTGGTTCAGTGAATAAAGCATCGATCCGGGGCACCAGAGGTCATGGGTTTGATCCCACGGTCAGGGCATATACAAGAAGCAATCAATGAGTGCACAACTAAATGGGAACAAGTTGATACTTCTCTCTTTCTCCCCTCTCCCCCTCCTCACTCTCCAATCAATGGGGAAAAATACTTTTCTTTTTTTTTCATTTTAGAGAGTGGGGAGAGAGAGAGAAAGAGAGAAGGGGGGAGGAGCAGGCAGCATCAACTCCCATATGTGTCTTAACCAGGCAAGGCAGAGTTTTTAAACCAGTGACTTCAGCATTCCAGGTCGACACTTTATCCACTGCACCACCACAGATCAGGGAAAAAAACCTTTTTTTAATCTAATGATGGCCCTGGCTAGTGGGCTCCATGGATAGAGCACCAGCCTGGCGTGTGGACATCCTGGGTTCCATCCCAGGTCAGGGCACACCTGAGAAACAACCATCTGCTTCTCTTTCCCTCCCTCTCCCCTTCTCTCTCTTTTCCCCTTCCCACAGCCAGTAGCTCAGTTGATTTGAGCATCGGCCCCAGACAGAGGTTGCCTGGTGGATCCTGGTCTGGGCACATGTGGGAGTCTGTCTCCTATCTTCCCTCTTCTCACTTAAAAAAAAAAAAAACCTAATGATGTGTTGATGACTATTTGATGACATAGGAGAACATTCATGATACAGTAAATGGAAACTACAAAGCAGAATGTATAGTCTAGTCCTCCTTTTGCACAAAAATTAGATATACACAGAAAAAAGGCTGGAAGGATATACAAATACAGTAAAATGCAAAATGTTAGCAGTAGGGAGTTTTAAGACTCCTATTTCCTTGGGCTTCTCGGCATTTTCAATTTTTTACAAGCTCTTACATATTGTCTAATGTTCTCTGTGAAAGTCTCATTTGATTTTTTTTAAAAATTTTTTTTATCTTGGTAAAATGTACAAGCATATAAGTCTGTGGCATTAAGTACATTCACATTATTCTGCAACTACCACCGCTATCCACCCCCAGAACTTTCTCATCGTCCCAAACCGAAACTCTGTACCCATTCAACACTAACACACCATAACCACTCCCTGCCCCTGACCCCAGCCCCTGGCAAACACCAAGCCTCATTTGATTTTAAAATGCCAACATTCAAATATCAAGCTTCCCTCACACTTTAAGTGTAAATTTCTTCATCTACCAAACTCCCATAACTGGAAAAGGCTGCCTGAGTAAGGCAGGCAGGAGCCAGAGATTTTATAGAGCTGGGAGACGACAGGTCTAGGTGGCAATCTTGGACAATCTGAAGGTGGGAGATGTGGTATTGGGAGGAGATTTTAAAACAGAGATAGAAAGGCAAAGTAACTACTAGCTTTGAACTTTGAAGTCTAGCCCAGGGCCCTGGGAGCAGCCAGTGTATTCAGGTGCAAGGACTAACCAACCATAAGCCTCTGCTTCTTTCAGTTCAATTGCCTCTGGCTGCTAAGACGCTCCCCATTCACACACGCAGAAGGAAGGAGGAAGGTAAGGAAGAGACAGAAATTTAAATGTCAAAGAATTAGGCCTCCCAGGAAGAACTGCAGGAATTTCCTCACAATACTTTTGACAGCTGGCCATGCAGCACCTGTCTGAACACATCCAAAAACGGGGGTACGACAGAGCCCTGACATTCCAGAGCAAAACATCCAGACAGCTTCATAAAGCCCCACCCCATGAATACAGAAAGAGCTGTAGAGGCTTCTGGCTTTCTCTTTGGCTTAAGCAATTGCTAAAATTTTCATAAATTTCCTTGTTTCCCTATAAACCACATGGTGAACTTATTCCCAGCACAGCAAAATTCATCTAATCTTTAATTTATCTAAAACTTACTTTTTTTTTTTTTTTGGCAATGACCAATCCCTTCTTTAAACATCTTTGCTTTCTCTTTCTGACCATCATTAATACTAGCAGCTGATTTTCTTTCCAATAGAGCCATTTTTCACAAAGATAGTCTTACTTAGTTAAAAGTTACAATGGAGCTGCACCTCAAATCTGTGTTTCAGCAAAATTACAAATTGCTACCTGTCAGGAATGTTTGCATTCACTTAAAACTGTACAAAAAACTGGGACAGTGTTAAACCTGCAAATTCTAAGTAGTACTGTTTTTGTGCCCCCCCCCTTTATTTTACTATATATATATATATATTTTTTAATTTTACTATATTTTCTTAAGTGAGAAGTGGGGAGCCAAAGAGAGACTCCTGCATGCGCCCCAACCGGGATCCACTCGGCAAGCCCCCTACATTTGGGGCTGCTTCTCCCTCAACAAAGCTATTTTAGCACCTGAGGCAAGGCTACGGAGCCATCCTCAGCGCCCAGGGCCAACTTGCTCCAAACAAGCCATGGCTGCAGGAAAGGAAGAGAGAGATAGAGAGAGAAAGGGGAGGGATGGAGCAGATGGTGCCTCTTCCGTGTGCCCTGACCAGGAATCAAACAGGATGTTCATGCACATGGCTGACGCTCTACCACTAAGCCAACTGGCCAGGGCCACCCCCGCCCCCTTTATTAACAGCAGCATCCCATGTGTTTTTGGAACGTGTTTCTAGGTCATAAGAAGTTCTGCTCTTCAGTATGTTTGCCCATGTTCCCACCCAAGGCAGCCAGGAAAGTGTTTATGACCTCCCAAGGTGAATGGGTGATCTGATAAGGGCTGGAAGGAATGCAGGACTAGGAAGTGGAAGAAGCGAAATAGTAGCCAGGAGGTTTGAGCTGACCGCCCAGTAGGGCAGTAGCAGGGGCACTAATGCAGGAAGCTTTGCAAACCAGTCAGAGGATACCCAGCTCTCAGGGGCAGAGAACAGAGGGTGGTAAAAATAAGAGAGGCTAAAAGGAAGATGGGTGAAGCTAATTTCAGAATGCTGCCTAGAGTGAGCCCTGCCCACCCCTCACCAGCTGTCCTTGAATTACTCAAGTCAGCATTTATCAGCCCTTCTAGTACCTAGAATCTCCGGAGCCAGAGAGGCCAGTGTTAACAAAGTCAAGTCCTCTGAGAAACTGGGCTCTGGTGGTAGCTAAAAAAGAGAAGAGAGAATAAGCATCATGGATGAAGTAAAACCACAGACTGTGAGCTTGATTGTACATTAAACTCCAAGTCCAATTTCTCTCACTTCCAGCCTTTGCAAGTTTTGCTCCTGCAGCAAGATCCAACATCTAATCGAAACTTCACAGTGATAACCTGCGCCTACAAAACACCTCAGTTTTTCACTGTGCTTTCCTAGTCTTTGCTTTATTTAATTTTCCCAATATTCCAAGAAATCTGAGCTTATTGTCTGTACTAAAAGCGAGATCAACCAGCTAACTGGGCCCAAAGGCAACATTTCAACTCAGAACTTGGGTTAAATGCTTTTTTATTTTATTTTCATTTTATTGATTTGAGAGAGAGAGAGATGGATTTGTTGTTCCACCCACTTATGCATTCATTGGTTGGCTCCCATGTTTGCTCTGACTGGGGATCAAAACTGCAATATTGGTATACAGGGACGACGTTCTAATCAGCTGAGCTACGGCACCAGGGCTCAACTCAGGACTCGGGATAAATCTCAATCCCACATTTCCCAGCACACCATGCAACCCTCAAGCCCTAGAGACAGCCCTGATTCCAGGATGACCCAACTGGAGATCTGAATCCCAACTGCAAAGCAGCGGGCTGCCCTGGAAAGAGGACAGCATTTGGAATCCTTGCTCCACTTCCCTTTTTAATCTTCTTTAAAAAGCTGTATAATGGTGCTTAATCCAAAGACAGCTGATTCTCATTTACACTTAACCTGTGTTGAACTCACATACTAAATTTTAAAGTTCTGCTGTTTTTTTGCTCTTTAAGATCTCCTTGGTACATCCAAAATTGATATCTGGGCTACAAAACAAACAAACAACAACAACAAAAAAAACTTGGATTCAGTCAGTGACTGGAGTTAAAATAAAATCCAATTGGAAATCCAATTCAGGTAAGTACCAGAATGACAACTGTGTAGCACACACAGGACAACCTGTCCAGAATGCAGAAGGGCTGGAAAGACCCAGGAAACGGGGGACTCTCTGAGATGAAAGGGGAACACAATAGAATACATAACTGAATCGAGTTTTGGGGGGTAAACTGAGGACATAGTCAAACAATATGGGGGTGGGGGAGGCAATTATAAACTTTAGGAAAAACAAGAAGCTGTAGGAGAATGTAATCATAATATACCACTTGAGTGCTCACTTCAGCAGCACATACACTAAAATTGGAACAATATAGAGATCAGCATGGCCCCTGCACTAGGACAACATACAAATTTCTGAAGCTTTCCATATTAAAAAAAAAAATACCACTTGAATTTGCCCTGAACTATATTTAGAGATTTGTAGCTACAAACAAAGCACGAGTTTCAACCTGCACACAAAGCCTGAATCAGTTATACAACATAATGTAAATACCATCTATTTTGACAAAAAAAATTTCAGGTACAGAAAATAGGAGGGGGAGAAAAAAGAAGACTGAAGAGCAGAAAGAAAGATACAAACATTCTCAAATCATAAAAAGTCTTCATTGAGGACAAGAATAAAGACAAAGACATTATTTAAAGCTAAGAGTGTAGCCTGACCAGGCGGTGGCTCAGAGGATAGTGCGTTGCCCTGGGATGCTGAGGACCCAGGTTCAAAACCCCAGAGTCGCCGACTTGAGCATGGACTCATCCAGCTTATGCACAGACTCACCAGCTGGAGCGCGAGAGTTGCCGGCTTGAGCATGGGATCATAGACATGAACCCATGGTTGCTGGCTTGAACCCAAAGGTCGCTGACTTGAGGCCCAAGGTCGCTGGCTTGAGCAAGAGGTCACTCACTCTGCTGGAGCCCCTGGTCAAGGCACATATGAGAAAGCAATCAATGAACAACTAAGGTGCCGAAACGAAGAATTGATGCTTCTCATCTCTCTCCCTTCCTGTCTGTCTGTCCCTGTCTGTCCCTCCTCTCTCTTCTGTCTTATTGAAAAAATAAAAAATAAAAAGCTAAGAGTATAATCAAGAGAACTGTAAGTGGTGATATAATCATATCAAGAGAAGCAGGAAGGTGAGGCAAAATTGATTTAAGTGAGCTAAAGAGTCACCTATCCTAGCAGAAAAGTAACAAATAATATTGAAAAGGGATTGATAGGGAAATAGCAGCAGGAACATATGTTATTTAGATATGGCTGTAATTACGAAAATCTAAAAAAAGGGAAAAAATGACAACACTTTAAAATGGTAGCTTTTAGGAATAGAAATAAATAGAGAAAGACCACTTTTTATTATAAGCCTATATATACTGTCTGATTTTTTTAGCCATAAGCATATATTATTTAATTTTTAAACCATTTCTAATCTAGTTAAAACCCTAAAAAAATAGCTAAACTAACATCATAATCCAGATGTCTCCCTACCTGGCTACCAACCAATGTTGTACGATTTTGTCCTGCGTAGCAGTCCTTAAAGGGTGATCCCTGGACCAGCAGCAGCAGCAGCCCCTGAGAACTAGTTAGAAATGCAAGTTTGGGGGCCTTACCCATGATCTATCTACCTAGTCAGAGTCTGGGATGAGACCCAAGAATCTGTACTTTAACAATCCCTCCAGGTAACTCTGACGCAGACTCAGGTTTGAAATCCACAGGTCTTGGGCGAACCAAAACTAGCAGTGTTTGGTGTCACCACCTTCTCAGCTAAAGTGTTCACTCTCCATTAAGGCCACCTCAGGTGAAAACCTGGAGCCTTTGAAGAAATTATGCATTTTAAAAGAATCTCCAGAGCTAGTTTCCCCAGGGTCAGGGCCAAAGAGATGATGCATGCCCTGTGTGAATTCAGGTGGGAGCCAGCAGGAAAACCAAACACAGGAGGCAGCTTCCGAGGGGTACCCAGTTGGCACAGCCATCAGTGGGCAGTAAGTGGGATGCCTTAGTTGAGCAGCTGAGTGGGTTGGGAATGTCCTCTGACTGGCTTTGCATAAGTCATTTGCTATTATAAGGATGCAAGAGGCACTTCTGGCTCCTGACATTCTGAACAGAGCTCTCAAATATCCTTTGGCTATTTCTGACTCAAAAGACACCAAAGTGTTGGCCCTGGCTGGCTGGTTCAGCAGTAGAATGTCAACCTGGTGTGTGGAAGTGGCAAGTTCGATTCCTGGTCAGGGCATACAGAAAAGCAACCATCTGCTTCTCCTCCCCTCTCCCTTTACTCGCTCTCTTAGCCTACCACAGCCATAACTCAATTGATTTGAGCACGTTGGCTCCAGGTGCTGAGGATGGATCTGTGAAGCCTCCACCTTCGGTGCTAAAAATAGCTCGGTTGCGAGCATGCCCCCCAGATGGGCAGAGCATTGGCCCCAGACAGGGGTCACCAGGTGGATCCTGGTCCAGGTGCATGCGGGAGTCTGCCTATCTCCCCTTCTCTCACTTAAAAAAGAAAGTGAGAGTGAGGAAGCAGTATCTTGTACCTTAATACACTCTAGTGATGGGCTCCAGGGTACACACTTTGCTAGCCTCTTACTGCTGCTTCTATTTTAGGGATTCAGCATTACAGGAAGGTAGGGAACATTTCGTGATTGCCACCATTTTCCTCTACAGAGCTTTTTTTTATGTATTTTATTTATTCATTTTAGAGAGGAGAGAGAGAGGAAGGAAGAGACAGGGGGGAGGAGCTGGAAGCATCAACTCCTATATGTACCTTGACCAGGCAAGCCCAGGGTTTTGAACTGGCGACCTCAGCATTTCCAGGTTGACGCTTTATCCACTGCACCACCACAGGTCAGGTCTACAGAGCTTTTTTTAAAAAAAATATTTTATTTATTGATTTTTAGAGAGAAAAGGGGGGGGAGATTGTAGTTGCTTCACTTTATTTGTTCATTGGTTGCTTCTCGTATATATGCCTTGACCAAGTAAGCCCGAGGTTTTGAACCAGCGACTTCATCATTCCAAGTTGATACTCTATCCACTGCGCCACCACAGGTCAGGCTTATAGAGCTTTTGGATAGACACAACACTCAGACAAAGCCTCAGAATCCTTCTTAACACTCAGCTCACAAAGCTACTGCTAATCAATCAATGTTGCAGACAACATGAACTTTTATCATATGTGGCTCAGTATACCTAAGTATTTTGTCATTAACAGAAGCTCCAAAGGATGACACAGTTACACTAGAGTTTCTTAGGAGCAGGTGACTGTCACTGATGACGTATAATTTTATGCATATTTTCCCTCTTATGGTAATAAATTTTATAAGTTTATTACCGGCTACATGAAATAGGACTTATTTCCATTTCTCCTAAACAGCCTTGTTAGAATTGAGGTCTAGAAGTTGGTGAGCTGATTGTGGCCTAGCCATCCTTAATAAGAGAAATTCAAGTTGAAACTTCCAAAAACCAATTTAAAAGTGGTCTGAGTCCTACCTGAACACAAACAGCAATCTAAATTTTCTCTCCTGTTCTCTTCCTTCAACGTGCTTATAATACAGGTTTTTTCTTTGTTTTTTTTCCCAAAGTGAGAAGTGGTGGGTAGGCAGACAGAAGCCCACATGTGCCTGACTGGGATCCACCTGGCATGCCCACCAGGGGATGCTCGGCCCATCTGGGCGTTGCTCAGCTACAAACGGAGCCATTCTAGCACCTGAGGCAGAGCCCATGGGGCCATCCTCAGCGCCTGGGTCAACTTTGCTCCAATGGAGCCTTGGCTGTGGGAGAGGAAGAGAGAGATAGAGAAAAAGGAGAGGGGGAAAGGTGGAGAAGCAGATGGGCACTTCTCCTGTGTGCCCTGACCGGGAATCGAACCTGGGACTTCCACACACCAGGCCTACACTATACCACTGAGCCAACCGACCAGGGCCTATAATACAGTTTAAAAAGAAAAATGAGCCTGACCAGGCAGTGGCGCAGTGGATAGAGCATCGGACTGGGATGCGGAGGACCCAGGTTCGAGACCCCCGAGGTCGCCAGCTTGAGCGCGGGCTCATCTGGTTTGAGCAAAGCTCACCAGCTTGGACCCAAGGTTGCTGGCTTGAGTAAGGGGTAACTTGGTCTGCTGAAGGCCCCAAGTCAAGGCACATATGAGAAAGCAATCAATGAACAACTAAGGTGTCGCAACAAAAAACTGATGATTGATGTTTCTCATCTTTCTCCATTCCTGTCTGTCTGTCCCTATCTATCCTTCTCTCTGACTCTCTCTGTGTCCCTGTAAAAAAAAAAAAATGTGGTTCTGACATAGCTACAACATGGACGGACCTTGAAGACATTATGCTAAGGAAACAAGCCATTCACAAAAAGAAAAAAGAAAAATGAAAAATACAAATCAACATAAGTGCCAAACTGCTAACCAGAAAATAACATCAGAGGTTCCGAAAAGGAACTATCCGAGAGTTGGAGAAGGCTTTACGGAGGTCACAACTGAATGTGGACAGGCAGAGAGCAGAAGGGAAGATGTTTCAGGCAGGAGGAACAACCAGTGCACAGAGAAGAAAATGGGAGCAAGCCTGTTGTGCAGGGTCTGTAAGGAGACGAGCTTGCTTGTCTGGGGCTACACACTGAACCTGGACTTGGGAGGGGTGGAGCAGCAGCAGCCAGCATGGAGGGCAAGGGCACAGGAGCAACTGAGAACCACTGCTCTTATGACTCAGTAAGGGAATGTGGTAGTTAAGAAAGACTAGTTCTGCCTGACCAGGCGGTGGTGCAGTGGATACAGCATGGGACTAGGATGCAGAGGACCAAGGTTCAAAACCCTGAGGATGCTGGCTTGAGCACAGGCTCAACAGCTTGAGTGCAGGGTTGCTAGCTTGAGCATGGGATCACAGACATGACGCCATGGTCACTGGCTTGAGCAAGGGGTCACGCACTGTTGTAGCCTCCCAGTCAAGGCACATATGAGAAAGCAATCAATGAACAACTAAGGAGCTGCAACAAAGAATTACTGCTTCTTATCTCTCTCCCTTGCTGTCTGTCTCTCCCTGTCTCTGTCACCCCCCCCCCCCCCAAAAAAAAAAAAAAAAGAAAAGAAAGACTAGTTCCATGGCATAAGGGATGAACTGAGTTTTGGGAAAGCACAACAGAAGATAGGTAAAATGACACTGAATGGTTTGTTGTCCACAAGACAAGGAATTCAGACAAACCTCCTGCCACTTCCTCCTACTGCCCCTGACTTATCAGTCCTACCAGTCCCTGTCTTGCCACTGCACTCAGCCCACATAGGAAGCCCTGAAGCTCCTCTAGGCTACCTGAGGGCTGGGAAATCCCTGAGGGGTATAACACAACACATTCGTAAGTAATGAACTGTACTGGCAGGAAGATGTAACAGTGAAGAGACTGGGCTTGGAATCGGCCTGCCTGAGTTTGAATCCTGCTATATCACTTCCCAATTTATAATGTTACAGAAGTTATCTAACCTCCTATGCCTCGGTTTCTGCATCTATAAAATGGGGCTAATAACAGCACTTACCTCACAGGGCTGTCATATAGCTCAAGCAAATTAATACCAGTAAAAATTAAAATGATGTCTCACACATAGTAACTGTTCATTAAATGTAGCGTGATCAGTAGTACTTATTATCTCCTATATTAACTACACTAGTTCAAAGGATATTTTTATGATTTATTTCAAGTCAACCAGTGAGACACTGCTTTTTCTTAGAAAATTCAAACATCCTTCAACCGCACCTGAATCCCCATAAACACCCGTGGTTCACATGTAAAATCTTGGTGCCAGAGAAAACTGAGGAATTACTCCATCCAACAACCTCCCTCCCTACCAAAGGCTGTTTGTCAGTGATTAGTGACAACTTTCTTTCAATTGACTTGAACTGTTCAAGACCACAAAGGAAATGAGAGATGAAGCAGCCGAGTCCTCCTCTTTAACCATGTTCTGATTCAATCTTCAGGGCCACTTAGAATCATCCCTGCCTACCATCTTCAATATTTACAGCCCAAATCCCCAGGAAGACTAAAAATTCACCTGTTTCCAAGTCCTCAGAAGTTCCAAAGTGCAAGATAATTTGGTGTCTCATTCCAGATGCTGCGGGGACCAAGACACAGTGTAACTAATCACCATACAAGGTATTGGGTTTTTCTGATGTGATTTGGTACTTCGGGTGTGGTCACCACGGACACAAGGCAACACGTGCCTCATAAACACGGAACCATTCTAACTGGTGAGCGTGCGTCCTAAGACAAGGGCAAGGCCTTTGGGAGAAGAGCTCGGGCAAGGGAGAAAATCTGATTAGTAAAAAGATAAGCAGCCAAAAAAATTGGTTTTTTTCCAATGGCTGCACAGAGAACACAAAAGAAAGGATGGGGAGAGACTTGGTGCTCACTGTGAGAGACAGAAGCACTTTAAGATGCATGGAGATGGGGGAAGGGGAAGGACTGATTTTCTAAAATTAGACTCACCACATGCCCAATTCCCAAATCCCAGCCAAAACGAGGGCCCCTGCCCTGCCCTGCCGATGAGTCCGGGCAGCATTCTGCTCCGGCACTCTGCATCAGAACTGTGCGCCAAAGCCAAAGCCAGTCCGGGCCATCTCCCCTCTTCCCTCTTCGCTGCAACACAAAATTATTCATAGGGCTTATCTTGAAATGTTCTTTCATCTTTGCCTCCCACTAACTTACAACAACGCATTTAAAAAATATTCAAGACTCCCACAGTAAATCCATATCTCTATTAGTCACAAATCTGTTTATCCCAAACTCTGTGCAGTCAGTTGAATACTGACCTTTATTTAAAATATGCCTTTATTTAAACATAGCTATATATAATAAAGTCTATATGAATATCAGAACACTGTTAATTTGAACTAAATTCACAGATTCTGATCATATACTTTTTTTTTAAAGATTTTATTTAATTTATTTCAGAGAGGAGAGAGTGGAGGGGGGAGGAGCAGGAAACATCAACTCCCATACGTGCCTTGACCAGGCAAGCCCAGGGTTTCAAACCAGCGACTTCAGCATTCCATCCAGGTCAACGCTTTATTTACTGCGCCACCACAGGTCAGGCCCGAACTTCCATTTTTTTTTAAAGTAGGTATTTTATTTTTAACTTTATGATTATAAAAATAATAAATGCTGACTATGGGAAATTTAGGAAGTACAATAACAAAACCAGGGAGACACTGCTAAAAAAGTTCTTGCACTGATGGCTGATAGTCAATAAAAATCCCAAGTCTGGCTAAATTCCAACCCAAGTAAGAACATTCTCCTAACCCATTTCCAAGCTGTATTTCTAGCTGGGCAGAGGCTTCATTTAATGCCACTCAGCGCTGCATCATTTTGCTGTGCTCTTTAAAACAGCCACAGGACTCCACCCCAATTCCTACGTTTCTGGGGATTCTCTGGCAAGAAGTCACCACCTCCCCTCTATTTTGTGGTCTCTGTGACAGCCAAAAATACCCTCAATCTTAACAAAACTGAGAGGCAGGGGGCTGCCACTGGATGACTGTGCTGACAGGACAAGGAGAAACCAAAGGCTATTTTGTGGGTAGCCAAGTAGGCAATGAAGTTTGAGGATAGGCAATTTTTGGAAACTGAGAGCTCTGACATCAGGTTTGGGTGTGGCCGGAACAAAGCTCAGAAAGCCCTCAAACCTTCTGGCTAAGGCAGAATTAGGAGGACCCTAGAAAAAGAGAGGTGATAATGTTTAAAGAAGATATGGTAAGGTTGTGTGAAAAGGACAAGACAGCAGCTTTGGAATCCATGGAGGACGGCAATAAAGGAGCATTTGGACCAATGAGCTATGTTCTGGCTCACTCGATACATATGTATTTATTGAGTGCCTACTGTGTATAAGACCCTGAGCTGTGCAGAACAGGACCATGAATAACAGAAGGAACTTACTCTGATAGAGCTCTGGAAGAAAATGCTGTTAATGTGGGCACTGACTGCTGCAGTTCTTCGGAGAACAGAGCTGCCATTCATACCATCCCAGCCACACGAGGTCTGCTTAGCATCCTTTAAACCTGCCCAAAATAAAACCCGCAGCCCAGCTGCTATGAGGCTACACGATCCTTAGTCCCCTGCCTGCTTACAGCAATTGTCTTCCAAAGGATGGATGGCATCTCTCCACATGACTAGATTGTCACTCATTCAACCTATGCATGGAAGACATGCAAACAGGGCCTGGCTTAAGCTATCTACTGTCCTCAGACCAAAAGTGTTCTCCATTACAAACCATTCGGTTCTTTTCCCTTTTTCTTCCCATCAGAGTGGAAGAGCTGCCCTTTGTCTGAGCACCGCAGTTCTGCATGCCTTGGAGAGCCGGCATGTCAGGTGCAGCCCTTAGATGCTGCTGGTGTACCTAGCGGGACCAGGGCCAGCAGCCACCCCAGGTAAATCCCCTTCAATCACTGTACATGCCATGTGGCCCATAATTCTTTCCTTCCACACCTTCCAGTCTCCAAAAGTGACCTGAAGACATAACACTGCTTATGGAAAGAATAGACCTGGATGAAAAACCTGAGCTAGAGAGAAGCAGGGAGAGGACACTGAGCTGTGTCAGCTTGCCTCCTTGCTGGAACGCCAAATCCTGGCTGTGCAGTGAGAAAGGAAGGATGCTACAGACCCCTGCTTAAAGGCGTATGGAGCCTCAGTCAGGCATCAAAGCTGTTGTCTAAACCGGTTTGCAGGTATGAAACACTTTACAAAGACATTACGGTTCACACTTAAACCTATAAACTCGCCTTTACTGAAAAAGTAAAAATTATATAAATTTAGAAGTGTCCCAGAAAATGCAGGGCATGTGTTCACCATTACAATACTTACTGATATAAAAAAGAAAATAATCCTTTCTTTCTGATAAAGTAAACCAAACTTAGCATCGTTATGACAAAGCTAATATGTAGAAGCACAACAGCGCTCATTACAAAGTGAGTGTTCTGCAAGTTTGTTAAATATGTAAGAAATAAAGAAACATTTTTAAATGCTATAGTTTGATACAACATATTTAAGAAAAATGTTCTGTGGGCCCTGGCCAGTTGGCTCAGTGGTAGAGCGTCAGCCTGGTGTGCGGAAGTCCCAGGTTCGATTCCCGGCCGGGGCACACAGGAGAAGCGCCCATCTGCTTCTCCACCCCTCCCCCTCTCCTTCCTCTCTGTCTCTCTCTTCCCCTCCCACAGCCAAGGCTCCATTGGAGCAAAGATGGCCCGGGCGCTGAGGATGGCTCTGTGGCCTCTGCCTCAGGCGCTAGAGTGGCTCTGGTCGCAACAGAGCGACACCCTGGATGGGCAGAGCATCGCCCCCTGGTGGGCATGCTGGGTGGATCCCAGTAGGGCACATGCGGGAGTCTGTCTGACTGCCTCCTCGTTTCCAGCTTCAGAAAAATACAAAAAAAAAAAAAAAAAGAAAGAAAGAAAGAAAAATGTTCTGTGACCCCAGACACAGGGAAATTGTCCAGAGCCTCCAGGACCTCCAAGCCCAAAGGGAGGAGGAGCCCAGGGCTGCCCCCACAGCGGGCTGTATGGCTAGGAGGGTCCACAGCACGGGCCAGCCATCTTCTAAGTAAGGGCCCAGCCAAGGATCCTGGATGGCTGCTTTTTATCAAACTTCCCTTGCTAGCTTGGGAGGCTGTTAAATTAGAGCTCTCTAGGACTGTGGCTTTATAAACACTTAAGTGAAAGAAAGCTTCAGATTAATCAAGACATACATGTCAGCCGTGGCAGGTTGGCTCAGTGGTAGAGCATCGGCCCAGCATGTGGAAGTCCCAGGTTTGATTCCCGGTCAGGGCACACAGAAGAAGCGCCCATCTGCATCTCCACCCCTCCCCCTGTCGCTTCTCTCGCTTCTCTCTTTCTCTCTCCTCCTTCTCCCCTCCTGCAGCCGTGGCTCGATTAGAGCGAGTTGGTCCTGAGCACTGAGGATGGCTCCACGGCCTCTGCTTCAGGTGTTAAAAAATGGGTCTGGTTACAACAGAGCAAGGGCCCCAGATGGGCAGAACATTGCCCCTTAGTGGGTTTGCCAGGTGGATCCTAGTCAGGGCGTGTGGTAGTCTGTCTCTGCCTCCCCTCCTCTCACTAAATAAAAAAAATTTTTTAAAAGGGATATATACATGTCATTTTAAAAGCTGACTCTTAAATATATATAAAATATGAAATATTCAAACACTGGTCAGATACTTGCTGATATTAAGAAATAATTAATTTTGGGGTGCAATGAGAGTATTGGTTCTTTTTAAAATCCTTATCTTTTATACACATTTAAATATTATGGCTGAGCCCTGGCCGGTTGGCTCAGCGGTAGAGCGTCGGCCTAGCGTGCGGAGGACCCGGGTTCGATTCCCGGCCAGGGCACACAGGAGAAGCGCCCATTTGCTTCTCCACCCCTCCGCCATGCTTTCCTCTCTGTCTCTCTCTTCCCCTCCCGCAGCCGAGGCTCCACTGGAGCAAAGATGGCCCGGGCGCTGGGGATGGCTCCTTGGCCTCTGCCCCAGGCGCTAGAGTGGCTCTGGTCGCAACATGGCGACGCCCAGGATGGGCAGAGCATGGCCCCCTGGTGGGCAGAGCGTCGCCCCTGGTGGGCGTGCCGGGTGGATCCCGGTCGGGCGCATGCGGGAGTCTGTCTGACTGTCTCTCCCCGTTTCCAGCTTCAGAAAAATGGAAAAATAATAATAATAATAATAATAATAAATAAATATTATGGCTGAAATGAAAATGTCTTGAGATTTACTTCAAAATACGGAGTGGGGGGGTGGCCTGACTAGCTGACTCAGTGGATAGCATGTTGGCCCGGCATTTGGATGTCCTGGGTTTGAATCCTGATCAGGGCACAAAGGAGAAAGGACCATCTGCTTCTCTTCCCCTCCCTCTCCCTCTTCTTTCTCTCTTCCTTCCCGCAGCCAGTGGCTCAACTGGTTCAAGCATCAGCCCCAGACACTGAGGACAGCTCCGCTGATTCGAGCATCGGCCCCAGATGCGGTTGCTGGGTAGACTGGATCTCAGTCAGGGCACATGTGGGAAACTGTCTCTCTATCACCCCTCCTCTCACTAAATAAGTAAGTAAGTAAGTAAATAAATAAATAAAATAATGGGGGGGGGGATGGTATAGTTCAAACAGGACTAGCTCAGTTGATCACCGTTGCAGCTGGATGATGGGTATATAGGGTTCATGATATTATTGTTATATATAAATATATAAGGTCTACCGAAAAGTTATGTCCTTTTTTGGAATAAAACAAAATACAAATTTTTCTTACCGTCAATAAACTTTATTAAATAATACAATTGCCATTATTATTAATGATTTCTTGCCAGCGTGAGGGCAATCTGTATATCCCATTTTTGAAAAATGTTTTATCTTTTGATGTGAAAAATTGAACCAGTGCTTGTTTGATATCTTCTTCATTTTTGAATTTTTTGCCCTTCAAAAAATTTTCTAAGGACAAAAACAAGTGAGAGTCGGAGGGTGCTAAGTCCAGGGAATATGGTGGATGCGACAGACGTGCTTCTGTAGCATTTCTTCCTTGTTGAAATTCATAAAAACTACAGTGGCGTAAATGAACTTTATCAATAGCCATGGGTACACTATCGCTTCATACATAAGGCTAACGTGAATCAACTTTGTTTTAGTTAATTTGCTACGTCAGTATGTATACATTAAGTGATAAAAATAGAGAGGCACACATGCGCCAAATAAACACGTGCTTACGAGTCGAAACTTGTTGTGATAGAAACGGACAGAACTTTCCGGTAGACCTTATATATATATATTTGAAATTCTCTGAAATGAAAACAAAAATGATGTGGTGGAGGGTTTTTGTTTGTTTGTTTTTAAAAGAGAGCACTAAATGGCTAATAAAAGAAAGAGAGCCCATGCATTCCAGAGACGGAATTGGCCAGGGAAGAGAGCCTCCTTTGAAGAACATGGGGAACAACAAATACCTCACAAAACCATCAGTCAATGATCACTACACAATAAATACTGAAGTAGCACTTTAAGGGAAAACTTGTGGGTGGGGGATAGAAAGGGAAGAAAAACTGAAATATTCTCCATAATCAAGAAGACATATGTTCTTCCAGGACTACTGCCAGTTAGACCTCATTTCCTTCCAAACACGTACACAAAGTTACTGGGGTCTCTGCTCACCCCCCCCCCCCCAACCAACACATTCACACCAGACAGTTTCCCTCTCCTCTGCACAGATTCCAGAGAGGTATCCTGGAAACAGACATCAAAGGAACCCAAGCTGGCAGCCCAGAACAGGTCATGCTGTCAGAGGGAGGCTAGGAACCACATGAAAAGCAGGGAATCACAGGGTGTTTTATTTATTTAATTTTTTTTTTAAAGAGCTCAGAAATGTCTTTGGTTCTAGTTTTAGTTTTAGGACAGCTACCTCTGGGGGGAATGGCTTTGAAGTCACACAGCCCAGAGTGGCACTCAGCAGCAGACCAGCAAGGGAACAAGGGTGCACCCAGTGGAAAATAACAGAGGGATCCGGCTGCTTAGGGTTAGCCTCTCTTCACCAAGTAATAACCCAGAAAATTTATGCTTCGTATAAGGACATGAAAGAGGAAAAGGAATCACGGCTAGAGACAGTGTAGCTGGGGCCAGATTTGAAAAGTCTATCAAGGCCAGACTTGCAAATGCCCTCCTGAGGAGCAGCCATAGCATACAGAGCCTAAACGGAGGAGACTCTGGTGGACCCCCACTACTGACCCCTTCCTTAGAGGGACGAGGGCTAGAGGACAAGAGGGGCCTGCGGGAGAGAATAAGCATTCCACTTGGAAAGTAATATCTGAAAAGCATGGGGTGGTAGGTCCGAGGGCAGAGGTGCAGTTATCTATAGCAGGTTGGCAAGAGTTTTCCCAGATGTGACAAATAGGTAGGCTGGCCACAATCACGGCTTAGTTATTAGGAAGAAAATATACATCCCCAACATCAAGTTGTCTCCATTTCAGCAACGCCAACAAACAGGAGAAAGAGAAGAGAGATATTCCTGTTAGAACTGCCCATGTGTCAAGCAACTTCCCACTCCCACTGGGACACAGAAGAGCTGACACCGTGACATAAATTTATACTAACAAACTCAAGATCTAAAAGGAGATAACTGACTGCAACGGGGCAGAGAAAGGGAACCAAGTAACAATTACACACCCTGTCCAGGCAAACACAGGAACTGACAAAACCTTCTCCATTCAAGGACAAATAAACAATACAGACCATGAAGTTTCCAGAAATAATCTACGGTACAACAGCGCAATGTTGCATTTAAGTTACCAAAAGTAGACCACTGGAAACAAGTGGGGAAATGTAAAAAACATATCCTTTTTAGGCCAAAATGTCAAATAAAAGAGGGGTAGCTAAATACAGTGAGAAAATATTGAAAAGAAACTAAAAATGCATTTTAAAAAAAGTCTCCATTTAAGGGCAATAAACCAAAAGAATCAGTACTGTAGAACTGAAAATAGTAATAAAAAAACAACAGGGAAAATCAAAATAAGAAAAAGAAGATGAAATTGAAGGTAGACTAGATGGAAAGGAAATGATAACTAAAGATACAATAGAATCTTCAACCCAGCAATTCTTCTTAGGAATTTACCCTATGAAAACAACCAAAGATGCGCGCGCACAAGACGTGTATAATAAAAACTTTACAATAGCAACGATTATTACAGCAAAACTTGGAACTGGCTAAGTTCTCCACAATGGGGACTTGTTAAAGTATGCTGTATTTATATAGTGGAATACGTGTAGCTATTAGAGATCATCTTTTTAAAGCATATATTCCTACACAAAAATATGCAAACAGAAAAAAGGTAAGGCTGACTTGAGACAAAAGAATCGATGGTAAGAGGCCAACAAGGCTTTCTCCTCTATGTACAGTGTGTATTTTCCAATTGTCTATAATGATCCTGTATTACTTTTAAATAAAAAAATATCCCAATAGATATTTTGGTTAAAACAAGAAAAAAGAGCCTGGGGCAACTTTAAAATGCAAAAACAGTGCTGCTAAAAATCATTTCCATTGAGGACACAGGCAGCTCCGCTTACAAAGCCATCACCCACCTCGACAAGTGTCTTCACTCACGACTCAGGCCTGGAACCTTACAGTTTGCCTTATTTTCAAACAACCCAGCGGGCTTTCCAGAACCCTTAGAAATGGGATTCCACTGCACAGCTGTAAATTCACAGGATGTCTACCTCCTTTAATTTACTACTGGACAGGCAGGCGCTAGACGCCATCCTCCCTTCTCTGTGCCAACATATTTCACTATTTTTAAATACCCATCAATTTCTAAAGGTAAATATTAGGGTAAGCTCCTTCTCAGGTCTCATAATTCTCTCTCAACTTAAATGTTTGTGAACTTTAAATCTTTCAACTGAGGTGCTTGTCCTGCATGAAGTGACCGAAGTGACCCTGTGGACAAATGGCTCCTAGCTCCATATTAACAATCCTGGTTCAAGGACTTTCAGAGGAAAATCACAGGCAGGGAAATGGAGTCTCCAAGGAGATCTGCTGACCAGAGGGTTCTGGAAGGACAGATAGGATTCCCTGGGAAGGTCTTGGGCACTCACACCAGGTGGGTCTGCTCTCCAAAACTTACAAACTTTTTCTAAGTTACTTCTTTCAGCCTTCTGACATTGAAAACAAGTAACACTTTGTCATGAAATTATATCGCTCTCTTCAAAAAAAAAAGCAAACTCACAAAATTTTAAATAATCCTCCCACCAAAGAATCCATAATTGCCAGTCCTATGTTATGGACAGAAAAAAAAAAATGAGGTTACAAAGGGAAAATAAGAGATTTGTGAAATCATAAGTTTAGAAGAGACCTTAAAATTTAGCTCAGTTGTCTACCGACAGATGACTAGATAAGCAAAATGTGGTGTAAATATACAATGGCATATTGGGCTTACAAATGAAGGAAATTCTGACACATGCTACAACACAGCTGAACACTGAAAAATATTACGCTAAGTGAGATAAGCCAGACACAGAAGGACAAATACTATGTGGTTCTATTTACATAAGGTGCCTAGAGCAGTCACGTTCACAGAGACGGAAAGCAGAATGGTGGGCCTTTCAGGCGGTGACGGTGTCCCCACAATAGCACGCCTCCTGCTCAGGATTCTTCATCATCCCTCTCCAGAAGGGAAGACGAAACACAACAAGACGCTCCTCGTGCAGAGCCCCAGTTCTGACTTCATGGATGGGAAATGCACAGGATGCTGTAAAATCACCCCTGTCTTTAGCCATCCACCAATGATAGTTTGTGTGGTGGTTGCTCCACTGTCCTCCGTCAGTCTACAGGAGGAAAAGCAAGGCTGACAGAAGGAGGCTCCCCCAGAAAGAAGCAGCTCTAAAAGCTCCTGAATCAAGATACACGGGGGACCAGCCCAGTAAACCCCTTTGGGATTAAAAAAAGAAAGTAGCAGTGGTGGTTGCTAGGGGCTAGAATGAGAGAGAATGAGGAGTTCTTGTTTAATAGATTCAGAGGTTAGGTTTGGGAAGATGAGAAGGTTCTGGAGATGGATGGTTGTGATGGATGCACACGACAAGGTAAAAGTACTCTATGCCACTTAAAGATGGCTAAAATGGTAAGTTGTCATGTATAGTCTACAAACTATTTTTAATTTTTTTTTGAGAGAGAGAGAAGCATCAACTCGTTCTACCTAGTTGTACCACTGATTGCTTCTTTTTTTCTTTCTTTCTTTCGGGGGGGGGGGGGGCTGACCTGTGGTGGCACAGCGGATAGAGTGTCAACCTGGAATGTGGAGGTTGCTGGTTCAAAACCCCAGGCTTGCCTGGGCAAGGCACATATGAGAAGTAATCAATGGACAGCTAAAGTGAAGCAACTGTGAGTTGATACTTTTTGTCCCCCACCCCCTCCACTCTATAAAATCAATAAATAAAATCTTTCAGGGGGGGTGAGGGGAAGAGAGAGAGAGAGAGGGTGAGAAGCATCAACCCATAGTTGCTTTCACCTTAGTGTGCACTGACTGCTTCTCATATGTGCCTGGATTGGGGCAAAACCAGTGTCCCCTTGCTCAAGCCAGTGACCTTGGGCTTTCTATGCCAGCAACCTTTGTCCTCAGCTTTGGAATTGTGTGGATGGTGCCTCGCTCAAGCCAGCAACCTCGGGGCTTCAAACCAGGGACTTCAGCATTTTAGGTCAATGCTTTATCCCCATGCCACTACCAGTCAGGCCACTGACAGTGGCTCAAGCCAGCGCCCTCAGGATTGAGCTGGCGACCTCGGTGCTCCAGGCACTTTATCCACTGTGCCACCAGTCAGGGCACCTATAGCTTTTTTTAAAAAGTCATTTAGATCAATAACTCTTACACTTAAAAGAAGAAATCACCTGCTACGTAACTTGCTAAAACTATGCAGAGAGCTTAGAATCCAGGTGACTCAGGCTCCTTTTCCATCCTTATTAGCCCCAAACTCCAAGGCAGTAAAATATACTTCTGACTTCAAAAAAGCTGAAACAGACCCTCCCTCTACACCAGGGGTCTCAAACTCGCGGGCCACGAGTTTGAGACCCCTGCACACGGACTACCTCCAAAACACGTTTCTTTTCTTGTCCGCTGCAAAGGCCGCGCTTCGAGCTCGTGTGCGTGTGGCGGTTTCTCTCACCTGCTCACTGTCTCCGCCGGCAGTCATGCTTGGAGCCAGAGGAAACCTCTTTCCGTTACACACACAGCACAAGGCCAAAAGTATGGTCAGTTTTTGTTGTTGTTTACTTATTTCAAATTGCTAAGAGTGACCAGAGCTTTTGCACTTTCACCTCTGACAAATTCTCTGGTTCTGAGAAAGTCCCTCTGCTGGCAGTTAGTTGGGGGGAACGTGGTGAAAGAAGTGGGGAGGGAAGGATGCCCCTCCCCTTATTTCCACCTCAAAAATACCAAGCTTTGTGTTGATATTCCCATCGAGTTCCTATCCCTCACTCTTAGAAACTAAACCAAGATAAAGATCCAGAAATGCTTGGGAACAGGTCAAATGTTTTAAATTGTGGCCAACGAAGACAGTGTTTTCTTTCAGGCGAGGGCCGCACTGGGGAAAATCTTAAAACCAACAACAACAAACCACCTCCCAACTGTGAAACACACTGAGAAGAGAAAATTGGGTGCAAAATGAAAATGGACTTTAAAAAAAAAATGGAGTTAGATGTCCAAAAAGCTCACCAGAGAACTCTAGGAATGGTTGCCTTGGTCATAACAACATAGTAGTGATTCCCACCAGCAGCATTTCTCTTGAAAGTACTTGTGGAAGTGCCAAAAGGGGCTGGAAACCATTTCCTCAGGCCTTCGGGCCTGTCCCTGCGACAAGCCGTGCCCTCTGTCAGCACCCTGGCCCGCGTCCTCTCATTAGCCTCCCAAGGCCCGTCTTTCCCCCTCTAGTTTCTCCAACAAAATCATACCAGAGAAATTTCCCTTCAATACCACAGTCATCTCATGGCTCTGCTCAAAACCCTTTAATGGCTGCTTACATCATTGTATATTTCAGATAAACTTTCTAGCCTGCTTCTCCAGCCCCACCCTCAGTGCAGACTTCATTTCCTCTACTCCCAACAAGCAGGGGCCCTCTCAGGACCTGAGTTCAAGTCCTAGGTCTGTCTTTTACAGCTGTGTGGTCCAGAATACTTTTGTGAAGGAAGGAAGTTGGGTTTTGGAAGACAGGCCTGGGCTTGAATCCCACCTCTGTCACTTGCTGATTTGCTTCGCTTGAATAAATCACTTTAATTCTCTGCGCCTCAATTTCCTCACTTGAAAATAGGGATTAACGTCACGGGGTTGTTTGAAGGATAATATGGGGAGAGGACATAAAGCCTTGGCAGGGTGCTCAGGCCCTAGCATATTTTCCTCAGTCTCTGCAAATGTGAGTTCCCTTATTACCCAGAATTGCTGTCAGAAATACATACTGGGGAAAGTGCTCTGAAAATGGTCACGTGCTATGCAAAAAGTGTGTGCCTGACCAGGCGGTGGCGCAGTGGATAGAGCGTCGGACTGGGATGCAGAGGACCCAGGTTCGAGACCCCGAGGTTGCCAGCTTAAGCACGGGCTCATCTGGTTTGAGCAAAAGCCCACCAGCTTGAACCCAAGGTCGCTGGCTTGAGCAAGGGATTACTCGGTCTGCTGAAGGCCCACGGTCAAGGCACATATGAGAAAGCAATCAATGAACTAAGGTGTTGCAACGCGCAATGAAAAACTAATGATTGATGCTTCTCATCTCTCTCTGCTCCTATCTCTGTCCCTGTCTATCCCTCTCTCTGACTCACTCTCTGTCTCTGTAAAATAAATAAATGAATGAATGAAAGAAAGAAAGAAATTAAAAAGTGTGTGTTATGACCACTTTTGAGCTCACACTGGGAAGTCTCCCTAAAATATTCCTTGTCCCTTGCCCTTCCAGGTCCATGGCAAGTCCTGCCCCCCTGGGGCCTTCTCTGATCACTCCAGGGTATCTGGACTTGCCTTTTGACTCCTTCCACACCATCCTACATGGCTGAAAGCCAGCTTCTCTCGTTCTTTACTGAGTATGTTCTTTATGGCTGACCCAGGCAGGGCCATTTCTCTGTAAGAAGACTATACACTCCCTGGAAAACATATACTTCATTTCCTGAATGTTCCCAGGGTCTTCCTGAGTACTCCCAACACACACACAGTGCCCTACAGACTGCGAGGTCCAAACTGAGCACAGTGTTGGTAGTCGCTTAACCAGTAAAAACTCTGAAGGTCAAAATCACCAAGGGGCCACTCAAGGGCCAAACTGACCCTTAGATGTGTCATTCAACACATGCACAATGTTTGAAATTTGTCCTGACCTATGCTGGCACAATGGATGAAACGTCAACCTGGAACGCTGAGATCACTGGTTAGAGGCCCAGGCTTGCCCTGTCAAGGCACATAAAGGAAGAAACTACTGCAAGTTGATACTTCTTGCTCCTCCAATCCTTTCTCTCTATATCTCTCAAATCAATAAACAAAATCTTTTTTAAAAAAATTTGAGCCTGACCAGGCGATGGTACAGTGGATAGAATGTCGGACTGGGATGCAGAGGACCCAGGTTCGAAACCCTGAGGTCACGGGCTTGAGCGTAGGCTCACCAGCTTGAGCCCAAGGTCACTAGCTTGAGCCCAAGGTCACTGGCTTGAGCAAGGGGTTACTCACTCTAATCTAGCCCCCAGGTCAAGGCACGTATGAGAAAGCAATCAATGAACAACTAAGGTGCTGCAACAAAGAACTGATGCTTCTCATCTCTCTCCCTTCCTGTCTGTCCTCATCTGTCCCTCTCTGACTCTCCCTCTGTCCTTGTCAAAAAAAAAAAAAAATGAATTAACAACACTCAGAAATCAGGTTTCACATTTTGTAAACGTTTTGAAAAATCTGACCAACCAGGTCTGCATTCCAGCATGGCTGTTCCTTTGAGATGAAGCATGTTCTCACCAGTCTGCTGCAGGCCCCTCAACTACCTATCACCTCCAGACTCACACTTTACGCTATTGCTTACACAATAAGGCTACATACTTTTTTTTTTTTTTTTTTTTTTTTTTTTTGAGAGAGAGAGAGAGAGAGATTGATTCAAGAAGGGAAAGAGAGGAGAAGTATCAACTCGTAGTTGCATCACTTTAGCTGTTCATTGTTTGCTTCTCATATGTGCCTTGACCAGAGGACTCAAAGCTGAGTCAGTGACCCCTTGCTCAAATCAGTACCTTGGGCTCAAGCCAGTGACCTTTGGACTTGAGCCAGCAACTACAGTTATCATTTAGATCAGGAGTAGTCAACCTTTTTATACCTACTGCCCACTTTTGTATCTCTGTTAGTAGTAAAATTTTCTAACCGCCCACCGGTTCCACAGTAATGGTGATTTATAAAGTAGGGAAGTAACTTTATAAAATTTATAAAGCAGAGTTACAGCAAGTTAAAGCATATAATAATAATTACTTACCAAGAACTTTATGTCAGATTTTCACTGTTTGGCAGAATAAATCTTTGTAAAACAACTTACTATAGTTAAATCTATCTTTTTATTTATACTTTAGTTGTTCCGCTACTGCCCACCATGAAAGCTGGAACGCCCACTAGTGGGCGGTAGAGACCAGGTTGACTACCACTGATTTAGATGATCCCATGCAGGTGAGCAGGTGAGTTTACCCTCAAGTCAGATGAGCCCGTGCTCAAGTCGGCAACCTCAGGGTTTCAAACTCGGGACCCTCAGCATCCCAGGTCGATGCTCTATCCACTGTGCCACCACCAGTCAGGCAGAGCTATGTGTTCTTATTGACCAATGTCACCCCATTAAATTTAATTTCTAAATTAAAAAAAAAAACTGAAATCCTTTCTCAAGTCACTATCAAAGGTTAGAAAATATGTTTCCAGAGAAACAGGCAAGGAACATGTTTCTTTGTGAAAGAGAGTATTCCTGTGCTTCAAAGCACACAAGGAAGGTCCCTATAGAAATTCCCCGTGTTTCATGCAATTAAGTCACAGTAGGTATCTGAGCTTGCTGCCCTATATTATAGTATGTCTTATGATTCCAAGCAGAAACTTGAGGAATAAACGTTTTCCAGATTACAGTTAGAAATTAAACACTGAAAAGTCAGTGGATACTACAGGTATAGATGTTTTCCCCAACGTAATGAACAGAGAGGTCCAGTGAAAGTGCCCGAAGGTAGGCACAGCACACAGGGTGCACAGCCCTCCTAGTACCTCTTCCCACCATCACACGTCTGGGGCAGACCGCTCCCATTTGCTACCATTGCTACCTCTCAGATTATTATTTTTACATTCTTTCTCTAGAATCTTGTCAATTCTGCCCTTTCAGAAAAATTCTAATCTTTCAGAGATGATCAGCCAATCAAGAGCTTCTTTGAGTTAAAGCAGCAAACCACAGGCTGGAAGTGTCCCTGTGATCCTGGAACCTTGGCTGCTTTCACCCTGGTGGCTGCTCAAAAGGCTCTTTCTTTGCTGCCACAGAATTCTTCTCTGGGGTAGGGATAGACGTGTGTGTGTGTGTGTGTGTGTGTGTGTGTGTGTGTGTGTGTGTGTGTGTGTGTGTCGGGGGGGAGCTGGGTTAACTAAAAGACAAGGGGTTGATGGTGTCTATGTGCTTGAAAGTCCAGAAGGCCTTTTTCAAAGAACGGAGGGATTTCAATCACTCTCCTGAACTCTCTTTCCAGGAGTCTGTTTGGTAAGCTCAAGACCCAGCCTGCGTTATCCTCAGTAACACCCTCACTGAGAAATTCCTGCTGGAAGACAGGGGCCGTATGTGCTTCCCAAATGTGCCTACCACCATTCTCTCCCTCAGACATGGTGAGACACAGAGAAAAAGAATAGGCTTTGTAGGAAACTGATCAAGTGATTCTGCCACTTATTAGCTCAGTGGGTACTGTTAAAGATTTTGCTTACCGTGGATCAATCATCAATTCAAATGGAGAATGCAACCAAGAAATCAAAAGAAAGGTGAGACTCAGAAGGACAGAAATAGAAGAATTAGGAAAGATCACCAAGAACAAAGATGTGCCATTCGAGACCAAGGCTAAGATCACACACACCCTCGTATTCCCAATTACTATGTACACATGTGAATGTTGGACAGTGAAGAAAGCTGGTAAGAAAAAGATTGATTCATTAGAAATATAGTGTTGGAGGAGAGCTATACAGATAACTTGGACCACCAGAAAGACAAACAAGTGGGTTCCATAGCAAAATAAGCCTGAAACACTGCTGGAGGCAAAAATTATAAAACTGAAGTTATCCTACTTCAGGCACGTCATAAGAAGGCAGGGTTCTTTTGGAAAAGACAGTAACGCTGGGGGAAATCAAAGGCAGCAGGAAAAGAGGAAGATCAAATATGAGATGGACTGACTCATAACAGAAGCCATAGGCATGAGTTTAAAGGAGCTGAGCAGGTGTGTTGAGGATAAGACATTGTAGTCATAATTCATTCATAGGGTCACTAGGAGTTGAAAACAACTCAACGGCATGTAACATACACATAGGGTTCCTGTGAAAATTAAATGAGGCAGCACAAGTAAAGTACTTTCCATTTCTGTGCTTGGCACATGGAAGGCACCTGCTGAAGTGAGAGCCTTGGTCAGTTAGCAATTCAGCACAGCATAGGCAAAAGGCCAGAGTTCAAATACTGGCTCAACCACTTATCAGCACGACCGAGAAAAAAACTTAGTCCGAGAGTGCCTCACTCAAAGAGTTACATGAGAATGAAGTAAGTACAAACAAGGCCGTGAGATAGGGCCTGGCAAAGTGCATACCCAGTAAATATAACCTGTAATTCTTCTACTTGTTATGATTACATATTCTCAGCGTCCCCTTTCATTTAAGTGTCTCATTCTAGATCACAAAGCAGCAGATATCTGAGTACAGTAGTGACCTAAAAGCACATTAACAATAATCATCAGGACACTATCGGGAATGGACCAAAGCTGCATAACTTCATACAAGACTTGATATGGGAACACAGGATACAACTGACAGCTTTCTCTGACTCTGTGTATGAATGGAACTAAGAGACTGTATCTACTCACTGTCCTGGACATTATGAGCAGACAGGATGAGTTTCCCATGCATTTAACTAGTTTTACATAGTGCAGCCTCATGTACCAGGCACTGTGCTATATGCTGGGGATACAACAATGAACAAGCACTGGGAATGTGTTTGAAAATTACCACATACGGCCCTGGCCAGTTGGCTCAATGGTAGAGCATTGACCTGGCACGTGGATGTCCCAGGTTTGATTCCCAGTCAGGGTACACAGGAGAAGTGACCATCTGCTTTCCTCCCCTCCTCCTCCCCCTTTCTCTCTCTCTTCTCTTCCCACAGCCATGGCTTGATTGATTTGAGTGCATCCACCTCAGGTGCTAAAAATAGCTCAGTTGTGAGTATGGGCCCCAGATGGGGGTCACAGGGAGGACCCCAGTTGGGGCACATGTGGAAGTCTGTCTATCTCTCATCCTCTCACTTAAATAAAAAGAAAATTTCCACTTGATGTTTCACTTGGAACAAAGCTCTTGAAGTAAACCTAACAGAACTGGGGTCCCTGCCTCTCCCTCCTGCACTGTGAGATTGAGAACTGTATTCTCCACAATAATATGGAACCCACACTTCAGAACTGGAAGAGCAGAGTCTCCTCTTCCCTCCATTGGCCTCTGCTAGAGCCCACTTCCCTTCCTCAATCTGGAAAGGGCAGCAAAGTGAGGGCCTCCACCCTATCCCCACCCCCAGAAGGCTGAGGACTTAGCCCAAGTTCCAGCCTGGGAACAGCAGCTGCGGTGTGTGCAAGGCCCCTTGCAGGCCCGATACTTTGTGATAACAGCCATTTGGCCAGCAGCTTCTGGAAGGATAAAGCTGAGGTCTAACAGCTCAACAACCAGAAGTAATTTGCCCCAAGTCTTAGTCCTGCTTGGAGAACCAAGCAGGACAATTAGTAGGTTGATGATAGCCTGATGCTTCCGAAATCGTTTTTTTTTAAAGAAGGGAAAAAGAGGCTGCTTTAAAAAAGTCCTTTAACTCAGAAGCAATTCTATCCACTTTACAAATTCAATGTCCTCTGAATACACATTCATCTGTCACAGAAGAGAATCTTTTATTTTTTTGTGTGTGTGTGACAGAGAGAGGGACAGATAGGGACAGACAGGAAGAGAGAGAGATGAGAAGCATCAATTATTCATTGCGGCATCTTAGTTGTTCATTGATTGCTTTCTCATATGTGCCTTGACCATGGGGGCTACAGCAGACCGAGTGACCCCTTGCTCAAGCCAGCGACCTTGGGTCCAAGCTGGTGAGCTTTGCTCAAACCAGATGAACCTGCGCTCAAGCTGGCAACTTCAGGGTTTCCAACCTGGGTCCTCCGCATCCCAGTCCGACGCTCTATCCGTTGCGCCACCGCCTGGTCAGGCCAGAAGGGAATCTTTTAACTAGCAAAAGAGCAAGAGAAGGAATTCAGATAAACATCACGAGACTGTAGCCATAAAACTGGTGCCCATTTACCCCTTTCTCTGGAGGCAGGAAAGGATCAAGGAAGAATTTCAAAATCATTTTTTGCAATTAAAGAAAGGGATTCAGTGCCCTGTCCAGATAGCTTAGTTGGTTAGAGCATAGTCCTGATGCAGAGATTGCCAGTTTAACCCAGTCAGGGCACATACAAGAACAGAGAGATGTTTCTTTCTCTCTCCCCAGTCTCTAAAATGAAATTTAAAAAATAATAATAAAAAAACAGTTTGGGGACAGTCCTGAAATAAAAAAAAAGAAAAAGAGAGAGAGAGAGAGAAGAAAAGAAAGACAGGAAGGAAGGAAAGAAGGAAGAAAAAAAGAGTAAAGAAAAGAGAAGGAAGGGAGGGAGAGAGGGAGGGAGGGAGGGCGGAGGAATGGAGGGAAGGAGGGATTCAGTGGGGGGGCAGGGGGAGTGAGGATAGAGATCAAGATGTTTAAAGTTTGTTATTTTAAGCTCAAAATAAATCACAGTCAGAAAGAACTAGAAGGCTTGATTTTATTTTTAATCTCCTCTCCAAGGCAGGAAACAGTATCTAGAATGGGGGGGGGGGGGCTGTCAGGCCAGCATCAGCTTTCCAGTCCCTCATCCAGTTCCCAAAAACAAAACCAGAGTTCATCGTGTGCTTCCAGAATTTTACAATCTTGAATTATGGCTTTCAAATAATTCAGCTTCCACTCTTTAACAAATCTCAGAGATGTGAGGCAGAGTACAAAGAAAACCCAGGAAAATATATCCAAAAAAACTGGCCTAAGATGGTAGCAGGGAAAAGAACCAGATAATATGGTAAATTTGGCACAAGAGGACCAATAAACTATGTACCAAACCAGTAAAGAGAGTTACATAAGAAATATACTACAGTCATTATTTCCTAAAACTACTTCAGAATCCACTATTGTCAACCATTATTACTTCTAGCAGCCTAACTTCTACAAGGTCCAATCTTTGTTCATTTAAGAAAAAAATAAACAAAACAAAAACAGGTAGAACCATAGTACTGTGCATTATAAAAGCATTTTCTTGAAAGAACCAAAGAAACTCTTATATTGCTGTTGACTGCTTGTCATTCCTGTTTCATCAGAGCACTTCTACGTTTTGGCTCACCCCCTCAGATTTCCTTTTCTTTTTCAAATCAATGAGAAAAATATGTATATGCTCATACATGTTAATAAGTACACACTAATATGTTTATGGACTGAACCTCCTCTCCCCTAGAAAGCTTCTTTACCTAGTTTAAGATTTGAAAATCTATTGCTCACTTTATTAGAACTTTCTAACAATCACAAAGTTGGAGACAAGTGTTGGACCCACAGCCTTCAGGAACTAGACTGCAATTTTTACTCACTATTCTCTCTGCCGAGATGCTCAAGTTCTCTTTTTTTGCAGACATGTATGGTTTAAATTCCTGGTCTTTTTCAATAAATACCCTTATTTTACAATGTGAGCCAGGGGTGCCTGTCAGCTGCGGGGAAACAAACGTCCTGCTGCAGGCGCTCTCCCTCCCGGCTGAGGCTGGCAGCCCCACTTCCATGTATGGAAGTGAGCGAAACAGTAAAACCTCAGACAGGAGTCTGGGCAGGGCTGGGGGTGGGGGCGGCATTCCTCACGGAAAGGCAAGTCTGGCCCAGAGGGACGGATGACAGGAGCCCTTCCAGCCCTGCCTTTGGCCTGGGGTCCCGGGGGTTCTTTAGTGGAACTGCCATAAGGCCAGAAGTGACTAAACGCAGGAAAGCAACAGGCACAGCCCAGTCAACAACAGCCGCAAAGCACCCAGGATGGGAAGGCACGGCCGCTCACCGAGCCTGAACAGCGGCCGGCTGTCTTAGGAGCAGAGCCTGAGCCCTGAAAACCAGTGCCACTTGGCTCACACACACACTGACCTCAGCACCCTGGAATGCCAAAAAAATTCTCCACAATTTGCCATCCATCATCATTGCTCCCCCAAGGCCAGTGCTCAAGGAAGGGTAGAATTTTTTTTGTGGCTTTATTCAGTATCTATCTGCCAGAAACTTCGCGCCAGTCCACAAAAGAGTTAACCACCCTGATACTATATGAAGATTATAGTCTATAATCATTGGGTCTATAATGTTCTTACAACATCAGGGTGCTTAACTCTTTCATGAACAGGTGTAACTTTCATACAACATCTGGGTGGTTAACTCTTTCACAGACTGACACAGGTCTGCAGACCAATGGTTAAAAAACACTGGTTTAATTGACTGTGACTGAGGCTGACAGGACACTTACCTACTTCTTACCCAGGCAAGTCTGGAAATTGCAAAAAAAAACAAAACAAAAAACCGTTTAGGTCAAACTGTAGGTACTGGATGGGTCAGAGAGATGAAGGCTGGAGCCCTGCAGGTGCCATTTACTACATGACTCTGGGCAAGTAACTTCACATCCCTGTACCTCGGTCTCCTTGCCGTCCAGTGGGGTAACAACAGTAGGTGCCCCACGGGGCCACTGGGTGAAGTCTGCAGCGCTGTGCCTGCCACCAAGGAAATGCTGCATAAGTGTTAAGTGTTATTATTAACCATAATAAAGTATAGATCAACTACTGAAGATTTATAGTCCTCTTTCTGTATTTCATGCTCACCCCCCTCTCTGATGTTCGTTGGCCTCTGTGATCTCCTCCTACTTGTATCCTTTCTCTGTCCTGCTGTCCTGTCCCCAGGGCCACAGTGATGCTCCCCAGGGCCTCCCCTTGGGGGCCACCTCCTTCTCTCTCCACAAACTCTCTGGAACTCTCAGTCCCTCCCATGCCTCTATTTGCGGGTGACCCACAGGTCTGTCTCAGGCACAGCTGCTGTAAACAGGCCACTGGCCAGCTGAATATCTCTACCTGCTTTTACTTTCCCTAGCCTCCTCCACAAACCAAAACCCGCTTCCATTCTCCCTATCTTAGTCGGTGACATACCTTGATGCCATTAACTCCTGCCTGCTTCACCCCATCTTAGTCAGCTCGGGCTGCCATAACAAACCACAGACTGGGCAGCTTCAACAAGACATTCTTTCTCCCCATTCTCGAGATTCGCAGAAATCCAAGACCCAAGGTGCTGGCGAATTCGGTGTCGGGAAAGGGCCCTCCTGCCTGGTTTGTAGACAGCTGCCTTCTTGCTCTTATGTGCGCTCACATGGGGATGGGGAGTGGGGTGGGGGAGCAAGCTCTGATCTCCTGTTCTTATAAGGGCATTCACCCATGGTGGGGGCCCCACCCTCATGGCTTCATCTAAATCTAATTACTTTCCAATGGCCGCATCTCCAAATACCAACACATTGGGGTTGGTTTAGGACTTCAACACATGAATTTGGGAGGTATGTAAGTAACTATTCAGTCCATAGCACCCTCCAAAGCCAGGACACAGCCATGAAGTTTATCTTCTAATGCACCTCCTATCTACTTCCTATCCTTCCCATGCCCATCCCACCACCCTGGAGTCGGCTCTCTTCATCTTCCCCACTCTGGTCTAGTGCTGTTGAACAGAAATACAAGCAGGCCCTGGCCGGTTGGCTCAGCGGTAGAGCGTCGGCCTAGCGTGCGGAGGACCCGGGTTCGATTCCCGGCCAGGGCACACAGGAGAAGCGCCCATTTGCTTCTCCACCCCTCCGCTGCGCTTTCCTCTCTGTCTCTCTCTTCCCCTCCCGCAGCCAAGGCTCCATTGGAGCAAAGATGGCCCGGGCGCTGGGGATGGCTCTGTGGCCTCTGCCTCAGGTGCTAGAGTGGCTCTGGTCGCAACATGGCGACGCCCAGGATGGGCAGAGCATCGCCCCCTGGTGGGCAGAGTGTCGCCCCATGGTGGGCGTGCCGGGTAGATGCCGGGTGGATCCCGGTCGGGCGCATGCGGGAGTCTGTCTGACTGTCTCTCCCTGTTTCCAGCTTCAGAAAAATGCAAAAAAAAAGAAATACAAGCAATCCAAATTTTTTTAGTAACCACATTAAAAAGTTTTTTAAAAACTCAACATATCATTGCAACGTATAATTGATATAAGGATTACTGAGATATTTTACATTCTTTTTTTTAATACCCTGTCATTGATACTCAGTATATATTTAACACAGCACACCTCAGTTAGGACTACCCCACTGCAGTGCTCACAGCCACACAGCTACCATATTGGGCAGTGTGGCTCTAGTCTCTCTTCCTCAATCCACTGTCTACACAGCCACCATGGTTTTCTTTCTTTCTTTTTTTTTTTTTTTTTTTTTTTTTTTTTTTTTAATTTTTTTTTCTTTTTCATTTTTCTGAAGCTGGAAACGGGGAGAGACAGTCAGACAGACTCCCGCATGCGCCCGACCGGGATCCACCCGGCACGCCCACCAGGGGCGATGCTCTGCCCATCCTGGGCGTCGCCATGTTGCGACCAGAGCCACTCTAGCGCCTGGGGCAGAGGCCACAGAGCCATCCCCAGCGCCCGGGCCATCTTTGCTCCAATGGAGCCTTGGCTGCGGGAGGGGAAGAGAGAGACAGTGAGGAAAGCGCGGCGGAGGGGTGGAGAAGCAAATGGGCGCTTCTCCTGTGTGCCCTGGCCGGGAATCGAACCCGGGTCCTCCGCACGCTAGGCCGACGCTCTACCGCTGAGCCAACCGGCCAGGGCGGTTTTCTTTCTTTTTTTAATAATCTTTTTTTTTTTTTTTTCTGAAGTTGGAAACAGGGAGGCAGTCAGACAGACTCCAGCATGCGCCCGACCGGGATCCACTCGGCATGCCCAGCAGGGGGCGATGCTCTGCCCATCTGGGGCATTGCTCTGTTGCAACCAGAGTCATTCTAGCGCCTGAGTCAGAGGCCATGGAGCCATCCTCAGTGCCCAGGCCAACTTTGCTCCAATGGAGCCCTGGCTGTGGGAGGGGAAGAGAGAGACAGAGAGGAAGGAGAGGGGGAGGGGTAGAGAAGCAGATGGGCGCTTCTCCTGTGTACCCTGACCGGGAATTGAACCTGGGACTCCTGCACGCCAGACCAACACTCTACCACTGAGCCAACCGGCCAGGGCCAATAGATCTTTTTTTTTAATTGTTTGTTTGTTTGTTTGTTTGTTTTTTTACAGAGTCAGAGAGAGGGATAGATAGGGACAGACAGACAGGAACACAGAGAGATGAGAAGCAGCAATCATCAGTTTTTCGTTGTGACACCTTAGTTGTTCATTGATTGCTTTCTCATATGTGCCTTGACCGTGGGCCTTCAGCAGACCGAGTAACCCCTTGCTCGAGCCAGCGACCTTGGGTCCAAGCTGGTGAGCTTTTTGCTCAAACCAGATGAGCCCGTGCTCAAGCTGGTGACCTCGGGGTCTCGAACCTGGGTCCTTCCACATCCCAGTCCGACGCTCTATCCACTGCGCCACCACCTGGTCAGGCCCAATAGATCTTTTTTAAAAACTTTTGATTGATTTTAGAGAGAGAGGAAGGGAGAGAGCGAGAGAGACAGGAACATCAATCTGTTCCTGTATGTGTCCTGACCGGCGATCGAACTGTTCTAACCAACCAAGCTATCCGGCCAGAGCACTACCATGATTTTATATCTAATCTTCAGGAAATGTCCCTGCTTAGAACCCTCCAGTGGTCCCCATCAAGACACAGTCCTACACCCTGATGTCCTTTCATTTGCTGCCCCCCCCACTTGTCTATCTGGCCTCCTCCTCCACCACTCACTCCTACCTCTCCCTTTAGTCTCCAGCAGTGAGGAACTGCAAACTGTAGGTGACATCATAGGAAGCATGGTATAAGACTACTTTTGTTTTAAACATACATGTTTATGTATATACATAAATAAAATGTGCAAGAGTATAGATGACGGATATATATTTTCAATAAAAACTCGCCTGACCAGGTGGTGGCACAGTGGATAGAATGTTGGCCTGGGATGCGGAGGATCTAGGTTCGAGACCCCAAGGTCACCGCCACCTTGAGCGTGGGCTCATCTGGTTTGAGCAAAGCTCACCAGCTTGGACCCAAGGTCGCTGGCTCGAGCAAGGGGTTACTGGGTTTGCTGTAGCCCCACAGTCAAGGCACATATGAGAAAGCAATCAGTGAACAACTAAGGTGTCGTAATGCGCAACAAAAAACTAATGATTGATGCTTCTCATCTCTCCATTCCTGTTTGTCTGTCCCTGTCTATCCCTCTCTGTCTCAGTAAAAAATAAAAACAACAACTCTGGAAAAAAACTCTGAGAAGAGGCAGTAAAGTATATATAATAATGATCTCCAGTTGGTGGTATTTTGGTGATTTTAAGTATTTTTCCTTTTGCTGATTTGAATTTTCTAATTTTTTAAATAACCCTAGAATTAAAAAGGTGGGGAAAGTGTCCTGGCCAGATAGTTCAGTTGGTTAAAATATCATCCAGAAGCACAGAAGTTGCTGGTTCAAACCCTGGTCAGGGCACATACAGCAACAGCTGTTCCTATCTCTCTCTCTCACTCTCTCCCTTCCTCTCTATAAAATCAATAAAATAAACATTTTTTAAAAAGGAGAGAATAAAGGAACTTGCTAAAAGAGTGGGTCCAAAAGCCACGCAGTAATAAGTTCTAGAGGTAATTCTGCATATTTAGGATAATACTTTGGAAAATGGGTCTAGTTGAGCCTCATTATTCAAGAATTCTGTATTTGTGAATTCATCTACTTGTTAAAATATTTTGTAACCCCCAAATCGATTTAGTGACACCTTTACGGTCATTCACAGACATGCACAGGGTGGTAAAAAATCTGAGTCACCTGCCACACATTACCAGTTGAAGTTAAACAAGGCAATACTCAGTCTGACCTATGGTGGCACAGTGGATAAATCATCAATCTGGAACGCTAAGGTTGCTGGTTCGAAACCTCTGGCTTGCCTGGTTAAGGCACATATGGGAATAGAAGGTTTCTGCTCTTTTCCATTCTCTCTCTCTCTCTCTCTGTCTCCCCCCCCCCCATCTAAAATGAATTTTACAAAAAGGCAACACTCTGCCCTCTTGTTTCAACTCATACTGTAAAGTGTCCCTTTGGCAGTCTGTTTATTGCCCCATTATTGTGCTTTTTTTTTGGTGATTTCACTGTTTAAAATGGCCCCCAAGCATAGTGCTGAAGTGCTGTCTAGTGTTCCTAAGTGCAAAATGGTTGTGATGTATGTGCCTTATGAAGAAAACAAGTGTGTCAGATGAGCTTCATTCAGGCATGGGGTACAGTGAATGCTGAGGCCAAAAGTTCAATATTACTGAATTGACAATTTATATTGAATAAGGTGTCTTTAAACAGAGGCACATATGAAATAAGTTCCATACACAGTCACCATGGAGGGAGATGACCATGCATGCATACAGGCAGTTTAGCTCCATGTCAGATCTCCTTGTATATAGCAAACTGCGAAATCACAGCTTCAAGAATACCTGTGTCGGGTTTCAGAAAGTACTTCAGCCCTGGCCAGGTAGCTTAGTTGGTTAGAATGTCATCCCAGTACACCAAGGCTGTGAGTTCAATCTCTCATAAGGGCCCATACAAGAATCAACCAATGAATGTATAAACAAGTGGAACAACAAATTGATGTTTCTATCGCTCTCCCTTTCTCTCTCTAAAATCAATCAATAAGTAAACATTTTAAAATACATATTTAACACACACCAATATAACCCAGTAATAAGAACTGGCTTTAGAAACAATTCCCTAAGTTTCAGAACGTCAGTTCTCCCTCTAGTGAAACAGCTGGCCTCCGCCAGCAGCCCCCTTTCCAAACTCTTGAGGTTGAAGCCAAGTATGTGTTCACGCTGCCCCATGCCGACTCTGCTCTTCTCTACTCTGGTTTTTATCTTCCTGCTCAGGTTGGAATAACCACCTCAAAGCATAGGGCAAATTCCCATGACCCCAGGCCCCAGGGCCAGGTGCCAAGGGTTCAGGTCCCAGCTGTCCCTCAACACGAGAAGGACACTAACTGCCTGGACAGGCCCCAGGATAACGCGCCTCCTCCTCTCCCTCCCCGCTGGCCCAACAGGAAAAAATACTGTAGCCTCGTGTCATCAGAATGGAATTTCTATTTAACACTTCAGGGTCTCATCAGCCCAGATGCACAAATTGAAGCACCTGGCTCTTTTTTAATTCCTTTCTTTACGTTTCCCATAATTCAGCCCTGGTAACCCGTTTCTTAAGTGCTCCCTGCTGTTGTTCGGGGAGGTAACATGTTTGTTTTTACAGCAATGAGTTACAGCCACTTGAGGCTTTCCACCGAGGAGGTCTGACTGGCACCCCCGGCCTGACCCCAGCCCTTCCATAGGAAAATGACTCCGCTCTCAGGAATAGGCTCCGGGGACCAGGGAACTCGTCCTGCTTTCGAGAGGCCAAGATACACAAAATTACTCAGGAAAATTAGGACTATGACATTTCTCTTTTTTCAGAATGCTTATCTCTCTGTTCTAGGAGCAAAATTTGGTAAGCTCTCACAGTCACTGCTTGGCCCTTTTTTTAAAAGGGCTGCCAGAAAACATGCCAAGGAATAGCACTGATCCAGCAATAAGGAGACCTAGAACCTAGGAGCTCGGGAAGCCACATAGCCACCTCCTCTCTGGGCCTCAGTCTCCTCACCAATTTAACACTGCTGCATGTTATATAACAAAACTGTTTGTTTATGACTACAGCACAAACATAAAGAAGAATGCATGCCTTTGTTTAACTTTGAGACTCACCTTTAATGCTTGGCATTCCATTCCTCTCCCTACTGGAACCCTGCCAGCTCTTCAATTCTCAGTCCAAACCATTCCCTCTTTCTTCCAATAAATATTTGGGCCAAATATTTCCTAATAAGTTACCCCAAATGTATTGAGTATGAGTGACACAATAATGAAGAGCACAGAGCCCCTGCCCTTAGAAACCTTCTGGTCTGGCGGAATGGTAGTTACCACCTTCCTACCAGTTTCCACGTGCCTCTCCCAGTGCTCATGGCTCTTGATATTATGTGTCATCTCAAATCTCCACAGCAACTCTACAGGGTATGTACTGTTATCATTCCAATTTTACAGATGGGGAAACCACAGCATCAAAAGATTAAAGTAGCCTGACCAAGCGGTGGCAAAGTGGTCAGAGTATCAGACTGGGACGCAGACAACCCAGATTCGAAACCCTGAGGTCACTCACTGGCTTGAGCATGGGTTCATCCAACTTGAGCGTGGGATCATAGACATGATGCCAGGGTCACTGGCTTGAGCCCAAAGGTCACTGGCTTGAGCCCAAGGTCACTGGCTTGAGCAAGGACTCACTCACTCACTCTGCTGTAGCTCTCCGGTCAAGGCACATATGAGAAAGCAGTCAATGAACAACTAAGGTGTTGCAACGAAGAACTGATGCTTCTCATCTCTCTCCCTTCCTGTCTGTCTGTCCCTGTCTGTCTCCGTCACACACACACACACACACACACACACACACACACACAAAAGATTACAGTAACTTGCCCAAGATCTCAAGGCTAGAGAGGTAGGAGAGATGCAGCTGAGGCAGGTCATGCACCAGAGGGGTCAGCCTCTCCGGCTGCTGTCTGACCAGGTCACAGGACTCTTAGGTTCTCAGAGCAACCTCATCCCATTCCAGATGTCATCCTATAGACTCTAAATGTGTATGTATCTGTGTGTGTAACGCTTTATCTCCACAACTAAATTATAAATGCCTGTAAGAGCAGGGACTCTGTCATTATTTTCTCTGCATCCTGACACTGCCTGAGGCAACTGAGACACTCACAAAACATGTGACTGACTGAGGATGGGCAGTGCCAATACAAAGCAATGAAAAGCACAAACTTGATTTTGTAACGTGAACCCATACGAAGTGAGAAATCTGGTTTGGGAGCTTCTTAGTCCCTGTCATCACTCCCCCTCCCTCTCCCCAACACTATACAGTAGTGGAAAATTCCTAGAGGAGTTTCCTTTGCTTTATTTTACAAACAGAAGACATTCACCCAGAGTTTCTTCTTTATGATCTAAGGGTCTAGAAAATGCATTTTTGCAACCTGGCCCAGGATGAGATTCTTGGGTTTGAGTTTGGCCATCTTGGTAGAAGCATCTGTTTCTTGCTATGTGGCATGTCTGGAATCCAAGCCTCCCTTCTCATTCCATGCCCCAACCACTAAGAGAGGCCGCCATCACCTTGCAAACTGAACACTGAAGTCAGCTTCCCAGAGCCTCCACGCACAGGATCGCACCTCCAGGTCAGCATCACCTAAAACGTGTTTTCCTGGCCACCTGCCAAAGGAACGTTTGTTTTCCTTATAAAAGGTAAACATGTTCCCACTGAGCATGGGGAGCCTCTGCCACTCATCAGGTTTCAAAACATGCATCGTCATTCTTCATCCCATACTTACTCTCTCTAGCTGGATCAAATGAACTTTCTCCTTCTCAACTTTACCCTTCATTCCCACATGGTTATTTATATCCAGAATATCTTTCTTTCTTAATCCACTGGACTATCCTCCCCTCACACACACCCCATTTTAAAAGGTCACTTTTTTAAAAGATTTTATTTATTCATTTTTTTAAAGAGGGGAGAGAGGGGGAGAGAGAGAGAGAGAGAGAAAGAGAGAGACAGAGAGAGACAGAGACGGACGAGGGGGAGGAGCAGGAAGCATTAACTCCCATTCGTGCCTTGACCAAGCAAGCCCAGAGTTTCGAACTAGCAACCTCAGCGTTCTAGGTCAACACTTTATCCACTGCGCCACCACAGGCCAGGCAAAAGGTCACTTTCAAGTTATTCTTTCCAGAAAGCTTTCTGGAAATAAGTTGGTGTCTGCAAGCTTATTCTTTCCCCTCATGTTCCTTTGCTCAATAAGACATGATCATGAGCAGCATTACTTAGTCATATGAAAATGCCACTAAACTGCTAAGTAGATCAAAAGGAGGGGGGACCCTACACTAACACAAGTATTCAGAAACTAGATGCACACTCTTTCAGGCAAAAAGCACATTTATTTTCTTCACATATATTTATGTTTTTATTACAAAAGTGATTACATTCAAAATATCTGGAAATTTGAGACCCACCACCATAGACACCACTACCCTAACATAACTATTAGCAAGGTATGGTATTTATTTCAATCTTTCTTCTTATACATTGGTTTAAACAGTGTTACCATCATGGTATCTGTATGATTTGGAATCTTGCTTTTTTGAATACAGTATCTCAGGTACATGGTTCTATGTTCCAGCAAAGGTCATTAACTCCATTCGTAATAGCTGTTCAACTCAACTCTGAACACTGTATAGTTCATTTACCAATTCCATGTTGAACATTTAGAGCATTTCCAATGTCTTCCTATTATACACAGCTTTAAAGAATATCTTCAAGGTAAGATAAGGCAAGCATCATTATAGTTTTGTTCTGACACACAGGCTATGCATTTAATCTATATATATGACTAACTGTTCAAAAAATATTCTCACTTCTAAACTAACACTAATTTCCTTTCCATTCTTATATCAAGTCCTCTTTTAAGATTCACTAGATATTTGCAAAGTCTGTCTTACATCATTTCTATTATCTATTTATTTAATATATCTATTTGATTCCCAGAGCAACCCTTTGATTTTTCATAAATGACTTGCCTATGTGAATCGATACCGAATGAGTCCTAAGTTTTTCAGCTGCCTCATACAGAAAGGAATAAGGAATGTTCAGGTGGAGGGGGAAGGGGTAAGAGAAAGGTTGTGTGTGATACTGGATGACTTCTGGTGTAATATTTGTACACTTTTCTCAAAGAAACAGATGCATCCCAGAGATGCTGTAAGGGAGTTTTTCTAAGTGGAAGAAATCACATTCTGAACATCTCTTAGAACTCACAATCTAAAACAATTTGCCTATTAAAATGAAGATCCTTCTATAATGAAAATAATGGTCACTGCCTGTTATTTTATCTGTTTCATAACTTTGCATTATGGGGTGATGGATTTTCTAAAAATGCAGCACACATTAGTAAATAAAAACCTATATTAAATACAAGTCAACTTAATACTAGTCACCACAAAAGGCACAGTATAATACAAGTGCCTGGCGTGGGGAAGTCTTTTGTCCCTATAGAAATCCACATACTCTTGGAAGAACAGATTGACAGCCTCAGAGAACAAACCTCTTAATTTATCCAAATGGCAGGGCACAGCAGTGAGAATTTCATAGACATTGTCTTCCCATTGTTTTGTGTCAGTCCTAAAGGGGCCCCTCTCGGAGGACAGAGAAAACTGTTTTCAGAGGTCTCCTTAGCCTAGTATACTCAGAGAGCATGTCAGACTGAGCCATTTTCCTTCTGTTCCTTGCTTCTGTATTGGGTTCATTACCAAGGCAGACACAATACAAAGTAACCACAGGGCTATGCAATACATTTCTAGTTTTTCCTCACCTGAGACAGAAAAAGCAGCACCTGTCATGGGCAGCCAAGGATATGAGCAAGATGTACATAAAAGGCTTGGTTAAAAAAGGTGTGTGTGTGTGTGTGTGTGTGTCAGGTTCTCACACACTCACATGCCTGTATATGTGCAAAATGCCTTTGAAGAGACACAAGAAACTGACAATGGTGGCTGCTTCGGGGGAGGCAGAGTACAGTCAGACATACTTTTTTCTGCAGGGCTTTCATTTTAATTGAATTTTTTTTTTTAAAGAGAGAATAGGAGAGATACAGTGACAGACATCCGCATATGTCCTGACCAGGATCCACCCAGCAACCCCTGTCTGGGGTCAATGCTCTGCCCATCTGGGGCAGCTGGCAACCAAGCTATTTCTAGCGCCTGAGGCAGAGGCTTGTTAGAGCCATTGTCAGAGCCTGGGGCCAACAAGCCATGGCTGCAGGATGGTAAGAGGGAGAGAGGGAGAGAGAGAGGGAGAGAGAGAGAGAGAAGGGGAAGGGGAAGGAGAGCGAAGCAGACGGTCACTTCTCCTGTGTGCTGTGACTGAAAATTAAACCCACAACTTCCACATGCCAGGTCAAGGTTCTACTGCTGAGCCAACCATCCAGGGCTAAAAGATTTTATTTATTGATTTTACAGAAAGAAGAGTGAGAGTAAGAAGTATCAACTCACAGTTGCTTCACTTTAGTAGTTCATTGGTTGCTTGTCCTATGTGCCTTAACCAGGCAAGCCCAGGGACTCAAAATGGCAACCTCAGTATTCCAGGTCAATGCTCTATCCACTCACTACACCACCACAGATAGGCCAGGCCTATTATTTTTTAACATGTGAAGGCATTATCTTTTCAGAACATAAAAATTAATTTCAGCCTGGCCTGTGGTGGTGCAGTGGATAAAGCATCAACCTGGAATGCTGAGGTCGCCAGTTTGAAACCCTGGGATTGCCTGCTCAAGGCACATATGGGAGTTGATTCTTCCTGCTCCTCTCCCTTCTCTCTCTCTCTCTCCCTCTCTCCTCTCTCTAAAATCAAAAAAAGAAAAAAAATTAATTTCAAATGCTAAATCTATTGGTGTAAAAAATATATATTAAAGCACAGACCATTATACACACAGTATAGGCCCAGTCTTTTTTTCTGGAAGAATCTACAAGACACTATTAACAGTGGTTATCTTTGGAAAGAGGATTATTTTTACAACAAAAAAATGAAATGCTGGCTTTCTCTTGCAAATGGAAAAAAGTTACTAAGTGGAGAAATAGTGTTTAAGTACATGCTGAGTAAAGGAATATAAATGGCTTTTTAATATAAACAGCAGTAAAGCCATAATTCGTGCTGTCTACACACACAAACAAATCCCACTCTGCTCGGGAGAGCATATCAGGTTTTTTTCCAGGGAGCAGGATCTGCATGGTAACTACTACCTCTGTGGCCATGTCAACTGAAGAACAGACCCAGATGAGTTTGGGGGAAAAGTAATGAATGAACTGAGCCTTCCCAGGCAAGCCGTGCTTCAAAAGGTGCTTCAAATTTGAGTGTTCCACCACAGTCCCTGTAAATTAATACTTTCCACAAATCCAAATGAAAGAGAATACGCTCAAGTAGTATTAAGTGGTATTTTACCCTTAAGAACGTTTGCATAAGCTTAAAACAATGCATCGAGGGTTGAAGCCAGCGACCTTCTGCAAATTTAGGGAAGTGACTTCCCCCAGGAAAGTGTTTTAAGGCACTTAATTACAACTGATCTTTATACCTAACATGTGAAATGTCAGAATTCTTAGGGATCTAACTATAAAAGCACATAACAGATTGATGTGTAATCTTAAATGGGCAAATATACTTGGGTGATAAAACAAATTTGTTTTAAAATAAGGTAAATTGTTCTGGAAAAATGGACTGATTCGTCCTAAGAAGTCAAATATTAAGAAAAGCAAATGTGTCCGCAAAAGGACACTGGGTTGCATTGTAGCTAGTTAGTGACCGTCTCTTGCTAATTTTGAAACAAAATGCCACACTTAATTAGCCAGCCAAATTCTCATCCTGCATGGGCCTGATGGAGAGAAATGACATTAAGGAAAAGGCTCCCTTAGGCTCTATTAGTGCCCTAATGAGGTGGCGGGGGAGGGGCATGTTGGGATGGGGACAAGGCAGCCACTATTGCCACACAGCCTTCAAAAAGTACAAGATCTGGCCTCCTGAATAAATGTCGTGTTCTCAACTTCACACTGATTGTCAGGGGTATCTGGCCACAGCTATTCCTACAGGGTACTCTGCAGGAAACAAGTGTAGCAACACTCCACACATGCACAGCTGATTTAGCAACTCTTCCTAAGGTATGAATTACATCCAAGGCTGGGGAAATACACCCATAATATCACCTAACTGTTGTCAGTGATTTCATCACCAGCAACCAACAGATGGAAGGAATATTGATTTTCAAGAGGGCAAAAAGGGGGGAGATTCCGCAAACTACATGCTGGTGAAATTGACATCAACCCTTAAATAAGACCTTATAGCTTATTTCAGTTATTAAACACACAACTTAAGAAAAGAAGATCAATTTAGAAGCAAGCACGGGTTCACCAAACACAAGTCATTTCAGACAATCATTACTTGAAAGGGAAACAGGAAATATCTAAGTTATAGCAAGCTGTTAAGTTCTCCCATGATAAACACATTAAGTAGATGGAGAAATATGGACTGGCCTGACCAGGCGGTGGCTCAGTGGACAGAGCGTCGAACTAGGATGTGGAGGACCCAGTTTCGAATCCCCAAGGTCGCCAGCTTGAGCGCAGGCTCACCAGCTTGAGCGAGGGGTCGCTGGCTTGATGCCCAAGGTCGCTGGCTTGAGCAAGGGGTCACGTGGTCTGCTGTAGCCCCACCCCCCAGTCAAGGCACATATGAGAAAGCAATCAATGAACAACTAAGGTGCTGCAATGAAGAATTGATGCTTCTCTCATCTCTCTCCCTTCCTGTCTGGCCCTATCTGTCCCTGTCACAAAAAATAAAAAGGTCAGTGAATCAATGTGGTGTGACTCGGTTGTCAGAAAAGCTAATGCAACCTAATGCTATGATAATGTAAGTCTAAGTAATATTCAGAACAAAGGAGGTGATAAGCTTACAACCCTTTGTGCTTGGGGCAGACCACACTGGAGTCAGCATTCAAGATTGGGGACAACTCTTTATAAGAGGTTCCAGACAAACTTGGAGAGGGTTCAGATACAAACGGCCAGCATGGTGAGGAAACTTAAACCCACACACCATAAGAGAAATGGTCCAAGGACGAAGAGAATCCCATTTGGCAGAGAGAAGAGTGGTCTCCAGTTCTCTGAAGGCCGTTGAGTCTCCTGGGAGAGAATGGCTGATGTCAGAGACGCCTTCTCAGGAGGTGGTGGTGGGTTGCCGTCACTAGACATGCTTCTGGAGGCTGGATGACCACTTTCGGGGCGTGTTGTCACAGGGTTAACATAGATAACTCTAGGGCATCTATAGTTCTGCTTGCCCAGCATTCTTGTCCCCTCCCTCTGGCAACCCACCCTCATTTTCCTTAGTAAGCCACCCACCCTTCCTGATGCTCAGTCCACCTGGTTCACAGTCTCACTTCTGGCTACACAGGTGTGGATGTGAGTCAGTTTTGGCCAGAGTATTACACACTCTGGCCCTGGTAACAGGTTCCGGGATGGGAGGAAGACCAAGGTGGCCACCTTCTGTAGGCGTACTGAGAGGACAGAAAGCAAACACAGAGCTGCAAGTGGCCCTTATGTTGTCACTACAAGGAACCACCTGCCAGAGGTCAGGGCCACACAGAGACAGCCCTTAAGGTGACCTACATCTACACTTCTCAGCAATAGGAGGCTGGGGAAGTTTCAAACTACAGACCTAGATGAAGGGAGAAAATATCGATAAGAAAAGGTTAGAAATATGGCAAGAAGGTAGACCCAGAGACAGAGAAAGTTTAAATGGAGGGGAACAACAAATATATGGTATGGGAAACTATAGGTTAAGAGACTTTACAGCCTGACCTGTGGTGGCGCAGTGGATGGGGCGTCGACTTGGAAACGCTGAGGTTGCCGGTTCAAAACCCTGGGCTTGCCTGGTCAAGGCACATATGGGAGTTGATGCTTTCTGCTCCTCCCCCCTTCTCTCTCTCTCTCTCTCTCTCTCTCTCTCTCTCTCTCTCTCCCCTCTCTATAATGAATAAAATCTTTAAAAAAAAAAAAAAAGAGACTTTACAGACATGTAACAGGTAAACCTTATTGGGATTTAAGCAGACCAAAAATTGGGAGCATCTGAATGCTGACTGGATATTTGCCATACTAAGGAATTATTGGACTTTTTAGGTATGATATGATATTGTGATTGTTTTCTTTTAAAGAGTTACTGAGTGAAATGTTTATTAAGGAAACAGATATGATGTCTGAGAGTGGCTACAATGTGATTCAGTGAGGGGTAGGTGGTGGTGTCTCTCAGTTTATGATCCTCTTATCTGGATGCTGGGTATATAACGGCTCACTGCACTATTTCCCCTACCAGTGTGATGTTTCAAGTCTTCCATAATAAAAAGTTAGAATAAAAAATGGCAGGAGAAATATGCACAAACCAGTGTCCCTCCCTCCCCTACTCTCTCTCAGCTCAAAAGTAAAAATAGAATCCATTCATTAAAACTGAGCACCCAATTAATTAGTCAAAGACAGGAGTGAGTCCTGAAACCAACAACTGACAAATAATTCTCCTCAGAAACTGAAGAGAAACCAGATTATGCGATAGGCAACTAGATGAAAGAACCAGGTGCTGAGGGTTGGGGCGGGGCGGGGGGGGGGGGGGGACAAAGAAAAAAACTGAAAATTCTCTTCTCCTATAATCTAAATAACCATAAAATATGGAATGAAATCCAAGTGCCATGGGTAAACATTTAAAGAGCACTTGCAATGCACCACACACTGTTCTAGACACTTTTCAAATGTTAACTCATTTAACCCTTAACAATCCTGTAAGGTAGGTTCTGTCATCTCCACTTAACTGACTTCGAACTAGTGACACCCGTTAGGTGACTTGCACCAAAGTCACATAGCTAGAAAGTGATGCAAACCCAGGAAACCCAGATAAAGCATCCATACTCATCCACTATGCAACAGATTTTAAATATTCACTTATAATAATGGAGTCACTTTGAAGGTCTATGGATATAAATGTTTTAAGTTGCAGTCAAACACGTGCCCAAAGCTGAAAACGCTGCCCTCACACACACATTCACTGCCATTCAGAGCCCAGAGGGTAATACTGTGATTCTTCCCTACTGCATGTTGTTCTACCCAATCTTTGTATTTCGCATCAAACCCTGAAAAATGAGGAACAGATGAGGCAGTTGTGCTGTGAGCCACCACAATCAAAAGCAAACTGTCCTGACTTGATCTCGTTTAAAGGAGAAAAAAGGCCACATCTTCTGATTTTAAACAGACTAAATCCATTCAGATTTTTATCCCAGGGATACTGACCAAAAAAGACAAGAAACTGTAAAACCAATTCATCTGGATAAAATTCTCCTAGGAAAACAAAGAGGGAAACCCTATCCTTCAGACAGCAAAATTCACCACACCCTGTTTTATGACTATTCAACAATGAACCATGATGATAAAAGCACATTAACTGCAGAAATGTTATTTGAATTTACCTGTAATTGGTGTCTACCAATTGAAATAATCCAATGGGGAGTGGTTGATACGGAAGAGAAAGGAATGTGGAACTTGTGGCTTACTTTTTTTTTTTTAATTCAGAGAGAGAGAAACATCAATTTGTTGCTCCACTTGTTTATGCATTCATTGGTTGATCATTGTATGTGCCCTGAGCAGGTACTGAACAGGCAACCTTGGCGTATCATGTCAATGTTCTAGCCAACCAAGCTACTCGTCCAGGGCCTTAAATTGGTTTGGTTTTTTTTTAAAAGGACTTTCTGAAGAGTTAAGTCATAGGAAAACACATTGTATATCTGGTCCAAGAATTATGTCCAGCAAACAGAAAATTTATGTTTACTTTTCATCACAGATGCCACAGAACAAAGTTTCCATGACAGAGTTTCACCCCAGAATAACAGCACTCAGGCAACTTTCAATTACTATACTTCTTGCTTTGTCATAAAGCAGAAAGCGCATGTTTGAAATTTCACTGAAGTTGGAACAGCAGTTTCTGAAAACCTCATAAAAGGGAGGACTGATCTAGTCCTAGGATCTCCGCAGGATACCTGAAGTTCAGTTTTGTCTCTGAACAAAAGCACTAAAGCAGACCACAGGCTTTGCGTAGGAGGAAGGGGGTGGGGGCACTTCACTGGCTGATCTAAAAAAGCCAAATCATTAAAAGGCACTTAAAAACCACATCCCCAGAAAGGCAGCAACAGAATAGAAGTTCTGGCTCTCCTGTCTTCCAAGCAACAGCAGATGCTTTAAGCAGTTGAACTACCTCTAGCTTACCATCATCCTTGATTGTGTATCGTGTAACACAAATAATGGTATTAAAAGCATCAAAAAAAAAAAAAAAAACGAAAAAAACTACCTCTAGCTTATTTCAGAGTCTATGCATATCTAGAGTGAATCCACACCATAAGCCATTTGTTAAAAAGAGAACTTTCAGCTCCCTCTTCTTTCATGGAGAATGTTTGATGTGAATGCTTTTTAAGATATAATGTCATAAACAGAAAGGACTGAGTTGAATTTAAGAGAGTTTGGCCGAGACCTTTCATCCAAAACTGTGACCCTGATCTCATAATCGGTTCTCTTTGCTTCAATTCTCCAACTCAGACATCCTCTGGAAAATTAAAACTCTTAATATCTACTGATTACTAGTTGCTGAAAGATGTAATACACATGCATTTGGAGTTCCTTAGGAGAAAGATGTGAGAGAAACACCAACTCTGTATGAAGTAAAAAAGTGTAATAGACTATTTAATGGACTGATTTTTAACATTTCAAAAATAGAATGGAGTCTTTCCCTATTTTTAAGCACAGAATTGCAGGGCAATGGAGCTACACACCCATTTGTTCATTTAAGTGCTCTTTAAAGCATTCGTTAAGAAACAAGCCTGACCAGGCGGTAGCATAGTAGATAGAGCACTGAACTGGGACACAGAGGACCCAGGTTTGGAACCCTGAGGTCGCCAGATTGAACACGGGCTCATTCGGCTTGAACCAGGGTCGCTGGCTTAACCAAGGGGTCACTCGCTCTGCAGTAGCCCCCCAGTCAAGGCACATATGAGAAAGCAATCAATGAACAAATAAGGAGCCACAATGAAGAACTGATGTTTCTCATCTCTTTCCCTTCCTGTCTGTCCCTCTCTCTGACTCTCTCTGTTCAAAAAAAAAAAAACCACAAAAAGCCCACATACTGTGGGTATGTACAATCAGACAATTCAATTAAGGCTCAATTCTAATACAATATTTTAAAATCAAGCTAAGTAATAGTGAAAGTGCACGTTTCAATTCACACGTGTGGAAACTACCATGCCTCCAAGTTACCAGTCTCAAAGTCACATGCCTGTTTTCTGGGATCCAATTCTCAGCACCTGAACACTGATTATCTTTACCTCCCTTTGGCTGGTTTCTGTTCTCGAGGAGTTTACCATTTAATGAAAAAGACAAAAAAGAAAAAGAAAAAGAAAATACAGGGCTGACCTGTGGTGGTGCAATGGATAAAGCATTGACCTGGAATGCTGAGGTCGCCGGTTTGAATCCCTGGCCTTGTCAAGGCACATACCAGAGTTGATGCTTTCTGCTCTTCCCCCCTTTTCTTTCTTTCTCTCTCTCTCTCTCTCTCTCTCTCTCTCCTTTCTAAAACTAAATAAATAAAATCTAAAAAAAATTAAATAAAAGAAAAATACAAAAACACAAAAGGTTAAATTGCTAGGATATCTGTGCACACAATCTATGGATGCTTAAAGAAGCATCCTTCCCAGAAGGAAAAGAGACAGGAAAGCTTAGTGCAGGGAAAACAGGACTGAGTTTAGAAGTTCCAAACTCAGCCAGGTGGGAGGAGAGAGAACACTGCACAGGTGGGAGATGAGGGAGAAGTGACCAGGAGCATGCTCTACTGGACCTGACCCCAGAGACTATGAACCACTGAAGAATGCATAAGCAGGAGGATAACGATCACAACCATCTTTAGGGGCTTATCCTTCTGATCTGTACACAGTCTAGAGCAGTGCTGATCAAGGTGGGTCTGCCGCCCAGTGCCTGTCCAGTAGTTTGTTTCTTACTGGCTCAAGGAAATAGGCAAGTACAGAAACTAAGAATGAGCGCTTAGAAACATTTACAGCAGCTCAACATTACAGCAGCACCCAAGCTTGTGATCAATGGACTCGTCTTATTGAACAGGACAGAGACCAGCCTGTGTGCTGTCAACTCAGTGGGCAGTGGCAAGTGGTTCACGCTGTGTAGGAGTCATGTATGGTAAGGCCACTTGTATTGGTGAGGGACTGATTAGTAATTAACAACTATAATTAACAATTAGCTGACTATAGACAGTTTGAGAAACTAGTCTACAGAATCAGTTTGGAGGTCAGCGCTGGAAGCAAGGAACCCCAGGAGAAGGCTGCTAGTACACAGTGGGCTCAATGAAACCTGAACTCAAGCAGTGATAGTCGGGAAGAGGTGAAGAGAAAGGGTCAAAGTGGAGAGCAATTAAGGTGATCAAATAAACAAGATTCAGTACCCTCTGGATGTGAAAGGTGGAAGAGAATCAAGGATGTCTCCTGAGACTCAAGAATTCTTATTTTCTTTAAAATAAAGGCAAGATGTAAAGCAACAGTATGCAAATGCTTCATGAAAGTCAGGATCAGCAGAAAGATTCTAAATTCATTGCCATTTTCTTTGAGTGCCTTTGATTATAGCATAATGGTAAATTAATGAAATACAGAAAACTAAGCACCCTGGTGGTTAACCTCTGGGAATTCAGAGTGAAAACACATCCAGCCTACGCTCTCCCTCTGAAATGATAACACGAAGGAAGGAGCCCAGTCTAGTTCAGAATGGGGCTGGCTGGAGCCCCAAGCTCTACCAGAAAAAAGGAAGACTCTCCTACCGAGGATCTTGTTCATTCCCCACCCCTGCTGTATACAACACAAAGCCTTCTTTCTCAAATTGTGCAGATATTAAAACAAGAACCCTTCCCCCCCCAAAGGAAGAGTGATAAAAAAGATCGTAAGGGAAAAAAGAAAAGAAAACTAGAGTAGAATAAAATCAGTGACCCTAACCTTAAAACCCACTGCTTTTTCTCTGCGCTCCGGTTCACATTCCAACCCATATCAGAAGACAAATTAATTAGCAAGAGTTGTGGACAGCTAGGCAGTGGGGCCTTTGCCGCTAACTGGAAGACAAGTATTGAACCTACAAAGGCTACAAGTCTGAGCAAAGCTATCCTACAGCATTCCAGAGCTGAGAAGGGAGGCAGTCCCATGCTAGGGGATGAGGTTTCTTCTGCTCCAGATACCGCACATAGTCCATTTCTTCCCAAGTGAAAAAGCAGCAATCCGCAACTGTCATGCTGCCCAGATTGAAGCAGCCCTCCGTGGAAGACATGCCTAATAGAAAGGCACACCACAAAACCATCACCATGCACAAAATTAATCCCTCACAAGAGGAGTGCCTCGTCATCTTAATCATCTTAAAGTTGTTAGCCTTTATAACAGTGGTCCCCAACCTTTTTTGGGCCACGGACTGGTTTAATGTCAGAAAATATTTTCACAGACCAGCCTTTAGGGTGGGACGGATAAATGTATCATGTGACTGAGACAAGCGTCAAGAGTGAGTCTTAGACAGATGTAACAGAGGGAATCTGGTCATTTTTTAAAAATAAAACATCGTTCAGACTTAAATATAAATAAAACAGAAATAATGTAAGTTATTTATTCTTTCTCTATGGACCGGAACCAAATGGCCCACAGACCGGTACTGGTCCACGGCCCGGGGGTTGGGAACCACTGCTTTATAATATCTAAGTTTCATTGATCTGCTGTCTCTGTTTCTTTTTCTTTTCTTTTTTATTGATTTTAGAGAGAGGAAAGCAGAGAGATATAAACATTGGTTGATTCTTGTATGTGCCCTAACTGGGGATGGAACCCACAACCTCAGCGTATTGGGACAACGTTCTAACCAACTGAGCTATGCAGACAGGTGCTGTTTCTGTTTCAATGGCAAACAGAAGTATGAGGCTCAGTCACTATCAGTATTACTAGTATGTTAAGCAACAGTAATTTTTAATAATCATTTGCTTTTGTTTCATTCTTCTAGGTCTTTCTACTCGATTATAATCTTTTCAAGAGCAACCCTTTCAACTGCTTAACCATATTCCCTTGTGTGCTTATAAAAGACCTTTGTTTGAAAAGTTAAAAAATACACCTAACAGCCTGACCAGCGGTGGCGCAGTAGATAGAGACTGGGATGCAGAGGACCCAGGTTCGATACCGACCCTGAGGTCGCCAGCTTGAGCGTGGGCTCATCTGGCTTGAGCAAAGCTCACCAGCTTAGACCAAGGTCACTGGCTCGAGCAAGGGGTTACTCGGTCTGCTGTAGCCCCACAGTCAAGGCACATATGAGAAAGCAATCAATGAACAACTAAAGTGTCGCAAGGAAAAACTGATGATTGATGCTTCTCATCTCTCTCTGTTCCCGTCTGTCTGTCAGTATCTATCCCTCTCTCTGACTCTCTCTCTGTCTCTGTAAAAAAAAAAAAAAATACACCTAACAGTTTTGCAATTCTATAATGTGATATATTCCAAAGGCTCAAGCTATCACCTGAAGTACTAAATTTCATGACAATGTATTAATAAGCTTACAGAGCACATACAAGATGCCAGGCATGTGTATATTATCTCGTGTAGGCTTTTTTTTTTTTCGTGTAGTCTTTACAACAATCCTATAAAGCAGGCGCTATCATCATCTCCGCTTTTCAGATGAAGAATCTGTGGCACATGTACAGTAACGTGCAAGGTCAGAGCTAATAAATGGCAGAGCCAGAATCTAAACTCAGGCAGATGGACAAGAGTCCATATTTTTAGGCACTACACTAGACAGCTTCATTATGCAGGGAAGAAAAATGAAATTTGAAAATGCATTAAAAATAATGGAACAAGAAAAAAGCCTCTCAAGGAAAACTGCTCTTATTACTTTAATTAGATCCAAAGCCTGAAAACACAGTCAAGAGAGGGAGCCTTGCCCTAGCCAGGTCATTCAGTTGGTTAGAGCATCGTCCTGATATACCAAGTTGTGGGTTCAAACCCGGTCAGGGCACATATAAGAGTTAACCAATCAATGCATGACTAGGTGGAACAACAGGTCAATGTTTCTCTTGCAGACTCCTTATGTGGAAGGCAGTAAACCCCATGCCTTTTTATCACCTTTTACCATCTTGAAAGAAAGTGGTCTGTCAGTGTTGTAAAAATTATTCTCTTAGTGGCTCGGATATTTAGATTTAAAGGAGAAAGGGTTGGGAGAGATGGAGCTGTAAGACTGTTTGGGGTCCTGGCCAGTTGCTCAGTCGATAGAGCACTGGCCCAGAATATGGACATCCCAGATTCAATTCCTGGTCAGGGCACACAAAAGAAGCAACTATCTGCTTTCTTCCCCTCCTTCTCCTCCTTCTCTCTCTCTTCTCCTCCCTCAACCTGTGGCTTAATTGGTTTGAGCATCAGCCCCAGGTGCTGAAGATAGCTTGGCTGGTCCGAGCATCAGCCTAAGGTGCTGAGGATGGCTCAGTTGATTCAAGCGTCAGCCCCAGACAGGGGTATCTGGGTGGATCCCAGTTGAGACAAATGCGAGAGTCTGTCTATCTCCCCTCTTCTCACTTTAAAAAAGAGAAAGAACAAAAAACTGTTTGGGTTGGTACCAAATCTTGCTCCATCCAAAGAGCCAAAGGGATTCAGGTGAATTATAGGCCAAGCCTCTGATTTAGTCTGAACCAAAAGAGCCATGCAGAGCAAACATCCACAGGGGTAGCAAGAAGATTACACTTATTCCAGCTTCAACAAGTCATCTAGGGATGCTAGACCAGAGTTCCCTAACTCCTCCACTCTCCTGCTCTGACATTCTCTTCCCCTTTGTCAGGCAGAAAGTTCCAGGACCAAGCCAGGCCCAGCAAACCTGTCCGTGCCCTTTGATATCAGCACACCCACACTGATCAAATGTTCTCCACCAGGCATCCAGCCAGGCAAAGCTGAGTCCTGTGGCTTTAAAACCAAAACCAGTCCTCTCTTCTGTGATGCTGAAGTAGATCCTGGAGATCAACTCTCGGTTCTGACAACTAAGTAACTTATCTAATGGGATAGACCACATCCCAAAAGTCCAAATCTTCACCACTTTCCAACTATTCATCACATTTTCTCTCTCCAGAAATCAGAAAAATGTCTACCAACAAAACAAAAACCAAACCTACCTTAAACAAGTCTAACTGCCTTAACTTCAGGATTATGTTGCCTCACAAAACTGCTCTTATAAATTCACCCAAAGTTCTATTATTGTCTAATTACAATTTCTATACAGCTATTTATTTGTGTGTGCTTGGAAGCCAAAAAAATGAAGCTTCAATTACTTCTGCACCTACCACTAAAGCAAATAAAAACAGGACAACCTTCTGTCAAGAATTTTTTTAAAAGATGCTGGAATTCTTTCATTTGTTTCCTCACAGCTCCAATCAAGGTGAGAGGAGCCAGGCAAAACGCAGGCTTAACATATATGGTCATCCCCAGACTTCCCTACTACATAAAAGGGGTAAATTAATAAAAGAAGAAAAAAAGAAATACCACACAGCATTTTCTTTCCCCACCATAATTTTTCAATTTTCTTTAGAGAAATGCCAGCCAATAACTAATTAGAACCATATCCTTTGTTTTCCCAATGGGAAGAAGTATACGAATGGTTTTAAAGAACAAATGTTAATGAGAACTTTAAAAAATTAGTAATCTGGAACACTGGTTTATCATCACTATAAAACAAAATTCTCTTCTTTAAAACTATTTTTATAGCTGGTGAAATACAGACAGGGTCCAACAACAAGATCAGTGTTCATGTACCCAACACCCTGAACTGGGGGTGCCCTGACTGTTCTTACCATGGAACTGGCATCACAAGCTCACAGACTTCTAACCACCCCAATTTCAAACAAGACAGACAAAAACTAAAAATTATAGAAAAGGTGTTTGTTTTACATCTCTTTGGTTTCAAAAGGGAAAATAACTCCCTTAAAAGTGAATGGATGGCCTGACCTATGGTGGCACAGGGGATAAAGTGTCAACTTGGAATGTTGAGGTCGCCAGTTCAAAACCCTGGGCTTGCCTGGTCAAGACACATACAGGAAGCAACTACTATGAGTTGATGCTTCCTGCTTCCACCCACATTCTAAAAAATCAACAAATTTTTAAAAAAATTTTTAAACAAAAGTGAGTTGATGGGCCTGGCCAGCTGGCTCAAGTGGTAGAATGTCAGTCTGGTGTATGGAAGTCCTGGGTTCCATTCCCGGCCAGGGCACACAGGATAAGTGACCATCTGCTTCTCCACCCATCCCCCTCTGGCTTCTCTCTGTCTCTCTCTCTTCCCCTCCTGCAGCCAAGGCTAGATGGAGTGAACTGGCCCCAGGGACTGAGGAAGGTTCCATGGCACCGGCCTCAGGCGCTAGGAAGAGTTAGGTTGCTGAGAAATGGAGCAAAGCCCCAAACAGGAAGAGCATCACCCCCTAGTGGGCTTGCCAGTGGATCCCAGTCCCAGGGCATGCTGGAGTCTGTCTCTCTGCCTCCCCTCCTCTCACAGAATTTAAAAAAAAAAAAGTGAGTGCACGGCTTTTGTAATTTCCAGGAGTATGTTTTCCATAAGAAACACAGCTGGAGCCTTTTTACCTGGTTGTATCACCTCAAATAAGAATGTTTCTGGCATAAGATCTTGAGTTGCCTATTCATGAACATCCGAGAACAGAAACTACAGCCTCAAAATTGAACCTGTTTTAGAGAACAAAGTAAACAGAAACACTCTGAGCAAAAAATAATTTTTTTTTTTTTTTCTTTTTTTTTTTCTGAAGCTGGAAACGGGGAGAGACAGTCAGACAGACTCCCACATGCGCCCGACCGGGATCCACCCGGCACGCCCACCAGGGGCGATGCTCTGCCCACCAGGGGGCGATGCTCTGCCCATCCTGGGCGTCGCCATATTGCGACCAGAGCCACTCTAGCGCCTGAGGCAGAGGCCAAGGAGCCATCCCCAGCGCCCGGGCCATCTTTGCTCCAATGGAGCCTTGGCCGCGGGCGGAGGGGTGGAGAAGCAAATGGGCGCTTCTCCTGTGTGCCCTGGCCGGGAATCGAACCCGGGTCCTCCGCACGCTAGGCCGACGCTCTACCGCTGAGCCAACCGGCCAGGGCCAAAAAATAAAATTTTTAAATGCTAACACACCATGGTTTGGGCATGTACAGAACTCTGAACTACATTCTCAAATGAGGGTCTGCCTTGTGTCATCCAGACGCTCTTCCTGATGAAATTAGCAGGTCCTGGCTAGGGACACAGATCACTTTTTTGTGTACAAAGGGGACTGGCCAGGGCATAAAGAACCAGGGAATGGCCTATGTCATATCAAATATTCTCCTTTTTTGAAAAAAAGCTTTAAGCATTTGTAAAACATCTCAACTTGCTCCATATTTTTACTCTCCAGCAAGTTTATTTCCCCCACTGTGAAAATCACAACAGGACTTAGGTATGTCACATTTTACCATCACTGTATGTTTGCAAAAGCTAGAAGACACTGGCGTTGCCCAATAAGGGCATTATTTTACACAGACTTTGGTGTACAATAGAAACTTGCCATAATGATGAAAGTATTATTTGGTAAATCACTTTCTGAACATTATTCCTCCCCAAAAAGCCTATAAAAACAACCACTAAAGAAAACCAAGGGATCCATGTTGTAAAGCAAAAAAGAACTAGTCATTCATGTTAACGTACTATCAAACGTATAAATCAAAGATGGGCAAAATCACCTTAAAAGTAGTTAAAATGCCAAGTTTTGCCTCTGTGTAGTTAGTGAGACCATGTTTTTCCAGGATTACATGTACAACTGTACTTGTTAAACTGTATTTCATACTTAAATCCCAAGTCTGTACCTTACACTGCTTCAGGATGGATGACTTACTAGAGACATTCAGGGTCACAGTATAAGCCTTTTGCTCTCACTAAATCTAAATCATGCTTCTCAACAAGACTATAAAAGAAACACATGGCATGCCTTTACCATCCTCCCTAGAGGATCCTAAAGGCCCTCAGAACAACCCTTCTCCTGTCCATAAACTTTGATTCTCCTCAGAAAGGGAAGGGGCTGAATTCACAAGTTGCAGAGTAATCAAGCAAGAGCACCCACAAACTTATTCTGTTTTCATTCATGACAAAATTTCCTGAATTTGTTTTATTAAAACAGAGATTTTCATCCAACAGATCCAGTCATAAACCCAAACTAACTTCAGCAGCAACCTAAGCGGAATGAGAAGCTGACAGCGAAAGTATACATTTCCCCCAAATCTTCGTTCCTCCCGTCAATCTGCACCTAGGATCAGTTCAGCATTTAATTCGAAGCATGCCAAGACGACCGTGGCCCACCAACCAAGCAACAAAACTCTACATGGACGGGTCTGTTCCTGTGCCTGGAAGGCATCTAAGGAGGTTGGCTGGACAGCTAGACAATGAAAAGCCACTAGATCAGCCCGGGAAGCAGAGAGTGTGGGAAAATGAGAGAAGTGAGTTCCCTTCTTGCCCAATGCCACGGTCAGCGGCCGCCTCCCTCCACAGTCAGGGGCGCAGGACGGCCTGGCCTCGGCCTTGGGGTCTAGGGTCCCGGGTGACGGAGCCCCAGAAAGGTAGATTTCTTTCTAAGAGAAAGGACACTTCCTGGTTTGGGCATTATGGGTAGGGGGCTAGCGCCCTCCCCCACCCACTACAGGTAGTTATCTGCGAGGAGTCCAGTGGCTGCGGGAAGGAAGCGGCCTTCCCCCGCACCTCTGGCCGGCCGTAGGGGGCACGGACCCCCAGCACAGCCACCCCGCCGGGAAGCACCCAACTTGTGGGGACAGGACTCTCCTCAGAATGCAAGCCGGAGTGGGGGGACGAAGGGTATCAAACTTTTCCCCCGCAGGCGTGGCCTGGCACAGGAACCGAGGAGTTGCCGCGGGAGCCCCAACCCGGCGGGGTCCCAAGATGGGGGTGGGCACAGAGAAAGGGGACACTGAGGGACAAGAAGAGAAACGCGTGCAAAGATGGAGGACGGGGCAGAAGGGACAGCGAGCTGGGTTGGCGAGCGGGGGTCGGCGAGGACCAGCCTCCGGGGAATGCGCGGGGTGCGCTCCCAGGCCGGGGGCGCGGATAAGGCCCGCGCCGCTCACCTTCCTGTGCTTCTCCTTGTAGGGCAGCGCCAGCCATGGCATGTCCCGCACGAAGTCCTGCCACTGCCTCTGGTCCTGGTCCGAGGACACGAAGACAATCTCCAGGGGGCGCCGCAGCTCCGGCTCCGCAGCCGCCCCGGCCCCGGGTCCCGGCCCCGGTCCCACCCCCGGCCCGGCCCCAGCCCCCGGCCCGGCCGCCGCGTCCCCCCGCAGGCGGCCGTAGAAAGCGGCCAGGCTGGCGCTGAGCTGCGCGCAGGGGGCGCTCAGGCTGCAGCCGAAGTAGAGCCCCAGCAGAGAGATGCCGCGGGCGCCCAGAGAGTGCACGTCCACCTCCTCGCCGCCGCCCGTCACCAGCTTCTCGCCGAGCAGCTCCTCTAGGAAACCCGACATCCTGGCCCACCGCAGCCCCGGCCTGCGGACGTGCAGGCGGCGGCGACCCCGCTCCCTCGGTCGGCGCGGCGGACGGAGGCGGCAGCAGCAGCGGCGGCTAGAGGAGAGCCCCGCCCACACAGGCCCGCCCACGCCACGCCACGCCCCCTCCGGTCTGTCCTCGCCACGCCCCCTCCGTGGTTGTCCCAGGCCGCGCGGTTCGCCCGGGCACTAGCCCCAGCAGCTGGGACACGGGACGCCGGTATCTACCGTAGGGCCCAAGTGTTCGGGAACCAGGCCTGGCGTGGAAGCTGACCAGACACCCACCGCTCCTACCGGGGCCTAAGTGAAGAAAGACCGGTCTGCCCAACCCTCCTTTCCGATGCTGCTGGACTTGGCTTCACCCCTCCCGTCATTTCCTCTCCCCAAATTCTCAGTTCTCTCGGTACTTCTCCAAAGATTCTCGAGTTCTCTTACCCTTCCTTATTTCTCCCCCTCCTCTCTCTCACCCTACACAAAACCTAACCCTTAAGCCATTTCGTACCCCACTAACCTCTCATAAAGCTTATAGGATTTACCACCCTAATGACACAAGTATCTTTTTCTCAGGCTAGGTCTTGCTCGGCACTTACTTGTGTGTGTATGTTTTGTATTCTCTACTATAAGAGGATTGGAGGGTGCCACCTCTTATATTTCTTGTGCAGTTTCTGATCTGGTTCTAGGCACACGTGAGGGAATCCATAATATTAAGGAAGGAAGTCCCCCCCTTGAACCAAGAAGCTTCAAGGACACTATGTTTTAGGCCAAGCATTAAGAGAGATTGTAAAGGACACCTTTGTAATTGTATGGCTTGTACTGTTACTGTAATGTACTTCATTCCCTGCATTGGAATGCCTGTGATGTAGATAGCAAAGCAAACAAAAGGGGTAAAATGTTGGCCAAATAATTTTGTAAATATGATTTTTATACTTGTGTGTGATTTACAATGAGGGCTAGGCAACACCAGCTAAAAATGGTCAGTGAAGTTACAGATTGCCTTCCTGCTTGGAAAGGGCTATTATTTTGCTAATGAAGAGGTTTTCTTTTTTTTTTTAAGATTTTATTTATTCATTATAGAGAGGAGAGAGAGAGAGAGAGAGAGAGAGAGAGAGAAGGGGGGAGGAGCAGGAAGCATCAACTCCCAAATGTGCCTTTGACCAGGCAAGCCCAGGGTTTTGAACCGGCAACCTCAGTGTTTCCAGGTTGACGCTTTATCCACTGCGCCACCACAGGTCAGGCCTAATGGAGAGGTTTTCATACTAGAAAGTTCCAAAGAAAGAAGGAGGGAGAAGTCAGACCCCCCCCCCCCATTCACGGAGGAGGAAGAGAAGCAATGAGGAACGCAGGGGGAAGGGAGATCAGAATAGCCCCTTCCTCTCCCCTTTTCTTAAAAGTTTTAAGACCTTAATGGGCGATTTCCAATGCTTATTCTGTGACATCACTTAAACCTCCCATCCTGAAATCGTGTGATTGACATGTGTACCTCTACACAAAGGGATCACAAAACCCTTGTATGTGAACTTGTGTTCTGTAAAGGGTATATAAGATGTAAGAAATCTAATTTCAGGGAGCACGTTTATTTGGAGCCACTAGCCCTTCGTGCTCTGCTGGCTTTCTGAAGTTATCTGAGTGTCTATCCTCCGTTGGGTTGCTTTCCTGCAACAATACTTGTGGTTGGTCGCAGATCGTCCTGTGGGATTTCAGTACACAGTTCACAGTGGCCATTCCACACCAGCGAGTGGCTGTCTTCCATCTCCATAAATCTATGCAACAGATGCTGCAGCATCTTTAAATCAATGCTGGTTGCTCTCCTGAATAGGTTCCATAGCTTATACCAGATCTATCGATAGTTGAGAAAAATTTTGAGATTTTGTTTTTTCCAGCTAGCAAGACCTGTCTGTTAAACAGGTGGTCTGTGGCTAGTCTCCTGGCCACACACACACACACACACACACACACACAATAAAATAAAATGTATACCACACCCACCCTCAATCTCCGACCTTCAATGCGTTTTAGTTCACCTACCAACAACCCAGTGGAAAGAAAAATAAAAAAACCGCTCCTCTCACCGCTCTCCACTCGCCCTTCCCAAGTTATTTTTTGCGCATCTACCGCCATCTAATGGAAAGAGTGAAAAAGAAGACGAGGTATACCAGAGCCCCATACTACATGAAAAGAGATACTTGGCAGCCAAACAGAAAATTTTGTTATTTTATAGCGGCTTTACACACACATACAAATCATGGCATGCTTTACAGAGTTCATTTAAACCCAAGAATATAACCGCAAGCTTTTGGCACCAATATCCATGCCGAAGGTTCTCAATTTTTCTAAGCTAGAACAAGGAATTTTAGTGGATGTCAGCTCAGTGAATGTTACCCCATAAACTGTGCAAGAGGTGAATGAAGGTGGAAGCCAAGAGTGGACTGGCAACCTCTAAAAAAATGTACCCCTTTTCTTAGTTATTTATCTCACATTGTTGCTCATTTCAGAAATAGGATAATTGGATTGAGGACTCTCTTTAAGCAGGCCAGAATCCTATCACTAAGACAAATTCTGAGTTAATTTTTAGAGTGCCATGCTAAACTTGTGTGCCACTGCAGGGACAGTATTATTACAAAACACAGAAAGCATCACTTTTTGGTGAAAACGTGTTAAAACTATTAACAAGGCAGACATTAAGTTATTAGATATCTTTTAAACTCCTATAAATGGATTCATGCTTTATCTCCTCACCCAAAACATATTTGAAATTCCTGTGGGTGGGTTACATCAGGCACCATTGAAAGCATGTGAGACAGATTCTTGCATTCTAACATGTTTTTAATTTAAATTGTTTTATTTATTGATTGATATCAAAGAGAGAGAGGAAAGGAGAGCAAGGGAAAGAAACATTGATTCATTGTTCCACTCATTTATGCACTTATTGGTTGATTGCTGTATGTGCCCTGACCAGGGATTGAACCCACAGCCTTGGTATATCAGAATGATGCTCTAACCAACAACTGAGCTAACCAGCCAGGGCCTACACTAACATTTTCAAATGAACACTGAAGAAATGTGAAATGACTATAAGCTTTTATATCCTACAGAAGCCAAGGGACAATTTGGAGTGGAGGTAGGTGAAGAGGGAATTTGGGGTACTGCAAATTTGGGAAAATAGTGAAGTCATTAGAGTACTTAACTTTGGTAAACTAGGTGCAAGTCTGATATAAAGAGGTGGTTTGTTCGGCATTTTAATTTTATTATTTTACAGGAAAGCACTTTCCACTGGAGTGTATCCAAACCAGCATCTGGCACCTGGGAGAGTGAGAGTTTGAACATGCTGCACATGAAATATAAATAAAATTCAGAGAATTGTTGGTACAGCAGTCCTTGGTTAGAAGCCAAATATCACAGCTGCCTTTTAAAAGGGTGTGGAAAGAGGGGATTTGCATTGGAAATTATTCCAAAATCATAATTCTAGCCGGTGTTTGTTACAAGAAGAGGCCCAAAGAGACTCATTGGGCTTCCTGTAAAGAATAGCCAACATCCTTTGGCTTACTGAAAGCATTCTCTCTGCTTATGCAGTTCAAGACCCACTTAAATAGATGCCTGACCTATGGTGGCACAGTGGATAAAGCATCAACCTGGAAAGCTGAGGTCACAGGTTAGGATCCCCAGGTTGGCTGGTCAAGGCACTTATGAGAAGCAACTACTACTATGAGTTGATGCTTCTGGCTCCTCCCCTCCTCTTTCTCGCTCTCTCTCTTCTCTCATTCAAAATCAGTAAATAAAATCATTTTTTTAAAAAGACCCATTTAAAGAGCATGTTCTTATTGGTATTTAGCTAGTTACGTTACATGAATTGACTGGCTAGTCTGAAAATTATTATTGTTTTAACACAGTTATCAAGGAGCTACAACATGCCTGACATTATACAGAACATAACACATTATAGTTTTCCTATTGGGAAATTGCATTCTAAGGTATATCATGTCACATAAAACATGCACAGGACAAACTTGTATTTGTTACCTTTAAGATTCATAAATCAAATTCCTTGGTCTTCAGGTGTAGTAGCAAATATGCCTAAAGATGCATATGCACAAATATTTATTGATACACTGGTGAAACTGGAAAAAGACTGGGTAGAGCCTAATTTGTGTATCAATTAAGCTGATTCAGTTATGACACTTTCATCATTAGGGATATAATCTGGCCATTGGGAAGAGTAAAGAAAATTTCTCTGTACACTTATTAGTCTTTGTTCTCCAGAAAAACGTAACATATACATATATACATGACTACAGAGGCTGAGAAGTCCCAAAATCTATGGTCAGCCAGCTGGAGACTCAGGAGAACCAATGAGAGTTCCAGTCTGAATCCAAAGGCCTGAAAATCAGGAGAGCTGATGGTGTAAGTTCCAGTCTGAGTTGAGTTTGAAGGAGAAGATCTGTGTCCCAGCTCAAAGACAGATAGAGAGAGGGAATTTTTTTAAAACATTTTTTTTAAGATTTCATTTATTGATTTTAGAGAGAGGAGAGGGAGAGAGAGAAAGGACTAGGGCGACAGGAAGCATCACCTTGCTTCCCATATACATGTGCCTTGACCAGGCAAGCCCAGGGTCTTGAACCGGCGACCTCAGCATTCCAGGTTGATGCACTATCCACTGCACCACCACAGGTCAGGCAGGAGAGTGAATTCTTTTTTTTTTTTTTTTTTACGGAAACAGAGAGAGAGTCAGAGAGAGGGACAGACAGACAGGAATGGAGAGAGATGAGAAGCATCAATCATCAGTTTTTTGTTGCAACACCTTAGTTGCTCATTGATTGCTTTCTCATATGTGCCTTGACTGTACGGCTACAGCAGACTGAGTAACCCTTTGCTCAAGCCAGCGACCTTGGGTCCAAGCTGGTAAGCTTTGCTCAAACCAGATGAGCCCACGCTCTAGCTGGCGACCTCGGAATCTCGAACCTGGGTCTTCTGCATCCCAGTCCGACACTCTATCCACTGCGCTACCAGGCAGGAGAGTGAATTCTTATTTCACCTTTACCTTACTTCACTTTTTTGTTCTATTCCTATTGGATGAGGCCCACCACTCTGGGAAGGAAGAGCAATCTGCTTTACTCAGTCTACCTATTCACATGCTAATCTCATCTAGAACACCCCACAGACATATCCAGAGTAATGTTTAATCAAATATCTGGGCACCCCATGGCCCAGTCAAGCTGACACATCACAAGTCTCCCCCCTTGTCACCTTGGCCCCTCTATGCATCTCCTTAAACCATACTTACTCTCTGAAGGAAGACAAGAGAGGGTCATGATTGCACCTAACATAATATCACTATCCTGCATACAACCAAAAATGCACTAACCCCATCATTAGAAAAAGAGGTGAAGTCCTTGAGTAATGTTTACTCCTTCGACATCCTGTAACTTAAATACTATGATGTAAAATTAACAATACTTAAATACTGTGATATAAAGTCAATACATCTTATGTTACATGCTAAGGGAATAAGAATGAGAGGAAACAAAGATACTTGCCATACACAGATAACACACAAACAGTCATGACAACATAAGGAGAAAATGCTTATGACGATTATAGTTCTCATTAGTGTAACTGGTCATGTGATCACAGCTGGTATTTATAACTACTTTCTCCCACCCTTTTTGTATCCCTTTGCCTTCAGTGAGCACCTCAGCTGGTCATGGTTCTTTATCTGGTGAAGTGACTCAAATCTTTATTCCTGAAATATCTGGGCCAGTATAGTCTTGCCTAGATTAGGTTATTGTAGTTGTCCATTGACCCTGATCACAGGGTATGGTAACAAGAGATGCCCTAAGAGATCTCCTGTATTTCAGACATACTCTTTTTCACCTCCATTTTAGATGAGTAGTCCAATTTCCCCTTGATAGTCAGGGTCAATCACCCCACCCAGCACAGTAACTGCCTTCTTTGCCTATTAATTCAGAGGTATAAGGGCCCAATGTGGCTGGGTCTTAACTTTTACTGCAATGGAATCATTGTTGTGCCTCCTAGTGGAAGCATTTTTTCCCTTTGCAGAACACAGGCTATGGGAACAAGAAGCAAACATTTTGCTAGAGGTTAACTGAGGTAACAGTGAGTGATGACACTCCGATTTCCACCCCTTGATTCCTGAACTCATCACATACACTGCCATGGACTATCTCTAAGATGTAGCACAACACAAAGTAAATAGGCAGAATAGGCAGGATATACTAAGCTACCACTTGTAAATTTTTAAGTGGAGCCTGACCAGGCAGTGGTGCAATGGATAGAGCGTCGGACTGGGACACAGAGGACCCAGGTACGAAACCCCGAGGTCGTCAGCCTGAGTGCAGGCTCATCCGGCTTGAGTGCGCGGTCACTGGCTTGAGCATGGGATTATAGACATGACCCTATAATTGCTGGCTTGAACCCAAAGGTTGCTGGTTTGAACCTAAGGTCGCTGGCTTGAGCAAGGGGTCACTTGCTCTGCTATAGCCGCCGGATCAAGGCACATATGAGAAAGCAATCAGTGAACAACTAAGGAGTTGCAACAAAGAATTGATGCTTCTCATGTCTCTCCACTCCCTGTCTGTCTGTCCTTGTCTGTCCCTCTCTCTGTCTCTGTAAAAAAAAAAAAGATAGTATTAAGTGGAGAAATACGTAAAGTACATCAGGATATCTCAGAATGAAAGAGAAAAAATGTCTTACACACAAAAATTCAAATTCTGTTATAACAACACTGATAGTACAAAATGAACATATTATAAAAGCTTTTCCAAGTCCACATAATTCAAAAAATAATTAACTAAATTTGAATCAACATTGATTCAAACCAAAAAAATGTATTCTATTGAGATGAGTTTCCTGTAAGAGATTTTAACCTGTGGATGAATGCTATTTTACAGTTTTTGCATCTGTTTTACCCTTTCCTTTTGCTTGTTTATTTTTAATGAGGGGCAGGGGCAGACAGACAGGAAGGGAGAGAGTTGAGATGCATCAACTTGTTGCGGCACTTTAGTTGTTCATTGCTTTCTCGTGTGTACCTTGGCTGGAATGGGGGGGAAGCTCCAGTTGAGCCAGTGACCTCTTGCTCAAGCCAGTGACCTTGAGGTTTTGGACCTGGGTCCTCAGCATCCCTGGTTGACACTACACTCACTGAGCCACCATCCAGTTAGGCTACCTTTTCCTTTTTAAAAAGTTGGTCTTTCCTGTGGTGACACAGTGGATAAAGTGTTGACCTGGAACGCTGAGGTCGCTGGTTTGAAACCCTGGGCTTGCCCAGTCAAGGCATATATGGGAGTTGATGTTTCCAGCTCCTCCGCCTTTCTCTCTCTGTCTCTCTCCTCCTCTTTCTCCTCTCTCTAAAAACGAATGAATGAAATTAAAAGAACATTGGTCTTTTGCTACAGATCCACTGGTAAGGGAAATTGCTTGATAGTGAGGTGAGTGAAGCAAAATCTAGAGGCGAGACTTGACGAGGATGGAAATGGGAACCAATGTCCTCATTAGTTACAGCAGAAGTGTGGTGGTATCAACTTGATATGGGATTTTGGGCAGTAACCATTATTGTTCTTTTTATCATTCATTCCTTTTATCCCCCAGGAAAGCAGGAGACTAGTTGTTTTTTTTTTTTAATTATTTTTATTTATTTATTCATTTTAGAGAAGAGAGAGAGAGAGAGAGAGAGAAGGGCGGAGGAACAGGAAGCATCAACTCCCATATGTGCCTTGACCAGGTAAGCCCAGGGTTGTTGTTTTTTTTTGAACCGGCGACCTCAGCATTCCAGATTGATGCTTGATCCACTGCGCCACCACAGATCAGGCAGGAGTCTAGTTTTGTTTTAGTTTTTTTTGTGTTTTTTTTTTTCTGTTTTGTATTTTTCTGAAGCTGGAAACTGGGAGAGACAGTCTGACAGACTCTCGCATGCGCCCGACCGGGATCCACCCGGCACGCCCACCAGGGGGCGATGCTCTGCCCATCCGGGGCGTCGCTATGTTGCGAACAGAGCCACTCTAGCGCCTGAGGCAGAGGCCACAGAGCCATCTTTGCTCCAATGGAGCCTTGACTGCGGGAGGGGAAGAAAGAGACAGAGAGGAAGGAGAGGGGGAGGGGTGGAGAAGCAGATGGGCGCTTCTCCTGTGTGCCCTGGCCGGGAATCGAACCCGGGACTTCTGCACGCCAGGCTGACGCTCTACCACTGAGCCAACCGGCCAGGGCCAGGAGTCTAGTTTTTGGCGCCTCCAAACCCTTTCCTGAGTCAGAAGTGGAATGTGCTAGAAAAGAGTAGTGCATATTTCTATTTGCCTCCAACACTTTTCAGATCAAATCTCAGGATCATAACTTGTCATGCATGTGATCCTATTGCAAGTGTAGCCAAAGCATATGGTTCATGAACCAAGTCTAAAGTCAGTCCTAACAATCCTCCAGACTGCCAAATCTCCAATAACTTTTTGTAAGCAAAGCTGAAGCAACAGACCAAGAGACAGTAAGCAAATCTGGATTATTGCATATGGGTGAGTAAATAAAACTTCCAAACATTATGCTGCAGGAGAAATCTGCTCCAGAAATTAAGACGACCCACCAGAATCAGGTTAGAATCTAAGGATCCATCACTGGAAACAGTATAGGACATTTGTGATTCCATCATGGCTATTGCATGTCAAAGGCAAAAAGAATCAAGACCATTGATTTCTTTTCCTTTTTTTCCCCCTGGGTGTGGACAAATCTCACCTTAATTGTAAAAGCCTTCATTTACAGCACATTTGATAATGAACAGGAGAGCTGTGACTCTTGTATATATGAATATATATATAGAAGTCCCTTGAAATTCAGGTAGTCAAGATAAGCGGACTCCACAACGATAGAAACCCACCTCATTTTTCTGAAGACTGTTTTACACTCATTTTAAAAGATGACTAGGTATACTTAGAAGTTCAAAGTAGTAGGCTATTTCATAGGATGTACCTTTCAGTTTGAGAAGAAAACCTATTCTTTATTACTAAGTAAATACATATCAGCAACATCAGTTTACAAAGTGAGATGAGGTCCTTCCTGTATCAGCCTCGGACAGAACACTTAGTGAAAGGGGGCCAGGAAACCAGGAGTCAGAGAGCGCCAGACACTATACCAGGGGTTGTGAACCTTTTTGGCTGAGAGAGCGATGAACTCCACATATTTTTTTTTTTTTTGTATTTTTCTGAAGCTGGAAACGGGGAAAGACAGTCAGACAGCCTCCCACATGCGCCCGACCGGGATCCACCCGGCACGCCCACCAGAGGGCGACACTCTGCCCACCAGGGGGCGATGCTCTACCCCTCTGGGGCGTCACTCTGTTGCGACCAGAGCCACTCTAGCGCCTGGGGCAGAGGCCAAGGAGCCATCCCCAGCGCCCGGGCCATCTTTGCTCCAATGGAGCCTTGCTGCGGGAGGGGAAGAGAGAGAGAGAGGAAGGAGAGGGGGAGGGGTGGAGAAGCAGATGGGCGCTTCTCCTGTGTGCCCTGGCCGGGAATCGAACTCGGGACTTCTGCATGCCAGGCTGACGCTCTACCACTGAGCCAACCGGCCAGGGCCAAACTCCACATATTTTAAAATTTAATTCCATGAGAGCCATACAACGACCTGTGTACGTTATGCATTAGCCAATAAAATTTGGTGTTGTCCCGGAGGACAGCTGTGATTGGCTCCAGCCACCCGCAACCATGAACATGAGCGGTAGGAAATGAATGGATTGTAATACTTGAGAATGTTTTATATTTTTAACATTATTTTTTTGTTGTTGTTATTATTTTTTTTATTAAAGATTTGTCTGCGAGCCAGATGCAGCCATCCAAAGAGCCACATCTGCCCTGGCCAGTTAGCTCAGTGGTAGAGCGTCGGCCTGGCGTGCAGGAGTCCCGGGTTCGATTCCTGGCCAGGGCACACAGGAGAAACACCCATCTGCTTCTCCACCCCTCCTCCTCTCCTTCCTCCCTGTCTCTCTCTTCCCCTCCCACAGCCAAGGCTCCATTGGAGCAAAGTTGGCCTGGGCACTGAGGATGGCTCCATGGCCTCTGCCTCAGGCGCTAGAATGGCTCTGGTCGCAACAGAGCGACGCCCCAGATGGGCAGAGCATCGCCCCCTGGTGGGTGTGCCGGGTGGATCCCGGTTGGGCACATGCGGGAGTCTGTCTGACTGCCTCCCCGTTTCCAACTTCAGAAAAATACAAAAAAAAAAAAAAAAAAAAAGCCACATCTGGCTCACAAGCCATAGGTTCCTGACCCCTACACTACACAGTGCCAAATATATCAGCCAACTCCTGTAACTCGGATGACACACGCCACTCCATGACTTCAGACACGGGGCATACAAGAACAGCCATGGCTAGTGACTGCTCTCTCACTGTTGGGGATTGTCAAAGGGTCTCAATTTAGCCCGTGGACAAAATCTCTGACCAGAAAATTCAAACTGTCACTGAACTTAAGCCGTCAAGGATCTTAAGAAAATTCTTGTTTTATTTATACACATATATGGACTCCTATTTACCTAGATGAAGCAATGATTATGAGAACACATATCTGTTTTCATAAGGGTTTCTACACACTGGAGTGGCTTTAAAAAAGTATTGTCTTATTTATTTATTTATTTATTTATTTATTTATTTTTTAGAGAGACAGAGAGAGAGTCAGAGAGAGGGATAGATAGGGTCAGACAGACAGAAATGGAGAGAGATGAGAAGCATCAATCATCAGTTTTTCATTGTAGCACCTTAGTTGTTCATTGATTACTCTCTCATATGTGCCTTGACCGTGGGGCCACAGCAGACCAAGTGACTCCTTGCTCGAGCTAGCGACCTTGGGTCCAAGCTGGTGAGCCTTGATCAAACCAGATGAGCCCGTGCTCAAGCTGGCGACCTTGGGGTCTTGAACCTGGGTCCTCCGCATCCTAGTCCGATACTCTATCCACTGCGCCACCACCTGGTCAGGCTAAAAAAGTATTGTCTTATATCAATTTTATTTTATACTTTTGAAACAGACAGGGAGAACAGAGGGGGAAAATGTGATTACTTCCCCAACTTTGGGGCCTAGCATGTACAAAATCAGACTTCTCTGATTCAAGGTTCATCCAGACGGCTGGGAAATATCAGCACCCAGGGAAGTCCCGGGAGGACTAGGGAAGGCCACTGCACTCCACCCTACAGAAAGAACTCCGGGTAACCTATCACCGTGCTCTAGCTAAAGCGTATTTTTAAAACTACAAAGAGGGTTTCAATTTAACATTAAAACTTTAAACTAGCATTTCAGCAACAAATTCTGAGCTCATCTCAGAAGCGAAATTAAAGAACTACTGCTCTGGGCCTGACCTGTGGTGGCGCAGTGGATAAAGCGTCGACCTGGAAATGCTGAGGTCGCTGGTTCAAAACCCTGGGCTTGCCTGGTCAAGGCACATATGGGAGTTGATGCTTCCTGCTCCTCCCCCTTCTCTCTCTCTGTCTCTCTCTTCTCTCCCTCTCTCTCTCCTTTCTAAAAAAAAATGAATAAAAAATAAAAAGAACTACTGCTCTGATGTCTGAAAAGTCAAGCTCATTCTCAGCCCCGCCCACTTTCAGGCTTAGGCAGACAGTAAGGTGGTGGCTGCTCCTTGGCAATGCCAGTCACAGTGGTGTCATCATACGGGGGTAATAGCACCGTAGTGTCATTGCTGGTAACATACACCAGTACATCAGAGGAATTCCTGCAGTTGATGTATTGGTAGCAGTTCCAAATACAGCTAATCAAGTAACCCTTGAAAGTCAAGATAATGCAGATAACGAGACGAATAATAAGAACCAAACAGGTAAAATTCACTGACATGATATCATCTTTGTAGGGAAAATCAGGAGCCAGCTGCCATATGTATTCCTGAATGGAGTTTGGATATACAAGCACAGTGACTGCAACCAAGGTGTTCAGGGCAAAATCAAAGATTTGGCAACAGAAGAATGGGATGATCCAGGCAGCATGTTGCTTGTATGCTCCATAAGTAGCCATTGCACATATTAGGATCATGAGAAGAGAAATGGCAATAGCAATGCACATGTTAGCATCATCCATGAACTCAAAGTCAGCTCCCAGTTCAGAACTTGGAAAGTGATACCGATCTGGATCAGCCAGGGTACTCAGCAGAATCGACAGCACCAAGGCACTGATGATCAGGTACTAGACGCCCAGCAGGATGGTGCCAGTGCGGCCGTGGCAGCACAAGCAGCAGTTGTTGGAGTAGAACTGCGTTCAGGGCACGACCATCTTCATCGCTCGGACCGCGGGCGCAGTGGCACTAGTGCAATGCACGAGCGCGCGCTCAAGTTTGCAGGAACCTCGGCCGCATCACTGCAGGCCACCACACGGCTGCTGCTGGCTCCTTCCTCTGCCGCTTCTGTTCCCGCTCCCGCCGCGCTCGCCTGCTCGCCCTCCTGCCCTCGCTTTGCGCCTTCCCCGAAAGCTCAGAGAACCTGAGGCAGCAGGACCCTGCGCTCAGAAGGGAGCGGGTTTTTTTCTTCTTTTTTTGGTATGCGAGAGAGAGAGAGAGAGAGAGAGAGAGAGGAAAGGAGAGAGATGAGAAGCATCAAGTCTTCATTGCAGCATCTTAGTTGTTCATTGATTGCTTTCTCATATGTGCCTTGACCCTGGGGCTCCAGCTGAGCCAGTGACCCCTTGCTCAAGCCAGTGACCATGGGGTCATATTGATAATCCCACACTCAAGCCAGCAACCCCTTTGCTCAAGCCTGCAACCTCGGTGCTTCAAACCTGGGTCCTCAGCATCCCAGGCAGAGGCTCTATCTACTGCTCCACCACCTGGTCAGGCCCATTGATTTCTAAGGCCACCTTACCTAGGATGTGCCAGGGGACCTCTTCCAACTTCCCTTGGATCAAACTTTGGCTCTTAAGACCTCAGCATGAAGCAGAGCCCTGTGCCTCTCATTCATTTGGAAGAAAAGTATTATATATTTGTCAGGGTGTGAGTTAGAAGTGCCTATGGAAATTGTCTCTGGTTCTTGTACTTCTGAGAAAGTTCTAAGCTGGAGATAAAGATCTGGGAGTCATTACTGCGATGGAGGTGGTAGCAGAAGCCACAAGTGTGAATGAGTTGCTTGGGTAGAGTGAGCTGGATGAGAAGAGAATCAAGAATGAAGCCTTGAGAGGACCAAAAGGTAAGGGTCAGGCAGAGAGAGGTGCCTGCAAAGAAGACTGAACAATTGGAGAGCCTGTAGCAAAACTAGGAGAGCAGCTCCACCGAAACTGTGAAGAAACTTCAGAGAAGGAGGGAGGAGCCAGCAGTGTCAAAGGCAGCTGAGAAGTCTTGTAAAATGAGGTCTGAATTAGATTCAACAAGTGGAAAGTCACTGGGGACCTGAGGACTAGCTCCTTCAGTGGTCTGGTTGGAGCAAAAGCAGGTTGAATCGTATGCTACGCTCTGCAGCACAGAAAATGCTGGATACCAAAGAAGAAGCTCTGCCTATGTTAACTGGCTATCCTCACTGCCTTTGCTTCCATTTATGTTGCTCTTAGCAGATACAGCCAAATATTGGGTTGGGGAATAAGTTCGTAGCGTTTTTAACGAAGACTTTTATTTAAACAAAAAACAATAATTATATCAATAAGTTAATCAATTATATATTCGCCGTTGCTGTTTACAACCTCTTCCCACCTCTCGACCAATTTGTTGATGCCGTTCCGCCAAAAATCGCCTGGTCTGGTGTCAAAGAACTTGTTGAGCCAGTTTTTAAGGACCTCTTTGTTATCGAAGGTAACGCCCTTCATATGGTTTGACAGGGAGCGGAAAAGATGGTAATCGGTCGGTGCAAGGTCCGGAGAATACGGCGGATGCTGAAGGACCTCCCATTCGAGCTCTTGGAGTGCGGCTTTGACGACTTGTGCAACATGGGGCCTGGCGTTGTCGTAAAGGAGTATGGTTTGACCATGTCGATCAGGTCTTTTCAGTCGAATAGCCTCATTCACGCGGTGTAGCTGGGCAATGTAGAGCTCCTTGTTGACTGTGGCATTCTTTTCGAGCATTTCCCAGTTCTTCATCGAATTCGGAAGGCCTTCCGCTGCGGCACGTGTCATCGACGTCAAAGTCGCCATTTTTGAACTTTGCAAACCATTTCCATGCTGTAGACTTGCCTATGACACCTTCTCCATACACGTTGCAAATGTCCCGGGCTGCTTCGGCAGCTTTTTGACCTCGATGAAAAGCAAAGAAGAGCAGGTGTCGAAAATGTTGATTTTTGCCTCCTGGGTATTCCATTTCTAAGCCTCAAAACTAATAAAAAATTAAATAACTCAAAAATACAATTAACATAGTTTTGTAGAGCAGAAAGAGTTTTATCGAATGAATACTTACCCTTTGCCAAACAGCAAACAAATCGTTGTAAAATAAAAGAAAATATAAAAACGCTACGAACTTATTCCCCAACCCACAATACATTACTAGTCAAGATCAATACAACTAACTGCCTGACCAGGCGGTGGCGCAGTGGATAGAGTGTCAGACTGGGATATGGAGGACCCAGGTTTGAGACCCCGAGGTCGCCAGCTTGAGCATGGACTCATCTGGTTCCAGCAAGACTCACCAGCTTGAGCCCAAGGTCGCTGGCTCAAGCAAGGGGTTACTCGGTCTGCTGTAGCCCCCTGGTCAAGGCACATATGAGAAATCAATCAATGAACAAGGAAGGAACCACAATGAAGAATCGATGTTTCTCATCTCTCTCCCTTCCTGTCTGTCTGTTCCTATCTGTCCCTCTCTCTGACTCTCCCTGTCTCTGCCACACACACACACACACACACACACACACACACACATATCAATACAACAGTTTGAAATCTATTTTAGTACCATAAAAAATACAAAAGATTTTTCTGGGTTCATATATAGTACTATATCAGTTTACCTTCAGGTTCTGAGTCTGCAAGCTAGTATACACTTTAATTGGTTCAACATTATATAAATTTAGCTTTTCATGGCAATTTTAGTCCTCACCACTAATCCCACTGACAATGACCAGCTGGAGTGAGTAGTAGCCTCAGCCTCCCTGTGCTCTCCACCCTGACACAGTCACCTCCACTTCCTAGCATCGTCTCTGATTTTTCTTTTTTAAAAGATTTTATTTATTCAATTTTCAGAGAGGAGAGAGAGAGAGAGAGAGAGAGAAAGGGAGGAGCAGGAAGCATCAACTCCCATATGTGCCTTGACCAGGCAAGCCCAGGGTATCGAACAGGCGACCTCAGCATTCCAGGTTGAAGCTTTATCCCACTGCACCACCACCGGTCAGGCTGTCTCTGATTTTTCTTACCCTTGGTTAGCTTCACTCATTTGCTTTGTTTTTGTTTTTATAAATGAAAGGTAACTTTATTACTGAAGAAGAGAAAAATGTATACAAAAAGGTCTCGATTCTTTTTCCTCACTCACTGCCTTTTGTAATAAAGTTTGAAATACTAACTTAGAAGATATTTACAAGGATAAATTTTTCTTTTCTTTTTTTTCTTTTTTTTTTTGTATTTTTCTGAAGCTGGAAACGGGGACATAGCCAGACAGACTCCCGCATGCGCCCGACGGGGATCCACCCGCCACGCCCACCAGGGGGTGATGCTCTGCCCATCCGGGGCATTGCTCTGTCGCGACCAGAGCCACTCCAGCGCCTGGGGCAGAGGCCAAGGAGCCATCCCCAGCGCCCGGTGCCATCTTTGCCCCAATGGAACCTAGGCTGCGGGAGGGGAAGAGAGAGACAGAGAGGAAGGAGAGGGGGAGGGGTGGAGAAGCAGATGGGCGCCTCTCCTGTGTGCCCTGGCCGGAACTCGAACCCGGGACTTCCGCACGCCAGGCCGACGCTCCACCACTGAGCCAACCGGCCAGGGCCAATTTTTCTTAACATGTGACCATTTCTTTTTTTTTATATATAAATTTTATTTATTCATTTTTTTAGAGAAGAGAGAGAGAAAGACAGAGAGAGAGAGAGAGAGAGAGAGAGAGAGAAGGTGGGGAGGAGCTGAAAGCATCAACTCCCATATGTGCCTTGACCAGGCAAGCCCAGGGTTTTGAACCGGCGACCTCAGCATTTCCAGGTCGACGCTTTATCCACTGTGCCACCACAGGTCAGGCTAACATGTGACCATTTCTTATGTGGTGGACATTTTTTCATAGAAATCATATACTTTAAATAAATTCTTAGAGTTTACAAGAAACTTAGAACATTGTATTAACAAAAGGCGATATATTTTACTGCAGAATATTATAAAAGCGATACAATTTTGTGGCTCTTAAATGTTTAATTACTTGATTTGAACAGAGGAATTAAAAAAAACCCACACACAACAACTAAGACAGGCCTGGCTTTAAGAATTTTTTGTATTCAATCCGTTCTATTTTCACATCATCTCCAATTAGCTGATACACATAAGGGACAACTGTAGAAGCCTGGATATCCATCAAAACAAATGAAGGAATAATGCTTGTTTCCAAGGCATCATACGCTCCAGTGGCAGAACTAGGGTTAATGTATAATTTATTTTCATGCTCAAATGCTTCAAATTTGTGTGTGTATCCTGAGATAAGAATGTCCACATCAAACTGCCTCTGCAACAGGGCCACGTTGGCCATATCTCCTCATGGAATAAGTTGATGTCCATGCATCAAACCAATTTTGAACTGCCCAACAGTCAACTTTCTGTTCTGGATAATTCAAATTCTCATTGAAGTCTCCTCTTACAAAATGAACATCACCTGCCAGAGTTTTGAGATAGTCATAACTCTCTTTGGTGCAAAGACTTCCAGTGCTCAGGATGTGCTGAATCTTTCCTGGGACCAGCAGTGTTTTTTTGTTTTTTTTAACTTAGCAGGCAAACTGTTGCACCAGTGTGGGATGCGCCCATCTCTTAATACCAACACCAACATCCTGTCACTGGCCTCCGCTCAGTCACCACAACCATCGCGGCCGCCCTCTTCTTTAGACCTAGCTTCACTCATTTGTTCACTGATTTGTTGTTCCCTCTCTCTCTCTTCTCAAAGATTTAATTATTGAGCAAAATAGTCCACATACATTTATACCATGCTTTCACATTTACTTGCAGAGCACCTTCCATCACATCTCACAACACCTGCAAAGAACAGAGTGCAGGAACAGACTCCTTCGGCCGGCGTCCCTGCACGCTACAGCCTCGCAGGCTCGCTCCCGGCTCGCTGGCGTCTGCCGGCAGCTTGGGAGCAGGATTTGGTGTGAGTGACCCCGCAAGGCTTCCTGGGAAATGTTTTGGGTGTGCGTGTTAGAACTACAAATCCCGATAGGCACCGCGCCGCAGCCGCGATTATGGCGCTCTAGTAAATCTGAATCTTGTTTGCCAGTGCCATTGTGAGAGATGCACAAACCTGATTCAGTATTCACAAGAGGCTTTAGGCGAACATGATCGTTCTTCTGCCAAGTGCACACAAACGGACTTGAATTCTGCGGCTTCCTCGTACTCGCTCGATGTGGCGAAACTGCCATTGCTGCACAGTAGCTAGGCGTATAGAGCCTCAGCGTGAGCTTGTGGAATCTGCAGTGCGAAGAAAGACGCCAGGGTTTGGGGGCAAATGCAGACATGGCAGCGGGTGCTGCCTCAGGTGCCGGCGGCCCCGCGTCTGAAGCGGCGGCTTCCGCCGAAGCGCCACTACAGTACAGCCTTCTTCTGCAGCACCTGGTGGGTGACAAGCGTCAGCCCCGGCTCCTGGAGCCCGGAACCCTGGGTGGTATCCCGAGTCCGGTCAAGAGCGAGGAGCAGAAGTTGATCGAGAAGGTGATGGAAAGCTGCGCCTTCAAGGCAGTGGTGGCCTGCGTCGGAGGTGAGGCGAGGCGAGGGGGCCCTTGGGAGGCCGAGGGTTCGGATGGAAGCGGGGTCCTCTGCTAAGAACACCGCGCGCCTGGGAGGCTGGAAGCCTGTGGGTCTCGACCTTGACCTCAGCCCCGCCGCGTTCAGTGAACTCCAGTCACCTTCTCTAGATCCTCTGGAAATTGGGTCAGAGAATCGGTACCGTGGGTCGGGGCCTGGACGTTATAAAAGGGTTGACTTCGCTCATCATTCGTCCATTCACTTTTTAATAATCATTCTTTCAGTTCAGTTGTTACGGAGAGCTGTCACGTGCCAGGCGTAGAGATGGGGTGAGAGACAAGCGCCAGGTTCCCCCGAGGCGAACATTCTCTTGTTGATACGCCGCCGAATGTCTGGCGGGAGGACGAGGCAGGCGTAGGGGACGACAGCAAGGGCAGAGGTCTGATGGGAGCTGGCTTGAGGTTTGAAAACAGAAAGGCCATTGTGGGCCAGTGTGACTAGAAAGCAGCGAGCAAAGGGGAAAGAAGTCTGGACTTGGCGGTTTTGTTTTTTTCTTTTTCTTTTTTAAAACCTTTTGAGACTCTGAGAATGTACAGTGACCTTCCTGTGTGCAGGGTCAAGGGATTGACTACGTTTGCAGGTGAGTTGAAATCTCACTGAGAATGAGAGACAAATACAGTAGACTGCAAATGTGAAGTATAGTAGAAAGAAGAAGGGAGGGTTTTTTTTGGGGGGGGGGGGGGGTTGGAAGGCCACAAGAGGAGGCGAGAAGTGGGGCTGTATCTAGAAGGATTGAAAGAGTGGGGGTGGCTTGACCTGTGGTGGCGCAGTGGATAAAGCGTCGACCTGGAAATGCTGAGGTTGCCGGTTCAAAACCCTGGGCTTGCCTGGTCAAGGCACATATGGGAGTTGATGTTTCCTGCGCCTCCCCCTTCCCTCTCTCCTCTCTCTCTAAAAATGAATAAATAAAAATAAAATAAAAGAAAGAGTGGGGGTGGACAATGAGGAAGAGAAATGCCATTTCAAGTTGTGGTGGAGTGGGGGATTTGGGCTTTTTGGCTATAAGGCATCGGGGCAGTAACTGATGGTTTTTTTAGGAGTTCCCCATGGTCAGGAGATTAACAGTAGTAATGAGCGTGACTCAGGATGGAGTGTGGTTAAGGAAAGTGTGGGTAGGGAGACCACGTAGGAAATTGCTAGGCTGAAGGTTCTTGAGGTATGGACTGGGTCTTTGTTCATCATTGTGCTTGACCCTGATATATCACTTACATTTTTGTTGAAATGAATGAGTCTTTGTAGTGCTCCAGGGTGGAAGTGATAAAGGCCCTAGACTAGGATGATAATTGTAGACATGGAGTTGTAGGGGGAAGCAAAGAAACAGATGGAAATGTCCCTGAGTTTTGTAGCTGGAGTGACTGGCAAGAAGGAGCCATAAGCAAGAAAATGTGGAGGGGGAGGTGCCTATGATTTCATTGAATGTATACGGTTGACTCTAGAACAGCATGGGTTTGCACTGTGTGAGTCCACTTATACGTGGATATTTGTCAATAAATACCTTTACTGTTTTCGATCTTCTATTGGGAGTCCATGGATGTGGTCGGCTTATTGTATGCATTGGTCTATACCATTTTATGTAGGGAACTTGAGCACCTGCAGATTTTGGTATTCATGGGGGGTCCTGGAACCAATCCCCCATAAATACCAAGGGACAACTAAGTTTTTTTAAGGGTAAAAATTTTACTTTTGAGGAATTTCTTGCTGCACATTTTCAAAGAGAGTCACATAAGAAAGCAAAAATGTTATCCTTCTTGCATCATAGAAATAAGAAGGGCATAAAATTTATTTTTAAATCACAACACTTGGAAGTTTAGCACCAGCATCCAAAATGAACAGAAGAGGAAAAAAAAGTATTTACTATATATTTCAGATTTCTTTGTTAGGGTTCTCCCGTGTAGTAGTATTTTTTCAATTCGTATTACCAAAACAGTAAAAACCAGGAAAAAAATACAAACCTCATGGTTACTAAAACTGGGGAGGTTGTTCTTATCTTCTCTGCAGGCATTTCTGGAAAAATTGCTGAAAACATTGGCTGACATTTTCCTTTTGTACCTGTTTCATAAAGAATGATCGTTGCCCTGGTGGGGTAGTTGGGTTGGAGCATCCTCCCAATATGCCAAGGTTGTGGGTTCGATCTCCAGTCAGGGAACATGCAAGAGTCAACCAAAGAATGCATGGGTAGGTAGAGCAACAAAATGATGTTTCCCTCCCTTCCTCCCTCCCTCCTCTGTCTCTAGAATCAATAACAGTAATCATAATCATAAATATTCCAGTGTTCACATCTTGGTTATTAGTCTTCCACTATATTGCTTGGATGTTTCTTTGGTGTTGGTCTGCTTTTTAAAATTTTTTGAATGGTCATTAATTTTATTTTTTGTTTGTTTGTATTTTTCTGAAGTTGGAAACAGGGAGGCAGTCAGACAGACTCCTGCATGCGCCCAACCGGGATCCACCGGCACGCCCACCAGGGGGCGATGCTCTGCCCATCTGGGGCGTTGCTCTGTTGCAACCAGGGCCATTCTAGCGCCTGAGGCAGAGGCCACAGAGCCATCCTCAGTGCCCGGGCCAACTTTGCTCCAATGGGGCCTTGGCTGCGGGAGGGGAAGAGAGAGACAGAGAGGAAGGAGAGAAGCAGATGGGCACTTCTCCTGTGTGCCCTGGCCGGGAATCGAACCCGGGACTCCTGCACGCCAGGCCAACGCTCTACCACTGAGCCAACCAGCCAGGGCCGAATGGTCATTAATTCTTTAGGTCACCTGCTGATGGTGAAGGTGCCTGGGGAACCAGATGTTAGTAAACACTGCTCTCGGCATGGTGGCTGGAGCAGGGTTCTCAGATGGCACTTTACCTGCCTTGGTCTCTGCCGTCTTGTGAAGGAGCATGGTGGGGGTGTGCGATGCTGATAGTTATACGAGCTGTGGTATTCACCGCGAGCAGATGGCAGATTTGGACCATTGGCCGCTTGTTGATTCTCTATGTTCAGCTTCTCCCACAGCTGGGACAGGTTGCAGGTGAAGAGGTCCCCTATGGTACCTTGAATGGTAAGTTGAATTTCGATGAATTGGTCCCTGAAGCTGCACTCCCTCTGGACTCCATTCATCTCGTTTCTCTTTTTTTTTCCTTTTGTACTAAGTCTTCAAAATCTGGTATATGCTCCTCCTCCAGCACATCTCCATTTTTAAAAAATATTTTATTCATTTTTAGAGAGAAAGGGAGAGAGAAGGGAGGAGGAGCAGGAAGCATCAACTCCCATATGTGCCTTGACCAGGCAAGCCCAGGGTTTTGAACTGGCGACCTCAGTGTTCCAGATCAATGCTTTATCCACTGGGCCACCACAGGTCAGGCTTCATCTTCAATCTCACTGGCTGCATTCTGTTGGGATGGTCAAAGGTCTTTCCCACTTGGTAAGGCAGGGACCGCAGTGAGGGCATACTGTCAGCAGCAGCTACTGACTGCTAGCTCCAGAGAACTGCCTGTCAGTGGCGGGGTGTGTGTGTGTGTGTATGTCAGATCACTCTCTGCTGCCCCTCCTTTCCTCCTCCCCAGCGTAATTACAGGGAGGTCCAGGGGATCTGCTGTAGTAGCCAGTAGTAGCCATGTCTGTAACAGCACCACCAGCAGCCCAAGGGCTCCCTTCTGCAGGAGCTCCATCTGGGCCAGTACGTTGGCTGCTTCAGCACCTTCTCTCCTTCACCCACATCGGACTCTTTAGTTATTCCATCTCCTGCACTGCGCAGATATTTCTGTGGGTTGTTCTTGATGCAGTCTGATGTATAAACACATCCTCTTTGGTGTCATTTCAATTTATAAATCTATATCCATTTTGGAGGTTGAACCATTTGACAGTGCCAAGGACTTTGACGATGAGAACTTTTTTCTCTGTTTTCATTCCCTGCGGGAGCTGAAGAGGTGGAGGGGTGCTGTGTCCTCACCACGGTTTCCTGCTACAGGGCTGTGGGCACTGGGGTCCTGAGGGACCATGGGGTGAGCCTGTGGCAGGTGGTGCTGGTGGCCGTGGCCTTGCCTGCCCGGCCCGGTTTATGTCGCCTGTCTTGCTCCGACTCAGGCCCCTCAGTTGCAGTGGTCATGGTGGCTAGGCTCATTCTCAGGGATGCTGGTGCCAATCTCACAGCGGAGGCCCCTGGGGTGGGGGGGTGGGGTCTCAGGACAGAGGCGGCTGGAGTTCTCCCTCTCCAGCTGCACACTCACTTTTGGTCTCTTCGTTCAATCTTACTTGGGACAACTAAGTTTTGGGGGAGTCAAAAATTATACGTGGACTTTTGACTGTGGGGAAACTTGGGACCCCTAACTTGGCATTGTTTAAGGGTCAACTGTATTGATCTTGAGCTGATGAGAAGACATCCACAGGGAAATGTCCAGCAGGCTCAGGTAGGTCAGATATGAACAGCAGTATGGTGTTTGCCATTTGGTAGCTTTGTGACTTTAGGGAAGTTACTTAACCTCTCTGAGCTCAGTTCCCTCAGCTATAGAAAGGAGAGGATAATAGTATCTTTGGTACCTCACAGGATTATTGTGGAGAATAAATGAGGCTCTAACTATAAAGTGTCAGAGTAATTGGCATATGGTACCTACTAAATGACTGTTTTGAATGTCACCATTGTTAAGGGAGTGATGTGCAAAGTTGGTAGCTGAACTCGTGAGAAAGTATAGAGGGACAACAGAGGGTTAGAAACTGAATCTTGAAGAATATTAGAAATGAAATGAAGAAGAAATCCAAGAGGAGACAGAGAAGAATCTGTCAACAAGATAGATCCTGGATTGTATAATGTGGAAACCAGGCAAGTGGAGGGTTTGGGTGGCAAGGGGGGTGGGTGTCCTCTTTACTGGTGGCTACCCAGAAGGTGCTCCTCAAACATGACCCCATTACAGTAATTCAGAAAACATGCTGAAGAAATCCTCATCTCTGTTTGTTTTTAGGATTTGTCTTGGGAGGTGCATTTGGGGTGTTCACCGCTGGCATTGATACCAATGTGGGCTTTGACCCTAAGGATCCTTACCGTACGCCAACAGCAAAAGAAGTTCTTAAAGACATGGGACAGAGAGGAATGTCCTACGCCAAAAATTTTGCCATTGTGGGTGCCATGTTTTCTTGCACGGAGTGTTTGGTAGAATCTGTAAGTGTCTCTGCCTTCTGAGAAGCCTTGCCTGCTGCCATCTTATGACTTCTAAAGAGAAATGCTCTTTTTTAAAAAAGATTTTATTTATTCATTTTAGGGAGGAGAGCGAGAGAAGGGGGTGAGGAGTAGGAAGCATAAACTCTCATATGTGCCTTGACCAGGCAAGCTCAGGGTTTCGAACCAGCGACCTCAGCATTCCAGGTCCATACTTTATCCACTGTACCACCTCAGGAAATGCTCTTAATGTTATTAGAAAGCAGATCAGAAACGTTCAATACTTGATCGTACTTCTGTTAAGTAGCCCCTAACGTCAACTTTTTTTCTGTTAATGATTTGGGCTTGAGCGATTCTTCTTTTGGTAGCCTAGAAGTTGGATAATGATTTTTTTATTATTTTGGTTAATGATGTTATTTTATTTATTTAGTTTTTTGGTTGTCAAATGATCTTTAATTGAAACTTTTTCCTTTGTAGTTTTTAACTGGCTGGCATTCCACTGCACCACTGTTGATGTCATCTATGATATCATGAGGGTGGCAGCTATCAACATTGCAGCCCACAGACTGGGCAGTCCCAGAATTTCTTTAATGGTTCCAGAGAGTTCTATAGCTAAAGATTGGTGTCGCATCTGTCAGGCAGTGTTGACAATCTTATCAAAAGTGATGTTTCTACTGTGCTTAACGTTTTTTTGCTTCTTTCTGTCTCGTTGTTCTCTGAGGGCTTTGATGATCAGAACAGAGGCAGAAGGCACTACCTCAGTCTGGGCCTGTCTGTTCTGAATGGTCAGTTTCACTATAATCTTCAGACCTTTCCAATCACTGGTTGCTTTGGTGATGTAATCACCAACCTTTTTTGGGGACAGGCCCTGGGAGCCAATCTTGGGGGCCAGGGCAGATGTGGCACTGACTTCCCCACCAGTGCACCTCAGCTATAACAACTTTGATCTCATTGGAGTCGAACTTTGGTGGCATGGTGGAGGCTGCTGGTGTCAGATGAACCCGATTCAAGACTACTGAAGAGGCCTGACCAGGCGGTGGTGCAGTGGATGAGCGTCGGACTGGGATGCTGATGACCCAGGTTTGAGACCCCCGAGGTCGCCAGCTTGAGCGCAGGCTCATCTGGTTTGAGCAAAATCTCACCAGCTTGGACCCAAGGTCGCTGGCTTGAGCAAAGGGTCACTCGGTCTGCTGAAGGCCTGTGGTCAAGGCACATATGAGAAAGCAATGAGTGAACAATAAGGTGTTGCAATGCTTAATGAAAAACTAATGATTGATGCTTCTCACCTCTCCGTTCCTGTCTGTCTGTCCCTGTCTATCCCTCTCTGTCTCTGAAAAAAAAAAAAAAGACTACTGAAGAAAGTTTCACCTAAGCCTCCTCCAAGCTGAAAGCCAAAAGACCGCTGGTTAATGACTTTAAACACGAGACTTTTTGGGGAACCCAAGAAGAGGTTTGGATTACTCCTAACAGTGCACTTGGTTTCAGTGCTCTGGCACCACCTGCAGGAAGCATCAGTGAACACATTCAGATTTGAGGAACTATACTTGTGGAATAGAAACAGATTAGGATTCCTTTGGGGAGGGACTAAATTAGCCCTCCCTGTGCTTTTCCCCCTTAATCGTCTTGTCTGGCTTGTGCCTTTGGCCCTAACCTGTACTTCTCCACCCACAGTACCGGGGAAAATCAGATTGGAAGAACAGTGTCATTAGTGGCTGCATCACTGGAGGAGCCATTGGTTTCAGAGGTTAGTAAACAACTCTCGAGTGGTTTTCTTTGTGGCCTTGGACAACATGCTGAAGTCAACATTTCTAAACAGGAGTGTTCCAGGGGCAGCCCAAGGCATATGTGGACACTTGACATTCTTCCCTCCTGAAAAATTAATCATGTTTGCTTCTTATGTGTCAACTCAGTTTTGGAAACTTCAGGGTTTCTTATCTTTGGCATTGTGGACATTTTGGACCAGATAAATCTTTGTGGGCAGAGAGGGGGGGGGGTTGTCCTTGTATTTAAGTATGATAAGCAGCATCCCTGGCCTCTACCAATTAGATTCTAGTAGCACTCCTGGGTTGTGAAAACTGGGTGTCTCTATTTTTTAAAAAAAATTATTTATTCAGCCTGACCAGGCGGTGGCGCAGTGGATAGAGCATCAGACTGGGATGCAGAGGACCCAGGTTCGAGACCCCGAGGTCGCCAGCTTGAGCACGGGCTCATCTGGTTTGAGCAAAAGCCCACCAACTTGAACCCAAGGTCACTGGCTCCAGCAGGGTTACTCGGTCTGCTGAAGGCCCGCGGTCAAGGCACATATGAGAAAGCAATCAATGAACAACTAAGGTGTTGCAACGCACAATGAAAAACTAATGATTGATGCTTCTCATCTCTCTCTGTTCCTGTCTGTCTGCTGTCTGTCCCTATCTATCCCTCTCTCTGACTCACTCTCTCTGTAAAAAAAAAAAAAAAAATTATTCATTCATCTTAGAGAGGAGAGAGAGAGAAGGGAGGAGCAGGAAGCATCAACTCCCATATGTGCCTTAACCAGGCAAGCCCAGGGCTTTGAACCGGCGACCTCAGCATTCCAGGTCAATGTTTTATCCACTGAGCCACCACAGGTCAGGCTGAGTGTCTCTAGATGTTGCCAAATGTCCCCTGGGATGCAGAATTGCTCCCAGGTGAGAACCACTGATAAATCTAGATCTACCTTAGAAAAAAGAACTTCCCCCATGTTAGAAATATGGGAAGAACTTCCTCACAGGAAATAATTCCTGGATTACGTTGATATGCAGGATAGTACGGAAGCATAGCTAGGTCCCATTCAGTCCTGGAAATGCTGACCTTTCAGCTCCATGCACTTCCAGTATTTAGATTTTTTCTTAGTAATACTATACAATTATCAGTTTTAATTTTGTGTATAAGTTATCATGATGTCTTAATGTAGTTGAGGATTCTTAGATTTCTACCCATGTAAAACTGAATGTGGGTATTCTAGAAATGTTGGATTATCAGCTATGAACAAAGAAACCAACCAGTTCCCTGCCACTTCTCCCTACTGGCATTCCCACCAAGAGTGTGAGGTAGGGGTTCCGTGACTTGACTTTCCTCACTGTCTATTGCTGGGCCACTCTCTGTCTGCTGTGCCGTTTCTCATTTTCTGAGAGGCAGGATGATTTGCTATCATTAAAAACCTGCTTTTGCCCCTCAAACAGCCATTTGTGATTTAGAGAGTAACTTTCCCTTTGGTCTTCCCATCGCTCAGCTTTGTCAGGGCCTTTGAGAAGCTCGACTCCCTCCCAGGACTGCTTTGATCACCTTCCCAGGAATTCTTTCCACAAACAAATCAGAGTAACAGGCCATATGCTTTCACTTGATTCCAAAAGCTGGTTTTCTTAACCAGTTTCCTGTCTGTGAGGGGCTATTTTCATGAGACTGGAAATACTAATTCTTTGGAATGAGAAAAGTTAAATGAATGTACAGTTTATTTAAAACACACCAGATTAGATCATGTACATGGCTTCATTGAAGTCTCACAGGTCTCAGATAGGTTGAATGACTCAGAACATGTAAGATGGTTTCCTTGCTTCTGTGGGTATGCAGACTTTGAATGCAGTCTGACTCAGCCTCTGTCACCACAGGTAATGTCATCTGTTTGTTTCACAGCTGGCTTACAGGCGGGAGTCATTGGTTGTGGAGGTTTTGCTGCTTTCTCTGCTGCAATCGATTATTATCTACGATGAAAGGGATTGCTGCCTCCGGGGAAGGAACTGCCAGCCCAGGACCAGAGCTGTCTGTGGAGGGCATCTTCTGCACCCCTCCAGGCACTTGCTTCAGACACTGCTGTGTGAGGATATGCCACGCCAGCCTCTCTTTCCAGCACAATAGGGTCAGTGTTGACTTGTAGAAATCAAGCTCCACAAAGATTCAGTCCTACCCACACCTAGCCCTCTGGTTGTCTGGTGCTGTGGGAACAGAGGGGACTTTACACAGACCCAGGGAGCTGGTCTCCTGTGGCACTCCATGCAGTCATCCATCTCGGATACCAGGGCAGGGCAGAGCAAATTTATGCCTTCCGGCCAATTAAGTCATTTTATTTAGCATTCTGCTGTCCTTGTTTAAAAAATTTATTTATATTACAGTTCAAGTGGTTTGTTTTTATTTTCAAATCCCACAGTTCCCTAAAATGGTGCCAGGTGGCCTAAAGATTGAACATTGAAAAGAGAAACATTGAGAAAGTTCCTTAGAAATCTGCAATTGTTAAGACTGTCAGGGTTTGGAGAGTGGTGTTATCTTCCCCAAGACTGTTACATTGGCCGGGGCCTTCCACTCAAGAAGCCAGCCTAGCCATAGGAATGCCTGCAGTTGAACCACTTCCTGGCTTTATGCTCTGAGCATTGGGCTAGGCCTGGCTCAAGGGCAACAAGTCTCAGCAGGTACTGGGTAAAATCATACATTGTCGAGGGGCTGTTCACCCTTGTTCTCTGCCATGGACAAAACAGCCTTTTACAATTGGGATTTTCCCTGGGTTCTGTTTTACTCTGGTGCTTTGGGGTAAGATGAAGGCTTTTGCTCTTGGAGGCAGGCAGGTAGGCCTGGCAGGGAACATGTAATCCTGGCTGCCTTTAGCCAGGGATAACTTTTTTTTTTCATTCCCCCTTGCCTGCCATCTTCCAGCCCACCCACCTTTAGCCAGAATTCAAAGATTCAGCTGAAATCTCCAGGTGTCCCGAGTGTGTGCATGTGTATGTGAGTGATGTCAAACCCAGCTGGTCACACCTTCCTCTAGCCATGCCTGCTGTTTCCTTTGGAATGAGTGAGCTAGTCCATAGAGCTCATGTCCTTCTATGGTGAATTCTATCTATATAATGCCAGTCTCACAGGCATGAGGCAGCAATGCTACTAGGCTGTCTGGAACATCCTCAGAGGTCTGAGAGCAAATTTAGGATTGTTTTCTACATTGTCCCTAAATAAGTCACCTATAAGCACTTGAGAGCAAGAGCAGATACTCCTACCCGGCACCTGTCAAAGTGCTAAGATGCCCAGCAGCTTCCGCCAGCGTCTAGTGCTCAGGGCCAGATACACGGAACGACCGAACACAAGCCACGCTGCCCTCACGACTGCCTAGGAAAAGATGAGAGCCTGGGCTGTCAATAGCCATTGGTTCAATAAGCAATGCATTGTCCACACTGACTATTCAATCAAAGGGGGAGATGAATAGTTTCCTGTTTTAGATGGCTAAGGAGTCAGTATGACCTCATAAACCAAACACCAATTCTCAGAGACAGCTGTTCCCGATCTCCAGAATAAACAGTGTCCAATAGCCTGGGCTGGTGGGAGCCTGCATTAACTCCACTGGCTCTCCTAGGGGGAGGCTGGGCCCTCTGGGGGATCCAGCCTCTCTGCAAGCAGATTAAGGGCAAAAGCCTGCCCCAAAGAAAAGCCACATCCAAGGGAAATGTAGAGGGGAATTTACATAAAAGCCTCCACTTGAATGGACACATTCCTGCCATCTCTGAGGCATACTGATGGCCAGGTCCCTGGCAGGACATCTGTACTTCATAAAATGGCTGGTGGCTGACCTGGAGGCCTTTGTGAAGAGCAAGGAAAAGACCCCCCCCCCCCCCAACTGCCACAGTCGCTGTGGTCCATAGGGAAGCTCAAGGAGTGTTAACTAGGTAAGTAGATTCCTGGAAACACATCTGGATGCAGCCTGAAGAGTTAAATATTTAGATTGGTGGTCTTCCCGGGGCAGCTGAAAATACAAATGTCCGCACCACAGGGCTGAGTTGTGTGCAAATGTTGGGGTTTTGCGGTTGTTTTTTTTATTAACATTTTCCTCTCACGTGGTTTACATTAATTTATAATAATCTACATAAGTTGAAACAGAACATAGACAAAAAATATATCCTTACCAACTTATTAAAGTCAAATATTAATGAAGGGTCCCATCCTACCTGTATCGGCAAAAATGGGCAGCCCACAGTCATTGCCAGCAAGGGCAGGCCTGCTAGGGTTCCTGTAGCCCGTCTAGTGAGCTTGGCACAGCCTGCCCTGCTTGGCACAGTAGCTGGGCTGCGTAGTCCCTGTCTGTCAGGAGAACCCATGGGCTTTTCCCTCGGTGCAGCTTAGTCCAGGTCTGGTACCTGCCTCCTACTCGGGGTAGAAGTTATAAATATTCTGAGCCTTTGCATTTTTCAGCCCTTCTAGCCTTCCTCCCATTCTGACAGTGCCTAAGCAAGCTTGGGGCCGCAGTAGAGCTACCTGATGATCATCCCTTGCTTTGGGGAGGCGGGAGGCACCCTTTTTTTGGCTGTACCTAGCTCAAGTTGGGCCTCCAGTTTGTTACCATCAGTGGCTTTGGAAGCAAGAGCAGGGACGGGCAGACACTGGGATCTCTGGACTCAGGTTCTTTCCCGTCTCCTGTCCCAGGGAGCAGGGCTCCTAGCTAAGCTGCTGACAGGTAGCGAGGTGGTCAGTACTTCCCTCCGCTTGGGCATCTTTCCTCTCATGTACACAGAATGTGTACTGTTCTGCCCAAGATCGAGCAACGGGTATAAACAAGATCAGAAAGGGCCCTACTTCTCACACAGCAAGTACTTCAGCTTTAGGGCCAGCAAACCCTTCTTTACAACTTATCTCTGAGCTCAACCAATGGGAGCTGCTTTCTCCAATCCCAAGTCCTCTCTACCATATAAGAGAGCCAGGGAGCTGGTGCTACCACGGAAGCCCCTGCTGCTCAGGAGTGTCTGCCCTTCCAGGCTAACCACCACAGGCCAGTAGCTACTGCCCACACGGGAAGAAACAAGTATCTGGGGATACTTCTCAGTCCTTTCCAGTATTGAGCAATAGATCTCAAAGTAGAGAATGGAACCTGCTGATCCCTTACTCTGGAGTAGAGCATCAGCAAAACCCAATCCCAACAGTCAGGTGCCGGTAACTCATCCTTCCCCAGCTTTTTGAGTTTCTCGAAGTTTACCCGAAAGGCTGCATCCAGAAGCCGGGGCAGGGAGGCAGCACCATGACGACTGGCTACTATTGGACTGTGCCTGCTCTCCCTGGCCCTAGAGCACACGTGACTGGGGGCTGCCTCATGGCAGTGCTTGGCTGTGGAGAGTGTAAAATCTAAGGCAAAGGTACCATGAGGTACGCGAGGTGCCAGGAAGGGCTTGTCTCCTGGGTGGAGCCTGCTCGTGTCTGGACACCTGCTTCAGCCGTATTGCCCTCCTAGAGGCAGCTCCACTAGAAAAGCCACTACCCCTCCTGCCGCTGACGGCCGCTTCCCCCAACTCAGGATGCCAGCGCTGCGTGGCACTCCTCTGAATGTTCACCCAGTGCTGCTGCCTCAGCAACTGCCTCTACCTCCCCCAATTCTCTCCTGACCCTCTGGCTACTCAATAGCAAGTCACTTGTGAGTCTTTATACCCAAAGGAAATAAAATACCAGGGGAAAAGGAACTGAAAAGCAGAAGAAACAGTCAAGATGCCTCACTGGTAGGCAGGAGACAAGAGAAACCCCAAAAATGGAGATTCTCAGGTGGAAAATTCCAGGAATCCGCTCTCCAGCTCTGCGCTAAGCTGAAGATGAGTGTGAGTCTGTCTCCTTGTCCAACATTTGCACAGGCAGCAAGGCAAAGCAGGTGTGCTTCCACAGGTGGAGGGCAAGGAGCGGGCCGGGGACAGCATGCGGCAGCGTCTGAAGGGCCACCACGGTCACCGCCACCCAGGGCCTCCTCAGAACTTCCAAAGAGATGGAGCGAAAACCAAGGCTGCACATGCAAGCGGGCACTGGGAGGGGGGAGAGGGCGGAGAAAACCGAGGGAGGCTGCCAGGAGACTGCAATCTGGGAGCAAGGCCAAGAGAGGCTAAGCTGGCAGCAGTTACAGAGCGCCAAATAAAAGCCCTTGGACTGGACTCGGGAGGGAAGAAAGTGTTGGAGGAAATGAAAGAACAAAGCAGGCCGTCTCAGTGCCCATACCAGGTTAGTCACTACCTATTCTGCATGACAAACAGACATAAAACAATTCCCAAACAGCATGGAGCATTAGACACTAGAGGTACGGAGGGCCGGAGCCCAGGGTGTGGCGGCGAGGCTGGGGGCTGGGTCGGCTGGCATTGTACAAGGCGGCACAAAAGATGCACATATTCCAGTTCTTGGAAATCTGCGTCCCTTGGAGTCTGGAGTGCTGGATTCGGGAGTTTTCTATTGTAGTCTTTCAAGTCTGCGTTGGGTCCCCTGACTGGGGAGGCTGGCTGGGCCACCCCCACAGCTGCTCCCACCTGGGGCTACACATCGGTGGAGAAGTACAGTGTGTTCCGCTTCAGTTCTGCGAAGGAAATGGGAGGGTGCTGCAGGTAGTAGAGGAGGACCTGCACCTGTGGGGAGACGGGAGACTGAGGCGGGGTTCTTGTCCTTGTGGCCCTCCTCTGATCTGCTGAGAAGAAATGGTCCCCGAGCTGGGGTCATGTCTGTGTTGCTCCCCTCCCCTCTCAGGCTGGCTCCTGCCACATCTCCTTCCTTGCCAGCCCAGGTGTGTCTGCCCACTTGCAGCGGTAGAGGGAGCTTGGGGCCACTTCCCAACCTGTCAGAAGATCCCCATCTGCCTCCAGAAGTTGGCCTGGGCTTGGCAGCCTGCCTCAGGCTGGACCCTGCCCTGGGTCTTGTAGGGATCCCAAGGATGTTTCCTGACCCAGAAGCAATCCTAGAGCTTCCACACATGAGGACAGGGTCCCAGCCTTTTCCTATGCCGCTGGGCTTCCTTTCCGACACAGGCACTCCCAGGATTGTAGCCAGCTCCTGGGCTCCTGATCTAGGAGCATTAGTATAAACTTTTTGTTGTGGTCTGGGAGGGAGGACAGTCCAAAGCCCTGTCTCCCTGGTGGCAGCCTATAGACTATCAACCCAGCTGCTCAGGAGGGAAGGGGTGTGGGACTCCGAGCTGATCTCTCTCCACCCCTCCGGGGGGCTTGTCTCACCCCTCTACCCGCCACCGGCCCAGGCAGTGTGGTAGCACCTGTGCCATGACATCATGGGACCAGATGTCTGCAGCCGACGTGAGGTGTGCTTTGCTCTCCACTTCTGAGGGTCTCAGTAACGTGGGGCCAAACACAGTAGCCAGGTTGTGAAGGGACATTTTGTTGATGGGCTCCTTCTCAGCAACCCTGAAAGGGAGGGGATGGGAGGAACAAGTCATTTCTCAGTAGCCACTTGGAGCTCCAGACTTTCGCCTTAGGTGTAAGAGCCCCTAGAAGGATTCCTGGAAGGTGTTTACTAGACTTCCTCTTCTAAGGGAAGAGACCTCTTGGAAAGGAAGGAACTAAGTCAGGGATCGCATTCCCAGCTTTTTGTCAGTGCCTTCCTCTAACAGGCTCCCAGCTTCAGGGCCGCCCCCTGAACTGACAGTAGACTGCCCGAGCCAGGAGGACCCACTCCAACACCTTTGCCTTAGAGATAATAGTATTACCAGCCCAAGAACTTTTCCAGTAATAACTCATACTCCTCAGAATCCTTTGAGTAATTATCATCTCCACTGTACAAAGAAACCCAAGTGGCTTGCCTAGGTTACACAGCCAGCAAGCGGTCGAGTAGAGATGTGAACCCGGGCAGCCTGCCTCTAGAGCCCCAGCTCTCCACCACTCTGCTTTCCCCAGAAGAGTGCCTGGGCCAGAGGAAGAGTCAGAGTGGGTGGGGCAGGAGCCCCAGCAACAGTTGCTAACCAGACCTGAGGCTCTGTGTTGTGTAGGAACAACCCTAATCCGAGACGGAGCCCGGGCTGTTCCCACTCCTTTCCAGAAGGGTCTGTCTCTCGGGACCCCAGAGTTGCCTCCCTTGGGATCTTCCTCTGCTTCTCTTGTATAACAGGCCAGATGCTCTGGAGATACTTCCTTGAGTGACAGCAGGGGCTGCCGTCTGTGCTGGTATCAGGCAGTCCAGCACTACCCAACATACCAGAGAGGCCCTGGGCCTCCCCCGTCCTAGGAAATGCTTCTGGGGCTGAGACCAGCCCGCCCTGAGCAGGCCTCTCACCTCACTCCCAATACCATCATTCCCACCTCCAGGCCAGTCATGGATGTGCCCGCTGACTGCTTTGGAAGTGGGAGACAAACACTGCCATGTCAGGAGGCAGCTGTGCAGTTGGCCTGGCCCCTAACACAAACACAGGGCCAGGGGCCCACATGTGGGAACAGACTGTGCCTGGTTCCCAGGGTGGAAAACCTAATGAATTTTCCCTTCCCACTCCTCTGTGTGTCCTGCCCACAGTGCTCGCCAAACTATTTGGGAATTGGTTGGGGCTTTGGTCTGGCCAAACCATAGGGAAAAATGTCTCATAATGGGAAAAACAAGACAGCAGCCCCAAGGCATTTCCAGGTCTGGGCTGGCCCTCCTGAGCCCGGCCCAGCCAAACTGGAGCTGGGAGCCTGGGCCCAGGGCGGGGCTGAGCTCCAGGAGGACCTGGCCCACAGCACAGCCCCCTCTCCAGGCTCCCTGGCCCCTGGTGGTGGATTTAAGGGACACCTGGGGACTTCTCCTTCCCACTCATACTCCAGACAAGTTGAGGTCTGCAGCAAAGTTTAAACTTAAACTAGCCTTGAAAGTGTCCTTATCTTTCACTTTTGAGCCCAAGACTTAAGAGCCCTGTTAAAACCACACAAATCCCTGCTGGGCTGGTGACCGCTCCCTATCTGGTTAGTTAGATAAGGCGTGGTCAAGACCAGGGGGTTTCTAACTTTTTTGACCATGACACAAAATAACAAACACGCCTGACATTGTAAAGCTGTACGCAGCTGATGTGACTGAACAGAAGGGGATACGCTTGCACGCTCCCTGCCGGCAGCGCACCCTGACGCTGCCCATTCTCTCCACTGAAAATGTGCTAAGTACACTGAATGACCCACTGACTGCAAAATTCATCTATGGTTTTTGGCTTTAGCCCTGCCTTAAAATTCTTTTTTTTTTTTAAGGGAGGGGTGGAGAAGCAGATGGGGACTTCTCCTGTGTGCCCTGACCAGGAATCAAACCCGGATATCCACACGCCGGGCCAACGCTCTACCGCTGAGCCAACCGGCCGCGGCCTGCCTCTCTATTCTATGGCTAATATTTCAGGTTGTTATTAGGACTCAAATATTTCTCCAAAAAGAATTTGAGTGTAAAAATGCGGAAAGCAAACTCTCGCCCTGCTATGGATGGCCCAGAAGAGGCCAGCACCCACGAGGAGGTGGGGCTCACAGCAGGTGCGTCCTCCCTAGCAGGTGCCTGCCCTGGGCTCCCAGCCCACCCACCACCTCCGCCTGGGCCCCAGTCCATTACCTTTTCAAGTGTTCCAGCAGGAAGAGGAAGGTAATGAGGTTGGGGTCGGGCAGGGAGCGGAGCAGATGCATCATGCAGTTTTCCTTGGCAGCAGGGTCTGACAGGGCTGTGGGGAGAGACGGGGCTAGGGCAGGCCTGGCTCCCAGGCAGACTCCGTGGTCAGGAGGCTGCCGGACCCTAAGGGAGAGCCAGGCTGCCTGGGGGCAGGGACACAGACCCTGCAGGGAAGGGCTGGCTATCTTCACACGGCTAGTAACAGCCAGTTCCTCCAGGAGGCCCCATCCACAGCCAGTAACTCAGCCAGGAGGCAGGCCGGTGGGGAGCAGACACCCTTACTCCCCTCACACACAGGCCCAAAAGGCTAAGTTTATACAAATGCTGACCCTGGCGTGAATTTCCCTGTTAATCATGTCCAATGCCGGAGTGCAGCAGTGAGCAGCCTTCCATGGGGCTCCTTATTTCTCATGGTGGCTGAAGCCCTGATCTGCCCCAGAGGAAGAAGGCAGGAGGGATGCACCCAGGCCTGGATTTTGGCCCGGGGGGGGGGGGGGGTAGAGGCCAGAGTCCTGCTGGCCAGAGCCCTCTGCTGCCTCCCCATGGCACAGCTGAGAGATGACAGTGCTCCCGGAAGGCTCAGCACCAGCCATCTCAACTGCACTCCAGCTAACCAGGTACTTCCTTGGCTCTGGGGTGCTGGCCACTGACCACCTGCTGCAGGGCAGATTTCCTTGGATTCCGAGGTTTCCAAGCAAGGAAGAAGCACAGAAAGTAGCCCAAGGAGGAAGCACAGAAGGTAGCCCGTAGGACAAGAGGGGAGAGAGGCAGGTAAGAGGGGCTCTAGCCTCTGGCTCAGGTGCACTGGGCAGATCAATGAACAAGAGAAGCTGCGCTCTACTCCCCAGGCCAGGAGGCCTGGCTCCGCCCAGCCCCCAGGTCCCCAGAGCCTCACCAATGCCCTCCATGAAGGCAGGGTAAAGTCGGTCTGTGAGGAGGGGCTCGGGCAGCTCTCGGAAGTAGAGCTTGAGGGTGCCAGCAATGGCATTGATGTCCATGTCACTCAGCATCAGCAGGATGTCCTTGTTATCTATAGAGGAGGTACGAGGTCAGAGGCCACACTGGCCTGAGCCACCTCTTTCCTATTCCCCATCCTTCCTTCACCTACCAGGGGTGACCACCCACTCTGTCTCTGGTCTGGTCTTCCCCAGAAAGGCAGGGTACAGGTCATGCCCACAGGTGGTCTGTGACTCAAATCCATGGTGGGGAGGGGGAAGGCATCATCCAGAGTTCTGGAGCCATGCTCAAACCATGTGTCACACACCCTCCTGCCACCTGGAATACCCTCACTGCTAAGCCCTTCTCTGGAAGGCACTGCAGTTTTTACACCTAAAATCATGTTCCAACAAAGCCTCAGCTTCCAGGCTGCACAGAGGAGCCATGCGCCTGCACGTCCCCAGCCCCCACCCCTCACCCCAGGCCTCCAGTACACGTCTGCTTGGCAGCCGCCCAGGGACACCCTTGGGCCCCCTCTCAGCTCCTGCAGAATCAGCACTGCATGGCCAGTTCTGGTTCCCTAACTACTGGTGTGTTGCTCCTGCAGCCTGAACACCCAACATGGGAGAAAGAAAAAAGAAAGGTCAGGCCCGCCGCTGAGGAGTTTGCAGTCAAAACTAGAGACGACAATGCCCCTCCCAGGGGTGCGTGGGGCCCCGGCGATGGCAGAGGGGAGCCTGAGCCAGCCAGCCCAGGCTCAGAGTCTTTCCTCTCCTTGCACCCCCCCAGGAACTTGGGAGCTAGCGAGAAAGCCACAAACTTTTCTGACTCTGGAGTCCGAAAGATCCGAGTTTAAGTTAGACTCAAAACCTACAAGCTCAGTTAAGCCAGGGCAGGTGACTTGACCTCTCTGAGTCTCAGTTTCCTTATCTGTAACAATGGAGAAGAGGTTGGAGGGGCGGGGGATTATGTGACAAAGTGCAGGAAGAGCCCTTGCCACAGGGACTCAGAAATGGTCCACCCTGTGCCACCGGACTGTAGTCCACAGACCAGGGCACCTCTGCCATCAGCTCATCGGGACCTCTCCATGAAGAAGGCCTCCAGGTTCCACTGGGGCCTCCCCCCAGCCCTACGAGCCTGCTAGAGCACCACCTCACCACCACCTCCCGGGCTGGGCCGCCCAGACTCACTGGCATCGAAGACGGCCTTCAGCGCCTGGATGTCCGTGGCCACCCCGGATATCCGGTAGATGCCGACCTCCTCGATGCCCCTCTTCTCCACCTCCTCCACACACTGCCGGACGATGTAGGGCACCTTGGAGCGCTCCCGCCTGGAGGGAGGGGACGTGAGGGAGGACAAAGGCTGGAAGTTTTGGGAGATAAGCCCAAAGACTCTGAGGAAGGAAGGCTCCTTAGAACAGAGGTCTCAGATACAAATGCTATGGAAGACCTCGCCGGGAATCTATATGAGGGAGGGGGTCAGGTCCTGGAGACAAGGGGTGGTGGTGAGCTGGGCATGCATGCTCTTCCCCGAGGGGCAGCTGCTCTCTGGATTCCAGCCAGCCTCTGCCACGTTAAAATGTGGGCTTCCAGTTGTCAAATCTTCCCATTTGTTACAAGAAGCTGATGACCTGGCATTTTCAGATGCACTCTCCTAATGTGTAAGTGCTGGCTCATTTATTTCTCAAGTTGCATGTGAGACAGAATACACCTCTGCGGGACACTTCTGGCCTCCAAATGTGCCATCGTGACTACTGCACTGGAGGATGACTGACTAGGAGCCAGGCGCGGGCAGGGCAGGCCAGGGCAGGGCAGGCTGAAGGCGAGGGCTGGCAGCGACCCTGGGCACTAACAACGGCACCCAGACACGGGAGGCAGCACCTACTTAGTCACCACGCTGATCTTCACACCAAAGACGCCGGTCTGCTTTTTGGAGGGGGTCCTCTTCAGGCTCATATCTCGGCTGGTAAATTTCATGGAGAATTCCACTTTGATCTGGTTGGGGGTGAGGCAGGGCATGAGTGCCTGAGGAGTGCCCCTAAACCTGGGGCCCCCCTCCCCAGGACTGCAAACAAGGCCTGCCTCTAGCGCCCGGGGCTCCCTGAAATGCCAGCAGAGTGAGCGCGGGAAGGATGCAGGTGGAGAAGGACAGGGACTGGGCTAAGGGGACAGGGGCCGGCTAGCAGCCCAAGGACACCAGCTAGAGGCCGGGCTTCCCACCCACTGCGCAGACACGTCTTATCTCTCCAGCTCACCCCGTTCATCTCAATCACATCTGTGTGCCAGTTCTTGGTTTCTACGGTTTGTGGATCCAACTGTGAAGACAGAAAGAAAGGGAATGTGAGTGAGAAAGATATGACAGCTCAGAGACCAAGCCAGAGATCACTCTGTTCTTCAGCCACTGCTCATAAGCTGGCTAACTGGTCAGGAAGGCGGAATGGGGCCCGATATCAACCCTTCAGGGTAGCTTCAGCCCTCAGCCCCTCCTGCCCTGGCTAGTGAGGGACCGGCCCCTACTCGGTGAAGGAGGAGGGCACACTGTTAGGGGCTTTTGCCCATCATATATCACTCATTCCTGACCACCACAGTGGGATGACCACCCATTTCACATATGCAGAAACAGGCTCACAAACAGGAAGCAACCTGGCTGACTACCTGAACGGGAGTCGACAGGAGGGGATGAAGTCGTGCAGTGGGGGTGCAGTGGGAGGCAGTGCAACGTGGAGGTAAAGAGCCCCGTCTCAGGGTCAGACTGCTGGGTCTGCATCCTGGCTCGGCCGCTTGCAGCTGCATGACCTCGGGAAGTTTCAACTTCACTAAAGCCTCATCTGTTGCATCTGTTCACTGCAGTCAGTAACAGAACGAACCTTCCTCGCTGGATTGTTGTGAAGACTCAGTGAGAGTACGGGGGTAAGTGGGTGGCCCCCAAACTGGGCGGGAGCCCCAGGGAGATGGGGATGATAGGAGGCTCAGAGGAATCCCTCATAGAGGACTCCACTTCTCTAACCCAATGGCCTTCAAACTGTTTTTCCTGGTGCACCCACAAAATCTAAAAAACTATGCACCCCCTGGCACATTTTTAAATCAACATATGTGTATTTCCAAATTAATATAAATATTTATAGCTTAAACTAAAACTGTTACCTCATTCTTTTAAATGTGTTCAGTGAAGTCCAAATACCATAGTGATTTGATAGCCACTGATACCCACTTAAAAAAGACACGAACACACTATTCCGGTCTCCCTTGTAGAAACCTTACATTGCTTCTTTTTCTCCTCGAATTTGTTTCTATTCTGTTTCCCCAAAGAAATTTGCTCTAGTTTGTATTTTTTAAAATTTCAAAGTCTTTTATTCATCGCCCTATTCTATTTCATTTCAACAAAAGTATCTGTAATAAATGGAAAGGAAAAATTTCCTTGGACCACAAGGCTCCAAATATTCACAACATATTCTGGATTATAATAGTTATTACAATAATTAGCAGTATGCAATAAAAATATTACCCAACACATTATAAATTGTAATAAGTATTCAGCAGGAAAGTACCATGTTGGTGGAACCCCATCTTTAAATCAGATGGACAGAGCAGTTTTCTGTTTTAGTTCATGGATGTATTCAAGTATTAGTTTTTGCTCGGCTAAAACAGGGTTCAGCATGTCTTGTTCATATTTTTCTTGTTTTATTTTTAAAGATGTAAAAGAATGAAACATCTTGTTCACATAAATAAGTAGATGAGGCTGGAAATAGTTTTATTATAGCATAGCAATGTTAGGGAAATTTCTAACCTCTTTCCTCGTTATTTGTGTTAAATTGCACCTATACCCATTATCAAAATTTATTTATTTTTGTAACAGAGACAGAGAGACAGAGAAGGACAGATAGGAAGGAAGAGAAGCATCAATTCTTCATTGTGGCTCCTTCGTTGTTCACTGATTGCTTTTTCATATGTGCCTTGACTGGGGGAGGGGATGCTACAGCAGTGTGAGTGACCCCTTGCTTAAGCCAGTGACCTCTGGGCTCAAGCCAGCGACCATGAGGCCATGTCTATGATCCCACGCTCAAGCCAGCGATCCAGTGCTCAGGCTGGTGAGGCCGTGCTCAAGCTGGATGAGCCCGCGCTCAAGCCAGCAACCTTGGAGTTTCGAAACTAGGTCCTCTGCGTCTCAGTCTGATGCTCTATCCACTGTGCCACTGCCTGGTCAGGCTCAAAATTTATTTAAAAATCGTCTCTCAGCTGACAATTTCCATCAGTTCTATAGAAAATGAAGAATGGGAAACCATCTGACTCATGAGAGAGTTGTAACCCAATCAGTAAGTAGTCTTTCATTTTTTCAACACCTACACCAACATTTCAAGTGGCCCCTCTGCTGTGCACACAGGAGGTATCCGACCTGCGCTGAGCCCGCCAGTGAGCTGGAGCTCTTCTCAGAGAGCTGATGGCAAAAGGCCCTGCACAGAGTGACTGGTTTTGGACAATAGCACCTATGGGATTTGAGCATCTACAAACTGACACCCCTGAAGCTCACTGCCATGTACCCGTTGGAAAGTCTCTGTACATCCCCAGCGGCCTGTGCACAGTTTGAAGACCACTGTTTTAACAGTGGGAGTCACCAGCCTACTGCTGCCCTGACTCTACTCCAGAAGGCTTGAGGCCAAATATCCTACTGGCTCCCAAAGGAAGCCCCAAGTTTCCTTTCCTAAAGCCTTCCTCCCCCTCTAAACTTTTTTTTTTTGTCCCAAACCCTCACCAGCCCTCATCCCATCCAGGGTGCTGGGTCTTGGACATAGGGCCTGGGTCTGCGCCAGCCCTGTCCTCCTGCAGGGGCCACCTGTGTGGAGGAATAGTATATAAAAAATATACAAATCTGAACTCAATTGAACGTGAACAGTAAGAGTCACAAAAATGGCTGCAGGAATGACTGAGTCATTTACTCAGGGTGGGATGAGACGTCCTGCTACAGGGTCCCCTGAACCCAGGAAGGATGGTCTTCTCACTTGACTGCTAGCCTCGTTAATTATTCTGGAATGTGGTGACCTTTCTTTGTTCCTAGAGGCTATGCACGAAGGGCCCTCGTTTTAACAGCCTATAACCAAAAATTCCCATAATATAGGTAGGGTCTCAGACTGCCCCTGAAGCTCTAGAGAACTCTCCCACGACGGGTGGCCGACTGTGGAGCCCAGGCTGAGGCTTCCCGGTCTGGTGATGTGTTTGTTCCTCCACAGTTTGGTGAGATTTGTACACTCTCATAATTCTCTTTTCCTTAGTGTACTGCTTTAACTAGCTATATTACTCTCAAACCCAGGCTGATGTTTCTCCACCTGGTGATGTTGGGTAACTTACTGTCGTGTTGAATATTTCCTTTATTCTACTTTAGGTTACCTAAGTTCCAACCCCTTTTGATTTTGCCTTGACTATTTATTTATCTAATTTTTTAAAATTTATTTATTTACTTACTCATTTTAGAGAGGGAAGAGTGATAGAGAAAGAAAAAGAGAGAGAGAGAGAGAGAGAGAGAAGGGGAGAGGAGCAGGAAGCATCAACTCTCATATGTGCTTTGCTTCGAACTGGTGACCTCAGTGTTCCAGGTTGATGCTTTATCAACTGCACCACCACAGGTCAGGCCAATGTCTTGATTATTTTTATTATTGTTATTAATCATAATAAAATTTCCCCTAAAATCCATCCTTAAGTAATTACCGCGCCTCCTGCACAGTACAGACTTGGAGTAGGGAGATCGCAACTGCTTTGTCGACAGAGGCAGATGCTAACCTGGGACACACTTTCTGGAGTGACCGCCCCTTTTAATACAGCTCTCTCCGGGCATCAGCATGAACCTAAGGCCGATTTCATGGTGATGGCACTTGGCCAGATTCACCTAATGCCACTCTTCTGCCCTAGCCTCATCTGAACTGGCACCCCTGGCAGTTGCCATCAACAGAGCCAGTGGTCCCTCCATGGGTCCTGGAGTGGCATCTAGACACTACCTGAGTGGGGTTTACTCTTCACTCAACTGTGTGAATCGGGGCAAGTCACTTAACCTCTTAGAACCTCAGTTTCCGTGTGGAGGGTGTCCATGCCTACCTCAGAGGGTTGTTATGCAAAACAGTAACAGCAAATGATGACTTGTGAGCATCTCCTCTAAGTCTGGCAGTATGCCAATCCCTTTATATACAACATCCCAATTAATCATCGTAACCAGCCTCATAGGTTTATGCCTTCATAGCTGCTCCCATTTTATAGATGAGGACATGGAGGCTTAAAGAGAACGAGGAACTTTCCCAGTGCCACACATCTGGAAAGTGAGAGCTGGGGGACGGAATCAAGTCTCCCTGACTCATGTGCTTTGCTAAACCTGCACGATAACGCGTAGAACCCCTTGCCTGACGCCGGCACCTCTTGGCAACAATGACGGCTGCCGTTACTGTTGTTTGTTTAGAAAGGAGACATCAGGGCTCCTGGCGTGTGGTCTGGCACCGTGGGCAGACCCGGCTGCTGGCAGGCCACCTCCAGTACAATCCTTCGTTACTTCCCTTCCCACCACTTCTGTTCTAGCTGCCAAGTAGCAGCCCTACGTTGTCCTGGGAGCATGTGAGACAGGAAAAGCAACTCCTGATGCTAAGGTCCACTGCTAGCCCTGCTTCTTCCAGAAAGCCCTCAGCCCCTGGCACTAAGACCCTGCCCCTCTGCGCCTGCCAGCACCATTTGCAGCTATTTTACACGCATCAGCCTGTCCAAGGCCAGGCCTGGCACTTCCGAGTTTTACTGCGAGTCCCTACCACTGCCATATTCCTGACCCCCTCCCCAAGATGCACCCTGGAACCCACTCAGGGCGGCCTGCTCAGCCCCTCGGCGCCCTCACGATAAGTTCTGTCTCCTGGGAGGCCAGCAGCTGCCAGAAGCCAAGTCTATTTCAGGACGTCATTTAAATACAGAGAAGGGAGGGTGCAGAGTAGAGAGGGACATGGCACGTTTTCCAGAGTAATGATGCTGCCTGAACTGCTGTGGCTATTTATAACCCCTGGGAAATGTGGACTCTGCTATTTCCTGATTAGATTAGTGCTGGGGGCAGAGGAGCCAGCCCCTGGGATGGCAGTGGGTAGGCACACCTGACTGCCCACTCTCCAGCCCCAGATCGGGGCCATCCACTGGTCCTGCGGAGCAGGCACCTGGGGAACGTCAGGTCACCTGAGGGAGGGTGGCAGATGAGCCTGCAAAGGGTCAGGCTGGGAGAGACCCCCAGAGGGCCCCTCCTTCACCCTATAGGAAATACACACACAGTGGGGCTCCCCCAAGTTGGGGCCCAGGCAGGAGACAGAACCAGAACAAAACATTCTAGAGAAAGTGATGAGTGAGTGAGCCATACACAGCCACCACTGGGACTTGGTCAGATCACGTCCACATACTCAGACCTGTCTCTCTCAGAGAGAAGCTGCTGACCTTGGCACTGAGGTGCAAGAGAGAACCACCAGGTCCCCTGAACAAAGTGCTGGGCTCCTGCTGGGAGTCCTGCAGGTGCCTGGGGTGGCTGACCGACTGGACTCCTCGGGCTTCAGTGTCCTCATATTGAGGACAGGAAACACCCCCGTGGCCTTGCAGAGGGCTGAGTATTAGGGGATCAGAGGGCAGGGGAGGATGCTTTGTGCATACCTGAGCATCTTCCAGATGGGGGGGCTCCCCTTCATTTTGGGAATGTCCTCAGGGGTCCCCTAAGCCCCTCCTCCCGGCCTGTTTCTCACCAGTGGGGGGCAGGGGATCCCAGTGCTTCCTCCCTCTGGCTCCAGGGTTGTTCACGCTTCCCCCCAGAGCTTGGGATTTCAGCAGCACCAGAGAGTCTGGGGTCCCTATCCTGCTTCCCTGGGTAGGTGACAGAGCCCACACTCAAACCTGGGTCCTTCTGACAGTGGGTAAGTCTTCCCACTACACCACACGTCTTCAACCATGCAGGGGGCCTGAAAGGCTCCTGGGGATTTCTGCCGCCACCCTTTCCCTGAGATCTCCTCACACAGGCTACTCCAGTTTACAATGAGGAGCCTGCAGTGGCCCCAGTGAGGAGGCAGCAGCGGGTGTAACCAGTGTCAGAGGTGGGCAGCGGGTGTAACTAGTGTCAGAACCACAGTACGGCCCTGGGGCCTGGGAGGCACAGACCCGGAGAGCCGCCAGGGTGTTACTCCGAGGTGTAACGCAGGTGCTCACGGGGTGATGGGGCCCACGAAGACGGTCTTCACGAGGGGCCCCCTCCCAGGCCTCCACTTCCCTCCCCACGGTCCCGCGACGCTAACCCCCTTCCGTTAGAGCCTCGCTGTGTCATTTCCACAGCACAGGCCCGGAGGCCCCAGGGAGCCTGCCTCCCCAGCGCAGCTCCTGGCCCTCTGGCCCTCCCTGGGCCGAGCGCGGCCCGCTCCTTCACGCCAGCACTGCTCTCCCTCAGCTCCCTGAGCCCCGAGTCCGGGGGCTGGCGTCCTGGGCCTGTCCTCAGTGGTGACATGGACTTCCCTTGAAGCCCAGAGTTGTTTTTAGGACTAACAAAAACTAAATGCTTCTAAACAATAAGGGCAGTCGATTCAGCATGCTGAAGTTGTCGCCCTGAGAGGGGCCGGGGTACTGAACGGGAGGCAGAGCTGGCTGGCCGTGTTTCTGGGGAAGCCTGCCAGAAGCTGAGTGTTGGGCCGGGACCCGGCCCTGCGCCAGGTGTCTTGTCCCACTCGGGGTACGTTTCCTGTGGCTCCCAGGCCAGTGGCCACGGTGGCGGTTCTGGGTTGGCTCTCCCCTGCCCTCCTCCAAGTGCATCACATGCTCTGGGCTGGGTCCCCTGGAGACACCATAGCCAGCCTGTCATTGGGACAGACCACAGGCGTGAGAGGCATGGTAGGGCTGGCAACGGGGGGTGGGGGGGATAGGAGCTGCCAGGAGCCTGCCTCTCCTCCCTCCTGGGAGGGTTCCGTGAACGTGGCAGGGTGGGCGGGACAGGGATGCCAGGGCCGATCTCCTGGCTTCCAGCTCAGCAGCGGGCTCAGGGAGACCAGGGTCAGGTTCAGTAAACTCACCCATCTTCCCAGAGACCTGCTTTCCCCCCAAGGCCAAGCAAGCTCTGCCCTCCAGCCCTCACCCCGCAGGGTCCAGCACCCACTCCTAGGCCAGCCACATGACAGGCTCGTGCAAGGCACTGGGGTGAGGCCACTTTGCCTCAGCTTGCCTCCCCTCAATCCCCTCCACAGAACTTTCAAGTTCCCAGAGGCCCACATATGGAAAGGGTTTAGCAACTCTGAATGAGGCTTTTATTGCAGCCAGGTTGGCCTCACAGCACCCACGGTGACCTGCCTTCCCCAGCACTTTGCATTCCAGCGGTTTGGACTGCCCTGTGCCTGCCACACTTCTAGACCTTGGGCCGGGCATAGCGGCAGACAGAACTCAAACCTGGGCTGCTGTGGGAGACCCCAAGGCTGGGCGCAATTCTCCTTGAGCACTGGGGCCCTGTCTTTTCAGAGCTGGTCCCCCCGCGGCCTTCCCTGCTGCACACAGCCTGGAGACTTCGCCCCAGAACCAGGCCTGTGACTAGCGGCCAGGAAGCTGCCCCACCCCGGCTCAGGGACATGTTGGGAGCACTAGGGTAACAAGGACGGGCCACTCAGGAAAAGGAACTGGTCAGGGTCAAAACAGCTCAGAGGCAGCCTTCCGCAGCCCTGTCTCCAACTGGGAGCTACTTTAGAGGTCAAAGTCCGAGGCGAGAGGCTGAGGTGCTGACTGGGAAGTCTCATACTAGCTGCCACGGCCAGGCCAAGGCAAGGGCCTTCTGGACCACCGTAGGCTCCGTGGCCTCCCTCTGAACTTGGAGTAGTTTGGTAAAAATGATGAAAGCCCTTCTCTGAAGCTGACTTCATCCTCCCTCTCCCAGCCAGGAAGGCTGTCTGGGCCCAGAGCCTGTCAGTAAGAACGAGAGCCACCAGCGATGCTACCACCTGTGTCCGCTGAAGGGCCTCCCAGTGGCTGTTCCCCGAGCCCTGCACGCCACGAGCCTCATGCTCACTAGAGACCATCAAAAGTAACTGCCCATTTCTGTGTACAGATGCTGGCTGGGTGCCACACACAAGGCTGCTGGGCAGGACCCCTGCATCCAGGAGCACCCCAGCAGGGCACACAGCTCTGACCCCAGCAGGCTGGCAACATGGCCACCCAGACAACTGGGCAACTGAGAAACAGCCACAGGCCCCCGGTCGGCTTTTGGCCTCCTCCTTGGCTGGATGGCATAATGGCTAAGATTTGGGCTGCCTGGGTTTGAGCACTGGGTCCTGTACTAAGCCACTCAAATGACCTCATCTCTGTCACTTTCTGAGCCTCAGTTTCCCCATATGTAAAATGAGTGGCTAATAATAATAGCACCTCACAGGCAGCATGGCTAAGAACGATGCCTAGTACTCAGCCTGTGTTCAAAGCATGCCAGCATCACTAAAACCGGGCTCAAACTCTATGGGCTTCCCCCTGTACTTACGTAGATTAAAAACCAAACCCTTCATTGTGGCCTGCGAGGCCCTACACAACGTGGCCACTGCGAACTCCATCCGAGGTAAGCCACACTCTCCAAGCAGCCTCTGTCCACCTCTGAACGCACCATGGCCACCCTGGTGGCAGGGTTTGTGCCTTGCCAGTTACTCTGCTAGAAATGCACTGTCCCTGGATCCTTCGAGAATCCCTGTCATTTAAATCTTAGTTCTAAAGTATCTCTCTAAGCAAGGCCTCTCCCTCCCCATTACTCTCTAATCCAGGGGTAGTCAACCTTTTTATACCTACCGCCCACTTTTGTATCTCTGTTAGTAGTAAAATTTTCTAACCACCCACCAGTTCCACAGTAATGGTGATTTATAAAGTAGGGAAGTAACTTTACTGTATAAAATGTATAAAGCAAAGTTACAGCAAGTTAAAGCATATAATAATAATTACTTACCAAGTACTTTATGTCGGATTTTCGCTAAGTTTGGCAGAATAAATCTTTATAAAACAACTTACTATATAGTTAAATCTATCCTTTTATTTATACTTTGGTTGCTCCGCTACCACCCACCATGAAAGCTGGAACGCCCACTAGTGGGTGGTAGGGAGCAGGTTGACTACCACTGCTCTAATCCATTAATTTTCTTTACAGCACTTGTACCACCTGAAATAATCTTATTTATTGCCTGACTTCCTCTATAGGCAGAAAGTCCCCTGAGAGCAAGGCCTCTCCACCCAGGCCACCTGTGGAGCGGCCAGCACACTAAAGGTGCCCCCCCATCCATACTCAGGGACTAAGTGCATTAACTAACTGTGATGTGGGGAACAGAGAACACGACGCCTTTCCACCGGGGCTCCTTCAGGACATGGGTAGGGAAGGCCTACATTCCTGCTTGCCTCTCTTCTCCCAAGTCAGTGAGTGGCTGGCCTTGGCCCAAGAGCAGCCCTGTGACCTCTCCCGCCCAGACTTTCCCAGTGTGTTGAGTTTTAAGTCTTAGGAATAGGAATCTTGAGACATAGCCAAAATCATCATGTGAATTGAATCTAGGAGATCATCCTGCACAGCTCCTTCATTATACTGATGCCAGAGACCCAGAGAAGTGAAGAGATTTGCCCAGGGTCACACATCAGGTTAGAACAGTAGACTCCAGAGTAGAAAAATGAGGCCTCCCAACCCCCACCAGCCTGGTGCCCTTCCTTCTCCGGCTTCTTATATCACACAAGCCTGAGGGGTGAGAGTTCTCCCAGGAGGAGGCCTTGCCTTCAGGCATCTGCCGGGGAGCTCCCACAGCTGCTTCCCACCTCCCCAGGGCACCGGGACCCAGACCCAGGACTGACTGGCCTTGTCCTGGGGCCTGGGCAGGGTGGTTCAGGGGTGGGGGATATGTGTTCCTTCAGGGTGCTGGGAGCTGTCAGAACACGGACCCTCTCCCTGCACTCAGCATGATCTGACAGGGAAAAGAAGCCCATATGGCACCAGCTGATCAGCTCCTGACACTGTGGGCAGCCGGCAGGGCCACTCAGCAGAGGGCCGGGCCTTTCTAGAGGGCTTACCAGTGCCAGGCAACTCCCCCAAACTGTAGAAGTTTCTGGGCTCTTTCCAAAGTGTCTGCCCTCCCGCGGCCGCACTGCCTCTGGCTCCTCCTGCAGCACTGGGCGCGGGCAGCTCTGGCCTTTCAGGGACCGCCCGGGTTACCAGGTCCAGCTCCCCTGGCCCAGGGCCATCCAAGAGCTGGGGCACCAAGCCCAGCACAGCCAACTGGCCAAGCCACCTGTGGATCACAGACATGCCGGGGAGGACCAGTGCCTTTCTAACCTCCCCAGGTGCGAAGAAACAGCACCTTGCCAAGTCCACTTAGAGTGAGCAAGGGGTTCCCCACCTTGGGGTCTGTGACCCTCTCTAAAATATCACACAATTTGTGTGTCTTTGTGTCTAGGTGGCTCTGTGTCTGGGTGGGGACTCCATAACCTTCATCAGAGTCTGAGTCAAGGACTCCTGCTCTCTGCAATCACACAGGCCTCTAGGGAGCCCGCTGAGTGGAGAAGTGGGAGCACAGCGGTCTGGAGGCCATTCACGTGACCCCAGGAGTAAGGTGCTCTCTCTAGGGAGCCCGCTGAGCGGAGAAGTGGGAGCACAGCGGTCTGGAGGCCATTCACGTGACCCCAGGAGTACGGTGCTCTCTCTAGGGAGCCCGCTGAGTGTAGAAGTGGGAGCACAGTGGTCTGGAGGCCATTCACGTGACCCCAGGAGTAAGGTGCTCTCTCTAGGGAGCCCGCTGAGTGTAGAAGTGGGAGCACAGTGGTCTGGAGGCCGTTCACGTGACCCCAGGAGTAAGGTGCTCTCTCTAGGGAGCCCGCTGAGCATAGAAGTGGGAGCACAGTGGTCTGGAGGCCATTCACGTGACCCCAGGAGTACGGTGCTCTCTCTAGGGAGCCCGCTGAGCGGAGGAGTGGGAGCATAGCGGTCTGGAGGCCATTCACGTGACCCCAGGAGTAAGGTGCTCTCTCTAGGGAGTGAGAAGTGCTGTGAGAGCACAGTGACTGCAGGGATGTAAGGCGGTTACTCCCCTCCCCTCCAACCCTCTGGCTGGCCTGGTCACAATCCTGGCCACAATCCCGGCCCACACAGAGGCCCCAGGGGAGGCACCACAGTCCCTCTCCTACTGCTAAGGGACCGCTGCAGAGGTGTGGGTGGGCATGCGCATGGTGAAGACATGGGACACAGATCCCTTTCCTTGATCAAACAAGGTGGAGAGGGGTGGGGCAGGGGGTAGGGGCCAGGGCAGAGCAGCAGGCAGCCAGGGCAGGACAGATGAATGGTACATAAGGTTTCAAGATCTTTCTTGATGCCCAGAGCCAGATCAGGAAATAAAGTAAAAGAGCTCAAGATATATCTATACCCTATACTGTAGCACCCTTGTACCCTCAATACCAGCGAGTGGCTGAAGGAGCCTTGGGTGTATGGTTTGCATAACTGGCATGACCGGTTAGGAAGAACTGTCTGTTTAAATCAGACTCTGGGAGGGACTGGGAGCTGTCCTGTGGCGGCAATCAAGAAGGCAAAGAAAGGGACCCTTTTGAGCCCTAAGGTTTCCCAGACAAGTGGCCCAAAGGTGCCTCTTCCTCCTGTATTTCCTCGGGTAACATCTCTGACCCTCCCTAGAAGCAAACCCCATCACAGAGAGGAAAACTAACTAGGGGTCAGCAGCAAACCCTCAATTTACCTTGCTGGCCTCCAGCTTCTGGAGAGAAGCAGCTCCTTGGAGGCAGAGAATTCACAGACCCACATGGTAACTCCTCAAAGCAAAGACAAGATCAGCAGGAACCAACCTCAACTCCCCCACTCCCCTGGACGCTGCCAGTTCGGCTTGCCTCCCCACTCCAGCTGGTACCTGGCCTGGCTTCAGAGGGTGGCACACCCTGCCCTGGCTATAGGGCGACAGTGGGGTCTAGATTCCCCCCACCCCAGCCCCCAGGCCATACTGCTGGCCCAGCCTCACTGCGGCCCTCCGAGGCCTCTATGGCTCCCACAAGCGACCCCATTAAAACCTTTGGACACTTCAGGGGGTGAGGTCTGGGGTTCCTCTTTCAGCCCGTCTCCCTCCAAAGTGCAACCCAAGGATCTGAAAGTAGGCAGGACGGAAGAAAGGACACTGAGCCTGGTCTCCTTGAGTGTGATTTGGAGCAAATTAAAAAATAAAAAAAGAAAGAAAAAGGAAAGTAGAAATGTGAGGTTAAAACGCCAAGAGGACTGGCAGAACCCACAAACGCAAACGCCACGTGTCTCTGCTAAACGCTTGCACAACACACCAAGTGCCAAGAAAGAGGCAGGAACGAGGCTTCAGCCTCACAACGCTTCTCGGGGATAAGAATAACGCCAAACACAGCCTCCTGGGACCCAAAGGAGAGCCTGTGAGTGGTCCCTGCTTCCCCTCTTCTAGCAACGGCAGACTCCCTGGGCCAGAGGCCCTACAGGTTCATACTGGAACTGTTCCGCTCAGACCAATTCCTCAGCGCCAGCACAGTGTCCCCAGATGAGTCACACACACACACTCCTCCAGCCTTTAATGAATCTTTAGTTAGATGGGAGCAGGAGGACCACAGGTGTCTCAGGCATCCACAGTATCAAATCCTTAGGGCAAAGTTAATAGGCAACCCCTCCTGCCAGGCTGGGCGGTACTTGGCCCCCTTCCTCTACCCTACCTAAGCTGCTACCTGATCTAAGCCCCCTTTCTTGGCAGGGAGCCTGCCACACTGCAAAAAAAATAGGTTAACGCAGCTGGCGAAAGAAGGGAAGTGGGCAGTGGGCCTGGCTCCACAAGAAAGCCTGCTCACCCACCAGCCCGGGCACAGCAAGGCGGGCACAGCAGGGTGAATGAATGGCCCTCTGTCACCCATGTTGCAGACCCTGTGACCATGACATCCACATACTCTGTCACACAGCAGGGGCTAGGAGACAGAATCGCCCGCCACACAGAGCGTTCCGGGGCCAGAGCCACCCTGCCGTTGCACTGACGCCAACCAGCTCAGCAGCCCAGCAGCCCAGCAGCCCAGCGCCGGGCTGGCCCGTCACTCTTGCCCGGAGAGCACCAGGAGACACAGAGCCATTAGATACCCCCAGAGGCAAAGCCCACTGAAGAATTCCTGAAATGGCTTCTTGGCTTTGTCAGTCACAAATACACACGGAAAGAAAAAAAAAAAAAAAAGTCTAGAAAGATCTGGGATTTTAGGGTTTAAAAGTTGTCTCCTACCTGCTAGGCACCTTCCCAAAGGTGCAGGTAAATCAGAAGGGCTCTGTTTGGCTGGCACTGGGCCAGACCTGCTGGGTCAGTTTCTTGCCAACCTTGAGGTTTGGGATTGGACAAGGAGCTTTGCGCTGGTGTCTGCTGGCCTCAGCAGGGTTCGGGGAGAGAGGGTGCAGGGGGAAATGGCTCCATGCTGCCGGGCACAGAAGCTGCCTCAGCACACAGGGGCTCTGGTAGCAGCTGAGGCCAGCAGGGCTCTGCTAGCTGGTCCCCAGAGAAGCTGAAGGTGACACAGTGGCCAAGGTAAGACAGCTCAAATTGCTGCCCTGCCCAGCACTTTCCAGGACTGATGTCACCTCTGGGAGGTCAAGTGTGCCCCACTGGCAGAGGGTAAAACTACACCAGGAGCCAACAGGCCCAAGATCACTTCCTCTTGGCAGGTGCCAGGAGTCTCTATGTTGGCTGACAGTGAGAACTTGCGCAAAGGGCCCCTTCTGAACGATAGGAGAGCTTGCAAATCCCCCCGGCCACACAGACTACCCGAAGCCTCCCTTATCACTACCTGGGAGGGCATGGCTCTAGCCACCAGGACAGGTGGCCTGTGACACTTTGCTCAGATGGTTAATTAGGTCCACAGTCATCAAGCACTTGCTGTATGCTAGGCACTGGGTCTTGTTCCTCGCTGGATGCCCGATGCCAGGGCCTAACGCCAGCTTGGAGGCAGCCTGCCCAGCTGCAGGACAGTCAGCTTCTATCTCAGATTTTAGTCCCCACCCAGGTCTGGGGTTACAAGCAGGATGGGCAGTCTTCCCTGGCACAGCTTGGTCTGAGCTGCCCATTGGGTCAGGAAACCCCTGGCCCACTGACTGAGTTGCCCAGTGCCTAGCTGGCCCTGGGCCAGCAGTCTGCTGAGTGGTTCCTGAAGAGGCAGCCTGCAGACCCCAGACTCAGCAGCACCTCTGCCTCCCCCCCACACTCCCCTTCCTCCCTGGTGGGGAATGATGCCACAATCCCAAACAAAGAAACCTCACATGGCTGAGGGGGCTGAGGTGCCACCACTGGTGCCCCTCAGCAAAGGGGCAGCCAGCAATGCCCACTGGCTATAGGGGGTGGGGTCCTAGCTGAATAGCACGGGGCGGGGGGAGCACTGATGCCCGGGAGCCCCTTGCCCAGTCTGTTCATATCCCTGCCGGGACAGACTCAGACAGGGGCCAGGCAATCCTCTGCCACAGGAGACAACCCCTCTCTTCTTGAGACAGGGACAGATGTAGAGAAAGCAGCCAGGGTCAGCGGTGGGGGTAGCAACCAACATTAATCATCAAATTAAGACCACAGTAGAGCAGATCTAAATGCAGACCCCAGTTCTGTCCCAGGCCTCCCCAATCAGGCCAGAGCGGGAATGGAGCTCCATAAAGAGGGGGCAGAGCAGCCCCAGCAGCCTCTGGCCCCCTCTCAGTGCCTCTAGTTCACCCCCTCTGGTCCCCTCTCAGTGCCTCTAGTTCACCCCCTCGGGTCCCCTCCAGGCCCCCACCAGCACCTTTTGGCGGAGCAGCTTGCTTCGCACACGGCCCCAGAGCCGGGCTCCCGTGTTGGGGGGCCGCTTGTTCCCTGGCTCCTCCAGTTGCTCCAGGCAGCAGCGCTCCAGCGGCTCGCACACTGCCTTCAGGCTACAGTCAGGCTGAGGCAGGATGTCGGTCATGCCGGCAGCCGGGTGGCCCCGACAGCTCTGGCAGACACGGCAGCGGCAGGGGCACCAGACCTCGGCTGGAGACAGCGGTAGAGAGGGAGCGTACGGAGCGCAAAGCTCCCGCGGGCGAGCACAGTTACTGGAGTCGGTCTGGGAAGCGCATCGTGCGAGCCTCCGCTTTCTCCTCCCCTCTGCGTCCCTCCTCCCCGGGACTGCCGCTGGAAGAACTCCGCACCCGGGCTGTCTCCTTGCCTCTTGGTCCCGCAGCCCAAGTGCAGGCGCCACGGACCCACAGACCCACTGACGGCCGCAGCAGCGCAGGGGGAGGTCCCCGCCTCCACCGAAGGAAGTGACTCATAGGCACTGGAGGCTGCCCCTCCAAAAAACCCAACCTCTGGGTTTTAACTCCTGGCAGGCTGGGGCTCCTCCTCACCGACCCTGCCTTTCTCCCTCCAGCCCCCACTAAATAAAGTTTGACAAGCGGCTAAACACAATCCAGTCCTTTCCTCCTCTAGATCCTTGGTTAACCCCTTCACCACCGGACTGCTCCCTGAAGCCAGGGGTGAGGGATGCTTGGGGGAAGCCAGAAGAAGTGACCAGGGGCCAGGGCTCAGGGGCAGGAGGTGTCTGGCCATCAACAGCTGTCCTTGTCCTGGAAAAGGATCCACACTGTTCTGGAGTTCTGCATCCTTACCCCCAGCTCCTGCCTCAAGGCCCCTTGCTCCTCACCAACTTGGTGACAGGGCCAGACAAGCATGTACCAGCAATCATACCTCCACAGAGAATATAAAGAACAAGGAAGATCCCTCCTAGCAGGGCAGCCACCTAGGCTTTAGGGGCCCCAGAAGGAATCAGTTACTATGGGCCCTCTTCTGGGATACAAGCAAAAGCCAAAGATGACATTGGTTACTGGTGCCCAGCAAGAGGAGCTCCTCACATGGCCACGTTAAAGCATGGCCCTGTGTACCTTGCTAGAAAAGCCCCAAAAAGGTTTACGTTCCCAGGTACAGAGGATGCCCACTGGCAAAGGGGCAATCAGCTACTTTGTCTGTGCTGGGTGCCTTGGGAGCTAGAGATGTTCAAACTTGCCTTTGACTATCAAGTTGGTGAATGTTTTAAACAAAGAATGAGAAGAGAATCATCGTTTTTGCAAGGTGACAATACAGATTAGAGCATTGAAAAAACTTCCAATACAAGTTTTGGAAAAAAGAAAAAGGCCTGAACCCCAAAAGATTAAGGTACACAAACCCAGAGGCGTCCGGGATGTCACACCATGCACAGCGAGGCACAGGGTAGAAAGGAAACCAACATTTTCATAGGGTCAACCATGGTCCCATGCAAAGGGCTTTCAAGTATCTAGTTACATTTAAGTCTCACAACTTCTATGATGTGGTGTTATCATCCCAAGTATAGAATTGATAAGACTGGGGTTCAGGGAGGTAGAGTTCTGCCCCGAGGTTATGCTCACAACGCTGGGACTCACTAAAGTGTGGCTGGATCTTTGGGTTCAGGAAAAGCTGAGCCAGGACATTTCTTGGCTGACTGCAGGGCCGGTGAGTTAGGGCACAAAACCAGCCCTTGGCCTCTGTAATGCTGCTGGGTCTCAACCCGCATACAGGTCTTGGGGTTTGACATCAGAGCCCTCAGTGCTGCTTTCTGAGACAGGGGTAGCTTCCCCGCAGATAGCCAAGACCTGATGATAATAAGACCTACCCTTTACTGAGTTTTTTTCTTTTTCTTTAGCTTGGGTTTTTTTTTTTCTTTGAGAGAGAGAGACAGGAAGGGAGAGAGATAAGAAACATCAATTCGTACTTGCGCCACTTTAGTTGTTCACTGATTGCTTCTGGTCTGTGCCTTGATGGGTGGGCTCCAGCTGAGCCAGTGACCCTTGCTCAAGCCAGCAACCTTGGGGTTTTGAACCTGGGACCTCAGCATCCCAGGTCAATGCTCTATCCACTGTGCCACCACCTGTCAGGCAACTGAGGGTTTACTATGCAATGGACATCACACTAAACCTACATATGGATTTGCTCCCCCAACCTTATTAAGTACTAGCATTCCCATTTCCCACTTGAGGAAAATAAGGATGAGAAGTTGAGCAACGTGCTCAAAGCCAGGTGGGGCCATGAACAGAGGTCCTGCTGACTGCAAAGTTTATGCCCTCATCCTTGTGATACCTGGTGTGGCAGGATCTGGTCCTGCACTGCCTTCTGCTTGGCTGGTGGGGGTGGGGCCCTGGGGCCCTGCTGGACTTCAGGTGTCCCTGCCTGGTGCCCAGGCCAGGCCCATCTCCTCAAGGGCTCCACACAGCATACCCCCTTCTGCACAGTGTAGACAGGTGGGGCTGCCAAGGATATACAGAGCCTCCTCATACCTCAGCTAGAGTTGCCTAAAGCCACTGCAGCTAAACGGGCTGAGCCACACAGCCTTTGCAGCACCCCCAGGGTGAGGGGGCAAGACCCACAGAGGCAGTGACACACCTCCGCTCCCCTGCCCAGCTGAGGCCTGAGCCACCCTTCCTGAACCGTCCCTTACATGCCTCTCCCAGGCCACCTGTGTGCTACCCCTGAACATAGCATTTCCCTAGTCCCCTGAGGGACCAGACAGCTTCTCCACCCCAGCCACCACAAAGCCCACTCCCTCCAGAAAGGTGGCACTCCTTCCCACAGTCCTCACTTCATCATCCTGGTCACTCCATTCAAGAGGCCTTGACTGTGAGCCTCACCCTGGGGCAGGGGCTCAGGAACCACAGAGATGGATCCAAAGCCTGCACTTGACAAAGTTGACAGCCCAAGAGAGGAGAGGAGACACGGGCACAAACACCTCTCAACAGGAGGCGGAAAGGCGCTCATCCATTTGGTACCTATGAATTGTGCACCTACCCTGTCATACTTAGATGGACAAAGCACTGTTTTTGCCCTCAAGAAACCCAGTCTAATGCTGTAAGAACAGCACAGATAAAGTGCCATGAAAGTCTAGAGACAAGAGAGAAACTTTCTAGCCAGAGGGAATTGGGGAAGGCTTCCTGGAGGAGGGGTTGGCATGGCCCAAATAGCTGTGGAAAAAGGCCACCCAGCTTGACTTTGCATCGTGAAACTACTGGTTGTATAACTGGCTGGTGAGGTGCCATTATAATTACTGACCACATTCACCTGCTGCAGACACGTGGCCAGTGCTTGGTACCATTGGCCGGTTAACTTCAGAGCTGGCCCCTTGCTGGCCTTCTAAGGCCTCTTCCCTCTAACTGGGTCATATTTCCCAGGATGCAGTTTGGGGGACTGCTGTACAAGGTGTGCCTGCCCCCCATCTGCAGGTGTGTGGGAGAAGGGGGACAGAATAGATCCTGTTCCCAAAGCTCTACGCTTTTCTGTCTTAGGAACCCAGGCTCAACACTTGTCTGGGTAAAGTCAGTTCTGATTGGATGAAAGATGGCCAACTAGTCTCCATGGTGACATAAGCGCCTGAGCAGATGGGTAGCTGTTAGGAGGCCGTTCCCTTGAGCTGCTCATCTTTCTCTTTCTCCCTGGGGGCTGGGGGCTTTCTCTGATGACAGCACAAATTCACCTTCTCTTCCCCAAGCCTGACTCAGTCCTCCCTGGAGTCAATGGTCTAAGAGCAGAGGCTACAGGGGGGTTTGGATAATACAAATGTTCCCAGCAAATTCCTCAAAAGCAGCCACCTGAGTTCTGGTCCCTTTAGCCTACCATCTTTGCCAGATGGGCTTGGCTCAGGCTGTCCTCACCACCCAGGAAGTGACCACGTCCCCTCCCGCTCCGTCCACCCCTTCCGTCCAGCCACAACGGCAGGACCCGCCTCTGAGGACATGCACGGGGCCCCTGACTGGATAAACAGAGCCTGGGCGGTAAGGCCCACACAAACAGATGTCACTGCCTTTGGAATTAAAAACATTCCTAGTAGACTGTCCGGTCCTCTCCCATACTCTCCCCAGGCTCTCTGCCAGAAGAATGAGAGGGGCTGTACCTATGGAAATGCAGGGCAGGACCCTGGGTTATACCCAGGGAGCGGTGTATACCTGGGGTGGCCAGAACCAGCCACCTGGCACAGTTGTGACCGAGGTAAAATCAGGCTAAAGTGATCAGCAGAGGCATCGTGGAAGAAAAAAAGGTCAACAGGGAATATGCACAGCCTGAGATGTGTGGGCGGGAGAGGGAGAGATTGCCACCGGTGCTGCCTTGGTGACAGCTGGGGGTGGGGACAGTTTCCAGGCAAATCCTCTAGCCTGTGAACACAGAAGAAAGGCTCTTTCTCAGAACTTTGGGGTGTTGCTGCCACTTCCCTGGAGTGACCTCTTTTCCCCACTGGAACGACTTTCATCTCCTTTCAGGTCCAGACTAGAACCCCGATTCTCTGTCCCTGTCCTCAATCAAATGACACTGAGCCGGGATAAGGGGTTTCTGAGCAGCCCGCTAGGCCAAGGCTATAGGCACCCCAATGAGGACAGCTTGGAGTACGGGGGGGAAGGGAGGACCCCAACAGGCTACCCCGAGAGCCCGGGTGCTGGAGCTGGGAGCCAAGGAGCCTGGGACTGTGCTGCGGATGAGGGCTGGAGGCACGTGGTGGGGGTCTGCCAAGGATGTTTCTTCTCGGTCCCTGAGACCAGCATGGAGCAGGCCCCGAGGGAGCAGGGCTGGAGGCACGTGGTGGGGGTCTGCCAAGGATGTTTCTTCTCATACCCTGAGACCAGCATGGAGCAGGCCCCGAGGGAGCAGGGCTGGGAGGCACGTGGTGGGGGTCTGCCAAGGATGTTTCTTCTCGGTCCCTGAGACCAGCATGGAGCAAGCCCTGAGGGAGCAGGGCTGGGAGGCACGTGGTGGGGGTCTGCCAAGGATGTTTCTTCTCGGTCCCTGAGACCAGCATGGAGCAGGCCCTGAGGGAGCAGGGCTGGGAGGCAGGGTGGCCGTGGTGAGCAAAGTGGGGTCTGAGGCTGTGAGTGTGGCAGACAGCGAGCCCACAGTGGTTCCTGCCCAAAGACAGGCTACATTTTTACTCATCTGTTCATTCATTTGTCCATCACTGAATAGATGCCCACCATTGCCAGGTAGAGAGGACCTTGAACAGCTTCCGGTCTAACTCAGCCAAAACGAGCTCTGGCCACCCCACCACGGATCCACCCCTCCAAGGAGGTAACTGTCAGCGACCGGCTCTCTCAGGCAGCCCAGGCCATAGCTCCCCAGGGTCTGGGCCCTCCCTGCTAAACAGCTGTGTATGGGGATATAGTTCTCTCAAGTCTGAAACCTCAACTCTGTAGCTAAGTGGCTATTGGTGGCTTTCGCTAGATGCCCAGGGTGGGGGTGTGGAGAAGGTTCCAGGATGGACTCCAGGTTTAAGGTACGCATGGTATTAGGACAGGAGGCAGCTAAGATGAAAAGTGATAGTAGTTCCTCCCCAGTCCAGACCCAGCCTGTCAAGGTGTGCTGCAACCCTACCATCTCCCCAAAGACCTGCGCCGGTTCCTGACACAACGCAGAGCACACCTTGTCCCCAAGTGGCCTCCGCTCTGCTTGCCCCACCCCCAGCTGGTGTTGAGGGTACTTGGAGGCTCTGACCTGAGGAGACTGAAATAGCCCCAGAGCGCCTACACTGCAGAACTGTCTTGATGGTGTGTCCCTAGCAACCCCTAGTGATTCTCACGGTATACTGGTCATGGAAAAGAATGGAAAATCCACTTGAGCCTTTGGGAACAGCCTACTTATCTAAAACAAACCCACCCAGGGACAGAGTGGGCAGGGCACACCCACCACATGTCCATTCATCCCTTCCCCACACATCTCATGTACACAACCCCTGGCCAAACCAATGTCCAGACGCCTCGGGCTGCTAGCCTGCTGCTCCTCACAGGGAGCACTTGGTGTGGCTGGAGTCTCCCAGCACAGCCAGCGGACAGAGCACCTGGGGCCTCTATAGGCCGTGTGCTGAAAGACACAGGCTCAGGCAGGAGGATTTGGAAGATCAGGGTCCACTGAGCCTCTGTGCTCTTTTCTCTTTATTATTAAGTAACTGTTTTCCATTCAACTGTAAGCTGTAAGTGAACAGAAGAAAGCTCCTGGCAGCCAGGGCACCTGGGCACAAGTCCTGCCTGGTCACTGCGGGCTCGGCCGCCACTTTTCTCTCTGGGTTCAGTTTCCACACCTGTCAAAACAGGCGCTTACACCAGACACCTAGTCGTCAATTTTTTTTAAAGCAAAGGACACACCCCATCTTTCTTTCCAAGTGAAATCCTATGCCAGTGTCTCCCTGTCTCCCAATCAGATAAAAGCAGAAGCCGCTGGCTGAAGTGGGGATATGGAACCCTATCTGCTCACACCTCCTCTGGCCACCTCTCGCCCACCCTGTGGGTGCTCCGGGTCCAATAACCCCCAAGCTCTGCAGGCAGAATCGGAAGCCCTTGATCCTCCTTTCAAGGGGGTGGGCTCTGACTGTTTCCGATGAACAGTTCTCCTGAGAGCTGCTGTTTCTCTTGACCCTTGCTCTCCTTTGGGGGGTGGGGAGGATTAGGTGTGGAGATGGGGAAGCTTAGGGGCTTTTTAAAAGAAACTTCCAGTCAGAGTCCTGGGTGAGACTCATGTCTTCTCTCTGCTGCTCTCTCTCTGCTTTGGGAAAACTCTGGGCCTCGGCCTTGCTGGTGAGAGTTGCCCTCGGTGGCCTTATAACAGGATAACACTTATCAAGTCAGCCAGGCTGGTGTTTTCTGGGTCACCTTGGCCTCAAAGCCAGAGCAGCTCAGCTCTTCCCTCCAAGGGTATGATCAGGTTGCATGTGTCCCAGCCCATGGGGAGTCAGACCCTCACCAAGTGCCACCACGGCCCGCGCCCCTCAGTGCTACAGCACAGGCTGGGCCAGCAGTGAGGGGCCGTGGCTGGCTCCGCAGCCCCACAGTGAGGAGCTGGCAGAGCCCAGCTAAGCTGCCCCACTGGCACTCACTCACGTCCAGCCTTAGCCCTCACTCAGGGAGGTCCCTGACAATCCTTCCACTAAGTCTTTTTCTCAACGGTTAAAAAAAAAAAAGTCACATGTGGGACATCCTTACAGACCAGGTTTTTGTCATTTCTAGGAGGATGGAGGTGCAGCTGCCTTTCGCAGGGAGCTTAGCCAGATTGACAGCGTGCTGTATGCCAGGCATTGTCACCCGTGTGGACTCATTTAATACACAGGCTCGAGGAAGAACTTGGACAGCTCACCTCAGGTCACCACGCTATTAAGCGGTGGAGCTGGGATCCAACCGGGATCTCCTGCCGAACTGAGGAGCCCCAACTCCCAGAGCTGAAAAGACAGCACCCCTCTGAGGGTTTGCCGAGAGGCTGCATGTTCTCAGGGCCTGGATGAATCATTTCCCAAGGTCCTCTGCCTGTCACTCAACCCTCAGAGGTGAGCAGGTAGGGGGCACCAAGCCTGCCTGCCACGGTGGCATTCCCAAACGGGGCAGGAGGGAGACAAGGAGCCCTGAGCCTCCATCTGCTTCTCCCAATGCTTCCTGTCGCTAGAGCTCACTGGGCAGCTCCAGGCTCCCCAAATCAAGAACACCTGGGAGAGGAGACCGCTGAGCAGGCGCGAGGAGAGGTCGTACCAGTTTGGGAATGTAGCGGGGCTCTCTCGAGGGACCCTGCCCCTGGCTTTCCCAGATCCTGCTGCCTGCATCCAAGTATAAGAGAGGCATCCAGACCTGCCTTGAAGAGTGACAGCAGGTGGGGCACTGGAAAACAAATAGTCTGAAACAGCTGAGGTGGGCAGTGCCAGGGCAGGACAATAGCTCCAGTCACCAGGGCCCCTGGGAGGAGGTAGTGTCTGAGACAGGGAGGGAAATAGTCCTGGTGACCAAGCTTGCCCTTCCCCCATGGGCCTCTGGGCTGGCACAGTGGTGATGATGGCAGCCATGTGGGTCTGCTCTGAGAGCAGCAGGGATACAAAACACTAAAGCTAGAGGCAGACGCTTCCCCTGGCTGTGCACATCTGGCCCAGGCTGGGGGAGGGCAAGGGTCAATCTTCCAGGAAAGAGGCTGGAGAGCCTCAGCAAAAATGGCCACTTCAGTGTCCGGGGTAGGGACCTGTCTGGGGCCACAAGGGGCTAGGCTGGGGGTTAGAGGAAAAGCTCTCGGCCTGACCTGTGGTGGCGCAGTGGATAAAGCGTCGACCTGGAAATGCTGAGGTCGCCGGTCCAAAACCCTGGGCTTGCCTGGTCAAGGCACATATGGGAGTTGATGCTTCCAGCTCCCCCCCCCCTTCTCTCTCTCTGTCTCTCCCTCTCTTCTCTAAAATGAATAATAAAAAAAAAAATTAAAAAAAAAAAAAGCTCTCTGGCCAGCCCCACAGGCCAAGGCTTTCTCATAGCTGCTCCCCCTACTCCATCCTAGTCAAAATCAAGCCACTCCCAAGGGCCAGGGGCCCAGCTGTGGCCAGTGTGGCCTGAAGGACACATAGGAGAAGGCACCATGGATCCACATTAATGCTTGTCTGTCATTCCATCCAGGGAGGGAACCAAGCACCTCGTGGTGCCAGTGGTGGCCTGAACTGAAAGGGACTCTATCTAGGTCAAGCTGGCCAACTCCCCGGAGTCGAGGCTCCTAGGGCAATAAAGCTGGCATGCCTGACCCGCAAATGGGACAACAGACCCCTCAGGGGCCAGAGGCAGGGACCTGGAGGGGGAAGCCTCCTGCCCTAGCAGGCTCCTGCCCCATGCTCCTCTGAATTTCCTCACTCTGCAGAGTAATTGAAACCAGAAGCAGCTCCCAGCTGACAATGGCCCCTTGTCTCCAGCTCCCCACACCCTGTGCTCTGGGACTGACTGCATCATGCCAGGCTGAGAGCTGCTCCAAGGGGACACAGAGCGCTCAACCGGGGTCAAGGCAGGGAGACCGTGGGCTGGCAGGCAATGAGGACCTAACCTTGACCTCCCTGCCCGCTCTGATGTGGGCTCATCAAAGCTGTGTTTGACTCTATCTGCTTAAGAAAACAGATGTGACCTCAGCCAGCAAGAGGCCCAAACACAGGGGTCTCTTGCAAGGAAGAGCCGTCAGGAGTGGGGGGCTGCTTGACAGGCTACACTCAGAATCCCTGCAGGAGGTCAGAAGGCGGTGTACCCGACCCTCATCGCTGTGAGTACTGTCTGTGCAGGCCGTGTGCCAAGGGCTTCCTGGACTTCCACATTCAGCACTCCGAGCCTATTTTATAGGTGAGGAAACTGAGGTAGGGTAACTTATCCTATTCTCCCAGCTACTGAATGGAGAAAGCTGGACTCTCAACCCCAGATCTGTCTGGCCTCAAAGCCGCTTCGACACTGGACAAATGATCAGAATTCTCTTTTGTTTTCTTTACTGCCCAGGGAGGCCCGATCACGCTTCATACCTACAGCACAGTGCCAGCCACCACGTGCACAGTAAGCAGAAAAGGAGGAATGGACGAGTGACACACAGATGTGCCCATCACAGCTCTGACCAGTTCCTTCCACCCTCTGAGCCCCACAAGCTGGTAATGAAGGCAGAGTGGGAACAACAGTCCCCACTTAACAGATGAAGAAAACTAAATGTTATGCATATTTTACCATAGTAGAAAAGAAACCCCCCAAAAGTAAGAGGGTCTAGATATTCAGATTTCCAACCTGGGCTCTGTGAACACTCCCAGTGGCCCAAGTTTCACTTCTAATAGCTCTGACTCCTCCTAACTCCCAAGAGGCCAAGTCAAAATGTCAAAGAAATTACCTCTGCTTCCCCTTCCAACACAGACTCCAAGCTTAGGAAGGGAAGAGGATGGAGGCCTCCCATCGGGCCTGCACTCTGTGGTTGGAGGTGAGGGGTGCTACCACCCCAGAACTGGGAACTCCCTGGTTGGCCGGGCACCCTCTCCCTCCCAGCCCAGGGTCTGGAGCACTCCCAGCTATTGGGTGGAGGGAGCTGCCCCTGGAGGGCTCTCAGGAGAGTGAAGCTGTCTCCAGCTCCAGGGGAGGTGGGGGTGGGGGTGGGAGTGGATGGAGCCCAGGGTGGGGGCTGTCCCCAGGTTTGTGGCTGAACTGGGGAATGGGGAAGCAGGGGCCCCGGAAAGGCTCTTAGGCTTAGATAGCTCTTAGGTCTTGGGCCCCATTCTAGTCTGGAGTAGGTGGCAGGAACTGAACTGTGGGGTCCTCAGGGAGAGCTCTCCCCTCTGGCCCAGCCAGCTAACAAAGGCGAGGGTGAGACCCTGGGAATATGCTAATCAGCCAGTGGGTCGGTCCCAGCGAGGGACAGGACATCTGGAGCCTGGAGAGCAGTGGTTGGAAATAGACTGGGATAAACACACAGGAGTCCCCCAGGGTCAGGGAGGCAAGAGAAGAAAGGGGGAGGGGCCTCCTGGCTGGGCTGTTCCGAGGCCAGGCAGGGGTGGGGCAGCAAGGAGGAGGTGGGCAGTGGGGGTGGCCTGGACAGAGAATCGAGGTACAGTGCCTTAGGTCTGGGGGGGAGGGGAAGGGAGGAAAAATGCACCAAGCTGGGGGTATCTAAAATTTGCAATGACAAAGGACAAACCGCTGAGGGTCACAGACTAACATCCAAGCCTGCCCCTGCCCCATCTGTGAGGATCTTCACTCACTTTCCCGGCAGCCGGTCAAGCATGACCAACCTGGGACTAGGTCCCTGAATTTGGAGCCCTTGCACAACCACTACTAATGAGCTGTGTGACTGGCCATGCCACACCCTCTTCTTTCTGGTCTGTTTTCTTCCCCCCAAACAAGATGGGATCAAATGCCCTTGAGGGTTCCTTCTGGCCACAAACCCTACTGATGGATCCTCTTCCTCCTTCCATTCCCTCACTCGTCCTCTTCTTTTTTTTGCTCACAACCTCTGCTGCTCCGAGCAGGCCCAGGCTGGCTCCTTCATTTCCTGGGTCGCTCACTCCCTGTGCATTCCTGCCTCCCTGCTCTGGGCCATGCGGCCCTCACCCCCCACCCCCACCCTCAGGAATGCCCACCCACTCCCTTTTATGGATCCAGAGCCTGCCACCTTGCTATAATAACAAAAGAGCCTCAAAACTGCAATTCACATGCTGGTCATTATGGAAAATGACTTTTATAAAGTATATGAAGTACTTTTGACAATGGAACACAAAAGGTAATTATAAAGACTAAATACAGCCCTAGAAAAAAGGGGGTTTATGATAATACATGAAAACAGAAAAAAAAAACACAAAAAATACACACTGTGATTAAAACTATATAAACTTTTCTATACCTGAGGAAGGGAAAAGGCACAAAATAGAATGGCTGTTTCAGAGGAGTGGGAGTAGTGATGGTTGGCGATTATGTTTCAAGTCAATTTACTATTATTGCAATTTTGTCTCTAATATATATATATATATATATTGCTTTTGGAATTTAAAACCCAGTGCTCTCAGATCCCTCCCGTTCCACCTCTTCCTGGAAGCCTCCCTAGCTCCAGCCCACGAGGCTCCTTCCTTCTTTGAATTCCTGTGCCACAAGTCTCCATCTCACTGAGTAGGAACAGTGGGAGACAGCAGAGCACCCAGAGAGGGCGGAGGCACGGGTCTGGCCCCAGCCTGCTTCCCGTCCTGGCTGCTCTGCCTGCTGGCTGCCCGGTCTGGGACAGGTTACTTAACCCTTTATGCCTCAGCTTTCTCATCTTTAAAACTGTAATAACTTTTGCTACCCTACAGGGTACTCTGAAGTTCCTCCAAGATAATGCTGTGAGCATCAGCCCAGTGCTGGGCTCATAATCTGCCGAGTCATCATCATCATTACCGCCACCTTACCTTGTTCTCTAGTGGCCTGAAATATATTGATACTTAAACGCTTGTTTTCCAGCCTGGCAGTGGATTCCTTGAGGCCAGGCCCGTACGCCCCTAGGAGCAGCCAGCCATGCTGGGTGCACTGCGGGCGCACAGTAACTGCCGTCCCCTGGCTCTTTCTCATGCACGCTTCCTTCCAGGCGTCAGACAGGGAGAGGTAAGAGGACTCAAGACAGAGGAAAGGCGAGCTTCACCTTACGCCGACGCCATAAAGCGGGACACTGGGGTGGAATGGCACCCTGCCTCCTCCTCTAGGCCCAGGCTGGGAGATTCCCTGATGAAGACCTGGGTCACAGGGACACAGCACACAGGAGAGAGCCTGGCCTTCCCTGTGCACTGCCAGCAGAGGCACCCAGGCCTCAGTGTCTCGTCTGTGAAACGGGGAGGACAGGACTGGTATTTTCCTTGCAGAGCTGTTGTAAGGGTCACGAAACCAATGTTGGGAATGAGCCTCTGAGAGCACAAGAGCTGGACACATATGTTGGTAATTAGCATTGCCATCTGTCTGTCACTAAATGCTGCCCCCCACCCCCACCCCACTGCCTGCCTGCTGCTCCAGAATCCCTGCCCCCACTGGTGTATTAAGCAAACTTAGAAAAGGAGACTCCTGTTGGAGCAAATGCCTGCAGCTTAGGAAATGAGGTCCCTCGCTGTTCTCTGGGGTGGCTGAGCCAGAAGGGGCTTAGAAAGAGTGGGGGAGGGGCTACAGAGGTGGACTTTATTCCTCTGCCTTTTCTTCAGGCCACCTGAACACCCCGAAGGGCTCCGGCCCCACTGCCAGGCCACCTTTAGCTCCATCCTTGGCGCCCGCTAGGCGGGAGTAGAACCGAGGGCCAGATTCCATTCCTTGGACACGTGGCAGGAAGGGAGGTAGAAGCAAGCTGTGGGAACAGACCGTCCTAGGGCTCTGTGGGGCCCGGCCACATGGGAATGGGATGGCTTGTTGCCGGCTCTCCCGGCAGCCTGGTCATCCTTGGTGTCTCCAAAGGCAGTCACAGGGTGTTCGGGACTTCACGAGGCAGGGCACATCCCTGGCGAGGACCCCCGCCCCCTCCCCAATTCCCAGGAAGGCCAGTAAGCCAGCTCCATGGCTGAAGGCCAAGGGCTGCACCAGGCTGCACCTTGGGGAGTTAGGGCTGGGAGACTTCAAAGCCCTCCAGAGGATGCGGGTTCTGAACCGGTCGCTCACAGGCCCAGGTCAGCTGGCAGCAGGAAGGTTTGTGTTTCTTTTAATATCAACTCCCAGGCATTTAACATTCCTCGAAGCTTAAACACAGAAACATTTTCCTTACCAGACTGTGCTTTCTGCTTTGCCAAACATAACCTGGCTTCCTCCCCTGCCCCCACTGCCTCCATCTGCTCCTGTCTCCAAGAGGTAATGATTTATGGTGTGTTTCCCTGGGGCTTGTGCAGCTGATAGAAGTGAGAAGGAGGAAGCAATAAGGCTGGAAATCCAGGTGGGAAGGATGCCATCGAGCCCTGGAATCTGGGTTCTGGAGAGGTCAGGGCCCACGGGACGCACTGAGTTGGCTGTGCTGGACACTCTTAACTCTTCTATCTCACAGCCACCGACGGCCTGGGCACATGGTGGCTGATCACGTTTCTCGGCTGGGTACCTCCTGGGCCCAGACGGGCCAGCCCAGAACCCCATCCCAGGAACGTGGAGATGGGACTCCTACCTCTTACCCCTGCAGGAAGTGGGCTCCCAGGACTGAGTTTAGAGAGCTATCTCTCTTCAGCCCCCAATTCCTAAATAAAGAGTAAAATAATGAAGGACTGACTTGTGGTTGCTTGGCAACACTGTCTCCGCGGAGACAGGGCTGAGGAGCGGTGCACGGGTCCCACAGTGTTAGAAAAGATGTGCTTAGGAACTCGGGGCATGAGGCAGATGGCCAGGACTCCACCAAATGGAGCCATCCCCCCCTTCAAACATGAGAGCCTGAGACAGATGCGGGGAGCAAGAGGCCCACGCAGGTCTCCAAGGGGCAATGCTACCAAGAACACACAGCCAAGAGCCAGTTATCAAAGTAAAGTCTTAACAACCCACCAGAGAACAAATGCTTCCTGCAAACAAACATCACTCAGCTCTCTGCACCCGGAGCAGGGGCCCTGCTCTAGGAACCCACTTCCTGCAGAATCTGAGGCAGCTGTTAATAAGCAGAGCACCTAATGCCCCCGGCTCCGTCCCAGTGTGTGCCAGTTACTACTTTTCTATTTTTCGTGGTCGCAAAGTCTACCCTCAAACCAGGCGACATGTGTCATAAGCATGAGGCCACACAAGATGCCAGACAGAGTGTGGATGGCTTCATGCCTGCCCATGTCTGCACCCTCTTCACAGGTAAGTGAATAAGCAGCCGTCTTCAAAGCTGGGAGAATTTCCAGAGACACAGGCTGCAAACAAGGACCCTGTCCCAACCAACATTACCAGGGTACCAAAAACACAGCCGAGGCACATACACTCTTCAGCTGACCTAGGACCTGTCTCTCCTAATACCCACAAAACCAACCCTACGCCAATAAACTCCAGGGACAGGTGAATAAGGCCCGGTGACCCCAGTGGCAAGTCAGAGACTGACCCTCAGCAGCCCAGCTGATCCTACCTCACCCAAATGCTGGGGCCTCAGACCTCCTACAACAGACATTGCTAATCAAACACAGCAACTCAGGGACATAGCCTCGGAATCCTTCTCAACACAGCATTCCTGGAAAAAGCCACATGTAGACTAGAGTTGGGAAGTGAAAACAAAGAGAGCTGTGATCCCCCCGCCAGTCCATCCTGCAGGCGTGTGGATAGTCCACCTGAGCCAGGTGTGGAAGCTGAGGAACCAGGCATACCTGGGCATCTGGAACAAGCATAGATTTCATCTTCAGAAGGGAGAACCACCATGTTGGGAAGCTTTTCTCAAACCAGCTTTGAACCCAAATCATAAAAGGCCGAGCACCTTGACCGAGGAGGCAAGCGAGGATACCTTCCCACTGGCACCACCTCCTGGCAGCTCGCCGAGCCTTGCCTTGGTGCCCTGGCCACATCTGGACCCTCACCTGGATCTGCCCTTTGCCCATGATCTTGTCCACGATCTCGTTGTTGTCCTTGTTGACCTTGGTCTTGTCATAGCACTTCTCGTAGCACAAGATCCTCAGGGACTGAGAGCCCTCCAGCTCAATCTCAAACTCCTGAGGAAAGACACAAGGGTCCTGAACCTCTGAAGCTGGGAGACATGGCGTCCTGGCAGGTGGGGGCCCCAAGTCTGCGAGGCTGAGAAGGGGGTGAGGAGGGCCCACCAGGACCACATCATGAGGCAGGGAGGAGCATTCTCACTTGGCTGGAGCTCTAGAGGCCTCCGAATGAAGTGGAGGCTGGGGCCTGCGCTGAAACCCCGTGCCTGGACACAGACTGAGATCAGAAGTCAGATGGGCAGGGATGGCGGCACAGGGGTGAGAGGGACAGAGCTGGTCCAACCCTCCCCTGCCAACAGAACATGAGCACGAGTGGGGTGGGCACAGTTGGTGACAAGTTCAGGGGTCCCTGTGGGGCACCAGACTTCTCTACTCACCTCGTCCCACTTGGGTTCTGTTGTGTCCCGAAATACCCTGGTTTTGGCTTTGCTGACAAAATAGCCAAAGGAATCCACCTCCAAGGTACAGTACAGGTCTGCAGGAGGGACAGGCAGAGATGCATCGAATGAGGCCCGAGGCCCAGGAACTCAGGAGGAAAAGGAGTTTAACACATCTGTCCCGCCCAGTACCCCGAGGGGGCTGCCCTCGTTTCCCCACCACAGGCCCGTGAGTCTGGTCTCTTCCTGTTCCTATGAGATGGTGCTGCCCCCCTGCCTCATCCACCACCCTCCAGCCACACTGGCCTCCTCCCTGAACATGCCCAGCTCTCCCACGTAGGGCCCTTGCTGTCCCTTCATCCCTGCTCTTTGCCCCCTCACCACTGAGCCTCCTGCCACATCTCCAGTGACCACTCTGACTAAAGGAGCTACCCCCCCACCCCCCACTGGTCCCAGGTCCCTTCACAGGGTGTCACTGGCAACTGAGGTGGGAATCTCTGGAAGGCATCTGGCCTGAGGCTAGAAGCTGGAGTGACCCCTGCTCACTGAGACAACCAAAAGTGCTTCCCACATTCCAAAAGCTCACTTTGTTGTTTTCTTCAAAGCTCTTAACTTGTTTTGTTTTGGTTTTTAGTGACAGAGAAAGAGACAGAGCGAGGGACAGATAGGGACAGACAAGCAGGAAGGGAGAGATGAGAAGCATCAATTTTTTGTTGCGGCACCTTAGTTGTTCACTGATTGCTCTCTCGTATGTGCCTTGACGGGGCAGGGCGGGGGGAGAGCAGCAGAGTGAGTGACCCCTTGCTCAAGCCAGTGACCTTGGGCTCAAGCCTGCACCTTGGGCTTCAAGCCAGCAATCTTTGGGCTCAAGCCAGTGACCATGGGGTCATGTCTATGATTGACACTCAAGCTGGATGAGCCCGCACTCAAGCTGGTGACCTGGGGTTTCGATCCTGGGTGCACTGGGTCCCAGTCCGACGCTCTAACCACTGCGCCACCGCCTGGTCAGGCAAAGCTCTTTAACTTTAACTGAAGTTGTCCTTTATGCCTCTTTCTGGTCTCCCCCTCTTCACTACATCAACAGCACACAGGCAGAAATGTTGTTTTCTCAGTCACCGGTGTACTCTTCGTACTAAGGACAAGGCTTACACACAGCACACAAACCCTATTATTAGAAAGCTGATACTCTCTCCTCATTTGCCAGATGAGCAAACAGTCACAGAGAGATAAAAGGACTTAGCATTACACAGGATCAGAAACCCAGGGCTCCTGACTCCTCTCCTCTCGGACAGCCCCATGTGGGATGAATCAATGGACCTCTTACCACCCCAATGTGTTTCAGATAACCAAGTGGTGGAAGGGTGGGGGTGGGGATAAGGGGAGTTTTCTCTAGTGTTTCCATCTTGAATCATGGCCTTTAAGGCTGAAGATCTCCCCTCTACCCTGAGACCCAACTGACCAGGCCACAGCCCTGGGTGCTCACTCGCCCCAGGCACTCTGCAAACCCACACACTCCCTCTAGGGCGGGGACCCTGGCAGCCCCCTTCTCCCCCCACCCCAACGGGAGCTGCCAAGGTTGTTTTCCAGGGTCATGTGCGTGTTGGGGGGACGTGGCTTTGGGGTATTATAGTCAGTGTGAATCAAGGGGCGAAGGGCAGAGTTCAGAGGGTGGGCATACAGCTCAGGCCCAGGTGCTGCCCAGCTGAGCTCTTTTCCATGAGAATGGAGCTGGAGCTGCCCTGAACTGTCTCTAGCTGGGAGCGAGGTAGAGTAGCTATAACTGTAGAGTAGCTATAACTGGGTGTTGCAGCACAGGGGGATGTGTGTGCAGATTAAAGGTGAACTATGCTGGAGACCCAGAGCACCGGCCTCTGCCAGCTCGGATTGTAGGTGTGAGGGCTGAGAGAGGAACGGGCCAGGAGGGCTGTCACCATTTATTAATGCGGTGTGTGTGAATCTGTCACGGGCTAGGGGCTAGTTCTGTGTGAACCTGTCAGGGGTTGGGGATAGTTCACAGGATGTAAAAGATGGCTTTGGAGTTGGACTGCTTGGGTTCAAATCCTAGCTCTGCCCAAATCAGCAACCTCTCTGCCTGAGTGCCTTCGTCTGTGAAACAGGAGCAGTCACGGTGCCCGTGCCCTAGGCCTGACCGTGCAGATGTAATGTGTGTGCCAGCACAGGAGGCCACACTGAAGATTCACAGGTCCTAACGCCCTCGAGTCAGCAGAGTATTCAAGCCACTCAAGGGGTGGGAGAGGCAGGAAGTGAAGACAGTCTGGAGGTAAGGAGAGATTTCGTAGTCGCCCCCCATATCTAACCCTAAGGCCCATCCTAGCCAACATGAAGCAAAGAGAGGAGAAAAGGGGCGAGACACCGGGGCACCCTGGAGATGGGGGTGCCCGTCCAGCTCAGTGGGCCACAGACTTGGGAGGGTATAAGAGTCCCACGTCGCTTACTAACAGGAATACTTCCGGGCAGTGCACACCCCACTCCCCCGAAGGAGATTCCATGGGTCTGGGGGTGGGCATCCAGGAAGCTGCCACAGTACAAGTAGCTCAGACCGAGTGATGAGTGCGGTGGGCCTGGCCACACTGAGAGCAATGATGTTCTAAAGGGCAGACTGTGGGCTTTGGCGGTGGAAGACGAGGCTTCTTCTCCACCACCTGTGTGATCTGCCTGTGCCCCCCGAGAAAATCCCTTGAGCCCTCGGGGCCTCAGCTTCTTCATGTGTAAAATGAGAGTGGTACCAGTAAACTCAGCGGGATGCCTGCTGGGAGGGTCAGAGCAGGTAACCCAGCACCCACGGAGGCTTCCACCAGGCCAAGGCGCTGTCCACACACTGGCCACATTTGCATTTTCCCCAGTGCCCAGGCACACAGTAGCTGTCTGGAAATTAACTGCTTCATTCAGCATTTGTGAGCTCCCATTCATCCAGTGATCAAGAACACATGGTTCCTCCTCTCTAAGAACTCACAGTGGGAGAGGCAAATTTGAAGTGACAAAGCAGTATGACAGGTGTTGTAACAACCATGGTTTGCCCTGGAGTGATGGGAACACGGAGGGAGGAGGCCGATTCGCCCCAGGAACTCAGGCCTCACCGGAAATGTTTACTGCAAGTGTTTGTGGGCCAATGGCATAACCACTGCGTGGTGCACTGCACGGAGCGGCAAAGGGCAGAGCTAACCCACCAGGGAGGGAGAGAAGGGAGTGGGCAGGGCTGGCTGAGAGGAGAGGCGTCAGAGCCCTGGTGAGTCCTTTTCTCTCTCTGACTCAGTTTTCGCATCTGGCAAAGGGGGAGAAGCTATTACCTGACTGACTCATAAATTCCTACAGGAGGAAAATTAGATAAAAAGCATAACTGTATCTTGCGGAACACTAAAAACTGCACAGATTTAGTAGGTGATGCTAAAGAAGGGAGAAAAGGGGAGAGTGTGTGGCAGGGGGCTAGCACTGCACACACATGGCCATATTTCAGCCTTGCTCTTATGTCAGTATTAGCAAGTGTAATTGCCTTATGGAGAAAGAAGCTGAGGTTCAGAGAAGTTAAGAAACTTGCCCCAGGTCACACAGCATATAGTGAGCAGATGTTGGGTTGGCGTCCAGGAATTCAGACACCTGGTGGTGGGGATGGGCCCAGGGAAAAGGAGACTTGGAGACAAAGAACCAGGATGATGCTCCTTCTCAGAAGAGTTGGTTCCTGGCCTTTGGGGACATGCCTCACATCACAAAGCAGCTGGCAGGGCCCTAGCCTGGCAGACCAGAGCAGAGTAAGTGGGTAGTGGGAGTTCCCATGCAACGGGTCCATAGGGACCTTCTGTGACAGGATGAACAATGGCTCACCTCTCTAAAGGGCTGGTGATCAGGGACACTTACTTGCTGACTGCTTAAACCCCTTGGCAGAGTGAACGATGACATGAAGGAAGCCATACAGCCCTGGAGACTCGTCATCTGCAACAAAGAAAAGCCCCCGGCGTGGGGGGTGGTGAGAGGCTCCTCTACTTCATCCCCTCCTCACCCTAGACTGGCTGGGAGGCAGAAAGGGTGGGAGATAGCAGCCCGAGCCTGGATCTGACAGCACCACCTGGTGGCCAGATGAAGAAGTTTCCAGAGCGCGCTGCTCCCAGGACCGTGAGCAGGTGCCCCTCTCCCTCCACTCAGCCGGGGAGGCCAGTCCACACCTCCCATCCTGGACCAAGGACTCTGCACCCTTCCCCAGGGGCACTTTCTCTCTTCCTCTGAGTGCTGCTATCCTGTGGCTGCCCCTCTCAGCCTAGCCTTTCAAAGTAAAAATTAACCACTCTAAGTCACCATGCCAGTGGAAGGTCCACCTCTGCCTCCTCTTCGGAACAGAGGAGGAGATGACCTTCACATGCGGAGGAGGACTTGCCTTCAAAACCCTTTCCAGTACCCACGGGCAGCCAGGTTCCACCCACTCTAGGGCAGTCACTAGCCCTGGTCACATATCTGCCCTGCTCAAAAACCTCCCCTAGGCTCCTGGGCTTGAATCACAAACTCCCTTGTTTGGCATTCAAGGACTTCCAAAGGCTAATCCCTGTAAACTCCTGGCCTTGTTTCTCATACACTATTCTAATTCATCTCCCCTTCCTCCTACCCCCAGCCCCCATACCACACTTGTCTTTTGCTCTCCTTATGTGACTATCTCATGAATATATTAGCGACACAATCCCTGTACAACAGGGTGCTTGATCCTTCTCTCAAACCAGAGGGGACCAGGGAGGAGTTGGGGCCAGCTGGGGAATGGACAATCCCTGTTGAAGCCTCCTGTCTACCTGGCAACTGAGTCACCCCAAACCAGTTGAGCAGAGATCAGTCATTTGTAGCCAAGTATCTGGTTAGGTCCTTGTGGAAAGCCCCAGCAACACCCTGAGGGGATTGGACCTGCTCATTGGGCAACCTTGGGTTCCAGCTCTTACCATCTTTATTGCTGGTGACAGGAATGTTGTGTACAGTCCGAAGTTTGAAACAGGACCCTGTGAGCACCTGGAGCTCCACTGAACTCAGGACAAAGGCCTGGAGATCTGCAGGAGGAGCCAAGAGAGAGGAGAACATCATCACAGGTCCACAAGGACCTGTTGCTCCCTTTGGGGGATATTGCAGGGGAAAAAGCTTAGTTCTAGGGGCAGAGCTGGTCATTGGAAGGGAAGGACTTGTGAACCCTCACGTGGGGATAGTTGTGGGTGCTGTCAGAGGAGTAAGAACGAGAGGGTCTAATTGAAGAGGATCATGTGTGTGTGTATGAGAGAGAAAGAGAAAGAGAGAGAGAGAAAGAGAAAGAGAAAACCCTCAGTTCTGGGTCCAGTCCTAGTGCTAATTCATTATATGCCTTAAGCAAATCACTTAAATTCTTTGGACCTCAATTGCTCAGTAACATCAATTAAGTGCCACCTGCCCTGGCACTTTATAGAGTGACTGAGGGCTAAAGAGATATAGAACATGAAATTGTTTGGAAATACAAAAGGCCCATTATTGCTATGGACCCCATCAGAGCAGTGTAGAGAGGGGCAAGACTTTACCCTTCTTCTGTAGTTTCTGAATTGCTTCTCTCCACTCTGACCTTTCATAGTCCGAGGACAGTAAGAACAGGTAGCTCTGAAGAGAGGAGATGACAATTCAGTGGGGTGCCCACAGTCAGACCAAGCATATTCCTGGACGCCAGGGCTCCAGCCAAGCTCCATGTTACCCAGCACCCCCGAGGCTTTGAGAAGGAGGCAGCTGGGAGGAGGGCCTCCTTCTTGGGAAGCAGTGACAGGAGTGGCACTGTCAATGATGGCCAGGAGAGGGCACTAGCTCCACACCAATGGGGACAGGGAGTCCAGGACGGGAGGCAAGGCAGCCTCCTTGAGAACTGGGGGCCTGGGTCCCTGTTTCTCACAAGGTAAGGCCAGGAACAACAGGGAGTGGGCAGCCTTGGACCCAGGAAGAGGGTTGTCCTTGTCCCATCCCCACCCCTCCTGACCTTGCCATTCCGATTGTGGATCCGAAATGGAATTGTAGGGGAATTGAGCAGCAGCAAGAACTCATTCTCAAACATCTTCTTTTTCAGGCGCTCGATGGCCCGGCTCTGTCCTTTGTTGGCTTTCTGCAGGGGGTGGCGGGCACAGACGGTTTCCCTCACCCTCACATTCCACTTCTCACTCAGCAGTTCTCAGCACAACTTTCCCTGCGTTTTAATCGTCTTTTTCTTTCTTTTTCAATATTTGGTGATGCTTTGTCATCCTGAGAGGCTTACCTGGCCAGGGAGAAAACTGTTCCTGCTGGGCCATGCTAATTCCTAACATAGTAAATGACTCTCCTGGGAGAGTACCTTTCATGTGCAAACCAGCCAATCCTGAGACCAAATTCCCAACCACCTCCTTCATCTCACTCTCAGGTATCATTCCCCAGCCCCAAGTCGGCTTGGACCAGGTACCAGACAACAAGGGATAGCCCCTATAGCCCAGAACCCTCCAACATCCAGACCAGCCAGTCCTAAACTGTGTCCTGCCCTGGCTGCCTTTCTCTTGGAAAGCACAATACATGCTCATTTTGCCTTCTGACCAAACCTGGTGCTTCCCCATGTGGCCCTGCATGGTATGGAATGCATCCTTCTCTTGGAGACTATAAAATAATAAAAACCTTCCTTCAGCCTGACCAGGCGGTGGTGCAGTGGATAGAGCATCGGACTGGGATGCGGAGGACCCAGGTTCGAGACCCCAAGGTCACCAGCTTAAGCACGAGTTGATCTGGTTTGAGCAAAGCTCACCAGCTTGGACCCAAGGTCGCTGGCTTGAGCAAGGGGTTACTTGATCTGCTGTAGCCCCATGGTCAAGGCACATATGAGAAAGCAATCAATGACAACTAAGGTGTCGCGACGAAAAACTAATGATGATGCTTCTCATCTCTCTCCGTTCCTGTCTGTCTATCTCTCTCTGTAAAAAAACAACCAAAAAAACCCCCACCTTCCTTCAGTAGTATTAGCATCTTCATTCACCTCTATAAATTGAATTCTAGGTACCATTAAGATAGTTGTCGCTTCAAAACCTCAGACACCTTCAGCATAAAGCCCCAATTCCTGGCCTGGTGCACAGGGCTTGCCAAGGCTGGTCCTAGCCCCGTGACCTGCCTGGTACCCCGCCACACCCCACCCTGCGCCCTCCACCTCAGCCTCATGGTGTTATTCCCTGTTCTCTGATTTTCCAAGTTTATATAAATATTTTATGAAGGACCTTTCCCTTTTGTTAACTATTATTATGCTTAAGTCTTGGTTCCAATGCCATCCTCAAACTCCACAGACGAAATTCATTTCTGAGCAGCATTATTTTTACTCATTAGACTAGCAAAACTGTAACGATGGCTCCCAGCCAGTGTGGTGACAGTGTGGGGAATCAGTGACTCTCACATACTGCTGGTGGGAACATAATCAGATGCAATCTTTTCTGAGGTCAATCTGCCAATTAAATGCACAAGCCCTTTTCCCCAGACATCTCACTTGTAGGGAATCTGCCAAAGAGAAGAAATATGAGTGCAGTGATATTGACTGCAGACTTCCCTGCTAAGTGTAAAGAACTAGAAATAACCTAAATATCCAAATACCTGGTTGTGCAGTCAAGCAATAGAATGCAACTGTTAAAAAGACCCTGCCAGACCCAAAGAGCTCTAAGATGCACTGTTAAGTGAAAAGCTGAAAATGCAAAACAGTACTTGCAGCCTAACCTCATTAAAAATACACACTTGCCCTGGCCGGTTGGCTCAGCGGTAGAGCGTCGGCCTAGCGTGCGGAGGACCCGGGTTCGATTCCCGGCCAGGGCACACAGGAGAAGCGCCCATTTGCTTCTCCACCCCTCCGCTGCGCTTTCCTCTCTGTCTCTCTCTTCCCCTCCCGCAGCCAAGGCTCCATTGGAGCAAAGATGGCCCGGGCGCTGGGGATGGCTCTGTGGCCTCTGCCCCAGGCGCTAGAGTGGCTCTGGTCGCAACATGGCGACGCCCAGGATGGGCAGAGCATCGCCCCCTGGAGGGCAGAGCGTCGCCCCTGGTGGGCGTGCCGGGTGGATCCCGGTCGGGCGCATGCGGGAGTCTGTCTGACTGTCTCTCCCTGTTTCCAGCTTCAGAAAAATGAAAAAGAAAAAAAAAAAAAAAATACACACTTGAGAGTATGCGCGTGCAAGTACAAGCACAGAAAGAGTCTAGAAGACTCCTCCTCCAACTGTTAACCATGGGGTTGGGTGATGATGGGTTTTAGTCTACATGCTTCGGTGCTGTGACCTTTCCTTTAACAAGCCAGGGTTACATTGGTGATTAGAAAAAAATTATAAATTAAAAACAAAGTGTTAGTAAAAATGTAAATCACTCATCCTGACATGCCAAGGTTGTAGGTTCGATCCCCAATCAGGGCACATACAGGAAACAACCAATGAATGCATAAATGGAACAACAAATCAATGTTTTTCTCTCTCCCTTCCTCTCTCTTTCTCTCTCTCTCTGAAAGTCAATTAAAAAAATTTTAGCCCTGGCCGGTTGGCTCAGCGGTAGAGCGTCGGCCTAGCGTGCGGAGGACCCGGGTTCGATTCCCGGCCAGGGCACACAGGAGAAGTGCCCATTTGCTTCTCCACCCCTCCGCCGCGCTTTCCTCTCTGTCTCTCTCTTCCCCTCCCGCAGCCAAGGCTCCATTGGAGCAAAGATGGCCCGGGCGCTGGGGTTGGCTCCTTGGCCTCTGCCCCAGGCGCTAGAGTGGCTCTGGTCGCGACAGAGCGACGCCCCGGAGGGGCAGAGCATCGCCCCCTGGTGGGCAGAGCGTCGCCCCATGGTGGGCGTGCCGGGTGGATCCCGGTCGGGCGCATGCGGGAGTCTGTCTGACTGTCTCTCCCTGTTTCCAGCTTCAGAAAAAGGAAAAAAAAAAACAAAAAAAAACAAAACAAAAAAATTTTAAGTGCCCTGGCTGGTTGGCTCAGCGGTAGAGCATCGGCCTAGCGTGCAGAGGACCTGGGTTCGATTCCCGACCAGGGCACACAGGAGAAGCGCCCATTTGCTTCTCCACCCCTCCGGGGCGCTTTCCTCTGTCTCTCTCTTCCCCTCCCGCAGCCAAGGCTCCATTGGAGCAAAGATGGCCCGGGCGCTGGGGATGGCTCTGTGGCCTCGGCCTCAGGTGCTAGAGTGGCTCTGGTCGCAACATGGCGATGCCCCGGAGGAGCAGAGCATCACCCCCTGGTGGGCAGAGCATCGCCCCTGGTGGGCGTGCCGGGTGGATCCCGGTCGGGCGCATGCGGGAGCCTGTCTGACTGTCTCTCCCTGTTTCCAGCTTCAGAAAAATGAAAAAAAAAAAAAATTTTTAAGTAAATCACTGCTTCTGCTGTGATTCAGTGAACATCTTTTTTTTTTTTTACAGAGACAGAGAGAGAGTCAGAGAGGGATAGACAGGGACAGACAGACAGGAACAGAGAGAGATGAGAAGCATCAATCATTAGTTTTTCATTGCACATTGCGACACCTTAGTTGTTTATTGATTGCTTTCTCATATGTGCCTTGATCATGGGCCTTCAGCAGACCAATAACCCCTTGCTTAAGCCAGCAACCTTGGATCCAAGCTGGTGAGCTTTTGCTCAAACCAGATGAGGCCGTGCTCAAGCTGGCGACCTCGGGGTCTCGAACCTGAGTCCTCGGCATTCCAGTCCGAAGCTCTATCCACTGAGACACCACCTGGTCAGGCTCAGCGAACATCTTTGTTATGTCTCTCCAGTGACTCTCATTACGTGTGTCATGTGCTATGGTCAGTAACGGGCACGTCTACCTTCTCCACCTGACGAGGAACTCCGGGGTGTCTGGCACACCCCCGCAGCCAGTGGAGCTCCCTAAGCACTGACTTGACTGAGCAGAAGGCCACACCCACACACCCAGGGCAGGAGGGAAGGCACAGGGCCCACTGGCTCCCAGAACCAGGTGAGATACGTGCATGCAGGATGCCCCTGCGGTGGGGATGGTGACAGTGCCAGATGAAACAGACTCCACTGAGGCAGGGTGGGGCCTGGCCACTCAGGAGGAGGACACCTGTGCTGGTCAGGCTGCTTGCTCCCTCTGGACGGATGCACCCAAGTCAGACCCTCCATCCTCAACACCCCTGGGATTATTACTGTGGTCTTCTTCTCTGCTCAAGGAGGGACGTCTGAGTTGAAAGGATCCTTAGAGGCCACCTGCTCTTGCATTCCTCAGCAATCGTTTATGAAGCAACCATTTATTGCGTGCCAAGTACTAGGGACATAACTGAATAAAACAGCCCCATGCTAGAGTTCAAATCCTAGTGAATACAGGAAAAAGCTGACCATGCAATTATAAATCAGTACCAATAAAGCAAAGCAAAGAGGCAAACATCAGGAACCAAGAATCAGGCACCCAACTCAGACTGCAGTGGGTGGCCACCGGGGAAGGCTCCCCAGGGGACGTGAGACCTGAGCAGCATCTGGATGGGTGCGGAAAAGACCAGGCCAACCGAACAAGTCCTCCCAAGCCCTGCCCATCTTTTATGGAGAAGGCTCCTTCTGGGGGCTTTCCTATGCTTTCAAATACATGGATTTAAGACTATTATTCTCCTATAGAAGCACTTCCGCCACATCCCATGGGTTCGGATATGTACTGTTCCTGTTTTCACGAAGTTCGAAACAGTTTGCAGTTTCAATTTTGATTTCCTCTGTGCCCTGAAAGTTCTAAATTTTCAAGCTTATGCTTAACTATATTGTGGTTGTTGATTTCTAATTTAACTGCACTGTGGTCTGTGAACATGACCGGTATACTACCAGTTTTGTTTTTTTTTTTAAACTGAGATTTCCTTTGCAGTGTAATCCATATTAAATGGATGTGAACGTTTCCAGTGTGTCTGACGAGAATATCAACTCTGTCAGGGCACAAGCTTCTGTGCACTTTTAGATCAAGTGTGTTTATTGTGATATTCAAGGCTCCTCTCGCCTGAGCTTTTGGGGTTTTTTGTTTTTGTGTTTTGAGGGAGGGAGGAAAGGGAGAGAGATGAAAAGCATCAACTCGTAGTTGCGTCACTTTAATTGTCCACTGATTACTTCTCATATGTGCCTTGATCAGGGGGCTCAAGCTGAGCCAGTGACCTCTTGCTCAAGCCAGTGACCTTGGGCTCAAGTGACCATGGAGTCGCAGTGATAACCCTGAACCGGCGACCCAAACTCAAGCTGGTGAGGCTGCGCTCAAGCCTGGGACCTCAGAGTTCCAGGCTGATACTCTCTCTATCCACTGTGCGACCACTGGCCGGGCCCCCTCCCACAGTTTTTGCCTACTTGCTCTGTCAGTTTCTAAGAGGCTTCCCAGGCCCTTTCTTTTGTACCCCTCTTGCTTTTCTTTAAGGCCTTCTTTTCTTGTTTCCCTTTGCTACAGTGTTTCATATACACTGTTTCTCAGGAAATCTACCATAATTAACCCCACTAAATTCTAAGCACTGACTCCTTGGCCTACCCTCCATCTGCTCAGTGCTAATCTGCACGATCAAAGTCTTACCCTAAGCGAGTGTGAGCTGGCAACCTCCTACTCTTGCGTCACCCCTTTTTATCAGGCTCCCACCTCTTACAACTTCCCCTCCCTGTACCTCTCAATACACCTGGTTCAAAGGGCCCCAATAAAAAAACAGCCAACTTCCCTGTCCCAGCCCAGATGCCAGGCTCTGCTCACCTCCTTCTGGATTTCACTCTTGAGGGCGGAGATCTTCATTTTCATGTCCTCCAGCTCATGGTCCGGGAAGGGATGGACATGGGGGCTGGCCTCAGACTCCTCAGGGGACGGAAACACAAGATCCGCCAAAGGGATGTACCATTTGCAGTCATATTGCTGGTGCTTCCTGCAAACAAAGCCAGAGGAAGACATGAGCCAGAAGGAACCTGGCTCTTTAAACCTGAACTGCTGGACCCAAACACTCCCTAAAAGGACTTACTGAGAACTCATCAAAGCAAAAATGATCCATTGTCCTTGAGTAGCCCAATCAGGAAACACACACAGAGTAAAGACATTCAGGTTCTAGGGTCAGGCAGCACTGAGGACCTTCCTTGCCCGTCTTCTGGTCCAGTATGACTGATGTTTTTAAACACTCCAAACCTCTATGGTAGGAGCAAGAGTGGACTCACACTTCACTATTTCCCATTCCACACTCTCCCCTCCCTTCCAGCCTATCCATATTTAGCTCACACTCATTATCCTGTATGCTAGAGATGAAATACAAATGTTATTCTGAACGCCAACTCTGACCAACAGAGGTCACAAGGGGTACTGGGTAGGGGATTGTAAAGCCATGTTCAAGCCCCGTGTGCAATAGTGCCGTGGTTCATTGGTAATGTCTGCCATGGGCAAAGGACTGAAGGTGTAGGTATGCTTGCTTATGACTGCCACCTCTGCTTTAGAATAATTCAAACCTAGTTTCAGAAAACTGTCCCCTTTGTGGAAGCTCATAATAACCTCTCTTCTCATGGCCCCCAGATATTAGGTTTGCCCTGTCATCCTGGTCCCCGAGCAGTGCAGTGTGCATATGGCTTGTTTCTCCTGGAGTGTCGCTAGTGTACTTAGCACACAGTAGGTGCAAGAATGTGGGATGAATACTGAGTAACTCTTTCTGCTTGTGGCGCAGTGGACCCATGTCACTAAACATAGAGACAGAGGTAGAAAGAAGCTTTCCAGTCATATTAAGGTTCAAATCCCATCTCCTTCACTTCCAGTTGTGCAAGCTTGGGCAACTTACTTAACTATTCTAAGTCTCTTCTCTCATCTGTGAGATGCAGATAATAATACCTTCTTTATAGAGTCGTTGGGAAGATGAGAAATAATATATTCAAAGCATTTGTCCTGGCACCTGGCACAGCAGAACGACTCAAATAATGATAGCAGCAGATTTAATGAATATTCACTGTCTTATAGTTAGCAAAAATGTAGAGATGTCTAATAAAAGAAGAATGCTTCAGTAAATTATGGCATATCCACTTGTAACATCATGCAGGAAAGTAAAATGATGATTATGAAGATTAGGCAGCAACAGGGAAAATGCTTGTGACGTGGAATGGAAAAAGCAGAGCCCCAAATTGGGCATTCACTCTGATTATAAGTACATAAAAAAACATAAGACCATTAAGAAAACTGGAAGGAAATATAGCAGCAGGAGACTGATGCTTATGGTTGGCTGGGTGATGGGTTTTTTGTCTGTAATTTGGTTATATTATCTTTATAATTAAAAACATGATTTATTTTTAGAAAAAGGCTATGAATTAAAATGAAATTAATTAATATGTTTGTATAAAGGAGAAAATATGCAATTGCCCCAGGTTGCTAAGGGACTCCTCGGGGGCAGGATCTAGTTCCTCCCCTAACTTTGCGCCCTGGGTTCACGCATGCTCACCCTGCGGATGTCTTCTTTAGCTTGGCACACAGTAGGACATCTGTAAAGAGGAAGACGTGCCGCAGCTTCCGGGAGCCCTCCGACACCTCCACCAGGAAGCCGTCCTTCACCAGCTGCCGTGTCTGAGGAAGATGGCACACTCACCCAGCCTGCTCAGGGGGAGTCAGCCCAGGGCCTCGCCTGCACTAGGGGCACGCACCATCTAGTTGGGGGGGGGGCTTCAAGGGAAGGGCCACAGTGCCTGGTGGTTAAGGGTGCTGGCTCTGGGGTCACATGGACATGGGCTTGATTCTGGACTCTGCCACTTCCCAGGTGTAATCTTGGGCAAGTTCCCTGACCTCTCTTAATCTTAGTTTAATCACTTGTAAAATGGGGATAATGATGTCAGCCCATAAGGAAGAACTCATCAAGAGGGTATAAGCAAAATGGCAGTGCCCAGCACATCACGTGTGATCAACCTGTGGTACCCTTACCTTTACCACTTCCACCGCTCTCAAGCCCCCACCTAGATGGAGCCTCGTTCAGAATGACGTGGTTCCTCTGCCCTGTGGCATGAACACTCCCACCCCGCTACTCCATACCCTGCCTAAGTAGTTGATCTAGTTTCGGTTCAACTCAACCTGCAGACCCTCTCAGGCCTGTTGATGCTACCTCTGAGTAAATTCTTCAACCACCCCCAGATGGATGGGAGGCCTGGGCTCCTCTCTGTGGGGCGTAGCTGTGTCCTGGGGAACCTGCGGCATCTCTAACCTGGGCGCAGTTTCCTCCCTGCCTCTCTCAGAGGCAGTAGAATCCCGGGGCTGTCACAATCTGTCCCATCCTTCCTTGTATTATACACCAGATTAGCTACATATGCTACAATCTGTAGGCAAGCATGTTGAAAGTATACCACTGAAACGATCTGAAGCTGATAGTGCTGTAAGCCCTTTAGAGATCTTTCAGCTCTCCCTGAGTCAAACAAACGAGTGACATTCCAGGGTTTCAAACCAGGACAGGGAGTTGCATGCAGGGACAGCTCTCCATGCCCATTAGTCACTCTCTAGATCTTGTTCCTCCTTACTTCCCTCTCCAGGAGACACTGGGGACTCATAAATGTAACAAAGGAGCATAAACCCAGCCAGCCTCCACTCCTAAACACCACTTAATTATCCCTCCTGGACAAGAAGTACTGTATGTGGGCCAGGCTGCTGACCCATGCCGGTAACTGTCTCTGATTCTTCAAATTGCTTTCCTTCACTGGGATAGGCCCCCCCTTCTGCCTAGAAGGGCCCCCAGGGAACTGGAGCTGCTGTACCACATCTAGGCGCCCACCTGAGGCATTCAGTAACCTGGCTGCCTCAGCCACCTCTCCCACCAGCCTTTCCTGCTCCGGGTTCATTCCCTAGCTTCTCCCATCTGCTCGTGCAGGCCTAACAGAGGCAGCTCAGGGCTCCCACTCCCATAGACTCCCAGAACTCCCTCAGACTGAGCCAATATTTGCCAGGGGACCCTGAGGGTATCACACTACCCACGGTGGGGGAGTTGCATTCAAGAATGAGACAGCCAGAGTCCCCCGAGTCCCTGGTATGGGGGACAGTCCATGAGGCTTGCAGACAGATAACCCTAGCTAAGAATCCAGTTCTCACATTTATAGCTAAGAGGTCTTATACCAAACTCGGAGAGAGTCCCCAAGAACCAGTTTCCTCTTCTGTCACAGTGGAGGATTCTGAGGATAATGAGACACTAAACTTAGAGCTGTTAAGCCAGGGCCTGAAGGCCTCCCCTAGGCTGGGAGCGAGGGATCAGGGCCCGAGAGGCACAGGGCAGCACCTGTGTGTGCAGGAGAACAGGGGTGGGTGAGCTGCCCCGCTGGGTGTTGAGCTCACCTCCCCTTTGGGGGTTGTGACGGCAGTTCGGCGAGGGTCAATGTCCTCATTGATGCTGGACAGGAAGTTCTGGGAGATGCGGAGGGCATCCTGAAGTAGTGGGTAGTCTGGGTGGTCCACAGGAGTGTGCTTCAGCAGGTCCTGGGGAGGGTGGGGGCAGTGAGCCGAGGGCAGTTCCGGGGCTTGATGAGAAGCCAGTGGGGCCCAACCAGTGGTGGCGCAGTGGATACAGCACTGATCCGGAAAACAGGTCTCCAGTTCAAAGCCCTGAGGTCGCCAGCTCTGAGCACAGGCTTGGCAGCACGGGGTCACTGGCTTGAGCAGGGGATCGTCCTAGGGATCCCAAAGCTCACCAGCTTGAGCCCAAAGGACACTGGCATGGCCCTGGTCAAGGTATGTCCAAGGTACGAGAAGCTTAATGTACAACCAAAGTGAAAGCAACTACAAGTTGATACTTCTCACCCTCTTTCTCCCTTCCTGTCTCTCTCTCTCACTGAAAAAAAAAAAAAAAAGCCAGTGAGGAGTATTCAGTTATCACTGGAAGAATTCTGAAGGGGGACACTCACACTCAAGGATCCATACTTCAATCTCATTACGCCTGCAAAATCTGAACTAAAATCAGGGGCAGTGAAGGCAGTAGTGCCCCTTTATGTCTGCTGAAGTCATTACTCCCCTCCTTCCCCCCCGTGGTGGTGGGGCGAGCAGCCAGGTGGGGTCTTATTTCACCAAGCAGCTGGTGGAGACACCCATCTACCCACCCCACAGCTGCTGCAAGGACACTGGAGACCATCAGGCAAGGGATGGGGAAGCAGGAAGTGCCTGCCTCCTAGGGAGCATGTGGCCAAAGGTCAAGCTTAGTAGTCCCTGTGTATTTAAGCCCTGGCCCCGCTGGTATGGTGAGCACACACCAGGCAGGCCAGCTGGGGCCCAAGGACCCTGGACTCAGTTTCCCACATGGCTGTTCTCAGTGACTCCCCACCTGCCCACCCTAGGCTGAGTCTCCCATGGGATTCCTGACCAGTCCCTGGCCATGCAGGGGGCTAACACTCACGTGTAGGACCAAGGTGCTCCTGGTGACCCGGTCAATGGGCTTGTAGAGCAGAGCTGTCGGGGAAGCGGGAAGGAGATGAAATACAGGAGCAGCTGGATCCCTCAGGAGCCAGGCTCGCCCCCCACCCGCCTCCCTCACTTGCACGGACGCCCACCCACACAAGTGGGTTCTAGAGCAAACCTGCACCTCCATTCTCACCCCAGGGCCAGTCAGACAACACAACAAGCAGACACACAGCCCGGGCAGCCTGGGCCCCCTCCCAACAGATGTGATTTCTTCCAGAGCCATCTCTAGACCCGTCCTGGCTGACCAGGCTCAGAGCGGGAACAGGTGCTCCTCCGTAGGCCCCACTCGGAGTCACATAGCCACGCCTAGCCTTACCCTGCAGAGCTCTGGTACACTCCAGGGCCCACCTGGGAGCCCACAATGTGGGGGCTGTTTTTCCAGGGGGGGCAGCTCCCCCAAGCCAGATCACTCTCATACTCGTCGGGTCCAAGGGCTGACACCACCAGCTGGAAACAGCAGGCTTCCTTCTGACCCACATAGTCAGCCTCATCTCGACAAGAAGACCCCTCTCCATGCCCTCAAATCCCCAGACAAAATAGGACAGGCTGAGAGAGGCACGCCAGCTCTCCACAGAAGGGTGGCTGAGGGGGCAAAGATTTCCTGAAGAAACTCAAGTGGGGCCTCTGGGAGCCCTGAAGAGGCAGGACAAATGCAAGCTCAGCAGGGCCCCTGTTCTCCACACCCCTTGGTGACCAGGCCACCAAATGAGGATTGCTGGGATTCAGCAGAGACAGGTGGAAGAGGCAGCTGGCCAACCAATACTTCCAAACAAAGCTGCCTGCAAGCAGCTGTGCCCTGCCTCTCCCCACAGGGGTGGTCCAGCCTCAGTCCTGCACCTGGATGCCTTGGTCATGGGGTCATGACCTCTGTCCTTGTGACCTCTGTCCTCCTGCCGTAGGAGCAATGAGGCAGGATACTGGTCTGGGAAGGAGGACACTAGATTGAGTGTCCCATTGGACCAGGTTGTGACAGGTTTCAGAGTTGACACTCATGCCCTGGCCAGCCCCCAAACCTCAAGACTCCCCCAAAGCCCTAGACAGGAATAGTCCGTGCACTGCTAAGCAGACACCTGGGGAACAGTCTGCCGGCTGTGGAAAAGATGCAGTCTCAGTGATGTGCCATGAGCCTTATCTGCAGTCTCTGCTTGGCTGCCCACTGGAACCGCTGGGGAGCTCTTAAAAGATACAGCTGCCAACCTCCCTGTCCTCACTGCATCAAGTAAATCCCAAGCTCTGCCAGGTAGAACCTGGGAATCAGCATCTTTAAAAAGCTCCTTTGCTAACTGATATATAGAAATAACTGAAAACCACTGCTTGATGCAAACATACTATCCATGACTTATTTGTAGCCCGTTCTTATTTTAGCAATTTCTAGAGTCTCTCCTCATGGGCTATGGGCACCAGAAGGGACAGGACCAGGCTCGGGGGGTCATGGGATCGTACAGGTAGAGCCCAGTTATCCGCCGAGGGGGACCCGGCTCTGAGGTTGTTGAGGGTGTCTACCTGCGGCTTAGCTCCTCCTGGGGGGAAATCACACGCCGAGAACCCCAGGGAGCCCAGAGAAAGTGTGCGTTCCGCAGACACCTGCCAGGGTGGGTCCTCGAGCTCACTCATGGAAAGCTGACACTGCAGTGTCAGCTCCCTCTGTCCCTCTTTCAGGTCCCAGGAGGAGGAGGTTTCTGACTAAGCTCAAAGGTTTGCACAAATGGTAGGTTGGGTTTCAGAGGGGTTATTAATATGCCTGTGGTCACCACAAGAGTGCACCTGATTGGGGCTGTGGAGTCAGTCCTGCACCTCAGCCCAAGTGGGGGAAGGGTGACAGGGAGGAAGTGAGAGCAGAGGGAAGCACAGGGAGAGGGCCCTGGGCTACAGCCACACATGGACGGAACGAGGGCAGGCAGAGGGGTCCAGCATTCGTGCTTCCCACGGCCCGCACACGCCTGCTCCCCTGAGACCACAGGGTGAGGAGCTCACCCATCCCCTTCACCTGTTCCACCAGTTTCCTGCCCTGCTTCTCCCAGTCTCGCCATGCCTCACCATGCCATTCCTGTTTCCAGAATAGACATTTTCCAAGTTGCCATAACCATCTCTTCTTCCCTCTTCCAGGAAGCCTTCCCTGACCAGGACTTTAACAAACAATATGCATCGTGCCTAAAAGTCAGAGCACAGACACAACAAGCTGCCCTTTCTCTCGTTTGCTGGGTATTTGCTCTCTGTCCAATGGTACTGTTTTACACGCAATATTTCCTTTGACTAAAAAGGGAAGCAATTATCACTAGCCCCATCTCACAGATGAGGAAACTTCTCTCAGGCACAGAGAAGTTATGTAACTTGCTCTTAGAAAGACTCACGAGGAAGGAGTGGGTGAGCTGGCCTCTCTCGTTGTCAAGGTGAGCTTTCCCAGGGGCCTGGGTCACACCCCCCCTTCACATCCCCCCACAGCATCTGGCGTGGAACCCTGCAGGGCTCAGCAGATAGCTGTGAAGGCAGACAACTCCAGAGTGAGCCCCAAGTCGCACAGTCTCCAGGAGACCCCCAGAACCAGCATCCCTGCCTGGGAGGGGCTGAGAAGACTCTAAACAGTATGATCAGCAAGGGCTCCGTCACTCCTTCCTCCCCATTTTGAAGCTGACTTCAAAGACAGCATCGCAAGGACCAAAGAAACCTTGTACTTCATCCAGGTCCCTGGCCTGTTTCGTTAAGACTGAGCTTCCTTTCGGAGGACGAGGAAGCAAAGGACAAGGATGCAGAGTTGAGGTCTGACCAACTCCTAGTCCAGATCAAAACGGCACCTGCCCTCTGGTCTGCGAACAGGCTGTTTCAAGCCCAGCTTGCCTCTCCACGCCAGCCTGGCAGAGCTGGAGCCGAGGGGTCAGAGCACAGGGCTGTTCCTGCCCAGTGACCAGAGTTCCCGCAGCTGTCCTGCCGGGGCAGCTGGAGAGTGCCTGCCTCGGGGGCTCCCTCCATCACGGAGCAGTCTTTGACAAAGGACAGCCCAAGAAAGTGAGGGGACAGCAGTCCCTCTGGCACAGTGGCCTCCGAGAAAGAGCTCAGGAAAGCCCTTCACCTCTCCTACGGAAAACTGCCCCCTCCCTCTGTCCAGCCTTTGACAAGGAGCTCCAGGTTACCACGGAGATGTGAAAGCCAAGTGACTGGGAAGGGTGCAGAGACAAAAGGCCTGGTAGGAGGGAAGCGAGAGGGCCAGCTGCCTGCCATGCCAACAGATAGGGCCCAGAGGTAACACCTGACCCCGCTGCTCCCGCCCAAGGCAGCGTGGGTCAAGCCTAAGGCGTTTCTTGCCTCAGAGAGCAGCGCCCACCAGCTTCTGGACGCCTCCTTGCCTAGGCCTATGTTATCTCCTTTGAGCAAGAGCCTGGTTGACAGCACGTGCCTGTCCCAGGACCCCCTTCCTGAGGAAACTGCAAAAATACTCCGATCTCTTTCATTGTACGGTGGGTGTGTGACCGTCACAACGCGGCAGAACTGCCACGCCCACTCTCCCACCAGCATTCCCCGCAGTGCCCAGACCTCAGCTCCAGGGTCTCCAGGGGCTAGAAACAAACCCCCTCGAGCACCTCCTTCCTCTCTGCTCTCCCACCCACATCCAGTTCCCCACTCGGCTGTCCTGGGAGCGTGTCTCAAAGGCACTCAGCACACAATACCCAGCTGCTCAACCTCCTCTCCTCTCTCTGGAAACAAAGAAACTCCCAACTTCTCACTGCAGCCGGGGCTGCTGCCCTCCCTGCCCAGGCCACTGCTGTCCAGACCACCTGTCACTCTCTGACTGGCCCCCGCTGACCCCTCTCCAGCCCCACGTTGCCATGCCTACAGGTACAGTTCAGAAAGTTGCCCGCAGCCTCTCAAGCTAAGCCACCAATTCCGCACAGATACTTGGCGCTGGTGGTGGTGATGCTGGTGGTGGGATACCTGGACCCTTCTAGCCTGGTCCTTCCATTTCTGAGCCATTCCTGCCCCGAGTGGCCCCAGACTTCAATTTCAGGCTGCAAACTGGCTGGAACGGGGTAAACACCAATCCAGCCACTTGCGTCCCCTCCCTTCCCTGCTGCCCCTCAAACCTTGCCGGCCACATTGAAGCCCGCTCCAGCCAGCCCCCAGAGGCGGGAAGATACACCACCTCCCATGAGAGGGGGCCTGGGTTACCATAGGTGCAGTTACAGCAGAAGCGAATGATGAGGAGAATTTCCATGGCAGCCTCTGTCCCCGCGGCAGGAGCAGGAGCGTGCGGCCATTGTTCCCCGGCTCCCATCAGCAGCCCAGCCACTCTGCCACCTTGCACGCTGCTGCTGCACAGCCTCCAGAATCAAGCAGCCGCTTCAGAGTGCTCCTCTGGCAAGGGGGAGGGGAAGGAGGGAGGGAGGGGTGGAGGGGAGCGGAGGGAGGCACGATGGAGAAGAGGGGGAGCCAGCTAGCTGCCCGCTGGCATCCTGAGGAGGAGCACGTTTGTAGCTGGCTGGCTGCCTGGGGACAGAGGCTGATTCCTCATGTGCACGCTCACACACACACACTCACACACACACACTCACACCCGAACATGCACATGCTCACACAAGCAGCCCACCACAGTTCACAAAGCCAGACAAAGGAAGGTGACTGTTATCCAGCCCACTCCTCAAAGTACCTTCCATAGTGACTGATGTGTGGCTGTCCTTGGAGTCCTTGGGACCTTTCACTTTGAGTTCCTGCCAAACAGAGGAGAGGAATCACTACCTGGCCTGTACCCGAGCCTGCCCTTCCCCCAAGGGAGCGGAGTGGGAAGAAGGGCTCTGAAACCCAGGCGTACAAACATAGGAGAAACAAAGCTCAACAGGCAAGAGCCTCCCGCGACCTCAGTCACCCGACTCCTGCCGCACCCACGATCTCCGGGAGCCTCATGGAGTCCGGCAGCAGGGAGCAGGCAAGGAGGGGCCCCAGGTATCAAACAGGACTTCGACAGTGGTCCTCACCCTGTCCCCTGAAGCCCCTCCTCTGCAACTTCCAGGGAATAAGCAGTGGCAAGAGCAGGACCCCCACCCCCACCCGCACCCCGGTTTCCCCAGCAGCAGCCACTAGTAGGGGTCTACACACATCAGCCCAGGACAGGACAAGCACCAGGTGTACCAGCTGATCCTGGGGGCATGAGCAGCTCTTAGGATAAGGAGCGAGGGGTCCCACACACCTGCACAAGGCAGGGGGAAGTACCGGGGGTGTTGCCCCCGAGGCCAAGAGGCTGCGTTCCACCGGGCACTCTGAGCCACATCCTACCCTTACTGAGAGAAGTCACCCAGCCCCCAGCCCCACCTGACAGTCCCCGCCCTGCTGAGCCTTGCTAGGCATCAGAGAAGAAAATGCAAGGAAGGAAGAGCCAACACTCCTGGATCCCGTGCAAAGTGGCCCTGGTAGTGACTGCTAGAAACAGACTCCAGGGCAGCTTATCTGACCCAAACCTCTTTCATCGGCCTTTAGAGAGAGGTCCGGCTCCAGCCCTTGCTAAAGGACCAGTGTGGTCTGTAACTGGAGCTGTAATGCAATCCCCACTTGGAGGGCTAAGTGCACCAAGCGAGTCCTTTAGGGAGGGTGGTGTTGGTGGCAGGAAGGCAGGGGTGAGGTGAGGCCAAGGTCACACACTCGGGTGATATTGCCAGCTCTGCCTGGGAGAGGAAATACCCAGGCAGCAGGAGCTCCTCTTTTCCTGATCTCGCCTCAGGCTGTTTCTAGACAGAGAAAACCCCCAGGGACTGAGCCTGGGGTTTGGGGGTGGAGTGGGGAGAAGGGTTTACTCAGCTCCGCAAGGTTGTCTTTGGCTGGTGTCTGGACTCCCAGCTTTAGAGAATTTTTCTCCATGCCCCTCTCCCCTGCAGCCTGGAGGTATGAAGTCACTCCTGCTGCAGAAGAGGAGGGCCCAATTGCGTAATTAAGTAGCAGTACCAGTAGGAAGTGACAGTGTCAGCCCATGTGTCAGGGTGAGAAGCTACCAGGCAGCAAGCCAGCAGGCTTTGAGAGGGGCTTAGGGATGAGCTCAGGGGTTTCTGCCGACCACAGAGAATGGACAGTTAGCCCAGGCTAAAAGGAGACCCCCTGTTCTGGACCATACATGACCCCAGGTACCCAAGCAGCCATGGCAGGGCCTCTCTGGACACAGATCAGGGAAATCCAGTTTGTTCCCAGGGAGGACTGGGAGCTGTGATGGGAAGCACCTTTCTCCAGCCTCAGGACTCCACATAGAGGGACTTCCCTACCCCTCACTCCGTCTTCTGAGGCAGAAGGTGAGTCACCTGATCTATGGGTTTGGGTGAATAAACAGCTCAGCTCTCCTCTCTCTGCTCTCAGTAGATGTGTTTAATTGTGGAGGGCTTCCAAGTGTTAACAAGCTCAATGTGCTACAGATCCAAGCCATTTTTCTTTCATTCTTTTTTTTTTTATTAAGTAAGAGGCGGGGAGGCAGAGAGACAGACTCCCACAAGTGTCCTGACCGGGATCTACCCAGCAAGCCCCTACAGGGCAATGCTCTGCCCATCTGGGGCTGCTGCTCCGCTCTTCAGCAACCGAGCCATCTCAGCGTCTGAGGTGAGGCCATGGAGCCGTTCTCAGTGCCCAGTGCCAACCTGCTCAAACCATTCAAGCCATGGCTGCAGGAGGAAAAGAAAGAGAGAGGAAGAAGGGGAGGGGGAGGGGTGGAGAAGCAGATGGTTGCTTCTCCCATGTGCCCTGACCGGGAATCGAACCCCAGACTTCCACATGCCAGGCCGATGCTCTACCACTGAGCCAACAGACCAGGGCCCACATTTTTCCGGTCTGGCTTTACCAGTAATCAAGTTGACATTTTCACTTCCGTCTGTCTGACTTTTGCACTGCCTCTAGGCCAATTTCAAACTTGGGCATAAACCCATAACCCCAGTAGTTTCATGAAAACTATAAAGCATCACCCCAAGTTTTCTAGCATCAGAGCTGTGACAAGAAAGTGAATGGCCCAGAGGGGCCTATAAGGCAGAGCCCCCAAAACTGCAGAAGGAGCTCCCCCTCCCTGGAACCAGAGGTTCTCTTACTCTGAACTTGGAGCTGGGTGCTCTGACTGCAAAGCCAGGGTAAAGGAGTGAGCCGGGCTGTGCTCCTGACAGATCCTAGAGCCCCACCCTGCCACTTCCCGGACAGACAGAAAACGCCATACCTTCGCCATGGCGAGGAGCATGGGGGGAAGGCTTACTGCAGCAGCAGGGACAGGTATTTTTCCAGCCAGAAAGTCTGGGACTTCTCCACATTAAGTGGCCCTGTGCTCTCTTTTTATAGGATTGCAAGGATCTCAAAATACCACCACCCAGCCCGGACTTCCTCAAATTTCATCGATCATAAAAATCACCTGGGAAGCTTATTAAAAACAGACTACTTCCTGTGGTGGCACAGTGGATACGGCATAGACCTGGAATGCTGAGGTTGCCGGTGTGAGACCCTGGGCTTGTCAGGTTAAGGCACATACTACAAGCTAGTGCTTCCCATTCCTCTCTCCACCCTGCCTTTCTCTCTCTCCCTCCTCTTTCTAAAATCAATTTAAAAAAATAAAGACTCCTAGGCTCTACCCCCAACCTTCTGAACTGAAGCTCCAGGGGAGGTGCTTGATGAGTTACATTTTTAACAGTGTCCCTGTGGTTCTTTTCTTTTTTTTGTTGTTTTTTTGTTTTGTTTTGTTTTGTTTTTTGTATTTTTCTGAAGCTGGAAACGGGGAGAGACAGTCAGACAGACTCCCGCATGCGCCCGACCGGGATCCACCCGGCACGCCCACCAGGGGAGAAGCTCTGCCCACCAGGGGGCAATGCTCTGCCCCTCCGGGGCGTCGATCTGCCGTGACCAGAGCCACTCTAGCGCCTGGGGCAGAGGCCAAGGAGCCATCCCCAGCGCCCGAGCCATCTTTGCTCCAATGGAGCCTTGGCTGCGGGAGGGGAAGAGAGAGACAGAGAGGAAGGAGGGGGTGGGGGTGGAGAAGCAAATGGGCGCCACTCCTATGTGCCCTGGCCAGGAATCGAACCTGGGTCCCCGCACGCCAGGCCAACGCTCTACCACTGAGCCAACCGGCCAGGGCCTCTTTTTTTTTTTTAAAGAGAGAGATAGACAGACAGAAAGGGAGAGAGATGAGAAGAATCAATTCTTCATTGTGGCACTTTTGTTTCCTTAGTTGTTCATTGGTTGCCTTCTCATATGTGCCTTGGGGGGGGGGGCGCTACAGCAGACAGAGTGACTCCTTGCTCGAGTGAGCGACCTTAGGCTTCAAGTCAGTGACCTTGGGGTCATGTGCCTATAATCCCATGCTGAAGCCTGCGACCCTGCACTCAAGTGGGTTAGCCTGCGCTCAAGCTGGCGACCTTGTGGTTTCGAACTGGGTCCGCAGCATCCCAGGCCAACGCTCTATCCACTGCGCCACCACCTGGTCAGGCCATGTGGTTCTTATTAAGCAAGTTTGGCATAAGTTGAAGAAATCCAGACACCTCAGTCTATAGAAACAAAAGTCAACAGAAGGGAAGTGACTTGTTCAAGGTCACTGCAGTGTGGGAAATATCACCTTTACTCTTTTCTGCTTCCCCTGTTCTAATACAGAATAACCTAAAACAAAAAGACGAAATCAAACAAATTTGTGTTTTCACATTAAGAGAGAAAATGTTAAGTGCAAGAAAGCACATGTCAGGCTAAGTGTTATCCATCAGGGAAAGTGGTTCCCTGCCTGGCAAGCAGGAAAAGAGAGGCCCAGAGGCTGGAAAGCTCTGAGCAGCCCCCAAAGCCCCTGAGTCATAGGGGTGGCTGTGCAGGGAGCTGCCCACCTCGGAGATCTTCTGGAACTGGTTGTTGGACTGGCTGCACTTCTCAGCTGTCTCCAGGGCGACTTTATAGTTGTCCACAAATGCTTTGTAAACTCCAAGCTGGCTGGCCTGCAGGGAGAACAGAGAGGAGAGGGAGAAAAGGGAAGGAGTGGAATGGGGAGAGAGGATTAATGAATGGATGAAAGCTGAACCAGAGAACCTGGAGCTCCCTTAGCACTCAGAACCCCTAACCCAGCTTCAAAGGGCCAGCTGGAAACAGCGGGGAAAGGAAGGATGCATATACTACAGTACCCCTTTGAACTTAACAGTTTCCATGGAAACTGGCTTAGCCAAAAAGGTGACACGGGGATGCTGGGGCTTGTGGGGAGCAGGATAGGGCCTTCGTTGGCATGCTAAAAATTCAATTCATCAGCCATATTTGGTTTTACTTAGCATCATCAAGATCTCTCAAGGTTTGAAGCCCCTTAATGACTCATGTCTCATTCACATCCTGGAATTAGCTGGAGTAGGGAGAGATGGGAGGAGTGAGGTGGGCACGTGTGGATGTGGGCTGCTCAGTGCTCCACTCCCCATGCTAAGTGCGAGGCACAGCCTTTAAAGGCACAGTCCCTCTTTCCTTCAGCCTCCAAGGAGCCAGAGGCCCTGCCTCACTACATATTTGCATGTTACTCTGAACCTAACACAAAGGTTTTCATGACTCATGACCACATAGAGCCTGTCTCCTCTGGGAGGACGAACAGATGCCATCATCCCTTTCTACAAAAGGGGAAACCGAGGAACATTCACTGAATTGCTCAAATATTTATGGAAAGCTTTTTCTGTGGTATACATATGCATTTTCTTAAGGGAGCCAAAGGTAGAAATCTGAATTAAAACGACAATCAAGTACTATTTTATACCCACCAGTCTGGCCAAGATTTAAAAGTCTAATGATTCAAGTGTTGACAAGAATGTGGGGAAATAGGAACTTTTATAGACTGCTTGTAGGGGTGTAAATTAGTACAGTTCTTTGGAATCATTTACCAATAACTAATAAATTAAAAATAGCCTGCCCTGGCCGAAAAGCTCAGTGGGTTAGAGAATTGTCCTAATAAACCAAGACTGCAGGTTCAAATCCCCGGTCAGGGTACATACAAGAATCAACCAATGAATGCACAAGTAAATGGAACAACAAATTGATGTTTTCCTCTCTCTCTCTTTCCCTTCCTTTCTTTCTAAAATGAATCAATAAGCCTGACCTGTGGTGGCACAGTGGATAAAGCATTGACCTGGAAATACTGAGGTCGCCGGTTCGAAACCCTGGGCTTGCCTGGTCAAGGCACATATGGGAGTTGATGCTTCCAGTTCCTCCCCCCTTCTCTCTCTCTGTCTCTCCTCTCTCTCTGTCTCTCCCTCTCCTCTCTAAAATGAATAAATAAAAAATAAATAAAATAAATAAAATTTAAAAATTTTTTTAAATGAATCAATAAATTAAAAAATTAAACTAATTAAATAAAAATATGCAGAGTTCTGTTTACTACTTAGAAAATCCACTTCTACATACAGACCTCTGCTGTCCAGAACAGGAGGCACTCGCTAATATGACTACCTAGCACCTGAAATGTGGCGAGTCCAAACTGAAACATGCTGTAAGTGTAAAATCCACGATTTTTCTGAAGTGAGAAGCGGGAAGGCAGACAGCCTTGGCGTGCGCCTGACCAGGATCCACCCGGCATGCCCACCAGGGGGCGATGCTCTGCCCATCCAAGCCGTTGCTCTGTTGCAACCAGAGCCACTCCAGCACCTGAGGCAGAGGCCACGGAGCCATCCTCAGTGCCCGGGCCAACTTTGCTCCAATGGAGCCCTGGCTGTGGGAGGGGAAGAGAGAGATAGAGAGAAAGGAGAGGGGAAAGGGTGGAGAAGCAGATGGGTGCTTCTTCTGGGTGCCCTGGCAGGGAATCGAACCCAGGATTTCCACACACCAGGCTGACGCTCTACTGCTGAGCCTACTGGCCAGGGCTACAATTTTTAAATATTGGTGACATGTTGAAATGATAACAGTTTAGATATACTGAACTAAATATAGTCTTAAAATTAACTTCACCTGTGTATTTTTTTCTCCTAAATTTTAGATAATATATGTGGCTATAAGAAAATGATAAACTATGTTTGTGGCTTGTATTATATTTCCAATGGAAAGCACTGCTCTAGAGAAACCTGCATATATATCTGTGCCCAAGAGTGAGGGGACTGCCTGTCTCACTCCTCCTCTTGTGGAAAGACTGGAAACAAAGGCTCACGAATGGGGAAACCAAACACACACTGCAGTGTCAATGGATGAACTAGGTCTATGTGTAGCATCAGTGACAAGCTTCAAAACAAATGTTCATTAATTGTAAAATATAGAAAAATATATATATATACTATGTCCACTTAAAAAGTACAATACATGCAATGCCATAAAAAGATATACATTACATAGTAAAAACACAAACTGCAGCCTAGAAGTCTACACGCACTACATTCATGCTAGTAGCTGCTTCTAGACAAAAGGGAAGGGCAAGAGGAAAGGGGAAGGAGAAACTGCATCTTCATCTGTAATGCTTTCTTTCCTTTTTGTGTGTGTGTGTGAGACAGAGAGAGAGAGAGAGAGAGAGAGAGAGAGAGAGAGAGAGAGAGAGAGAGAAGGACAGATAGGGACAAACAGGAAGAAAAGAGATGAGAAGCATCAATTTTTTGTTGCAGCTCCTTAGTTGTTCATTGATGGCTTTCTCATATGTGCCTTGACCTGGGGGCTGCAGCAGAGCAAGAGACCCCTGCTTAAGCCAGTGACCTTGGGCTTCAAGCCAGTGACCTCTGGGCTCAAGCCAGCGACCATGGGGTCATGTCTGTGATCCCACACTCAAGCCAGGGACCCTGTACTCAAGCTGGTGAGCCCGCACTCAAGCCAGCAACCTCGGGGTTTTGACCCTGGGTCCTCTGTGTCCCAGTCCGACGCTCTATCTACTGCGCCACCGCCTGGTCAGGCTGTAATGCTTTATTTTCTTAAAAAGTTCTGCAATCTATCTTCAGAGCTTAGCATCTGTTAATTCGGGGGGGGGGGGGAGGAGGTGAACACACAGAGGTTTGCTACATTATTTTCTAGATATTCTGGTTTTATTTTTTTTTCAAAGATGTAGCAAAGAGATTCAGCTGCGGTGGGGCTTCCTTGGGGCTCTTACCAAAGTGCTAGGCAAAATGGCCTGCCCCTGAGCCCTACCCTGGGCCACTCTGCATTTTACAGACTCTTTTGTGTTCCTCAAGGACCCTAAGAGATGAGACCAGGAGCCTGGAGCAGTCCCAGCACAAACAGAGCCCGAGGAAGCTGGCAATGGGGCCCTGGAAAGCCAGAGGGGAAGTGGGAACTGGGATGCTTGTGGAGAAGCTAAGGTCAGAGCCATGCAGGTCTCAACCTCTAGATAGATCAGACTTTAAAAAAATTTGGGGGGAGGGGTAGGAAGGGGTGGTGTTTGTTTTCTTTTCCAGGGGAAGTACTGGCCCGCTGGTGTCCCAAACTAGAGGGGATGTGCTAGACAGTTGCTTCCTAAATCAAAGTCAAAATCATTGCTATTCTTCTTCTATTTTGTTCAGTAGGATAAAGGCTGATGCCCAGATTGGAACACCACCCTGTCATCCCTCTGCCTAAGGGAGTAGCAAGAGGTGAACCAGAAACAGGAGCCTGCCCTGCGCAGAAGGCATGAATGCAGGGGTCACCACCCATCCCGGGCATTGTCCTCTCCACAGGACGCACCTACAGGGCCCAAGGCCCAGCCTGCCAGGGCTATTAACTGGGAAGTGGATGTTGCTTGGAAACAGCAGCCTGGTACTGGAGTGATCTCATAAAACAAACAGTAGAGATGCTAATTCCCTTCTCTCTGTGATGGATAATCAAATACCCAGAGAGCAGTGGGAAAGAAGCTGCCTCCAGATGCCTGGCCTGCCCTGGCTGCACTCAGGCCCTCCCAAGCCTGCAGGCCCAGAGGCTTCAGATCTGTTTGTGACACCGGAGGAGGGAAGTTGGGAGCACATTCATGACCAGGCCTGTGGAGCTGGGACCAGAATGGGGACCTGGTAACAGGAGGATCCAAGTGACAAAGACAAACAGAGACAGCCTTTCCATTACACTCTGGGGTATGCACCCTCCACCCTCAGGTCTGGCATCACTGCCCTTGTGAGGGCTAAAGAGAAGCTGCCCCAAGCCAATCAGCTCAGGTTCCTGGGGCCAGGCCAGAGTGATGACTGGGTGTTTACCATCCCTGAACTGGGGCGAGTACCCTGGCTGCCAGAACCGGAAGTGGGAAATTCCCTTGCAACAGCACCTTCTAGGATGCCGCTTCCTAATAATATTATTAATAATAACAGTAATAATAACAAGTAATGGTAATGGCTAATTATCGAGTTTTGACTATGTTCCAGGCTCTGTTCCAAGCGTTTTTCAGGTAGTCCTCACAAAAATCCAATGAGGTAAATACTTTTATTATCCTCATTTTTACAGATGAGAGATCCAAGTCACAGAGAGGTTGGGTAAGTTGCCCAAAGTGACAGGTGTGATCTGTGGTAGAATTCGGATTCAAATCCCGCTGTGACCCAGCTCTTGAAGCTGTGCTTTCCTTACAATACTGCAGGTCTCTCAGGACACGGACCTCCCGCCCTGTGATGTTGTGATGTCTCCCTCAGTGCTCTTCCAAGTCTCCCTGGTCCCAGTGTACTCATTCATTCATTCATAAATTCATTCATTCATTCAGCACTGGGCTGGTTCTGGGGGACTAACAATGAAACAAATATAGTCTTCCTTCCCAGAGCCTATGGTTTTGGGAATACAGGCAGTTATAGTGTTCACCAAGAGGATAACCACAGGGGCTGCATTTGAGGGGCTGGGGAAGTCTTCTCTAAAGAGGTCACTTTTTTTTTTTTTTTTGTATTTTTCTGAAGTTGGAAACAGGGAAGCAGTCAGACAGACTCCCGCATGCGCCTGACTGGGATCCACCTGGCACGCCCACCAGGGGCGATGCTCTGTCCATCTGGGGCATTGCTCTGTTGCAACCAGAGCCACTCTAGCGCCTGAGGCAGAGGCCATGGAGCCATCCTCAGCGCCCGGGCCATCTTTGCTCCAGTAGAGCCTTGGCTGCGGGAGGGGTAGAGAGAGACAGAGAGGAACGAGAGGGGGAGGGGTGGAGAAGCAAATGGGAGCTTCTCCTGTGTGCCCTGGCCGGGAATCGAACCTGGGACTCCTGCACGCCAGGCTGACGCTCTACCACTGAGCCAACCAGCCAGGACCATCTAAAGAGGTCACTTCTAAGCTGAGCACCAACCAGGAGAAGCCAGGTCAGATAGGGAAGGACATTTCAGGCAGCTAGAGCCACCAAGAACAGAGAGTGCCTGCAGTGTGAACTAAAACCAGAAAGTTCAGTGTCGAGCACAGAGGGTGGGGGAGGCAGCAGCCAGAGGTCCGGTGTGGGCAGAGGGTGGCATTCAAAGGGTCTCCTAAGCCAGCCCTTGGAGCTGGTCTTTATCTAATGGGCAAGGGGGAGCCACTGAAGGGATACAAGCAGGGAAGAAGTGAGGGCTGGTAGGGGGTTTAGATAACCCTCCTTCTATTCGGTAGAGGTGGGGAGGTGGGCCTGGAGGCAGGAACCACTCACGAGGCTGCGGCAGTAATCCAGGTGAGGGCCTCAGAGCTGGTAGAAGGTGGCCATAAGCATTAAAGAAGTGGACTCTGGGGGATGCAAGAATGAGGGATGAGAAGGTGGAGGAGGATAATGTCAAAGGGGAGTCTAAGGGAGTCACAGATAGATGGAGAATGGGATGGTGGCAGCACCCACTGAGACAGAGATTGGAAGAACTTTAGAAACAATGAGTTCAATTGTTTAGAACATGCAGTTTAAAGTCCTGGGAGTAGTTAAGCAGGAGTTTATTCCAGTGTAAGAAAAGCAGAGGCCTGGCCACTCAACCTGTCCCAGCACTGCAGCAGAGGAGAGGCAATGCTCCCCGGCCCCCCATTCACACCTGAGAGCAATGGCCACTGACGGCCACTCAACCAGTCCCAGCACTGCAGCAGCAGAGGAGAGGCAATGCTCCCCGGCCCCCCATTCACACCTGAGAGCAATGGCCACTGACGGCCATTCAACCAGTCTCACCACTGCAGCAGCAGAGGAGAGGCAATGCTCCCCGGCCCCCCATTCACACCTGAGAGCAATGGTCACTGACGGCCACTCAACCAGTCCCAGCACTGCAGCAGAGGAGAGGCAATGCTCCCCGGCCCCCCATTCACACCTGAGAGCAATGGCCACTGACGGCCATTCAACCAGTCCCAGCACTGCAGCAGAGGAGGAGAGGCAATGCTCCCCGGCCCCCCATTCACACCTGAGAGCAATGGCCACTGACGGCCACTCAACCAGTCCCAGCACTGCAGCAGAGGAGAGGCAATGCTCCCCGGCCCCCCATTCACACCTGAGAGCAATGGCCACTGACGGCCACTCAACCAGTCCCAGCACTGCAGCAGAGGAGAGGCAATGCTCCCCGGCCCCCCATTCACACCTGAGAGCAATGGCCACTGACGGCCACTCAACCAGTCCCAGCACTGCAGCAGCAGAGGAGAGGCAATGCTCCCCGGCCCACCATTCACACCTGAGAGCAATGGCCACTGACGGCCACTCAACCAGTCCCAGCACTGCAGCAGAGGAGAGGCAATGCTCCCCAGCCCCCCATTCACACCTGAGAGCAATGGCCACTGACGGCCACTCAACCAGTCCCAGCACTGCAGCAGAGGAGAGGCAATGCTCCCCGGCCCCCCATTCACACCTGAGAGCAATGGCCACTGACGGCCACTCAACCAGTCCCAGCACTGCAGCAGAGGAGAGGCAATGCTCCCCGGCCCCCCATTCACACCTGAGAGCAATGGCCACTGACGGCCATTCAACCAGTCTCACCACTGCAGCAGCAGAGGAGAGGCAATGCTCCCCGGCCCCCCATTCACACCTGAGAGCAATGGCCACTGACGGCCATTCAACCAGTCTCACCACTGCAGCAGCAGAGGAGAGGCAATGCTCCCCGGCCCCCCATTCACACCTGAGAGCAATGGTCACTGACGGCCACTTAACCAGTCCCAGCACTGCAGCAGAGGAGAGGCAATGCTCCCCGGCCCCCCATTCACACCTGAGAGCAATGGCCACTGACGGCCACTCAACCAGTCCCAGCACTGCAGCAGAGGAGAGGCAATGCTCCCCGGCCCCCCATTCACACCTGAGAGCAATGGCCACTGACGGCCACTCAACCAGTCCCAGCACTGCAGCAGAGGAGAGACAATGCTCCCCGGCCCCCCATTCACACCTGAGAGCAATGGCCACTGACGGCCATTCAACCAGTCTCACCACTGCAGCAGCAGAGGAGAGGCAATGCTCCCCGGCCCCCCATTCACACCTGAGAGCAATGGCCACTGACGGCCATTCAACCAGTCTCACCACTGCAGCAGCAGAGGAGAGGCAATGCTCCCCGGCCCCCCATTCACACCTGAGAGCAATGGCCACTGACGGCCACTCAACCAGTCCCAGCACTGCAGCAGAGGAGAGGCAATGCTCCCCGGCCCCCCATTCACACCTGAGAGCAATGGCCACTGACGGCCACTCAACCAGTCCCAGCACTGCAGCAGCAGAGGAGAGGCAATGCTCCCCGGCCCCCCATTCACACCTGAGAGCAATGGCCACTGACGGCCATTCAACCAGTCTCACCACTGCAGCAGCAGAGGAGAGGCAATGCTCCCCGGCCCCCCATTCACACCTGAGAGCAATGGCCACTGACGGCCACTCAACCAGTCCCAGCACTGCAGCAGAGGAGAGGCAATGCTCCCCGGCCCCCCATTCACACCTGAGAGCAATGGCCACTGACGGCCACTCAACCAGTCCCAGCACTGCAGCAGCAGAGGAGAGGCAATGCTCCCCGGCCCCCCATTCACACCTGAGAGCAATGGCCACTGACGGCCACTCAACCAGTCCCAGCACTGCAGCAGCAGAGGAGAGGCAATGCTCCCCGGCCCCCCATTCACACCTGAGAGCAATGGCCACTGACGGCCACTCAACCAGTCCCAGCACTGCAGCAGAGGAGAGGCAATGCTCCCCGGCCCACCATTCACACCTGAGAGCAATGGCCACTGACGGCCATTCAACCAGTCCCAGCACTGCAGCAGAGGAGAGGCAATGCTCCCCGGCCCCCCATTCACACCTGAGAGCAATGGCCACTGACGGCCATTCAACCAGTCCCAGCACTGCAGCAGCAGAGGAGAGGCAATGCTCCCCGGCCCCCCATTCACACCTGAGAGCAATGGCCACTGACGACCACTCAACCAGTCCCAGCACTGCAGCAGAGGAGAGGCAATGCTCCCCGGCCCCCCATTCACACCTGAGAGCAATGGCCACTGACGGCCATTCAACCAGTCCCAGCACTGCAGCAGAGGAGAGGCAATGCTCCCCGGCCCCCCATTCACACCTGAGAGCAATGGCCACTGACGGCCACTCAACCAGTCCCAGCACTGCAGCAGAGGAGAGGCAATGCTCCCTGGCTCCCCATTCACACCTGAGAGCAATGGCCACTGACGGCCATTCAACCAGTCCCAGCACTGCAGCAGAGGAGAGGCAATGCTCCCTGGCCCCCCATTCACACCTGAGAGCAATGGCCACTGACGGCCACTCAACCAGTCCCAGCACTGCAGCAGAGGAGAGGCAATGCTCCCCGGCCCCCCATTCACACCTGAGAGCAATGGCCACTGACTCCCTGCCCACCTGTTGGGCTAGCAGAAGGTATGGGGGGAAGTGCCCTGGCGAGAGAGCCAGGTGGGGGCCCTGTAGACCTGACCTGAGGGTCCTCAAGGGATTACAGAAGTCCTGGGAACTAAAGACCTCTGTCAGCCATTCCCAACACTGAGCCTCTACATTAATTCTACCCCTTGAGGCCTTTCCCCTTGCCTGCAATGGTGGGAGGGCTAGGCTCTTAGAGCTTTCAGCTCCAGGGTTCTCAAGAGAAGATGGGAAGCTGACAGTCTCCCAACTAACTGCTTCAGAGATCTCAGGTAAGCAGTCCCTGCCCGTCCACCCGGCACACGCCCCTCGGTCAGCTGAGGGAGAAGGGACCTGAAACCCAGCAGGGGAGAGACACAGTGCCCTGCCAGGAGTCCCTAGGCATGTACACTCCAGCATCCCTAGAACACTCTAGGCTTCACGGTGAGGCCAGGAGTCGAGGCACTTGGCCCAGGTTCCCCGTAATGCAGAGGCCCAGGCTTTCCTCCACGACTCGGAAAGCTTCAAGGAGACTGGGAGGGCTGGGGCGGACTGGTCCTCACCCACACCAGCAGCTCCACTGAGGCCCTGAGTAAGGACCCTCTCTCCGCGGAACACTTACCAGCTTCTGGAAGAGGTGGCCCATGGTGACCTGGCTGTCCCACTGCTGCACCTTAGGGCAGAGGTTGTCATAGAACTCCTTGTGGATTTCGTAGATGTCCTGGATTTTGTAGAAGATGGTCTCGATCTGCTGGATGGTGAGCACAGGCTGGGAGGTGGTGGCGGTGGCCTTCAGGGGCTTCATGGGCTGGGAGAGAGGAAGAACGAGAGAGAGGGCAAACCACCCAGCGTGTCAGCAGGCCCAGGGCCCTGCTCCGCCCTTCCTGCCGCCCGAGGTCTGCCTAGGCAAGGCCACGAATGGCAAAGCACCTGATGTGTGGTTCCTATTAAGTAGCTGCTGTCACAGGCCCCAACATGTGCAACTGGACGGAGAAGGAAGCTGACAGCCAGAGCCTGGTCCAGCAGCACTGCCAGGCCCACGGAGCGGCTCCAGGACACATTTCCCTTACCCTCGTCCCCTGAAGAGGGCCCAGCCTAAGGACCCAGCCTCCAGTCTGCACTACGTTTGCTTTATGGTGTAATAGGATCCCGTCTCTTTGGCACAATGGCCTTATGCTCTCCAATATAAGCTCTCCTGTAGCACTTCAGTGGCAGGGACTAAGGACCAAAACATGATTCTAGGACTTGGGAGTAGAGTCTTGAAGAGACTCAAGATCAGTCTCAGCTGCGGTGATATTTCAAGTTCCCATCACTTAGGTTAGAGAGTGCGAATGGGTGGTACACATGTAAAACCATCCTACTTCCTGTGCCTGTGGCAACCATCGCTAAGGGATCGCCATCATCTTTCTCACTGGGCCTGGCTGTAGTCTCGGCTCTTTCTCAGTGCCAAGGTTGACATGCAAGATGAAACCTGCCTGTTATCTCTGTTGCCTACACCAAGAGCCCCATGGCCTGATGGTGGAGCGGGTGAGCTGACAGGCAGTACCTCAGGACCAGCCCCCAGCACTAGCTGGGGGCTGAAGCCATCACCTGAGGCCCAGCAATAGGACTGTGGGATAATGGGGCCTGGGTGCATTTTCTTCAGTGTGATTTTCTGTATTTTCTAAATCACCTTTCATCAGTGAACACTAAGTTTACAATGGGGGGGGGGGAGGTATTAAAATTCATAGCTGAAACAAAAACACTGATGCTAAAGGATCAAGAGTCCCTCTTTGGTTAACCCTCCTCTAGCCCAAAGCCCTCCAAGGGGCCCGGACTGCACTCCAAAGGCCTTCCAGGAAACAGGATCTGGATACCTGCCACCAGAGAAGGCAAAGGAGGGGAGGGCGTATTTACCTAGAAGACGGAAGCCTGAGTCAGACATGGGTGACGTGTGGAAAGAGGCCTCTGACTTAGTCTGGGTCACTCGGGAGACCCAGGGACAGCAAGAGCTCACGGGGGCAGGTATGGACTCACCGGAGCTGTTCCCCACTGTGTCCGAGGGTCAACTTTTCAACAAGAAAGCGTTCTAGCATGAAATGGGCAACTCCTGCAGGACTGGAAGGAACACCTGCACCGACGGAGACCGACGCTATCACTGACTCACTCTAAGAGATGCCCACCGGCCGAGCTGGCCACAGCAGCCACAGTCCTCAGCAAGCTGTATTCCACCCTCCCATCTGTCTCACTCTGAGGGTGGCAGAGCCCATGTTTGTCCACAAGAGGAAGTCCTATCTACTCAACCACCCAGACAGTTCTCTAACTTCTGGCTCCCTTGCTCTCCCAGCTCTAAAAAAGTCCAGATGTGGTGAAAAAAGCAAGAAAAAGCAGAAGCCCTCCTCTGACCTTCTCAGCGCTGAAACCAACAAACTCGTAATGTCCAGCTTTTTGCTAAGGAAGTTCGCCCTGGATGGTGCAGGCCAGGCAGTGTGGTTTTGAGTCCCAGCTTAATAGCTCTGGGCAAGTCACTCAGCATCTCTGGGCTTTAGCAGCCTCATTTGTAAAACTGGAATAGTATTATCTTCTCAAGAACGCTGATGGGAAGACTGACCAGGTGGGGGGGCGCAGTGGATAGAGCATCAGACAAGGATGCAGAGGACTCAGGTTCGGAACCCTAAGGTTGCCAGCTTGAGCACGGGCTCATCAGCTTGAGCACAGGGCCCCTGCCTTGAGGGATCATGGACAAGACCTCATGGTCGCTGGCTTGAAGCCCAAGGTCCTGGCTTGCACCCAAAGTCACTGGCTTGAGCAAGAGGTCACTGGCTCTACTGTAGCCCCCCAGTCAAGGCACATATGAGAAAGCAATCAATGAACAACTAAGGTACCGCAACAAAGAATTGATGCTTCTCATCTCTCTCCCTTCTTGTCCGTCCCTCTCTCTGTCCCTCTCTATCTCTGTCTCTCTCTCTCTCTCTCTCTCTCTCTCACAAACACACACACACACACACACACACACACACACACACACACACACACACACACAACACTGATGGGAAGATTAAAAGCCAAGCCATTATTTATATAAAATACTGAGTACACACCTGGTACACAGAAGGCAATCAAAACCATTAGCTGCTACGATTATTACTACTCACCCCCCAAAATAATGTACTAAGTGCCTAATAACTCAAAGCTAGACTGGGAGGGAGGAGTTCGGAGGGGTGGTGTTCTGTGATTCACAAATCATGGCCCCCAGGGAGCCTCCCATCCAGTAGGGGAGACAGACTAGACCCAAGGCAATAATCAAACACATGCAAGGAGGGGAGGAGGAAGGGGACGTCCTGAGACAGGTGCTGACAGGGACATTTACCCTGAAATGGAAGCATGAGGGCAAAGGGGACAGCATTCCAGGCAGACTTCCTCAACGCCCAGTCCTGAGGCAGGGCAGGGTTGGGAAGAGAGGAGCTGGAATCAAGCCAGGAGCCTGTGCGCAGTGGGCAGGGGGGAGGAGAGGGACCTAAAGCCGGCTGGAGGGAGGGTGGCTGCCAGATCCTGCCGGGGAAGGAATGCGGGTTTTAAGCCCAAGCAATGACCTGGTTTCCCCTGGAGGGATTTAAGTAGGGGAGTGATGGGGTCCAGTTTTCTTTTTCAGGAGATTATTTTTATGACTCACGACCCTTGCTCTGTAGAATGTTATACTCTATTTGGGTAAACTAGACCAACACAAATGAAACACTTTAGTGGACAAGGCAAGGTAGGGTACTACCCAACTTGGACTGTAAATTACAACAAACTTGGTTTCAAGGTTGGGCTGGTGCAAGTGGGAGGGCTTCATAGAAGAGGTGACAGGAAGAAGCCTTGAAGGTTGGGAAGATCTGAGCAAGTGGAGGCATGGGGCCTGGGCAAGCATTCCCGGCAGGAAAAGAGAAGAAACCAGGAGCCAGGAAAAAAGGAATACTGTTCTCCCAACCCCAGATGGGTGGCCAAGCTCAGCTTCATGGCTCCCAGCACTCCATGAAGTATACAGAACTGCCTCTTTGGATCACTGTCATAATTTATCTTTACTGCTTCTACCCAGGAGCCAACGGAGGGTCCAAGTCACCACAAAGTCCTAGAACCACTCATTCCTGTCTCTGCCATGGCGCAATCTCCACCTAGGAGGGAGGGAAGGAAACAGGGAGAGAGCAGTCCTGGGAAGGCAAAACAGTCAGGATTTCTCAGCCGCCGCTGGGGAAGCACTCATGTGCCACCTACGCAGGGACAAGGCCCCCCTGCTCTGCTTCCTCCTAAACTCCCCACTCTGCCCACAAAAGGGGAAGAAATGGGTGCTCAGCAGCAGCAGGTCACACGGACAGGGCCTGCACTTGGCCATAAGATGGTTCTCAGGACAAGGCTGGGGACCTATGGTCTCAGCCCAGATTTCACTCGGGGGGAGGGGAAAGCGCTGGGTGTGTGCCACTGGTTGGCCGGAGACCCTGGAAGGCAGCTGTTTTTATCTGGTGCAGCAGCTCCGAATGCAGAATGCAGGCCTCAGGTGGTTTGGGTGAAAGGCACAAGACAAGCCAGCAGTGCTCCTCTGCCAGACGCTGCCCTGCCGGCTGCCTCCTCCGTCCCCCAGCGAGGGCAAGGGCAGGGGCTCTCCGTGTTGTTAAGGGAGAAAGGGACTCTTAAAGAGGATCCCCAAGGGACCTCAGAGTCAACCCTGGTTCTCGATTTTCCATCAAGTGCTTCTCAGGAAGACAGGCCAGGTGGTTCTAACTCCTAGTGGGACTTCACACAGCCATTTGTCTGCTCTGTCCTCCACCAACTTGCCTTTTGAAACAAGGGAAAGAAATTGGCCCACTTCCTATTCCAGAAAGCCTGGAGGCTGCTGGCAAGGCCAGTTTAATAACTGTTACCTCAACCTCTTGCTCCCTGGGCCGGAGGGTATCATTAACCCATTTCACAGCTAAGGAACCTGAGCAATGGGCACAGGAACTACACAGCAAACTGCCAGAACGAGAGTGTGAGACAGGAGGGCCAGACTGGGCCTGGAGGTGCGAGGTGCTGCAGGTGGTGCTGCAGACAGAGGCAGGACCCCAGCCATCACTCAGTGTGTGTGTGTGGGGGGGGGGTGGTGGTGGTGGCGCAGAACTACGTGATCTGGGTTTTTTTCCCTTCCTCCACCCCCATCTCAGACCCACTCCACTTGTAATTTGCGCCCACCAGGAACCTGGAGGATTACAGACGACCAAGCCTCCAACATGGGGCCGGATGAGAGGCTCCTGTGTGGGATCCCTGCCTGTGCCTGTGTGTGTACACAGTCACAGGTACACACACCTAGCTGCTGGCGTATCAGGAAGTGTTAAACTGAGAACAAACACTTTAGGAGCAGAGCTGTGGGAGTGGGGGTGGGGTGATGAGAGGATCTGGGCGGGGGAGAAAGGAGCTAGAAGAGGAAGACTGATGTCCTTCTCCCCTGAGCCCCTTTGTCAGGTCACCCCAAAAAGCAAAGGGCTTACTACTAGGTAGCTGAGAGGGAAGGGCTACCAACTCCAGGAGAAGGTGGAGAGGGCTTGATTCCTCATCTCTGAGGCTCACCACCTGAGGTGGTGATGTGAGGGTCCCACCCCCCTTCCTGGAGCCCCGTGGCCACAGATCAGGCCCCCAGCTGGCCCTTCCCTCCCTCTCTTGCTCACTCAAGAAAGAACCAATCAAGGGCTCGGGATGAGCGAACTGCGGGGAGAGGAGGGGCCCCAGCCTCACAGTTTTTGCCTTTGGGGTATGAGCTGTTAGAAAAGCAAGGCTGGGAGGCACTGTCTTGGCCCTTAAATCTGTCATCTTTGCCTGGACAAACGGAAACTCAAGTTAGGCCCAATGACAGATTAGAACCGCAAACTGGAATCCAAGAGTGGCAGCTTCTCCGGAGAACCTGGCCTCCCCTTCCCTCGGGGAAAGGGTGTGTTGACAGAGACAAACAGGCCCGAACCTGCATTCTCCCCTAGCAATGGAGAAAATAGTAGGATCAGCTAACACTAGCTCTTTTCTAAGAGCTTCCCGTACAAACTCATAGAATGCTCGCAGCAACCCCTTGAACAGAGATAAGTCTTCAATGTCTTCGATAGGTTCTGTGACTCTTAAGTGAAACCTATTTTTACCGTAGGCTCATTAATATAAACCAGAGTTAAGTTTCTAGGGCATCTCATCAACATTATAATAAGGACCTGCCTTACTGATATTAATGTTCCCGGTTTGCAGATGGAGAAAATGAGGCATGTAGGTTTATTAACCTGCGGAAGGCCTAGAGCTAGTAAGTACTCAATGGGGGATTCAAAGACCAGTCCCTCTTCCTTTGTTTGAACTCCTTTTGACTATGCATCCTTTTGGTAATGACAACCACACCCTCTAATCTTGGTTTGTCTTTCTCATTTGTGTCTCAATGCTGGTTCAACCCACTAATAATTGAGACTCAGTTTGTAAATCAATGCAATAAGTCTACGATTAGTAGCAGAGTGGAGTTTTACCCTAGTTCTGGCCCCAGACCAGAGTCTTTGTTTACCTGCCATACTGTCCCTCATCTGGAAACATTACCATGCATTCCAATAAACTCCGGGTGAGATTTACCACAAACTAGTCCAGTGCATATGCAAATTTCAATAGTGATTCCTTGGCTAATAAATGTTGAGTCCCCTGGAACACTGGGTGACATCTCATAAGTACATAAATGTGTATTTAACAATTCTTTTAATGAGTTTCTGCTGACCTGTGTCTACATTTCTTATTCCTTCTTTTTCTTTTTTTTTCTGAGACTGCAAAACACCTGTGAAGAGAACTTTATGTGCCACAACCACTCTGCATAATCTCCAGACACATCTAATAAACACTTTCTTCAAAGGCAGAAATATCTTACATCTGTGTAGTACTTCTGCCTTTTAAAAATATTTTATCAGTATCTCCCCACCCCAGTCTGATTCTCACAACAATGCCTCCGTCTTGGAGAGGAAACTGAGGCACCTGCACAAAGCTCTGGGGTTGGTCCAACCCAGGGGTAGTCAACCTTTTCATACCTACCGCCCACTTTTGTATCTCTGTTAGTAGTAAAATTTTCTAACCGCCCACCAGTTCCACAGTAATGATTTATAAAGTAGGGGAGTAACTTTACTTTATAAAATTTATAAAGCAGAGTTACAGCAAGTTAAAGCATATAATAATAATTACTTACCAAGTACTTTATGTCGGATTTTCGCTAAGTTTGGCAGAATAAATCTTTATAAAACAACTTACTATAGTTAAATCTATCTTTTTATTTATACTTTGGTTACTCTGCTACCGCCCACCATGAAAGCTGGAACGCCCACTAGTGGGCGGTAGGGGCCAGGTTGACCAGCACTGGTAATGCCTCCGAGCTGTGGCGTGGCTCAAAATGGCACAGAGAGCCCTCCACCTCACATTACCTGCACGGGGCCTTGGGATGGCGCAAATGGTTCACTATTGCAGGAAGAAGGAAAGACCGGGACCAGCAATGACAGAGGTCTCAACAGACAGAGAGAGACTTCCAGAGAACAGTGCAGAAGCGGTGGGTGGACTGCCGCCTGGACAGATGGATGAGTAATGCCTGTGCCACGGTCATGGGTGATGGAGTTGTCTGTCACCCCCGATCTAATTGTGCTTCTCCTGCCTTTCCCAGAGCAAGTAATGGAGAGTGGGGGCTGAGAGGCACAGGCCCTTTCTGGCAATGAGCCCGGCTGCTTGATGCCAAGCCATAAGCAGAGCAGGGCCACAGCCTCTGTCCTCAGAGAAGGATTGGTTCAGGTCGTCCTTCCTTTCCAACTCCAAAAGTAGTTTAGGAGCATGACTCTGCCCAGCTGTGGGACCAGAAAGTCCCAGAGCATATACTCACCAGCAACAGGGCTTCCAGCTGGTTAATGTAGATCTCTTCACTGGCCAGGAACCCTGAGAGAACCAGCTTCCTCATCTCCAGGCCTTTCCCTGCTTCTACCTGTACAAGACAAACCAAAAGCCAATAGCTCGTGAGAAAGGAGGCCAGAATCCTGAGTGGTCTGGGTTGGTTTGGGTTTTTTTGCCTTTTATCTCTTCTTTAACTAATGCTTGCAGGAGATAAATGCCAAATATACTTATTACAGAAAATCTTGCAAATACAAAAAAAAAAAAAGGGGGGAAAGCAATCACCCATATTCCTATGCTAATATCTTGTTTTGTTTCTCTCATCCTTTTCTCCACATTTCTGTATTTGATACCCATCCATCCATACATCCAGCTAGCCAATCTTATAATAATGAGCAAGATAACAAAGAACCTGGCCTCATGTGTGTGGAGGAGGCAGTTTAATGGAGATACAGTTAAGAAGGGAAATCGGAGTCCTGACAGGCAGGGCATGGCTGTATGAGAGGTCACAGCAGGGGCAGGAGGAGAATCCCAGAGGAAGTGATCTATAAACTGAGAGTCAAGGTAGAAAAAAATAGGATGAAAGTGGCCATGGGGCCCTAGCCAGTTGGCCTAGCATGTGGATGTCCAGGGTTCAACTCCCAGTTAAGGCACACAGAAGAAGCAACCATCTGCTCCTGTACCCCTCCCCTTCCCCCCTCCTCTCTCTCTTCTCCTCCCACAGCCATGACTCGATTGGTTCCAGGGAGTTGGCCCTGGGTGCTGAGGATGGCTCCATGGAGCCTCCTGCTTCAAGCACTAAAAATAGCTCGGTTAATAACATTAGACGGAGTGAAATAAGTAAATCAGAAAAAAACAAGGACTGCATGATTCCATACATTGGTGGGACATAAAAATGAGACTAAGAGACACGGACAAGAGTGTGGTGGTTACGGGAAGGGGGGGGAGGGAGGGAGAGGGGGAGGGGCACAAAGAAAACTAGATAGAAGGTGACGGAGGACAATCTGACTTTGGGTGATGGGTATGCAACATAATTGAATGACAAGATAACCTGGACATGTTTTTTTTGAATATATGTACCCTGATTTATTGATGTCACCCCATTAAAATTAATAAAAATTTATTTATAAAAAAAAATAGCTCGGTTGCTGAGCAACGGCCCCAAGGAGCATAGGGGGCTTGCTTGGTGGATCCAGGTAGAGGCATATGTGGGAGTCTGTCTCTCTCTCTCTCCCCTCCTCTCACAAAAATAAAAGTGGCCATGAGAACCCCAGCCCTGTGGCCTTTTAGCTACACTTCCAACTGTATTTTCCTGTCGCCAGGGTCCAAAATCACAACGAAAGGTACTAGCTGTGCAGCCCTCAACCTTGACCTTGCACTCCCCCATCACTTCCTGTCTGCCTCATTTTGTAGGGCACTGACCCCAAGTGGCCTACTCCTCCTCTCATCTTCTCCCTATGGCGGAGATCATGCCTCATTTGGCTTTGAATGCCCATCTTGCTAATCTCTTACCATGACTTTCCCTTCCGTTCCACTCCTTCCTTCTGCTGGGGTCAAGGCCCACAACATCCCAACCTGCCGGCTGATTCTTCTCACTGATCTCTGCTGCTCTCTCCTCCCCCCACTCCACACACCAGAGCCAGACCCAAGCTTCCGAGTAGGCCAACTTACACCTGATGCTTGTTAAGGACTTAATAGTAACACTGCAAACTGTCATTATTTGGGGATTCAGTTAGGTTACTTGTTCACTTATTTATTCAGTCCACAAATACTTACTGAATGCCCACCAGACCCTGTAGGTACAATAGGAAAGAAACATACAGTAGTCTCTCCCTACTCATATGTGGTTTATGATCTAGTGGAAGAAAAAGACATAAAATAACAACAAAAAACAAGTAAATACAAATATAAACTGTGACATGGGGCCCAGTTTATTTACTTAAAGACCTTCAGTGGCTCCTTGTGCCTCTCCCTACCCTTCTCATCTCCCCACAGCCAACAGATCTCTCTGTCTTCCCAACACGCCAGGAGTGTCTGAGCCTCCGGACGTTGGTCATCCCTGCTGCCTCAGATGCCTTCTCCTACCCTGGCTCTTCTCCTGTCTGAATGCCACTTCTCCTCGAAGGCACAGCCGAAGTCTCAGGCCTGCAGCGTCAGCTGGCATGTTGGGAGTCGTCTGTGGCTCTGACCCTAGAACCTGATGGGTACCCTGTCTTATTACCTGCCCACTGACTTTGTTGGGCTTTTGAAGTACCTGTATTCCACACCTGGGCACTTCCCTGGAGCCCAGCACCATGTGATACCCCTAACGAGTGGGCACCTAATATTTATTAAGGCTTGTAAGTCCTTCCCACTCTCTCACTTGGCCTTCAAATGCCTCACTGAGGTGGGTGCTATACTTTTTCGTTATACAAATGGAAACAAGACTTAAAAGACCCAAGGTGGCCTCCCTGCATATCACATAAACCCTGCTGCTGACAAATGTGAACCCTCCCTCCGTGTTGGGGGCTAGCGCTCCCCTGATGCACCCCATTCCCCTCCTATTCCCAGCCAACCTAGGATTTGTCTGAGGACCTGAAGTCACGTGGGGAACACTGTGACCTTAACCGTAGAGCTGGCGAGGCTAGGATCAGGGTGAAGACTGGGTGATTCACAGCCCCCGCCAAGCCTTCATCCTCCCTGGCATAAGCACAGACCCCTGTCAGCCCATTTCAGCAAGGCCCACTCCTTAAGAGACTCCTACCTCAGAGTCCAATCATGAAAGGGGTCCCCAAAAGGGAATAAGGAATGACCCCTAAGAGTCCGCACACTGGGCCACACTCACTCTGAAGTTTGGGCTGGCATGGCGGTGGAGGGGAGGGGAGACGAAATTCTGAGCATTTCATCACAGGAGGCCTGTTCTCGGCTGCCACCAAAAACCTTTTCCATCTTTTCTTTGCTTTCCTCAGACCCATATTCTTGGTTTTGAATTATCTGGAAATTCACAATGGTTTCTTCAATCCTTGTGGGGCTTTGGTTATCTCAGAAAACGACAGGGCTCAACATTCACTCATTCACGCCTCTCACTGGGTGCTGGGCCCTGGGAATACTAGTGAGGGGGATGGTCTCAGTCCCAAAGGGCCATCCAGAGGTGTCCACGTGCCCAGAATCCCCAGAGCGAGTTCTCTAAAGTGTTCATGGTCCCCCAGCACAGGAAATTTGCCTGTTCAGTGACACCGGCCCCATTTCCTGCCCGAGGAGCTTATGAAATGCAGCCACAGTGGGATCCTTCATCCCCAGCATTTTACACAATCTGCTGGTTTTAAAGTCTGTCAGCTCAAGGCCCTCAAATATAAGAGGTCAGTCAGCCTGGTAGGGACAACACCTACAAATAAGGCTTAGCTACTAGCTCTGGCCTAGTCTACCACAGTAGAGACTAGAAAACTAGGCCTCCAAAGGTTTGGTCCTAGGCCATGCCAAGACACAGTCTGTCCAGCTTTGATCTCCTCCAAGACAACAATGAGGACTGAAGAGGCAAAGCCACCTGTGATGCGGAACTTTAGGCCAAGTGGCTCCACACCAGCAGAATTCAGCTTATAGGCCACAGCAGTTTGCAAGGAGCATCCAGGGGGTCTGCTAAGAGCAGATGCCACTGGGTCTTGGGGCTGTGTCCATGCCAAGCATCAGCCTCAGGTCAGCTAGCGCTTCTCTGAGTTGAGACAATGCAGGGACACCCACCACTCTCTCCTCTCCTCAGCGCTAGGCACCAGGGAGGAGTCTTTCAGAATAAAGAGCAGAGAGGACAGTCCTGGCCAGGTAGCCCAGCTGGTTAGAGCATTGTCCTGATATGACAAGGTTGTGGGCTTGATCCCCAGTCAGGGCACAAACAACCAATGAATAACAGTCAACCAATGAATGCATAAATAAGTGGAACAACAAATCAATGTTTCTCTCAAATCACTCTTTAAAAAAAGAAATGAAAGAAGAACAGAGAGGACAGGGGCAACTGCTGGGGGACGGACAAAGCCCAGATCCCACTCTCTGTGGGTGGACCCCCATGTTCTGGGCTCCTGGCTGTCTGAAGCTTTAGCGGACCCCATGGCATTCAGGAGTGTTTTCAAACTTCGGTTGTTCATCTTCCACCTTTGCAGTTTTGTCATATTCACATACTGCTGTTTATTTAATATTGTTCTTTACAACTGACTTCTTAAAAGCACAGCCCTATCCCACATATGACATTTGAAATCATAGGAAAGATGTACAAATCCTATTTTTTCTAATGACATTAAAACATATACCTATTAAAGTGCAAAATACATATCCAGATGCCACCTAAGATCATCTCTCAAATCATCACCTAATGTGGCCCCCATTTCCGGAAACACCCACACTGGGGACATAGGCATGGCCATCACTGTCCAGGGCAGGAGAAGAGACCTGGGCAGATGAAAGAGAAATTTAGGTATTTCAGACAATTCGTTAAAGACTGGCACTTAATAACACTTGAAGGGTTAATCTGCATTTCTATTCCTGACAAATGAGTTCCCTTAAATAGCAGCATTTATATGAAAGAACCCTCCTAGGCCTACAAACCTCTAAACAGAACTATATCAAAGAGTTTTGGAAAGTATGCAACACTTTACAGATGGAAGGTGATGTTGCTATCAGTATTCACATTATGATTAGTTTATACATCATTAACTCGTCAAAGGGAAGTGTGGGTTGAAAGACGCAGCAAGCTCCCACTCTGGAGGAAACCACTGCCACCTTCACACCTGTCCCCCAGGAAGAAGAAGCACCTCAGAAATTACACTGAAAACTGGATTGATTTCTAGGACTAGCACCTGGACACATGCTCAAGAACATGACGACTATTAAAGTAAGTACTCCTGAAGTAAAGTAATAGAAAAGAGAAAACTGTTTGGATTCCTACCAGCTGCTGAGATAAGTCTATCTCCCAAGAGCATGCCAACACTGTCTGCAGCCCAGGGCAGGAGCACACTCTCCAGAAATGCCCCTTTGTCGACACAAGTGTACATGCACACGTGTGCAGGTGCACCCAGTCCAGCCCTGACTCAACTCAAAGTGGTCTCTTCTCCTCTGAACTTAAGTCCTCTTTTATCAGAACGCTTCTCACGGCCCTACTTTCTCATGACAGTTCTATCATCTGTGCACTTGCCCCTCACCCTGAACTAAAGGACCACACCTTGTGGTCTCATCTCCTCCCCCATGCCAGGAAGAGTGCTTTGAATAGAACACAGCCTGACAGTGTTTGCTGAATGAATCAATGAGCTTTCTCACCATCTCTCTCTAGTCAGACTGCTTGTCTTCTCCCTCTAAAGACAGCCAAGCCTAGTGAGGAGGACAGCATTCTAGGGGTATATTCAGGATGAGACAGAGGGCCTGGAATTCCCCAATACTCAGGAAGTGCCTCCTCTCCCCATGCTGGAGGCAAGTCCAGGATCACAAGGCAGCAAGGTAGAGGGGACGACCTACAGCGATCTGGGAGGAGCAGTGTTTTTAGGTAGGATGTGTGCCCAGAACCCCTTGGCATCCATGTGCTGTCTCCTTAGAACACCTCTGCAAGCAAGGCAAGAGACATGGTACACCCTTTGCAGGCCCCATCAAGCCTCATTCATTCCACAAATTCACTGGGCACCAGCCAAGCACCAAGCACGATGTAGAATTCCACAATGAATACAATGTGGCCCTTGCCTTCAAGGAGACTAGGATATACTCGAGGAGACAAATGTTTATAGAGTTTCGCTCAGAATGAAATATGGGCTAAGGCTGAGGTATAAGCCAGAGTCCAGAGTAAGGGTGGACCTATATGCCAGCATATGAGTGGGATCCCATCCGTGCTGGGAAAGGCTTCTCAGAGGAGGCCCACTAGGAACCCCTCATACCTCAATCCCACACACTACTGAACCATCTGGCCTCTTGGTTCATAATCAGACTTTTCCCCATTCTGTTCCTGGTGGGAAGGCTGGTCAGACTCTAAGTGCAGAGGCTTTTGTGGGCCCAATGAGGAATGTGACTTACTCCTACCTAGTGCTTGGAGCTAGCACCAGAAGAGAGAACCAGAGGTGGGACACTAGCCACCGCCACCTCCCATGGCAGTGCCTCATTGCTTTACACCCAGGCTTACAGCTACGGCTCCACCCAGACTCCACAAATCAGCCATCTACCAAGGGCAGCAGTCTATTTTTACCTCCATTAGCTCCTCCTCAGAACCACACTGTAGCGTGGGTAGGGCAGGGCTGTGATCCCCATCTTACAGGAGGGACAAAGAGGCCCAGAGAGGCTCAGTGACACTCTCCTGCCCGCAGCAGGGCTCTGAGCACCACACCTTCTGGGGAGCAGCGTTGCCTGGGCAGACAGGCCTGGGGCCCACAGATGAGTGCCCCCGGTTAGGCAGGCTGGCTTGCAGCCTGTGAACTCCCTGCCATACTTTCTAACTGGCCCCACTGCTGGCCACAGAACAGAGAGGAGGTGAGCAAAAGGCTGAGGTTAGAGCTCTTAGAAGTGGGTTTAGGAGAAGGAAAGGAAGACCGGTTTGGTGTGCCAGGCCTTAGGCAACACTGATGTAGTTTCAAGGAGGAGCGCCGCCCCTGGGGCTGATGTAGCCACTCCTCTCCTGCTTTACCTTTAAGGCAACATCTCCAACAGGGCGGGGGTATGGCTGCCAAGAATGCCCACAGCCGGAATGAGTGGGCTGGGGTCCAGCAGATGCTTCCTGCCTACGCACACCTTAGAAAAAGTTCCTACCCACCTGGCTTGTGATTCAAAGCCAGCTGTCACCTCCCTCTCTTCAGCAGCTCCAATTCTTTTCCTTCAGGGAAGCTCAGTGATCTCGGGCATTCTCTCTCTTCAAATGCTTTCTTGCCCTAGCCCAGATTCACCAAGTCTCTTTGCTAGGAAGAGAGTGGCCCCTTGGCCTGAACTTCATAAGTGCACTTATCCCACCGTTGCCATGGAAACAATGAATTATGGCCTCCTGGTTTCAAGTCAGCCAGCTCCTCTGGGGCAGCAGGCTCACACTACTCATGTGCCCACCAGGTGACTCATGTCACTGCCAGAGAAAGCCCCGAGCACAGCTGGCCTGGGTAAAGCCAGCAGCCACTCCCCCTGAGGACAACTGGTCCAGGGGAGGAGGCAGGCACAGCACCTCTTCTCCAGAACAGCTGCCAGAGCGCACAGCCCCTCTCATCCCCTCGCAGGCATGCGCCAGGCCCTCTCAAGCTGACTGAGGTTAGTGCACCAATCAGCCATTTCTGCCCGCACACAGCTTCGGCAGTTGAAAGCTGCTAGCCCTGCCCCCTCCCTCAACAAGCATCCAGGGCGTGTCACATTCCCACCTTCACAGACACCAAGAAGGGGGACCCTGAGCCAGGGCTGGTCGGGGTTCCCAGCTCGCATTCCTCCAGAAGAAACACATCTTCATCCTCCAGAACCTTGTCCAAAAAGCCTATTGCCTCCTCTTCCTCTTCCATGGCAGCCGGAGCCGTGGAGGGCAAACAGGAAGCAGGGTCCACGCAGCAGCAGCAGCAGCAGCAGCAACAGCAGCCGCAGCAGCAGCCGTTGCCGCCGCCGCCCCGAAGGGAGGCAGGCGGGCAGGGAGGGGAAGAGCGTGTAGGGCAGGCCTAAACCAGCATGCTGGCCACCCCGGAGTCAGTTCTGGCACCTGGCCACCGGCTCCCGATGAAAGGCTCCATTATGAACCTTTTCCTGCAGCCGCTTCCCAGCTTTCCTAAGCGCCGGGCTGCGATCCCGCCTCGCGCGCGTCCTGCCCCGAGAAAGGGGAAGCGGGTCCTCCGGGGCAGCCCCGCGAGCCTAGTCCGCCTCCCGGCGGAGGTCCCCTCTGCCGCCGCCGCGAAGTCAGGGCTCTCAGCGAAGGAAGACGCGCGGGCGGAGCGGGAGGCGCCCCTGCGCGGCCGCCGGCCCTTCCTGCTGTGCGCGCGGGCCGGGCGCAGGCGGGGCCCCGCGCTCTGCGGCCGCCGCTCCCGAGGTCGGTCCCGGCGCCCCGCCGCCGCCGCCGACCCCGGCGATCCCGCCCTTTCTGAGCTCCGAGGTTCGCGTTTGCTATTAATACACAGGAAATGCACAACTTGACAAGCGAGGTGGAGCCGTTCTCTCTGTGGTCACCCGGCCAGGCGGCTGGTGAAGGTTTCTGGAGCGCGAAGGAGGGGCGAGGAGGCCGCAGACGGGCCGGGCGCAGGGGAGGTCGGCTTCCCAGAGACAGGCTTTATTTACAGCTCCTCTCCAGAGTCGGGCGGGAGCCGGCAGGGGGAGGAGCGGAGGAGCGGAGGAGCAGCTGCCCGCACAGCGTCGGGGACGACCAGGGCCAACCTCACTATCACCTTGGAATCCCCATAAACCTTAGTCCCTTTCTCACCTCTGCCTCGGGCTCTGACACCTTAGCGGAGGGGAGGCGAAGGCCTCGTGAGAAACCAGTTTCCAGCCCCGCCCCGGGTTGAGGGAACAAGGCTTTGTGCAAAGGAGGCCTGACCTGCCTCATTGCAACAGCGCAAATGCCAGCCAGGTTGTGCAGCAGGGCCACATGGACAGTCAGAGGTGTCACATTCACATATGTCCTCTTCACAGATGCTGCCGAGATTAGCAATACCACTTCCTTGGCGCTCTCTCCCTCAAGAGGGGTCTCAGCCCAATAGAGCCAGCCCCACAGAAGAGGGTACACACGAACCCAGCCAGGAAGCACGGTCCACCCTGCCCACCCCAGGCTGCTTCCCATGGCTGCTTCAACAGTTGCCAAAGCTGAATCCATCCAGAGGGTATACGGTACATTCTTGTTCCCTACCCGGGATTCAGAGATGGACATTCACTTACTCTCACGGGGGAGGAGTTTGGGGCAGCACAGGAAAAGCTCTTTCACAACACAACCCTAGGGCAAAGGTTGCAAACTCCAGCACCCATGATGGTGTAGATAAGGTGAGCCAGGTAGGGACTGGGTGATCTCAAGAAACAGCTACTCAGCTCCAGTGAATGGCTGCCAAGGGCAACACACGTGAAAGGTTGCCCCATCTTGGATTATTCAAGAGAAGATGGAAATCTGGATTCTTAGGTAATATCTCTTGATTTTAAAATGATGGCAGATAAGTTTCATTTGTAAAAACCCAAGGTGCAGTCAATAATATTGCAATAACTATGCATGGTGCCAGGTGGTACTGGAAATATCAGGGGGAACCTTTCGTAAAGTACTGTATATGATTGTCTTAACACTATGCTGTACACTTGAAACAATACAAAATAATATTGAAAGCTGTAATTGAAAAATAAAATAAAATAAAATAAAATATACCACGCCATGGTGTAGTCTAAAATGAGACACATCTCTGTGCACTGAATTAGGCCCACAGACAAGGTTGCTGCTCGTTTTTTTGAAAGAGAGACAGAGACAGGAAGGGAGAGAGATGAGAAGCATCAACTTGTAGTTGTGGCACTTAGGTTGTTCACTGATTACTTTTCATACTTGACGGGCGGGGGGTGGGTGCTCTGGTTGATCCAGTGTCTCCTTGCTCAAGCCAGCAACCTTGGGCTTCAAGCCAGCAACCTTTCGGCTCAAGCCAGCAAACATGGGATCACGTTGATGATCCCACACACAAGCCAGTGACCCCCACAATCAAACTGGTGACCTCTGGGTCTTGAACCTGGGACCTCAGTGTCCCAGGTCGACATTATCCACTGCATCACCACCAGTCAGGCAGGTTGCTGCCTTCTTGCAGCTGGTTGTTTCTTTGAGAGAAGGTTAGGAGTTGTGTGGGGGAAGAGCATGGGGGGGTTCCCTGAATATCCCATCTCCCCTTTCCTCACAAATCAAATTCAGCTCCACATACTACCAACCCTCCACTGAATCTTTGTAAACCTGTATATAATAGGTACCACCAACTAGTCAGGCATCCCCAAACTACGGCCCGCGGGCCGCAATGCGGCCCCCTAAGGCCATTTATCCAGCCCCCACTGCACTTCTGGAAGGGGCACCTCTTTCATTGGTGGTCAGTGAGAGGACCACTGTATTTGGCAGCCCTCCAATGGTCTGAGGGACAGTGAACTGGACCCCTGTGTAAAAAGTTTGGAGACCCTTGATGATAGATCAAGTGAAACTCAACATTATGGCTGGTGAGCTCTGAAGCTCCAGCCCAACTCAAGCCAGCTCTTCCCATCTCCCACCAGTCCTACAACCAAATCTCCAGCCAGGGATTCCCTTGTCATCTTCCTGATGCTCCCAGCTTACAATTCTCTCTCCACTACGCAGTTGCCAGGATCAGCCACTGTGGCTCTTAATGATACAGTGTCTGAGCTATCAATCAATCTTTTTGGATGTCTACTACCGACCTCCTTATGCACATGTCACATCCCCTGTCAGGTGACAACTGTGTGGCCACTGGGGGAAGAGTCAAACTCTTTGACATGCTTTTCAAAGGAGGGTTAACTGTGTACTACCCTTGGACCACCTGGTATTATCACCTCTCCTTTCCAATGGGCACCTCAGCTGAAAACAGAGCCCTTGGCTGAGCCTTCAAGCTGGATGGAGGGTTGAGGAGGAAATAGGAGGAAAAAGAAAAAAGAATGGACTTGGTTTCTTATTCCACCTCTCCCACAGTCTGTGGATGCTCTAAGCTCTCGGTGGGGTTCCTGCCATTCTATTAGCACAGAAAACTCGTCCTCACCAGTGCCAGGCTCCTCTCTGTCACCAAAGCTGAAATACAGGGGATTGAGGGTAGGTTCTCCGGGGCCTTAGGACTAACAGGGTTTCACAGAGGCACACCCCACCCCATGCACTGCCCTTTCCCTCAGTCACTGGTTTTCCCCTGTCCATGACTTAACTGGGTTATAAATAGCCCGGGCACATCTGAAGGGCCCTTTCAGCCATAATTTCTCATTTGGTTTGAGTGGATGAGACTGTTCCCAGGGCTTGGGAACAACCAGGCCTGGCATTCCCCAGGGCACAAGTGTGCCAGCCCAGGGCTCTGTGCCACAGTTTCTGTCTCCCATCCTACAGGCTCCAAGTGCATGACACGGGCTGCCCCCATGGTCAGACAAACAGGTGGCATGGGAGAAGCACTAAAAGCCCAAGGGCTCCGCCTATGTCCCTAACCCTACACAAAGGAGCATGAGGTGCCCTTACAAGTCTCCTAGAGTACCCCCATCTCCAGTCCCTATGTCCCTAATCCACATGGTGAGATTGATACCCACTTCTTTCCCAAACCCCGAAACCTCTCAGAAGCTGCTCCCTGAAAATTCGTAGCATCTGTACTCCACCCCATCCCAGGCTGGAAATTCCAGTGAATAACTAGAATGCCCTTCCAGCTCCACTGGGCACACAGACTCTACTCAGAGGCCCTCAGTCCTCCCCCGGGAGGGGAAGTGACTCACAAGTCCCAGCGATGCTCCCTCCCTTTCCCCTACAAATGCCCCAAGCCAACCCGGGACCTGAGCTTCCTCCCTGCATCCACCACACTCCACCTACTTCAGCCTGACTCCTGCTCCTCCCCTCCAGAGAAACAGCCCACTCCAAAGGCCCCCACATCGCCTTTCCCCCAAACCAGAGTCTTCTCTCTCACTCCTTGGCCTCTGCAGCCTGGACATTCTCAGGCTGCTGCGACCGCTGACCACTCTGGTTAGACTGGCCCTTCTGTCTCCAGCCTCCTATGGATGTCGAGCCATCCACTCAGGACCCAGGCCTCAGTCCTTTGCTCTGCCCTTCTCGTTTCTAGCCCAGTCATAGCCTTTTACCACCTGCACCTCCAGCATCTTGCTCAGCTCCAAAGGTAGCCTTGGTGCAGTCAGTTGGAGCTCCTCACTTGGAAGTCTCATCCACTCCACATATCCAGACCAACGGACCCTTCCCTCTCCCTAAACCAGCTGCCATCTTGGGACTCTCCCTTCCCTCAGTCCCCACATCCCTTTTACCAAGACCCTTTGGTTCTTCTTTCTTTTCCTTTTCCACAGCCACCACCCCAACCAAGGTTGGCAGCATCTCACACCTACACACTCACAACAACATTCCATTTTGACTTCCGTTCTTGCCTGTCCATCTATCTGTTCACTCAGTTTGTTCATTCCTACCTGGAGAGAAAGCCTGGCTTTACAGACACACAAATTGGGAGACACGACCCTCACCGTTAGAGCGCTCCCCACCTTCGGGGGTGAAGGACACCTGCACTAACAAGGCAGTGTTCTCACTGATCAACACAGCGGGGACACAGGACAAAGGCACTAACCCTCCCTGAGAGGAAAGCTTCACAGGAGAGTGGTTCCTGAGCAGCACCCTGAAAAGAGGGAGGGTTCCCAGGCAAAGGCAGGAAGGCAGGAAAGGAAATCGTTTTGTAAGGAAGCCCAGGAAACACAGCTGGAGGACAGAAGAGAAAAGGAGCAGGTGATGCAGTTGGAGAAGTGGCTAGAACCACACTTTGGAGAATCGGGGCATGGACTCCCCCTTTGGCAAGGAGAACCCATTAAGATACCTGACACTCGCCAAGCCCACACTTTCAAAGCCACGGGTCATTTAGTCTCCTCAACCCCACGGCCTTGTCTCACGCTCATTCTCCATCCCCTTGTCCCCTTACCCACTCAATCAACAAGGCTTTATTAATTGCCTGTTGTGCACCGGGCACTGCGCTAGCATTCAGAACACAGCCACAAACAGGACACTACAGCTAGGGGCGTGGAGCAGATGGTCTCAGGGACAGACTGACATTGTGAGCCAAGGCAATGCCAGGGGAGGCACACAATCTCAGAACTATAGCGCCGAGGCACCACTCGCTCAGAAAGCATACGTGGGAACATCTATTGTGACTTTACGTGTTCATATGCTCTGACTCAGCAACTCTACTTTAAGGAATTTTTCTACAAAAACATTTTTACAAAGTCACAGAGATCTATTTACAAAGATGTTCACTGCATTGGTGTTTATACTAGTGAAATACTGGAGACAGCCCAAATGTCTATCAGAAGGAGGCTGGTTAAGTGAATTATGGTACATCTATAAAATAAAATACTGCGTATAATCCTAAAGAAAAATAGGGTAGATCTGTAATTATCAATATGCAAGATGTCTACTTAATAAGTAAAATAAGAACAAATTGCATAACAGTACCAATAGTGTGAAATACAATCCCACTCTATCTATCCACATATATATGTCTGTCTGTCTATCAATCTATTTATCTATCTATCTATCTATCTATCTCCCTCTCTCTATCTATTTATCACGTGAAATAAGGAGACACATAAAATCTACAACCAACTTCTAACAGAAGTTCTCTCTGTGGGATGGAACTTGAGACTTTCTATATTACATAGTTCTGTAAAGTTAGAATTTTCAGTGATGTAATCAGAGAAAATAAAGAAGTTAAAAAAAGAAGTGGGGTAAGTGCTCTGATTGGGAAAGTAGATTTAGCTCTGGAGGCACAAGACAGGCACATCTGACAGAGCAAAAGGAGGAGTCATGGAAGGCTGTCTGGAGGAGGTGACATTAAAACTTATAACTAAAAATTAACAGGGGTTAGCCAAGCCAGTAGACCTGTGGGTCACACAGGACTATGTGAGGCAGAATGAAATGAGTTCAGTCCAGGTGGGGAGTCTTTATTCACTCACTCATTCATTCAACCAATATTTACTGAGCATCCCCTGAGCCAGGCACAGTTCTTTCTAGGCACTAGAATTTGAAATGAGCGAATGTTTTATTATAAAACTGACAAAGCTTGCAGGGCTCACTTTCTACTTGGGGAGTTGGTAATGAGGCCACAGAGGTAGGCAGAGGTCAGGTGGTCAGGACAGACAGGCCTTGACAGCATTACCATAGGACAAAGGGGAGGCACTGAAGGGTTTTAAGCAGGAAGTGACATGGCCATTCTTTTTTTTTTTTTTTTTTGTATTTTTCTACAGTTGGATACGGGGAGGCAGTCAGAAGACAGACTCCCGCATGCGCCCGACCGGTATCCACCCGGCATGCCCACCAGGGGGCGATGCTCTGCCCATCTGGGGCATTGCTCTGTTGCAACCAGAGCCATTCTAGCGCCTGAGGCAGAGGCCATAGAGCCATCCTCAGCACCCGGGCCAACCTTGCTCCAATGGAGCTTTGGCTGCGGGAGGGGAAGAGAAAGACAGAGAGGAAGGAGAGGGGGAAGGGTGGAGAAGCAGATGGGCATTTCTTCTGTGTGCCCATGCTGGGAATAGAACCCGGGATTCCTGCACACCAGGCCGATGCTCTACCACTGAGCCAACCGGACAGGGCAACATGGCTATTCTTCACTGTGTTTCTACCACTGATATCAGGTTACTCTTTCTAAAACATTGCTCAACCTGAGCCTAGCAGGAAGCTGAGTCAGCCCAAACTAGGGCGGTGGGGCTCCTGCTGATGACTGAACTGATCCAACTATTGACAACCACCTCTGTTGCTTAATGTCTCCTGAAAGGACCATGCACAGTCTCACCTTTGGGCCTTGTCCTAGGCTTGAAGCCCCTTCTACCGCTTCTTTTCCTCTTAATTTTCTTGGCAAAAGCTCAAGCCCCACCCCTAGAGCTTTGGAGCTCAGTATACCCTGGGCCAATGAGAAATGACCTCGGGGGCCAGTGCCTTTCATCATCTGCCCGATAACTATGCTTCTCCCTCTGCCTTCTCTTTCTCTGTTACAGTAGAAATCATTTCAAAAATCATACATAGAGTTCCACATAAAGCAAATATTGAGTATAAGCCAGTACATGCCACTATTTATATAGTAAAACAAATAAACACAAAAACAAAACACTCCCCTAGATTCTAGATTTGAATCCTCTCTCAGCTTCCTGCCAGCTGTGTGACCCTGGGTAAGTCATTCAAACTCTGTGGGCCTCAGTTTCCTCATCTGTAAAATGATGGTAATTTTAGCACCAACTCTAGGGTTCCAGTGAGAACTAGGACACACAGGGCAGTGCCTGACATGTGTCAAGGCCGCAGTGGGCACCAGCCCTTCTCTTCTTTGGCACTGGTGGGGGGCTGTGGAGAGTGCAGAGGGGGAAGGCCTACCCCACTCCCAGAACACTTCCCACCTCTTCCCATGGGCCCAATCCGCCGGACATACCAGACCCTCCTCCCTTTTCTTAAACCTCCCGAGATTTCCCCACATTTCAGAACTGACATCTTTATCTAGAATGTCCTTTCTGGCCAGTGCCCATGCAGAATACTACCTACTTTCTGGGGCTGCCTCCTACATGCTTCCCTCCCTGATTCCCCCACCTGAGGTCACATGAAACCCTCCCCCCCAGACCTGTACATCTCTCAAGGTTGTTGCACAGATGATCTTGAAACAGAGGGATTATGTGTCTTGCTGTGTGTGCATGTAGGGTGTACAAGGGGGTAAGGGGCAAACCCTGTTCATGCTAATTCCCCACAGCATCCAGAACCACACCTTGTAAAAAGTAGGTGCTCAGAATATACTAGTGAATGGAAAGACCCCCCCAGAGGCTTAAAGGGTGAGGCAAAGGGCTTCCCAAGAAGATAAATCACGGGTTCAAGTTGGGTGAGTGATTCTTATAAAAATAGGTCATAGGATGTGGGCTCCTAGGGCTAAAGAGAACCCAAAGTCACACAGTTCTATCAAAGAAAGAATCTCCTCTCTGCCTTTAGTTACCAACCTCTGCTTGAATCCTTCCAAGGCCTGGAAGCTAACTACCTGTCCCACTGCTAGACAATTCTTTCAACTTTTTTTTTTAAGACTTTCTTTACTTTTAGAGAGGAGAGAGAGAAAGGAGAGAGAGAGAGAGAGAAGAGCAGAAATCATCAATTCCCATATGTGCCTTGACCAGGCAAGCCCAAGGTTTCGAACCAGCGACCTCAGTGTTTCCAGGTTGACACTTTAGGCACTGAGCCACCGCAGGTCAGGCAAGACAATTTGAACACTTGAAATAATCTTAATATTTACTCAAGACCGGTAGTGGCATAGTAGAGTACTGATCTGGGATGCTGAGGTCCCTGAATCGAAACCCAAAGGTCCCTGGCTTGAGCACGGGATGACCGACTTGATCCCAAGGTCACTGATTTGAACCCAAAGATCCCTGACTTGAAGCTGATGATCACTGGCTTGAGCCCAAGGTCAGTAGCTTGAACAAAGGGTCACTGGCTTGGCTTGAGCCCCCTAATCAAGGCATGTATGAGAAACAATCAATGAACAACTAAAGTGAAGCAACTACAAGTTGATGCTTCTCATCTCTCTTCCTCTCTCTTATCAATTAAAAAAATATATTTATTCTGGCCTGACCTGTGGTGGTGCAGTGGATAAAGCGTCGACCTGGAAATGCTGAGGTCACCGTTTTGAAACCCTGGGCTTGCCTGGTCAAGGCACATATGGGAGTTGATGCTTCCAGCTCCCCCCCACTCTGTTTCTCTCCCTCTCTCTCTCCTCTCTAAAAATGAATAAATAAAATTAAATATATATATTTATTCAAATATTACTGCATGGTAACTCTCTTTTCATCCCACCCTCTAGGGCAACTGAAGATCATTTTCTTTCATTTTAATTGGGAAATACTTCCACAACCTTCAAATGCAATGTATAAAAGGGCATGGAGTAAGCGGCCCCCTCCCACTCCTTCCCAGACACCCTCCCAAGCCTGTTGCCCTGCTAGGACCCTATGACTGCTGGCTTCCCCTTAGGCCTGAGGATCCTCCATCAGTAGAAACTGGTTTCAAAGAAACCATCTGGGCAACCTGAATGCCTTGAGTTCCCTTCCCTGGGGGACACCTCCTGGGCCATTGCCACTCACTAAGCCTTTTCTGTGCACCTGCCTTTTCTCAATAACTGCCAACTGTCCCTTGAAGGACCTCTTCTCCCCCCACCTTCCCAGGACCACTGTTCTAGACCCTCACATTTCTTTCTTTCTTTCTTTTTTAAATTTATTTTTATTTTTTAGTGAAAGGAAGGGAGGCAGTGAGACAGACTCCCACATGCACCCTGACCGGGATCCGCCCGGCAAGCCCACTAGGGGGTGATGCTCTGCCCATCTGGGGCCATTGCTCCGTTGCTCAACAAGCCAGCCATTTCCTTAGTGCCTGAGGGGGAGACCATGGAGCCATCCTCAGCACTTGGAGGCCAACTCCCTCGAGCCAATAGAGCCCTGGCTGTGGGAGGACAAGACATAGAGAGAGAGAGAGAGAAAGAGAGAGGGGAGGGGGGGAGAAGCTGATGGTCACTTCTCTTGTGTACCCTGATTGGGAATCAAACCCAGGACTTTGACACACCAGGCCAAGGCTCTACTACTGAGCCAACTGGCCGAGGCCAACCCTCACATTTCTAACCTTTCTCTAGACCAGCGGATCTCAACCAGGGGAGATTTTGCCCCAGAAGACATTTGGAAATGTCTGGAGACATTTATATTGTCACAGCTAGGGTTTGCTACCAACATCTAGAGGGCTTGAGGCCAGAGAAGCTGCTGAACACCCTACAGTGCACAGGACAAGCTCCCACACCAAAGAAGTAGCTGGCCGTTTCCAGAGCACAAACTCCGCTCTTGACCTACTCCAGAGCCAGAAACCAGGCTCTGAGGAGGGAGGAGGGTGAGCATCCACCAGTGTCGAATACAGCGGACCAGCACTCCCCTCCTTTCTCAGCTCACAAACCCTGGAGTACATCAGTGTCCAGTACGGTAGGCTTAAGGGGACCACACTCCCAGGGGGAGCCAGCGACAAGGAAGGACAGATCACAGCCAAATGGGAAATGGCTCAAGGTGACGCTAACCTCTTTCCAAGCAACTGGGTCTTTGTGCCCCTCTCTTTCCCCTAAATCCCCATGGTGGCATCCTCTAGAGGGGGACCTTTGTCCAGCAGGCATGCCACTCGAAGCAGAGCCACTGCTGCTAGGACTAGAGCAGGGACGGAAAGGTCCAACAGTTGCCAGAGCTAGGGGCTCATAAAGAGCTGGTTCACATTCAAATTCAACCATCACCTGGGGAACAGGTGTTCTCTTCACTAGGCATTTTCACAGCTGTTATGTCACTTGGTTCTCACAGCAGCCTTTCCAGATAGGAGGCACTTATGCCCATGTAGAGGTGAGGGGACTGGGGATTCTATAGATAGCCCAAAGTCATCCAGCCAGAGAGAGGGCGCTAAGGCTCCTGTCCAGGAGAGACGCAGAGAGCAGCGGTGATGAGCACCCCCACCACTTACCAGCTGTGGGACCTTACGAGGGTTATGTGACCACTTTGATCCTTTGCTCCACATCTGTACAATGGGGTCATATAAGTGCCTATCTCACAAGGTTGTGGTCAGGACTTAATGAGTCAGTATTTTATAAAGTGCTACAACAGCGCCCAGCATTTGGTAAGTGCTAGGGAAGTGTTTCTCTTATTCCTCTTCTTTCTGCCAAACAACAGGAGGGTGAGGGGTCTGTGTGGCCCTCCATATAGAAGCAACTAGTCCAAAGTCAAGAGCATCAACCACGTGAAAGAAAGCGCTAGCACCCACTAGTGGACAAACTAGGTGACAACAATGGAAAATATATAGTTCCTGGGATAGGAGCCAGCCTGCTGGGATGCTCTCTGCTTTTCTGCACTCTGGCAGAGTACAAGGCCCAAAAGCCATCCAGGCTTTGCCACCTGTGATGGCTCACTGGTATATGGCCAAATCCCTCAATGTGAAGACTGTTTTGAGGGCTTTCACAGCATTTGTTTCAGGGCAATTTAACACCCGTGATAAAGTGGCTCAGTCAGCCTCCCTGTCTTACCCCCAAAGACTGCAGGGTTCAAGGGTTTTGCTGGGTGCACCTTCATACCCACAGTGCCTGCCTGGGACCTACAGGAGATCAGAAAACCTTCAGTGAATAAATGTTACTTTGGAAGCAACCTGATTGGCAGATGTGAAAGAACATTAATGAACAATGAACCAGCATACTGGCAGGGAGAGGAAGACCCCAGACAGACTAGGAGAGCAACAGGGACCCCCAGGTCAGCCAGGCATGCTTCATCCGGGGAGACCAGCTCCAAGCCAGATGTGAAGGCGGAGATGGGCCAGGGAGGACAGGAAGGGCCAGCTTTGGAGGGAGCTGAGCGTCACCACCAGGGTACTCTGTCTCCCTACTAACCTCTTTCTCAACTCCTACAAGCTAAGGAAACCCCCTGAGCCTTAGTTTCTTCATCTACAAAATAGGGGGCTCCCCCAGTGGCTGGAGGAGTTGGGTGGCAATGAGGCTCGTGGACTCCCAGCATAGCGTCTGGCATGTAGGAGGAGCCATTTCGTCTCCTCTCTGTAGTGAGGATCAAAGACTCAGACAGGGAGAAACGGACAGCAAGGCCCCGAGACAGGAGGCTGGCAACCCGAGGACAGTATGTCTCTGATTCCACGGGCAGCTGGAAACGCCTAGAGGCCCCCAAACCACAGGGAGCTGCTAACCCCCCCAACCCAGGCCTGAAACACAGTCCAATGGGAGCAGACTGGGACACAATCTCAGAGGCCCCTGCTCTCCATGTGGCTTCTCCATTCACCTCAGAGCAAACGCCTTGTTTTGCAACCTCAAATCTCAAACCCCAAGTCTTCAGAAGAGACGGAGGGAGGGAAGGGGAGGCAGAAATCTGTCCCAGCTTCATCCCCCAAGACGGCATTTGCCCTTCCCTCCTCCTCCCTGGCCATCCCAGCGCTTCTCAGTTCAATTCCACAAACGCCAGGTGAGCAGCCCTAGGTGCTCGCCTGGGAGCAGCTGTCGAGGGCCATGGAGATGACGGGGACAGTAACAGAGTGTATGTCCCGGACAGCGGAGGGCCCAGCATGGTGAGAGCTTCACAGGGGAGGTAGTGTCCAAGAGGACCTGGCAGCACCACAGACTCCAGCGTCAGAAAGACCCCAGTTTATTTTAAATATATATACATAATATTTTTTTTTATTTTAGTGAGAGGAGGAGAAGCAGAGACAGACTCCTGCATGCACTCTGATCCACCTGGCAAGCCCACTAGGGGGTGATGCTCTGCCCATCTGGGGCCATTGCTCCATTGCTCAGCAACACAGCCGTTTTTTTAGCACCTGAGGCAGAGGCCAGGGAGCCATCCTCAGCGCCCAAGGCCAACTCGCTTAAACCAACCGAGCCATGGCTATGGGAGAGGAAAAGCGAGAGAGAGCAAGAGAGAGAGAGGGGAGGGGTGGTAAAGCAGGTGGTTGCTTCTCCTGTGTGCCCTAACTGGGAATCAAACCCAGGACATCCACACTCTGGGCCAACGCTCTACCACTGAGCCAACCTGCTAGGGCCAGAAAGACACAAGTTTAAATCTCTGGCCCCAGTGGCTTGGGCAAATTAAGTCACCTTTCTGAGCCTCAGTTTCCTCACTGTAAAATGATGATCACTGCACCTACCTTATAGGGTTGTGGTCGGCTTTAAATGAAACAACCCATGTAAAAGGTTCAGCAAAAATCTAAGTATCTGTGATGATGATGAAGAGAAGGAGGAGGTAGAAGAGGAGGAGGAGGAAGAAGAGGAGGAGGAAGAAGAAGAGGAGGAGGAGGAGAAGGGGAAGGAGGGAGAGGGAGATGAGAATGACAGCAATGGTGATCATTTCAATTCTCCCCCATCCTTTTTTTTTTTTTTTTTTTTTTTGTGACAGAGTCAGACAGAGGGACAGATAGGGACAGACAGCCAGGAAAGGAGAGATGAGAAGCATCAATTCTTAGTTGCAGCACCTTAGTTGTTTGTTGATTGCATTCTCATATGTGCCTTGACTAGGGGGCTACAGCAGACTGAGTGACTCCTTGCTTGAGCCAGAGACCTTGGGCTCAAGCTGGCAACCTCAGGGTCTCGAACCTGGGTCTTATGTGTCCCAGTCTGACGCTCTATCCACTGCACCACTGCCTGGTCAGGCTTTCCCATCCTTATCTTTGGATTTTCCTGTAAGCTAGAGTCTGAACCCTTCAATTCAGCCTTTTGTTAGACACCCTTTTACCTGCTGTGGGTATCACAGGAACTACAGAATGAGTTTGACATCGGGCAATCCTAACTAAAATGCATACAACTAAAATGTAAATTTACCAATTTACAAAGAGCTCTACCTAACACAAGGGTCCCCAAACTTTTTACACAGGGGGCCAGTTCACTGTCCCTCAGGCCGTTGGAGGGCTGGACTATAAAGAAAACTATGAACAAATCCCTATGCATACTGCACATATCTTATTTTAAAGTAAAAAAAAAACAGAATGGGAACAAATACAATATTTTAAGTAAAGAACAAGTAAATTTAAATCAACAAACTGACCAGTATTTCAATGGGAACTATGCTCCTCTCACTGACCACCAATGAAAGAGGTGCCCCTTCCGGAAGTGCGGTGGGGGCCAGATAAATGGCTTCAGGGGACCCCTGACCTAACACCATCTCATGGAAGCCTTACAACATCTGTGTGAGGTCACGAGGGAGGAAATTCTCCGTATCTTCACTTTAGAGATGAGCAACCCTGAAGCTCAGAGAAGGTGATGGACATTCCTCAGGTCATACAGCTAGAAGGTGGCAGGGCTGAGACAACACCTAGATTTTCTCTCTTCCTTGAGGCCCCTTTTTACTGCACCGCCCAAGAGGGTAGGCAATAGAGTCCAGCCTGAGCTTGGGGAGTGTGGCATCTTCAGGTCAGCGCTTCAGGTTTCACACTGCGGGCTCAAGGAGTGGGTGGTGCTGCGCAGAAGAGCAAGGCTGTAGGGAGTGTTGGGGAGTGAAGCGAGCGTGTCCTGCCAACACTAGAGACGTGGCTTCATCTGGGCTTCCACTCTGGGCAGGACCAATCCACCCAGAAAGCAGGTTGCTAAAGCGGACGCAGTGTCGTCCAGCTAACCTTCATCAGACCAGGTCCTTGCAATGTTCCTGGCTCCCCCCTCCTCTAAAAGCTGCTGAGAAAAGTCTTGTGGGCCCCAGTCACCAAGGACCGAGCATCCACAGTGAGACGAGCCCGATGCTGCAGGCCTCACCTGAGCTCTCCCAGTCTATCCTCTGAAGTCCTATTTAGAGATAAGAAAACTGAGGCTCAGAGGGGTTATGACAATCCTCCAATGTCTCATAGCTAAAGAGAGCAGATGTGTATCTATCCAAAGCTTGTGCCCCTCCCGTTCCCTGGGCGGCTCTATGAGACTGTGACATTTAATTTTATGTGTCAACCTGACTGCCACGGTGCTCAGACAATTTGAACATTATTCAGGGTGTGTCTGTGAGGGTGTTTCTGGATGAGATTGATATTTGACTCAGTTGACTGAGTAAAGCAGATTTCCCTTCCTAAAGTGGGTGGGCCTCATCTAATCAACAGAAGACTGGAATAGAAGAGAAAGGCTGCTGAGGAAGAGGGAGCTCCTCTTGGCTGACTGCAGAGCTGGGACACGGGTCTTTTCCAGCCTTCAGACTCAGACCCAAGTGTTGGCTCTTCTTGGGTCTGAGCCTGCTGGCTTTCTAGTCTGAAAGAGCACTGATCCTGCAGGTTCCAGACTCAGACAAGAACTACACATCAGCTTTCCTGGGTCTCCAGTTTGCTGACTGCAGCTCTTGGGATTTCTCAGTCTCCATAATGGAGTGAGCCAACTCCTTATCACAAAAACCTCTCTCTCTATTATATACGCATATGCATTGTATTGGTTCTATTTCACTGGAGAATCCTGACTAATCGGAAGACCAAAGTGGCTGCATATTTGGGTGTGGAACGCCCAACTTCCAGAGGCCAGATATCAAAATATCCAGAACAATTGTCTGATTTGGTCTAAAAGTCCCCTTGGTTCCCGAGGCCCCAACAGGAAGTCTGGCAGGGAGGGAACCGACCTGGCCAAATGAGCAGAGCCAAGTGGCAGAAACGTTGGTTGGCTTGCTTTCTTCTCCTCCTCCTGCTTCTTCCTCTTCCCCCTCCTTTTTTAAAAAACTCAAACTGTTCCCCAAGTACGGAGAGAGAGGTTGTCCGCTCTCTCCAGCACCCCAATGTGTACAGCAATACTTGCCGAGTCCACTAGATGGAGCAAGTGACCCAGCGGAAAGGGCAAAAAAATGCCACTCCAGGAGAGAAGGTGGGGAGGAAGGGGTGCACCGGTCTGGAATCTTCGCTAGGATCCCCAAGCTGGATAAATGTTCCCTACCCCTATCTTGCCTGACTTCTAGTCAGTGGTGTTAAACTTAATCATTGGGTTCCCGAGCACTTTAGTCAGTTGTCACTGTAGCATATCTGGATTTCAAAGTCCTCAAACCAAGTTTTCCCCTTATGAGCCACCAAGCAAAAGGGGCAACCACGAACTGAAGAATGTCAGTGCCCTGAGGCCTCAGCGCTCCAGGCAGAGCGCCTCCTTACTGTGCCTGTGCTCCTGACAGCCTGACAGTATACCTTGCACCAGGGATTTTAAAAATCGATGGACAAACACTCTAGTGAGGTGGTCATGTGATGAGGGAAGGAACCAGGACAGGAAGCCAGGAGGAAGGCAGAGGGGAGAAGGAAATGGCAAGGACACTTTTCTTCTTCAGCAAGTGGCTCTATTTGGCCACGCTTTCTCAACCCTCAGCCGGCATTTCTGGCCCTGTGTTGTGCCCTACAATGAATTCTGCTGCACCTGCTCCCAATGGGGTAATAGCGGAGTCTCCCGGGGGGGGGGGGGGAGGGTGTCTCTGAGCCCTGTTGGGAATGAGAGATCTAACAGCAGATACAGGAAGCAGGAGTCTTCTCTTTGCTTTTCCAGTTGGCCTCAATTCAGGTCTCAGAATACTCTCTCCTCCACCAGTAGCAAAAATCCTGCCCTGTATGTCCAAGATGGCTGTCTCTCACCTGCCACCCTTCCTAGGATGACAAAACTGGCTGTGGGGGGCCTGGACCTGACCAACACCCTCTCCACCCCCTCCACCTCCCACCTGCCCCCACCGTCCCTTCCCAAACTTGCACTGCCTGGCAGCCAGTGAGCTCTGCCTCTGTTGCCATGGCAATGATGTGGCTTCCCCCAAGTGGGAAGCCAGTTGGTTGCCAAGGCCCTTGTTGCCAAAGGCTATAACAGCCACCTGGTGGTGTGAAGGGGGGGGTGAGAGCTCGGCAGAGGGGTGGAGGGTGGCCGAGGAAGCTGGAGAAAGGAAGCAGGGGGTTTTTAAGAAATGGTCGAGTCCAAGTAGCCTTCCCTGGCTGGATAGGGTGGGGTGCTGGGCCCTGCGGAAGGGAACAAGTATCTCACAGCCTTTCAGTGACTGCTCCTTGGGGGGATTAGAGGAAAGAGAGAGGACCCCCATAAAACACACCTGGACAAGCCCTCTACCCAGCAGGACCAGGCACTCCAAGCCCCCGCAAAATGGAGGAACGGCTTTGATTCTTCCCAACTTCAGAATAACAGCTCCCAGGAATGTCTCTCTTGCTCCTGTATCTCAGACACACGGTGCACAGGCTGGGCCCAGAGAGAGCTGGGCCCTGTGGCCAGGAACAGCACTAACTGCAAACTTCCACACATTTCTAGCCCCTGGGTCTGTCTCAGAGCACATCCTTAATATTCCATGGAAAATGCTTCTCTTTGGCACAGGGCTTCCATCAGTCAACAAGAGTTGAGGCAGGCACCATTACAGCTCATTCCCTTCTGGGGACCCTCGGTTCTCAGGAAATGCTGCTACAGAAGCAGCTTGCTTCACCCCACAGTGAACACTGAGGCCAGCTTTTTACAAAATGCTGAGCTGGCATTTGTATATTTACAGCCCACAGGTCACATAGGCAGCCACTGTCCACCTGGACCCAGAAAGCAGAGCCTGTTCCCTCTCCACGGCCCCATCGTGCTAGAGGCGCCCAAAGAGAAAAGTGACAGAGGAGGTGAGGGTGTCCGGCGGGCAGGGGGAGCCGACAGCTGGTGGAGGAGGCAGAGAGAGCAGCAGGTGGGCTGGGAGGGGTGCCTGGTCTGAGAGGAGTCCAGGACAAGAGAGAGATGACGAGGGCACCGCAAACAGCAGGCTCACGTCTCCCCCGTCCTCATCCCCAGGGAGCATCCCAAGCAGAGCCTGGCCCACGACCCCCAGGCCTGCCCACCGCCTCCCCAAAAGCACCCCCTCCCCAAACCCAGAAGGAAAAGCCGGTGTACCTACCCCAGGTGCCAGCCCCTCAGGTGGGGTGGGGGAGGTGCTGTCCCCGCTGCCCTGGCTGCGGGCGCTGAGCTGGGGTGACATGGTGGGTGACTCGTCGATGTACGGCATGGTCTCTGAGCCCTCCGGGGGCCCCTTCTGCTCCTCATTTCCCTCTCCGTCGTAGTCGTCTGCCCCGTAGCTGAAGTCTGAGACAAGGAACAAGAAAGGCCACTGAGAGTCCTCCACGAGGGCTGCCAGGGACTGGTAGCGCAGTGGGCGCCGGCGCCGGCCCCCAGCTGCCATGCTCCTGGCCGCAGCATCCAGGGCCTGGCCCAGGCGGGGGCTGCGCAGGGGCCCGGGCTCCGTGTGGGGCTGGGGAGCGCCAGCAGTTCAGGGGCCGCTGGGAGCCAGGCAGGAGGAGCAGATTAGCTGTTGCTACCCGCTTAATAGCATGTCAGTTGCGTATTTCAAGCTGCTGTTTCCTTTGCCTCCTGCCTAATTCCAAGTCTAAAAATTAACAGTGGGAACAGGAGGCAGGACGCTCGCTTCCAACTCTCCTCTCTGAGTCACCATTTTGCTTTTTATAGGGAATAAGAGGTGGGGGCTGGGCCCAAGCGATGTCACTTCCGGAGCCCCTCCTCCCAGGGTACCATTTGTACACTGAGTCCCATCCCTGGGTGAGGGGGGCAGAGCAGGTTCCAGGCCGGGGGGTTAAAGAACGGCACTCAAGGGAGCCCTCACCCCCTGAAGGCCTCGTGCAGGACGGGGCCCAAGACTGGCAGAGCGTGGGCGAGAAGGCGGCCCTGAGGCCTGGCAGGGACACGATGGAACACAAGACTCCTGAAAAGCCAGCACTTACTTCTATAATTTCAATGTAGGCCTCCTTCAGAGAAGGAGGGAAGAAAAGGCAGTGGGGAAGTCGAGCTGCTGTTAACCCGCTTGGCTGCCAGCACCGCTCTGGCCCGGAGCCCACGCAGACACCCCTTCCTTACGACAGCAGGGTGGGTCCATGCAGGACACAGAGCAGCGCCTCAGAAAGGACCCTGCCCAAATCCCACCAGTGGGGGGGGGTCTTCTCTGCATCAGGGGGAGGGATCCTCCCACCACTACCCCCTTCCCAGCCCCTGGCTGGGCCTGTCCCATCATCTGCTCAGATGTTACTTCTTCCAGGATGTCCTCCCTGGCATCTCAGCTCAGAACTCCAACAGCTCATGGCCTTCTAATGCCCCAACTGATCCTTCCCATTTGCCCCTAAGCCCCTGGAGCAGGAACTGGGTGTCTCAGTCACCACTGTGTGCCCAGCATCCACAGGCCAACACGCAGCAAGAAGATGTGTGCAGAAGGAATGAATGGGCAGAGGAATGCACTGACCCTCCCAGGTCTGAGACTTGAGCCAAGTTCCCCACTGGGGCCTGGCTCTTCCTCCTGTGTCACAACATACCAGCCCCCGGGAAGCCGGCAGCCTGAGAATGGTGTTAACAGGTCACCAGGGCGCCTGGCCACAGCCACACTTAGTGCAATCTGGCCCTTTGGCAGCTGAGAGCTTCCTCCAGCCTCACTGCACCTGCTCCTGCGACTTCTCCTTCAGTCCCTGTGCTGACAGCCCATTAAGCTGTCAGGGGACATGGCTACTATTTTTTTTTCCCAGGATAGGCACGCATGTGAAGAACCACAGAACCTAGTGGTCCAGCCACTGAGCTGTGTGTATGCCATGCACCCAGGAGATAGGATCTACTGCCCCAGAGGACACAGGGCCTGTGTCTGAGGCCCGCATGGAGTGGGCCAGCTCTGCTATTTCCAGGGGCTGGGAGAGAGAAGGAGGAGCCACAGCGTTGGGTCTGGCACTGTTTGCTGAGACCTACTCACTTCAGAAAAACACAAGGAGAGGATGAAACATCATGTTCAACTGCCATCTCTCCGCTAGGAGGCTCCAGGCGGCCCTATTACTCCTGCAGTCATGGCTGGGAGTGTCAGTCATGGTGAACCCTGGCCTGGCCAGCAGCTCAGATTCTAGCAGGCCATGCCAACTCTTCTACATACTAACCAATTCCCTGGGATCATAGGACCAGGTCCCTCACTCTCAAGACTTTTGCCAAGGGCAGAGGTACAAGGGACAGCAGGGAAGGTGGCGTGACTCACCTCCTTCACACAGCCTGGAGCTGGCTGGGTAACAACAGCAGGGCGGGCGGGAAGGTCTCTGCAAGGCCCCCTGCCCCCCGCCATGTGCACAATTCAGCCTTATCAGAGTGGCGGCCGTGGACCAGCATCCCCTGCTCTTCTCAACACAGCCGCATCTGTGAGGCTGCTCCTACTCAACCCAATTTACACACTGTGTTCTTATTTGTGCAGAAAGGATCTGAACCCAGGCCTGCCTGTTTATCTCCAGGTGCCACCTTTCCCCCTCGGAACATCACCAACATTCCAGAGAAATCCTCTACAGCCCTTCTTGTCAGGGGAGGCTAACCGAAGAGGACAGGGAGGGTGCCTGAGAGTAAGGCGCCCGCCACAGGGGAGGGGAGCCTCAGGAGGAGGGAAGTGACCACAGAACCCTCCGCAAACGTTCCTAGATACTCGCCCTTTCATCCCACCCTCCACAAGAACCCCACTGTCTGTCAGAGACCCAGGAGACCCCTATCAGCTTCCATAGTTGGTAAAGTGTTTAACTCAGCAGAATTCAAGACTGTGTCCTAAAAAATTAATTCTAAATGTATCTAAACGTAAAGTTAAAAGGTTATTAATCAGAGGGTTGTTTGTGATTGTGAAATATTGAAAACAACCTAAAGGATGAATTATAAGAAATTGGTTTAGTAAATTATGGTGTATGTCCAAGATGGACTAATATGTAGCCATTAAAAAAATTATATGGCCCTGGCCGGTTGGCTCAGCGGTAGAGCGTCGGCCTGGCGTGCGGGGGACCCGGATTCGATTCCCAGCCAGGGCACATAGAAGAAGCGCCCATTTGCTTCTCCACACTCCCCCCCTCCTTCCTCTCTGTCTCTCTCTTCCCTTCCCGCAGCCAAGGCTCCACTGGAGCAAAGATGGCCTGGGCGCTGGTTGCGGCAGAGCGACTCCCCGGAGGGGCAGAGCATCGCCCCCTGGTGGGCAGAGCGTCACCCCTGGTGGGCGTGCCGGGTGGATCCCGGTCGGGCGCATGCGGGAGTCTGTCTGACTGTCTCTCCCCGTTTCCAGTTTCAGAAAAATACAAAAAAAAAAATTATATGGATGATGTATGCCATATTATTAAGTAAATAAGGAAATTAATAACAGTATGTACAATATGACATTATGTTTGAAAAAAATGTCTATACGTGCATAGAATAAAGCCTGCAATGTAACAACACAAAACAATGATAAAGCAGTCAGATTCTAGGAATTTGGGAGGAATTAATACATGGTCTCTTCTTTCTAGGACACTAACAGACGATGCTTGTCTGCTACCTAATGTCCGTCTTCCCTTCTTCCCTGCTTACTTTGCTCTGACTTTACATGAGGTGGGAATAGACTTGGTCCCAGGCAAGATACCCACTTTCTCTGCCTGTCTTACAATCTTACATCGTTCTAATCCATGGAACCCAAGTGAAACAGCATGGGACCCCCTGGCAAGGCCTCTCTGCTTTGCTAATTAAAAAAGGACTTTTCGTGTTGACCTCAGATAGGACGACCAGAGCTACAGCGGCCATACAGCTGCCAGGAAGAAATGGTCCAGAATGAACAGAGACATTTCCCTGACGCTGTTGAGGTGCAAAGCCACAGTAGAAACAGCCCACCCCATTTCTTGCTAAGTGGGAAATAGAAGCCCTTAGACGTTGGGTTTTCTGCCACTTAAAATAAACACATTCCCATGTGATGCCTTTACAGCCCAGTAGAGGAAGGCAGTCCAATAAGCAATAAAATATCCTAGATGCTGTGACATAAGTACCGCACAGGCAAGGCAGAGAGGAAGGAGCAGACCACAGTGTGGGTGAGGGGATGGCGGGAAGGACTTGAGTGATACCGGAAGGGAGTGGTTTATGACTGGGGCTAAGAGCAAGGATGCGGGGTCACACAGCTTAGGTTCCAATCCAGGCTCCACCACTTTCTAACCTCTTTGTGCTCAGAAGAGTGCCTGGCATAAGGCAACCTCTTCTAAATGGACAGGGAATGGTTAAACCAATGAATGTGAGGGGATGGATGATGAAGGGACTGAGCGCTCAGGGCCGCTGCAAGGATCAAACCAGATAATGCACACCAAGCACTTAGCACATCGTAAGCACCCAGTAAATCTCAGCTGCTTTTATTAATATTATTAATTGTATCTTGAAAGATGTGTGGGTGCTTGCCAGGCAGATGGGGGACATGAGCAGAGTTCTAAGCAACGAGAGGAGGCTTGGCAAAGGCACAAAGTGTGAAACAGCAGGGCCCCTTAAGGGGCTATAAATAGCGAGGCATGGCTAGAACACTGAGTGAGCAGGAGGGTGAGGGGGTAGCCAGTGCTGGAGAGGTGGGCAGACCGGCACACTGAGGGCCTCCTGAGCCATGCTAAGTTAGTTAGTCAGGACCCGGTGGGGACCATGGACCTGGACCATACCCGCTGCAGGGTCTTGTCAGCTACATCATTGCTGAGTATCTTTAACTTTAGTTAATGCCTCCTCATGCACATGTTCCTCTGTGGGGTTACAACACAGGCAGAATCCTGTGACCTCCACATCTCCTAGGAGTTGCGCAGATTGGGACCACATGTGAACACAGGGTTACTATTCCAAGCCTATACGGGGGTCCTCAGGTTACAACAGCCTTGACATATGAGTTTCAAGTTTATGATGCTCACTCCCATAAAAACTTTAAAAAATTGAGATGTGAGTGTCATACTTACGGACTACGTGGATGAACTAGTTCCAGACTAGCCTGGAACAATTCTTTAAGAAGCTAGAGAGGCCTGCAACAGATCCTGTACCCTCTACATCAGCTGCTTCTCGAGATGAAACCCCTGTAGTGCAGGTAGAATCATCTCCAGCATGTTCCTTAGGCAATCCTGATTCACCTGACCCCGTATCTCCAGCACCTTCTGCAGGTTCTCCTGCCTCCCCAGCTTCCTCCTCCCAGTAGGTCACTCTCTCCCACCTTGCAATGCCCCTTCCAGTGTGCAAGCCAATCACAGGAATGAAGTTTTTTTACACTAATTTTTGGTCATTTTTTTACACTAATTTTTGGTCATTTTTTTCTGTTACTACAGTATTATAGTACAGTATATTTATGTCCTTTTTCTGTGGCTTAGTGGTGTTTTATATTCTAGAATATGATTTTACAACTGTGTTAGGATAGGGAAGTGACTTAGGCTAGGGTGTATTTTGACTTACACCAAAATTCAGGTTATGTTACTGTTGTAGAAATGGAACTGTGTGGTAACCCGAGGACCCCCCTGTAATAGATGGAGCCCATGCCATATGACAGGATATGAGCCAACCAGTGACAGACCATGGAAACATGGTCTTTTGAGCAATGTGAAGAGTTCAAACCTAAATGACCAAACTCCATTTCTACCATTTTAAGTTCTGCTAGGCCCAAGGGGGAGAAAGGGGTGTCCAAACAGCTGGTGGCACAGAGGTGGCAAGCTGTTTATAACCTTTCCTAGACTGTCAACAATGACCAATGGCACAGCCAGAATACATCCTGATACCCTCCAACTCCCCTAGAGGAGTTTTCTTTTATTAGTGAGAGAGATAGAGAGACAGAGTGAGGGACAGACAGGCAGGAAGAGAGAGATGAGAAGCAACAATTCTTCACTGTGACTTTTCTTTTTCACTTCACTTTTCTTCTTCACTTCACTTTTTTGTGTGTGTGACTAAGACAGAGAGAGACAGAGGGACAGATAGGGAAAGACAGACAGGAAGGGAGAGAGATGAGAAGCATCCATTCTTCATTGTGGCACCTTAGTTGTTCATTAACTGCTTTCTCATATGTGCCTTGACCGGGGAGCTACAGCAGAGCGAGTGACCCCTTGCTCAAGCCAGCGACCTTGGGCTTCAAGCTAGCAACCTTTGGGCTCAAGCCAGCGACATGGGGTCATATCTATGATCCCACACTCAAGCCAGCGACCCCATGCTTAAGCCGGAAAGCTCGGGGTTTCGAACCTGGGTCCTCTGCATCCCAGTCTGACACTCTATCCACTGTGCCACCACCTGGTCAGGCCCTCCTAGAGGACCTTTCCATCCTCTTCTTGGACACTCTTAAGAACCTGTGAGTGCAGGATAAAGGTCTAAGTATGGAATGGTCGTGCCCTCCCAGCAGGGGTGCTACAAAGGATGATATGAGGTGATAAACTTATTTTCTGCCCTAGAACTGATGAAGGCAATGGGAGAGAAGGACCTTGGGAAAACAGCCAAGGAAAGCCCAGGCCTGACCATCATTCCTACAGAAGTAGCAATAAAAGTCTTCAGAAACCATCAAAATTCTCTGTATGTCACACGCTGCATCAGGTGGGGAAAGAACAACGGGACACAGACTCCATTCCTGCCCTCTAGGATCTCCTAGTGTGGCCTGTGCATGCTCACTGTCATTTGTCCTGTGCCAGCCAAATGAAAGAGAGAGAGAGAGGTACATGAATCTGTTCCTACATGTGTCCTGACCAGGGATTGAACTGGCAATCTCTGAGCTTTGGGACAAAACTCTAACCAACTGAGCTATCTGGCCAGGGCTAGAACTTTTATTGATTTTGAGAGAGAGAGAGAGAAAATAAATCAGTTTGTTGTTCTACTTATTTATGCATTCATTGGTTGATTCTTCTATGTGCCCTGACAGGAGACTGAACCCACAACCTTGGCATGTCAAGATGACACTCTAACTAACTGACCTGGGTGTTGGTTACACAAGTAAGCCGATGTAAAAAGTTCATTACGTTATATGCGGATAAGATTGGTGAACTTAAATACCTTTTAAAAAAATTAAAGACCATCTAAAGTACTACCATTATGATTCTCACTTACAACTGAGGAAGTAAAGACATGGTAAGTTGAGTCACTTGCCCAAGGTTTAATGGCTAAGTGGGAAACCAAGACTGAACAGCAAGTCTGACTGCAGACCTGCCTTCTAACCATCATAATGGGTAGAGTCTGTACATAGGTGGGTTGCACTATCAAAGAAACCAGTTCTGTCAAAGCCTGGATGAGGAAGAGGTCTGTTTGGTGGAGGGTGTGAGTGTGCCCCGGCGGGCAGGAGAGAGGAAGGGGCTGGTCCCAGCCGGGGGGACAGTGCTGCAAAGGCAGTGGGCAGGACTGCGTCCTCTTGTTCAGGGCGCTGAGGAACAGACTGCTGTAGCTGAAGCTGAGGCCCCAGGAGCCATCCTTTTGCCTGGGTTCTGTCCTCCCAGCTCGCCCTTCCTGTCGCTAACTCTCAGAAAATGATTCCACTCCCTGCTCGCATCTCCCCAGCTGCCGGGCACCGGGCTGAGGCCAGCACCGACCCTGCTGTGAAACTGTGCCCGTGTGGCTTCCTGATGTTGGCCTCTCCATCAGGAGATGCACAGATCTTTCCATGTTCCCCCAAATCCTCTAACTCCCCCCAATTCCTCCTCAAACTAAGCTGGGTCTTCCCCATACTCCCAGCAGGTCAGCCCCGCTGGCTGGACTCAACAGGTAGGAGCCCTTCCAAGACTGAGAACCCCCTCAGTAATCCTCGGCTCCTTCACAAAGCCAAGGGGCACACAGGGCTGAGAAACTTGGCCTCTCCCTAACCCAGTGGAAACCAAGACCCTGAGGCAGACTCGGAGCCCAAGGTCGTGTGGCCCATCCCAGAGCTGGGCTGCTGTAGAACCGGAAGGACTGTTTATTGGCTCTGCAGATCACCGGGTTGGCGCTGGGCCTCTCTGAGCTCCGGTGTCTCATTCTTTTTTTTTTTTTTTTTTTTTTTAAATTTTATTTATTCATTTTTTTAGAGAGGAGAGAGAGAGAAGGGGGGAGGAGCTGGAAGCATCAACTCCCATATGTGCCTTGACCAGGCAAGCCCAGAGTTTCGAACCGGCGACCTCAGCATTTCCAGGTCGACGCTTTATCCACTGCACCACCACAGGTCAGGCAAGGGTGTCTCATTCTTGAGGTGGGGGTAATAATGCGTGTGTCTCAAGCTGGTTGTGAGAGAACCTTCAATAACATCATGTAGGTTAAAGAACTTGAGCAGCATCTGGCAGAAGAGTCCTCAACAGAGGCCAACTGAAGAAACAGGAGAGCGAACACTTTCAGGGCCCTGTGACCCCAGCTGCCGCGGGAGACCCTCAGTGGCGGCAGAGCACCAAGTGGGGACCAGCATCTTTCCCATGGACAAGCCACCTCCTCTCAGTACCCTCTGCTCTACGACAGAAGGAAGAGGAAGAAGGGAGCCAGGACAGCACGGAGGGCACAGGCTTTGAGTCAGACTCAGGGTCCAAGCCCAGCATTGCCATTTAATAGCTCTGTGACCTTGGGCAAGTGACTTAACCTTCCAGAGGCTTGGTCTCTTCACCTATAAAATGGGGCTGACACATAATGATTATACCTTGTGAGTTTTTTGCGGGGTTGCATTGAGAAACTCTATGCAATGCAAGGCACCTGGCTCAGGGCCAGTGCTGAATAAACAGTAGCGATTCTCATTACTACCCTGGTCTCTTCCTGAGCAGTAAGTACCACAGAGAGAGCTCCTAGTTCTTGAAAAACAAAAAACAGAAGCAGGGCTTTAGAAACATACAGCTGGGCCCGGCTTCCACAGGCCTTCCTCCATCAGCCGACTCAATTGTTCACTGGTCAGCCTACATTTATTAGGCTCAGTACGGAGGCAGGCGTTGGGGAACAGTTCAAATCTTAACCTTGAAAACACCAGTTCCAACCTTTTCTGTACACTGGAATCTCCTGGGGAGTTTTTTTCCATTGATGAGAGAGAGAGAGAGAGGGAGGGAGAGAGAGAGAGAGAGAGAGAGAGAGAGAGAGAGAGAGAGAGGGAGAGAGAGGGAAGGAATCATCAACTCCTTGTTCCACTTATTTAGTTGTACACTCATTGATTGCTTCTTGTATGTGCCCTGGCTGGGGATCGAACCCGTGACTTCGGGAGGCAGGGAGAGCACTCTATCCACTGAACCACCTGGCCAGGGCCTCTCCTGGGGAGTTTGGAAACTACTGGTGTCTGGCTCCCAACCTACGATCCATATTGAATTGGAATGGGGTGGCTGGGGCTGCAGGGCTGCTAAAAGCTCCCTGGGTGACGCGAATGCATTGCAAAGTTGAGAACCACCAGTTTAAGACAAGGACCCTGAGATCGAATAAAACTAAACTCTGAAACAGCCCAGGGAGCCATTAGCAGGGCCATTTGAGAGACACTGGAGAGGTTCCTTGTCAGAGGCAGGATTTGAATTAAGTCTAGAAGGACTTGCAGGTTTGCCCGGGAAGAGGCAAGGAGGTGGACAGGAAGGGCTTCACTCTGTAAACATGGGGAGGCAGGGAGGGCAGTCCCTGTCCCATTCACACAGGGCCCTCAGCCTTGGCCTACAGCAGCCACCTAGCCCACAGGATGGCCTCCCCTCGCCGTAGGCCTGGAGCAAGGAAATGAACCCAGCAAAGGGACACCTGGATGACAGAGCTGCTCATTCCTAGAGGTGCTGCCGTGGGCCTGGAGCACTGGGTTCTGGTTCTGCCTGGGAGGCTGGGAACAGACTCAAGGCCCCCCATGGGGCAAGGCTCAGCCTCTCTGGTTGTCATGGAGACGCAATTGCCCTGTACCTCCAGGCTCCCTCGGGGATAGAGGCAGAAACCAGGGCTGCCAGGAGAAGCCCGGACTCCATAGTCTGAGACAAAGGAACCTTAGGTCTGGGAGATCTGCATCAGGGGCACAAGGGGTAGGTGAGATGCTAGGGGCCAGCCACTGGGCCCTGGGTAGAGAAAGGAAAGTGGCTGCTCCCGGTCCGGATTCAAAGATGGAGCAGAAACACTGTGATCTGCAAATGTGGTTCACCATTTACACAGCAAGCCCACAGCTGGGATCTCATTCCATCCTCACAACCCAGGGAGGATGTCAGAGTAGATATTACTCTCCCGCTTCACATAGGAGAAAACGGGAGCTCAAAACTGGTCTGCGGTTTGTCCATGGCCAGCTGGGTAACGAACAAGTGAGCCACAACTTAAAGCCCACTCACTGGACCGAGTCCATTGCTTTTTGTATTTTGACGTCATCTCCTACCCTGGCAAGAGGGGCCTAAAATTCCTAATTACTCTGTAGGAAAGGTACTTATATGCCCACCAAATACGTAGAAATATTGGTGCAAATGGCCAGATGACCTTGGCAGAACGGACAAAAATGTACTCATGCGTACACGAGCAACAGTCAGTTGTTCAACAAGTAGCTCCCATCATATTATGTGCCTGACACAGTGACAGGAACAGACCCCAAGCCAGACTCAGCGCATCTAACTCCACCACCAGTAGCCCATTAGCCAGTCAAGAGGATACAATGCGATGCGCCCTGGGCCAGAAGTCAGGTGGATCTCAGTTCTACTGACTTCCTTCCAGCAAGTTGCTCATTTTCTGGGAGGCTCCACTTTCGCATTGTCAACGGGATGACTTAGCTGCCCTGCCTCTTCCACAGGGCTGCTCTGAGGAGTGAGGAGAGACAGACACTAGACAAGAGGAGCATTCCACAAATAGTATATAGCATTCCATCAAGCAGATCCTTCCAAAAAAATTCCTCTACAAAGTCAAGTTCATATTCATTTTGGCCTTTGGTATATTCTGGCTTCCCCACTAGGTGGCAGGAGTCTGGAAGAGCAAGGACGGTCCTCTTCAATTTATGTCATATTATTCATGACACTCAAGACAGTACTCACACATAGCAGATGCTCCATAACTGCCCAACAGGCTGATACAGAGCCTAAAAACTCCTCTTCTACTCTTTCCATAGCAACCTGTATAGGGTCTGGGGCTAGAAGGTTACTCCGACAAATCTTACAGGAGTCCTAACCCTCGTTATAGTTAACAGCTTTAACGTGCCTGCTCCTTCCCCTCTGAACCATCATGAATTGACTAACTTAAGGTTCAGCTCTTCCTCCTCTCCTGCACATGCTGGTGATAAATGTTCCATGAAGGGGAAGCAGCCAGGAGGCCATGAGGAGAAAGCATCAAAGGACTATTATGACAGTGACCTTCGAATCCAATCCCACTTATCACTTGCCTGGGATGGATGGCCTCTGTGGAGCCCCTCTCCCATACATGGTTTCATGAGTCCTTAGGGTATTTATAAAAAATTAAATGACTCTCAATCTAGTGCTGAGAAGTAAAGACAGTTCAGAGAACAGTTAAGTAATATAAGGTCCGAAGAGGTCAGTAAGACTCTCAAAGCTGCCCGGCACGTTGGTGGCAGCCAGGATCAGAATCTATGATTCTGACCTTCCACCCCTCCCTTCAATCCCAGAGCCAAGTGGCTCCAGGCTCTCATCCCTCTCTGCAGAAATCAACCAAGACATTTCCAACCTGCACTCACTTGCCCGCCCTCACACAGACACCCAGAGAAACACCCTGTGCCTCCGCCACTGCTATCAGGAGGCCAGACTTGCTGACATTCAGCTCAAGCTGCTGCCTCTCCACAGAGCGCCTCCTGGACCTTAAAAATGATTCTATTCAACAGGGCCATTAGAGGGCTCCAGAGTACCAGTGGTTTGACCTGATACTTCCTTTTGCCACCCACTGAGAGAAGAGAAGAGGACTCCCCGGCTCATTTCTGCCCTTTGCACACATGCACACACAAATAGGCACACACAGGGACAGCTCCTTAAGGTGGCTCTGATACCCTCTGACTCACTCTGCTCTGATCTTGGCTGCCACCAATGTGCAAGGCAGCTTTGAATCTTGCTGACCTCTTTGGACCTTATATTACTTATCTGTTCTCTGAACTGTCCTACTCACATACATTGGTACAGCTCCTTTTTTTTTTTTTTTTTTTTTTTGTATTTTTCTGAAGTGAGAAGCAGGGAGGCCGGCAGGCAGACAGACTCCCACATGTGCCTGACCGGGATCCACCGTGCATGCCCACCAGGGGGCGATGCTCTGCCCATCTGGGGCATTACTCTGTTGTAGCAGGAACCATTCTATCACCAGAGGCAGAGGCCATGGAGCCATCCTCAGCACCTGGGCCAATTTTTTGCTCCAATGGAGCCTTGGCTGTGGGAGGGGAAGAGAGAGAAAGGAGAAGGGGAAGGGTAGAGAAGCAGATGGTCGCTTCTCCTGTGTGCTCAGGTCGGGAATCGTACCCAGGACTTCCACAGGCAGGGCTGACACTCTACCGCTGAGCCAACTGGCCAAAGCCTTGTCTGCTCTGGTCAGCCTTTCCGCACAATTTCCCACTCTTCTTCCCCTGCTGCAGCAACCTTGGAGGCCATGAGTTCCAGATGGTGCAGCCTCCATTGGGCTGGATCCCTGAGTGAACATATGGAAAAGAGGCCTACCTGTGCTGGACCAGTGTGAGGAAGCAGTAAGCCTTGCTCGCGTTAAGTCATGGGGATTTCGAGACTAAGTTGGTTCTGCAGCATAAGCAGCCTACCCGAACATGCTCCCAACTTCTCCACATAAGGTCAGCTGACCAGCTCCAATCTCAAAGTTCCTCATGCACTTCCCAATGAATGACAATTCCTGTCTCTTAACACTACCCATGGTGGACTCATGGTGAACCACAGCCACCCTCCTCCTCCCGTTAGGAGAGAACCAGGAACTTAATCTCTTCTGAGGGATGAAGGGAAGAAAATCTGGAATGTGCTTAGCCTAGTGTTCGGTAGAAGCTGGCTTCAGAGGGCCAACCGTTCCTCTGGTGACCTATCCACTCTCTTGGGGCCAAGTCAGTGGGCCCCTCCCTGACAAGCTCCAAGGATAGCCTATCACTGATGTGTGAAGTAAGCCCAAAAGGAGACTGGGAAACACCCATGTTCATAGCAGCATGATTCATAAGAGCCCAAAGGGGGGAAGCAACCCAAGTGTCCACTGATGAATGGATAGATAAAATGTGATCTATACAACAGAATATTATTGAGCCTTAAATAGGAAGGAAATTCTATAGTTGCTACAATGCAGATGAACCTTGCAGACATTATGCTAAGTGAAATTTTCAGTCACAAAATATTGTATAATTCCACTTATATGAAATATTTAGAGTAGTCAAATTCCTAGTGACAGGAAGTAGGATGAGGGTTGCCAGGCACCGAGGGGGGAGAGATGAAAGGGGGGGGGTTACTGTTTAATAGGTGCAGAGTTTCAGTTTGGTAAGAGGAAAAGAGTTCGAGAGACAGATGGTGGTAATGGCTGCACAACTGTGTGAGTGTACTTAATGCCACAAAACTAACTGCACACTTAAAAATGATTACGATTTTAGATTTTATGTTACATGTATTTTACCACAATTAAAAAAAATAGAATAAAATATATCTTCACAAAAAGCAGGCAGGCAGGAAAGGAGCAATCAATACCAGAGACAGAAACTCTGTCACGGGAATTAGCAGGGGGCAAGGAAAAAACCAGACCGGAGCCCACTCAGCTCCCAAAGAGGGCTCCACAGTCACCTTCTAAGTTACAGAGACAGGTTCCACCTCCACAGCTCCTTTCTGTTTTGCTGCCAACTTCCTGGCACAAGACAAGCCTGGCTCTGCCCTAGGCAGGGGCTGCCAGACATTTGTCAGCTCCAATTCCAATACTCCTTCTCCCATCCAGCAGCAACTGGGCACTCACTACAGAGGTCAACCTGCCCCACACCTAACCACTGCCAATGCCACAGGGAGCATGCAGACATGCGGGCCAACCCCAGCGGCTGTGGCTGAAAACAAAACATCCCCTTACTCCTCTGTTACCTCCACTTACATTCACACAGCTCCATCCTCCCACCTGGCAGCAGGAGAGAATCAAGCTTAGGACTAGACATGGCCCCAGGGCTGATGGAATGGAGTGGAAAGGAAAAACAACGTTCCCTTGTTGGCCCTCAAAACAAGGGCAGCTGTAGACCGCAGGCCAGAGAGGAGAGGCTGAGAGGGACAGGCACCAGGGCCCACAGGGCCGGCAGGACCTGCCCTGTCCCAGGTGTTAACACTGCGACCACCTATGCACAGACAGACTAGTGAGACGAGGCTGGAGCATCAGTGGCCAGGTCAATTACCTCTACTCCCAGGAGGGTTCCTGGAAACATCCTTTTCATGCCTGGACATGTGAACGTGAGAGAAGGGGCACAGTCCCCATAAAAACCAGGACTTGGCTGATGTGAGATGGCTGTATCTCATGTGCCAGACCTGGGGGCAGGTAAAGGGACACATCCCATCTCCCAGAAAAATGAAATCAAGGTTCTGAATTGGGGACAAGAGAAGAGTTACAGGGTCTGGAGGTGCCCTTCAGAAGCCATGAAAGGACATAGTACTGGTTCTAGAGCCAGGCTACCTGAATTCAAATTCCCAGTTTTAGCTGTGTGATCTTGGGCAACTTGCCTAACTTTGCTGTGTCTTAGTTTTCTCCTTTATAAAATGAAGGTAATAATGCCTGACTGGTGGTGGCACAGTGGATAGCATTGAGCTGGGATGCTGAGGTCCCAGGTTTGAAACCCTAAGGTTGTTGGCTTGAGCATGGGCTCACCAGCTTGAGTGTGGGATCATCAACATGATCCCATGGTCACTGGCTTGAGCCCAAAGGACGCTGGCTTGAGCAAGAGGTCACTGGCTTGGCTGGAACTCCCCCAACCCCAAGTCAAGACATGTATGAGAAGCAGTCCATGAACAACTAAAGTGACGCTACTACGAGTTGATGCTTCTCATCTTTCTGCCTTTCTGTTTCCCTCTCTCTAATAAATTAAAAAAAATAATAATATTACCTCATAGAGCCTGACCTGTGGTGGTGCAGTGGATAAAGCGTCGACCTGGAAATGCTGAGGTCGCCAGTTCGAAACCCTGGGCTTGTCTGGTCAAGGCACATATGGGAGTTGATGCTTCCAGCTCCTCCCCCCTTCTCCCTCTCTGTCTCTCTCTCTCCCTCTCTCTCTCCTCTCTAAAAATGAAAAAATGAATAAATAAATAAAATTAAAAAAAATATTACCTCATAGACCTTTTTGTTAAATGAGTTACTTCAAGTAAAGGCACTAAGAACAATGTCTTTATTAAGTGATGTAGTAAATGACGTTAATGGCTGTGACTATTAATATCAGTACGACTTCTGGCCCAGGGAAAGACACCGAGAGCTAGCCCAGTTTGTCTGATGTCTTCTCCGGGGCTGGAAGCAGCTGCACGTCGTGTGGGCAGTGCACAGGCTACGCAAGCACCGAAAGAGGCACAAGAGAACAGCCCACACATGGCAACCGCGCCCCCACTTTTCCTTTCACTGCCAGCTCCTCCTGGACCACTGTCCACTCTTTTTTCTTCTTCTTAGTGTGGATCTGAGATCCCTCCTGGGAACCTAGAGCCCTTCAGCAGGGTTAGGAAGCAGACCAGGTAATGGTCTGTAGCCATACTCTCCACGTTGTACGTCAGAGAGGGCGGAGCACCCAGCCTCCTGGGAACCGTGAAGGCAAGGAGGGAAGAGCACAGGTACGGGTCTCCCTGGGCTCCCGCAAATGCACAGGGGTGTCTATCAACACACAGAAGCTCACAAGTGCAGCCTTGAGCCTTCCCCCCATTGCTGGCTTATTGGGGTACATGTGTGTGTGTGCACTTGCTTCCCCATGCAAGCTAACTTGGCAGAGACAGTAACAGTTTGGTCAAGAGCTCATGCTCTACCTCTCACCAGCGGGGTGACCTTGGGCACATCACTTAACCTCTCTGTTTCTGTTTCATTTTCAATATGGAATAACAGCATCCAAACTCCCAGAGTTTCTGTGAGGATGAGGTGAGTAATTATATCTAACGTGCACTTACTTAGAAGAGTACTACTAGCACCACCTAAGTATTAACTACTATTACCATGCCTCATAAACTCAGCAAGTTAGAGCTTATGACTGCCAGGCTTTTAGAGAGATTCTAGTTCTCCACTGGTTCTATATCTTACCCTGGACCAGTTCAACCAAACCCTTCCCTGCTGAGAACTCAGCAGATAATCAGTCCTCACCCTGGGAGGGCTTCAGGCAAAAATCCCACATTCAGTCTATGTACCAAGTTGGGGTCTCGTCGATGCCCTGCCCTGCCCTGACCTCACTGACTGCTTCCCGGGTTTTCCTCCTTCCTCAGGCAATGCCAACGCCCACATCTCTCATTCTTCCCGATCAGAAATCAGAAATAGCTCTAGTCAGTCAGTCCTCACACAGAGCTTGTGTTTTCCTCTGGGGAGAGGGTACCATGGTTTTTCCACCAGAACAAGTACAGTGTGTTTCTATACTGGACATCCTAAAAACTGCTGATGATAGGGGCATATAGAATCCAAGAGAAACTGGACATGAAGCCCAAAGATTTAGGTTTAACTCTTTGGGCAAGTCACTTAAAACTCTCTGGGTCCCCGAGTCTGCCCTGCTGCACAATGGGACAGTACTGCCTTCTCTCCAGTGTAGAGGCAAGGAGATGATAAAACCGTGAGAGGGTATTCAGTGCAGTGCCTGGCACACAGCAGGTGCTCAATGTGGCTGGAACATGGACTTTTTTACTTTCTTTCCCATTATAGGGAAAATGTGAGAGGAGAGATCCGAACCGAGGTACTGGGCTGCTTGGCCCAGCAGTATGTTATCTTTAGCAAGATGATGAGCTCTGTCAGGTGGTTTAGGAATAAATTCATGACCCAGCCTGGGCAAGTGTTGTGAGCTGGGCTTCAGAATGGCCCTCTGTTCAGGGTTCCCTACTGGATGCATCATGAACTCCTCCTTTCCCCAGAATTTGGTTTATTTGCTCAAATTACCCACTGCCCCCCAGCACTGGGCAGAAGGGCCAAGGGAGTCATTTGTGTTCTCTGCTCACACATGCCTAATCTGCTCAATGCCCACATGTTTTTTGGTGCAGCTGCCCCATCATGTCCACCTAAGCAGATGACACATCTTCCCAAGGAAGGGCTGGGAATACAGGCTCACAGACTCATGTGCCTATCACATGACAGCATCCCTAGGCAGGAAAACTACACCCTGTGACTAACTCATCCTTCTCACTGGTTTGAAGCCTCCTGGTCACCATAGCAACAGGCCCCAGCTCCAGCCTGCCAGGCGGGGCTGATGCAATTCTCAGGCAGTGAGCAACTCCAGCTCAGCTCAAACCTGTGAGCTCTGTTCCCACTCGGGGGCAGGCAAGTGGGGAGAACAAGTGACGAGGAAGGAGACGGGCACATACCTACAGAAATCTCCGCTCTGCCCCCAGCTCTGCTCTGAGGGCTGGATCCAAGGATGTGGGCCCTGAGGGAGCAACGGATTCCCCTCCTACGTCCCTAACAGCCATGGTGTCGCTGCAGTGGCTGCCACTTCTGGAAGATTTATCTCTAACACCTTAGGCTAATCTGGAGAAGCGGGAGACAGTACCTGGCCCTCTCTACTAGCACATGGCCCCTTCGCCACCTTCTGAGCCAGCCCCCCACCCACTGAGCACCCCTGATTTCCTCAACCCACAGGAAGTCCAGCTCTGCACCCTGCAACAGGTGCAGCTTCACTATCCTCTGCTCAGGTGTGTCTCGCTGTAGTTGCCTTAAAGCACCCATAAATCTGGAACTCCTTTGCAAGCTAAAATACCCCCAGGCTAAACTAACACCATGCCCCACCCTCCCAGCTCTCTATCCCACTCTGCAAGGGTCTGGCTGCCCTGGGGAGTCTTATCCACTGGCTGGAGTCAATGTGAGACAACAGTTCCACACCGAGGACGTACTGAGCAAGAGCCACCCAACCTCTTAATGCAACTAAGTCCCACAACCTCATGGAACAAGCACTCAGAGAGAAGGGAGGTCAAATCATCTAATCTCATCCACCCACTCATCGCACAAACACACTAAGGAAACAGGAAAGGAAGCTGTGTCGGGAAGAGAGCCTGGCAACGCTAGAGGCCCTCTCTACTCTCTAGCCTTCCCGCACCTACCCATGGATGCAGAGCTCTCCCTCCCAAGGCCACTGTCCTGGAGAAGATGCCTGTAGTGTGAGGAATGCTTCCCTCCTGCAGGCCCCTGTCCTTCTCCATCCCCAAAGCCACCTCCTGCCTATGCTCCCTCCTACCTGGCCTACATCAAAGGCATCCATCCAATCAGGAGCTGGGCATCAGCATAAACAGGCCCTGCTCTGGGACCTTGCCAGCTATGCTGGGAGATGTGTAGGCTTGCCTGGTGGAGGGAGGGAAAGTGTGCCTCTGGGGCACCCTCGCCTGTGCGCCCGCCCGCCCTCGGGGGCAGTCACACTGGGCCCTCCCAGTGGTCACCCTGACAGATGTGCAAAGTGATCATCTCCAGGGGCCGCTGGGGAGATGGCAGTCAGCTGTGTGATGTCCTGGTCACGCGCATCCTGCGGGAGCCTCCGGGGCTGCTAAGAGTAGGTGGGCAGAGAGGGTAACCTGTTAGGGCTGGAGGTGGCTCTCTAGATCTATATGTTAATCGAGTAGATTTGAGAAATCAGAAATGAACACATCTATGAATGGTCAACTGGATTTCAACCAGAGTGCCAAGATCATGCAATAGCTTTTTCAACAAATGGTGCTAGGAAAACTGGATATCTACTTTCAAAAAAAATGAGGTTGGATCCTTACTTCACACAATACACAAAAATTAACTCAACATGGGTTGAAGACCTAAATGGAAGAGCTAAACAGAAAACTCTTAGAAGAAAACACAGAGGTAGAGCTCCTGGTGTTGGATTTGGCTAAGGATTCTTAGCTATGACACCAAAAGCACACGCAACAGAAGAAAATATAGATTAACTGGACATCATCAAAATTAAAAGCTTTTGTCTTCAAAGTGAAAAGACAACCCACAAAATAGGAGAAAGTATTTGCAAATCATATGATCTGATCAAGGACTTGTAGCTAGACTACATAGAGGAACATTACAACCCAACAATACCCAACTAAAAATAAGCAAAGGATCTGAACAGACATGTCTTCAAGGAAGGGGAAGGTGGCTTCCCTTCATTTACTTGACAGATAGCTCTGTGTACCTACTCTGTGCCAGGCAATAGAGACACAACTGGGAAGCAAAGCAGACTCAGCCTATGCCCTTATAAGGCTAAAACCTGGTGGACAGATAGCACACATTTACTATGTGACTGTTCCATGTAGTAACTCAGTCATCACAGTGAGGTAGGAAACTGAGGCACAGAGTCACCTGTCTTCCCTGAGGTCACACAGCTGTGAGTGGCCATGTTTGGAACCTGAGCAGTCTGGTCCCAAACACTACTTTCTCTCCTGCTATCTGATTATACCAGTAATATTACAGTCTACTTCTAAGATACCCAGGGGCCTGGTCTCTCCGGCCATAGTCCATGAGAGGCAACAACTACAAGGGCAAGGCCACAGCTATAACATGCCCAGCAGGAGCAGGGTGAGACCAACACTCGCAACAGACGGAAGGATGAGAACCAGAAGGCACAGAGGTCTCATGCCAAAGAGTATGTGGGCAGACAGCCCTGGTGAGAGCAGCAGGGACACGCCCTGTGCCTGCCTGCTGGGCACAGAACCCCAGGGCCACTGAGCCAGACCCATAACAGGGTGCATACAGTCACTGCAGGTCAAGCTGTCAGTCCTCATGTAGCCAGTTTGGCAGATCACTATTTGGAATGAATTAAAAAGGAGCATCTCACCTACTAAGGTAGGTATTGTTTTATGAAGCTTGTCTCAGATATATACGGCATGTATATTGTGTTGTACTGTAAAATTATTTTCCTACTGTGGAGTTTGTCCAGAAATGTAGGAGTAGCATTATTTCTACTAAATAAGCTGTAGTTTTTTCTTATAAGGAAAGTCTATGCCACTTTGACAATGAATAATCTAGAGCTATCGGCAAAAACAACTATAAGTCACAGAAAAATACTTACACTATGATTCTGTTTACATAAATCATGGGCAAAACTACACATTTATCTTATTTAGGAATACATACCCATGTGGGAAGGCTCTAAAGAAAAGATAGGACTAATAAACACAAAACTCTGGATATGATTATCTCTGTCTGTAATAGGGGGGCAGTGAGGCTGAGTGTGATGGGCTGACTTGTGTCCCCCTCAAAATAAGATGTGCTGAAGTCTTAACTCCCAGTGCCCCAGAACGTGACTTATTTGGAAATACGGTCTTTATGGATTAATAAAGTTAAAAATAAGGTCATTGGAGTGAGCCCTAATCCAATGTGACTGATTTCTTTATACAAAGGGGACATCTGGACACAGAGACACAGGGGGAGAATGCCACACACAGATGAAGGCAGAGACTGAGGTGATGTTCTTAGAAGCCAAGGAACGCTGAGGACTGCCGGCAACCCACCGGCAGCCAGGAGAGCAGCTGGGTCAGGTTCTCCCTGGAGGCCGCAGGAAGAGCGGGGCCGCTGACACCTTGATCTCAGATTGGTCTGCAGAACTGTGAGACAGCACATCCTGCCGTCAGGCCCCAAGCCTGCGGGGCTCTGTGTTAGCAAACTAATCCAGTGAGGCATGGGTAGCTTCTCAGGACCGGCAGTGGTCTCTTCAAGCTTAACAGAGGGCAAATGGATGCCTGTCTCCTAAGTCTTTATTACTCTTTTGTATATATGATTTATTTCATATATAAAATTGAAATAAAAACCATGCAGAGGTAGTCCAACCATTACATTTCACAGTTGAGGTCACTGAGGACTCACCCAAGGACATGCACCAGGAAGTAGCTGGGCTATAGAACATAGAACGAGAGCCCAGGTCTCCTGCCTCCCGGTTCAGTGAAGGCCACTGTCGCAGCCATGGCCCAGAAAAGGGAAAATTCAAGACAGGGAACCTGGAACTGGCAGTCTTCTGGGAACCAGAGGGAACCTTCACTCTTTTGTGCCTCTGGTGAGCCCAGGAGAATTAACTGACCAGAGCCTGTACTCAGCAAGCAGTCAATAAAAGTCAGCAATGGATATTATCGTTACTGTTAGGAGTTATTTCCTTTTCCTTGGGCCTGGGCCCATGGAGCTGGGGGGAGCCAGGGACCCATGCCTCAGAGCTGGAAACCACTGCAGGGCCTGGATTCAGCTGAGGGATGCGGGGTGCTGCCCCGAACTGCAGGGACATGAGTTGAGGTAGCCACCAGGGAAGGGGGTGCTCTCCCGAGAGAATAGGTCCCTCAGGACTGAGAGGAGAGGGTCCCACAGCAGGCCTTGCCTGGAGACAGGGAGGCAGGGCCCAGAGGAAAGCACAAACATGGCCAGGAACAGAGCCCTGGGGGCCTGTGTCCACAGAGTCTCTAGTCCTCGTATTGCTAAAGGGCAGAAAGTGACACTTAATGGCTGCCTTTATGGACCCCCACACTCTCCACACATTATATAACTGGGTTTGTTCAAATGTCAGCTTTGCAACTGCTTGATAGGTATAAATGGCATTTTGAATTTACAGATGAGTAAACCAAGGCTCCAAGATGTAACAACCTCAGAGAATCAATATTTACATCCAGGTCTCTCTAAGGAGAACCTTTATCGCAGACTAACAGTCACTCACTCACTCACTCATTCATTCATTCATTCAACAAATATTCAGTTATACAGAAATCTCCCAAGGTGGGACATTTATTCAGTAGAGACACTGTCGCTTGATCAAGCTATTGTTCTTTACCCTTTGGGACCCCAGGGAATGCTCCTGACAAGTGCCTTGGTCAAGAGAAGGGGGCATCCAGACCGACTGCCTTCTAGAGGACCACGCAGACCCCCAGCTCTGACACACCATCCCTTCTGGGCTTTTTAGAAAGCCACACTTACCTAGAAGTCAAGTCTACAACAGTGAGATCAATGACAGCATCCATTCCCCTCTGAACCCCAAATCAGCCCAGTGAGCGCATCTCCACTGCCGAGAGGCTCACTGAGTGATTCACCCAGCACCACACAAATATTAAGCCGGGACTCTGGGAATGAAATCCAGGCTTTTGCAATTTCTTTCCCTTTGTCCACATATCCTTTGGAGATTAGAGGCTTCCCAGCAGAAATGAGAATGTGTAAGCCTCATTCTGTGGAAGGTACCCAGTGAGTGTTTACCGATGATAACAATTATCCCTTACTCGGGTATAAAACAGTATGATGAGCATGCATTGCCACCATTTATCACATTAGCTGATTTTTACAATGACCTGAGGACACATATCGGGCAGGTATTCATAACCCTCATTTTGTTAATGGGGAAAGAGTCTGTGAGAATGATTTTATCTGGACACAGGCTGGATTCTTGGAATGTGCCCCTCCAGGTCCATTCTCCCCGCTTCTCCACCTTGCTTTCTGCCGCAGCAGAGATCAGAGGAAGGGAGGGGTGTGAGGCCGGGGTATTTCCCCCCCATCTCCTCCTTGTGGGCCACCCAACCTGTGTGCTTCCATGAAGGTTGCAGCTCCTGCCAAGAAGCCTCTCGCGTGGCCTCTGTGTCTCCAGGTGCGGGAACCCGAGCCGCGCACCCTGACCACACTTTGGTTCTAGTCCCCTTCTCAGTTCTCCCCAAACTCCACAGCCTGCGTGTGACGCCTGTTTCCTGCTACATCCTGGTGGATGCAGCAGAAAGTAACCAGGTTAGGGACTCTGGTCTTCTGATGGATGAACCAGGCCTCTGTGAGCCTGCCAACAAGCACTTACTGAGCAGTCCCTTGGGGATTTGTGAGGAGAGGACACGGAGAAAAGGAAGATGCAGAAAACTGGAATGAGAAACAGCAGGCAGAGCTCTTGGTCTCAGGTTTCCTTTTGAATTAACTGGAGTTAATCTTTGGAGAATGGGGAGAGGCCACAACACTGAGAAGTGGGCCTGGGGGAGATCTGTGATGGGAGAAGACTTCCAGGTGGGCTTCAGGCCAAGCAGACTGCTGCCTTACGTGCGCATTCTGGAAACTGATCTCTGGTCACACGGTGGGACAGGTCCGGGCAGCCCCCTTGTAACAATGGGCACTTTCAGACTGTGCTCCTGGGATAGTCTGTGGATGGGGGGCATGTGATGGCCTTGAGAGAGGAGAGCTGCGGGCATCTGATCCTCCCCTTGTCTGAAAGAGCCAGCTGAGGAAGATGCCACCTGCTGGTTTCCAGACCTTCTTTCCCATCCACCCCCCTTGGCACAGGCCCCCAGGGTGGGTGCTAGGACACGGGGCTATTCAAGGTCATGCTCTGGCCTCCAGCACACCTCTGCCACATGGCCAGATCCTGGGCACCCAAGAAGAGCAAAGGAGAAGTCTCTTCTCAGAGGGTGGGACAATGGCACATGGGTTTTCTTCCATTTACTTTTAGGTATTTTTCTAGTCTTTAATAACTATACGGTTTTGTTACATAAAGGAAAAATTCCATCCTGGAGAATCATGAAGATTCTCAAGGAGAAGGAAGACATCACATCATGGCACAATTAGATGTGAATCAGTATACAGGATTTGAAGGGGACCCAGAATGGGATTTGCAGGCATGAACCGCAGATAAACCTGGAGCCGGGGCCTATGACCGACACTCACTTTATACAGTTTCTGAACAGATACTCAGGGATGCCTCAGGCCTTTTGTACCTGGTGATAGGCTGGCACATGACCAGTGGTAGGCAGAAAGATATAAACCCCTGGTGTGAGCTCCTCATGCCTGGCTGAACCCTCTCTCCATTCAAGGCTCTCAGGAGTGGGTGAGTCCAGAAGTCACACCTCCCTCTCAGAGAACGCTGCGTTAATACCTACTTTGTGAAACCATCCTTGTAGGTTTCCATGTCCTCCCTCAACTTTAAAGAAACTTTACACTTCTAACGTGGCAGTTGGTAGGCAGGATGCAGCATAGTGTCCTACTTAAAAGCAAGAACACAGGGGCCAGATTGCTTGGGTTCACACACCAGCTCGTCACATCCTAGCGATGTGTCCTTGAGCAAGTTCCTTACCTAATTTGTGTCTCTGTGTTCTCATCTGGAAAGTGGAGGGAAGTGGCAGCTTCATGGGGCTGAATATACAGCAAGTGCTTAGAAAAATGTAGGACACACAGCAAGTGCTAGGTGAGTGATAGCTACAATTACTGGCACTTTTCAATGAATCATGTCATCATTTTTTGTGTGTATCATCAGTCTAAAAACAACTCAATATTTCTGTGACAACTCCACAAAACTTTTCATCAGCTTGGCCTCTAGGGGTCAGGGGTAGCAAGGAGGGGCAATGAACAAGGGAATTCTACACAGATGGGCCCCTTGCTGTGTATCATACATACCATTTAATTGGCTGATAGAGATATCAGATAAAATAAAAGACATCCAGTAAAATTTGAACTTCAGATAAATAACAAATAAGTATTGGTTATCTAAATTTCAAATTTAACCAGGCGCTATATATATATATAATATATATAGTATATATATATATATTATACATATATATATTCCCCCCACCCTTATTTTCCAAGTGAGAAGAGGGAAGATAAAGAGACAGACGCCCGCATGTGCCCCGACCAGGATCCATGGGTGACCAGGATTCACAGCTGCTGTTGCGGCTGCTGATGCTTGATGCAGGCAACTACCTACATTTAGCGCCTGAGGCAATGAGCTCAGGGTTTAGTGCCTGGGGCAATGCTCTGGAACCAATCAGTAGAGCCATGGCTGTGGGGGGGTGGGGAAAGTGGGGCGTGGAGAAGCAGAGGGTCACTTCTCCTGTGTGCCCTGACCTGACCAGGAATTGAACCTGGGACATCCACACACTGGGATGACACTCTACCACTGCGCCAACCAGTCAGGGCTAGGCATCCTATATTTTTATTGGCTAAAACGTTTGGCAACTCTATGGCTAGGTTTGGTAAGGTTGTTACCATTTCATAGGTGGGGAAGATAAAGCTCAAAGAGGCCAAGTATTATATATATATTGCCTGGGGAACTGTCCCAGCAAATATTCAAGGCTCTGCCCCCTGTTCCCTCCAGCTGCACCCTTCCCCTCAGAAGAGGGCACAGGCTTAGAGCTGGAGAAACCGAGCGCTCAACCACCTGCCTGCGGTTGGAGCGTGCTCCTCAGCCCCTGAACGGGAGCCTGCATGCAGGAAGGGAGATATTTTTCACCAGCTCCCCGAACCAGTACACCAGGGAGCCTTCCTGCAGGAGAGGAAGGGCAGGCAGCCAGGAAATAGAACTTCCCATGAGGGCTGCAGTCAGCCAGGGTGGCACCTACCACCCTTCCAGGAGCTACTTCTGCCTAGCACCGGAATCCGGAGGCAAAAAGGCACAGGAGAAAGCTCAGGAAGTGGCAAAAAAAAACCTCTCTGGACTCCCTGAATATATCTACAGCCAAGAGAATAAACTTTAAAAGCAACTCTAAGAGTACTGATGGGGGGGTGGCGGTTGGGGAGGGAGCTGGACTCTCAGAATCCAGGGCGTGACCTCAGTGCCCTGGCAGCCCCAGCCCAGGTGACAAGGCCACCTCTCCAGAGCTCCAGCAGATGGCCTCGGGCCTCCCCCAGCTCCACAGAGCCAGCGCACACACCTTCCCTCAAACGGGCCCCCACCTCTGCTCTCCTGGACTCCAAGGGAGAGTTTCACTTCAGTCATTCTCAGCTCTATTTTTACTCAAAGGTGGCAAGAAACAGCAAATGTTCAAAGCAGGACAATTCTGTCACCCAATTCCATGCTCTGTAAGGCCAGGAACCACGGCTGATTTGTGCTGGGAGCAGGGGCAGGGAAGGGTTCCAGAAGCCTCCTGAGTGCTTCACTATAGGACCAGGACACAAGGTCCAGAGCCCACAGCCCACTCCCCAGTCTGTGACTTCTCAAGGAGGTGACACTCAGCCTAATCTTCACCTAACAAAGAAAGCCCAAAGGGTGTTCCTCCAGGCCAGGGAACACCATGGGCAGAAAGCACCAACTACTACATTATTATGGGCCCGGCGTGTCTGGGGAGCGGTGAAGAATTCAGTCTGGCTGGAGGATCAGGAGAACCAGGAAGTGGGACTGGAGATGGGTTGGAGCCCGTGTCTGAAAGGTTCCCATGCTACGTCAAGGAGTTTAGATTTCATCCTTCAGAAGGAAGGAGGTAGGAAGGTGTTAGACCAACGAGCAGCTGAATCAGATCCTCCAGGAGGGCTTGGAGGAGTCCAGCTCCTTCCTACCCAGCCGGGGCATCACTCAAGGACTTGTCAGAAATGCTACACCCGAGGCCCTGCCTCAGATCTGCTGGACCAGACTCTGCATTTTTACAAGATGCTCTGGTCTAGGGGAGGCCTTGAATTACGGCTGGGGCAGAGAGCAGGTCCCTGGTTCGATCTCTCTAACGTCCTTTCCTGATTTCCTTTCCATTCGACTCGTGCCCAGCTCACCTTCTGCTCGCATCCTCCCTGCCCTTCTCAGGTGGCCCTTGTGCTAGAACAGCGGGCCTCAGGCCCCCAGAACTTTCCTTTGTTACACCCCTCAACCAATCACAAAGCACTGCCAAGCTCTCACACGCTCAGCGCGCAGCTGTGTGTGTGGGAAAGGGAGTAGAATGCATGGTTAAGAGTCAGTCCCCGAATGGGACTGGGCATACAGAGGAGCTCTTCAAACATGCAGATACCTGGGCCCCACCCCAGGTCCTCACTCAGAAGGCCCAGGCGTGGGCACCTCTGGTGAAGAGTACAGGCTGGGCACCCACACAGAGCTGGGTTTAGAACCCAGCTGGGCCTTTCACAGGTTGTGTGACTTAGAAGGCTATGTAACCACTCTAGAATCCTTTTTTTAAAATTTCCTCATCCAGAAAACTGGATAAAAAGAGTTGGGACCTCCCTGAGAGGTTGAAGATTAAATGGGACATTGTTTGTCAAGTGCTTAAGGACAAGGTCTGGCACTCTATAAATGGCAGCCTTTGTTGTTCTTCATGCCTCTAAGTAGTTTAGAGTTTGGCAGAGAAGAAATGACAACAGACACAAAAGACTACATTGAGGTAGCTTGACCAGGCAGTGTCACAGTGGATAGAGTGTTGGACCGGGATACAGAGGACCCAGGCTCGAAACCCTGAGGTCGCCGGCTTGAGCGTGGGGTCGCTGGCTTGAGTGTGGGATCACAGACATGACCCCATGGTCGCTGGCTTGAACAAGGGCTCACTCGCTCAGCTGTAGCCCCCTCCACCACCGGTCAAGGCACATATGAGAAAGCAATCAATGAACAATGAAGGTGCCGCAATGAAGAATTGATGCTTCTCATCTCTCTCCCTTTCTGTCTGTCTGTCCCTATCTGTCCCTCTCTCTGTCTCTGTTACAAAAAATAAATAAAAAAGACTATACTGTATTAAGGTAAACATTACCAAACAATAGATAAGAAAATATTCAATGATGTGGCCCAGAATAAGCAGGGTTCTGAGTCGGGGATCACACTGAGGTACTATAATCAGGCAGGGGGGGGGGCTTTCTCAGGGGGTAGCTGAGTCAAGGCTTAAAGCTGGGTGGAGGCTCACCAGAGTGCAGAGATTGGTTGTGGGATGGTGAGGGGCCTCAATGACCTGAGGAAGGGAGTATAACTGGAGGGGAGCATGCTAAGAAGCTGGGAAATCCAAATGGATAGTTTAAGGGGGACCCCTTAGCATGGGAAATCTGAAAAAGCAGTTTGGATTGAATATGGTGGGAAAGAAAATGCCCACTGGAGGATTCTGGACAGCGGAGGGGTGAATGGAAATGGGTATAGTATAGCCCAGTGGTAGTCAACCTGGTCCCTCTTCCGTCCCCTCTCCCACCACAGGAAAACCACCTCTTCCGTCCCCTCTCCCACCACAGGCGTTCCAGCTTTCATGGTGGGTGGTAGTGGAGCAACCAAAGTATAAATAAAAAGATAGATTTAACTATAGTAAGTAGTTTTATAAAGATTTATTCTGCCAAACTTAGCGAAAATCCGACACAAAGTACTTGATAATTATTATTATATGCTTTAACTTGCTGTAACTCTGCTTTATAAATTTTATAAAGTAAAGTTACTTTCCTACTTTATAAATCACCATTACTGTGGAACCGGTGAGCGGTTAGAAAATTTTACTACTAACAGAGATACAAAAGTGGGCAGTAGGTATAAAAAGGTTGACTACCCCTGGTATAGCCTCAGCCAGCCGGAAAGGAGGTGATGTCTTAGGTCAGGGAGGGGGCTTTGGAATGCTCAGGTGTCACTGCAAGGGTCTGGCTGTGATGGCAGCTGACCAGCTACCACAGGGTCCCCAGGCCAAAAACAGCTCTTTTGACATCATATTTGTGCCCCATCCTTCCTTTCCAGGAAGCAGGAGACAGAACCGGCTCCTGATTTGGGTCTCTTAAAGGTTCTACACTCAAAGATGACACAGTGCTCAATGATCCATGTAGGTGGGCACCATCCAGGTCCAAGGTGGGAACATTTATTTGGTCAGGAAACTGCCAAAACAACTTCCCACCTAAATCAAAGGGAAGTGGTATTTCTGCACAGCTGGGTGGCACACCAGCTGGTTTCTCATTAACCCTCTCAATGATGCACTAGAAAATTAACAACCAAAGCTTTCTGCTCCATTAACACTGAGGTTGGCCCTTCAGGCAGAAAGAGGATGGGGAGGCCTTTGTCTAGAAAGACACTCAAAAAGGCCAGATGCCAGAGCTTCTTTCTGCACCTCAGGAACGGGGTGGGGGGGGAGCGGGGGACGGAGACCTGGTGTGTCCCCTGCATGGCAAGTGCCCCATATAGTGGAAGTCCCCAGCAGAGGCTGATCACAATGGCTGCTCCCTCTTCTCATCCTTAAAATGAGGGTAACATCCTTTCACAGGTCTCCTGTGAGATTTAAATGAGATCATGAATGTGAGAACTAGTTTGGTACCCATTAGGTGTCTAATCAATTGCTTTATTATTTTTGTTTTCATTGGGAAATGGGCTTAGAAGAGAGATGTATCATGGGTCATCCGCAGCCAGTCCTCTAGGATTGGGAATACTGGACCCCGGAGCCCTGCTACCTAAATGGTGGTCCCCAGACCACCAGCAGCAGCACTGGCACCACCTGGGAGCTTGCTAGAATGCAGAACCTCAGGCCTCATCCCAGACCTACCGAATGAGAATCTGCATCTTAACAAGATCACAGGCAATTCAAATGCACAACAGTGTTTGAGATGCTGCTCTGATATATTTGGTCCTGGAGAAAACCATCCTCTTCCGTCCCCTCTCCCACCACAGGAAATATGGGGCCCCAGACTCTGGGAAATAGGGATCCCGAAGCAGAAGAGCCCTGTGGTTAGCGTCTGCTAGTTGCCATGTTACATTAAAGCACATTCAATCACATGTTGAGAAAATTATTTCCTTCTTGACTCCTTTCAATTTTTTTCTTTTATTGAAGAAGAAAGACTCTGTTTGGCACCCATGTCTTTAACATCCCTCTCTCTTCTATCTTCTGTTTACTTCCCTTTAAACAAAGACACAGGAGGCTCAGACCCAGATCCTTCCAATGGCAACAGTGTATAACTAGAATTAATAACATTATTTAATTTTTACTGCAGTAATTTGTAAGGTAACTTTTGATTTATTGCAAGTGATACAGATTTTCCATTACTTTCCTTTTTTTTCCTTTTTATTTTAAGTGAGAGCAGGGGAGATACAGAGAAAGACTCTCACATGTGCCCCAACTGGGATCCACCTGGGAACCTCCATCTGGGGCTGATGCTCTGCCCATCTTGGGCCATGCTTGCAAGGAGCTAGTTTTAGCACCTGAGGCAGAGGCTCCAGAAAGCCATCCTCAGTGTCTGGGGCCAATGTGCTCAAATCAATCAAGCCATGGCTATGGGAGATGAAAAGAGAGAGAGAGAGAGAGAGGTAAAGAGAAGGGGAGGGAGGAGAATCAGAGGTTCCTTCTCCTGTGTATCCTAATCAGGAATCAAACCCAGGACTTCCAGATGTTGGGTCGATGCTCTACTGCTGATCCAGCCAGGGCTGGGTGGATCCCTGTCAGGGCACATGTGGGAGTCTGTCTTTCTATTTCCCCTCCTCTCACTTGGGGGGGGGAAGAATTTTTAAAAATGTTACATTGTCATCTGACCAGGTGGTAGTACAGTGGATAGAGCATCTGACAGGGACACTACGGACTCAGGTTTGAAATCCCAAGGTCGCTGGCTTGAGTGCGAGCGCATTCAGCTTCACCATGGGCTCACCAGCTTGAGTATGGGGTCGCTGGCTTGAGCCCAAAGGTTACTGGCTTGAGCAAGGGGTCACCCAACTAAGATGCCACAATGAAGAACTGATACTTCTCATCTCTCTCCCTTCCTGTCTGTCTGTCCCTGTCTATCACCCCCCACCCCCCTGCCCCTGCTAAAAAATAAAAGTTAGTGATTTAGCCCGGCGCCTGGTCTAACGAGAGTTGAGAGCCAGGAAGGGGCATTGTGCCGCTACCTTCAGGACTGCGGCGCCTGACTCATCCCAGCATCCATGATGCCAAGGCCCCTGCGAGGGGTGAGGATGAGTTGGGGCTGAGCCCCAGCCGAGCCGAGAGCTCATGCTCTGTGGATCTTCCGGGCTGCCCCATTTAAAGAAATAAGTGGTGGATTGTCCTCAAGTAAAAGCACAGTGTATGTATCCAACTTGCCCTTTTCCCTGACCAACAATGACTTATACCGGATATTTTCCAAGTATGGCAAAGTTGTAAAGTTTACTATAATGAAAGATAAAGATACCAGGAAGAGTAAAAGTGTTGCATTGATTTTATTTTTGGATAAAGACTCTGCACAAAACGGTACCAGAGCAATAAACAACAAAGAGTTATTTGGTAACGTGATAAAAGCAAGCATTGCTAGTGACGAGGAAAGAGCAGCGGAGTTCATCCGAAGATGAAACCACTGTGATAAATCTCAGTGTGATGGATGTGGGGAAAGTGGACACTTAAGTTATGCCTGTCCTAAAAATATGCTTGAAGAATGTGAACCTCCAGAGAAGAATAAGAAAAAAAAAGAAAATTCCTGAACCAAAAGAAGAAACTGAAGTAGAAGAAAGCGAAGTGGGAGATGCTGCTGTTGACAGCCCCAGTCAGCCCGCCGCCTCCCAGCAAGCCAACACTGCAGAGGGGAGAACCCAGCGGGGAACCCAGCTCAGGGGCCCCTCAACTGGGATTAGTGAGACGCCCAAGGATAAAGAAAAGCACATGTTTCAGTGACGAAGAAAAACTTAGTGATCAAAATGATATTTACTAAGAAAATATCATTTAAAATTTTGTTTTAATCTTGAAGTACCTACTTCAGTGGAGACTAAAGATTACTTTTAGAATTTGAGCATAAGGATAATACCAAATAATTTTTTACTATAAAATAGTTTATAGGAGGCCCTGGCCGGTTGGCTCAGTGGTAGAGCGTCGGCCTGGCGTGCAGAAGTCCCGGGTTCGATTCCCGGCCAGGGCACACAGGAGAGGCGCCCATTTGCTTCTCCACCCCTCCCCCTCTCCTTCCTCTCTGTCTCTCTCTTCCCCTCCTGCAGCGAGGCTCCATTGGAGCAAAAATGGCCCGGGCTCTGGGAATGGCTCCTTGGCCTCTGCCCCAGGCGCTGGAGTGACTCTAGTCACAACAGAGCGACGCCCTGGAGGGGCAGAGCATCGCCCCCTGATGGGCAGAGCGTCGCCCCCTGGTGGGCGTGCCAGGTGGATCCCGGTAGGGCGCATGCGGGAGTCTGTCTGACTGTCTCTCCCCGTTTCCAGCTTCAGAAAAATACAAAAAAAAAAAAAAAGTTTATAGGATATTGAAAAGAAATTTTAAAGTACCATGTAAATACCAAGTAAAATATCTTGCCTTAGTGGGGTATCAAAAATAGAGACTTGCTGCCCTGGCTGGTTAGCTCAGTTAGTTAGAGCATTGTTCCAAAGTTGCAGGTTCGATCCCCAGTCAGGGCACATACAACAATCAACCAATGAATGCATAAGAAAGTGGGACAACAAATCAATGTTTTTCTCTCTTTCTTTTCCCTTCCTCTCTCTAAAATGAATAAAAATAAAATTTAAAAATAAATATTTGCCTAGTCCTCGCTGGTTGGCTCAGTGGTAGAGCATCAGCCCAGTGTGTGTATGTTCTGGGTTCAATTCCTGGCCAGGGCACACAGGAGAAGCGCCCATCTGCTTCTCTACCCTTCCCCCTCTCCTTTCTCTCTATCTTTCTCTTCCACTCCTGCAGCCAAGGCTCCACTGGAGCAAAGTTGGCCCGGGCACTGAGGATGGCTCTATGGCCTCTACCTGAAGCACTAGAATGGCTCTGGTTGCAACAACAGAGCAACGCCCCAGATGGGCAGAGCATTGCCCCCTAGTGGGCATTACGGGTGGATCCCAGTCAGGCGCATGTGGGGGAGTCTGTCTCTCTGCCTCCCCACTTCTCACTTCAGAAAAAATACAAAAAAAAAAAAAAAAAAAAGAGTGATTCATTCATCTAGTGCCCTCTCCCTTTGATAAGTGCCTCTGCCTCTGCTAACTTCATTCCAATGGCAAGGAGTTGACTCCTTTGGTCAGGCCACCCATGAGCAAATGTTCCTTGACGCTGCTACCTGATGGAGGTCCCCAGCACAGCTCTCTTGCTCTTCTCTCCTGACATAGAGCTGACAACAGTAGCAACTGCCACATGGTATTAAATGTGCAGTCCCCAGTTCTGCTAAAGTGAGGAAGGGCTCACGCAGCTTGCTCTGAGGCACTGTTTCAATTTGAACAGAAAAAACTGCAAGAAGCACTACAGTGAACTCACGTCCGTCTTGGAGGGACAGGACCCCCATCACCAGGACCTGCTCTCCGGTACCCCTCAGTTGTCTCAGTCGGGAAGCCCTATTCCACTAGTCTTCCCTGGGCCACGTCTCTTTCCTTGAAAGGCCGTGACGGGAGAGGGAAGGAGGCTGAGGGGAAGGGCAGGAAGAGCTGGAGAAAGCGCTGAGTGGGGGAAGGGACCGAGGGCACCACAGGGTGGCACCTGCAGGATGGACCTTGCAAGGCAGAAGCTCTGGTCTGGCCTCATCCTGGAACCACAGGGAGGGCAGGAGCAAGGCAGAGCTGCGGCAGGAGGTTCAAGGTGGTGGGAGAAAGGCGTTAGGAGCTACTAAGGCCTTGGGGCAACTGTCTTCCACATTTGCCCCCCCACACACATAGGGTCCATGGGTTCCTACAATCAACCAAGCAGGGGTTCCTAAAAATGCCCATAGGTTCAATGAAGGAAATAAGCTGCCAATGATTTTTTTTTAATTTACTTATTGATTTTTAGAGAGAGAGGAAGGGAGGAGAGACCAAAACATTGATCTGTTCCTGTCTGTGCCCTAACTGGGGGTAGACCCTACAACCTTGGCATACTGGAACAATGCTCTGACTGACCAAGGGCTGCTGGTGACATTCTGAGCAGCAAAGGGAAAGGAAGAGAACGGAGTGGTGGAGCATCCCCTCCCTCCACCCCACTTTTTTTGGGGGGGGTATTTTTCTGAAGCTGGAAACGGGGAGGCAGTCAGACAGACTCCCGCATGCACCTGACCGGTATCCACCTGGCACACCCACCAGGGGGCGATGCTCTGCCCATCCGGGACTTCGCTCTGTTGCGACCAGAGCCAGTCTAGCGCCTGAGGCAGAGGCCATGGAGACATCCTCAGCGCCCGGGCCATCTTTGCTCCAATGGAGCCTCAGTTGCAAGAGGGGAAGAGAGAGACAGAGAGGAAGGAGAGGGGGAGGGGTGGAGAAGCAGATGGGCGCTTCTCCTGTGTGCCCTGGCTGGGAATCGAACCCGGGACTTCCACATGCCAGGCCGACGCCCTACCACTGAGCCAACCGGCCAGGGCCCACTTTTTTAAAAAAAGAGATATTATTTATTCATTTTAGAGAAGGGCGGGAGAGAGAGAGAGAGAGAGAGAGAGAAGGGGGAGGAGCAGGAAGCATCAACTCCCATACGTGCCTTGACAGGGCAAGCGCAGGGCTTTGAACCGGAGACGTCAGCATTCCAGGTCGACGCTTTATCCACTGCGCCACCACAGGTCAGGCTCTACCCCACTTTTACCTTCCTGCTTTGGGAGTCAGCTCAGGCAGGCTTTCATCCCCTTTATCACACCTAAAAAACTTACCACACACAAACCCTTTGTGAAACAGCTTTCCGATCTTGTTCCGGCCTTCCTGGCTCCAGTCAAAGAGGGGTCTGTTAAGGTGTAAGCCTCTGCAAACCCCCCACCCCCCGCAGGCTCCCCCCAGAGGACTGACCTCAGCGGAGGACTCTCTGGACTCAGCAGGTGGGGGAGTGGGGCTGGGGGGTCTGCTCCAGCTACCCCATCATTAACATGCTGTGTGTGGGCGAGTTCAAATGCAGAAGCTGGGTCTGCAGCCCAGCTGGCTCTGGCCCCAGCAAAGGACCTTGGTGTGCACTGGCCTGATTTAAGGCCAGGGCTCTCTTTATTTTCCTCTGGAAACTGTGGAGGTGAATTTAAAAAGGCCCGAGAGCCAGGCCAGCACACACGGGCTCAGCCAAGTCCTCTTTCCCTGCAGCCCCACTTCCTTGCTCCTGGCCCTGCTCTGCTCTGGAAACCAGGCACTAGCTGTGCCCCATGTCTAAAGTCTATTTTCTCTCCTTCCTTCCTCTCTCTCTCTCTCTTTCTCTAGTTAACATTTGGTATTTCCTGAGAGTAATCCCAGGGACAGGGTAACACTGGGATATGGGCTCCAAATGTCCACGAGGAGATCTCCTTGGGATCATCCCTTAGGAAGAAGCAGCCCAGTTGGTAAGAACCACTCAGATGTCACACGGGGAAGCCACACGGAAGACAGCCTTCACAATTGTCATTCTAGCTAGAGGGATGAAAAGATCAATCAACCTCTGTGAAATACCAGCTGTCCAGGGGCCTTCATTGGCACCTCTCTGGAAGGCAAGGGACGGTGGGAGAAAGAGCAGTTTAGAGTCAGGCCAAATTGTGTTCAATCTCTGGCTTGTACTCTAGCTCTAGGACCTTGAATTAATTAACTTCCCTGAGCCCCAGTTTCGGATTGGTGATGACATGTGGAAAGTGCCTAGGACACTGTTGACACATAGTAGGTACTCAATTGTTATTGGCTATTATGGTTATTGCTGTTGGAAATTGAATGGGTATACACACACACACACACACACACACACTCACACAGGGTAGGATAAAAGTAGGTTTACAGTTGTGAGTATGTGAAACAGTTTATTCTTGCATTATCATTTATTAATTATTATATTATTTTCTATACAAACAACTGTAAACCTATTTTTGCCCCGTGTGTGTGTGTGTGTGTGTGTGTGTGTATGTGTGTGTGTGTGTATCTGAGATCTTATCCAGCTCAAACTGGGGGACCTTCTGTAGTAATCTAGCCTCTCAGAGCCTCAGTTTCCTCAACTGTAAAACAGGGGGAATGATAACAGATATCTTGTTGGGATTGTATCATGTAAGGAAAGTTCTTAGCACAGTATCTAGCATAGAGTAGGGCTGCCTAAATGTTATGTTTTCCTCCATCCTTCCAAAACCAAATGGAAAAATCTTATTTCTGTGAACTCAGCAGGACTAATGAGCTTTATTTTCATTGGGCTTAGTGGTTATGAGAGACCCAAGGATGAGATCTCTATGTCTCTCCAGAACTCAGACATATTTCCCAAAGAGATCCCCAATGCACAACTCCAGGGGGCACCATCACATAGAACACGTTGCCACCCTGACCAAAAAACTCTCAGAAAGGGGTTTCTCCTAAAACTGCACCTTCGACGGAGAAACTCATTCAAGAAGATGGCCCTTTGGCTGCTTAGGCCGAGGGTAACATGCAGCTGAACAGGGTGACCACAAGATTGGAAATCAATTGCTGCAGTGGGGAGTAGATGTCCCCCAGCTAGGGAAATACTGGGCTTAATTACACAGCATCTTTGGGCTCTTTGTAATCTTGATCCATTAAACCCCTGTTGCTGCTGGCCAGGAGGCAATGCCCAGGAGGAAGAGGTTAGCCCAACACAATAATAGGATCAGCCCTTCAATCCCATGAAGGCAATTATGGCCACATCCTTCCCCAACAGCCCTGGTAAACCCACAGATCCCTAGTCAACCTGGGGCTTTTCTAGGCAGCACCAGCTCCACAGACACACCAGGGAAGCCAATGGCCATGCCTCCCACAGTGACAAGGACTTTGAGCTCCATCAGCATTGGCCTCCAACCACTCAGCTCCTGGAGATCTTGCTCATCTTAGACAAAATGCCTGGCTACAACTGCCACATCTACCTGAGGTCTAGAATGGGCACGAAAGCATCAGAAACGAGGGTGGAGAAAAGGAAGTGGCCCCTAACCAATCGGTCACCACACGGTCCACCCCACCTAGCCCCATCTTCTGAAGACCACGCTGACCCTGTCATTTTCTGTGTGGCCAGTTGACCCATACTCATTTTCATTCTGCTGTGTGATGGGAAAGGAAGGGCAGGAAAGAGAAACCAGGACTCACACAGAGGAGCAACAAACTGAGGGAGAGTCCTAAATAAGGTCAGAATCTGGGGACAGAGAAACTGGCTGTCCCAGCTGCAGTTTGTGGTGGTATCACTTGGCCTCACTTCAAAGGGTTCTTTGTCAATGCTTGGGCAGGGGGTAGGGCTGGGCATCCATTCCCAACCCCCACACAGGGATGCATCCTCTAGTCTGCCTGTTGCCCTGATTTCTTTCTTCTTCCCTATGTACAGGGTCTAGACAGGCTCTTTCCAAGCTTCAGGGACAAGCAGAACATTCCCACTGCCAGTCTGGGGCATCTATGGCTCCAAATACCTTGTCCATTGAAATGCAAGCTAAGGCAGACCAAGACCACAAGTCAACATCATTCTCTCCCATCCGCCCCTGGAGACAGGTAAGCCTGTTGGCCTTTCCTACTGGTATCAGTGGAGAGTGCCAAGACGCTGCATGCAGACTGTTGTGGGTACTCCAAGCCCCATGGATCGATTGCCTGCCTCAGCCTACCTACCACATCAAGGGCCAGACACAGGCAAATGGCATGGAGATGATGCAGAGTTGTTCTAAAGCTGCCCAGCTCCTGGTTTGCCCCCAAAGAGCTCAAGCTGAGCCAAACAGCTACAGCAGCAACACTGGCAGTGCAGTCTTCCAATCACACAATCACAGGCCCTAGCAACACATGGGGACTCCCTTGGGGGGTCTGCGACTCCACTATAAGCTACTACAATTACCAAATCCACACAGTCGGAAACTTGTGAATGGGTTATCTAATGGGTTTCTGAGATTTCCAGTAGAGTAAGGAATTAAAGGAGCCAAGAACCCGGAAGTTTTCTTCCCCCTCACTTACTCACTTATACAACCAAAACTTATGGAGAGTATGTCACGAATGAGGTATCAATACTTGGCTAGGCACCATCTAAGAACCTCGTCCAGCCTGACCACGTGGAGGTGCAGTGAATAGAGTGTCAGACTGGGACACAGAGGACTCAGGTTCAAAACCCTGAGGTTGCCAGCTTGAGCGCAGACTCATCAGCTTAAGCGTGGGTCACTGGCTTGAGCGTGGGATCATAGACATGACCCCATGGTAAGTGGCTTGAGCCCAGAGGTCACTGGCTTGAGCTAAGGTTGCTAGCTTGAGCAAGGGTTCACTCACTCTACTGTAGCCCCCCTCCCCCAGATCATGGCACATATGAGAAAGCAATCAATGAATAACTAAGGTGCCACAATGAAGAATTAATGCTTCTCATCTCTCTCCCTTCCTGTCTGTCTGTCCCTATCTGTCCCTCTCTCTGTCTCTGTCAAAAAATAATAATAATAATAACAACCTGGTCCAACTCTGTTGCTGCCAGCCCACCTGCCCCTTCCCACTCCTTTCCAAACTCCTCTGCAAGCCTTTCACAAATAGGGACCATGATGAGCAGGACAGCTGAGCAGTTCAACAGCTCCCCTTATCTTCAATGTACTCTATGTAAACATTAACCAATCAATCCACATAGCGCCGAGAGATATCCTGGCGTCACTTTGCAGGAGTATGCACAAGGAGTGTGCACCAGAATCGCCCAGCGAACAGACCAGTCCTCAGAGAGCAGCCCAAGTCTTCTAGCCTATCCACAAGAGTGAGGCAGAAAGGGATTTTCTCACTATTCCTTCATCTTCTACCCACTTATCAGTATTTTCTAACTAGTTCTCCATAAATGTTCCTGTCATTTCTCCTTCCTTCCAAAGAACAACATCAGCAATCACAACAACAAATTACGTTTCTCTGAATAGATGACTTAATTTTTCTGCCAGCCCCACCTCCGAGACTCCAGAAGCCATGACAATTTATGGGCTGGTGTTATGACTGGGGCTATTCAGAGGTCAAGAAGACATCCACCTGCAAGTGTTCACTAGCACATCAGGCGTAGGCTGGGTAAGATGGTGGCTCTGATCAAACCTACACAGTCTGCCAGGCCAGTGGCTAATATAGGAAGAGATGGGAAACTGAGGCAGGTTCATGCTCATCTGGAGATGGGCTGTGTTCCCACAGCCTCAAATGCTTTCCTGGCCCCTGGACAGGGGACTGAGTCTATAAGAGGCATGAAGATATCACAGCAGACTGAAATATCCCTCAGAAATGTTGCCTGGGATAGGAGAAGTGAGCCCCAAAAGGTAGGTTCTAATAACAACAGATAGCCATGTTCAGCCTTCTATGAGGTTCAAGTAACTGCAAGCTTTTGTTTGACTCAACAGGGTAGGAATGTTTGAGGCCAGAGCTGAAAGGCTCAGGATAAAAGAAGAGGCTTAAATGGAAAGGGAAAAGACCTTAAAAAGAGCCCTCAGCTCTTTAAAGAAATCCTGAACATATATGGCTAAAGACTTTCCATTTGATGAGGTGACAAAATATTAGCCTACCTGGGGCACACATATCTCAATTCAGATCTGTCTGGAAAGGCTGTTTCAGAGCACTATCCCCTCCCCACACACACCCATGCTGATGTAATTCTACCGAGCTTAATTTAATCTAACCTGGCCCTGGCCGGTTGGCTCAGTGGTAGAGTGTCAGTACGGCATGTGGATCTCCCAGGTTCGATTCCCGGTTAGGGCACATAGGAGAAGAGACCATCTGTTTTTCCATCCGCCTCCTCTCCTTTCTCTCTCTCTGTCTCTCTCTTCCCCTCCTGCAGCCATGGCTTGATTGATTCAAGCACATTGGCCCCAAGCACTGAGGATGGTTCCATAGAGCCTCCACCTCAGGCGCTAAAAATAGCTTGGTTGCAAGCATGGCCCCAGACGACAAGAGTATCAGCTCCACATAAGGGTTGCCGGGTAGATCCTGGTCGGGGTGCATGTGGGAGTCTCTCTGTCTTCTCTCCTTTCACTTGGAAAGAAGAAAAAAAATTTAATCTAACCTAATTCCACAATATAAAAGAAAACCAAGAGGAAATGATGTGTTTAGTGGAAAAGATAACAAGAATAAGACACGAAGAAGATCATAGACCTTCAGCAAGGATCACACCAGATCTCAGGAAAGAGTTGAGGCAAGGCATTACAGGGTGAAGCTGACATTATTACATTCATGTAAGGAAATGGGTGGCACAGAAACAGGAAGTGGGATGGCTGAGCCCTCATCTGCCACCCCATCTTATCAGGGGCAAAGACCCTGCTGCAGTCCTGGATCGCTCTGGCAGCTGGGAGCCAACCCATCTCCTTGAATTAGACAAATCACCATCACTACAGCCCTTGAAGACTTCCACCACAGGGGAGAGAGGGAGTCTGCTGTCCACTCCTTATCGAACAACTATCAAAGTGCCATGGAAGTGGACACACTTCTCCTGGCACTGATGCTGAAGCCTGAATGAGCAGACAACTCCAAAGGCAAGAGTGTGGGAAGGGGAGGGGCTGGCTGGCAGTCAGGTACCTTAGGAGTAGACCATCACTGGCCTCAATGAGCTCAGAGCTTCAACCAGCCCTGCCTAAGCCCTAGGACCAGGCCCAGTTCCTGCAAGAGCCACACAAACAGGCTGGAATCAAGAGTCATTGAGGCCACTTACCCTGCTGGACCATTTCAGGGAAAACTCTGTGATAGAGGACCAAAGAGAGAATTGTCTCCTATTCCATGCCATTTCAAGGTCTTGAATAAATTCAGACATATCCAAATAAAATCCGAGTCTTTCTAGCATATGATCTGAATTCCAGCTTTGTCACTTGTTTGAGCTTACTGAGCATCTCTCTGTAAAGTGGAGATAAGAGTACCTATCTTGCCCAAGTTGTGAGATTTGGAAAGAATGGATGGAAAGTGCCTAGCAGAGAGCCTGGCATAGCAGGTCCTCGGGAGATGCTATTATCACTATCAGGTACTATTATCATGTGCTTAGGAGGAAGCTTTATCACTGGGTAACTTACCCTAGGTACATCCCCTTTATAATTCCTGTTGGATTTGGCTTTTGTGGTGACTTGCCACCCCAGGACTGTGAGCCTTGTAAACAAACAGCTTCCCGAGAAGCAAGAGGAACTTCCTCTAGGAGCCACTAAACCAGTTGCCAGGCAAATGACAGCCTGAGTATTTGTTTTAATTTAGGCTTTTGTCAAGAGGAAAACTTCATGGCTAACAGCCCAAACATGACTGCACAGTACCTCCCCCAGGAAGCCTCATTCTACAGCTTTCAAATAAGCTGTTTTGAAGAGGGAGGCAGGAACGCCTCACACTGCTGCCAAGTCAGTGGCCCCCTCCCACCCCTCCATCAGGCAGCCCCAGGAGCCCAGAGGCCAGGGCAGAAGCAGCAGCAGGACAGACAGCTCAGATACTAGCCTGCTAGAGTCAGAGCTGCTTAAGGGGCACTCCAAAGGGGCCCTCAGGTCTAATTCCCTTTCCTGGTCCTGCCTTCCTCTGGTCAGAACTTTTCAAGGCCAGCCTCCGGCAATTTTGCTTCTCTGCTGGAAGGGGGGCATGGTGGAAAGGGGGAGATAGGAAAACTTGGAAATGATCAGGTCTGAGATTCTTCTTCAGGGCAATGGAAAGAAAGCCAGAGCTCGGTTTCCATAGGATCCTATGCTTTGGGAAATAGGGAAACCAATAATGGGTTTCACAAAGAGTCAGATATATTCAGAAATGTAAGCAGCATGTGAATATGAGGTTGTTATCTGTTATATGACTGTTATTTGCGTGAGCACAGCTAAGAGAAGGTCACTAATCCTTTCTGTGGGTCAGGAGCTGATCTGCAGCAGGGCACAGAACAGATGTGTGCCCCATTCACATAGACACATGTGCCCACTCATGCCACACAGCCTCGGGTCCTGACCTTCACCCAATGGTACTAGCCTCTTCAGAGGAAGGAGCAGATGGAGTGGCTGGGCTTGGCGCAGGACTGACGCCCAGGGGATCTGGCTTTGCCCCTTTGATGTGGAAAAACCAAAGCAGAATGAACCATCACAAGGAGAGCTCCTGGGGGGAGGGGAGAAGGGGGGGGAGGGGATAGGACAGAGGAGAAGGAGGGAGGAGAGGGAGGAGAAAGTAGAAGGAATGATGGTGACCCAAGGGGATACAGAGGTCGGAGACTGGATGCTGAGCACTGGGGTCCCAGGCATCATCCTTTCCTACCCCCTCCCCCCACCCTCCACATGACTGATACCAAGGAATTTGAGCCAAATTGGCTTTAAAGATAACCTTGACCCATGGCATCCAGTGTCCAGAGCCAGAACCTGCCTCCCCCAACCTTAGCCTCCCCCAATCTTTCCCTCCCGGCTCTGGGCTAGAAGAGTATAGCCAAAGAGAGTGGGAGGTTCATACTGAAGTGATGGGGAAAGCAAAACCCACGTCCTATCTTCTTCAGGGACCAGCAGGACCCTCCTCCGACACCACGGAGAGCACTGGGAAGATGCCTCAATGCAGGAGTGGGGAGATGTGCAGTGCTGTAGCCACCTAAGCAAGGCGGAGTTCAGGGTGGGGGGAGCTCGCCCCACAAACGTAGGAGAGCTCAGTTACAGAGGCAGAGAGGCAGCGGAGGCGGCAGAGCAGTCGCAATCACAAGATCGTGGCAGATTTGGGATCGAGGGGGTGGAAAAGCCGAAAGGTTTGTTTTTCTTTCTGGGGGGGTGGTGAGGGAGAGGGGGTGGGGATTGGGTGGTGATGAGGCTGGCAGGAAAGACTGCGGAGCCGGGGGTTTTCAGCTCCTTCATCCAAACGGCCCCCACGGAGATCTGCAAACACAGTGTCCCTTCCCGCCCACCCCGCTCCGAAGCACACACGCGTCTCACTACCGTCCCTGAGGTGGCAAACTCGGGCCCCAAGGACTTTGCCAAAATGGCCTTTCTGCTTCAGCATGGACAGAAGGAGCAGCTAGTCATTCGGGGAGCGGAGGCAGCACCCTACAAGGGCTTTCCGCGCTTCCCAAGGACTAGGGAGTGGTCAGTTACACAACAGGTGGGAGTGGGGTGACACAGCTCTCCTGGCCCCCTCGGTCCGCTGCCTGCCTCCCACCCGCCGTAAGTCCGCTCTAGGGACCCCATCTGCGGCCGATCGTGAGGCCCCCGAGAAGCTCCCCCGCCTCCCAGCCCGCTGGGCACTTGGTCGGCTGAGCCCGCAGCCATCATCCCGCGCCGGGCTCCCCAGACCAGCCGGGCAGCTCGGGGCCCCCCAGACCAGCCCGGCAGCTCGGGCCCCGGGGCCGTCGGGGCGCCCGGCGGGGCGCGGGGCCCGTTCCCGCCCAGTCTCCCCGGCCCGCGCGCGCACACGTACTGCTGTAGAGGGTGTCGATCCAGGAGAGGCGCGGCAGGCCCCGGTGGCTCAGTGGCTCCATGCCCGCAGCTCCGCGCATCGGCGGCGGCGGCGGCAGCAGCTCAGTCAGATCGGAAACCCGACCCTCATCGCACAACAAAGGGAGGGCGCGGGCTGCTGGCGGGCCGGCTGGCGGGGAGCCGGGAGGGGCGGCCAGCCCGAGAGGCCGAAGTTGCCGAGCGCAGGGTGGAGGCGGGGAGGGGGCGGCAGGGAAACAGGTAGCAGGGAGGAGCGAGCTGGAGCAGTCGGGAGGGCGGGGGGCAGTCGAGCGCCCCCGGGAGCCCTGCCCGCCACTGCGGCCGCGGTGAGCCCCGCCGCAGATCCTGGAGCCTCGGCCCCGGAGCCCGCGCGCGAACTAGCAACTTCCCCGGGGCTGCGCGGCGCCGAGAGGCGGGGGACCGAGGCCGTGACCAATCTGCGCTAGGTTCCCGCGTCCCCCTCCCCGGCTGCAGCACGCCTCCAGACCCCGTGGGGGTGTGGGGAGCAGCCCTCGTCCCCACCGACACCAGGACAAGGAAGGCTCCAGCCCGTGCCGGAGGAATGGTCCCAGGGGGGTCTCCGGGCTGCGGTGCAGGGCCAGACTCCTCCTCTTCCACTCGCAGGGCTCAGCCGGATTCTGGCAACCCGCAGACTAGGTGCCGAGGGGAGACCTATGGGCCCGCAGGGGTGACATCACCTGCCACCCCAGGATCTCTAAGCACAATTTCAGGGGCCTGTGCGGCCGCCAAGCCCCTCCCCTAGGCAAGCCTGGGAAGCAGCGCTGATGGGGTTAAAGTCCTGCCTGCCTTCAGGGCAGCCCTGGTTGCCTTGGGACTCTTTTCCTTCCAAACCCTAACAGTGCCTCATCTATTTCAACACCCTTGACCTAAAAGCTGGGCTGGTCCCGCCCTACATTCCAGGGGGCAGCATCTGGAGAAAGGTCAGAGGCTGGGGATCAGGGAGGGGCTGCGGAGGAAAAACTTGGGTTCAGGAGAGGCTGGCATCTCGCTGGGTCCTCTCCAGTATCCTCCTCTGAGGAGGCCTCCACAGCCCAGGAGGCATACCATGTAGGTATGATCACATACAAACAGAAGGAAGCCTGAGGTTATGGTGCCTCTGAGAACAGATTAGAAACAGAATCCCTCCTGAGACCCCACAAAAGCAGTGAAGAGGTTGGGGGGGGCTACCTCCTGTCCCCTGAGGGCTGGTTCTATGGGACCCAAGGCAACTTGGGTTTTGCAGACCTCCCTGGATCAAAGGACTCAGGAGAAGGGACTAGAGGGGTGAGGGTTAGCCTAGAGTGATCCAGGGCAGCAGGGGCTGAAGCTCCTGAACCCAAGGAAAGGGAGGCAGTGGGCCTACCAAGGGACCCTGCACTGTGGGCCGTTTATGCTGGTTTTACCTTAGATAGTGAGGTTTCTGGTAATGGAGGTGACCCTCTCCACCCCCATCCCCAAGCAGCTTAAGGGCAAAGCTGGGACCCAGCTCTACAGACAGGTCTAACAGGTGAAGCTCCCCATGGCCTTTGTATGGAGCAGTGTCAGTGTTGTCAGCATCCACAGAGCATAAGGGAGGGAGCCCCTAATCATACCCTAGATCTAGTTCATCTTAAGGGGAGATGCAGACCCTCACCATGATGACGACAGAAAGCCTTCACCTAGCTGCTAGAGCAGCTGGGGTAGATGCCTCCAGAGCTGTCCTAAGGAAGATGGTGGTCACAGGCTCACAGCAGGTCCAGTGAGCCCCTGGTAGGTGCAGTGGAAGATGGTCTGGGTTGTAGAAAGCCTCCACACGTAGCTGCCATGGAACTGTGAGGTAACACTCCCTGCATCCACTTGGCTCTCCCCAACCCCAATCCTCCCAGCTCAGGCCCAGAACTCTGGCTCTTGTGGCCTCTCCCTCTCAGCTGTCACCCTCTTGCCATTCCTGCATTGCACACAAGACTAGGAGGACCAAGCTGGCACCTGGAGCTTGGCAGAGAGGGGGGCGTACATCTCCAATGAGATGCTCCAGAAATAGAGCCAGGATGGGAGAAGGAGCAAATGGGCTCTCGGAGAAAGCAGAAGGACAGTGACTGTGGAGAAGCTGAGAGGGGCTAGGGCCTTTTTTCCACATGACATGGAACTCTCAGAAGACACAGAACCCAGAATGACAGAAGCACAGCCAGGGAATCAGCAGCACTGCCCCTTCCTCAACCACCACCACCACCACCACCAAGGCAGCCCTGGCTCTCTACACACTCAATGTAGTTACATGGAGAGGCCACATCCGGGCACTGGCTGCAAGAAAGAACGGATGTATGTTTCGGCCTAAAAAACATTCATTTGCATACATTTTACATTTTTATCTACAAAGGCTTGAACAAGCTATTTTCAGCATTTTTGAAACTAAAATGTTACAGCTGCTCTCCTAAGCACTGCCATAGTTTGCTTTTTTCTACATTCTGTCTTGGACTTCCCACTCTAGAATGCAATTCAGGGTAGAGGGAGAGAGGAATCTTAGAGGCAGTAAGGAAGAACACTTCTAATAATTGACAGAGAATACTTACACTGCACCTGGTTTGGATCTTAGTGTTTTATTTACAAGAAAAATAAAACATTGTTCCACTTAGTTGTGCATTGACTGTTTCCTGTATGTACCTTGGCTGGGATGGAACCTGCAACCTTGGGCTCAAGCTGAGCCAGCAACCTCGGGTTTTGAACTGGCGACCCCAGCATTCCAGGTCAATACTCTTATCCCCTTTACCACCATTGATTAGGCAATGTAGTTACTTCTTATGCATTTGCCATTATCACTCCCACTGTCATCTCTCTCTCTCTCTTTTACACTTATTAATTTTTTTAAATCTCACTGTGAACCTCACTATCTCAGTTCCCTTTATTTTGCAGATGAGAAAACTGAAGCACTGAGGCTACCCGGATAGCTCAGTTGGTTGAAGCATCATCCTGATATACAGGGGTTGCTGGTCCGATCCCTGGCTCAGGACACATCCAGGAACAGATCAATATTTTTTTTTTCTCTCTCTCTCTCCCTTCATTTCTCTATAAAATTAAAACAAAACAAAACAAACAAACAAAAAACAAAACTGAGGCACTGAGCAGCTAAGTAAGCCACGCAGACAGTAAATGGAGGGCCCCCTTGAGCCCTGGTGCCATCTGCTTATGCTCTTAAATACCATACTGCCTCCACTGTCAGTTGACTGGTGAAAGCAGGGTGGCAAAGGTCCCTGGAAATCTTAGCTGGTCCATGGGTTGGAGATCACCTTCTAGGAAACCCTTACAGCCTTCTTCCACCTCCACACACCCATCTCACACATCGGTGTCCCAGGAAAGGGCAGGTACTTCAAGAGTCCCTTAATGTCTTAACTGGACGGCCTTCAGTAGATGTTAACACCACACAGCCCGACTCTACCTTCGTTATAGAGACATGTGTGTGGGCCTTTGAGCGCCCGGATGATTTCCGACTGGAGGAGAAGCCTCCAGAGTCCTGGCATTGAGGGTGGGGAGGAGATTGGGGGAGACCCAGCCCACATCTTAGGAAAGAAAGAATTAAAGAGTCACTCTCATCTGCATTTTGCCAAAGGTGAAGCGACCAGCCAGCAACCTGAGCAGCAGGGGCACGTTCCTGTGGACAAGCTGCCCTGATTCAGCTAAGTGTAGACTGGTCTGTGCACCCCAAGGCATTGAATCAGCACCCATCACAGGGCATCCCCCAAGCCGGCACTAACCATTCCCCGTCCTGTCCTTTGAGTGAACACTCCACCCTTCCCAGCCCTCCATCTGGCCTGTGCACTCAGGCTGTCCTCAGCTCCGCATCTCCCATGGTGACCCTCTGCTCCTGTCTCACCACCGGACTCATGGGGGTTTAAGGGTAGGCTGCCATATCAGGAGCGCTGATGCTAAGGGACTGAGTGGGAAGAAGTTATATCCCATTCTGAAGGTCAGTGGCCTTGCACATAATTCCCAGGGTTGTGCTGCTCACTGCCACTCCAACGACCAAGGCTTGTTTCTACTAGCCACTTGGCCAGGACAGGAAAAGGTGACTGTGCTTAGAACCCAAACTGGGTATTTCCTTTTCTTCCCTCTTCACTGTTAGCAAAGCAGCCCCACTGCGTACAAGAGGAAGGCCTGGAAGTCCCTGCTTCCTTGATCCCCTAGAGGTCACTGCTGGAGAAAAGAACATCCATTTGCCTCTCTCCACTCCGAGGCCAGCAGGGAGCACCAATGTGCAGAGGCTGGAGCCCTTTGCATGCAAATTAAAAAACAAAAAGAAAGACTAGACTGTGATAGCCAAGGAACTGAGTTTTTGCCTGCCCTGGTAGATCAGCTCTTTAAAAGCTAGCACTGCACCTGTTTTTCACTGGGGTATCCACAGCACTCAGCCCAGTGGATGACTGGGGCTCAGGTAGAACTGCAAAGCAGCCATAAGCACGCTGTGCCCCCACACATCAGCTTTCTGTCAAAAGCCTGGCACATCAGCATTCAATGATACGTGTAGAAACCAATAAAATTAACATCAGCTAACATTTATTGAGTGCTTCTTAAGTGCCAGGCACTGCTCTATGTGCTTCCCGCTTACTCCTCATAATAAACCCGTGAAATAGAAGCAGACAGACAAGCCACTGGCTATCAGGTGGTGACCTTGAAAATGAACCCAGATTCTGCATCTAGAGTCCACATGTGTAATCTCTGTATTGGGGTGTAATGAGTGAACAAAAGAACAAAGAGAATGAAATTAAACTCAGGGAGGAAGAAATCAGGCTGCAAGAGAAATGCATCACATGGCCACCAATGATTAAGCAGAAAGAGCTAGTTCAAAAAAAACAAACAAAACACTACTGCCCTACTACAATAGGGCAGATGACCTGGGAGACAAGCTACATGCAGTTAACTTAATGGCAGTCTCCTGAACTCCAGTTCCCAACAGTCCTAGCTGCTTCTATACCTTGGGCCAGTCCCAAACCCTTCCAGTCTCAATTTTCACATATGCAGGTGGGCAACCAGGTGGATCAGACAGATGACTTCCAGACTTTCTGCCAGCACTAGAGGATGATAAACTTTGCTTCCTAGCAGCCGCTGGGGTGGCCTGTTTCTTTCTCTTTCCTTCATTTCCTTTACTTTGGTACAGTCAAGTGGCATTTACTGTTCCAAATTTACTCTCACTCCTCGGGCCTAGAAAGAAGAAAATTCCCCAGGCCTCCACTGAGTCACCTCTGAGGGATAAGGTTTGGCCTAACAGTTCTGTCCTTGGCCCTCTTCCCACCTGCCTCTTCGCAGCCTCCTGGCTTTTCCAGCTGACAGCTTCAGGCAGTACAGATGAACTCACAGCCTTCCCCAGTTATTCCTTTCTCTACCAAAGCTTTGTGTCAGTTTGAGTCATGGACAGCTCTGCAGCTGGGGCCAGATGTGAACCTAAGAACTGCATTCACTCCTTTGTTGCCTCCCCTGGCCTGGAGAAGGCACAAGGACATCCAGGTCTCTGCAGCTGTGAAGTTCCTTTCCCATACCCATGTTTTCCAGAGGGGTGCCAAAGCCCCATTCCCATGACCAGGGTCCACAGTGCGTCCAGCATTTTTCCTCTCAGGCCATTCATGAGGGCTCCTGCTGTCTCCTGACCCCAGAGTTCCTCCTGCCTTTCCTTGCCTTGTTGCAGAGTAGCTGCCTTAGCTTAACTAATAAGCGATTTCAGGAGGGTCTCCTGCCAGGCCCCGGTTAAAAATGGCCCTTAACCAACATGGCTCAGACTGGACCACCCAGGGATTCCACCTGGGAGGTTTCCTAGGGAGCTGGGCAGAGGGCTCAACAGTAGGGTCCGGAGCCCCTTCCTAATTTACTTACCACAGCGTCCCCATCAGCATTTGGAAAGAAGCCAGTAGAAGAGATGGAGGAAGGATTCTCTAAGTCCCCAAAACCCAGAGACAAAGTTCAGTGGCTCTGAACTGATCAGCTCCAAGCGAAGCAGGGGCATACCCTGCTGGGGTCAGGGCTCACCGGCTGGCCCTCTGCGCTCTCGCAGCCACAATTCCGCTGAAGCTGGCTGTGCTCCTCGCTCTTTCAAAGCCAGAGTTCCGCAGATGCGTCCCAGCCCTGCGCTGCTCTGCCAGGAGTTCTGACGCCACCCACGTGGCTGGCTCTGTCCCTGTCAGGCCCAGGAGTGGTCACAGGGGCCGAGAGACCGCTGGCTGTCAAGGAGACTGGCTCCAAAGGTGGCAGCTCAACATTCACGAAGGCTAGGACAAAGGCGCATCAGAGCCTAGCCAGTGATACCCATCACTAGTGGAGTCTCACTTTGGGGTTACCGTTCAAGTTCGTGGGTGTGCAGCCCTGTCTCTTTAAGCACCGGGCCTCTTTAAGGCAAGTTCCCTCTGCAGTCACTCCTGCAACCAGCGCTCATGCGACAGACCAAGGAGGGGGGCTCCCGAGCGCCATCTGGTGGCTCAACAGAGCAGCACTTCGGCCACCATGTGCGGTCCAGCGAAGGGGCCTGGAAAAGCCTGCCCTAAAATCTGAGTTTAGCCCCTAGATTCTAAGCAGGGCTGTTAGCAACAGCCTCGCCTAGTTAGCAACAAGGCAAGGGAAGTCAGGAGGAACTCTATTTGGGGTCAGAAGATAGCAGGCACCCTCATGGGTGGCCTGAGAAGAAAAACCATCCCATTGGATAAAACCTTCCCTAAGTTATTCTCAAATGGGGGGATTTTCCCAGCCTCCCTGCTTGCCAACTGCAGGATCTGAAGCACAGCTATATATACCCTGCCCTTTCTCTTCAAAAAACTGGAACAGTAGTTCTCAATTAGGGGAAGGGTAGTTGGTACTGCCCCAACAGGAAGCATTTTAAAATGTGTAGGAGCATTTTAAAGCTAGGGTTGCTAAAATGTCCTGTAGCATGCAGAACTGATGCAAACAGCATCTGTCTCCACATGCCAACACTGTTAAGAGCACTGCATGGTGCCTGACTAGGCGGTGGTGCAATGGATAGAGCCTCGGACAGGGACACGGAGGACCCAATTTCAAAACCCCGAGGTCGCCAGCTTAAGCGCAGGCTCATCTGGCTTGAACAAGGGGTCACTCAGCTGTAGCCCCTGGGTCAAGGCACATATGAGAAAGCAATCAATGAATAACTAAGGTGCCGCAATGAATGATGCTTCTCAGCTCTCTCCCTTCCTGTCTGTCTGTCCCTATCTGTCCCTCTCTGTCTCTCTCTATCTCTGTCAAAAAAAAAAAAAAAAGAAAGAAAAAAGAACAGTGCATGGCGCATGGTGCATGGCTATGGGGAACCAAAGATGGTGACATGGCAAGTTCATACCCCCATGTTCTTCTCTTCCTCACCGTTCTGCCTTTGATGTCCTCCCTAAATGTTACCTTTATAATCTTAGAGGCGGAGAGAGGGAGTGGTCTGGCCCAGGCCACCTTCACAAGGGATGCCAGTGGCCCTGGCTGCCCCTCCCCAGCAGCTTAGCACATACCTGTACCCAGCTTGTGGTGAGTCATCACGACCCTTGGAAGGGAGAGGCAGACAGACTCAGATAGCTAGGAACCAGTGGATAGTCTCTGAGAAGGAACCACAGGAGACTAGCCACTCAGTTCCCCCAAGGGACCCTTGCCTTCCTTCCTACATGGATGACTCAGCCTAGCCCTGTGCTCTGTCCCCGGACTGTCCCAGGATGTGCGTCTTTTACATAAGGCACTTTCGGATTCTGGTCATGAAACTTTGTGCCTCCTAATTTCCCCTTCTCCAAGCTCGCTGCACCCTATTCTGGCCTAGTCAGTTTGGTCTCATACAGGCAGTCTGGTGCCAGTGGCTGACATGACAAACCAATACATGGGACATGTGTTCTAATGACGGGAGAGTGGAAAAGGATGAAACGCTGGCTGCGATGGTCGGTGAACGCTGCACAGTGCTCACATATGAGCTGGTCTGTTGGCTTGAGCAGCCCCAGGCGCACAAGACTGACATCATAGTTAGAATGATCAATTGGAGAAAAAGGTTTCCCAGCAGCTCACAGAAACTGGACAGCACTTTCCAAAACACATCTGGCAGGTCACTCCTAAGACCCGTCGATGGCTTCCCATTGCTGTCAGAATGAACACCCACATCCTGCTGGTGGCAGACAAGGCCTGTGGCCTGGGCCCTGCCCCTCCTTTCAGCTTCATCTGACATCGTCTTCTTCGTCTCTTTTGCTTTTTCAGAACTTTTGCTCAGGTTGATATTTCTGGCTAAAATGCTCTACCCCCACTTTACAAGTATATTTCCTACTCTTCTTTCTGGTCTTAACTTAAATATCACTTCTGCTATGAAGCTTTCCCTTAACCACCAGACCAGAGAGACCTGCATTTCAGATGACCCCATGCTCTTATAAATCACTCAATGTCTGTGCCTTCTGCTAGACTGAGAGCTCCACGGGATTAGGAACCACATCTCTCTTGTTCACCACTGTAATCCCAGCACCTTGAAACAGTGATCTCAATGACTAAATGAATGAATAAATAACCTAATAAATTCCTGGTTACAAGGAGCCTGCAATGAGGGAAGACAGATGCTTCATCCAGTCCAGCTTCCAACTAGAAAAGAACTATCTGGGCTGGTTAGGATGTCATGTCAAGAATGCCCCTACTTTCTGGAAAGACTCAGAAAAAATACAACAGGATCATAGAATCGGATTTGGAACAGGAAATCACTGCTCCAATTAATTCTCTAACTGCTCACACGAACTCCCTAATGCACAGGGCTCCTGTGCTAAGCAGCCAGCATTTGGTGCTGCACTCTTTTTTACCCAATCAGATTCCAACATGGAAGTGGAATAGAAACCCAGAAACGGTTCAGCCCACTAAGGGAACTTTGGTCTCAATTCTCAGCTTTCTAGGCCTGTCCCAAATTTGCAATTAATTTTTTTTTTTTTTTTAGAGGAGAGAAGCAAACTGTAGTTCTCCCCTAGGAAAAAGCAGTCTCTGTGTGGGTGCCTGCCCCATGGCTCCTGCTGTCTGGCAGGGTGCCAGTGTTGGATGCTGAGAAAGAAGCTTCTGGTTGGTTGCAGCAATGCTGACCTCCCCTGTCTCAGGGTGTTACAGGCTGAAGCTGTCACTCACCGGCTCCCAAATGATGACTTTGATGCCACTCCAATCAGACAGATGGGAAATCTTGCTTTGGGCTTAGTGATGGAAGAAATATAATGAAAACTGCTTCTGGGGACCCTGTCATCCCTAGGATGGCAGACAGACTCAGTTTGAGAGGGTCCATAGACTTCCTGACAGACAGACAGACAGGGGCTTGGGCAGACCTCTGAGCCATGGTGACCGCCGGGCAGGCTTGGGAGCCCTGGAGGGCACTGCACCAGACGCAGCTGGTCTGCTGGGCACCTACAGAAAGGAAACTTTCTTTTTCATTTTCCTTTCACTGAAACAAAGAGACAAATAAGATTGGCTTTGTTGGGACTTGGCTCTGTGATGGTCCAGAAAATCTCCCCAGGCCACTGGGGTCTGTAACCTAGAGAGTTAGTTCTCTAAGGTGCCTGCCAGGTTCTCACCCGCTGCCTAGGAAGGATGTTCTGGCATAGTGTACACTCTCAGGGGTCTTTTCTCCCCTCAAATGAAGGGACCTGGCAGAAGGAGGTAGTGGCTGTCAATGAAGGGCAGAGAAATAATAAAGGTGACAGCAACAATACACTCATTTTGTGCTCTCCACGACAGGCCTGCAGGTATCAAACCACTGCACTACCACAGTAACCCCCGAGTGCTCCAGAACTCATATCTTAGCCCCTCAACACTCCACTATCTCTCTCAACAGAAGGGAAAGAGAACTAGTTTGAACACACCTTGAATCCAGGGCCTGGCTCTGCCACTAACTTGCTGTGTGACCTGGTGGAACTTCCTTTCCCTCTCTGGGCCTTGGTTTGCTCACTTTGACATGCAGGAATGAAGGTTATCCTGTCTGTGATTCCAGAGAGATAGATAACCAGGAAAACGGCTGATAAGGAAGAAGAAAAACTTGCCTCTCTCCCACACCTCAGGTCCCCAGTATTTCAGGAAATGCAGAGGGCTTTGCGGGCTAGAGAAGTTATTCCTTAGCTCGTCAACTATTCCCTGAGCCCTATATTAAACAGGGCTCCTTTGCCTGTGATGCTCATGATACTGGATCTAAAACAGGCCCACTCTCTCTCAACTCAGGTTTGACCTACAGTGACCCGGAAGACAACGGTATCCCTAGCAACGCTTCAGCACATCTGTAGCCAGGCCGGCTGCCAAGCTTGTGTGGCCACCTGTTCAGGTACAGGGTATCGAAGGTCGCTTTGCCGCTACTCTTTATTCTGCTGCATCTAAACAAAATATACTGGAACAAGTAGAAAAGGAACTGTTGAGAGTGGCGTGAATCTTGAAGGAACCCCAAATGGCTGCTTCAGTTATGAATCCCTACATAAAAGTGTTCATTAAAATGAAAAGCCTGACTGACAGACTGCAAGACAGAGGTTTTCCCCCTCGCGTCAGGGACCTGACCAACGAGCTTGCTGAAATGGTCGCCTGCACAACACTCCTGGGGTCATTTCTGCCTTTTCAACCATCACACCTGCCCACTGCGGAGAAGTACCCTATATAGAGACCACTGCATTTCCTTTAGATGGAGCTACTTTTGTTGAATTAAAAATGGTCCTGCCTGACCAGGCGGTGGCGCAGTGGATAGAGCGTTGGACTGGGATGCGGAGGACCCAGGTTCGAGACCCCGAGGTCACCAGCTTGAGTACGGGCTTATCTGGCTTGAGCAAAAAGCTCACCAGCTTGGACGCAAGGTCGCTGGCTTGAGCAAGGGGTTACTTGGTCTGCTGAAGGCCCGCAGTCAAGGCACATATGAGAAAGCAATCAATGACCAACTAAGGTGTCGCAACAAAAAACTGATGATTGATGCTTCTCATCTCTCTTCGTTCCTGTCTGTCTGTCCCTATCTATCCCTCTCTCTGACTTTCTCTCTGTCCCTGTAAAAAAAAAAAGGTCCTGAACTGCTTCCTAAGTGAAAGCCAAATATTGAAACTGAAAGTTAAGACTGATCTGTCCTTGTGGGTGGAATGATTGTCTGTAAGGGAGAGAGAAACGTTCTATCTGCAGCAACCATGGTCCAGAAGCTGAACAAGGTTATACGGGAGGTTTCCTGAAAGTGTTGATTTTTCTGTTAGTGAAAATTCTTAAACTTGGAATAACAATCAAGTGCTTCCTGAATGGGGGGTGGGGGTGGAGGTGGGGGTGGGGGTACTACCCAGAATTCAACAAGAGGCAAGGCAGTGCCTGCTGTGAGTCCAGAGAGTGGTCTGGACAGTATGCTGTGGATGAAGGGGCTGGTCGCCACTTTGAACTGAGTTGATAACCAAATGCTATTTTGGAAGAAGTGCCATTTGAACAAGGGCCTGGAAGGACATCTAACTGGCAAAAATGGTGGGATGGGTGGCAGGGCATTCTGGGGGAGGGAGCATAAGCAATTACACAAGAGGCAAAATGGGGGTGAAGAAGGAAACCTAAATGGATGACTTCAGGAGAAGGTTCCTGTGGGAACTGGGGCAGAATATAGACTATTGCTAATATAACATGTGGCCTCCGCATGAATTCAGGGACCCAATAGCATTTGCAGGTTTTCTTAGGTCTGTCTTTACTAAGCCTCTCTGGGACACCTTCGCCCAACCCGAACCCCCGGGCAACACTCACAACCCACCTCCCCTTCTGTGAGTTTGCAGGGCCCAGGCATCAGTTACTGCAAGCCCTTCAGTCAGGGTGTCCCTGAGTTCAGTATCAATACTTCATGTGCCAGGCACTATGTTAAACACATTATTTTCCCTCTCACATTTTTCTTTCCATCTGTGTTGAGATATAATTGACCCATAATATTGTGGAAGCTTAAGGTATCTAAGGTGATAATTTGATATAAGTATGTATTGTGAAATGATTCCCACAAGATTAGATAACACATCCAATGCATCCATTGCCTCAGAGAGTTACTGTGTGTGTGTGTGTGTGTGTGTGTGTGTGTGTGTGTGTGTGATGAGAACATTTAAGATCTACTCTCTGAGAAAATTTCAAGTATACAATAGAGCAGTGATTTTCAACCAATGTGCCACAGAATTTTTTTTTTTTTTTTTTACAAAGACAGAGAGAGGGTCAGAGTGAAGGATAGACAGGGACAGAGAGATGAGAAGCATCAATCATTAGTTTTTCATTGCGCATTGCGACACCTTAGTTGTTCATTGATTGCTTTCTCATATGTGCCTTGACCGCGGGCCTTCAGCAGACCGAGTAACCCCTTGCTTGAGCCAGCGACCTTGGGTCCAAGCCGGTGAATTTTTGCTCAAACCAGATGAGCCCGCACTCAAGCTGGCGACCTCGGGGTCTCGAACCTGGGTCCTCGGCATCCCAGTCCGACACTCTATCCACTATGCCACCGCCTGGTCAGGCTGCCACAGAATTTTTAAAACATGTAATACCTGACTATTTAGTCGGGGGCACTAACCTCTTTTCCTTTAGATTGTTAAATTAAAAAATGACAGCAGTTAATATAATAATAGCCATCTAGTATGATGAATCAAAATTATACCTATTAGTTGTCAGATTAGCAAAAAAATATAATTTTTTTTTTGGTGTGCCACAGAATTTTAGTAATTAGTTTATGTGTGCTGTGAGATGGAAAAGGTTGAAAATCACTGCAATATTGTTAACTATAGTCACCATGCTTTATGTTAGGTCCCCAGAACTTGCTCATCTTATACCCAAAAGTCTGAACCCTTTGATCAGCATGTCTCCCACCCCTCCCCCCACCCCAGGCCCTGGTAACCATCCATCTACTCTCTGTTTTTATGTCACTCTAATTTTTAATACATGATCCCTCTGTTTGGAAGATATGATCATTATTCCCACTTTATAGAAGAGGCTTAATATCACAGCTTTAGTAACTCATAGAGTCAAGTTGACACTCGGATCTGACTGGGTCCAAAGCCCAAACTCCTCAACCACTGACCTACACTGAATATTTGTGTGTCCCCCAGGATTCACAGGTTGAAGCCCTAATCCTCAATGTGATGGTATTTGGAGGTGAGGCTTTTGGGAGGTGATTAGGCTTAGATGAGGTCAAGAGGGTGGGTACCCATGATGGGATTAGTGCCCTTATAAGAAGAGAAAAGAGACCAAAGCTCTACCTTTCTGCCATATGAGGACACGGCAAGAAGATGGCAAACTATTGTACAAGCCAGGAACAGAGCCCTCATTAAGAACCCAACCATGCTGGCACCTTGATCTTGGACTTCTCAGCCTGCAGAACTGTAAGAAATAAATGCCTACTGTTTAAGCCACCAGGTCTATGGTATTTAGTCATAGCATTTTGAGCTAAGACACCTGCCACATGACTGTGTCCATCCCACCAGTCCCGATGCTGCAGAAAGCATCCTCGCCTTTGACATCAGAAAATTATTTGTTAGCAAGGAAACCAAGTTCCTGAGCACACAAGGTAGCAGTGGCATCTGACACTGATATGACTTTATCGGCAGAGCCCTCAGAGCCAGTCTCCAGGGGCAGCGGCAGGGCAAAGAAGACACAGCAAAGCGTTTCCACCCTCTTTCTCTTCAACTAGAGTCTGACAAGCTCTTGAGTCTTTCAATCACTTGCGGACATAAGGCTTGGGGTGTACTTGGGGTATTCCTGGTGGTCGGGGTGCTTGCCAATGCTGCAGGAGTGACCCAGCCTCTGGGGCATGTCTCTCACCAAAGCAGCCCCACTGCCCTGCCTGGTCCAGGCTCAGTCAAGTTTTTTTTTTTTCTTTTTTCTTTTTTGTATTTTTATGAAGCTGGAAACGGGGAGAGACAGTCAGACAGACTCCCACATGCGCCCTACCAGGATCCACCCGGTACGCCCACCAGGGACAACGCTCTGCCCACCAGGGGGCAATGCTCTGCCCCTCCGGGGCGTCGCTCTGCAGCGACCAGAGCCACTCTAGTGCCTGGGGCAGAGGCCAAGGAGCCATCCCCAGCGCCTGGGCCATCTTTGCTCCAATGGAGCCTTGGCTGCGGGAGGGGAAGAGAGAGACAGAAAGGAAGGAGGGGGGAGGGGTGGAGAAGCAAATGGGCGCTTCTCCTATGTGCCCTGGCTGGGAATCGAACCCAGGTCCCCCGCACACCAGGCCGACGCTCTACCGCTGAGCCAACCGGCCAGGGCCTCAGTCAAGTATTTTAAGGCCAGTTTTAAGGAAAAGTATTCCTTAGTTAATCTCTCAGGAGGGCACAGGAAAAAATTGGGGTATCAGCTCTACATCTGCCTCATCCAAATGTGTACGTCTCCACTGCTCCGGTCCTAAAGAAGAGGACCAGTACACTCAGAACTTTCTCAAAAATTCTCTGTGCCTTGAATAGAGCTAGAGGCCACTGGGGAAAGATAATACCACATGGTGAGGTTTAAGAGATTCACTTGGCCTTGGCCGGTTGGCTCAGTGGTAGAGCGTCAGCCTGGCGTGCAGGAGTCCTGGGTTCGATTCCCGGCCAGGGCACACAGGAGAAGTGCCCATCTGCTTCTCCACCTCTCCCCCTCTCCTTCCTCTCTGTCTCTCTCTTCCCCTCCCGCAGCCGAGGCTCCATTGGAGCAAAGTTGGCCCGGGTGCTGAGGATGGGTCTGTGGCCTCTGCCTCAGGCGCTAGAATGGCTCTGGTTGCAACAGAGCGACACCCCAGATGGGCAGAGCATCGCCCCCTGGTGGGCGTGCCAGGTGGATCCTGGTCGGGCACATGCGGGAGTCTGTCTGACTGCCTCCCTGTTTCCAACTTCAGAAAAATACACACAAAAAATGAGATTCACTCTCCTGAGGAAGGACCCTGTGTTTCTGAAAAATCTTCCCCCAGAACTTCAAGACAAACCCTCCAATGCTGCACGGGTTGTCTAGTCTCTGAGGCACCTCTCCCACAAAGGCAGCCTCTAGCCCTGCCTGGCCCAGACTGAGATGAGGAGCCTTTAAAAAGAATAATTCCTGGGCCCTGGCCAGATAGCTCAGTTGGTTAGAGAGCATCGTCCATTGCCATTCAATCCCTGGTCAAGGTACATACAGGAACAGGTCCATGTTCTTGTCTCTCTTTCTCCTTTCCTCTCTCACTAAAATCAATCAATCAATAAATAAATATTAAAAAAAAAAAAAAAAAAAAAAAAAGAATCATTCCTGTTCTGGAGCCACCAGGAAACAGGGCTGAGCTCATTCTCCAAGGTGGAAAGGGGGGTGGCTGGGGGCTTGGAGCTGCGAAGCCTCAGCTTCATGCTGACTGACTCGGACTTCCACGCTGTTCACCTCTTCCAGGGTGAGCCCCATGCCCAGTTTCTAGTCTGACAGGTCACAGACAGGACCACCCTGTCCTTTTGCCTCTTGATTCCTCCAAAGTCTCAAGCTCTGGGGACCCCCTTAGGTCTTAGCTATGACTCAGAGACAACTCATTGCCCAATCCCCCACATGCTGCACTGAGTTATTTTTCCAGGTTCCTATTTCTATCTGATTATGCAAGTTTCTTTCCTCCAGGAAGTCACACGCTCATCACATGACAGTAGCTACAGGTCACCACCAGCACGAGGCAGGGGGTGCTAGGAAGAGTCCCCTTTCCTGGACCCCAGCGCCTTCGGTGATGTCTCCCCACTCCCTACAGCCAACACAGGAAGCCTGGGACCACCCAGGAAGACCAGCACAGGCCCAAATGAGATCATGATTTGGTTTTCAGTCTGCGCAAAGAATAGCCCCTTCTGCAGGTGGCCCCTGCACATGGGCTCTATTCCAGGCAGCCCCAAACAGAAGACAGTAGCAACCACTCCATACTGGCCAGGAAGAACATAGTGCCTCCTCTTAACACCAGGCCCACTCTGCCACTTGGACCCCTGGCTCTTGGGGCCAATGCACCCACGGACTGTGGGAGCAGTTATGCTAGAGGCCGCTGAAACAGGAACCTGCAGCTGCTGCTGCTGCACCACAGCCTGCACTCTGGGGTCAGTTCTTTGGGGGCCTTTAGGGAGGCTAAGCTGGTTTTTTCTGGTTGCTTTTGTAAAAGAGACCCTCTTTGCCATCTACCACAGAGAACCACAGATGAGGAAGCAGCCACACAGATGCTCTAGCCCTCGGAGCTCCTGGTTCCCTGCTGGTTTCTTGGAGGCCACACTGGGAGCTGCACACGTAAGCAGCCCATGTGTCCTTCCAGGCCGACAATGAGCCCTAACTTCTTACGAAGACCACTAACCCCAACACTAGCACCTGTGGGCACAGCTAGCCGAGGCCGCGCTTCTGCTGATTTCTACTGTGGTTTCCAGGGCTAAAAAGGAAGAGGTTCTGTCTTGCTGGGGAGAATGTGGCTCAAGACACCAACAGCAGCGGACTCCCCACCCGGCCTGCCTGGTCCTGTAGGTACAGGAAAGTGCCTGGTTCCAAAGACAAGGCTATCTCCCTCTCAGAAGCTCGTTCTCCTGAGGGAGCTGAGGGAGCTGGTGAAGGTATGGAAGCTTCGCCCCGGTGTGGGGAAGCAGATGAACCATGCCAAGGTCCCGCTAAAACAACACCCAACGTGCTGGCTCAGAAGCCACACTGCAAGTAGCATCCTGTCATTTGCTCATTTGTATGCATCTCACATGTCATCGAAAGACCACATGGAAGGCGTGGGGGGCACAGAGGTTGTTGAGGTGTGTTTTTTGAAAACTGTAAGTTTACTCAGTTTTTGTTGTTGTTGTTGTTGTAAAAGTAAAGCCCCAATAAAAACAATTTCAGACAATAAAAGAGTAAAATGTGATCTGTGAATGTATCACCTTGATTGGCATTGTCTAGCTTTTTCTGGCATGCATACAATGTGGGTCTCCACATAGTTATAATCACAGCAGCCCTCCAGATTGTACTCAGAACTTCTCAGCCGCTGATTCCTGGCCAGTCTAGCCTTCACTCTCTCCCTTGCCTTGCTATGATGGGCAGGGCAAGTGCTAACTAGATGAACTATAACCTTTCTTTGCTCAAGATCTGCTTGGCCCCAAACACAATCACAAGCCCCCAGAGGGAAACTCGGAAACTCAAGATCTTCAACCAATTTTGTTCACAATGCAAGTAAGATGTGTCTGGTTCCTCGGGGAGGGAGGAACATTGCCTGCTTGTCAGAGCAGTCCAGGGCACCAGAGATAAAGTCTCATCTCTAAGTGTCCTCAGTAGGAAGCTGAGAACTACTCCTGATAGGGCCTCAGGCTTTTCCTTCCTCTGGCTGGGCAACAGTTTTGAGATTAAAAGAAAGTCTTGGGGTTGGTCAAGGCTACCCACCATGGGGTGAAGGGGTGCTGTGTTAGTGACATCAGTCCTTTAGCCATGGACACAGAGGAGGAGGGAGGGAGGGAGGGGGAGACAGAGAAAGGAGAGTTCACTGCCCAAACCCTCACCCCTAACAGAGACAAAGTGAGCAGAAGGTGGGGTCTGCCATTCCAATCTTTTTTTTTTTTTTTTGACAGAGACAAAGAGGGAGTCAGAGAGAGGGACAGATAGGGACAGACAGACAGTAAGGAAGAGAGATGAGGGAGCAGAGAAAGATTCTTCACTGCAGTTCCTTAGTTTTTCATTGATTGCTTTCTCATATGTGCCTTGACCAGGGGGCTACAGAAGAGCAAGTGACCCCCTGCTGAAGCCAGCGACCCTGGGCTTCAAGCCAGTGACCTTTGGGCTCACGCCAGCGACCATGGGGTCATGTCTATGATCCCAACCTCAAGACAGCAACCACTCGAGTGTGGTGAGCCCACGCTCACGCCGGCGACCTCGGGGTTTCGAAGCCAGGTCTTTCGTGTCCCAGTTCAATGCTCTATCCAATGTGCCACCGCCTGGTCAGGCTGCCATTTCAATCTTAGGAGGGCAGGAGAAAGTAGTCACATTGTGTGGCAGGTGCAGGAAATGCCAGCCTTTGTATGGCACACTGGTAAGTAGACAAAGCTGCAATGGTCAGAGGCCAGGGGGCATCCCACTGCCTCAGGGACTTGCCCAGTCATCCTGAGATGAGACAACAGTATTCCCTCACACCTTCAACCCATTGTAGGCACACTGACTGGGAAGCTCTGGGAGAGGGGGTGGGGAGAGATGGCCTTCAACTTCTAACAAAGCCTCCAAAGTAGCTACAGGCTTCATAAGCATATCTAATTTCAGAAGCCCTCCCAAGGCCAAGATCAAATCAATGAAACTCCCTCTAAGGCAGCAATCCCAGCCCCCATAGCAGGTGAAATTAGGCAGTTCCCAGGTGAATTCACCTACACAGTCAAGTCAATGGGGCTGAGGGCACACTTCCCAGGCGGACACCCTATCTGCTGGGCATGGCTGCTGATAAAACAGGATTGATAGCCTGGAGGAGAATGCCCAGCTTGGGCCAGATATCAGTTCTGCCAATCTTGTCAAAAGCTTCCTGTTTCCCGGCCAAGTTGGAGACTGATATTTACTTTTACAAAAGCAGAACTGCCAGCATAGTAGTGGTTCTTCTTTGATGCTTCCCTTTTGGGTTCCCCCATCCTCCCATCCCAGGTGCCTAAAGGTGGGGGAAGGGGTAAGGGGTAAGGACACCTGCTAATTCCCCTGGGCATTGCTGCCATGAGCTTTGGTCCCTTGCAGGCAGCAGCATCTTTCAAAGCGGCTCACACCCGAAGCAATAACTTCTGGGCTGCTGCTGCTCAGGATGCAGACTTTAGTGGTCTCGGTCAGGGGGTGGGTGCTGGAGACAGACCAGACTGGGATGCAAGATCCAGAGTCCTTAAGTAATTTAACCTCCCTGAGCCTCAGTTTCTTTTACTGTAAAATGAGGACCCTAATGGTAACTGCCTCGAGATGATGGAGAAGATCAAATGAGATAACAGAGGCAAGATACCCAGCACAGTGCCTTCATCAGATGTACTCAGGAAACGTTAGCCATTATCGTTGTGTTGGCCAAGGTCTACACACACACACACACACACCCTCTCTCCTGAGGGCCAAAACAAGGCTAAAACTGAAACAGCTTCTGCTCCTTCCCCCAAAAGATTACTGCAAGCCCAGTGAAGACATGCTGTGAGTTGTGCTGAGGTTACCAAAGCTTAACCACACCCTTTGTTTTCTGTAGGCGTCTCCTTGTCATTGCAGAGTTAACAATCCTTGAGCATTTTTTAAGTCAGAGCAACTCTATTCCTCAGAAGTGTACCCCCTCCATATTTAGCTATTCAATAACAGCTAGAATAAGAAAAAGAAGGCCCATCTGGAAAAGCAATCCCCTAGCCTTAAATTCAGGGCTGTCATGCTTAGAAAGGGCAGGAGATTTTAGATTGCTAAAGGTCCTTGGAAGATTTCCAGGACAATGGAAGTCGTAAAGTTGAGTCTAGTATGAGCTCACTTGGCAAACAGAATTTTCTCAAGGGCACCAAGTTCAAGTATTCTCCCTTAACAAAAGGGAAAATGAAGTCTGAAATGTCTATGTCCACAGAAAAACAGATAATGGGTAATTTAATGTTAAAATTGGTTTACCCAGGGTAAATATTAAACCAAAATGTTGGAGCAAGAAAATTTTTTCTTAAAATCAGTGTATAGCCCTCCCCCCACACGTATACACACACTATATTTAGGGCATGTCTGAGTGTTATACATGGACATGTTGTGATCCAGAAAGATTTTTTTATAATAATAGCTATACTAGAGCCCCACAGCTCACATTATAAAGAAATCTCCGGTTTCTTTCTTTCTTTTCTTTTTTTTTTAAGTGAGAGAGAGAGAGAGAGAGAGAGAGAGAGAGACAGACAGACATACAGACAGGAAGGGAGAGAGATGAGAAACATCAATTCTTTTGTTTGGGCATCTTAGTTGTTCATTGATGGCTTTCTCATATGTGCCTTGAGGGGGGGGCGGGACAGCAAGGGGTGGCTCCAGCCCAGCCAGTGACCCCTTTCTCAAGGCAGCGACCATGGGGTCACGTCTAGGATCCCACGCTCAAGGGGGTGACTGGGCACTCAAGCTGGTGAGCCCACGCTCAAGCCCCAGACTTCCGATTTCCAACCTGGGTCCTCTGGGTCCTCTGCGTCCCAGGCAGAGGCTCTATCCACTGCCCCACCGCCTGGTCAGACCAGTCTTTTTCTATTATTCACCTTGGACTGAAGTGTGAACGCTCATTCTAAATTGTAAATTGAAGGGGTATCCCTGCTGCTTTTTCATATACTCTTCTGCAAACAGTCCCCAAACACAAATGCGCCTGGAAAAACATACGCACACGTGCGCGCCCAAGATGTAGTCACATGAAAAGGGCATTTCCCCTGCTGACCAGGAGGCCCAAATTCCCAATTCTCTTCTAAGGACCCCCCCTCCCTCATATGGTGAGCCCACTTAAGTGTATTTCGTCCCTTTCATGTTTTAACATATTAGCCCTTGGTAAATGCTGCATGAAATTTGATGATCCTGTTAGGGAAAGAAAGACAATTCATTATCATCTGTTCCTAACCCGCAGACCTTTGATGAAAGCCTGCCTAGTTTTAAGGTTTAGAAACACTGCAGCGAAACAGTTGAGTGGAGGACAAATGGTCCTCTCATTTAGAAGAAGGAGGCGCCAGCTGCCTGCGAAAAGGGTAAATTCAGCCCTCCCCCTCGGCTACTAGTTTCTCTTAAGTCCTCCTGAGCCCGGGTTTCTGGGGAGGACCCTGAAACGGGGCTTTTCACCCGAGCAGGGGTCCTGAAAGGCTCCCAGAGTGCAGGGCCGGGTGGGTGCGGGGCTGCGGTATATAAATATGAAATAAGGGCCCCGAGGCCAAACCTCGGTAGTCTCCGCGTGCATGCAAGATTAATCCTACATCAAATCAGAAGCCCCGTGGCGGCCGCTGCTCCCGGAGCTGGGCTGTCGGAGGAGGGGCTCGGCTTCTGAGGTTCACGCTGATAGTGCGATGCAAGTAAATTCAGGGCTTGGGGCCTTGTTTCTAAAACTTCTGCGGGAAGGCAGATGCCACAGTCCTCCGGGGGCTCGTCCACGCCCTAGGCACCTTGAAAGCAGGTGGAGTGAAGGGAGGCCCAGGCTTTCTCTAAAGGCAAGAGAAAGGCTCCGGCCAGGGGGTGTGGCAGATATGTGGGTCCTGCCACGACTCCGCCAAATTACCACTAGGAAGCCTTAGACATTCTGGAAGGCGCTAGCCGATGTGGAAGGAGAAACCAGTTCCAACCCTTTATTCTGGCTTTAAAATAGATAAGGAGGCCCTGGCCGGTTGGCTCAGTGGTAGAGTGTCAGCCTGGCGTGCAGAAGTCCTGGGTTCAATTTCCGGCCAGGGCACACAGGAGAAGCGCCCATCTGCTTCTCCACACACCCCCCCTCCTTCCTCTCTGTCTCTCTCTTCCCCTCCCGCAGCCAAGGCTCCATTGGAGCAAAGATGGCCCAGGCGCTGGGGAAGGCTCCTTGGCCTCTGCCCCAGGCGCTAGAGTGGCTCTGGTCCCGGAAGAGCAACGACCCCCGGAGGGGCAGAGCGACGCCCCCCCCCCCAGGGGCAGAGCATCGCCCCCTGGTGGGCAGAGCGTAGCCCCTGGTGGGCGTGCCGGGTGGATCCCGGTGGGGTGCATGCGGGAGTCTATCTGACTGTCTCTCCCCGTTTCCAGCTTCAGAAAAATACAAAAAAAAAAAAAAATAGATAAGGAGATCAAAGAGTTTCTGTTTCCTGGTCTCAGTGCTGGGTCCACTAGGAAAATGACTGGAGCAGAGGGGGAATGAAGTAGAAAACACAGGCAGCGAGCCCGATTCGTGGCCCGCTCACTTCCTCTTGGCTTCTCTCAAAACTCATCCTGGCTGATGATGCCACTGCCAATGTCTTCGGGATTCCCTTAGGGCATTTTGGAGAACGGTTGGAATTCATAGCACCTGAAAACCTTTCCTGGAGGCACACTTTAAATATATCTTTTCACAGGGTTTAAAAACACCGTAGCAGGCCCTGGCCAGCTGGCTCAGTGGTAGAGCGTGAGCCTGGCGTGCAGGAGTCCCGGATTCGATTCCTGGCCAGGGCACACAGGAGAAGCGCCCATCTGCTTCTCCACCCCTCCCCATCTCCTTCCTCTCTGTCTCTCTCTTCCCCTCCAGCAGCCAAGGCTCCGTTGGAGCAAAGTTGGCCTGGGCGCTGAGCATGGCTCTGTGGCCTCTGCCTCAGGTGCTAGAATGGCTCTGGGTGCAACAGAGCTACGCCCCAGATGGGCAGAGCATCGCCCCCTGGTGGGCATGTCGGGTGCATCCATGCGGGAGTCTGACTGCCTTCTGGTTTTCAACTTCAGGAAAAAAAAAAAAAAAATTAAAACACCCTAGCAAGAGGGAAGATCAGAAATCCAGATAAAAGTTTCCTGAAATTCAAATTATCAGGCAAAGGGCTTGCCCACTTGGGTCTCCCAAAGGGCAGCTGCTAAAGGAGAGTGTAGCTGAGCTGAGAGACCCTGGTGTCCCCTGGGACTCCCTCAGACCACTTTGGGTGTGTGAGAAATACACCACTGAGCAAGACTCATTCATTCTTTTCATAGGTTCACACTAATTAGCTGTGGGCCCCCTGGCACATCACCCAACTTTCTTAGGATTCAGTTTTCTCACCCATAAAATCGGGTTAATAACACTAACCTCTTATGGTTGTTGTGAGAATACAAGGAACAATAAACAAATTATATACAAATCTTTGTACCTATGCCATAAAAAGACTGGACAGATGTATCATCCACAACAAACTGTTAACTGCAGGTTCCTTCTGGAGAGAGGACTGCAAGTGGTGGGGAGAGATGACAAGAACTGGCATGTTTTGCCCTGGCCGGTTGGCTCAGCGGTAGAGCGTCGGCCTGGTGTGTGGAAGTCCCAGGTTCGATTTCCAGCCAGGGCACACAGGAGAAGCGCCTATCGGCTTCTCCACCCTTCCCCCTCTTCCTCTCCCACAGCCAGGGCTCCACTGGAGCAAAGTTGGTGCTGGCACTGAGGATGGCTCCATGGCCTCCGCCTCAGGTGCTAGAATGGCTCTGGTTGCAGCAAAGCAACGCCCCAGATGGGCAGAGCGTCACCCACTGGTGGGCATGCTGGGTGGATCCTGGTTGGGCGCATGCGGGAGTCTGTCTGCTGCCCCCCACTTCTCACTTCAGAAAAATACAAAAAAAAAAAAAAAAAAAAAAAAAGAACTGGCATGTTTTATTCCAAAGACTTTTTTTTATTGTGACAGAGACAGAAAGAAGGGCAGATAAGACAGGGACGGACACACAGGCAGGAAGAGAGAGATGAGAAGCGTCAATTCTTCACGGCTCCTTCGTTGTTCATTGATTGCTTTCTCATATGTGCCTTGTTTGGGGGGTTACAGCAGAGCAGAGTGACCCCTTGCTCAAGCCAGCGACCCTGCGCTCAAGCTGGTGAGCCCATGCTCAAGCAGGATGAGCCCACACTCAAGCCAGCGACCTCGGAGTTTTTAAGCTGGGTCCCCCGCATCCCAGTCTGATGCTCTATCCATTGCACCACCACCTGGTCAGGCCCAAAGACTTCTTATATACATACCTAAGTATATACAAAATATATTTTCTTATATGTAAGCATATAAGATATATTTTATATACTTTTTATATATTTATATTAAAAATACATTTATGCCTGTAACAGACACCGCTTCATGGTATACTGTGACATTAATTTTAATTTTTTAAAATTATTTTATTTATTCATTTCAGAGAAGAGAGAGAGAGAAGGGGGAGGGAGGAGCAGAAAGCATCAACTCCCATATGTGCCTTGACCAGGCCAGCCCAGGGTTTCAAACCAGCGACCTCAGCATTCCAGGTCAAGGCTTTATCCACTGCGCCACCACAGGTCAGATGACATTAATTTTTAAAACTGAGAACTTAGTTCTAACTTAATTTTTCTTTGGGGCTTTTGGTTCAAGGTGGAAGATTGAGTGCATGTAGTGTTTTTGTTTGTTTGTTTTTATACTATATTATGATAAATTTGTCATATGCCTTTTCCTCTTAACCCGAATCTCTAGAGATTATATAAATCATACACATATTAAGATAAAACATGTAACAGCCCAGGAAAATGACACAGGATACTCCCAAGGACCAAGAATTCTAATTAACCCTGGAAAGAAGGGGAGAGGAATTTCAGATCAGAGGAGGAAACCAGGGGCCGCAGTATGCCCAGGAGAGACTGCTGCCAACATCTAAGTGGGTAGGGTGCAGGGAAGCAGCAAATCTTGGAGCAGGAAAGCATCCGGGGGGAGTTATATGGGAGACCAGTGGAGAGGAAGCAGGAGCACCCAGGCTGGTCAGCACCCAGGTGCCCCTCCTCTCCCTTCCCCCTTTCCCCAGACCCAGAGCCCAACAGGCTCTGGCTTCAGCTCCCCTTTTCACACTGTGGCTTTGATTCCATTTCTGATTCATGGAGATGTATATTTTATTTTTATGTACATCTACATCTTTTTAAATTTTTTAAAAAATTTATTTATTTTTTACAGAGACAGAGAGTGAGTCAGAGAGAGGGATAGACAGGGACAGACAGACAGGAATGGAGAGAGACGAGAAGCATCAATCATTAGTTTTTTATTGCGCGTTGCAACATCTTAGTTGTTCATTGATTGCTTTCTCATATGTGCCTTGACCGCGGGCCTTCAGCAGACCGAGTAACCCCTTGCTGGAGCCAGCGACCTTGGGTTCAAGCTGGTGAGCTTTTTGCTCAAACCAGATGAGCCCGCGCTCAAGCCAGCAACCTCAGGGTCTTGAACCTGGGTCCTCTGCATCCCAGTTCGACGCTCTATCCACTGCGCCACTGCCTGGTCAGGCTCTTTTTAAATTTTTTAAAAATGTTTTTATTTTGCCCTGGCCAGTGGCTCAGTGGATAGAGCATTGGCCCAGCATATGAATGTCCTGGGTTCAATTCCCGGTCAGGGCACATAGGACAAACGACCATCTGCTTCTCCCCCATCCTTCTCCCCCTTTTCTCCTTCTTCCTTTCCCACAGCCAGTGGCTCAACTGGTTCCAGTATCTTTGGTCCTCAGGTGCTAAAAATAGCTTGGTACTCCGAGCATTGGCCCAAGGCAGGGTTGCTGGGTGGATCCTGGCCAGGCGAATGCGGGAACCTATCTCACTATCTACCCACCTCACGTTTAAAAAAAGAAGTTTTTATCATGACTTTATTTAGAGCAGAGTGGATGAGCTTATAACATGAATTCATAGCACAAACTTGATCAAAAGTTTGAAGTGATCAATTATTCAGGAAAATATAAAGTCCAAATACTGGTCTGAGAAAAAAAAAAAACCTGAATAAATTAATAACCTTAAAATAAATGGGCAAGTAGGCCAAGATCTAGACACAAGACCCAGCTGGTTATAAAGGCAAGCTTCCAAACATTTACCAACAGAAAATGTTCATGTTATAGAAACTGTTTCAGGCACACAGGCAGATGAGAAGCTACCTAATTTCATGATACTACCATAACTCTGGATAAGGGCAGTAACAGGGAAGCAAACTATAAGTCAATATTTTTCTATGCCATAAATGTAAATGATCATAATTGTTTAGCATATGAACCTAGCAGTTTTTTTCTTTTTTTTTTTGTGACAGAGACAGAGAGAATCACAGATAGGGACAGACAGGAAGGGAGAGAGATGAGAAGCATCAATTCTTCATTGCGGCACCTTAGTTGTTCATTGATTACTTTCTCATATGTGCATTGACTGGGAGGCTACAGCAGATCGAGTGACCCCTTGCTCAAGCTGGTGACCTCAGGGTTTCAAACCTGAGTCCTCCACATCCCAGTCTAAGGCTCTATCCACTGTGCTACCACCTGGTCAGGCTAGCAGTTTCTTAAAAAAGAGAAAAAATATATGTCTCAGGATCATCTACAATTCACAGTTGTATAGGTTGTGCACTGCACAACTTGCTGTCATGTGGATGAGTTGCAACCTGCAACCCTGTATATCAGGCCAAATAGGGTTTATTCCAGGAATATAAGCCTAGTTCAATTACAAAATCTAGTTGTGTAATTCACTACATTAATAGACTAAGGAAGAAAAAAACAATCATCTTAACATATTTGAGAAAAACATTTGTTGCTCAGTAGCTCAGTTGGTTAGAGCATCATCCTGACATGCTGAGGTTGCAGGTTCCATCCCTGGTCAGGGCACATATAAGAATGAATTAATAGATGCATAAATAATTAGAACAATAAATTGATGTTTCTTTCTCTTTCTCTCCCTTCCTCCCTCTCTAAAATCAACAATTAAAAAAATGCATTCCTGCCCTGGCCAGTTGGCTCAGTGGTAGAGCGTCGGCCTGGCATGCAGGGGTCCCGGGTTCGATTCCCGGCCAGGGCACACAGAAGAAGCGCCCATCTGCTTCTCCACCCCTCCCCCTCTCCTTCCTCTCTGTCTCTCTCTTCCCCTCCTGCAGCCAAGGCTCCATTGGAGCAAAGTTGGCCCGGGCGCTGAGGATGGCTCTATGGCCTCTGCCTCAGGCACTAGAATGGCTCTAGTTGCAACAGAGCAACACCCCAGATGGGCAGAGCATCGCCCCCTGGTGGGCATGCTGGGTGGATCCCGGTCGGGCACATATGGGAGTCTGTCTGACTGCCTTCCCGTTTCCAACTTCAGAAAAATACAAAAAAAAAAAAAAAATACATTCCTGGAAATTAGAAATAAAAAGAACAACTATTTTTCTTAAATAAATCTATAATTAGCATACTATTCAATGGTGATGTTAAATGTATTCATACTAAATCTTTTTAAATGGGCAAAAAATATAATAAAGAAAAAATAGGAATAGTAAATGATTATAAGAAAAGATAATGTACTTCACTAGTAATCATATGTACACTGAGATGCACTTTTTGTCCATTAGATTGGCAGAAATAAAAAGTATAACAAATGTTGGTGAGTGAACAGGCTCTCTCAAAAAAGTATGGTGAGAATATAACCCATAAAAACGTTTTTGGAGGACAATTTGACAATATCTATTAATATTTTAAAGGCACATGTTTTTCAACTTTTCAATTAATTCCACATCTAGATATCCTCTAGAGAAATACTCACACCTGTGCACACATGCGTTGTGTTATGTACATGGTTTTTACTCTGGAGTTGTTTGGAATAGCAGAAACCAGGACCACCCTGCTAGGGATTCGATTTGTCCCCATTGCCTTTTCTCTGGCAAGATAAGTACCAGAAAGAGAGAGACAGAGAAGAGAGAGAGAGAGAGAGAGAAAGAGAGGGAGGGATGGAGCTGCTTTGGATTATAGACCTTACAATCTTATAATACCTTGGGCAGCCTCTCTAAAAAAATCAACCACTTTGGAGCCATTGGCATAAGAAGTGGCCTCCCTGCCACCCTACAGTCTAGGGAAGAGCGTGTAAGAAGACTGACTGTTCTAAGGTTTTAAAAAGAGAGATAGCCAGACACCCTCCTCCCACTCCCCCCCCCCCACCATGGGAAGGAAATAGTGGTGGACACTAGAACTTGTCCTGCCGACCTTCCTGAGCAGATTGACACATGCGAAGCAGCTCTGTCTGTGACCTGAAGGAACTGGGTGTCAGGAGCAGGTGACCCCAGCCGAGCTCAGGACTGAGGAATTGACATTTTCCTCCCGAAGAACAATGGCAGTCTGTGATAGGTCTCAACCTGTACATTCCACATCACCTTTGTATACCAGGCTCATCTGCTGACATATGCAGTGAAAAATCCTTATTGCTAATGAGACTCAAGTTCTTGGCCAACTTGAGCACAGAGGCACCAACCACTGCTCGCTCTTTGACTCTAAGAGAGAATTTCAACAGGGATCTTTTGCTGATAGACATATGGGCACTGGAGCTGAAAAAATAAGGAAAAGTGCCAAGAGATATACCCTCAAGATTGTGGAAGGGGTGCTACCACTTTTGTAACTACTGGTCAACCAGCAAAGATGTGATTAGTACTAGTAGTTTGGTGGTATTTGAACAGCAGTGGCTGCCAACAATTTATTAAGTCCTACCTGTGTCCTGGGCCACTTAGCATGGGTCTATTGTATATACATTTAGGCAGTAAAAACCTGTTTACTAGCCTGGTTCCACAGTGAAACACAGGTTTAAACCCTTTCCCCAAGAGCACTGCTTGGCACGATTCGGGTATCAGTAAAGGTTGCTTTAATGGTGCCTACATTCCTTTCTCCATACAAGTTTGTGATAGCCCAGAATTCATGTCTCATGGTCACAAAATCAGACACACAATCCTTTTCTCTCTAGAATCTGCTTTGAAATGGGTGATGTTTTATTGTCCAAATTCTTCTCATTTAACCTTCTAATGCTTGATGATTTAGATATTCCATAAACATTGATCATTATTGTAAAGGTGTTCTGTTGACCTTTTTTATTGATTGGTCTGGAGGTTATAAGTACTTCATGCTCTCTACTGGGACTTTTAAAAAACACCGGAAAAAAGTTCTGTCTATCAAAGCCCAGCCGGTTTGCCTCTTTACAAGCTCAGCAAGTTTACCACTGGCAGCAAAGCTGTTATCCTAACTCCACATTGATCGAGCCCTGCTCCTGAAGAGAAGACACATACACATTTCACGGCACCGATATCTAAGTCAGTGAAAGCTGATCTCTTTGAGGAATGGAAGTCGAGGCAGAAAGTAATGAAATTTGGAGAAGCAGAGGTTCACCCTACCTGTGTTAGGACTTTGGGGCTATCACTTGTCACTTTAGTGGAAAGATGTGACACTCCCAGCCTCACCCAAGGGCCCTCCTTCCTCAGAGCTCAGCAGGAGGAAATGAATGTGGGTGAGCATTCAGACCTGGAACCTGACACCTTCAAACACCATGATCACTATCTGGGAGCAGCAAGGGGGCCACCTACATGATTGAAACCACAACCAGCCAAGTGTTTTGAAACAGATCTCAATGGACTTCTCTGTACCATACACAGGCCAAGTGTCATGCAGCTTTCTCCTGCTGTGTATGAACTCGGGCCAAAGGTCACCTTGGGCTGCTTCCTCCCTCTGACTGCTTTCTGGCTCCTGATCACAAATGGGTTACTTTGTCATCTGTCTGGCAACTCCTTATCTACTCACGTGCAAACTCAAAAGGGCTTTTCCCTTCACATTTTGCTTAGAAGCACCTAAAGTTCTTAAGTAAAGTGATTTGTTGGTTTGTTTGGCTGGTTTCTTTGGGGAATTTTTTTCAGCTTTCTTTTTATGTCAACCTTTGGCCCTGTTATAGGCAGAAAGGGCCTCACCAGACATGACCCAGCAACTCTACTTCTGGGTATATACCCAAAAAAATTAAAACAAGGATCTCAAAAAGATATCGTATGAATAAAAAGCATTATTCACAATAGCTAAAACCTGGAAGCAACCAAGTATTCACTGACAGATGAATAGATAAGCAAAATGAAATATCATCCAGCCTTAAAAATAAGGAACTAAATAGCCTAAAAAGGCAGGAAATTCTGACATGTGCTACAGCATGGATGAACCTTGAGGAGATTATGCTAAGTGAAATAAGGCAGATCACAAAAAGACAAACACTACATGATTCCATTTATGTATATGAGATACTTACAGAGTAGTCAAATTCATTGAGACAAAAAGTAGAACGATGCTTGCCTGAGGCAGCAGGAAGGGGAATGGGGAGTTGTTTTATGGGTTTAGAGTTTCAGTTCTGCAAGATGAACAGTTATGGACGTGGACTGTGGTTAATGGTTGCACAACAATGTGAATGTATTTAATATGACTTGAACTTACACTTAAAAAGTTAATATGATACACTGTATGTTATGTGTATAGAATAGAATTTTATCGGGGAAAACAGGGGTATAATATATATAGACTCACCCTATTTTCCATATTTGGTGGCAATTGTAATAAAATTTCGTTTTCATAAAACAAACCATAAGAGTGCACATTAATAAAAACAACAACAAAAACACCAGACAGGGACCACATCAAATCTAACTCTGGGATGCTAAGAATCTCCTGGACTTGGTAAAAATGTATAGATTCCAGGTTTTGGCCAGACCTGCTGGGACTCCAGTTCACTGTGATTCGCAGCTAGATACCAGAAATCTGTCTTTTTACAGTGTTTCTGCAGAGGATTCTGAATCGCAGTCAGTTCTTTATCTTGATTATTCCAAAAGTACAAGAGTTATAGTTTAATAATTTACTCAAGCGTTCTTTCAGGTTAATCAGCACATGCTTGTCAAGTAGGGAGGATGAATAAGGTAGTTGGGCAGGTGCTAGGAAAACAGAGGGTGAACAGTAATGTGTTATTTATAGACTCCTCACTGTCAGGCACTGTGCTGAATGCTTAACCATGGATTGCCTCATTTAACCCTCACAGCATTCCAGGAAGTGGATGCTAGTAACACATCCATTTTACAGATGAGAACACCAGAGAGGTGAAATAACTTTTTTAAAATCCTTACAACATGTAAATCTGGCTCCAGAGCCTGTACCCTTTGACCACGATAAACCAGTGCCTGCCTTCAGTGAGCCTTGTGAGGTGGGGTAACACTGACGTGACCATAACACGAGGCAGAATGAAACAAGTGTTAAGTTGAAATACAAAGACAAGGGCTAGGGGAAGGAGCTCTATCTGGGACGATGGTTTGGACCCATGAGATCTTCCGCCCTTTTGCTAAACAGCTAAAGGAGTGTGAAATTCCCCAGCAAATCCTTGAATGGAACCAGAAAGAATCAGCAAGGGTCAACCCATCAGAAGGAGGAGGGTCTACTGAGTTTGTTCCAATACAGGTCTCTCTTCAAGACAGGGCACTAAACAAGCTGCAGCCTGAAACCAAGGGAAACTGTTTCCATTTTTCAGTTTCTAACACCTCTTGGTTTTATAGTGTGCTTGGGGAGGGAGCTGGGTCAGGCTGGGAAGTGGTAAGACATGACACTGAATATTTTGGGTTTTCCTTCCACACTGTGCCTGCAACGACTTCACCTAAAGATTGTGATTTAGGGGAACAGCGAAAGCTGCAAGTCAATTTGGGACCAGAATAGCAAACTAAGGGGCATCTTAGAGCAGGAAGTCACTCCATTTTAAGATGACTAAGCAGATATTATTTAGCCTGAATTAAGGTCGCAGAGGTTGAAGATTATATTCCCAGCTCTTAAGAAGTTCCTCTGTGCTAGCTTTTCAAAAATTGTGCGCAAACTTTGCAAAAACATGTAGTCATAACCTCACAGTGAGCTCACTTCTTCAAAGATGACGGGCTCTGTGGTTCCAAAGAAACGAACTCGTTATGAAAAAGGCAGTGTAAAACACTTTCTAGTTTGAAGTGATTTGATGTGAAATGCTGTATAGGACTCCTTCTCCCCCCCCTCCCCCCCCAATTCTAAAGATGAGCTGTTTGAGGTTCTCTTTGACCTAAAAAATTATTTTTGTTTTCATCAAATTTTTAGAATTTATGGTACTAGTATATTTTACTAGTATATATATATATATCTGATAGATAAAATGGCTATTTAGCTGCCATTTTGAAAAAATGCAGGTCTGGAGGAGGAAGGATAGGCTTATTTAGCAATGTTAGGTTTTAGGTCCAGGGCTCCTTTAAATTCAAGGTCCCTTTAAAACTCAAATTCCCCTCACCCAACTTCCTGCTCCCCTTAAGCAACTCTCCCCACCTTGGGAAGGTGCTGGGAAATGTCCTTGGGACAAGGCCATCTGGAGGAACCTGAGGATTGGGAAAGGGAGGCGGTCTGTGATCAAAGGCAACAAACCGGGATGTGCTCATCTGAGCATGTCCAGGTGCGGCCAACCCCATGCCAGCAGACGCCTGCAGCAACCCCTGTATCAGACGCCCTCCTCCTGCAGCTCTGTGCTGACACCCTTTGCTGGTCTCAGCCCACCGGCACCCAGGTGTTTTAAAATAAAGTTTCCTCTTGGAACACACTAGCCTTGTTTTCAGTTTGGCCCGCGGTTTCTGCCTTTCAATATCTCCCATGAGGATCCGTCTTAAGTTTAAATTACCTACCTTAGCAAGGCTAAATGCTAAAAACATCTACAGCTAACCCAATTTAAAGGAAGAAAAAATGTAAAGATTTAAGATTTGAATCTAAAAATTGTGGTTTGTAGATTGTCTTTTTACCTCAAATCTCGCAGCTCTTTCAATGTATACGTAACACAAGGGCTAAGTTGTATTTACTTCCAAATAGGTAACTCAGATGAAAAATATTGTCCAGATCTAATTTTGAGACCCCTAAATCAATATTTTTATGGCATACACAAATTTGAAGCATAAAATTAAAATGAATATGGTGTTTCTCTCCCCAATAAACCACATTAGGAAAGAAGTACATTTTTTTCTTCTATGGAAAACTCTTTAACACAGAGATAGTGATCTCAAATGCCTAAAACACTAAGCAGGTAGTGTAATATATTTTAAAATTTTTTTTATTTATTTACTTTTTTAGATTTTAATTATTCATTTTTATTAGAGAGAGAGGAAAGAGATAGAGAGAACGGGGAGGAGCAGGAAGCATCAACTCCCATATGTGCCTTGACCAGGCAAGCCCAGGGTTTTGAACCGGTGACCTTAGCATTCTAGGTCCACGCTTTATCCACTGAACCACCACAGGTCAGGCCAGCAGGTAGTGTAATATTAACAACTAAATAGCATTTATTTTGTAACAGGCACTGTCCTAAGCACTTATACTAATGCATCAGTTCTCACAAATCTGTGAGGTAAATTATGTATCATCCCCATTTAACAGATGAGGAAACTGGGGCCCACAGCGGTTAAGTAATTTGCCTAACGTGGCCAAGGCAGGTTGCAAGGTCAGGCAGCGCAGCTCCAGAGTCTTACTCTGTTCACTGCACTGGACATGCACCTCTCGTGACATGAGCAGATCAAGGGGCCAACAAAGGCTGGAAGCAGTTTGGGAATCGTGTCCAGTGAAGGGGCCAGCTATTCCGCTGATGATTTCCACATGTATTGTAGGTCTTCCATCTTTCAAGAAAAGCCCCAGCCCTGGCTGGTTGGCTCAGCGGCAGAGCGTCGGCCTAGCGTGCAGAGGACCCGGGTTCGATTCCCGGCCAGGGCACACAGGAGAAGCGCCCATTTGCTTCTCCACCCCTCCGCCGCACCTTCCTCTCTGTCTCTCTCTTCCCCTCCCGCAGCCAAGGCTCCATTGGAGCAAAGATGGCCCGGGCGCTGGGGATGGCTCTGTGGCCTCTGCCTCAGGCGCTGGAGTGGCTCTGGTCGCAACATGGCGACGCCCAGGATGGGCAGAGCATCGCCCCCTGGTGGGCAGAGCGTCACCCCTGGTGGGCGTGCCGGGTGGATCCCGGTCGGGCGCATGCGGGAGTCTGTCTGACTGTCTCTCCCTGTTTCCAGCTTCAGAAAAATGAAAAAAAAAAAAAGAAAAAGAAAAAGAAAAGCCCCAAATCCAGATTTTTATGTAAAATCTCCCAGTTTTAAGTTGTTTTTATTTTGTTTTAACCCTCTGAAGCCCAAACAAAGCATATCAGCAGACTGGGCCAGCCACTCACCACCTCTGCTTTCAGAGCCACTGTCTCCAAGAACCACTGTCTTCTGCTTGTCCAAAGGCCCTGGGGAATTCTAGGTCTGGTGGTAGCCAGAAGGGAAGTCAACTCTGCAAACAACAACTCCTGCAGGCCCGCGGATATGAATAATTAATTTGTCTCCTTGCTGCCAGCCCACAAAGGTTACCAACAAGCCTAGCATTCAGGAAGCAACCCCTTCTGAGACAAAGAGGACAGGCCTGGGGTAACCTGGGGGGTGCTCAGGGAGCCCCGTTATGAGGTCAGTGTGGTAGCCTGTGCCCAAAGGGAGCTTGGGGATGTTGGTGCAGGCCTGTGTGTGTGCTCCCCGCCTGGCTGCCTCGGTGGGGCTATCAGAGAATCCACAAGGCTTATTAGAGACATGACACTCTCAGCCTTTTGCTACTTTCAGAGGGAGAGGGCTCTGAATTCCTCAAGATGCTTTAAAATAAAACAAAAAGGTGCAATTATGCAGCTGAACCAAGGCAAGGCAGCCGCATACAAAGCAAGGCTTTTTCTATAATGGGACCACAACCTCAGCTAGATAGTGCTGAGGCCTCACCTTCCTCCCCAGCTACAGCTGTGAGGCGGTCGTAATTGGATGCTTCACTGCTCTGGCTCTTGGATTACTCAAACTGCAGGATTTCCAGAAGTCTTGGGTTTCAATTAAGGATATGACCAGGCAACAAGATGAGTGAGATACCATTTTTCATCTTTACAGTCTATCTCAGCAATAAACATGGCCAAATCCTTCATGATTGTGATAATAATAAAATTAACCAATACACACTATTTACTGTGTCAGCTGCTAAGTGCTTTATATATTGAGTAATTTTATCTTCATACCAACTTAACTAGGTATTGTGATATTACTATTATTACCCTCAGTCTACAGATATGGAAACTGGGGCACAAAATACTTAAGTTAGCTCAGGGTCACAGAGCAGTTAAGTGGCAGAGCAGGGAGGGATTCAAACCCAGGCAGTGGTGTTCTTGACCATTATACCAGTGACTCTTTGCATTTACACAAAGCTTACCATATTGCCAGGCCCTGTGCTACATGTTTTCCAAAAGATTATTCCATTTAATCTTTACAACACAAGGTGAGGTATAATCATCTCTGTTGTGCAGAAAATAGGTTTATAAGAAATGTTATAGTCACAAAATAACAAGCAGCCTGCAGCCTGGATGCAAACCCAGGTTCCTCTGATTCAAAGCCAAGTTCTTAACCATTACTTCGTACAGAGTCCCCAGTCATCTAACTTACTAGTGTACATAAATTAGGTCTGGAAAACCATCTAGTCCAATCCTTATTGGAGAGAGGAGGAGCTGCAGCGTGGGGAGCTTAAGAGTTAGTGACAAGATGGAGCAGAGGAACTTTGGCCCTAGAAAGAACTAGGTTCTGTTCTGGTTCTGCCCTTTCTTAGCTTCTGTGAATTGGGCAAGTGACTCAGTATTTCTAGACTTATTATTATAGAATGGGAATAATAATACTTAGTCTCATGGGACTGTACTGATTAAAATACATGTGTAATATATACTTCTACTAAACACTTGGCATTATAAAACCCTCATTATAGTCAGGTATCCCCAAGTTACAGATTGATAGTTTCAAATTTATTTTATTTTATTTTATTTTATTTTACAGAGACAGAGAGTCAGAGAGAGGGATAGACAGGGACAGACAGACAGGAACAGAGAGATGAGAAGCATCAATCATTAGTTTTTCACTGCGTGTTGTGACACCTTAGTTGTTCATTGATTGCCTTCTCATACGTGCCTTGACCGCGGGCCTTCAGCAGACTGAGTAACCCCTCGCTCAAGCTGGCGACCTCGGGGTCTTGAACCTGGGGCCTCCGCATCCCAGTCCGACGCTCTATCCACTGTGCCACTGCCCGGTCAGGCTCAAATTTTTGTTTATAAGTCTTTTTTAAAAAATAGATTTATTTTTTAACTTAGTGATTAATTTTATAAAGGCAGAGAGAGGAAGAGAAAGAGAAGCATCCATTTGTTGTTCCACTTAGTTGAGCATCCATTGGTTGCTTCCCTATGTGTCCTGACCGGGAATCAAACCTGCCACCTTGGTGTTTCAGGATGAAGCTAAAAACCACCTGACCAGGCAGTGGTGCAGTGGATAAGAGTGTTGGACTAGGATGCAGAGGACCCAGGTTCAAGACCCCGAGGTCGCCAGCTTGAGCACGGGCTCATCTAGCTTTAGCCAAAAAAAAAAAAAAGCTCAGCAGCTTGGACCCAAGGTCGCTGGCTCAAGCAAGGGGTTACTTGGTCTGCTGAAGGCCCGCGGTCAAGGCACCTATGAGAAAGCAATCAATTAACAACTAAGGTGTCACAATGAAAAACTGATGATTGATGCTTCTCATCTCTCTCCATTCCTGTCTGTTCCTATCTATCCCTCTCTCTGACTCTTTCTGTTCCTGTAAAAAAACCCAAAAAACAAAACAAAACAAAAAAAACCCAACTGAGTTAAATGGCCAAAGCTATAAGTCTGTTTTTATTATTTGACATTAATAATGGTGTAAGTGATGAGTAGTTTAGAGGGTGGCCCCCAAAATCTAATTAATCAAGACCTTGGAAAATGACATTTGCACTTCTGGAACTTTTCTTCATTGTCACACTCATTCCAAATGTGCAAAATCCCCTAAGGAAATCACATTTCTCAGAGAGCTGGGCAATCAGACATTTAGACCTTCCACCCTCACAAATAAAGTTAATATACTATTAGATCGTGGACAAAAGATGTTTTCATGGTTTTTAAATCTCATATCCTTTTCACTATGTGAGTGATTTCATAATTTTGCACCTGGAATGACTGACCATGCTTAATGGCTTGTCAGGTTTCTTTGCACAAACATCAAATTTGGTCATGTACATCTGGTTTCATTTTTCTTGGGGGGGGGGTTTGTCTTATTTTTGGTTTCCATGACTGGTTGTTTAGCAGGATAAGCCTATGTGACCAGCCCTCTTAAGAGTCTCAAATGTTGAGACTCAAAAAGACTTCCTCAAGGGAAGATATTCCCCATGTGTCTTGGTAGTTGGCTATCAAAGAGAAGCACCCCATACGTAGCCTCAAACAAGGAAGGACGGCCCTGGCCGGTTGGCTTAGTGGTACAGCGTCGGCCTGGCGTGCAGAAGTCCTGGGTTCGATTCCCGGCCAAGGCACACAGGAGAAGCGCCCATCTGCTTCTCCACCCCTCCCCCTCTCCTTCCTCTCTGTCTCTCTCTTCCCCTCCCGCAGCGAGGCTCCACTGGAGCAAAGATGGCCCGGGCGCTGGGGATGGCTCCTTGGCCTCTGCCCCAGGCGCTAGAGTGGCTCTGGTCGCAACAGAGCGATGCCCCAGAGGGGCAGAGCATCACCCCCTGGTGGGCAGAGCATCGCCCCCTGGTGGGCGTGCCGGGTGGATCCCGGTAGGGCACATGCGGGAGTCTGTCTGACTGTCTCTCCCCGTTTCCAGCTTCAGAAAAAGAAAAGAAAAAAAAGGAAGGACACCAAAAGCCCACCCACGACCTCTCTGGAATTTGTTGATACATTTTTTTTTCTTGCTGTTTTTGCTCTGTATCCTCTGTAAAAAAAAAATCTTAGCCATATGTATAATCTGCTATACATTCTAGCAAATCACTCAATGATGCAATGGTGAAACAATTTAGCCATTTCTAACATTGTTTTGTTTTCTTTTTACATTTTTGAGATCTACCCTTCAATATACACATACAAAAAGCTATGGTTACCACTTGGTCTTAGCAATAGGGAACTTAAAAGGTTTTGAGGCGAATGCTTTCCTTTGTTAGGCTCAGGAGAGCCATTCTTCTATATGAATATACATCAGATATTTGTATCAGTCAGGATAAACTAGATAATGGTGAAGTAACAAATAGCACCAAACATTTCAGTGGCCTAAAATAACAGTGGTTTATTTCTCACTCTAGTATATATCCACTGAGGATTGATTAGGAGCTCTGCTCTGTTTTTCCCTCTCTCTAGGGCCCAGGCTGACAGAGCAGTCACCGTCTGGAACACTGTGCATTGTCACAGCAAAAGGAAAAGAGAGGTCTGAAGGGTCTTCTACTAGCATTAAATGCTCTGGTCCAGAAGTTGTACATCACTTCCATTCAAACTCATTGATCAGAACTAGGCAAATAGTCCTACCAAATTTCAAGGGAGCCAGTAATGTAATTCTGCCTACCATATTTCTGGAAAGCAAGGGGGAACCAAAATATTTAGTTTACAGTCCCAATAACAAGCACAGGTCTGCATTAGTTGGGGAGGGCCTACTTGGCCAGGTTTGAAGTATCAGACTTTTTCTGCATTGCTCACTTTCAGAAAACAACACACTCCCATCAGGAAGAGGGTCACACAATGGCAAATTCAGCTGGTGAGCTGGCGGACATGGTAGTAAGCTGGAGGGGCACACATCAAATCTCCCTGGGGTACATAAAGTTTGAAAGTGGCTTCAGAAAGAAAAACCCATTACAGCTCTAGAATATATCTTATCAATTGGTCCTACTGGTCCAAAAACAGAGGAGAGGGGGAGGAAAAGATAGAGATAAAAGCAAAAAGAGGAGGAGAAAAAGAAAAAGGTCTTTTAATGCTCAGAGACCCCAAAGGTCTCGTTAGGTATTCTAATCCCATAAAATTCTTAGTTGAAAAAGGAAAACAATTCTTTTATTCATTCAGTAAATATAATACGCCAGCATTGTGTATTCTAGAGATATTAGAATTAAAAGAAGTGGCCTTCAAACACACATTCAGTTTAAGGGCTTCAAATCCAGTGGGGGTAACAAAGAAGCACACCATTTTAAACCATTTTCTTTCTCTTATTTTTGTTTTTTACTTATTTATTTTAGTGAAGAGAGAGGGAGAGAGAAAAATAGTAGGGAGGAGGAGCATAAAGCATCAATTCCCATATATGTGCCTTGACTGGGCAAGCCCAGGGTTTTGAACTGGCGACTGTAGTGTTCCAGGTCGATGCTTTATCCACTGCACCACCACAGGTCAGGCTAAATTATTTTCTAGTTGTTCAAATGAGTGAATGTACAAAGTTTGGGGAAGGATTGTGGGGCTGGTTTCTCAAATGCCATTCACAATCCCCTTTGCCCTTAATACTCTTACACCAGAGGCTGAAGAACTGAAATTTCTGATTTCCTAGACCTCCTGGAAGCTACTGGCCATGTGACACAGTGTTGGCCAACAGCATAAAAATAGCATTTGCTAGGTAGGGCTTAGGAGGAAAGCTTTTTAAAGGAACAGACAGGCCCTGACTGGGTGGTTCAGTGGATAGAGCACCATCCTGGCATGCCTAGGCCATGGGTTCCATACATGATCAGGGTACATATGAGAAGCAACCGATGAGTGCACAACAAAGTGGGACAAACAAGTGGAACAATAAGTTGATGCTTCTCTCTCTCCCCCTTTCCTTCTTTCTCTTTTTTCAAATCAATAGAAAAAAGTTAAAAATAATAAAAGGAACCTGGCTGGTGGACTCAGGTGGTGGATAGTGTCAGCCCAGTGTATGGATGTCCCAGGTTCAATTCCCAGTCAGGGCACACAGAAGAGGTGACCATCTGCTTCTCTCCCTCTCTCTCTCCCCCTTCTCTTCCTCTTTCCCTCCTGCAGACAGTGGCTTGATTGGTTCAAGAGTAGCCCTGGGCACTGAGGATGGCTCAGCTGGTCTGAGCATCAGCTTCAGGTGCTAAAAATAGCTTGGCACTCGAGCATCAGCCCCAGACAGAGTTGCCACGTGGATCCTGGTCGAGGCACATGTGGGAGTCTCTCACTATCTCCCCTCCTCTCACTGAAAAGGAAGGAAGGAAGGAAGGAAGGAAGGGAGGGAGGAAGGAGAAAGGGAGAGAGAGAAGAAAGAAAGAAAGAAAGAAAGAAAGAAAGAAAGAAAGAAAGAAAGAAAGAAGAAAGAAAGAAAGAAAGAAAGAAAGAAAGAAAGAAAGAAAGAAAGAAAGAAAGAAAGAAAGAAAGGCAGCAGCCAGTATGATCACTTCAGTTTAATCTAATGAGATTTAGGGGCTAAAGCAATCACTTTGTCTTTAATTCAGAAGATAAACAGTGGTCTCCAACCCCCGGGCCGTGGACCAGTACTGGTCGTTGGACCATTTGGCACTGGTCCACAGAGAAAGAATAAATAACTTACATTATTTCCGTTTTATTTATATTTAAGTCTGAACAATGTCTTATTTTTAAAAAATGACCAGATTCCATCTGTTACATCCATCTAAGGCTCACTCTTGACGCTTGTCTCGGTCACGTGATACATTTATCCGTCCCACCCTAAAGGCCGGTCCGTGAAAATATTTTCTGACATTAAACTGGTCCGTGGCCCAAAAAAAGGTTGGGGATCACTGGGTTAGAGGAAGAACAATTCAATTGGTTATGTCAGTGGTTTAGATTAGAGGCAATGAAATGAAGTCTAAATATTCATGAACATTTACTGAGCACCTTCTATATCCTAGCCACTATGACATACTGGGGCTACAAAGACAAAAATGACACAGGTCTGTACAAGAGCCCCTCTCACCATGCCAACCATACCTCATGGCAGGAATGAAAGGTACTCATGGAACTTCAAGTTTGGAATATTCTGCCAAGCCCCCCCCCCCGCCCCCCACCTCAAGTCCAGAAAACACAAACAGGGTAATATGGAGCCAGAGGAATCAAGGTCAGCCCCATTCTGCAGCATTTCAAAGGGACACCAGGACTGCCACGATGATGGGAAAGCCACTGAGGATGGTCCTTTTATGTACACATCTTCACCCAAACAAGCCCTGATGTTTCCCTAGATCTGGTCTAGTTATTTGAAATCACTGTATGTGGCAAATCAGAAAAGGAAGTGACGTGGTTGTAGGAGAAGCCCAGAGTCCAAATCAGCTTCCCTCCCCTGCCCCCCCTGATGAAAAGGTCTGGAATTAGAGCCTGGCAGTGGTTGCACAACTTAGTGAATATATTAAAAATCATGATCATACACTTTATATTTTTAATTTATTTTTATTGATTGATTCTAGAGAGAGAAACATCAGTTAGTTGTTTCACTTATTTATGCATACATTGGTTGATTCTTGTATGTTACCTGACTGGGGATCGAACCCACAACCTTGGCATGACCATACACTTGCAAAGGGTGAATTTTATAATCTAGTATGTGAATTATCTCTCAATAAAATTAACAGACTAATTTTTTAAATAGGAGGGGGGAAAAATAAGCCTGCTACTTAGCTCTAAGCAAACTTGGGCTTGTTAGTTCACTGCTCAGAGCCTTAGTTTCCTTATCTGCAAGTACTAACTGTAGCCCTTTATAGTTAGAATAGAACAGTAGACTGCTCTGAATAGCAAATGTGATAATGCAGGTTAAACATTTCACACAGTGCCTTGCAGGCAGTAGAAGCTAAATATATTCTAGTTCCTTTCCTCCTAAGAGCCGATAAAATTTTTAAAACAATCATTTTCTTAGCAGCTTCAAGATGTGACACAAGCTCTAGGCAACCTCCCTTCAGAAAGTCTCGTGTCAGGCAGACTAAAGCAAGGATCAGACGGGAAGACAGAGACACGAACCGAAGGTGACATTCACTGCGGAAAGACTGCAGATTTACTCTATAGCTCTGCAGTGCAGAAATAACGAGAGAGACTCACACAGTATAAATACAGCTACAGAGAGAGAGACAGCAGTGGTAAAGAAAGTCAGGTGGGCACAGACAGTTCTGCTTATAATTCTAGTTTGGTACACAAACAGTCCAGTTTCCAAAACAGCCAAATCTACCCCAACACCTGGACAAGTCTCCAATGCAGACCTGATGTTTAGAGATACCCTAGACCCCACTCTCTCTGCTATAGTTCCTCAAAACCAGAAGGAACCAAAAATAAAACTTGTACAACCAAAACTGTCTAGCACAGTACCAAGTCAGGGAATTTATATTTCCAATGAGCTTCTCATTTGTGTCTACTCCAACCAGTACTTATCAGGTGCCTACCATGTGCCCAGCCAATATCTGTGAAAGATATTGTTGTGAGGGAGAAAAAGAAGTATAAGCCATGTTCCTCGCTCTCAAGGAGCCAGCTAACCTCTTAGTTTGAGAGCAACACCACGGTAAATATATAAAAGGCATCGTGCCTTGCACAGAGCAGTGGTTCAGTTGTTATTTGTTCATTGGGTCAAGGCACTCATAGATGGCACAATAAAAAGACAATTGTGTGCGTGTGAGGCTCACTCTAAGAACCACAAGATGGGTTGGAGTAGTTGAAAAAGGCTTGTGCCAGAGGCTGCTAGTTGCTTACTCAACATCAATTCTTGCATTTTTCCCTGTAACAGAGCCCCTATTTTATATGAGGTGGCCATATGCCCAGATGAAATACTACATTTCCCAGCCTCCCTTGTAGCTAGAGGTGACAAATGAAATCTAAACAGAAATTGTTAAGAGAGACTTCCAGGAAAGTACTTTAAAAGGCAGACCAACAGCTGCCACTTACTCCCTTTATTCTAATTCTTGTCTGAAACATGAATGGGATGACTGGATTTCCAGCAGCGATTTTGGACCATGAGGAACCTTCAGTGAGCGGGGAACCTGATGATGGGGAAGTCATTGCACTCTTCCTGGACTGCTTACTTCCGGAATTCTTTTATATCAGGGATAAACCTCTAGCCTGCTTAAGCAAACCCATATCTTAACCAATACAAGATTCCATAAAAAAGCTAGGCCTTTGCAACTGGGCACATGGAGGTGGGAGGGCATTTCAAATGCCAGAAAGACCACAGGAAAAGACACTGTTAGTGGCAGGAAGGAAGGAGCACTGGCAGAAAGCAAGTGGGTAGAGGATAGGAAATAAGAAGCCACGTAATAGTTTTATAGATGTTGAGGGAGATAGGGCTTGACTGGACAAGGACCAAGGATCCCAAAAGGCCAACAAAGGAGCAAAACACGTCTGGGCCTGGGGGGAGGTAAGGAAAAAGAGAAAGAGGCAGACAAAGAGGGTTGGGGAACTTGATTGCATGAAGAGCTGTGATTATGAGCTGTGTCTTGGTTCAGCCAAACTGAAAGTTCCTGTGCTTAGGATAGTAACAATAACCCCATCCAAGACTCGTTAAGCACTTACGTGCCCACCTGTGTGCTATGCCACTTTAAACACATAATCTCACTGAAGCTTCCCAACCAGTGTGACATGGTCCTGTCATTATCGCCCCGACTTGGCAGACCAGGAACCCGGAGCTTGGAGAACGTCAGTAATCTGTCAATGTCAGCCTCACAACCCTGCAAGCTGGGGAACATCAACCCCAATTCTGGATGCAGAAAGTATCTGTACCATGATCTCAAAGCCAGGAAAATGTATGAAGATCCTGACTTTTTTATTTTATTTTTTTGCATTTCTCTGAAGCTGGAAACAGGGAGAGACAGTCAGACAGACTCCCGCATGCGCCCGACCAGGATCCACCTGGCACGCCCACCATGGGGCGACGCTCTGCCCACCAGGGGGCGATGCTCTGCCCATCCTGGGCGTCGCCATGTTGCGACCAGAGCCACTCTAGCGCCTGGGGCAGAGGCCACAGAGCCATCCCCAGCGCCCGGGCCATCTTTGCTCCAGTGGAGCCTTGGCTGCGGGAGGGGAAGAGAGAGACAGAGAGGAAGGAGAGGGGGAGGGGTGGAGAAGCAAATGGGCGCTTCTCCTGTGTGCCCTGGCCAGGAATCGAACCCGGGTCCTCCGCACGCTAGGCCGACGCTCTACCGCTGAGCCAACCGGCCAGGGCAATCCTGACTTTAAAACATAAAGATCCAGAGTCAAATATAGAGCACATTGCTTTGTGAATAGTCTCTGAATGAGAAGAAAAAACAGACTAGAGGAGTAGAAAAGTTTTCAGGCCTGGTTGTAGAGGAGGAAGAAATTGTTCAGCCCACCCACACCCTCTGGCTGACTAGAAACGTGTTCATGGGATGTAAATGGTGCTAAGATGGTGGGGGGTGGGGTGGGGAGGGAGGCCAACACTGAAGAACCAAGCAAACAGTGACGCAGTGTCCACTCCAGTTATGAATGAATCACAGCCAGCCACGAGCTCATGTGTCTCAAATAGTTTTTTAATGTCTCTCCACAACAAGGAATGAAAAAATATGTTACTTTATCATGGCTAAGGCTGAAAATGCAATACTTGGAGTTAAGTTATTCAAACACATACACTGAACACAAGGGATTTTTTTCCGGAGCAGCAAATATCTCATTAGTCACTAACGGGAAGAAAAAAAAGAAACCCCACCAGGTTAAAAATGAACTAGGCAATATGACTACCTAGCAGGAAATGCATCTCTGATAAAGATGAAAAATAAAAAGTCAGCCCTGGCCAGCTGGCTCAGTGGTAGAGCATTGGCCTGGCATGCAGGAGTCCCGGGTTCAATTCCCAGCCAGGGCACACAGGAGAAGCGCCCGTCTGCTTCTCCACCCCTCCACCTCTCCTTCCTCTCTGTCTCTCTCTTCCCCTCCCGCAGCCAAGGCTCCATTGGAGCAAAGTTGGCCCGGGGTGCTGAGGATGGCTCTATGGCCTCTGCCTCAGGTGCTAGAATGGCTCTGGTTGCAACAGAGCAACGCCCCAGATGGGCAGAGCATCGCCCCCTGGTGGGCGTGCTGGGTGGATCCCGGTCAGGTGCATGCAGGAGTCTGACTGCCTCCCCGTTTCCAACTTCAGAAAAATACAAAAAAAAAAGTCTTCATTGGCAACTTGGCAGAATCTGATGCCTGGGCCTTACTCACTGAGAAATCTAGAATTCTACACCTGGCACAGGACAGCATTGCATGCTGGGAGATAGAGTAGCAGCTTCATAGGATTGACTCAAGTTCAAATGCTGACTCCATTACAAGCTGTTTGATTCTGGGTAAACTTCTTTCCCTCTCCAAGCCTCAGCACCTTCACCTATAAAATGGGACTAATGATTTACACCCGCTGAGATGACTATGAGGCTATATAAGATGGTCTGCTGCTCCTGTTACTATGACTCTGACAGGACTCACATCTTCAGTATTCTCTGCTTAAAATCCCAGGAAAGAAAAGGCCATAGGACAGTGTTTTAATGAAGAATATTGAGCCAGTGGTTATAGACTCTATAATCTTCAGACCAATATCAGGGTGGTTAACTCTTTCATAGACCAATAGTTGAAAAACACTGCCATAGGATACAAAGGAAAAAGCCTAGATCTGGCTGGTAGGCCCTACCTTACGGGTCATGAGCATGTGACCCTGAGGTTACTTCCAGTGCTCCAGGGTCCTCATCTGTCTGATGAAAGGCAGGATTAGAACAACTCTAAGATCTCTTCCTGTTCTAGGTTCTTGGATGTTGCTGAAGTTCTATATAACAGTCCTTAGCTGCTCATTTCAGGATTTGACCAGTTTCCTGCTGGGAAGTTGATTCTTTATCTAAAAACCTATGATTTTTACCCCAGGAGCCAAAGAAATCCTGAGACGCTTAAAGGCAAGTTACCAACTTTTTCAGTCTCAGCCCTTAACAAAGAAGTATGAAGTAAGACCTCAATACATCCTTGTTGAGCCTGAACCGGTGGTGGCGCAGTGGATAGACTGTTGACCTGGGACACTGAGGTCCCAGGCTTGAAACCCAAAGGTCACTAGCTTGAGTGTCGGATCATTAACATGATCCTGAGGCCACTGGCTTGAGCCCAAAGGTCCCTGACTTGAAGCTCAGGGTTGCTGGCTTGAACCCAAAATCAATAGCTTGAGCAAGGAGTCACCGGCTTGGCTTGAGCCCCCCAGTCAAGGCATGTATAAGAAGTAATCAATGGCCTGACCTGTGGTGGCGCAGTGGATAAAGCGTCGACCTGGAAATGCTGAGGCTGCCGGTTCGAAACCCTGGGCTTGCCTGGTCAAGGCACATATGGGAGTTGATGCTTCCTGCTCCTCCCCCCTTCTCTCTCTCTCTCTCCTCTCTCTCTCTGTCTTCCTCTCTAAAATGAATAAATAATAAAAAAATTAAAAAAAAAAAAAAAAAAGAAGTAATCAATGAACTAAAATGATGCAATTACGAGTTGATGCTTCTCATCTCTCTCCTTCCTGTTCTGTCTCTCTCTCCGTGTTGAGTGAGATGAATTAATAAATGAATAAATAGATTTTAAGGGCCAGCAAAAATAGAGAATGCTCCTCCTCCACTGAGCAAAGTTTAATGCAAGGAGAAGATGCTACAAATTTAAAATACTAATGTTATTTACTTTGTCATCTGAACTAAAACCAGAATATCAGATGAATAGTTATTTCCAGTCAAAAGGATGCCTGACTCTGAAAGCCACCTTTGGGCTTTGCTAGAAGAGCACACTTTGGTCTACAGAGAGTGTATATGTGGCAGGGGTGGCCCAGAAACATGTTGGCATGAAAGGTAAAGCCAGGGCTTCCTCATGTGGGCATGCAGTTGTGACTGCCCAAGAGTGCCCACCCAAGGAGAAGAGATCTAAAATCCAGCAGGGCTTGCTCACCTGTGAGGCCAAATCCACCCGAGTCCCATGGGTAGGCAGCAACCCTGATGGTTGACCTCAGCAGAAGATGAACTGGTCTTCAGGGGACTTCAGTGATGAAGAAAATAATAATAATGCACCCACGTATATACACTACACATGTATGCACTTGATGGGCACTATGTGCCAGATGCTTTGCTAAACTCTTTAAATATTTTATTGTATTTAATCTTAACTATCCTGAGAGGTAGGTGCTATTATTTGAATGCACAAGCTCAGGAGTCAGATTGTCTGAGTTCAAATCCTAAGTGCTGCTAATAAGCTAGCTGACCTTGGGCAGGGTTACTGAAGGTCTCGGGCCTCAAGATTCTCATATGTAAAATGGAAATAATCAAAGTGCCCATTTCATACAGCTATTGTGTGATATAAATGAGTTAATACATGTAAAATGTTTAGAACAGGAGCTGGCACAAAGTAAGCCCTTAATAAATATTGGACCAGAAAGCTCAGCGGCTTGCCCATGGTCTCACACCTAGTGAGGGACAGAACCAGGGCACAGCCACAGATGTGACTTCACAGCACACATGACCCAACACAGCTCATTCTAGCTGTGCGGCCCGCATGCCCCGCCCCATCCAAACCACCATCCTCATTAATGGCAACATGGCCTAGTCTTTCCCGGTACCAACCAAGACTACAAAGTGCTAGAAGGAAGATACTAAAAACAAACAAATGGGCATTCTAACTCATTTCAATTCTGATCTGGCTACCACGTGTAGAAAAAAAAAACCCAAATGTGTCTTGAGATGGGGGTCTGCCCCTCATCTAAGAGAAAACACCCCTTTTCCTCTGCCTCTGGGCCTTTTTATAAGAGGTCTCATGTGTACTCTCTCCTTGAGACCCTGAGAGGAAGGCAAAGTCAAAATTGCCCAATAAACCCAACCTTTAGTTAAAGATCTCTGAATACAGAGAATGGGCATGAATGCTGGTGCAAAGTTAGAAACAACCCAAGGGCCAGTCCAGCAAGAGACCTCATGAGCTAAGGTGACCACTCTGCCCCGGGTCCTGCCCTACTGTCTGGAAGGTGCTAGAAAGATCCAGAGCCTTCCTTGGAAAAATACATGCATCACAGAAAGCCAAACCATCTGTGATTCAGAATGATCTGGGAGTAGGAAGCACTAATTCAAACAAACTGTAGCCACTGTTAGTGAACACTATGGGTAAATCTGCTCTGTGCCAGGACCTGTTCAAAGCGCTTCAGAAATAATAGTCCACTTACTCCTCATAGTAACAGCAGGAGGTAAGCAGTGTTTACTAGCCTTATTTTACAGATGAGAAAACTGAGACACAGAAAATTTAATAATTTCTCCCAAGGTCACACAAGCAGTCTAGCTTTACAGCCCACAGTTTTCAAAGCTTTTTGTCCAACCCACATCAAGAAACACATTCCACACCAGGTACCAGTGTCCATCTACACATTTATGCATAACCGAAACAAAGTTTTTGAACAGAATAATACTCACCATTACCATATGCAATGCACTGACATTTTCTATTCTATTCTGTCCTGTTTTAAAAATATATATCATTCAACAAATACGTATAAACACCTAATATGTGTTAAATCCTGTCCCAGGCTTTAGGGCAATGGCAGTGAATGAAAGGGACAAAAATCCTTGCCCTCTTGGAGCCTGCATTTTACTGGAGAGAAAGATGAATAAGATACACATGCAAAATTGTGGCAGCTGAGGTGGTGATTCGGTGAGCACAATGGAGGAAAGAAAGGCCGGTCTGGCAATGCTTTCATTCTTCACCACATAATTTCAGTGGGCTGTCAACCACAACGTGAAACCCCTGCCCTTAATCCATCCACTCCAGTGCCTTCTCTGTATGTATGTCTGAAGTCTCGTTTACCTAGATTGTGTGTCAATGCACTACATGTATGTGACTGTGTGTCCATGTGTACACATGGATAGGAGTGTGTGCATAAAAGTATGTATATTATATGTGCACGTACACCCCCATTCACTTCCTCACGGGGGAGGTTTTGGAAACAGGAGGCAGGGTCCCCACCTGCAGCTGTGCAGGGGATCCCTGCAAATCTTGCCCTGCAGAGAGGTCCTGGAATGGAGCCTGAAATACAGCTCAGGCACCACTAGCCATAGCCATGAGTGCCAGATATGTGCCCTGGCTGGAGTCGTCAATGCAGAAGAAGGAGAATCTTTTACCACTGATCCACCCAGAGAGGGCACCTTTAGAAGCGGTAGAACAGAGGGGATGCTAGTTCCTAATCTGCATCAAAATGCTCTCTGCGCTACAGTACCTGTAAGAACAGAGGAGACAGTGCCTAGAAATAAAAGTCACTCCCTGGGGAAAATCCAGTGCATTGGGCACACATGGCAGGGTGCTTGATGTGGGTCTGAGGAGAGATGGGATTGAAGCCAGCTCTGAAACAGCTCTGTACCACTTGGGTAGCCTCCATAGAGAGCATTTGAAACTTGGCACTAGGCCCTGGTCGGTTGGCTCAGTGGTAGAGCGTTGGCCTGGCATACAGGAGTCCCGGGTTCGATTCCCGGCCAGGGCACACAGGAGAGGCGCCCATCTGCTTCTCCACACCTCCCCCTCTCCTTCCTCTCTGTCTCTCTCTTCCCCTCCTTCAGCCAAGGCTCCATTGGAGCAAAGTTGCCCGGCCACTGAGCATGGCTCTGTGGCCTCTGCCTCAGGCGCTAGAATGGCTCTGGTGAAACAGAGCGACGCCCCGGTTGGGCAGAGCATCGCCCCCTGGTGGGCGTGCCGGGTGGATCCCTCCCAGTCAGGTGCATGCGGGAGTCTGTCTGACTGCCTCCCCGTTTCCAACTTCAGAAAAATACAAAAAAAAAAAGAACGAAACTTGGCACTAGAGTAAAATCTTCAGACTCTTCCTTTTAAGTTAAAGAGGCACATAAAAAATGCTACTAGCATGGTGGCAAAATCATGACCTATGGGAAAAGCAGCCAATCTGTGCTAATGAATTAAGCGTAATTGATCACAACAGACGACTTGATGGACCTTCCAAATGTGCTTTTAGCAAAGTAGACAGTTTTTCATTCAAATGCAAACTTACCCAGATAAGATCTAATAATGGAGATTTTGGAACAATCCCAGCATTAGTGATTTTTCCCCCCTCCCTTCACTTAACAGGAAGGCATCTGAAGTTCCTGGTCACAGCTTGAGCCAAACAGACATCAATTTATACTTTCCCTTTGGCTGAGGAGACCCTGACAGTCCCTGGGACAGCAAAGGAGCAGTCACAGGCCACCCCACATCCCTGTCCTTTCCTCTTCCCCAACCTGGGAGGAGCTGGGTGGCTAGGAGGCATTTATTCAAGAAATAATTATTGAGCACTTATTATGTGCAAGGCATCAGGCTGACCACCACAAGGGGATGCAAAATGGCTAAGACCAGGTACTGTCCTCAGAAGAGAGGACAGATGTGTGGGGAAACAACACATGAAAGGAGGTCCAAGTGGAGGTGTCAGCCCACTCCAACCAAGCACTTATCTTTCTGAGCTTCAGTTTTCTCCTTTATCAAATGAAGGCACTGCACTAGACATGATCTTTGGGCACTAGGCCAGCTTGAAGACACTGTGAGTCTACACCCTTCCCTTCCCACACAGGCTCCCAGGAAGCTGACAGATCAAGTGTAGCCTTCTAGGAAGGGAGCCAGTCAGCAAACGCAGAGGCAGTGAGTATTATGTACCTTTCCCCAGTTCGAGAGCCTGTTTCAGTTTGGTCTGAACACAGATACAAGCTGGAGAAGATGAGAGATAAGTTCAGAAAAGTGGAGGATTTACACTTCCACATCGAGGGATCTGGGGAAAATGGGAGCCACTATAGTTGTTGCTGAGGATACTATCAGTGTGGTACAGAAGAATCTATGTCGTCCAACTGTGGAGGGTGAGATGGAAGGGGTGAGAATGGTTGGTGTTGCAATAGTCAGAACAGAAAGGCTGAGGCCTAAGTGATAAGATTCCTCCCATGGTCTGGCCAAGCACAGCATTCCATCACCCCCTGCCTTCCTCATAATGCTTATTTTCATGAACTCGCCCAAGCCAAATCACTTTGCACTTTTTTTTTTTTTTCTTTTTTGGTTTGTCTGTTTGCTTTTAAGTTCCACAAGTGGCTTCAAGGTAAACTGGTCAATCTTATCAACCTCCTTCCTAGGAGCCTGAATCTACAGGACCAACAAGGTGTGCCTGGGATGGGGTGTAGGAGGTGACCAGCAGCACACACACACATACCCCCGCCCCCAGGGAGGGAACGAAGCGGGGATCTAGAGAGGGATGCGTCTACCTGCAGAGGAACCGTCTTCGTGGTCCGAGCTGTTGTGGCTGCAGTCACTGCCCCTCTCCGGCGAGCTGTGGCTGGGCGAGTCCCACTCCGGCACACGCAGGAACCTATTGCGCCGCCACGGGGGTAGGTGCTCTCGGGCCCCGCGCCGGGGGCGCTCTTCCGAGGCCGTGGGCGAGGCTCGCCCGTCCTTGGCCTCCGACTCCAGCTGCTCCAGGTCACGGCTCCGGCGCTGCTGCCGCCGGCCCCCGGGGATCAGGTGCATCCAGCGATGGGGGCTGCTCGCCCGTGCCGGCTTTTCGGCCTCATCGCGGATCCCGAGTCGGTAGGGGGCCACGAGCAAGTGGCCTAGGACGAATTTCTCGTTCAAATCCACCATCTCGAAGTCGTGGTCACTGCTGTCGCCCCCATCGTCCGCGCCTGAGGCATCCGGCTCGCCCTCCTCTGAGCCCCGCCCCGCACGAGTCCCAGAGGACGGCTCCTCTCCCGGGGCTCCGGGAACTGTGCCTTCGTGGCCGCGGGGCTCACAGTCCTCCCGGGGCTTGAAAAGGATGCGAGGCTGCAGCAAGTGATGATGGATGGCTGCGGTCAAGCTGCGCACCGTGCCCCCAGGCCCCGCCACGGGCCAGGTGGGCAGGTCCAGGCACACTTTTGCCGGATTCTCGGCCTTGGCAGCCACCTCCGGGTCCGGGCGCGCGAGTCCGCGGAGGTCTCCGCCGCCGCCCGCTGCGCCCTCCTCCTCCTGGCGCTGCGGCGGTGCCCGCTCGGGCCCGGCCGGAGCCTGCTCCTTCGCCGAAGCCCCCCAGCTGCCGCTGTCTCCGCCCTCCAGGCGCCCGCAGCCCAGGTCGCTCTTCTCCCCGGCCAGGGCCGACTGCAGGTAGAAGACTTTAAACTTCTCCTCTGCCAACACCTGTTGCAGCCGCTTCAGGTTGAGTTTGCAGCGCTCCAGCTCCTGCTCCATGTCCAGCACCGAGTCCAGCCGCATGACGGGCGCCTCCTGCCCGGGGAACTCGGCCTGCCAGTGGCGCTCAAAGTCCCGAGGGTCCCACATACCCGGCTCCCCTTCGGACCTCCGCGGCCCAGCTTCTCCGCGCGCAGCCGGCGGGGGTCGCGCGGGGCTCTCTCCGGAAGCCCGCGCTGGCGCAGTCGCCTGCCCTTCACTTCAGCCCCAGAACAGAACAGGAGAAAAAATAAAGTTTTTCCCCTTCCGCCCTCGTGCCGGGTTTTTTTTTCCTTCTGGTTTTCGACTCCCTGACGTAAGCGTCTCCCCCGCGGCGGAGGCGGTCGCCTGGGGGCCCAGGGCCCCCCCGGGGCAGGGCGCGCGTAGCCGGCGGTCTGCAGCCTCGCCACCAGCCGGGAGCTCCGCGGGCTCGGGCGTCGGGAGAGCCGCGGCGGGGGCGGAGCCTCGTGGCGCTGGGCCAGTCTCTGCAGACGCGCCTCAGGGGCTGCACTGGCGGCCGGGAAGCTGGGAGAGGGCCGGGGCGGGGCGGGCATTCCGTGCGGTCCACCCAGAGGCGCCCGCGACCCTGCGATGCGTTACTGCTTCCTGGCTAGTGGGGCTGCGCAGCTCCCGCCGCCGTGCGGGCTACCAGCACCCGAGCGCGGGACCGTGCGGGCCGAGTAGGCGGGAACGCCTGGAGCCCCAGTCTGGATTGTCCGCCACCCGGCTCTCCGCTGCCTAATCGCCCCCGGGTCAGGGCGGCGCCTTGGACCAAGCAGAAAAGGTGGAGGAAAGGAGATGTGACGCGGCAGGTGTCAAAGGGAGCGGTCTCCTGACCGCGCTGTTGTCCTTCGCCGGGATTTATTGAGTGCCTTGAACTAACTTGATCAAAATCACGGAGCTATTTAATCCAAAGCTGGGATCAAACTTTGGGTTATTGTTGCTGTTTTGAGTCACTTTAAAGCGTTCTCTCCTCTGCTCTAAAAGAGATTTTCTGGGAAGAGATAGGCAAGAGTGACAGAAAGCTCCAAGTGCCTTAGTGACTTCAAAGCTGGGCGTACTCCCGTGTGACTGAATCAAACCATAACTGCAGGGCTTTAGACCTGGGTGTCTATGAGGACCTTGCACTACTCTTTGTGGCCTCGACAATTCTCCTAGTGAGAGAAAGAAAGGAGAAGCTTGTGACAAGCGCCTGGACTGGCACTCGGGGTGGGGTGGCTAGGGACACCTGCTCCTCTTTCCCCTCCACACCTGGCTGTGAAATATGGAAAAGAAAGGCTCTTAGCATGAATAATTTTTGGCAGAACTTACTTTCTCTAAAACAAAGAGACTTTTAGCAGAACTTATTTTTTCTAAAAAGACTCCCTACCCTGGCCTTGAAGCTGGGTTCACAGGCTGTGGCCTTGGATAGTTCTGCAAGGTTGCAGATGTTCCTAGAATGTTTCTCCCTGAATTAACCTTATAGACAAACATTGTAAGAGAGCTTGTTTCACTGCTTTGTCTTACTGCTATGCTTCCTCTCCTCCCCATTCCTCAATCAGTGTGTAATTTTGTCTTTAAAAACTAGCCCCAAACTGTGTTCGGGTCCACATTGATTTAAACGACTTAGGTCTCCACGCGGTCACCGGCATTAAAGACTCCTTTCCTTAATTTGGCTACTTAATTGTGTGTGAGGCAATACGTCTATTTCTTGCTGTTCTGATACAACAGCTGTACGCATCACATTTTTACAGGGTCTCTCACCCTGTCTGCAGAGGGCTGTCCTGGTAATTGTCTCGTGCTTGACGAAAGGGAGGACCTTATCTCTGATTCATGTTTCCTTCATTTTAAGGATGAGGAAATTGATAGTCTAAGCTGCTATTTTCAACCCATGTGCTGCAAGAATTTTAAAAACATGCAATACCTGACTATTTAGTCAGGGACACTAACGTCATTTCCCTTAGGTTATCAAATTAAAAAAATGACCACAGCTAACACAATAGCTTTCTAGTATAAATGAATCAAAACTATACCTTTTTTTGTCAGATCAACTATATAGATATATATTGGTGTGCCACAGAATTTTAGTAATTAGTTTATGTGTACCATCAACTATATAGATATATATTGGTGTGCCACAGAATTTTAGTAATTAGTTTATGTGTACCATCAACTATATAGATATATATTGGTGTGCCACAGAATTTTAGTAATTAGTTTATGTGTACCATGTGATGAAAATGGTTGAAAAACACTGCTCTTAGAGACAAAGTAACTTGGCAGTTGGAAATTCTTCCTGTCTTCAAAGCCCCTTGGAGACTGGACCTAAACTCACAGACCTTTTCTCACCAGCCCCCCGCCAGTCGCCTGTCAACTGAACCACCTGAACAGACTTTCCTGCTCCTGATTGCTTTTTAATCCGTCCCTCAAGGCTTGGTATTGGGAAGATACCAGGAAGATGATACTTAACCACAAATGAGATAGCACCATGCTTTTGCTCAGAACCCTTCAATGGGTCCTCATTACCTACCAGATGGAGTCCAGATTCCTTTGCACAACACAGGAGGTCTTCTCATACAAGTATTTGGTCTTTACCCACTTTTCTGCCTTTCTCTTGTGCTTTAGCCATACCATCTCCATGCTGTACCCAAGGACGTCTCACTCTTTGTGGGTGACTTCCTCTTCCTTGGAACTCCTGTCCCTACACATGGGCATACATCCCTGCTACCTGGGGGACTCCAACCCTCCTTTAAGACACAGCTTAAGGATCCCCACCCACCTCAGAGAAGCATTTTCTGCCCTCCCCCCTTCTTCTTTGTGTCACCATCTTGGGCATGTCTTTACCTTTGCCCTTGTTCCACTTTATTACAATTACTAGTGGCATCTTTTGTTTCTTGTACTTTCAGAACCCTTCAAGGGCAGAGATTTTTCCCTTCCCCTTTTGTATTCCTGCTGCTTCCTGCAGAGTGTGACAGAGATGTTTGATCATTGTTGAATGGAGATTAATGAATGAATGAATCAACAGACAGATAAAGGAATACCTGCGTTGTGGTTCCTACTTGGCTTCTCCAGTTGTGAATCACTCCAGACCAGGAGCAGATGTGCCTCCCACAGTGGCTTCTCAACTCTGGAATTTCCTCCCTTAACTAAGTCTGTGTTTACTAGTTTCCCAATACCCATCCTTCCTTAAAAAAAAAAAAAAAATCGATGTGCCACTAGCATGATTCATTACAATGTTTGTTTTTGTACCAGACTGCTATGGGGAAGTGGATATAATTTAAAATATGTTAACTGAGGATTCCCCAGTTTGTGTGATATAGCAATTCTTTACCTAGCTCCTCAAGCATTCTCTCCCAGTTAGTTTCATATTTGAAGAGACTGTCCCCACCTCCCTCGAGGCTACCACAATCTCCTTTGTCCAGTGGGAAGCACCAAGAAGCTCCCAATGCCTAAAGCAACCAATGCAGGAGTATTTTATCAAGTGAAGTCCACAGTATCTTGGCCTCTGTTAGGATTTCAGAATGAGACAGGTAGCACAGCAGGGATGGATGACCCCAGTCAATAGTATATTGATTGCAAGATGTTTCAATATGTATATTTAAATGCACCACCACAACAACAAAAAAAACACTTTCTGTAAGAATAAATTTCTGAATTTGTAGGGAGGATAGTTTCAACTGTCTTTTAATTAAAGCAGCAGTATGATTCCCTTTTGGTACATGGAAGTTGTTACCAATACCACTAATTTTTTCCACAAGGACCAATATAGCTGGAAATGCCAGCATTTATCTTCTGTTTATAGATCCCAGGAGCAATCTTCATTGTCTCTAGCTGGTGGATAGTTCAGCTTTATTACTTGGCTTTGGGTCATCATGGGGGCAGGGGTAGAATGGCTGACATTTATTGAGTCTACACTTCTAGTTGCCATATATCTTTGAACTCATCTAATTCCTCACAACAACCCTGTAAAGACGATATTGTTGCCACTTCAGAGGGAGAGAGAAATGGCAGATCAAAGAGGTTAAAGGTCACACAGCCTATCTGCTGGATTCTAAAGTCCAGTAGCTTTGCAAGGATTTGGCCCAGGTGCATCTGTCATTAGCATTCATTTATTCAATAAACATTTGTTGAGCACCGAGTAGGTGCCAGGACCTGGCAAATAAAGTTTAAACCTTGTAACCTGGCATATCCTTCCCCTGACTCGAGCCCACTTTTCCAAGCCATTTCCTGAATTTCTTCTGCTTGCTGAACCCATTTAGCCCCCTAATCTGAGTCACCCTTTGAGCAGATGCCTTCTGTGTCCCATGCCACCTCCCTTTGGTCTATCTCGGATTTTTCCTGCAGCTTCAGTGTACAGTTTCCACAGGCTGTTAGGGTCTCGCTTCAAGCCCCCACCCCTACTACTCTTGACTTTCCTGCCATAGGGTTTTTCTCAGAGTCAAAGGTATTCCAGATGGAAGCTTCTATGGGGGAAGTTATTCCCAGGGGCATTCCATGGCCAGTGGGGTCAGTAGTTGGTTAATAAGTACCTCAGACACCTGTCTTTGGAAGGCATTTCTAAGCCGTATTCTGCACGGCTGTTCAGCGGTCTCCAACAGGAATGAGCCCAGTTGTTCATAGTGGTGACCAATCCAGAATGAGCTCTTTGTTGGCTTTCCCTTCTCTGTCTGCCTCACTCCTGTTTCCTGGCATAAGCTCCCAACTAAAATACATGCACCAGGTCCTTGTGTCAGTTCCTGCTTCCCCCCTCTGGCTCCCTCACCTAGATACACCCTCCAGTCTCTCTACACCCTGACAGAGTCACACAAGTGCTTCACCATTCCCCTATTACTCCTTGCTCTCTCTTGGCCACGCTGTTTCCTACTTGACCTGGTGAGATCCCTTTTTTTTTTTTTTTTTTTTTGCTGTCAAAGCCCAGCTCATCTATGACTGTCTTTGAGGACTTCTCTTTCCCAGGTCCAGATTGGCATGCTTATTATCTACAGAGGGATTTTTTTTGCCTTGGTTCCAGCACTGCTCATTCCATATTGTATGTGATTCCACGGCCCTTTGAGGAAATTCTGGTTCTGGTCCACTAGCATCTTTTATTCCTTCAACTGCCACACCCTCTAACACAGTGCCAAATAGTCAGTGTCTAATCATGTCTGTTGATTGTGTGAATGAGTGAATGATTAGTATTCCACCTGGACTCTTTAGTCCTTAACTTTATACTATCCTTTTTTTTGGGGGGGGGGGGAGAGACAGACAGACAGAAAGGGAGACAGATGAGAAGCATCAATTCTTTGTTGCGGCACCTTAGTTGTTCATTGATTGCTTTCTCACATGCACTTTGACTGGGGGTCTACAGCAAAGTGAGTGACCCCTTGCTGAAGCCAGCGACCTTGGACTCAAGCCAGCAATTTCTGGGCTCAAGCCAGCGACCATGGGATCATGTCTATGATCCCAGGCTCAAGCTGGCAACCCTGCACTTAAGTCGGTGACCTCAGAGTTTCAAACGTGGGTTCTCAGCATCAAAGGCCAGTGCTTTATCCACTGTGCCATCGCCTAGTCAGGCACTTCATGCTGTCTTAAAGCAGGACCACCCTTACCCAAAGGAAGAGTGGGAAGATACCTCTGAGGTTATGCTGCCAGGAGCTCTGCTTTTTAAAAAACTCCTTTGGAGCTATGGCTGGTGATACAATGGATAGAGTGTCATCCCGGAGTACCAAGGTCGCAGTTTTGAGCCTGGGTCAGGGTGTGTATGAGAAGCAATCAATAGGTGCACAACTAAGTGGAACAATGAGTTGATGCTTCTCTCTCTCTCTCCCTTCCTCTCTCTCAAATCAGTGGGGGGAAAAATTCCTTTGGACACACAAGCAGCCTGTATGGAAATTTAAAATTTGGCTATCAGTCATTCACACTTCAGTGTGAACGGTTTTCTCCCTTGCTTTCTTCAGGGTTGTCAGAGATGCGTATGAAAGGGCTGGGAGTCTGGACCAGGGAGGAGAATGGAAACAATGCAGACAGAAGGAGGAGAGTAACCTGGAAAGGACTGGGCAGTGGTGGGACCTACAACTATGAGTGCTGAATGTGTGAACGGAGCCATCCTCAATGCTGGGGCCAATGTGCTCAAACCAATTGAGCCATGGCTGCAGGAGAGGAAGAGAGAGAGAGAGAAAGAAAGAAGAGGGGGAAGGGTAGAGAAGCAGATGGTCGCTTCTCATATGTGCCCTGACCGGAATCGAACCTAGGACATTCACATGCCAGGTGGATCCTCTACCACTGTACCTAATGACCAGGGCCGTCTTCTAAGAGTTTTATAGTTTTAGCCCTTATAGTAAGGTACTTGATTTTGAGTTAATTTTTGTACATGGTATGAGAGAGGAGTCCAACTTCATTCTCTTTTCCCCTTAAGATTTATTGAGATATAATTGACATATAATATTGTATAAATTTAAATCATACAACATGATAATTTAATATGTGTATATATTGTGAAATGATTACCACAATAGGGTTTTTTTGGGGGGGGGGGGTTTTTTTGTATTTTTCTGAAGTTGGAAACGGGAAGGCAGTCAGACAGACTCCCACATGCGCCCGACCAGGATCCACCCGGCCTGCCCACCAGGGGGCGATGCTCTGCCCATTTGGGGCATTGCTCTGTTGCGACCAGAGCTATTCTAGCGCCTGAGGCAGAGGCCATGGAGCCATCCTCAGTGCCCAGGCCAACTTTGCTCCAATGGAGCCTCAGCTGCGGGAGGGGAAGAGAGAGACAGAGAGGAAGGAGAGGGGGAGGGGTGGAGAAGCAAATGGGTGCTTCTCCTGTGTGCCCTGGCCGGGAATCGAACCCTGCACGCCAGGCCGATGCTCTACCACTGAGCCAACTGGCCAAGGTCCACAATAGGGGTGTTTTTTTTTTAATATTTTATTTATTGATTTTTAGAGAGAGGGGAGAGAGCGAGAGAAGGGGGAGGAGCAGGAAGCATCAACTCCCATATGTGCCTTGACCAGGCAAGCCCAAGGTTTCGAACTGGCAACCTCAGTGTTCCAGGTTGACGCTTTATCCCACTGCACCACCACAGGTCAGGCTACACAATAGGGTTTTTTAACACACCCATCACACTGGAAATTTGTACCCTTTGACCAACATTTTTCCATTTCTCCTTTTCCCCAGCCCTGGAAATTATCATTCTATTCTGTTTCAATGTGTTTGGCTTTTTTAGATTTCACATATAAATGAGATCATACAGTATTTGCCTTTCTTGGTCTGACTTATTTCACTTAGCACAATACCTTCAATGTCCATGGCAAATGGTAGAATTTCCTCCTTTCTCATGGCTTAGTAAAATTCCACATATATAAATAATAGTCTACATATACAAATAATATTTCCAAAAAATCTCCATCTTTTCTTCCCATTCACCTGTAGGTGGACACAGGCTGCTTCAGTATCGTGGCTGTTGTGAATAGTGCAGCAATGCACATGGGGGTACGAATATCTCTCCAAGACAGTGCTTTCATTTCCTTTGGATAAATATCCAGAAGTGGGATTACTGAATCATATGCGAATTCTAATTTTAATTTTGGGGGGAGCATTCATACTATTTTCCGTAGTGGCTACACCAATTTGTATTCCTAACAATAGTGTAAAAGTTATTCTTTTTTTCTATGCCCTTACCAATACCTGTCTCTTATCTTTTTTTTTTTTTTTAAGATTTTATGTTTTAATTTTAGAGAGAGGAAAGAGAGAGAAAAGGGAGGGGGAGGAGCTGTAAGCATCAAATCATAGTAGTTGCTTTCTTATGTGCCTTGACTGGTCCAGCTTGGGGTTTCCAACTGGCTACCTCAGAATTCCAGGTGAATGCTTTATCCACTGCGCCACCATAGGTCAGGAAATCTCTTGTCTTTTTGATCGTACACATTCTAACAGGTATGTGGTTATATCTCACTGTGGTTTTGATTTATACTTCTCTGATGCTTAGTAATGTTGAGCATCTTTTTAGGTACCTATTGGCATTTCAATATCTTCTTTGGAAAACATTCATTCGGGTCATTTACCCATTTAAAAAATAAGATTATTATTATTATTACAGTATTTTCTATTGAGTTGTATGAGGTGCTTATATATTTTAGATATTAACCCCTAATCAGGTATGTGGTTTGCAAATATTTTCTCCCGTTCTGTAGGTTGCCTTTAAATTTTTCTTTCCTGTGCAGAAGCTTTTTGGTTTGATGCATTCCCACTTATTTATATTTGCTTTTGTTGCTTGTGCTTTTGGCATCATATCCAAAAAACTGTTGCCAAGTCCAGTGTTAAGGAATTTTATCCCTTCATGTTCTTCTAGGAGTTTTATGGTTTTAAGTCATCTTTAAGTTCTTTTGTACCTTTTGACCATTTAACTTTTTTGAGTAGTATAAGATAGGGGTCTAATCTCATTCTTATGCACGAGATGACCCAATTTTTTTTTTTTTTAATTTTTTTTTTTTTTAATTTTTCTGAAGCTGGAAACAGGGAGAGACAGTCAGACAGACTCCCGCATGCGCCCGACCGGGCTCCACCCGGCACGCCCACCATGGGGCGACGCTCTGCCCACCAGGGGGCAATGCTCTGCCCATCCTGGGCGTCGCCATGTTGCGACCAGAGCCACTCTAGCGCCTGAGGCAGAGGCCACAGAGCCATCCCCAGCGCCCGGGCCATCTTTGCTCCAATGGAGCCTTGGCTGCGGAAGGGGAAGAGAGAGACAGAGAGGAAAGCGCGGCGGAGGGGTGGAGAAGCAAATGGGCGCTTCTCCTGTGTGCCCTGGCCGGGAATCGAACCCGGGTCCTCCGCACGCTAGGCCGACGCTCTACCGCTGAGCCAACCGGTCAGGGCGAGATGACCCAATTTTTCTAACACCACTTGTTGAAAAGACTATCCTTTCCTTACTGAGTATTCTTGACTCCCTTGTCAAATATTAGTTGAGCTATTTGCAAGGGTTTATTTCTGGACTCTCAATTCTATTGGTCTATGTGTCTATTTTAATGCCAGTGCCATACTGCTTTAATTACTATGGCTTTATAATATAGCTTCAGATCAGGAAGGATGCTCCCAGCTTTGTTCTTCTTTCTCAAGATTGCTTTGGCTAATTGGGGTCAGTTGTGATTCTATCCACTAATAATGAACTATCCGATCCCTTTTCACTTCATGGGTCAGTTATGTAACATTCACATTGAAGGGAATTTCTACCTAGACAGTGTCTGCAACTGTAAGTATTTTGTTCCCTTCCCCCAGCTTTACAACTAGCACAGCCAGATGAAAGAGATGCATAGCACAAGGTATGGGGGAAGGGTGCAAAGCTTCCATATCTCTTGCCCCACCCCCATCCACCTTCATTTGTCATCACTTATTTATTAAATAAATTAGGTGGTTTTTCCTGGGAAGTCTCCCACAGTTTCTATTTTGTTGATCATAACCTTGTGGTAATGTCCTTCCCGTGAATTGGTAGTTAGATCTCAAGTCTTGATCAGATTTGTGTTGGAAAGGAGGTAAGACTGCTTTCCAGGTGGAGTTCTGTTCTTCCCTCAGAAGGCACGTTTTGCCATCAGGCCTAGCTATGTCTCTACTTGTGATATTAGCAGCCATTGTGATGACTGCAAATGGTGTTATGCCATCATTCCTTCTTCATTTAGTAGCTGGAAAATGTCTGTAAAGAGAAGCTTCTCATCATTGATTATTTGGTTACTCAGAGGCAGTGGTGGGATTCAGCCGGTTCACACCGGTTCAGCAGAACCAATACCTAATTTTTTGTTGAGTTCTGCGAACTGGTTGTTAAAATGGCACTTGTAACCAGGGTTCTCTCGTTCTCTCTAAAGTGAGCACCTGGGCAGCTGCCCAATGTGGAAATCACAAATTTATATATATTCCTTACTCTTTTTTAAATTAATTTTAAGGGGGTGACATTAATAAATCAGAGTCCATATGTTCAGAGAAAACATCTCTAGGTTATTTTGACACTTGATTATGCTGCATTCCCATCACCCAAAGTCCAAGTGTCTTCCGTCACCTTCTCACTGGTTTTCTTTGTGCCCCTCCCGCTCTCCGTGTCCTCTCCTCCGAGCTGCTCCCCTCGTTTTCCGCGTAGTCCACCTCCATCTCATCATGATGGTTCCTCTCCCTCTTATCCCCACAGGAAGGGACTGGCATTTTCCAGCCCCGCCGTCACTTCCCACTCTGGGCGCCCAGCCCGGCCACTGCCGCTCCAATTAAGGGAGCGCCGAACTCCCCAACCCACCCAGCGACTGAGCGCGTTCTGAACCTCTCGGCTCCTTCCTTACTCTTTTTTTATGTTCATCTGCACAACAGCATATTCTAAGCGCCTGCAGTAATGCTCATTCGGTCCATAGGTGAAAAAAATTCGATGGAACTATGCTTGTAATATTTATTCATTCATTTCATAAAACTCATTATTTCTCTGATGAAATACTACATTTTCATTCCCTGGCATCTGTTACTTTTGTAAACAAATGTATAATGTAAAGAGAAAAAGTGCCAAACAACCAGAGGGTGACAAACTGTCATTGGAAATATCTTAAATAACAGTTTCATTGCTTTTTGTCAGATATTATTTAATATTTTTTCATTAATATTTTAAAACTCTTTCTTATGAAAATCTAGTTTTGTGTACCTCTTTTATTATTCTTCTTTAAATATTAAATGCATCAAATAATAAACTACCTTTCAGTATATCTTTTTTATATTTAAAACGGTCATTAGAGCAGAGAGCCAGTTGTTAAATTATTTGAATCCCACCACTGCTCAATGGTGCAGTTGATAGAGGAAATACATGATAGCTGTATGATTCTCTTATTTCCAATTTTTAAAAATAATGAGTCGGTTTACTAGTGCCCTTGAAAGAAAACCAATGAGGTCTTCTTTTGTTTTGAATTGTTTTTACTGTAATGATAAATTCAGGGATTTAAATATATTTATGCCCTTTTCCCATTGTAGTTATAATCTTTTTTTTCTTTTTTTTAGATTTTATTTATTCATTTTAGAGAGGGGGGAGAGAGAGAGAGAGAGAGAGAGAGAGAAAGGGGGAGGAGCAGAAAGCATCAACTCCCTATGTGCCTTGACCAAGCAAGCCTGGGGGTTTTGAACTGGCGACCTCAGTGTTCCAGGTTGACACTTTACCCATTGCGCCACCCCAGGTCAGGCTGTAGTTATAATCTTTGTTGATGTTCACACTGTCCCATCTTTGGCCATTGGGTGCCTCATCAAATTGCCTTTCAAAGCCTTTGACATCCATCTAGTGGTCTTTGATACTTTTGCTGCTTTCTTGTTTGGCAAGATATTCAAAGCTTATCTTGTGTATTTTCTATCCCAGAAATAAAATCAGACATTTCTCCAAAGAGACCCAGTTCTTTCTAGTGGGAAATGGCATTGGGAGACCTTAATCAGGATATTCGAGGCATTTATTTCTATTGAGTTGATCATTGCTTATATGCTTTTTCAGTGGCTAAAGCTAGAAAAAAATATATATATATATACTATTTACGACACAGTTTAAATATATATTTAATATTTTGACAAGATTTTAACTAAATCTCATATATCTCACTTCCTCCTTTCTCTCTTCAAAAAAGAGCCCCTTGCCTGACTGGCTGGTGGCGCAGTGGATAGAGCGTCAGACTGGGATGCAGAGAACCCAGGTTCGAGGCCCCAAGGTTGCCAGCTTGAGCGAGGGCTCATCTGGTTTGAGCAAAAGCTCACCCAGCTTGAGCCCAAGGTTGCGGGCTTGAGCAAGGGATTACTCGGTCTGCTGAAGGCCTGCGGTCAAGGCACATATGAGAAAGCAATCAATGAACAACTAAGGTGTTGCAATGCGCAACAAAAAACTAATGATTGATGCTTCTCATCTCTCCATTCCTGTCTGTCTGTCCCTGTCTATCCCTCTCTCTGACTCTCTCTCTCTCTCTCTCTGTCTCTGTAAATAAACAAATAAATAAATAAGAAAACAAAAAAGAGCCCCTTGCCTGATGTGTGGTGGTGCAGTAGATAAAGCATCAACCTGGAATGCTGAGGTTGCTGATTCAAAACCCCGGGCTTGCCTTGTCAAGGCACATATGGGAGTTGATGCTTCCTGCTCCTTCCTCTTCTCTCTCCTCTCTAAAATGAATAAATAAAATCTTTTTTAAAAAAGTGCCCCTCGCCGTGGCCGGTTGGCTCAGTGGTAGAGCGTCGGCCTGGCGTGCGGAAGTCCCGGGTTCAATTCCCAGCCAGAGCACACAGGAGAAGCGCCCATCTGCTTCTCCACCCCTCCCCCTCTCCTTCCTCTCTGTCTCTCTCTTCCCCTCCCGCAGCCAAGGATCCATTGGAGCAAAAGATGGCCCGGGCGCTGGGGATGGCTTCATGGCCTCTGCCTCAGGCGCTAGAGTGGCTCTGGTCAGGACAGAGCGACGCCCCGGATGGGCAGAGCATCGCCCCCTGGTGGGCGTGCTGGGTGGATCCCGGTCGGGCACATGCAGGAGTCTGTCTGACTGCCTCTCTGTTTCCAGCTTCAGAAAAATACAAAAAAAAAAAAAAAAGCCCCTCTTCTCAATAATACTAATTTGATTACTCATACAACAAACAGTCTTTTGGGATTTGTCATTTATTTGCATATCATCTGTGCAGAGATCATGACAATCATTTTTGTGTCATTCTAAATTTAGTATACGTACTGCCAATGTGAGAACAAACTTCACAATCTTTACCAATATGAAAGGTGAAAAACTGTATAGTTTCATTTTGTATTTCTTTGGTAATTAATGAGGCTTAGGGTACATCTTCTTATTATAAGCAAGTCACTCATTAAAACTTTCCTCCCAAATTGTTGGTCTTCACAACAGCATTTTCCAAACTTCTGTTATCCTTGTAGTGTGTTTTTTCCTCATTAACAAATCACTCATGCAATTATTTACTGAATGTATTTTTAGTTACTGAGCCCCTTCCTAAGCAGTCATACACGAGCATAATTAGCATTAATAGATCAGTGTCTAGTTATATACTTCCCTAGTACACATTAACATACATATATTACTCTTTAAAAAGTGGGTACCACCTGGAATCATCTCATGTACTATCCACCTGTGGGGTGAACACAATGCCTTGGGAATCACTGCCCTAAGGCTTTGGCACTGTCACTGAATAGAATGAGAGAAGTCAGTTATTGCCCCCTGTCAACATCTCTCATAAGAAAGACTATGTTGGCCTGACCTGTGGTGGCGCAGTGGATAAAGCGTCAACCTGGAAATGCTGAGGTTGCCGGTTCGAAACCCTGGGCTTGCCTGGTCAAGGCACATATGGGAGTTGATGCTTCCTGCTCCTCCCCCCTTCTCTCTCTCTCTTCCTCTCTCTCTCCTTTCTAAAATGAATAAAAAAATAATAATAATAATAAAAGAAAGACTATGTTCTGAGGAAAGCCAGACCAAATACCTGCCCTCACTTGGTACTAGAAGTAGCTGCTCAATAACAATTATGTGCTTTTACCACCTGATGTGGAGAGAGGACTGGAGCCTTGATTTGCAGAGCTGCTGTGAATCAGCTGGGTATCTTAGGGAAACCACTTTGCCACGCTAACCCTCAGTTTCTTCATCTGTAAAATTAGGAAGTTGGAGTAAATGATTTGAAGTCCCTTCCTGGTTTGAAGGCAAGGTTTGTAACCCTTCCATCTTCATGTAGAGAGTTCCTAGTCTAGAAGTAAGAATGATGCTCTCTTACAGCCATTCCTTTTCTCCCATGTGGGTTCCTGGCTCAGGACTGGTGGTAGGTAGTCCCAGTCCATGCTACAAGCCTCTCTCTGGTGTCATTGACAGAGGGCTCACACTCAAGAAGCTAACCAGTCCCTAAGCACAGGAAGCACCAAAGTGTAGCTGAAGAGTTAAAGCAATGGTATCCAGATCAAGGTGGAGCTTAGGTTAGGGCTGGCAGGCTGTGTGATTGTCACAAGAGAGTTTGCCATCAGGTAAGCTTGGGCAGCCTTGGGCAGTGTCAGAGACCAGCAGGAAAGAGCATTGCGAAGTCCAGGAGAGGCAATTCACTGAACTACAAAGCCCAGGTCATGTCCTGCTTCCAGGGCAGGGTCCTGATAGGCAAGGACTAGGAGTATGTGTGTGTGTGTGGTGCGTGTGTGTGCATGTGTTCTAGAGAAACAGAACGCACTGCTTATGAACTAGACAGCCTGAGCTTGCCCATCACCCTTGCCCATTACTGGTTATGTGGCCTTGGACAAATCACTTAAAAACTTGTGCTTCAATTTCCTCATCTGTAAAATAAAGATTATAGCATTGCCAACTTCATAAAAGAGCGATAACGATGAAAAGGATTAACAAAGGAAAAACGGAGTGGCCATTAGCATCAGTTCATGTGTGGCTAAGAGAGAAAGAAAGGAAAGGAGGGAATGAAAAATACAGAGCAGGTTAATGATACTGCTTCTCCAGTGGGCTGGGTGATAGGAATGGGGAGTGATCTCCGGCCTGAGTCCTGGGAAAGAAATGGTGTACACAAAGGTGAGTTTTCTCACAAAGCAAAGGCCAAAAAGCAACCCCCAAAACAAACAATCAGGAACAAAGCTGCCTATTTTGTTACTCAGACAGAGCCCAGAACAGAGGCCTCTCTCTGGCCTCACCCAACAGGTGTGTTTTGCAAAGAAAAACAACACATTGTTCAGTGGCATGTGTACCTCCTGTTATATGTTTAAAGGGACTGAGTTCGCAGTGATAGTATCTTCTATGGAGACTGACGTGCAGAGAAGTGCACATTGCATTTAATTTGCAGAGACAATCATGAATTTAGGTGGTTTGTATCACTTAAACAGCAATGAATCTGTTGAGTGTGCCATTGACTCAGACACTTACCTGTGCAGAGAAACCCATATATTGCTCTGGATTGTGGGTTGGGTAACCTGCTTAGTGTTCCAAATGGTCATTTATGGGGCCACCCAAGCATCACAAAATCAACCAATGTTCATGTCCTTAAGGGTTGAAATCCCTTCCAGATGCCACTGAAACCTAGGGTCCTTATGATTTTTTTTTTTTTTTGACAGAGACAGAGAGTCAGAGAGAGGGACAGGAACAGACAGGAAGGGAGAGAGATGAGAAGTATCAATTCTTTATTGCAGCACCTCAGTTGTTCATTGATTGCTTTCTCATATGTGCCTTGACCAGGGGGCTACAGCAGAGCAAGTGACCCCTTGCTCAAGCCAGTGACCTTGGGCTTTAAGCCAGCGACCTTTGGGCTCAAGCCAGTGACCATGGGGTCATGTCTATGATCCCACGCTCAAGCTAGCAATCCTGTGCTCAAGCCGGCGACCTCCGGGTTTCAAACCTCGGTCCTCCGTGTCCCAGTCCGAAGCTCTATCCACTGCACCACTGCCTGGTCAGGCACCTAGGGTTCTTATGATTTGATTAAATTTGTCTTTAAATCCTAGCTCTATAAATCATATCTCTATATATACAGGGTGGGGTAAAAGTAGGTTTATAGTTGTGACTACTCAAACCACAGAGTTTATTCTTTTATTATTTATTATTGTGTTATTTTCCATACAAACAACTGTAAACCTACTTTTGCCCAACCCTGTGTGTGTGTGTGTGTGTGTGTGTGTGTGTGTGTGTGTGTACACACACATATCTCAGGGACCTAGCCTTTTCCCCAGATAATTAGCAACCCCAGAGGCAGCAGAAGAAAATAGCCTACACTTGACTAATGCTCACATGGCCAGGACCTCTGGCAGGCTAGAGATAACATCTTGACCTAAATCATGTTTTAGTTCCTGAGCCCTCAGGTGAAAAGACCTCCTGGCTATAACAGAGGGACTCCAGAGAAGACCTCAGAGCTGTCTTCATTCATGGTCAGGGCACAGACAGAAACAGATTGAACCAGCAACCTTTGTGTATGGGGACAGAGCGCTAACCAACTGAGCTATAACAAACTGATGTTTTTGTCTCTCTCTCCCATTCTTCTCTCTAACATCAATAAATTAAAAATAATAAAAAAAAAAAAAGACCTGAAGAAAGGATTCATCACCTTACCTCACCTCTGATCAATCAGCTCCCAGCATGACCATGAACTCCTAACCCACGGTGTCTTGTGATGTTGCCCTATATATGTAGTCGGTACCCTAGACACCAATAGGGAGGCTTTCGAGCATTAGCTGCCCATCTCCAGATTGGTCAATTCAATATTAAACTATTTTTCTTGCTGTACTGCAAACTCCTGCTCATGTATTTCTTTGGGCCAGTACACACAAGCAGCCTCAAGGGAAAACACTGGGGATCAGGTAACAACATGGGGCAGTCTCTGACTGTGTATTCTCTGGCCCCTGCCCGGGTGGCGTCTCTAGGCCCCAACCTAGCAGCTGCTCAGACCCATTTGGTCTGGAGGCAGGATCTGGGAAGACTTCTTGTGACCAGATACTGTTGACTTATATAGCACTTCTCCTTTGCAGTAGAAGAAATAAAAAAAGTTCAGGGTACCCTTTTTGGTTTTGTTTGGAGATGGCTACTGGTGAGTAACCTCGTGGATGGTGACTCCAGGGACACCTCCCCCTCTGCTCTTACTCTGGTTGGGTCCTTGAGAGAGTCATTTGACTTGATCTGGGTGTCTCCTTATTGGTTGTATTAGAGAAGGCATCCCGAGAGATGACAATTAGCAATTAGGATTGATTACTGAAACTGTATCTGTTATTTGTTGAGTCTGTGTCTGGTTTCATGGGAAGAGGGGTCAATTTCGACTGCATGTTAGCAGACCTCGAAGGGGTGGGTAGTGGGAGCTTGCCTCAGCCTAACTCAAGGAGCAGTTTGTCTCATCTTGACTGGACTGAGCATCCCTCATATGTTCACCCCTTTTGAGGGGATAATACTCAGAGTTCAATGCGTTGCAAGAAGTTTGGGCCACCCAACCCTCCCTACCATTTTGTGTTATATCTGACTTGTCGCTGGCTAGACTTTAGGGCAGGGGTCCCCAAACTACGGCCCGCGGGCCGCATGCGGCCCCCTGAGGCCATTTATCCGACCCCCACCGCACTTCCGGAAGGGGCACCTCTTTCATTGGTGGTCAGTGAGAGGAGCATAGTTCTCATCGAAATTCTGGTCAGTTTGTTGATTTAAATTTACTTGTTCTTTATTTTAAATATTAGATTTGTTCCTGTTTTGTTTTTTTACTTTAAAATAAGATATGTGCAGTGTGCATAGGGATTTGTTCATAGTTTTTTTTATAGTCCGGCCCTCCAACGGTCTGAGGGACAGTGAACTGGCCCCCTGTGTAAAAAGTTTGGGGACCCCTGCTTTAGGGTATAATGTTTGAAAATACAGTTTTTGAAATAATCAAGGATAGTTGTTTGTCCTTAAAAGGTTGATAAACCCTGAATGGATAGCAAGGGATAAAACTAAAACTAAGGAAGTGGTAGAAGGTCTATGGAAAGTAATTGTGAGAAAAAATACTGTGTGGAAACCTATGTCTAACTCGGCCCCCCAGTGCAGGTCCCTGGGGTGCAACTAACAAAACTGGGCCATGCTCAACTGTGAAGCAATGAAGAGAAAGAAAATGCTCTTCCTTTGCCAGGTGGCATGGCTATAATATTACTTAGGACCAGGTAAACACTGGCCAGAAAATGGGTCCTTAAGTTACACGACCATCATGCAACTTGGGTTATTTTGTAAAAGAGAAGAAAAATGGGATGGAATCCCCTATGTAGAACCACTTCTACTTTTATATCAGAATAAGTCTGTTCACGTGAAATGCAAGATCATACAGCAGACAGGTAAGCTGATTAGACGAGTTGTGCTGAAGTCTCGGAAGAATGAGGATGGCTCATTCTTACTCCAGCTTAATGCCCCCGTAGTTGCCACCACTCCATCCCCTTATGGCCGGAGTGTGGCTGCAGCTCCTCCCCCACAACTTCCAGCAGGAGAGGGGGCTCTACAGAACCTGGGAATGGCCTCCCCCTCCCACATGGGAAAGGGTATTATATTTGGTCAGGAGATTTCTCTGATCCAGGCAGTGCAAGTTCAATTGAGCCAACTGTCAATAGGAGGACTTGATGTCAATGGACAATTGACAGGGATGGTAGAGATGAACATTCCCTTGACAATTTCTGACATTTTTAATTGGAAAGGTAATATGCCTGCCTATAGGGATGATCCAAGAAGGATAAAGAGTCCCTTTTTTTCCCCTTTTTTTCCAAGCGAGAGGAGGGGAGACAGACAGACTCCTGCATGCACTCCGACTGCGATCCACCAGGCAACCCTTATCTAGGGCCAGTGCTTGCAACAAGCTATTTTTAGCACCTGAGGCAGAGGCTCCATGGAGCCATCCTCAGTGCCCAGGGCTGATTCACTCGAATCAATTGAGCCATGGCTGCAAAAGGGGAAGAGAGAGAAGGGAGAGGGGGAGAGGTGAAGAAATAGATGGTTGCTTCTCCTGTGTGCCCTGACCAGGAATTGAACCCAGGACATCCACCAATCAGGCCAACACTCTACCACTGAGCCAACCAGCCAGGGCTGAGAGTCACTTTCATTTCATCGTTACCTCCTATAATCTTAATTGGATAGATATCCAACATTTGTTGAATACGTTCCTCACAGCTGAGGAACAAAGGGTTGTCCTCGAGAAGGCCACAGAAGAAGGCTATTCATCTTTACAATGAGTCACCACAGAACCTGGTGCAGGCAGAGGCCTCAACTGCCATCTCCACTACCCATCTACGATAGAATGTCAATAATAGGGACCTGGCCATACTTGAGCATTACTAAGAATGTATCCTAGTAGGATTAAGGAAGGAGTGCCCAAACAGAGGACTTTCACTAAAATCTATCAGCTAAAGCAATGACTAAATGAGAACCCTTTAGAATTCTTAGAACAAATGTTCGTTGCCTATCACCAATATACTGATGTGGACCCAGAGGCCCGTGAGACTTTAAAGGTCATGAACATGACTTTCACTATACAAAGTGCACCTGACACTCAGAGAAAGTTTCAGAAGGTGGAGGGTGACTTTGGAATGCCTATGTCACAAAAAGAAATTGCTTTTAAAAGTCTATTAAAGAGACCAGGCCTCAGAAGAAAAGGAACAAGAGAAATTAAATAGCCAGCCAGCCTGCTGAGCGCTGCACTGCCCTCTGCAGGGCCTAAGAAGATGAGGAACAAGGAAAGGCCCCCAGAGAACAAGGGCTTAGCCCCTAGAGGACACTTGAAAGTAGGTCCCAGACAGTGCACCAACTGCAAACAACAGGGCCACTGGGAAAGAGTGTCCAAACCCAAACCAGGGACAAGATGGGAGCAGGCAAAGAGTGCCCCAACTGTCCGAGAGTGACCAAGAGTGACGACGTCCAAGGTCTCCATTCAACCCAAGCGGCTCCTTCCCCATCACCCCCCTAGAAACTCCGGTCACTCTAACAGTGGGAAAGAAATTACTTGACTTTTAATGGACATTGAAACCACATATTCTGTACTAAATTCTGGATTAAGCTGTCCTCTGAAAAAATGCTTGTGACTAGAGTGTCAGGGGAATCACTATAGAATCCATTCCTCCAGCCATGAGACCCGACAAATGGGGAAAACTCACCTTGAGTGTAGTTTCTTGTATATGCCTGAATGCCCAGTGCCATTTTTAGGATGGGACTTGTTAACTCATCTGCATGCCAAACTAACCTTTGCTCCCGGCCATATGGACATGAAGATGCCTCCGATGAAGTTTGTGCCGTGTAGGCAGCTTTACTGACCTCAGCTGGGAGAGAAATTCAGACCGAGATCCCTAAGGAGATCCTAAAAGAAGTAACACCATCAGTCCGGGCAAAGGGCAAACCTGGAAAGACAAACCCACTGCCTCAATCCAGATACGGTTGTGGGCAAGAGCAGCAGTCCCTCAGCTAAAACAGTCCCCTCTAAAAGAACAAGCTAAGCAGGGAATCCAAGCACTGGTGGCAGCGTACTTGGAATACCAGCTTATTCGGCCTTGTCACTCACCGTGTAATACTCCTATGTTACCAGTGCAGAAAACAGACACTAATTAATACTGGTTTGTCCCAGAATTGAAGGCCTTTAAGCAAATAGTGGAAAACATTCACCCATTTTTCCAGTAGATTGTGGTCTCAGTATCCCTGGTAGCAGCCCTTGTTCCTGACATTGACTTAAAGCTAGTTCAGCCTGACTATTCCTCTAAAGACTTAGAAGCCCAGGCTGGGTGGGTAGAGCATTGTCGTGATACGCCAAGGTTGCAGGTTCGATCCCTGGTCAGAACACATACAATAAATCAACCAAGAAATGCATAAATAAGTGGAACGACAAATTGATCTTTCTCTCTTTGTTCCTCTTTCTCTAAATTAACCAACTTTTTAAAAAGACTTAGAAAAAGCAAACGAATGGGGTTATTTTAGTCATCAGAAAGATGGATGGGTTAGCAATGAACACGGTATTATATTGATCCCAAAACACTTGATGGAGGAAACAGTTCCTTCTACCAAAGCATTCATCATGGATGGTATACCACTCTCCAGTGGATGCAAAAATATATTGATATTATTGGGCCAGATATGCAAAGAAGTGCTCAAAAGATAATTCAGAAATGCATTACATGTGCCAGAAATAATCCTAAAACAGGTGTTGCAGAAGACTGGGAAATGGATTTCACCATGATGCCTAAAACAACTGGATATTGTCAATATCTTCTAGTCTTTGCAGATGCTTTCATAGGATGGGTGGAAGCAGTCCCTTGCAGATTAGAGGAGACCTCAGAAGTAATCAAAGCCTTATTAAAAGAAATCATTTCTAAGTTTGGACTGCCCTTCTCTATTCAAAGTGACAATGGAGTGCCTTTATTGCCAAGGGACTCAGTAACTTTCTCAGCTTCTAGATATGTAATGAGAACATCATGCCTTCTGGATACTACAATCTACTGGAAAAAGAGGATGAACCACACTTTAATGAAAACCATTGCTAAACCTTGCCAAGGGACAAACCTAAAATGGGATAAGGTATTGCCTATTTCCCTGCCTAGGGTGAGAGTAGCCCCAAGAAACAGGATTCAATTGAGTCCTTATGAAATATTATATAGGAGGCCCTTCCTATGTCTTAGAGAAAATGTTAGAAATGTTGATGATCTAAAGAATTAGATACTATAAAGTATGCACAATCCTTAACTGCTATTCACAGGTTTGCTTCTAACAGGATAAAGTACCCCACAGATGTCCCGGTACACCATTTCAACCCTGGAGATTGGGTACTTTTTGAGAGGAAGGTACTTTTAAAATCCTGGAAAAGCCTGACCTGTGGTGGTGCAGTGGATAAAGCGTCAACCTGGAAATGCTGAGGTCGCCGGTTCGAAACCCTGGGCTTGCCTGGTCAAGGCACATATGGAAGTTGATGCTTCCAGCTCCTCCCCCCCTTCTCTCTCTGTCTCTCCTCTCTCTCTCTCTCTCTCTCTCTCCCTCTCCTCTCTAAAATGAATAAATAAAAATTTTTTTTTAATCCTGGAAAAATAAACATTGTGATGATCAATTTGAAGCTAAGTGGATGGGACCTTGTCAAAATTTACTAACTATTCATTCTTCTGTTAAACTAGACAGAATCAAGCTCTGGAGTCACCATTCATGAATTACATCATCTCCAGGTAGAACCTACCACCAGAGTGAGGATACCATCAGAAACTGCAGCTCAACCACCCAAGTATTCCTGCGAGCCCCTCTCAGACTGTAGGACATTCTCCAGAAGAAACACATCTGAACACCCAAACCAGACTTCACCGAGATGTAGAACACCCTCTGGTTAAGATCCACCATAATCATTGGCTTCCTAATCTCTAACTTTTTTTTGTTTCAGTTTCTATTTGTTATAGGTAATGCCTTCCTGTTGTGGGACACTAATTGGGTGTTGTTGCCTTTACAATTTTGCCTGAGGGCGACTAAAACTAGCAACCTCATGGTGATTCAAACTGAGGACTCTTGGCCTGGGACCAAAGAATATTTCCAATTACAGGGGGTCTTTGGGTTATGACAGTCTCGACATACGATGTTTTGAGTTTACGACACTCATTCCCATAAAAACTTAAAATGATTGAGATATGAGCCTGAGCAGGCAGTGGTGCAGTGAGTGGTGTTGGCCTGGGACACAGAGGACCCAGGTTTGAAACTCTGAGGTCTTCAGCTTGAATATGGATTCACCAACTTGAGCATAGGGTTGCCGGCTTGAGTGTGGAGTCATAGACATGACCCCATGGTCGCTGGCTTGAGCCAAAAGGTTACTGGTTTGAAGCCTAAGGTCTCTGGCTTGAGCAAAGGGTCACTCGCTCTGCTGGAGCCTCCAGGTCAAGGCACATATAAGAAAGCAATCAGGCCTGATCTGTGGTGGCACAGTGGATAAAGCATCAATCTGGCACACTGAGGTTGCCGGTTCGAAACCCTGGGCTTGCTGGTCAAGGCGCTTATAGGAGTTGATGATTCCTGCTCCTCCCCCTTTCTCTCTCTCTCTCTCTCTTCTCTAAAATTAATAAAGTCTTTAAAAAAAGAAGAAAAAGAAAAGAAAGCAATCAATGAACAACTAAGATGCCGCAATGAAGACTTGATGCTTCTCCTCTTTCTCTCTTCCTGTCTGTCTGTCCCTGTCTGTCTGTCACTCTCTCTAAAAAAAGGTTGAGACATGAGTGTTTTGGCTTATACCATTAGCGTCATACTCACAGACTACGTGGGCAAATTGGTTCCAGACTAGCCTGGACCAATTCTTTAAGAAGGTAGAGAGGCCTGCAACACATCCTCTACCTTCTACATCAGCTGCTTCTCGAGACGAAACCCCTGTAGTACAGGTAGAATCATCTCCAGCGTCTCCTGCATGTTCCTTAGGCAATCCTGATTCACCTGACCCCGTATCCCCAGCACCTTCTGCAGGTTCTCCTACCTCCCCAGCCTCCTCCTCCCATACGTCACTCTCTCCCACCTGGCAATGCCCCTTCCAATTTGCAAGTCAACCATAGGAATAAAGGTAAGGCATTTTTTTACACTTATTTTTTGTCGTTTTTTCTGTTACTACAGTACAGTGTACATTACAGTATATTTATGTTCTATTCATTTTTCTGTGGCTTAGTTATGTCTTTATATTCTAGATTATGATTTTACAACTGTGTTAGGATAGGGAAGTGACTTAGGCTAGGTTGTGTTTCAACTTACACCAAAATTTGGGTTATGTCACTGTCATAGGAATGGAACTGTTTCATAATCCAAGGACCCCCTGTAGATATAAAACAGTTTTATTCCTCTAACCCCCAAACTGCACCCCTTCTCAGCAGTAAGCAGAGCAGTTGTCACCCCCTTTTCTCTCAAGAAGGAGAATTGATCAAGAGAAAGGGAAGAATTGAAACCAAGAGTCCTTATGACTTTGATTAAATTTAGTTTTAACTCCTAGCTCTAGAAATCATTTGTGTGTGTGTGTGTGTGTGTGTGTGTGTGTGTATACCCCCTCAGAGACCTAGTCTTTCCCCCCAGATATTCAGCAATCCCGAGGCAGCAGAAGACAGTAGCCCAAGACCTGACTAACAGTCACACGGTGGGGACCTCTGGCAGGCTAGAGATAACATCTTGACCTAAGTTACATCTCAGTACCTGAGCTCTCAGGTGAAATGACCCCTTGGCTACTTCCCCAGGAAGAGATAAGGGACCCTGAGAAAACCTCAGAGCTGGCCTTAAGACCTGAAATGATTCATTGGCTTACCTCATCTCTGATCAGTTAGCTTCTAGTCCCTAACCCACAGTGTCTTGTGATGTTGCCTTATATAGTCTGGGACATACACGCCATTAGGGAGTCAGGTCTATAGAGCACTAGCTCTTCATGTCTTGTGACTTAGTATCAGAAACTTCCTTGTTTATATATTGGATTAAAGGTTTTGATTTCTACACTATAAAATGGGGCAGAGGAGCTCATGCTGGAGGAGAGCAGAGAAAGGCCATGTGGAAGAAAGGAGAGGCAGCCAAGATGGTGGAGTCCTGAAGGAAAAGCCAGTTTGTGCAGAGTTTGTGCAGGGAGAAGGAGATGGGGAACAGAGGTGAATAAGGTTGGTGAGGTAGAAACCTTTGATTCTAGGAAAACTCGGGTAAGTCAGTGGCTTTGGGAGCCCTGACTGGAAAGGGAAGTGTTTTCCCACTGTGTGTATTTCTTGTCTGCCAGGTGCAAGCTAGGATTAAAGCTAATGGCCCACCAGTTCTTGGCTCCGTTGTTTCATTACCGTCTGTCCGAATCAAATGCGAACCTGCACGGGCCAGGCGGCTGTGATGGTGGCTGTGGCTACTGGCTTTACAGAGGGGCTCCAGCTAAGCCAGTGGCCCCTTGTTCAAGTCTGTGACCTTGAGCTTCAAGCCAGTGACCTTTGGGCTCAAGCCAGCGACACGAGGTCATGTCTATGATTCTATGCTCATGCTGGAGAGCCTGCACTCAAGTTGGAGGAGCCCATGCTCAAGCCAGTGACCTCAGGGTTTTGAACCTGTGTCCTCAGAATCCCAGGTTGACGCTTTATCCACTGTGCCACCACCTGGTCAGGCTGGCCAATTCAATCTTAAGCTGTTTTTCTTTCTATACTGCAGTCTCCTGCTCGTGCATGTCTTTAGGTCTGTGTACACAGGCAGGCTGACTCAAGGTAATCATTGGGATTCTGGTAACACCATGACCCTGAAAATGCTCCTCCAAATGAAGTAGTTTCTTCTTCAGGCCAGAACAGAACCTGACACTTACTGCAACATTTACTTTTATCGTACTTAAAAAAAACAACTCTGGTAGTTTCTTTGAAGCAGAGTGTGTGTGTGTCTGAGAGAGAGCGAGAGAGATAGTGGGGGAGAGATGTTTAGAGAGACAACCTTCCTTTGAGCTCCTTTCCTCAAATGCTGAGAAGGTTTCGGCCCTGGCTGGTTGGCTCAGAGGTAGAGCGTCGGCCTGGCGTGTAGGAGTCCCGGGTTCAATTCCCGGCCAGGGCACACAGGAGAAGCGCCCATCTGCTTCTCCACCCCTCCCCCTCTCCTTCCTCTCTGTCTCTCTCTAACCCCTCCCGCAGCCGAGGCTCCATTGGAGCAAAGATGGCCCGGGTGCTGAGGATGGCTCTGAGGCTTCTGCCTCAGGCGCTAGAGTGGCTCTGGTTGCAACAGAACGATGCCCTAGATGGGCACAGCATCGCCCCCTGGTGGGCATGCCGGGTGGATCCCAGTCGGGCGCATGCGGGAGTCTGTCTGACTGCCTCCCCCGTTTTGCAGCTTCGGAAAAATGAAAAAAAAAAAATAAAGTTAAAAAAAAATGCTGAGAAGGTTTGAATCATGCACAAACTTCAGCTCTTTCACTGGAAATTTTTCCTCCTGCCCAGCATCTTCTCAGGGACTGGCTGCCACCTTCAGCATGAAGACAGACTCACATGACCCCAGAGTCAGAGTGAAAGACTCAAGGGTCCTTTATACCTTCCCAAGGTTTCTCCTACCCTCTGCCTAGCAACAAATTATTTTTTTTGTGTGTGTGACAGAGACAGAGAGAGTCAGAAAGAGGGACAGATAGGAACAGACAGACAGGAAGGGAGAGAGATGAGAAGTATCAATTCTTCGTTGCAGCACCTGAGTTGTTCATTGATTGATTTCTCATATGTGCCTTGACCGAGGGGCTACAGCAGAGCTAGTGACACTTTGCTCAAGCCAGCGACCTTGGCCTTCAAGCCAGTGACCTTTGGGCTCAAGCTAGTAACCATGGGGTCATGTCTATGATCCCATGCTCAAGCCAGCAACCCTGTGTTCAAGCTGGGAAACCTGTGCTCAAGCCAGATGGGACCATGCTCAAGGTGGCAACCTCGGAGTTTTGAACCTGGGTCCTCCACATCCCAGTCCGATGCTCAATCCACTGCGCCACTGCCTGGTCAGGTGCAACTGAAATTCTTTAAACAAGTTCATGCCTTATGTCTTACATCAGGAGGCAAAAGGCCTATTCTCTAAAGGTCAAATAGTAAATATTTTAGGCTTTGTGGGCCATATTGTCTCTATCTCCTCTTCTCAAATCTCCTGTAGTAGCAAGAAAGCAGCCATAGATTATATACATATGAAAGAGCACAGTTGTGTTTCAATAAAGCTTTATTTATAAAAGCAGGAGCCAGACTTGGCCTGCTAGTGGGAGGTTGCCAATCCCTTGTTCTACATTTACAGAGAAAGACTATACTTTCAGGGATCATTTCTATAGTTTGTTACATTTACAGAGAAGGGTGGTGGGATGGAGTAGGGAGAGCTGACATTTATAAGGTATACACCACATGACAGGCTGTGTACTAGCACCTTGTAATATTGTATTTTATTTAGTCGTCACAAAAATCACTGTATGGAAGGTATGGTCAGTATCCCCAGTTTGATAGGGTAACTCAAAGAGTTAAAATTTTAGCTTGAGTAATAGTGGCTTTAGTATAATCAATAGGCTTAATAGTTAATGTAAGTAAAAGCTTTGTTCCAGGAACTGGGATACCCGTTGGGCCTACATGTGTTAACAAGATCTGCAAGCAACCCACCATTGTGCCCCAGGAGATCAGTGAGCAATCCACCTCCATGTCCCAGGGGTCTGCAAGCAAGTCTTTGTGCTCCAAGGACAGAATGCCCCGCCTACCTGCTAACTATGATCCAATTCAATGCTTTTCAACCTTTAGTTTGCCAGAAATTTTGTGCAGGTTCGTGAAAGAGTTAACCACTCTGATGTATGAAGATTTTTCAGCAGGGGTCCCCAAACTTTTTACACAGAGGGCCAGTTCACTGTCCCTCAGACCGTTGGAGGGCCGCCACATACAGTGCTCCTCTCACTGACTACCAATGAAAGAGGTGGCCCTTCTGGAAGTGCGGTGGGGGGCCGGATAAATGGCCTCAGGGGGCTGCATGCGGCCAGCGGGCCGTAGTTTGGGGACGCCTGTTTTTCAGGGTGGTTAGCTCTTTCACGACCAGCACAAAATTTCTGGCAGAACTGGCAGTTGAAAACGCTGATTTAATGAACTTTCCCTTGAAATTCCAAAACCCCTTACCTACCCTTTACTTCCCCCTATAAAAAAATAAGGCTTGGGCTAGGATGTTGAGACAACTTTGGGTAGACGAGCACCATCTTCTCAGATTGCTGGCCATCTGAATAAAGTACCCATAGAGATTTAAACCCTGTCTCTCCTTATTTGACTGAGTGGTGACAGGCAGCATGAATGCTGATATTTCTGGTCTCAATTTTATAACCTAGGAAACTGAGGCTCAGAGAGGTTAAGTAACTTGACTGAGGTTGCACAGCCAATGTTGGCAGGATCTGAATTCAAGTATGTGAAGCTCCAAAGTTTGTGGTCTTTTTACAGAAAAGAGAATATGTAGAATGCTGAAGTGAGGTGGGTCTCAGAGCTCATCCAATCTGTCATCCTCGCTTTATAGAGAGGAAATGGGAATCATGTGGGGTATCAGACTGGGACAAACTTGTCTTTTTTTTCTCCAATTAATACAGGGATGGCCTAATGCAGTCATCTGGGACATAGCCTCTCTCCTTCAGTGGGGAGTTTCAGTGGAACTCTTACTCCCTCGGGCAGATTCCAAACTTCCTCCTTACATGCTTCCCATTCTCTTGACCTTATCTTCTGCAGAACATCTAATAATGCGTCACAGAAATAGCTGACAATTTTTTCTCACTGGAAGATCTATATTTATTGCAGCAATGGTTAGGGAGGTTTGAGTTAGCTAGACAACTTTATATTGCAAAAAAACAGTCAATTCAAATTGGCTTAAAAGATAAAGGTCATTTATCGGCTCACATAACTGAACAGTTCAGACATGGGACTAATTTCAGGTAAAGGCTTGATATAAGCTCAAACAATGTGCCCAGGACCCAACTTTTCTCATCATCCTCAGCAAGGGTTTTAATCTCAGGTATACTCTCCTTCATGGCAAAATGGCTGCCAAAAACTCCTGAGGATACCTAGTTCTTTATTTACATATTTCCAATTAAAGGGGGCTGCTCTTTGCCAGAAAGCCCAGTAAACATTTTCTTGCATCTTACTGGCTTGATAGTTAACTTAACTATCTATTTTAAGTCAATCACAGCATCTAGGAGTTGAGACACTCTGTCTTAAACCAATCAGGATCCACCCCTGGAGCTGGAGATGGGGTTAACTGTACCTAAACCACATGGCTCAGAACCAGGAAGGGGTTAATTCTCCCATGAGAAATCAGTGTGGTAATGTCAGGAGAAGAGGACTTGGCAAACAAAAATGCCCGTGCTGGGTTGAATTAATGGTACCCAAAGAGTTCTCTCGTTCTGAGAGTTCACTGTTTCACTCTATTTTTTTCCTTCCTCTGGGCAGAGAAGGTTGTTTTTGAACACACTACCTCTCCCTTATCTTCTTGGAGATAAAGGTGAGCCTCATTTAAAATCTGCCTGGCACACAAATCGTGTGTGAATGGACCCAGGGGGAGTGTGGGGCAGTGAGTTCCTAATGGGCACTTCTTGCTGACCAGGTGTGCATCTGAAGGTGGGAACGTCCAAGTAGACCACTGTAGAAGGGGCTGAAATGTCTTAAGCAGAGGAAACAGCCTTGAAAATCGCCACTCACCTACTGTCTAGGGTGAGTAAAAAGTGGTACTAGAGAAGAGAGCGGGACACAGTGCTTATTTCACTAACTCAGTGACGATTTGGCATGGTTTTCGGGTGCCCCTGCCCAGAAGCTCTCTCAGAGGGAGTCAGGAGGCAATCAGCAAATGACTAAAGGGCTTGCAGCCTTTCTCAGGGTTCTCATTAGCAAGTGATACATTAGTGTCACCACAGGCCATCTTTACTGAGTGCCAAAAAAACTGTGATAGTTTGAGGCAGTGCTCTGTTTCCAATTTAGGATGATCAGGTGGAAGCTGCAGACCCGTTTGTCTTTCCCATGGTGGGGCGTGCGTGGGTGGAAGGGTGTCGGGAGTCCTTTGAAATCCTTCCCTCCTGAGGATGAAGACTGACATAAGATACAAACCCAACCATGCACCATTTGTGGAAACAAAGGGGAGATATCAAAGACCATGCCTTTTATTGGCCTCATGTTCTCATTTCACTGTTTTGCTTGTGATACATATATGTATAGAGGTGGCTGGCTGTCTTACATTGTTTAGTTTTAGGTTTTAAATTTTTTTTTTCCGATTTTCCTTAACATCCAGTCCTTAATCTATAAGGAGTGCTGCTCTGGTTAGCTCAGTTGGTTAAAAGTCCAAACAAGGGCAATTCCACTCCAAGGCAGGGACTCAAACAGGCACTTGGACACCAATGTTCATAGCAGCATTATTCACAACAAATATCCATAGATAAATCAATAAAATGTGGTATATTCACACAATGGAATATTATTCAGCCATAAGAAGAAAGAAATTCTGGTACATGCTGAACAACACGATGAACATTCAAGATATCATTTTAAATAAAATCAGCCAGACACAAAAGGACAAATAGTGTATGATTCTACTTATATGAGACACCTGCAATAGGTACATTCAGAGAGTCAGAGAGCACAATAAAGTTTCCAGGGGATGAAGAATAGGAAATCACTGTGTAATGAGTACAGGGTTTCTGTTTGGGAGGATGAAGAAGTTCTGGAGATGGATGGTGGTGATGGTTGTTTTCCAGGGGCTACTCAGTTGTTCCAAAGTTATATATTGAGAAATCAATCTATCCCCCTGCTGGTTTTAGATTCTACATTAATACTGTGGGATGGAGTGGTTTACCTGAGTCCCTACATTAGTGCATCTTGGACTCTCAGCAGATTACTTCTGGAAAAAAAGTGACCCCAAAGGCTTTGTTCATCCACCTGCATTTTCAACTGCTCCCAGATCTCACCCAGTAACCGATCCCTATCTTGTTAATTCTTTGATACTTAAAAAATATACTTGTTATATTTGGTCCAGCTTTTTTATTACTCTTTATGGAAAGGAGTGTTCTAAATTACCTAGTCCGCCTGACCAAGCTGTGGTGCAGTGGATAGAGCACCAGCTTGGGACGCAGAAGACCCAGGTTTGAAACCTCGAGGTCGCCAGCTTGAGTGTGGGCTCATCCAGGTTGAGAGCTGGGTCCCGGGCTTGAGCGTGGAATCATAGATATGACCCCATGGTTGCTGGCTTGAAGTCCAAGGCTGCTGGCTTCAGCAAAGGGTCACTGGCTCAGTTGTAACCCTCCTCCACCCCCCTGAGTCAAGGCACATATCACATATGAGAAAGCGATCAATGAACAACTAAGGTGCTACAACGAAGAATTGATGCTTCTCATCTCTCTCCTTTCCTGTCTGTCTGTCTCTGTCTGTCCCTCTCTCTGTCTCTCTATCGCTAAAAAAAAAGAAAGAAAATAAATTACCTAGTCTACTAATACCAGAAGAAGAAACTCTGTGTTTCAGTAGAAAATTCTATATGTTGAACAATACTTGAATTCCCAGGAAAAAACACACAAAACCTCTTATGACCATGATATATTAATTATTTTCCCTTCTTTCCAGGTGAGAGAAGAGGAGATAGAGAGACAGACTCCCACATGTGCCCCAACAGAGATCCACTTAGTGACCCCCATCTAGGGCCGATGCTCTGCCCATCTGGAACCCATGCTCACAATTTAGCTATTTTTAGTACTTGAAGCAGAGGCTCCATGGAGCCATCCTCAGCACCCCAGGACAATGTGCTGGAACCAACTGAGCCATGGCTGCAGGAGGGGAAGAGAGAGAGAGAGAGAGAGAGAGAGAGAGAGAGAGAGAGAGAGAAGGAGGAGGGGGAGGGATGATGGAGAAGCAGATGGTTGCTTCTCCTGTGTGTCCTGACCAGAACATGAACCCGGAACATCCATACACCAGGCTGATGCTTTACTACTGAGCCAACCGGCCAGGGCCATGGTATATCAATTTCAATATGTTATATTTTATTTACTAATACTATGTTTGGACTTTTTTTTTTGCATTCATGTTAATTAATGAGATATTCTATTTAGTGAAATCTTTACTGATTTGGTATCAGTGTTGTGCTCGTATTTTTAAAAGATTTTGTATCATGCAATCATTTAAACAGGCCTGGGGTTATTTTCTGCTTAAAGCTTGGTAGAATTCCCCTGTGGAACCATGTAGTGCAGTGGTTTTAATTGTAGTCATCAGGACTGTTGCTGGCTTGCTGGGGGCTGTGGAAGGAAAAATTGTAATCGAAATGGTAGACAGTATGTGATTCACACCAGTGCACACAGTTGGAGCTGGAGTAATTGCATGATTTAAAAAATTTTAATTCTAGTAAATTTTCAATACCATAAAATTACAAAGATTAAAGTTTTGTATTTTGTTGTTGCAAGAATCAAAAAGCCTTAAAATCTTTTACTCATTTCATGATCTAGCCTTCTGAAACCAAAATATGTTCCTTAAACCACTTCCTAAACATTTATTCTGCCTTTCTCACCCATCAGAGCTCTAGAGATATAAGTAGTTGCTTCAGGCCATAATAATAACCCTCTCTCCAATCCCCAAAGTGAATCTTCTATAAAATTTGACACTTCGCTCATCAGAAAACAATTCCTATATCTAGGATTTTTTTTTTTTTTGCTTTTTTTTTTTTTTTTTGCAGAGACAGAGAGAGAGTCAGAGAGAGTGACAGACAGACGAAAAGGGAGGGAGATGAGAAACATCCATTCTTCATTGCATCTCAGGGGGCTACAGCAGACTGAGTGACCCCTTGCTCGAGCCAGCCACCCAGTCCAACACTCTATCCACTGCACCACCGCCTGGTCAGGCCTATTTCTAGGCTTTTTATGTGATGTGTGCTGTTCTCCTCCAAAGGGGGAGGGTTACATCTCTTTCATTACTTCTATAATAGGAGTGTGATCATTAAGAATAAAGATGAAAGCAAGACATCAAATCTACACTCTAAAGCAAAATCAAAATAAACAAAACCTCAATAGCAGGAAAATATGAAAACTCCTTTAGGCAAAGTGCTATTTATTAATGGGTTGTTTTCTCATTTCCCTTCTGATGTTAAAATCTCTCAGAGAGACACTGACACACAGCCAAAGGGCCTTGGGTCAAAGGGACCTTTGCAAGGTGGTAGAGTATAATTAGTAATAGGAGGCTGAGGGTATCTGAAGTGGAACCCAGCTCTGCCCCCACAACCCTAGGAAGAGGGTGGGAGTCAAGTTTCCGCCAAGATAAGCAGTGGTTGAGCCCTGGCCCCATAGCGCTGTTGGTGAGCATGTCTTGCTACACAAAGGTTGTGGTTTGGGGGCATATACAGGAACTGATCAGTTTCTGTCTCTCCCCTTTCCTCTCTTTAAATTCAATAGATAAATAATAATAAGAAAAACCCTCTCCCATCTTTTAATAAAAGAAAAAAAAATAAGTGGTTGAATTTCAAAAGGACACGGTTGTTAGCCACTAAGCAGTTAGTCACTAACTAGGGGAAGCTAGAAATTCTAGTTACCCAGGGTCACGTCTCTCTGTCTTCTAACTGTAATCTCGCTGAGGACGGGATTTATATTTTTCAATCTCTGATTCCATAGTGCCTGGCACTCAGTACATGAAAGACTGAAACAATTAAAATAACAGTTTATATGAATTTAGTTATTCATCTATTCAGTGCTTACTTTTACCTGGGTCAGGCCCTATGCTGGGTGCCTGTAATAGATCAGAGGACAGCCCTGGTCTCCACCCTCACGGGGTTTGTGGTCCAATGGCAAGAGATGTCAAAACTCCAGAGGGGGTCAGAGGAAAGACAGTAAATGTGGGTTCACCCCGCGCTCTAGACAGGAAGGAATCTTGGGAGAAATGATTTAGATTCAGGGTAGAGGGTGGGGGTCCTCTCACTGCCCCCGCCCCCTATGCAGTGAGTGGCGATGCTCTCTCCTTGGGTGTGAAAAGATGAAGAAAACCGGGCACCCGTATTTATAGCCGCTCACTGTCTGAGCCCTAACGCGCAGGATTGTAATCTGCGTTCTTGCTGTTATGGGAGAAGGAAAACCAACACAAGGAAGGAAAGAAAAGCACACCGCTCTCGCAGATGGTGGGGGGTGATTTCCTCAGGGTTGGAGGCAACAGCTCTAAATCAGGCGGTGGCGCGCTCCCTGCTGGACACGAGACAGTTCTGCAGCTAACCCGTGCATCTGCTGAGCCAGGTAAAGGAGGCCGCTCAGTGTCTGACCAATGTTCCTCCCAAAAGCAGAAAGCTAGTTCCCAAGGGAAAAAAATCTACCAAGGCTGATCCAGGACCACTATCTTCTCTACCTTTCAGGGGAATCAGGAATGGATAAGTGATAAACAAAACTCCATCTGTAGCCAGGGCCTTGGATAACCACTATCCCCGCCAACTCACTACTGTACCTCCTTGGTGCCTCAATTCCCACCTTGTGCTCACCCTGGGGAACAGTATAGGTCCCCTCTTTTTCTGCAAATACAAGGATCCTAAGTGTGGGTAATAACACAGATAGCATCACTTTGTAAGGTCTATATCTAGCTTACTGGCATCTCCCCCCAATAGCATATAATCTGAGGATTTTTCTTAAAAGAAATACTTTAATGCTCCTAACTAATCTTTTCCAAACATCGATAATTATAAATTCCAAACAAAAACTTAGAGCCATGTGAGCCTCTTTCAGACTTTTCATTTCAATAGATCCACTAATTAAAAGCTGTAAATTAACAAATAATGACCTAACCATCTCACTTTGGAATAAAAAAACCCTAACTCTAAAATGTTGGACTAAGGATAATGAGTCCAGGGGCAATTCCGACTCCTGCTGGGCCCATGCTGGCCCTCTTCCAGCTACGGGCCTGCCGCCTTTCATTAGTGGCAATAGTTTTCCAAACCATTTGGAGCAAACTCACTACAGGGAAGATAAGTGAGCAATTTGTGTGGCTAAGTGTTTTTTTGGACCCAATCCCTGTGCTGATGGAGCGGGAGAGACTATTTATCCTTTCCTCGCCTTCATTCATTGTCACTTGGCCAATTACATCTTCTCCCCGACCCCTCTCTGGGCCCTGGGGAAGAATGTTATTTCGAAAGTAATAAGCTGGAAGGAATCCGAAAAGGGAAACTAGCAGTGAAACCAGGTGATACTCACTGTAGACGGAACCCTAAGTGATTAATAAAATAATAAATGATGAAAGCAAGATTGATTCCCACTTATCACTCTCCTTCCCTGAGCTGGGAATTGGGCATCTGTGACAGGCTAAAAATAGCCTCATGTTCTTGAGCCTCTCAGCAGCCCAAACTCTCACCTGTATGTGCTGAGATTGGTCTAGGATTTGGGCCGGAGTTCTCTCTCTCTCTTTTTTTTCTTCCTTTCTTAGCAAGTGTGAGAGAGAAAGACAGGAAGGGAGAGAGATGAGAAGCATCAACTTATAGTTGTTTAACTTTAGTTGTTCATTGATTGCTTCTCATACATGCCTTGATGGAGCAGAGGGCTCCAGTCGAGCCAGTGACCTCTTGCTCAACCCAGTGACCTTTGCGCTCAAGCCAGCAACCTTGAGATCATGTCAATGATCTCAAGCTCAAGCCGAAGACCCCACACCCAAGCTGGTGAGCCAGCACTCAAGCTGGTGACCTCAGGGTTTCGAACCTGAGACTTCAGCATCCCGGGTTAACACTCTATCCACTGTGCCACCACTGGTCAGCCTGGAAGACTTCTGTCACTGAACAGTCTCCTAATACCTAGAGACCATTCTGAATGTTTTACTGTTAGAAATAATTGATAGTTATTCAGAATATTAGCTTTAGAATGGATAGGGCTTCCTCCTCAGTATAGCTTCTTAAATAAGACAACAGGTTTAAGTTATTTCAATGTGCCATTAAATGTAATCCATTTTCACCCTGGCTAGTTGCTCAATGGGTAGAGTATTGGCCTGGCATACAGACATCCCCGGTTCAATCCCGGTCAGGGCGCATATGAGAAACGACCATCTGCCTCTCTTGCCTTCCCTCTCCCCCTTCTTTCTCTCTTCTTCTCTCGCAGCCAACTTGATTGGTTCAAGCATAGGCCCTGGTGCTGAGGAAAGCTTGGCTGATCTGAACATCAGCCTCAGGTGCTGAGGATAGCTTAGTTGATTCGAGCATCAGCCTCAGTTGGTGGATCCCGTTGGGGGACATGCAGGAGTCTGTCTCTCTTCCTCCCTTCCTCTCACTTAAAAAAAAATACTGCAGTAGGAAACAACACAAATTCATGTCAACAGGAAAGGGAATAAAGAAACTGTGGTATAGCTATACAGAGGGCTATTATAATGCAGTTAATATAAAAGAACTCTAGCAACATACATTATGTTAGTAATATAAAGTGAAATGCTAAGTTCCAAACAGTTACATTTAATACAACACATGTAATAAGATATACTTGACACAATATACTTGCTATAAAATTTAAAGTAACAAAACCCAGAAATATATAGTTTTTAGTATATAATGTAGATCAATTTAATGAAGCAAAAAGATGTGGGTTATACACATATCACTTTAACATCAGGTATTAACAGTCTTAATTCTATCAGGTTTCCCTTATAAGAAGGAAAGAAGATACTAGTGAACACAGGATTCGGGGTAACAGAAACTTCAGAAAGGGGAGAGGGAGGCAGTGGGTGGAATTGGGGAGACAGTTAAATGCAGGTTAGTTTCAAAACAGGACTTTGCTTTTTGTTTTGAGTGATAGGTTCCTAGGTGTTTGATTATAAAAGATAATTTTAAACCTGAATGAATAAAGAAGGACTATACAATGACTTTTTTTTTTTATCAAGTAAGATGTAGGGAGGCAGACAGACAGACTTCCACATGTGCCCTGACTGGGATCCACCTGGCACCCCCTGTCAGGCTGATGTTCTGCCCATCTGGGGCTGCTGCTCTGTTGCTCAGAAACCGAGCTATTTTAGTGCTTGAGGCAGAGCCTTGGAGCCATCTTCAGTGCCTGGGGCCAACTTGCTCAAACCATTCAAGCCATGGCTGCGGGGGAGGAAGAGCGAGAGAGAGAGAAAGACAAGGGGTGGTGGTGGAGAAGAAGCAGATGGTCGCTTTCCTGTGTGCCCTGACCAGGAATCAAACCTGGGACTTCCACACTCCAGGCCAACGCTCTACCACTGATCCAACCAGCCAGGGCCACAATGACTTTTTTGTGTGTGACAGAGACAGAGAGAGAGAGAGAGACAGAGAGAGGGATAGATTGGGACAGACAGGCAGGAAGGGAGAGAGATGAGAAGCATCAATTCTTTGTTGCATGTTCTTAGTTGTTCATTGATTGCTTTCTCATATATGCCTTGCTGGGGGGCTACAGCAGAGTGAGTCACCCCTTGCTCAAGCCAGCGACCTTCGGCTTCAAGCCAGTGAACTTGGGCTTCAAGCCAGTGACCTTTGGGCTCAAGCCAGCGACCATGGGGTCATGTCTATAATCCCCCGCTCAAGGCAGCTATCCCACGCTCAAGCTGGTGAGCCCATGCTCAAGCTGGATGAGCCTGAGCTCAAGCCTGTGACCTTGGGGTTTCAAACCTCTGTATCCCAGCCCGATACTCTACCCACTGCGCCACTGCCTGGTCAGGCCACAATGACTTTTTATCACTATAAATTCAATTAACTAAGGGTTATGATTTATCTAATACTGTAACCCTGGGATCAAAGGGGAAAATTTTTAAAAATTTGAGCCAAAGAAAAAGGAATTAAAAAAAAAAAAAGCATAAGCAAAGCAAATATGACTAAACCTTGATAATTTAAAATTTTAAGTGTTAGATATATCAGGAGTGTCCATTATACTATTCTCTTAACTTTTGTGTATGTTTAAAATTTTTCATAATAAAAAAATTTGTATGAAAGATAGATATGGCAAATTTAAAATTTGACAGCTACAAACCAGTATTACAATCAACTAACTCATGTTGGAAAAATGCACATAACTGGAAGAAAGAAGTAAATCGCACAAATAGCACCAAATTCCTCTTTCATTGTTCCTTTTACAACTCTAGATCTAGATTTGTAAAACACAGAATACCTCATTTATAATCATGTAAACATCATCTTCTCAAATAAAATAGTATACAAAGATATTCCCTCAGTTATGAGTTCAGAGTGCATTTTCTCACTGAAATATAAGAAAAAGTGATTAGGTTCTAGACCAGCCCACTAAAAACTTTTTTAACATATAATATACCCAAGTATGGTTTTAACCAAGAAAACATTCTGGGATTGAAACTTAAAATCTTTTGACTATATATATCATATATATATTTATATATTATATATACTGATATATATCATATATATCTTAAAATACTTTATAGAAAGTGATCTCTGATATTAGGGAGACAATGATGGTACATCATAAAATAATAGGCAATCAATCCTCTACCCAGGTATTCTGATCTAAAAAAACCCATTAACTCACTGAAAGCGAACAGTTCAGATTCTATCCTTTTAAATTTTCAAGGTGTTCATGAGTTTAGGACTACCATAAACTCATAATATATATATTTTTTCTTAATTTGTCCCAAGTTAATTTAAGTGTAAAATTGTTTTTCTTCATTTTAGTTGAGAATACGGATTTTGTTCTTCTAAAATAATAGTTCTGGAACTCTTCACCTCTACTTCGTTAGGCTACAGGGTTGAGGAAATCTCAAGCATTTTTCCCCCTTGGAAATCGTAAGCATTTGCTTTAAAACACCACAGACCCCTCCTGCAGCCAAGGCTCCATTGGAGCAAAGATGGCCCGGGCGCTGGGGATGGCTCCTTGGCCTCTGCCCCAGGCGCTAGAGTGGCTCTGGTCGCGGCAGAGCAACGCCCTGGAGGGGCAGAGCATCGCCCCCTGGTGGGCAGAGCGTCACCCCTGGTGGGCGTGCCGGGTGGATCCCGGTGGGGCGCATGCGGGAGTCTGTCTGACTGTCTCTCCCCGTTTCCAGCTTCAGAAAAATACAAAAAAAAAACCACACAAAAAAACAAAAAACAAACAAACAAACAACAACAAAAAAAAACAACCACCACAGAGAAGGTGTCACCTACAACATGCACATTTTAATCCTCATAGTCAAACACATTCTAGCCAGTGGTGGGATTCAAATAATTTAACAACCGGTTCTCTGCCCTAATGGCCGTTTTAAGTATAAAAAAATGATATACCGAAAGGTAGTTTATTATTTCATGCATTTAATACTTCCCGGACAACCTAGCAGGCTGAAGAGCCTGCTGACCCAGGACTGCTCTGAGGACCTGAACGTCACCCGGTGCACTGCCACACTGCAGCCGCTGCGGCTCAACCTGCCACCTGTTACCTACGTGAACAGCTACGAGGCCGATGGCTTCAGCCTCGGTGTGTTCCTGCTGAAGAGTGGCACGTGCATCCCAGCTGGGCGTGCACAGTGCGCTCTGGGTGCTCCAACAGGGCGCATCAGGCTGGCGGCAGCCGGTGGTCACGGGCAGCGGACGCCACAGCCAGAGCAGCAGTTCCAGCGGCTGCAGCAGACCGGAGAGAGGGATGCGGACCTTGCCGGCGTGCTGCGCTTGCGGGCCGAGGACACCAAGGCCAGCGGTCCCAGTGTCCTCACGCTGCACCTGGACAGCCTGCACCAGATGGATGCAGTGGATTGGCCGGCCCCCTTCCCGGGCATCCTGCCCCGGCCCTATGATCCCGATGCCGGCCTGCACGTGGCTGGACCTGCGGGCTGGAACCCATCAGGGGCCAAGGAGGCCTCGGGATTGGCCTGTGACATTCCCAAAAAGAGAATACTGTATTTATCTCCAAACTCATCAGGTTGTCTATTAAATATATACATCTTTTAAAATTTTTTCATTTTTTTAAGATTTACTTACTGATTTTAGAGAGAGGAGAGAGAGAGAAAGGTGGAGGAGCTGGAAGCATCAACTTGTAGCAGTTGTCTCCCACATGTATGTATGTGCCCTGACCTACCAAGCCCGGGGTGTTCAAACCAGCGACCTCAGCATTCCAGGTTGATGCTCTATCCCTAGCTTTTTGTATGTTAAATATACCTCACAAAAATGGTTTAATAAAAAGCAGGGGAAGGTTAAAATCCACAAAAATGCAAAGAAAGCAAAAGGAAAGAAATAATAAAGATGAAAATAAACTAGAAAAAGCATACAATAGATCAACGAAGACAAAAGTAATTTTTGTAGGTCCTGCCTGACTAGCTCAATTGGTTAGAGCCTCCTCCCAATAGCAAGATTGCATGTTTGATTCCCCGGTCAGAGCACATATAGGAATCAACCAGTGAATGCATAAATAAGTGGAACAACAAATTGATGTTTCTTCTTCTCTCTGAAATCAATCAAACAATAAATAAAAAGTAATTTTTAAAAGATCAAGAAAAATTGTTAATAGTTTTGTGAGATGATTAAGAAAACAGATAACCAATTCCTGGATTGAAAAAAGATAAAACTATAGGTCCTGTAAACATTAAAAAGATAGGATAACCTGGCCGGTTGGCTCAGTGATAGAGTGTCGGCCTGGCGTGCGGGAGTCCCAGGTTCGATTCCTGGCCAGGGCACACAGGAGAAGCACCCATCTGCTTCTCCACCCCTCCCCCTCTCCTTCCTCTCTGTCTCTCTCTTCCCCTCCCGCAGCCGAGGCTCCATTGGAGCATAGATGGCCCAGGCGCTGGGGATGGCTCCTTGGCCTCTGCCCCAGGCACTGGAGTGGCTCTGGTCGCGACAGAGCAATGCCCCGGAGGGGCAGAGCATCACCCCCTGGTGGGAAAGAGCATTGCCCCTGGTGGGTGAGCCCGGTGGATCCCGGTCAGGCGCATGCGGGAGTCTGTCTGACTGTCTCTCCCTGTTTCCAGCTTCAGAAAAATACAAAAAAAAAAAAAAAAAAAAAGAAAAGAAAAAGAAAAAAGGATATTTTATGCCAATAAAATTTAAATGTAATGACATGGGTAGATTCCTAGGAAAAATGCAACTTACTAAAACTGATACCAGAAAATGTGAATAGTCCACTGTTACCAAAGAAATGAAATCTACAATGAATAACTTCCTTACAATGAAAATTCCGGGATCAGATAGCTTCAGCAAACACTTAAGAAATAACAACAACCCACAAAACTCTAGCAGATGAGAAAAGAAATGGGAACTTGTTCCAACTCATTCTGTGAGGTCATCACACTCTTGACCCTGAAGCCTGGGATGGACATTATCAGAGAAGGAAAACTGTAACAGTCTCACCCATGAAAGCTATACAAAAATTCTAAACAAAATATTAATAAAGTGCAACAATACATAAGAATGAAAATACATCACAACCAAGTCATATTATTCTAGGAATATATTTTTCATTAAAAAAAAAAAATACAAATAGAAGCCTGGCCAGTGGTGGCTCAGTGGATAAAGTGTCGACCTGGAATGCTGAGGTCGCTGGTTCAAAACCCTGGGCTTGCCCAGTCAAGGCACATACGGGAGTTGAAGCTTCCTGTTCCTCCCACCATCCTTTCTCTCTCTCTCTCTAAAGTAAATTTTAAAAAATACAAAAAGGAAAGCATAATGACATTCTTGGTGTGATATAACTTATTTTGAGTATAATTTCAATTTTTAAAAGCTTAAAACATGAATTACTGATTAACTTATTTTTATATGTCAAACATTTCTTACAAAAATGTTTTATGACAATGGTTTTCTATTATAAAATTGTGGCTTGAAATGTTAAAAAAAACATGAGCGTATGCAAACATAAAATTAATTTGTTAGCACATACAGAATTGGAATGGTCAAATCATTCAACACTGAACCATTAGTATGTAAGCACTTAAAACCAAAATATCTGCCACTATGATATTTTATCATAGTCTGGTGATATAATATACGAATAAGTCTATTACAAAAACAGCTAGATGAACTTTAAATAGTATGAGGATTATGATGAGAGTTTCTTTTTTCTTTTTTTTTTTTTTTGACAGAGACAGAGGGATAGTAGAGAGGGACAGACAGACAGGAACAGAGAGAGATGAGAAGCATCAATCATCAGTTTTTCGTTGTGGCACTTTAGTTGTTCCTTGTCTGCCTTCTCATATGTGCCCTGACCGCGGGCCTTCAGCAGACTGAATAACCCCTTGCTCGAGACAGCGACCTTGGGTCCAAGCTGGTGAGATTTGCTCAAACCAGATAAACCTGCGCTCAAGCTGGCAACCTTGGGGTCTCGAACCTGGGTCCTCCGTATCCCAGTCCGATGCTCTATCCACTGTGCCATCGCCTGGTCAGGCTAATGAGAGTTTCAAATACTAATTGCAAGAACATTTAGGTGACAATTTAGCTATCAGGGATGGCACTTATGTAAGCAAGCAGCATGAATGGACATGTGCTTTAAAGTTTTAGGTGATATTCAGCTTTTACTACAAAAGGGAAGGATTCCCCCCATTACAGAGACATTGCTACACTGTCTGTACCTGGCACATCCTGGGGGAGCTGAGATGCCTCCTTCTCTGCCATGTTGCTGCTCATGGGTTTCTGAGAGATACCCCACGGGACTCCTCACTTCACAGGAGGAGTTGTGTTGTCACCAAGATTTACTGACACAGTTATCTTTATCCCCAACTTCTGATGGGTCTACAGTAAGATGCACTGTAAATGCACATTAAAATGCACCTCCTCAGTAAAATACAAAGTAAATTTTTCTTCCTCCTTCTCTGCCTCCAGAAAGATTGCAATTGGAGTTATAATTTGGGAAGCAGCCTCATTGACATGACATTGGCGGCCATGTGAATAAGTTAAAATATTATAGAAGAGAGTACAGAGAGAGAGCATAAGTCATACAGGCCTTGGGGAGTCACTTACACTTACGGAGCTGGAAGAAGAGGAAGAGAAGTCTATTCAATGACACAGAGAGTGACAAGACAGTATCAACATTGGTTTTTGGGTAAGGCATAGCCAAAGGGAAAACAAGGACAAATCGAGGAAACTGTGCCCCTAAACCCTCAAAGCTAGAATCTTAGTTTTCCCTCTATCTCTTTGGGCATTCTCTCCAGTCTCTTTTATGGACATGTTTCCTTCTATCTGGTGGCTCAAATGTCCGTATACTCAGGCTCTGATCTACTTACACATTTCCAGCACCCGCTTAGCCCACTCCCAAGACTTCAGCTGCCACCCAAACAACTCATTTTCCCCAAACCAGTGTCTCTTGTCCAGACCTGTGCCCTGATCACTTGTTTCTCAAGCAACATTTTGACTAGTGTCCTTACTTCCCTGGTACCAGGGATACAAATAGGAATTCCTGCACAGATATTCTGTTCACCCAGCCCGCTGTGCAGTCAGTCCGCCAGTCCTTATTCTCAGAGGAACACAGCCTGCATCCAGCTGAGAAAACCAAACCCCATGTGGAGACCTAAGATTTTGCGGCTCTGGAAGTGCCCTGCTCAGTGAGATCAAGTACCAACTTATCCCAATTTGCCAAGGACTCTTCCAGTTTTAGTACTAAAAGCCCTGTATCCCAGGAATCCTCTCCGGTCCAGGAAAACCAGGTGGTTGGTCACCCTTCAGGCAGTTGTCCTTGTGAAGTATTGGCAAGGTCAAAGGAACTACTGGGATAGCAGGGGTTGGGAGGGCAGATATGCTCTAGCTACTCTCTAGGGCCCCCAGGGCCTTTGCAGAGGTCTGCAGGAGCAGATGGGGGCAATGAGATAGTCCCTGGGATAGAGGAATAGATAGAAACTTTTCATTCTAGGAACAGGGCTGGAGATGCAGGATGGAAGGGAGGTTTTCCCTCTCAAATGGAACAGACTTGACCACTTTGCACATTTGGTAACATACGGTGTTACATATTATTGTGTTTAATTTTTTTTTTTTTTTTTTTTTTTTTTTTTTACAGAGACAGAGAGAGAGAGTCAGAGAGAGGAACAGATAGGCAGGAACAAAGAGAGATGAGAAGCAACAATCATCAGTTTTTCATTGCGACATCTTAGTTGTTCATTGATTGCTTTCTCATATGTGCTTTGACCGTGGGCCCTCAGCAGACCAAGTAACCCCTTGCTCAAGCCAGCAACCTTGGGTTCAAGCTGGTGAGCTTTGCTCTAACCAGATGAGCCCATGCTCAAGCTGGCAACCTCGGGGGTCTCGAACCTGGGTCTTCCACATCCCAGTTCGATGCTCTATCCACTGCGCCACCACCCAGTCAGGTGATATTATTATGTTATAATATATTACATATTATTACCACATGTATTACACAAAGCAATATACTTTGTGTATTTTTCTGCAACTTGCTCTTTTAATTCAACACAATGTCTTGGAGAGCTTTCCATAATAATACCAATAATAATTAGCATTACCATGTGCCAGACACAGTTCTGGGCATTTTATGTGCATTATTTACTTCTCACAACAGTTCTATGATATAGATTTTCTTGTAATCACCATTTAACAGAGAAGGAAACAAGCTCAGAGATGTTTCATAACTTTCCCAAGGTCATAGAACCGAAATTTGAACTCAGTTGGTCTCCAGAGCCTGTGGTCTTAATTACTATATTTTCCCATGTAAGTATATGAAGATCAGTTTCATTGGAAGAAAGTGATTGGTCCTGACCAGGTGATGGTGCAGTGGATAGTGTCAGACTGGGATGTGGAGGACCCAGGTTTGGAACCCTGAGGTCACTGGCTTGAGTGTGGGGTCATCTGGCTTGAGCAAGGGCTTACCAGCTTGAGTGCAGGGTATCTGGTTTGAGCATGGGATCACAGACATGACCCCAGGTCGCTGGCTTGAGCCAAAGGTTGCTGGCTTAAGCAAGGGATCACTTGCTCTGCTGTATCCCCCCCCCCCCTCCAGTCAAGGCACATATGAGAAAGCAATTATTGAACAACTAAGGAGACTAAGGAGCTGCAATGAAGAACTGAGGCTTCTCATCTCTCTCCCTTCCAGTCTGTCTGTCCCTATCTGTCCCTCTCTCTGTCTCTGACACACACACACACACACACACACACACACACACACACACACACACACACCTATTAAAGAAAAAGATACGGGAGAGAGGGACAAAATCTAGGTGCTGTGAGACGGGAGGAGAGGGGTCCCCAGCTCATCAGGAGGGGTTAGCTTCAGACAACAGGAGGACAGGAGGCACAGCTGGGTTCGGGCAGATATTTTTGTAGCCTAGGGCAGGAAGTTGAGAGTTCACATCTGATGACCTCAGTATCTCTTCCATCACTCAGGAGGTGAGGGCGGGCTACCAGCAGAGAGAAGGCCTGTGGAAAGACTGTAGGTTGCAAGTGCTGAAAATTTGGAGAGCCCTTGAGAGGGCTGTAGGAGGAAGGAAGATGACCTGGGGCATAAAACAGACATTTCCTTTCTTCACAGATTTATGCTGTGGGCGGGCCGAGAAAAGCCTTGAGGCTGCAGGCCTAGCTCCACATCTTGACCAGAAGAGGGCGCAAAGACACCACTAAACTTTTCTTTCGTTCTCCACGTCTCTGTCCCAGATCTCCCAATTGTCTCTTTCCAAAGTTCCAAAGCCTTTGATTCTAGGAGTACAAAGTTATTTTCTGAATTACCCTGTTTGAAGGATGAGAAACACTTTGAAACAGCTCAAAGGAACACTTTTTTTTAATAAATAAATTTTTATTAATTTTAATGGGGTGACATCAATAAATCAGGGTACATATATTCAAAGAAAACATGTCCAGGTTTTTTTGTCATTCAATTATGTTGCATACCCATCACCCAAAGTCAGATTGTCCTCCGTCACCTTCTATCTAGTTTTCTTTGTGTGTCCGTGTCCCCCCCCCCCCCCCCCGTTACCACCACACTCTTGTCCATGTTTCTTGGTCTCATTTTTATGTCCCATCAATGTATGGAATCATGCAGTTCTTGTTTTTTTCTGATTTACTTATTCCATTTTGTTGTAAATTATCCGACGTCATCATTTCTTATGGCTGAATAGTATACTGAGTAGTGTATATGTGCCACATCTTCTTTATCCAGTCTTCTTTTTTTTTTTTTTTTTACAGTGATTAAGACCTTTAAGCAAACTCTTGGCCAATACAGCAAGAATCCATAAAAGAGTAGTGTCCTTAACATGTTCACCAAGTCCAAGTTGGCACCAACACCATTGCAAATCCCTGCAAATGCAACCCAACCCCAGTTCAGTCCGTTAGGAGCTGTCACAAGGAGCAGGAGTCCAGGAAAAGTCCACATCCAGGAAAAGTCCGCATGGCACTGGAATTGTTGTCACAATTCTATTCTTTGCAGCTCACGTCCAAGTCCCAATGACTGCTGCTTCTGGCTGGTAATGATTCAGGTAGACTGGAAAAGCCATCCACAGCATGTGTGGAGATGGAGCTTCTGTTCTCCTCTGCCTGGAGAGATGAGACCAGGTTGCTTTTCCCTGGAGCTCTGCGACTGTGGCGTGGTAAAGAGAACCTTGGGATACACTAAGCTGGGTGGCAATCAAAGGAACACTTTTGAAGAGGAAGAATTTAGGTATTACATGACCATCATTAATTAGTGAACACAGTAGTCCCCCCTTATCTGTGGGGGATGATTCTAAGGCCTCCAGTGGATACTTGTAACTGCAGATATTACTGAACACTTATATATACTATAAATATATATTTTATGCGACGGAGACAGAGAGAGAGACAGAGAGAGGGACAGATAGGGACAGACAGGAAGGGAGAGAGATGAGAAGCATCAATTCTTCGTTGTGGCACCTTAGTTGTTCATTGATTGTTTTCTCATATGTGCCTTGACCAGGGGCTACAGCAGATTGAGTAACCCGTTGCTCGAGCCAGTGACCTTGGGTTCAAGCTGGTGAGCTGTGCTCAAACCAGATGAGCCCGTGCTCAAGCTGGCGACCTTGGGGTTTCAAATCTGGGTCCTCTGTGTCCCAGTCCAGTGGCTCTATCCACTGCGTCACTGCCTGGTCAGTCTACTGTATTTTTTCCTATATGTACATACCTATGATAAAGGTATGAATGATGATGGTCTCATAATATGAAGCTAAACATTTTTTATTGCCTAGTGACGCCATGGCCATTATAATGTCATAACACAACACATTACTCACGGATGCGTGGTGATGCTGGTGTAAACAGACCTCCTCCTGCACGGCCAGTCATGTAAAAATATAGCATATACAATTATGTATATTATTATAATAATAACGAACAACTAAATTACTGGCTTATATATTTACTGTACTATATGTTTACTGTTATTTTAGAGTATACTTTTTTTAGTTGCAAAAATAAAATTTGCTATAAAACAGTATGGTGCATTACACCAGCAGCCTCATATATGGTGTTTACTGTGTCTCTGATTGTATCATTTTCTCTTGTGTTTGAGCTAATCTCATGTTGTTTCATACAGTAACTTGCGGTGCAGGCTTCTAGCCTATGAGCAATAGGCTGTACCATATGGCATAGGGATATAGTAGGCTATCCCATTTAGATTTGTGTAAGTGTACTCTATGATGTTTGTACAATGATGAAATTGCCTAACAATGCATTTCTCAGAACATAACCTAGTCATTGAGCAGCACACCACTGTAGATGTAACATTTTAGATACATAATACATCTTTTAACTAATTCTCTGTCTCTACCATTAGAATGTAAGCTCCATGAGGACAGGGTCTGTTTGTTTTGCTCACTGCCATACACTAGAACAGGACCTGCCACAAGTATACGTTCCATAAATACTTTTTTGTATTTTTCCGAAGCTGAAACGGGGAGAGACAGTCAGACTCCCGCATGCGCCCAACCGGGATCCACCCGGCACGCCCACCAGGGGGCGATGCTCTGCCCCTCCGGGGCGTCGCTCTGTCGCCACCAGAGCCACTCTAGCGCCTGGGGCAGAGGCCAAGGAGCCATCCCCAGCGCGCCCGGGCCATCTTTGCTCCAATGGAGCCTTTGGCTGCGGGAGGGGAAGAGAAAGACAGAGAGGAAGGAGAGGGGGAGGGGTGGAGAAGCAGATGGGCGCTTCTCCTGTGTGCCCTGGCCGGGAATCCAACCGGGGACCCCTGCACGCCAGGCCGACGCTCTACCACTGAGCCAACCGCCAGCGCCTGTTCCATAAATACTGATGAATGAATTTGGGGGCATTCAGACCCCTCCCCCTACATCTGAATGTTAGCCAAGTTTCAGAATCCTGGAATAGACTATGTAGCTGACTCTAATAAAAACAAACAAGCAAAATTTCCAGCCCTGTATCGTGGGAGGAAATATTTGCTAGACATCTCCTTTGTGCCAGGAGGGCAGGAACTGTCTTAAATGCTTTCCATATTTTGTCTTAGTTCACCTTCCCACTATCCAATGAGAAGGATTCTATTATCCTAATTTTTCAAGTGAGGAAACAGGCTTGAAGAGGTTAAGTAAGCCACCTAAGGTTACCCACCTAAGGTCACAAGTGGAGCCAGGATTTAGGCTTGAACCTGACAGGCTCAAAATCCACTGAAACATCTTTCTTCTATGTCCCGATGACCCAGAGAGAGGGTTACACTTACTCCTTCCAGTGTTAAGTATTGAGGGAGCTGGGGCCCTGCTGGGTGGAGAAACCGAGCCACTCCCAGGAGCTGCCCACACCACGGTGGTAAGGTGTGTGTGTGTGTGGCATATTTGAGGACAGGATTTATATCCCACCAGAGGAGTGGCTGACAACCAGCTAGCAAAAATACTCCTAAGAGAGGGAGATTTGGTTACACCTGCCTGGGTGGTCTCTCCGTCTGTTCACGGGCTCCTGGACCCCAAGCCCCTTTTTCTCAGTGAAGTCCTCATGAGTCCCTGTGAAGATGGTGTACTCACTGTGTTCCCATTGGTCCTCCTCCAACCCCACAAAGAAAAACAATCCAGATACCTGACCTCCCTGAGCTGCTAAGCCTCTGGGATGCTGTTTCCACATCTATGAAATGAGTATAGCACCACTCATGGCAAAAGGCTGTCTGTCATAAGGCTAAAGAGACCTCTGCAGTGCCTGGAAAACATTCACTCCCTTCTTCCTCCTTCCCTGACCCACCCCAAGCAGGTGCCCGGTCCAGGCCTGCGCTCTTTGCCTTATGGGAGAATGATACAGTCAAATGTATCTCCACAAGAAGTAATTGAGGATGAACACTAAACAGAAGCTCGCCAGGTACCAGAACCCTGCAGGATGTCATGAAGAATCAGTAAGCCCCCTCTTCAAAGCCTGGCCCTGGGAGACAGAGAGAGGGAGATGCCAGGACCGGGGTCGGCGAGCCCTGGGTCCCTCTGCAAGTACCGCTTGTGGCAGGTCGTGAGCGGAGAACCTGCAGGACTTAACGCGGGTGACCACTGGCCTCCCTTTCATCTGGGCCTCGCTCTTCCTGTACCTTCTGACACAGCCCAGGCTCCCGGTCTTAGCTCGTAAATCTCCCTCACACAGAGGGCGATAAACCTGAAACTTGTGGGAACCGCCCCGCGCGCCCTTCCACCCCCTTCTGGGGAGGGCGGGGGCGCAGGAAGCCCCTGGGACAGGGTGGGCGGGGCCTCCCCAGCCCGCCCACTGCGGCATGTTAATTACAGGCCGGGTTTAGCGGTAGGGGAGCTTCTGGGGCCTGATTTATTGTAGGGCTGGCGGTGTCCTGTCCTGCTAGGGGGCTGGACAAGTCTTCGGGAGACTGGAGGGGAGGGGACCGGAGAAGAAAGGAGGGGCGGGGCAGGGGGGAGCAGGAGACCTGAGAGGTTCCCAAATTCAGAAGGTCTTGTTGAAATGACAATCTTGATAGTAATAAACTATAATATATATATTTATATATAGATAAAATTTAAACATAATAACCATAGCTAACGTTAATTGAGTGTGCTAAACACCTCATTAATACATCCCTCGAATATTTATTGAATGCCTATTCGGTGCTAGAAATCTTGCATGTATTATCTCACTAATTTCCCCCAAACAGTCCTGCAAGTTAGTCATTACTGTTCCCCTCTTGTGGATGGAGAAATCCAAGCAAGAAGAGGTTAATTGACTTGTTCAAGGTCACTAGGCCAGTGGGTAGTGGATCCAGGACTCATGCTTGGCTATCCGTAGCTGGAACTTAAACTTTTTTGGTATAGCTGATCCTGCCTTTGCTATCACGTGCCTCACTGTCTTCCTGCTCCCTCTATGAGCTGTGTGACCTTGGGCAGATGTCTTTACCTGGCTGACTCTCAGTCCTCATTTGCAAAAGAGGTCCTCTACCCTACCACCTCCTAAGGAGTTAGGAAGATCCAATTAAGCCGAAGTTAATGGAAATGCTTTATAAAATTATCTGTAGAATAATGCCAACATGAGAATAGATGGGAAGGAGACAGTGAGAAAGTCCCATGTGTGACTGGGAAAGAAAAAGAACAGAAAGGAAAGGAAAGAAAAAGAACAACAGAAACAATATTTGAAAAGGTAGAAGCGAGGAACTTTATGAACCTGAGACAACCACAAATTCAAGAAGCCCAACAAATCCTAGAAGAATTTTAAAATGCATTATAATGAAAAATCAAAAGCCAAGAACAATGAAAAGTTTTTAAAACAAATCTGGGGAGAAAATTTCCTTTAAAGGAGCAATAGTTACACTGAAGCTGACAGTTCCTGAACAGCAATGAAATAAGACAACATATTTCGAAAGCAGTTCAAAACTATAACCATGGACCAAGACCGGTGTAGGAGAAATAAAGGCAAGAGAGTGATCACCAGCAGGCTGTCACTAGAGGAAATTCTCAAGAACGGAATTCAGGCAGAAAAAAAATGATCCCAGATGGCATGTCTGAGATGCAAGAGGTAACAAAAGGAAAGAAATCAGTAAATATATGAGCAAATTTAAATAAACACTGATTGTATTATTTTAAAAGTTATCTGTAAAGCCTGTATGACAGTTAAGTTGATGTTAGATGCTGTAGCAGATAAATCTCCAAATCTCAGTGGTTTAACTACATATTTACTTCTCACTTATGTAATCACTCAATGTGGGTGTTCCTGGTCAGGCAGTTTCCCTGGGCAGCTCTACTCCAGGCATGACGAAGGGCCCAGGTTCTTTATCCCTTCTGGCTCACCGTCTTTAGCTGGGAGCTCCCAGGGCTGTCCTAGGTCTTTGAGCCAGGGATGAAGGGGAAGGAGAATGGAGGCTGCACAGGGGAAGTTATCATGAGTTGGCCTGGAAGTGGTGCACATCACTTCTGCTCACATTCATGGTAGAACTCAGCCAAATGCAGGAAAGGCTGGGAAATGGTGTAACTGCTGTATGCATTATCTGTTGCTGTGTAACAAATTACCTAAAAATTTACTGGCATAAAATGGCAATGAACATTTATTATTCCACAGTTTCTTTGGGTCAGGATTTCAGAAGCAGCCTACCTGGATGGTTCTGCTCCCCTTTTTTGTACGATGGAGTATGCATGTGACTCCTAGAACTCCTGCAGCCATTCTGCCACCATGAGGAAAACCACCTTGAGAAAGAAACATTATAGGAAATGTATAAAAGGGTCACAGAAAAAAAATTATAGAAATGATTAAAGAAAACAAAGGGATTCTAAATTGCCACAGAAGTATAAAGGGCCAAGAATGCCCAAAGATAATTCTAAAAATGAACAAGGAGGCCAAGGGATTAAACAAGCATTAAACAGAGATGCCTGGGGGTGGCATTATATTATTATTATTATTATTATAGAAATGTATCATTACTAATAATTGGAGATAAAATAAACCCTTCCCCAAATGGAGCTGAAGAAATTGGCAACTGGGTTCCAATAATAAAAATTAAAATATAATAATAACAAAACCAATAACTATAATAATAATAATAATAATGGCTACCATTTACTGATATTTACCAAGTGCTAGAGATTTACATTTGATTTGTGTCATTCTATCCTCACACCAACTTTACAAGGTATTCTCATTTATTATTCCCACTTGACAGATGAGAAAACTGATGCTCACAAGTACAGAAATGGCTCCTTCAGACCACACATGGCTAAGCCTCCTGGTCTCTGGTCACAGAGCCCTGTTTCCCCTCCTCACAACAGCTGCAGCCTGTCTTGAGGATTCCAGACGAGGGCAGAGCTGCCTCTCCCGGGAGACAGGGAGACAGAGCCCTCTCTCTACACCCAGTCAGACCTAGAATTCCTGCTGGCCCCTGACTGACCCTGGGGCAGATCTATGGCTGATTAGACCCTGGCTAAAAGCACAGATCTCTTTGTCATTGCTTTAATGAGAAGCCAATCACCAGGTCATTAGTGGGTGCAGGTGAGGAGTTTGGTACTGGGTGGGAGGAAGGAGAATGCTAGGTTACCTAAATGATTTATAGCTGCAGTGGCCAGACTGGCTGGAGGAGCCAAGGGGCAGGAGGAGGAGAAAGTTAACATTCATAGCGCATCTTACAGGATCCAGGCTGCGCTGAGAGTGTACCGTGTTCTGTTTTATTTAGTTCTCATGACAAATCTGATGAAGCAGTGCTCTAACCTATCCCCAATGACAGACCAGGAAACTAAGGCTCAGAGAGGTGGACCCAGCATCTTGCCCAAGGCTATACCGCTAATAAATAATGGCCTAACTGCAGAGCCCAAACTACCGTGCTGCTGTTCAGTGTTACAGGTACAGCAGTGAGTGTAGGTGAAGGGCTAGGAAACAGTCTGGCTTTAGACAGAGAAGGAACAATCTGTCAGGAGTTGCTTCACTGAGGGATGCTGCCCTGTGGGCTGGCAGCAGGGGCAGGGGAGAGGGCCATATGCCTGCATTAGCTTGGAAGAAAGAACCTGGGGTGCTGAGTAAGTCTGCTAGAAAGAGGAGAATACTAATAACAACAACCAAATATTATCGAGTGCCCTCTGTGTGGCAGGCACTGCACTAAGGGCCTTGTGTGCACGGTATCATTTAACTCTCACAACTCCATTAGGAGGCAGTTACCAAGCCATCTTACTGAGGAGGAAACTGAGGCTCAGAGAGGGTAAGTCACCTGTCCCAGGTCTCAAAGTTGGCAAATGGTAGGGGCAAGGATTGGCTTGAGAGTAAGAGAGGAGAAAGAGGACAGCCGCAGTTCTCTGCTCTACGTTGTCAGGACACTTGGTTATAAGCAACAGAACCTAACTTGGTTCATGTACGCAAAAGAGGAAGATACTGGGCAGCTCTGAGGCATCTCACAAGATCTATTGGAGAGAAAGGCCGGGAATTAAGTTTGGGAAACAGGAATTACAGGAAACTGGGTGGCTGGACCCACAGCCTAGCCAGTAACCTCCTGTGGGTGCTCCCTCAGGACACTAGAGACCACTGGCCTTGGTACTAATGGGACAGTTTCTCCACTGTTGCCTGTTTCTTTGGGACACCTGCTCTACATTCAAGTCAAGGGCCTAAACTCCTGTGTGTCTTAGCCAGAAATCTCTCCCACCCAGAGCCCAACCATGAAGACACCCTTCCCTCCAGATAGCAAGATTGTTCAAATGCAGCACAGCAAATAACAACGACAACAAAAAAAATCATCACATGCCCCAGGGGCCCCAGGACTCCCAGCCCCCATAGTGCCATCAGCTCTCACCTTTCCTGAGCCTTCTCTCCTGTCCATAGTGAACCTAGTTCAGAGCCCATCCCCGGGGGCTGCTCCGAAATCTCAGGTCCCAGGTTCTTGACGGAGGGTGTGGAGATGACTACACCTCCCTTCCACCATCTGCTACATGCAGTTGGTCCCCTGTTTTCCAATTCTACTTTCCAGTCAGGTGTTGACTCCAGCCCCACTCTCTTACAACTACCTGCATAGCTCCGGCTCCTCCTCTCTCACCTAGATCCTTACGGTAGCCTCCTAACTGGAGTTTGTTTAAGAGCCATTCTCCACACTGTTCAAAGGAGCTCTATGACAATCCAGATATGGCTGTATGAAAACCTTACTGTGGTACCTCGTTGCCTATGGCATGATGCCTAGTGATCCCCAGGCTCAACTCCCATCACTGCCCGGACTTGCACATCATCGTTTGGCAAAGTCAATTTACTATATTTTCCTCACCATACTATAATGGCCTATAATTCTAGGCCTTGGCACATGCTGTTCCCTTAATCTTCAATGACTTTCCACCCTTTGTCTACTTGGCAAACTCCTTTTCATCCTTTGAAATCCAGTTCAGGCTTCATCTCCCCTATAAAACCTTTCCTGACCACCCAGAGAAAGTTCCTACTCCATCCTTAGCTCCACTTCCAAATCTTGCACATTCTTTTGTTTTGTGCTATTAAAATAATTTGTTTACACAAAGGCCTTCCTCACTAGAGGGCAAGCACCACAAGGGCATTTTGTTTGTTTGTTTATCATTATATCTTCAGTACCTGGCAAATAGTAGGTGCTCAGTAAATGTGCAACTTACTTGACTTGGAGAGGTTTGCTGAGATCACAGGGGATGACGAAAGAGAAGAGGATTTCAGTAGACTAGGGCTTGGAAGGTGGCAAGAGCCAGACTTGGTTTATGAGGGGTGAGAATTTAGGCAGGGAGATGACAAGAGAAGAGAAGGTATTATAGTTTCAGGGTGTAGAGAAGGACAATTGGAGAAAGCAATGGGAACACATCTGTATTTCCAAGGAAGAAGCCTTAAGATCAAGGGAGGGGTAATTGATGAAGTAGGAAGATGGAGTAGAGGCAGGAGAGGAGAAGAGAGGACACCACCCCCAAGGCACAGGAGGGATACTTGGGGAGGGAGGAAGGACACTAAGACACAAAGATGGGTGCTGCCTGGACAGGATCCTTCAGAGAAAAAGAAAGCTAATGGTTTTTCTTTTGTACTTAAAGATCCATGAAATGAGAGGAGATAAATGTTTAATGGCTTTTCATCTCTTGCCAAGTAAAAGTAGAAAATATTGCAGTAGCCTGTGCAACCATTCACCAACTGGAGTGCACCTGTTACTCTGCTCACCCCATTGCCCACCTTGCTGTTCTTGGGTACCCTCTGGCCTCAGGGCCTTTGCACATGCTGTTCCCTCTGTCTGAAAGTTCTTTCCCAAGATAGCTACCATGACTTGTCTCATTCAAGTCCTTACTCAGATGTCACCTTCTCAGATGGGCTTTCCCTGACCCCACCATCCTACCCCAAACACACATGCTCACACTTTCTATCTTTTCTGGTGTTATTTTTTCTGTAGTATTTATCACCTTCTAATATACTTCTAATGGTATTTATTTACTACATAAATTACTTATTTTTCTTATTATTTGCTGTCTACACTAGAATGTGACTTCTACAAGGGCAGGTTTTTGTTTTATTTACTGTTCTACAAGAACAGTAGGCAGTCAATACACTTTTGTTGAATAAACGAATGAATAAATGAATGAGCAGAGCCTGAAACTGAGTCCAAACCTGCTGATTCTAAATTTCCCCTACACTAAGCCTGTCTCTAAGTTGAAATGCTGAGGGTCTCAGCCTAAGTGGGAAGGGAGACTGCCGGCCTTTCAGGAGGCCTCCTCTCCGGGACCAGTCTAGTGCTCAGGACCCCATGGGCTCGGTTTCTCTGGAAAGCCCCAATCCCGGGCTTCTCTCCAAGGTGGGAGTTCTGTCCTCCCTCGGGCGAGTGAAGCCGGAACTTCCAAAGGATGAGCAGGAATTTATGAAATTCAGGCTGAGCCGAGCGGTAATAGGCACCTTGGCGGCCGTCAGCGGAATCGCCGGGTCCTAAATCACGGCTGCGGCCCCTCCTCCCTCCGCCGCCCTCCTCCCCAGGCCGCCCGGAGAAGCTGTGCTCCCGGGCAGGGGCGGGTCCCATCCTCCGGGCGCCGGGCACCCACCGCCGCTGCAGGTGCCGCGGAAATACCTGCCTCGCTGCCTGCTTTTGATGTGGCCCGCGCCCCACGCGGAGTTCCCCACCCCGGATCGCAGCCAGCGATCCAAGGAAGTCCCCTCGGATGCCCGGGGCTCATGTTCAGGGGCCAAGCATGGCGGGGGGGGGGGGGGGAGCTCTCTGGGAGCCCTGGCCATCAGCCAAGTGGGTGTGGCTTCAAAAGTATGAATGGGAACCGTGGGCCAGTACCTGATAAAAGTGCAGGACAGGAAGGCGAGCCAGCCTGGAAATGCATGTACGGAGCACAGGCAGGAAAAGCCAGACCCGTTTTGGGGACGGGATGGGAGCATAGGCCTGCCCTCCGCCCTGGGAAACTTGTGCTGTTTTGGGCATTTTCTGTGGTTTTACTAATCTCTTCATGTCGATTTGAGGAGTCACGTTTAGGGAGTTAGCAGAGAATGTGTGTTTCAATTTCATTTTTTTCCCTTATTGTTTTTCTATTCTTTTTTTCAGCCCCATGGTTGTCCATTGTGATGAATTTTTCCTCTGTCCAACACACAGGTGGGGATGTTCCCAAGTTATTGTGCAAGAAGGAAAGCGTGTGTAGTCAAAATTATCCTCGAATAAGGTTAAATTGCAGTACACAGGCATTATGTACATAACCCCAAACAATAATGCTTAGGCAAGCTAAAATTTAATAACCACTGAACCAAACTCTGGAAGAACAACTATATATTATAGCTTTCTGAGCATTCAAATCGCTTTGCTGTTAAGACAGAATTTTGAATTCAAAATATCTACAGTGGGGTCTGAAAAGTTTAAGATGCTGCTGCTGCCACTACAACAATTTGAGACCCACAGCTTTAAGACAACCATCAAATTCCCCCCAGGTGCCTGGGTGGGTGAGGAATTCTAAAGCATTTCTATTTGGCTGCAAGGTTTACTTTTTCTCTTAATATGGAGTTTTTCTAGACTTAAGTTAATACACATTTGTGGATGTCATGCATGTGATAGCCTAGATAGCACTGGACCTGCTATTTAATAGGTGCTCAATAAATGCTGGCTGGATTTGACTCTAGAACTTGCTTGATCAGACCAGGGTGGAATTCCCAGAGTTTCATGAATATCTTATTTTCAGAGATGACACCATTGATTCAACCTTCAGTGAAGATTTCCTTGTATCTACTAAGCTCTGTGCTAGGTAGGAGCTGGGAATATAGAGGTAATCTAGATGTGGTCTCAGCATGAACATAAAAAAGTACAATGTGATCTGCTAAATTCTAAGGTGGAATTAAGCACAGGGAAGTTCTGTTGGGGAGGGCTGAGAGCTGTCTTCCAAAGGAGGAAAGGTGATCGGGCTGGTGACTATGGTGGGCCATTGAACTCAATCCAGAACTCTGACAGGCGCCTGACCTGTGGTGGCGCAGTGGGTAAAGCGTCAACCTGGAACGCTGAGGTTGCCGGTTCAAAACCCTGGGCTTGCCTGGTCAAGGCACATATGGGAGTTGATGATTCCTGCTCCTCACCCTCTTCTCTCTCTCTCTCTCTCTCTCTCTCTCTCTCTTTCTCTCTCTCTCTCACTGTCTCCTCTCTCTAAAATGAATAAACTAAAAAAAGAAAAAACTTACAGAGCTCTGACAGGTAAAGAGGCCTGGAGCCTTTCCAACACGTGCCCGCAGGGAGCTGCGGGGTGATCCTGAATCGCCTGACTCCTCCTGGCTCATTGGGCTCTTGCTTACCAGCAGTAGGGTCACCTGGTGGGCACCGGCCTGTCACTTCTGCTCTCTGGTGCTCTGCCTGGGATCCCAGCAGCCATCAATTCAGCTGTGATCAGAGTTTGAATTATCCAAGAAACCACACAGGCAGCAAATCTCAGCCTAGGAGGCAGGCATTTGAGCTGCTCTGGTCTTCTCCTGGCTCCTAGCCCATACTCTCTATTCTTTCTTGCTTGTCTCTCTTCATTTGGGGACCCCCCCCCCCCACATACACACAGGTTTTCTCTATATCAGCCAAGCTCTTTTTTTCACATTTGGTGGAAACTATACTGATCTCAAAAATTAGGGGATATTTTAAAAAACGAATATGAAGCAATAAAATATCCCCTAATTTTTGTGAGCAGTATATTTGACTACACCACTGGATTTTGTTTCGAAGGGCAAATGCCAGGAGTTTAATACCTACAGGTGGTCAGTGGGGGCTGTGGGGACTGGGGTGCGGGTGGGGGTGCTCTCTGAACAGAAAATGCCGGTACAGCCCAAGAAATGTCAAGAGCTTGGCCTTCAAATAGCAGCCATACTGCCAGAATTGAAATTCTGACTCAGCCGTAGTTCATCCCCTGCCAGTTTCCATCTGTATAATCCGTATTTTAATAATAGGGCCTTCCATATAGGATTGTTATGAGGCTAAGATATTGTATATTAAAGAGAAAGAAAGAGAGAAATAGATATTTCTGTCTCTCTCTCCCTCTCTCTCTCTCAAATCAATAAATTAAAAAAAGAAAAAGACAAAAGATCTCTCTCTCCCTATTGCTCCTGCTGGAACAGTCATGTTTTCATCAGTGACACCTCTGGGGTTGCCCACAGGACTTAACAAGAACTTTCACGGTTCTTAAAACCCATTTCAACTACCATCATTTGCCTATCAGCTCTCCTGCCCAGAGGCCAAATTTGGTCCCCTATTTGGGGGAGGAGGGACAGAGGGGAATAATGTGGAACTCAGCCACCCTAAAGAGACCCTGGAGTGAGGCAGGGCAAGTTCCCCTGGTGGCTGGAGCACCGTGGCCCAGCTGCCTGGCTGGTCCCCTGTACAAGAATCTGCATGCTTCCTTCCTCTAGGTCCCTCCCTTGCCAACGTACCTGGAGGCAGGTAATAAAGCAGGAGAGGGAGATGGATGGATGGGGAGGGCGGAGAGCCACGTGGTGCCATAAAGCCCAGCTAATGAGGGCCGATCCTGGGAGTGTCCAGCCTGCAGGAGCCAAGGCTCAGAAGGAGGGGGTACTTGTCAGCCTTGTGGGCCAGAGCAGCCAGGCCTGGAGAAGGCCATGCACCAAGGCATTCCGGGACCAGGCCTCAGGGGCCTGAAGGGGGCCGAAAGCTCTGCCAAGGACTTGGGGAGCTCTTGCTCGGAGGCTGGGAGGGATTTTGGCGTGCTGAGAAAGAACGGCGCCCCGCGCGGCCTGGATGAGGCAGAGGAGGTGCCGAACAGTAGAAAGCGCACTAGGCCAGTGCGGTCCAAGGCGCGGCGGGTGGCGGCCAACGTGCGGGAGCGCAAGCGCATCCTGGACTACAACGAGGCTTTCAACGCGCTGCGACGGGCGCTGCGGCACGACCTGGGTGGCAAGAGGCTCTCCAAGATCGCCACGCTGCGCAGGGCCATCCACCGCATCACCGCGCTCTCCCTGGTCCTGCGCGCCAGCCCTGCGCCCCGCTGGCCCTGTGGGCACCTGGAGTGCCACGGCCAGGCTGAGTGGGCCGGGGACACTGGCTCCAGCCCGCCACGGCCCGCCCTACCGTCTGCTGGGCTCTTCGCACCGTGCTGTGCCTCGTGCTCCCCGCACACGTCCCTGGGACGGCCAGTGACAGAGGCGCAGTGTTTAGCTCAGGCCTCCTCTGGAAGCTGGCGCAGGTGTCCAGGGGCACCCTTTACCTGGCCGCTGGGCCACCCGCGGGTGGGCTCCGGGCTGGGCTACCAGCACCCCTGACCTGCCAACTGAGCATACCGACTGGTGGAGGGAGGAGCCAATGACAGGATGACTACAAAAAGGAAGACTGAAGGAAAAAACCAAACCAAAACAAAAACTGGACTGGGCAAATTGAATGGGCTGAGACTCAAAGGGGTAAGGAGACAGCCTTGCCAGTGGGAAGGAAATCTGGAGCCTGGGGCTACACACTCCGCTCTCCACAATCCCAATCTGGGGTGGCAACTTGGAGAAAGGGGCAGGGTCCTGCCGGGCTCTTTCTTACACTTGGACTTGATAAACTCTTCCTGGAAAGTGACGTTTGTATTCCTGTGCCTCTGAGTCCTATTGTCTCTTGGTGCTTTTTAGGAGAATGGGGCTTTCAGACAGGGGAACTTGTAAGTGGGAGTGTGGGTGGCACTTGGTGTGGTCTGATGGCACAGTGTAGGGTCCCCTGTCCCTGCTTGTGCTGATGCCCCAAGTCTGATCTGGGAGAGGTGATCAGAACCAGCCAAATAAAAAGGAAGCCATCATCTCTGTCTGCTACCGGCACTCCGCTGGGCCAAGTGGCCCGGGGTGGCAGGAAGGCCTGAGGGACTAGGCCTGGGGGCTCACCATGAAATGTTGGGCCCCAGCCCGCAGGCCCACATATGCACTTGAGGGCATTGAGTCATGACAAGATCCCACTATAAGGGACACCTTGGGAAAGGACATTATTGGGAGAGGGGAAGCAAGGCCTGGGAAGCTATGGAGGTGGTCAGCCCCCTCTCTGGACCCCCTACACACCTGCCATCTGCAGCCAGCCACAATGAGGACAGCAATGAAAAGAGTCTGGGCCAGTCTCAGAGAAAGAAGATGAAGGTAGGGCCAATGATTGGGGGTCAGTGAGTCCTGCCTGTACCCTGGGTGATGAGATGGAGCTCCCAGTGAACCAGTGTAGCCAGGGCCACTGTGATGAGGATGGTCTTAGAATCCAGGAACAATTGTGGGGAGGAGGTTAAGGGAACTGGAGTCTCAGGTCAAGGCTGCTGAGGAAGTGAGTGGCACAGCCAACCCCCTTCCCCCAGAGAGGTTGGCAGAGCTGCTCTCATCTAAGACAAGCACTCCTGTACTAGTGTCTGGCTCTCTCAGGCTGGCCCGGCCAGCGGAGCAGGTGTGCTTGCTGGGTGAGGATCCACATGGGCCAGGGGAGGGCTAGAGATTTCTGGTTTCACCAGAGAGCTGGGCTCTTGCCCGCTGGGGGAAGATTTACACAGCTCAGAATGGGGAGCCCCACAGGAGCTGGAGGAGCAAGAGTTCCCCAGAACAGTTGAGGTGAGGCTCGCCACCGTAATTCACGATGTCTTTGCTTTCTGGCTGGCACACTTGGCATCCTGTCCCCAGCTCACAGACTCCTAAGGCTTTGACTCTGAGTCATAAGGGTCATGGGGTCCATCCAGGAGCAAAATGTGGGACTCTGGCCCCAGGCCTACCCACTGAGACTTCCCTGCCATGGAGAGGCAAGAGCCACAGTCTGAGAGCACATAGAAAAGAGACAGATGAACTTGGGGTTCAGTCTCTGCTCTTCTACTTCTTCCACGTATGACTCACTTAACCTCTCTAAACCTCTAGGTGCTCACCCCTGTCCCAGGTGATTCTACTTCAGGGTAGCTGTGAGGATCAACATTCCTTCAAAATGTACAGTTTCAGGCAATTAGAAGGTGTTCCATAAATTGTCATGGTTTAGGTATTATTATGCTCTTATGACAGACCAGCCTGGACGATGCTTCCACCTTGCTTCAGCCTGAAGGTTTTATTCTCTGCTAATACGATAATATGACCAGTGAGTCCTGCTTCCCTAAATTCCAGGAAAGAGCTGAGAGTTCTCTTGCCTGGTTGTACTTTTGGCACCAGGGTAGCAAAAATGTCCCCTCCAGATGGAAGAGTGAGTGCACAGCAGAAGTGTGAGGTCAGCCCGGGACTGTGAATGTACCAGTTGACCCTTGAACAATACAGGAGGGTTAGGGGCACAGTCTACACGCACAACCAAAAATCTCTACATATGTGGATTCCCAACTGTAAATACAGTTGACCCTCGGCCTGACCTGTGGTGGCGCAGTGGATCAAGGGTCGACCTGGAATGCCAAAGTCACCAGTTCAAAACCCTGGGCTTGCCTGGTCAAGGCACATATAGGAGTTGATGCTTCCTGCTCCTCCCCCCTTCTCTCTCTCTCTCTCTCTCTTTCTTTCTCTCTCTCTCTCTCCCCTCTCTAAAATGAATTAAAAAAAATACAGTTGACCCTCGAACACCACAGATTTGAACTGTGAGAGTCTGCTTAAACACAAGATTTTAAAAATCTGCATATATGAGAACAAGTGCAGCTCAAACCCAGTTTTTCAAGGGTTTTTCTCAGTCTCCTCACTGACCAGCTGAGTAATCTTGGCAGATTGCCTCATTATGTTGAGCCTTGGTGTTCCCATCTGTATAATGGACTTACATAATAAGTACTTACATCATAAGCTGTTGTGCAGACTAAATGGGATAATGCATTTAAAGCACTTAGCCTTATGCCTGGCCCAGGCAAACACTCACTGACTGGAAGCTATTAAGATATATTCTGGTCACAAGGTTGTTATAAGGGGGGAGTGCTTGGGGAAGGTGTTTTATAAACTGAAGCCCACAACATATTATTATCATTGTTTTATCAGGGCTATGTGTTTGAATACACACACCTATATAGTTACCAGCTGATACGTATTTGTCTAGCATTCTGAGGCTTTTGGTGTGCACACATGTTCATGCTCATGTAGATGTGTGGGTGTGTATTTGTGCGGGCATACGTGCATGTATTGAACAGGCACTCCCTCCTTTCCTTTATCCTGTAGGGGGATCTTAAGCCAGAATATCTTCAAGTGTGTTCCTTCCAGGCTTTCTGGAGCCCTTGCTTGATTTTTTAAATCTGTATAGGCATTCTCCAAGATAACTAATTCACTGTGGAGAGAAGATACATCTGTGAATGTTTGTTGGGAAAACAGCTGTGTTAGACTTGCTCACTATTGTACCAGCTGCAAGCACTTCGCTTGATTAGTGTGTAAGCACATGGCAGAGGCACATGTGCATAAACTATGTAAGGCTATAGGTGCTTGTGCTCAGGGCAGATTGCAGATGGTGGATTACCTGCCCACCACTGTGAGGGGTTGTTTTTGCTGTTTGTTCGCTTGCTGCCATGAGAAGAGGTTTTTACCTGCCTATTTGCTCATGCGCAGTTTCAAGACTTTATTAAACGGTATTGGCCCAACAATTTTCAGCTCCACAGTTTTTCTACCATCTGCCTGAATCCAATGTGAACCTGCCTGGCCTCGGCCACTGGCCTTACACTTTTAAAGAAATGGAAGTTACCAATCAAGACCAGATAGGTTTGTCCAAAGATAGAGAAAAACAGTTAATGCAAGGATAGTCATTAAATGAATATAAAATGGAGAGTACTGGGAAGAAAAAACATATGTAAGACAGAGCTGCAGAAGTTATGCACAAAAGGTATAAAAGACTAATATACATAAAGACAAATTATGTATTTCTAAGGTTAGAACCAACAGCTCACTCAAAGGGTAGAAAGAGGGTTAACTTTTTTTTTTTTTTTCATTTTTCTGAAGCTGGAAACTGGGAGGCAGTCAGACAGACTCCCGCATGCGCCCGACCGGGATCCACCCGGCATGCCCACCAGGGGGCGATGCTCTGCCCCTCTGGGGCGTTGCTCTGTTGCATCCAGAGCCATTCTAGCACCTGAGGCAGAGGCCACAGAGCCATCCTCAGTTCCCCAGGCCATCTTTACTCCAATGGAGCCTTGGCTGCGGGAGGGGAAGAGAGAGACAGAGAGGAAGGGGGGGAGGGGTGGAGAAGCAGATGGGCGCTTCTCCTGTGTGCCCTGGCCAGGAATCGAACCCGGGACTCCTGCACGCCAGGCCGACGCTCTACTGCTGAGTCAACCGGCCAGGGCCAAGAGGGTTAACTTTTAAAGGGCAGAGGACAATAAAAATCATAGCACTTTCAGCAACTTTACAACTCTCAAAGGACTCTCATGCGTGCATGTCTTTTGGCTTCCAAACCCTTCCCTTCCACTTGCTGCTTCTGTCACAGGGAACAGTACCTCACCTTTCCAGCAATGAATGAAACATACAATAACAATGATGAGACCCCATGTTTTCAGGGACGTGAAGAAAAGGGCACATTTACAGATTTCAAATTGTACTGTATATCTGTTCCTTTTCTGGTAAAGAACAATTTGGCAAAATCAACATAAAAAATACTCCAAAAGGAAAAGAAATTTGTAAAAAGGGAGTCCCAGCAGCACTGGACATAATAGTGAAAAATTTGAAACAATACAAATGCCCCCAACCAGAGAGGACCGGCAAAGCTTACTCTGGTTTTCTACCAGAATGAAGACCACAGCGAGTTAAGAGAGCAGATCATAAAACAGTCTGTGCCCTTCGATTGTAACTCTAGGCAGACATGTCGGTGCATGAACAAACCTTGAGAGAATTTGGAGGGATGCAAACAGGGTTAATACCTGTAAGGCCGGTGGCCGAGGCCAGGCAGGTCCACATTGGATTCGGGCAGATGGTAGAGAAACTACAGAGCCAGAAAGTGTTTGGCCATTCCTGTTTAATAGTCTCCCAATGGCGGACGAACAAACAGGCAGGGGAAAATGGCTTCTCAGGCAAACAAACAGCAAAATGGCCCCTCATAGTGGAGGGCAGGCAATCTGCCATCCGTGCTGAAGGCAAGCAACCCGCAGCCTTATACAGACTATACACACATGGCGCTGCCCTGTGCTCATGCACCAATCAGGCAAAGTATAAGCAAGCAAACCTAACAGCTGTTTTCCCAACAATATCCATTAGGTTTTTTTGTGATTGTTTTTTAAAAAGTGAAAGATTTGTCTCTTTGGGCATCTTCCAAAGAGTAGGGAAATGTTTTGAGCAAGGATAGGGAAGATGAAGTATCTCAAGTGGATTTCTTTGGAGGGACCCCACCTTACAGCTATGAAGCTGGGGTGCTTGTGTTGGGTGCATGATCACATCGAGTTCTCATCACACTTGGCGTGCGTGTGTGTGTGTGTGTGTGTGTGTGTGTGTGTGTGTGTACACACAGATACAGGAAGGCTATAGTTACCTCTGGAGCGGGGTGAGGTGGGCCTGGGAAGTCCTCAGTGAGAAGAGGAATTTGCTCAATTATTCCTGCCCTGTCAGCCCCATCAGGTTTGCTGATACTCAATGAACTAAGTAGAAAGGGCTGTATTACCTCTTCCCCTTGGATTAGGCTTGAATTTACCTAGCTTTTTTTGTTTGTTTGTATTTTTCCAAAGTTAGATGCGGGGAGGCAGTCAGACTCCCGCATGCACCAACTGGGATCCACCCGGCATGCCCACCAGGGGGCGATGCTCTGCCCATCTGGGGCGTTGTTCTGCTGCAGCTGGAGCCATTCTAGCGCCTGAAGCGGAGGCCATGGAGCTGTTCTCAGTGCCCCGGGCCAACTTTGCTCTAATGGAGCCTTGGCTGGTGGGAAGAGAAGAGAGAGACAGAGAGAAAGGAGGAGGGAAGGGTGGAGAAGCAGATTGGCGCTTCTTCTGTGTGCCCTGAATGGGAATCGAACCTGGGACCTCCACACGTCAGGCCAACGCTGTACCACTGAGCCAATCAGCCAGGGCTTACCTAGCTTTTTGAGGTTTGCCTCTGTAATGCCTGTGGCCCAGGCCAGGCCGGTCTACACTGGACTCGGGTAGACGGTAGAAAAACTGCAGACCAGGAAAGTGTTCGGCCATTCTTTAATAGAGTTTCCCAACGACAGATGAGCACACAGGCAGGGGAAAACTGCTTCTCAGGCAAAGAAACAGCAAAAATAGCCCCTCACAGTGTCAGGCAGGCAATCTGCAATTGCTACTGAGCGCAAGCACCCATAGCCTTACATAGGCTATGCACACATGCCACTGGCAGGGACTCACACACTAATCAAGCAAAGTGCTTGCAGCCAGTGAACCAGCAAACAAGCCTAACTCAGCTGTTTTCCCCACAGCCTCCCTGTCCACCCGGCCTCCCAAAGGCCACTCTCTAGTACACAGGTCCACTTTCCCCTCCACTGTTCACATCTCAGCATCCTTCGTGCTCAGGGGAGCTAAGATCGGGGTGGGCAGAGGTGGGATGAGTGTTGGTGCGGACATACCTTGGGTGCTCGTTTGGAGTTTTTATCTTCCACCGGTTCACACGGCCACCCTTACCTGTGAGCTAGGCACTGGGTTAGGGAGCTGGGCCTGCCCCTCCAAGACCTCATAGTTCAGTGGAGAAGGGGGACGGAGAAGGGAATGGCTGTCTTCAGTTCCCTGTGCCTACACCAGGGAGCAGCCATCTGTGGACCAGAAGGAGGGCCATTCATCTGTCTAGCCGGGCAGGAACTCACAGCTCAGCCCCCCCGCCCTGCGCCCCAAGCCAGGCAGGCCGGCCAGGTGAAGATGGAGTTGGAGGAGCTCAGTGCTCTTCCTTCTAAAGGCTACAGCCGACCCTGCTGCTCTGCAGAAAATGGGCCCAGCGTTCCCAGAGCCTCCTGATGAAAGTCTAAGATGCCTATATTTATGTGAAACAGATCTGAGTCAGTGTTGTGCAGGCCAAACCCACTGTATGTAATAAATACGGCCTGTGGGCCTCCACTTGACTTCTTTTGGAGTTTGAGGGAGTGGGGAGGCTGGGGCAGGACCCAGCTGCAGCAGGAGCTGTTGGTTGGGTTGGGCTCAGCAGCTCTGGTGCAGAACCTGATACTTCCTCTCCTTCCCTCTCCCTCTCTCAGCCTCTTTCCCTCCCCCTGTCTCCACTCCCTCTGGTCATTCCCCTCAGTACCACCAGGCCACCAGATGGCACCACGAGCCCAGCATTTCACAGAAACAGCCAAGCTGAGTCTCAAGTCCTGAACAACCCCCCACCACATAACGTCACAGCTATGGGACTTCTTGGCTTTTCTCTTTCTCTTCGGGTTTTTTATCAAGTCAAAAAGTCTCCTTTATGTCAGGTTTGTTCTGTGCTGGAGGGCAGTGTTGCCTGATAGAAATAGAATGCAAGCCAAGTAAGCACATGAAAAAAAGTTAAAAGACACAGCTGACATTATTTTAATGTTTTATTTAGCTCAGTATATCCAAAATATTATCATTTCAATATGTAATCAATGTACAAAGTATTAATGAAATATTTTACATTTTTGTTTTTTGTACTAAGTGTTCAAAATTCTGTGTGTGTTTTATAATCACAGCACATGTCAGTTGGGACCAGCCACATTTCAGGCTCTTGTCATTTGGCTGGAGGCGATGGAATTGGGCCAGGCAGTGGAAGGCCCTATGGAGGGCCTGGGTTCTGACACCCAGAGGTCATCTCCCAGGTTGTAACGTGGAATTCTGTCCAAGCTGGATACTGACTTAGAGTGCGGGGGTCTCAGGGACCCATCTTGCTACCCTCTGCAGGAAGTCTCATATTTAAAAAGGCATTAGCACAATTCTGGAAGTCTCTGGGCAGGGGTGCTCAGCTCATTTCCCATCTCCGCCCCCCTTTCCTGAAGACCTAGGTGAGAAGGAAGCCACCCCCCTGACCACCCATGCAGGGCAGGACGCCTCAGTCTCACTGCCCTGGAGGCAGGCATTTTGCAAATAACTGGGTTTCCTTTATCGAACAATTCTTAATTTAATGTAGTCCTATTTATCAAACCTGAACGTTTGCCTCAAAGCCACAGACTATTTCTGAAACTGATTTGCCTCCAGGAGTCCTTTTAGCTCCCCTGGCATGTGGCTCCTCTCTGCTCTCCTCCTGTCTGTGGCCAGTTCTTCACTGTCTCTGCCCCTCTCACTCCCTCCTCCACCTGTGACTCCCTTGCTGGAAGCAGCACTTCTGAAGCCAGTGAGACACACCACCCAAAGCATTTCTTTCTGCTAAAATGCTTCATACTAGCCCCCGAACCAGATCTGACCAGACACTGGTATTTGATTGGGATACAGTTTGAAATGCACATCTTTTTCCATTTCCAGGCCTTGGATTTCTAATCTGTGATAGCAAAGGATTTGAACTGCATCACCTTGGAGGTGTCTTCCATCTCTAACTTCCCACACCCGTCATGCATGACCCCAGGGTTTGAAACTCTTTGCTACACCCTACACCCTTCTTCAAATCACACACACACACACACACACACACACACACACACACCCCTCCTGGTGGTTCCAGGTCACTCTTATAAAGGTAAGGAGAGAGATTGGGGACATAGAAAGAGAAGCAGAGAATAGAGAAGGAGGCAGAAGCAGAGGGAGGAGACACAAGCGAGAACAAAGACAGCAAGAATCGGAGCAGACAAGCCGCCAGAAACTGGCCCTTCCGAGTCCTCACGTGGCCCCAGGAGCCCATAACAGGAGGTCCGCTGCCTGCTCTTCAGCACCTCAGAAAAGCTCTGATGGGCACGAGATGAGGCCAACACTATGCCCTAAGACCCTCTCTGCCTCACATCTGATGAGCTGCTCAGAAACCCACACAGAGGGCCCCATTAGTCCAGGTGAGATTCAGCAGGGGCCACACTGGTGCTCAATCTCCACTTCGCTCCAGGAGCCAGGAGCCAGGCTCTGTCCTCAATGCCTCCAGGAGTTGGAGGTCATGGTTGGGGTGGGATGCGACAGGCTCTGGGTCCAGTGTTTCCCCACAGGGAGGAGGAAGCAGCACCTTGCTCCTATAGAAGAAAGGCAGAGGATCACACTCCCTCGTGACCCACTTTGTCTTTTTCCCCATCCAGAGACCACAGCCCAGAGGAGCCGTCCCGTGGCTGCCATGGAAGAGCGCAGAGGCCAGCCCACGTCCCTCTGGGCTGGGCCAGGCTGGCAGAGTGGGGCTGGGCTGGGGCAGAGGCAGAATGCTGCTGGGTGTTCTCTGGGGAGAGGGGAAATGAAAAGAAAAAGCATCTGAGGAGGCAGGGAGGGAGCGAGGCTGTGTGATGTACACACACACACACACACACACACACACACACACACACACACACACCCGCCCTGACAGCCTCCCTCTGGAGAGGAGCGTCTTCTCTCCGCTCAGGAGCGGCTTTCTGTTGCTTCCCCGCCCATCTGTGCTGACAGCAGCACCAGCAAAGTTGGCCTCAAACTTGAACGGAACTGAAGTCTCCAGCTCCCAGAAGCTCCGCCAGGCAGCAGGCAGGACCCAGACTCTGAACCCTGTGGGTCTGGAAAAGTCGACCCTCCTCACCCACAGCTTGTCCTTGCTCCTTGGTGACACTTCTTTCCCTGACCCGTAGGCCCCGGTCTGGGTTGAGGCATGGTGCGCTGAGGTCCTCTGGAACCCCCTTATCAAGACCTGGAACTGAAGCAGCCCGAGGCCCAAGCCAACATGGCCAACCCTGTGCAGCCTCTGTTCCCCCCGGCGCGGGAGCCGGGCACCGCTTCACCCCTGGACCTGCCGGAGATGGAGATGCTTCTCACCAAGGGGGAAGACAAGGGTGACAAGCCCCTGAAGCTGTCCAAGTCCCTTTCAGGGGCTCTGGATCTGGAGAAGAATGGCCACAGCCTGCCCTTCAAGGCGGTGCCGGAGGGGCACCGGGAGGCTTCGCTCCCCCGGTCGCCCTCTCATGTCAGCTCAAGGCGGGCATCCTCCGTTGCCACCACCTCCTATGCCCAGGACCGAGAAGTCCCCAGAGATTACCTCATCCTTGCCATCGCCTCCTGCTTATGCCCCGTTTGGCCCCTCAACCTCATCCCCCTCATCTTTTCCATCATGGTAAGTGCTCCTCTTGGCTCCAGGGCCGGGGCTGGGCCCAGGGGGCGGCAGGCATACTCCCTGGCATGGGTACAGAGAAAGGAGAGCTGGGTGCTAGGGGTTTGGGGAGAGACGCCCTTTGGAGATGGGTCCAGTGGTCAGGAGAGCTTTTGTTTGTTATCCCCTTTCATCTCTGCTCCTGAGCAGCATAGCTTGACTTTGCACACAACCCTGCTGGGGAGGGGGCCCCAGGGAGCCGCCTGGAGCTAAATTCTGCACTATACCAGGCCAGCCAAGTTAGAGGTCTTATCTTTGTGGTGGGAGGGCTGTCCGGAGGCGTTGTTCCTGAGCGGGACTGTATTGGCAGCCGAGGTTGCTGCCGGCATGAAGTCCCAGGGCCTATGTTCTCAGGAGGGGGGCCAGCCCCCCCCCCCCACAGCCTCCTCCACACCTCACCCCTGGCCACCTGGGTGTTCTTAGAACCTTTGCCAGCTCTGGTTTCCAAGAGCTGGCAGTGGCTTCCTCGCCACGCTCCACCGGGCTGCTCCTCTGGGGTACAGTTCTTGCCGGGGGGGCCCCCTGGGCCATGGGGTTGCACTGATTTCAGCATCTGTCCTCAGGGAAGAAGAGGTCTGGGCCACGGGTGAAAAATGTGTCCGAGGGCACGGCTAGACTGCCAAGGACGGCACGTGGGCTTGTCTGCTTCTCACACACTTGCGCTGTAGAGTTTTGAGTAAATTAGATTGTCCCTAAACCAAGCCATTCAGAATAGAGTTACTTACAGAGGAACCACAGAAAATGTCGGTAGATGTGACCTTTGAGGTCTAGGAAGGAGAGGGAGGGACGGACTGGGCAGGCCGGGACTTCCTGAATGAAGTTAGAAGCAGGGGGCAGTGATCTGCTAGCCCCGAGCTGCTGCAGGCCAGAGGACTGGGTGAGGGGACTGTCTGCTTCTCTCTGGGGCCTCGCCACTGCTGAGTCATCTTTCAGCAAGCCCCCCCCCTCCCCCCGGCGCTGTGCTCACTCCGCTGCTCCCGGCTGTCCTCTGGGAAAGTGCCTCTTTCCTCACACTTCTCTGTCCACTATAGCCACCCAAGCTCCAGCTGGGGAAGCCTTCCCTCCCCAGCCCCCATCAAACCCAGTGCCCTCTACCAGGATGTCAGGGGACACTGGCAGTATTCCTAAGTCAGACCGACTTGGCATGGGCACAAGAGACAGGGCTGGGCAGGACCCAGGGTGGGGTCTGTGAGGAGTGGTCTGGTGCCTGGGACAGCTTGGGGCAGGGCCAGGCCCCAGGGCGCAGCCAGGGACTCTGGGCAGGGCTAACCTGTTGGTTACAGGGAGAAGCCCCAGGAGGGAAGACAGGTTTGAGGGAGAAGAACCACACAAGTGCCCAGGAGAAAACAGTAGCTAGAATCATTTCTTGGTGGGAGTGGCAGGGTGCAGACTGGGTAGAACTGCCTTTGTCAAAGGAAACCTGGGCCCAAGACTGAAAGCAGTGAGCCTGCCCTCATATGTATTTCTGTGTCCTTCCCAGGTTCTGGAGTACTATCAGATCCTCCCTGGGCCAGGGGCAGCGGGGAGGGTGCTTAACCAGCCATCGTGGCCGGTTGGAGGAGCCTCCAGCAGAGTGGGGAGAAACTTTTTAACAGATTGTCACAACACACATCGCAAGAAGTGTTCAGGCTTGACAGAATCACAAGGAATTGTGTGGCCTCAGACAAGCCACTCAAACCTCTCTTCTACTCAGTATTCCTATCTGCAAAAATGGGTTGTCATTATAAAGCCTACATTATAGAGCTGTGGGAGGGTGGAATGTGACAAGCCATACAAAGTGCTTAAGAACAACACCCAGGCCTGACCTGTGGTGGCGCAGTGGCTAAAGCGTCGACCTGGAAATGCTGAGGTCGCCGGTTCGAAATCCTGGGCTTGCCTGGTCAAGGCACATGTGAGAGTTGATGCTTCCAGCTCCTCCCCCCTTCTCTCTCTCTGTCTCTCTCTCTCCTCTCTCTCCCTCTCTGTCTCTCTCCTCTCTAAAAATGAATAAATAATAAAAAAAAAAAAAGAACAACACCCAGCACAGAGTTAAGTGCTACTATATAACAGTAGTTTTGTGGCAGCTGAGTATCTCCCTGGTGAGGGGGGAGGACCATCACAGGTTTGTTATGGGGTTTTTTAGAGCTTTGAAATATAATTTACATATCATACAATTCTCCTATCTAAAGTGCATGATTCAATGATTTTTAGTATAGTCACAGTTAAGTGTAACCATGAGCACACTGGAATTTAGAACATTTTCCTCATCTCTAAAAAAAGATCCATAGCTTTTTTTCTATCACCGCCCCCCATACCTCCTGAGCCTAAGTGACCACTAATATTTCTGTGTCTAGGGATTTGCCGCTTCTGGACACTTCACACAAATGGAATCATACAATATGTAGTCCCTCGGGACTGGCTTCATCCACTTGGCATCAGGTTTTCAAGCCTCACCCGTGCTGTCACACCTACATCTTTGGGTTTGAAGCAGAGAGGGTGTGGTCAGGTTTCTGTTTTGGTGGATTTGTCTTGTGTAGGGTGAAAGAAGGGACCAAAGGGGCCCCCCTGAGCCTGACATTCAGGAGAGGGGACCTTTGCAAGAGTGTGGGCGAGAGATGGAGAGGCCTGGGCCATGGCGAGGAGCAGGGAGGCACTTTCAGGTCATTCATTCAGTTGAAATTCACTTGAATGGCAGGTTGCTTGTTTGAGGGGAACTCAGTGGTAGGGAGCAATCAGGGCCCCATGAATGAAGGCGTCTTTTCTGAACCAGGCACCGTGTAAGGCACTTGGGAAGTAGCTGGATAAGACATGGTCTGTCTGGCAGGAGAAGGAGGCGAGAATGTGGTTGTGAAGGGCGGTGAGCAAGGACCTGCTCTAGGAATTTGAGTTTTATCCTAGTGGCTCTATTATTGGGGGTGCCCACAGTTGTCTTCCCTCTTTGGGAGCCAGTCTAGTTATAGGGAACTCCCACTTTCCAGGGAGGGAGGGGGTCAGTTATTCATGTAGGGCTGAAACACTCGGTCCCGCCCAAACAATGAGGGCCAGAGAGAGTGGAAAGGGAGTCATTTTCCTGTGCCGATGTCACCAGGTCCTGGGGACAGACTTCAGAACTCCGTGTCTGAAGTCCCCCCACTGGTTATCAAGTGATGGGCCAAGCCTCTGATCCAGGGTGGAAGGGGACCCACACAGCCCTGACAGCTTTTCTGAAGCTTACTGTCTGCAGAGCATGTCCTACTACGAGGTGACAGTCTGGCTAAGTGTTCCCACTTAACAAATGAGGCAACTGAGATGTACAGAGCAGTACCGTGGGCACAGTCACACGACTGGTGAGAGGCCCACCAACGAGATGCTGAATTCAGGGTTCTCTCCTGCATCTACCTCTGGGCACAAGGATGGTGTGTCCCTCCCAGGAAGGCCAAACCTTTCGGGAATTTGTGCAGGGAGGGAAGAATTGCCCTTCCTTCCCTCTCTCCCCCTCCCGCACTGTTCTCCTCCCTGCCCCCATCTCCATCAGTAGACAAGTGGACCAGCAGCATCCTTCCCGCCGGGCTGGTGGACCCGGGGCTCTACCTGAGTTGTCCAGACTCAGACGCGCTCAGAACCGCAGCCTCCCATGAGCCTCCTGGGGTGGCCAGAGCAAAGCTGGCTTCATCCATTTTAACACTGGGTCAGGCTGAGAAGTGGCCACGTTCCTCAGTGCCGTCAAGGTCTCCTGGAAGGGGAGCTGGACCTCAGGCAGGGGGCCTTCACTTGACAAGAGTGATAACATAAGCATCCGGTAGACCTGGGTGAGTGTCCCAGCTCTGTCCCTTATAAGCCCCGCATGACCATGTTCAAATCACTCAGCCTCCTTCCTTAGCTTCAGTTTCCTCATCTATAGAACAGGAATAATAAAACCACCCACCTCACAGGTTATCGGGAAGATGAAACGTGTTAATACTTGTGAAAGCACCTAGCACAGAGCCGGGCACATGGTGAATGGAAATGGTTGCTGCTATCGACACTAAATGAAACGGCGCAATGTCCCTGGGAAGGGCAGGTCCCCAGTAGACAGGCAATTCTGACTGTAACCCATTTTGGGATAATGACGTTTCATCCTCATTACACCTCCCGGGGTGGCAGGTAACCCTGTCTGTGGTTTCGTGGAAGCCTCTGAACAGTCTCTTCTCTGTAGGTTGTTCCTGCAGCATGTGCGAGCATTGCAGAGATCCAGAGTGGTCTCAACGCCTCCATTTCTTAGGCATCTTTGAGATCCTCTTTATTTTTATTTATTTATTTATTTTTGCGACAGAGACAGAGAGTGAGGGACAGATAGGGACAGACAGACAGAAAGGAAGAGAGATGAGAAGCATCAGTTCTTCGTTGCAGCTCCTTAGTCTCCTTGGTTGTTCATTGATTGCTTTCTCATATGTGCCTTGGCTGGGGGGCTGCAGCAGATTGAGTGACTCTTTGCTCAAGCCAGTGACTTTGGGCTCAAGCCAGCGACTTTGGGCTTAAGCCAGCGACTTTGGGCTTCAAGCCAGCGACCTTTGGGCTCAAGCCAGCAACCATGAGGTCATGTCTATGATCCCACGCTCAAGCCAGCAACCCTGCACTCAAGCTGGTAAACCCGCACTCAAGCCAGATAAGCCCATGCTCAAGCCAGCGACCTCAGGGTTTTGAACCTGGGTCCTCCACATCCCAGTCTGACTCTATCTACTGTACCACTGCCTGGTCAGGTGATAACCTCTTTATTGAACTGATATGTCACAGGCTCACTTTCATTCATTTATGTATTCATCCACTCACTCAACAAGAGTGCCAAGTCCCAACCAGGGCTTATGGGCAGCTGGTCAGTTGGCCTAAAATATTGACAAACTTCTGAATGAGTGGGTAAATAGCTGCTCTCTCAAGCCCCTAAGCATGTCCAGTTCCCCCCACCCACCACTGCAGCACCTTGGCTCCACCCCTGGACCCCCCCCCCATTCTTCCCCACTCTTCTCCAACTGAAGGGTTAACTTGTATTCTGGGCATTCCAGAAACAATTGCATTGTTGCACAGAGAGGGTTTTGAAGGGGGCATGGGGAAGCATATCTCTTTGCTTTGTCCTGCTGGGAGAGGGTCGATCTTCGTGGAAGGACTAATAGTTGATCAGCCCTGGCACATCTTGTCAGTTCTCAGATCTGATGGGCTTGGCCTGAGCCCCCTGGGCAGAGGAAGCTCTTTCCTGAGTTCTGTTGCCACGCTCCTCTGGCTGGTTTCAGCCTCCGGTGCTCTCCCCGACATCCTCCCCACCTTCTCTCAGACTTCCTTCAATGTCTTTCCTTCCTGCTTTATTAACTTGAATTCATTTTATCACTCACCATTCCCACACCATTACCATCACAGATGATCTATGAATTCAGTCATTACAATCATTACTGTGATTGTTTGTTATTGTGCCTTTGACTTAAGCCATTCTGTACAAGGAGAAAATGAGGCCCCTAAGTGGGGATGGGTGAGCAGTTGGGACTTACTCATGAAAAGAAACAAAGGGTTTTCTTCCACCCCCAAAGCCAGGAACAGAGCTTCAAGGTGATTAATGGACAGGGGGAAGGTTTCAGAAATGAGTGCCAGCTAGTGAGGAGGAACTTCCATATCTAAAACTAGGGTTCGCCCTGGCCCAGTAGCTCAGTTGGTTAGAACGTTGTTCCAATACACTGAGGTTGTGGGTTCAATCCCCAGTCAGGACACATACAAAAATTAACCAATGAATGTATCAGTAAGTGGAACAACAAATTGATGTTTTTCTTTCTCTCTCAAATGAATAAATTTGAAATAATTTTAAATAAAAGTAAGGTTCTACTCTTCGAGGTAGCCTTCCATTTTACAGATCAGAAAACTAAGACTTCCGGAATAGTTGTGAGGCTTACACCGGATGGTGTGGATAAAGTGTCTGACACAACAAAGCAGCCAGTATCAGGCCTGCCCTGGTCCCTCCGGCCGTTTCCAGTGTCGCTCCTTCAATGGCGTCTCTCAGGCTCAAAGGGACATGCGTGACTGGGAAGCAAGGACTGATGGCGCTGTGGATAAGGAAGAGCAACTGGGCTTAGCGGGACTGAAAACAGTTCTCCCTGTGGCCCCTTTTCCATTTTCATTCCCAAGCAGCCACGTGTGTTCCTCTGCCCACGGCCCCAGGCAGTGGTCGGCGAACTCATTAGTCAACAGGGCCAAATATCAGCAGTACAACGACTGGAATTTCTTTTGAGAGCCAAATGTTTTAAACTTAAACTATATAGGTAGGTACATTCCTTATCGAGGTAGCACCCTCACGTGGTATTTTGTGGAAGAGCCACACTCAAGGGGCCAAAGAGGAGCATGTGGCTCGCGAGCCACAGTTTGCCGACCAGGGCCTTATGTCAATGCTGTGCTCACAACTATTTCTCTCGAAAGCGGGGGTAGGACTCATTGCCAACCCTGCTCCCCTCCCCCTGCATGCCAGGCTTACAGCTGAGAATGAGTCCCTTGGTCATGACTCAAGGTAGCCCCAGAATCTCTAAAGCCGAACTTCCTAGAACTCTCTGAAGCCTTTCTGTATGTTGCCCCTTTTCCTCCCAATGTTGCCTTGAGTTTAGGGACCTGGGCTGGTCATGCAGAGAGCTGGAGGTGGCATGGGCTCATGGAGGGGCCAAAGCCCAGATGCCAGACATCTTTCTTGTGGGACCTATGGCCCTTATTTCTTTCAGGAATCTTTTATTAACTTAAGGCATTTCACTGGCTAAGTTCAGTAGTTAAAAACAGACTCTCCTCTCTCTCGTCTTTTATTCTTTATTCCCTCAAATGCCTGCTGAATGCCTACTACCATCTTTCCCTAGGCTACATAGGAAGGATAACAAGATTGAGGATGCATGGTCCCTGCCTTCAAGGAGCTTACAGTCTAAAGAAAGAAATAGACACAGCCTCCAGAAATATTGACATGAGGTGGGAAGAGAGAAAAAGAGAATGGTGCAAGATGCTATGGGAGCCCCGAGGAGGGGCTGGTTAATGTTAGAATCCATCAGAGTCCGAAAAGATCAGTGTAACAGGCTTTATAGAAAGAAAGAAAGAAAGAAAGAAAGAAAGAAAGAAAGAAAGAAAGAAGGAAGGAAGGAAGGAAGGAAGGAAGGAAGGAAGGAAGGAAGGAAGGAAGGAAGGAAGGAAGGAAGGAAGGAAGGAAGAAAGAAAGAAAGAAAGAAAGAAAGAAAGAAAGAAAGAAAGAAAGAAAGAAAGAAAGGAACCCTGCCGGGCTGACTCGTAAGGGAGAGTCTCGCCAGGCACGGACAGGACCGTGCTTTTTAATTTATTTTTATTTTTTTTATTTATTTTTTTTTAAAGATTTTATTTATTCATTATAGAGAAGAGACAGAGAGAGAGAAGGGGGGAGGAGCAGGAAGCATCAACTCCCATATGTGCCTTGACCAGGCAAGCCCAGGGTTTTGAACCGGCGACCTCAGTGTTTCCAGGTTGACGCTTTATCCACTGCGCCACCACAGGTCAGGCGGACCGTGCTTTTTTATAGGTTAGGGGAGGGGGGAGTAGGAAGGGCTGTGGGGTTTTCAATCATCCAGGACTTCTCGGCTTGGGACGTCAGACATTCCTTTGTGGTTGGTCATCTGCTGCGAGCCCTGAAACAAGACTTACTGGCAGGTTAAAGAAATGAAACCTAAGAGTTAATTGCTTGTGGGAGATGAGGAAAGTTTTACTGGGGTTGGCTCTTGAAGGATGAGGAAGAGAGGTCAAGGTATGGTAATGAGAAAAGGCACTACAGCAGAGATGGCAATTGCAAAGACACAGGGGCATTTTATGGGAAGTCATGTGACCAGGCTTATATTTCAAAGACCTCACCTTGGCTGTTTAGAAAAGGTTGGATGGCCTGATCAGGCAGTGGTGCCGTGGATGGAGCGTCGGACTGGGATGCAGAGGACCCAGGTTTGAGACCCCAAGGTCGCCAGCTTGAGCGTGGGCTCATCTGGTTTGAGCAAAGCTCACCAGCTTGGACCCAAGGTCACTGGCTTGAGCAAGGGGTTACTTGGTCTACTGTAGCCCCCCTGTCAAGGCACGTATGAGAAAGCAATCAATGAACAACTAAGGTGTTGCAACAAAAATCTGATGATTGATGTTTCTCATCTCTCTCTATTCCTGTCTGTCTGTCCCTCTCTCTGTCTCTGTAAAAAAAAAAAAAGTTGGATGGGGCAAGGGTGGGGCTGAGAGACCAGTGAGGAGGAGGCCAGCGCTATCTCCACATGAAATATGTACAAGGAGTGGGCCAGGGCGGTGGAACTGGGACTGGAGAGGTAGGAACAGACATGAGGGACATCAGGAAGGTCAGGAATTCTTACCTGATTGTGTTTGAGGTGGGAGAGACAGAGGGAGAGTGCAGGAAGGGAGATACTAAGATTCTCCCCTGGAAATCGGAGCTATAGAAAATAGCTGTGCAGTGAGGCATTGCTAGTCATGGTGCATCCTGCCAGGGCATCAGAGTTGAGGATGGAGAAAGTGCTGTTTCCCTGGGGGAGACGATGGCAGGAGGGGCTTTCCATGCTCCCCCCCCCCCCCCCGCTGCCCCATCCCACTGCCATCACAATCCAGCTGGGAGTGGTGGGTGAGCAAGAGGAAGAAAGAAAGAGAATAAAAGGGAGTGATAAGTTCCTGGACATACAATGAGCCTGTAATTAACATCCAAACTGGGGCATTTATGAAAGGAGAGGAGTGTTATTAGCAGTTTCGCCAAGACCCACCCGACAGACTTTCCTTCTGGAGCAGGTTTGCCCTCCTTTGCCAGGGCTGACGGGTTATGATTCTTTTTCCCTCTCAGACTCAATGGAGGGCAGGGAACCTCCTGATAACACACATATTCACTGAGCTCTTGCTGTTGCCATGCTGAGCTCTCCTCCCTTGTATTGGTATTATCTCATTTAATCCCTACAACCAGCCAATGAGGCAGTTGCCAGTTTTACCTGAAGCACAGTAAAGGTAAGCCACTGGTCCAGCACCACAGAGGTAGTAGGTCATAGATAATGACGCTGGGACAGGTATCTAGGAGGAATTGCTCCAGAACCTGTGCTCTTACAGACTGCCTTCCGGGGCGCTGGAGGCTACAGCTGCTACTGGCTGGGTCCTGCCACAGCCAGGCGGGCTGGTCAGTCTCAGGATATGCTGCTGCCCGTGCCCCACTCCATGCCAGACACACCTTCTCTTTCATCTCTTACTAGGTGACATGGCCCCGTTGTCACCGATAACCCTGAGGTCCAGTTATTAATACTCACCTCTTCTTGCCCAGACCCACCTGCAGACCTGTCCCAGTGTGAGATCACCTGCACTCACATGCACCCGCTCTCCGGACAGGAGTGCTCTTCTCCGCTGTCCTTAGTTCACCCCTGTGCTCCAGCTGCCCTGGGACCCCGGGGTGCTAACCACTCCTCGCTCTTTCCACTCTCTCCCTCTTCAGTGGACCATTTTCCTCCCTGTCTTGAAGAAACTCTCTATTTGTCTCACCCAGTTGTACACTCCCCCATGCAAATCCGGTTCTGCTTCATGAGAGCCAGGACCCTTCTTGATCTGGCCTTTTCCCACTTCTCTGGTTGCTTCTCTCAGGGTGCCTGTGTGCTCCAGCCCCAGTTCCTCCTCTGTAAATGGCCTACTCCCTAACTCACAGGGTGTTAGGAGGATGAAATGCTCTATTTAATATAGTTCCTGACACAAGGTAAATTTTCAAATAATGTTAGGGATAATTATTATTCTAGTGAAGGTGGGGCAATCTCAGTGGGCTTCACAGAGGGGGTGGCATTGGAGCAAGCCCTTGAAGGATGGAGAGGAGGTAGACATGTGTGGTGTGGAGGAGCAAGAATAGAGGCAGGAGAAACAGCATGAGCAAAAGCAGGTGGAAGTTAGTGCTCATACCCTGAGTGGCTCAGATTGGCTTAGCCCAGAGGTTGTGGAAGAGAAGAGGAGAGAATAAAATCAGAAAATGCAGGTCCTGGTCAGTTGGCTCAGTGGTAGAGCATTGGCCTGGTGTGAGGATGGCCCAGGTTCAATTTCCGAACAGGGCGCACAGGAGAAGCAACCATCTGCTTCTCCACCCTTCCCCCTCTCTCTTCTCTTTTTCTCTTTCTTTTCTCCTCCCACAGCCAAGGCTCCACGGGAGCAAGTTGGCCCGGGCACTGAGGATGGCTCTGTGGCCTCTGCCTTAGGCACTAAAGTTGCTCTGGTTGCAACAGAGCAACGGCCCCAGATGGGCAGAGCATCACCCCTTAGTGAGCTTGCCAGGTGGATCCTGGTCGGGCGCATGCAGGAGTCTTTCTCTCTGCCTCCCCACTTCTGACTTAAGAAAAAGAAAGAAATCAGAAAATACACAGCTAACCTCAGTTTGGTCTTTGGCCTGTGGATAGCAGGGGAGGGGGGCAGGGAGGGAGTGATGAACTCAGCCACCACCATCTTGCTGAGCTTTTGCATCAGCTCCTGAATCCCAACCTCCTCTCTGATCCCATTTGGCCAGAGGGCTCTTTTGGAAATCATTCCTCTACCTTTGCTTTACATCTTCACTGGCTCCCACTGCTTTTGGGGTAAGAACCAACCCCTTCCTGTGTGGGCAGGGCCCTGCCTGGCCTGGCCCCACCCACCTCCTGTTGTTCACTCAGATGGGCCATCCACACTGGCCTTTATCTTGTCCCTTCTGCTTCCTTCAGATAATGGCATACTGAACATCTACATATTTACCACGCAGGGTCTCCCTCAGGGTCTTTGCACATGCTGTTCTCTCTGCCTGGAATACTCTTCTTCCTTTTGAAATGTCTAATTCTTCTCATTCTTCACATCTCAATCCAAATGTCTTTCCTCTAGGAAGTCTTCTCTGACTCTCCCGTTTTAGAAGGTCTCATAGAATCAGGTACCTCTCTTTTGTAACACTACCCACAATTGCAGTTTTACCTCTATTCACGTGATCACAATGGAGGTCAGCCTCCCCACCAGGCAGTAGTGTCTGTCCATCAGGAAGTGGAACTCTCTTGCACGCTGCTGCACCCGGGGGCCTAGCACAGTGCTTGGCTGGAATATCTGCCGAGTGAAATTGTGGTTTGGGGAATAGAACGGAGAAGAAGAGAGCTTCAGGGCCGGGGAAGCTTGAGGAGGCTGTTGTTGTGGTATGAGTGAGAAGTGGCCCCTGGAACTAGGTGCAAAGGACCTAGAGAGGGGAGTTGCAGGAATTGACTAGGAGCAGAAACTGATTAGAAGGACGGGAGGAGACTTGTGACCAGAGCAGAAGGACTCCACTTTGTTGCCAATAACTTGGGTTTAGGCAAGTGGAAGGAGGAGGGTAAATTCAGGAGTCGATCTGGGAAGTCAGAAGCTATGGTCTGGGGCAGCTCGAGTTTGAGTGACTCTGTGCCAGGAGAGTGGGGTGGGCCTTGAGGAGCCTGAAACAGGAAACCATGGGGGGAGGGGAGGGTGGGACTGGTTAGACTTCTGAGATGTGAAGAGGACGGAACCTGGGAGGGCGCTGCCCGCATGATGAGAGCAGAGTTGGGAAGGGCCAGTTCTCTGAGCTTCCGCTTCTTCCAAAGTGGGCAACCCTGATGCTGACTTAACTGAATCACACAGCTTGCTCTCCCATGTATTTTGTTTTAGACATGTTCATAATAAAGTTCAAACAGTGAAAAAAAAAGAAAAGAAAAGTGGGCAACACTGCCAGCCTTGTAGGGTGAATCTGGGGCTAAATGAGATAACTTAGAGTTCTTAGCAAGCTGCCCGGGACAAAATAAGGGCTTAATAAGTTATCACCGTCATCATCATCAAGGCCCTTGACTACATTTTCATTCTGAACTCAGGGGTCTCAAATAAGCAAATAAGTGGCCTGAAGCAGTCACACCTGTAGTGGACTCTTGCCTGCCCCTGTTCTAGAAGCCCAAGAAGCATCCGGGAGTTCTAGAGCCAGCGGTCACGGGCCAGCCCTTGACAGCAAGTTGACAAGTGCACCATCGTTGGCAGGGGCACGAGGCCACCGTGGAGATGCCTGGGACGCACCCCCTGCTGAGCCACCCCTGGACCTCCCAGGATGCTCTCTGTCCTTGCATTCACCCTCATCCACTTGATTTCATCACATTGAACAGGGCCAAGAAAACCAAGCTCACTGAGAAGGAGTGAACTGTCACCTGGGGCTCCTGGGAAGCCGTGTGTGGCTCCCCCAGGCCCAGCATTCCCGGTTCAAACCTAAGACACCTGCCTTCCTGGTGTGATCTGGGCTCGGTTGGACAAGGATGTGGTTCCTGGGTGGGAAGGCAGGACCAGGGATTTCTTTTCTCTTCTGTGGCAAGAGGGGGCTCACACAGAAAAGGAGGCCGGCCTGTCTGGCCATAGAAAAAGCCAGAGGAACTAACTGTCATAGCAGGTCTGTGCAGCCACAGCAGTGAGCCCAGGCCTGGTGTCTGGGGGGGCCTGACTTAGGTGCTCTCAGCTCAACATAGCCTGGACCCGGGCCACCCTCTCAGGCCCTCGGTCCCCCCGATATCATCCTATGGTTCTGCATTGCTTGGTTCTGCTTCCGGTTGTCCTCAGCCAGTGAGGGACAGGCTTGGTTAGGGTCCCCGCCCCTTGAATCCAGGCTACTTCTCCAGGGGAAGCCCACTTCCTTTCCTTTTAGGGCAGCAGTTCCCTGGCGGGGGTCGAACAACCAAAACACAGGGGTCGCCTAAAGCCATCCGGCGGGGGTCGCGACCCACAGGTTGAGAACCGCTGCTGAGAACCGCTGTTTTAGGGGGTGTGTGCCAGTAGCCCAGGCCAGGGGCCCCACGGGGCTGCCAAGGACGGCCTTCCTGAGGTCTCTGCCACCTTCTCTCTGCAGTCTCGAAGTAGCTTGCAACAGGGGGACGTGGACGGGGCCCGGAGGCTGGGCCGCCTGGCCCGGCTGCTCAGCATCACCTTCATCGTCATGGGGATCATCATCATCATTGTGACCGTGACTGTCAACTATGCAGGTGAGGCCCAGCCACGTGCCAGCGTGCTTGGTGTGAGGGCAGCCAAGGCAGTGGCCTGGCCCCCTGGGACAGGGGCGGTGGGGGAAGGAAAGAGCCTATAGGGGCCACAGACTAGCCTCTCACTCCCAAAAAGCAACCAGGTCCTCGGCAGTGACCGGCTGAGTTCAGATGGTTGTCTGACTTGTCTTATGCCTGGAGAGTGGACTAAAGGGAAAGGGTGGAGAAAGAGCGTGGGCCTGGGAGTCAAAGGCTCTCATGTCCCTGGGTCCTGGGCCACTGTCTGCCTAGTTGAACCCTAGGGTTTTTCATGTCTGCAGCCGCAGGAGGAAGCCTCCAGCATAGACACCGTTTGAGCATCACCCGAGATAATGGATATGACTTTCTTTGTAAATGGTGGACTTGCCACATAAGTGTCGATACTGAGACAGCCAGGACAGGGAGAACTAAACAGTACATAGAGTGGAAGTCAGAAAGTAGAGCCAGCGGTCACAGGCCAGCCCTTGACAGTAAGTTGACAAGTGCACCATCGTTGGCAGGGACGACACTTTTGTGAGCACCCAGAGGTGGCCCCAGGAAGCTATCCAAGCAGGGGAACCATTTTCAAGGGTGACTGCCAGCTGCTCACAAGGCCCACACAGCTTCGTGAGTTTCTGGGCTTTGAAGTCAACACGGTCTGTCTCCTCTCATATGCTCACGTTAGGAAGCCCCAGCTGTCCCTGACACTTGCAGTGACCAACCTAAGTTTTCCCCTGAAGACCTTGCTCTTGCAAATGCGTTCCATAGACCAGCGGCAGTGGCTGCTGACCCCAGGGACTTGTCAGGAGTGCAGAATCTCAGGCCCCAGCCCAGACCCACTGAATCAGAATCTGCATTTTACTAAGATTCCCAGCCCAATCACTAAAGTTTGAGAGGCACTGGTCTAGACTATGGAGCTTTCAACTTGGGGCAGAAAGTCTGGGACTCAGCTGTGGGGTCACGGGCAACCTTGGCTACTGCGGAAAGGGAATAGGGTAGGATTGTAATCAGCCTGCCTGGGTTCAAAACCTACGTCCTCCACTTTCTATCTGCCTGGATTAAAGCGCGTTCCACGATCTGAGTCTGATAGACACACAGGTATGTAGAGGCAGGAGTCCGCTCACCTGGGGCATTAGCCTCCATATCACCCCCTGATGCCTTGGTCTCCTTTGTGCTGCTGCCTCTTGTCAGTTTAGCCAGGACTCTTCCGATGGCGTGTGACCCTATTGAACTCAAAATGGCAAAGGGAATTGGTTAGATTTCACTAAGAATCAAAGCATAGACCCCTATGTTCAGGGGTCACATGCACAGCTCTGAACCAATCATCCAGGCCACGGTCCTCTTGTTCCACTCAGAGTCCCAAACCACACCAATCCCCGTTGTCAAAACGGGGAAACAAAACCCCAAATCCTCCAAACAGGGGCCTGAAGGTCCCATGTTCTGAGCTCTGGTCTGTCATAACTGGTGTTCTTTGTTTGTTTTGCTTTCATTGATTTGAGAGAGAAAGGGGAGGGAGAGAAAGAAACATCAACTTCTTATTCATGCATTCCTTGACTGATTCTTGTATGTGCCTTGTTTTGAACCCACAACCTTGGCGAATTGGGATAACGCTCTAATTCACTGAACTACGTTGCCAAGACCATAACTGTTCTTTTTTTGTTAATAGTTCAGAAGAAATAGGAGTGCTAGCAGGGGCAGGCTCTGGCCAGCTGGAGTGCTCCCGACCCACACACCCCACATACCATGGAGGACGACAGGACAGTGACTGCTAGGGGCCCACCTGTCCCCAAGCTCCAAAAGCACAAACTCGGAGGGAAACCCTGAAGTCACTTCCTTGTCAGTCCACATCAGATGGGAAAAGCTAGAGAAAGAAAGGAAGGAAGAAACTCCATTTACTGTGAAACCAGTGAATCATACCATTTAATCCCATGGACACGGCCTGGCATTTTGATTGCAGTGTTCTGGCTTCCTTCTCATCCCCCCAATTTTCTGGCATCTACTGAGCAGCATATCCTGCCAGAAGGAGAAGAAACCAGCCCCGCACACTGATGAACTATGGTGGGGAGAGAAGCAGCACATGCGCTGCCTGACCAGGAACAAAGATGTGGAATTCCCTTTATCTTTGTATTTTTCTTGAGGAGGGATAAACAGGACTGTTTGCATGCCTTCTGCCCCCTGCCTGCTGAAGTCGCAGCCTGTGCCCTGACCTCAGAGGCTGAGCCGACACTCAGCACAGGCGCTGGAACCTCCGTCACACAGACGTGCAGCTGCCCTGGGAAGACGCGGCAGCCTCACTGAAATCCCCCATTGTGTAGCGGGGGCACCAATGGGAATGTTGGTGAAGACAGGAGCAGAGACAGCATGCCCCACGGACCTCTTCCTGAACTTTCCAGCCTCAGGGGTACTTCTGCCGAGGACTAGGGTCCTGGCGAGCCTCCCAGGATGACCCAGTCCACTTTTTGTTCCCTACCTGTGCTGTAGTCTGGGGCTCCAAGAACTCCGAGGGCCTGACCTCCACACCCCTCCTGTCAGCTATTTAAGACCCTGGGCCTGAGCTCTGTCCTGCCATGACCTCCCATGGTCAAGGGTACAAAGTTGGAGCCCATACTGACTGGCTCAGATGGAGCATGGTTCCCGGCTCCCTGCCCAGCCTCCTCTGATGCTCCGGGCTTCCCCCCGTGGGCCTGGACATCCACAACAGCAGAGGCTTTCCCTGGAGGAGGCTCTGGGATCTCCCCCGTGTGAGGGGACTTCCCAAGGGCTCCTAGGTCGTTAGCTGTGTTTGCGCTACCTGTAGGGAAGTGGGCCAGAGTTTTTATGAAGGTTTATTGCTTCTTCTTCTTTTTTTATTTTTAGGTGAGAGGAGGGGAGATAGTGAGGCAGATTCCTGCATGTGCCTTGACCGGAATCCACCCAACAATTCTGTCTAGGGCTGATGCTTGAGTACCAAGCTATTTCTAGTACCTGAGGCTGACGTGCTCTGACAAGCTATCCTCAGCACCTGAGGCCACGCTTGAACCAATCAAGCCATTGGCTGCAGGAGGGGAAGATGGAGAGAAAAGGAAGAGGGAGGGGAAGGGAAGCAGATGGTTGCTTCTCTTGTGTGCCCTGACTGGGAACTGAACCTGGGACATCCATACACCAGGCCAACGCTCCATCCACTGAGACACCAGCCAAAGCTGGTTTATTGCTTCTTGGTCTAGAGAATTCCAAGACTGAGGGAAGAGCTTGGCTGAAGGATCCAGTCTGTGGGAGAATGGGTGGTCTTGGGTTTGGGAATGTATTTATTAATACATGCCCAGAGACAGGCTGGACACCAAGGTCTCTGCCTAAGGACCTAATGGGATGCCTGAAGGGACCGAGCAAGTCCCCTCAGCCTGGCTTTTGGCTCCAGATTCTCCCCAAAATTCCCTCTGGTGTATGCTGTCCCCACAGGGGCCCCTCCTGCGTCCACCGTTCCCACTAGCGTTGGCTCTCAGGCTCTTGAAGAGAGATGCTCCAGGCTTTCCCGCCCAGGGACGCCCTGCCTAGCAGCCAGGCTCACTGCGCTCAGTGGGAAGGCAGGTTCCTAGTCACAGCCGGACTGGCCCCGGGGTGGCCAAGAATGTTTCCCCTGAGCCTGATCAGGATGCTCACGCCTCCTCTGGGGGGGGGGGCCCTGCTATTATTCTCCACCAACCCGCCACCCCCAGGCCCTGGGGAGGGAGTCTGTCAGCACAGAGGCTCTGTTTTCCAGGAGGGCTCTGGGTCCCGAGTGAAGTGCAAACCTCAGTGACCAGCAGGAGGGATGGGTGCAGGGCCCAGGGGTCCGTCTGGGGCAGGCTTTCCTGAGTCTGTCCCCCACCAGGGACTAAACTCCTGCCTCTCTTTGGACTTTTGTTTTCCCAGAAGTCTGGGGGTGACCCCGAGTATTTGTGTCACTTTCACAGGGGAGGGGCCAGGAGAGACGTGAGGTCGATGGAAACTGACACTCACAGGCCCCAGCTCTGGAAGGACTAGTCAGGGGCGGCAGGTCACCCAGCAGTACCCAGGGGTCCTCAGTGTTGGCATTTCCGGGAGAAGAGAGAAGTGAACCAGAGGTGATGGCAGCGGTGGGACTGTATGTGCAGCACACGTGCACAGGGACGGCCACACACCCAGACCTGCCGCTCCCTGCAGTCATGCTCACATGTGGACACTGCTGCATGCTCACTCCCATGCACACACACACTCCTTCACTCTCAAAACCCAGAACAGCTGAGGAAGAGCCAAGCCACCAGCGGACAGCTGTAGGAACAGGCATAGCTGGAACATTCTTCCATCAGGCAAGAACAACTTGGGAGTTTTCTAGTCATACCAAGGGTGTAGCTCAGAGATTTGAAAGGTGTCTGGAAGGAGCAGGGGCTCCCAGAGACCAGCCCGGCTGGCAGAGAGGAGCACAGGGCCCGAGGATGGGAACTCCTTCAGCGATAAGACTGGCAGGGAAGATCGTCCACGGCCCCCACTACACAGGCAGCCTGGCACCCCCAGGCCTCGCTAAAGCTGGAAGGAACAGTGGCCCTGCTGTCCCAGCTCCACTGTGGGTCCAGCTGCTGCCTGCATGAACACAGTGGTCCCGGCCCTGGGCGCTGACCCAGCCTCTCCTCGTGTCCCATAGGGAACAGCAAGAAACCCCCCCCCGCCCCCCCCCCCCCGCCGGCACCACAGCCGCAATTCACTCCTCTGTATTTCTCGGCATGGAAAGAAATAAAGCTGACTGTACCTGCACACTGCAGGCCTGTGTGTTTGTGTTGCTGGGGTCAAGGGTTTCCAGGCAATTGCGAAGGGGTGGGCGGGGGAGTTTACACAGCCTCTCAGTCCTGGGGTCGGGGCTGAGAACCAAGCCCCAGGAAGCCGGGCACCGTGGCCAGCACCAGGCGTTGTCCTGGGCAAGTTATTGATCCTCTCCAAGCCTCAGTCTCTCTGATGAGCAAGGCTGGGGGCTGCAACGGGCAAAGACCTCAGGAGTGGAGAGAAGCAGGCAGGACCCAGTACTTGCTGATAGCCTGGGGCACGCTGGGCATGTAACATCCTTGGGTAAATCCACAAGGCAGCACGGGGGTGTAGTGTAATCCCAGAAATTTGAATTGGTAAACTGAGAGGTTCAGAGAGGTTCAAGGACCGGGGAGCAGAGTAGGTCAGGGTGAGAGCTGGGGCCATCCTGCCTGCGTTGGGGAAACATCCTGCCTTGGGGAAACTCCTCTCCACCAGAGTAGAAGCAGGGATGGGGGCACTTCACATGTGCCAGGTGCTGGGCCCTGTGGTTTGTGCAAATTATCCCATTTAGTCCTCAGAACACCTCATGAGGCATGCCACCCCGTTTTCCTGAGCAGAAAAGAAGGTTAGAGAGGCCCAGTGCCTTGCCCAAGGTCATAGTCAGGCCCTGGGGAAGCAGGACAGTTTTTCTCGAACAGTTTGGGGACAGGAGCCTGCCCTGCCTTAAAAAGTCTGTGAGCTATTCCAAGTGAGTTGGCCATTCCAATATCCTTTACCTGCATTTCCTGGCATCTGACAGTCATATTTCTCAAGAGCTTTCTGTTCAGTGATGCATTGTGACCTTTTCAAAGGCATTTGAAGCACCATCTGGGGGTCTAAATTAAGATGAAGCATCACCAGTGTAATGCTACTTACTCATTCAGTAACACTCAGGTGTACTGCCACCTTCTACCCACGGGCAGTGCCAGGAACAATCACAGCACTTGGTGGCCTGAAAGGTTTGGTTGTTGTTGTTTTGTTTTATTTGGTATCATTTGTCAGACACAACCCAATTTAAGAAACTTGAAAACAATGGAAAGGAGGCTATGTGTGTCTTAGAATAGTAAGGGCAAAGTTGGAGCTTCCATAATGCAGGTTTCATACCACAGATGGCTGTGCCCGGGACAAGCAGCTTGATTGCTCTGAACCTTGACTCTCTACGTGCAAATGGGGTGATAATCTGCTCTGCACAGCCACAGGGCTCCTGGAGGCCTGGTGGCACTTCCTGGTGAACCGTGAAGACGTGGAGATACAGGGGACACGAGTAACAATTTCCTGGGGCACAGCCTGGAGAGCACCCCAGAATCTGGGAGGTTCTGGGCCACTCAAGCTGACCCTTGAGTCCCTGCTCTCCTCCACTCCCAGCCCCACCTGCCACTTCCTGCTACCTGATGCACGAGAGAAGACAAGAAAGCTCTTTGGCCCAGGCCCTGGACTTTTGCTCTTCTGCTGTGTCACCTCGGGCAGTCCCCAGCCTCCTCACGTAAAGCATGGAACTGAGCTGGTCTCCAGCAGCCTTCTCGGTCCTGAAGGCACAATCACCTGGGAACTTTGAAAAATGCTGACACCTGGCTGCCACTCCCCGACAATCTGGTTTAAGCGATCTGGGATGCGGCCAGAGCATACTATGTTTAAAAAGCTTTCCAGGTGATCCCGATGGTCATTTGAGGTTGGAAACCACTGGGCGAGGCTCTCTAGAGTCTTGCTACGCAGTGTGGTCCCTGGGCCATTAGCGTGGGCATCACCAGTGCTGTCAGAAATGCAGACACTCAGGCCACACCCTGACCTAATGTAGTGACTTGGAATATCTGCCCTTCACCAAGACACTCAGGTGGTTCGCTGCACTTAGGCTGGGGAAGCCCCTGGCTAGGCAGGGGGCCAGCTCAGCTCCAGCACTGTGGCTGGCCTCAAGCAGGCTATAGGCGCACGTTCTCCAGTGGCGCTTTGATCTCCCCTTTAAAAATCATCATTTTCCTTTCTTTCTTACTACATGGTCAATGGGAAACACTGAGAAAACCTAGGCAATACTGAGAAGCAAAGAGAAAGACAAAGAGAGATCCCCCAGAAGTTAGGGGCTCTCGTAGCAGAAAAGGTAGAGTGTTTGCCAGGGAGGCTGCAGTCTGTGTGTGGGGGTGTGTACCCCAAAAGCACAATTCCCAAGGAGGCACAGATGTTCCTCCACCCTACCCCCACCTCTGGTCCCTCACTCTAGCCCCCCACCGTGGCCCCCCTACTGTGGACCTGCTGGAACCTGCTTAGAATGGAGCAAAGTCAAGCAGGTGTCTTAGAGCTGCTAGGATGGAAACATCCACTCACAACTGAATTAACCACCTGGTTCTTCTGGGTCTCTGCCCCGCAGACCCTGGGCCTGGGAGGACGAGCAGGGGGACCCTGAGAAGCTGTTATGTCTCTGTACAATGGCAGGAATTCCTATGTTCAGGGTCGGCCCAGGTACCTATGGTTCCTTTGTACTGATGACCAAATAGGACCCTGCAGGCAGAGGAGGTACTGAAATTGTTATAAAAGTCCCCTTCCTGGGTATGTTGGCAGCCTGGTGCCTGAGGACAGATGGGTTGCAGAGGTCCAGGAGCAGAGGCCTGCCGAAAGGAGGGTAGGTCTCGGGAGCTGGGGGCAGAGCTGGTCAGCTGGAAGCTGGGCCCTGCCAGGGCTTCTGCCTCCTGCATTATTGATCTGCCCCCTGGTCACGGATGTGAATAATTCATCAGGGCAGGGAAGTGCTGAGCATTGCAAACCAGAGGCACCAGCTCCTCCCCAGCTCCCCACCCAGGGCTTTCCTTTGCTTATGGGGCTTCTGAGTAGGTCCTGCTGAACCTCGAGTTTCTCCTCCTGCCCACAGGGCAGACCCAGGAAAGGCCTCATAGGTTTGGGGTTGCAATGAATCTGTTCCAACCCAAACAGAGCTACCCTTGCCATGCTGCTGGTCACCCGGGACCCTCAAGTCACAGGACCTGGTTCCCATGCTGAGCCCTGTACCCTCTCTGATCAGGTGCAATGCTTTGTGTGTAAGGACCTGCAGCACAGCTCAGCAAACACGAACTGTTCTTGTGGATGTCACTGATAATCAATGGTGGCTTTTTTCATTGTTGCCAATGTCTTGGTAAAGGGCTGGTGCTGGGGGCTGGTGACAGATAAGCCTGCTTGGGGTTGAGTGCAGTCTGAGTTTCAGGGGCGTGTGACCTGGGGGTGTGGGTGCAGGTGAGCGCTGCGGGCGGTGTGCGACAGAAGGCGGGGATGGTGTGGCAGGGACGTCGAAGGAATTACTCAGGAGTTCTGCAATGGCTTTTCCTCTTTCTCCAAACTTTTCCAAACGATAGTCTCAGGGGCTTCAAAGTGGCCGGGAAAGGCAGAGGATGCCCCGGCGTGACAGCGGGATGGCCGGTGTTGGCATCCACCAGCTCGGCCCTGATGCTGGATCACGGGCTCAGTTCAGGTTCCATTTAACCCAAGTTAACCAAGGCCGCTGTACCATGTATGGTGTCAGGCCAAACTCGGGCGTGCCAGAAGCGTTTAACACTGTTCTCATAAGCAAGTTTAATTTCGCCTTTGCCTGCATTCAGCATGGCAGCAGAAAGTTAAGCTCATGTGGTTCAGATTTCTTTACCCTTTTGCAAGCTGAGGTCTCCAGGACAGGGGTGGCAATGAGCTGGTGCTCGCTGTCACCACTGAGACATCCTCATCCCATCGTCCTGAGTCCCTGCGGAGGGCTGCTGAGTCCACCTCCAGTCCCCCACCTCCGTCCCAGCTCTCGCTCCACTGCTCCTGTGCCCGCTCACGTGCCCAGGGATAATTCAGTTGTTTTCTCACTACCTCTAGTAAGAAATGTTTTTGGCAGAAGGCCTCCAAACCCTGGTCTTCACAAGATAGGGATCTTTTTCTGTCATTTAACAAGTCCAGACGTAGGCAGCCCAGGGAGGTGCAATGCCTCCATGACATCACCATCCAGGCACCGCCAGTCTTCCTGCTTCACCACCCTGGCGTAGGGCTACCTAATGGCCACAGGATGGCTGCCACAGCCCCAGCCATTCCAGGCAGTATGAAGGAGAAAAGGGGAGGAGAGCAAAAAGGGCATATGAAGCCTGAGTAGGTTCCCTTTGTAGAGCTTTCCGGGAAATCCAACCTAGGGACTTCTGCTTTATATTCTGACTACAGCTGTGTCACGGGGCCACTCTAGCTGCAAGGGAGGCTGGGAAATACAGTCTTCTTGGCTGGGTACGCTGTTGCCCTCAGGATAATCAAGGTTCTATTAGGCAAGAAGTGGGAATGGGTACCAGAGAGCAACCAGTTTCCTGGCACATTGGCTATGTGGGGCTGCAGAAATTCTGTCAGGCTGTCTCAGGTGCTGCCTGCCCAGATCCCCTGGGTAGTGTTCCTGGGGGCCTCCAGGGAGGTCTGGGGAGCCAGCAATCTGCTGGAGTCACAGTGACCAACAGGGAGACAGGCCTTGACTCCTATGGCTGGGAAACGGGGTTCTACAGAAAAAGGCTCTGTCATCAAACAGACCAGGGAAACACTGAATTAAATAAAGCTAAACACAGTCATTTGATGGTAAGACTTCTAAGAGCCTTTAATATGCCGACGTGCAACATGAATCTCCAGGAGAAAATAGAGATGAAATATTTATATCTTATATTTAATGCACCATCAAGCCCTTGCTTTGAGGAGTATTTTTTTTTTTTTTGCAAACCTACTTTAGATTTGCTGAGCCCATCATTTCCCTGTTATTAAAGAATTTTTGTGAACATGCTTTTTAGTGGCTATATAATATGTATAAACAATCATTTATTTATTTACTTATCTTTCCTCTCATTGCTGGGCCTGAAGGTGTTCAGTTTTTCTCTCTCCAATTCTTTTCTTGCTTACAATTTAAAAACAAGGCTTAAGCATTAGAAGAACATTTTTGTGTGTGTGACATAGACACAGAGAGGGACAGATAGGAACAGACAGACAGGAAGGAAGAGAGATGAGAAGTATCAATTCTTCGTTGAGGTACCCTAGTTGTTCATTGATTGCTTTCTCATATGTGTCTCAACCACGAGGCTACAGCAGAGCGAGTGACCCCTTGCTCAAGCCAGCGACCTTGGGCTCAAGCTGGTGAGCCTGGCTCAAACCAGATGAGCCCATGCTCAAACTGGCGACCTGAGTTCTCCACATCCCAGTCTGACACTCTATCCACTGCGCCACCGCCTGGTCAGGCTATATATTTTTATTATTGATTTTGTAGAGAAAGAAAAAGGGAGGAAGAGAAATATCAATTTGCTGTTCCACTTATTTATGCATTCATTGGTTGATTTTTTTTCTTGTGGGAGAGACAGAGTCAGAGAGAGGAACAGATAGGGACAGACAGACAGGAAGGGAGAGAGATGAGAAACATCAATTCTTCGTTGCGGTTCCTTAGTTGTTCATTGATTGCTTTCTCATATGTGTCTTGACCATGAGGCTACAGCAGAGCGAGTAACCCCTTGCTCGAGCCAGCAACCTTGGGCCCAAGCTGGTGAGCTTTGCTCAAACCAGATGAGCCTGCACTCAAGCTGGCGACCTCGGGGTCTTGAACCTGGGTCCTCCACATCCCAGTCTGATGCTCTATTCACTGTGCCACTGCCTGGTCAGGCTGGTTGATTCTTTTTTTTTTTTTTAATATTTATTTATTTATTTATTTCAGAGACAGCGCGAGAATCAGAGAGAGGAATAGATAGGGACAGACAGGAACGGAGAGAGATGAGAAGCATCAATCATCAGTTTTTCGTTGCGACACCTTAGTTGTTCATTGATTGCTTTCTCATATGTGACTTGACCGTGGGCCTTCAGCAGACTGAGTAACCCCTTGCTGGAGTCAGCGACCTTGGATCCAAGCTGGTGAGCTTTTTGCTCAAATCAGATGAGCCCGCGCTCAAGCTGGCGACCTCGGGATCTCGAACCTGGGTCCTTCCGCATCCCAGTTTGACGCTCTATCCACTGCGCCACCGCCTGGTCAGGCTGGTTGATTCTTATATGTGCCCTGACCAGGGCTTGAACCTGCAACCTTGGCATATCAGGATGATGCTCTAACCAACTGAGCTACCTGACCAGGGCAAGATGAACATATTCTGGAGGTGTTCTAGGAGCAGTTCTTGCTGCTCAGGAAGAAGAGCCTCAATTCCCTACAGGGGCAGCTGACTAGTTGCCATGGCAACCATTTGGGTCAGGAAGAGGGAAGATGCTGGCAGGTGGGGCTACACAAGAAAGCCCCCAGGGCCAGGCAGCCAAGATCCTGAAGTGTTGAGGTTGTCCAAACCTGACTGTTGGGGGCCCTGGGGATGATGGACGGGCCTCTGAGCTGCCTTTCTGTCCTCCATGGCTTCCGTAGCACCAAGCTACCAGGACTCTCAGCCAGAAGCCTCCTTCTGGCCATTAATTTGGCTTGGAGATAAAGTAGGAGGCGGAGGTCAGAGCAGGAAGGTGAGTCGATGGGGGCAGATTAGCCTTCATTCTTGCCTCCGTTTGTTCCTGTTGCTCGAAGTTCCTCTACTTGCTTTTCTTTGGATGGAGAATTTTCTTCCACACGTTCTTTAATTTGGTTCAAATGCTAGGAAATTTTCATAAGGATTTTCCTGTGCATAGTTGCATGCCTGACGAAGAGGTTTCTGGGTGAGAGGAGACCTGGTCTACTTGGGACTGACCCAGGGATACGGAGGGCAGGACCATGGCACAGGGACCAGTGTCCCGGAGGCCCCGATGGTGCAATGCTCGCCCTGACTCTCAGGCACACACGGCTAAGCAGCCCTCCTCCACGTGAACTCTCTGTGCTCCCTGGCCCATGAAATATTCACTCTTTAAACTTTTTAATTCTAATTTTTAAAAATTTATTTATTTTAAACAGAGAGAGATATTGATTTGTTGTTCCACTTATTTATGCATTCAGTGGTTGATTCTTGTATGTGCCCTGATGAGGGATCAAACCTGTAGTCTTGGTGCATGAGAATGACTTTCTAACCAACTGAGCTACCTGGCCAGGGCACTCTTTAAACTTAAAAAAAAATTATAAAAATCACACTGATATATCAGCAGTCACCCATGGGGTGGAGAAGTAATCGAGGCAGAACTCCCAGCTTTTAGTCCATATACCTACCTCATATCTTCAGAATCTTAGGACATGCATTGATTTCTGTATTACTTTTATAATTTATAATTTAATTTTAAATAGGAATGGATGAGGGAGGGAAAATATTCTCCATAATCCATTAGCCAGGGCAATCAATGGGAATACTGAGCCTTCTACTTCCAGGCTTTCAGAAAGGAATTTTTTTTAATATCCAGCAGTAGTCACTTTGTAATATCCACTGCATTGGAGCCCGCCTTTGCAGTGCTTTTAAGTAACAGGCCCCTTCAGTTCCCCTCTAACCTGCCTCTTCACACACGCCAACTTCATCTGACTGAAGGACACACAAAATGGGCACAGGTGGGAGGGACGGAGTGGGTGTTTTCAGAGGGCGGGGCTCGGAGCCCTCGCTGCTCTCTCCCTCCTCTGACTGACCAGGCAGGACTCCAGGAAAGCTCCTCCCCTTGGCATCGCCTCCAGGGACCCCTCCACCCCCCGCCCCAAGGGACTCACTTCTTCTGACCTTTGCTTTTGATTCCACTCTTGCATTGGCCTTCATCCTAGAACTGGATGCTTCCCTCGGGCTCTGGTCTCCAGCCCCCACCCCCCAGTTCGCTCTCTGCGGCAGCCCTGCCGCCCAGCACCCCAGCTGGAGGCAGAGGCCTCGGGGTACCTTCTCCTTCCCCTACTGAGGTCAGGGCCCCCTTTCTATGCCCCAATCTTTCCGAGGGCCTGTGGCTGTAGCAAGATGTACATTTTGGTGCCACCTGGATGCCAGAAAGTCCACATAATGGTTTTGAACCTGGATGTAAGAATGGTCCTGTGTAATTTCCTTTTATCCCTCAAACCAGACTGCTTAGCACTCCCGGAGCCCATCAACCGATACTGAGGGCTTTGAAAAGCAAAAGGAGGTCCCAGGGCACAAAGGTCCCGGGTCAGGCTCCCTCTGGCGGATTGGCCGGGGAAGACATCCTACGGTCTGAGGACACTCCCTGGAGAGAGGGGACACACAGCTCCAGGCAGGGCTGGGCTGCCTTCCCAGGAGAGCCACGCTCATGAAGTCATGTTTTGATCGTGGCCCATGGGAGCTGCTTTTGTGCTGGTAAAACAGGTAGGAGGTAAACACACAGCGAGGAGGCCAGGGACAGCGGGTCTGTGCGCAGCGGGTGTAATTATAAGTGCAACATAATGACGACAGGACAGAAAGCGGGGAGGACCTCTCAGCCGCTGCCTCCACACGTCCACACCCTGGATGCATGCTCACTCTCCTCCTGAGCTACTCCCCTGGGGTGGGGAGTGGTTTTTTACTTCTTTAATTTCTTCTGATTATGAAACTAAGACAATCTCATTGTGGCAAATCTGGAAAATGCAAAATGTGTAATAAACAAAAACGTCCCCAAATTGCCTCCTCCAGACACTGTTTCATGGGAAGCAGACCTATTTTCTGTATCGCGCCTCCACCATCCGAACTCATCTTGTTGATTTGCTGGGTTCCTGTCTGATCTCCCCCACCACCTCTCGTTTTTTCTGTGTGTTTGCCATCCGGTTTTGGTTTGGCTGGTTGTGTGTGCTCAGTGTACATAAGTTGAATGGTACAGAAGCCCAAGGAAGAGTCTGTCTTCAGTCTCTCTGTGCACATCTAATTCCCAGGGCCCAGGACAGGGCTGGGCACACAGTAGATGCTTTACTGCACGTGTGATGAATGAATGCATGCAGGGCAAGGTGTACGTTTCCCCTCAGTTGTAATCACCCAGTTCATGCTGTTTTGTACACTGATTTCTTTTTTTTTTTTTTTTTTGTATTTTTCTGAAGCTGGAAACTGGGAGAGACAGTCAGACAGACTCCCGCATGTGCCCAACCGGGATCCACCCGGCACGCCCACCAGGGGCGAAGCTCTGCCCAGCAAAGTGTGATGCTCTGCCCCTCCGGGGCATCACTCTGCCGCGACCAGAGCCACTCCAGCGCCTGGGGCAGAGGCCAAGGAGCCATCCCCAGTGCCCGGGCCATCCTTGCTCCAATGGAGCCTTGGCTGAGGGAGGGGAAGAGAGAGACAGAGAGGAAGGAGGGGGGTGGGGGTGGAGAAGCAAATGGGCGCTTCTCCTATGTGCCCTGGCTGGGAATCGAACCCGGGTCCCCCGCACGCCAGGCCAATGCTCTACTGCTGAGCCAACCGGCCAGGGCTACACTGATTTCTTCATGTTCTTCATGGCGGGGGTGGGGGTATAGGAAGGGAGGTCGCTGGTGAGGGACAGGGACGATAGGGGGAGGTACAGAGAAGGCAGTCCAGTATCATGCATGTCTGAATCACACCCCTGCCCAAGAGCACCGCTGAGACGGGCAGAGTGAGGGCAAAGGAGCAGCTCTGTGTGGCAGGCCCTGCGTGGGACCACAGCTCAGCCCCGGGGGGTTTGCACAGAGATCTGTGAGGTTAACTGGCTTTGCTCAAGGTCTCACAGAGAGTTAGCAATGGAGTTAGACCTGGAATTACAGATATGATATAATATGAATGTAATATAAACTATATTAACAAAAGCTTCATTTTTTAGGGAAAAATCAAATCAGAAATATGAATTACATTTTAAGAAGGCTTTTAATTAAAACAAAGCTTTGAAGCACATCTCAGGGACCTACACGTCCTTTTCATTTGACCCTGTTCCAGCAAAAGCCTTAGTCTGTGCTGATAAGAAAATGGGTTTCACAAGGCAGAATTCAACAGAGGTTTGGTTTAGCTGACTAACGAACTAAGGCAAAGGTCTCCTGGGAACGTAACAATAGGTAACCCTTTGCTCTCGTCAGTGTAGGAGGTTAAAGGTTCTCTTGCTGTCAGATTGGTTTAATGTAAGAATTTGCCTTAACCCATCCAAAATGCAAAGTTCTATGTTTATAAAATGTATTTTAGATAACTGAAAAAATTAAGGCAGGAGATTATAATAGTTCACTAATTGTATATACTTATCACTTCAGATAAAATCAAGCATTAGTTGCATTTTTATTTTTTTATTTTTTTACAGAGACAGACAGAGAGAGGGATAGACAGGGACAGACAGGAATGGTGAGATGAGAAGCATTAATCATTAGTTTTTCGTTGCGCATTGTGACACCTTAGTTGTTCATTGATTGCTTTCTCATATGTGCCTTGACCGTGGGCCTTCAGCAGACCGAGTAACCCCTTGCTCGAGCCAGCAACCTTGGGTCCAAGCTGGTGAGCTTTGCTCAAACCAGATGAGCCTACGCTCAAGCTGGCGACCTCGGGGTCTCGAACCTGGGTCCTCTGCATCCCAGTCCGATGCTCTATCCACTGCGCCACCACCTGGTCAGGCTCAGTTGCATTTTTAATAAAAATAAATTATCCTGGCCCTGGCTGGTTGGCTCAGTGGCAGAGCATCGGCCCGGTGTGTGGATGTCCCTGGTTTGATTCCCGGTCAGGGCACACAGGAGAAGCATCTATCTGCTTCTGCACCCCTCCCCCTCTTGTTTCTCTCTCTCTTTCTCTCTACCTTTCCTGCAGCCAAGGCTAGATTAGAGTGAGTTGTCCCGGGTGCTGAGGATGGCTCCATGGCCTCCACCTCAGGTGCTAAAAAATGGCTCCAGTTGCAACGGATCAAGGGCACCAGATGGGCAGATCATCACCCCCTAGTGGGCTTGCCAGGTGGATCCCAGTCGGGGAGCATGCAGGAGTCTGTTTCTGCCTCCCCTCCTCTCACTAAATAAAAATACAATAAAATAAAAAATAAAAATAAATTACCCCACCTGTCTGGGTCTTTGTCCTTCCAGAACTAGAACTACCTCAGAACACTTTTGAGACAAGTGCTGCAGTCTGCCATCTCCCACAGCAACTGTTTACAAGTGTGAGCCCACAAGAGAGCCTCTGACAGCTTCTAGCTCAAAGTCCAGTGCAAATTTTTCTGTCCCCCAAATCTTGGCTCTTCGCGGGCTGTCAGTCTTCTTTCTGGTCACCATCAAGCATTCACACAGCCAGAACTATATCTGGTGTGGATTGAACTTCACCCGCCAAACCACCATTTTAATGAGAAGCTTTTGAGCTCTCATTTCTGGATTGTATGCTCTTGTTTATGGGGAGTCTGTTCTGAAAAGTGTCTTCCAGCTCCATCCTGGCGCTGGTGATACCCCTGACTGGCCCATCCACAAGGGCAAAGTCCCACCTGCCCAAGGAGCCTGCCTGAGAAACCTGTGCCCCAGCAGGCTGTACCCTACAGAACCCTCTGCCCCGTGATGCTTCCTCCAAAAAGAGACATCTCTCCAGGGCAGGCGAGGGGTGCGAGGAAGTGGGGGAGCTGGCGGGCCCTGGGTCCTGGAGGCTCATTCTCAGGAGGACACGTGGTCCTGCAGGGAAGGAAAACCACCTCTTTAGGCCTTCTCCCAGTTCCAAGGAGGGATTCAGTGATGCAGAGATAAGAAAACCCTCCGTCTGAGGACATTATCATGTGACTGGAGAGCAAATAGACACGAAAGTCACCCTCTTTATAGACGGCTGACAGAGGACAGGCAGGTGGAGCACATATGAATGAAAGCCATAGTAAATTACTATTACATAGATTTGCATTTTCACCAAAAACTTTAGTCTCGTTCTTAATGCTAACTACCTGAGGGAAAATTATGAGATGCTCCTTTCCACTCCCGGAAGCTCTATTTTAGATGAACAAATTCACACTCAACGAATGTTTATTGAACAACCACTATGTATCCCTTACGTTCACATAAATATCTCATGTGATCCTCATGACATCATGGCCAATTTTATATAGGGATGAGTCTTCCCATTTCACAGATGAGAAAAAGAAGTCTTATAAATGTTGAAATTACTATCCAAGGACACACGGCCATGACCACTGGAGAATAAAAATTGATATCTTTGCCTTTCACCCTGACAGTAAAGAATCTCTCCTAAGTCAGTTTGAAGCCCACAGTTAAAAAAATTTTTTTATTATGATAAACAAAAACTCCACATAACATAAAATTTACCTTCTTACTCATTTTTAAGTGTACAGTTCAGTAGTGTTAAGTACATTCACATTGTTGTGCAACCATCACTACCATCCATCTCCAAAACTGCCTTCATCTTACAAAACTGAAAATCTAGACTCGTTAAACACCAATTCCCGATTACCACCCCTCACCCAGCCCCCGCCAACCACCATTCTACTTTCTGTCTTTAAGACTCTGACTGCGCTAGGTACCTTATATAAGTGGAATCAAACAGTACTTGTTTCTTTTGTTATTGTTTTGCAACTAGCTTCTTTCGCTTAGCATAATGTCTTCAAGGTTCATCCGTGCTGTAGCGTGTTAGGATTCCCTTCCGTTTTGAAGCTGGATAATATTCCATTGTATAATACATCCATGCTGCATCTTTTTGATGCATTTAGATACTTGGGTTGCTTCCACCTTTTGGCTATTGTGAACAATGCTGCTATGAACATGGTTGTACAAGTATCTTCTAGAGTTCTTGATTTCAATTCTTTTGAGTATATACCCAGAAATAGAGTTGCTGGATCATCTGGTAATATTTAAATATTTTTTTTTTTGTATTTTTCTGAAGCCGGAAATGGGGAGGCAGTCAGACAGACTCCCGCATGCGCCCAACTGGGATCCACCCGGCACACCCACCAGGGGGCGATGCTCTGCCCATCTGGGGCATCACTCTGTCACAACCAGAGCCATTCTAGCACCTGAGGCAGAGGCCACAGAGCCATCCTCAGCGCCCGGGGTCAACTTTGCTCCAATGAAACCTTGGCTGCGGGAGGGGAAGAGAGAGACAGAGAGGAAGGAGAGGGGGAGGGGTGGAGAAGCAGATGGGCGCTTCTTCTGTGTGCCCTGGCTGGGAATCGAACCTGGGACTCCTGCACACCAGGCCGACGCTTTTAAATTTTTTTGAGTAACTTCCATACTGTTTTCCATAGTGGCTGCACCATTTTATATTCCTACCAACTATGCACAACTATTTTCTCGACATTCTTACCAACATTTGTTCTTTTCTTTTTTACCCTAAAGGGTGTGAGGTTAAGCCCACAGTTGTATATCCTGCTCATCGTCTCCAAAAACAGGGAAGCTGGGAAAGGGGCCCTGTTCACATGGACAGTGATCAGACATTAGGATCTCCAGTAAAAAGAACTAAAATATTTATATTAACAAGGCATAAATAAATGGAGGGAAATACCATGTACATGGATTTGAAGTTTCAATATTGTAAAGTTGTTAATTTTCTTCCCATTAATCTATATATTCAGTGTATTGTCACTCAAAATCCAGCTCTGTGGAAGCTGACAAACTGTTTCTGAAATTTATATAAAAATGCAAAAGACCAAAACAGCCAAGACTATTTTGAGGAAAAGAACAGATCTTCAGGACGTATACTATCAAGAGTTATTATAAAATTCAGTGATTAAGATAGGGTGGTATTGACTCAGGATAGCAAAAATTGGCCAGTGAAACAGAATGAAGGTCCACACATACATGGTTGCTTGATTTTGATGAAGTTGACACATAAATGCAGTGAGAAAAGAATGCCTTTTCAATAAATGATGCTGGATCAGCTGCACACTTATATGGACAATGGATCTTGAGATCTCATATCATGCGTAGAAATCAACTGCAGAATAATTAACGTTTCAAATATGAAGTCAAATGGATAAAGTGTCAACCTGGAATGCTGAGGTCACCAGTTCGAAACCCCGGGCTTGCCTGGTCAAGGCACGTACAAGAAGCAGCTATTATGAGTTGATGAGTCCTGTTTCTTCCCCCTATTTCTCTCTCTCCCTCTCTTTCATTCTCATTCTCTCTAAAAATCAATAAATAAAATCTAAAAAAAATTACATAATATCTTTTTAGCCTTGGGGGTAGGCACAGATTTCTTAACAGGATCCAAAATCCAATTATAAAGGAAAAACCTGATAAAGTGGGTTACATTAAAATTAACTACTATTTTCCCTGGCTGGGTAGCTCAGTTAGTTAGTGCATCATCCCAATATGCCAAGGTTTTGGTTTGATCCCTGGTCAGGGCACATAGAAGAATCAACCAAGGCCCTGGCCGGTTGGCTCAGCGGTAGAGCGTCGGCCTAGCGTGCGGAGGACCCGGGTTCGATTCCCGGCCAGGGCACATAGGAGAAGCGCCCATTTGCTTCTCCACCCCTCCGCCGCGCTTTCCTCTCTGTCTCTCTCTTCCCCTCCCGCAGCCAAGGCTCCATTGGAGCAAAGATGGCCCGGGCGCTGGGGATGGCTCTGTGGCCTCTGCCCCAGGCGCTAGAGTGGCTCTGGTCGCAACATGGCGACGCCCAGGATGGGCAGAGCATCGCCCCCTGGTGGGCAGAGCGTCGCCCCATGGTGGGCGTGCCGGGTGGATCCCGGTGGGGCGCATGCGGGAGTCTGTCTGACTGTCTCTCCCTGTTTCCAGCTTCAGAAAAACGTAAAAAAAAAAAAAAAAAAAAAAAGAATCAACCAAGGCATGAATAAATAAGCAGAACAACAAACTAATGTTTCTCTCTCTCTCTCTTCTCTCAAAATCAATAAAAAAATTTAAGAGCTATTCATCAATACCATCATTAAGAAAGTAAAAAGACAAGCTATAGAATGGGAGGGTGTATTTGCAATATATTTATTCAATAATAGCAAAATTAATCAGAAAAAGAATTCAATTAATGTATGTGCAAAAATTTGAGAGGTTCTATATAAAGAATATCCTAACAGAGATTGAACATATAAAAACACACAACCTCAATAGTCATCAAAGGAATGCACGTCCAGGCTGGCAACTCCAAGTACTGGTGTGGATGCAGAGGAACTGGAATACTCTGCTGATGGAAAGGAAAATTGGTACAATCAGTTTTTAATTTTCATTTATTGATTTTAGCAAGAGAGGAAGGGAATAGAGAGAGAGAAAGAAAGAGAGGAACGTCAAGCTGCTTCTGTATGTGCCCTGACCAGGGATCGAACTGACAACCTCTGTGCTTTGGGATGATGATCGAACCAACCAAACTATCTGGCCAAGGGCCGGTGCAATTATTTTGGAAAACCATTTGACAGGATATACTAAAGCTGAATACATGCATAATTTATAATTCCACAATCCTACTCCTAGGTATATAACCAACAGAAAAGTATACATATGTGTCCCAAAACCCCATGTTCAAGAATGTTCAGAGCAGCACAATAGTCCCAAGTATTCATCAACAACAGAATGGCTAAATATACTGCTCATAAAAATTAGGGGATATTTCAAAAATGAATATGAAGCTATAAAATATCCCCTACTTTTTGTGAGCAGTTTAGAACGTGGATATTCGTACAATGGAAGACTCTAGAGCAGTGGTTTTCAGACATTGGTGTGCATCAGAATCACCGCAGGGCTCGGTAATCTGAGAGCTGGGCTCCACCTGCCTGTCCCCTGGTGCCACACAGATCATACTCACCTTTCTTCCCTTAGCTGCCCTTATCATAGTTGAGAGGTGGCTGCCAGCCACCCCTTGAATGTCCTCTCCTCCCCAAAATCAGCAAGAGAGGGAACTAAGGAGGCATAAGGGGAGGCCCGGTTTCTGACCATTAACAAGAACATACCAACCTCTCTTCTGGCAGTTAGCCCTGCATCCCTGCCTTTGTTGATATACTTACAAGTATTACTTCACATTATGACAACATAATTAGAGCATAATCATGGTAGCCATCTTTATCTCTGCGTTCTAAGGAAGGAATTGGCCATTAGCTGGATTAATTGCAAGGACATGCTGCTAGGCAAAAGTAGAGATGAGAGTCAAACCCACACCTTCTGTCTCTAGGTCTAATGCTCCTTGCTCCACAGCTGGCTGCGTCCCTCGAATGTCAGGCATGCTCCTCCCTCTTCTCTAGGTGCTCCCAAGTCCCAGGGCCAAGGCAAAGCCCTCTTCTTCAGGAAACAAAGCAAGATGCTTTTGCTCGATGTGAATACAGTATTGTTTAGCTACATAATGTTCTTTTTGGCATTAAAAGCCGGGCCCTGAAAGAGCTGCTTTAGGCAGTGCTGTTTCTGCAGCTAATCGGCTGTTGGGGGAAGTGGACGTAGCTGCAGTGAAATGCTGATCTTTCAGCCTAATCACTCAGAGCGAGCTGGGATACTGCTTCCTCTGTGCATCAGCATTTTTGAAACAGTTGCTTATGACTTTGGCAGAGCCCACTGGGAAGTGGGGACACCCTGAGAGCAGCCTGTGGGAAGTGGGGACACCCTGAGAGCAGCCTGTGGCCTGAATAAATTCAGCACCAAGGTCAGCGACTCAAGTCCGGCCTGAGGCTAAGAAGCCTAAAGGAGAGGTTCTCAGTCATGGCTGCAAGGTGGAATCACTTGACAACTTTAAAACAAACTCTCATGCCTGGGCTCCACCCCAGCCATTGGGCCAAAACTTCTTGGAGGTAGATATGGTGTGTGTGTGTGTGTGTGTGTGTGTGTGTGTGTGTGTGTGTGTGTGTGTATTTTTTTATTGAGAGGCAGTGAGGCGGACAGATTCCCGTATGTACCCGGAACGGGATTCACCGGTAAGCCCTTTCTAGGCGATGCTTTGCCCATCTGGAGCCGCTGCTCTGCTGCTTGGTAACCAAGCTATTTTAGCATCTGAGGCGGCGCTATGGAATCGTCCTCAGCACTTGGGGACAACTTGCTCGAAAGATTTGAACCATGGCTGCAGGAGGGGAAGAGAGAGAGAAGCGGGAGAGGGAGGGGTGGAGAAGCAGATGGTTGTTTCTCTTGTGTGCCCTGACTGGGAATCGAACCCGGAACTCCCACATGCCAGACAGACACTCTACCACTGAGCCAACTGGCCAGAGCCTGGTATACATATATTTTTAAAGTCCTTTTTCCCAGGTGATTCTAATATGCAATGAGTATTGAGAATGACCACAGCAATAAATTAACAAATAGGAGGTGGAGTGTTCCAAAGAATAGGCAGCACTTGGAAACCATGAGATTTAGAGTTTTAAAAGGAACCTTTCACCTGATCTATGGTGGTGCAGTGGATAAGGTGCTGCCCTGGAATGCTGGGGTTGCTGGTTCAAAGCCCTGGGCTTGCTTGGTTAAGGCACATGCAAGGGGCGGCTGCTATGACTTGATGCTTTCTGGTCCTCCCTTTCTTCTCTCTCTCTCTCTCTCTCTCTCTCCCCTCTCTTTAAAAATAAATAAAACATATATATATATATGGGGAACCTTTCAGGCCTGAACTGTGGTGGCGCAGTGGATAAAGTGTTGAACTGGAATGCCGAGGTCACAGGTTTGAAACCCTGGGCTTGCCTGGTCAAGGCAAATATGGGAGTTGATGCTTCCTGTTCCTCCCCCCTTCTTTCTCTCTCTCCTCCATCTCTAAAATGAATAAATAAAATCTTTCTTTTATTACATTGCTCTTTTTTTTTTTTTTTTTTGTATTTTTCTGAAGTTGGAAACGGGGAGGCAGTCAGACAGACTCCTGCATGCGCCCGACTGGGATCCACCCGGCATGCCCACCAGGGGGCGATGCTCTGCCCATCTAGGGCGTCGCTCTGTTGCAACCAGGGCCATTCTAGCGCCTGAGGCAGAGGCCATGGAGCCATCCCCAGCGCCCGGGCCATCTTTGCTCCAATGGAGCCTTGACTGCAGGAGGGGAAGAGAGAGACAGAGAGGAAGGAGAGGGGGAGGGGTGGAGAAGCAGATGGGTGCTTCTCCTGTGTGCCCTGGCCGGGAATCAAACCCGGGACTCCTGCATGCCAGGCCGACACTCTACCACTGAGCCAACCGGCCAGGGCGACATTGTTCTTTTTTAAGTGAGGACAACAGCTGGTCACGTTCAGATCAACAGGCCTCAGCCAGGTAGCTGAAACCGTCTCCTTGTTGGGTTCACCATCTCTTCATTTCAGGTGTTCCCACAGTTCTTCAGAAACAGCCCTATCGTCTGGAGGAGCTCCACCACTTCTTTAAAGAAGTCTACGTGAACAGCCTTTTCATTGGCTACCAAGTCCATGAGGAGCCCAGTGCTGCCTCTGGCTTTGTCCAGGTCCTTGTAGGGCCCAGTGCCCTCAGGGAACATCTCGTCCACCGCCGGCTTCATCACCCCGCAAATAAAATCTTTAGAAATATAAAATAAAAGGAACCTTCCAGGGGAGGCCATTTAGTTTTGCCCCTCAGCCCTGCTCCCATGGAAACTATTCCTGGCCCACAATAAATGGGCGAGTGCTACTCTCTACTCTAGCATCATCCTTCTTGGGGTCCCTTCTTCTTATATCTACAAGAAAGAGCCTAGACATTCCTCATGGCAAATTGGGGCGCTCAAGTGGGTTCAATTAAAATACGAACACACACACACACACACACACACACACACACACACACGGGGGGGGGGGGACCAAGAGGTTGTAGACAACAGTAGCCAGGGAGTTGGCAGACTGTATCCTGCCCTGAGGATTTTTAAAAAGGAAAATCAAGTGTTGATTTTAATGGAATAAAAATTGAAAACCATTTGTAGTTTAAAAATAGGGTGTTGGTTATACCTATACAGTTAAAAAATCAGGAGTTGGGTGTCTGCATAATAAAATCCAATGTAGCCATTGCAAGGTATGTGGTAATGAAAATTTAGTGGCCTGGGAAGCCGGGCATGCTGTATACTACGTGCAAAAACCTGGTCACAGGATAATACGGAGCCCAGTTTTTAAAAATGCATGGAAGTGCTTAGATATTTAGAAAATGAAAAACATTCCAAGTGGTACTAGCCACTCTCATTGAACATTGGGGAAATAGGTAATTTTGACTTTCCTTGTATTTTTCTATTTGATCTTTATTTCTTTAATCAACACACATTAATTTTGTCAGGAAAAAAGTAATTAAAAGAAGCTTAGATGTTGAACTAGTGAATTGATCCATTAGAATTTGCCATTTTCAACAGAAGGGTACAGAGTTTTTGGCTGAAATAAAATTTCATAGAATAATCAGTGGCATTCAAATAATAACAACAATATATAGATCTTTCCCTGGAAAAGAACTTCTTTAAGGCCAATGCCCATGATTCCTTGTTGTTAAAATATTAATCAGATAGAACCCAGCCCAGTCTAGGAAATAAATTTTAGCTTACGTGAAATTTTTATGAACGGATTAGTGGGTGGGATCAAAGAGCAAAACCAGAATAGAGTCACAAAGAGGTCAGAAGATAAAGCCTTTCTCGATAATTCATCATTGCTTTCCTAAAAGGATGTGAACTTGGATGAGGCACTTTACTTACTCAGGGTCTGCAAAACACCTACGAATCTCAGTCATGTCCCAGGTGGGAAGCAGGGCTGGAAGCACAAAGCAGGCTGGGAGAAAGAAATTTTACCAAATCTCTTATCACTGACAAGCTGAGAGCCACTCTTGGGTTCTCTTTCCATAGGTCACCTTCAGCAGGGAGGAGGGAGGAAATTAGAAAGCCAGAACACTATTCACTTAAATATAAATACCATGTCCTGCTTGATAAGGTCTTAGAGGAGCCATAGCCCAGAGGTCATCACTGCCACTTGTGCATGACTATAAATGATTAAATGTAATACAATGTAGAATGCTCACAGTTCCATTAATGGTTCAATGCTCCAGTTTCGTACCAGTGTGGAGTTTCTGCAGTGCTTTTGGCTAAACAGAACAGTCTCCATGCATCCATTAAAAACATGTTTTCAATACTGACATTTTTCAAAGCAGCCTATTTCTCTTTTTAAAACTATAATTTGGTCTTGGTTGGTTGTCTCAGTGCATAGAGCAATGGCCTGGCGTGCAGATGTCCCAGGATTGATCTCCGGTCAGGGCACACACAAGAAGTGACCATATATATGCTTCTCTCCCCCTTCCCTCTCCTCCTTCTCTCCCTCTTCTCCTCCCGCAGCCAGTGGCTTGAGTAGTTCCAGCATCAGGGGTGCAGAGGATAGCTTGGTCGATCCAAGCATCCGCCTCAGACAGGGGTTGCGGGGTAGGTTCCGGTCGGGGCGCATGAGGAGTCCGTCTATCTCCTCTCCTCTCACTTAAAAAAACCCACAGTAGCCCTGGCCGGTTGGCTCAGTGGTAGAGCGTCGGCCTAGCATGCAGGAGTCCCGGGTTCGATTCCCGGCCAGGGCACACAGGAGAAGCGCCCATCTGCTTCTCCACCCCTCCCCCTCTCCTTCCTCTCTGTCTCTCTCTTCCCTCCCGCAGCCAGGGCTCCATTGGAGCAAAGATGGCCCGGGCGCTGAGGATGGCTCCATGGCCTCTGCCCCAGGCGCTAGAGTGGCTCTGGTTGCAACAGAGCAACGCCCCAGATGGGCAGAGCATTGCCCCCTGGTGTGCATGCCAGGTGGATCCCGATCGGGCACATGCGGGAGTCTGTCTGACTGCCTCCCCGTTTCCAACTTCAGAAAAAATACAAAAAACAAACAAAAAAAAACCCACCAAAAACCACAGTATACTCAGAGAAATTAAGAGTCCTTTTCATCTATAACCTCCAGTTTGCTCATTCCCAGACGCAACTGCTCATATCATCTATAATATAGTATCTTTCACCAATATCCTACACATAAAATAAACAACCCATAAGAGATGGGCAAAAGGTTGGGATATTTCACCAAAAGATATATATATTACAAATAAACACATGGAAGATGCTCAACATCATTAGTTATTAGGGAAATGCAAATTAAAACCACAATGAGATATCACCACACACCTATGAGAGTGGCTGAAACCTAATGAGAATGTGAATAAACAGGAATTCTCATAGACTGGATTATAAAATGGTAGACTTTGGAAAACAACTTGGCAAGTTCTTTTTTTAAATTTTTGTTTATTTTAGAGAGAGGAAAACAGAAAAAGAAAGAGAGAAACATTAATTTGTTGTTCAACTTATTTATGCATTCATTGGCTTTTTCTTGTCTGTGCCCTAACTGGGGATCGAACCCACAACACTGGTGTATCGTGATGACACTCTAACCAACTGAGCTACACAGCCAGGACCAACTTGGCAAGTTCTTAAAAGTTAAAACACACACTTGCCTACTGATGCAGTCATTCCACCGTAGGCACATACCTTAGAGAAAAGGAAATATACGTCCGTATATAGACATGTACATGAAGGTTAATAACATCTTTATTTTTAATGACCCCAAACAGGGAGCAACCCAAATGTCCAACAACAGAGAAGTGGTTGAGCAAATGGTGGTACATTCCCACAACAGAACCTTTTCAGCAATAAAAAAGGATGGTCCATTGGTATACACAACGTGGATGAATCGCAAAATAATTATGCTAAGTGAAAGGAGCCAGACCCCCTCCAAAACATTGTATGATGCCATTTATTCCAAAACTTGAGCAAATGTAAAGGAATCTAGAGTGATAAAAAGCAGGGCAGTGGTTGCTGGGGATGAGGGGGTGGGAAGGGGTTGGAGGCAGACATTGACAAAAGGGCACAAGATACTGGGAGATGATGAATATCTCCACTGTGCTGCTTATGGTGAGCAAACTGTTCACTTACACATACGGAGTTTATTCTGTCAATAAAACTGCTTTAAAAACATGTATATGTGTTTGTGACACCTGCACATCATTTTTCCTGTTTAACAACATATCTTGGAGCTCATTCCATATCAATCCATAGTAAACTTCCTTCCTCCCTTCCCTTCCCTTCCCTTCCCTTCCCTTCCCTTCCCTTCCCTTCCCTTCCTTTCCCTTTCCCTTTCTTTCTTTCTTTCTTTCTTTCTTTCTTTCTTTCTTTCTTTCTTTCTTTCTTTCTTTCTTTCTTTCTTTCTTTCTTTCTTTTTCTTTCTTTCTTTTCTTTCTCTCTCTCTCTCTTTCTTTCTTTTTCTTTTTTTTTGACAGAGACAGAGAGTCAGAGAGAGGGATAGATAGGGACAGACAGACAGGAAGGGAGAGAGATGAGAAGCATCAATTCTTCATTGCAGCTCCTTAATTGTTCATTGATTGCTTTCTCATATGTGCCTTGACTTGGGAAGGGCTCCAGCTGAGCCAGTGACCCTTTGCTCAAGTCAGTGACCTTGGGCTCAAGCCAGTGACCTTGGGCTTCAAGCCAGCAACCATGGGGTCATGTCTATGATCCCATGCTCAAGCCAGAGACCCCGTGCTCAAGCTGGCGACCTCGGGGTTTCGAACCTGGCTCCTCCACATCCCAGTCTGACACTATCCACTGTGCCACCACCTGGTCAGGCAAGCTTCCTTTCTTTTTAACAGCTGAATAGTAATCCATGATATAAATGTATGTAACTTATTTAGCCATTGCCTTTCCGATGGACGCTTTGGTTATTTATAGTCTTTCTTAATGCTGCTATAAACATCCTTATTTATACATCTTTTTGCACCTATAAGATAAATTTTTTAAAGGGTACTTGCTGGGTCAAAGCTTATTTTAATTTAGAATTTTGATGGATATGATATAATTGCCCCTTCTCCTCACTGGTTCAAGTCCTGCCTGCCCTGAAATGGAAGGGATGGTCCCCGTGGATTAAAGGAACCTCCAGGCAGCTGAGTTCCACAAAGTGGGACTTCCTTGGTGATCACTCTTCTGTGAGCTCAGAGTGCACTCCTGGTTTGCAATCACTCTGTGTTTCGAGCTTTCTTTGGCAAGAGCATTGTCTTGAATAGTTGTGGGAAACCAAGCGCCCTGGGCCACAGAACCCACTTTATCTGACTGATGTCGGGCTGGGTGATGTAATGCAGTGAGGCAGCAGTTGATGAAGAGGCCGTTGCAGCGGACGACATTCATTTCTAAGCGTTACAACCACCGCACTTTAATGCAGGGCAACAGGATCCTTCCCTTTACTCCCCCCCCCCCCCAATGATTACGGAGCACCTGCTATGTTCATTGATGGGGGTGGTGGGGAAAATAGGGGGCCTCCAAGCAGGGGCAGGTCAGGGAATCTTCCCAGAGGAAAGGCCATTTAAGTAGTTTTATTTTTCTTCTAAAAAATTGAGGTGAAGGGGAATATGGAGGAGGGGCGGATGCATTCGGGACGACACTAGAATCTATGTAAACACAATAAATTGAAATTAATAAAAAAATTGAGGTGAAATTCACATAACATAAAATTAATCATTTTAAAGTATACGACTCAGTGGCGCTTAGTACATTCACAGTGTTGTGCAACCGTCAGCTCTATGTAGTTCCAAAATATTTCATCACCCCCTAAGAAAATCCTGTGCCCATTAAGCAGTTACTCCCCCTGGGTAGGTTTTTTAAAATAAGGAGGAAGTGTTTCACAGGCAGGGTTGGAAAGGAGGTCATTCCAAAAGAGGAAATTTGGCCCTGCCCAGTTGGCTCAGTAGTAGAGTGTTGGCCTGGCGTGTGCATGTCCCGGGTTCAATTACTGGTCAGGGCACACAGGAGAAGTGACCATCTGCTTATCCACCTCCCTTCCCCTTCTCTCTCTCTGTTCCCCTCTTACAGCCTTGGCTTAATTGGTTTGAGCACATAGGCCCTGGGTGCTGAGGAACTGTCTGTGGAGCCTCCACCTCAGGCACTAAAAATAGCTCAGTTGTAAGCATGGCCCTAGATGGGCAAAGCATCAGCCCCAGATGGGGGTTGTCAGGTGGATCTCAATCAGGATGCATGCAGGAGTCTGTCTCTCTGTCTCCCCTCCTCTCACTTGGAAAAGAAGAAAAAGTACAAGAGAGGAAATTTACTGAGGTCTTGTAACATCAAGTCACTTGGGATGGTGCAAATGTGCGTTCTGGGGGTGAAGACGGATGGGGTGAGGCAGGAAGGAAATGCAGGGCAACTGGCAGGGAAGGTCATGTGTGTCCTAAGCAGCTCAAGCTGTCAAGGGGTGAAGGAGGAATCGGTGGTCATAGGTAATCTTCATTCCACTTGAGTAATCTTCATCCCGGGAGGGATACTGTCAACTGTAATATGAATTCTATTGAGCCAGGGCCTCCGGACCTCGGCACTGCTGACGGTTGGGGCTGGATGAGTCTTTTCTGTGGGGACTGACCTGTGCTTTGCAGGACATTGAGCAGCATCTCTGGCCTCTACCTACTAGCAACCATTAGCATCCACCCCCCACCCCCACCCCACCTGTTATGACAACCAAAGATGTCTCCAGGCCTTGCTAAATGTCCCTGGGGAGGAGCAAAATTGGCCCTGGTAGAAACCCCTGGATGGACAAATCCCATGGTGCCCCGAGGCACCCCCTCTGAGCTGAGCTGTGTGGAGACAGCAGGACATGGGCAGGACCACCTCTGAAGACTAGGATTTGGGCCCTAAGCTCACAAACACAAGCAAACGAGTATTTCAAGTTGTAGGCATTAATGTACTCCCTCCTCTATTTATTCAACAACCACTTCATGCCCACTATGTGCCAAGTACTGAGAAAATCACCAAGGGGATGAGTTACTGGGGGACCTAGTGTCTCCTCACCTCCTCACCCACAGAGATCTCCACATTGAGAGTCACGCTCATCCTGGAAGGGGTGGGGGAGGGAGGGAGGTGGGAAGACCGAGCGAGCTGTGTGAGTGTCCTGTGGGAGAGGAGAGCCATGGGAGACTGGGGGGTGGTAGGTGAGGCGGGTCACTGGTATCAGCTGAGGCCTTGCTCTCTGCTCGTGTCCCAGTCCCTCACATGCCCCTGGGAGTGGCAGCACTTCAGGGGGATGGCTGTGGGGTGGGGTATACCAGCGGAGGCTGAACCCCAGGCCCGGGAGCTCCTTGGCTAAGATGCCTGCGGCCAAGGGTTTCATAGAAGCAGAGCAGCTATGCAGGCTCAGATAGGGAGCCTATCAGTGACATCCTGTGTGGATTAGAGTGTCTATCCCAAATGTGCTGGACTGTTTCTGGAAGCTCTGTACAACCCATGAGACACAGGGAAAGTTTCAAACCAAAATTGTTTGTTTTTGCTAAGCCCAGCAGGATGGGAGCGCTGAGTCAGATTCAACTGAAGTTAGAAGAATTATGGGACGGTTTCTGCGTAGTTCATACACTTGATAATAAAGATAAATAGAACACTGCCCTGGCTGTCCAGGGACTTGCTGCCTAATGGAACCCACCCCCCAACCATTGAGAACATTGAGGAATTATGTACCATTATTATCTTTTATTTGATTTCTGTAACTCAGAGTGATTTAGTGGTTGCCCACAGCCTGAAAGGGTCAGCTCCAGTGCAGGAATATAGGACTTCGGACCCTAAGCCTCATTCTTGTCACTGCCGAGTGTAGTTCGTGAGGGATGAGGAAACTCTGGTTAGGCAAAGGGCAGCTGACAGCTATCAGGAGCACAGTCAGTTCTTACTTAATGTTGATCCAGGTTGTGACTGTAAGCAAATAATGTATAACAAAACCCGTTTTACCACAGGCTAATTGATACATGTAAAAAAAGAGAAGTTGCTATGGCATCTATCAACATTATACTGAAGAGACATTGACCAAAACAATATTTGAGGACCGGCTGTACTTTGGTCTCTTGGGCTTGTTTCTTATCTGTAGAAGGACAATACAACCTAAGTGAACAGGATTTTGTTATTTATATGTGTTGCACAAATGGAGCAAAGTGCTGGCCATACCCTCCATGTGCTAACTCATTGTAACACACTGGCATCGATATCGGGAGCTGCCATTCTTCCTTTTCTTAAGGTGAGAGGAGGGGAGGTAGTGAGGCAGACTTTCACATGCACTCCAACTGGGATCAACCCAGCAAACCCATCTGTGACCAATGCTCAAGTATCGAGCTATTTTTAGTACCTGAGGCTGATGCACTCCAATGAAGCTATCCTTAGTGCCTGGGGCCATGTTCGAACTAACCGAGCCATGGGCTGCAGGAGGGTAAGAGGAAGAGAAGGGGAAAGAAGGGAAAGAAGGAAAAGAGGGAAGGAGAGAAGGAGAGGGAAGGAGAGAGAAGCAGTTGGTCACTTCTGTGTGCCTTGACCAGGAATCTAACCTGGGACATCCATATGCTGGGCTGACGCTCTATCCACTGAGCCAGAGGCCAGGGCCGGAGCTGCCATTCTTGAACAGAGCCAGGAGATGTTGGAAAGTTTACGTAGCTAAACTACACAGCTATGTGCAGAGTGGGCTGAGAGGGGTTAGAGGAAAGGCAGGGCACCCAGGTCAGAGGGTGGTCAAGTCCAATAATGAACAATAGGACCCCAGCTTATGGGACAAGCAACATCGAACAGGAGGCAATGGGAAGGACTGAGTACATATTCCAGAGTGAGAAACACAAAATGCCATATTCTCCACAACAAGAGGGGGAATTGTAAAAATTAAGTGCCAAAAAGAAAAAAGAAAAAGAATTAAGTGCCACATTCAATTAGAAAACTTGTCACGGGGGAAATGATTATATTTAAATTATACATCTTGGTTCAAGTTACAAGTAGCTACCAACTATTTTTGCTCCCCTGAAGCTGTAAGCACTTTTTTTTTTTTTTAACAGAGACAGAGAGAGAGAGAGAGAGAGAGAGTCAGAGAGAGGGACAGACAGACAGGAACGAAGAGAGATGAGCAACATCAATCATCAGTTTTTCCTTGCAATACCTTAGTTCATTGATTGCTTTCTCATATGTGCCTTGACTATGGGTCTTCAGCAGACCGAGTAACCCCTTGCTGGAGCCAGCGACCTTGGGTCCAAGCTGGTGAGTTTTGCCCAAACCAGATGAGTCTGCGCTCAAGCTGGCGACCTCGGGGTCTCGAACCTGGGTCCTCCACTTCCCAGTCCGATGCTCCATCCACTGCACCACCACCTGGTCAGGCCGAAACTGTAAGCAATTTCATTAGTAAAAGACCAACTGCCCTGGCTGGGTAGCTCAGTTTATTACAGTGTCATCCCGATATGCCAAGGTTGTGGGTTAGATCCCTGCTCAGGGCACATACAAGAAATAAAAAATAAAAAAAATGAATGCATGGATAAGTGGAACAGCAGATTGATGTTTCTAAAATCAATATAAGAAAAAATATTGTAAAAAATCAAATGGATGATCGAAAATATCTAAAAGATAGATACTAATTAAGAGACCATTTCCGAAGAGTTTTATATCTCAAAGCAGGGAAAATGATCAGGGTGACCACAGATCAGGATAACAAATTAGAAGGTAATTTTACAAGGGTACAGTGAACACTGTCAAGTGACCTTTGGAATTCCACTAAGCAGAAAGTTAGATTTTCAGCACCCAATCTTCTTAGCTTTTAAGCATCCTGAGAGAGTAAGTAATAAAGAGCTTTTGCAAGCTGAGCAGCTCTGCCAAGGGGGGAAGCTTAGCCAAGTGGAGCGGAAGGCATCAGGCTAAAGTGCATTCATTCCTTTCTGTTCCAACTCAGCCAGCAAACCTGCATCTTCAGATGGAAGAATATTACTTTTCTTCTGGCTTTTGCTTTAGAGAAACAGAAGAAAATGTCCTGATAGCAAGTATCTTTAGTGAGATTCTCCAGCCTCCTGTTTTTACTTTTAGGCATCTCTGATATCAGAGCCTCAGACCCCTTCCCCAGGAAAGGCCGGGTTCAATAGGAGTGTCCCCTGTCAAACCACGAAGGGAAATGCACCACCGCCCTAGTTTGGGGCCCTGACTGAGGATCTGTGCTTAGGGGCTTTGCTGGCCATCGCTAGGACCTCTGTGGTTCTAAACTAGAAGGTACAAAGAGTTGGAGAGGACATTTAGTTAAAAGTAAAGGCATTAGAAAAACATTTTCTAGGCCTGACTTCTGATGGCACAGTGGATAAAGCATCAACCCGAATGCTGAGGTTGCCGGTTCGAAACCCTAGGTTTGCCTGGTCAATGCACATATGGGAGTTGATGCTTCCTGCTTCTCCTGCCCTTCTCCCTCTCTCTTCTCTCTAAAATGAATAAAGTCTTTGGCCCTGGCTGGTTGGCTCAGTGGTAGAGCGTCGGCCTGGCGTGCGGGAGTCCTGGGTTCGATTCCTGGCCAGGGCACACAGGAGAGGTGCCCATCTGCTTCTCCACCCCTCCCCCTCTCCTTCCTCTCTCTCTCTCTTCCCCTCCCGCAGCCGAGGCTCCGTTGGAGCAAAGTTGGCCCAGGCACTGGGGATGGCTCCATGGCCTCTGCCTCAGGCGCTAGAATGGTTCTGGTTGCGACAGAGCGATGCCCCAGATGGGCAGAACATTGCCCCCTGGTGGGCATGCCGGGTGGATCCTGGTCAGGCGCATGCGGGAGTCTGTCTGACTGCCTCCCCGTTTTCAACTTCAGAAAAAAAAAAAAAATGAATAAAGTCTTTTAAAAAATTATTTTTAAAGGATCAGATTGTTAAAAAAACATTTTCTACAACTTCAGTGCATTAGTTCTTACAAAGGAAAAGTGATTTACATGAGCCCTTTTTATTAAACACTTGGCTAGTAGTCTTTGAAAATAATCAAGCCACAGGGCTTTCAATAGATTCTAAATGTATTGCCTTAACTCAGGCAAAACTCATGGTTCTGCTTGACCAGGCGGTGGCGCAGTGGATAGAGCGTCAGACTGGGATGCGGAGGACCCAGGTTCAAGACCCCGAGGTCACCAGCTTGAGCGCGGGCTCATCTGGTTTGAGCAAAAGCTCACCAGCTTGGACCCAAGGTCGCTGGCTCGAGCAAGAGGTTACTCGGTCTGCTGAAGGTCCACAGTCAAGGCATATATGAGAAAGCAATCAATGAACTAAAGTGTCGCAATGCACAACAAAAAACTAATGATTGGTGCTTCTCATCTCTCCATTCCTGTCTGTCCCTGTCTTGTCCCTGTCTATTCTTCTCTCTTTCTGTCTCTGGAAAAAAAACCAAACCTCCCCCCACCCCCCCAAAAAAAAAGAAACCACCTCATGTTTCTTTTATATTATAGCTTCTCTCCTAATCATACAGCATGATTTAAAATGTACTTTGTGAAATTATCACAAGATTAGACCTCAATATTCAAATCCTTGCTTTACTCTTCACTCTGATTTTGAGCAAATTACTTAATCCTTCTGAGCTTGTTTCTTTAGCTATAAAAAAGAAAGGCTACCTCACTAACTGGTGTTGGATTCTACGTCTGCCTGTGTGGACATGTGCATACACAGGACTGGGGAAGTGTTAGGTAGCCAAACAAACCAAGAAGGAACACTTCAGCGACTGTGTGAATGGAGGGGTGAGAAGAGCCGGGGTGGCCACGCCAGGAAGAACGGTGCGGTCCGAGAAAGGGATGAAGAGGGGGATGGAGTCACTGCTGATGAGGACAGGGTTTCTCTGTGGAGTGATGTAAATGTCCTGAAGTTAGATAGTGGTGCTGGTTGCACAACGAATATACTAAAACCCATCAGCACATTTTAAAAGGGTGAATGTTGTGGTACATGAATGGTATCACTATTACTGTATACCATTATTATGTATACAGTAACAATAATGTATATTATTATTATTATTTTTAAAAAGATCCAGATAACATAGAAACATTTGGAGAGGTAATGGGATTGGAGAATTTTCAAATTCTCTGGTGGAGTGGAGACTCAAGTTCTGATCTGTAGGATAAAAAGTTATTATTTAGGAAGATTGAAAACATTTTTCTTGGGGAATTCTAAATTTTACATTCCCATCCTATCTTCTGAAGTTTCATTTTGATAAGAGAATTTTCCTTCACTTCTTGGGCTAAATTGCTAGTGGGACAGTCAGTCACATGGTGTTTTGGAATAGGAAGTAATAGATTGTCAGTACTTGTAGTTTCACCCTGAGGTTCAGGACATCATGAGAAATACTTACCAAAACCACTACCCCACAGTGCCCCGATGTTCTAATCCAAAACAAACAACCATAGGCACAACCATTTAGATTTCTAATTTATTATTAAATTACATAACAAAGCTTCTTCTATACAGTCAGAAAAATGCACATTTAGATGAGGACAAAAATTAAATACAAATACAATTAAACTGGTTCCAAGAAGTCATTTTAAAAGCAAAAACATTAGAAAGTGCATTTGGAATAGATTTTTAAAAAAATTGTATTGGCATTTTTCATGAGGAAACATCTTCCATCATGGTAAAGTTTGACTGGAATTGATTTCTTTCCCTAAGAGCTGGCAGGATGGCAATAAATGCAAATACTCTGATACTAAAGTGAGATCTGCATCAAGAAAATGAGAAAGAGCTCTCAAAGACATGGCTCAGCTTTGTCTCTGCTTCTTATCCAATTAACATCCGTAAGAGTCACTTGTCCCTTAATCATTTTCTTTTCCCCTATAAAACTTAAGGGTATGCAGACTTAGAAATAACAAGATTAGTGTATAAAGACCATGATGTAAAGCTCTGCATCTTTTTTGGAGACCAGGCTAAACAACCTAATCCAAAAGGAGAATGGAATGCAACCACTTACATTTTCACGCATGAAAACAAAATCCATCTGTTCTTTAGTTACATTGGCCACAGATTTAGTGTAACACTAGACATGGCCATTTATCCCCAGCTTAATGCTGCAAGTCAGAAAACTCAATTTCCAAGAAATCACATCTAGCTAATGATCAAATGTAAGGTATTAGAAAGCAAAAAGGCTAGTCCAGTTCTTTTTTTTTTTTTTTTCCTGAAGTTGGAAACAGGGAGGCAGTCAGACTCCCGCCTGCACCCGACCGGGATCCACCCGGCATGCCCACCAGGGGGTGATGCTCTGCCCATCTGGGGCGTCGCTCTGTTGCAACCAGAGCCACTCTAGCGCCTGAGGCAGAGGCCACAGAGCCATCCTCAGTGCCTGGGCCAACTTTGCTCCAATGGAGCCTTGGCTGCGGGAGGGGAAGAGAGAGACAGAGAGGAAGGAGAGGGGGAGGGGTGGAGAAGCAGATGGGCGCCTCTCCTGTGTGCCCTGGCCAGGAATCGAACCCGGACTCCTGCACTCCAGGCCGACGCTCTACCACTGAGCCAACCGGCCAGGGCTAGTCCAGTTCTTTAAAGTCCTTTTCACCAAGTTGAGATTTTTAACAGTGAAATAGAAAATGAATGATGGGAATGCAAGTCCAAGATGCCTAAATTGCAAAGAGGCCAAAAGGCTCAGTAAGTACATTTATCTATTTAGATGTATTCAGTAGCTAATAGGAAAGAACTAAAGTAAATGTATTTGGTTCTAGGTTTAAAAAAAATAAAAAAGTGCCCTCATGATCTCTCATCATCTGCCTCCATCCTCAGGATTGTACTCATGCCCGATCTGAGTACTGGGCAGCACAGAAAATGGCATTCTCTGCAAAGTGGATTTAGGTACGAGGAGAGAGAAACAGTGGAGGGCAGCCCTTTTCTAACATTAGACAAACAAAGGATGAGCAACGCTGGTTACAGGGACCCTTCAGCATCTCATAGTAATAACAACAGAATGCAGAGGTAGCCAGGGCGGAGCAACTAAAGCACTTGGATATTTAGGCTTGAAATTTAGTAACAGATTTGTTAAACTTTTACTAAAGTTACCAGCACGCATGAAAACAAAATCTCAAAAGTATGCCTTCTGGAATTTTTTGCCTTTATGTTGCCATGGCTTCTCATACTTTCCAGTGAAATGTAAAGTTCTGAGTGGTTACAAAAAGATCCCCAAAGGAAAGATCATTTATATAAGACAGTGGCTAAGGGAGACTGCTCCCCTAAGAGGCAACATCTCTAACAATAGGAAACTCCTTCTGCTCAGACTTGCTCTGAGAGTAGCTCACTGTTGGCTCCAGAGCCCAGCAATGGGTCTGTCAGGACAGCGAAATGATGAAAAAAAACCAAGATGGTAACACACACACACAAAAAACCCGATGACATGAAACCGAAAGAGTTCTTAAATCAGCCACCACTGGGTCCAAAGTGAGCCTCTGCTTGTGAACGGCACAATTCCACTTCCTTGCTCTAGGTTCTCTTTCTGCGAATACAGGCACCTCGGAGGGAAGGGTGGGTGCTGTCCCGGCCATCTGCACTCGGCCCTGGTCACCTCACTATGGGCTACAGCGCTGGGAGCGAGTCAGACACATCTGACACCAACATCTACACCATGCTTTTTCAACTTCCTTGGAAGAACTAATTTCTTTATCTTTGTAAAGAAAATAACCAACGCAATCCCGTTACTTCATCTAAGCAGAACCCCAATGGAAAGGCTCACGCGTTGTCAGAGGGTTTGCTGCTGAGCTGCAGCCAGAGCAGCTCAGGATCGAGCTTCGTGTCGCACACTCAGCTTCAATGAATGCACCAAATAATCAGACCAGTAAAAAAGACTGGTAGTATAATTAAATAAATAATTTTATTTAGGATAATTCAGATTTATAAATGCCAATTATATAGCAACCAAAGTCCCATAAATTCTGGCTGAGGTACAACCATCAATCAAGGCCCTTTGAAAAATCAAAGATAATAAAGCATCAGGGGAGAAAAATTTTGTTCTCCCAACAGAGAATTTAATAAATGGACTTCGCTGATCTTGGAAGGTTCACATTGGGAAAACTTAAAACTTTCTTTTAAGGGCAGACCCAATCAACTATTAATCAACCAACCCATAGTTAGAAAAATAAACCCCATAGTTAAAAAAAATCAAATGCCTTTCATACCCAGAACATAATAAAACTTTGACACCAGAATGAAAAACCTCTCAGTCTCTGTATCAGATCATGAGTTAGTATACCCATTAACCTGTACATCAAGCTCATGTAAATGACACACCATCGACACATTATGATGTAGTTACAAATTAATTATTGATAGCCTTTAATTCCTGGTAGCACACTCTGAAGCCAATATTATAAATACCATAATAAATTCCAATGGTGAAAGCAGCCTTCTTCTTTAGTGAGGACTGCAGATGGTGGAAGTCTTCAAACTATTCATGGTAGTAGTTAGACAAGAAATACATTTACAGAAACTGAGAAATGGTTAAACTTGAATTCTGGTGGGTAGTTTAAGATTCTGTCACTGTCTGGGGATGATGACAGGAGACAGGTGCAGATGGAGACAGATTCTGTCACATGCATCTTCAACAGTGAAACTGTTCTCTGGATGTTTGGAAAAGCTTAACAGATTTGGAATGAATAGATTTTCACAGAACACAGAATTCTTGTTATATCACGCGGTAGTTCTTTAAACTTTGCTCATAAATCGTGGAGCATTTACAAATGGAATTATTTGAATGGTGACCCCTCAATCACTGTCTTTTTACATGTGGCTTTTTCAACTGATCTCACTGAAAACTGAGCAGTCCCCTCGCTCACTTACCAGTGCAAATCCTGACATAATGAAGGACAGTTGGGGACAGTGACAGACATTGGCTATTAGTTTCTGTTGTCCTAGTAGAACTAAAATTTCAATTTCTTAGAGTAGCAAATATTAACTCAATGGAATAAACAAAAATCAGAACAGTAATTGACTCCTTTAAAATAAGCCTGTCATTCTTGATGTTTTTCCAGCAATACAGTTAACCCATGTGCACACAATTAAAAAGAAAATTGTTTTTGCAGTGTTTCTCGTTCCAGACAACCTCAACTTTGTTGAAGGTGGCCCGTCAGGATCTCAAAGAAATCTGTGAAAAATGGCATTTTCCTCGAATACCTAAAGAGTAGAAATATTTATAGCACAGATTATCAAGAAATGAGTTGTGATTTGTCATCATGAGTGTAAAAGAAAAGGAAAAGTACTGTTTTATTCACAACCCACTGTGGAAGCCAGAAAGAAAGCAGTCTTTGGATACAGAGATCTGGCTTTCTGAAGCATGGGCCAGAAGACCGGGCGTGTCGTCGGCCTTCAACACTGCTACTGAAGCACAGAAACTCTGTCCTGACTGGTTTACTTACCTCCTGGGGAGATAAATGCAACTGCAAACTTTTTCTTTTTCAAAAACTAAACACAGAAGGAAGTGTGTGTTAGAAAAAACAGCACAGAAAAGCTGGCTTCAGCTCAACCCGACCGTGTCAGTGTCCAACACTGTCAGTCTTGACTTATCAGGCTTATTATCAGGACGGCCGATTTCTCCTTCCCACTTTTCCTTATTCCAGGTCAGGGCCCGAGAGTAGTAGTTGTCAAGAGTCCCTGGAGATGTCCCATCAATGGAAAGCATACAGCAGCAATAGGATGGTACAGACACCAATAACACTGCCCAGGATGAGCGAGTCTCGCCGCTTTCTAAGGTTGATTCGCTGGATCAGGCTGTTCACAGCAGGAAACCGATCTTTGGGAAATCTTTATTAAGGGCATATTTGGAAGCCTCTTTAATGTGAAGTCACAGAAATCACAAAAATTGAGATCAGCAGAGTCCAGAAACAAGTAATGAGAAGAAAATCATACTGATGGAGTACAGTCTTGAGCAGACACACATATCAAAGCGAAAATGCTATGGCCCCTGTAACACTGCAGTACACAAGTAAGATTAAACAAAAATTAATAAGAGAGAGGGGAGAAGAAATTAATAAGGACAGCTGCTGCCATGTTTTAAGAAATTACTGCCAGGCTTCAGGTCAGGGTGATCAGAAACAGGGAGGCATATACATTGCCAGCCACCAGCACTATCCCCATTCCACCCACGGCGCCTCCCCTACTTCCCTCATCAGCCCTCCCAGCACACACACTCTGTCTCTCTCTATCCTCTCTCAGGAGACTGAAAAGTTTTGCCAGAGAGTTTTGAAGCCTATCGATAAGTTCCACTGGATTGGCAACTGGTGGGAACCAACTCTAGGGTCTGTATACTCAGGCACTGTTTCTATTAAGAATTTTTACTTACTTTCCACCTGTAGGTAGGATATGGTAGGAAAGTGGGTTAAACTCCTCTAGGTGTCCTATTTGGGGAACAAGGGTTTTGTAGCAGTTACAGCTGTATTTTCCTTAGTAGTTTAAAATATCTTCACACTCTTACTTGTTTGTATGTTGCAGACCAAACTATATCCTATACTGTTTTGCATTTCTAGCAATAGTTTCTGTCTATACACCTGCAGGTGCACCCTTTTTGTTAAGAGAGGTATTAGGTCAAGGTCAGAAACCAACAACACAACCAGCTAGGATACTAGAGCTTGATCATCACGTTTTTCTGTAACACAATGACTCCCGGCAGAAACTGAATTTGTATACTTATATATTCTACATATTGTATGATTAGACCATGTTTTCTTCCCATCTTGAATTGCTCATTGCATCTAGAACAGAGCTCTATATCCTGTAGTCATCAATATGTATTTTGAATTAAGTAATGAAAAAAAGAATAATTTGCAGATATAATTCTTAAAATGTAGAAGATCAGGAAGCTGAAGGCAAAACTTTTACAAGGTACAAATCTCATATAGTGTAAATGCTTAATTTTTCCTTGCTTAATTAGTAAAAGAAGGAGCAACAACCTCCTTAGAAAGTATGAAAACTTTTGGAATTAGGAAACCCTGTCTATTGGGGACATATTACTCCAGCATACCTTTAGTGAACCTTCCTTCTCTCTAACATTTATTTATTTTTGAGATTTTATTTATTGATTCTACAGAGAAAGGAGGTGGGAAGCGAGAAGTATCAACTCATAGTTGCTTCACTTTTAGTTGTTCATTGCTTCCTGTATGTGCCTTGACCAGGCAAGCCCAGGGTTTCGAACCGGCGACCTCAGCATTCCAGGTCGACACTATCCCCACTACGCCACCACAGGCCAGGCCCCTCTCTCTTTCTATACTAATCTAGTTCAGTCCATGTAACAGGATAAAGCTGACCTTGCCCTCTGCCATCAGGTGTACATACAACCTCAGGATTGGCCAGGAAGAATACTCCCTCTTATTGGCCAGTGACTGGATTAGAAATAGGCAGTGACTCAAGCTGGGGAATACCACAGTCCTCTGAGACTACCAGAGCTGTTAGAAAAGACACTTTTTTCCCAAAGGATTTTTGGTAGAAGTTGACTCATAATCATCTCTATCACCATGAGAAAAAACCTGCCTGAAAATGAGGCAACATACAGGAAAACAGAAATAAGAGATGGAGTAGGTGTGGGGCACAAAGAGGAAAGGCAGATTCTTTTTTCCCCTTCCTTGCCAGGTGAGAGGAGGGGAGATAAGAGAGACAGACTCCCACATGTGCCCCAAATGGGATTCACCTGGCAACCCTCGTTTGGGGCTGATGCTCTTCCCATAAGTGGCCATGCTCTCAACCGAGCTATTTTTAGTGCCTGAGGTGGAGGCTTCACAGAGCCATCCTCATTGTGTGGGGCTGTTGCACTCGAATCAATTGAGCCATGGCTGTGGGAGAGAAAGAGGGGGGGGGTAGAGAAGCAGATGGTCACTTCTCCTGTGTGCCCTGACTAGGAATTGAACCCAGGACATCTACACACAGGGCTGATGCTCTACCACTGAGCAAACTGGCCAAGGCAGGTTCTTGATATTAATATTTGAGGCCCTAAATTCAGCTACGTTTTAAGCCAAATTGTACCCTTGAATTTTACAGATAGATGAATAAAATAATTCCCTCCTATTCTGCTTAAGTCAGCCTGAATTTGGTTTCTGTAACTACCACTCTATGGAGTCCTGACTAACTCACATCCATTATATTTGATTTTTTAACACACATCCCTGTAGAATAATTGTAATTTGTGATGAGAAAATAAGATAATGTATAGAACAGTACTCTGTAAACTGTATAGCCCTACATATAATATAAATAATTTTGGATGTGTGGTTTTAAAACAAAATTCGCAAAAATTGGAAAATACCAACACACTGCAGAATATTCTTTTCCCTAGGCAACTAAGGTATCAGACTAAAAGGGACTTTAAATTATCCAAATGAGAAGAAACTACACTTTTGAAAATTATATAGGCCCTTTTCTACCTTAGTAACTGGGGAAGGAAACCTTTTTCCCTAAAAGGCTTTATTTCTTAGAGAGTAAGCAAAAAGCTTCAGAGTAGCAGGCTTACCAGTTTCCCCACTGGGTTTCTCTACGTTACCAGTAATACCAACTTAATTTAGAAACTGAAGAATTAAAAAGGTAGAGGTCACAACAAATAAGCAGGGAATCTTTCATAGAGTTCTATCATGACTTGAGTTGATAGAACTATCATAGAATCTAATCATGACTTGAGTTGAACACAAGTCACAATGAAAATACTCTGTAAGCAGATGCAAGTCATCTATGCATGCCTGTTTTCTTCTTTCCCCTTCTAAGAATCTCCCAATGACTTGTCCTCCAAACTGAAAAAAGAAGCGTATGAGTTATGATGTTTAGGTAAGAATAATGTATACCATGGAGTTCTAACATGAATATAAGAACTTTTGAAAAGTAAAATAATTTTGTGAACAATTTGAAAATTCACATTTATAAATTTCTCCTCAATCTAATAATAAACCTCTGGTGTGCAATCTTTCAGAAATGGTACTAAACAATATGCACTTTCAAAAAAAATAAAAATAATCACACAAACAACATGCATTTATGAAGTAGGAATGCAGGGTACATGCACATTATGTAATTAGTGCTGCTTCTGCTACTGATGACGACAACCTGCTGGGGGCAGTGACAGGAAAGCGCGCGCGCGCGCATGCGCGCGCGCACACACACACACACACACACACACACACCCAGAAGACCCACGATTTCAAGCTTCCAAAAAGGATACTGGCCAAAGTGTTCATTTTGCTCTGAATCGACTTCAACATTCCTCTCTGTGAAGTCATATTTTCTTTTGTTGCCATAGCAATGCTTCAAGGGAGAAAAAGAGAAGCTAATTAAATTGGTATTTCAGATTATCCTATATAGATCCATCATATCCTTAAAGGTGAACAGAAAACTAAGGTGAACAATATCATTTTGAAAAGCGCTGGACAGAAAATTTTGAGAAAAAAGATCATTTCTCAGACTACATCCCCACTGCTATCTTGTACCTTTTTGGGCAAGGCAGTAGGCCATTTCCTGTGGTTTATTCTTTCAAAGTAACAAATTAAATAAGATAGTAACAGACAGATCACATACTATACAAGAGCTCCTTAAAATGGCTGTGAAAGGCCCCAGCTTCTATAAATATTCTTAATCAGAAAAGACCGCTGAGAGGGAAGTAAGGAATTACTTTCATAAAAATAGAACCAAAAGTGTCACATATCACAAAATATTCATACAACCAGACTTCAATTCATGAAAAGACTATGTTCCAAAAGTCTACTTGAAAACCAACCAAGCAGATTTTGGGACACACACCCAACATTATGCTGGATTCCTAAGCCAGGTGGCAAAGTTATCAAACGAGAGAGAAGGAAAATGTCACTGCGCAATATCATCTCTTCCATGTGACTACTTTGACGTCCTTTTAAAAAGAATCTCAGTTAACATCTTTTTGCTATCGCTGCCAAGATTATTAACTTTCAACATTCTTATCTCTCTGGACATTAAAATCTTATAGAGCAGGGTCAGTATCCATTTTCATATGCAACACACAAGGGAATGTTCTAGATATTGATATTATAAAAAGTATTAGGAAATAGAAACGTTCTTGAGTAATTCAGAAAATAATGAGACATTAGAGGAAAAGAAAACCTGTTGCTCTGAGGAGATTCTGGGAAGCTGGTAGTCACAGCACAAATTCCTGACCTCATCTCTGGCCCAGTTACCTCCAAGGAGGAATACAAGAACAAAGGCAGATGTGCTGGGAAAGGCCCATCTGAGGTCCAAAGCTCTTTTGAGATCTCTAAGGGAAGAAAGCCAAGGAGGGCTACACTCTCTCATGTGAGGGAAGAACCAGGAAACTGCTGCAGAAAGACTAGATTTTTTTTTTCCAGCCTGGGGCAAAGACTGAGGTTTCACTGCATTCTGAGGAGCCCAGACTCTGGAAGGTACAGGGCTGCAGTGATGGACTGAACTGCTCCCGGTCCCTGTGGCTGGAAAAGGCTGCCACATCAACCACAGAGGCCAGCAAGCAGAGTTCAGTCTTTCAGCTAGTGCGATACCTGTTGCTAGGAGGACATATTGCTGAGCCATCCAGTACCATCTGCTTTGTCACTGCTTTAGGGTCTCTATAGCAGGGAGCTGATCGAACATATCTCTGGATAAACGAGACCTGGTATCCTATTGAAGGAAAATGTTTAGAGAGTACTCTAAGCAGATGACAAATGAATCAAAACTGAAATTTCAGATTTGAGAAGGCAAAGAAGAAATAGAAGCATGTAAGAAGATACTCAGGGTGGGGCAAAAGTAGGTTTGCAGTTGTATGAAAAACAATACAATAATTAATAAATAATACAAGAATAAACTTTCGTTCAGTCACAACTGTAAACCTGCTTTTGCCCAGCCCTGTATAAAAGTATATTTATCAAAGCATTATTTGGAATAGTAAAAGACAAAAAAAAACTGGAAACACTGGAATGGTTTAACCATATTATAAAATACTATTTGGTTATTTCTATTAACCTGGAGGGATGTTTATGATATACTAAATGATTAAAACAAGCCACAGAATGTGTATAGTATAAATATCTTTTTTATTTTAAGAAGCAAAACATTTTGTGTGTATTTGTATGGCAGTAAGAAAGGTATTAATTAATTACAGAACTGTCAGTTAATACAAGTTATTTTAGGGGGAAGGCATAGGGGAGCACTACCTGGAGATGAACCTAAACACTACAGATTTGTTTAAATCAGTGGTCCCCAACACCCCGGCCGTGGACTGGTACTGGTCCGTGGGTCATTTGGTACCGGTCCACAGAGAAAGAATAAATAACTTACATTATTTCTGTTTTATTTATATTTAAGTCTGAACGATGTTTCATTTTTTAAAAATGACCAGATTCCCTCTGTTACATCCGTCTAAGACTCACTCTTGACGCTTGTCTCGGTCACGTGATACATTTATCCGTCCCATCCTAAAGGCCGGTCCGTGAAAATATTTTCTGACATTAAACCTGTCAGTTGCCCTGGCCAGTTGGCTCAGTGGTAGATCCACTCCTGGCGTGCAGGAGTCTTGGGTTCGATTCCCAGCCAGGGCACACAGGAGAAGCGCCCATCTGCTTCTCCACCCCTCCCCTCTCCTTTCTCTTTGTTTCTCTCTTCCCCTCCCGCAGCGAAGGCTCCATTGGAGCAAAGTTGGCCCAGGCGCTGGGGATGGCTCTATGGCTTCTGCCTCAGGTGCTAGAATGGCTCTGGTTGCAACAGAGCATCGCCCCCTGGTGGGTGTGCCGGGTGGATCCCGGTCGGGCACATGCAGGAGTCTGTCTGACTGCCTCCCCGTTTCCAACTTCAAAAAAATACAAAAACAAAAAACAAAAACAAAAAAACCCTGTTCATGGCCCAAAAAAGGTTGGTGACCACTGGTTTAAATTGTTACAATAAGAACATCATACTTTCATAATATAAAAATATCTAATAAAAAAATTGGAGCAATTTCACCTAAGTGATTTAAAAATGTTAATAACAATATTAGTACCAAGTCTACTACTGTTATTTACCTCAATACTACTGAGTCAAACAATAATGATAAGGTTTTCTCCAGATCCTGGAAAAGCTCAAGGACTGAAGGATCAGGTACATCTGAAGGCAGAAGTGTGGAAAAGAGCTAAAAAGGGAAATTTGTACAAAGAATTGTCAGAACCCAAACTTATCTTCCCAAACTGTGCAGTCAGATGACTGCTCCTAGTTCAACAGAAGACCTAATTTCAGAGATGAGACCTAGGGACACTGACATTTTGAAGTCCTCTGAGAAAGAGCCAGGTCCCTTCATGATCACCCATTGTGAGACCTACCACTCAAATCCCACCATCATGCACACAGAATGAACTTCCAATCATTGTATTTTGAAGTCTCATCCTTAAATATGAACAAAGAGCCAAGAATCACCAGACATTTGAGGAGAGCCTCTAATATAAAGGGTAGAGATCTAAATAAACCAGTCAGCAAAAAGAAAAATGAGTCTGAAGAAGCAGAGGCAGTAAAGGAAGTGCAGGAAACTCTAACATCAAATTATATTTAATGTCTTTGGGATATATCACATCCAAGATATGTATGTTACATGTAAACATGTAACATACATATACATGTGTATGTGAGTATCCATTCCTTAAGAAAGCTTGTGTAAATTAAAAAAAGAGGGGATGCAAATAAAAATGTAATAGAAGTGCAGGAAGAACTAATTGAGTAAGCTTCCCAGAAAGTAGGAAAAAAGATAAGTGGAAACAGAGAAAAGGTAAGGAAAAGGTGAGAAAAATAATTATAAACACAAGGAAATTTCTCAAAACTGAAGATGAGTTTCCAGGTTATAAGAGCCTACCAAAAGCCCAGTGCAATAAACTGAGAAAGATGCACACTAAGCTCATCATGATGAGGTTAAAAACAAAAACACAGGAAAAAGGGAAGACCAAAAAGCTTTCAGAGAAAAAAGCCTTATCAGATGCAAAGGATCAGAAATTTTAATTGGCATTGGACTTAAAAAACAATATAGACTAGAAACAATGCCTTCAGAATTTCAAATGATTTCTAACCTACAATTCTATACCTAGCTAAACAACAAATCAGAATTATGGGTAGAATAAAGACATTTTTAGATATGAGTGTGAGAAGTCTAAAATATTTACCTCCTGCCTCAACAGGCGGTGGAGCAGTGGATAGAGCGTTGGACTGGGATGCGGAAAACCCAGGTTCGAGACCCCAAGGTCGCCAGCTTGAGCGCAGGCTCATCTGGTTTGAGCAAAAGCCCACCAGCTTGAACCCAAGGTTGCTGGCTCTAGCAATGGGTTACTCGGTCTGCTGAAGGCCCGTGGTCAAGGCACATATGAGAAAGCAATCAATGAACAACTAAGGTGTTGCAACGCGCAATGAAAAACTAGTGATTGATGCGTCTCATCTCTCTCTGTTCCTGTCTGTCTGTCCGTCCCTGTCTATCCCTCTCTCTGACTCACTCTCTGTCTCTGTAAAAAATAAATAAACTTAAAAAAAAAAAATTTTTTTTAAATATTTACCTCCTATTTTTTCTCAGGAAGCTACTAAAAGACATGGTCCAGCATAATGAGGGAATAAACGAAGAAGGTAGAAGACACTAAATCCAAGAAATAAGTGATTCAATAAGGGCGATTAGTTTAAGATAATGTTGAAAGGACATACCAGAACTAGAATAATATCAATATTAACAGGCTTAGAGAATAGTCAGTCAACAGAGAGCAGAAGGAAGCAGGCAATGTCAACTGTACACATGATCTCAGACAAAAGGCCAAGAACCAATACAAGGGGTCCTTGAGTTACAATAGTCTCGACATATGATGACGATGTTTCAAGTTTACGACAAGCACTTCCATAAAAACTTTTAAAAATTGAGTGTTTCGGCTTATGCCATTAGCGTCATACCTACGGACTCGTACACGAACTAGTTTGGTTGCGGTGCAGCAGAAGAATACACAGTAATGGGGCATATGAGTGAGGGAGTGGATGTCCCCCAGTACGCTTACCTACACCATTTTAGACTGTTAAAGGCGCGAGTGTTCCATTTGTGTTAGGCTAGGGTGTGTTTCAACTTACACCAAAATTCAGGTTATGTCACTGTCATAAAACCGAACTGTGTTGTAACCCGAGGACCTCTTGTATCAATTTTATAATACACTGAATTTTAGATCCAAAATACAAGAAAGAGCACAAGAATCAAACTAACAATGTCCTGTGTGTCATTAATTCTTATTCATAATATTTCAGTTTAAGTGTACATCTATAACAGCATATGATACATTTTAAAATGTGGTTGTTTGAAAATAAATTTACTTTATAAGGTATGTATTTAAAAATTGATATTATGGTCTAGTAACAGAACTCAAACTGGGCTGAGTAATCTGAGGCCAATCTTTGAATCATATATGCCTCTGTTTTTTAAACTGTGATTATCACCAACTCCCATGCACTTTGACACAGAAGTAGATAGAGAAGATTAAAAAATAATTTCTGCAAAGCACTTTGTATTCCTTGGAGAATGGATATTATCAACATACATTATATTATCCTGTTGAATATGCATGATTTCTAGTACCACACAAAGTAAATCTAGACATACTTTCCCATCTCGTAACATCACTTGAAGCCAAGCTGAGTGAAATGTAGGCTGTTATTTCAAGGGTCAAATACTAAAAGGCAAAACATAAGCTCCAAATAATATATAACGCTTTTAAAGTGATAAATCATTGATGTGCTTACTGGAACTTCAACTTTCTTACCTGTTTTGTGAATTACTCTGACACATTTTTCAACAAAAGACAATACTAGCTATACATTTAAAGCTTAAGAATTTATAAATATTGAAAATATTAGTTCTTTTCAGTAAATTGATAAAGTTTATAATCAACTGTGTACTTATTTTAAAATGTTATCTCCAAAAGGAGAAAGTAAATTTTTATATACAGAATATGTAAAAATAATTTGACACTTAAAAATGTTATAGTATTCATAAGTAATCATAACTAGCTTTCTAGTCAGTGAAATCTCACTTGTGATATCTTATTTTAACACAAAGGGAACTAGTAAAATACGAGACCTCCTAATTACATGTTTTTTGATTATTTTATTTTATTTTATTAAGTGAGATCAGGCAGAAACAGACTGCTGCATGTGCCATGACTGGGATCCACCTGGCAAGCCCCATACACGGCAACGCTCTGCCTATGTGGGGTATGGCTCCATAGCTCAGCAACTGAGCTATTCTTAGCACCTGAGGGGAGGCCACAGAGCCATCCTCAGTGCTGGGCCAACTCACTGGAACCAATGGAGCCACAGATGCGAGAGAGAGACAGAAAGAGACAGGGAGAGAGGGAGGGAGAGAGAGAGAGAGAGAGAGAGAGAGAGAGAGAGAGAGAGAAGGGAGAAAAAGGGAGGAGGAGGAGGGGGAGAGAGAGAGGAGGGAGGGAGGAGGGGTGGAGAAGCAGATGGTCATTTCTCCTGTGTGCCCTGACTGGGAATCCAACTGGGGACATCCACACACCAGGTCAAAGCTCTACCACTTTTTTTGCTTTTTAATTAGCAAAATAATAGTAGCAGTGGTTTTCAAATTATCCTATCCTATGAAGTATTCCAAAGTTTTATACTCATATACCAGCTTTAAATAAGCCAGCTTTAAATTTAAAAGCTTAATTAAGGCAGCCTGGCCCTAGAAGATCAAGCAGAAAAATGAAATAAAAGGAAGTAAAAAAGGAAAAGCATTATAGGGAAACCTAGAAATCTGGCAAAATGTGATCTGATTTCAAGTTCTGATGGAAGGGAAAGCACCACAGGAGATGCTTCCATTGACAATTAGGCAATTCTGTGACAACTAAATTTAGGTGAAAAACCCAGGTGCATGAAATATAAACAAAATTCCAAGATATAACTATTATAAAAGATTATAATTTATTAAGATTATTATTAACAGAAACATTAAAACCTATTGAATAGAGTCCATATCAATATAAATAAATATGTAGGATATGAACACTGAAATATTTAGAAGTAAATAGGAATAGCTCTGCATCTTATTTTCAAGTAGTTCAGAAAAATAATTGTGGCCTGACCAGGTGGTGGCACAATGGATAGAAAATTGACCTGGGATGCTGAGAACTCAGGTTTGAAACCCTGAGGTCACCGGCTTGAGCACACGCTCATCAGGCTTGAATGTGGGCTCACCAGCTTGAGCATGGGGTTGCTGGCTTGTACATGGGTTCAGAGACCCCATGACCCCATGGTTGCTGGCTTGAGTCCAAGGTTGCTGGCTTGAGCAAGGGGTCCCTGGCTTGGCTGGAGCCCCCTGGTCAAGGCACATATAAGAAAGCAATCAATGAACAACTAAGGTACCACAATTATGAGCTGATGCTTCTCATCTCTGTCCCTTCCTGTCTCTCTCTTGCTTTAAAAAAAAAAAAAAATGGCCCTGGCCGGTTGGCTCAGCGGTAGAGCGTTGGCCTGGCGTGCGGGGGACCCGGGTTCGATTCCTGGCCAGGGCACATAGGAGAAGCGCCCATTTGCTTCTCCACCCCCCCTCCTTCCTCTCTGTCTCTCTCTTCCCCTCTCACAGCCAAGGCTCCATTGGAGCAAAGATGGCCCCGGGCGCTGGGGATGGCTCCTTGGCCTTTGCCCCAGGTGCTAGAGTGGCTCTGGTCGCGGCAGAGCGACGCCCCGGAGGGGCAGAGCATCGCCCCCTGGTGGGCGTGCCGGGTGGATCCCGGTCGGGCGCATGCGGGAGTCTGTCTGACTGTCTCTTCCCGTTTCCAGCTTCAGAACGAAAAAAAAAAAAAAATTGTGCAAAAGCAAGTATGGCAAAATGTTAACATTTGGGCACTGGCCAGGTAGCTCAGTTGGTCAGAGGGTTGTCCCAACATGCCAAGATTGCGGTTCAATTCCTGTCAGAGCACATACAAGAATCAACCAATGAATACATAAATAAGTGGGACAACAAATCGATGTTTCTCTCCTCTCCTCTCTCTCTCTCCCTTGCTCTATCTATAAAATCAATAAATAAATTTTAAAAAATAACATTTGGGAAATCTAGATAAAGGATATATGGGAATTCTTTGTACTACTGGAACTCTTATGAAATCTGAAATATATCTAAATAAAAAGTAAAAAACATGTATTAATAATAAGCTACCAGTTACAGATTTCCTAGTATTGTCCAGGCACTGTACTTACTATTTTACTCATATCATCTTTAATCTTCACAACAATCTTTTTTTTTTTTTTTTTTTGTATTTTTCTGAAGCTGGAAACGGGAGAGACAGTCAGACAGACTCCCGCATGCGCCCGACCGGGATCCACCCGGCACGCCCAACAGGGGGCTACGCTCTGCCCCTCTGGGGCGTCGCTATGTTGCGACCAGAGCCACTCTAGCGCCTGGGGCAGAGGCCAAGGAGCCATCCCCAGCGCCAGGGCCATCTTTGCTCCGATGAGCCTCGGCTGCGGGAGGGGAAGAGAGAGACAGAGAGGAAGGAGAGGGGGAGGATGAAGAGGCAGATGGGCGCCTCTCCTGCGTGCCCTGGCCGGGAATCGAACCCGGGACTTCTGCACACCAGGCCGATGCTCTACCACTGAGCCAACCGGCCAGGGCCTCACAACAATCTTTTATAGTAGGTATTATCATCAATCCCATGTTTTTAAACACAAGAAAATGAAAGCCCCAAGTAATTTACCCAAGAACAGATATCTAATTAATAATAGCACAGCCAGGTTTCAATCCAAATCACACTTCTAAGCTTGTAATCTTTCTACAAGATGTTAAATATAGTAGTGGTTTAGATAGAGCTTTGGTTCTAGGGTTCAAGAGACTCAGACTTGAGGAATTGAATCTTCAATACTATTTATTAGTAATGGACCAGAGGTATATTACTTACCTTAATTTCTTTTTCTGTTTTGAAGGTAAGTGTCTATCTCATCGGTTATTAGGAGATTAAATAAAGCATGGAAAGCACTTGAGCAATACACCAAGGCCTAAGGTAAGAATATCAATGTTCGTTGCTTCCCTGTGTTTCAGTCTACCTTTCCTGAGAAACAATGCTTTCTACATTGCTAAATTCTAAAGTGCAGAGACCATACCTAGTTAACTTGTTTTCTTACTTAAAATAGGTATTTAAAAATTCACTACACCTAGAGAATTAAGCAATTCAAACCTAAAAATAAGCATCCCTACTCTAAGCAAGAAACTACTTCAATATTACAAATATTAAATATTTTCTACAGCTACTGAATCCAAGTTTACATACATGGTATAAGAAAGACATTTACCAAATCACAGGTTTAAGACCGTTTTCCATTTAAAAATGAGAATAAAAAGATTGATGTTGCAAAAACCGGGTATAAATTAATCAGAAAAATCATCCTAGGTAAAAGAATCTAACTCTAGTAATCCTGAAAACAAATATTTTGGGCTTCCGATGTTTTTTACAAGGGAAAAATATAATAAAAGTACATTATGATCTAATTAAGTCCTCATCTTTAAGGAAAATGAATGAATTAATTTTAACTCAGTTTTGGGTTGATCTGATATGTTCATTTATGTGCACAGAAATCACAATGAGGTAAAACAAAAAATTATTCCTACCCTGGCCGGTTGGCTCAGCAGTACAGCGTTGGCCGGGCATGTGAAAGTCCCTGGTTCAATTCCTGGTCAGGGCACATAGGAGAAGTGTCCACCTGCTTCTCCACCGCTCCCCCTCTCCTTCCTCTCTGTCTCTCTCTTCCCCTCCTGAAGCCAATGCTCCACTGGAGCAAAGTTGGCCCAGGCGCTGAGGATGGCTCCATGGCCTCCACCTCAGGGCTAGAAAGACTTCGATTGTAGCAGAGCAATGCCCCAGATGGGTGGAGCATCGCCTCTGGTAGGCATGCCAGGTGGATTCTGGTCAGGCGCATGCAGAAGTCTGTCTGTCTGCTTCCCCACTTCTCATTTCAAGGAAAAAAAATAAAAATAAAAAAAATATTCCTACCTTATTGTTTCTTCTATTAGACGATCTGAGCTGCAGTAAAAAGAAAATTCAAATTCTAGAATTATTAAAAGCACATTTAAAACCTGTACTTAATTTGCCTATATTTTCTAGGTAGATTAACTTTCCAACGATTTATTAAACAGAATACCCGGACTTTTGAAAGCATCTGAAGATTCTGGACTCTGAAATAAATTTAATATTCATAATTTTCATATTTTATTTGTTACCTTAAATCTATTTTTTATAAAGATTTTATTTATTGATTTTATAGAAAGAGGAGAGAAGAGGGCAGGAGAGTGAGAAGTATTTATATCTTAAAGCTCCTTCCTTTTTGGGGAAACTAAACCAAATCTCAGCTTATCACCCATAATTGTTCCTATACTTTCTTCAGTCTTCCTCTCCTTTCCCACAATCATTCAAATATTATCTTAATAATCAAGTAAAGGGCTCCTTAACAAGTTCTTGAAACAAATAAAATTAACTTGGTAATCATGATTTCCAAAATCTAAAACAGAATCAGCAGTATATAAAAAGAATTATACATCATGTAGGATTTACCCCAGGGATGCAAGGCTGATTCAATATTCAGAAATCAATCAATGTAATCCACTACACACACACACACACACACACATTTTTGACAGAGACAGAGTCAGAGACAAGGACAGATAGGGACAGACAGACAGGAAGGGAGAGAGATGAGAAGCAACAATTTTTCACTGCAGCATCGATTGCTTTCTCATCTACCTTGACCAAAGGCTACAGCAGAGTGAGTGACCCCTTGCTCAAGCCAGAGACCTTGGGCTTCAAGCCAGTGACGTTTGAACTCAGGCCAACGACATGTCTATGAACCCACGCTCAAGCCAGCAACCCTGCACTCAAGCTGGAAGAGCCTGTGCTCAAGCCGGCAACCTCGGGGTTTCGAACCTGGGTCCTCTGCATCCCAGTCCAATGCTCTACCCACTGCACCACTGCCTGGTCAGGCTGTAATCCACCATATTAACAAGTTAAAAAGCATTTGATAAATCCAAATACCCATTCATGAAAAACGTTCTCAGAAATATAGAAATAAAGAGATATTTCCTCACCTTGATAGAGAACATCTACAAAAACTTACATCTAGCATTGTACTTAAAAGTAAAAGACTAAACATTTCCCCCTGAGATTTGGAAAAGGGCAAGGAAATCAATTCTTACCACTCCTATTTAACATAATGCTGGCAGTTCTAGCCAATACAATGAAGCAAGAAAAAGAAATAAAAGGTATACAAATTGGAAAGAAATAAAACTGTCTCTATTTGCAAATAACATGACTGTCTATATAAAAACTCCTACAACAAATAAGTGAGTTCAGCAAAGCCACAGGATACAAATAAACCAGCAAATATCAACTGTACTTCTATACACTGGGAGTCTCTGACTTACAATGATTTGACTTATGATTTTTCATCTTTACAATATTGAGAAAGTGATACACATTCAGTAGAAACCAGCTAGGCTAAACTATGTTGTTCAGTAGGTTAGGTGCATTAAATGTACTTTTTGATTTAGGAGATTTTCAATTTATGAGGAACATTACCCCATTGTAAGTCACAAAGCATCTATACTAGCAACAAACATATAGACAATAAACTTAAAATACAATACCATTTATAATTGCTCAAAAAAAGAAATACTTAAGTGTAAATCTAAACTGATATAGAACTTGTATGCTGAAAACTACAAAATGCTGATGAAATCAAAGAATATCTAAATAAACGAAGACACATACTATGTGCATAGATTCGAAGATTCAACTAAAGATTTGGTCAACTCTCCCCAAACTGACATACAGATTTAACACAATTGGTTAGAAAATAAACCCATTATATTTTGTTTTCAAAAACAATGTTCCTGAAGAGTGAGGTTGAAATGGCCACTAAGGAACACTTCTCTATATTACATAGATAGAAAATTCTTTGACATTGTTTGTGGTACACAGATATAACCCTTATATAATGAGTACTTTCCTTAAAAGGTATGCTTTCTGAAAATGACATTTTGACCAATTTAGATCATATTTTAATTAATTAATTAATTTTTAAGTGAGAGGAGGGGAGATAAGAGAGACAGACTCCCACATGTACCCCAACTGGGATCCACCTAGCAACCTCCATCTGGGGCTGATGAAACCAAGCTATCCTCAGTAGCTGAAGCCGACACTTGGACCAACCTAGCTATCTTCAGCGCGTGGGACCAACACTTGAACCAATTGAGCGCCACTGGCTGGAAGAGTGGAAGAGAGATAGAAGGGAGAGAAGGAGGGGAAGAGAAGCAGATGGTAATTTCTCATGTGTGTTCTGACTGGGGAAGATGATTGCATGTCAGGCTGACGCTCTATCTACTGAGCAGCCAGACAGGGAAAATCATATTTTAAATGTAATAAGACTATTCTACTTACATGAATCATATTAAAAATCTTATAAAGCAAATACTCATGCCTCCGTTTCTTTTTTGAATAAAACTAATTTTCAATGTTTTCTTAAAAGGATAAATTTTCATGAAGATAAGTCATTTTATATATTTGAAATTGACAATGTATCTTTATACTACAGAAATTTTACAGTACCATCTGAACTGCAGTCAAAGAAAATAGTTTGCTGAATTCACCTGAAAAGGAAACCAACCTAAGAGGCTCTACTTATAAAGAAAACTAAAATTATAATCCCAAATATCCTACCCAATGGAGGAAGAAGACCCCCTTGCCCCCAGTATCCTTAGTTTATACAGTGGCATAAACAAAGGAAGGCCAGTGAAATTAAATTTTCTTTTCAGATTGCCAAAAGTCTCCAACTCCTTACTTATTTGGCTAAGACCTCCACTAAGTAAACACCTTTCATTAAGAGCATCTGGGATATTATGAATACAATGCAACAACAACAGAGAGGCTCCATAAAAATGGCACAATCAAGTAAAACTTGAATGTAAAATTACTTTCCTTTGGGACATAAAATATATAATCAAGTGAAATTATCCTTCTTACACAAGTACTTCCTAACAGCCCAGGGCTATCCCATAAAGTCATCTAGCAGCTGTAATTAAGCAACAAGTTTATGTTTCTTTCCAGACCAATTTAAACTAGCTGTAAACCATAAACTAAATTCATCACCAATTATGGTACCAGGAATCATAAAAGCCACTTTTAAATAATTCTTTTAAAAAATATTTCATCTCACCAATATATATACACACTGAAAATGGCACAAACTGCAAGAATAGAAATGGGATTTCAAGTCTCTATTGTAAAGCAATTTAAACCAACAAAATATCAGAACTTGGCAAAATCACTTAGATAACATCTAACTGGAATCTTCTTTTAAATTTTAAGAGTAGGTGAATAAGTGCATTAACAAGTAAATATGTAAGCAAGTAAAGGAGAAAAGAAATAAGTACATAATAAAAATTTTAAACTGATCCCTTTGTAAACTGCAGTTGACGAGGTTATTATCAACCAATCATTTACATCTAGCATTATGGTGATCCAGTCTTCCTCATAAAGTTACCCAACAAGACCCTTAAGGTCTGTTAAATGAAGAAGCTGCAGTAGGATACAAAAGCCTGTTTTAATGCTTAACAGAATTTTATTTTACAGATAATATTTGGAAAATACAGAAAAACAAAGATGGAAGAAGAAATCTAGCACCATTTGTTGAAAAGGCTATCATTTTTCCAATTAATTGCCTTTAATTCTCTGTCAAAGATCAGTTGATTGTGTAGGTCCATTTCTGGACTCTCTATTCTGTTCTTTGATCTACTTGTGTATTCTTTCAACAATGCCACACCGTCTTCTTGATTACGATAACATAAATGCAAGTTTAAATGGGGAAGAAGTTTTTGTTTCTTTTCTTCCTTCTGCAAAGTATTTTAACCAAACATTTTGGTACAAATAAATTTTTAAAATGTACACTGTTTGTTCAACTATAGCAGAAGCAGAAAGCTTAAGAATGAATGTGGGGAATCACAGTAGCCATTTGCTGTTCTTAAAAAATGGTATAAAAAAATGAAAATCCTGAAAAACTACCTGAATCATAAAGAACCTATGAAATATTAAGTAAGCAATTTCTAATTTGTTTCTAAAAACTTCTAAAAAATAACTGTGTATCAATATAAGCCAATCAGCTTAGATAAATAAAAATGGAACTCTATTTTTCATTATATTTCCTTCACATACTTACAATTCAGAAAACAATTCTTTAATAAATATAATTAGAAAAATTCAGTAATATTATCAATCATGACATTCATGAAACTATAAAGAATAAAATGACTACTTAGTCTCTCTTATACCCTAGAACAGGCATGGCCAACAGTTTTTGCCCCCAGGCCGGATGAAATATTAATATTAAAAAATGTTAAATAAGCCCTGGCCGGTTGGCTCAGCGGTAGAGCGTCGGCCTGGCATGCGGGGGACCCGGGTTCAATTCCCAGCCAGGGCACATAGGAGAAGCACCCATTTGCTTCTCCACCCTACCCCTCCTTCCTCTCTGTCTCTCTCTTCCCCTCCTGCAGCCAAGGCTCCACTGGAGCAAAGATGGCCCGGGCGCTGGGGATGGCTCCTTGGCCTCTGCCCCAGGCGCTAGAGTGGCTTTGTTCATGGCAGAGCGACGCCCCGGAGGGGCAGAGCATCGCCCCCTGGTGGGCAGAGCATCACCCCTGGTGGGCGTGCCAGGTGGATCCCGGTCTGGCGCATGCGGGAGTCTCTGACTGTCTCTCCCCGTTTCCAGCTTCAGAAAAATACAAAAAAAAAAAAAAAATTAAATACAAAAACAATTCATTTAAGTAAACAAAATTTTATTATGTAATTTTTTATGAATAAATGTAAGTGAAAAAATTTCAATATAATTATTTTAATAAAAATATAATTACATACCGTATAAATATCCAAACTATCGCAATCAATCAGAACAATATTTAATTAATAGAATGAGCTTGAAGGGGTTATATTGCAAATAAAACAATTATTTCGTTTTACAAACAGCCTCGACACGTTTTCAGTTATAAACTGCAGCTATTGTCTATGCTACAGTGCCACATGATTCGGCACACCTGACCACAAAAATAACCAATTTTTTGACCTTGGGTGCGCACTGGCACCCAAACTCCGCCTAAGAATGTGGGTTTCACATCGCCGCTAAACGTCAAACAGTTCATATCGAGTACAGACAAGTACAAAAGTTGTAAATCTTTATAATGGAATTTTTTAAAAAAATAAAGAAGTATCGTGAATCCATTCGACCAATTATTGGAAGTTAACCCTAGATTAGTCACACGTGGCATTCTTTTCTGCGTATCACTATCCTCTTAAATATCTCGATTTCCAATAATCAAAGATGCTTCTGCTTCTGAGCAGCTGAGATTTTAAAGTAGCAGAGAGTATTAAAAATTTAATTGCGGGCCACATAAACTCATTACGTGGGCCATATGTTGGCCATGCCTGCCCTAGAACCCAAGTTGTAGTCAAGGCTCAAGCACTTGGCTGTAGAAACTTGCCTCATGGGGTTGTCATAAGTCTCAAAAGAGATAATGTAAACAAAAGTATCTTGTAAACTGTATAACCTACAGATATGTGGTTGACCTAGATTAAAGCACTTTTATGTCTCATAGTCTCTCTCATGCTCTGTAAACTCCTTTCCCGATTTCAAACATAAATTGCTTATATTTCAGCCTGACCTGTGGCGGCACAGTGGATAAAGTGTCGACCTAGAATGCTGAAGTCGCCAGTTTGAAGCCCTGGGCTTGCCCGGTCAAGGCACATATGGGAGTTGATGCTTTCTGCTCCTCTCCCCTTCTCTCTAAAATGAATAAATTCTTTAAAAAAATTGCTTATATTTCAAAGTCTAGCTCAAAAGTCACAACCATTGTAAAGCCTTCTCCATACCATGTATACATCCAGGCAGAAGCAATTCCTCTTTATATTATGTTTTCACAGCTCTTTGCTCTCCATCAGCTCACTCAAGACTATATAAGCATTTAAGATATGCCAGACATTGTAATATGCACTGGAGTAAAAATATTATTTTTCTTTTCCTTTTTTAAGTGAGAGGAGAGGAGAGGAGATAGAGAGACAGACTCCTGCATGCACCCTGACTGGGATCCACCCACCAACCCCTGTCTGAGGCCGATGCTTGAATCAACTGAGCTATCCTCAGTGCCAGGGGCCAATGCTGGAACCAATCAAGACACAGGCTATGAGAGGGGGAGACAAAGAGAAAGGGGAGAGAAAGGGGAAAGAGAGGGGAGGAGAAGCAGATGGTCACTTCTCATGTGTGCCCTGATTGGGGATCAAACCTGGGACATCTGCATGGTGGGCTTATGCTCTATCCACTGAGCAAACCAGCCAGGGTCAGAGGAAAATGTCTTAAATTTGCAAAATTTAAGTGTTTCCATATACATTATCTCATTTAATGCTTTTTAAAATAAAATCTTTCTGACCTGTGGTGGCGCAGTGGATAAAGCGTCGACCTGGAACTGCTGAGGTCGCCGGTTCGAAACCCTGGGCTTGCCTGGTCAAGGCACATATGGGAGTTGATGCTTCCAGCTCCTCCCCCCTTCTCTCTCTCTCTCTCTGTCTCTCTTCTCTCTCCCTCTCTCTCTCTTCTCTAAAAATGAATAAAAAATAATAAAAAAATAAAAATTAAAAAAAAAATTTTAAAAATAAAATCTTTCACAGGATATCATAATTATATGTTTATTATTTCTCTAACCAGAATAAGTTCCCATGGAGTAGAGACTGAATTTGATTCATCATTTATTCCTTAGAGCAGGGGTTGGGAACCTATGGCTTGCGAGCCAGATGTGGCTCTTTTGATGGCTGCATCTGGCTCACGGACAAATCTTAAAAAACAAACAAAAAAAAAACATTAAAAATATAAAACATTCTCATGTATTACAATCCATTCATTTCCTACCGCTCATGTTCATGGTTGCGAGTGGCTGGAGCTAATCACATCTGTCCTCCGAGACAACACCAAATTTTTATTGGATAATGCATAACGTACATGGTTCATTGTATGGCTCTCACGGAATTACATTTTAAAATATTTGGCGTTCATGGCACTCTCAGCCAAAAAGGTTCCCGACTCCTGCCCTAGAGTCTAGTACAGTGGTTCTGAAAGTGTGCGCCCTAGAAGATTTCCAGGTGCACTCTATGGTATTCCAGAGAAATATGTGCCCGTTGGGGACCAAAAAACCAACATGGTTTTTGGAGTTTAGAGTTTTGGGAGACAGAGGTGTGGGGAATTGGCTGTAGGCTGACAGTCTGCCCAACCCCCCACCTCACCTGTCTGATTAGGTTGCAAAAGGCTGTTAAGCTGTGGTGCTGGATTGTTTACACTACCCGCCATGTTCCCCCGAAAGACTGGAGGCAAGTTTCTTGTACCCTTGGTTTGGTGTCAAGTTAACATGATATGTATGGTGGGGGTTTTCTGCACTCAACACAATTAAGAGTAAAAAGACAGGAATTCTTCAGTGTATTGATGAGGAAATGAGAGTTTGCCTGTCAAATATATGCCCAAACACTGAAGAAATCGCTAGGACACATAAGGCTCATGTTTCTCATAAACACAAGAATGAAAAAATACATTTGTGCCGGGACCTGCCGAATTTACTAAAACTTACTAAGAATGTATCTATCTATATATATACAGATAACATTTTTGTCACTTTTAAATTTTTGAACTTTTAAAAATTCCAGAAAGCGTAACTCAAAAAAATGTAACATAAAAATGTTTTTAATGTCAGAATAAATTTAATTTTGTCATATTTATTTCATTTAATTACCATAAAAAAAGCACACTTGCACTTTATATTTTTTCTTTACTATTTGACTTAATTATTATAACATATTTCTCAGAAATTTGTATATAGTGCGCCTACAATTATTTGTAAGATTTTAAATGCACCCTGACTTCAAAAAGTTTGAGCATCACTGGTCTAGTACAATACCCGGCACACAGAAGACACTCCTTAATAGTTAATAAATGAATAAATAAATAAGACACTTCTTGGAGTAATAAAATAGCAATCAGAATTAACACTGAAATAATCCTTATAAACTTCCAGAGAATGAGGAGGATATATACAGTTGTTCCCCCTTATCCATGGTTTCACTTTCTGTGGTTTCAGTTACCAATGGTCAACCATGATCCAAAAATATTAAATGGAAAATTCCAGAAACAAACAATTCATAAGTTTTAAATTGCACACAGAGTAGCATGATGAAATCTTGCGTTGTTCCACTCTGTCCCACCTGGGATGTGAATTATCCCTTTGTCCAGCAGATCCACGCTGTATGTACTACTCATCCATCAGTCTTCTAGTAGCCATTTGGTTATCAGATTGACTGTCATAGTGTCACAGGGCTTGTGTTCAAGTAGACCTTATTTTACTTAATAATGACCCCAAAGTGCAACAGTAATAACGCTGGCAATTCAGATATGCCAGAAAAAAACCTTAAGTGAAAATGTGAAAGTTCTCAACTTAATAAGGAAAGAAAATAAATTGTATGCTGAAGTTGCTAATATCTATGGTAACAACAAATCTTCTACTTGTGAAATTGTTAAAAAGAAAGAAATGTGTGTTGGTTTTGCTATTGTACTTCAAACTGCAAAACGGGAGGGGAAGAGAGAGACAGAGAGGAAGGGGGGGGGTGTAGAAGCAAATGGGCGCTTCTCCTATGTGCCCTGGCCGGGAATCGAACCCGGGTCCCCCACACGCCAGGCCGACGCTCTACCGCTGAGCCAACCGGCCAGGGCCCACATATATAACTTTTATTTTGTTTTAACTGTTCTGTTTTATTAGTTGTTATTGTTGTAAATCTCTTATTGTGACTAACTTATAAATTACACTTTACTATAGGTATGTATAGGAAAAAAGATAGTATATACATGGTTTGATACTATCCAAGGGTGTCTTGAAAGATATCCTTCATGAATAACACATATCTGGGGAGAGAAAATTCCTCCCAATAGCGAGCACCTGTGAGTCAAGTTTTACTCTTTAACAAAGCCATGTACCAGCTGAAGATGAACTTAATTTCACTACAGTTCCAAGTGAAGGAAAATGAGGGCTGTATAAAAGCTCCTAACTCTGTCATTTCTACTTTGTAAAATTGGACATTATCAAATGAATATAAAAAATAAGCAAAGTATGCTCAGGGTAATACTAATTGCTTTGTCTTCTATTTCAATATGGCAGACAGTTGTACCACTTGAGACAAATGGAACTTTGATAATGTGATTTACTCCATGAATGGAATGATAAATACAGAGTGAAATAATCAAATGCTACCAGTTCTCACAGGCAAAAAAATTCAATTCCTTTAATATAAATGACCCCTGATATATATAAGGGCTCAATCTCAAAATCTTTGCATAGTCCCAAGTTTATGGCTACTACTACTATTACATATAGTTTCTTCCATTAGCTTTCCATTTTTCTATTTAAAGAGCACTGCTTTCTTAGTATCACCTCACTAGTATTACTTTATAATTGTTTTCTCCTTGAAATAATGTTTCACAAAGAAAAAAAGTATAGATATGCATGTTACAAAGTATTTTATGGTAGTTACCAAGTAAATAACAACAAACAGCAAATATGAAGGTAGAAGTGAGGCTGAAGTATAAATCTTGTTGTCCAGATAGGTTAGATGTACTCATTAGCCAACTGACTTCCCCAGTGCCAGTTTCATAACACATAACATTCAAGTTTGTTTCTCAACAAAATTATACACCATGAATCCTTTAGGGTTCATAAATAATTAAGAAAGCTAAAGTCAAATCTTGAATGCTGAGAGTCTACTATGTTATCCCATTCATAGATGTTATAGTATGATCAGTGTTTAATGAAATCAGATGATATTTAGTAAATAATATACTACATACAACTATACCAAAAACTTTTGGGATTTAAAAAAAATCACTCCTTCTAAAGGTCACTAAATTATGGTCATCATTATGTCTCATATTTTTAAAGTATGTTCATAGTCCTTTTATATAAGTTAATAAAATTAGAATTTCATTTCACAAAGATTATTCTGGCATCAAAAGTATTTCAAATTCTATCTAAGAAATGTAAATCGACAGTGTACATACAGTAAAAGGTTTTCTTCTTTACTATTTGCTTTTCTTACTCTTGTAACCCTCATTATGTTCTGCTTTATACAGAAATGCCTCACAGTTTACAAAGCCTTTTATATACACTAACTTAGCAACTCTGTGAAGTAGATTCCACAGAACCATCGTTGAGCGGCAGTGCAGAATTGTAGAAGCAACACAATCTGAGGACCTGGGTTTGAATCTCTAACTGCTCACAAAAATTAGAGGATATTTCAAAATGAACATGAAGCAATAAAATATCCCCTACTTTTTGTGAGCAGTGTATTAGCCACGTGACCTCTAGGAAATGCAGCTAAAAATCATGAAACAAAAAGTGAAATCATTATTAATGTTTTTCAAATGCCTACCTAAAATATTTCCACAATTACAACTTTGAATCACCCAAATAACAAGGCTGCTGAATTAAAAAATTTCAAAATATCAGTAGTCTAAACATAGCTGAAGACAGGTCATAAAAAATATTGTAGGCCTCCAACTGAGAATAATTCTTTACTCATTCATGGACATATTTATACCTAAGTGTATTATTACAATGCTAATATGTCCCCGGTCAGGGCACATACAAGAACCAACCAATGAGTCCACAACTAAATGTAACAGCGAGTTGATGCTTCTCTCTGCCGATCCCTCTCTCTCCCCCAGCCAGTGGTCCCACTCCCTTCCTCTCTCTCTCAAATAAAAATAAAAAACGTATTCAGAAGTTCTGTGTTCTAATATTGAGAGCAACGACTAAGCCCTTGTTTTTAGCCTCAGTAATTCCCCAAATTCATTAGCTAATATTCCATTCAACTTCATCCTATTTCAGGTTCTCTCTGTATAAAATGAGCACATACAAACTTTCTCACAAGAATGCTAAAAGGAATATAAGTATATATAATATTGTCTGAGAAACAAAAACAGAAAATATCTTTTGATTTCTAATCTTCTTGCCATTTCTATAACCTTAAATAATTTAAGCTGTGTGTCCCTGAATTATTGTATCTTTTCCAGTAAACTGGGCAGTATCAAACTCCTAAAAGGCTATCTCTGCATTACTAAAATAATGCAAAACTGCAAGTTTTCATATATAATTCATAATAGACAATGTGTTCTGAAATAATGAAATAAAGGATATTAATGTATATAATTACTGATATATTCTTTTCAATAACAAATCATTCTTAAAGTAATTAAACTACTGCATCTGTTTAATTTTTTTTTGAGGCAATAAAAAAACACCAATTCAATCTAATCCTTATTTTGTGCTACTTCAGAATCTTATTCCTTAAATTATTCTGTATGCCAAGAATAAATTAATATACTTTAAAATGTAATGCAAAAATTCTCTTTATGGTGGTCTTTATCAAATATAAAATGAACCACCAAACCTATGAATAACTACAAACTAAACATACTGTAGGAAAGACTGCCCCCTTGTGCCAATCAATAATATTCAACAGATTAAGAAAGAACACTAAAAACTATCTACACTAGAAGCAGCCAGACTTTTAAAAAGTTCTTGATCTTTCTAAGTTCTGATTTCAAGAGTTCATATTTAAGTGGTAATCCTTAAAGAAAAATAAATAGAACAGTACACTAAGCTCATATAAACATGACTAGTTTGACATTCAGCAGCAAATATCAACATAATTCATTACATTTAACTATCATGCATACTAGCTGCTCACATGCTCAGAGGCTGAGCTCAAAGAGATAATTTTCTGATCCTTAAGTTCTATAACAAAATATAGAGAAAATAATTAAAGAAATCAGTATATATCAAAGAAAAAAAAGATGAAGTAGAGACAGAGTATGGTGACTAGCTTTAAAATATATCTCTATAACTATATACCTAGATAGATGGATAATATCTACATATAACTATATATAGTTATAGATATATATATATAGTTCATCTAAGTTTTTAGGCATTTTCTTTTGCATTCTTAGAAAATAAGATTTTTTGTGGATTTGCTGAATAGTTATTTACTCTTTCTAATGTTTCTTGACATATGTAAAAGTTATCAGGCCATTCAAACATAAATTATCAATATTATTACTAATAACCTAGAGAAGTAGAAAAAGTATTAGAGCAATAAACTTGCTAAAGAAAAAAGAAACAGGCAATAAAAGACATATTTCAGATAACAATTAAATGATGTGAATGTAGATATTTTTATATTGACAGCCTCTTTCCTAATTATTGTCAAAACAGTTGCAATTCCATTTCTACTGAGCAGGGTCAATCAAAAAAATTAAATGAATTAGCAGTGATAAAGCAATTACTATAATAAACACGATAAAAATTTCTTGTAAGTGAATAAATTAATAAGTATGGGAAACTACACAGTATGCATACATTCAGCAATACTTACTTTCGAAGGTGCTCATGTTCTTTCAAAAATAGTTCAGTTCTTCTGTTGTTTACTCCAGACCCACTTTTATATGACCTAGAACAAAATAGAGAACATTTAAGAATATTTTTTGGCAGATAACTGCAAATAAAAAGAAAAAAAAAGAAAAAGAGAAGAAAAAAAGATTAAGTGACTTAACTCTAGTAATATAATATACAAAGTGGACAAATTGAGCCTCTCCATAGTTTTAAATGAACAATTAACATGCACATTTCTTTTCATTGCTTTCTAAAAATGACATCTACTATAAATAAATATGAATGTCTCTTTCTCATTTAGGCCTAAGAGTTTATTATTTTTCACCAATATAATCCAACATTATTAAACAATCAAAAATCTTATTTTTCCTTTCTTTGTCTGTTATCTCCTATATCTTTATTTTCTCCATGTGGAAGTAAAACTTTGGACAGATTATTACATAGCACATGGGGTGGGAAAGCTACTGAAATGGAATGGTTCCTTCACAATGGCACATGCAGTCCACCAACTACAGCCTAAGGAGCACCAAGATGAAGGTAAAGATCTGCCAGTTTCGGCATACTTAAGGATTTCTATCTTAGTCTTAAGCATGTTGAACTTTACAATATGTCTTGTATCATTACTATTAACACTTACATATTTCTGTTCTTTACTTACCATAAAAGTATCAAAAACAAAATTAAACATTTAAGTGACGGCACATATACTGCAGTAGGACAAAAGAGGGTCACGCTGCTAAAACTCAACTCCTGGCTGAGAGGCAGTGCTAATACACAGAGCACAGAGGGAAAGAAAACACCAGGAAAAGCAGAATGTTATAACTAAGGACACACAGGACTTGGATGACTGATGGTTTGGATTTAATTCTTTATTCCATCACTTACTAGCCAGTTAACCATCGTAGATAAGACTCTTAGAACCTACTTTTATAAAACAGAATAATTGTTATAAATACCAAAAGATTATATGAAACCAAAAAAGTGGTATGTAATTGCAAAAAACTTGAAAATGTCACTTATCACTTCTATATCTTATCTCATTAATTATATTCTCATATGGATTTGATTATGTGCCTTACTACTTACTCTCTAACACCTAGATTATAAACTAAAAGGCCAAGTTGGTCTTTTCATTTCTATCTTTTACTGTGACTGCATAGTGTTTTACTCATGGTTGGCATTTAGGAAATAGTTTAATGAACAGATGAACATGTTTCTTTCATGATCATCTGTCAGAAAGCAAGTTCTTACACGGGCTGTATTCTAGTAATTTCCACAAGCTGTGGGGACACTAAATGCCTACATATTAAAGCCTGTCCCCTACAGGGTCCTCAATGCATTCCTTAATAGATATACATAAATAAACTGTACAGAAATTAAGCAATAGATTTACATGTTCCTGAGAGTAAAAATATCACAAAAATTCTTAATTATGGCAAAAATGTTTAGTTTATTTACTTCTGTATGTTACAAAAGTACATTATGACTAACCATAAAAGAAACATAGCTAAAACCAAGACAAATAGTAAAAATTATTTTTCCAAGATAATTTCTAGAGGTAGAAATATAACTTTGATGGCTAGAAAATCCTGAGTTAGAGTTCTGAATGCAATGAGTATTGCTTTATTTCTGTTGCAAAACTGTCTAACCTTTACAACAAAATAAATGGTGTCGAGGAAAATGTTTTCAGAGCACACATGACTTACATCAGTTTGTGAAACATAAGCTTCATACTTACTTATGACATATATACATAAAATTATCACAAGAGCAACAATGATAGGTAGGCATCAATGACAGGCCCAAGTGGGAAGTCCTCAGATTTAATTAGATGCCCAATGGCTTCCGCCTTGTCAGTTGTGTTCAGTGGTGAAAAAAATGTCAAAATGTATATGAAATGACAGAATATGCCCTGGCTGGACAGCTCAATTGGTTAGAGCATCATCCCGAAGCGCAGAGGTTGCCAGTTCAATCCCGGGTCAGGGTACATACAGGAAGAGATTGATGTTCCTGTTTTTTTCTCTTTTCCTTCCTCTCTCATTAAAATCAATAAATAAGAATTAAAAAAAACAAAAACAAAGAAATACTAGAATATATTATTGAAGGTGAGGTAAAGGGATGTAAGAAAAGAATAAATCTTTAAAATTATGGATTGAGATCAGAATAAAAATGCTGAGTCCATAAATAATTTTACATAAGACTACAAGTTTATATAAAATCTGGAAAAAACAGATATTTCAGATTCCAGGAAAGTAAAAACTACTTTGATAGCTTCCTGAATACATAACTGTAGGGGCACTGGAGAGGGTAGAGAAATGGGTAATAATCAGGAAGAAAAACAAAGAGAGTTTCAGTTACTAATGTTATACTTCTTAACGTGGGTGGTAGGAGATCAGAAAAAAACTCATGAAGATATCTAAGATGGACTTTGAATTAAGACAGGGAAGTCAAGTTTGGCAGGAGTCAATGATAAAGCTGGGGAAGCTGGAGTTAAGATCAGCAAAGTAAACTAGGGCCATATTATTGCAGCAATGTTTAAAGAACAGTGAATGGAAGTGAGAAATCTTGAAATCTAAACCATGATTCTTTTCAATTTGCTATACTCTAAATCTAAATCTGAACAAACATCCTACAAAATAAAATAAAAGGTAACTTACTCAATATCCTTTCGTACTGATCCCATGAGATTCTCCCTTTCCCGTACTGCCACAAAGTTTGCTTTGGTTTTATGGAATTCATGTGTATAATCCTGCAATAAATCAATATCCAGTCTCAACGTAAGCTGATTATATTATACATTTCATCTTACTGAACCAATTATGTATTGTCATCATATTATAAACTTCTGTCAAGAAAACTGCTATTTAAGAAATCAGATGTGAGAAAAAAAAAAGAAATCAAACTGCCAAAAGGTAAAAACAATGTTATAATCAGTTTCCTGAAGAGTAACTAAATTTTTTAAATGAAAACAATTCAGTGGTAGGCTAACAGTGCTATGAAATCACTATTCCTTGCATCTTTTACCTTATCTTATGAGAAAGAATTGTAAATTAAAATATAATCATAAGATAAAATGACTTCAAATAGCCTATGATAAAACTTAAGGGGCTCTTTCTACTCATTAACGCACCCAATGGGTTTATTTTCAAATTTCATCCTTTTGGAACAATCCAGAGATATACTTAATTCTTAAGCCAATCAAAGGAAGAACAGAACTGAGAATTGTAAAGAACAAAATAAGCAGCCCTGGCCGGTTGGCTCAGCGGTAGAGCATCGGCCTGGCATGCCGGGGACCCGGGTTCGATTCCTGGCCAGGGCACATAGGAGAAGCGCCCATTTGCTTCTCCACCCCCACCCCCTCCTTCCTCTCTGTCTCTCTCTTCCCCTCCTGCAGCCAAGGCTCCATTGGAGCAAAGATGGCCTGGGCGCTGGGGATGGCTCCTTGGCCTCTGCCCCAGGCGCTAGAGTGGCTCTGGTTGCGGCAGAGCGCCCCCCCCCCCCAGGGGCAGAGCATCGCCCCTGGTGGGCGTGCCGGGTGGATCCCGGTCCGGCGCATGCGGGAGTCTGTCTGACTGTCTCTCCCCGTTTCCAGCTTCAGAAAAATACAAAAAAAAAAAAAAAAAAAAAGAACAAAATAAGCTTTAAATATTTTCCTTTCTTTTTCTACTACCATATTTTAAAGCTATTAAGGAGTACTCATTACATTTTAAAATCAGAGAAGTATAAAGGCGAAAATCATAATTCCATCACATGGCGAGAATACTGAAAAAGCATTAAAAGGAATAAAAAGTAAAAACCATCCTGCTCCACAGTTTATAACATTATCACTTCAATCTTCTTTCAGGAAATATGTTGTTGTTGTTTTTTGTTTGTTTTTTTCTTTTTTTTTTTCTGAAGCTGGAAACGGGGAGAGACAGTCAGACAGACTCCCGCATGCGCCCGACCGGGATCCACCCGGCACGACCACCAGGGGCGATGCTCTGCCCACCAGGGGGCGATGCTCTACCCCTCCGGGGCGTCGCTCTGCCGCGACCAGAGCCACTCTAGCGCCTGGGGCAGAGGCCAAGGAGCCATCCCCAGCGCCCTGGCCATCCTTGCTCCAATGGAGCCTTGGCTGCGGGAGGGGAAGAGAGAGACAGAGAAGACGGAGGGGGGGGGTAGAGAAGCAAATGGGCGCTTCTCCTATGTGCCCTGGCCGGGAATCGAACCCGGTTCCCCCGCACGCCAGGCTGACGCTCTACCGCTGAGCCAACCGGCCAAGGCCAGGAAATATGTTTTTGCATATACAAGCTTATCTATTATTTCATTTATGCTAAAGAAATCATACTACATTCTGCTGTACACCTGTTTTTTTTGTAGTTCATAAAATATCAAATAAACTTTCCATATTAGCAAATAGAAATTGACATTGTTTTTCATAGCTATCTAGAATTCTATCTTATGACTATCATAATTTAATAAATTGCCTAGTGATGAACATTTTAGTTGCTTTATTTGCTGTTGAAAAATGCCACAATAGGCCCTGACTGATTGGCTCAGAGGTAGAGCATCAATCCGACATGTGGAAGTCCTGGGTTCGATTCCCTGTCAGGGCACACAGAAGAGGCGACCATCTGCTTCTCCCCTTTTCTCCCTTCTCTCTCTCTCTCCCTCTCTCTTTCTCTCTCTCTCTTTCTCTCCCCCGCAACCATGGCTCAACTGATTTGAGCATGTTGGTCCTGGGCACTGAGGATGGCTCCATCCAGCCTCCTCCTCAGGTGCTAAAAATAGTTCGGTTGTAAGCTACCCTAGATGGGCAGAGCATTGCCTTCAGACTGGGTTACCAGGTGGATCCCAATCTGGGCACATGTGGGTGTCTCTGTATCTCCCCTACTCCCATTTTAAAATAAAAAAAGAAGATGAAAAAGAAAAATGTCATAATAGGCCCTGGCCAGTTCGCTCAGTTGGTAGAGTATCCTTCTAAAATGCCAATGTGGTAGGTTGAATCCCTAGTCAGGGCACATACGGGAAGCAGCCAATGAATGCACAATTAAGTGGAACAACAAATGAATGCTTCTCTCTCTCTCCCCCCAACTCCTTGCTGTCATTAAAAAAAAAAAAAAATCAATCAATTTAAAAAATGCCACATTTTCCTGTAATACATTTTGTTAAACTCTCTCTCATTAAAGTGTATTTAAAGAATAAACGCAGCCCTGGCTGGTTGGGTCAGTGGTAGAGTGTCGGCCTGGTGTGCGGGAGTCCCGGGTTCGATTCCCGGCCAGGGCACACAGGAGAAGTGTCCATCTGCTTCTCCACCCCTCCCCCTCTCCTTCCTCTCTGTCTCTCTCTTCCCCTCCCGCAGCCAAGCCTCCACTGGAGCAAAGTTGGCCTGGGTGCTGAGGATGACTCCATGGCCTCTGCCTCAGGTGCTAGAATGGCTCCACTTGTAACGGAGCAACACCTCAGATGGGCATAGCACTGCCCCCTATTGGGCATGTCAGGTGGATCCCAGTCTGATGCATGTGGGAGTCTGTCTCTCTGCCTCCCTGCTTTGTACTTCAGAAAAAAAAAAAAAAAAAAAAAAAAGAATAATAACTGGATCAAAGAATCTTACATTTAAATCAGACTGGCTTGACCTGTGGTGGCACAGTGAACCAACCTGGAAAACTGAGCTCGCTGGTTTGAAAGCTCACCTGGTCAAGCAAGGCACATATAGGAGTTGATGCTTCCTGTCACCCCACCCCCTAACCTCTCTCCTCTTTATCTAAAAATGAGTAAGTAAATTCTAAATAAATAAATCAGATTGTAATTTATGTTCCCAGAAAAACAGATGAATGTCCATTTTCCTACTCTTGTCAATAATAGGTTACAAATGTTTCAAGATTTACCAATTTGACAGGCTGAAAAATCATGTCTCATTGATTTTTGTATTTTTATTTGGGATGCAGCTGAACATCTTTTTATGGTTTTGGCTACTCATTTTCTGTACACAAGTTTGTATCATTTGTCCATTTTCATATTAGGTTGTCTTTTTCTTATTTCCATTATGTCTCTGCATATTAGACAAAGTAGTTGTTATAGTTTCTGGTATTAAGTCTTGCTTAAAAAGTCCTTTACTACTCCAAATGTATAATTTCACCCATATTTTATTCTGAACTTTTATGGTTTCTTTGTCTACATATAAATCTTTGATTCATTTGGAATTTTTCTAGATGGAAGAAATGAGACAGAATTTGAGGTTTGGTTTTTTTCCTCCCAAAATAAGTAGCCAACTGTTACAGCTCTATTTATTTTATAATCTCTTTCTACTGATTTAAAATACTACCTTTATGCTAAAATTAAATTTCCATGCATATGTGGATCTATAAAAAGAAAACTATTCTTTGTTTGCTTTTTTTTAAAATTTATTTTAGAAAGGAGAGAGAGAGGGAGACAGAGAGAGAGAGGAGAGAAAGACCGAGAGAGAGAGAAGGGGGGAGGAGCAGGAAGCATCAACTCCCATATGTGCCTTGACCAGGCAAGCCCAGGGTTTCGAACCGGCAACCTCAGCATTTCCAGGTCGACGCTTTATCCACTGCGCCACCACAGGTCAGGCCAAGAAAACTATTCTTAAAAAGAGAAACGGTCTCTTTTTCTCTAGAATTAAACTGTCTTAATTATTATAACTTTTTCACAGGTTTTAATATCTGATAGAACTAAGCATCCTTTACTACATATCATTATATTTACATGTTTTTTCCTGGTTATTCTTGTATATCTATGATTCCAAATAAACTCTGGTGTCATTTTGCCAACTAAAAAAATTGAAACCTGGTATCATTTTGCCAATTAAAAAATATTAAACAAATAAATTTATTATTACTACTATTTTATTTTTCAATTTTTTGTTGAATTTATTGGGGTAACTTTGGTTAATAAAATTATACAGGTTGCAGGTGTACAATTCTATAATACATTATCTGTCTATTGCATTGTATGTTCACCATCCCAACAAATTTTTTTAAAGAAGTTTTTCAGAATTCTGTGTTTGCTTGTTTGTTTTTTGGTAGATTGATTTTAGAGAGACAGAGAGAGGAAGGTAGGGAGATGGAGAGAGATGGAAGGAGATGGAGAGGGAGGGAGAGGAGAGGGAAGGAGAGGGAAGGAGAGAGAAGGAGATATAGGGAGGGAGAGGGGTAACATAGGGAGGGAGAGAGAGGGAGAAGAAGGGAAAGGAGAGAGGAGAGGAGAAGTGTGAAGGGAGAAGGGAAGGGGAGAGGGGAGAGGGGAAAGGGGAGAATTCATTTGTTATTCCTCTTAGTTGTGCATTCACTGGTTGCTTCCTCTATGTGCCCTGACTGGGGATCGAACCTGCTAACTATGGCGTTTTGGGATGATGCTCGTAACCAACTGAGTTAACTGGCCAGGGCCAGGAAACAAATAAATTTAAAAACTTATTTCCATTGGGAAAGCATTCAATTTATAGGTTAATTTAGAGAGAAATCTTCCCATCCAAAAGCAGAATAAATCTTTTACATTCCTCAGTAAAGTTTTATACATATGAGTCCTATACATTCATTCTTATTAAATTACATATAAAGATTTTATAGTTTCTTCCACTGTATTTTCTTTTTTTTTTTTTTACAGGGACAGAGAGAGAGTCAGAGAGAGGGATAGACAGGGACAGACAGACAGGACCTGAGAGTGATGAGAAGCATCAATCATCAGTTTTTCATTGCGACACCTTAGTTGTTCATTGATTGCTTTCTCATATGTGCCTTGACCACGGGCCTTCAGCAGACCGAGTAACCCCTTGCTCGAGCCAGCGACCTCGGGTCCAAGCTGGTGAGCTTTTGCTCAAATCAGATGAGCCCGCGCTCAAGCTGGTGACCTCGGGGTCTCGAACCTGGGTCTTCTGCGTCCCAGTCCTACCCTCTATCCACTGCTCCACCACCTGGTCAGACCCACTGTACTTTCTAACAGGTTATTGTTTATATGAAAAAAATTACTTGCTTTTATATATTAATTCTGTGATCTACTATCACGCTGAAATTTGTTTCTAACTTTTTTTTAGTTTTCTTGGTTGTATTAGCTATATAACCTTACATTGCCACATAATACAAATTTTGTCTCTTCCTTTTATCTAATTTCTTTTTATTTTTAATTGCACCACAAAGCATTTCCAAAATATTCTTGTCTTTTTTCCCTTTAATGGAAATGCTTTTAGTGCTCTATTATTAAGCATGATGCTAACTTTTCAACTGAAATATACATTTTTGCATTAGGCAACTAAAGTATCCCTCTATTCCTATTTTTAACAAGTTTTTAAAATTAGAAATGGTTGCTGAATTTTTTCATTAAGAAAGAAGACTCATGGCCCTGGCCAGTTGGCTCAGTGGTAGAGTGTCGGCCTGGCGTGCAGAAGTCCCGGGTTCAATTCCTGGCCAGGGCACACAGGAGAAGCGCCCATCTGCTTCTCCACCCCTCCCCCTCTCCTTCCTCTCTGTCTCTCTCTTCCCCTCCCGCAGCCGAGGCTCCATTGGAGCAAAGATGGCCCGGGCGCTGGGGATGGCTCCTTGGCCTCTGCCCCAGGCGCTAGAGTGGCTCTGGCCTCAACAGAGCGACGCCCCGGAGGGGCAGAGCATCGCCCCCTGGTGGGCGTGCCGGGTGGATCCCGGTCGGGCGCATGCGGGAGTCTGTCTGACTGTCTCTCCCCGTTTCCAGCTTCAGAAAAAAAAAAAAGGAAGAAAGAAAGAAAGAAGACTCACCTTCCTAATTATATACTATATATTAATTCTCCATACATAAAATTTTTAGAGTTTGTTTCACTTTGTTGTTATACTTTTAATGTTTTCTCCAACAATACACTAAATTACTCCTCTTCCATGTTATATTTGAAGCTTAATGAAGGCTAAACCACCATATTACTGCCTATGCATGACCAGTGGCTATTTTGCTGTTACAGTTAGTTAGCAAGGTTTCCCACAAAATATTTGTCTACTGATGAATATTATTAAATTTTACCAGGCAAAATCAAGAGCTATTAGATATTAAGACATTTTCAGAATTTAATAATAGGAAGGAAGAAAAGTAAAACAGGACAAACTTTTATAGCATAGCACTTATCCTCTCAGAAGATCTTCCCCTTTGTTCTCTTAACTACATGAACATACATTGTACTCAAGGATTTAAAAAACCACAACAACAACAACATAAAAATCTCAAGCCTAATGGATTACCTGCAGTATGTCTCTATGTCGCTGCAATGTGTGCATCAGCGCTGCGTTCAAGGAGGGGACACCCGCACTGTTGGTATATTCCGCCATTTTATCATTTACTCCTGTAAGCTAAAACAGAAAAATGTATAAAATATTTTACAAAGCACTATAAAGTGATAATTTGCCTGTTTGTTCTTTGACTAACAGCAAAAACAAACCAAAACAAGAAGATTCTAGGCAAGTATTCAGTACTTTTGTCAACTAATACATAAGAGCTAAAATAACCCTCGTAGGACTGGGGAACGCTATCATCAAAATTCAAGTGGCCTGGGAAGGATACATCACAATGAAAGGTGACTTCAATAAATACTTCTGCATTAATAGAATCTAGTACCACAGCTAACAAGTCCACAGTTATTAGCAAAATAACCATTTAACAGAAAGTGCTTACCCTTGCCAAAAGCTGTTCAATTTCAATTGCCATTGTTTCAAACATTCTGTCTTGGCTTGATCCATTTAAAAGAGGTGTTGTATCAGAGCTAAAGAGTTTAAATAAAGAAAATACATTACTTAAACCTAAACCTTTAAAACACACTTAAAATAATAACACAATTATTCTTAAAGAGGTCAAGTAGAATCCGAGATATTCTGTTTTTAAAAAGCTGATTTTTATGTTGTTTTCCTATAAAGATCACACATATCATTAATATTAAATTCATTATATGAATATAAAATTTTCCCAAGCTTTAATAAATCCAGTCTTAGCAATGTAACGAAATTCTAAATGCTTGTTTACCATTTCCCAAATAAAAGTAACTTAAGCTATGATAGTGCTTACTTTTCTGAAATAAAACTGTAGAACTATGCAAGACAGTATATAAGAGGAGCCATAAAATGTATTAGAAATAATGCAATAGGATCTATCAGAAATAAACTTTTTTTCTTTTTTAATTAAAAAAATTTTTTTAAGCGAGATAGAGAGACATCTGCATGTGCCCTGACGGGGATCCACCTAGCAAACCCTGTCTGGGGCTGATACTCTGCCTACCTGAGGCCATGCTCACAACCAAGCTATTTTTAGAGCCTGAGGCAGAGGCTCCACGGAGCCAAGAAAAAAGCTTTTAAATTTTTACGCCAAAGCAATGGTCGTTTAGACCTTATATTAAGTTCTCTCTTCTGTCCTTGACGCTTACCAAAAAGACATAAAATAAAGTTGAGATTTAAATGATTCACAGATTTGATAACTTGTTATTAAATCAGGAACTGTCTTTAAGTCTAACATAGATAGCCATGTCCAGCAGCGAACTTTTAGTACCAACCCTCTACATTTCCAATTATATCATGCAATTGTTTCAGTTTTGTTTTGCAAAAATGTGAACTATCTTTTAAAATCTGAATGGTCAGTGCTTGACTGGTGGTGGTGTGTAGGGGACAGAGCATTGAACTGGGATGCTGAGGTCTCAGGTTCGAAACCCTGAGGTCACTGGATTGAGAGAGGGCTCATCCAGCTTGAGTACAGGCTCACCAGCTTGAGTGCAGGGTCACTGGCTTGAGGAAGGGGTCACTGGCTTAGCTTGAGGCCCTCCCTCTGCCACCGCCACCCCTGGTCAAGTCAAGACACATATGAAAAACAATCAATGAACAACTCAAGTGACACAATTACGAGCAGATGCTTCTCATCGTCTTTCTCCCTTCCTGTATGTCTGTCTCGCTTAAAAAAAAAAGTATGATCAGTATAAAAAATTGTTTTACAAGTGAAACTTATGTTTTTGGGTTTTTTTTTGTATTTTTTCTGAAGCTGGAAACGGGGAGAGACAGTCAGACAGACTCCCGAATGCGCCCGACCAGGATCCACCCGGCACGCCCACCAGGGGCGAGGCTCTGCCCCTCTGGGGCGTAGCTCTGCCGCGACCAGAGCCACTCTAGCGCCTGGGGCAGAGGCCAAGGAGCCATCCCCAGCACCCGGGCCATCTTTGCTCCAATGGAGCCTCGGCTGCGGGAGGGGAAGAGAGAGACAGAGAGGAAGGAGGGGGGGGGAGAAGCAAATGGGCGCTCCTCCTATGTGCCCTAGCCGGGAATTGAACCCGGGTCCCCGCATGCCAGGCCGACGCTCTACCGCTGAGCCAACCGGCCAGGGCCTGAAACTTATGTTTGACAGATTCAAATTATGAAACCACATTCTGAAAGTTTCTTTTGCCTCTTCTGAAAAACCACTAACCTTCATTAGGTCCCCAGGTGTTATGTATTATCATATTAGCAGCTCAATACAGATCTTAGTTATAATGAACACAGATCAATACCCAAGCAATGACAATGCTCTCCAATCTTACTGAAGACTTTTTCCTGCCCTGTGACAGTGATTACATATGTATGGCAAATGAAAACAGATTAAGTCATCAGTTCAACATCAAAAAAGCACCTAGGCCCTGGCCAGTTAGCTCAGTGGCAGTGTCGGCCTGGCATGCAGGAGTCCTGGGTTCGATTCCCGGCCAGGGCACACAGCAGAAGCGCCCATCTGCTTCTCCACCCCTCCCCCTCTCCTTCCTCTCTGTCTCTCTCTTCCCCTCCTGCAGCCAAGGCTCCATTGGAGCAAAAGTTTTCCCGGGCGCTGAGGATGGCTCCATGGCCTCTGCCTCAGGCGCTAGAATGGCTCTGATTGCGGCAGAGCGACGCCCCAGATGGGCAGAGCATCACCCCCTGGTGGGCATGCCGGGTGGATCCCAGTCGGGCGCATGCGGGAGTCTGTCTGACTGCCTCCCTGTTTCCAACTTCAGAAAAATGCAAAAAAAAAAAAAAAAAAAAAAGCACACCTTAACTACTAATATTTTCCTCCACAGCAATAGTAACAGGCAGTGAATAGCCTAAAAGTAGCTAATAATGAGGATTTTAAAGATGTTTAATGAGATGCAAATTTTTATTTCTTCTTCAAACATTTTAGTTTATTTGCCTTAAAAATATATCAAAACATCTAGGTCTTTATTCTGTGTCAGAGCCACCCCAAAGTTATGCAATTATATCTTAGAATATGCACAAAAATTCTGTATATATTACTAATACAGATCTTCCCTTACAACATATATAAAAAAGAAGAATTGGCCAATAAATATAAGCTGTATGAGAGGGGAAATTGTTTATGTCTTATTCATATATGTCCTTAGCTCCCATAACACTACTTGGCACAAAGTAGATGATCACTGAATGTTGAGTGAATGAGGAGGCAATCTCTTCATTCACCATTCTCAGGAGAGTATGTGAGTCCAGGGAAATGGTCAAAAACTCATTCTCTGCAATACTAAAATTCAGTTAAATTCAATACATTTTATATGACTCATAGGTCATCACTGAATGTATTCACCATGACACGCATTCAACCAGGGCAACAAACAAAAACACTTTAAAATGCAAATTGATCCTGATCCTCACGCCTTAGGTTTCTTTCTTTCTCTTTTTAAAAAATATTTTATTTATTCATTTTTAGAGAGAAGGTGGGGGGTAACAAGAAGCATCAACTCCCATATGTGCCTTGACCATGCAGCCCAGGGTTTCAAACCTGTGACGTTCTAGGTTGACGTTTTATCCCCTGCATCACCACAGGTCAAGTGCCTTAGATTTCTTATTGAACGAGAGAGTTAGACTGAAGTAATTCCACAAAGCCAGTCCCAGTTTGTTGCAGAACTTCTTAAGGAATGTTTTCAAGGTGGTTTTTACTTTAAAGAAGTCACAAAAATACTGCATTCATGAAGCAGAGAGAACACAGAAAAAGCATCATGTAGTTGTATCTCTTAAGTATTTGTAGTTTTAAAATGTATAATCATTGGCATAGCCAAGTGGGAGACTTAAATTTAGAAAATATGCTTTCCAGTGATAAAATAAGTTAATTCATAGAAAAGATCATTCCTGGCCTTGGCCATGGAGTTTAGTTGGTTACTGTCGTCCTGACATGCTGAAGTTACAAGTTTGATCCCTGATCAGGGCACATATAAAAATCAACCAATGACAGCAGGAAGGAGTGGAACAACTAATTGATGTTTCTCTCTCTGCCTCTCTCCCTTTCTCTCTCTAAAAATCAGTAAGTAAAAATTAAAAAAAATGTCGGCCTAGCGTGCAGAAGTCCCGGGTTCGATTCCCGGCCAGGGCACACAGGAGAAGTGCCCATCTGCTTCTCCATCCCTCCCCCCCTCCATCCTCTCTGTCTCTCTCTTCCCCTCCCGCAGCCGAGGCTCCACTGGAGCAAAGATGGCCCAGGCGCTGGGGATGGCTCCTTGGCCTCTGCCCCAGGCGCTGGAGTGGCTCTGGTGGCAACAGAGCGACGCCCCCTGGTGGGCAGAGCGTCACCCCCTGGTGGGCGTGCCAGGTGGATCCCAGTCGGGTGCATGCGAGAGTCTGTCTGACTGTCTCTCCCCGTTTCCAGCTTCAGAAATAAAAAAAAAAAAAAGAAAAAAAAAGTTAAAAAAAATAAAACAAAACACCATTCCTCATTCTCTTACTAAATAAAGGCAAACCCAAAGCAACACAATGCCATTAAAGACATATGACATGCAAATAGCTTATCCTAGAGTCAACATGTTGGCCCTGCTACTTCTGCTTCTTTAATAATGTACCCTATTAAAAAGAAGCAACAGAGCTCTACCCGGTTGGCTCAGAGGTAGAGCATTGGCCCAGTGTATGGAAGTCCCAGATTCCATGCTGGTCAGGGAACACAGGAGAGGTGACCATTTGCTTCTCTACTCCTCACCCTCTTCCTTCTCTCTCTCTTTTTCTTCCCCTCCCACAGCCATGGCCCATTTGCAGCAAGTTGGCCCATGGTGCTAAGAATGGCTCCATGGGCTCGCCTCAGTGCTGAGATGGCTCAGTTGCTGAACAATGAAGCAGCGGCCCCAGATGGGTAGAGCATGGACCAGTAGGGGGCTTGCTGGGTGATTCCCTGTCGGGCGTATGCGGGAGTCTGTCTCGCTGCCTCCCTGCCTCTCACTTCACTAAAATAAAAAAATATAAAAAAGAAATAAGAAGAAGCAACAGTTTGGCTATAGTATTAGAATAAATCTTTTGTTGAAATGTGCACAAAAAATATTAGGGCACTGGAGACAAAAATCTGGGCTCAAATTCCATTTTTTATTATTATAAAATATAAAATATTATATGTGTGTGTCTATAATACTATACAAGGTCAGTTTTTATTTTATTTTATTTTTTATGTGCCCTGACTGGGGATCAAACCGACAACTTCTGTGCTTCAGAACAATACTCTAACCAACTGAGCTATCCGGCCAGGGCCAGCTTTTATTATTATTAGCTGAAAAATATCTCACCTACCAGTCCTCCAAAAAGTATAGTATGTAAAATAAAGAGAAGATAACAACTAACAATTCTGCTACCTACAACTTCACTGCTAGATATATAAAAACATTTTTTTAGGTAAAAATGTACCCAGTACTCTTTATATAAAGCTCCTAAAACAGTACCTGACACATGATAAACACTTTGTCAGCTATTAAAATTATTAATTAGCAACAATTGGAAACAATGTCCACCTATAGAATAAGTTGATGAGATCATACAATATAATACTCTATGTAGCAAATCAATATACCAGAGTTAAATGTATTCAATACCTTAATCTCAAAGATAATGTTAAGCCAAAAAGCAAGTTAACTAACTTTGGAGAATACTATGGCTTGTTTAGGAACACAAACATATTTAATAAAACTATATGATGATATTGAGGATGGAAAAAAATGGATGCCATCAGGGTCTTCAACTGAACTGGTAAACATTATTTAAGTGGAAGCAAGCACATGAGGACCCACTATATTATTTTTTATACCTTTCTCCATGTCTTAAATGCTTCTTAAAATTTTTGAAACAAGTAAATGGCCTAAAGTGAACAAAAGATTCAAAGATAAAAATACATTTTCCAATAGAACTACCATACGATCCAGCAATTCCTCTTCTGGATACTTAACTAAAGAATATGAAAACACTAATTTGAAAAGATATAGCCACCTCTTTGTCCACTGCAGCATTATTTATAATGTAAATGTCCATCAATGAATAAATGGATAAAGAAGATGTGGTATATACCTGCAACGGAATAGTACTCAGCCATGAAAAAGACGGACTACTGCCCTTGAGAAAATGATGCTAAGTGAAATGTCAGACTAAAAAGGACAAAAACCTGTATGTGGAATAAAAAACAAAAAAGGAAACAAACCAACCAACAAAACAAACCAAAAAGACTTCATAGCTACAGATAGCAGATGGGTGACTAGCAGAGGGAGAGGAGAGCAGAAGGGCAAACATGGGCAAAGGGAGTCAAACGTATGGCGACAGGCATCAAATTACAATGTTGTGCACCTCAAGCTTATATAATGTTATTAACCAACGTTAATATAGTAGTATACTACAGTGGTTTTAAACCTTTTTACACTTGGGATCCGGTGAAAACAGAATTATTTCAGGGACCATGAAGGCAGAAATCACCCTAAGCATAAGTGAATTTGGCTAAGATCATTGGGTCTATAATCTTCACAAACCATCAGTCTCTTTTGCAGACTGGTATGAAATTTCTGATGGACCAGTCTGTAGACCAGTGGTTGAAAAATACTGGTATAGTGGTTCCTCATAAAGAAACCTAAATTAAAAATAGCTTGGATGATTAATAGAAATCATTCTAAGCATAAGTGAATTGGGCTAAGATCATTGGGTCTATAATCCTCACAAACCATCAGTCTCTTCTGCAGACTGGTATGAAATTTCTGATGGACCAGTCTGTAGACCAGTCGTTGAAAAATACTGGATAGTGGTTCCTCATAAAGAAACCTAAATTAAAAATAGCTTGGATGATTAATAGAAATCACCCTAAGCATAAGTGAATTGGGCTAAGATCATTGGGTCTATAATCCTCACAAACCATCAGTCTCTTTTGCAGACTGGTATGAAATTTCTGATGGACCAGTCTGTAGACCAGTCGTTGAAAAATACTGGATAGTGGTTCCTCATAAAGAAACCTAAATTAAAAATAGCTTGGATGATTAATAGCCAAAATACATATTACATTAGATTTATTCTAAAACTCCAGATTAGCAGTATGTACACTTGAGATTTGGGAAGTTCTTCACATCCATTTAGCATTAAGAAGATAAAAGAAATACAATGGGGGCCCTGGTTGGCTCAGTGGATGGAGTGTCGCCTGGCACGCAGACATCCTGGGTCTGATCCCTGGTTAGGGCACACATGAGAAGTGACCATCTGCTTCTCCCCCCCTCCCCACCTCTCCTTTCTCTCTCTCTTCCCCTCTCACAGGCCAATGGCTTGATTGGTTCAAACATCAGCATGGGGCACTGAAGATAGCTTGGCTGGTCCAAGCGTGGGCCTCAGGCACTGAGGATAGCTCAGCTGATTTGAGCATCGACCCCAGATGGGTTGCTGGGTGGATCCTGGTCAGGATGCATGCAGGAGTCTATCTCCCCTCTTCTCACGTAAAGAAAAGGAGGGGGGAAAAATCAATACAATGGGGATAATCAACCACATATTCTTAAACTCACTAACCTAGAAACTTGTTTGACACTAGCTCATTCTAAAGCTTTAGCATTTTCCTCCTGACACTGCCACATCTTTGCATAAGGATCCCAAATAAATGCTACTCTCAAGAGTTAAGAATTTTTATAAATCGCTAAAAACAAACAGTAACAGAAAAGTACCAAAATTTCACTAATAGAACAAATTACAAGATATGTATTTATTTTATTTTTTTAATGCTTTAAAAACATGACATAAAGACGTAAGAGAGAGAATCTGGTAGTACCTATACCTGTCGCGTCTTCCATCTCGGGCACTGCTGTGACTGTAACTTGTACATAGTTTACTGAAGGAAACTAATTTCAGGTCCAGTTCATTTTCCAGCTGTCGAGCCTGTTTCCTGAGATCTTTAACAAAATTATAAAAGCAAATAATTAAGACACAAAAAAATTCATGAGTGGACATAAAACTCACAAAACTATTCTAAAGAAAACAAACTATGAAAATGATTAGATAGTGAGCTAGGTTCAATAAAGAAAAGTTTTAAAAGGAAGAAACCAAAGATGTACCTACCCAGCAAAGCAAACTCACATTTTAAACTTTAGGTGGGGCAAAAAGGGTGCCAACTTACAGCTTTATCCTCCAAAACAGTTATACAACAAATGTTATTCTAACATCCCTGAAATTATCCCTGTAGCAATAAATAAATTTTATAATTCAAAGGAAAATAAGATACAAATCAAAGAAACTGACTATGGTTTACGACCAGCATTATATAATTTACCACCTAACTTTATAAAAAAATAAACCATCACTTTTTAACAGGGATTTTCCTATCTCTTTATGTCCCAAAACTTTATTAAGCTTATGCAATTCTTAATAATAGAATGACTTAAAGATTGACCGTAAAGAAAAACTAATCATTGACAAAGATTAAAAAATTACCTTCAATAAACTTATTCAAATTTAGAGAAGATAAAATTAACAATGATAATATGCTACTAACCAGGTCAAATCTATGACAAAAATAACAGCATAAGCTTAAAAAAAAAAAAAAAAAAACAGAAGCAAACAAGACAGCAGAGAAATTGGTGTAAGTTTGGCATCTAAGTGGTTGAGAGAGGGAAGCGGCAGGCCAAAACCCCTCATCTAGATGTAAATAATCCCATTCATGGTGAAGGGAGGTCTAAATGAAAGGACTGAATCGTGTAAGGATCTCATCTTTCAATAACATGGACTACATATTATTCCAATATACTCATCAGCAGCCAGAAGTAGGAAGCAGCATAAAACAGTGGAGCATTTTTTGCCAGAAAGCAAATCTCAGAACCTCAGCTCAGCTAAATTCTGAGATTCTGAGAACCGGCTCTGAGATTTATTGACAATCTACTTAACCTAAGAGCCTCAGCTCTCCGTTTTCTAAACCTTTACCTACAAGGTTTTTCCATGCTTTAGAAATCATGTATTTAAAGCACCTGGTGCACAGTTAGTTGTCAATAAGCTGCTACAACTATTACAGCATGGTGCTTCAAAGAACTACAGCCTAATAACTAGTATTAAAGATACCAATAGCTACTTCTATATAATTTTTTTTTTTTTTTTCATTTTTCTGAAGCTGGAAACAGGGAGAGACAGACAGACTCCCGCATGCGCCCGACCGGGATCCACCCGGCACGCCCACCAGGGGCGACGCTCTGCCCATCCTGGGCGTCGCCATGTTGCGACCAGAGCCACTCTAGCGCCTGAGGCAGAGGCCACAGAGCCATCCCCAGCGCCCGGGCCATCTTTGCTCCAATGGAGCCTCGGCTGTGGGAGGGGAAGAGAGAGACAGAGAGGGAAAGCGCGGCGGAGGGGTGGAGAAGCAAATGGGCGCGTCTCCTGTGTGCCCTGGCCGGGAATCGAACCCGGGTCCTCCGCACGCTAGGCCGACGTACTTCTATATAATTTAAAAGTATTTTCTAGCTAGTAAAACACACACCTTTCAAATAGTCATTTTTAATACGTTTTAAACTATAAGCCCACTTCACTGTAATTAGAAGTCTTCTCCAGTAGAAAACATCAAATAAAATCATTTTCAAAGTATGACAGGCAAGTTACAGATGAACTTAGAAATTAAGTATCTTAGTGGCTGATTGTGCCAATACTGTTATTTGTGGTGATTTCCAAAGGCTTCAGAGGGTAGCAACAGAAAATAGGTTAAAAGGGAAAAAAGGATTCGGAGAAGAGTTTCTATGTTGCAGTGAAGCTAATAGACACTGGAAAGAAAAAAGGTGAAAAAAGGTGAGCCTTCTCTTGTCTTTGTTACCATCACAGTCCAGGAAATGAGTTTTACATGAGCCCACTTTATCCAATCATATCTTTCATGAATTAAATAAAAGTACTTGTCAAATCACAAGATGATTTTTTTTAATTTTTTATTTTTATTTTTTGTAGAAGAGATACAGCAAATGCAACAATTATAGTTCACACTAGTTTTCCCAACTTTCTTTCGTTGAACAAAATGGATCTCCGGAGCAGAGGGGTGAAGTTGTTCCCTCTGCATCCAACCCGACTCGACAGCCAACCCTCGAAGTCCCAGCCTGAAGCCGCCAAGCCGACCCGCAGGAAGCCTTCCGCTCACACCACTTCCCCTGGACGGACCGGACGGACAGGTTCCTCTTTTCCCTTTTCCTGCTCAATTGTCTAGACAGGCGCTGGCTCCTCCGGTCTCCCGGGCTCGATCTGTTCTCGCCCCACACTCGTTTCCTCTGAGTTCACACCCCAAGCCTCTTCGTTCGAGTTCCGCTACCCTCTCAACCTCGTTCTCCCCGGTCGATTCACGCCCATCTTCCTTTCCATCCCCGCTCAGCCCCCTCTGTCCCACCCCTGCCCCAGGTCCCGCTGCCTCTCAGGACAGCCCCCTGCCCCGGACCGTGCGGTCTCCTCCGCCCCCAAGGCCCCGAGCCTCCCACCAGACAGCGCTGCACCTTGGCTCGGCCGCGCTGGAGGCCAGGCTCTTCCCTAGGCCGCCTTGCCCAGGAACCGTCCTCACTCAGCCCCTCTGGCCTTAGGCGAGACCCTCCCCGAGGCCTCGCCCTTACCTTCCCAGTAATTGCTGGTTCCTGTCGCCATCTTTGTTGTCCAACGTCAGTCGGGACAGGAGAATAGAGGTAGTGCGAGCCAGAGAGTTCTTCCGCCCTAACGCCAAGGCCGATGGGATACGCGAGCTTCCACAGACACCGCCACCTGGCGATCAGTTTGCTATTTTACACCTTCTGAGTAGCCAGACTGAAAATGTCAGAATTGGCATCTTGACTCTCCCTGTCTTTCTGGTGTTCAAACCTTCCGGCACTCCAAAGTTTCATGACGGCATCATCGCCCTCAATTGAGCTATATCTCCATGTCAAACTAAGAATCATTCAAAACTATAGAGAATTTTTATGAGCCTATTTGAGCCAAACTGAAGATAATTGCTGGGAAGCAAAGTCTCAAGGGTTGAGAAAATGCTCCATAAAATAGCAGCTTTACCACTTACTTTAGACATCAGAATCAAAGGCGAAGACAAGGCCGTTACAAGAACTCCACTTGTGATGATAATTCAGGGAGGTAGGAGAAAGCAAAGGGCTGGGGGTGGGAATCTCTGGGACTGGATAAAAAGTAAAAGGAATAGACACACTTAACAAAGGCAGGCATAGTATATATAGTAAAAAGTTAACAATTAACGTGATAATTGTGAGGGGATTTGTGTATAGTGGGAGAAATAGAAATCAAAAAGCCTCCACATAATTGATTTAAATTCTCTGCTAAAATTCTTCATCTTGCCTTCTACTTTCTTGAACTTATTCATCAACATTAAAGTTTCTGACTGATAACTGAAAAAATCTGTAACTCTATGGGATTGTTCCTATTTTATTTTCTCTTATTTTCTTTTTTTTAAATGAGAGGAGGGGAGATAGACTCCCTCATGAGCCTGGGCAGGGATCCACTTGACAAACCTCATCTAGAACCAATCAAGCCACTGCTGCGAGAGGAAAGAGAAGCAGAGGGACATTTCTCCTGTGTGCCCTGACCAGGGATGGAACCTGGGACATCCACTCACCGGGCCAACGCTCTATCCACTGAACCAACCCGCTAGGGCCCCTATTTTTTTCTTGATCTTTTACTATTTGATACTGTTTTTTGATAATCAAAGTAACTTTTGTTTGGATGCTATACATTATAGGTTAACATTTGTAGCAATCGTTTGAGGCTTCAGATGAAATCATCCTCCAGAGAGAGTGTACTGCTATTTCTTATAAGTAGTTCAGGTAGGGGCACATAAGCTTACACCAGTAAGGGAATGGGACTAAGACCAAGTGGAATTGTATTTTTGTACAAATTGGTCTGTTTCTAATGAGCCCTTACTTCTCATGTATAACCAGTTATGTGTCCTAAGTGAAAGTCTGTTGACCAGTGCCTTCTTCCTTTTTTTTTTTTTAAAAAAATTGAATTTATTGGGGTGACACTGGTTAATTATATAGGTTTCAGGTGCCCAATTCTATAACATATCTCTGTACACTGCATTGTGTGTTCACCTCACCCTCAAGTCAAGTTTTTGTCCATCACCCTTTATCCTCCCTAGACCGTCCTCCATCTCCCCAGACCCCCAGCAATTACACTGTTGTCTGTGTGCACTGGGAGGAAGGTTGTCCTTTTTTTCAGCTCAATCCCTTCACCACCCTCACCCAGCCCCTCACCTGACAGCTATCAGCCTGCTCTCTGAATCTGTCTCTATTTTTCTTGTTAATTCATTTTGTTCATTAGATTCCACATATGAGCAAAATCATATGGTACTTGCTTTGCTCTGACTGGCTATTTCACTTAGCACAATGCTCTCCAGGTCCATCCATGATGTTGCAAAAGACTTCCTTCTTTTTTATGGCTGCATAGTGTTCCATTACACAAATACAGCTTTTTTTGACCACTCATCTATTGATCAGTGCCCTTTTCCTTGATAGGTGCTGAACTCATATTTTCCATCCCACTGATACTGCCTAAAGCTTCTGCTTGGGTTCTCCACTAACTGCCTACCCTATCTGCTGCCAGGTGTCTCTTTTAGTCACCACTTATGAATTAATAAATGCCTCAAGGTGAAAACTTTACTATTATGTTCACCCCTGAACTCCCTTTGCTCTAGGGTCTAGACCCCATCAGTTTTTGTTACTTTAGTAGTTCTCCAGTCCTTCCGTTTTTATGTTTTAATCCAGTTTTTCTAATTGTTCTTGATGAGAAGGTCTTTCTGTTTCAATCCAATTCACACATAGCTGGACGTAGAACTAAATTATCTTATTTCTAATTTATCTGTAGATTATTTTGTATTTTCCACATACACAATCATATCTACCAGTAAAAACAAATTTGCTTCTTCCTTGTCAATATTCATGTGTTATTTATATTTTCAGGGCTTGTGGCTGCAATCTCTTCTGTCACTATAGCAAAGTTTAAGTACTTGAGCGGGATTTTTGTTTTGGCGGTACGTGGAATTGTAAGTACTTGTTTTGCAGTTCTCATTTCTCTTGCAGGGATCTAAAATTTCTTTTGCTTTTTCTCTTTTATTACCTAATAGTCAAAAGGTGTTTCTCCATTCTTTTTCACTTTTTTCCTTCACCAGAAGCTATGTTTCAAAGATTACCCCTTTAAATCATGCCTGCCTCTTTAAATTGTGCTCACTTTGAATCCCCTTCCAGAGTTTTGTGCCCTAATCTGCATGGACACGATGTTTAGATCATTCAGACTTACGATGGAGATACTCTTTCTGGCAGTAGTTTTAGACCAGCTTTAAGCCCTTTCCCTGGTGTCCCTCTTCTTGCAGTTTACCTGTCTGCCTTCTTGCCACAAAGCTGTGCACTGGGGTGGAGCTGAGCAGGTATAGGGGAGTACAAGCTGGTATTTGGTGATCTTTCTCATTTTACTCAGTATGATGTTTCAGAATTCTGACTTCAGGTTTTACTGAGAGTGTGGTTTCTGAATAGATTTACTTTTCCCTTCTGGTTCTTAGCATTATTTTGCAATGAAATATTGGGAAACAGGTAGCTTATGTTGCCACCAATGTTTTCACCTACCTAGAAGTTCACCTTCATGCTTGAAAGATCTGTTTAATATAAAATTGTGTTGAAAGTATTTTCCCCAGCACTTTCAAGGTATCATTTCACTGTATTTTGGTTTCCATTGTTGGAAGTGAGTTGAACCTCTGCTAATTCTTTGAACTTAATTTTTAAAATTTATTTTATTGATTTGAGAAACATTGATATGTCATTTCACTTATTTATGCATTGGTTGATTTCTGTATGTGCCCCGACTGGGGGTGAATCCCACAACCTTGGCATATCAAGATGACACTCAAGGCCCTGGCCACTTGGCTCAGTGGTAGAACGTTGGCTCAGTGTATGAACATCCTGGGTTTCACTCCCGATCAGGGCACACAAGAGAAGAGACCATCTGCTTCTCCATCCCTCTTCCTCTCACTTCTAACTCTCTCTCTCTCTTCCTCTCCTGCAGCTATGGCTCTGTTGGAGCAAGTTGGGCCCAGGCACTGAGGATGGCTCCATAGCCTTTCCATGGAGGAAAGGCTCTCAAATAGTTTGGTTGCCGAGCAATGGAGCAAAGGCCCTAGATGGGCAGAGCATTAACCCAGTAAGGGGGCTTGCCAGGTGGATCCTAGTAGGGGTGCATGTGGGAGTCTGTCACTCTACCTCCTCGCTTCTCATTTAAGGAAAAAAAAAAAAAAGTTGACACGAATCAATTAAGCTACCAGCTAGGGCCTGAATTTCATTTTTTTCTCTTTGTCTTTGGTGCTCAGCAGTTTCCCTGATGTGTTTAAATGTGGATGTTTACTTTTTTTTTTTTGCTTGGATTTTCTTTAAAATATGACAGTGATCTAACATGTATTATAGTCTTATGTTAAAGTCACATTTTTACCCTCTCCTTTGTATTTTCTGCCTTTTAGTCTTTGTGCTGCATAAGGGAATTTCTATGGATCTGTCCTTCTAGTTCACTGCTTCTGTGCCCAATCTGCCATCACAATGATCCATTTAACTTTAGTTTCTGTACTTTTATTTCTGAAAGCTCTATTGTTTTATAGTTTTCTGTGATAGTCTCGGACTTATCTTTTATTTTTTTGAAAACAGTAAGTGTATTTGTTTTACAAGGTCAACATCTGAAACTGGTGTAGGACTTTGTCTGTTTTTTTTACTGGTGGTGTCTTATTTCTCTATATGCTTGGTTATCTTTGTCTGTATTTGGTCAGTGCCCTTGAAAAATTGTAGTCTCCTCCAAATCTAGAATGGAGATACCTTCTACTAAAGAAGACATGAGTTGAACTCAGTCACCTAGAAGTAGTCCCATATGGCTTAACATGTGGACCACCTAGGCTGTGCATATCTGGCTCGGTTCTAGACATGTTTCCTATTCCTAGTCCCTATCAAATGTGTTCTATTCGAGTCCTCCTGAATAGAAAACTGTATATACAGTCCTTCCTCTTTTGCCCTCCCAACACCCACAGTCTTCAAATAATTCAGCAGCCAACTCATATTATCTTTGCAACTATTTGGCAAATCAAAAATTATTCCAAAATTATTTTTTAATCCAGCAGTTGTCCAATTCAGCCATTACCATTATCAGTCCACTCCCCATCTATCCCATTCCCTAAAGATCAATTCTCTAGACACCTCATATATTTCAAGCACAAAATCAAAAGCCTGTTTGACCTTGAGAACCTCTGCTAGAAACCATACAATATATGACAAAGTTATAAACCTTCCCCATGACCCCTTCATTTTGGCTCAACCTCCATGACAATCACAAAATATAAACCACAATTTTTATTTAATCTGCAATCTCTGCATGTTCCATTTAAAATTTCTCCACCTACTTATATTTTCTACCTACAGCTTTAACTATATTGCTTCTAATGAGGCATCTGTCTCAATATAGTATTCCCACTTACAGAAACCAAAAATTTCAATCTAATCAATCTTCTCACCCTCCTGTCTTCAAACTTCTTACAGGCTGGCCTCTAAGCTTGAACACCTTTCTATTCCAATTCTTGCTTGCCTATCTACATTTGTTACACAGTAATAGAGAATAGGATTCCATCCAACTCCAGCGAAAATGCCAAAGAAATAATATGCTTTCTTTGAACATTCTACTGACTAAAGTGGACATTATAATATTAAAGTTAAAATTGGATTTTATATGCTGATTTGATTACTTTAAAATTGTGAGTAATAAGTAATGAGGTATTTATCTGAGGTGTAATAAATACCATAGAATCATCGGCAATTTAACTAAAAAAGAGAATGAGTAGTGTCTTAGCACTGAGCATTCCTGTTTGCTGAAAACAGTTTCTAGAAATCTGAAAACTTGAGCATAATCAGAGTACTGTTCATGATACAAATCAAAAGGGTCCTGATTCAGTTATGAGAAAACTCCTATCAAAAATTCAGGAAAATATTTCAGATATTGTGGAACAAGGAACCATCCTCACTATTCTGACTCCACGTAGCAGTTAAGTAAGGCTGTTTCCACTGAATAAGCATAAATACAATCTAATTTTATTTATAGACAAATATAAGGCATTTGGCACAATTTTTACAACTTTTCTGCTATGCTATAGACAATCTATGGAATCACATAATGGAATTCAAAGTTGTTTTGTTTTTTAGTATTTATGTCTAGGGACTTTTTCTAGATTAAGGTCACCTGTTAAACAGATCCTTTGTTCATATATTTGATAAGAATAACTTTCAAAGGGAGCAGAAAACAGCAAATAATGCTGGTCACCAGTTACTCAATTCTGAGTCAAATCAATGTTGGGCCTTTTGCTAACATTATTTCACTTGTTCCCATTACAATCCTATCAGAAATGATTCCTTAGCTAGTACAGTACAGAGATTGAGACTCGGAGCATGTTAAGAAACTTGTACAAAAACAAAGTCTCGTAGGGAGCAAGTGGCAGAGCCAAGAATCAATCCTAGATTGGTTCAGCTCCGAAGTCCATGCTCAAATCTCTATGCTATACTTCTAGAGCAGACTTTCTTTTCAGAGGAACCAGTCACTACAGAAATACAGCTATTTCTATTTCTATTTTTCTGGTCTGGAGTTCCTTGTCAGCAGAGCTCATGTTTCTCATTTAACTTTGCTTCCCAATTCTTACTAGAGCAGCAGTATCAACAAAGTATTGTAAAATGAACTCATCTCCACTAAGCCAAGAATTGCCAGGATAAATTATTCTGAGCTCCTCTGTAAAAAGGGCCAAAATTTTAGCAAACAAGTTTAAAATGGGTACTTAAACCTTTCAATGGCCCATTCTATGGTGTTCATTGTAGAGTAATTGGACAGAAATCAATCCAGTCAAGCTACAAACAGAAAGGAGAAATGTGGCTACTATATAATATATTTCTGAAACACATTTTTGTTTTGAGTCAATTTCAGACAGACACCCTATGTAGTTTACACCCTACATTCCTAGTCTTGTCTTATTTTTCTCCTAGTAGGGGTAGAAAAACTAAGCATAAACTTTCAAATTGGAACAATAATTTTTTCTGGTCTATTGCTTTTGAAAAGAGATTATGAGACAAAACACAAAGACAAACATCATAAAATAACTTTTATACAGGATTAGATCTGTTTACATATAAAAAACAGAAAGGACCTCATTACAGTTAGATTTCACATAAATTACACAGATTAACTTTTTAAAACTAGGATTCAACTTAGTTTATAGTCCCTTTTAAAAATTTCATTTTGAAGGCACAGTGCATGAAAGAAACCAAAGACCGAAGCACTTGAGATGAATGAGTGTTAGGCACCTCATATAGATAGATAGCTATAGATTTTTCTGGAGCTGGGGAATGTCACTCTAAGGAAAATGGAGAGGTGAAAAACTGATTTTTAATCTGAGCTTAAAAAAACATCATGTCATACTTCCAAAAAATCTGCAGCATGGCCAGCACAGAATGTAGCTAAAAACTCATGTTACACCATTTATAAAAGTCATCATCATACATATTACATAATTTATGTCCAATGGCCTCAAAATGGTAGCCTACTTTCAAATTTCATTCTATTCTGTCAAATCAAAATCAATGTGGACAATACTCTGAAAATCAAGTGGAGTATTAATTATTACTAAAACATAGAAGAAATGGTTGTTGGGAGACATTTATTCATGAATTATAAATCCAAGTTCAGTTGACATTAGTCAAGGACTCTAATCATCCCCCAAAAATCTGCTTTAATTAAAACAAATCAGAAACACAAGAAAGTTATCAAAAAGTTGCTAGATAGAAAAATCATTGAACATCAAACAAAGTGGAATTGTTTGGTAATAACAATAAAGTTGCTTCTGTTAAAAACAATTCTACCAGAGAATCATAACATAGGGCACTAGGTACAGCACTCACACCCAAGAAGCTTTTAATATAGCAGGGACAAAACCCGGCACAAGTGCATTTCTAGCAACAAGAAGATTAAACTATTTACTGCTGAGAATAAAAATGGAGGCACGGGTCACGGTTACTGAGTAGCCTGGTGTTAGCTCAGAAACACACTAAGCTCAGGTATAAGCACTACCTTTTATTTATTTGTCAACTCATAATTAACTTTAAGTTCAATATTCATCAATTCAGCAAATCCCATTCATGTGAGTTACCAAAGGTAAACCAATCAATCACACTGGGCCAACTATACATTGTTTTTTTCTGGAGGCTGACAAAGTCCCAAAGCAAATTCCCTCCATTAAAAATTGCAAGCATTCCTCAACTGGATGGGATCCCAATCACTATCCAAATATTCGGCAAAATTCATCAAAATGAAAGGGATTTTCTTCCTGAAATTAACTTAAGTTCATCTTATTGAACTGCATAATCAGTACATTTACACAGGCAGACACTTTGAACATTACCTACTCAATCACTTTCCTTTTATTAAGGACCTGGGAGGAAAAAAGGTTTACAACTGATCACTGGGACAAACAGAACAAAACAAAACAAAACATGCCTTGTGAGTAAAGAAAGGCACAACTCAGGTTTGGTCAAATTTCATAATACTGAGATACTTACTTGCCTCCATGACTCCCAAGGAAATGGAAAGTCTCTAGGAGAAACACCAAAAATATGCATACCCCATCCTGTATGGCTTCAATGCCTTATGCAGTTAATGTGGTCTAATATTAGATTAGATCCACAAATAAAAGAAAAAGCAGGGCATAGAACAGTCTTAGTAGTCATGATCCTGTACATTCATGTTAATAGGTAACACAGGCTGACAGGCCTTGATTTCCAGAACAATGCATTATTTAGAATTTCATTCGAGATGAAAGATTTAGAGCAGAATTTGGTTTTCTTTCCAGGAAAAATTATGAAAAGAAATACTTGTACATTCATTTCTAAAAAAAAATTTTACACATGCTTAAAGGCATGGATTCCAGCCACTGTGATATACAGTTAAAGACATATTTAATTCAGGAGAGAAATTAATTTAAAAGGCATTCTGTAGCCTGACCAGGTGGTGGTGCAGTGGATAGAGCGTCAGACTGGGATGTGGAGGACCCAGGTTCAAGACCCCGAGGTCGCCAGCTTGAGCGAGGGCCCATCTGGCTTGAGCAAAAAGCTCACCAGCTTGGACCCAAGGTCGCTGGCTCCAGCAAGGGGTTACTTGGTCTGCTGAAGGCCCGCGGTCAAGGCACATATGAGAAAGCAATCAATGAACAACTAAGGTGTCGCAATGTGCAATGAAAAACTAATGATTGATGCTTCTCATCTCTCCATTCCTGTCTGTCTGTCCCTGTCTATCCCTCTCTCTGACTCTCTCTCTGTCTCTGTAAAAAAAAAAAAAAAGGCATCTTGTAGTGAAGACCTAATTAATTAAAGGCTATCACATCGACTTTAATTTCTTCCTGCAATGTCTCAAGCAGAGCTGGCCAGGCCCTTTGTTGGTTTTTTAAGTTTTCAATCTTAAAAATAATGTTAAAAAGAGCAATACCACCACATCATCTTCTTAAAAAAAATGTAAAGTATTATTAGAAATTGAAAATCATATACATTTCATTAAATATTAGCACCCCACAGACTCTATGTATGTGGTAGGGTAAGAATGGGGTGGGAAGGACTCAAAATTTAGAGTTGTTAATAACAGGATTAATACCAGAATGGCTTAATCTTGAACAACACAAATTTATCAAAGATACTCATTAATAAATGCCATGACTTCATTATTCCTGCTGAACTGAATCTTTTCTAATAAAGCCATTTTGGGTGCATTCCTCACAAAATTTGGTTGAATGACTTACGTGGTTGGTAAACCACTCCCCATGAAGGCTTTGAGATGACTGATACATTAATGGAAATAGAATACAATTTGAAAAGATGAGAGCAAGTTTTTTGATCCCCTGATTTGTACAAGTTCAGCAGCAACCTGACCATTAAAACATTCAAAGGTATCGAACCATTAGATCATTGGTAACACTCATACTTACAAAAAGCATCATTTCTATTGAATAGCATGATATTATCGACACGATAAAATGCAAATCTTTTAGGTCTTTGCAATAACCCAACCTGCAGTGAGGATGATACTTTTCTTACCACAGTGTTACATCACACAGCAGTTCGTAGCTTTTTTTTTTAAATGGAGAAAGCCATATTTAAATGCTTTCAACTGAACTTTTAATAAAATTGGTTGACAAAAAAAAAAAAAAGATACTGTCAAATGAAATATTAGGACAAAGAACCCAATCACTTGCAGAGATCTACATGAATTAGACTGGCCAAGCTATTTCAGTAACAGTATGCTAGAGCATGAAGTATAGATATTTTACATTCAAATGTAGGTTAAGAATGTGCCAAGTAGGTTTCTTCCACACTCCCAGATATTTTCAGAATTCAGATCTTGTAGATTGCTGGGTAATCTGAAAACCTAAGTGTACAACATAAAAAAAAGATTCAAATTTAGGGAATATTAAAGATCAGGTATTCCTAGAATAACTAGTGTTTCACAGATAAAAGCAGCAGCACCTATGGGTTTTTAACAAGTTAAAAGACAGGCAACATGAGTTATAGCTTTTGCTAGATCTCCCTCTTAGCTCCAAACAGGCATTTAGATCTTTTAGCACAAAGTCAAGAAGTTCTTCCTTAAAATGGATCTTTAAAACTTTGCTAAGACTTGCACAGAGGTAGTGAAATCCTGCTGACAGCACAGGCCACCAGTTCTAATCTAGCCTTGGAGCAGGTAGAAAGCAAATGTGGATGCCCATTTATTCATTTCCTAATGTTACATGTTTAAAAATCAACTCAGCCTCCACTAAACCTGAATAATAAGAGAAACTCCAACTATTTAATAACTAGAGAAAAGAACTCCTCAGTAGGTTAAAAAAAACCTTGAGTTTTAAAGCTTTATGTCAGATTCTGACTGCTGTCCCTGCCTTAATGTTCCTGGATTCTTTTGGCCATTTAAAATAAAGAAAAAGGGCTAAAGCCACTAGGAAACACTTGATGTGCAAAATACACCATCCACTACTTGGCTTTATGCAGTTATAACATAAGCTCCAAACAGCTCATCTTAAATTAAAAGGAGAAACAAAGTGGCTGTCCCATCTCTGCTGCATAAATAGAAAGCAGATTAAACAAACAAACAAACAAACAAACAAAAAAAGGTCAGAGTACTTCAAGGAGGGGAAGTTCAGAAATGCCAACCAAATCCACAGAGAATACAAATTTATCAAGTTAATTTCCCAAAACTCTTTGAAGAAGCAAAATAGTCTCTATCTGTAATGTAGTGTCTCCCAAAAGGAACTGTCATTTTTCTTGGGTCTTATGCTGGGAGATATGCATAGTGTGTGTTTCAATGCTTGCTAGAATATAATGTTTCCTCTTCAGTGTCTGTTTCATCCTGGAATTCATGGCTTAAAAGGGACTTTTTGGAACCAGTTGACATCATCCGAATTTCATCTTCATACTCATCGTGATGCTGCCTGAGCCGATGAAAGCCATCCTTGTGTCTGTTAGACTTGATTGAGCAGATACACCAAATAATGCAAGCTGTGAGGATCAATGCCGACATGGTTGCACCTGCCAAACAAAACCACCACATGAATGGTGTTTGACTTTAAGGACATAAATAAACAGCTACTTACAATGGCACTTTTAATAATATACGATTCATTTATTTTTATTTCATGTATTTAAAAACAACTAGTACATAGCATGCAAAATTAGAAAAACACAGATAGCAAAAATACTAAAAACCCAAACCAAAAACTTCACATTTTCACATTTCCGTTATCTCAAGATCACTTTTAACAATGCTAATGCATATTTTCCAGATTTTTCTTCATGCATGTGTATGTATATACATTTTTATTTTACTACAATGAAATCAAACTGTGTCCACTGTTCTGCAACTTATTAAAGGCTTCTTACCAGTAAATTTTCATCTCACCTAGAAATCCTCATTAATTTAAGATTTGTACATAAAATTATCAACATAAGAGACTTAATAACAGGAAATAATAAGATAATAATTTAAATTAAATTCATGACAGTGAATGGGTGGCAGAGCCAGATTTAAACCGTGGCTGAATCCTAGCTCCTGTGTTTCTAACCACTAAGTGATTCACTTAGTCAAGCTAAGAACTCTTTATTTTAAACAGTCTATGACAGGTGCTGTGATCTGAGCATGTTTCCAGTATTCTACTCTCCTTCAACTGGTGATCTTTCTCCCACACACCCGTAATAAAACTTGGTTATACTGCATCAAATCCAAGTGCACTTAGAAATGAACCAAAGTTCTTTTAAAAAAAATTATTGAATTTATGGGGGTGATAGTGGTTAATAAAATTATAGATTTCAGGTGCACAGAATGAAGGCTCTTTATGTCCAAAAGATACAACATAGTATTTGTTTTACCACATTTTTTTTCTAACCTTTTAGTAATTCAAACAATGGCATATATTAATCCTAGAGAAAATAAAAATTTCCTCCTTCCAGAATCAGAGTAAAACAGAACTAATATAAGTCATAGTCCAAGGGACTTAGGATCTTAGAAATGAATAATAAAGCAAATCATTCACTGAGTCAACAACTTTTCATTCAGACCCATTACATGTGAATCATGTTCTAGGCACTGGCGATGCAGGTAAACTCTGTTTTCTCAGAACTTACATTTTAGTGGGAAAAACTGAATATAGACAAACAGATGACTAAATATAAAATCTAATGTCAGATAGTGATAAGTGGTATAACAGAAGCAAGTTGGTTAGAGATAGTGGCAGGGTACTATTTTAGTTCGGGTGATCAGGAAAGCCTTTCCGTGGAGATGACATTTGAGTACAGACCTAAAATCGTGAGGGGGCAAGCCATGAAAACATGGGAGAACAGTATTCAGAAAAATCATGTTTAGATAAGGAGACATTAAAAGAAAAATGCCTAACTTCAGGTGATTATAGAAGTGATCTACTCTCAAATTAAAATGTCAGAACTGGTTAGTTAACTTCAACTACTAAAAATTTAAATTTTTTACCTGATATAGTTACCACAAGCTCCCTTGGCAAACCAAATATCCGATTGTCTGTGTCAAACACTATCACCACAGAACTAGCTGCATCATGATGCACAAAGACCTAGAAAGATCAAGCACAAGAATTATGAAAAAGTTTACTTAAGGATACTGTGTCCCAGAGCCTTTATAGCAAATCAATAAATGATTCACCATCATTTAAAGTATACAAAATGGTATAAAAATTTCCCTTTTATTGCTAAAAGATAGAAAGACAAAATATCATAATCAAGAGTTGATCATGCTTTTTATTTCTTTATTTCTCACAAGCTTTCTAACGGGTTTCAAAATAAATAGAAGTACTGTTAAGGAGAAGAATTGACACGATGCTACTCAATTTGACTCTCTTACCTGTGAGTGTTGTTGCTGATACCCATCCGCAATGGCGTTGATGTTATGGACACCTGGGGCTAATAGGACATGGAAGTAGCCTCCCTCTTTTGTGTGTACCTTTATTCCTTCATTGAGAACAATGACTGCATTAGAGATTGGTTTTCCAGTCTTATCTTTAACAAACCCATGGACTCCCTTGTGAACCTGAAAAATATTTAAAATCCAAATTTATGTTTTCATAATGCCAGATGGTCTACAGGCAATAGTATAAGGCATTACGAAAACAAGAGACACAAAACAAGACAACAAAAATCCCCATAAAACTGGTTCATTTGTTCTTCTCCATTAACTTGGACCTTGTTTGCTACTCATGCACTGTTTCAGAGACATAGAGATGGCAGTAAGGGAAAAGAGAACTTTAATAGAGTCAAAGCCACAAGTATTAGAACCAAACCTTCTGATGACGTTAATGATTTGCCACCATAGTACACTGTCTCGATTAACTCTATGTGATATTCAAATGAAAGAACATGCAAATTTTCACAGGGTTAAATTACAGCAGATTCCAGATATGTGAAGTCATGGTACCTAGTTAGGCAATATAAATTGAACAAAATTCTTCCTTCTATATACATTTAAAATAAATAATATATTTTAGTAAAAGATTAAGAAAATGTTTTTTGTTTTTTTTTTTTTTTAAAGAAAATGTTTTGATAAAGGTTTTCATTGAACATATTCCTGGGAGTTTGCTTCTTTTAAAAGGGAAAGACTCACCTCCACCAACATGCTAAGAAGAGATTTTTTATTTTCTGCCCACAAGGAAGGGAGTTGTGCTGCACTGGGGAAGTAGCAGCAGCTTGTATAAACTGTGATTTCTGGACAGTGGCCATAGGTGACACTATAATCCTGGAATATAAAATTCAAAAGCAAATGTAGGAAAATTAATAAATAAAAGAGTGAGGCTTTGTAATACAACAAAGAGAATAATGGAATAAAAAGAAAACCTAGGTAATGTAAACAAAGAATCTGTAAAGCATTTTATGGCGAATATAAGTAAATCATTTGGTATTATAATCAGTCACAAACACGGCTGCTCCTATGAGGGTCCTTGAGACCAGGGACAACGTCTAATTCATTTTTTATCTCCCGTGCTTCCCATAAATGTCTGACAGGTAGAGAAGGTTTATTAGGATTTGCTGAATAAATGAATGAATAAGTACATGCAATAAGTCAGCTTCCCCCTAAACCCTGGAACTTTACTTTTCTTGGAGCTCTGGAGGTAGAAACACAAACACTTGTCCTCTGAGACCCTCAATCTGCAACCTCAAGCCTGGAATATAAAATTCAAACAGCTACTGTTTGCAATAAATCAATTATCCAGGCACAGGAACTGCTTGTGTGGACAGGTTCCAAACCTAAATTACCACCTATTCCAAAAAATCTGTGCTTTTTCCTAATTCAGTTAATGGTATTAACTCATTTTATCACAAAGACATTAAATCTCTTGTCTTTGACTTCAATGTCTTCCTATAACCCATTATTTGCCAAATTCTATCAATTCTACCTCTATAATATCTCTGAAACTTAATCCCTTGACTCTACCCCCACTGCCACTACCCCAATCTAGGCCTTCATTATTACTCATCTAGGCTATTCTATATCAGTCTCCCTGTACCAAAATCTCTCCTTCCTCCAAATTATCTTAACTCACTGCTAAGAGATTTTCCCATAGAACAGTTCAGATCATGTCACTATATATCTGTTCAAGACCTTCAGTGGCTCCCCATTCCTTACTAAAACAAGACATCCAAAGCCCCAAACTCTTCATTCTCGTCTTCCACTGCTTTCCATTATATCTCATATTCTAACTAAACTAGACTGCTTATTGACTTCTGCCCATATGGTTTCCTTTTTCTGAAATGTCCTGCTGATTCACCATCTCTGCACCCAAATGCCATGTTCTTTATGAAGAGAAGGCTACATCTCTAACTAGGTATAAACTTTTCTGTATTTAACTTCTTATGGCATCCTTGAGAGTTGCTCTCTTTTATATCAAATTGATTAATTCTGCAACATAATTATTTGTAACATAGTTGTAAATTCTGTAACATAGTTATGAAGTCAATCTTCTGGTTGCACAGTGAATGGAATGACAAGCTAACCTCCCACCTGCTAAGAACTCCTAACTAATTTTAAGTAGATGGACAACCAATTCAAATGCTGTCAGAAAGAAATTAAAGACCTAAGTAAATGGAAAGACATACTGTGTTCATAGATAAGAAGATGATACTGTTGAGATGTCACCCAAAGTAGTCTACAAATTTAACACAACCTCTACCAAAATTCCAACAGCGTTTCTGTGCATAAAAAGACTATCTTAAAATTAAAATAAAATTGCAGCCTGACCAGGCAGTGGTTCAGTGGGAAGAGCATCAGACCGGGATACAGAGGACCCAGGTTCGAAATCCGAGGTCACCAGCTTGAGCACAGGCTCATCTGGCTCAAGTGCGGGGTCACTGTCTTGAACATGGGATCATAGACATGACCCCATGGTTGCTGGCTTGAGTCCAAAGGTCACTGGCTTGAAGCCCAAGGTCACTGGCGTGAGCCCAAGGTTGCTGGCTTGAGCAAGTGGTCACTCACTCTGCTGTAGCCCCTACCCCCACCCCAGTTAAGGCACATATGAGAAAGCAATCAATAAACAACTAAGGTGAGGCAATGAAGAATTGATACTTCTCACCTCTCTCTCCCTTTCTGTCTGTCTGTCCCTATCTGTACCTCTCTTGGTCTCTCTCTCTGTCTTTGTCAACAAAAAACAAATAAAATTGCAAAGAGCCTTGAATAGCCAAAACAATCTTGGGAAATAATAAAGTTGTAGTACTCACATTTCCCAATTTCAAAACTTACTACAAAGCTATAGTAATCAAAATAATAGTACTGGGGCCCTGGCTGATGGCTCGATGGATAGAGCATCGACTAACATATGGACATCCCAGGTACGATTCCAGGAAGTAACCATCTTCTCCCTCCCCTCCTTTTTTCCCTCTCTTCCCCTCCTGCAGCCAGTGGCTCGACTGGTTTGAGTGTGGCCCTGGGTGCAGAGGATAGCTTCATTGGAGTACATCAACCTCAGGTGCTAAAAATAGCTCTGTACTCGAGCATTGGCTCGAGTTGGGTTGCTGGGTGGATCCCCATCAGGGCACATGCAGGAGTCTGCCTATCTTCCCTCCTCTCACCTAAAAAAAAAAAAAATAAAATAAAAATAATAATACTGGAACAAGAATAGATACATAGACCAATAGAACAGGATTGAGAGTCCAGATATAAACCCATACATCTATGGTCAATTGATTTTTGACAAGGGTGCCAAGACCATTCAATGGGGAAAGAACAGTCTTTTCAACAAATGGTGCTCAAAAAACAAGATTTTCCACACATAAATAAGTGAAGTTGAACTCTACTTCATATCATACACAAAAAAATCAGCTCAACTTAAATATAAGAGTTAAATCTATAAAACTAATTAGAAGGAAACACAGGGGTAAATTTTCATGACCTTAGATTTGGTAATAAGGTTTTTTTTTGTTTTTTTTTTTACAGAAACAGAGAGTCAGAAAGAGGGACAGACAGACAGGAGGAAGAGAGTTATGAGAAGCATCAATTCTTTGTTGCAGCTCCTTAGTTGTTCAGTGATTGCTTTCTCATATGTGCCTTGCCCAGAGGGCTACAGCAGAGTGAGTGACCCCTTGCTCAAGTCAGCGACCTTGGGCTCAAGCCAGTGACTTTGGGCTCAAGCCAGTGACCTTAGGCTTCAAGCTAGTGACCTTTGGGCTCAAACTAGTGACCATAAGGTCATATTTATGATCCCATGCTCAAGCCAGCGACCCCTTGCTCAAGCCGGTGAGCCTGCGCTTAAGGTGGATCAGACTGCGCTCAAGGCGGCAATGTTGGGGTTTTGAACCTGGGTCCTCCACATCCCAGTCTGATGCTCTATACACTGCACCACTGCCTGGTCAGGTGGTAATAAGTTCTTAAATATGACAAAAGCATGAGCAACAACAACAAGAAAAAGTAAATATGACTTAAAATTAAAAACTTTTGTGACTCAAAGGACATTATCAAGAAAATGAAACAACCTACAGAATGGGGCATACTACTGGGAAATCAAACATATGATAAGACTTTAATGTTTAACTCAGTAAGACAACCCAATTTCAAAAAAGGCAATAAACTTGACTAGATTCTCCAAAGATATACATATGGCCAACAAGCACATGAAAAGATGTTCAATATCATTATTCTTTACAGAAAGGCAAATCAAAATTAGAATGAGGTACTACTTTCACACTTACCATACCAGAATGACTGTAATTAAAATAATGGAAAAGTATTGGCAAGGATGTGAAGAAATTGGAATCCTTGCACGATGCTGGTAGAAACATAAAAACAGTTTGGTGCTTCTTCAAAAAGTTAAACAGAATTAGAATATGACCAGCAATTCCGCTTCCAGGTATACATCCAAGAGAATTAAAAACACAGGTTAAAACAGATACTTGTACACAAATGTCCACTGCAGTGTTATTGAACAACTCTTAAGTATCCATCAACAGATAAACTGATAATCAAAATGTGGTATATACATATAATAGAACATTGTTTGGCTATAAAAGTAATGGAGTCCTCCTAAAACATACAATAAAATGGATGAACCCTGAAAACATTATGCTAAGTGAAAGAAGTCATATACAAAAGGACAAATATTGTGTGATTTCACTCATAAGATATTTAGACTAGGCGCATATATAGAGACAGAAGGCAGATTAGAAGTTAACAGGGGCTGGGAGAATGAGTTACTGCTTTGTGGGTGCGGAGTTTCTGTTTGGAGTGATGAAAAAGTTTTGCAAGTAGATGGTTTGGACTGGTGATGGTTGAACAACATTGTAAATGTAAATGTAACGAATATCGCAAAATTGTACATTAAAAATGATTAGATGGCAAAAACAAATGCTGTCATAGATTAAGTTGAGGGCTAACATGTCAAGAAAGCCATAAAGCAGATGCCATCCACTTCACTTGTATGATAAAAGTCAATGGCCAATATTTATAATTCCATTCTCACTGTACTCTATAAAGTATACCTTCATGCTGCCCAGGTGACTATGCCATTCTGCTCCTCGCATTACTCCTCCTGGAATATTCTCATCTATAAAAGCATTTAGAGATGTAGGATCAACAAAACCGTAAGACAAGGACCCTTCCCCTGCCCGAAGCTCAACAGTAATAACAAGCGGCAGGAAAAATACCTACCTGATTTATTTGGGCAACCGGGCTGACCCATGTGCATTGATGGATGATTATTTGCATAAAGAGATGCCAAATGCTTCAGAGTCTCTTTGTTTTCCACTACCAAGAAAAAATTCGGAGGTCAGTGGAGAAAACCAAAAAATCTGTCTCCAAGTTCAACTTCATGGACACCTGTCATCTTTCTTTCCTCCTTGTACGCCACAGAAGTTTATTGAGGAATTATTAGAATTAAACTTGAGGTTCTGTATAGCCCAGAATAATCTCATTAAAAAGACACACATCTTTCTTACATTAAAAGGTACTAATGGTTAGTTTAGAAAACAGGCTATCACACCAAAATAAAACTTGTTTTGGTATGTTTTACTACATTTTCAGGTAACTGTGGCCTAATAATAATCTTTCCTTGTAAACTTCATTGAAAATGACACAAACTATCCCCATATACAACGGCCTCAAAGAGAATCAACAAGCAATTGTTTAACTCACCATAACATAAGGTACAACTAGTCAATCAAGGGTTAAAGTGGGGAAGGGCAATTCTGAATTAATATTTATTTGGTCACCTGTGAGTTCCTTGAGGTAGGCATTGTGACTTGTTCACTTTTATATTCCCACTGTATACACACATAATATTGCTCAATAAATGCTTGTGAACAAATTGAACAGATGTGACAAGATGGCTACACTCAACAAAGCCAGGCCATCATTAGGTCTGACCTTTCTCTTAAAAGGAACTGTTTGAACTGTTGATAGTATATACAATCATATCAGGTTGGTTATTTGCTCAGGGAGTGTGCTCAAATGCTCAACATTTAAAAAAACTTAGAAGGGACATTACTTAATTGGAATTTCCTGTCAAAGTTCAAATAGGAGTGATAGTCTACATACCTGTTTGTACTGGCTTGTCATATGGGTATGTGACCAGCACTGAACCACTATCTAAAGCCACAGAAAGACTGAAGTCCTGTTTTTGAATCAAATTCTCAATGATGGCTTTAGTCTCAGGCTGAGAAGCATTATCTAAAAAATAAAAAAGTAAAATATCAAATAAGTTTAAAACTTTTAGTATGAATAGCTAAGAAAATATTCTCTATTTGAACACAATCAGAAGGCTGACTTAACAAAATCTGTAGTAAATACTTTATTACTCTATAAGCCACTATCTCAAGTAAGAAACATACATTTTAAAAGGTAGGGGAGTTTGCATACTTCAAGATAATTGTGTAAAGGTTAACGACTTTTTAAGCAAGTTTAAGAAAATTCTTACTGAAAACAAAAAAGGAGGAACATATCCTACTTTTAAAAATAAATTAGGGAAGCTCTGGCCTGTGGCTCAGTAGATAAAGCATCAACAGGTGTACGGACATCCTGGGTTTGATTCCCCAGTCAGGGCACACAGGAGAAACGACTATCTACTTCTCCTCCTCTTCCTCTGCCCCTTCTCTCCCTCTTTCCCTGCAGCCAGTGGCTCAATTGGTTCAAGCATGGCCCCAAGCACTGAGGATAGCTCTGTTGGAGCATATCAGCCTCAGGTGCTAAAAATAGCTCAGCACTTGAGCATCATCCCCAAGATGGGGTTGCCAGGTAGATACCATTGGGGCACATGTGGGAGTGGTATCTCCCCTCTTCTTTTATTTATTTAAAAATAAATAAATAAATAACTTAGGGAACACATAACCTATCTTTGAAGGAAAATAAGATTTTCAGAAAGCAGAGTATTTTCTGAAGCATTATTTTCAAGACCAAAAAATTAGGAAGAAACTGTCTATCAGTACAGAAATGGTTCAATGATATAGAGTATTGTCATATTAATAGCATACTAAGATGCCTTTAATAAGAATGTTATAAATCTATAAGTACTGAAATGGGAAGATGTCAATGATATATTCAATGAAAAATGTTGACCCGATCTTAGTAAGAAAGAAACAGGCCCTTTAAAATCAACATACACATATCATGTGCATGTGTGTGCATGGTTAGGCACATATGGAGGAGGTTAGAGAGAGATAATAAACAACTCTGTATGACTACTAGTAGAACTCCCTAATATTGATTGAATTTCTAAGAAAAAAACTTGAATTACATTTGCAAATTATAAAGGAGAAAAATTTGAAATGTTTTCTAGATGTATTTATTTAGACCTTACATCTAGCAACTAGAAAAAAGTACTCATCTACAAAATAAGATCAACCATTCTAGCAAAGAGAAATAAAATTATCTGCAAAGTACTTTAATGGCCTAAAAATTAGTCTTACTTGTAAAGTCTGTATCCAGGTCTTTGTCACGAGCATTTGTTTGTCCTATCTTTGAAGTACAGTCCTTCTCTTGTGCTCTTTCTCGCCCATCTGGATTTAGAGAAGGGACAATCACAATTCTAGTCCTGTCAACCAACTAAAACAAAAACAGAAGTCAATGAGCTTATTAGCTGTAGGTGGACTCAAAAAGCATCTACCATGGCTCAAATGGAAAAATCTCTTTGTTTATTTTAAACACGTTTAAAAGGCAGAACTAAAAAAAAATAATAATAAAATTATCTCTTGCCTCAAGCATATTAAAAAAGAAACAAAAAACTACTGCAGAACTAATGTTCACAGAGACGTCTTACAACAGGGGTCAGAAACCACCGCCTGCAGGCTAAATCCAGCCTGTGGTTTTCTATTGTAAATAAGGTTTAATTGGCATATTGTCATACCCATGCCATGACACATTTTTGTGCTGCAATGGCCATATTGCTTTTTCTAAATTCTCTAGTCAGCCAAGATGTCCAATAATTTTGCATAAAAAGAAGAAGAAAAACTATTTGTTGTTCACCTCACTTTTTACTATAGTATCTTAGTTATAAGTAACTAGGAAGGAGGTCCCTCAGGTTAGAATGTACAAAACTGTAAGTAAAGGTTGGAAAGATAGCTTGACTATTAAATAAGGGAGTAGAGGATTGAAAGGAAATCTTTAATATTTTTTCCTTTGTCTCTTAATTGTATCCAAACAAACAAAACAGAAAGACATTATTAACAATGAGTACCTGTAAATATGGTCTATTTTTAAAGAGTTATGTTTATAATGCACTAAAAGTGCCTCTGTCTAAAATTTGACAAAAAAATTAAATTTTCAAAAATGGTGCCTTGATCCCAATGTATCATTGAGCTTTTCTCCTTTTAAAGCACGTCAAAACAAGCTATTCTCTTACTTGGGTAACAGCTGGGTTCTTTTTGTAGTTTAGGCAGAGAAATTCTGCCAGAGCCAAAAGCAGTTCAGTTCCAACTGGAGCATTTCCATGGATACCAGCAACAAAACGAATCTTTGGTTCTTCAGGTTCAGATAAGTTGGGCTTATTGGATATTTCAAGGGACCAAATTTGACGATATTCAGCACTCTGTCCCAAACTTTCAAAAACCAGAAACAAAAATTCAGCAAGTAATCAAACATTATATAATGTTAATGCTGACATAAAAATTTTTTTAAAAAGAAATTAAAACAAAACATAAGAAGTCTTTAAAGGTAAATCATTGTGTCAGAAGACCTTTAAAAAATTAGTTTTCCTTGACCACAGAGAAGTGGTGAAAGATTATGATTTAACCTGGCATTCCTCCAAATCCAGCTATTCTCATACAATTTTCACAATATTGTCCTATCTTCTACAATCTACACTAACATTTGTTAACATGTGACTTTTACATTAACTCACATATTTTTTTGTGGAAAAATATAAATACAGACAAATGTAGAGAATCTTACTTTTCAAGTCTAAATTAATTTAGACACTTCTTACTTTCCTATAAATGTAATACCAGTGTCACAGTAAAAATGACTTAAAATGCTCTGCTTGCCCAAGAGATACTGTTAAGGCCTGCTTTCTTTGCTACAAAGGGAAATCTACAAGAGTGAATTAGAAAAAATATATTCACATTAAATTTAGAACGATTAATAAATAGAATAAAAAAATTATTGCTTTCTGACAATGCTATTCAATGATAGTTAGCACACATCTAAACTATTTTGTGCCCCGCCATTGGCAGGGATTGTATAATTTGGGGGAAATATTTTCCCCCTTCTTTTCCAAGTGAGAGGAGGAGAGATAAGAAAGAGAGACAGACTCCCATATGCTGCCCTACCAGGATTCACTCAGCAACCCCCATCTGGGGCCCATGCTCTGCCCATCTGGGGCCATGCTTGCAACCAAGCTATTTTTAATGCCTGAGGCAGAGGCTCCATGGAACCATCCTCAGTGCCTAGGACTGATGCCCTTGAACCAATCCAGCCATGGCTGTAAGAGCAGGAGAGAGAGAGAGAAAAAAAAAACAGAAGGGGAGGAGGGGTAGAGAATTAGATGGTCACTTCTCCTGCGTGCCCTGACCAGGAATCAAACCCAGGTCATTCACATGCCAGATGGACGCTCTACCATTGAGCCAACTGGCCAAGGCCTGATATTTAACTAAAAAGTTATCTTGAATTGGAAAGTTGAAAATACTTAAATGAATTAAGTAAATGGGGAGCAAAATAATTTCCCATTTTTTATTTAATAATAAGAAAGTTTTATTTTTAAAGGATTAATAAATCCTGGCTCAGCTTGTTATTTTATTTTATTTTATTTTTTCTGGCTCAGCTTATTTAAAAATAAGATCTATATGGCATTAAGATAGACAATATTAAAACCTAAACTTGGCAGAAATATTCAAGAATCAGATGAGGAAAGAGATCATTGGCATTGCCAAAGTAAATATCACTCCTTGCATCTATAAACATTATCAACCAATATTTGAGCAACTAAATTTGCTGTAAAATTAAAAGAACCAATGAAGAAAAATGAAGTAAAGAAGTAAAGAGCTAGATAATATCCATTAGGTATGCAGCTCAGGGCAACATGTAAAGCAAAGGCCCTCAAGAAGCAAACAATAGAAGTCAACAAATCAAGGAAATAATTTTGGAGTAATTGTAACAAGACCCAAAAAGGATTTATAATGAAACAGTGAAAGTGAGACAGAGAAACCCCAGAAAGTGAAGGTCAAGTCTCAGCCATCAGTTTTACATAAGCCAATATTGCATACGGCTTTGGGGAACAGCAACTGTTCAACTGTGAATAGCCTAAAACAGTGATTTTTCAACCATGTTCATCTCATGGCACACACAAACTAATTACTAAAATTCTGCAACACACCAAAAAATATATTTTTTGCCTATCTCATTTTTTAAAAAAGTATTAATTTTGACTGATACTGGATAGCTATTGTTGTGTTGGCTGTTGTCATTTTTTAATTTGACAATCTAAGGGAAAAGATGTCAGTGCTCCAGACTAAATAGTCAGGTATTGTAGGTTTTAAAAATTCTTGCTGCACACCAGTGTACTGTGGCATACCAGTTCAAAATTGCTAGACTAGAATACAGAAAATGACAGCAACCAGGCTTCGCTAATTTGAAAAAAAGAATGATTGCTCATAGTTCCAAATTTGTCCCTTGCCCTCGGCAAAATAAAACAATAATATTTAGTCAGAACATAAATCTGCAGTGAAGAAGTAAAAAAGGTTTTTAAATCAGTCAAAGCAATCAATAGAATGAGTAATTTTACATTTCCTGGAGGAACAAGACACACATTGCTAATCTAACAGTAATTCTCCTCTAATGTTCCTTATAAAAGTTTCTGAGGTTCATTGTTGGAAGGCTTTCCAAGCAAACATCGTTCAAAATATGTGAACTCCAACAAACTTTCTATACATTCAGCTCCCAAATAAATTACAAGAACCATTCAACATAGTTTATGCTGAATGTAATTTCTTTATGAAAAAGGGAAGAAAGAAAAAGAAATGCATTAAGAGGTAATAAGAAGGTGATACTCACTTGGTAAGATTTGTAATGTGTGGATAGTTCATTACAAGTCCTCTCAGAAACTCAGATAAATCTTTGTATGAATGGTATCGGTAAAGAGCCAGATTTGAGGAGGAGCGTAACATGAGGTCTTCCAAACCATTCTCAGCTGAGAGGTCTTTTATTAAAGTCTTAAACTCTTTAGTAGTTGGATCACTGGCATCCTCAGTGTTGGTGCTATCTCCCTTCCCTTTCTTTGATTCATTGTTTGAATCTGTTGAAGATCGAACAAGTGTGAAGTTGATCTGACTAGCTCCGTCACTCTTTACAGTCACGTTCTTGGTCACTGGATTATACCTGTGATAAAGTAGACAGATCAGACCACACTTCTACAGCTGGAGTACACAAGCCCTCGGGAAACAGAGCCATGCAGATGATGTGAATTCTTGAAATAAATGCAGTGCATATTCCTAAAAGAGTCAAATTTTTAACTTTGTGATAATTTAGTATTTGTTTTAAACATTGACGAACAGACATGGGTAGACTTTAAAATATTTAAATGAGTTTTTAAGATTAAATAGACGACTTCAAAAGCAAGTTTGTAATTGTAGTGGATACCCCCATGTCTCCTGGAATCTGAGTTCATTTGTCCATCATCGGGATATATGGTTGGAAAAGTTTAAGAGGTACTAACTTAGGACATATCTACCAAACACATCATTCTTGCCCTATTTTTTTTTTTTTTTTTGTATTTTTCTGAAGCTGGAAACAGGGAGAGACGGTCAGACAGACTCCCGCATGCGCCCGACCGGGATCCACCCGGCACGCCCACCAGGGGCGATGCTCTGCCCACCAGGGGGCGATGCTCTGCCCCTCTGGGGCATTGCTCTGTTGCGACCAGAGCCACTCTAGCACCTGGGGCAGAGTCCAAGGAGCCATCCCCAGCGCCCGGGCCATCTTTGCTCCAATGGAGCCTTGGCTGCGGGAGGGGAAGAGAGAGACAGAGAGGAAGGAGAGGGGGACGGGTGGAGAAGCAAACGGGCGCTTCTCCTGTGTGCCCTGGTCGGGAATCGAACCCGGACTTCTGCACGCCAGGCTGACGCTCTACCACTGAGCCAACCGGCCAGGGCCCATTCTTGCCCTATTTTTCAGGTACCTTGCTGCTTTAGTTTTTCTAATACTATGTCAAAAAGGAAAATAAACAGAAACAACTTCATTACTCATTAGTGAAAAGTTCTAACCCATCAATTTATAGACCACTAAATATTTGAAAATATTTTTTTAAAAAGGTAATGATAACTACAAATATTTTCATATACTTGCCCTTACTCCAATGAGTATTCAAAATAACTCTTCAGAAATAAGATAGCTAGCAGGAAAAGACCCTGTGGTCCCATGCACACTTATCAAAATATAAAAAAGAAAGCTACAAGAGGTTAAAAATGATGTTTCAGATTAAACAGGTGGTTCCAATTCTAAGCTGTTTGTAAAGGAGAAAAGAAATAAAATTAATTTTTTCCAAGGAAATAAAGTTATAAGTCCATTTTTTTCTTTTAAGTAAATATATCTTTGTAGAAAGAAAACCTGTAAAAAGGGTAAAAATAGCCTTTCTTTTTTTTTTTTTTTTTTTCTTCTTTTTTTTTTGTATTTTTCTGAAGTTGGAAACGGGGAGGCAGTCAGACTCCTGCATGCGCCCGACCGGGATCCACCCGGCATGCCCACCAGGGGGCGATGCTCTGCCCATCTGGGGCATTGCTCTGTCGCAACCAGAGCCATTCTAGTTCCTGAGGCAGAGGCCACGGAGCCATCCTCAGCACCCGGGCCAACTTTGCTCCAGTGGAGCCTTGGCTGCGGGAGGGGAAGAGAGAGACAGAGAGGAAGGAGAGGGGGAGAGGTGGAGAAGCAGATGGGCTCTTCTCCTGTGTGCCCTGGCTGGGAATCGAACCCGGGACTCCTGCACGCCAGGCCGACGCTCTACCACTGAGCCAACCGGCCAGGGCAAAAATAGCCTTTCTTAAAGAATTTGCAAAAAGAAAGAAAATTTCACTGATGCAATAAGGCATTAAATGTACACTAATATAAATGGATGTCTATGAAAAAGTATTTATTAGATAACATGACTTAAGTATGCAGCAGAACAGGAGTCTTTTCCCCCCAGATGACAGATACTTCCCAGGAGTTACCAATAGTGAAGGAAATCTCTTACTATGGCTTTACATCTAGACAGGGGCAGGTAATCTAAGAACAGGAGGGTAGAAGAGGCCACTGCTCAAGGTGCGTAACTTCATAAATTTCTTACACCTGATAGCTCATATACTCACTGCAACCAGAGGACCAGTTCTAAATTTGAACCAGTTCTAAACTTTCAGTATTACACTCAAGGTTGTGTAGGCTCTTTAGGATTTTCTGGCAATAATCTTCCACAATGGAAGTATATTTGTCTTATTCCCAAGCACTCAATTTCAAAGTATTCAGTCACTCACCCTCGAGCAGATGCTGTGATTTTATAAGTTCCTGGAACCAAGAGACGCCAGTAATCTCCAGTTTTGTAAGTAGTCACTGGGTGATTGATTTCAGCAACACTAATGGTGGCATTTAATATACCCCTGCCATCTGTAGCATCTAGGACAAATCCTTTGACACCCTGATGAACCTGAATAAAGTACAAGGACATCAAGATCATCATCTAACAATTTTGGGAGTTCATATCTAAAATAACAGATTGTGAATAATGTAAACATGTGGAACAATAGGAATTTAGGAGTTCAGAGTAAAGCTAAATGTAAACACCTATTAAACAAAATATTTTAATTTCTAAAAGGCTAATTTTTCATAAGCTAGGTTTGCATTTATCATAAGAGTTACAAAATATACAGTTTAAACTTTAGCACGTCTGACAATTTCAGAATATAGGACATTTTGACCTGGCTTCTTTAAAAGAAAAATGTCATTTAAAAAAATAGAATTATTTTAGATTAAAGAGAGTAAAAGATATAACAATCAAAACAATGCATGAAATGTGACTTCATACTGGTTCTAAAATATAGTTATAAAAAGACACTTTGGGGACAAGAGGGGAAAATTTAAATATGGAATCAGTACTAGGTAATACAAGAGAATTACTGTTAATTATCTTAGGTGAGATAATGGCATTTGGGGATGGCATATAGGAGAATATCCTTATTTTTAGAAGATGCATCCTGAAGTATTTAGGTATAAAATATTCAAACAGCTGTAATTTACATGGAAATAGTTCAGTAAAAATGTGTGTATGTATAATTTATATTAAATAAAGCAAATACAGCAAAATGTTAAAAACTGTTAAATCTATGTGAAGGAATAATAGTTATCTTATTTGTATAACTGTACTGTATATTTAAAAATTTTTAGACTAAAATGTTTTTAAAAATTAGTATGCAAATTTAGAGCATTTAAGCCATTCCACTCAGCAAAAAGAATAAAGCAGAAAAATACTGACACAAAGTATTAGATTATCCTAATAATTAACCATTATTAGCATATTTCTTATAGTCTTTACCTATTGGTCACCATGTATATCCATACAAAAGGAAATAACTCATTTCATACTAAACTACTAGAAAAAATAGAATAAAAATAGCCCATCTTTCTATCACTTGACAAATGCTTACATGTGTATCCAATTAATGTTGACCATTTTAAAGACAGAGTAAAAAGTGATCACTAACCAATAAGAGCAAAGCATCACTATATTTTTTTTTTTTTTTTTTTTTTTTACAGAGGCAGAGATAGACAGGGACAGACAGACAGGAACAGAGAGAGATGAGAAGCATCAATCATCAGTTTCTCGTTGTGCGTTGCGGCTTCTTAGCTGTTCATTGATTGCTTTCTCACATGTGCCTTGACCGTGGGCCTTCAGCAGACCGAGTAACCCCCTGTTGGAGCCAGCAATCTTGGGTCCAAACTGGTGAGCTCTTTGCTCAAGCCAGATGAGCCCGCGCTCAAGCTGGCGACCTCGGGGTCTCGAACCTGGGTCCTTCCGCATCCCAGTCCGACGCTCTATCCACTGCGCCACCACCTGGTCAGGCAGCATCACTATATTGTTTAATCATTTTTTAACTCTTTCCCATGCTTACAAATTAAACTCATTTCCATCCATGATTTTCTAGATAAATGTACTAAAACATGAACAGGCCAAACTGGAACTCAAAAGGGTGTATTTTTTTTTTTTTTTTTTTTTCATGGTTAGCTTCTTTATTACTTTTTTATTTTTTTATTTATTTTTTTTAATTTTTAAATAAATTTTTATTAATGGTAATGGGATGACATTAATAAATCAGGGTACATAAAAGGGTGTATTTTAAAATCACTTTGTGAAAACCACATGTACCTTCTTGCTCTTAGAGAATTTTTTTTTTTTTTTGTGAGAAAGGAAGGAAGAGACAGGAAAGGAGAAAGCATCAATTCATAGCTGCTTTAATTGATTGCCTCTCATACATGCCTTGGAAGGGGGAGGGGAGCCTCAAGCTGAGCCAGTGACCCTTTGCTTAAGCCAGACCTTGGGATCATGTTAACGATCCCGCCCTCAAGCCAAACAAGCCCTTGCTCAAGCCAGGGACCTTGGGGTTTCAAACCTGGAACTTCAGCGTTCCAACACTATCTGCTATGCCACCACCGGTCAGGCTCTTGGGAGAATTTCACACTTCATTCCTGAGTAGTCACCTGTTTCATAAACTGGATTAGAGATCTTCGATTCTGTTCCCAATATTTTGGCAGATCCTTCTCAAATGGGTATTTCACACAACCTAGTTCAATAGTCACTTCAAAGCAATTTGTCTGTAAATAGTTCCAGTCCTGCATACCACCTAAAAAATTAAAAAATTAAAATCAGTCACTAAAGAAATTCTAACAAGCTCAGGTTCCAAAAGGTAAGCAACATTCCCAGTGAAAAAACAAATTCATCTTTTCTCAGCACTGGCTGAAAAACAATGTGTTCCTTTGAGAGCTGTTTGATGCTTGTGGTTCAGGTAAAACAGGTACTTTCATGTTCAAGAGAAATTCAAGCACAGCTGACCTTCACTTACCAACACATCTAAGGTTCTCTGTAATAATAGCCACAGGTAAAATATAACACTTTTATCAAGTTTTAATACATTGTTTTTATTCAACATGCACCAAATGTAAATATAGTTGAAAAGGTCATTTGAACATTTTAAACTATTTAAACAATATCTTTAAAAGAATGATTCTTTTTCAAAATTAAAAAATTAGTAACAAGCAGCACCATCCAGGGAAGAGAAAATGCATCCAATTATATCATATGACCTGAATATAAAAATATATTTACCTGCAACATTATACCAATTAGCTCCATTTGTTATTCCATGAGGGAAGTATTCATTAGGGTATATGTTCTTGCAAGGTCTACCCTGAAACATCTGGGAATTCTCCTGAGGAGGGAAAAAGAATCTATTTGTATTTGTTTGTACTTTCATCAAAAAACACAGGAAGCATAAGGAAAAATAATAAAAGTAGTCACTAATAGGTTGTATGGGGTGAAAATGAGATTCATGGAGCCATGGGAAGCAGTGAGGCTTTTCAATGTATAGCTTTCTATGCCATTTTGATTTCTTAATATGACTTTATTATATATTTTTATGTGCTCTGTAAATAATTGGACTTTATTTCTTGCTTACAAGTCAAGTAATTTATTTATTTATTTATTTTTCATTTTTTTGAAGCTGGAAACAGGGAGAGACAGTCAGACAGACTCCCGCATGTGCCCGACCGGGATCCACCCGGCACGCCCACCAGGGGCGACGCTCTGCCCACCAGGGGGCGATGCTCTGCCCATCCTGGGCATCGCCATGTTGCGACCAGAGCCACTCTAGCGCCTGGGGCAGAGGCCACAGAGCCATCCCCAGCGCCCGGGCCATCTTTGCTCCAATGGAGCCTTGGCTGCAGGAGGGGAAGAGAGAGACAGAGAGGAAAGCACGGCGGAGGGGTGGAGAAGCAAATGGGCGCTTCTCCTGTGTGCCCTGGCCGGGAATCGAACCCGGGTCCTCCGCACGCTAGGCCGACGCTCTACCGCTGAGCCAACCGGCCAGGGCTGTAAGTCAAGTAATTTAAACCAATCCAAGTCCACTAAAAAAAAAAATACCAAAAGACTGTTCATAGTCATAGTTTCATTTCATGTTTTCTAGAACCTTAAGTCCAGAAAAGATGATTCACATACAACGAGTAGTCAGCCGCTTTCTCGTACTTCTAGGAAGACTGAATGCTCTATGCTTCGTCCCTCTATGCTTTGATTGCACTCTGTACAATTATCTTTTTTAAAATTGATTTTAGAGAGATAGAGGAAGGGAGAGTGAGAGAAACAATGATTTGTTGTTCCACTTATTTATGCATTGATTCTTGTATGTGCCCAGACTGGGGATCGGATGCAACCTTGGCATCGGGGATGACGGTCTAACTAACAGAGCCACCTGGCCAGGGCCTGTACAATTATCTTATCCTGTTACAACTGGTTGTACCTTTTTTCTTCCCTAAAGAAAATACACTACTCATGGAAACAGTTGTATCTTTGTGTGCTCAGCATCTAGCACGGTGTACAACATAGTACATTTGTAAACCTTGCTCAATGAAGAGTAAAAAAAAAATCTATCATGTAGGCACAAATAAATGCTATTAGAATATAGAGAAGAGAAATATTACTTCTGACTAGAGTGGTAGAGGAAATTCTCTGAAGAAATTAAGCTTTAAAAGGTGGTCAAAATTCTATTTTTCTCTTTTGGAAATAGAAAAGTATAGAAAAGTGTGAAGAGGCCCTGGCCGGTTGGCTCAGTGGTAGAGCGTCGGCCTGGCGTGCGGAAGTCCCGGGTTCGATTCCCGGCCAGGGCACACAGGAGAGGCACCCATCTGCTTCTCCACCCCTCCCCCTCTCTTTCCTCTCTGTCTCTCTCTTCCCCTCCCACAGCCAAGGCTCCATTGGAGCAAAAGATGGCCCGGGCGCTGGGGATGGCTCCTTGGCCTCTGCCCCAGGCGCTAGAGTGGCTCTGGTCGCGACAGAGCGACGCCCTGGATGGGCAAAGCATCGCCCCCTGGTGGGCGTGCCGGGTGGATCCCGGTCCGGCACATGCGGGAGTCTGTCTGACTGCCTCCCCGTTTCCAGCTTCAGAAAAATACAAAAAAAAAAAAAAGAAAAGTGTGAAGAGAAAAATAATAATTTACCATTTTCCATCACTGAGAATTGACCATTTAACTTTAAAACATATAAACAATGCCCTTTCATAAACAATACACCAATTACAAGCTTATGATCCCACTGCTTTCTTATCAAATAAAAATTATTTTAGATTGCTGTGGTCTCTCTTGCTTTCTGGTTTTTCCACTGAAGACCTACACACACCTGCTATGTTTCTCTCTATCTCCATTTCCACTAATATTTATATACCTATCAATTTAATTATAAATTACTTAGATCTATTACTATACTAATATGTATTATAAACGCATGAAAATGAAAACATTTAAATAAATTTTAAAATACAGATTTTCTAATATGGTCTTCCTACATCTTACTGGATCATTTAGTACAAATCCCACTCTGCCCACAATAGTTCTAGGCAGTACTAACATTTCAACTTCATAAGCCAGTGAAAATATCTGAAGAAAGGGTGATATATTTATTGATGGTTCTAGGAAGTTTATTCTGATGATGTTCAAATGGACCAAAGCCAGGAAGACTCATCAGAGTATTACTGAAATTTTCCAAGTGAGAGTTAATGAGCACCTGAAAGGTTGTAGCAATTGTATTTTACCATATACATTTTACTATCTCCATTGCTGGTGTTTCAGTGGTAGAGTGTTGGCCCAGCATGTGGAAGTCCCAGGTTCGATTCCCACCCAGTCAAGGTACACAGGAGAAGTGACCCATCTGCTTCTACAGCCCCCCATCTTTCTCACTCTCTTCCCCTACTGCAGCCATGGCTTGAATGGTTTGAACAAAGTTGGCCCTGGGTGCTGAAGATGCCCATGGCCCCACCTCAGGTGCTAAAATAGCTTGGTTACTGAACAACGAAGCAGTGGCCCAGACGGGCAGAGCATTGTCTGCTGGGTGGATACCAGTTGGGGCGCATGCAGGAGTCTGTCTTTGCCTCCCTGCCTCTCACTTAATTAAAAAAAAATAAATAAAAATTAAAAACTAAAAATCTAATTAAATTTTAAAAGCAAACAACAAAAGACTGAGGGTGAGAATGTAGGTGTCTAGTCTCAGGCCATATACAAAGTCTAAAAGTTATACAACAAGATATTAAATGATGATCTCTAGGTTTATTTTCTTTTTTTTTTTTTTTTTTTTGCTCATCTATATTGTTTAATCTTTTCACAATAACTTTCATTATATAATTTTTGAAAGAAGCATTTATACAGTGGTGACAGGTAAAGGAACTAGATACAATTGCCAAGACAATAAAAATGGCTAAGGGCCCTGGCCGGTTGGCTCAGTGGTAGAGTGTCGGCCTGGCATGCAGGAGTCCCGGGTTCGATTCCTGGCCAGGGCACACAGGAGAAGCACCCATCTGCTTCTCCACCCCTCCCCCTCTCTTTCCTCTCTGTCTCTCTCTTCCCCTCCCACAGCCAAGGCTCCTTGGGAGCAAAGTTGGTCCGGGCGCTGAGGATGGCTCTGTGGCCTCTGCCTCAGGCGCTCTGATTGCAACAGAGAGACACCCCAGATGGGCAGAGCATCGCCCCCTGGTGGGCGTGCCAGGTGGATCCCAGTCGGGCACATGTGGGAGTCTGACTGCCTCCCCGTTTCCAACTTCAGAAAAATACAAAAAAAAAAATGGCTAAGGACATACCATGGAAAGAAAAAAGAAAAGTAGAAGACAGGATGTGGAGCCAATAAAGGAGAAAAAAAGAAAGCAGAACTCCCTACTATAGAACATGACAGACATCAAGGGGAGAAGATAAATGTCAGACTCATGGTCAAGAAATTTCTGGTAACCATTGAGGGGGCATTTCCAAGTAAAACAATGTAGGCAGGAGATGACAAGAAACAAGTACGAGAGAACAATAACGAAGTAGAGACAAGTAAAGACTATTCACTTTACTTTTCTTCTTTTGACTTCTTTTGATCTAATTTTAAACTTACAGAAAAGTTGCATATATACCATAGAGTTTTGGCCCTGGCAGGTTGGCTCAGCGGTAGAGTGTCAGCCTGGCGTGTGGAAGTACCAGGTTCGATTCCCGGCCAGGGCACTCAGGAGAAGCACCCATTTGCTTCTCCACCCCTCCCCCTCTCCTTTCTCTCTCTCTCTCTCTCTCTCTTCCCCTCCCGCAGCCAAGCTCCTTGGGAGCAAAGTTGGCCCAGGCGCTGAGGATGGCTCCATGGCCTCTGCATCAGGTGCAAGAATGGCTTTGGTTGCAACGGAGCAGCAGCCCCGATGGGCAGAGCATCGCCCCTGGGTGGCATGCTGGGTGGATCCTGGTCGGGCGCATGTGGGAGTCTGTCTGCCTGCCTCCCCGCTTCTCACTTCAGAAAAAAAAAAACCCCATAGAGTTTTATATGCCCTTGATCTAGCTTTACCTAATGTTAGCATCTTATATAGCCATAGTATAATTAAAAATAAAAAAATTAACACTGGTATAATACTACACTTAATTGAATTCATTGAATTTCATTATATAATTATACTTAAAATATAACAGAAATTATAAAAAGATTAGAGAATCCAGGCAAGCAAAAAGAAGAAAATGATAAATCTAGACATCATCAATCATTTAATATTTTGATATACAGTATAACTTTTAGATCATTTTTATGTCCAATAATTGGACTGAGGATGGATGCCCCACCACTCTTACTTTTCTTTAGGTTCTCAAATTCTACTTTAGATATAATTCACATACTCCATAAAATTATATTTTAGTGTACCCCATTTAAAGTGTACATACAATTTCAATGGTTTTTGGTATATTCACTGAAATTATGTGACTATCACCACAGTAAGTTTTAGGACATTTTTATCACCCCAAAAGAAACCAGTACTCATTAGCACTCCCCAATTTCACTCAATCTCTTCCCTATCCCTCCTTTCCACCAAGCCCTAGGCAACCACCAGTCTATTTTCTGTCTCTGTGGATTTGCCTATTCTGGACTTGCCATGTAAATGTAATCATACAACATGTGGTCTCTAATGGTTGGCTTCTTTCACTTAGCATAACATTTTCAAGATTCATTCATATTGTAGTATGTGAATGGCCCAACCAACACCTTGATTTTGTACTTCTACTCTCTAAAACTGTGAGAAAGTTACAGGATAGGGAAAAGTAGTTTTACAGTTATGAATACGTGAAACACAGAGTTTATTCTTGTATTATATTAATTCTTGTATTATTTTCCATATGAACAACTGTAAATCTACTTTTGCCCCACCCTGTATTTTTGTTGTCTTAGGCCATCCAGTTTGTGATTTTGTTATAGCAGCCCCAGAAAACTAATTCAGCAGACTGTGCAGCAACAAAGTTTTAATTTTGATGTCTAATGTATCTATTTTTCTGTCACTTGTTCTTTTGATGTCATACCTAAGAAACCACTGTCTAATCCAAGGTCACAAAAATTTATTCCTAATTTTTTTTCTAAAAGTTTTATAGTTTTGGCTTCTACATTTTAGGTCTATGATCCATTTGGAAATGGTTTTAGGTATGTTAAAAAGGAGTCCAAATTCATTTCTTTGCAGGTGAATATCCAATTTCCCATCATCATTTGTTGAGAAGATTGCTCATTCTCCATTAAATTGTCTTGGTGTCCTTTGTCAAAAAATTCAATTGACCATAAATGTAAGAGTTTATTTCCAGACTTTCAATTCTCTTTCATTGATCTCTATCTGTCTATCCTTATGTCGGTATCACAGTATTTCTTTTTGACAGAGACAGACAGCAGACCGAGTGACGCTTTGCTCAAGCCAGTGACCTTGGGCTTCAAGCCAGTGACCTTTTTGGGCTCAAGCCAGAGACCATGGAGTCATATCTATGATCCCACACTCAAGCCAGCGACCCCACGCTCAAGCTGATGAGCCCGCGCTCAAGCCGGTGACCTCAGGGTTTCGAACCTCGGTCCTCCATGTCCCAATCTGACGCTCTACCCACTGTACCACCGCCTGGTCAGGCAGTATCACAGTATCTTAATTACTGTAGCTTTGTAGTAAGTTTGAAATCGGGAAGTATAAGGCCTTTGACTCTTAGGATTCATTCTTCAATTTTGAAAAAACTTTTGTATTTTTCTTCCATTTCTTTCCTGAGTTCTATCAACTCTCCTTAATTTCTTCCTGTTTTCTTTCCCCTTTCTCTTATTTTTTAAATATCTAAGTCTACATGGTTTTTTCACATTCTCAATGTGTATTTGGAGTGTAGACTTACAGGTCACTTCTGCTTCTTCATTGTTTCTTGGTGGTGATAAGGTTTCCTCAGGTGATATGTGAGAAATTTCACTTCCTGATTTTCTGGAATAGTTCTCCATGTTTTATTTAGTTCATGTTCATTTTTATAATATTGGGCTTTTTTACATGATTCCTATTTAATGGTGCCCTTTTCTTTAGTGTTTCTTGTTGTTTATCTGTCTTAGTATAAGGGTAGAATTGCAAGTCCTCTGATTTTATGATTTTCCTCTACCTTAGACAAACAGTATTTCCCTGTTTTTCTTCTTACATATTTTTTTATTTTCACCTTCACTACTCAATTGCCGAAGAGCACTTCTTCATTTTGCCTTTTTGATTCCCCAGAAGCTATGAGTTTGGAAGATTTCCCTTTAAATCCCCTTATCTTTTTAAACTATGCATATCTCTTTAAATCTCCCCAGATCCTTTAAGTTGTATGTACTTTGAAACCCCCTCCTTGTATTCCAGTACCCTCACCTGCCCAGTTACTTTTAAAATATTTTCAGATTTAGTGTATTTAATGTTTGGTGATCATTCCAAATCACCTTTAGTCCTGTCCTTCATTAGCTCCCTTCTTGTCCTTACAGATTTCTTGTTCTGTTTTTCCTCACCATGAGGCCTGTGGTAGGGCAAAGGTGGGCTGGGTACATGATAATCATGACCCATCACAACCAAGAGAAAGGAGGCTGTGACAGATGACTGAGGATTTTAATTATCACCTCTCCCATTTACAACAGAAGAAACAAAGACATAAGATTCTAGAAGAGGCAGGTGTGGTAGGAACAAGTAATGGGGGAGATTATGGGTAAGATACAGATAAATAATAATTGAGAACACGGAACCTGAATGAAAACACATCATGTTACTCAAAGTTCTACTTTAGTTCCAGGCAAAGTGATCTACTGAGAATAAGAGGAGTAAGCTAGGATTAGGAGGCTAAATAGAGGATAAAAGCTTAGAATAACCATAGCGGGAAACAAGCCAGAGAATCAAGTAGCAAAACATGAAATATTGCCAAATAAAAGTGAGTGCTCAGCTGAAGTTAGAGAGCATACATATGCAGTATAGTCAATTGCCACGACTGTATGACATTTCTGGACTATATCTGAAATACTGGGATGGAGAAGAGATGGAGGTAATGACTGTGAAGCAGCTATCAGCAAGGCAGATATGTCAAAAGGGTATAAAAAAGTTTGAAGGCATCACTGAAAGTTATATCTATGGGTCTTAGCTGAGTAGAAAGTAAATTAAATCAAAGGATTAAAGGCTAAAAATAATTTTAAAAGACTAAGAAACCAAAAGTCACGATGAGGGTAAAAAGTGGAACTGTAAGAACAGGCACAGAATGTGACAGGAATATGTGCAAAATCTGATCGCTTTATTATCATTGAGTGTCCAATTCTTCTCTCATTCCATGTGCATCCCTCTAAAAATGGTATTCCCGAACAGAAGACAACTATTCTTTAGAGTGAAGTAAGAGATGCACTTCCGTTAGATACCCTGCACAATCTCACAAGGTCTTTTTGTAGAAAAGGAGAAAGCAGGAAAAATAGAATGACAGAAGGCTGTGTGATTAGAGAATACAGAGTTGCAGTAATAATCTTCATTATCTATAACCAATAAAGTCACAGACTGAGTCAGCAGTAAGTTCAAAAACTGAAACTAACAAACATCTTTCCAAGTGCCAACTTTTAACATATTTTCTAAGAACAATTTTTAAACTAAAACACACATGCACACAAATATAACATTTTGGTTGTGAAAGTAATAATGTATAGCAATTTTGGAAAATACAGAAATTTCTACCTGCTTTTCCCTTGCTGTATGTTATTATGTAGGCTCTTAAATACCTTAAACCAGAGGTTGGCAATTTTTTTCTGTAAAAAGCCAGATAGTAAAAATTCTTGGTGTTACAGTCTCTAATGTATCTGTTGCAACTACTCAAATCTGCTCTCTGCATCTATTGACATGATTGCAGTGTTTTTCTTTATTTTGTTAATATGGTGAATCAAACTGACTTATTTTCAAATGTTGAAACAGAAAGCAGTCATAGACAATATGTAAAAGAATGGATGTGAGTCAATAAAACTTTATCTGAAAAGACAGGTGGTGATCTGGATTTGGCCCCAGAGCTGTAGTTTCTCAACCCCTGCTTTAGACTACTTCACTAGTTTTATAACTTAAGTGCTTGACAAGTGAAATAAATGAGCCTGCATTATGGTCCATGTACTATGCTAAAAACGATAGATGAAAAGACAGTACCTGAGCTTAAAGACCAATAGGAAAAAACATTTAGTATGTTCAAACATGAGGTGGGAAACAGAGGAGAAAAACTAGTAAGTCTTCCTGGAAGGAATCATGAAAAGTTTACCCTTCCAAGAAGAGAAAAAAGCACCTGACATGAGTCTTGCAGGACTTTGTTTTTATGCATTTTTTAAAATGACAGAATAGTTGTACAGCATGTTATGCTTAAGTACAAGCCTACCTGGGAATAAGAAAGTGCTAATTGTTGAAACACAGCATCATCAGGAGATTTACTGTATGTGGCCAACCCTTGTTCATCATCATCGAAAGGGTAGTTAACTACCAAAGAACCTACAAGGGAAAAGAAGAAAATGCATCATGTCATTTGTTTCAAGATAATTCATTAACATAAAGTAAGCTTTTTACAATAATGGCAGAGACAGGAAACCAATACAATTTTCCAGGGCTAATTTCTTCGTTAGAAATGAAAAAGTTGCTAATTTCCTCAACAGAAAATCAAAGTAGATAAATAAAATGTTAAATAGCTATGCATGACACCTAAACATCTTTTTAACTGGAAAGGTCTTAGTAATTTACCTGATCTCATACTTTACATGTCAGAGCTGAAACCAGAAGTATACAGGCTTAATTTAAATAATTTTAATTTTATAATATTAGGATTGGAAAAATTGAGTAAAATTTGATACTTTTTTAGTAAAATACATTTACAAGGCCATAAGATTTTAAAATAAGAAGGGACCATTGACTTCTTTCCTCAGCTGCTGGTAAGGTGCTCGGTTGTTCTGAGGAAGCTAAGGCTGCCTTGGTGTGGGCCCTCACTTTGTCAGCCTGCCCAGTAGCACTTACCCAGACCACGGCCTCCTTCTAGGAGACCACCTGCATCTACTTGGCCTTCGACCCTCTTCCTGCATGACAACAAGATGACAGTCACAGAGGATAAGATCAATACCCTCATTAAAGCAAGCGGTGTAAAGGCTGAACCTTTCTGGCCAGGCTTGTTTGCAAAGGTTCTGGCCAACTTCAACATCAGGAGTCTCATCTGCAATGTAGTGGCTGGTGGACCTGCCCCAGCAGCTAATACTGAACCAGCAGGAGATCCTACCCCCTCTACCACTGCTGCTTCAGTTGAGAAGAAAGTAGAAACTAAGAAAGAAGAATCCGAGGAGGCTAATGATGACATGGCCTTTTGTTCAATAAAAAGCTGAACTCTGGGGGGAAAAAAGGGACTCTTGATGTCCAGTTAATTTTCCCATCTCATTTTGTAGATCTGGAGTCTAAAACAGAGAGGTTACACGGCTTATCTACGGCCAGCACAGCCAACCCTGAGCTACATTCAGATGCTCCTATTAAAAACTAGTCAATTGGAGTTATAGTAGATGATTTTCATGACCTAAGGTAAAGAAAGTGATGCTTTAAGATATGTGTAAAGGCCCTGGCAAGTTGGCTCAGCAATAGAGGGCCAGCCCGATGGGAGGATCTCCTGGGTTTGATTCCTGGTGAGGGCACATAGGAGAAGCAACCATCTGCTTCTCCACCCCTCCCCCTCTCCCTTCTCTCTCCTCTCTCTCTTTCTCTCTCTCTCTCCCTCTGTCTTCCCCTCCCACAGCCATGGCTTGATTGGTTTCGAGCACATCAGGCCCCAGGTGTTGAGGATAGCTCCATGGAGCCTCTGCCTCAGGTGCTAAAAATAGCTCAGTTGTGAGCATGGCCCCAGATAGGCAGAGCATTGGCCCTAGATGGGGGTTGTTGAGTGGATCCTGGTCAAGGCACATACGAGAGTCTGTCTCTCTATCTCCCCTCCTCTCACTTGAAAAAAGAAAAAAAAAAGACATGTATAAAGGATATCAACTCCCTTCCTGCTCCACACAAGGTGTAAAGTCGTTAGGGTACTTACTGCCTGGACAATAGCCCTGAGCTCACTCCACCACCATAGGAGGGAATCTTCTATTTTTCTATTAGTCACATTGTTTTCATTTGTCCATCTGGCCATTTATTCTGCCTATTCTAAGCCATTCATCTTTGTCTTTTTTTACCATGCTACTTCATGAGAATAGAAGTGAAAAAACATATTTGATTTGAACTCAGATGAAGTAATCCTATGATAACAAATATCAGCAAACATTTATATGTTTTTTAAAATGTTCTTTAAGAATTAAGTATAGCATGGCCAGGTAGTGGCACAGTGGACAGAGCATCGGCCTGGGATGCTGAGGACCCAGGTTTGAAACCCCAAGGTCTCCGGTTTGAGTGCGGCCTCATCCGGCTTGAGCATGGATCATGGACATGACCCCATGGTCTCTGGCTTCTGCCCAAAGGTCCCTGGCTTAGCAAAGGGTCACTGGCTAGGCTGCATCTCCCCGGTCAGGGCACATATGAGAAAGCAATCAATGAACAACTAGAACAACTAAGGTGCCGAAACAGAGTTGATGCTTCTCATCTCTCTCTCTTCCTGTCTCTCCCTCTTTCTCGCTAAAAAGAAAAAGAAAAAAAAGAAGTATAAATAGCTATGCTCATTCTATTCCCCCAAATAGTTCTGCAGTCAAAATGCTCTACCACTGAACTATACCCCCTCCTTTCCCCCAAATAGTGGGAACAAGTGTACTTCAACATCTCTTCTTAGACAAATTTATCTTAAGAATTTAATTTCACCCTTGATCTATAACCCATATATAAAAATTCAAACCAAAAATAATGTCAATATCAATTCCTACTCAATATTGTCTTTCAAGGCCCTGGCCGGTTGGCTCAGTGGTAGAGCATCGGCCTGGCGTGCAGAAGTCCCGGGTTCGATTCCTGGCCAGGGCACACAGGAGAAGCACCCATCTGCTTCTCCACCCCTCCCCCTCTCCTTCCTCTCTGTCTCTCTCTTCCCCTCCCGCAGCCAAGGCTCCATTGGAGCAAAGATGGCCCGGGTGCTGGGGATGGCTCCGTGGCCTCTGCCTCAGGCGCTAGAGTGGTTCTGGTCGCGACAGAGCGACGCCCTGGATGGGCAGAGAGCATCGCCCCCTGGTGGGCATGCCGGGTGGATCCCGGTTGGGCGCATGCGGGAGTCTGTCTGACTGCCTCCCCATTTCCAGCTTCAGAAAAATGCAAGGAAAAAAAAATATTGTCTTTCAAATGGCAAGTTTTTGAAGGCTAAAAAAGAGGTCATAAAAGTCTTAAAATAGCCTGACCAGGTGGTGGCGCAGTGGATAGAGCATCAGACTGGGATGTGAAGGACCCACGTTTGAGACCCCGAGGTCACCAGCTTGAGCACGGGCTCATCTGGTTTAAGCAAAGCTCACCAGCTTGGACCCAAGGTCTCTGGCTAGAGCAAGGGGTTACTTGGTCTGCTGTAGCCCCACGGTCATGGCACATATGAGAAAGCAATCAATGAACAACTAAGGTATCGCAATGCGCAGTGAAAAACTAATGATTGATGCTTCTCATCTCTCCTTTCCTGTCTGTCTGTCCCTGTCTATCCCTCTCTCTGACACTCTCTGTCTCAGTAAAAAAAAAAAAAAAGTCTTAAAATACTTCTATAAACAGTTTATTTTTAAAAAAATTAATATTGACACAAAAAGCATGAGCAACCAAAGAAAAAAAAATAAATTTGAACTCATCATAATTAAGAACTTTTGTGTATCAAAGGCCATTATTAAGCAAGTCAAAATGCAGCCTATAGAATAGGGAAAAAAATATGTATATATATATTTTTTAAGTGAGAGTAAGGAAGATAGAAGGATTCCTCCTGCATGAGCTCCAACTGGGATCCACCTGGCAACCCTGTCTGGGGACGATGCTTGAATCAACTGAGCTATCCTCAGCACTATCCTGAGGCTGATGCTCGGACCAACTGAGCTATCCTCACTGCTTGGGGCCAACAGTCAAACCAGTCAAGCCACTGGCTAGGAGAGGGGAAGAGAGAGAAAGAAGGAGGAGAGGGAGGAAAAGAGAAGCAGATGGTTGCTTTTCATGTGTGCCCTGACCAGGGATCGTACCCAGGACCTCTGCATGCCGGGCCAATGCTCTACCCATTGAGCAAACCAGCCAGGGCCAAGAAAATATTTTCACATTAGCAATCTCATAAGGTTATAGAACTCTTTAAGGTACTATTACAACTCAACAAAAAGACAAAAAAAAAAAAAAAAAAAAAAGAAAAGAAACAACTCAAAAAGGCAAAGGATTTAACAGATATGTCTCCAAAGAAGATATACAAATGGCCTGACCAGGCGGTGGCGCAGTGGATGGAGCATCGGACTGGGATGCAGAGGACCCAGGTTCGAGACCCCCAGGTCGCCAGCTTGAGCACAGGCTCATCTGGTTTAAGCAAAAGCTCACCAGCTTGGACCCAAGGTCACTGGCTCGAGCAAGGGGTTACTCAGTCTGCTGAAGGCCTGTGGTCAAGGCACATATGAGAAAGCAATCAATGAACAACTAAGGTGTCACAACGAAAAACTGATGATTGATGCTTCTCATCTCTCTCTGTCCCTGTCTATCCCTCTCTCTGATTCTCTTTCTGTCTCTGTGAAAAAAAAAAAAAAAAGGAAGATATACAAATGATGAACAAGCACATGAAGAGATGCTCAATTTATTTATTTAATAGGGAAATGCAAATAAAAACCTTAATGAGATGCTACTTTTCACCCACTAGAATGGCTATTAAAAAAAAGTACGAATGGCCCTGGCCGGTTGGCTCAGCGGTAGAGCGTCGGCCTGGCGTGCGGGGGACCCAGGTTCGATTCCCAGCCAGGGCACATAGGAGAAGCGCCCATTTGCTTCTCCACCCCCCCCCCTTCCTCTCTGTCTCTCTCTTCCCCTCCCGCAGGCAAGGCTCCATTGGAGCAAAGATGGCCCCCGAGCTGGGGATGGTTCCTTGGACTCTGCCCCAGGTGCTAGAGTGGCTCTGGTCGCGGCAGAGTGGCGCCCCGGAGGGGCAGAGCATCGCCCCCTGGTGGGCAGAGCGTCGCCCCTGGTGGGCATGCCGGGTGGATCCCAGTCGGGCGCATGCGGGAGTCTGTCTGACTGTCTCTCCCCCTTTCCAGCTTCAGAAAAAAAATACAAAAAAAAAAAAAAAAGTACGAAATGTAATAAGCATTGGTGAGGATGTGGAGAAACTGGAACTCTTATACACTGCTAGTTGGAATGTAAAATAGTTCGGTTACTATGGAAAACAGTTTGGCAGTTCCTTAAAAGCTTAACATAAAATTACTCAAAAGAATTGCAAACAGTGATTCAGATAGATATTGTATGCCAATGTTCACAGCAGTATTATTCACAATAGTAATAAAAGTAGAAAACCTAAATATCCATCAACAGAGAAACAGATAAACAAATTGTGGTATACGCATATGACAAAACATTATCCAGCCATGGAAAGGAATGAAGTATGGTGCTACAATATAAATAAACCTTGAAAACATTATGCTAAATGTAAGACAAAAAAGGTCACATATTGTATGATTCCATTTCTGTGAAATATCCAAAACAGGCAAGTCCAAAGAGACAGAACACAGACTGGTGACTGCCAGGACTCAAGGAAAGGGGATGGGGGGGAAGGGGACAACTACTGAATGAGATAAAAACGTTATGGAACTGGATAGTGATGGTAGTTGCACAACATTGCGAATACACTAAAACCATTACTGAACTGTTCACTTTAACATGGTTAATTTTATGTTATATATATAAATTTCACCTCAATAAAAAGATTAGCATCAAAATTTACAAAAAGGAACCTTTTTTCTCTATATTCTTTCAATATTCTTCTAAATTGAAAATTTCTTTGCCAATATTCCAAAACCCATTTAGAGATTTTAAGGTGAGAAAACAAAATATGGAAAGATACATGTCTACGTGATTGAAGATGACTTCTCCATCATGCCAAGGTCTTGATACCACATGTATACATTTGTAAATTATTTTCACTGGACTGAAACTAGTAATTAAGTTTTCAGATTTAGCCAACATGACATTTGATGCATACTAAGAATATTTTTAAAAGCTCAAAGTGAAAAAAATACTTTTTTTTAATCAAACATAGTATAAAATACATAAAATATTTTAAAAAATTATTTTGCCAACCAGGCTGTAATTTCATTAATTCCCATTTGGGTCTTTGAGAAACATCCACGATTACCAACTACAGAAGTATTTTTTTCTATTAATTGCAAGCTTTTAAAGCAATTTTTAGAGCATCTCTATTAACTTCCTAATTCTAAATATCCTAAGTGTATCTGTCATTCTAAAATGGAATGACATTTTAAAATGGCATTAGCTAAATAAATAAATAAATAAATAAAATGGCATTAGCTCAATCTATATGCAATCAAATCTCAGTTGCAATATTACTTCTTTAGATATTCCAACAAATGTTAAGATTACATTCCTTTCCTCTTGCCCCTGGTACTAATACTTTCACTCTATATTTTTAAAAAATAGCTTTATTGAGATATAATTCATATACCATACAACATCCATTTAAATTATAAAAGTCAATGTTATTCAGTATATTTACAGGGTTGTACAATCTTCACTGCCATCTAATTACAGAATATTTCATCACCCCCCAAAAAATCTGAACCCATTAGTGGTCACTCCCCATTTCCTCCTCCTACTACCCACAACTTCCTATCTCTATGGATTTGCCTATTCTGAATATTTCATAAAAATGCAATCATACAATACATGATTTTCTTATGGTTGGTTTCGATCACTTGGTATGTTTTCATGGTTCATTTATGTTGTAGCATTCATCAGTACTTCATTCCTTTTCACATCCAAACAATATTCCATTGTAATGGGTACACCGCATTTTATTTATCCAAACATCAGTTGATGGACATTTGGGTTGTTTATCCTTCTGGATTATTATAAACAATGCTACTATAAATATTCATGTACAAGTTTATGTGAGGAGACCTGTGGTGGCACAGTGGATAAAGCGTCAACCTGGGAACACTGAGGTCGCCGGTTCAGAGCCCTGCACTTGTCTGGTCAAGTTTATATGTAGACACAGGTTTTCAGTTCTCTTGTATATCGACACTGTCATTCTTATCCACACAACTCTAGTTAGACACTGTGATAATTTTTAATCTTGACCTCTCATCCTAGTCAAGTGATCAATTCCTGATGAATTATAAGAAAGTTCATAAGCTCAGCTACTACATGAGAATGAGGTCATGTGCTGCAGTTAAATATATATAGCAAGTAATAAATAAAAAAAATGTCAAAATAGCCTGATCAGGTGGTGGTGCAGTGGATAGAGTGTCAACTGAGGACAGAAGTTTGAAACCCCGAGTTTGCTGGCTTGAGCAAGGGGTCACTGGCTCAGCTGAAGCCCCCCATTCAAGAAACCTATGAGAAAGCAATCAATGAATAACTAAAGTGCCACTACTATAAATTGATGCTTCTCATCTCTTTCTCTTCCTGTCTGTATCTCTCTCTCAAAAAAAAAGTCAAAATTAAACCTACATAAAAGAGCTCATTAAACTTTAAGTAGAAATAGAACTAAACATTTGGATCTGTTACTGTTTAATTTTTATAAATGACAAAAAGCACATTACCAAATTCCTAGTGAGAGGAATAAATACAAAACACTTGTGAGAGATAAATATAAAACACTTGAAGAACTAAGTGAGAGAAAAAGAAAAAAGAGAGGGAGAGGGAGGGAGAAGGCAGGAAAAAGAAGAATTGATGGAGTGGTGGGAGATGAGAATGGGGGACAGGTGGGAAAGAAGGGCAAAACAGCCAGGAAATTGGCTTAAAAAGTAATGAAAAGGAACTTTATTGTTATCTGCCATAAAAGCAATAACAGGATATCCATTTTAAGACAGCCTAAGGTTATAAACAGATAAAATCCTACACAGGATTTTCAAATGCTCTCAACAAGAATAAATTAGTAGAATATCAAGTTGCTTTTACCTCCATGCAGGTTTGCTGACAGTACAAATGGATAGGTCTTCATCCAGCTCATTACAGCGATAGTTTCCGGTTGGGTAGGATCCGCGATCTGAACAAACTGGTCTGGGAAATTTCGGTTCAAGTCAAAGTTGTTGCTGTTGTTTCTGCCAACTATACTTACTGAATCTCCTGTATGATAAAGGGTTCAAATTTAAGCTATGTTTCACTTACATTTTGATCCAACACATATTGCTTTAACTATCTTAACTCAGAGGTAAGTGTGAACACATCAGGCTTCACTATAATCAATCACACTATAATTAAAATTCACACGTGGGACCACTAGTAGTAAGTAGTTTCACCTTTCAATAAGGTCTCAAGGGAGGAATGTGAAAGAAATCTGTAAAGTTACAAAGGATGAGTTCCTTAGGGAAGGAATTTGACTAATACATGTAAGGATTAACCTAGTCACTCATTAGTTGATTCAGTGTTCAGTCAGTGAGAGTAATAAATCATGTGGCTGCATATTCATATCGTGGTATCGATGCTACTCACTGGTATCATCACTTGGAAGGAATTAGAGCTTGGGAAAGATGGATTCTCACTCTCCTAGTGCTCTGCATAAGGTGGCCTGTATAAGCAAGTTGCTCTCCTCCAGGAGAGCTGGGCTAGCCCAGAGCAGGCAGAGGAACAGGAAGTCAGTAACTTAGGTTTAGAACATGCATGGGGACTTAGGTTTAGAACATGCATGGGACTCAAAACAGAGTCACTGGCTTCCAAAGATATTTGGTTTGCGTTTCCACTTATGCGATAAAGTTCCCAATATAATAAATCAGAATTACTGTTAAAATGGATCAATCTGTAAAAACTTATCTATTTTTAGTAAATAAGAGCACTTACCAAAGTAGAGAACTCTATTAAATATAAACGTGATCATATTATTGTTGAATGAACTGATCTTACAAGAATATAAAAGCTAAAACAAATTATAAATTATAAAAATAGGAAGAAATTCAAGGAAACCACCAGTTCAAATTCTCTTCTACCCCCAAATAAGCATACCATATAATAATAAAAAAAGATTAAGCATTAATAAACAGCTATTCTTTACCTTCCTGGGCCTTTTCATACCCATCAGGATTCATGGATGGCATAAGATGAATTCTAGTGTTACGAACCAAATCTGTAACTTCAGGGTCTGTTTCAAAGTTCTTACAAAGGTACTCAATGAGGTTCAATAGAAGTTCTCTTCCAACCACTTCATTTCCATGCATGTTTCCAATGTACTTAAATTCTGGTTCACCTGAAAACAAAATAATTACATAGAAGACTTTTCTCCTCTCTATTTATCATGAACTTTCTCTACTTTTCCCCCAACATATGCAGACATTGAACCAAAAATTTAAGAGAAGATATAGTTTAAAAAAAGCTTGAAAAAGCATCTTATACAGCAGCCTCCTCACTAATATATGAATCTGAGCAGGCTCAAAGCATGTATGTATGCCACATACTATGAAAATAAAAATACTATTAGCAGAAAGAATCTAATCTATGCAGTATGTTACTGTGCCTAATATGAATTATTAAATTTTCTTCTTTTCTGGCAAGATTGGTTACATTTTCTTTGTTCCAGTTGTACACACTATAGGTGACCTTTCAGATGAAACATAGCAATGTTTTAGTACATAGATCTGAGGGGCACTACTGAAATTATGTGCAAGACCACACCAATTACCTGGTTCATGGACACCTGGATTATCAGATATCTCCATTACATAAAGTTCTCTTGACTCGACTGACTTTCCCAATGAATAAAGCCGGGTGATGTTAGAATATTCGTTGGCAAACCTTCTCAAGAAGATTTCCATATCAGGGAAATGGTGGTGGTGAAAGTCCTTTGGCTGAATTGGTTGGTGGGAGGATTGTGTTCCAGGAGAAAGATTAAGTATATCAACTGTGCTAGCAGTTACTACAACCTCAGTTGTGTCAGGGATCACTGAAGTCACAGTTGGCCGAAGGGAAAAATTCATCTTAGTAGCTGGTCCTTCTTTCACTATTATATTATTAACAGTCAGTGGCATATAGCTAAAAAAAAAAAAAGATAAAGTAGATGGCTTGGACTTAAATTAAAACACACAATGCTTTAACATTATAAAAGCACAATACTCAAAGTATTTTTCAGAATTTAGCACTTAGTGGTCTATCAAAACTTAATTTAATAAATATAAATGTGTAAATTCAAGACTTTTAGAATATTATCTCACATATGTAGACTCTCCAATTAAGTCTCTAAAGAACTATTTCTCTTACTATCGTCCCAGGTTCCACAAACTAGAAAGCTTACAAAAAAATTACATTCAAAAGAGAGTATGATGAAAGATGAAGGTCATTAATCCATTGTAACCATTACTATAATACTCAAGGGATAAATAATCCAATTCTTTGCAGTGCCTTATCAAACTGACATTCCAACTGTTCCAAATAAGAAAGTTAAAAATTACATGAAAGATTATCAATTAAATCCTTGGCAAAATGGTCTTACAGAAAGGTTTCCAGGGGAGGTGAGAAACCACTCATTTCATATATTGGAAAGCTAATAATAAAGGCAGCTCTTCAAAATGTCTTTTACAGAGCCCGAGTTTCTTGTATTCTGGTATTCAATGAGCCTTGAAGCAATGCTTTACACAGCTGACCATCTTTTCAAGCTTTTAGAACTGTCCTTTCTCTCGGTTTTACAATTATGCTTCCTATTCAGTTGTACTATTAGACTATGTGACAAAAGACTGCACAATAGTATTTTTTCATTATAAAAGGGGGGAAATCAGAGAACAAGTTAAAATAAAAGCCAGATATAATAAATAACATTTCCTACATTATATTTCTTCTTAGATGTAAACAAAGGTTTGGTATTTTAAAGAGTCTAATTGAAATTCTTACCCAGTTAAAACTGCTGTAATGTTATAAGTTCCAGGAACAAGTAATCTGTGGAAATCACCGAATCTGCCTGTCGTGATATTATGATTAATACCAGCCACTGAGATGGTTGCATTCTCTAAGCCAGATCCTGTAACTGAATCTTTAACAAATCCTGTAACTCCAATGTGGACCTAAAAAAGCAAGAATCAAAGCAGATTGCTCAGAGATGATCAATTTGGAAGGTAAGAGAACATAATTTCTCTGTGCTGATATAGAATTCCTAAAAAAAATAAATAAGGTGACTCCTTTACTCCCTGAAATAATTTTCAATCCCTCCAAGTTAAAAAAACTATAGACAAAAACATTAAATCCGCCTGACCTGTGGTGGCGCAACCTGGAAATGCTGAGGTCGCTGGTTCAAAACCCTGGGCTTGCCTGGTCAAGGCACATATGGGAATTGATGCTTCCAGCTCCTCCCCCTCTTCTCTCTCTCTGTCTCTCCTCTCTCTCTCCCTCTCTGTCTCTCCCTCTCCTCTCTAAAATGAATAAATTTTAAAAAATTAAAAAAAAAACCCCGTTAAATCCTTAAACTTAAATCATGTGTCTGAAATCTACACTGGTAATATGCTTTTGAAATTTCCTCTCCTCAAAGCCAGACTTCCAATTTTCTCAACAAGGCATAAGTAATAATTTCTGGTATATCCAATAGGGTATTAACCTGTCTGCTGTTTAAATTAAACTTATGATCCTGGTGCATTTAGTGGTAAAGGCTGTCTAGCAAATATGGTCACATGACATTGTCAGAGTCTGGTAGTACAAATTTGGCCAATTATTTCAGTTTGCAAATGTATATTCTAAGACAGTCAAAGAAGCCTTCAGTAGGAAAAGAGTTGGGGAGAAGCAAGGAGGCACAACTAGAATATGTTCTAATAGATTCTAACATAATAGTTTCTAAAGAGAATCTACAATTTTAAATAATAAAAACAAATAAAGGGTATCCAGTATACATTGTTATTCATGTACAACCGAATTTTCCCCTTATTTCCATACCCCAACCTTCCAAACATTCCAGTCAACTACTTTTACCTTTTCAATCAATGTGATCAGAGACTCACGATTGTTCTCCCATTCTTGTTGAAGCTGAGAAGCAGGTGGGTACTTGCAACAAGACAGTTCTAATGTGATCTCAAAACAGTTGGCCCACACATAATTATAATCTTGCATACCACCTGTAACATGAAGGAAAAAATAAGTTTACTATCAGGAATCTACTCACAAAAAGACCAAAGAAACTAAATCTGCCATCTTTGCATGTATACATTTTCTTTTAATTAAGTTGTTTGAAATTGGAGAAGGTTCTTGAATTATAGAGGAGACTAAGAAAGAAGGTTAAAGGCAACTATGTTGAAAATGAATATACATAAAGGAAATATATCTGATAGGATAAACAGTTATAAATAGCATAAACACATTAGTTGTAACAGCAATAATGATAACAACTCTGCATACCAAACATGTTTTACAAGCTTTATGTGTATTAACACTTAATCTTTACAACTCTAAGAAGTAGGTATTATATTTCACCCATTTTACAGATATTAGGTACAGACAGGTTAAGATTTTTGACAGGAAGAACATGAATAGTAAATGTGATCCTAAAGTTTGTCATGCCAAAGCATTATTAACTGCTTACTATTCTAAGTGTCCTTCCCTTTATCAAGAAGTTGGAAAGAGAGAGTGAAAAAAAAAAAAAAAGGCTGTATAACTACACAAATAAGGGGAAAAACAAAAGACACAACAAATCCTTTCAAAATGTGTTTAAGGGAAGAAGGAAGCAAGGAGAATAAACATCCACAGTCAACCACCTTCACTATCTTACACCTTTATAAGCCTACACATTACTTTTGTAGAAAGTCTATTACCTTACCATTTCTGTCACTTGATTTTTTTAAAAGTAGACTTTATTTTAGGGTAATTTCAGGCTCACAGAAAAACTGAGGCAGAAGGTACAGAGATTTCCCATGTACCACCTGCTCCCACACATGCATAGTCTCCACCATCCCTCACCAAAATGGACACTTGTTACAACTGATGAACCTACCTCGGTACATCATTTCCACCCACAGTCCACTACTTTTATTAATTAGGGTTCATTCTTGTTGCTGTACATTCTATGGGTTTGAACAAATGGATAATGTCAATCCAAACCACTGGAGATGTCCACCTGCTCAAAGAACTTTTCCTTGTGCTCAGGAAAGAGGGAGCACAGGCATCCTCGTGCTGATCCAGGACTGCCAGGCTGTTTCCTCAGCCAAGGTGCCAGCAAAGTATCTCCCAGCAGGATTCACCTTCCAGTATTCTTAAATAGATTGCTTTTCTTGTCATCATCTACTGTGACCAGGACAATGCTGGCTGATCTTCCCAGTTCAAAGCACAGAACTTTATTCCAATTGTGGTGACACAGCCTTCCAGGCGGAGGGCCACAGAGATGAGAGGGGCAACCCATGGTAAACTGCCGACCTTGCTTGCTGAGCAAATCCCACTGGCAAACCACTTTTGCAGGAATATCCATGAAGAGTCAGACTTCTCCTCCCACACTGGAGACTCACCACACCAGCAGTTCTCAAGCAGGCTACACACTCAATCTTACTGGAAGAGGTTGTCATGTGGGAAGATCCCGGCACTGATGACCCTCAGAGCCAGCTGCTCAGAGCCATCTTTTCATGTTTATTTGACATCTATAAATCTTCTGTGGTGAGGTGTCTGTTAACATCTTTGGCCCATTTTTTGTATAGTTTGGATAACAGTCCTGCAGGAGATATGATATCCTTTTGGCAGTTGAATAATAGTCCATTTTATGTATATACTGCAGTCCTTTTTCATTTACGCGTCAGTGGATATTTAGGTTGCTTCTTCTCTATTGTGAATAATTGTACGGTGAACATGGGTGCAAACAGCTTTTCAAGATGCATTTTTAATTCTTCTACTTATCTATATATCAATATATCCAGATGGGATTGCTGAATAATACGATAATTCTATTTTTAACTTTGTGAGCCAGCTCTATTCTGTTTTCCATAGAGGCTGTACTATATTATATTCCCATCCAGCCATGTACAGTTCCAAATTCTCCATATCCTCAAACACTTGCTATTTTTTTTCAATTGGGGCCATCTTAAGAGGTCTAAGATGATAATATCATTGTGGTTTTGATTTGCATTTCCCTGATGATTAATTATACAGAGCTTTTCATATGCTTGCTGGCCATTTGTATATTATATTTCACCCATTTTACAGATATGAGGTACAGACAGGTTAAGATTTTTGACAGAAAGAACATGAATAGTAAATGTGATCCTAAAGTTGTCAAGTATATATCTGTTCAAGTCCTTAGCTCAAGTATTAATCAGATTACTTGTTTTTTGTTGTTGAGTTGTAGTACTTTATATATTCTGAATATTAACCCCTTATCAGGCATATAATTTGCAAGTATTTCCCATAGTCCACCTTTTCACTTTGTTATTTCCCTTGCTGTACAGAACACTGAAGGTTCTGAGCAGAGGTGTGATACGATCTGAACTGCCTTTTTAAGATCATTCTGACTGCTGGGTGGAAAATGACTGGAAGGGGTGTGTGCAAAAAGGGAAGCAGGGGGTTACATTAGAATGGTGGCTTGGACTAGGTTGGTGGTAGTGGAGATGAACTGAACAGACTTGGACATTCAAAGGATGTGTTTATAAGGAATCAAGGATAACTTCTAGATTTTTGGCTTGAGAAGCTAGGGAGATAGTAGTACCATTTCCTGAGAAGATGAAAGAGAACAAAGAAAATGGATATAACATGCCTAAGGCCCTGCCTTTGTTCTCTTACTTTACCTCTTCCCCTGGAGCCTCATGTATCACCATGTTATTAAATACTATCTACAGGCTGACAACTCTCAAATTTCTATCTCCAATCTAGACCTCTTTCCCAGACTCCAGTCTTATACATCCAATCGCCTCTTCAGTATCTCTACTTGGATATTGTAAACTTAACACATCCTCATCTTCCCCAAACCTGTTCCACCCACAGTCCCTTCCATTGTGGTTAATGGTACTACCATCCTTCTAGCTGTCCAGGTGAATACATCCAGAATCTAAAGATCTCTATTTCTCTAGACTTCCACTGCTGCTGCCCCGGGAGAAGCCACCATCCTTTCTCCAGCTGGATGTCTGCAGTCACTAACAGATCTTCCTGTTTCTGCCCTGCCCTTCTAAATATATTCTTTTCTCAACAGAGATACCAGAGTAATTCCATTGGAATAGAAGTTAGATGTTATTCCTCTGTACAATAATTCCCTATTTCACTCAGACTAAAAGCCAAAGTCTTTACAGTGGCCTAAAGCCCAACATGATTTATCCTCCACCCATTCCTCTTCCCTCTTTACCCTCCTTTCATACTTTCCCCATTACTGGCTTGGCACCAGCCACACTGGCCTCCTTGCTGTTCAATGGATAGATCAGGTACCTCTCAACTTTGGGTCTTTACTCTAGCTGTTTCCTTTGTTTGGAATGATTTTCTCCTAGATATCCGTAATTGACCCCTCAATCTCCTGCAATTTGCCCCAATTTCAACTTGACAATAAACCTTACTCTTACCACCTCATTTAAAGTTGCTACTTCTTCCCATGACTATCCCAAGCCCATCCCACTAGCACTAGTAATTCGTCTTACCCTTTTCCACTTTTGTATTTTTTTCTACAGTACTTAATAATTTACCTACTGTATTTATTATTTACTACCTATTTTTCCCTGCCAGATTTTAAGCAAAAGTGGAAATATTTGTTATGCTGACTGATGGATATCCCAAACACTAGAATAGTACCTGGAACATAGTAGTCCTTCATAAATATTTTTTGAAAGAATGAAAGTAAGTAATGGGAAAAACAAGTAGGGGGGCAGTGAGAAATTTACACTCCTGTTTCAAATGTATTAAATTTGAGATGCCCATTAAGCATCTATGTGGAGATGTCAAATAAGCTTTTCCTTCCCCGAATATATGCAGGTTTATAACCACAACAAGCCCAGTAACTTGGTCTTAACTTTTTTTTTCTTAGAAAGCAAGATATCCATCTTTTGACTTTCTCTTAACTTCTAGCATCTCGCACTCATTTTGGGTCTGGCAGGAAACTGGTGAGATGCTGAGCTTTCTATCCATACCTAGGCATAGTCATTAAGTGATGCTAGTCACTTTAATTATAGCTGACCTATAATCATCTTTGCTAACTCTTACTTGTATGTACACATATGGACATATACATGCTACTAATTATACATGATAATTATTCATATTTTCCCATTTTTATTATATTAGTCGGTATAATGGTCATTATAAGACATTATACTAAGATTCTAGATATTCATAAATAAGCAACATACCTTCACTCAGAGTTTAAAGTCTGAATGAGGAAATGGAACACAGAACACATAAAAATAACAATTTCAGAGCAATGCAAATATGAACTAACCTAAGTTTTTTTGCATATGTAAAAACTAATAGCTGTGCTAAATTGCACAAATGGGCAACTCTCACTTTAACTATGCCAGAGGAAGTAAAGTAGACTACCTATAACACTATAATCACCAGGTTTGAGTCATAACATTCTTTTCTCTATCCCTTGCTTTACTTCAGTAGCAACTTAAGAAATACTAGCTAAGAGCAACAAGGAGACTAAGTTACAGGGTGTTAGCTACTCACCTTTTTAGAGTAACTTTAATTGGACCGTAACTAGCCAGCTCCAATCAATGACTCATGTAAATATATTCCCAGGGTAGGGGGCAGGGAAGGACATAAGTCTTTATTTTTTTTAAAGGCTTTTTTTAATTAATTTTAGAGAAAGGAGAGAGAGAGAAAGGGAGTGGGGAGGAATAGGAAGCATCAACTCATAGCAACTGCTTCTCATAGGTGCCCTGATCAGGCAAGTCTGGGGTTTAGAACCGGTGACCTCAGCATTTCAGGTCAATGCTTTATCCACTGTGTCACCACAAGTCAGGCATGGACAGAAGCCTTTTAAAAATAACACCCTTTTCCAAAAGAGGAAACAACATTCAGTGGTCACTAGTCCCAAAGATCATACAGTGTTTTCCAAAGTGGCTGTGCTATTTCACATTCCTACCAGCAATGTATGAATGCTCCAGTTGCTCTGCAACTCACCTAATAAGATAATCAAGCAACTGATCAGCCCTTTTAATTTTAAGTATACTAGTGAGTGTGTAGTGGAATCTCATTGTGTTTTAATTTATATTTCCCTGATAATTAATAATATTATACATCCTTTTATGTGTTTATCATCTCTATATTTTGAAAGACCTTGGAAACCACAGACTATAAGTGAGATCATAGAGGGGAGGCGGCTAAAGAAATAGGTCCCACATGCAGAAAACCTCATTCACAGCCACTGACCCGGGGCTCTGGGAGTGAGAAGCACTGATAGGACTGGAGTTGCAAGAGGAGAGTTAGTCTCAGAGGCACAGGGAGAGACTGTGGGGGACAGCCACCCTAACCCCTGTAGTGGGTCACTCCCCAAATCTAAAGTGGCCATTTTTTCCTGGGAGAACAAATGCTAGCAAAGGGAAGTAATTATCACACCCACAAGAAGCTATCCTACACCAGTCAGAGCAAAGAATCACTTAGAAGCAGGAGGTGCGTCAGGGACACAAGTTTTGAATGCTGAAATCTGAGCTACACTGCCCCCCCCCCCATGCTGCTGAGTACCCTCCGAAGGGTAAGAGGGCCTGTCTGCGGCAGCCGTGGTGCTCACAGCAGGGGAGGAGCCTGGTGGGGTGGCCTGCGCAGAGGCCCTCCGGTTGGCTCATGGGGTGGCCCACGAACCTGTGTGCCCAACGGTGCCAGTGCCTGAGCTTCCAAGGAGGTGATGGCGGCAGGTGGGCCAGGGGACAGACCACACACCTTGGGAATAGAGAGGCCACACCCACTGGCCAAGAGTAAATAAAAGCCAGCTACAGGAATGCAGCTGATATTTACAATGGCATCTAGGCCTAACAGAGGTAGCCACAAATTCTGGATCGCCTGTAGCTCCAAGAAGGTTGCTAAGGGCCAGTCATAAGCAGTGACCTCCACTGGTCTGTGCCAGGTTCCCACCAGGGAGGTCCTGGGCTGATACATCTAGCAGCCAGATACAGAGAGCATTAGCTCATGACCTAACAACCCTAGTTAGGGTGGTATCTTAAGGAAGGGCTCCTCACACCTGACCCAGCTAAGGCATAGAAAATGCCGACACAAATAGCAAAAGGCAGTACAGCAGACAAGTAGCCCACAATGGATTACAAACAACAGCTGAGGCCAACCCAAGAAGATCTAGAAACAACACAACTGGAAGCTGGAGGCAGACAACACCAACCCTACACTCAGCTAGCTACACAAAATGCAAACCCAAAAGGAGCAGTCTATACACAGACAAAATAAGAACACAGAGAAATGAAATCCAAATGAATCAACAAGAGAAATCCCCAGAAAAAGTACTGAATGATATGAAAATAACCAAGATACTGGATGCAGAGTTTAAAATAATGATTGTTAGGATGCTCAAGGATCTTAGAGCAACAATGGACATAACAAGCACCTAAATAAAGAGAGAGCAAGCATCAGAAAGAACACTGAATCATAAAAAAGAATCAGAAAGAAATGACAAATACAATATCAGATATGAAGACTACACTAGAAGGAATTAAAAGCAGGCTGGATGAAACAGAGGATTGAATAAGCAATTTATAGAACAAGATAAACAAAAGCACGAAAGCAGAACAGCAAAAAGAAAAGAGGATCAAAATGTTTAAGAAACTCTAAGAGAACTCTGTGACAGCATGAAGAGAAACAACATCCGCAACATAGGGGTTCCTGAAGTAAAGAGAAAGAACAAGGGATAGAGAACCTGATTGAAGAAATCATAGCTGAAAACTTCCCTAAATTGATGAAGGAAAAAGTCACAAGTTCAAGAAGCACAGAGAATCCCATTAAAGAGGAACCCAAAGAGACCTACACCAAGACACATCATAATTAAAATACCAGTTAAGAGATAAAGAATACTAAAAGCTGCAAGAGAAAACCAGTCAATCACCTACAAAGGAGCCCCCATAAAGATGACATCCGACTTTTCAACAGAAACATGAGGCCAGAAGGGAATAGCAATAAATATTCATAGTAATGAAAAACGAGAGCCTACAACCAAGACTTCTTTATCCAGCAAGGCTATCATTAAAAATGGAAAGAGAAATAAAAAGCTTCCTAGACCAAAAAAAAAACCCACAAAAACAAACCCTCAAGGAATTCATTACAACAAAACTAAGACTGTAAGAAATGTTAAGGAGCCTGTTGTAAGCAGAACAAAGGAAAAAAAATCTAGAAAAAGTGAAATGTAGATTTAAAAAATAAAATGGCAATAAACAACTACATATCAATAATAACCTTAAATGTAAATGGATTAAACGCTCCAATCAAAAGACATAGGGTAGCTGCATGGATAAGAAAACAGGACCCATACATATGCTGTCTACAAGAGATCCACCTCAAAACAAAAGATACACATAGACTGAAAGTGAAGGGATGGAAAAAAATATTTCATGAAAATGAAAATGAAAAAAAAAGCTGGGGTAGCAATATTTATATCTGACAAAATAGACTTTAAAACAAAGGCTATAGTAAGAGATAAAGAAGGTCACTACATAATGATAAAGAGAGCAATTCAACAGGACGATATACCCATAATAAATATCTATGCACCTAATATAGGAGCACCTAAATATATAAAGCAGATTTTGATGGACATAAAGGGCAAGATCAACAGCAACACTATAATAGTAGGGGATTTCAATACCCCACTAACATCAATGGATAGATCCTCAAGAAAGAAAATTAACAAAGGAACAGCAGCCTTAAAGGACACAGTAGATCAACTGAATTTAATAGATATCTTCAGAACCTTTCACCCTAAAGCAGCAGAATAGATAGTCTTTTCCAGTGCTCATGATACATTCTCTAGGATAGACCATGTTAGGACACAAAACGAGTCTCAATAAATTTTAAAAGATTGAAATCATATCAAGCATCTTCTCTGATCACAATGGCATGAAACTAGAGATCAACTACAATAGAAAAACTGAAAAACATTCAAACACTTGGAAACTAAATAGCATGTTATTAAATAACGAATGGGTTAACAATGAGATCAAGGAAGAAATAAAAAACTTCCTTGAAACAAATGAAAATGAACATACAACAACTCAAAATTTATGGAACACAGCAAAAGCCATCCTGAGAGAGAAGTTCATAGCATTACAGGCATACCTTAAGAAGCAAGAAAAAGCTCAAATAAACAACTTAACCCTGCATCTAAAAGAACTAGAAAAAGAACAGCAAGTAAAGCCCAGAGAAGGTAGGAAGGAAATAATAAAGATCAGAGCAGAAATAAATGACACATAGGCTAAAAAAAGCAATACAGAAGATCAATAAAACCAAGAGCTGGTTCTTTAAAAAGGTAAACAAGATTGATGAACCTTTAACCAGACTCACCGATAAAAACAGAGAGGACTCAATAAATAAAATTAGAAATGAGAGTGGAAAAGTAACAACTGACACAGCAGAAATACAAAGGATTGTAAGAAAATACTATGAAGAACTGTATGCCAAAAAATTAGACAACCTAGGTGAAATGGAAAAATTCCTTGAAACATATAATCTTTCAAAAATCAATCTAGAAGTATCAGAAAACCTAAATAGACCGATTACAACAAATGAGATTGAAACAGTTATCAAAAAACTCCCAACAAACAAAAGCCCTGGGCCAGATGGCTTCACAGGGGAATTCTACCAAATATTCGGAGAAGAACTAACTCTTATCCTTCTCAAGCTATTTCAAAAAATTCAAGAGGAGGGAAGATTTCCAATCTCCTTTTATGAGGCGAGCATAATCCTCATTCCAAAACCAGGCAAAGACAACACAAAGAAAGAAAACTATAGGCCATATCACTGATAAATTTAGATGCTAAAATCCTCAACAAAATATTAGCAAACTGGATCTAGCACTACATGAAAAAAAACCATACATCATGATCAAGTGGGATTTATTCTGGGGAGGCAAGGCTGGTACAATATTTGCAAATCAATCAATGTGATTCATCACATAAACAAAAGGAAGGAGAAAAATCACATAATAATATCAATAGATGCAGAAAAAGCATATGATAAAATCCAGCACCCATTTATGACCAAAACTCTCAGCAAAGTGGGAATATAGGGAACTTACCTCAATATGATAAAGGCCATCTATGACAAACCCACAGCCAACATCATATTTGATGGGCAAAAATTAAAAGCAACTCCCTTAGGATCAGGAACAAGGCAGGGGTTCCCCCTTTCACCACTCTTATTCAACATAGTTCTGGAAGTCCTAGCCACAGCAATCAGACAAGAAGAAATAAAAGGTATCCAAATTGGAAAAGAAGAAGTAAACTATCATTACTTGCTGATGATATGATACTGTACAAAGAAAACCCGACAGTCTCAGTCAAAAAACTACTGGACCTGATAAATCAATTCAGCAAGGTGGCAGGATATAAAATTAATATTCAGAAATCAAAGCCATTTTTATACACCAACAATGAACTGTCTGAAAGAGAAATTAAGAAAACAACCCCCTTCACCAGTGGTAGTCAACCTGGTCCCTACCACCCACTAGTGGGCATTCCAGCTTTCATAATAGGCGGTAGTGGAGAAACCAAAGTATAAATAAAAAGATAGATTTAACTATATTAAGTTGTTTTATAAAAATTTATTCTGCCAAACTTAACGAAAATCCGACATAAAGTACTTGGTAAGTAATTATTATTATATGCTTTAACTTGCTGTAACTCTGCTTTATACATTTTATAAAGTAAAGTTACTTCCCTACTTTATAAATCACCATTACTGTGGAACTGGTGGGTGGTTAGAAAATTTTACTACTAACAGAGATACAAAAGTGGGCGGTAGGTATAAAAAGGTTGATTACCTCTGCCCTGTTGCAACAAAAAAAAAATAAAGTACCTAGGAGTAAATTTAACCAAAAAGGTTAAAGACTTATATTTGGAAAATTATAAAACATTGATACAAGAAATCAAAAAATATATAAACAAGTGGAAGTATATACTGTGTTCATGGATAGGAATAATAAACATTATTAAAATGTCTATATTACCCAAAGCAATTTATAAATTCAATGCAATTCCTATTAAAATACCATGACTTACTTCAAAGATATAGAACACATATTCCAAAAATTTAAATGGAACCAAAAAAGAACAGGAGCCCTGGCCGGTTGGCTCAGTGGTAGAGCGTCGGCCTAGCGTGCGGAGGACCCGGGTTCGATTCCCGGCCAGGGCACACAGGAGAAGCGCCCATTTGCTTCTCCAACCCTCCGCCGCGCCTTCCTCTCTGTCTCTCTCTTCCCCTCCCGCAGCCAAGGCTCCGTTGGAGCAAAGATGGCCCGGGCGCTGGGGATGGCTCTGTAGCCTCTGCCTCAGGCGCTAGAGTGGCTCTGGTCGCAACATGGCGACGCCCAGGATGGGCAGAGCATCACCCCCTGGTGGGCAGAGCGTCGCCCCATGGTGGGCGTGCCGGGTGGATCCCGGTCGGGCGCATGCGGGAGTCTGTCTGACTGTCTCTCCCTGTTTCCAGCTTCAGAAAAATGCAAAAAAAAAAAAAAAAAAAAAAAAAAAAAATGCAAAAAAGAACAGGAATAGCCTAAGCAATCTTGAAAAAGAAGAATAAAGTGGGTGGTATCGCACTTCCTAATATCAAATTATACTACAAGGCCATTGTATTCAAAACAGCTTGGTACTGGCATAAGAACAGGCATATAGATCAATAGGACAGAACATAGAGCCCAGAAATAAACCCACACCTATATGGACAATTGGTATTTGACAAAGAAGGTAAGTGCATACAATGGAGTAAAGACAGTCTCTTTAACAAATGGTGTTGGGAACACTGGACAGCTACCTGCAGAAAAATGAAACAAGACCACCAATTTAAACCATTCACAAAAATAAACTCAAAATGAATAAAAGACTTAATGTAAGTCATGAAACCATAATCACCTTGGAAGAAAACATAGGCAGTAAGCTCTCCAACATCTCTCACAGCAATATATTTGCTGATTTATCTCCACAGGCAAGTGAAATAAAGGACAGTATGAACAAATGGGACTACATCAAACTAAAAAGCTTTTGCACAGCTAAAGACAATATGAACAAAATAAAAAGACAAACCACACAATGGGAGAACATATTCACAATACGTCTGATAAGGGGTTAATAACCAAAATTTATAAAGAACTTATAAAACACCAGGAAGGTAAACAATCCAATCAAAAATGGGCAAAAGAAATGAATAAAAAGGACATACAGATGGCCAGTAGGCAGATGAAAAAATGTTCAACATCACTAATTAATCATTAGAGAAGTGCAAATTAAAACCACTATGAGATACCACCTCACACCTGTCAGAATGGCACTTATTAAAAAAACAACTCATAATAAATGCTGGCGAGGATGTGGAGAAAAGGGAACCCTCATGTACTGCTGGTGGGAATGCAGACTGGTGCAGCCACTGTGAAAAACAGTATGGAGATTCCTCAAAAAATTAAAAATAGAACTGCCTTTTGACCCAGCCATCCCACTTTTAGGAATATATCCTAAGAATACCAAATCACTGATTCAAAAGAAGAAATGCACCCCCATGTTTACTGCAGCATTGTTTACAATAGCCAAGATCTGGGAACAGCCCAAGTGTCCATCAGTAGACGAGTGGATAAAAAACTGTGGTACGTATACGCAATGGAATACTACGCAGCCATGAAAAAGAAGGAAATCTTACCTTCTGCAACAACATGGATGGACCTGGAAACTATTGTGCTAAGTGAAATAAGCCAGGCAGAGAAAGAAAACTATCATCTGACCTAACTAATTTGAGGAATCTAATGAACAATGTGAACTGAGGCATGGAATAGAGGCAGAGGTGGGATCAAAGGGACCAGAGGGAAAGCAGTCAGAGAGAAAGGGGAGGAGAGGATGGGATCAGAGAAGGGAAAGAGATTGGTGAAATTATATATACATAACACAGCATTATAGAGAACAGGACAGTAAATTCTGGAGGCAAGGGGGGAAGGAGTTGGAGGGAAAGGGCAAGGGGTTTTTGAGGGGACAAGGGGATGGGGGAGATATATTGTGGGACACTTGAATCTATGTAAACATAGTAAATTAAAATAAAGAAAGAAAGAAAGAAAAAGAAAGGGGTCCCATAAAATTTTCTATGAAGTCCTTGGGCTCAACCCTGAAATGCACATGTGTGGGTCTGACTCTAAACAGCCTATCAAAAGCAGTGAACTACAGAACAGACCACTGCCAATGTCCCAGACTGGTCCCTGGGTGGTGCACACACAGGACAGATCTGAATAGGCAGTGCAAAGGCTTTGAAAATTGAACTGATATTGGAATCACAGCCCACAGGTGAGTCAAGACTTGCAAAACCTAACAGAGCCATTCACTGCTAGAACTAACGTAACAAATTTACTATTTTTAATAATATTTAAACAAGGCTCAGATCTCATAAGATTCAAAATGTCTAGCGTATAATCCAAAATATCTGACACTCAAAGAACCATAAAAATGTCAACAACTTACAAGGAAAAAATAATCAATAGATACAAACCGGAAGGTGACACAGATATTGAAATTATCAGACTAATCTTAAAGCAATTAAGATAGCAATGTTCTAAGGAAGATTAGACATTCTTGAAATAAAATAAAAAGAAAGAAAGAAGACATAAAAAAAGAACAAAATGGAAATTTCAGAAGTGGAAATACAATAACCAAAATTTTAAAATTTACTGGATGAGTTGAACAGAGAAATGGAAATGGCCTGATCAGGCGGTGGCGCAGTGGATAGAGCATCGGACTGGGATGCGGAAGGACCAGGTTCGAGACCCCAGGATAGCCAGCTTGAGCGTGGGCTCTTCTGGCTTGAGCAAAAAAGCTCACTAGCTTGGACCCAAGGTCACTGGCTCGAGCGGGGGGTTACTCAGTCTGCTGAAGGCCCACGGTCATGGCACATATGAGAAAGCAATCAATGAACAACTAAGGTGTCACATCGAAAAACTGATGATTGATGCTTCTCATCTCTCTCTGTTCCTGTCTATCTGTCCCTATCTATCCCTCTATCTGACTCTCTCTCTGTCCCTGTAAAAAAATAAAAATAAAAAAAAAGAAATGGAAATGACAAGAGGAAAAATGAGTTAACTTGAAGATAGGTAAGTAGAAATTACCCAATCTGAACAACAGATAAGAAGAAAAAAAATTTTTTTTAAACATAGCTTTAGGGATAATACCAAAAGGTCTAACATGCTTGTCATTAGTCTTGGAAGGAGAGAAAAAAAGTTCACCATGAAAAAAAAAAAAAGTTGAAGAAATAACCGCTGAGAATGCCCAAAAGATATAAAGTAACATTTCAAGTTAACTCAGAAAATCTTAAACAGAATAAACTCAAATTCATGCCTAGATACTTCACAAACTTTGAAAACTAAAGATAAAGGGGGAAAAAAATCTTAAAAGTTGCCTGACCTGTGGTGGTGCAGCAGATAAAGCAATGACCTGGAATGCTGAGGTCTCTGGTTCAAAACCCTGGGCTTGCCAGGTCAAGACACATATGAGAGTTGATGCTTACTGCTCCTCCCCCCCTTCTCTCTTTCTTTCTCTCTCTCTCTCCTCTCTAAAATGAATAAAGTCTTTTTTTTTTTTTAAGTGAGAGGCAGGGAGGCAGAGAGAGACAGACTCCTGGTTGTGCCCCAACTGGGATCCACCCAGCAAGCCCCTACCAGGCGATGCTCTGCCCATCTGGAACTGTTGCTCCGTTGCTCGGAAACTGAACTATTTTAGAGCTTGAAGCAAGGCCTTGGTGCCATCCTTAGCGCCTGGGGCCAACTTACTCTAATGAGCTATGGCTGGGAGGCAGGGGAATGAGGGGGGCGGGTTAGAGAAAGAGATATAGACTTCTCCTGTGTGCCCTGACTGAGAATCAAACCCAGAACTTCCACATTCTGGGCCGACACTCTACTGCTGAGCCAACCCACCAGGGCCTAAAATGAATAAAATTTTTAAAATATCTTAAAAGTAGAGAAAAAATAGTATGTTTGTGTAGGGGACCAACAATTTAAATGACTGTGAAATTCTCATCTGAGGCCAAAGAGGCCAGAAAGCACAAAATGTTTAAAAAAAGAAAAAAAAGAAGAATCAGAATCGGCAACTCAGAACTGAGTTTTATTTATTTATTTACTTATTTGTTTTTAGTGAGAGAGACAGAGAGAGGAACAGATAGGGACAGACAGACAGATGAGAAGCATAAACCTTTCGTTGTGGCACCTTAGTTGTTCATTAATTGCTTTCTTATATGTGCCTTGACTGGGGGGGCTCCAACTGAGTCAGTAACCCCTTGCTCAAGTCAGCGACCTTGGGCTCAAGCCAGCAACCCTGAGCTCAAGCTGGTGAGCCCGGGCTCAAACCAGTGACCTCAGGGTTTTGAACCGGGGTCCTCTGCATCATAGGCTAATGCTCTATCCACTGAGCAACCCACCGCCTGTTCAGGCAGAATCGAGGTTTTTTTTTTTGGGGGGGGTGGGTTTGTATTTTTCCAAAGTTAGAAGCAGGGAGGCAGTCAGAAGAACCAAGTTTTATACTCGGTGAAAATATTCTTCAGGGATAAAGGCAAAAATACATTCTCAGTGAAGAAAAATTATAAGAATCTGCCACAGACTTGCTTTAAAAGAAAGGCTAAAGAATGTTCTTCAGGCAGAAGAGAAATAATACCAGAGAAAAACTTGGAACTTCAATAATAAAAAAAGGAATGATAAATATTTTCTCCTCTTAAAGTCTTTAAAATATGTATGATGATGAAAACATAACACTATCTGGCAGGGTTTTCAATGTATATATACATAATACATGTGACAACTACAACATTAAGGGGAGAGGTCAAGGGTGGAGGTCAGATTTAACCATTCATCTTGAAATGGTAAAACAATAATTCTAGGCAGAACTGTGAAAAGTTAAGTAAGTAAACTGTAATTCCTAGAACAACTACCAAATCAGACTCTACAAAGAGATATACAGTAGTAAAAACACTATAGAAAAAATAAATTACTAAACATTCAAGCAATCCAATAGAAGCAGGAAATAGGAAGCAATGAAATGAAAAAGACATAAACAGAAAAATAATAAAACGGCAGATCTAAATCTAACCATACTGATAATTACATTCAATGTAAATGGTGCAAATATTTACACCAACTAAAAGAAATTGTCAAACAATTAAAAAACAAGATCCTTGCTATCTATAAGAAACTCATTTTAAGTACAAAAGTATTGGTAAATAAAAAGTAAAAGAATGAAAAAAAGATATACCATGCAAACACAAATCAAAAGAAAGAAGAAATGGGTTTATTAATATCAGATAAAGTAAACTTCAAAGCAAGGAAAAATGGCAGGGATAGAGAGGAAAATTACATAATGATAAAAAGGTCGATTCACCAAGATGATATATAACAGTCCTAATGGGGCACCAAACAACAGAACTTCAAAGTACATTAAACAAAAACTGATAGTTCTAAAAGGAAAAATGAACAAACCCACAATTATGGTCGTAGACTTCACATTCCTCTCAGTAATCAACAAAACAAGCAGAGAAAAAGCAAAGGATAAAGAATTTAAAAACACCATCAATTAACTAAATCTAAATGACATTCATAGTATATCCTACCATACAACAGCAGAATATATGGTACATTCTTTTCAAGTACCCACAGAACATTCACCAAAACAGACTATATTCTAGGTCATAAAACAAACTTAACAAATTTAAAAGAAATGAAATAATATAAAATATATTCTTTGACATGATGGAATTACACAGAAATCAGTAACAGAAAACTATCTACAAAATTGCTTCTCTTGATGAAATATAAAAGTAAAGCACATTTCCTCTGAGCCAATAATAATATATTCACAGATGGCACTTAGTGAGTTGTGATATATTATATATCTGTTTCTAAACTCAAAGGAGTCAATCAATGTCAGAAGAATAGCAAACTTTTACCTCACAAGACAAAAACAATCAAGCTAGGACTTTAGAATGTCAAAAAATTTTTATTCACCAATTTCAAGTTTTAGTTTAAAAATAACTTTTAAAAAAATTACGTGGCCCTGGCCGGTTGGCTCAGTGGTAGAGCGTCGGCCTGGCGTGCAGAAGTCCCGGGTTCGATTCCCGGCCAGGGCACACAGGAGAAGCGCCCATCTGCTTCTCCACCCCTCCCCCTCTCCTTCCTCTCTGTCTCTCTCTTCCCCTCCCGCAGCCAAGGCTCCATTGGAGCAAAGTTGGCCCGGCTGCTGAGGATGGCTCCATGGCCTCTGCCTCAGGTGCTAGAATGGCTCTGGTTGCAACAGAGCAATGCCCCAGATGGGCAGAGCATCGCCCCCTGGTGGGCATGCCGGGTGGATCCCGGTCGGGCGCATGTGGAGTCTGTCTGACTGCCTCCCTGTTTCCAACTTCAGAAAAAATACAAAACAAAACAAAAAAACTGGAAACAAATGAAGATATTAACTGAGTTACAAATACTTCAAGAATTTTTTGTGAGATGCCACAAATAGGCATTATTTGCTATCTGTGTTCAACTTAACATTTATTTTTCCAATACTAAATGTCAAAGACTGTATAATAAGTGACCTTAACTAAGTAGCTAGTTCAAATTTGTTGTCTTGATATTTTCCTTAACAGAAAACCAACTTACTCAAAGTTAGAGTTCACTGAAACTGAGAACCACCTCAAGTCTGTAGATAGGCCTGACATTACTGACAGCTGTACTACTGACAGATTCAGTTACCTAATACTACATTTGTTTATTTTTTTTGGCTGATAAGTCATGTGGCTCAACATAGACTAAAGAATGAAATGTCAGATTTCAGAACATCTTTATCTACTCAAATTTAGGAGGTAAATATTATAGGCATACCTCAAAGCAAGAAGCAGTTTACTAAAAAGTATAATCTGTTATATATTTTACTTACTAACAATCATAAATAAGCAAGCCCCTATTATCTATTAGTCTCTCAGAGGGCTATCTAAACCAATTACCTCCAAACCTTTTTATTTATTTATTTTTTAATTTTTATTTATTTATTTATTTATTTTTTACAGAGAGAGAGAGTGAGTCAGAGAGAGGGATAGACAGGGACAGACAGTCAGGAACGGAGAGAGATGAGAAGCATCAATCATTAGTTTTTCATTGAGCATTGCAACACTTTAGCTGTTCATTGATTGCTCTCTCATATGTGCCTTGACTGTGGGCCTCCAGCAGACTGAGTAACCCCTTTGCTGGAGCCAGTGACATTGGGTTCAAGCTGGTGGGCTCTTGCTCAAACCAGATGAGCCAACGCTCAAGCTGGCGACCTCGGGGTCTCGAACCTGGGTCCTCTGCATCCCAGTCCGACACTATCCACTGTGCCACCGCCTGGTTAGGCTCTAAACCTTTTTATGCATACTAAAATAATTTTGAGGCCCTGGCCAGTTTGCTCAGTTGGTTAAGAGCATCAACCCGTTGGGTGATGGGAATGCAACATAATCAAATGTCAAAATAAACCTGGAGATGTTTTCTCTAAACATATATACCCTGATTTATCAATGTCACCCCATTAAAATTAATAATTAAAAAAAAAAGAGCATCAACCCGAAACAACAAGGTTGCGGGTTCGATCCCTTATCAGGGCACACATGGGAAGGAACAAAAAAAATGCACAACTGAGTGTAACAACAAATGCTTCCGTTCCCCCCTTCTCTTTTTCTCCTTCCTCTCTCTGTCTCTCTAAAAGTCAACAGAAATTAAGCCCTGGCCAGATAGTCTGGAGTGTCATCCTGGAGCACAGAGATTGCAGTTTGGTTTGATTCCCCCGGTCAGGGCACATACAGGAGCAGCTCCATGTTCTTGTCTCTCTCTCTCTCCCTTCCTTTTCTCAAAAAAATAAAGATAAAATAATTTTGAAAAATTATGCAATATTTCATACATTTTAAGCTTATATGTAAGTTTTCATCTTAAGTTTGAATAGTTGCAAAAGCATATTTTAATACTTCCTGCAAAATGTAAATTTTTATATTTTTAAATAAAGCTTACATTATTTTAGATGTATTCAAATAAATAAAAATTCTATAGATTTGATTCTCTATAGTCATCTATTTAAAACTTGTCCAAACATTGCTCTGGCTGGATAGCTTGATTGGGTAGAACATCGTCCCAAAGCACAGAGGCTGATGTTTCAATCCTGGGTCAGGGCACATACAGGAACAGATCAATGTTCCTCTCTCTTTCCCTTACTCTCTCAATAAAATCAATAAATAAATGCTTTAAAAATAAATTTATTTATTTATTTATTTTTATTTTTTGTATTTTTCTGAAGTTGGAAACAGGGAGGCAGTCAGACAGACTCCCACATGCGCCTGACCGGGATCCACCTGGCATGCCCACCAGGGGGCGATGCTCTGCCCATCTGGGGCATTGCTCTGTCGCAACCAGAGCCATTCTAGCGCCTGAGGCAGAGGCCATGGAGCCATCCTCAGCAGCCGGGCCAACTTTGCTCCAATGGAGCCTTGGCTGCGGGAGGGGAAGAGAGAGACAGAGAGGAAGGAAAGGGGGAGGGGTGGAGAAGCAGATGGGCACTTCTCCTGTGTGCCCTGGCCGGGAATTGAACCTGGGACTCCTGCAGCCAGGCCGACGCTCTACCACTGAGTCACCGGCCAGGGCCTAAAAATAAATTTTTTAAAACTTGCATAAACACACTCTAACTATAGAAATTTTACATCTGCCTTTTTTTCTTTGAACTTTTATTTCCATTCTACTTCCTCCCCAAATAGTTATTTGAATACAATATACTTGTATGCTTGAAAGTCTCTCATTCATCATCTTATAATATTGTATATATGTATTATTTAAATTTTTCTTACTTTTCAATGACCTTAATGGCCTAAGTAGTAAATGCTGTCTTCTAGATTGAATTATTACAATTAACTACTGGTATACACTTTATCATAAAGACATAGTGTTATTAAATTTTGATAAATAATAAACATAACAGGTAATAATTACTGGATACATATCTTTTAGTGAGAAATTTATGATATTATTAAAGTAGTTATCAAATTGCCCCTTTAGTTTTGGTGCCCTGAAAGTGGGAGAAAATGAGATTGAATCTCTACAACAAGTATCTTTCCTAGGAAGTCTAATTTTAGGGAAGAGTAGGTATGGAAGAGCTGCAAATTTATCATATTTCCTTAACGTTATCCAAATTAACTGGTTTCTTCCACCTCCCCATATATATATATATACCTCAGTTTGAAAACCACTGATTTAGACTATTTCCTATATTTACAAGAGAAGTTGCCCCCCCAAAAAAAGGACAAAAGGTATAAATTTGCTTTTAAACTTTGCTACCAATCCAGAGTTTCTATGCTCAGAAAAAATGAAATGCAATATACTGTGAAACCTACACTCGCCTGGCCTGTGGTGGTGCAGTGGATAGATAGAGCATTGACTTGGAATGCTGCGGTCGCTAGTTTGAAACCCGAGTTTGCACAGTCAAGGCACATATGACAAGCAAGCAACGAGCAGCTACAAGTGAAGCAACTATGAGTTAATATTTCTTGGTCCACCCTCACCCCCATAAAATCAATAAATAAAATCTTATTTTTTAATTTAGTTTTTATTAAGTGAGAGGCAGGGAGGCAGACAGACAGCCTCCTGCATGCACGCCGACCAGGATCCATCTGGCAAGCCCCCTACCTGTCAATGCTCTGCCTATCTGGGGTTGCTGCTCCATTGCTTGGCAACCAAGCTATTTTAGCACCTAAGGCGAGGCTATGGAGCCATCCTCAGTGCCCAGGGCCAATTTGCTAGAACCATTCGAGCCATAGCTATGGGGGGGGGGGGGGAGAAAGAAAGAGAGAGAGAGAAGTGGGAGGATGAGGGGGAGAGAAGCAGATGGTCACTTCTCCTGTGTGTGCTGACCATGAATCAAACCTGGGACTTTCACAAACAGGGCTGATGCTCTACTACTGAGCAAACTGGCCAGGGCCCAACAAACAAAAATAAATAAATAAATAGAAAGAACCTACAATGCTTTCATTCTTTTGTCAATGTCCAAGAACAAGACTATTTCATCAATGTCAAAAAACAAGGCCAAATTATTAACCATTAGGAATTTGTGCAATTGTATAACAAATTGTGATCAAACATTACAAAATCTTCTGATCAAAGGATCTACTCATACTCATTAAACTGCTTCAATCCATTTGTCCCACAATTAGTCTTCATCTGCATTAAGATAATCCATTCCGCCTGGCCTGGTGGCGGTGCAATGAATAGAGCATCCAACTGGGATGCAGAGGAGCCAGATTTGAAACCCCAAGATTACCAGCTTGAGCATAAACCCACCAGCTCATCCAGCTTGAGCAAAGGCTAACAGTGTGAGCACAGGATCACGGACATGACCCTATGGTTGCTGGCTTGAGCCCAAAAGTCGCTGGCTTGAAGCCCAAGGTTGGTGACTTGAGCAGGGGTCACTTGCACTGCTGTAGACCCTTGGTCAACGCATATATGAGAAAGCAATTAATGAACAACTAAGGTGCTGCAACAGAAAATTGATGCTTCCCATCTCTGTCCCTCTCCCTCTTGCTAAAAAGAAAAGAAAAAAAATGATCCCATTCCTCTTTATCATGGAACCAGTCCCTATTAATGTTTTCACAAGAGATCTAGCTAGCTTTAAGGGAGGGGAGGACTTAAATACATTTAATTCTTCATTCAAAGGTGGTACTTATGATTCACTCCTATGTTTTAAGCTGAAATTGAAAAAAATATAATCAATGCTTCAGTACTAAGATAAATATAGCAAGTTTTTCTTTAACTTGCCTCAATAAGCCAACTATAAAGTATCAAACAAGAATCCTATAAATCTTTCAGAGAAAAACACTGCCATGTATTTTTTTTTCATTAGAAGCATTTTCTAGTATAGGAATACAAATAGGCAATTTCTATTGTATATTATTAAATTGAAGCTTACTGTTAGTTCTTTAATAAAACTAAAGGACAACTTTGGGTTTTGTAAACATAATAACTGAGTTACTAAGTAATGATTTTGCACTCCTTGAGATATTTTAAAAAGCTAATTAGCATGATGTTCATAAAAATTTTTAAGTGTAACACGTGGGTCAGATAAATGGAAAAAATAGAGGCTGCCCTTGAAAAAAAGATTTCCCATATTCTTGGTCTTTAAATTCAACTTGATTTTGACCAAATCTTAACTGAGTTTGGTCTTTGTAGTCTGAGAAACTTATCTTATGAAAATCTACTTCCTTCACCACTCCCATTGAATATATATTTGCTAGTGATATGATTCTACAAAGTTAAACTAAATTACTCAGTCCTGCATCTGTTTTCAGTTTTATCTAACTAAGTCAACACTCTCTCACACACAGCTGTCTGAACCTTTGTTATTTAAAAAAAAAAAAAGTGCTTTCCAATTTTCTACCACTGAGTTAAATAGAAAAAAGAAAGTGGGGGAAGCATATCTAAATTTTAGATACCATATCTGAAGATTTAGGGACCAAATCCTAAAACAGTGTTAAGTGTTTGGTTCTCAATCTTTCATATAAATCTTACTTTCATGCAAGTCTTAAGATGATCTTAAAAAATACACAATTGCGGCCCTGGCCGGTTGGCTCAGTGGTAGAGCGTCGGCCTGGCGTGCAGAAGTCCCGGGTTCTATTCCCGGCCAGGGCACACAGGAGAAGCGCCCATCTGCTTCTCCACCCCTCCCCCTCTCCTTCCTCTCTGTCTCTCTCTTCCCCTCCCGCAGCTGAGGCTCCATTGGAGCAAAGTTGGCCCGGGCGCTGGGGATGGCTCCTTGGCCTCTGCCCCAAGTGCTAGAGTGGCTCTGGTCGCAACAAAGTGACGCCCCGGAGGGGCAAAGCATCGCCCCCTGGTGGGCAGAGCATTGCCCCCTGATGGGCGTGCTGGGTGGATCCTGGTCGGGTGCATGCGGGAGTCTGTTTGACTGTCTCTCCCCGTTTCCAGCTTCAGAAAAATACAAAAAAATAAAATAAATAAAATAAAAATAAAAATAAATAATAAAAAAAAACAAAATACACAATTGCACTGGTCAGAGAGGTCAGATTTTATAGTAGGCTATATTTCAGTGTACTAAAGCAAACTTATGACTCAAATAAAAGCAAGTATTCTGTTTAAATATTGTCTTGGCTTTGAAATTAGGTGGCACTCGGATTAAATGAGAGAAAAAGAAAACATGAGATTCAATCAGCTCCTTAATGTATGAGATCAGATAAGACCAAATATACTTTATTAATGCACATTTGATTAATAGTAGTTTTTGTTTTGTTTTGTTTTTGTTTTCAGTGAGAGGAGGAAAGGCAGACTGCCCCATGCGCCTGGACAGGGGCTTCACCTGACAAGCCCCTTACAGAATGATGCTCTACCCATCTGGGGCACTGCTTGGCAACTGAGCTATTTTTAGCACCTGAGGCATCCTCAGAGCCTGAGGCCAACTCCCTTGAACCAACTGAGCCATGGCTGCAGGAGAGGAAGAGAGAGAGAGAGAGAGAGAGAGAGAGAGAGAGAGAAAGGGGGAGAGGGAAAAGTGGAGAAGCTTCTCCTGTGTTCTCTGACTGGGCATCAAACCCAGGACAACCACATGCCAGGTGATGCTGTACCTCTGACCCAACTGGCCAGAACCTCAATAGTAATCTTAAAATATGAACAATAGGTTGAAAATATCTGAACTATCAGCATTCTTTTTTTTTTAAACTTAATATTGGCAAAACTTTTTTTTTTTTTTTAGATTTTATTTATTCATTATAGAGAGGGGAGAGAGAGAAGGGGGGAGGAGCGGGAAGCATCAATTCCCATATGTGCCTTGACCAGGCAAGCCCAGGGTTTTGAACCGGCAACCTCAGCGTTTCCAGGTTGACGCTTTATCCACTGAGCCACCACAGGTCAGGCACTATCAGCATTCTTTAAAGAAAATATCCCACTATTAAATGCCAGAAGTGCATTTACCTCCAACAGCTTTAGAGATAAAAAGCATCCATCTGTATATACACATACACATATATATAAACAGTCTCAGATAGATAGAGATATATAGTCATGTGCTGTTTAATGACAGGTATAGATTCAGAGAAATGCATTGTTAGGCGATTTTGTCATTGTATGAATATCACAGAATGCACTTACACAAATTAGATAGTCTATGTTTTCAACCGCCAGTCTGTGGACCAGTTGTCAGAAATTTTGTGCTGATCTGTGAAAGAGTTAACCACCCTGATGTTGTATGAAGATTACAGACCCAATGATCTTAGTCAAATTTGCTGACACTCAGGGTGTTTTCTGCCTTAGCGGTACCCAAAGTAATTCTCCTATTTTCACCAGTCCCCCAGTGCAAAAAGGTTGAAAACCACTGGTCTAGTTTACTACACACCTAGGCTATATGGTACAGCCTATTCCTCCTAGGCTACAAACCTGTATAGAGTGCTACTACACAAAACATGAGATTAAATCAAGCACAAGAGAAAATGATGCAACCCAGAGACTTAGTAAACAGGTGATGTATGAGGCTGCTGCCAGTATAACAAGGCACACTGTTTTACAGCAAACTTTTTTATAAGTAGAAAGAGTACACTCTAAAAGTAAAAAGTATAGTGTAGTAAATAAATAAACCAGTAGCACAGTCATTTGTTATCCTTATCAAGTATTACATACTGTCCATTCTTGTATATGCTATACTTTTATAAGATGGCAGTGCAGTAGGTTTGTTTACATCAGCCTCACCACAAACACATGAGTAATGCACTACAATGCTACAACGGCTACAACATTGCTCTTTTAGCTGCATTCCAATCACATGGAACCACCATCACATATGTGGTCTGTCATCAAACCTAAACGTCACTATACAGTGCATAACGGTGTATGTGTATTCTGGTTGAATTTCTGACTCCAGGCAAGTAAATTATGCCAGAAAATAATAATTCCATTTTTCAAAATCATATACACTGCCATTGGCTTTCCATATTTCTCATAACTCCTAAATCTTTTTATCATCTTGACCTCCCTCTCAACCTCCAGAGCCTATTTCCCAACTGCCTACTGGGTACTTGTAACTAGTATATCAAGAACCACCTCCAATTTTCACGTGTGTGCACGTGACTCCTCCAATTAGTTTTTCCCTATTCCATTATCATTCTTATTTATCCAGGTCCAAAACCTCAAAGTTATATTTTTGGGTCCTATTTCTCCTTGACACTTTTCTAACATCTAACTGATGGTCCAGCCTGAACTTTTCTTGCACAATTTCTTACATACTATCTCATACTCCCTTTTCATTCCCCCAGCGTCCCTCCAGATCAGCAATTTTCAACCGTTGTGCCACAGCAGGCAGACTGGTATGCCGCAAAAAATTTTTAAACATGCAATATCTATTTAGTCAAGGGCCTTACCTCTTTTCTTTTGGACTGTCAAATAAAAATATGACAATAGCCAACACATCAATAGCCATTCAGTGTGAATGAATCAAACCTATACCTATTTTTTTGTCAAATCTGCAAAAAATATATGTATGTGTGTGTGTGTGTGTGTGTGTGTGTGTATTTATTTATTTATTTATTTATTTTGATGTACTGCAGAATTTTACTTAGTTTATATGTGCCATGAGATGAAAAAGTTTGAAAATTGCTGCTCTAATCTGACCAGGAAGTGGTGCAGTAGAGAGAGCATCAGCCTGGGATGCTGAGGACCCAGGCTAGAAACCCTGAGGTCACCAGCTTGAGCATAGACTCAAGAGCTTCAGCGCAGGGTTGCCGGCTTGAACATGGGATCATAGATATGACCCCATGGTCGCTGGCTTGAATAAGGGGTCACTGACTCAAATGGAGCCCCCCAGTCAAGGCACATATAAGAAAGCAATCAATGAGCAACTAAGGTGCCACTACTATGAGTCATTGCTTCTCATCTCTCTCCCTCTCTCCTTTCCTGCCTGTCTCTCTCTTTCTCTCTCAAAAAAAAAAAGAAAAAGAAAATCACTGCTCTAAATAAAGCCCTCATCCTCCCCCCCAAAAAAAGGCCTCACTCCAAATAATTATAAAATCTTCTTAGTCTCCCTCCCTCTGGGACTCTTTCCTAGACAATACACTTTGTATAAAGATAAGATCAAAATGAAAAGCACCACACTGTCCTATTATCAAAGAATTCATACTCCAGCAGGAGACACAAAAAACTATTAATATTAATGGCCCTGGCTGGTTGGCTCAGAGGTAGAACATCTGCCTGGTGTGTGGAAGTCCCGGGTTCGATTCCCAGCCAGGGAATAGGAGAAGTACCCATCTGCTTCTCCACCCTTCCCCTCTCCTTCCTCTCTCTCTCTTCCCCTCCCGCAGCCAAGACTCCATTGGAGCAAAGTTGGCCTGGGCGCTGAGGATGGCTCTGATTGCAGCGGAGCAACACCCCAGAGGGGCCAAGCATTGCCACCTGGTGGGCATGCCAGGTGGATGCTGGTCCTGCACATGCAAGAGTCTGTCTGTCTGCCTCCCCACTTCTCACTTCAGAAAATACAAACAAATAAATAAGTAAATAAGTAAATAAATAAATAAATTTAAAAACCACAAAAAATGCAGCTTAAGGATAAACTTTTCAGTCCATTTTTGGACCAAATCTAACCTCTTATGCTGTTCAAAACAGTTTGGTAATTATATTTTCCCTGTGTTCTTCCTTTTCCATCAGCTACCTCAAGCTAAATATATCTCAATATTTAGAGTACATTAGTGCCACTCAGTCTGACCCCATTTTATGCAGAGAATAGTTGCCACATGATCAGTTTATATTCACAAAAAACTGAATCAGTTATATTACATAAGGTCACATTTCATAACTCTCCACCTATAGTATAAAATGAGAAGAAAGTTTGATAAATCCACAGAACATTTTCTTCTTCTGGAGAAGAAAAAAATTCAAAATTATTAGTTTGAAAAGACTCAGCCTCAAGTAAGTGATTTAAAAAGACGTAAGTATAAAGCCATATGGCAGCTGACTAATCACAGAATGCATTAACTCACATCAGCAGCACGTAGACCTGACCAATTTCCTATCTCAATACTAATTCGTATGATAAGAAAGGCAACCTAAAAGTAGGTCATCTGAGAGATAAATATCTGTGGCTTAGTCATAGGACAAAAGAAAAAGCCTAACTACAGTAGTATCATATACAACTTGTAAGGTGTTTTGTTTTCATTAAGAATTTGAAAACAAATCAATTTTATCAATTTATTTAAACTGCAGGTCATGATCCATAATGAGGTGTGAAATACATCAGTGGGTTGAGACAAGTTTTTTGTTTAATAAATAGTAGGAACTAGAAACAATATTAGAATATACTGCAAAGGTAAGTATTGTTTCATGAAAATGTTTCTGTTTTATGTACACAGATATGAAAGGTACATAAATAACTGAAAGGTATTTTATATTGAAGGTAACAATAGAAGAAGTTTGAAAAATACTGATCTAGGATTTACTGGTAAGATAAGCTTATTTTCTCAGAGTAGGAGCAAAATTAGGAGTACTATTTTTAGCCATTTTTGAATGATTATCTAAAGATCTTCTAACATTTTAAATAACTATGCATTCATTTTTTTAGTTGCTAAGAACTGATTTACCTGAAAATTCAAGAGATTATTGTTCATCTCTCATATACTAGGAATGGTTGTATGTGCTAGAAATAGAAAACTGAATAAAACTAAGTCCCTGCTCTTGTGAAGTTTAAATTCTACCAAAGTGTATGTAAGTGCTTTACATTCCCACTTGGATCTCATAATCCTACGAGGTAGATAATTACTTTCATTTTACATATGAGGAAACTGAGGTTTAGATAAGTTATTTAACTTGAACAAGATATTCTCTCTCACACACACAAACACACACACAGCTAGTCATGGCAGAGGCTGGGAGTTAAACCCAAGGCAGCAGAATTCCAAAACTTTGCTCTTACCCACTACACTACACTGTCTTCCAGAGTCCTATTTGCAAGAAAATGAAGTGGGATTACTTGGCCTCTTAAAAATGTTATAAGTTTAGAGGGCAATTCTTAAAAGTTGACTTAAACTATAATTGAGTTTCATTAAATTTGCTTTGGAATAAACATACTAAACCATCAGCTGATTTTTATAATGTCTTCCATGAAGGAAAAACATAATAAAAAAGTAGTAGACAAAAGGCATATAAGTCAGCATTATGGTTTAAAAAAAAATTGAAGCAGGCCTGCTCCATGATAAGTTCAGCTTGGGCTCTTACAACAAAAGCTTTAGCGGAGGAACACAACTATTCATAGGCCTTATTAGAATAATCATTTCATAGATCAGTGTTTTTTTCAACTACTGGTCTGAGGACCAGTACTGGACCGCCAGACATTTTGTGCCAGTCTGTGAAAGAGTTAAATTAATACACTAAATGATTTTAGTCAAATTTGCTTATGCTCAGGGTGATGTCTGCTTTAGTGGTCCCCAAAATAATTCTCCTATTTTCACCTTTCCCCAAGTGTAAAAAGGTTGAAAACCATGCCCTAGATGGATTTTGCAGGTTTGAGAGACATGTTAAGAGAAGCAAGGCTGACCCACATAGGCAGCTAGATATGCTGAGTCAACCCTGGCAATGAAGGTAAAGATGGTGAGGCCAGATGACCTCACAGCCACACTATAAAATACACTGTCTGATCCTTGAGAGCAGGAATTGTTTGTTTTGCTCCTACTGTATCCCCATAAACTAATACAGCGTATGGGACATGGCAGGTACTCGGTAAAAATTTGTTACATGAATACTGCACAAGTTATTCACAAAATATTTCTTCTCTCAGGTCTTGATTTTCTATAATGCAAAAAGGTTGGATTAGGTCAATATATTCACTTTCAGCTCTAAAAGTAAACATCACATAAAGCATCAGTGAAATTACTCCAAGACATCCGGGTCTGAATACATGTCTAGTCACAAAGTTTCATAACATCTTACAACATCTTACTTATGCAGTCCTACATAAAATAAACAGTCAATTTGTCCTGTTGAAAATACTGAAACTTCTCAATATTGCTAAGGAAGAAAGAGATAAAAGCTAGTTATTATAGAAATAATATAATATAAAATACATCTGACCATTCAGCTAAGAGAAGAGAAGTTGATGCTCATAAGAATCAATATCAGGATCAAAATTTAGCTTCTTCAGATGTTTGAAGAATCAGGAAAATCTATTAGCTGGTTTAATTAAATCTTACAGTGAAGGCAGAACATTTATTTTTTAAGTAGTATAACATAGATTTATCTCCTATAATCAAATTTTTTTTTTTTACAGAGACAGAGTCAGAGAGAAAGATAGATAGGGACAGACAGAAATGGAGAGAGATGAGAAGCATCAATCATCAGTTTTTCGTAGTGGCATTTTAGTTGTCCACTGATTGCTTTCTCATATGTGCCTTGACCGGGGGGCTACAGCAGACCAAGTAACCCCTTGCTCAAGCCAGTGACCTTGGGTCCAAGCTGGTGAGCTTTGCTCAAACCAGATGAGCCTGCGCTCAAGCTGGCGACCTCGGGGTCTCGAACCTGGGTCCTCGGCATCCCAGTCGGACGCTCTATCCACTGCGCCACCCCCTGGTCAGGCTAATCAATTATTAATTAGAAATTATTTCCTAACCTTCTACAACTTTCTCCAAAAAGGAAAAATAAATTATTTTAACCCATTATTTTAAATAATATTTCAAATAATGGAATAAGTCATATCACAAAACCATTAGTTCATAAAATGGAATTAAATATTAAAGTTTGTCCCTTATCTATAAAAAATTTAAATGGTTTTCAAATCACCTCTAATTGTTATGGGCAGAAGATTTTACTTCTAAATATTCCAAACCTCTGTGGATGCGTGTTATATACAGGGTGGGGAAAAAGTGGGTTTACAGTACTGAGTTCATGAAACAGTTTATTCCTGTATTATTTATTAATTATTGTATTATTTTCCACATGAACAACTGTAAACCTACTTTTGCCACACACTGTATAAGAAACATCGGTAGAAACTATAGGGGAGTCAGAAAACTCTAGAAAGTATAGAGTCCTCACACATAGGGCCCAATCTGGGTAAACATGTCTTGACTTTATAAAAAGTCAAAGAGGGCCCTGGCCAGGTAGTTCAGTTGTTTAGAGCAGTGGTCCCCAACCATTTTTGGGCCACGGACCGGTTTAATGTCAGAAAATATTTTCACGGACCGGCCTTTAGGGTGGGACGGATAAATGTATCATGTCACCAAGACAAGCGTCCGTGGCCCAGAGGTTGGGGACCACTGGTAGAGTATAATCCAGATATACCAAGGTTGCGGGTTCAATCCCTGGTCAGGATACATACAAGAATTAACCAATAAATGCATAAATGAGTGAAACAACAAATCAATGATTTCTCCCTTCCTCTCTTTCTAAAATCAATTTAAAAAGTCAAAGAGTAATTCAAAAGTTTAAGTGAAGGCACATAAAGAGAAATGCCAAAAGATACTTTATAATGTAACTACCTACCAATAAAAACAAAAGGAAGACCTAAGGCATTTCATTGTGGGCAGATTCTAAGAAAAGTTTATAATGATGACATTTCCTGGGTTGACTTGTTCATTTTGATTACTCTTAATTAAACAGTCTAAGCCTGTGTGTAAAAACAAAAGAGTTATTATTCAAAGTATATTAAAAGTTTTAAATCAACAATAGCTGTTTTTATAACATTTAAAAGAAAAGGTAAACAACTCAAGCTTACTTTAACAATTCTTTTAAATACAGCATTTCATGAGAAATTGAAAGCCTTATATATTGCTGGTGGGAATATAAAATGGTGCAGCCAATGTGGTAAATAATTTGGTGGTTTCTTGAAAACTTATATATAAAATTATCATATGAGCAAGCAATTCAACCCCTGAGTATATACCAAAAGGTTTAAAAACAAGGACTCAAACAGGTACTTGTACAGCAACATTGATAGCATTATTCACAGTAGCCAAAAGTGGAAACAACCCTGTGCATCAACAGACGAATGGGTGATGGAAATGTAGTATACATATGCACACAATGGGCTATTTCTCAGCCATAAAAAGGAATAAAGTTCTGATACATGCTACAAAATGGATGAACCTTGAAACCATTCTGCCAAGTGAAATGAGCCAGACCCAGGACAAATACATGATTCCAGTTATATGAAATGTTTTGAATAGGAAAATTCATAGCAATAGAAAGATTAGAAGTTACAAAGTATATAAATGTATATAATATATTGTACACCTGAAACTAATACAATATTGTATGTCAACTGTAAACTGAACAATTTTTTAAAAAATTACCAACACTGGGGGGAAAAGGAAATAGGGACTTACCATTTAATGGCTACAGAGTTTCTGTGTGGTGATGAAAAAGTTTTATAAATAGACAGTGAGTAATAAAGTTGCACAATACTATGAATAAATTAATGCAATTTAATTATACATTTAAAAATGATAAAATGGCAAATTTTATGACTGATATATCTATATATCTGTATCTGTATATATGTACTACCACAATTTAAAATACAAAAGAAAATGTGCCTTTATATAAAATGGAGAGAACTGGAGGTCATCACCATTAACCAAGCTGTCCAACTTGGCCACTGGCAGCCTAACTTAATGTGCCTCCTAATGTGATGTGACCTATATAATGGTCTCACTAGAAAATTTGGCCTGACTCTTATCATAAAGAAAGTGACAAATCTAGAACATGGGATGTTCTGTAGAACAACTGGCCTAGATTCTTCAAAGGATTCACCATTATTAAGAAAAGAATTGTAAAAAAAAAAAGAATTGTTGATATGACTGTTCTAGATTGGGGAAACTATAAAAAAGAAAAAAAAAGCCACGAGAACCAAATACAACAGTTTTTGAACTCTGACTGGATCTGATATGCAGGAAGAGCAGTTATAAAGAATATTTTTGGGATAACAGAGGAAATTTGAGTTACAGACATCATGTGGGATGATAGTATTGAATTATTGTTGATTTCTCAGTTATGGTAATGGTACATATATGGTTATACAAGAGAATGTTTCTGTATTAGGAAATACATGCTAAGGTACTTAGAAGTATAATGTCATGAAATCTGCAACTACTTTTGGATGGTTTGACAAAAGAGAATGAGTATGTAAGAGGGTAGGAGGGAGGGAAGAAGGGAGAGAGTGCACTGGAACATATGGGATAAGATAATAGTTGGTGATTATAAATGAAAACTATGTAGGCGTTCCCGTAGTTTTCTTTCAATTTTACTGTGGGTTTGAAAATTTCAAAATAAAACTAAGATTTAAAAAAGTTATACTTCTTCAAAGTTTTCTCTTTTTCACTTAGAGTACACCTAAGGAAGCTGAATGGACAGTGAGAAAAATATAGCACATTTAGTGTTTTACATACCTTCTACATCATACCAATGGGCACCATTTGTGATCCCATCTTTGAACATCTCATCTTCTTCTCCAGGACAATGAGGAACCCCAGTTTTCATGATGGGGTGATTTGAAGCATAAGCTTTTGCCAAATATTTAAATACTTCATCATCTGAGGTTCTGCTGTAGATTCCAGTGGCCTTATGTTCTGGAGAATCATCAAAAGGATAGCTGGCCACCACTGAGCCACCATGCAGATTTCCAGAAAGCACAAACCTTTGAAAATACAACCAAATCACATATCACTAAAAAAAACAAAACAAAACAAAAAACCCACAAAAAATACTATATATTTAAAATTTTTACATCTTTCATAAATAAACTCAGTATCTCTCAACACCTAGATGGCAATTCTATCAGCTGTTATAAGTAGACCCACAACAACAACAAAAGAAAATGGAAAGAAAGCACTATCATTTAATAAATTTCAAGGGTTTTTTTTGTTTTTTTGGTTTTTTTTCCTTTTGTACTTTTCTGAAGTTGGAAACAGGGAGGCAGTCAGACAGACTCTCTCATGCGCGCTGGACCGGGATCCACCCGGCATGCCCACCAGGGGTCGATGCTCCGCCCATCTGGGGCGTTGCTCTGTTGCAACCAGAGCCACTCTAGCGCCTGGGGCAGAGGCCAAGGAGCCATCCCCAGCGCCCCGTCATCTTTGCTCCAATGGAGCCTCGCTGCGGGAGGGGAGGAGAGAGAGATAGAGAGGAAGGAGAGGGGGAGGGGTGGAGAAGCAGATGGACGCTTCTCCTGTGTGCCCTGGCAGGGAATTGAACCGGGACTTCTGCACGCCAGGCCGACGCTCTACCACTGAGCCAACGGGCCAGGGCCTAAATTTCAAGTTTTTAAAATTCAAATTAATCTCAAATAACTTTAAAGAATTTTCCTATCATTAAAAAAGTACCTAAATTTCAAGTTGTTAAAATTCAAATTAATCTCAAATAACTTTAAAGAATTTTCCTATCATTAAAAAAGTACCTAGGCCCTGGCCGGTTGGCTCAGTGGTAGAACGTCGGCCTGGCGTGCAGAAGTCCCGGTTCGATTCCCGGCCAGGGCACACAGGAGAAGCGCCCATCTGCTTCTCCACCCCTCCCCCTCTCCTTCCTCTCTGTCTCTCTCTCCTCCCCTCCCGCAGTGAGGCTCCATTGGAGCAAAGATGACCCGGGCTTTGGGAATGGCTCCTTGGCCTCTGCCCCAGGTGCTGGAGTGGCTCTGGTTGCAACAGAGCAACGCCCCAGAGGGGTAGAGCATCGCCCCCTGGTGGGCAGAGCGTGCCCCCTGGTGGGCGTGCCAGGTGGATCCCGGTCGGGCGCATGCGGGAGTCTGTCTATCTCTCCCCGTTTCCAGCTTCAGAAAAATACCAAAAAAAAAAAAAAAAAAGGTACCTAAACAATACAGTACAAATTAATGTTTTCAGGAGAGGTCTTATTCAGAGAATTCCAAATTCATGTAGTAAGTCAAACAATATGAATTTGCTAATATTTAATCATTTTTTGGACCTACAAAATTGACAACTGCATATAGTTCAACCTAAAACTTGTATTTTGTAATGTGTTAATTTCGTAGAAAGCATGGCTGGTATATTTGTTGAATATATTATATTAGTTAGGTTAATAACTTTCATCCTTTTTATATTACTGTCCAAAGAGAATTTTTAAGATAGGGAGTCTAATTTAAAACAGGATGTTTTTTACCCTGCTCCAGGTTCACAAAATACTAAATTCACATTTTCAGCCCTGGCCCATTAGCTCAGTCATTTAGAGCGTCATCCTAAAACACCAAGATTGTGGGTTTGATCTCTGGTCACGGCACATACAGGAAGTGAACAATGAATGCAAAACAAAGTGGAACAACAAATGAATGCTTCTCTCTCTCTAAAATCAAACAAGAAGATATATATAGCCTGACCAGTGGTGGTGCAGTGGATAGAGCGTTGTCCTGGGATGCCGAGGTCCAAGGTTCGAAACCCCAAGGTCATCAGCTTGAGTGGGGGGGGGGGTCACCAGCTTGAGCGTGCGATCATCAACATAATCCCAGGTCTTTAGCTTGAGCCCAAAAGTCGCTGGCTTCAAGCCCAAGGTCGCTGGCTTGGGCAAGGAGTCACTGGCTTGGCTGAAGCCACACACATCCCTACCCCCATCAAGGCACATATGAGAAACAATCAACAACTAAAGTGATGCAACTACAAATTGATGCTTTTCATCTCTCTCCCTTCTCCTCTCTCCCTCCCTCCCTGCCCCTCTCTCTTTCACACACACATTACACTTACACACACACACACTAAATTCACATTTTCAAGAGAAAAGCTGGCAGGGATGGGGGAAGGAACCTGATACACTGAGCTGCTTTCAGAGAAAAACAATACAGCACATAAAAGACTAATCCTCCATTGCATCACTGTAAAAGCAGCTCTCTTTCTAGGTCCAAGGTTCCTGATTGGGCCATTAGAAAATAAACTGACAAGAGAGGCAAGACTGCTCCTATAAAAGAAGCATTTTTACTTTTTTATGTTTCTACTTTTAAGTAAACCCATTTACAATGTGGTCATATTTATAGCTAGAGAAGTCCTCCTTTTTTGTTGAAAGCTAAAGGTAAAAGCAAGCTGAAGTCCTATTTATACATCTCTCTCTCTCACGTAACAGTTTAAACCATCACTGAGTATGGATTAAACACTTTTCTCTTTGTACTTGAAATTGGATTTTCTTGCTTCTACCTTTTTGTGGTTGAAATGGAACTGACCTACACAAATTCTAAAGGAGGTTGATATATAACATTCTTTCCTACATGCTTGAGAGAAAATTAAACCTGTAATATGTCCCAGAAGAGATCAAACAATGAAAATTACACAGAATCTGTTAATCAGTAGATAAAACTTAGCCATTAAAGACAGTGATTAAACTCTAAAGTAGGCTATAAAAAGAGACTAATTAAAAACTAATATAATTATTAGCACTCTTCCAGACACCACAGGAGAATGCCATTTGGTATAGTGGCAACTGCACAGGCTATGGAGCCAGCCAAAAATGCAGAAGAACATTCAGTCTCCCAGACCTGGGTCACTAAAAGTATGATCAGGAGAATTTACTACCTCTACATTCATCGAACCCCCGTTTCTCCCTCATTTGTAAAACGGTGATTAAACCTACTTGCTTACTATGCTTGTGGGAATTAAATAAAATGATACTTGTGAAACAATGCCAGCAAAATGACTGCCTTATAGTACTTGCTCAAGAAATGTTCATTCTTTGCTCAAGAAATGTTCAGTCAAGTTCCTAGACTGAGAGATCTAGCATCGTGCTTAGGGATCACTGTCTACAGATTATCGTTCTACTGCCAGCCCTGGGATGACACAATGATACAGAAACAAAAATGAATTTTATATTCTAACATTCTTTTTCTTTTTTCCTAACAGTCTTAAAACATTGCTCATAGCTCATAACTCATAGCTTGACGTACTAACCACTTACTTTCTGGTTTGCATGCCTAAAATAACTTAAATACTTTCCCCTCACTGACTTTGGGAAAGTTACAAGAAGGGGCCCAGTTGGTCCATTCAGTAACAAATTTTCTTGAGTGTCAACTGTGTGCCAAAACATCTATATACTAGGGAGTACCTCCATGAAGAAACAAACAGAAAAACACCCTCAAGGCATTCATATTTTTGAGAAATAAAATGAATACATATTCTAAATAACTGAAACATGCTACCTTATTTATATATTTTCAATTAAAACTTCAAATTTCAATATTCTCTACTAAATGCTATGGTCTGCTTTGTTCAACAATTCTTGCAACACTTCTTAGAAATATATTAAAATGGCCTAACCAAATATGAAATTCTTACAACAATAACATACTGGCAATGTACTAGAGTGATAAAACTTAATTATTAGATTCTCCTTACGCTATTTACACAGTTTTGCAAGTATCAATAACACTCTTTGTCAAACCAACTTTGCATAATAGTCCAATTTTATTTAAAAGGTATTTTATGGTTTCCATTTAAATCAATTCTCTTAAGTGTTTCCCATACTTGACTTTAGCATTATATCTCATTCCTGGCACAAAACGGCTGCTAAATATATTATAACTATTATAAACAAGAGTCTATAGATACTAAATTGTAAATCTCTAAGTTAACTCTATTATGCTCTACAGATAACCCTATAAATAATTTTTAAAAATTAGAAGAACTTGGTGTCTGATAAATTAAATTCTGAAGATTCAGGAAATTATAGATATACTGTACACACAATCCTCCAAAGAAAATCGGCCCCCACCCCTAACAATATAACACTTTTCACAAAGATATCAAAAAAATTATATGCTAATCTATTAAAATCTAGGCAGATATCTTTAATTAAAGAAATACAGTGTGACAAAAATATAGGAATCAAGTAAATTGTAAAATCTTTAATAATGGCATTAAAAGCTTGTATATTTTCTTTCTTTTTTAGAGAGAGGGGGTGGTAGACAGACAAGAAGGGAGAGAGATGTGAAGCATCAATTCATAGTTGTGGCACCTTAGTTACTCACTGACTGCTTCTCATATGTACCTTGATGGGGGGGGGGGGGGCTGCAGCTGAACCAGTGACCCCCTGCTCAAGCCAGTGACCTCTGAACTCAAGCCAGTGACCATGGGGTTATTATGTCTATGATCCCACGCTTAAGCTGGGGACCCTACACTCAAGCTGGCGAGCCTATGCTCAAGCCAGACTGCGCTCAAGCTGGCAAACTTTGGGTATCGAACCTAGGTCCTCAGCCCAGGCCAATGCTCTATCCACTGCACCACCACCTGTGTATTTTCCTAAGTATATGTCTCAATTATCAAGAGTACAAAAACACCCATTAGGCCCTGGCCGGTTGGCTCAGCGGTAGAGCGTCGGCCTGGCGTGCGGGGGACCTGGGTTCGATTCCCAGCCAGGGCACATAGGAGAAGCGCCCATTTGCTTCTCCACCCCCACCCCCTCCTTCCTCTCTGTCTCTCTCTTCCCCTCCCACAGCCAAGGCTCCATTGGAGCAAAGATGGCCCGGGCGCTGGGGATGGCTCCTTGGCCTCTGCCCCAGGCGCTAGAGTGGCTCTGGTCGCGGCAGAGCGACGTCCTGGAGGGGCAGAGCATCGCCCCCTGGTGGGCAGAGCATCGCCCCTGGTGGGCGTGCCGGGTGGATCCCGGTCGGGCGCATGCGGGAGTCTGTCTGACTGTCTCTCCCCGTTTCCAGCTTCAGAAAAATACAAAAACAAAAACAAAAAAAAACACACCCATTAGATGATGTTTAAAGTGAGACAAAGAAAACAACTTCACTTTCCTAAGCAGGAGGAAATAAGTCTTAAATTTTTACATACTCAAAAATAACAACAAACATCTATTTCTAATATCTCTAAGTGAATAAGATACCAAGAAATTATTTAAATAATATATTTCACAAAATACACTGAAAAAGGTAATTTCCGCATACAGACTAACGTTTGTGGTTTTTAAATTTCCTATCCATAAAGCTGACTCTATAGTTAGGCATCAATCAGTCTCAAATTGTGTGTGGCTTATGTTTTAAATTTTATTCACATACCAGTGTCCTTTGCCATTAATCATTAAAGAATATGCATTTTGAATTAATTTTTGAAGACAGGATAGATGGGGGTTCTTTTCACCCAATATACTGTCACGTACTTTCTCTTCTAATTAAGTTACATATTTGAAGAATGGTGGATATGAGTTGAGTAGTCTAGTCACAGAACAAAATGACTTTCTATGTAATACCATCTGAGACAGATGAGCTTTTAAATTCCCCACAAGTTCCTATCATTAAACAAACTGGCCCAGACTATAACTTATAATAATTAAATACTGGGGATATAAAGGAGTTAACCAGAGAGTGAATTTTCGTTCTAAATTTTAAATTTTAAAGTTTTCAATATAGCCTCAAGGTGACTTGCATCAAGACAAAAGCTCATTTTCATTTCTGGCTACAGCAGAACACTGAAGAGAAGAATCTAGTCACAGAATTTATATCCCTGCAAGGGTCGTGACAGGGCATTTTAAATATGTCATTTAAGCAATGCAAACAGTCCGTTTAATTATATCATCTTGGACAAACCCTGGCCATCACAGCTTCGGACAACAAGATGTATAGTAAAGTCATATTTCTTATGCAAATGTTCAGAGGTCATGACACGATTATCTTTAAAAGGAAAAAAAAAATTCCTGAAAGCATATGTGAAATTAAATATCTATAAGGGATCTCAAAAGGAGGAGTAAAGTGAAAGGTGGAAGATAAAAAGACTCTAAAATTGTCACAATGTCCACAAATTTTCTAGGTGCTATATATACTGAAATCTTGTAGAAGAGATGGTTCTGACTCCCACAGAGAAACTTCTTTGCTCATTATTAACTTATCATTCCAAAATATTCTTCAAATCAAGATGGAAAGATCAACTAGCCTTGTGAAGACACAAATAAATAGGGATATGCTGGCAAAGGTCAACCGTGAAAAAGGGACAAGGTGCATGCATCTGGAGTTTATTCCTTTTCTGATTTGCTGAAAATGTTACCGATTTCTCAAGACTCAGTTCAAGTTCTACCTCTTCCACAGAGATAATCCATATTATTGCAGCCCACACACATTTTGCAATAGGAACAATTTCTATAAAGTTTTACTGGGTACATATACACACACACCCACACCCATATGTATTTATAATATTCTCTTGTTATACACAAATTTCTTGAGGTCCTCGTGCTTTTAATTTTAAAATCCCACATAGTGCTTAATAACAAGGTAATTAATAAGACTTAAGGTATGTATTAAGTGTGACAATAAAGTGCACAAATGACATCAGAAACCCTTCAGAGAGTTTAAAAAAGAAGCTGCTCACAGATGAATGTTCCAGATCTGCATGTTTTCAGCCATATCCATATGCTCCTTGGCTAAGTCAGAGGAATTAAAGGCTGGAAAAGAACCCGTTCCTGTTAAATAACCAGGAGGAAGACCCTAGGACTGTCCTTTATCATTTCTGGGCTACAGTCTCCCTCTATGGCTGCTAAGAGCACTAACAATGTGCCCCAGCCTAAGTCCCAGCTACTCTGTACTATGTATAGATAAATGATTGAACGAACCTGACCCTCAATTTCCTCATATGGAAAACAGGAATGTTAATGTTGTCTATCTCATCAGGTTGTAGCAATATTGACAGAGCTTATCTATAAAATGAGGGAGCTGACAATCCTTAAGGTGTCTTCCATCACTCATTTTCTATGGTCCTGTGAAAATAGGGATCGGAATGCCGAAAGGAGTCTTCCCTCCAGCCAAACGGCTCTCTTCGCCTCCGTTAAACGAACAACAGTCTCTAAGCAGCGCTTCTCGGACAATCGGCGAACAGGAGGCTAAGTGTTCTGGGCCCTGTCCCGGGAACGGGACATCGCCCTCCACCCTAACTACCCTGATCCCTTAGGCCTGCAAGTCTGAGCGTCTACGGAGTGCGGGGCCCAGCCTTTGCCCGAGAGGCTCTCGTGGGCTGGGGCGGGTAGGAGGAAGGCACTCACTTGTTCCTGCGGATCCAGTCCATGAGGGCACGCACCTCGGGCACGTCGTCCAGGGCCGGGGGCTCACCCGTGCTGAACTGGTCCGGGAAGCTGCGGTTGAGGTCGCGGCCTCGGCTGTTGTCACGGCCGCTGGACCCCGGAGGTCCGCTGTCGCTAAAGCCGCAGTCGCCCTCGCGGGCGCGCTCGAAACCATCCGGATTGAGGCTGGGCAGCAAGTACACGTCGGTGGTGTTCAGCAAGCGGACGAGACGCGGGTCCCCGCGGCGGTAGCCAGCTGCCAGCTCGCGGGCGAGGTAGACCAGCACCTGGCGCGACACAGTCTCGTCGCCGTGCATGTTGCCCACCAGCTTCACCTGCGGCCGGCCGGGCAGCAGCGGCCCCTCGGCGTTGGGACCCCAGTCGCCATCAGCGGGTGGTGGCCCCAGGCCGGCTGTGAGGCGCAGCACCCACAGAGGCCGGCCCTCCACCGAGTTGCCTATGCTGAAAAGGCGGGCCAGGCCCGGGGGCCCCGCGGCCGCCGCCTCCCTCAGAGCCGAGCCCAGCTCCTCTTCGTGGTAGTAGCGGTCGAACCGGCCCTCGTCTGCCTCGGCGCCCGCGCTCGTGGTCGTTGTCGTCGCCTCCGCCTTCTTGATGTGCGCAGCCCGGGCCGGGCTCCCCAGCAGCAGCAGCGGCAGCGGCAGCAGCAGCATCAGGTACGACAACTGCGGGAGGCGCTCTGGCCGCCTGGGCGGCCGCGCGCCCCAGCCGCTCGCCATCTTCCAGCAGCACAGCTAACCTCGGCTCCGCGCTCCAGCGGCCGGGGCCCGCCGGATCCCCTTGCGCCTAGCAACCTTCGGGTCTCAGCCAATCGCGGAAGGGCCTTCTGTGGCGTCACGCCTGGGGGCGGGACTTTCCTTAAAGTAGTCGATTCCTTTGATCCTGCTTTCCTCCTTTCCCGGACGAGTTTGGTCACTCACTTCCTATGCTTCGGTTCCTCTCATTCTCTTTGCCTGTTCACCATTTTCACTCCTGCGTTGTCTCCGTTTCTCCTCTGCTGGCTCAGTCTCTTCTTTATGGCGTACCCCTTCTTCTGAGTATTTTTACTAGCTCCCTTACCAGCTTTGTTGCACTTTGTCCCGGCTGCGCTTTAACGCTACCGAGCCGAGAATCAAAAGAATCAAAAGTTTCCAAAGAATGTACCTTGGAAAAGCATAAGGGAGCTTAAGCCCTTTCCACCTCTCACCCTTCACCGGAGTCGTTGTGCCTAGGCTTGAGCCCAACGCCCGGCAAGCGATTGAAGAGAATGGGACACTTGGAGTGACAGAGGCTCGCTACTGCACAAAGCACTACATTCCAATTTTAGTTCCCGCGTTCAAAAAAGGTGTCTCTTTTACGTTTTGCGGATTATCTGATGTGTAGTAGACTCCCTTTGTGTTCATTTATACATTTCTTTGGTGTCACCCCAGATTGTTTCATTGCCGCTAGTTCCTGTGTGTGCTGGTCTCAGCCTTCTGTAGGCAGATTTCATTTCATAGTTCACATGCCCACCTTTCAGAGCTTTCCTGAGCGAGTTGTTTAAGTGTTAACATTAGAAGCAGCAGGTATGGCATTTCTGGAAACACTTGCTGGGAGAGTATAATTCTTGAACTCCTCAATGGTCTGTCAAAGCTGGCAGATACAATATTTTATGTTCTAAAGAGGCCTTTATACAGGTCTTTAAAGTAGGTTTTTGTCACTTTAGCTTGAAGAAACAAAACCTCACTATCTTCTTATCAAGTGTGAAATTCTACCCATCTAACAACGTAATGGCAATAATTTGTATTTCCTTATTTCAAAGCCAGGCATTTCAAGACCCCTTCTTTGAACTATGATTGAACCCTAATATGACTAGTAAAGAGTTAATTCATTCATTTATCAAATACTGTATTTAATAAGCAACTGCTGCGTGCCAGGCATAGATGCTAGTCAGCAATCCATTCTACTCAGTTGGAGATTGGATACAGTTTGTGATAAGTGCTACAGTCGAGATAAGAGACCCAAGTAAAGGAAACCTATTCTACCTGAGGTGGATGAAGGAAGAAGAGAAAGTGGGGGTGGGGAGGGAAGAATTCTGGACAGGGGGAGCAAGCACAAGAAGGCTGCAAGGCTTGAGAGCAAATACTGCATGTTCTGTAAACCATGCACATCAGGATTTTTGCTGTGAAGAAGCCCATAGGTGTGGAGGTGACCAGACAGGAAGCAAGCCAGAGAAGCAGGACTAGAACCCAAAGAAACTCACAAGCCAGGCTCTGGGGAGCTCTTAATTTGGAAAACCATGGAGAGCAACAGATGGATTTTAAGCTAGTTCAGAAAAATCCCTCTGAAAGTAACATGGAGAATGGAGTGAAAGGCCTAAAACTCAAGACTGAGAAAAATGTAAGGAAATTATAATCCAAGAAGACATTATGAGACTAAATCCTTGAAGGCATGGAGAGGAGGAAGTGGATTTGAAAGACCTTTATAAGGGAAAGTAGACAGAATCTGGTGACAGAGAGGATTGTAGGCTGACTCCAAGTTATAGCCAAACCAACTTGCAGGTGTTTAAAAACAGGAGAAAACGCAGGCTTAGGTAAAAATGATGAGTTTAGCACAGTCACTCTGGTCCCGTGAATGCTGTTTTCCTCCATGCCCCATTTGGTCTAGTCTGCATCATATACAGCAGCTGCAACTCATCAGAAACAAAACCTCAATTCTGTACAGAGACCACTGTCCTTCGAGAGTACTTAATCATTGCACCGTGCAGTTTGACAATAACCCAAATCAAAAAAACCCCAGGGGACATATTAGCCTTTAATCAAATATTTCCTTTTCTACCATTTCACTCTCCCTTGAAACCTCTTCCTGCCACCTTACTCCTGCAGCCTCACTTAGTGAGGCAGGCTTGAAATGTAAACAAGCTTGAGAACAGTGAAATAATATGAAGTATCTTGAGCCATCATCCTCCCAGGAATCCTCAGGCCTCGGGTGGTGTGTGTGCAGCCTGTTTGAGGTCTGGAGCCTTCCATCCTTGTCAGACACAGTATGCCAGTGGTTAGAAGTGAAACCCACAGCTCCTGATCTCGTCACTGCTCACTGGAGGGGAAACCTCCAGCTGAATACCTCAAGCTGTCCCTGAAGTCTTGAACCTTGTGACAGGTGTCCCTTTCTTCCTCTCCCAAGGAAGGTCTTGGCTTCACAAGTGAGGGAACTTGGGAAAAGGCTTCCTGTTCACAGAAGCAGAGTGGTTATGCCTTGGATTTTTAAAAAGAGGGCAAAGCTGTTGGGTGGCCTGCCTGACATCGGTAACCACTTTCTTCAAAAGACTCTTAGGTAATTGAACTTGTAAATGTCACATTATCTGGCAGAAACACCCACAGACTCACACATTCAATTTGACAAATGTTTACGGAGCACCCAATGTAGTAAAAGATCTGCTGTGCTGGATGCAGGAGGATTGGAAGAGAAATGAGGGATTCTCTGTCCCAGGAGATCAGAGTCCAGTGAGGGAAGCAGAACACGGACAGGATAGGATGTGTCCACAGGGCTAGTGCTGTGTAACAGGCACTGTGCTAAACCCTTTACATCGGCTGATGCATTCAGTTCTAACGACAATCCTGAGATAGGTATCATTATTATTCTCATTTCAAAGATAAAGAGACTGAGGCATGAGGTCTCCCAGCTGGCAAGCCATTGATCCAGGACTCAAACCCAGCGCATCTGGTTTCAGAGTTTGTGTTTTTAATCTCTATAATAAAATTGGTTTTATGTAGTGAACTTTTAAAAAATGCTATTGGAACACAGAGAAAAAAGCAACTAATTGTGATACGAAGCCAGGGGAAACTTCGCCAATACCATTATTAGATCGTGAGTTTTGGCATGAGAACTGAGTTCAAATCTTCGATTAACCATTTTCTACCTGTTTTAACTTGGGAAAGTTATTTCATTTTTCTGAGAATTAAATGTGATAATAGGCATATAACCTTTCATGTAATACTTGTTATTTGGCATGTAATAAGCTTTCAGAAATTAGTATTTTTTATAGTGTAATTGTCCTATTTTATTATTAGTTGTTGTTTTTATCTCTTATTGTGCCTAATTGTTTTTATTTTTATTTGTAAGAAATCATTACTTTTATTGTTTTTGAGGTAGAATTTTTTTTTTTCTTTCAGGGACAGAGAGAGGGATAGATAGGGACAGACAGGAATGGAGAGAGATGAGAAACATCAATCATCAGGGTTTTTGTTGCAACACCTTAGTTGTTCATTGATTGCTTTCTCATATGTGCCTTGACCGCGGGCCTTCAGTGGACCGAGTAACCCCTTGCTCAAGCCAGCGACCTTGGGTCCAAGCTGCTGAGCTTTGCTCAAACCAGATGAGGTCACACTCAAGCTGGCGACCTTGGGGTCTCGAACCTGGGTCCTCCGCATCCCAGATCGATGCTCTATCCACTGCACTACCACCTGGTCAGGCTTATTGTTTTTAATAAGAAGGAGAATTCTAGCCTGACCAGGCAGTGGCACAGTGAATAAAGCATTGGCCTAGGTCACAGACAACCCAAGTTTGAAACCCTAAGGGCTCACCAGCTTGACTGTGAGCTCATCAGCTTGAGAGCAGGATCACTGGCTTGAGTGTGAGATCATAGACATGACCCCATGGTCGCTGGCTTGAGCCCCCCCCCCCAAAAAAAGGTCGTTGGCTTGAAGCCCGAAGTTGCTAGATTGAGCAAGCGGTCACTGGCTGGGCTGGAGCCCCCTGGTCAAGACACATATGAGAAAGCAATCAATGAACAACTAAGGTGCCACAACAAAGAACTGATGCTTCTCATCTCTCTCCCTTCCTGTCTGTCTGTCTGTCTGTCCCTATCTGCCCCCCTCACTAAGACAAGAAGAAGAAGAAGAAGAAGAAGAAGAAGAAGAAGAAGAAGAAGAAGAAGAAGAAGAATTCTTAAACAGAAAAAAATGGAGAAGAGAGCACTTGAGGCAGAAATGTGGGACTAAATCGAATTGACCACTGGATTAGCAATGCAGAGGTTACTGATGACTTTTATAAGAGCAGTTGTCATGGAATGATGCAGGGAAATCCTAAATAGAGTGGATTCAAGAGAGACTAGAAGGTCATGAAGTAGAGTTGGTGAAATAATTCTTTTGGGGAATCCTGCTATAAAGGGGAGTAGAAAAATCGGACAAAGCTGAATGGGGATGGGAATCCCAGAGAGATTTGGTGGGGGGGTGGGTTTGTTTCTTGCCTTTTCTTTTTAAGATGGGAGAATTTATGGATGGTTTACATACTGATGGGAATGATGTAATAGAGGGAAAGTTTGATGATACATTAGCAAGGAGGAGAATTGATGGATAGGACAGTTGAGCAGGGATAGGATCTGATACACCAGTGGAAGGACTGGTCTTAGGTAGGAGTACAGATACTCCATCTGTAGTCACAAATGGAAAGACAGCACATAGGCACAGGTGCAAATAAGTGGGTAGGTGAGGTCTTGGGAGCTTGGGAATGTTCTCTGCTGATTGCCTTTATTTTCTTAATGAAATGGGAAGTGAGGCCATCAGCTGAGAGTAAGCATGCTATATATAGTAGGTGTTGGAGGCTTCAGGAGAGAGAGAAAGGTGTGAAATAATCATTTCCAAAGAGTGAAAGACAGAAAATGAGAGTAAAAATAGTTTTCAGTTATTGACACTTAATAGGGACCAACAAGCAGTTTTCTAACATGTTATCTAGACATGAAAGCTAATGGAACATGGAACAGAAGGATTTTGTTTTTTGTTTTTGATGAGCCATCTAGAACATGAAAAGTGTGGATACAGGCCAAATAATTGGGTTCTGAAAAGCCAACCTGTGAAGCTGGGAAGTCCCTGAGAAGATGAATGTAGACAAGGAAGAGGAAAGACTGGATCACTGTTAAAACCTCCATTTGAATTTGGCTGCATGACCAAGGCCCCCTAATGTTAACACACCCAGAGAAGTGGCCTCTTGCTCTGGATTGCCTCTGCAAGAGAAAATCAAATCCTAGCATCTTGAAGCCCAAGGAATACCAGTAAGAGATTAAATCACCTCAGAACCCAAAAACAACTGCTTGAAATCAAATTTGAAATTTGAAAGATAAGTATCTTGTCAATAACAGTCTGCAGATAATAATATCACCTTCGGCCCCAGCCAGTTGGCCTAGTTGGTTAGAGCATCATCCTGAAATACCAAGGTCATGGGTTTGATTCCTAGTCAGGGCACATATAGGAAGTGACCAATGAATGCACAACTAAATGGAACAACAAATGAATGCTTCTCTTTCTCTCTCCACCCCCCCCCCCCGTATCTCTAAAAGCAATGAGTAAAAAATATTTTAAAAATAATAATGATACTATTATTATTTTTACATGTGCTTTCCTGCATTGTTATCTTACTCAATACTTACAACAACTCTGAGGACTAGCAGGGCAGCCTAGGAAGGTTCTAATTTTAAGCTGCCACTAACCAGCTCAGGCAAGTCACCCAGCCAGAGTCACACAGCAGACTGGGAACTCCAGCCCTATTTGCAAAATCTATTTAGAGCTCCTGCTATCGTACACTGGGGTTCATTGCACTTCACTCAGTCTGAGCTATATGTACATTGTGTGCACATCTAACTTACAATGAGAACAATGAGAAAAAATAAATAAGCAATCACACCCAAAACAGAAGTTTATGTTAGTGAAAACTGTGGAAAGAATGCGGGAATAATTTTAAGGGTTTAGTAGTCATTAACAAAGAAATGAAATGCATTATTCAGGTGACCAGACACATAGTTAATGACTGGAGGAAGAAACAAGGATAAACTGAGTGCCAAGAGACATATTAACTTAAAGAAGAATTGGAGGAACTGACAGAAAGTTATCATAGAAGATGAGGATGAGAAAAACACAAAGCAGCAACCAATAAAAATTTTCATAAATTTGCTGATGTGTGTTAAGCAACAAAAACCAAGAATGATTTAATTTTTGAAAAGGAATTTTTTTCAATGGAATGAAGTCTGAATATGGACAAATTCAGAAAATTTTCAAGAGAATCTTTGACCACGTCAGCTTTAGCAGGTGCTATTGGTCCCTCACCCCAGATCCTCTTTACCAGGCCAGCCTACCCCGCCTCTAGCTGCGGTTTGCACCTGCACCCTTCTTGGGAAGGTTTCTCTTAGAGAAAAGAAGCTACTTTACCAGAAATTCCTGCAAAGCTGCACACGGTGCCTGCACCTGGCTCCCCCCCACTACCCTGTTATCACCAGGGTCCTTTTACTGTCTCACAGATGCAGGGTCCCTTGCTCCTGGATGGAACAAACTTGGAAAACTTTATGCTTCAGAGCTTGCATGGAATCAGGCCGAGGTAAGAGTTCTTTCATCCTTGCTTAGCTTCTTCCTCTATCTTGGTTCCCTACATTCCTTATAGGTTCTTCTGAGAGCACTCCCTCAATCATACACACAAGAATCTTTGTCTCAGACTATGATTCTAAGGAACCTGCCTTAAGACAATCAGGTAGGATGTAACTCCATAGTACCTCCCTCTATGAGTTGGATGGAATACATTTTACTTTGTTTTTGTATGGTTTATTTGGGTTCTTTGTTGTTGTAGTTTTATTGACTTTAGAGAGAAGAAGAAAGAGAGAGACAGAAATATCGATCTGTTGCTGTATGTGCCCAGATCAGGGATCAAACTTGCAATTTCTGCACTTTAGGATGATACTCTAACCAATGGAACTATTCGGTCAGGGCTTTTTCTTTTTTTTAATTATTATTGCTATTAAGTGAGAGGTGGGGAGGTGAGGAGCCAGAGACAGATTCTCACATGCACTCTGACCAGGATCCACCTGGCAAACCCCCTACAAGGTGATGCTCTGCCTATTGGGATCGCTGCTCCATTGCTCAGCAACCGAGCTATTTCAGTGCCTGAGGCAAGGCCACGGAGCCATCCTCAGCGCCCAGTGCCAACTTGCTTAAACTATTCAAGCCATGGCTGTGGGAGAGGAAAAGAGAGAAAGAGAGAAGGGGTAGGGGGCAAGGGTAGAGAAGCAGATGGTCACTTCTCCTGTGTGCCCTGACCAGGAATAGAACCTAGGATTTCCATATGCTGGGCTGATGCTCTACCACTGAGCCAACTGGCCAGGACTACTGGTTTCTTAATTATTGGTTGTTGTTTTTTAGAGTTTGCTCTTACTTCCTTGGAGTCTTTATCTCTCCAGGCCAAAAAGAAATTAGAGATGTTTATCAAAATCTCTTTCAAAATTTCCTCTTGTTTAGGCAAGCCTATTCTATTTTAAAATTTAGTTAAACCTGTTTCTAAGGCATAGGTATGCTGCAGCCCAATCATGAGGCCATGACAGTGATTTTGATCATATTTCCAAAAGACTATTAGCTAGCATCAAATGGACAGCTGTTCTATTCTCATGAGGCAGGGAGGGAGGGAAGCAGGTATCAAATATTTTCTGTTGTATATCAGAAAACCTGACTCATTCTAGTTTAAATAATAACTGGAATTTATTGGCTCATAGGAGAAGTCTGGATTCAGGCAAGTCTTTATCCTGTGGCTGAATGGTCACTAAGCACCTGTTTTCTTTTTGTCCCTTGGCCCTGCCTTCTACAATGTTGAATTTATTATAAGTCTGACTCCCCTGTGGTCCCAAGAGGGCTGCCAAAAGCTCCCAAAGCCTTACTCTTTCTCATTCATACTGAGCAAAAAACAGAGGATGCCTTTGTCTTGTCAATTTTGCTGAGTTCTGTTCAGATTGGGTCAGCTTAGGTCACATGCATACCGCTAAATCAGTCACTATGGCCAAGAAGACGGTGTGTGCTGGTTGGCTTAATATAGGATATGAACTCCATTGCTGGGGCCAGAGATAGAATCTGATTCCCCAGAATTACATACATTAAATTCTCAAGAATTACATGGATCCCCAAATGGAAATCAGGGCAAAGGGGAAGCAGGAAATGGAAGCTGAGAAGGCAACCCAGCAATACCAACCTGCTTTACCATGCAGGTGAAAGCAGCAGTATGGTTTATTTTATTTAAAAAAAATTTTTTTTTTTTTAAATTTTTTGCATTTTTCTGAAGCTGGAAACAGGGAGAGACAGTCAGACAGACTCCCGTATGCGCCCGACCGGGATCCACCCGGCACGCCCACCATGGGGCGACGCTCTGCCCACCAGGGGGCGATGCTCTGCCCATCCTGGGCGTCGCCATGTTGCGACCAGAGCCACTCTAGCGCCTGAGGCAGAGGCCACAGAGCCATCCCCAGCGCCCGGGCCATCTTTGCTCCAATGGAGCCTCGGCTGCGGGAGGGGAAGAGAGAGACAGAGAGGAAAGCGCGGCGGAGGGGTGGAGAAGCAAATGGGCGCTTCTCCTGTGTGCCCTGGCCGGGAATCGAACCTGGGTCCTCCGCACGCTAGGCCGACGCTCTACCGCTGAGCCAACCGGCCAGGGCCTATTTTTAAAATTTATTTAGGCCTGACCTGTGGCGATGCAGTGGATAAAGTGTTGACCTGGAATGCCGAGGTTGCTGGTTCGAAACCCTGGGCTGGCCTGGTCGGGGGCACATATGGGAGTTGATGCTTCCTGCTCCTCCCCCCTTCTCTCTCTCTCTCTCTCCTCTATAAAATGAATAAATAAAATTATTTTTCAAATTTGTTGATTGATTTTAGAAAGAGAGGAAGGGAGGGAAAGAGACAGAAACATCAATATCTTCCTGTATGTGCCCTGACCCGGGATCAAACCTGCAACCTCTATGTATTGGGACAATGCTCTAACCAACTGAGCTATCTGGCCAGAGCTGCTGCTGCCTTTTTTTTCTTTCTTTCTTTTCTTTCTTTCTTTCTCTCTCTCTCTCTCTCTCTCTCCCTCCTTCCTCCCTCTCCCCCCCTCTCTCTTTCTTTCTTTAATTTAGCAGCAGTACATTTTATTCACTCATTTATGAGGTGCACCTGGGTTCCCTGTCCCGAGGTGAGGGTGGGGGTGTGAAAGAAGAGAAGGAAAGGGAAGAGGAAGTGCTGCACCACGGTGAAATAACAGTATGTACAAAGTGTTGATAGCTGATACCTGCGTGGGGCTTTAGAGTTCACAATATACAGCTTGTCTCACTAATCCTCACAATTTAAAAAGGAACATTTGTTCTTATTTTTGTTCAGTATCTAAACCCCTCCCCCTCATTTGGGGAATGCTCCACCTTAGGAGTCTTGCTGAAAGGCAGGGTCTGCTTCCACTACACAGGCTGAAAATGCCAGGTGCTTGCTTTCCCAGGGCACGGGCACAATACTGCAGGTTTGGCCAAGCAGGTGAACCTGTAACAGACTTTGAATTGGGCACTAGTGATACAAAGAAGCAGAGACTGTGGATAATTCTTCTTGGCTATTATGACTAAGGGTGTCAGCAACACACAGTTTCTGGGGCCACGAGCAAACAGGACACCCAGCTCCCAGAACTGTGGTGGTAGCAAGACAAACTGCAGCATTGGTACTTGGTGACAGTGGCAGCAGTTTCCCAAGTTCTGCCGCTTGCTTTGAGGCATTGTTCCTATGTGTGTATAACTTCTGATTTACCAGCCCTCCTGGTAATTCTGTAAGCCAGCCTATATTCTTTCAATAAATTCATCTTCATTCAGAATCCATTTCTAAGGCTGCAATTTATTAAAATGCAACCCTCTGAGGTGAGTATTATCATCTTCATTTTGAAGGTGAGAATATAGGCCCTGAGAGATTAGTAACTGATGCCTAAGACCACACTATCTTCCAACTTCAAATCTTAAACTTTTTTCAGTATATGTCCCAGTCATAGACAAAGGAGAAACTGAGAAAGCCTGCTTCATTCCCCAAACAGTCCTGTCTTCTCCCCGTGTGTCTAGTGCCTAAAAGGTACTATTAGTGAGGAGTTTCTCTGAGTCTGAAAGGCCTTTTATTCAATTAAAAGGCACACAATTCAGGAATCCTGAGATTCTGTCAGCTAACACCAGAGAGGGTTTGGAAAAGGTGGGGATTCTTACCTTAGAGAGGACTAACAGCTGCTAGAGAGTAAGGGTGGGTGAGAGTGAGATATAAGTGGGTGGGACAGGAGAGGGAGAGAAATGCTAAAAGGCAAGGAATAGGGTTGTCATGTGACTAGTGCAAAAACAGAACTTGCCCCCACACTTCTAAGGAGGATTTTTAGCTTGGCTGCTTAGTCTACTGGAGTAAAAGGTAAAGATGTCAGAAGGGGAAGCCCCGAGCAAGATTAGATAGATTGCTTGATACTGAAGGTTCTCAACTCTGGTCACCCTTTAGAACCACCTAGGGAGCTTTTTAAAAATAAAAGTGCAGGGGAATGGGGGAATGCTTGCTTGACAGGTGCAGGGTTTCTTTTTTTGTTTTCTTTTTAAATTTTCTTTATTTATTAATTTTTAGAGAAAGGGGAGAGAGAGAGAGAGAGAAGGAAAGAGGGGGGAGAAACAGGAAGCATCAACTCATAGTAGTTGCTTCCTGTATGTGCCTTGACCAGGCAAGCCCAAGGATTTGAACCGGCAACCTCAGCATTCCAGGCCGACGCTTTATCCACTGCGCCACCACAGGCTAGGCTGCAGGGCTTCTTTTGGAATAATGAAAATAGTGTGGAACTAAAGGTAGATAAAGCGGATGGTTGCACAATGCTGTGAATGTACATTTTAAAATGATTAGTTTTATGTTATATAAATTTTATCTCAAAATTTTTTAAAATACCAGCACCCTGCCTTCTCTGAGAGGGGAGAGGATAATAAAAAGTATATGTGAGGGTAGAGAAGTTTTAGAGAGAACAGTAAGATTGGAAGAAACTCTTTTTTTAAAGAGAGAGGCAGGGAAAGAGAAAGGGACTTCGAGCTGTTCCTGTCTGTGCCCTGATCGGTAGAGGAAGCTCTTGAGTGTGAGACCGTAGAAGAGAGAGGGCGTGCTCTGTAATGGGCTCCATAACTTCCTTCTAGGTGTCCACATGTTGACTTCAGTGAAGACTCACCATATTGTACTTTTCAATGCTTTTATGGGAGCTGGATTTGGATTTCTATTGGATGTGACGCTGTGCTGAGAAAAGGCTTAGTTTGGTGTTGCTTGGGTTATACCTCAGATCTATTTTATAGGTTTACCCAAGGCTAGTCCTAGGTTTCAGCAACAAATGCAAATGGGACAGGTGCTCGCTTGCACAGATACAGAAGGGTGCATCCAGATCTAAGACATCCTCCAATAAAAACAGCAAGAAGCTGGGACTCTGATTCTTGCATAAGGGCCCTGGAGCACAGCTCACACCTCCTAACAAGAAAAAATAGTCAGTTCCCAGGAATGCTCTGGCAGCCAACCATTTCAGCCTCTAATTTTGATGAAAATACTTGCTGAGACTGACTTGGCACAAACAAAGCACATTCACACCCAGCCAGCTGGACCCCATCTCAAGAGTACAAGATGAAGCTCCAGAAGGTGAAGAGATTGGTGCTATTTATGGGAACAATCTGCAGTATTCTTTCCGTTTTAGGTCTGGGTGAGGATGGTGCAAAGGAATTACGGCAGTTATGAGGAGACGCAGCTATCAAAATGCTACCAGCCCACACAAGAACCAAAGCTCCCTGGGAAAAACCCTGTGTGCCTGGGACCCAGAATAAGGTAGTGGGTTTGCAAAAATGACCCTTGTTAGAAGCAATTACTAGTTTATATGCTCAGTGGAAAAGGGAAACACTTTTTGCATCTCAAAGAAAGAAAAGAACAGCCAATGAAACCAGATAAAGCGAGTGAACTGATGCAACCAAAGACAAGATAAAAATGGGTAGAAATTATAGCAAATCCCTAGGGGCACCAGAGCAGATGTTCCTGTCAGGTCCTCTAATGCTGCTTCCCAACACTACCCCACCGCCACACCCATCTTTACCCCTTCTCAGCACTTCATTCTGCTTTGCAGGTCCTCTATCCATTTATTAAATCATCTAACAGAACTTTTTTATTTAATTTTATTTATTTATTTTTTTACAGAGACAGAGAGTGAATCAGAGAGAAGGATAGACAGGGACAGACAGACAGGAACGGAGAGAGATGAGAAGCATCAATCATTAGTTTCTCGTTGCGCATTGCAACACCTTAGCTGTTCATTGATTGCTTTCTCATATGTGCCTTGACTGCGGGCCTTCAGCAGACCGAGTAACCCCTTGCTGGAGTCAGCGACCTTGGGTTCAAGCTGGTGAGCTTTTGCTCAAATCAGATGAACCCACGCTCAAGCTGGCGATCTCGGGGTCTCGAACCTGGGTCCTCTGCATCCCAGTCTGGCGCTCTATCCACTGTGCCACAGCCTGGTCAGGCCATCTAACAGAACTTGAATAAGCATAGTCCCTATGCCAGACCCAGTACAAGGCTCTGGACATACAGAACTGAGGAAAACACAACTAAATTGGATTAAGAAGAGCCTCAGAGACCTTAAGCACTGAAGAGATTATGGTGTCCTTTTCCCAAAAGAAAATTCAAAATAATATTTTCCAAAATGACACAAACTGAATATATAGATGCTAAAATTAAAATGGCTTCTTTCTAGATGTGAAGATCACAAAATTCAGATTATATTAATAAAAGATGAGTGTTTCTCTTGTTTTAACTTTGGTTATTCCTGCTTTGCCGGTACCTTAAGGGGTAACACAGCTAGACACTTGCCCTATCCTTAAAAGGCTCATGGCGAAATGACTCTTGCCTTTCTGGCTACCATGACTGCACCTCTCTCAACTTCTGGGAACCACCATGGTTGTTAATGAGAGAAGAGGATGAGATAGCCACAGGGGGAGGAATTGGTCTTCTGGAAAGGGGGCCAGCTTGCTTGCTGGCAAATCCTACACAATCATTGGCTTCTCATATCAGGATGCTGAATGAACTTTTGGTAGCTGGGCTTCAAGATGTGGAGAAGGTTTTGAGAACACCAAGATATAAGAGGGAGGGAATGGCTTGCCTCTCTCACAATAAATCATTTCATACTTTCAACACTATCTAAAAATATAGAAATTGAAAGGTTATCTGACCCAAATCATAAAGCTATGGCTTCAGCAAATGTGGCCTTGTCCATCATATCCTTGAACAATAGAATTAGATGTCACTGCTTATAACTGAACTCAGGTACCAGTGGGGTCCAGTAGCTGAAGTCTGGGGATAATGTTAAACCAGGCAGAACCTGGTGAATGGCAAGGCTAGAGAAAAGCAGTGTCGGAATGGATGAGGCCAGGGAGGGAATAGAGATTTCCAAGATGGCTCCCAATAGCCAAAACATTTAGGCTTGGAGCATGGGAATTGTAGAAAAAGACAAAGCTTTCAGAGTTAAAAGCTAGACAAAAAGGAGTTAACAGCAGTGGTGGGATTCAGCCAGTTCACACTGGTTCAGCAGACCCAATACCTAATTTTTTGAGTTGGGTGAATTGGTTGTTAAAATGGCACTTGTAATCAGGGTTCTCTCTAAGGTGGGTCTTTGGGCAGCCGCCCAATGTGGAAATCACAGGTTTACATTTCTTACTCTTTTGTTAACATTCATCTGCGCAACAGCGTATTCTAAGCACCCGTAGTAATGTTCACTTCGTCCATAGGTGAAAAAAATTGCAAGTGGCCTGACCTGTGGTGGCGCAGTGAATAAAGCATCAACCTGGGATGCTGAGGTCGCCGGTTCGAGACCCTGGGCTTGCCTGGTCAAGGTGCATATGGGAGTTGATGCTTCCTGCTCCTCCCCCTTTCTCTCTCTCTCTCTCCTCTCTAAAATGAATAAATAAAATCTTTAAAAAAAAATTGCAAGTGAGGACGCCAATCAAGAAGCAATATGGAAATATCTTAAATAACAGTTTTATTGTTTTTTGTCAGGTATTAGTTAATATTTTTATTAATATTTTAAAACTTTGTTATAACATAATCTAGTTTTATGTACCTCTTTTATTCTTATTTAAGTATTAAATGCATGAAATAATAAACTGCCTTTTGGTGTATCTTTTATTTATACTTAAAACAGTCATTAGGTCAGAGAATTAGTTGTTAAATTATTTGAATCCCACCACTGGTTAAAAGCCAATGACTGACTGAGAATTTAGTTGGGTTCTAAAGGCAAGATTAAATCATCAAAGGAGAATATGAGAAAAGAGAATGTCAGCATATTAGCAAGCTGGGGTAAGCCTGCAGGGAGGCCTACATGGGATTTTGGCTGCTAGGCCCAACAGAATGTTGCCTAAATGACACTCCTCCAGTTTTTAAGTTAGTCTGAGAAGCCATACAGTCCAAAATGTATTTAAATAGAATCTGTTTATGGATGGTTAAAGCTCTTACCCAAGAGATGTACAATGAGTTAAATGAGATTAGATGTGTCCCGGGCTATATCCCTGACTTGTGGTTGTCAGTGAATTGAAGAACCAGAGTTATAAGACTTTCAGATTTCCTGGAAATGTAAACTTTTCTTTCTTTCTTTTTTTGTATTTTTCTGAAGCTGGAAACGGGGAGAGACAGTCAGACAGACTCCCGCATGTGCCCGACCGGGATCCACCCGGCACGCCCACCAGGGGCGACGCTCTGCCCACCAGGGGGCGATGCTCTGCCCCTCCGGGGCATCGCTCTGTCGCCACCAGAGCCACTCTAGCGCCTGGGGCAGAGGCCAAGGAGCCATCCCCAGCGCCCGGGCCATCATTGCTCCAATGGAGCCTCGGCTGCGGGAGGGGAAGAGAGAGACAGAGAGGAAGGTGGGGGGGTGGAGAAGCAAATGGGCGCTTCTCCTATGTGCCCTGGCCGGGAATCGAACCGGGGTCCCCCACACGCCAGGCCGACGCTCTACCGCTGAGCCAACCGGCCAGGGCCGTAAACTTTTCTTAGAACCCAGGGTGAATTTATAGCTACTTATTGTTTTACCTGCCTGAAAGACTACTGAATTTCTTCGGAAGCTTCCCTTCCCCATTTTAAAACGGCTATGATAGGGTTGCCCAATCACAGTTTCTCCATTCTTCAGCTACAGGGCGGGCACACAACCCAGGCTGGTCTCCAATATAAATATGGTAACTGATTCAGGGGTAGCAGGTAGACCAAGCCAGGATAATCGGAGTTCTCTACTGGACCTGATGGGATGGTGCTTTCTTCTCTGTTCAGTTGGAAGACTTTGTGGATGAAAGTCTAGACTTGCTTGAAGGCAAATTTCAAGTTAACAGGGACAACTGCATTTCAAGAATGAAGCCAACAGGCAGAGAGAGGCAAAGAGTAGAAATTAGACAAGCGTGTGATCTGAAGGTAATTTCCTGGGGCAGCTCCACCTTTGCCCTTCACGGTTTGATTGATGAGGCAATACATTCTGATTTCCACTTAAACTAGTGTAAAGTGTGTTTCTTCAACTTTCATCCAAAAAATCCTGTCCAAACAAAGCCATCTGGCAACATTCCCTGAAATTAATTGTGTAGGGAAATTTGTTAAGAGATGGTTAAAAATTTTTAAATGGACAATCTTAAATGGTAACAATGTGGAAAAACTGAGACTTTCATACTTCACTGGGGGTAGGAAATAAAGTGGTAAATATAAAATAAAACACTTTGGAACACTGTTTGGCCTTTTCTAATGAAGTTACACATATACCTCTCCTATGAGAGTAGTTCACTTCTAGGCTGTTATCCAAGAGAAATGAAAATATTGTATATGTCCACAAAAAGGTATACAAGAATGGTCATAGCAGTTTTATTCATGATAGACCCCAACCAGAGGCAACCCAGATGAGAATTGATAAACAAATTGTATACAGTTGACCCTTGAACAATGAGGAGGTAAAGGCACAGACAATATCCCCCACAGTCGAAAATCTGCGTATAACTTTTGACTCCCCCAAAACTTAACTACTAATAGCCTATCATTGACCAGGAGCCTTACCAATAACATAAATAGTCAATTAACACATTTTGTATGTTATATGTATTATATATTGTATTTTTACCACAAAGCAAGCTAGAGAAAAGAAAATGTTATTTAAAAATTAATAAGGAAGAGGCCCTGGCTGGTTGGCTCAGTGGTAGAGCGTCGGCCTGGCGTGCGGGGGACCTGGGTTCGATTCCCGGCCAGGGCACATAGGAGAAGCGCCCATTTGCTTCTCCACCACCCCCCTCCTTCCTCTCTGTCTCTCTCTTCCCCTCCCGCAGCCAAGGCTCCATTGGAGCCAAGATGGCCCGGGCGCTGGGGATGGCTCCTTGGCCTCTGCCCCAGGCGCTAGAAGGGTTCTGGTCGCGCAGAGCGACGCCCCGGAGGGGCAGAGCATCGCCCCCTGGTGGGCAGAGCATCGCCCCTGGTGGGCGTGCCGGGTGGATCCCGGTCGGGCGCATGGGCGCATGCGGGAGTCTGTCTGACTGTTTCTCCCTGTTTCCAGCTTCAGAAAAATACAAAAAAAAAAAAAAAAAAATTAATAAGGAAGAGAAAATAAATTAACAATACTGTGGATTTTTTTAAATCACATATAAATGGACCCACCCTATTGTCCAAGGGTGAACTGTGTATTTATACAATAGCATAACACTTAACAAAAAGGAATGAATTACAGCAATGAAGCAGAAACTCAAAAACAATATTTTGACTGGCAACAGCCCAAGTACCCATCAGTAGGTGAGTGGATAAAAAAGCTGTTGTACATTTACACAATGGAATACCACATGGCCATAAAAAGGAAGGAAGTCTTACCTTTTGGGACAGCATGGATGGACCTGGAGAGCATTATGCTAAGTGGAATAAGCCAGTCAGAGAAAGACAAGTACCATATGATCCCACTTTTATGTGGAATCTAATGGATAAATAAAAACAGAGACATAGGCACATGGAACAGTCTGACAGCTGTCGAGAGAGGTGGGGAGTTGGGGAACTGGATGACAAAAGCTGAAGGGATTAAATCACAAAAAGTATATACGTAAATATAGACACAGATAACAGTGAGGCGATAGCCAGAGGGAAAGGGCGGTGAGGGTAGGTGGAGTTGGGCAAATGGTGGAAAATGGGGACAAAAGAGACTTTGCTTGGGGTGATGGATGCACAACGCAGTGTGAAGGTGATGTTTTATTGAGTTACACACTTGAAACTTTTACTCCAATGAATTCAATTAAAAAAAACAAACCTAATATATTGAGCAAAAGATGCTAGGCACAAAGGAGTACATACTGTATAATTCCATTTATTACAGGTGTTTTGTTTTGTTTTTGCTTAGACACTTACAAGAGTTTCACTTAATTCATGAAGTAGAGTCACTTCATGTGGCTATGTCATATTTCTATGCCTCTGTGATAATATTTCCTACAACTGAGTGTATCCTTTAAATTTGTAAATCCTGTTTTTCATTTCAGGAAAGTTCTGCATTACATTTTCTCTGTTCTCTACCTCAGAGACACCAAGTATATATGTATATGGTGGGTTTCTGTTATGTTTTCTCAATGTATTATTATTTTTTAGTTTTCAAGGGTAATTTATTTTTAAAATTTTTTTATTGAATTTATTGGGGTAACATTGGTTAATAAAATTATATGGGTTTCACCCTGACCTATGGTGCACAGTGGATAAAACATCGACCTGGAACACTGAGGTTGCTGGTTCAAAACCCCTGGCTTGCCTGGTCAAGGCACATATGGAAGTTGATGTTTCTTGCTCTTCCCCCTCTTCTCTCTCTCTCCTATCTCTCTAAAAATGAATAAATAAAATTTAGAAAAAAACTATACAGGTTTCAGGCGCACAATTTTACAATATATCATCTGTATATTACATTGTGTATTTATCACCTCATATATAATTTCAATGACTTCAAACTTCTATATAAATGTACGGTGTCTTAGTCAGTTCAGGCTTCTACAACAAAAATACTGTAGACTGGGTGACTTATAAACAACAGAATTTATTTTTTACAAATCTAGACGCTAGGAAGTCCAAAATCAAGGCACCAGCAGATTCAGTGTCTGATGAAAATGTGCTTCCTGGTTCATAGATAGTCATCTTTTCATTGTGTCTTCACGTGGCCGAAAAGGCAAGAGAAATCTCTGGGGGTCACTATTATAAGAGCAGTAACCCCATCGGTCCCCCAACTTTGAGAGGAAGTGGCATAAAACATAAGGAGTTCTCATCTCTCTCCATTCCTAGTGGCAGCAGTAATCACAGAAACATTCATTTATAGGAGCCCTGGTTTCAACAGGGAGGCTGTCCAGTGCTTCTGGGGACTGCAGTCCAACCTGTGGCGTTTAATGGTTCAGCAGTCATGATTTCAGTGCCTTCCTGGACTGAGATATGGTAATATTTAGCCTATCATCCTGGATGCTGCTGAGACTGCCTCATTCTGGCCATTTTTAGAACCTATGTATTTCTCCATCCTTCCCGGAATATTTCTTTAGTAAATTTTCTTGTCCACTTAAATCACCTAGACTTAGTATGTTGCTTGTAACTAAGAACTCTGATTAAATTTGCATGTTCATGGTTACTACCACAGTGTATCATATTTCCCCCCCAAAAAAAGATTAGCGGCTTAAAAGTGTCTCATTAAAATATTAATAAAATCCACAGTTCATATTATACTTAATGATAAAAGACAGAAAGCTTTCCCTTGAAATCAGGAACAAGCCAAAAATCTGTTTACAACACATCTATTCAACATGGTACCAGATGTCCCATTTAGGCAATTAGACAAAAAAGGAAGAAGAGAAAAAAAGAAAGAAAAGGCATCCAGATAAGAAAGAAAAAAAAAGAAATATATAAGTATACAGAAAGTTCTAAAGATCCACTAAAATACATTAGAGCTAATAAACAAGTCTAGCAAGGGTGCATACAAGACCAACATGCAAAAATCTATTGTATTTCTGTACACTAGCAATGAACAATCTGAAAATGAAATTAAGAAAACAATTCCATTTACAATGGCACAGAAAAAACTAAAATACTTAGGAAACAATTTAACACAAGGACTTGTACACTGAAAACTATAAAACACTATTGAAAGAAATTAAAGAAGACTTAAAGGAATGAAAAGACACCCCATGCTCATGGACCAGAAGACTTGATATTGTTAAGATGGCAATATTCCCAACTAATACACAGAATTAATGAAATTTCTATCAAAATACTAGTGGTTTCTTTTGTTTGTTTGTTTCCTAACATTCATATGGAAATGCAAGGGACTTAGAACAGCCAGCATGATCTTCAAAAAGAAGAACAAAGTTGAAGGACTCATACTTCCTCATTTCAAAACCTTGCAAAGAATTACAGTAATCAAAACAATGTGGTAATAGTATAAGAATTGATGCGTAGGTCAATGGAATGTACCTGAGCATTCAGAAATAAACCTTCCCATTGTTGATAAATTGATCTTTGACAAGGGTGACAAGATCATTCAGTGGGAGAAAATAGCCTTTTCAACAAATGGTACTGGTACAACTGGATATCAACATACAAATAAATGAATTTGGAGTCATATCTCACACCATATGCAGGAAAAAAGAGCTCAAAGTGAATCATAAACCTAAATGTAAGAGCGAAAACCACAAAACTTTTAAAAGAAAATATAGGAGTAAATCTTTGTGCCCTTGGATTATACAGTGTTATCTTTGATATGACTCCAGAAGTACAAGTTATAAAAGAAAAAATAGGTAAATTAGACTTGTACAAAATAAAAAAACTTTTATGCTTCAAAGGACACTATCAAGAAAGTGAAAAGACAACCCACAAAATGAGAGAAAATATTTGCAAATTATTTATCTGAAAAGAGATTTGTATTTAGAATACATAAAGAATCTTACAGCCTACCGGGCGGTGGCGCAGTGGATAGAGTGTCGGACTGGGATGCGGAGGACCCAGGTTCGAGACCCCAAGGTTGCCAGCTTGAGTGCGGGCTCATATGGTTTGAGCAAAGCTCACCAGCTTGGAACCAAGGTCGCTTGCTCGAGCAAGGGGTTACTCGGTCTGCTGAAGGCCCACAGTCAAGGCACATATGAGAAAGCAATCAATGAACAACTAAGGTGTCGCAACAAAAAACTAATGATTAATCCTCCTCATCTCTCTCCGTTCCTGTCTGTCTGTCCCTCTCTCTGACTCTCTCTGTCACTGTAAAAAAAAATAATAAATCTTACAACTCAATAATGAACCCAATTAAAAATGGGCAAAAGATTTGAGTAGATATTTTCAAAGAATATTTACAAACAACCAATAAACTCATGAAAAGATGTTCAACCTAACTACTCATTTGGGAAATGGAAGGGAAAACCACAATGAGATTGCTAAAGAGGATGGAGATTTTTTTAGAGATGATGAAAATGTTCTAAACTGATTGTGTTGATGGTTGCACAACAGTGAATGTACTAATAGCCATTGAATTGTACACTTAAAATGGGTGAATTATATGCAGGTATTATATTTCAATAAAGTTGTTACCACAAAACCTATGATTAGATTCCACTCTATACCGACCAGGATGGCTAAAATAGAAAAGACAAGTGTCACAAATGTAGAAAAATTGCAACCCTCATTAATTGCTGGTGGAATTGTAAAATGGTGCAGCCAGTTTGAAAAACAGTTTGAGTTCCTCCAAATATTAAACACAGAATTAGCAATTCCACCCAAGGAAATGGAAACGTATGTCCACATAAAATTTGTACATGAATGTTTATGGTAGCATTATTCATAAGAGCTAAAAAATGAAAAGAATCTAATGTCCAGAAACTGATGAATGAACAAAATGAGGTATATCCATACAATGGAATAACATTTGACCATAAAAAGGAATGAAGTAATGGTACATGCTACAACATAGTTGAATCTTTTTTTTTTTTTTTTTAATGAGAGGAGAGGAGAATTTGAGAAAGACTCCCACATTTGCCTAGACTGGATCCCATCTGGCAACCCCTATCTGGGCTGATGCTTGGACCAGCCAAGTTATTCTCAGGGACTGAGACCAAAGCTCAAACTAATCAAGCCACTAACTGTGGGAGGGGAAGCAGGAAAGAAGGGGAAGAGGGAGGAGAAAAGAAGCAGATGTGTGTCCTGACCAGGAATTGAATCCAGGACATCCACATGACTGGCTGCTGCCCTACCACTGAGCCAAACAGCCAGCGACAAATTTTGTTCCTAATGGCAGACAAAGAAAATATCAAAACTATAACAGCACCATTGAAATATACATTTCTTTAGCAAGACAAGGCTATAAATTTTTCTATTGTCAAGAAGTTTAAATCAATTCAAAAGCTAATGACACAGTTTAGGCTGGAAGAGAAAGCAAACAAAAATGCTTTAGTGATGTTCTAGGCTGTTGCAACAGCATACAGTGTAAAAGAAATTACTCTCATCTAGCCAGGTGGTGGCAAAGATTGCAAATCTAGTCAGGTTACAGCCACCGAACGAATGTCTTTTGGGCATGTTGTGAGAATAAACAAGACCGCTTTTCTATGTGGAAGCATGTTGCCTGCCAGGGAAGGGCATGCCCACAAACTCTTTCTAAATAAAGGAAGTGATTTATAGCAGCTCTTCCTGACACTCATAATGCTTATGGGTATATTTCTCTATTTGCAAGTGGATTATCTCAGCTCTGTGTTCAATTTAAGATTGAGCTAGTTTTAAAAATTGAGAATGAGAATAAACTAGCAAAATTTCTTAGAAGGTATAAACAACATATATTAGTTTTCTATTACTGCATAACAAATTACCTCAACATTTAGCAGCTTAAAACAACAAACATTTATAATCTCACAGTATCTGTGGGGCAAAAATCTGGGTGTAGCTTACCTGGGTGACTCTGACTCAGGGTGCCTCATGAGGTTGTGGTCAAGCTATTGGTTGAGGCTGTAGTCATCTAAGGCTTAACTGGAAAAGGACCCATTTCCAAGCTCACTCAGATGGCTGTTAGCTGGCCCTCGTTATCTCTGGCTATTGATGGCTGTTCCTTGCCAAATCGGCCTCCTCTAGGCTAGGGTATCTCACAACTGGCTTCCCGCAGAGCAAGTGAGTTGAGAAAGTGAGAGGGTGAGCAAGACAGAAGCTATAGTCTTTTCGTAACCTAATCTCAGAGGTGATACCCATCACTTCTGCCCTATTCTATTTGTTGGAAATCAGTCAGTAGGTCCAGTCCACATACAAGGAGAGGAGATTCCACGCAAGTATGGATACCTGGAAGCGAGGATCATAGGGGCTCTCTCAGAGGTTACCTATCAAAGTATCCAAATACTTCCATGGGTGTGGCTTTACCAGGACCCACGTGCTACATGATACATTAGGTCTTGGTCAGTGAAGCTCTCTACTCCTCCATCTGACATGATCTGAATTCTCAGTGTTTTGTGATCCAGGAGTCAGAACTTGACCAGCCATGTTAGCTGTTGAAGATGGCTGCATGTTTTAAATCAAATCCTAATTTAGAAGTCCAGTGCCCTTCGGTACCTATCTATTATAGAACTGGTGGGTTTCCTAACTACTCCTTTATACTGACATGGTTGTTTGGTGGCACAGATCTAAGCCTGTTATTCTTCTTTCCCATGGCAGGGACAAAGATTGCCTTCAGTTAGCATTCTCTTTTAGCCAGGATACACTGAGAAAATAATTCGTCTCAGTTCTCTGAATGAAATTGGTTTGACCTGATCTAAGAAGTCAATAGAGTGGATTTGACCTAGAGGATGCTTCACCTTCATGGCTTGGGAGTAGGCTCTCAAACTTTACACATTGTTTGTTTAGGCCATTGTATGGCCAGTAGTCGAGGCCACCATAGCCATTCACATGAGGGTTCCCATTGAATTCGGACAGACGGTAAAGAAACAGTGGAGCCAAAAAATGGTGGGCCATTCCTTTATTAAAGTCTCGCACCAGCCGACAAGCACACACACAGGGAAAACACTTTCCTTTCCCTCAGAGCTCCCAAAGCCACTGACACATTCTCTTGTTCCACAACCAGGAGAATCTTCTCCGGTTCCTCCTAGAATCAAAGGCCTCACCGGTTTCAGTGGAGCTCGCAAAAGCCCCTCACCTCTGGTCTCCCATTCGCACACCTTCTCTCTCTGCACATAGCTTCTCCTTCAGCACTCTACATTCCATCTGCTCTTACTCTGCAAACATGGCTTCTTTCTCGGTCTCTTCTCCTTCTCTGCTCTTTCAAAACTTTCTGTTAAAAAAAATTTTTTTTAAATAATAATAATAATAAAAACAACTTTCTGGTGTGAAAACCTCTCTTCTAGCAAACATTAGCAAAACAATGGCCCTTTCCAAGCAGAAAGGTAATTTGTAATTTCACAGACCACATATACCTGACGCTGCCCAGCCCCCAATGCAAACTATAAGCAAGCAAACATAAAAATCATAATTTACAAACTTATTTGACCAACAGCCATTCAACCCAAATAAGTGGGGCCTGTATGGAGGCAGTGAATCTCTTACTGATTTGCCCAAGCAGGAATTGGGACTGCTGATTGTCCTTCAAATCTCCATTTTCCCCTTGTTTTTAGTAATGAAATCCCCAACACTGGGGAACAAAATTTTTGTTGCATCCACAAAAACACTTGTTCTTACCTAATTTGAGTGTGCTGATCTCAAATCTGACATTAACTTTTCTCTGTAAGCTACAGTTTTTTTGCAATTCAAGATTTTAGGTTTTCATCTTATTGTAAAATTTTCAACATTTAGTTTAATATAATGAAGCAGAATGTCTTCTTGGGCATCATCTTTGTGAAAATATAATAATTTTTTGTTGTTGTTTTTCCGAAGCTGGAAACGGGGAGGCAGTCAGACAGACTCCCGCATGCACCCAACCGGGATCCACCTGGCATGCCCACCAAGGGGCAATGCTCTGCCCATCTTGGAGCATTGCTCTGCCGCAATCAGAGCCATTCTAGTGCCTGAGGCAGAGGCCACAGAGCCATCCTCAGCGCCCAGGTAAACTCTGCTCCATGGAGCCTTGGCTGCGGGAAGGGAAAAGAGAGACAGAGAGGAAGGAGAGCGGGAAGGGTGGAGAAGCAGATGGGCGCTTCTCCTGTGTGCCCTGGCTGGGAATCAAATCCGGGACACCTGCACGCCAGGCCGACGCTCTAAAATATAATAATTTATATAATGCAGTAAATACACTAATACACTAAAAGATATGATTGCATCAGAATTTGTCTACAATTTTGAAACAGAACATATTAAAACACTGATTTTCATCGTAAAATTTGCGCAAAACTTATTTAAATTCTATTCGGGCAAAAATTTACGTTTGCAGCTCTTGTGTTTGTGTACTTGTTAAGGACAATCTCCTTTGATGCTCCAGCAGTAGACTGCTCATCACTAACAGCTCCAAGATTTTCAGGAAACTTATCAAGGTGACTGTTCAGGAAGGGAATCTTAATGCTCATGTTACATCCAATGTCGTGGAAAGCCAACAGCATCCTTTGAACCAGAAGTTCATAGTTTTTTGCTTTTTTGTTGCCAAGGAAGTTCTTTATAACTGCCACAAAAGACTGCCATGCTGCTTTCTCCTCCTTATTCATCTTCCTGGCAAATTCTTCGTCACATATGAGGGTTTGAATTTGAGATCCATCGAATATACCTGCTTTTATCTTCTCGAAAGACAAGGCAGGAAAAGCAGAAATAATATGTTGAAAGCATTCACTTTCTCTATTCAAAGCCTGAACAAACTGCTTCATGAAGCCAAGTTTGATGTGAAGTGGGGGAAAAATGATCCTGTCTTGATTAATTACGGGTTCATTCACAATATTTTGCATCCCTATTTCCAGAGCTTCACGTTTTGGCCACTCCTTCTGTGTCCAGTGTTTCTTCCGAGCTCAGCTGTCCCACAAACACGGAAAGCAAGGATACTTCGTGAAATCTCTCTGTTGTCCTAGCAGGAAATTTACCATTGATCCACACAAATGATCCAGTTATGCTCCTCATACTTCAGAAAGTTGAGGACAACTTTATGTCATTATAATCTTCTTGCAGATGAGTTGAATAACCAATTGGAACCACTGAAAATAGGCAATATATGCACGTGTCACAAATGATGAAATATTGCACCTTTGACATTGAAGTGTGTAACAGCCACATATATAACAGAAGGTGTCAGGACTATTCTTACATTCATGCCTACTCGAAGAAGCCATGATTCAATCTTACAACAAAATAAGAGGGTGTTTTTATCAGATAATTTTTTTACATTTAAAAATAACTACAATTATGTAAAAGTGATGTTTGTAAAACATTAATTGCCTTGTGGTTATGTTCAATCCAAGAGTCATTGCCCTTTTTTTTTTTTTTTTTTTGCCCTTTAACTCCAATTTAAAAACCAATGCATGCCATTAACTGTAACAAAAAGAAATTAAAATTGCATAAAAACTAGATCAGGCCCTGGTCGGTTGGCTCAGCGGTAGAGCGTCGGCCTGGCGTGTGGGGGACCCGGGTTCGATTCCCGGCCAGGGCACATAGGAGAAGCGCCCATTTGCTTCTCCACCCCCTCCCCCTCCTTCCTCTCTGTCTCTCTCTTCCCCTCCTGTAGCCGAGGCTCCATTGGAGCAAAGATGGCCTGGGCGCTGGGGATGGCTCCTTGGCCTCTGCCCCAGGCGCTAGAGTGGCTCTGGTTGCGGCAGAGCGATGCCTCGGAGGGGCAGAGCATCGCCCCCTGGTGGGCAGAGCGTCGCCCCTGGTGGGCGTGCCAGGTGGATCCCGGTCGGGCGCATGCAGGAGTCTGTCTGACTGTCTCTCCCCATTTCCAGCTTCAGAAAAAAAACAAAAAAAAAACTAGATCATGCACCAAAAAACGGATTTCAGATTTGGAATCAGCGATGCAGAAATATATAGAAACAATTCTAAAACCTCATGCAACAGAAAATGAAAAAAAAATTGTTCCCCGGTGATATTAGCTGGGCACATGGCTGCCTAGCGTAAACATAACAGTGATCAGTTAGTTTTCTTGCAGTTAGGTGTGGTCATGTGACTATGTTCTGGCCAATGAGATGTAAACATTAGATGATATGAGCAATATAAGTGGTTGGTATGATCAATTTCCAGGGAGTGGCCTTAAAAGAAATCAGCATGTCCTGATTTGCCCTTCTTCCTTTGTGTTGGCCACATAGACGCAATGACTGGAACTGATGAAGAGAAGTCATGCCAGATGAAGCAACATGAGAGATGCTTGACGCCCATACTAATCCTGAGATGACTATCTCTGGACTCCTTAAATATGAGAGAGAAATAAATTTGCATTTTTGTTTAAGTTATTTTTTAGATTTTTTTTTAGTTACTCCTAACTGAATCTAATCCTAACTAATGATGTGGTTCTGTTCAAGTCCAGATCCTAACTGTAAGCAATTTAAATCTAGTCTTGCCATAAGACGAATCTAGTCTTGCCATGACCTGAGCGGCTCCACTACTCCCTACAGTGTTCTTCCAGTGGAGAGGTATTTTCTTTAACTATAAGGGGAAATAATTGTAGTACACATTGCCAGGTTCCCATTGGTAATGGCTGAGGACTAGGATGTGCTGATGGGCTGTGTTTGGAGTTTGGGGCAATCTGCAGGGAGCTGGATGGTCTTGCTGAATTGCTGGGGTGGGGCTGCGGCAGGGCAGGGGCTAATCCTTTAGGTCCTCTTCAGGTCACAGGACCAGCAGGAGGCTGTGGGGCTCTGAACAGAGCTCTCCTGCCACCTGTCCTGGTTGTTTGGTGCCTAAGTCCAAAGGCCCGACAAGTTCTAGGTCTGTAGGTCAAGACCTTGTCTGACTCAGGGGTGCAGAGCCAGTAGGTACCTTTAAGAACAAGGAGCAAAAGTCACCAGGGATGAGGAAGTGCAGGTAAAAGACAAACGAAACTGTCTTCTGGAAGTAAGTTGGGAATAGACACAAACAAAAACTCCATATTCAGCACTAGTGTGGACAGTGTTTGCGTTGTGTGGCTCCTGGGAAAAACAAAGGCTGTGTCTGTTTTCTTTTTGCAGCCTCTGCTACATGGTGTCAATGACTTTCTCCAGTGAAACCGACACCCAGGCTTAAGCCAGGGCTATGCTCAGCTCCCACTTTCTTTTCACTGCATGCCAAGGAAATAACTTGCCACAGGGCACACACATGAGGTCATTCTGGGCTCTTTTGTGCTGATGATCGCAGTAGAGAACCCAGAGAAGCCACCAGTTTCTTAGGCCCAAATAGCCCCATTAGAAAATACAAGACTTGCCTTGTGCAAAGGGCAGGCATTCACCTTGGCAAACAGGAAATTTTCAGTGAATTGGGACCTGCTGTCAAAATTCTGGACTGTGTACTGTGCATATTTTTTTTAATGTTTCTGAACTAAACTTAACTTTAGTTTGATAAAATCACTCCATTATCTTCAGATTGTTCTCTCTTGATATATACTGGCCCACAACTGCCTCTAGTTCAAAATCCATTTCCTTGTGGCTATCATGTAAAAATACATTACTCAAAATTGGGCAGAGGGTCACTCACTGGTCCAGAAGTGGTCTGTGTGGGAAGATCAGTGTCGAATGGAAAAGGCATGGGTTCTCAAGTCAGGCAGACCTGCATTGAAATCAAGACTCATACACTGGAGTCCAAAGATATTATTTGTGCAATGGGAAATAAAGGAGTACCGGCATTACTCAGAGATACAAAGGTGACCAGCTGAGGAACTAAAATCTTGATAAAACCTCAATGGGAAGCAGTTGGAGAAGTGACAGGGAAATGTTCTCAGTGTGTTAGATCCTTATCTCTCACGGCAGGAGGTCAATTGATAAATCAAGAAATGATGGTGTTTTTTAGACAAATATTTATAATGTGCCAAGCAATGCTCTAGGTATTGAAAATACAGACATAATAAATGAAGCAAAGTCACTGCACCCATTGTTCTACTAATAAGCCTTCTGATCAAAGATAGAGTTCAGACGAAACAGTAAAAAGTCTAAAAAGAGTTGCCTGGGTGGCAGAATTAGGAGAGTGAAGGGGTAGAGAGAAATAGGCCAAGGGACTGCTATCCCAACAAACAGTGCTATGCCATTATATATATATTTAATACTTAAATACAAACATTTTTGAATTACTAATAAAACATCTTACTACCTACTAGCTATATATCCTTGAATAAATTTAAATTCCCTGGGTCCCAATCCTTTTGGCTGGAAAATGTGAATATTAATGCTACCCTCAAGACCATTTGTTGCAGGAGTACCTGGAATAAAGTGGACACAAAAATCCCAGTGCCGGCCCTGGCCAGTTGGCTCAGTGGTAGAGCATCGGCCCGGCGTGTGGAAGTCTTGGGTTCAATACCTGGTCAGGGCATACAGGAGAAGCGCCCATCTGTTTTTCCACCCTTCCCTCTTTCCTTCTTCTCTCTCTCTTCCCCTCCCGCAGCCAAGACTCCATTAGAGCAAGGTTGGCCCGGGCACTGAGGATGGCTCCATAGCCTCCACCTCAGGCGCTAGAATGGCTTCAGCCAAAGGGAGCAATGCCCTGGTGGGCATGCCGGGTGGATTCCGGTCGGGCGCATGCAGGAGTCTGTCTGACTGTCTCCCCGCTTTTCACTTTGGAAAAATACTAATGCCAGTCCCCTCCCTTATATCTCCCATGTAATATTTTGTAGCTCTAGGTTTTCAGGCTGAGAGTGACGTCTGTTTTTGGGTCTGACCTGAATAAGTTCCATGACTTTTCTTTGCCTGCTTCCATCTAACACAAGGATGGTCATCTCAAATGTCTAAGAGTGCTAGGGGAACAGGATATACATTGCTGAGAACTCTGGAAGAACACTAACCAAAAACTAACATGCTCCATTTGGACAATACTGTGCAGTTGTTGATATAATAGTCTTTACTGTTCACTTATGGACAGCTAAAGTAACCAGCTGTCCTGACTATGGGATTGCTCTGAAGCTTGCAAAATCCATTACTTAATCCCTGAGACACGGAGGGCCTCATATGTAAGCAAGAGAACAATTGTGAGTTAGAGAGAGAGAGCACTATCTGGGATCAGGATGTAGTTAGAAAAACACTAAAGCTCTTGGTATGACAGAGTAAGGAAGATTGATGACATCCAAACTGGCCAGAAAGGGGAAAGTGTATATATGTGATTTCTGTGTGTTTATACATACACAAATACACAGGGGGGTGTGCTTGCACACGCTGCGATCTGTGAGTGTGTCTGTGAGAAGGATGGAGAGTAATTTAGGGGTGGAATACAGGCAATGAGGTGTGTGTAAAGGTCTAAATTAGTCCCAGAGAGGAGAGCTCTGATTTGTCATGATTGCCAATTTTGATGTTGTAAATACTCCTACTGTGGCTGATTTCAAGCTACCAAGTTAAAGACACTGAATACTGAGTTAAGAAGAAATGTGCAGACTCAGCTCACACCAGGCAGTACAAGCCACTTTCAGCATACTGCTAGCACCATTCTCTTTCAAAACCAGAAAAAGTCCCAGCTCCTAGAGCTGTGAATATTGCTTTAGCTTTTATTCTAAACTCTATCCATACCTCCCAAACAGAATGTTCATTCAACCGTGATGGATTATTCACTCCTACATAAAGTTCATGTTTCATCATCACCCATGGGAATTCTGGAACTGGAGTGTTTTTTTCCCCTCAAAATCTACACAATGGTTGGCAAGACCATTTGTTTATTCAGAAAGCAGCCAACAGGATGCTCCAGGCCTTTCAGTGAACCACCCTGCCCCTACTGATTTGGCCAACTTCTGCTGACCAAGGAAAGCTCTGAGCAGGCGAGAGGGGGCTCCTCACTTCTGGTGGCCCCACAGTTACAACTCTTTGGAAATTACGTGGCTGCCTGGTTCTTTGGCGCGTCTATGAATCTCTTCCTCATCCCACAGGAAATCCTCTCTCATTAGTCTTTCGTGGGGATGAAGGGTGGGAGGCTTCCCTTTGAAATTCCTCCCCCCTCTTTGCTCTCTGAACTCCTGTATCCTGAGCCAGAAAGTGCTAGATCAAGGCCCTATGGGGCCTGATATTTATATACTTTGGGGGGGGTCTTCTTTAAGGAAAAGAATACAAATTATAAATTTAAAGCTAGTAGAGTCAGGGCCTTTAGAAGGAGCCTATACAAATGAGGGTTTCCAGCAGAATCATTAGCTTCTATTAAATACCCTGGAGCCAGACTATACTCAAAAGGAAATTGGCCTGACCAGGCCGTGACGGCGCAGCGGATAGAGCATCAATCAGCCTGGGACACTGAGGACCGAGGTTCGAAACCCCAAGGTCGCCAGCTTGAGCATGGGTTCCCGCTTGAGCACAGGGTTGCCAGCTTGAGTGTGGGATCGTAGACACGACCCCATGGTCGCTGGCTTAAGCCCAAGGTTGCTGGCTTGAGGAAGGGGTCACTGGCTCAGCTGGAGCCCCCTGGTCAAAGCACGTATGAGAAGCAATCAATGAACAACTAAGGTGCTGCATCTATCAGTTGATGCTTCTCATCTCTCTTCCTTCCTGTCTGTGTCTGTCCCTCTTTCTCTCTTTCTGGCAAAAGAAAAAAAGAAAGAAAGAAAGAAAAGAAAAGAAACTGGATATTTCTTGGTGACGGTGAGTGGTGAAATGTCCTGAGTTTTTCCTTTTGGATGAGGAGGAAGCTCCAGCACCCAGTTCCTCCTTAGATACTCTGCCTTTGAGATTGATACTAGAAGACATCACTGGATTCTTCTATGAAAGCCATTTTATTCTGCAGCACTCCTACTGTATCACACAGCTACTCACACTCTTGGTACAGAATATTCCAGTTACACCAGTCATTGTTGGTCGAATGAAGTATCTTCTTTTTTTTTTTTCTTTTTTCTTTTAATTTTATTAATAATTTTATTTTTTTAATGGGGTGACATCAATAAATCAGGATACATATATTCAAAGATAACAAGTCCAGGTTATCTTGTCGTTCAATTATGTTGCATACCCACCACCCAAAGTCAGATTGTCCTCTGTCACCTTCTATCTTGTTTTCTTTGTGCCCCTCCCCACCCCCTTTCCCTCTCCCATTCCCCCCTCCCCCCCGTAACCACCACACTCTTATCAATGTCTCTTCGTTTCACTATTATGTCCCACCTACGTATGGAATAATACAATTCCTGTTTTTTTCTGATTTACTTATTTCGCTTCGTATCATGTTATCAAGATCCCACCATTTTGCTGTAAATGTTCCGATGTCATCATTTCTTATGGCTGAGTAGTATTCCATAGTGTATATGTGCCACATCTTCTTTATCCAGTCATCTATTGATGGGCTTTTTGGTTGTTTCCATGTCCTGGCCACTGTGAACAATGCTGCAATAAACATGGGGCTGCATGTGTCTTTACGTATCAATGTTTCTGAGTTTTTGGGATATATACCCAGTAGAGGGATTGCTGGGTCATAAGGTAGTTCTATTTTCAGTTTTTTGAGGAACCACCATACTTTCTTCCATAATGGTTGTACTACTTTACATTCCCACCAACAGTGTATGAGGGTTCCTTTTTCTCCACAGCCTCTCCAACATTTGCTATTACCTGTCTTGCTAATAACAGCTAATCGAACAGGTGTGAGGTGGTATCTCATTGCCGTTTTGATTTGCATTTCTCTAATAGCTAAAGAAAATGAGCATCTTTTCATATATCTGTTGGCCATTTGTATTTCTTCCTGGGAGAAGTGTCTATTCATATCCTCTTCCCATTTTTTTATTGGATTGTTTGTTTGTTTGTTGTTGAGTTTTATGAGTTCTTTGTATATTTTGGATATTAGGCCCTTATCTGAGCTGTTGTTTGAAAATATCATTTCCCATTTAGTTGGCTTTCTGTTTATTTTGTTATCAGTTTCTCTTGCTGAGCAAAAACTTCTTAGTCTGATGTAGTCCCATTCATTAATTTTTGCCTTCACTTCTCTTGCCTGTGGAGTCAAATTAATAAAATGCTCTTTAAAACCCAGGTCCATGAGTTGAGTACCTATGTCTTCTTCTATGTACTTAATTGTTTCAGGTCTTATGTTTAGATCTTTGATCCATTTTGAGTTAATTTTTGTACGGGGGGAGAGACTGTAGTCCAGTTTCATTCTTTTGCATGTGGCTTTCCAGTTTTCCCAGCACCATTTATTGAAGAGGCTTTCTTTTCTCCATTGTGTGTTGTTGGCCCCTTTATCAAAAATTAATTGACTATATATATGTGGTTTTATTTCTGGACTTTCTATTCTGTTCCATTGGTCTGATTGTCTATTTTTCTGCCAATACCATGCTGTTTTGATTGTCGTGGCCCTATAATATAGTTTGAAGTCAGGTATTGTAATGCCCCCAGCTTCATTCTTTTTCTTTAGGATTGCTTTGGCTATTCGGGGTTTTTTATAGTTCCATATAAATCTGATGATTTTTTGCTCTATTTCTTTAAAAAACGTCATTGGAAGTTTGATGGGAATTGCATTAAATTTGTATATTGCTTTGGGTAATATAGCCATCTTGATTATATTTATTCTTCCTAGCCAAGAACAAGGTATATTCTTCCATCTCATTATATCTTTTTCGATTTCCCTTAACAATGGTTTATAGTTTTCATTATGTAAGTCCTTTACATTCTTTGTTATGTTTATTCCTAAGTATTTTATTTTTTTGTTGCAATCGTGAAGGGGATTATTCTTTTGAGTTCCTTCTCAGTTGTTTCATTGTTGGCATATAGAAAGGCTATGGACTTCTGTATGTTAATTTTGTATCCTGCGACCTTACTGTATTGGCTTATTGTTTCTAGTAGTCTTTTTGTGGATTCTTTGGGGTTTTCGATGTATAGGATCATATCATCTGCAAAAAGTGATACCTTTACTTCTTCTTTTCCGATATGGATGCCTTTTATTTCTTTGTCTTGTCTGATTGCTCTGGCTAGAACCTCTAGTACCACATTAAATAAGAGTGGAGAGAGTGGACAACCCTGTCTTGTTCCTGATTTAAGGGGGAAAGCCTTCAGTTTAGTGCCATTTAATATGATGTTAGCTGATGGTTTATCATATATGGCCTTTATCATGTTGAGATATTTTCCTTCTATACCCATTTTGTTGAGAGTCTTAAACATAAAATTGTGTTGTATTTTATCGAAAGCCTTTTCTGCGTCTATTGATAAGATCATGTGGTTTTTGTTCTTTGTTTTGTTGATATGGTGTATTACGTTAACCGTTTTGCGTATGTTGAACCATCCTTGAGATTCTGGGATGAATCCCACTTGATCATGATGTATTATTTTTTTAATATGTTGTTGTATTCGATTTGCTAGTATTTTGTTTAGTATTTTAGCATCTGTATTCATTAGAGATATTGGTCTGTAGTTTTCTTTTTTTGTGCCATCCTTGCCTGGTTTTGGTATGAGGGTTATGTTGGCCTCATAAAATGTGTTTGGAAGTATTGCTTCTTCTTCAATTTTTTGGAAGACATTGAGTAGAATAGGAACCAAGTCTTCTTTGAATGTTTGATAAAATTCGCTTGTATAGCCATCAGGGCCTGGACTTTTATTTTTGGGGAGGTTTTTAATGTTTTTTTCTATTTCTTCTCTACTGATAGGTCTGTTTAGGCTTTCTGCTTCTTCTTGACTCAGTCTAGGAAGGTTGTATTGTTCTAGGAATTTATCCATTTCTTCTAGGTTGTTGAATTTAGTGGCATAAAGTTTTTCATAGTATTCTACAATAATTCTTTGTATATCTACGGTGTCCGTGGTGATTTCTCCTCTTTCATTTTGGATTTTGTTTATATGAGTTCTTTCTCTTTTTTCCTTGGTAAGTCTTGCCAAGGGTTTATCAATTTTGTTGATCTTTTCAAAGACCCAGCTCCTTGTTCTATTAATTTTTTCTATAGTTTTTCTGTTCTCTAATTCATTTATTTCTGCTCTGATTTTTATTATCTCCTTTCTTCGGCTGGTTTTGGGTTGTCTTTGTTCTTCTTTTTCTAGTTCCTTAAGGTGGGAAGTTAAGTGGTTCACTTGGGCTCTCTCTTGTTTGTTCATATATGCCTGAAGTGATATGAACTTCCCTCTTATCACTGCTTTTGCTGCATCCCATAGATTCTGATATGTCGTATTGTCATTTTCATTAGTCTGTATATATCTTTTGATCTCTGCACTTATTTCTTCTTTGACCCATTCATTTTTTAAAAGTATGTTGTTTAGTTTCCACATTTTTGTGGGATTTTTTTCCTCTTTTTTGCAGTTGAATTCTAGTTTCAAGGCTTTATGATCAGAAAATATGCTTGGTACAACTTCGATTTTTCTGAATTAGCTGATGTTGTTTTTGTGGCCCAACAGATGGTCAATTCTTGAGAATGATCCATGTACACTGGAGAAAAATGTATACTCAGTCACTTTGGGATGAAATGTCCCGTAGATGTCTATCATATCCAGGTGCTCTAGTGTTTTGTTTAAGGCCACTATGTCTTTGTTGATTCTCTGTTTGGATGACCAATCTAGAGCTGTCAGCGGTGTATTCAGGTCTCCAAGTATGATTGTGTTTTTGTCAGTTTTTGTTTTAAGATCAATAAGTAGCTGTCTTATATATTTTGGTGCTCCTTGGTTTGGTGCATATATATTAAGAATTGTTATGTCTTCTTGATTCAGTGTCCCCTTAGCCATTATGAAATGGCCATTTTTGTCTCTGAGTACTTTTCCTGTCTTGTAGTCAGCATTATCCGATATGAGTATTGCTACACCTGCTTTTTTTTGGATGTTATTTGCTTGGAGTATTGTTTTCCAGCCTTTCACTTTGAATTTGTTTTTATCCTTGTTACTTAGATGAGTTTCCTGTAGGCAGCATACAGTTGGATTTTCTTTTTTAATCCATTCTGCTACTCTGTGCCTTTTTATTGGTGAGTTTAATCCGTTTACATTTGGTGTAATTATTGATACTTGTGAGTTCCCTATTGCCATTTTATATCTTGCTTTCTGTTAGTTTTGTGTCTTGTTTGATCCTTCTCTTTCGTTTTTCTATCTTTTGTTTTTATTTGGTTGTATTCCATACATCTTTCCTCTGTTGCTATCTTTTTTATCTCATGTGCTTCTGTGGTGGTTTTTTCAATGGTGGTTACCTTTGAGTAATGAAAAGGGTCCCTACCCTGTTCATTGTAGCGAACTATTTTGTGAGTACTTTTGCACTCCATCGTCCTTTGCTACTGTTAATCTCCATCTTCTCCCCCTCTTTCTTTTTGTTGTTGTCACAGTTTAAATTTGGTTTTATTGTGTTCTTCTTGGAGCTTTTACTTGTGGCTCTGTTTTTTTTTTGTTCTTTGTATCTGATTGGAGAATCCCCTTTAGTAATTCCTGGAGTGGGGGTTTTCTGATGATAAATTCCCTCATCTTTTCTGTATCTGTGAATGTTTTTATTTCTCCTTCATATTTGAAAGATAGCTTTGATGGGTATAGTATTCGTGGCTGAAAGTTCCTCTCTTTCAGGACTTTAAATATTGGGGTCCACTCTCTTCTAGCTTGTAGAGTTTCTGCTGAGAAATCTGATGATAATCTAATGGGCCTTCCTTTATATGTTGTATTCTTCTTTTCCCTGGCTGCCTTGAGAATTTTTTCTTTGCTGTTGGTTTGTGTCAATTTCATTATGATATGCCTTGGAGTAGGTTTGTTGGGGTTAAGAAAACTCGGAGTTCTGTTTGCTTCTTGAACTTGAGGCTTTAGTTCTTTCCACAGGCTTGGGAAGTTCTCATCTATTATTTGTTTGAGTATGTTCTCCATTCCATTTTCTCTCTCTTCTCCCTCTGATATACCTATTATTCTTATGTTATTCTTTTTGATGGAGTCAGATAATTCTTGTATGGCTATCTCATTTTTTTTAATTTTTGAGTCTCTTTCTTCTTCTCTCTGTTGTGCCTCAAGTTGCTTGTCTTCTATTTCACTAATCCTCTCTTGTATCTGACCTGTTCTATTAGCTAAGCTTGTTACTTCGTTTTTCAGCTCGTGAATTGAGTTTTTCATCTCTGTTTGATTTGTTTTTATAGTTTCAATTTCCTTGGACATATATTCTTTGTGTTCATTGAGTTGTTTTCTGAGCTCCCTAAATTGTCTTTCTGTGTTTTCTTGTATATCTCGGAGGATTTTTAGGATTTCTATCTTGAATTCTCTGTCATTTAACTCCAAGGTTTCCAATATATTAAATTTTTTCTCCATAGATTTTTCCTCATCTAGCTGTGTTACCTCTCTTTCTTTTGTGTCCATGATATTCGATTTTCTCTTCCTTAATGGCATCTGAGGGTGGTTTTGTTGATAGTATTAATGAGATTTAATAAAGAATAAAAAGTTAAAAAAATAATAAAAAAATTAAAAAATCGAAAAGAGTTTTTTTTTAAAAAAAATTAATAATGAAATAAAGAAAAATAAAATAAAATAAAAATTTTTTAAAAAGGAAATTATTCCCCCCCCTCCTTTTTTCCTCTCCTCTCCTCTCCCCTCTTTCTTGAGAAAATCTTGTGGTGAACTGTGAATTATAACAAACAATGCCTGTGATGGAGGGCCTGAATTGGGGAAAAGTAATAAAGGGGCAAAAAAAAAAAAAAAGAAAAAAGAAAAAAGAAAAAAAAAAAAAAGAGCGTATGGACCCACAAAAAGCAAATAAGGAAAAAATTTGGGTCAAGAATAAAATGATTTGCTTTTAGGTGTTGGTTGTCTAAGAGTTATGATGAGAGGAATAAGAGGAAAACGGAAAAATGGGGGGACAAATTAAAAAATTACTATTGTATTTAGTGGAACAAGAACTAGATAAAATGGAGAGCCAGGGATGGGAGCACTGCTAGTGAGTTAAAAAGGTGAATTAAAAACCCCCCAAAATGCCACAAACATAAGTTTGAGTCCCAGATAAGATAATTTGTTTGTTATTGAGGTTTGAATGAGAGGAGATGTAAAGGAGAAAGGAAGAAACTAATATAGAGGGAGAAAAGAAAGAGAGAGAGAGAAAAAAAGAGGGAACCACTAAAAGAAAAAAAAAGAAAGGAGAGAGAGAGAGAGAGAGAGAGAGAGAGAGAGAGTTAAGGGTTTTGGAGTGCAACCCTCATAGAGAGAAAGGAAGAGAAGAGAAAAGATAATGGGAGATGTAACACTTATGGGTAGTGTAGTTCAAGGAAAGGAGAGAGTAAGACCGGCAGAGAGTTAATTGGCCAAATTGGAGGAGGAAAAAAAGTATCAAGAATGAAGATAAGAGAAACCATCGAACAAATATAATAAAATGGGATAGGTTATAAAGTCTGCAGATTATTCTTGATTTTGAGAGGTTATCTTCTTGCTTTTTCTTTTCTGTCCCTCTTCCTGGTCGGTGACTCTGTACCCCGGGTTCTGCCCCTTTGGCACGCTCAGGTAGAGGTTTGCAGTTGATAAGTCTCTATGGCAATGTCATGTATTGTGCTTTAGTCTCATTGGCAGTCGAGGCTCATTAGCATTTATAGGCTCCGACAGTGAGAGAGTCCGTGTTCCTGGAGCCTTTCTCCTAGTCTTTCCTTCCTCAATTAGTAGCCTGATAATCCAGCTATGGGGTTGCTGCTGCCTCTGCCTGGATAGTAAGAGGCTCAAAGAGCTGGCAACTCCCCACTCTATTTCCACTCAGCACAGGGCTCTGGGTAAGGCTCAGTCAGTCAGAGCTGCTAGCATAATCAGGCGGGCTTTCCGCCCACTCAAAGACCTCTGGCTCTGTCTGCCACTCTGTCCGGTAACACAGGCGGGCGCTTGGAGGAAACTCTCACTCACTGGCTGCGCGCGCAGACCAGGATATCCGGCCAGCAGTCTCACGCTCTGAGTGAAACCCCCAACCGCATGGAAAAGTTGCAGCGTTGGAATTGAGTCTCGCTCCGTCCCCGTGCGCAGCTTTTGCAAGGCGCTGGGGCGGCCTGAGATTCTGCTTTGGCCCACACAAAGGCCCCTGACTCTGCCCCTCTGTGCGATAACACGGGCGCGCACTGCCGAGGCACTCGGAGGAATCTCTCATTCACTATCTGTGCGCGCAAACCAGGATATGAGGCCGGCCGCGTTTCCCTCTGAGTGAAACCCCCTCCAGCACGGAAAATCTCCACCGTTGGAATTAGTTCTCACTCCCTCCCGTGCGCGGCTTTCCCAGGGTGCTGGGGCTGCCCAGAGACTCTGCCCTCGGCCCACAGAAAGGCCTCTGACCCTGCCTCTCCGTGGGGCAACACGGGCACCCACTCTCGGGGCCTAGGAAGAAATCTCTCGCCCACTAACTGCGTGCACGCCGACCAGGAGACCGGGTAAAATGGCCGCCCCGCTTGTCTTTCTTTGTTTGGGTTTGGCGCGAGTGTTAGCTTGTATTGCCCGGGTTGCCACAGGATCAGTTTTTCCTCGGCTTGGATCTCCGTGCCACGGCCTGGTTCGGCCATTTGTGCCACGGCCTGGATCTATTCACCCCCTTTGCCCGCCTCAGTTTCTATATTCACAGTTACCAGAGAAAGCCGCCCTGTTTAGGTTAGTGAGGAAGGCGGAGTATTTCTTACTCCCTATTTCCTTCGGGGTTTGGTTATATATTTAGCCAATTTTTCACTCGACCATACCTTTGGGCGTATTGCGAAGCATCTGGAGGCTCCAAGTATAGGTTTTTCTGTTTCTGGTTGAAGATCTTGTTGAGTTTTGGGGGAGATTTATCGGTATCGCTTCCTACCCCGCCATTACTCTGACGTCATCTCGAAGTATCTTCTTTTAACCCCTAGCAAAGTCTAACTTCAGAATCATGGTGGATGAGAAGGGACCTCTAGTGGTCAACCTCAAAGGTCACATCACTGCTACCTTCTACTAATTCTCTTAAATGTGTTCTGGCCTGTTGTCGATTCTAGGAGGTGGAGGAAGGAAAATAGAGCATAGATCAGAGGAAGTTTTGGTTTGGATATAGGTGGAGAGTAGGATAGCTTCTGCTGTGTGGCATGTCGAGGACAGAGTGGATATTTTTCTGTATACTGGCAGGCAAAATCTACCTATTTCCTGGCATGATTGAGCCCAGCATTATGCCAGGAAGCAGAAAAGTGACCTTAGCCCAAAGTAATAAGTGTTCTGCAATTTGAAAGCAGAGCATAGTACTGTGAAAGAGTGCATTTTAGTCTTTTTTAGACTGTGACTCTTCCCTGGCCTGTTGGCTCAGTGGCAGAGAGTTGGCCCCATGTGTGGAAGTCTTGGGTTCTATTCTCAGTCAGGGCACACACGACAGGTGACCATCTGCTTTCCCACCCTTCCCCTTCCCCTTCTGTCTCTCTTTTCTCCTCTCATAGCTGTGGCTTGATTCGAGTGCATCGGCTCCAGACAGGGGTTGCCAGGTGAATCTTGGTCAGAGCACATGTGGGAGTCTGCCTCTAGTCTCACTTAAAAAATAAATAAATAAATAAATAAAATAAATTGTGACTCTTTTGAGAAGCTAATTAACAAAATCAGGGACCATCTCCCTAGAAAAATATCCATGTGCATACACACACACACACACACACACATTTGCCTATCCACATAGTCGTTCAAGAAGCCAAGTTAAGAAACTCTGAAGTGGCCCTGGCCGGTTGGCTCAGCGGTAGAGCGTCGGCCTAGCGTGCGGAGGACCCGGGTTCGATTCCCGGCCAGGGCACACAGGAGAAGCGCCCATTTGCTTCTCCACCCCTCCGCCGCGCTTTCCTCTCTGTCTCTCTCTTCCCCTCCCACTGCCAAGGCTCCATTGGAGCAAAGATGGCCCGGGCGCTGGGCATGGCTCTGTGGCCTCTGCCTCAGGCGCTAGAGTGGCTCTGGTCGCAACATGGCGACGCCCAGGATGGGCAGAGCACTGCCCCCTGGTGGGCAGAGCGTCGCCCCTGGTGGGCGTGCCGGGTGGATCCCGGTCGGGCGCATGCGGGAGTCTGTCTGACTATCTCTCCCTGTTTCCAGCTTCAGAAAAATGAAAAAAAAAAGAAAGAAAAAAAAAAAAGAAAAAAAGAAACTCTGAAGTAAGACATTTGGAAAAGGATGTAGTGTGAGAGCCAGGAATCTTGAATGAATTCTAATCCTGCATCACTTTGGATAAGTCCTTTGACTTATCCAAAGTATCCTCACCTATTAAAAAAAGAAAAGAAAGGCCCTGGCCAGTTGGCTCAGTGGTAGAGCCTTGGCCTGGCATGTAGAAGTCCCAGGTTTGATTCCCGGCCAGGGCACACAGGAGAAGCACCCATCTGCTTCTCCACCCCTCCCCCTCTCCTTCCTCTCTGTCTCTCTCTTCCCCTCCTGCAGCCAAGGCTCCATTGGAGCAAAGATGGCCCGGGCACTGAAGATGGCTCTGTGGCCTCTGCCTCAGGCACTAGAATGGCTCTGGTTGCAACAGAGCAACGCCCCAGATGGGCAGAGCATCGTTTCCTGATGGGCTTGCCAGGTGGATCCCAGTCAGATCTCTCTGTCTTTCCACTTTTCACTTCAGAAAAATACAAAAAAAGAAAAAGAAAAGAAAAGAAAAAGGGGGATTAGATGTAGGAGTGTGAAATAAAAAACAGAACATACCTAGTTAAATCTTAATGATTTATACTAAAAATGATTTTTAAAATATAAACATGGTGGTCCTTGGGTTACAACAGTCTCAACATATGACATTTCAAGTTTACGATGCTCATCCCCATAAAATCTTTAAAAAATTGAGACATGAGTGTTTCGGTGAATTACTTTGGTTGTGCACAGTGGAAGACTACACAGTAATGCAGCATATGAGTGAGGGAGTTGGCGTCCCCCAGTACGCTTACCTACGCCATTTTGGACTGTTAAAAGTGCACTAAGTTCTGTTTGTGTTGCTTTGGCGACATTTTGGCCCTAATTATAGCTCCTAAACAAAAGTCAGAGTCTTCAGATGGTAGTGCTTTGAAGAAGAGGAAGGCCATCATGACAGAGGTCACAGAGCTACTGGCATCACATGGAGAGGGGCTGTCTGCTGAGGACCCCATTCAGCTGGAGAAGCAACTGATTGAAGAGGAAGAGACAGAAACCCCAGAACCCAAGAGATTTACTACCAAGGGTTTGGCAGAAGGTTTCTCTGTGGTAGAGGATGGGTTGGCAAAATTTCAGGCTGAGGACCCCAGCAATGACAGATTCAGTAAGGTCTACAGAGCTGTTATGGATGCCTTGCAATGCTTTAAGCAGATTAAGAAAGAGAAGAAGTCATCAACCTTCCCGACTAGCCTGAAACAATTCTTTAAGAAGGTAGAGAAGCCTACAACACATTCTGTACTCCCTACATCAGCTGCTTCTCGAGATGAAACCCCTGTAGTACAGGTAGAATCATCTCCAGTGTCTCCTGCATCTCCAGTGTTCCTTAGGCAATCCTGATTTGCCTGACCCCATATCTCCAGCACCTTCTGCAGGTTCTCCTGCCTCCCCAGCCTCCTCCTCCCAGTAGGTCACTCTCTCCCACCTTGCAATGCCCCCTCCAGTGTGCAAGCCAACTACGGGAATAAAGGTAAGGAACTTTTTTAACACTCATTTTTTTGTTACTGTAATACAGTATACAGTACAGTATATTTATTTCCTTTTCTTTTTTCTGTGGCTTAGTTGTGTTTTCATGTTCTATCTAGATTATGATTTTCCAGCTGTGTTAGGATAGGTAAGTGACTTTAGGCTAGGGTGTGTTTTGACTTACAACAAAATTTGGGTTACGTCATTATCATAGGAATGGAACTGTGGTGACCTGAGGCCCCCCTGCATATCTGAAATATTGACTTTGTTGTAAATTAATGGATAGTTGTTGCCTTACCTATGGGGGCACAGTGGATAAAACATCGACTTGGAATGCTGATGTCCCCAGTTTGAAACTCTGAACTTGTCCAGTCAAGGCACATATGGGAAGCAAATGTGTGTTGATGCTTCCTGCTCCTCCTCTCTTCTCTCTCTCTCTCTCCCCTCTCTCTAACATGAATAAATAAAATCTAAAAAAATAATAGTTGTTGCATAGGATATACATATACTGAAAAAGTATTCACTGTTTATATAACATTAACATTTAACAGAATGTTTTATCTTTCTTTTTTCTTTCTTTTTTTTTAAGTGAGAGTAGGAGAGATACAGAGACAGAGTCCCGCATGTGCCCCGACCAGGATCCACCTGCCAACCCCTGTCTGGGGCTGATGCTCTGCCCATCTTGAGCCACTCACAACTGAGCTATTTTAAGCGCCTGCAGCAAAGGCTCCACAGAGCCATCCTCAGTGTATGGGGCTGATGAGCTCAAATCAATTGCACTATGGATGCAGGAGATGAAGAGAGAGAGAGAGAGAGAGAGAGAGAGAGAGAGAAGTGGAAGGGGAGGGATAGAGAAGCAGATGGTCGCCTCTTCTGTGTGCCCTGACCAGGATATGAACCCAGGACTTCCACACACTGGGTGGATGCTCTACCACTAAACCAACCAGTCAGGGCCAGGGTCCTATATTTTTATTTGCTACATTTGGCAACCCTAGACAGGAGGCCTTTCAGGACTTGATTTAAGGTCTGAAATTTCTGGTGATGAAGGAATGAATCTTAATGGAAGATGGGAAGTAGAAAATCATTAGTCATTGTTTAAGCTAGAAATTCTGAAGTTTCATGACCAATTTTAAGCAGTTTAGTGGACACTGTGCTGGATTCTAGATGAAAAAGTTACCGCACCGTGTCCCTGTATTACTCAAAGAACCATTTATCATTGTACACCGTGGCTGCCAGATTTCTAGCTTTTCTGTCACTTTAAAACCCTTAATGGTAGTTCCAGTGACCTGGCCAGATAACCTTGCTGGCCTATGACACTCAAGCCATTTGCTGAGCTGTTGCCTCTGTCACATCAAGCTTGTAACAGCAGATGTGAAGGCTGTGATTCCTTCTGTCTTTCTTCCTTTCTTCCTTCCACTAATGTTTCTTCAGTATCCACCATGTGCTAGGCACTTCCCCTTAGCTGAGGGGCTTCCACTTTTATGACCTACAGCAATGCCGAGTTCTGTAGCCTGTGGTTCTTAAAATGAGATTCCTGGACCAGTGTGTCAGTCACAGCTGGTAGGTTATTAAAGATGAGATTCCTGAGTCTCGTCAGAACTGGTGTAGGAAAAGGTACCTGGAAGCTCTGCAGAGCGTCTTGTGCTCACTTAAATCGGAATGCCATGACTGTCAGTTCTTGGACCCCTTTCTCTGTCCAGCTGTGCATAAGCCCCATGTGGAGCAGATTGGTTTCTACAGCCAGGAATTTCCAGATCTGACACTGCCTCTCTTCTTTCTGGGCCTGAGCTACCTGTGGAAGTGTGATATTAGGCTCTGTTAATACTCCAACCACCCAACCAACTTAGGCTTAATGGTTAACTACTAGGCTTAACTACTTATGGTGAGATGGTTTCTCCTCTCTTAGGAAAGAGGAATGTTCCAGGCACGAAATGCAACCTTTCGTTTGGACAAATCTTGTCACTTCTTTGATTATCCACAAGGGGCGCCATAGTACCATTTTAAAAATCCTAAATTCCACTCCATTAGAGTGCTGGCTCCTGACCATCAACTTTCCTCTCTAGAATGGAAGACCCTTGAAGACCAGAGCTTTGTTTTGCTCATCTCTGTATCTCCCTGGGTACCTCCTTATTGTTGTGGGATCCAAGGAGCACTATTCATCTTATAAACATCGCAGATTTGTATAAGTATTAAAACAATTTTCCACAGATGGAAGTAGAGTGACTTGAGAACCCTTATTTTGCTTTTTTAATTTATTGATTTGAGAGAGAGAGAGAGAGAATCATCAATCTGTTGTTCCACTTATTGATGCATTCATTGGTTGATTCTTGTATGTGTCCTGACCTAGGATCGAACCTGCAACTTTGGCATATCAAAACAACACTAGCCAACTGAGCTACCTGACCAGGGCAAGAACTCAAGTCTTTTATTAATTCATGATAAAGTCCCTATATTGGCTTGGATGGCACTGGCATCCCTAATGCTTTGAGTACCAGCACATAAAGGATACTCCTTAAATACTTGACCCCAACAGTTGAAAGAACAGCATAATGAATATTTGTTTTACCTTATCTAGATTCTAGATTCAGTGTGCTGATACTTTGCTATATTTGCTTTATGTATGTGTATTTATTTATTTCTGCTGAATCATTTGAAAGTTCATTTCCATTGTTATGATACTTAACCCATAAACATTTCAACATAGGCATTTCCCCAGAACATTCTCTTATATAACTGCAATACCATTATCACATGTAAGAATAATTAAGATTAATTAACCACTACTTCCTAATATCATTTAATATCCAGTTGTAGAAGTTGATGTTGGTGCCCTACCCACCTCCCCTTGGTCAGCCTAGAAGTCACCTGTAAACAGTTTCCATATAGCAGGTGACAAAGAACCTGAGGCTCATAGAGGTTAAATAACTTTTTGGAGTCACACAGCTAGTAAGAAGCAGATCTCTGCTGTGCTTAACCAATGTGTTAAAATGTGCAAATAAGCAGGTCCTGGCCGATTGGCTCAGTGGTAGAGCGTAGGCCTGGTGTGCAGGAGTCCCGGGTTCGATTCCCGGCCAGGGCACACAGGAGAAGCGCCCATCTGCTTCTCCACCCCTCCCCCTCTCCTTCCTCTCTGTCTCTCTCTTCCCCTCCTGTAGCTGAGGCTCCATTGGAGCAAAGTTGGCCCGGGCGCTGAGGATGGCTCCGTGGCCTCTGCCTCAGGCACTAGAATGTCTCTGGTTGCAACAACAGAGCAACGCCCCAGATGGACAGAGCATCACCCCCTGGTGGGCATGCCGGGTGGATCCCGGTCAGGTGCATGCGGGAGTCTGTCTGACTGCCTCCCTGTTTCCAACTTCAGAAAAAATACCAAAAAAAAAAGTGCAAATAAGCATAAATAGTCTTTTATTCTATTCTTGTATATTTGGGACAATAGTGCTTGCCCAATAAAATTCACATAGTAACAATACCATAAATATATGTATTTTTAACCAATAAAATATATATAGTTATCTTCAACTGCTAATTGTAAGTGCAATGCAGGGACTTCCCCATCAGGTGAGACTCTCAAACAGCTAGAACCTTCCTCTGCCAGAGCTGGCTTGGTACAGCTTACACTCTGGGCTTGGGTACCATTGGGAAGTCATACTTTTCCAGCATTATTTAAGTGTGTTTTGTCCAACTGTGAAAATCAAATCTTTCCTTAGACTTGCCCCATCAATTCCCAGGCTGTCAGGTTATTTAAGCACAGTCATCAAACTTGAGCATGAAAATGTCCAGTTGGAACATTTGAATGAGCACGAAAATTTTGGCATAATGTCAGGCTTTCTGGGAGCAATTACACCCCTGTTAGTAATATCTGGCCCCACCTGGTAACTTAGGTATACATAAACACTTAGATCTTAAGAAGATGTCTTTCCTAATTACTGTCTTCTCTAAGAATCCATAAAGAAAAACAGACTTTGAACCCAATTTAATTATTTACTTAACGCTACTGTCATAAAGTGCTCAAATTCAAGTATTATAAAGATGCTAACAGGGAAAAGATTCAGGGTTCTCAGACAGAGGAACAACTGGCCAAGGAAGTCAGCTCCTCAAAGTTCAGCAGGTAAGACTGTTTTGGCATAGAAAGTAGAGAGTTGTGAAAATTTTAAAAAACATGTCAAGCGAGGGAAATTCGTTTTTAAAGGTTGCTGTCTTGGTGGGGTGGACGAGGAGAAAGCAATCTTCCTCCTTACGAGTGTAGCGTGAGGACTGCCAAGAAGCCCGTACTTTCAGTTTCTTTTGAGCATCTACAGCTTGAGAAAATTGTATTAACGACCAGATTCTGAAATCCTTGCTGCTACAATGCTGTCACAGAACTCTTTCTGATAAAATTGTAAAATTACAAAAGAATCCATATTAGTCCTAATTGCATCTTATTGAAAGATTGGTGAAGATTGCCAGCCGGAAAGGATGTACCTGGCCGGAACAGGACTTGCTCCTGTCGGGACAGGTCTGAGGTAGGGAGAAGGGGAGCTGCCCAATGAAGTCGTAGGTAATGAAGTCCCAGCTCTTGAAAGTTAATATTCATGTTAAGGGGACAAAACTCCAAGTTGCTAAGGTCTGTGAAGTGGACAGGGACTAGAAAGGATTAACGGCAGCTTCTTAAAGGAAGAGAATATTAATCTAGGAGGTAGGGTGGTTAAGAGCCTGGGTAGTCCTGGGTTCAAATCCTGAGCCTGACACTTGCTTTTGGGATCTTGGGAAAGTTATATAATCTCTCTAAACCTTTAGAAATGACCTCATGATGGCTGTTAGGGACTTAATTGAGATTTAAATAATGTATAAAAAGTGTTTGGCACAATGTCTGTTGCATAGAAAACATTCCATATGAGTTTTTAACAATATTCATAGTGTTACTCTTGACAAGAAGTAATAAAAGACATGTTTTTTCTATATGGAAATGGAGAATATTTTAGGGAGAGGGATGGTAACAGCAAAGCACAGAAGAAAAAGAAACCTTTATTATTTATTATTTTCAGTCCACACTAAGTGAAGGGGAAAGATTATTTTGAAGGGGAGAGCAGTGAAGGGATAGGGGAAAGCAGAGATTAACACAGTTTAAGACTAGAGGCCATGTTGTGGTCAAATCTTTCTTAAAGTACAAACAGAGGCGGATTTAACGGCAGGCGCACCGGGTACACGCCCTGGGCCCCGACTTCTGAAGGGCCCTGCAAAACCCCAACTTCACACATTTTTCTAATGTAAGGGGCCCACTATTTTCTTCTGCACCCGGGGCCTCAACCGACCTTAATCCACCTCTGGGTACAAACCATTTTAATCTATGGAATTTGGAAGAGTCTCAAAAAACTCTCTATTAGCAAGAGCAACTTGACAAAAATGACCCAAGACAAGCTTTCAAAATAAGCTATTCTTTGTTAAATAGGGACCACCTGAGAATGAAGCATTTTTTATTTCTCTTTCTGCTAAAGTGATATTCTCAATGTCTCAAGGGAAGGCTGGTTTTCTCTTCCCCAGGGCTTCCCTAGAGCTGCCCTATATCTGATAGTTATTACCTTGTGATTTTGTTGTTGTTATCTTTAAAAAAATGTTTTAATCATGAAAATATCTTGAACTTAGTAATTAGAATAGGATTGTTTAAAAACTAGAAATAGGCCCTGGCCGGTTGGCTCAGTGGTAGAGCGTCGGCCTGGCGTGCGGGAGTCCCGGGTTCTATTCCCGGCCAGGGCACACAGGAGAAGCGCCCATCTGCTTCTCCACCCCTCCCCCTCTCCTTCCTCTCTGTCTCTCTCTTCCCCTCCCGCAGCGAGGCTCCATTGGAGCAAGGATGGCCCGGGCGCTGGGGATGGCTCCTTGGCCTCTGCCCCAGGCGCTAGAGTGGCTCTGGTCGGGACAGAGCGACGCCTGGGAGGGGCAGAGCATCGCCCCCTGGTGGGCAGAGCGTCGCCCCTGGTGGGCGTGCCGGGTGGATCCCGGTCGGGCGCATGCGGGAGTCTGTCTGACTGTCTCTCCCCGTTTCCAGCTTCAGAAAAAATACAAAAAAAAAACCCCTAGAAATAGTTATCATTATAACCAGGATGACTTGCCTGGGACTTCATTTTAAGTGCACAATAGACAACAAGACAAAGTGTATAAACTCAGTACAGAACGCCCTAAGTACAGAAACGCCCACACTCTCTCCCCAGCAGACCCGACTCCATTTCATTAAAGATGGCATGGAAGAGCAGCGGCCTGATGCAAACGTGCAGATTTCTTCTCTTAGTGATTTTATTTCTGCCACGTGAAATGACAAGTAAGTTTATATTCTTTTTCTCCTCTTTAAACAAAGAAAATATTTCAGATTAAAATTTATCAGGCTCTGGCCAGATAGCTCAGTTGGCTAGAGCATCATCCAGAAGCGTAGAGGTTGCCTGTTCGATTCCCAGTCGGAGCACATACAGGAACAGATCGATACTCCTGTCTCTGTATCTCCAAAATCAATAAAATAAACAGTTAAAAAAAAATGATCAATGGGCATTGGAAAAATGCAAAATCCAAACTGGAATGACTACATCATTGGTATGGTTCAGAGTACAGGAGTCAGATAACATAATAAAATACAAAATGGAAAAAATATTTTTATGGTTCTCATATTAGAAGCAGGATGAAGTTTTCTATTCTCTCCAGAGCCACAGCCAGAATTTTCCTACATTTTATTTTTTTTAATGATTTTATTGATTTTTAAAGAGCGAGTGGAAGAGAAAGAGGCAGAGACAGAGAGAAACATCAATTTGTTCCACTCATTCGTAGTCACTGGCTGATTCTTGTATGTGCCCTGACCAGGAATGTAACCACAACCTCTGCATATTCAGTCGACACTAACCAACTGAGCTACTCAGCCAGGGCCCAATGAAATACTTTTTTAAAATTGATTTATTTTAGAAAGAGAGAAGAAAGGGGAGAGATGGACCGACAGACAGAGACAGAGAGATAGAAGCATTCACTTGTTGTTCCACTTAGTTGTTCATTCATTGATTGCTTCCCACATGTGCCCGCACTGGAAATGGAACCAGCAATCTTGGTGTTATGGGAAGATGCTCTAACTAACTGAGCTAACTTGGCCAGGGTTTCTTACATTTTAATGCATCTTATTATAAATTATATTCAAAATAATCTTCTGCTGTTTATTTGAACATACCACTTAGACGAAAATATTTCCTGCATTTGCTCCCCAACCCAATCTGGAAGTAGGCTTCTCCCCTCAATTCTAAAAGTAATACATAAAAATACTACATAGTCATTGTAAAATAAGTTAGGAAATATATAAATATATAATAGAATAAAGGAAACCTAAAATACTAAACATAACCATTCAACGTTTTGATGTATACTACACTTCATCTTAGCCAAAAGGCCAAGAAGCAAGTCAATGTTCTGGTGTATATTCTTTCAGATTTTAAAAAATACTAGACAGCAATCTCGTTATTATTTTCAGTAGATAATTCTATTTATTTATTTAATTTTTTTAATTTTTCTTTTTTCTTTTTTTTTCTTTTTTTCAATTTTTTTTTTTCTTTACAGGGACAGAGAGAGAGAGTCAGAGAGAGGGATAGATAGGGACAGACAGACAGAAACGAAGAGAGATGAGAAGCATCAATCATCAGTTTTTCGTTGTGACACCTTAGTTGTTCATTGATTGCTTTCTCATATGTGCCTTGACCGTCGGCCTTCAGCAGACCGAGTAACCCCTTGCTTGAGCCAGCGACCTTGGGTCTAAGCTGGTGCGCATTTTTTATTTTGCTCAAGCCAGATGAACCCGCGCTCAAATTGGCAACCTCGGTGTCTCGAACCTGGGTCCTCGGCATCCCAGTCCAACGCTCTATCCACTGTGCCACCGCCTGGTCAGGCTAATTTTTATTTTTTTGGTGATAGACAGATAGGGACAGACAGACAGGAAGAGAGAGAGATGAGAAGCAATTCTTAGTTGCAGCACTTTAGTTGTTTGTTGATTGCTTTCTCGTATATGCCTTGAGAAAGGGGGTGGGGGGCTACAGCAGACCAAGTAACCCCTTACTCAAGCCAGCGACCTTGGGTCCAAGCTGGTGAGCCTTACTCAAAGCAGATGAGCCCGTGCTCAAGCCAGCTCAAGTCTTGAACGTGGGTCCTCCGCATCCCAGTCTGATGCTCTATCCATTGCGCCACCGCCCGGTCAGGCAGTGGCTAATGCTTTTTAAAGAAAAAGTTAATGCGTTAACAGAATATATTAAGAAATGTTTGTAGGGAGCAAGTTTCTGGTGGCAAAAGTTATTTTTTTACCTTTTGTTTCTTGCTTCTGAACCAGGAAAGTAAAAACTGAAATTCTGGTATGTTGCTATATGATGAATGAGTTTCTAAAAATGAGAGATGAAAATAAAGTAAATATGTATATCCTGATCATCCACCCCACAACAACTTGTCTATCCCACAAACCACAGCTGTTTACATATCTTTTTATTTCACTACACTGCCAAAACAATATAAAACATCAGAAATGAAAAAAATTCATCTAATTAGAAATGTTTTCAAATCAGCTTTTGCCCATGTGTAATTTTGATATATTTATAATAATCATTAGAGATGTAATTTATATCATTCTGCCTATTCATCTAATGTTATGTCTTAAATATTTTTTCATTTTACTTGAAGTCCTTTTTTTCTTTGTATTTATCCACTCCCACCTCCTTATTTTGCTACATCCAACCCCTTGAAGTAAACAAATTAAGTCTGGTAAGTATTACCCTACTTTTTTCTCTATTTTTATCAATTCTATTATAATTTTTCCCTATACTTTTTGTCATAAATGTGTGTGTGAATGGAGTAATTCTCTGTATGTGTATGTGTGTGTGTGTGTGTGTATCATATATACAATAAAATTGATATATATGTATATATAATTTTTCCCTACACTTTTTCTCATAAATGTGTGTGTTTATAAATGGAGTAATTCTGTACATACTATTTTCTTTCTTTTTTTTTTGTACATACTATTTTCTAACTCAGTGGTTCTCAAACTTCACTGCACATTAGAATCATCTGTGGTCTTTTTAAAAACCCAATGCCCAGGTTGCACTCTATCAGTTAATTTCTGGGGTTAGAAGCAAGGCATCAGTAATTTTTTAAAGATCTCCAGGTGATTCTAATATGCATCAAAATTTGGCAACCATCATTTTAAGCTTTTCCCTTTTTTTTTAGTCAATAATACACTATGGATCTTTTTCCTTGTAAAGTCATATAGGTTGATATGATTTTAAATTGTTGTGAAGTATTTCATTTTACTGATGTAGCATTTATGGCCATGCAGAATGTTCACTCTATTTTAATAGTTCCTTTCTGCGCTCCCAGGTTCTGTTCTATCTGTGAATGGTAAAACCCAGGACTATATTCTGAACACATGGATTGGCTCTGACGAATCTCTGAAATGTGCTGTTGAAAACCACACTAGAGACGAAGGACTTCTCTGGTACCGAGAAGAGGGGACAGTGGATTTGAAGTCTGGAAACAAAATCAATTCCAGCTCCGTCTGTGTGTCTCCCATCAGTGAAAATGACAATGGAGTCACCTTCACCTGCAAGCTGCAGAGGGATCAGTCGGTGTCAATCTCAGTGGTGCTGAATGTCATTTGTGAGTAAGGGGAAAGAAACTGCTCATCAGTCTATGCGGTCTGCACTTCATTAAGTGGTAGTTGAAATCTGGGTCTAGAGAATGTGCATTTTAACATTTGCTTGATATTGCCAAACTGTCCTATTTATGCTCCCACAATGAGGCACTGAGAGTCCCTATTTTCCCACACACCCATGAGCAATGTACTTGAAATCTGCCAGCCTGATGTGAAAGTTTTATTTAATTTTCTAAATTATGAATAAGGGTGTTCACCTTTTTCATAAATGTTCATGTTTAAAACCTCAAAAGATGAAGCTCTTTGATGGCTGGGCTGCAGGAATTGGTTAACCTATTGGTGGATCTATACAGTATTAGGGGTTCTTCAAATGATTCTATGTAGGTGATCATGGTTTGGGTGGAAAGCTGGCTCCACATGGTGGGATGAGGGGTGATGTGGGTTAGGGTGATGATATGATATGATTTGGTAGAAAGAGCTCTGGAGATGAGTTCAGCAGGCTTTTCTATGAAAACTTGATGCCATTGCTCCTGAGATAAAAGGGTGGAGAAAATGCCAAAGAATCCAGGTCTGGAAAATACTGGCAACCTGCAGCTTGGGTTTCCAGAGTGAATCATTTGCTTGTTCCTTGGGAAAAGGAGTTTTGTTTTGTTTTTTAATTTTTCTATGAATTACCATATTTCTCCATTTATAAGGCACACCTTAATTTGGGGGCCCAAAATTTGGGGGGAAAATGTATTATAAAGTTACTGAATTCAAGTTTTATTCATCAAAAAATTCATACAATTCCTCATCACTGTCAAAACTCCCATCCATTAGTTTGTCCTCATCTGTGTCTGATGAGGAATCACTGTCTTCAACAATGAGTGCAAAAACAAGCGTGAAAAAATGGGAAATGCAAATAAAAAATCTACAACCACTGTATAAGATGCACTAAGTTTTTAGACCCCAAATTTTTTGAAAAAAATATGTGTCTTATACATGGAGAAATACAGTAATAACATGAGCGTGAGAATGTGTGTGTGTGTGTGTGTGTGTGTGTGTGTGTGTGTGTGTGTGTGAGAGAGAGAGAGAGAGTGGTTTTTTTAGCAAGTATACTTTGATAGAATCTAAGACTATCAGAGGACTTTTGAGGTCTTGTAATCCCTATAACACAGAGGTCAGGAACCTATGGCTCGTGAACCAGATGTGGCTCTTTTGATGGCTGCATCTGGCTCACAGACAAATCTTTAATAAAGAAAATAATAACGTTAAAAATATAAAACATTCTCATGTATTACAATCCATTCATTTCCTACCACTCATGTTCATGGTTGCAGGTGGCTGGAGCCAGTCACAGCTGTCCTCCAGGACAACACCAAATTTTTATTGGTTAATGTGTAACATACACGGGTTGTTGTATGGCTCTCACAGAATTACATTTAAAAATATGTGGCATTCATGGCTCTTTCAGCCAAAAAGGTTCCCGACCCCTGCTATAATATGACAGATGAGGAAATGGAGGTTCAGACTGGGGGCTCCAATTATCACAGCCAGTGCTGGGAATGGAACACAAAACCCCAAGCTTATGATCTCGTGTTCTTCCCATTGTAACTTCTTAAGGAAGATATGGCAGAAATGCCAATATGATTTGGTGGCTTTAAAAAAATGTTTTTCAGTTTTCCAGCCTGTATCCACATTCAAAATCATCTTTATAATAACCTCCTAAATATTGTTGTTGCTAAACACATATGAAAAAAACAATTGGTAGTGTTGTCTTCTAGGAAAACACTAATGAGGCTGTCAGAATGCATATTGAATAAAAAAAATACTGGATCCTTCAGAAAAACCCAATTGGTCAGTGATTCATAGTGACAAAATCATGTAAACTCACCAATCAAAGAATCAAAATGAGGCCATAAAAAGTGACAAGAATAACATGTACAATCCTGAGAAAGTATTTTTATAAAGAGCAGTTGATAATACACTATTTGGGGGAGTGTGTGCAGAAACAGGTTCTTTCTTTCTCTCTTTCTTTCTTTCTTTCTTTTTTGACAGAGACAGAGTCAGAGAGAAGGAGAGATAGGGACAGACAGACAGGAAGAGAGAGAGATGAGAAGCATCAATTTTTCATTGTGGCACCTTAGTTGTTCATTGATTGCTTTCTCATATGTGCCTTGACCCAGGGGGCTACAGCAGAGCGATTGACCCCTTGCTCAAGTCAGCGTCCTTGGGCTCAAGCTGGTGAGATTTTGCTCAAACCAGATGAACCAGCGCTCAAGTTGGCAACCTCCGGGGTCTCAAACCTGGGTCCTCCGCGTTCCAGTCTGATGCTCTATCTACCGCGCCACCACCTGGTCAGGCAAAACAGGTTCTTTCATACATTCTTGCTGAAAGTATAAATTGAGACCACTTCCCTGGCAATATCTATCAAAATATAAAGTGTGCCTATCTTATGAGACCCAGTGTTTCTACTTCCAGATATTAACATGCACATGTGCATAGAGACATATACAAGGGTATTTATTGAAACATTGTTTAATATTTTTTAAATGACAACTTAATTTTCATCAAAATAAAATTATTAAAGAGTATATATTATACTATAGCACTCTAAGCCTGACTGGGTGGTGATACAGTGGATAGAGTGTCAGACTAGGATGCAGAAGACCCAGGTTCAAACCTCAAGGTTCCCGGCTTGAGCACGGGCTCATTTGGTTTGAGCAAAAGCTCATCAGATTGAGCCCAAGGTCACTGGCTTGAGCAAGGACTCACTCAGTCTGCTGTAGGTTCCTTCCCCAGTCAAGGCACATATAAGAAAGCAATCAGTGAAAAACTAAGGTGCTGCAAGGAAGAATTGATGCTTTTCATCTCTCTCTTCCTGTCTGTCCCTCTCTCTGTCTCTCTCTCTGCCTCTGTCACAATAAATAGATAAATAAAACAAAAGCAATGAACTAGATCTCTAATTCAATGTGAATATATCTCAGAAAGCCTTCACATTATTGAGGCAATGAACCTTTTATGTAAACCCTTATCACCCTCCTAAAACAATACATTTCCTATGTGTATATTTTACTTATAAAAAACTACTTTAAAAAAGATAAAGAATTTACATCTAATGCTTAAGAGTAGATACCTCAAAGGAGTCAGGAAATGAGGATAGAGTCAAGGAGGGCCTGAACTTATCTGAAATGTATTAATTTTTTAAAAAAGAAATGCTCGGCCTGACCTGTGGTGGCACAGTGGATAAAGCATCCACCTGGAAATGCTGAGGTCACCGGTTCAAAACCCTGGGCTTGCCTGGTCAAGGCACATATGGGAGTTGATGCTTCCAGCTCCTCCCCCCTTCTCTCTCTCTTCTCTCTCTCTCTCTCTCTCTCTGTCTGTCTCTCTCTCTCCCTCTCTCTCTCTCCTCTCTAAAATGAATAAATAAAATAAAAATTAAAAAAGGGGCTTCATTGCATTCTTATTAAAAATAAAGAAATGCTCACATATAGCTAAGTTTAAAGATAATTTTAAATAGCTAAATAAAAAAGAACTAATAGGACCTGTGGAACTGGTGGAATTGGTATATTTGCCAATTATATTCTGTATTGTAGCAACTTCCTACATCTCTGAATACCATATAACATCCCTGTTGGATATGGATACAGAATTCAAGCTCATTCCAAAGAGCAGCGACAATGTTGTTCTCCTAAGAATTATTAATAGCATAGTCTATTCAGGGTCTAATTATTCAGTGTGCAGATTATATAAGCTCCTTTTCCCTCCTTCTCTGCCTTTACCTCTTTCCTACAGCATACTTTTCAAGCATTTTATTCCTCTTTTGCCCCTTGGCCAGAAAAGGCAAAGGGTGTGGAGAAGAAGGGAGAATCAGCTCAGCCATTTTCCTCCTGGATGTTGGAAAGGCCTGGTGGGGGTGAGGGTTGGAATTATTTGGTGAAGGTAAATGTGTTTGACTATCTATGGGTCTACAACTGCCCTTATCATGGAGGAAGTAAGGAGTTGCTCGTGCAGAGTGATAAATGGGACTCAGGTAGTCACGCTCCCCTTCTATAGATGCCAGAGTTGTCATGACTGGAATATCTTCTGGGAGTAGCACGTTATTTCTGGCGGATTATTGAGGAAATGCAAATACGCTTTGGTAAATACGTGGCTAGGGCAAATGTTGTTAGATAAATTGTGAAAATAGAGGGTATGAGGAGCACTCAAAATCATTATCACCACAATAATAATAGTACTGACTAGCACTGTGGTAAATTTTTTACAGGCATCATCTCATTTAATCTTCACAGCAATTCATGAAATAGCTATTATCCCATTCTCTAGATGAAGAAAGTTACTTAGCAGTTCAGTAACTTTCTTGAGATCACAGTAAGTGATGTAGATGGAATTAGGGCTAAAGGCAATACCTGCTTTCTTAATATTTTACTGTTTTATCTAATACTAGCACAGATTGGTTTGTTACATTTATTCTCCAAGAGCAAAGACTCAAGGCTTATGCTCTTGGGTAATGTTACAAATTGGTACAGATTTATTATTATGTCTATTTGTTTCATGGTTTGTCTTCACTATTACATTAAAAGTACTACCAGTTATGGAAATGGATGTATGTTATTTACCATTGTATCCCTGGTTCCTAGCTTAGTGCTTGGCAGACAGCAAACACTCAATAAATTTTTGTCAAATGAATGACTACATGAGCTAGCCTAAAAGATCTCGAAGAGTGACAGTAAACTACTGCTTATCTGCTAATTAAATCTCAATGCTTGAGTCTTGCAGTTCCTCCTCTCCTAAGTGGAGATGACTTCCAAACAGTTGAGGAAGGCAGTAATGTGAAGCTTGTTTGCAATGTGAAAGCCAACCCCCAAGCTCAAATGATGTGGTACAAAAACAGCAGCATCCTGAACTTAGAGAAAAACCATCACCAAGTCCAACAGACAAGTGAGTCTCTCCAACTATCAATCAACAAAGTCAAGAAATCTGACAATGGAACCTACAGCTGTTATGCACGTTCATCTCTGGAAACAAAGACTAAGGACTTTCACCTCTTTGTCAAAGGTAATGTGTGTGTGTGTGTGTGTGTGTGTGTGTGTGTGTGTGTGTGTGTGTGTGTGTGTGTCAGACAGAGAGAGAGAGACAGACAGGAAGAAAGAGTGATGAGAAGCATCAACTCTTCATTGCGGCACCTTAGCTGTTCATTGATTGCTTTCTCATATGTGCCTTGACTGGGGGACTACAGCAGAGCAAGAGACCCCTTGCTCAAGCCAGCAACCTTGGGCTTCAAGCTAGCAAACTTGGGTTTCAAGCCAATGACCTTTGGGCTCAAGCCAGTGACCATGGGGTCATGTCTATGATCCTACACTCAAGCCAGAGACCCTGCACTCAAGCTGGTGAGCCCACACTCAAACCAGATGAGCCTGCACTCAAGCCAAAGACCTCAGGGTTTCAAACCTGGGTCCTCTGCGTCCCAGTCTGGTGCTTTATCCACTGCGTCACTGCCTGGTCAGGCAAGATAACTCTCTTTTTAAATAATATCCAGCACAGCACAAAACTCAGAATAGATGCTCAGTGTCTTTCATTATAACAAATGATGATGACAATTATGTTTATTTATTGATTTTTTTTGAAAGAGACATCAATTTTTTGTTCCACTTATTTATGCATTCATTGGTTGATTCTTGTGTGTGCCTTGACTGGGAATTGAATCTGCAACCTAGGTATGTTGGGATGACGCTCTAACCAACTGAGCCAGGGCCCACAATTATGATTAGTAGCTAGGATTTACTTTGCAGAATTATCCCATTCAAGAAGTTTTCCTCTAAGAATTCTAGTCCTTCCTTTTAAAGGAATTATGCCCATTCTATATAAGAAGCTGCTTTTTAAGCAAAGGTCCTTTTCTAGAACTGTATAGGAGAGGATGATGAATCTAGTAGGCTTTTAAGGAGGAGTATTTCCATGAATTCTCTTGGGCAACAAGGTTTGTAAGAATGGGACTTTTGAGTTCACAGCCTAAGGACAAACAAGAGAAGTCAGAAACACATAGTAAAAAAGGATCCTGACTAAATAAGAAAATGGATCTTTAAAATCACTCCTAACTCTGAAATTGCAATATATAGGATAATCAGATGATGGAGTGAAGGATAATGGGAAGGGGGTTTTTCCTCAGCTTCATATTTCATCTACCCAGGTTTATCCCCTCTGCAGTACCAAAGCTCCAAGTGGGTTTTTCCTCCTCTTATTTCTTGTTCATAAAAAAAAGGAGAGCCCTGGCTGGATGGCTCAGTGGTAGAGCGTCGGCCTGGCGTGCAGGAGTCCTGGGTTTGATTCCCAGCCAGGGCACACAGGAGAAGCACCCATCTGCTTCTCCACCCCTCCCCCTCTCCTTCCTCTCTGTCTCTCTCTTCCCCTCCCGCAGCCAAGGCTCCATTGGAGCAAAGTTGGCCCAGGCGCTGAGGATGGCTCTATGGCCTCTGCCTCAGGCACTAGAATGGCTCTGGTTGCACAGAGCAAAGCCCCAGATGGACAGAGCATTGCCTCCTGGTGGGCATGCCGGGTGGATCCCAGTCAGGCGCATGCGGGAGTCTGTCTGACTGCCTCCCCGTTTCCAACTTCAGAAAAATACAAAAAAAAAAAAAAAAAAGGAGAAAGGCAAGGTACCTGGGGTAGCAGATACATACAATGCTCATGCATACATTTCCTGGTCTGGGGCCAGTATGCCAGGAGCAGCCAAACAAGCTGAGGCCTCTAAATCTTGTCAGAACATTATTCACTTTGTCATTTGCCCACTCATCACCTTCCTTGCCAGTTCCCAGGAAGCCAAGTGAGCCCCTGCCAGAAGTGTTGGACTAAAGTGACCACAGGGCGTCTTATTTCCTCCCCCTCAGGGGAGTCTAGGACGCCAACTGAGTGGATGGTGGGGAGGATGAGCCGCTGCCCATCACTCTGATTACTTGCATATTCAATAATTTGTTCTGCAGATCAGCGATTGTATGCCCAGGGGCTACCTGCTTTAAAAAACAAAACCACAAATAAACTTAGTATTAATGGGATAGAATCCGTGGAAGGGTAGAATAGTGAAGCCTGTGGCTATTCACTTCCACCAGGACCACAAAAGCATGGTTGGTGGGGGCCTAGGACCATGCCATTCCAACTGGCTGTAAAGACCACATGCAGAGTCTGGGGGATTCTAACATCACTCATAGTTAAGAAGGAATCATAATTGCTCTATGTCACATATAAAATATACATCTTGTGTGGTGAGCAGGATACCAGATTGACAAATGAGCTTTCAGGTAGGCTCAATCCTGTTTGCGATGGAGCTCTTCCAAACCAACTTGTTTTTCTTAGTTCTTCCTGATTTACTGCTTCCCTGGTTGTTGGCTAGCATAAGCGCTGTGCTGCTGGTGGTCAGGCTAAATGCCAGGTTTGCTGTGAGCCTCTCCGAGCTGCACAGCTCACTGTGGTAGTTTCTAAATGAGGCCATGCCAAGCTGGAAATGACATCATGGATGTTTTTTCTTGAACACACGTGTTGGGATTATTTTACCATGTGAATATGGGAGGAAAATACCAGATCTAGTTACAAATAAGAGAGTAGAACAGGACAAGGGGAGAGGGGCAGTTCCACTTGCCAAAGTCACTTTTAGCAGAAACTTGGAATCTGAAGTGAGCCAGTGGGTCAGACAGTCTATTTCACCTTGTTTATAGAGTAAGAGCTGTTACAGGTGACTTCATTTTAGTCAGCTTGGTAAAAATATTCCAACTGGTGACTGAATTCTGATTAGTTCTCCTAATTGTCCCACTGTTGCTGCCCCTTCATGTTGACATCTTTCTTTGGTCCAGCAAGTAGAGGGGGTCCCCAGTAAGGTAAAGGCCCTTTGGTGTGTACCAGGGATAGCAATGACAGGGCCAGGGCTTATCAGAAGTCCCGTAGAGCAGCTCTTCCAGAGGGTTGATGCACCCCACACCCTCATGAGAATAATTTTGAGCAACAACCAAAGAGCGAGGGTAAAGGATGCTTTATCCCTTTACCTCCCTAAATTATCCTGAGCAGAAACTGGACAAAAATGGAGAGGAAAACAATTAAAAGGTAATTATGTCACACCACTACAGATGGATAAAACCCTTTTCATAATCTTGAGGCACATAGGGCTTGGGCTTTAAAATTAGATTTATCTGGCCCTGGCTGGTTGGCTCAGTGGATAGAGCATCAGCCTGGCACGTGGACGTTCTGGGTTCCATCCCTGGTCAGGGCACACATGAGAACCAACCATCTGCGCCTCTTCCCCTCCTCCTTCTCTTTCTCTTCCCCTCTCACAGCCAGTGGCTCAATTGGTCTAAGCGTCAGCCCTGGGCACTGAGGATAGCTTGGCTGATCAGAGCATCGACCCCAGACAGGGCTTGCCAGGTGGATCCCAGTCAGGACACAGGCAGAGTCTGTCTTTCTATCTCTCCTCCTCTCACTTAAAAAAAGAAAAATTAGATTTGTCTATAGACACTTCCTTCCCCTCCTCCCTGCCTTTCATCTCTCCTGTACCAGCTCGTGACCCTGTGTCCTTAATAATACTTATCTCAATTTGTAGTTTTGTTTGTTTGATGTCTGCCTCCCCCATTAGAATCTCAGCTCCCAAAAGGCAGAAGCCTTCCATTTCTGTCCTATTATTTGCAAGGCCAACCACAGCACCTAATACACGGTAGTCATTTATTTAGTACATATTTGTTGACTACATTTCTCCCCAAATTCAACCGTACAATAAATAGTGCATACTAAATTCTTAAAATTTTATCTTAACCATGATTGGAGCCCCTTCCCCTCCTATGGTGGCATTCGATTCTAGGGGCTTAGAACAGGGTCATTTCAAATACTTTTGTTGACCTTAAGCACTCTTACTTAGAAAGTTTCATACCATATTGTATCAAACATAGTGAAATGAAACATATTATTGATATATATATATATATATATATACTTTTCTGCTGTAAAAAATTTGAAAACATTTTTATAACTTGCATCCATTTTGAATATTTTAATAAAATTATTAATGTGGTTCTTAAAATTTAAACATTATTATTTAACAGTTGGGTTCTAGTTAAAACAAAATTACATTCTGTAGATTTTGTTTTCATTTATTTATTTACTTATTTATATTTGTATTTTTCTGAAGTGAGAAGCAGGGAGGCAGAGAGACAGACTCCTGCATGCGCCCAACTGGGATTCACCCAGCAAGCCCACCAGGGGGTGATGCTCTGCCCATCTGGGGCGTTGCTCTGTTGCAACCAGAGCCGTTCTAGTGCCTGAGGTAGAGGCCATGAAGCCATCCTCAGTGCCCAGGCCAACTTTGCTCCAATGGAGCCTTGACTGCTGAAGTGAAAGAGAGAGACAGAGAGAAAGGAGAGGGGGAAGGGTGGAGAAGCAGATGGGCACTTCTCCTGTGTGCCCTGGCTGGAAATCAAACCTGGGACTTCCACATGCCAGGCCAATGCTCTACCACTGAGCCAACTGGCCAGGGCATATTCTGTAGATTTTAAACATTTATTAATTTTGAATAGTTTTGCCACTTTTTCATATTTTGGAGCCAATATTATCAGTTCTCAATTTTTTTTTTAATTTTTATGTATTGGTTTTTAGAGAGAGAGAGACAACATCAATTTGTTGTTCCATTTATTTATGCATTCATTGGTTGATTCTTGTATGTACCCTGATCAGGGATTTAACCTGCAACCTCAACATATTGGGACAATGCTCTGACTGAGCTACCTGACCAGAGCCTCAGATACTTTCATAGGCTCTTGAAAGCTTGCAATCACAGTCACCTGTGCCCACAGTACTTGGTGAACAAAAAAAGCTCTGAGCGACCTTGTTCAGAAAATAAGGGAATGGGCTTTCATTTCCAGGCATCACGGTTGCTGCTGATCTCTTCTAGTCCAAGCTGAAAGTAGACTCTCTGTTCTTCCATGTCATTTAGAAAATTATAAAAATCTTTGTCAAGCTTGGGAAGGCTGGTGCTTAGAGTCCTACATCCCTAGGGGCACCATGAAGCCCCCTTCTGCAATGTCTTATCCTGCTTGAGGTACTATCACAGTACAGCTGCAAGGAAGGGTCTCCACTGCTCCTGGGGCGCCCGGACCTCTCTCCCCTTAGTTCAGTGGGCTCTTCATCTTTTCTCTTCTTGCTCCTAAAGCTTCCCTCCCTCTCTAGGGTACTTCTTAATATCAAAAGGCAAGGCAAGAGAAGCCCTGGCCAGTTGGCTCAGTGTTAGAACAATGGCCCAGCGTGTGGATGTCCCAGGTTTGATTCCCAGTCAGGGCACACAGGAGAAGTGGCTGTCTGCTTCTTCAGCCTTCCCTCTTCCTCCTTCTCTCTCTCTCTCTTCCCCTCCTGCAGCCATGGCTCAATTGGTTTGAGCACATTGGCTGGGACACCGAGGATGGCTTCGTGGAGCCTCAGCTTCAGGTGCTAAAAAATAGTTCAGTTGCAAGCATGGCCCCAGATGGGCAACGCGTTAGGCCCAGATGGGGGTTGCCAGGTGGATTCCTGTTGGGATGTATGTGAGAGTCTGTCTTTCTGTCTCCCCTCCTCTCACTTGGAAAAGAAGAAGAAGGAAAAAAAAAAAGGCAGGTGAAACCATTGACTTCAGCCTACTTTTGTTTTCTTCATAGTAAAAATCATGGATGAAAAAAAAAAACAGAATAATCTGACTACCTGCTTTGGAGAGTCACTCCTACTACCATAGTTTATCCTTCCACCAAGGAATGGATTCATAACTTGTCTCTGCCAGTTACTAGTTCTGTGACTTTGAACATGTAAACTAACCTCTCAAAGCCCTTGGTTCCTTGCCTATAAAATGGATATAATAAAACCTAATGTTTGGGATTGTTAGGAGGATTTAATTAAGAGAATGATATATGTAAAGTGCAAGGCACTATGGCTGGACATATTAGAAGTACATAAATTAGAGCCCTCGCCAGTGGCACAGTGGATAGAGCATCATCCCAGAGCGCTGAGGTCACCGGCTCAATCCTGGGGTCGCCAGCATTTTCCTGGAGTCACTGGCTCAATCCTGGGTTTGCCAGCTCAATCCCAAGGGTGCTGGCCTGACCTGAGGTCACCAGTTTGTGCACCAGTCAGGACACATATGAGAAGCTATCAATGGGTACACAACTAAGTGGAACAATGAGTTGATGCTTCTCTCTTGCTCTCTCTTTTCTTCCCTTTGTTACACTTCTTCCCTCTCTCTCAAAAATAAAGTAAATAAATTAGAAGCATATAAATGCTAGTCCTCATTCCTTATGTTTGCATTCCCAACAGATAGAGCTGTGACTGTGCCAATAGAACCCATTATTGCTGCAACTGTTGTGGTCTTTCTGACATTGTGCTTTGGACTGATTGCTAGAAGAAAAAGAATAATGAAGGTATCTAAGTATTCTAAGCTATTTAGGTAAAAAGTCATCTAAATAAAAGCCAAGAACTAGCTATATAAGTGACTGGAGCTAGGAGCCATACTTAGACAATCTGGTCACTCTACCATGTGACCTAAAATGGAAGTCGCTTACAGGAATAAAAATCATTTGTATATTATGAGTACAGATTACAAAGAATAGAAGTGCATATGGACAAGACTTGAATAAAAATTGCTTGGGTTTTCGGGGTAGTGGACTTGGAACTGGTTTTTCTTCCTTTTAAATTTCCCTTTATTGTTGCTATGGTGCCTTTGGTACAATAAATAAATATAGAGAGAAGCATCTGCTCAAGATTCAGGGATCTGCATGAAAAGAATGGCACTTGTTTCTCACCTTTTGAATACAGCCACATGCCCTGGCTGTGGTTGGCTGAAGTTTGAATTGTTGAATGGTTAACCTTGTTGATTAACATGATACAGAGTATGTGTGTGCATAGGTTAATGCCAGGGATTTGAGTGAACCAGCTAATCCAATGCCAGAGGGAGGCAAATATAGCAGAAAGCCTCTAAAGAAAAGCGAGTGTGACCTAGGTTGAGTTCATTATCCAGGAAAAGCCATTCTTCTTGAAACATTTGGTAGCTGGGAATTATTCAGGGTGACTCCATGTCTGTCAAGAAGAAATTAACCCACCCTCTGTTCCAATCCAAAATAAATTTTTTCCTAAAAAAAAAGAAGAAGACGAAGAAGCAGCCGCAGCTAGAAAGAAATACTCAACTACATAAGAATCCTGGAAGCATTTTGAATTAAGAATTACATATTCTCTAGATTTAATAAAAATAATATGGCCAAAGAAAGAAGACCTGGACCAGTGCTGAGGTGGCTATATATTCTAGCCACCTCTGAACTGGTGTGTCTTTTTCTAGGTAGGAGATTATCAGACATTTGGGTTACCTGTCCTTTGAGCCACCTTGAAGTGTTCAAATTGTTGATCCATGGGCTTTAAAAAAGCCAGAAAACTCATTGCCCTTGTGTTTGCCTTTAGCTCTGCAGAAAGGGTGAAAATCCTCCAAGAGAAACAGCTCTGTAAGTACTCTGGGCTGGGCCAACGGTAAGCAGCTGGTTAACAGTGGCATGCATCATAAAGCTCATCCTGGGCAAACTCCTCCTGAGATGGGAGTTTCCTGGAAGGTGAAGGGGTTCAGAGGAGGATAGAAAGTGGAGGAGAATCTGCCTTCTCTTTACAGGAAGACAAGTAAGGCAGGTTGGAAGGTTGCCTAGGACTGAGATTATCTTTGGTCTTAAGCCTATTCTCTCTTTAAACAATTTTGGGCTGATGCCTGTGCAACCTTATTTTATTGCCCCACAATATAAATGACGGAGAGGGCCTACCCTAGGGGAAGCCACTGCTGTATTCTCCCTCACAATGAAGTCAGAAGCCACATTCTCATCCTAAATCCTGCCTTCTCTCTGGAGTTTCCTTGGGTCTGTCATCTCCAGCATATGTAAAGTGGGCAGTGAGCAAAAAACCAAAGGCATTCTTTCCAAGAGTACAAATTAATTTCAATTTTTTTTCTTATTGTTATCATCATCATTATAATTAATTTCCTGGTTTATTTCAGATGATAAAGCTGAGATGCCATCTATCACAGCAAGAACAAGCAAGAACAGTGCATCAGGACCTCCCTGATTTATGTAGTCCCATCTGTATTTATTGCTATTATTAAATTCACTCCTGCCAAATTGTCAGAGGTTATGAAGAAGTGTTTCATTAAGCACTTAACAGTAGTTGTTATGACTAATTTGATACACTTGTGGAACATTTTTATGGAGAAAGCTGTTACGAATGAAAAGTAAGATTTTGTTAAGTCTTTTCCTTAAAGGGTATGTTAATGGAAATTTGTGCTGGAAAGGTAGGTAACCATTTAGCATTTAGAATATATTCTTCTAGGTAGGAGATTAGCAGGTATTTGGTTTTACAAATCATTCTATACCACACAAAAAAGATTGTGGGGCAACAGAGGGTGATCAATTTTTTAAGTTGCCAAGAAAACACATTAAAAAATAACAATTATCGCCTGACCTGTGGTGGCACAGTGGATAAAACATTGACCTGGAACGCTGAGGTTGCCAGTTCAATACCCTGGGCCTGCCTGGTCAAGGCACATATGGGAGTTGATGCTTACTGCTCCTTCTTCCTTCTCTCTCTTCTCTCTCTAAAAGTGAATAAATAAAATCTTAAAAAATTAAAAAAAAACAATTATCATCTACTTTCACTATCTTTTTATAAAAGAAATGTTTTAGGCCCTGGCCAGTTGGCTCAGTGGTAGAGCATCAGCCTGGCATGTGGATGTCCTGGGTTCAATTCCCAGTTAGGGCACACAGGAGAAGTGACCATCTGCTTCTCCACCCATGCCCACTTCTCCTTCTCTCCCTCTCTCTCTCTCTCTCTCTCTCTCTCCCTCTCTACCTCTCTTTTATTCCTGCAACCATAGCTCAATTGGTTTGAGCACATCAGCCAGGACACTGAGGATGGCTCTATGGAGCCTCTGCCTCAGGCACTAAAAATAGATAACTCAGTTGCAAACATTGGCCCAGACAGGGGTTGCTGGGTGGATCCTGGTTGGGGTGAATGTAGGAGTCTGTCTCTCTGTGTCCCCTCCTCTCACTTGGAAAAGAAGAAAAAAAAAAGAAATGTTTTAGGATTAAAAGAGGAAGAATATAATCTCAGAATATGAAATATTCCTGCCCTGGCTGGGTAGCTCAGTTGGTTGGAGTGTCTTTCCAATACACTAAGGTAGTGAATTTGATCCTTGGTCAGGTCACATACAAAAATCAACTAAATGGCCTGACCTGTGGTGGTGCAGTGGATAAAGCATCAACCTGGAAACACTGAGGTTGTCGGTTCAAAACCCTGGGCTTGCCTGGTCAAGGCACATATGGGAGTTGATGCTTTCTGCTCCTCCCCCCTTCTCTCTCTCTCTCTCTCTTTCTCTCTTTCTCCCTCTCCCCTCTCTATAATGAATAAATAAAATCTCTTTTAAAAAATCAACTAAATGAATGCATAAATAAGTGCAAACCAAATCAACGTTTCTCTCTCTCTCTCTCTTTAAAAAATCAATAATAATAATTTTTAAAAGAATATTAAAAATACTCCTTTAGCCCTGGCCAGTTGGCTCAGTGGTAGAGTGTTGGCCTGGTATGCAGGAGTCCCAGGTTCGATTCCCAGCCAGGGCACACAGGAGAAGCGCTCATCTGCTTCTCCACCCCTCCCCCTCTCCTTCCTCTCTGTCTCTCTCTTCCCCTCCCGCAGCCGAGGCTCCATTGGAGCAAAGATGGCCCTGGCGCTGGAGATGGCCCCATGGGCTCTGCCTCAGGCGCTAGAGTGGCTCTGGTTGCAACAGAGCAACGCCCTGGATGGGCAGAGCATCGCCCCCTAGTGGGCGTGCTGGGTGGATCCCGGTCGGGCGCATGCGGGGAGTCTGTCTGACTGCCTCCCCATTTCCAGCTTCAGAAAAATACAAAAAGAAAAAAAAATACTCCTTTAGTATTATGAAAAATTCAGCATATGTCCTTATTTTTTTTCTCTCTTCATGGTTAACACAGTCACAGACTTCGTGAACTTTACCAGGTGATGAAGATGAGAACAGCAGAGACAGGGGCTGGCCAGCACGTTTGTTTATAAGTATCCTTTGCTCCTTTTTGCACAGTCATCTGCATAGATCTGGCTATATCATTTATGAGTCAGCCTGTGCTCTCCTCGTAGACCTTAACTTTAAATGGCAGCTCTTTTATTATTTATCACTCACTTCCTGTGCTTCCATTCTGTTTTCATTTTTTTCTTGTAAGAGTCTCTGCTTCACTTTCTCACACAACTGAAGTAGGTTAGCGGGAGATGCAGCCCTGGCCAGTACCACCTTTGATGTCTCCACTCTGATCGTCTCCTTGCCTCATATCTTAGCCAAAAAAAAATTTTTGCGTGTGTAATACTGCAGTAGCTAAATGTGTCAGAGAGAGAGAAACAGGGAGACAGGGGGTGCAAAGAATCTCATATTAGACAGATGTTAAAAGCCCCTTATTGACATAGAAGAAAAAGGAGAAGTAAACAGAATATATGAAATCTCAATGGACTTGTTTCTAAGAGGTCGAGACATACCCTCCTCTTAAGCTTCTTTTTGCTTCCTTCCAAACTAAAGCATGGGATGGAGAGAGAGAGAAATCTGGATTTACAGGTTTGTCTGTCTTCTTGGAGGCTCCAGCAGGTTTTCGTGGAGAAGACTTCAGGCCCTGTCTCTCATTCAGGATTTCCCAAAGTAGAATTTGGAAGCCCTGTTTAAATGCTATAAGGACAAGGTAGGAGGATTTTGAAATTGTGAATGTTTAGACAACAAAGAAAAAACAGATCTCAGACAATGGTGGGTTGAGATAGTTTAAAGTGGAAGAGGAGCCCTGGTCGGACATTTTCCCAAAACACCAAGGTTGTGGATTTGATCCTCGGTCAGGGAGCATTCAAGAATCAACCAACAAGCCCTGAACCCATAGCTCAGTTGGTTAGAGCATCATCCTGATATGCCAGGGTTATGGGTTTGATCCCTGGTCAGGGCACATACAAAAATCAGCCAATTAATGCAGAAATAACTGGAACAACAAACTGATGTCTCTCTCTCTCCCCCATCTCCTTCCCTCTCCCTGTTTTGCCCTCCCTTCATCTCTCTCTTCCTGTCTAAAAAGAAAAAAGAAAAACAGCTAATGAATGCATAAATAAGTGGAGTAACATACTGATGTTTCTCTCTGTGTGTGTCTCTAAAAATCAATCAATAAATTTAAAAATATTTAATGTGGAAGAGAAAACAGGAAATTTGCATATATATAATTGGACTTAGAATCAGTAGACCCGAGTTTCAGTCTTGGCTGTTACCTTGAACAAGTTCCTCTCTTGGGCCTTTGGAAAATGAGAAGATTGGGTTAGGATTATTTTTCATGTTAGCTTGAAAATTCTCAAAAGATTCCCACCTCGTTTTGTTAAATGCAGGAAGGAGTTGGCAAGAAAAGCTGAAGACATAATACCTTTGCCCCACCTAGTAGAATAATGAATCAGCTTTATTCTAGGTCATGTAACAATCCTTGAGAATTGCAGATCATTAGTAAAAAGTTTCTTCACCCTTATAAAATACAGCGACCTTGTACATTAGCACAGACAAGGGATATTAACTAGTTTTAACAGAGCACAGCAATATCATAAATAGACATTGCATTGCATTTTGCCTTACAGTTTTGAAAAAACTGAGCCTGTATTAAAAACTATATATTTTAAATTAGAAGTTAGGCTGGAGCCTGACCTAGAAGGACATGAAATTCAAAAGAAGCTGCCATACATCCAAATTGGAAAGGAAGAAGTAAAGGTGTCATTATTTGTAGATGACATGATACTGGATATAGAGAACCCTATAGATTCCACCAAAAAACTACTAAACTGAAAAATGAATTCAGTAAAGTAGCAGGATACAAAATAAATATCTAGAAATCAGTTGCATTTTTATACACTGATAATGATCTATCAGAAATAGTAACTAAGAAAATAATCCCATTTGTAATTGCATAAAAAGAAATACCTAGGAATAAATTTAACCAAGGATGTAAAAGACTTGTTTGGGGAAAATTATAAAACATTGAAGAAGATACAAATAAGTGGAAGCATATGATATGTGCATGGATAGGAAGACTTAACATCACTAAAAAAGAAAGCTACCATAACCTTTCCTTAAATGTCTTCTCAACTACGAGAGACCTGAAATTTCAACATTCATTCTTCTGGTTTTGACCCTTAGGACGACAAATACCAGTGGAGAAGGAAGTTGCTCCTTTCCCAACTTTTCTACCAATAACACATTTCAGCCTGACCAGATGGTGTACAGTGGATAGACCGTCAACCTGGGATGCTAAGGACCCAGGTTCAAAGCCCCAAGGTTGCCGGCTTGAGTGTGGGCTCACCAGCTTGAGTACAGGATTGCTGGCTTGAGTGTGGGATCATAGACATGACCCCATGGTCACTGGCTTGAGCCCAAAGGTTGCTGGCTTGAAGCCCAAGGTAGCTGGCTTGAAGCCCAAGGTTGCTGGCTTGAGCAAGGGGTCTGCTGGAGCTCCCTGGTCAAAGCATGTATGAGAAAATTTAAAAAAATAAAAGAACACATTCCATACTATTTTTCTCCTCCTGGGCCCCATTTTTGAAAAGAACTGGTCTATCAACCAAACTGTATTTATTAAATAATAGTAATCTGTTTTCCTAAATTTTAAAATATTTATCAATATCTACATGCCAATATGAATTTCTTTCATGACAATACAATTACCCAGTTTATGCAAATCCATCCAAAAGCAAGAAATCTAGTACCTCAATTAGCCTGTGCAAGCTTTTAGAGGTTAACAATATAATAATTGACACTGAGCTTTTTGAATCATTGAAAACAACTTACAAACTCCCTTCCTCACCAACTTTACCCTTGTTATCACCATTATCATGATTATTTTCCTGAACCTATTGGCCAGGGGTCACATTCTTACAGGGTCAAACAAATCACTGAGTGAAGCAGGCTAGATTTAAAACAATAGGGAGTAGTGAGTACTGTGGCAAAGAGAGAGCACATCTATGTCAAAAAGAGGGCTAACAGTGATCACTGGGGACAGATCTGGTATCATTTATTTTTTTAAGAGAGAGACAGACAGGAGGGGAGAGAGATGAGAAGCATCATGTAGTTGCAGTACCTTAGTTGGTCATTGATTGCTTCTCATACATGCTTTGACCAGGGGGCTTCAACCAAGCCAGTGACCCCTTGCTCAAGCCAGTGACCAGGGGGTCATGTCTATGATCCCATGCTCAAACCATCAATCCTGTGCTCAAGCTGGTGACCTCGGGGTTTTGAACTTGGGTCCTCAGCATCCCAGGTTGACACTGTATCCACTGCACCACTGCTTGGTCAGGTGACAGGTTTGATTCTTTAAAGAAGTAAAAAATCTGAATTTTTATTTGTAATTCTCCTAATCAAAATAATTTAAATCCTATATATCTAGGAGTATATGAATCCTCTCACCCCAATATATGCCATTCTCTCTTAGGTAAGTTACAACCTAGTGTTGACTTGGGCTTTCATTGTTTCATGGAGATTTTTGTGACACAGCGCTAGTAGTTTTCACTCATAGCTTCCTCTCTCCCGAAGCTCAGGCATGATCACAAGGAACTAAAACAGAAGACAGTGAGTTTTATTGTGCTAAGGACTTTACCTGTAATTTGATCCTGTAAACAACCCTATGAACTAGTCATTATTGTCCCAACTTTGATGATGAGAACACTTATGCTCAGAATGCTTAGCCGACTAATAGAGAGTGACTAAGCTGGGATTCATACCAGGCTAATCCAAAGCCTAGGTACTGGATGGCAGAGAAGATATCACAGAAGGGGCAAAGGTTGAATAATAAAGACAAACTTTACCTCTCTCACAATTTGCCAAGAGTGATGTCAGTATCAACTCTACTTCTAGAGACCTAAAGAGAATTTATTCTAGTAAGTAGAGATAATTTAAAATAAACTTAGTTGAAGAGCATTTTGAAAATGTTACAACACTCCTTGAGATAATTTGAGATATCCTGAAGGGTTGAAAGATTGGAGCTGAGAACTACTTACTGCCCTAAATATTTTCTTGTCTGTCTGATGATAATAATCACTGAAGGGTTTGCATAGATTATTTCTTGCTGTTGCAACAACCCTAAAAGGTAGGAGTTGGAATCCCCATTTTATTGATGATGAAACTGAGGATTAGAGAAACAAAATAACTTGCTCAAACTCACACAACTTGCATAAGGTACAACTGAAATTCAAACCCATGGCAGTCTTACCTCCAGTCTGTGCTCCTTCCTCTACACTGTACTTTCCTGAGGTAAAGGGGTGGGGATCAAAGTACTGGAATGTGATTGGGAGCATTCTACTGCTTAAGAGTTTGGGGGGTTGTGGCAAAGGTGTTTATCATTCACTGAATATCCTCTTGCTCTTCACAATTCCCTATCTCTGATAGACCATGCGACTAGTTCTAATCAAGGGACTATGAACAGAACTAATGGTCTCACTTCTGGGCAAAGCTAAGCAGAATGAATACATGTTCTTTAGGTGCTTCCTTCCCCTGACATGGCGACCACAGAGAGATATTGGAGAGGAACAGAGCTACCTGCTCACATGTAAGTGAGAAACAGACCTTTGTGTTAAGCCACTAGGTTCTAAGGTTAATCTGTTACTACAGTATAATTTAGCATATCCTCACTATGCATGTGTCTTATTGTTGTTGTTTTTTTTTAATTTTTATTTATTGATTTGAGGAGGGGGCATTCATTTGTCTTTCCACTTAGTTGTGGATTCATTGGTCGCTTCCCATATCTTCCCCAACCAGGGATCAAACCTGCAACCTTGGTGCATTGGGACGACCCTACAACCAACTTAGCTATTTGGCCAGCGCTGCATGTGTTTTTATTATAATGAGAATTCAGGAGAAAACTTCATCTAGTGTAATGAAAGAATGCTTAATTTCAGGGGCAAATCCCTCCCTTCCTAAGACATATGAAATGCTGAATAACCTGCAATAAAATCATGCTTTTCCCTTTGAGTAGATTTATATCTATTGACAACATATCTTTAAAATATAGGGTCACAGTAGTGCAAGCCAGAAAAAATTAATTTGTCTCATTAAAAAAGTATACTTCATTATACTTAATCTCATGCCAGTGACTATAGAAAACAAAATCTATACATTAATCACAAATTCCTTAACACTTTGGAAATCTTTCCTCAAGAGTCCATCTCTGCAATATCAAGGTTGTTATAGAGCAAACAACTCACACCATAGGTAGTTTTCATTTTAACACTGGAAAACTTGGAGGATACTACAGAGAATTGTATATATATTAAGAAACTAATTGGAGATCTGGTGTTCCTACCAATAGATTCCTACAGTAAAATGTTGCTGTGTAAACTCATGAATTATTTGTCTTTATTTCTTTGAATACTTTTGATAGAAAAGTAGTGTCAGCTTCTGTTTAAATTATAGTCATTAACAACAATCTTTTACATTTTTATATTATCTCTTTTTTTTAATGAGAGAGAGAGAGAGAGAGACAAACAGACAGACAGGAACAGACAGACAGGAAGGGAGAGAAATGAGAAGCATCAACTCTTCATTGCGGCACCTTAATTGTTCATTTATTGCTTTCTCATATGTGCCTTGATCGGGAGGCTCCATCCAAGCCAGTGACCCCTTTTTCAAGCCAGCGACCTTGGGCTTTTGGACTCAAGTCAGCAACCATGGGGTAATGTCTATGATCCCATGCTCAAGCTGGTGAACCCATGGTCAAGCCAGATGAGCCTGTGCTCAAGCCAGCAACATTGGGGTTTTGAATCTGGGTTCTCAGGGTCCCAGGCTAACGCTCCATCCACTGTGCTACTGCCTGGTCAGGCATTTTCATGTTATCTTATGATTTATAAAACATTTTTACATATATCTTGTTTGATCCTCACAGACTGTCTGTGAGATAGGTGATGCTGTCATTATTTAGGATTTGCAACTGAATTTTTTTTTTTTTTTGTATTTTTCTGAAGCTGGAAACGGGGAGAGACAGTCAGACAGACTCCCGCATACACCCGACAGGGATCCACCCGGCACGCCCACCAGGGGGCGACGCTCTGCCCACTAGGGGGCGATGCTCTGCCCCTCCGGGGCGCCGCTCTGTTGTGACCAGAGCCACTCTAGCGCCTGGGGCAGAGGCCAAGGAGCCATCCCCAGCACCCGGGCCATCTTTGCTCCAATGGAGCCTCGCTGCGGGAGGTGAAGAGAGAGACAGAGAGGAAGGAGAGGGGGAGGGTGGAGAAGCAGATGGGCGCTTCTCCTGTGTGCCCTGGCCGGGAATCGAACCAGGGACTTCTACACGCCAGGCCAACCGGCCAGGGCCGGATTTGCAACTGAATTTACATAAGTCCAAGAGCACACAGCTAGTAAGAAGAGTCACTCCTCTCATCACCCTTCCTTTCGGCTCTAAGTACTACAATTGCTTTCAGTTTTTTGTTTCAATGATTGGTTTTAGAGAGACCAAGAGAGAAAGGAAGGGAAGGAGGGAGAGAGAGAGAGAGAGAGAGAGAGAGAGAGAGAGAGAGAGAGAGAGAAGCATTCATTTGTTGTTCCACTTAGTTTTGTGTTCATTTGTTGCTTCCCGTATGTGCCCAGACTGAGGATAGAACCGGCAACCGTGGTGTGTCTGGATAATGCTCTAACGGTTAGAGTCTAACCAATTGAGCTAGCTGGCCAGGGCAGGGTCTGCTTTCAGTTTTGTGCAGGACAATCATTCAGCCCTTTTGCCTTGTGGGTGATCACTATATGCCAGGAAGAATGGAGACCAGAGATAAGAAATTAAACCAAGCACACACAATCGCTAGGCATTGTCAAAATTTAGTTCTATGAGTTACTTGAAGTATAGTGACTTCACATAACAATAGTTATACTCCTATAAACACTTACATTTTACTGTCTTAAGCACTTTAAATATAGTATAATTCAATCCTCATATCACAAAACAAGGGTTCTATTTTTAGTATGCCCATTTTTACAGGGGAGGAAAACTGAAGCACAGAGCATTTAAATCATGTGTTCTGGGTCATACTACTTGTTAGTGGCTGAACCAGGATTTAGACCAGGGGTCCCCAAACTACGGCCCACGGGCCACATGCGGCCCCCTGAGGCCATTTATCCGGCCCCCACCGCACTTCCGGAAGGGGCACCTCTTTCATTGGTGGTCAGTGAGAGGAGCATAGTTCCCATTGAAATACTGGTCAGTTTGTTGATTTAAATTTACTTGTTCTTTATTTTAAATGTTATATTTGTTTCCGTTTTGTTTTTTTTACTTTAAAATAAGATATGTGCAGTGTGCATAGGGATTTGTTCATAGTTTTTTTTATAGTCCGGCCCTCCAATGGTCTGAGGGACAGTGAACTGGCCCCCTGTGTAAAACGTTTGGGGACCCCTGATTTAGACCAAAGCAGTATGGTTCCTGGGTCCTTAACCTCTAGGTAAATTGCCGCTTACAGTAATAACTAACTTATATAATCATCCTACATGGCAGGAACAAACATACATAGGCTCACTTAACCCACATTAGTAACATATTTAACATTTGACTTCAAATAGAAAGTAGATACAGAGAGACAGGAAGGAAGGAGAGGATAGGTTTAAAGGGTGGGGGGAGACAGAGAGAGACAGGAAGAACTTAAAAGTGCCTGCTGATTAGTGATGTTAAGTAACATTTTAATATGTCTATTGGCCATCTGTATGTCTTCTTTGGACAAGTATATATTCAGGTCCTCTGCTCACTTTTTAATTGAGTTGGTTTTTTTCTGGTGTTAAGTTGTCTGAGTTCTTCATAAATTTTGGATATCAGATGTTATCATTGGCAAATATCTTCTTCCATTCAGTGGGTTGTTTTTACCTTTTGTTGATAGTTTCCTTTGCTGTGCAAAAAATGTTTTAGTTTGATGTAGTCCCATTTGTTTATTTTTTTTGTTTGTTTCCTTTGCCCAAAGAGATATGTCAGAAAAAATATTTCTATGAGAAATATGAGAGATTTTACTACCCATGTTTTCTTCGAGAATTTGTATGGTTTTGAGTCTTAAAGTTCTTAATCCATTTTGGGTTTATTCTTGTATATGGTGTAAGAAGGTGGTCTAGTTTCATTTTTTTCCATATGATTTCACTTATATGTGGAATATAAAGAACAAACTAAACAAACAAATAGACTCATAGATAAGGGGAATAGACTGACAGGTGTCAGAGGGAAGGGTGTTGGTTGTGCTGGGTAGAAAAGGTTAAGGGATTAAGATTCTGGTAGTTACAGAATAGTTACAGAGATGTGGTTTACAGCATGGCAAATACAATCAGTGATACAGTGGTTGCAGTGTGTGGAGCCAGATGTGTGGTTGGGGCATGAGGGAGACCACTCTGTAGAGTGCATGGTTTTCTTGCCACTGTGCTGTGAGCTGAAGCTGAATGTAGACTGTGGTTGAAAAATAGAAGTGCCTGCCATGAGGCATGCCATTCAAGTCAAAGCACATATGCCCTAAAGTGAGATTGAAAAGAGGAGGAGAATTGGCTTCCCTGGCCAGTCCTAGTTCCCTGTGGCTCTTAAAGTGTGAGCATTTCATGTGCTAAGGATGAGTCTAGTGTTCAAGGATTTGCATTTTTCATACAACATAGCCCCTAAACACAAGCCAACTTCATTTGGTTCTCAAACGGAATAAAAACCCACTCTGCTGTGCTTGTTAGGAGATATTTCAGTTTCTGAAGTGATACTTTCCCAAGGAATTTCCAAGGATAATTTTGACTTCAATAAATTTTTGCCTGACTTTGGAACTTAATACTTGAGTAAGCCACAACCCACACTGAACATAACTGGTGCTAAAAGTAGTTGGGGATGGTTTGTAATACAACTCTGTTGTGTATAGTTTCACTGCTCATGAAAAAGTTTCAGCTGTCAGGTGTACATGAAGCTACCAGATGTACGAACAGTTGCTTTTTTTTTTTTAATTTTTCTATTGACTTGAGAAGGAGGGGAGGCAGAGACACAGAGAAGCATCAACTTGCTATTCCACTTAGTTGCTTAATTTTAGTTGTGCGCTCATTGATTGCCTCTCATATGTGTCCTGACCAGGGATCGAACCTGCAACTTTGGTGCACTGGGAGAGGCTTTATCCACTGAACAACCCAGCCAGGGCATCATTGCTCTGTTGCAACCAGAGCCATTCAAGCGCCTGAGGCGGAGGCCATGGAGCCATACTCATTTGCTCCAATGGAGCCTTGGTTGCCAGAGGGGAAGACAAAGATAGAGAGAAAGGAGAGGGGGAAGGGTGGAGAAGCAGATGGGTGCTTCTCCTGTGTGCCCTGGCTGCAAATTGAACCCAAGACTTCCACATGCCAGGCTGACGCTTTACCCCTGAGCCAACTGGCCAGGGCCCAACAGTTGCTTTTTAAAACGGACCTCTCATTCTGGCTTGGCCTTTAATGAGCTGCTCACCACAAGGATATAAGGATATCAGATAATCTTTCAGAGACTCCAAACTGAGGTACTAGACCAAAAAATAATCTCTAAGATCCTGTGAATCTTCATATTATATGATTGATATTAAAATAAATTTAATCATAATGAAACAACTCCTAGGAGTCCTTACTACCACTTTGTGTATCATTTTGCAAACTATATATTTCTTCTGAACAGATTCTCAGCCCCAAACAAGTCATGTGTCACTCCAGCTATTTGTAGAATTTATAGGCAGCTCAAGGACATCATTTAAAACATTCCAACAAAACGGATATGAACTTTATCACTAAAGAATCATAGCCTTGAATTCCTGAATTTTATAGTTATAGTACTCATAAAAGTGTTTAATAACAAACTTGGCTCACTTGGAAATGACCAGTCTAAAGGACTTTGCTCCAATTTGAAATGTCAATTATATTTGTTTTTAAGAAAATATTCAATGGCTTATTATCAAGTTCATAATTCTGCTAAAAATTTCTAACAATCTCTTTTGATCACTCTAAATGTAGGCATAATGCATTTTGAATCCAAAATGCTATTAATTATCTAATCAAGGTTTCTATCATTGATTCTTGTTTGCCACATTGAGTGGTCATCATGATTTTCTACCTATGTCAGACAATTAAAATAGGCCAATGTGAAAATTTAACAGCTGCATATGTACGTGCCTAAGAAAAACATTCTGATTATGTTCCATTTGTCAAAACCTAGAGCAAAAGGATCCATCAATGGAATATGTGTAAATGGTTGCTTTGTTGCAAGTTGAAAAATAACACATAACACTTACCAATTTATAAATCTATAGGTTTACTACTTAGATTGGCATGTCTAAAGTACTTAAATTTCAAAATGCTTCCACTTGCATTATATCTTTCAAGCCTTAGGCTTGAAGAGTTTAAATTCTTAGTCTTTGGAATCAGATACCTGGGTATAGATCCTTACTCTACCACTTTACCAACTGTGTAATGATGTGCAAGTTTCCTAACCTCTCTGTTCCTGCATTTCCTCATCTATAAAAAAGGGGGCAATAATAAAATTACCACCTGATTTAGGGTTGTGGTGAGGAATAAATGAGCTAAAATTTGTACATTGTAAGACCTGTGGCATAGCAAGCACTCGATAAATTTTAGCTGTAGCTAGAATCCCACTTTTCAGAAGAGGGAACTAAGACTCAGATTAAATGACTGTTTATGCCTATAAATAGTAATTAAGGCATAAAACCTGGTCTAATGGCCTTGAAACCTTGACCTCAACTATATGCTGCCTTTCTTATTTAATATAGACATCAGGTTTTCTAATTGAGGGCTTTTAAGCAACAAAATCCGCCCCCATCCTAACAAGAGAGACCATTGCTTTCATCCATTTTCAGGGTAATATGCATGTTATTCTGTGAATGTGTTCAGTTTTACTTCGTGGGTTTATTTCCCCCTCCCAGGGGGAACAAAGGCAGCTGACTTTACTGGAGGCTTTGGTTTGGTTGACATCATTCAAAGGCCACACACATGATATCAAAGTCACCTTCTGCTGCAGGTAATTGATGGCCTCCAGGTTGAGGTGGTTGGAAACTTGAATGTGTATCCTTCTGGCAGCTTGATGATTGGGTCTACCTGATCAAAGGAGATACACACCTGTGACACTTCCAGGCTGGAAGGGGAAGGCAGACTACAGCTGCTTCAGCTCCCCACGTCCTGCAGGCCCTGCTTCCATGCTGTTATATACAATAGAGTTGATGTCCCTAAGCATATCTAAGCAAGAGTTGAAGTGCAGGCACACATTGTTGCCATCTTTTCCCAGGTTCAGCATAAAACTCTTGGCATCGGATGCCACCTTGCCCCCACCCTTGGAGAAACTCCCCAGGTTTGAGATTCAGGTTGCTGACAATCAGACCACAAACTGTGACTGAGGACAAGAGAATGATCCTGGGGTCAGGGGCACCAGCTGTCCAAAGACTCCACTCAAGAGATCAGTTTTACCTAACCAGATGTTGGTGCAGTAGATAGAGCATCGACCTGGGATGCTGAGCGCCCAGGTTTGAAACTCCGAGGTTACTGGCTTGAAGCCCAAGATTTGCTGACTTGAGCAAGGGGTCAGTGGCTCAGCTGGAGCCCCACCTCCCGCCCTCATCAAGACACGTGTGAGAAGTAATCAGTGAACAACTAAAGTGCCACAACTATGAGTTGATGCTGTTCATTTCTCCCCCTTTCTGTCTGTCTGTCTATCTCTCTCACTAAAATTTAAAAAAAATTAGAAAAAGGGATCCAGTTTTACTTCTGATGTATCATTCTTCTCAACAAAAGAAAGAAAATTAAAATTTTAAAAAGTACTAATTTTAAAAGCAAAACTGGAAATCTGGTAAGAAAATATTACAAAGGGTGTATATTGAAAAAAGTGGATTTCAGTCACCAGCTCCTGCATGTTAACTTTGAGATTTTTATGCTTTGCCTCAGGAAAAGTCTCTGAAAAGAGGACAAGAATGTCATGATTATTATATTTAAATATTTGCTTCAGATACTAAAGATTATAGTGCATAAACAAAAAAGAACTTAAAACTATGGGTTTATTCATTGCAGCTTTAAGCAAAGCTAGTCTAAAGCATTCTTAAAAGGAAGCCAGGATCTATGGCAGGGGTCCCCAAACTTTTTACACAGGGGGCCAGTTCACTGTCCCTCAGACCGTTGGAGGGCCGGACTACAAAAAAAAACTATGAACAAATCCCTATGCACACTGCACATATCTTATTTTAAAGTAAAAAAACAAAATGGGAAGAAATACAATATTTAAAATAACAAACAAGTAAATTTAAATCAACAAACTGACCAGTATTTCAATGAGAACTATGCTCCTCCACTGACCACCTATGAAAGAGGTGCCCCTTCCAGAAGTACGGTGGGGGCCGGATAAATGGCCTCAGGGGGCCGCATGTGGCCCGCGGGGCCGTAGTTTGGGTACCCCTGGTCTATGGTCTCCAATGGTATTTAATTATTATTTTCTCAATGGTCCAATTCCTCCTTCCTCATCTCTATCATTTCCTCTTCCATTTGCCCTTCTTTGCCTTTTATCTTCATTTCAGTCCTTCTCAAATTCCACAAAATTTAGGTTTAGGTTTTGGTAATCATCGTGTGGATGAAAAAGGGGCCACATACTAAACCTGACAAGCTCAGGGAGGTCTGCATGGAGGCAGCCTTACAAACTCAGAGACCTACAGTAACCACACAGGTTGGTCTGAAATTAAAACCTTCTAAAACTAAAAACAGTTCACGGTGCGTAGTTATGTCCTAGGGCTTATTTTGTCCTAACAAAGGCCAATGTTACTTAACTGAGCCTGTCTGTTGTCTTTTTGTGTCTAAGATAACATATCTGATAACATGGCTTTGGAACATCAGAGCAATCCCCTTTTCTGGAGCCCTCAGCGCACAATCTCCCACCAGAACACAGAGCCCCTCATTGTTACTTTGTTCTCCTGTATACCATCTCTCTGGGCTGTAATTGTTAGCTATACTATACCTACCTATGTAAAAGAAGTATGTGTCCATATGCTTTACTTTTTATTCAGTCCTAGAGATTTGCCTGCTTTGCTTTCTCCTGCCTCCCTAATCTATTACCAATGAATTTCATGTAACCCCTTATGGCTTCCCTTTTGATTCTGATGTATAAAATAAATGGTGAAACTGGCATTTTCCGGAGCATTTTCTCAATCCCTTGAGATTTTGCTTTCTAGCAACTGTCATTAGTTTGGCTCGAATAAACTCATAAAGATTCTTAGAGGTTTGGATATTTCTTACATTGACAATAAGTGCAAAGAGAAGCATTTTCAGAGTAGGCCAGCCAGGACTTCCTTGTGGCTAGATTTTCAGAGCATTTTACTAGTGCCTTACTTTGTTGTTTACAGGGATCTTCTCTTCTCCTGGGCAAAATGAAAGAAAAATGGAGGCAGTTTCCCTCATCTTTCAGAATAAGATCTCAACCTCTCAGTGTGCACAGCTGGCTCTCCATGTTTGGTCCCTGCCCTCCAGCTCTTTAGTTTCCATACAGAGACTTGCTGCTTTAAGATCTTTGCATAAACCATTACCTCCAAATAGAATGCCTTTCCTGTCATTATCACCTAGCAAAGTCCTAACTGTCCCAAACTCAGATGGTCTGTCATTTCTTCCAAGAAGCTTTCCCTAAAGCTCCCAGTCTGACTTAGATATTCCTCTTCCATGCTCCACAGCACACCCTGCAAACCTCTACCAGAGAATAATGGTTACAGGCCATATTCATCCATTTCTTTTCGACACCACTGCTGCCTTCTTGATCCAGGTTACCATTCACCTTTCTCCTGGATAAAGTATAGTCTCTGAACAAGTCTCTCACTTCTATTACTGTCTCTCTTAAGTCCCTCATTTACACTGCAGCCACAGTGATCTTTTTTTTGAAAATAAATTCATGTATACAAATATATAGATAATGCATAAATTAGGTATAACAGATAAAATAAACATCCACGTACCCATCACTGTTTAAGAAATAGAGTATTGTCTGTACCTTTGAAGCTGACTGTGTCTCTTTCCCAAAGACAAACAGCACCTTGAATTCGATGTGTAATTTTAAAAAAATTTTTAAAAATTTTTAAAAAATTTTCTTTTGCCATATATGTATATATCTCTCAACAATACATTATTTAATTTTCCTTGCTTTTGAACTTTAAAAAATGGCTGAATGCCATTTGCTTTGCAAATTGCTTTTAGCTCACAACATTATGTTTCTGAATTTCATCCATGTTGATTTGCACTTCTGTGTAGTATTCCATTATATGAATATGTCACAATTCATGCAAATTCTCGTCAATAAACTATTGGATTTTTCCAGGTTGTATGCAATCACCAACAATGCTAAAATAAATAGTCTTGACTATGACTCCCAGTGCACGTATACAAAAATACCTCTAGGGCAGGGCTGTCTAACAGCACTTACGGTGATGATGAAATGTTCTATATCTATGCTGTCCATTATAGTAGCCACATGTAGTTACTGAGCACTTGGAATGTGACTGCTACAATTGAGAAAGTAAATTTTAATTGTATTTAATTTTAATTAATTTAAATGTAAATAGCCACAGTGGCTACTGGCTACCATATTGGACAGAGTAACTTTAGAATATGTACTCATGAACAAAGTTGCTAGCTTATAGAGTTTGTCATCTTCAACTTTACAAGATGTTGAAAAATATTTTCCAAAGTGTAATATTAATTTATACTCCCACAAGCAGTATGTAAGAATTCTCCATAGTACTTTTTAATGTCCACCTTTAAAATGTTTGCCTATCTAAATATAAAGTGGCATCATATTATAATTTTATTTTGCATTTCCATCATTACTATTTATTTGCCAATCCTACTTCCATTTTTTATGAAATGCCTGTTTAGTTCTTTTTTCCCCATTTCTCTATTGGGTTGTTTGTCCTTTTCCTATTTATATTTAGGTGTTCTTTATATTTTTAATGTTGTTTTTTCTAATTAAATGTGTTGCAAATATCTGCCCTGTGTCCTTAAAAACATAAATAGATCGTGTCCCTCTACTCCTTCCCATTGCACTGGAATAAAATCTAAACTTACTATGGTGTAGTAACATTATGGTTGACTCTCAACATCCATCCCATTCCCCCTCCCAAACACCCCAACTCCCCTCCCCACACTCAGAAGAACCAATGCAGTTAGGGGAACCGATGACTGCAGTAGGGATAGGACTGACTGATACAGGACAAGCCCATTCCCCTAGCCAGTGATTGGCTTAGGAAAATGCACACGACCTCATTTTGGACAATAAATTTACTAAAATTTTTGAGAAAGATGGTCTTGACTCTTAGGAGAGGTGAAAAAAGCCAGACTTTTCCCCACTGAACTTGGAGGAGAAAGCATGAAGAGAACACATCCAAGACTGGTGCTGACGCTGTGGGTAGCAGATCCCAGTGCCGTAAAGAAGCTAGGTTCTTTAGAATCTGTTGGGTACTGTCTATTTCTATCCTGAGGCCCTTGCACTTGCTTTCCCCTCTTCTCGCAACTTTGTCCTACTGACCCTCACATGGCTGGATCTTTATTGCCATTCAATCTCAACCTAAAAGGTCACTTCTTCAGAGGAGCTTTTTATATGACCACTATCCCTGGCCAGTCATTAAAACATTATGCTGTTTTATTTTTCTTCATACCACTGTTGGAATTATCTGCATTTATTTGTTTGTGATCTGTCTCCCCCACTAGAATGTAAGCACCAGGAGGGCAGGAACCTTATTTGTCTGGATTTCCTGTATATTTCTATACCTGATACAGAACCTCACTCATAGTAAATGCCCTGAATATTTTTTTCCATTAATCAAAAAATAGTATTAATTTTCTTTTTTAAGCTCAAGGACTAATGTATTATTCATTTTTTTATTTCAAGACATGATATCTGAGTTTTTATCAACCTAGCTCACACTGTTCAATTCCACCCAGGTAATTTCCTGAGACCCCTCCCCCCAAACTTGTGGGCCCACTCAGGCCATTTCCAGTGGCTTTTTCATACAAATGGCCTGTCTTGGCTCATGCTTCAAACTTCTCTAAAATCTCTCAAAGAAGCAGCATCTATCCTCTGTATAGCCCATACCTCCTGCTAAGCGGCCCAGGCCTGGTACTAGCAGCTGCTAATCTTGGTTCACAGCATGGCTTCTCCTGGGCACCTCTAAGCCCAGCACAAGCGGCAGCCATCTGCACATTGCTCTGTAGCTTGTGCCAGGTGTCCCAGGCAGAGCACAGGCAGTGACTGACCTTGTATCTTCCAGAAGGTCCTGATAGATAGCCTCAGACCATGCCAGATTACAACCCTACCATCTCCACAAGGGACACACTCAGGAAGTAGGCTCAGTGAGCACCAAAGTCCCATTGAAGCAAATTCTGCTCCATAGGACTGACACCTGCACAACAGCTCCTTCACTATAGTTGCAGCCAGTCCTCAAAGCTCATCAGTCTGGGAGGCACTCTCTCCCAGTGATGCCAACAGCAATCAAGGATCAACTACAACAGGTCAGTGCACATAGTCCACATAGGTACCTGGTATGCCCAGCTCAGGTGACTGGGGAGGCTGTACCACTGGGCCCTATAGGAAGCTTACTACACAAGGCCACTCTATCAAGTCTGGGAGGCATAGAAGCTTTACTTAATACAGAGAAACAAACACAGGGAACCTAAAACATAGAAATAAAAACAGGGAAGCAGCCAGGGAATACAAAGACAAAGAAACATATCTCAAATGAGAGAACAGAATCTCTGGAAAAAGAACTAAAAAAATTAGAAATAAGCAATCTACTAGATACAGAATTCAAAGCACTGGTTATAAGGATGCTCAAGGAACTTAGTGAGAACTTTAACAAAAAAATAATAAGTGTAAAAAAGGACATAGAAACCATAAAAAAAGAACCAGTTAGAAATAAAGGGTACACTAACTAAAATGAAGAATAATTTACAGGAAATGAAGAGTAGAGTAAATTAAGCTGAGAATCAAATCAGCAATTTGGAATATTAGGAAGCAAAAAACAACCAATTAGAACAACAAAAAGAGCCTGACCAGGCGGTGGTGCAGTGGATAGAGCGTTGGACTGGGATGCAGAGGACCCAGGTTCGAGACCCCGAGGTAGCCAGCTTGAGCACGAGCTCATCTGGTTTGAGCAAAAGCCCAACAGCTTGGACTCAAGGTCGCTGGCTCCAGCAAGGGGTTACTCGGTCTGCTGAAGGCCCTCAGTCAAGGCACATATGAGAAAGCAATCAATGAACAACTAAGGTGTTGCAACACGCAATGAAAAACTAATGATTGATGCTTCTCATCTCTCTCCACTCCTGTCTATCTGTCCCTGTCTATCCCTCTCTCTGACTCACTCTCTCTCTGTAAAAAATAAATAAATAAAATTTTAAAAAAAAGAAGAAGAAGAAAGAAAAACAAAAAGAAATAAAGAATCCAAAACAATGAAGATAGTGTAAAGGGCCTCTGGGACAACTTCAGGCATACCAACATTTGCATTATGGGGGTGCCAGAAGGAGAAGAGAGAATGCAAGAAATTTAAAACCTCTTTGAAAAAATAATGATAAAAAACTTTTCCTAACCTGGTGAAGGAAATAGACATATAAGTCCAGGAAGCACAGAGAATCCCAAACAAGATAAATCTGAAGAAGCCCACACCAAGATGTGTCATAATTAAAATGCCAAAGTTTAGGCCCTGGCCGGTTGGCTCAGCGGTAGAGCGTCGGCCTGGCGTGCGGGGGACCCGGGTTCGATTCCCGGCCAGGGCACATAGGAGAAGCGCCCATTTGCTTCTCCACCCCCGCCCTCCCCTTCCTCTCTGTCTCTCTCTTCCCCTCCCGCAGCCAAGGCTCCATTAGAGCAAAAGATGGCCCAGGTGCTGGGGATGGCTCCTTGGTCTCTGCCCCAGGCACTAGAGTGGCTCTGGTCGCGGCAGAGTGACGCCCCGGAGGGGCAGAGCATCGCCCCCTGGTGGGCAGAGCGTCGCCCCTGGTGGGCATGCCGGGTGGATCCCGGTCGGGCGCATGCGGGAGTCTGTCTGACTGTCTCTCCCCGTTTCCAGCTTCAGAAAAATACAAAAAAAAAAAAAAAAAGCCAAAGTTTGAAGACAAAAAGAGAATCTTAAAAGCAGAGAGAGAGAAGCAGTTAGTTACCTACAAGGGAGATCCCATAAGACTGTCAGCTGATTTCTCAACAGAAACTTTGCAGGACAGAAGGGAATGGCAAGAAATATTCTAAGTGATGAAAAGCAAGGACCTATAACCAAGATTCTTCTACCCAGCAAAGCTATCATGTAGAATTGAAGGATATATAAAGAGCTTCCCAGATAAGAAAAGCTAAAAAAGTTCACCACCAAACCAGTATTACATGAAATGTTAAAGGATCTTTTTTTTAATAATTTTTTCATTGAACTGAGAGAAAGAGAGAGAGAGAGAGAGAGAGAGAGAGAGAGAGGAGAAGGGAAGAAAAAAGAAAGAGAGAGAGCATCAACTCATTGTTCCATTTAGTTGTACATTAATTGACTGCTTCTTGTGCATGCCCCGATCAGGTATTGAACCTGCAATCTCAGGGCACTGGGATGATGCTTTACCCACTGAGCCACCAGGGCAGCGCTAAAGGGTCTACTTTAAAAAGAAGAAGAAAAGCCTGACCAGTGGTGGCACAGTGGATAGAGCAATGACCTGGGACACTGAGGACTGAGGGTTGAACCCTGAGGTCACCAGCTTGAGCATGGGCTCATCTGGCTTGAGCACAGGGTCACCAGTTTGAGTGAGGAATCATAGACCTGATCTCAAGGTTGCTGGCTTGAGCCCAAGATTGCTGGTTTGAGCAAGGGGTCACTGGCTCAGCTTGAGCCCCTGAGTCAATGCACATATAAGAAATAATCAATGAACAACTAAAGTGAGCAACTACAAGTTGATGCTTCTCATCTTTCTCCCTTTCTGTCTGTCTGTGTCTCTGGAAAAAGAAGGAGAAGAAGAAATAATAAAGACCAAAAATATGGCCTGAACTATGTTGGTGCAGTGGATGGAACGTTGGCCTGGAGCACTGAGGTTACTGGTTTGAAATCCTGGGTTTGCCTGGTCAAGGCATGTAAGAATGATTCTTGCTCCCTCTCTCTCTCCTTTCTAAAATCAATAAATAAAATATTTCAATAAAGACAAAAAATATGAACAATAAAATGACAATAAATACATATCTATCAACAATTGAATCTAAAAAAACACACACAAAATAAACAAATAGGTAAAAACAGACTCATAGATAGGGAACATTTTCATGGTTGCCAGATGGGAGGGAGTTGGGGAGAAAGATGGAAAAGGTGAAGGAATTGAGAAGTACAAATTGGTTGTTACAGAATAGTCCTGGGGATATAAAGTGCAGCATAGGAAAATACTCAATAATATTATAATGACTATGTATACTGTCAGATGGGTACGAGACTTATCAGGATGATCACTGAGTAAGTTATATAATGTCTAATCACTGGTTGTACACCTAAAACTAATATGATATTTTATGTTAACTATAATTGAAAACTAAAAATTGATTAAAGAAAAATAAAAAAATAAAAAGGAATGTATGCAATTCTTGACAAATGTTAATCATTGTAAAGGCTTCATTTCACATTGCTTCAAATTTTGTTCATACAATAAGATGTTATAAATAGTTTATCATGAATGATTTCAAATTTGCATAATTTGAATGCTCATAAAACTTGGCCATTGTTTCTGAATCATACTCAGGCTCATTCATACCTTCTTGACACTATATATATGCTGTTTCCTCTATCAGGCATACTCCATGAATTTCTAGCACCTAGCACAGTGAATGGCAAAAATGTCATATCTATAGGTAGAAATAATAATTGCTGGTATAACAATGTCATTCTAGAACATTTGAAAAAAAGTTTTTAAACCCAGACATAATTTACAATGAATGTAAGATATGTCAAAACTCTTAAAATCAGAATCTGAAGTTCTCTGAGCAGAACAAGGGTTGGTTAAGCCCACATGGAGTATAGCAATGGCAGGGAAGGCAGAAGTGCTGATGTGGCCAGTGACCAACAGTCATATAGGTGTATGCCACAATCTGGAGGAAAATTATAATGAAGGGATATAAGCTCTTGTGGGCCCAGCAGGTCCCAGGATTCAGCATCTGAAAGCCTTGGTGGAGTCAGCTCCTGCTGGCTTCGCTTATCCCAGGGAGGCAGGAATTCGGGGCTAAGAGTAGGGATGAGAGTGGAAGGAGAGAAGTAGTACTCCCAAACTGCACCTGAGTCACCCGACCTCAGGAGTTTAGAATCTCAGGTATCCACAGGTAATAAATGTAAATGAGTTCAGTAAGCTAGATATAAAAAATAAATTAGGTGAGCCCTGTTGGCCTGTTTTCTCCCCGCCGGGCCTGTTGTGCCCATCACAGAACGATGGCCAACCTGATACCCTGAGGAGATCCTAACCTGTTTCCTGTTGGTTCTTTTATTGTTTCTCTTCACTTTTTTATTTTTATTTTTTTATTCATTTTAGAGAGGAGAGGGAGAGACAGAGAGAGAGAGAGAGAGAGAGAGAGAGAGAAGAGAGACAGAGAGAGAGAGAAGGGGGAAGGAGCTGGAAGCATCAACTCCCATATGTGCCTTGACCAGGCAAGCCCAGGGTTTCGAACCGGCAACCTCAGCATTTCCAGGTCGATGCTTTATCCACCACAGGTCAGGTGTTTCTCTTCACTTTTGATGAAGAAATGACTACCATGAGAAAACAACAATATATTTTTTTCAATATTTTCCAGTAAAGCCAACTACTCAGATTTGCATTCAAAATTTTCCAATTCTAAATACTGGCTCAACAGTGTTAAAACACCTCGCAAGCCAAACAATACCTCCAGGTGCCAAATTTGGCCCAGCAGGACACTGATGTGTGACCTAAATTTCTGCTGAACTATCAGGAGTGTGCGTATGTGTGCGTGTGTGTGTGTGTGTGTGTGTGTGAGAGAGAGAGAGAGAGAAGAAAGAAAGAGACAGAGACAAACAGAAAGGGAGGGGTGAGAAGCATCAACTCGTAGTTGTGGCACCTTAGTTGTTCATTGATTGCTTTCTCATATGTGCCTTGACTGGGGAGCTCCAGTTGAGTCAGTGACCCCTTGGTCAAGCCAGCAACCTTCGGTCTCAAGCCAGCGATCATGGGGTCATGTCTATGATCCCACACTCAAGCCAGAGACCCTGTGCTCAAGCCAGCCTCCTCGGGGTTTCGAATCTGGGTCCTCAGTGTCCCAGACCAATGCTCTATCCACTACACCACCACCTGGTCAGGCAGGAGGCTTTCTGACCAAAGCAAATCTCAGAGTTAATTGGGGCAACACTTAAATGTGAATGTTTCATAGAATTGCAGAATATTTGTGTTAGGGTCTAGTCCAGACTTCCACCCAACATAAAAATTTGGTCTTTGCCATCAAAGTAGAAGTGGTTGGCCAACATATGTCAAAGACTGGTGGACAGCAAAGGACGGGGTCACAGGATTGCCTGTTTGCTTTAAATGGGGTAGCCTCATGGAAGCAATAGGCAGAGGCATATCTGCAATGGCAGTTGATGCCACTTCCTAGGATTTATAAAGATTTTCTTTTCTATTATTGTGGATTTTATACTAGAATTCTGTTTCTGGTTGCTTTGTTTCATGAGGTATAACAGGCCCCCCCAAAAAAAATTTCTGGATGGACTTAGAGCAGCAATTTTCAACCTTTCTCGTCTCATGGCATGCAAACTATTTACCAAAACTCTGCAGCACACCAATATTGGCAGTCTGACCCCCAAAAAGGTATAATTTTGATTCATTCACATCTTTGGCTATGTTATGTTGACTACTGTCATTTTTTTTATTTGACAATCTAAGGGAAAAGAGGTCAGTGCCCCTGACTAAATAGTCAGGTATTACATGTTTTAAAAATTCTTGCTGCACACTGATTGAAAACCACTGAATTAGAGGGGTAGGTCCTAAGAATTTTATTCTTAGAGAAATATTTTCCTGGGTGAGTCATTTGGGGTAAAACCTGCTAGGAAACCAGTTTTTTTCTCCATCTCCTCTTTGTGCCCACATGAGGGTTGAGTGCGTGGGTGTGAGTTGGTAGGTGGAAAGCTGGTACAAAGGGTGTCACTCTGACAATGAGGGCAGAGCAAAGACTGGCATGGTGATGATGAAAGGAATCTCTGATAATGGGGTGGAGACGTGTAATCATCAGCACGTAGAGGGTAGCTGCGGCTGCAAAACTGGTCCCCTCAACTTCCCCAGTGATTCATTCCATCCCTCTTTTCCCGGGCTCTTATTCTAGCAATATATTTAGTATCATATAGTATATTGAATCTCTCATTTGTTCTGGTTCCTGCTTTTCTTCCTCTAGGGAGACATGGTTTCCTTTTCTTCGAAAAGAGTAGTCCTGATATTTCCTTTCCTCTCAACTTACTGTAGTGTGGCTTCTGCCAACCCTGCCCCTCCATGGAAGCTGCCCCCTCTAAGGTCACCTCTTACCCAGTTTGCCAAACTTAATCTTACTTTTCTAAAGCTTTCAGTTCCAGTGACCATCTTCTCCTTACCTTCCCGAGATTCCAGAACATAACTCTCCAGGTCTTCTACCTCTCTGACCGCTGTACCCTTTTCTCAGGCCCTTTGCCTTCATCCGGTTTTTGTTACTCTTTCCAGGTCTAATGCTACCCCCATGTGGCATCTTTGTAAGAAGTAGTAAAAGGTACACCATACTGACTAGGCACAGCCCGGACCAGGGTACATGGCTTGGCAAGCAGACCTTGAACTGGGTTTCAGGCCCTGTTCACCCCACTCAGCCTGGCACCCTTGTGCTGTGAACACCCTGTACAATTGCACGCAGCTGCCGGGGCTGCTATTCTCAGTCCTCATCTTTTTTTTTTTTTTTTTTGCTTTACTCTCTTACCCTCTGCAAACTTGTTGCTTTCATTGTTCCAAGACCTCTGTGTCCTACTTAATCTCTATTTTAATTTTTATTTATTTATTTATTTATTTATTTTTAGAGACAAAGCGAGAGTCAGAGAGAGGGATAGATAGGGACAGACAGACAGGAAATGAAGAGAGATGAGAAGCATCAAACATCAATTTTTTGTTGCAACACCTTAGTTGTTCATTGATTGCTTTCTCATATGTGCCTTGACCATGGGCCTTCAGCAGACCGAGTAACCCCTTGCTCAAGCCAGCGACCTTGGATCCAAGCTGGTGAGCTTTTTTGCTCACACCACATGAGCCCGTTCTCAAGATGGTGACCTCGGGGTCTCAAACCTAGGTCTTCCGCATCCCAGTCCCACACTCTATCCACTGCACCACTGCCTGGTCAAGCTCTAGACACCTTTTTAATTGGCCTCCTGGACTTCTCTTCCTGGGTGTCCTGAGAGAACTCTGAACTTGCCAAGGCCCAAAGTGAATTCATTATCTGCTCATTCACATACTCCCAAACATGCCTATTTTTCTGTATTCCTTCTGTTGGTGGATGATATCTCACCATCCATCCTGTCATTCAACTGAAAACCCCCAGATTTTAAGACTGGGGTCCTCTCCACAGTTTAAGACTTTTTTTAAAATTTTTATTAATTTTAATGGGGTGACATTAATAAATCAGGGTACATATATTCAAAGAAAACATGTCCAGGTTATCTTGAGTTTAAGACTTTTGTCATTTCCCAAAGGGACTACTGGCACAGCCTTCTCACTAGTTTCCCTATCTCTAAAATCTTTCTCCTCCCACTGCTGTTGGGAGGATGCAGATAAAACCTTTCATATCCTCACCTAAACCTACCTTTCCAGTCCTATACCTTGCCCCTGATCTCAACACCTTCCTTGCTCTTAACCACATCAAACTATGAGGCACAGTTTCTTGAACATGATTTCGTCATGTGCTTTAATTCCTCTGTGCCTTTGCTAGAGGCTTATACGCCTTTCTTCTGGGGTGTTTTTTTTTTCCTTGTAAAAGCTCATCCATTCTTTAAGATTATACTTACTTCTCACCTCTTTTTTCAGGCACCTGTAGCCCTAATTAACGGCTATTCCTTACTGTTTCTACAGCACTACTTGTATGCTAGTACAGGTTGTCTAAAGTTATTGCATTCATTTCTATTACATTGTGAATTTCTTAAGGGCAAGATAAGGCTTTGTTAGTCTCCATATCATCAACAGCTTACCCGGTGCCTGGTATACAGCAGATATTGAATAAAATGTTATTAGTTGAATTGGACAGTGTAAAGCCAGTATACACAGCCATCTTCACAGCCACTGGCCCATGTAGGTTCGCATTGGATTCAGACAGAGGGTAATGAAACAACTGAGCCACGAACTGGAGGGCCATTATCTTTCATCCTAGCTTGCACCCGGAGGGCAAGTAAAAACACACACTGGGCTCCAAAACCCACTCATTCAGCACTCACAAAGCTACCGACTTATCTGAGTTTCCTAGAATCAAAGGGTTCTAGCTCACTAGTCTCATTCTCCTTTGTTCCCCATCTCCTCTCTACACAAACTGCACTAACTGGCTTCTATTTCAGCACTCCACCATCTTGGCTGCCTCTCCTCTCCTCCACGTGGTCTTACTCTGCTCTCCAACCTGCTCTCTGCTCTAATGCTAATCTCAGGAACCGAGAGAGCAAGCTCCTGGTCTGCCCCATTTTATAGTGCAGAAATCAAAACCTTTAATCAATATACAAAATAGAGAAGTCTCTAATACAAAGTCACTTATCTGAGGCATGATGTGATTGCACCACCCCACATCAAAAAGGGTGGAAAAGGCTTAGTCCTAAAACCAAGCCCCAGGCTACAAGGATCCTGCCTGCCCACAGCCTGCCCCCAACACACATTAATATCACCTGGGCGAGCCTGACCAGGCGGTGGCGCAGTGGATAGAGCATCAGACTGGGATGCAGAAGACCCAGGTTCGAGACCCTGAGGTCTCCAGCTTGAGCGTGGGCTCATCTGGTTTGAGCAAAAATTCACCAGCTTGGACCCAAGGTCGCTGGCTCCAGCAAGGGGTTACTCGGTCTGCTGAAGGCCCGTGGTCAAGGCACATATGAGAAAGCAATCAATGAACAACTAAGGTGTTGCAATGTGCAACGAAAAAACTAATGATTGATGCTTCTCATCTCTCCGTTCCTGTCTGTCTGTCCCTATCTCTCCCTCACTCTGACTCTCTCTCTGTCTCTGTAAAAAAAATAATAAAATAAAATAATATCACCTAGGCGATGGGCTTCCATGTGGGCAGCGCCATCCTTAACAAAGTGGGCATAATATATTTTATCTGCCCAACAGACAGAATGCTTGAATATCATTTTGTGAAAGAACCAATGATTTCTTTCAGTGTAATTTTCAGCCTGAGATAAGTAGATCTCAAAACAGAACAGTTACTGAGCCCTGTTGGAGATATTTGCTATGTCACATCCCTCAAACATTAGCTAAGGTCTCTCTAGGGACATAGAGGTTGATTTCTCAAATGATGGATTGGTGTCTGGGTATCAATTTTTCCAGATATTAGAGTTCCTTAGAACTAGGGTCTAGATTCTAGGTTCCACAAAAAGACTCTCACTGTTGTGAACAGCAGAGTAAGGGTTTTCTGTGATAAGGAAGAATACATGTATCTGTTTTATCACCTATGGGTCCCACCCCAGTAGCTCACTACGGGTTAAGATTTCAGGGCACTGAGGCTGGTGGCGCAGTGGATAGAATACTGGACTGGGACCCAGAGGACCCAGGTTCGAAACTCTGAGGTTGACCGGCTTTAGCACGGGCTCACTAGTTTGAGTGTGGGATCATAGATGTGACCCCATGGTCGCTGGCTTGAGCCCAAAGGTCCCAGGCTTGAAGCCCAAGGTCACTGGTTTGAGCAAGGAGTCACTTGCTCTGCTGCAGCCCCCAAGTCAAGGCACATATGAGAAAGCAATCAATGAACAACTAAGGTGCTGCAACAGAAGACTTGATGCTTCTCATTTGTCTCCCTGTCTATACCTATCTGTCCCTCTCTCTGTCCCTGCCTCAGTCGCGAAAAAAGGAAAAAGAAAAGGATTTTAGGGCACAAAACACAATATAAAAGGACTTCACAATCTCAAAATCTTGGAAAACAGCTGAGTTATCTTAATAGCTTGGGGGCTGAGCGCGGCAGGGATTCATTTGTAGGTTTTGTAGAGCGTCTGGCAAAACAGCGTCGTTTGCAAAACACCATTGATGCTTAAGGCTGCCCTCTGTCACTCCCTTTAGTTAAACCCCACAGTACATGCTGGGCTAAGTAGGAGACCCTTACCAATTCCATGAAGCCCAGAATGGGTAGTTTTCCTGAAATTTGCATATGGGGTATTTGTAGAACTGTGGTAGTAACTTCTGAGAGGGTGGGGAAGAACTTGGTACCAATTTCCCCTCAAATACAAGAACTTGGTTCTGACTAGAAAGAACCCAAGCAACAAGTTGCCACTGAAAATGCAGTGATGGGTCAGCAAAGGACGCCTCCATATAGGAAGAGCCTTTGGGTGCATCTTTTGTGGTGAGTCGTCCTAAGCCCTGTACTTAATATGCGGCCCCTCTACTTCGTCCTACGCTACGCCTTTTGGATTCTTTAAAGGCTTAATAGAGTCAATGTCCTAAAGCGAGAATATTCGGGCTTTGGACCAGCACAGAACTTCTCAGGTTCCCCACTGGAGCTGGCCTGTTCCTAGTACGGTGCCCCCGTGGCCTGGAAGTGGCATCACAGCTGGCCCAGGGCGCCGACGCCGCCCGGGTACTGTGGGCAGCGGAGAGGCTGCGGGGGCCACCCGGGCGGGGACGCCAGCAAGACAGACCACGTCAGCGAGCCCGCCCCCGTCAGTCCGCCCCAGAGCGCCGCGGGCCCCGCCGGCGCTGACTCAGCAACGCGAGGGAGGGAGTTTTGTCCCTCCACGGACCCCGTTTCTCTCGGCCTCAGCACTCCTCCGCCTCCCAGCACGTTTCCTCTTTCCGGCGCTCCGGGTGCCAGAGGCAGGTCGGAAGTCTTAGGCAGTGATCCACCGTGCAACCTGGTTGCTCGCCTGAGGACCCCGAAAACTACCATTCTCCAACCGGGCAGCTTGGGCGCCATGAACAGCGCGGGTGAGGCGCCGCTCTTCCCCGCCGGGACCTCTCTCGTTGGCGCCGCTGCGCGCCGGAGGACCGGCAGCAGGGCAGGGCCGGGGCTGGGACCTGGGGGGATGGCGGAGATGGAGCGCTTTGGGCGGGCTAGAGCGGCCTAGGGAAAGACAGCATAGGGGGCGGGGGGCGGAGGACGCCGGTAAAGGGCTTCTCCACTACCACAGTCATCTCAGGATGCTATTACAAAGTTAAGAGCCAAGGTACGGGAGTCCTGGATTATCCTTCTTCAACCCCTTTTTGGTGTTGTAATCCCATTTGGTCTTCCAACAGGACTAAATTCGGAGAAAGTAGCTGCTCTGATTCAGAAACTGAATTCTGACCCTCAGTTCGTGCTTGCCCAGAATGTCGGGACCACCCACGACCTGCTGGACATCTGTCTGAAGAGGGCCACAGTGCAGAGGGCTCAGCATGTGTTCCAGCACGTTGTGCCTCAGGAAGGCAAGCCAGTCACCAACCAGAAGTGCTCAGGTGAACTTTTAAAACTTCCTGCACACTTTACTTGACCTCCTGACTGTCCTGTTTTAAGAAGAGTCTAGGGGAGCAGAGGTTTGTATTGAAAGAACTGGTGGTAAATTCCTGGAGAATAGGCCCAAGTAAAGGCAGGTTCGAGAACATTACTTTGTGATTTTTTTTTTGGTGCTCTATGGCTTGTTAGTGTATTTTATTTGAGCCCTAAAGTGACACACCCATGGTTATCTGTTTGAATGTAATACACTGTACTACTCTGTGCTGAATTTAAGTGATTGTATGCATCCCCGTGTCTTGGACATATATGCTCTTAGTACAAAACAGACCACGCAAAAACATTCATTTCCTAGAGGACTCCCTAACATTGCATTAAAGGTCATATCAAGTGTATAAAATGAAAAAGACACCATGTAATCTCATCAACATGCCAACAAATGTTACTTTTAAATATACTTAGTGGTTGCAACTTGGGCAAATGTTGGCTCAGTTACCAGTTTACAATACAGAAAACCATTTAGTTCTCCTGTCTTACTGGTCAGGAGCTCTCGTTTTCCTGTCTGCTATCTAGAACCACTGTCAGAAAAACAGCCACAGTGAAAGGAATCTAAATGAGAAGGACATTCTCATGATAAAATTTTACTGAATGGAAGTTTTAAGGCTATTTGAAAACAATTCCCAATCTTTGTTATTTTGACAAATTAGTGCTTGCTTAGAGCCAGTAAGAACTCAAACTGTACATTTAACATGGATATATTTTATTACATGTAAATTATACCTCCATAAAGTTGACTTTTAAATTTTAAGGGAAAAATTAGGACCTTAAAGTAATGAATACGTATTTTGCTGCAATAGGAGGTGCTTCGGTGGTATGGACTATCAAGCTACAAATTATATAGTTAGTAATGTAACATTGGCCCTACATAATTTAGATTGCAGTGACCTCTTAGGGAAAAGCCTGGAAATGTTTATTTGGAAGAGAACAGGTCTTATATATTCTGTAGTGTCACTTTTACACATGAGTTATATAATTTATTTTCATGCAGTTTTTACATTAACAGTTCATGCAGATTCCCACAATGGAAAATAATATAGTAGATATGAGAAAGGTGGTGTACAGATAAACACAAGGTAAAGATGAGGTATACCAACTCAGTAATGACTCATGAAAACACTATAGTTACTTACTTTTATTATTATTATTTTCTTGTTATAAAGTCACTTGTTCAATGAAGAATATTTGCAAAATACCAACAGGTAAATATTTTTTTCTGTTAGGTCTTTGTTCTGTGTGAGTGGGTAACATGGATGGATCCTCAAATATTGTTAGGTAGTCGACCTACCTTTTTTACTTACTGGTATATTGTGAACATATTTTCATATTAGTAAAAGTTATTCTCAAATAAAAGTCATTTTTCCCCCTCTGAATTTTCCTCAGAAAAGAGTTACTCCATATTTGAGGCCTTACAAAGACTTCCATAGTGAGCACTCGCAGTTTATTTATTTTGAAGCAAAGCACAATTTTATAAAGACATTACTCTAAAATGACATCCATTCATGCTGGTTCTGGATGCTTATAGAGATCAATTGATTGAATCCATTCTTAAAAATTTGAGCTCAGTATATTCCTGGATATTGTAAAATAGGCCTTCTGAAATAAAGATCGCGTAAGTCAGTACAGGAAATGATGACATTAGAGTTTGTGATTCACTAACAGAACAAATGAATGTGATTGTATAGTTCAGGTGTGGCATTAAATGTTTAGGGGTAGCATCATGCATGGATTCAAAAATTGCATCTAGTATGTGATCCAGACATATACTAGGTGGAAGAAAAATGATATGTTCTGATTGAAAGAATAGATCTTATCATGGCAAAGGCTCTGGTGCCAAGATGCATGCGGTATTTTAGTTCTCATTGTGAGAAGGGAGATTTACTTATGTTAGGGTTACCTTATATTGAAGCATATACTGTATATTCCAGATTAAATGGTAGGGTCTTTTTAAAGCTTTGATCACGTACTGCTAAATTGCCCTCAGATATTTAGTACCTGTTTAGATTACTATCCAAAGTATATCATAATGCTGTTTCCCCAAGTCCTTGCCGGTATTAGGCACTATAAAATTTTTAAAATTATAAATTAAAAAAAAATGTTTTCCCACTTAACAGGTGTCTTATCATGAACTTAAATTTTTTTTTGGTCACCACTTGTATTTTTTGGCCATTAAATTATCTATTTATGATCTCTGCTCATGTTTCTTTATCAGTATTTCAAATGTGATTTTCTTAGGTGGTATGTAAAAGATTCTTTATATGATATGTAGGGATTTTTTTATATGTTAAGAATATTAGCCTGACTAGTGGTGGTGCAGTGGATAGAGCATCAACCTGGGACATGGAGGGTCCCAGGCTCAAAACCCCAAGGTTCCTGACTTGAGCCCAAGCTCATCCAGCTTGAGCATGGGGTCGCTGGCTTGAGCCCCAAGGTTGCTGGCTTGAGCAAGGGGTCACTGGCTCAGCTTGAGCCCCCCAGTCAAGGCATGTGAGAAGCTATCATTGAACAACTAAAGTTATGCAACTGTGAGTTGATACTTCTCTCTCCCTTCCTGTCCGTCTGACTGTCTTTGTATCTCTCTGACTAAAAAAAAAGAATATTATACCTTTGCATAATTACATAGTACAAATAGTAATCATTACTTGTTATTTTTTTTTAAAGCTTTCCTCTTTTTCTGATGTAGTCTTAAGTTGTCCAAGATATTGTCATGGGTTCATTGTTGGGAAATACAATGTAATCTGTGTGAACACACATTATAATTTCCTTGTTTGCTTTCTTGTTTCAGGGCGATGCTGGATCTTTTCTTGTCTGAACGTTATGAGACTTCCATTCATGAAAAAATTAAATGTTGAAGAATTTGAGTTTAGCCAATCTTACCTCTTTTTCTGGGACAAGGTATGGGACTGATCTTGAGAGTCTTTATTTTATTATGAACCTTAAGAGGGACTGTCTCTTTATTTCTTTTCAAGTTGTAGTCCTACTTCTGTTTGTAGATGTGGCAACATTTATTCTGATTTCCACAGTATCCAAAGTTGACTTTTTCAAATGCAGAACTGGTTTGGTTGGTAGGTAGCTAGGTTTGAGAGAGAGAGGGAGAGAGAAGGAGGGAGAGAGAGACCAGAAGGGAGAGAGATGAGAAGCATCAACTTGTTCTGGCACTTTAGTTGTTCATTGATTGCTTTTTCATATGTACCTTGATTGAGGGGCGCCAGCTGAGCCAGTGATCTCTTGCTCAAGCCAGTGACCTTGGGCTTTAAGCAGGCAACCTTTAGGCTCAAGCCAGCGACCATGGCGTCATATCTATGATCCCATGCTCAAGCTGGTGACCCTGCACTCAAGCTGGTGAGCCCACGCTTAGGCCGGCAACCTCGAGGTTTCAATCCTGGGTCCTCAGCGTCCCAGGTCGACACCCTATCCACTGCACCACCGCCTGGTCAGCCGGTAGGTGGCTGGGTTTTGCAATGAAATAATAAAGTCTGTTTCCTTGTTCTTTCTTATTTAAATTTTGTTATTTTGTTTTCAATAATTTCTTTTAGCTTTTTTATTTTGGTTATTTGGTTTTTCTGGGACCTAATTCCCCTTCTCTGGGTAATACTTAACTGAAAACAGTATATTTTATTCAATTTTTTAACTCTTTAATGTATATTATGTAAGTGTCTATTAGATGTTTATTGATTGAAGGCTTTAAATACCAGATTTTATTTTCTTTTTTCTTTCTTTTTTTTTGTATTTTTCTGAAGTTGGAAATGGCGAGGCAGTCAGACAGACAGATTCCCACATGCGCCCGACCGGGATCCACCTGGCATGCCCACCAGGGAGCAATGCTCTGTTGCAACCAGAGCCATTCTAGCACCTGAGGCAGAGGCCATGGAGCCATCCTCAGCGCCCTGGCCAACTTTGCTCCAATGGAGCCTCAGCTGCGGGAGGGGAAGAGAGAGACAGAAAGGAAGAAGAGGGGGAGGGGTGGAGAAGCAGATGGGTGCTTCTCCTGTGTGCCCTGGCTGGGAATCGAACCCAGGACTCCTGCACGCCAGGCCAACACTCTACTTCTGAGCCAACCGGCCAGGGCCCAGATTTTATTTTCAAAATAAAGCAATGTCTTGTTTCAGATAAAATATCAGAATATGTACACACAAATATGAGAAGAAACTAAATATTTTTATGAGGCTAGATACTGATATTTAGTTACCTAATTTAGTTTAAAAATACCTACTATATACATCTGAAACTAATATAATGTCAATTATGCCTCAATAAAAAAAAGCAAATAAAACCCCACCTGAAACTAAAATGTCTATTATATGTATTCAAAAAAAGAAAACTAGTATGTTAGGTCTACAGTAGTTCTAAGACTCCTGTTTTGTTGATAATGCAAATAAAGGTATTAGCTCTCTCTTTTTTATTTTTATTTATTTTTATTTTTTTGTATTTTTCTGAAGCTGGAAACGGGGATAGACAGTCAGACAAACTCCCGCATGCGCCCGACCAGGATCCACCTGGCACGCCCACCAGGGGGCGATGCTCTGCCCACCAGGGGGTGATGCTCTGCCCCTCCGGGGCGTCGATCTGTCGCTACCAGAGCCACTCCAGCGCCTGGGGCAGAGGCCAAGGAGCCATCCTCAGCGCCCAGGCCATCTTTGCTCCAATGGAGCCTCGCTGCGGGAGGGGAAGAGAGAGACAGAGAGGAAGGAGAGGGGAAGGGGTGGAGAAGCAGATGGGCGCCTCTCCTGTGTGCCCTGGCCGGGAATCGAACCCGGGACTTCTGCATGCCAGGCCGACGCTCTACCACTGAGCCAACCGGCCAGGGCCTATCTCTTTTTTATTTTTTAACAGAGACAGAGAGTCAGAGAGAGGGATAGATAGACAGGAACGAAGAGAGATGAGAAGCATCAATCATTAGTTTTTCGTTGAGACACCTTAGTTGTTCATTGATTGCTTTATGAGAAAGCAATGTGCCTTGACTGTGGGGCTACAGCAGACCGAGTAACCCCTTGCTCAAGCCAGCGACCTTGGGATAAAGCTGGTGAGCTTTGCTCAAACCAGACGAGCCTGTGCTCAAGCTGGCGACCTCGGGGTCTTGAACCTGAGTCCTCCATATTCCAGTCCGATGGTCTATCCACTGCGCCACCGCCTGGTCAGACTCTCTTTTTTTTTTGTCAGGCAATCCCCAGGTTATGAATGAGATAGGTTCTGTAGGTTCTTAAGTTGAATTTCTTGTAAGTTGGAACAGGTACATTTACCTGGAACTTGGACAGATGTTTGTCTTAACATAGTATTTATTTTTTACCTTTCTCTGCATCTAAATGCATAAGCATTTTCAAATATAACCTTAAACAATCTTGGATTGTTAGGATGGGACTGGTGTTAGAGAGTCAGGATTTGATTCTGCTGCAGGAGTCAGTTTCCTAAAATGGGCATAAAGGAGGTTTGTACAGAGCTTTTCTTTTTCTCATGATAAATGGCTCTGTAGCATCTCAGGCCTTCAGTATCCATATGATAAACTTTGGTGAACCTTTCTGTATCAAGATCTTGCTCCTCTAACTTTGCCATTTCTGTTTCAATAAGACAAAGAGCGTCAGCTAACTCTTTAAAATTTATTTTTATTTTTTTAGTGAGAGAGATGCAGGAGCAGGGGGAGAGAGATGAGAAGCATCAACTCATAGTTGAGTCCCTTTAGTTCAATGACTGCTTCTCATAACGTGACTTGACCAGGGGCTCAAGCTGAGCCCATGACCCCTCACTCAAGCCAGCGACCTTGGGCTGAAGCTAGCAACTGTGGGATCATATTGATGATCTCAAGCCAGAGACCCTGCTCTCAAACTGGTGAGCCTATGTTCAAGCCAGATGAGCCTGTGCTCAAGCTGGCAACCTCGGGGTTTCAAACCTGAGACCTCAGCATCCCAGGTTGATGCTCTATCAATGGTACCACCACTGGTCAGGCATCTGTTAGCTCTTTTGTAGAAAACTTTTGGTTCTGGAGTTTCTAGGTCCCTGTTTTCTTCCCTAAATGCTACTGTAGTTCCATAAGGTGTTCATTGGTTAGTTCTTTGCCATGGGAGTTGAGTAACTCTGACCATAGAGTCTCTGGACTCATTTTCTCTAATGTCCAACTGCAGTTGATTACCAGTAGCCCTTAACGCTGCTCCGTTCGTAAGTACGAGTTGTATGTAGGTTGGATGTTTGTAACTTGGGGGGCTTACTATAATTGTATTTAACTTCTCTATTCTAGGTTGAACGCTGTTACTATTTCTTAAATGCTTTTGTGGACACTGCCCAGAAAAAGGAGCCTGAGGATGGAAGGCTGGTGCAATATTTGCTTACGAATCCTGCAAACGATGGTGGACAATGGGATATGCTTGTCAATGTTGTTGGTAAGAGCCTTTCTGTAATGGAAATGAAACAGCATGATTAAGCAAGGCTCTGTAGTTAGGCATAGGCTATTTCTTTGGTGGTTATGTACAGAGTAGAATTGGTCTCCCAGAATGGTACGTAGTTAGCCCTAAGAACTTTTATTTCACATTCTTACCTATAAAGTGCCTTTATTAAATGAGAGGTAAAGAGATATGTACTGTGAAGGGTGGGTTAAAAAAGAAAAGGTTGTATTAACTAGAACTAACTTTAATGCAAAAGCTTATTTCTTATGAATTGATATAATGAAGAAAGAAACACATTGAAACTGCAACTGTTTGAAAATGTCCTCATTCTAAAAAGTTGTCTTTTGAGAAAACCTGATTATGTTGAGCATTTTGCAAAATATGGTAGATAAAAAGAATAGAATTAAATCAAAGATAGATGGATAAATATGGAGATTAAATAACCTGTTTATCCTGACCTGTGGTGACGCAGTGGATAAAGCGTCAACCTAGAAACGCTGAGGTCGCCGGTTCAAAACCCTGGGCTTGCCTGGTCAAGGCACATATGGGAGTTGATGCTTTCTGCTTCTCCCCCCTTCTCTCTCTCTCTCTCCCCTCTCTATAATGAATAAATAAAATCTTAAAAAAATAAAAATAAAATAACCTGTTTAATTTTATAAAGCATAAAATTGTTAAGTTTTCTGAATTAGAACAACAAAATAGGGCCTAGTTTTTAAAGCAATAGCTATTTTTTCCAGGGTTCAGTGCTGGAGTTTACTTTTACCTTCTTGAACACTAAAATTTATTTTATTTTAGAAAAATATGGTGTTGTTCCTAAGAAGTGCTTCCCTGAATCTCATTCAACAGAGGCAACCAGAAGGATGAATGATATTCTGAATCACAAGGTACAGCATATGGAGCAGGTTTGGATGGAATTTACTGTACTTAGCTTAAAACTTCCAACTTACTTTCCAGGGGGATTTCTGAGCTTTTCAGTGTACACAGTTTATGTACAAGATTGCTAACCAGTGTCTCTCAAAAGCAATTGAGATTAGGGTTTTTTTTTTTAACTTTTCTCTTTTTATTTCTATTAAGTTTAATGTTTTCTTCTGGTAGTCAGGAAAGAAAGTTCTGTGTTCAGCTAATATGGAGAAGCACACTGGGTACTGTGCCTCTCACTTGGGTCTAGTGGAGGTGGGCTGGGAGGCTTTATATACTAATAAATCTACAAAGACAGAGGCTTCCCCACGCCACATCAGTGGAGTTTGTTCCTACACTAAAGATTTGATGTAGTCATTGAACTGCTTTTTATTGCTTCATTTGTCTTAATAAATCATCCTCTCTTCTTGATGTAACCCATTTCCCAAGGAGGACTATAAATCCTATAGGGATGTTTCTTTGTCAGCCAGACATCTTTTTTGAGAACTGGGAGTTGCTAGAGTTTGCTATCCTGATCTATGAGGCTACATGGGATCTGTCATCTCTGAGAGAAAGATTACATTTTAAAGTGCACTGTAGATGTATTTCCCCAATATTAGAAGTAGGTTATTTTTCCACTCAGGAAATGCTGGGATTCTTATCCACAGACTAATAGATCATTAATAGTATAGCACTGAGTTCTCTTTCAGACAAGAGCAAAATTCTCTTTAGCGTTGTGGTTAGATTTCACATTCACCTTTATCTTTGGCACTTCTAAAAATAGAAAATAACAAAAGTGAAAACTTTATTGGGGGATGGCATAGCCATGGTTCTAATGATTTGACAGAGAAATAGACAACCAATTAAAATTCTAAATCAAAATCTTTGAGAGTGCCTTAATGGCATAATCATCTTAAGTCTGCTGTTTATCCTAAGGATCACAGGCATTATGGAATTAGATGTTTTCCCCATACCCAGGCATGTATTGTCACAGAGGGTACTATCTGTTTCAGAGTAGAAGCTGTTCTTCTAGAAGTCTGGGAATAATCCATGATTTTTTCTTATTTATGAAAAGTGTTTTTAGTTCTATGTTCAAGTAGACTGGGGAAAAACACATTTGCTTTTATGAACTTTGCCCTGGGTCTTGGCTGAGATATACTTTAAAATAGAACTAGTATTGGTCTGTTAGGCTCATTTACATTTGAATTTGGGTAAATATTGTGGTTCTGACTAACTTTCTGTCATAGATGAGAGAATTCTGTATACGACTTCGGAACCTTGTATGCACTGGAGCAACCAAAGGAGAAATCTCAGATACACAGGATTCCATGATGGAGGAGGTAATAACAATTACTTGGATTTTTTTTCTCACCCTTCTAAAGAACTCTCAGAATATTCCCATCCATTAAATTGATTAAGAAGAATAGTCATTACAATAAATGTTGAATTGAAAACTTACTTATTTTACAGCTGTAAAAACAGGTATAGACTTGGCATTTTAGTATGGGACTTGTAGTTACTTCCATCTTCTAATTATGAGTTTAGTGATCTATATAATTCCATCTTCTAATTATGAGTTTAGTGATCTATATAATTCGTTGTCTTATTCACTTCATAAGTATTGAATACCTTCTCTGAGTTTGACACTGGATACAGAGATGATGAGGACAATCTCTACTCTCAAGGAGCTCAGTCTGTTGGGAAAACAAACACATGGATATTTATAAATCCTGTGTTAGAGATGTGTAAAAAAAGGATTTTGTGGTTGTCATAGAGGAAGGAGGGACTAATTCAGTCAGCTGAAGGTGTTGTGGGGAAGGTCTTTGAGCCAGCTCTTAAAAGAGCAGTAGGAATTTACCAGGTGGATAATAGGAAAGACTGTTCTAGACAAAAGGAATAGCATGAACAAAAGTGTAATTTTCAGAGAGTAGTGTAGCTGAAACTTTGTGTAAGTGTGATTGGGAGCAAATTAAGCTAGAAAGGCAGAGCTATGAGGGCTCTTAGGAGATACCAAGACTTTTGGCTTTATTCTGTAGGAATAAAGATGGGAAACTATTGATGGTTATATCAGTTAAAATAATGTATGTAAAATAATAATGTTGATGGTTGTATCAGAAAACATTTGGAGCCCTGGCCAGTTGCTCAGTGGATAGAGCATCAGCCGGTGTGTGAACATCCCAGGTTTGATTTCCTGTCAAGGCACACAGGAGAAGCTACCGTTTGCTTCTCCCCCTCCTCCTTCTCCCCCTTCTCTTCCTCTTCCCCTCCTGCAGCCAGTGACTTGATAGGTTCGAACATGGCCCAGGGCGCTGAGGATAGCTCAGTTGGTCTGGGCATGTCAGCCTCATGCCTTAAAAATAGCTCGGTGCTCAAGCATCAGCCATAGACGGGGTTGCCAGGTAGATCCTGGTTTGGGTGCATGCAGGAGTCTGCCTCCTTATCTTCCCCTCCTCCCACCTGAAAAAGAAAGAAGAAAAAGAAAACATTTTGGAAAAGCTAAAAAGCATAAACAAATCTAAATTAATATCATCTATAATCTAAAGGAGGAGAAGCAAATGGTTGCTTCTCCTGTATGCCCTGACTGGAACTCGAACCTGGGACTTCCACACAGTGCTCTACCATTGAGCCAACCAGCCAGGGCCTGTTTACTTTTTTTTTTTTTTTTTTTTTAATATTCTGGAGTGACATTGACTAACAAAATTATATAGGTTTCTGGGTGTAGTAGAAAAGAAATAGGTGGACAAGGATTTCAATTCTGGCTCTATCACTTAGCAGCTCTGATCTTGGGTAAAATACTTAACCTGTCTAAAATTCAGTTTGGGACTTAAAATATATTCCTTATTGGATTTTTGGTGGGAATCAAATAAAAAATTAAAAAGAATGCAAGGCGTAGCATATAGCAGTAGTTCAGTTAATGTTCTCTCTCCTTCCTGCTTGGAATGATTCTCTTGTTGAGGCTGTGTCTCTTGCATACATGATTATAGTAAGGGGGTAGGATGTAATGAGGATGAATTTTCTATAAACAGTTATGGAAAAGGACCCAGACAATATTTCTTGCAGATCATAGTCATCCTGTTGGCTTTTGATGTTTACTTTAATGATCTTTTAAATTTTTTTATTTTTTAAAGATTTTATTTATTCATTTGAGAGAGAGAGAGAGAGAGAGAGAGAGAGAGAGAGAAGGGAGACACAAGGGGGGAGGAGCAGGAAGCATCAACTCCCAACTCTCATATGTGCCTTGACCAGGCAAGCCCAGGGTTCCTAACCGGGGACCTCAGTGTTCCAGGTTGAGGTTTTGTCCACTGCACCACCACAGGTCAGGCCACTTTAATGATCTTTTAAAGCAGTGGTTCTCAACCTTTCTAATGCTGTGACCCCACAATACAGTTCCTCATGTTGCGGTGACCCCAAACCAAAAAATAATTTTGGTGGCTACTTCATAACTGTAATTTTGCTACAGTTATGATTCGGAATGTAAATACCTGATATGCATTATGTATTTTCTGATGGCTTTAGGCGACCCCGCCGGGGTCGCGACCCACAGGTTAAGAACTGCTGTTTTAAAGGATATAGCTAAGATCCACTCTTGTTCATGAGGTTGGCTGATATGAATTAGGGCAGATACGTATCACATATCTTTCCTCTCCTACTCGTACCTTGGAAAAATAGTAAGACACCATCATACCAAATATCGAGTATGGATGCTTTTTTTTTTTCCCCCGAGTATGGATGCTTTTAAGATTATTTACTTAATGATTCTGCCTAAACTGTTGACTACAGAATTATGTATGATAGGTTTTTAGATTTTACAATCTTCCAAAGGACTCCTCTTTATTGAACCCAACTCTTTGGTAATGAGAAGTGTAGCTATGGTTGTAAAGCCAAAGATTAGTACCTATGATATTCCTGACCTTGTAGGCATATCAAAATGATGTCTTACCAACAGCCATGAAGCTCTGAAAGCTTTGAATGGAAGGGGTTATATGCTTAAAGCATTCTTTCTGAGGGAAGAGAAGTACAGGTTGCTTGATAAGATGACAAGTCAAATCTGTTTTGGAAACGTTGTCACCTCTATTGCAATGTTTTCTCAGTGCAGCTACTCTTTTTTTTTTTTTAATTTATTGATTAATTTTAGAGAGAGACAGAAACATCAATCTGTTTCTGTATTACCCTGACCAGGGATCAAAATCAACCCAGTGGTTCTCAAAGTGTGCGCCAGGGCGCACTGGTGCACCCTAGAAGATTTCCAGTTGCGCCCTATGGTATTCAGAGAAATATGTGCCTGTTGGGGACCAGAAAACCAATAGGGTTTTTGGAGTTTAGATTTTTGGGGGACAGAGGTGTGGGGAATTGGCTGTAAACGGACAGTCTGCCCAACCCCCCACCTCACTTGCCTAATTAGGTTGCAAAAGGCTTTAAAGCTGTGGTGCTGGATTGTTTACACTCCCCCCATGTTCCCCCGGAAAGACTGGAAGCAAGTGTCTTCTGTCCTTTGTTTGGTGTAAAGTTAAGGTGATATGTATGGTGGGGGTTTTCTGTATTCAACACAATTAAGAGTAAAAAGAGGAATTCTCCAATGTATTGACGAGGAAATGAGTTTGCCTTTCAGATATATGCCCAAACATTGAAGAAATCACTAGGACACATCAGGCTCATGTTTCTCATAAACACAAGAATGAAAAAACTTAACACATTCGCACCAGGACCTGCCGAATTGACTAAATCTTACTAAGAATGTAAGATTTACTTACTATGAATCTATATATATAAAAAGATAACTTTTTTGTCATTTTTTATTTTTAACCCCTCTTTTTTATGAATTCTAAAAAGCATAACAAAAAATGTAGCATAAAAATGTTTTTAATGTCAGAATAAGTTTAATTTTGTCCTATTTATTTCATTTAATTACCATAAAAGCACGCTTGAACTTTATATTTTTTTCTTTAATATTTGACTTAATTATTATAACATTTCTCAGAAATTTGTATATAGTACGCCTACGATTACAATTATTCCTAGGATTTTAAATGCACCCGACTTCAAAAATTTTGAGAACCACTGTGTCAACCTCTGTGTATCTAGAGTAGACGATGCTCTACCCAACGAGCTATTCGGCCAGGGTGTGCATCTACTCTTTTTAGCCTCCAGATCACTTTAGGATTATTAATGTGTTCTACATCAAAGCTGTTAAAAACAACATAAAACAGACTAGAAATAATATTTTTCAGTGCCATGAAAAGATACAAGAAGCCATTATCATTTACTTAGGAAATTCTATAGCAGTGATTCTCAGTTCTTAAAAGCATTATATAGAGCGTCGGCCTGGCGTGCGGGGGACCCGGGTTCGATTCCCGGCCAGGACACATAGGAGAGGCACCCATTTGCTTCTCCACCCCCCCCCCCCTCCTTCCTCTCTGTCTCTCTCTTCCCCTCCCGCAGCTGAGGCTCCATTGGAGCAAAGATGGCCCGGGCACTAGGGATGGCTTCTTGGCCTCTGCCCCAGGCGCTAGAGTGGCTCTGGTCGTGGCAGAGCGGCGCCCCGGAGGGGCAGAGCATTGCCCCCTGGTGGGCAGAGCATCGCCCCTTGTGGGCATGCCGGGTGGTATCCCGGTCGGGCGCATGCAGGAGTCTGACTGTCTCTCCCTGTTTCCAGCTTCAGGAAAAAAAAAAAAAAAAAAGCATTATATAGTCCTAGACTTAGACCTAAAAAATTGATTCTCCTATGAAAAATCTAGTTATCTATAGCTTTATTTTTTATTTTAAAGATTTTTATTTAAAAATTTTCTTTTAATATCAAAAATATAAAAAAACATACAGTGAAAAGTCTTTTTTCAACCCTGTTTTCCATTTTCTGAGTTCCCACATACCCCAAATTAGTTTTATTAATTTGTTAATTCTACTACAAGTTAGTTATTTTTCCGTTTATTTTTTTATACAATCCAATACAAGTATATATTCTTTTCCCCCTCCTTTTGAGTCACAAATGTTAGTATATTAACAACATATCTTGGAAATCTTTCCATATTGATACATCAAGAACTTCTTGGCCTGACCTGTGGTGGCGCAATCGATAAAGCATAGACCTGGAACGCTGAGGTCACTGGTTTGAAACCTTGGCCTTGCCTGGTCAAGACACATATGGAAGTTGATGCTTCCTGCTCCTTTCCCCATTCTCTCTCTGTCTCTCTCTCCTCTCTAAAATGAATGAATGAATAAGAATTTCCACATTTTAAAAAATATTTGTATGGTATGCCATTGTTTGTATATACCATAAATAATTTAACTGATCCCTGTCAATGGACATTGTGGTTATTTTCAAACTTCTATTTTATACACTGCCATAAACAATCTTATACACAACATTTTGCATATGTGTGTGTGTACCTGTAGGTTATAATTCTAGAAGTAGAACTTTTTATTGAATTTATTGGGGTTATAATGGTTAATAAAATTCTATAGGTTTCAAGTCTACAGTTATATATTATATCACCTGTATATTGTATTGTGTGTTCACCACCCCAAATCCAGTCTCTCTCCATCACCATGTGTCCCTCTTCTGCCTCCTCTACCTCTCCCCATCTTCCTTTTCTTCCACCAGCACGAAATTTCTGATGGACTAACACCCGTCCACAGACTGGCAGTTGAAAACAACTGACAAGGAAAAGGAAAGAATTAGTGATGTCATGGTATCTTAAGGGGGGGGGCTTGCAGATATGAGAAGGCCTTTTGGTGGCTGGGGAGTGTGAGGGCACCAGTGTGTGGAAAGGGATATATGAGTGAGAGAAATAAAAGTCAAAGAAGCAAGGCACTGGAGGAGGGAAAGAATAGGTGTGATCTAAAGTAATGCTTTCAAACTTTAATGTGTGTATGAATCCCCTGGAGATCTTGTTAAAATGCAGGTTCAGTAGTTCTGGGTTGGACCTAGAGAGTTTTCAGTGTATTTCTTTGATTCAAACACCACTCTGAAAGTAGTCTCAAGGTCATCATTTGACTATTATAATCTATATGGAGCTCTGCAGATGAGCTCATTTTCTTTAACATCACAGAAAAAAGGGCACATATTTTTTAAATGTACTCTTAATATGTGTTTTCTTTGCCTGAAAATATATCTAATGCTTCCAGAAAGTATCTCCCTGCCTTCTTTTGCAGGCACAGTTGTTTTTGTTGTTTTAAAAACAGATCCGTGCCTTCCTTTCATTCCCCACCAGAAAGCAGTAGAGAGCCATCTTCTCCTCTTTCCCCTTTCTCTGCAGGTCTAGTCACCAAGGTCCCTACTCCTTCCCTCTGGTAACTAGCTCATTTACCGTCAACACTGAACTTGCTTCAAAGTTCAGCTGCTTTCTGTGACCACTTTTGTGTCCTTATGGCATTTCTACTCTGTGATCAGTAAGTCATTTTACCTTTGAGCCTCGTTTCTCCATCAATAAAACTAAGAAATTAGGGTAGATAATTTCTTAAGGACACTGTAGTTTTGCATTTTTATAATAGAAGTTACTAATCTTTATCTAGTGCTTTAGACTTTACTATGACTCTCAACCCAGGATTGTGTCTGCTTGTAGCTGGCTTTAAACTCTCTTTAATACCCTTTTAAGTATTTATGACTGTAACTATTCCATCCTGACTTTCTCTTCTCATTTGATGTCTCTCTGCTCGTTAACCCTGGGTATGGAAATTGACTCAATCCCACATCATTTGTCTTTGGAAGCCACACATTCTTTTCCCATGTTCCTCGTCTCCTGCTTTCTTTGTCCTTTTCCTTTTTTATCCTGATTCTATTATTCACCAATTTTCAGTTTGGTGTAATGACTTGTGTTCAGTGTCCAGTATCTTCTTTTGTCCTGAATGCCAAATGCATCTTCATGAGAAGCAAGTGACTTTTCTAAGTTGCCCACCAGAGAGCAGACTTGGATATCCAAAGCTTACTGCCAGTTTTGTACCTTTGGGAACAGGGAATGTCATTTCAGAATAGCAGAGTCTCTTATCAAGAAAATATTGTATCAGGGACCCTGGAAATTTTACTTTGGAGACATTTTTGAATTAGAGCTTGTTTAACTATTGTTAATTGGCTTGGAGCCAAATATCCTTTCCAAAGTCTGACTGGAGTTCAGAGTTTGCAAAGGCTGAATGAGGTTACTAAGGGCCTTTAAAATCTGACCATGCTTATCAGGGAAATGCCAATTAAAACTACACTGAGATACCATTACATACATACCCACCACAAAAGTAAAATTATAATGCCGGGTATTGGCAGAAGTGCAGAACAACTAAAGAACAAATTACTGATACAGCCCTGTGAGTTCATCTCACAGCATTGTCAGTAAAGGAGGCCAGATACAAAAGAGAGTATATAGTGTGATTCCATTTATTTATTTATTTATTAAACTCTGGACCCATGGAACAGTACTTTTTTTTTGGATTGTGTGTGGCTTCAGAGTGTAGTTCTGCCACTTACTGGTATGTGACCATAAGTACATTATTTAATTTCTTTGAGCCTTGAGCTCTTTTTTTTTTTTTTAAACTGAGAGGAGGGGAGGTAGACTCCTCTCACATGTGCCCTGACCGATCCACCCGGCAACCCTGTATGGGGCCGATGCTCAAATCAACTGAGCCATCCTCAGTGCCTGAGTCCAACGCTCGGACCAGCTGAGCTGTCCTCAGTGGCTAGGGGCTGATGCTCAAACCAGTTGAGCCACTGGCTGCGAGAGTGGAAGAGAGAAAGTAGAGGGGGAAGGCAGGGGAAGAGAAGCAGATACTTGCTTCTTATGTGTGCCCTAATCGGGGATTGAACCTGGGATGTCCGCATGTGGGGCCGACGCTCTATCTACTGAGCCAACTGGCCAGGGCCAAGCCTTGATCTTTTTTGAAAAAAGGAGGGGAAATTATAACTTAAGAGAGTATTATGAGAATTAAGCGAACCTAGCAAATATGTATATAGTATCTAGCAAAAAATAGGCACATTTAGTAAATGTAAGGTTCATTTCTCTTGAATATAACAGTGTATACCAGGGGTCCCCAAACTTTTTACACAGGGGGCCAGTTCACTGTCCCTCAGACCGTTGGAGGCCGGACTATAAAAAAAACTATGAACAAATCTCTATGCACACTGCACATATCTTATTTTAAAGTAAAAAAACAAAACGGGAACAAATACAATATTTAAAATAAAGAACAAGTAAATTTAAATCAACAAACTGACCAGTATTTCAATGGGAACTATGGGTTTGCTTTTGGCTAATGAGGTGGTCAATGTGCTCCTCTCACTGACCACCAATGAAAGAGGTGCTTCGTCCAGAAGTGCGGCGGGGGCCGGATAAATGGCCTCAGGGGGCCGCATGCGGCCCATGGGCCGTAGTTTGGGGACCCCTGGTGTATACAAATGCGTGGTACAAATAATAAGAGATAATAAGTGATGAATTTGGATGCATTGGTGACTGGGGTGGAGAAAGAGGGGCAGATCATAGTGTTATATTTTTTTAAAGATATAGCAGATTTGTTAGAGCAGAGGAAGTACTTTCTATACTCTGACCTTATATAAGGTATTTCTCTGTATCTCAGTGTCTTTCTGTACAATTAATTATATGAAAGTGGATTGTTATGATGCTAACTTGCTGTTGTGACATCATTAGAAAATGTTATGGTTTCACAACCCACAAAATGGAACCTTACTACTTACTAAAAGTTATTCTTGTTCTAGTAATCTATATATATTTAGAGACAGGGACAGACAGACAAGGAGGGAGAGAGATGAGAAGCATCAGCTTGTTGTTGCAGCACTTTTAGTTTTCATTGATTTATTTTTCATACATGCCTTGATTGAGGGGCTCCAGCTGAGCCAGTGACCCCTTGCTCAAGCTGGTGACCTTGGGGTTTTTAACCTGGGTCTTCAGCTTCCCAGGTCAACACTCGACTCACTGTATCACTGCCTGGTCAAGCTGTTCTAATAATACTTTTTTTTTTTTAAACACAGAACTTTATTTTTAAATTTTTTAAAAAATTATTTATTCATTTTAGAGAGGAGAGAGAGTGACGGGGGGGGGGGGGAGCAGGAAGCATCAACTCCCATATGTGCCTTGACCAGATAAGTGCAGGTTTCAAACCAGCGACCTCAGCATTCCAGGTTGACGCTTTATCCACTGCGCCACCTCAGGTCAGGCTTTATTTATTTTTTTGACAGAGAGAGGGACAGACAGACAGGAAGGGAGAAAGATGAGAAGCATCAACTCTTTGTTGTGGCTCCATAGTTGTTCAGTGATTGCTTTTTTATATGTACCTTGATGGGGGACAGGTGGGGGGGCTACAGCAGAGCGAGTGACTCCTTGCTTAAGTCAGCGACCTTAGGCTTCATGCTAGCGACCTTTGAGCTCAAGCCAGCATCCATGGGGTCATGTCTTTGATCTCACGCTCAAGCCAGCGTTCCCTCACTCAAGCCAGATACCTCGGGGTTTTAAACCTGGATCCTCTGCCTCCCAGTTTGATGCTCTATCCACTGTGCCACCACCTAGTCAGGCTCTGATATTTAACAGGTATTGTCCTCCAATTGAAAAGTTAATGACTTTTCTTTGAGTAGAGAACTTTGTCACAATCAAAGAAAACCTCAAAGGAAATCATTTATAAAACATGTCCTTATTTGTCCAATTGAAATACAATCAGCAGAGCAGGAACCCAGGTCTTGTTATATATCAATGGTGAGCAGCTTCTTGGCTAAGGAAGTTTTATTTACAGGGCAAGTACTAAGCACTAAATATTAATATTTAAGAATTGTGTTCAAACTGTTTAAGAATTTAGAAGTTAACTGATACCAAATTCTGGACATCAACCTTTCAACTTTTAGAATGATATTATATTTTCTGTGAAATTTCTGGCTTGAATTTAGCCACTGATTTCTTAAGTTTCCCAAGCTTGAGGAAAATGAAGAGGTAAATAACACTTTTTCCTAGCCATCACTTACCTGCCCTCCTCCTTTCATCCAGATATTCCGAGTGGTATGCATCTGTTTGGGTAATCCACCAGAGACATTCACCTGGGAGTATCGAGACAAAGATAAAAATTATCAGAAGATTGGCCCCATCACACCGCTGGAGTTTTACAGGCAACATGTCAAGCCTCTCTTCAACATGGAAAATAAGGTTGGAGACTGGCACTGGCAGCCACTGGCTGTTTACCTCCAAATGCCTGTTGACTACAAGGAAGGGTATAAGATTCCTAGGTTAACATGCATGATCATCAAACTAGAAACAAAACAAACATTTCTCCTTCTACAGACCTAATAAAGTTGATCACACCAGAATCCCCAGTGCTTCCCTGCAGAGATTTCTCTTAACTGTAGGCTAGTAGTCAGTTTAATTCCCACACGTTCCCCTGATTTTGGGCCCAGAATCATTTCCAGGTGCAAAGACAATAAGTGCATTTTGGGTGTTTCTTACTGTGGTTGCAGAGTCCCTCTGAAATGTACCCACACCCTGGGAACTCTCTCAGGGAAGGGAGCAGTGTCCATCCTAGTTTTTCCTGCTCTCTTTGGGTCATCTCCACTGCCTAGCAAGATGACCAGAGGCCCCCTTTCTTTATTGTCATCTTAACCTTCTTATAAGCAAATGGCTTTGTGTTATGATTGGAATCCCAGCTCAGCTGAGGTATTGCCAGGTGGTGAACCTGTCTGGTAACTTGAGAGCAGGGATCTTGTAATGTGGGATCTCCATCTTGCTTTACTGGTTACATGCAGTTCTTTAGAATTACTTTTGGGGTAATTCTTGCCAGTAGGAAAAATGTACCTACAAATGTGTCCCTTGCACTAATTAGAATATGCAAGGACCTCTTATCACTGACTTTGCCACCTTTTGTTTATTTTTTAGCAATGTGTTTGTAATGCATATTCTTGTAGGCAAAGGTGATGAGCTTTGATGCAGACATATGAACTTAGAGGAAAGGTATATGTCTTGCTTGACATTCTTGGTTTTTCTGTTCTAATCAGTATGTTCTTGATCTCAATAGATTTGTTTAGTCAATGACCCTCGGCCCCAGCATAAATACAACAGACTTTACACAGTTGACTACTTAAGCAATATGGTTGGAGGGAGAAAAACTCTATATAACAACCAGCCCGTTGACTTCTTGAAAAAGATGGTTGCTGCCTCCATCAAAGATGGAGAGGTTGGTATTGTTTCTGTGTCTTTTGCATGGGATTTGTAGAAAGAAAGGATTTATTGTTGACCTACTTCCCCTTTCCTCTATTTCTAGGCTGTATGGTTTGGCTGTGATATTGGAAAACACTTCAATGGCAAGCTGGGCCTCAGTGACATGAATGTGTGAGTGCAAGAAATTTAAAATAGAAAGTTATTTGTGGGTTGTTGCTGTTGGAGTGCATTCTTTGTATGAAATGACTCACCCAAAGAGTAAGGTTGGCCTAAGGGTGGATCTCTTTCTTTCTATCTTGTCGAGTTTGGGGACTCTTAACGAGAACTCCACATACTTACATGCTGTAACCTGGGGAGTCAAGAGTATACTTTGTGTCTTCATTGAAATTGTTAGAGGTTCCTAAAAAGCCATTCTGTATGAGAAGGGCACTCTAAAAATATAATTGATTACTGTGTAAATCTGCTCAGAGATTTTGGAATGTAACAAGTTTTTCTAGACATCTTGTTTGCTATTTGGTCCTTCTGAACTACTTCTCTTACTTTGATGACTTACATACTTTGTCTTTATGACAACAAGGACTAATTTACATGCAAATTTTTTTTTTACATGCATGCTTTAAAGCATTGCTCCTGGTTGTTGATGACAGTGAAGGTTCATTTGTGAATGAAATTATACAAGATTTCTGGATTATTAAAGTATACCACTTTAGGGTTACTTATAAGTAATTATTACTTGTAGAAAGTTGACAGTTAACAAGAGAAAAGAAATATGCTGGCCTGACCTGTGGTGGCACAGTGGATAAAGCGTCGACCTGGAAATGCTGAGGTCGCCGGTTTGAAACCCTGGGCTTGCCTGGTCAAGGCACATATGGGAGTTGATGCTTCCAGCTCCTCCCCCTTCTCTTTGTTTCTCTCTCTCCCTCTCTCTCTCCTCTCTAAAAAAAAAAAAAAAAAAAAAAAAATATGCTAAAAAAGAGAAATCATGATTTTTTTAACTTTGAAAATATTCTCGAATATTTTTGGTATTATATATTTAAATTTCACAGTCAGCAATGGTCTAACTGAATTTCAGAAACTGGTCATTCTACCAGCTTAAAAGAGACCATTTTTGAAAGAAGTCAGAAGCTTAAAGTTCTCTTGCCAAAATAACTGTCCAAGCTCATCTGGTCAACTTTTTGATATGAGGAGTTTGTTAATCACTTCATATTTCTTGAGTACTCTGTGACACACAGAGAATGGATGCCACTGAGGGACTAAATTCTGCATCGCCCAATTCTCTGAAGAGCTAGTCCATTTGGAGCTATTGGGCCCCTTCAGTTTTCTCTGTTTTACAGTCAAAACGCTATTTTCCCCCCTTGATTGTGCTCTCTTTATTCTGTGCTGTCTTTTTTCTTTTTATAGCTATGACCATGAGTTAGTGTTTGGTGTCTCCATGAAGAACATGAATAAAGCTGAGAGACTGACTTTTGGTGAGTCACTTATGACCCACGCCATGACCTTCACTGCTGTCTCAGAGAAGGTATGACCCTCAGCATGCCTCCCACTGTGTTTACACAGGTGGGCCTACATTCTCCTACAGACTGTTTATCCCTCAGAGCTTCATTCATAGTGTATATGATTTTTGTTAAAAGTTAGCTTCCAGGCCTGACCTGTGGTGGTGCAGTGGATAAAGCGTCAACCTGGAAACGCTGAAGTTGCCGGTTCAAAACCCTGGGCTTGCCTGGTCAAGGCACATATGGGAGTTGATGCTTCCTGCTCCTCCCCCCTTCTCTCTCTCACTCTCTCTCCCCTCACTATAATGAATAAATAAATAAAAAAAGAAAAAAAAGAATGCAAAAAAAAAAAAAGTTAGCTTCCAAGCAAGACATTGTACCTGTGTCACTTGAGGTTTGACTGCGTACTCAGAGGTAGTGAAAATAGGAACTTTCTATGAGGAGCCGAATTTGGTTCAGCAGGGAGTAAGGAATTAACTGCTTTTCCGTAACTTGTGTTCAGACTTACTTCCGTTCATTTGTCATTCAGATTCTTCTGCAGTAAAATGTCAGTAACAGTAATTTGTACCCATCCATTACTGGATTTATGCAGAGATTCAGGAAATTGGATGTACAGTATTTTGAATTTCCTATGAAATAACTCTGAATAGAATGTCACTATTTCTAGGATACACTGTTGGAAACACCAGATGAAACTTTTATCTGTCACAAATAAGTTCCCCATTTCTAGGCTTGTAGAATGGATATTGCCCTGGCCGATTGGCTCAGTGGTAGAGCGTCGGCCTGGCGTGCAGAAGTCCCGGGTTCGATTCCCGGCCAGGGCACACAGGAGAGGCGCCCATCTGCTTCTCCACCCCTCCCCTTCTCCTTCCTCTCTGTCTCTCTCTTCCCCTCCTGCAGCCAAGGCTCCATTGGAGCAAAGATGGCCCGGGCGCTGGGGATGGCTCCTTGGCCTCTGCCCCAGGCGCTAGAGTGGCTCTGGTCGCAACAGAGCGACGCCCCGGAGGAGCAGAGCATCACCCCCTGGTGGGCAGAGCGTCGCCCCCTGGTGGGCATGCCGGGTGGATCCCGGTCGGGCGCATGCGGGAGTCTGTCTGTCTCTCCCCGTTTCCAGCTTCAGAAAAATACAAAAAAAAAAAAAAAATGGATATTTTACACCTGTGCTCAGGGATCATAAGGAAGAAAAAACTTCAGACTACTTAAATTCTCTACTACCACAAACAAAATGAATGTTCTTTTTCTAACCTATTTAGGCGATGGGCACACAACACAATTAACAGTTCAAGTGCTATTGAGATGTTCACCTGAAATCTATGTATTCTCATTGACCAATGTCACCCCATTAAATTTAATTTCTAAGTAATAAATAAGTAAATGATTTAGATTAAAATAAAATAAATAACCTGTCAGAAAGTCACAGAATAACTAACGACATTAGAAGGAACTTTTTATAAAATACCTTAAATAATAAAGTAAAATATTAAAGTAAATAAAATAGTACAAAATTACTAAATTGTGTATATGTTTGGACCAACTCAATTCAGTGGTTTTATAATATAAAGTTTCTTAAATTCAGGTTAAACTTTTAAATTATTCAGAGGACTATTAAGAAACAAACTAAAAACCTTGAAATTTCTGAGAGGTTTGGCTTTTTTATCTGTTATATTATTCATAGTTTTTAATAATCATACATACTTATTCAGAAATAAAAATTACACATACCATGTCATTTTCTCTGGAACTTTCCTTCTTTGATTGGCATGGTTTATTAACATGCCGTTTTCTCCTCAGGGAAATGGCGCTACCTTCCATGCTAATAGAATCAAGCAGAACTTACATTACCACAACTGGAACGTCATAATGGGATTTTTCTCTTCCTTCCAGTATGAGTTTTTGAGCACTAAAACTTAGCTTGCACTTCATTTTTTTGAAATATAACGCAGAGATAGATGCTAGTAGCTGTATTCTGGGACATTCTTTCTTATTGCTGATTTCTTAGACTCTCTGTAAAGGAGGACTAGGTATTAGTCTTAGTCTATATTTGTAGATGACACAGAGCATCCAGATCTACTCATGCAGGAATTCATTGGCAAAAGAAAGACAAAGAAGCATTTTCAGGCTTTTTATAATAAATGACCTTAGGGTAATATAGATTCTGACGGTGGTATTTAAAAAGAAAGTAAAGAAGGACAATAGTGGGGGGGAACAGAAAACCAAAACAGACATTTAATAGGCGAGGCTTAGAATGTGTAGTTTAATGATGTAGTTTTAAAGGTGCCTGGGGCTAAGATTAAGGGGTGGTACAGATAAGGGTTTGAAACTTGTAAGTTTTATTGTTAGCTATTTCTGAGATTGAAAATCACTGAGATCCAAGAAAACAGCCAAGAATAGTCACACCCATGTAGATGAGGCTCATGCAGTTATGTGCAAGTGGGACTTGACAGATGAAACCATTAGGAGATAATACAGGAGCCAGCTCTCTTCTCATGCTACAAGATTTAAGTTGTTTTGACATCAGTGAATGTCCTGGCTAAACATGAAAAACGAACGTCTTTTCCCAAATGGAGCCTTCCTTTTGTTCCTCTCTCTATCACTACAGTAAAGAATATACATGAGGTTTTTATGATGTGTGTCATTGTTCCTTTAAGATGAAAATTGAGCTTATTTTATTAATGAAGATAGAAGAGGGGAAACGGTAGTCCTGCCTGCCTGGGGTTTGTTTTGTGAAAATAGCCTTTTTCCTTTTGCTTTGCCGTTCGGTCTCTGTTGTATTAAATTCAGTAGCAGTGGAACTGAATCAGCAGAAGCGGACGTTGGAGAGTGTCAGTACAGTGCTTGCCCCGAAGTAGAAAATGAGGCAGTATGATGAGAATGTGTTTTCTTTCTTAAACTCTGACCAGATCTTAGAATCATTTCTAAAATAAATACATTGCGATGCCTTCGCAAAGGATGCTGATCGATTAGAGAAGCAAGAGTCTGGCTGCAGGTGGTGGTCACTGTTTTTAGTAACTTAATATTTTGTTTTTCTTAGCCAAGTAGCATTTTAATGTGCTTATTTTCTGTATAGAATGGAGTATAAAGAGAAAGTAATGTGATTACTTTGTTAAGTTTGTTGCATTTTTACGCCAAGAGCTTCAAACACTTCTGTTGGAGCATCCGTTTAGCTGCAGCAGACAAGACATGGCCGTGATCATGTGTGCACATCATGGCTGTATAGAGAAGGCTGTTTTTTTCTGAGTGGCTGAGGGAAGCTAAAATTGACATGACGTATCAGCAGGAGGGTTCTAATTTCAGACTATCCACTCTTATCCACTCTTTTGCAGGATGATCAGGATGGTGTATTTATGAAATGGAGAGTGGAGAATTCATGGGGTGAAGACCATGGCCACAAAGGTGAGCTTAAGCTGGTAATACCAACTTAGGGTGCCTGGAGTCTGCTCTACTCTCTGCTTTAAGAACTATGGGTAAAAAGCTGCTCTAGAGTGGAGCATTTTTCAGTAATTGATCCAATTGGATAGACTATTCTAGAGAAAAATCTGAGGATGCAGTTTGCTCCCAGGATTCCTATGACCAAAATAGTGTGCCTGAATCCCCCAAGTTGACTCTGAGACCAATATGTGTTGACATTTGTTCTAAACCCTGCTGACCCTACTAGACTCTTTATACCAAAATACCTTGGCTAATGAGAAGGTTAAGTGCCTTTTGCCAGGATACTTGCTGTATAGCATTTGGCACATTTTTATCTACTGCACTAACTAGAAAGTCAGAGCTTATGACTGGAGAAATGACATTGGCAAGAAACTTTAGGCATTTATTAGAGACTCTAGGAGTTGTGGGTCTATAGAGGCAAAGATTGTTTCAGTTACTGTTTAAAAGTTTTTGGGTCTTTTTTAAGAGAGAGGAGGGGAGATAGTGAGACAGACTGCCACATGCGCCCCAACCATGATCCACCTGGCCAGTGCTTGAATCAACTGAGCTGATACACTCTGTAAAATTGAGCTATATTCAGCGCCTGCAGCCTACACTTGAACTAATCAAGCCACTGGCTATACGGGAAGAGGTAGAGAAGGGAAAGAGGGGAGGAAGAGGGAGGAGGAGAGAAGCAGTTGTTTGTTTCTCTTCTGTACTTTGACTGGGAATCAAACCCAGGATGTCCATACACCGGGCTGATGCTCTATCAACTGAGCCACCAGCCAGGGCCTAAAAGTATTTGACGATTCCCGGCCAGGGCACACAGGAGAAGCGCCCATTTGCTTCTCCACCCCTCCGCCGCACTTTCCTCTCTGTCTCTCTCTTTCCCTCCTGCAGCCAAGGCTCCATTGGAGCAAAGATGGCCCGGGCGCTGGGGATGGCTCCTTGGCCTCTGCCCCAGGCGCTGGAGTGGCTCTGGTCGCAATATGGCGACGCCCAGGATGGGCAGAGCATCGCCCCCTGGTGGGCAGAGCGTCGCCCCTGGTGGGCGTGCCGGGTGGATCCCGGTCGGGCGCATGCGGGTGTCTGTCTGTCTGTCTCTCCCTGTTTCCAGCTTCAGAAAAATGGGAAAAAAAAAAAAAGTATTTGACTCTGACAAATCAAAACTCTGGCAGAAGTTGTAAGTAAATTATAATAATTAGACTAAAAAAAAAAAGTAATATATGAGTTGCAGAAAAAAATATATATAAACAAAAAGAAGAAAATAAAGATCTCTAATAATCTTAATATCCACAGATCATAGGATATTTTTTCCTGCAAATTTTTGAGACCATATTTTTAAAAACTTTTTTATAGTAGATAAAAGCCTAAGAAGCTTTCATGCTTTAATTTCAGGGTTTTGAACCAAAAGTGATAACTACAATAGAGTATTGTGCATGTGAGTGTGTGTGTATATTTCTTACTTTTAGCCAGTGGATTCCGGCTAGGAAAAACACATTAACCACAGCTTACTAGACTAGAAGGAAGACTGGGAGGACGTAGGTAGGGAAGCTAGCGGGATACCTAGACACTTGAAATCAAACATCAACATACATCTCACCCAAGCAGGAATCAGCCAGAAATTTTCTTTAAAAAAAAAAAAAACAGAGGCCCTGGCCAGTTGGCTCAGTGGTAGAGCGTCAGCCTGGCGTGCAGGAGTCCTGGGTTCGATTCCCGGCCAGGGCACACAGGAGAAGCGCCCATCTGCTTCTCCACCCCTCCCCCTCTCCTTCTTCTCTGTCTCTCTCTTCCTCTCCCGCAGCCAAGGCTCCATTGGAGCAGAGTTGGCCCGGGCGCTGAGGATGGCTCTGTGGCCTCTGCCTCAGGCGCTAGAATGGCTCTGGTTGCAACAAAGCGATGCCCCAGATGGGCAGAGCGTCGCCCCCTGGTGGGCGTGCCAGGTGGATCCCGGTCGGGTGCATGCAGGAGTCTGACTGCCTCCCCGTTTCCAACTTTAGAAAAATACAGGAAAAAAAAACCCCAAAAACCCAGATACTAGAGATTTCGGTAACTCTCTGCCTGTTGCCTCCCTCTGTGTTTAGAATAGTTTTTTTCAACTATATTCATCAGAGCCCCAGATTTCCAAGGGTAAAAGGTAGAGGAGGAGGAGGAGGATGGAAGTTTGGAAGTGAGCAGATGGGGCTTCAATAGTTTATATTTGAAAACTTTTGTCTTAGAAGAGCCTATTAACCCAAGTTTTGAACTTGACAGTATGCTGTGAGTGAGCAACACAGGCCTGTTGTATGTGGTCAAAACCTGAAGGCCATTGAATCTGTTGTTCAAAGTCCTCGTCTCCCTGTGGTCATCGCTGGGTTTTGGTTAACTGTCCCTGGGATCTGCTGTGAAATTTAGCAGCTCAGTGTTTATGTGTGAACAAATACAAGCATTACCAATGTATTTCTGTTTATCATAAGATAGTTACATGTCCCCCTTCTGTAATTTATTCTGTGATTACCTGGTGCTCTTTAAATTACTGTTATGTATTAGAGTGCAACATTTTATTTATTTGTTTGTTTGTTTGTTTATTTTTGAGAGAGAGAGAGACAGACAGATAGGGACAGACAAATGGAGAGAGATGAGAATCATCAGTTCTTCATTGCAGCATCTTAGTTCATTGATTGCTTTTGTCATATGTGCCTTGGTTGGGGGCTCCAGCTGAGCCTGTGACCCCTTGCTCAAGCCAGAGTCCTTGAGCTTCAAGCCAGGGACCTTTGGGCTCAAGCCAGCGACCATGCGATTATGTCTATGAACCCACACTCAAGCCTGATGATCCCGCACTCAAGCTGGCAACCTTGGGGTTTCAAATCTGGGCCTTCAGAGTCCCAGGCTGACACTCTCCTGTGCCACCGCCTGGTCAGGTGCAACGTATTTCTTAATTAGTGGTTTCTTAGGAGGTGAATTTCATTCTAAGACAAATACACATTGAGATCATGTAGAGAGGGGCATAAACCTTAAAGCTAGCAGAAAGCTTAAAAATAAACAGTTTGCATAGTTATATCTGTAAATTGATGATAGTTAAGAAATGAATGCAAAGGAATAGCTTACTTTGAATTAGAAGGATTTGTTGTAACATTTTAAAACACAAAGTATTGCTTCAAATAAACCTCTGTAGCTTGTTTCATTTTGGTCTGATTTGGTCCCTGTAGTTTGGTTTGTTATCACAGAAGCTAGTGTCTGGGAAAAGAACTAAAGTTATGGTTTGTTTAAATGAGCCTGGATCAGTTGGCCAGCTTCTTTGACATTTTTTGATCTTTAATAGTCACTGAGTTTGTAGATAGCAGTGATATCCATTTAAGAGAGGATAAATAAACACTTGTAAAGCCAGGTAAATGCTCAGTTTTGGGTAGTGTGAGTTACTGTTTTTATTACTTTGAACCTAAGTACCTACACTTAAAGAGCATTCTGGCCACTTCACTAATTTTTCCCCCCACTCAACTATGCTCTCTACAACTCAGTACAAGTTTTACTTTGCTGACTTACTCATCCTCCTATCATAGTCGTCCCCCTCTGTCCACACAGGGGGCCCCTCAGATACCAAACCGCACAGATGTGAAAGTCCCTTATATATATAAAATGGAGTATTTGCATATAATTTACGCATGTCCTCCTGTAGACTTGAAATTCTTTAGATGCATATATATATATATATATATATAATACAATACAATGTAAATGCTTTGTAAATAATTGTTATACTACAGCGTGTCCGTAAAGTCTTGGTGCACTTTTGACTGGTCACAGGAAAGCAACAAAAGACGATAGAAATGTGAAATCTGCACCAAATAAAAGGAAAACCCTCCCAGTTTCTGTAGGATGATGTGGCAGCATGTGCGCATGCGCATATGATGACGTAACACCGTGTTTACAGCGGAGTGGCCCACGGCCATGCCAGGCGAGATGTGGACGGTACAGAGGAAAGTTCAGTATGTTTTGTGGCTCGCTAAATTCGAATCTGTGACCAAAGTGCAACATGAATATCGGCGCGTTTATAATGAAGCGCCACCACCTAGGAATAACATTACTCGGTGGGATAAACAGTTGAAGGAAACCGGCAGTTTGGTGGAGAAACCCCGTTCTGGTAGGCCATCAGTCAGTGACGAGTCTGTAGAGGCTATACGGGATAGCTACCTAAGGAGCCCTAAAAAATCTGTGCATGAGCCCACATCGAACTGCACTGAATAGGTATGAAACTGGGAGAGTTTTCCTTTTATTTGGTGCAGATTTCACATTTCTATCGTCTTTTGTTGCTTTCCTGTGACTGGTCAAAAGTGCACCATGACTTTACGGACACACTGTATATTTTTTGGGAATAATAACAAGAAAAAAAGGCTAAATGTTTTCTACAGACACCTGCATTTTACACCTAAGTATATCATACAGGTCAGCAACAACATAATTCCCTCCACCCCTTGAATATTTTCTGTCTGTGATTGGTTGAATTCATAGGTGCAGAACCTGTGGGTACTAAAGGCCATATGTTGAAAGAGCTAGGGTCTTGATTTGAATGGTCTGCTTGTAATCCTTCCTAGTGAAATCTACAGCTGTTCAGTTAAAGTTAAAATAACTTTTTTGTGTGTTTTTTAGAAACCGAAATGCCTGAGGTTATACAAAGCCAAGCATTTCGGTAGAAAGCCAAAAGATAAGAAATTGAACGGGGGTCGGGGGTGGGATGGGGAGGAGGTAGGGAATAGTTCATTCAAAGCCAAAATAAATTATTCTCATGTACTTCTTGGTAATGAAGACTCAACAGGAAGGAAGGAAAGAAAACATGATCTAATTTAATTGGCACACTTGGCCTGACCTTAGGAGAATGCGGAGTATGTTATTATGCTGGTGATGTGTGTTTATCCCAGCAAGCCCCTCCTGTCTGTCATCCTGGTGGGGATTGGCTGGGACATCTGAGGCAGAGCCTCTGTGTTCTCTCCGGAGAAGTGACAACTCAAAACAGTGTTGCTGGGATTCTTTTTTCTATTGATAACATTGTTAATAGTTTGTTACTCTTTCGTATTTCTGCCTGTTCATTTTGATGGTGTCTGAAAATGCAGTGCTAATAATACAAGCTGGAGGTAAAGAGAGCAGAGATACCTGGGCAGGTTGCCCTTGCCCTCTGCTCACTCTTGGCTTTAGTCTTCGACCATCGGTCATGTTCATGGCCTTTCCTGTCTAGAGACCACTAAGTAAATCAGATAACCTATTTTGCAAAATGGGCAAAGATTCCTTTTGATCACAAGAAACATGAAAGGAGAAATTCTTGTCTTCCTGGGCTCTTTGAATTTCTTCATGTTGGTGAATTCTAGTTCCTTAGCTTTGAAAAGTTATAGGCTTGTTAGAGTAAGTAATTTGTAAATTTCATCTAAGAAGAGCATGATCTTTAAGCCAGGGTGACTCTAGTCTGATACTGGAGCCTGTTTTCTTAACCACTAAAATGTGCTTCCTCTCAGCTTCTCTGTTCTAGTAGCATCTAGTCCATTCATGGGAATAACAGATAATTCATGGCTTTGTTGACCAGAAAATAGTGACTGAGGGGACATAAAACTGTATAGAGGATCTGAAGACATTGTGTAAATGTCTGATGTCGGGAGAAAGGGCTTTTAAAGCACCATTTTGGCTGGGAACATGAATAGGAGGGATGGCTGGGGCGCGTTGTGAGGGTTTGTGTCTAAAGTTAGCACATTGAGTTGAGCAAATAAAAACTATGTAATCACCCAGATTCCCCATAATTACTTAGCAAATGCTGCTTTATGTTTTTCCTTAATTTTTATCATGGACAATTTCAAGTACATATAAAATAAACAGAATAGTATTAAGGATGCCCCCTTCCCATGGGCCCATCACCCAGCTACAGTAGTTATCAACATTCAGCCATGCACGTAACCAGGTATTTGGGGTAGTTAATAAATTCTTAGTCTCCCTAATGAGCCAGTCTTATTATGGAACTTCTTTATGATTGGTTCACATGATCACGAGATGGTATTCCAGTCCTAAAGTCCAGTACAGCAGAACTCTGAATGTGAAATTATCATAACACAGTTCTTGATGCTTGTTTAGTTTAGTTTCTTAATAAGTTAAATAACAACGTTTTAAATGAGGGTTAGGGAGTGTTATTCTATTCTGTTTCTTTAGTGGTCACTCACTGAAAGGAAATCTTTTACCTTTTTAAAACTTTGTTTCCTTTTTTATTCTTTTTCTTTTTCTTTTTTTTTTTTTAGCAAGAGAAAGGGACAGACAGGAAGGGTGAGAGACGAGAAGCATCACCTTGTTGTGGCACCTTTAGTTGTTCATTGATTGTTTCATATGTGCCTTGACCTGGGGGCTGAGCCATTGACCCCTTACTTAAGCCAGCGACCATGGGCTCATGTGTATGATAGCACGCTCAAGCTGGTGACCTCGGGGTCTCAAACCTGGGTCCTCAGCATTCCAGGTCAACACTCCATCCACTGCGCCACCACCGGTCAGGCTCTTCTGGTTTTCATTTTGAACCAAGATTAATGTTTCATTTTTCAAATTGCTCTTGTGCCTTTCAGATACAAAATTGTTTTTAACCCCCATTTTTCACATTTTCTTATAAATAAGACTCTCTGTTCCTGATTCATTTTAGTGAAATTTTCAGACTTCCTCCTAAAAGGAAGTCTTGATAATTTAGTTACAGAGACTCGGGCACATTTGAGGTTAATCTGGAAAGGAACTTCTGTGCCTGATTCAGATTCTATCTGGTCATCTAATGCTTCCTTAAAACCAATAGTATGGCCTGACCAGGTGGTGGCGCAGTGGATAGAGCATCGGACTGGGATGCAGAAGGACCCAGGTTCAAGACCCCGAGGTCTCCAGCTTGAGCGCGGGCTCATCTGGCTTGAGCAAAGAGCTCACCAGCTTGGACCCAAGGTCGCTGGCTCCAGCAGGGGATTACTCGGTCTGCTGAAGGCCCACAGTCAAGGCACATGTGAGAAAGCAATCAATGAACAACTAAGAAGTCGCAACGCGCAACGAGAAACTGATGATTGATGCTTCTCATCTCTCTCCGTTCCTGTCTGTCTGTCCCTGTCTATCTCTGCCTCTGTAAAAAAAAACAACAAAAAAAAAACCCAATAGTATGGCCTCACCAGCCAAATTGCCCCTTGTGATTTTGCATATACTATGTCCATAGCTAGGCACAAAACTCATCATATCCTCTATAGGATGTTACACTGTGGGACCAGGAGAGAGCTACCACTTTCTTGATTGTAGAGCCTCCACAGTAATTTAGCTCCTTATGGCTTCACATTTCTCTGTCAGCAGCATGGATGATTACTGTTCCTTATGAGGTCCTACGGTTTGGTGAAATGGTATGTGAAAGCAGTTTTCAAACTGTATACTGTTAGATAACTCTAAAGTGTTCAGTTAATATTCCATATTTCTGTCAGAGGTACTTGGGACATGTAGTTCATAGTGTCTTGCTTCATAAGAGTTCAAAGTTTGCTCGTGTATCTGTATTTATTTTTCCTCTTGACTTCAGTGTAGAGTAAATCAAGATATGAACATGAGAGATTATACCTGTGTTTTATGGGGGAAATATAACAGACTTATAGAGAGGTTTTGATTTGCTCAGTTGCACAGTATCAGACGTAGAATTGGGATTCAGATTTCTTAATTTCACACAGACTGTTTCCCTAAAAATGTATATGACTTATAAAAGATAACTGATGATTCACAGATCTGTTTGAGATTGTTTTGGATTTCTAGCATAAATAATGTAAATTATCGACAGTATTGAGCTGAACTTGCCAAAATAAGAGAAAATTACATCAGTTAAAAGCAGAAGCTTCTATGCCCTGGCCTGTTGGCTCAGCGGTACAGTGTCTGCCCAGTGTTTGGATGTCCTAGGTACAATTCCCAGTCAGGGCACACAGGATAAGCACCTATCTGCTTCTCCACCTCTCCCTTAGCTCTCTCTCTCTCTCTCTCTCAATCTCTCTCAATCTCTTCTCCTCCCGCAGCCATGGCTTGGTTGGAGTAAGTTGGCCCTGGGCACTGAGGATGGCTCCATGGCCTCACCTCAGGTGCTAAAATATGTAGCTCGATTGCAGAGAAACGGCCTCAGGTAGGCAGAGCGTTGCCCCATAGGGGCTTGCCAGGTGAATCCCAGTCGGGGCACATGTGGGAATCTGTCTCTCTGCCTGCCCGTTTCTCACTTAAGGGGAAAAAATCCAGAGGCTTCTGATTTCGTAGAAAAGGGCAGGATACAAATTTGTTATGTCACTACAGGGTTTTCCTGTCTCTACAGGCTTGGGAATGGTGCTGCTACCATCACATGTGGGTATCTGAGTTCTAGCAAGGGACCTCTCATCCTCCATTTTTATTAACTAAAGAGCCTATGTGACTGGGCTAAAAATATAATACATTTAACTGGAACAGGAAGCTTGTGCTGTCCAGCTGACTGCTGCTTTCTTCTCAAACTGTGTGACTAGGAGAGGGCTGCTGTTGGTGAGAGGAGGACAAACTATGGGACTGAGGCCCTGTAATCAGGCATCAGTTTCAGGAAGAAATCCCCTCACATTTAATATAGGTTTTTGTGTGTATATTTGCTTTCTCCTGTAGAGAAGGTCTGTAATTTTCACCAGATTGTCTCTAGTCTGTTTGCATTGGTTTGAGAAGCCTAGAGGTTTTAAAGCATGGAGCCTGGAGCCAGACTTCCTTGATATGCATCCTGGCAATCCCTCCTTTTGTCTGTGCAGCCTTGGTCATTGTGTTGAACCTAACCAAGCCTCAGTTTCTCCAGCTACAAAATGGGGATAATGATTGTATCTACCTCAGTGGTAAAAACTGTGCCAGGCAGATAAGTGCTCAAAAATATTAGCCATCCACAAAAAAAGAAAACTACAGACCAATATCTCTAATGAATACAGATGCTAAAATACTAAACAAAATACTAGCAAATCGAATACAACAACATATTAAAAAAATAATACATCATGATCAAGTGGGATTCATCCCAGAATCTCAAGGATGGTTCAACATACGTAAAACGGTTAACGTAATACACCATATCAACAAAACAAAGAACAAAAACCACATGATCTTATCAATAGACGCAGAAAAGGCTTTCGATAAAATACAACACAATTTTATGTTTAAGACTCTCAACAAAATGGGTATAGAAGGAAAATATCTCAACATGATAAAGGCCATATATGATAAACCATCAGCTAACATCATATTAAATGGCACTAAACTGAAGGCTTTCCCCCTTAAATCAGGAACAAGACAGGGTTGTCCACTCTCTCCACTCTTATTTAATATGGTACTAGAAGTTCTAGCCAGAGCAATCAGACAAGACAAAGAAATAAAAGGCATCCATATCGGAAAAGAAGTAAAGGTATCACTTTTTGCAGATGATATGATCCTATACATCGAAAACCCCAAAGAATCCACAAAAAGACTACTAGAAACAATAAGCCAATACAGTAAGGTCGCAGGATACAAAATTAACATACAGAAGTCAATAGCCTTTCTATATGCCAACAATGAAACAACTGAGAAGGAACTCAAAAGAATAATCCCCTTCACGATTGCAACAAAAAAAATAAAATACTTAGGAATAAACATAACAAAGAATGTAAAGGACTTATATAATGAAAACTATAAACCATTGTTAAGGGAAATCGAAAAAGATATAATGAGATGGAAGAATATACCTTGTTCTTGGCTAGGAAGAATAAATATAATCAAGATGGCTATATTACCCAAAGCAATATACAAATTTAATGCAATTCCCATCAAACTTCCAATGACGTTTTTTAAAGAAATAGAGCAAAAAATCATCAGATTTATATGGAACTATAAAAAACCCCGAATAGCCAAAGCAATCCTAAAGAAAAAGAATGAAGCTGGGGGCATTACAATACCTGACTTCAAACTATATTATAGGGCCACGACAATCAAAACAGCATGGTATTGGCAGAAAAATAGACAATCAGACCAATGGAACAGAATAGAAAGTCCAGAAATAAAACCACATATATATAGTCAAATAATTTTTGATAAAGGGGCCAACAACACACAATGGAGAAAAGAAAGCCTCTTCAATAAATGGTGCTGGGAAAACTGGAAAGCCACATGCAAAAGAATGAAACTGGACTACAGTCTCTCCCCCTGTACAAAAATTAACTCAAAATGGATCAAAGATCTAAACATAAGACCTGAAACAATTAAGTACATAGAAGAAGACATAGGTACTCAACTCATGGACCTGGGTTTTAAAGAGCATTTTATGAATTTGACTCCACAGGCAAGAGAAGTGAAGGCAAAAATTAATGAATGGGACTACATCAGACTAAGAAGTTTTTGCTCAGCAAGAGAAACTGATAACAAAATAAACAGAAAGCCAACTAAATGGGAAATGATATTTTCAAACAACAGCTCAGATAAGGGCCTAATATCCAAAATATACAAAGAACTCATAAAACTCAACAACAAACAAACAAACAATCCAATAAAAAAATGGGAAGAGGATATGAATAGACACTTCTCCCAGGAAGAAATACAAATGGCCAAGAGATATATGAAAAGATGCTCATCTTCTTTAGCTATTAGAGAAATGCAAATCAAAACAGCAATGAGATACCACCTCACACCTGTTCGATTAGCTGTTATTAGCAAGACAGGTAATAGCAAATGTTGGAGAGGCTGTGGAGAAAAAGGAACCCTCATACACTGTTGGTGGGAATGTAAAGTAGTACAACCATTATGGAAGAAAGTATGGTGGTTCCTCAAAAAACTGAAAATAGAACTACCTTATGACCCAGCAATCCCTCTACTGGGTATATATCCCAAAAACTCAAAAACATTGATACGTAAAGACACATGCAGCCCCATGTTTATTGCAGCATTGTTCACAGTGGCCAGGACATGGAAACAACCAAAAAGCCCATCAATAGATGACTGGATAAAGAAGATGTGGCACATATACACTATGGAATACTACTCAGCCATAAGAAATGATGACATCGGAACATTTACAGCAAAATGGTGGGATCTTGATAACATGATACGAAGCGAAATAAGTGAATCAGAAAAAACCAGGAACTGTATTATTCCATACGTAGGTGGGACATAATAGTGAAACTAAGAGACATTGATAAGAGTGTGGTGGTTACGGGGGGGAGGGGGGAATGGGAGAGGGAAAGGGGGTGGGGAGGGGCACAAAGAAAACAAGATAGAGGGTGACAGAGGACAATCTGACTTTGGGTGGTGGGTATGCAACATAATTGAACGACAAGATAACCTGGACTTCTTATCTTTGAATATATGTATCCTGATTTATTGATGTCACCCCATTAAAAAAATAAAATTATTATAATACAAAATATATATATATATATTAGCCATCATTCTTACTGTTGTGTTATCTGTAGATAGATGAGGAAAATGAGGCTCCTTCCCCTTTCCCTCCCAGAGGAGCTGTCCAGCTCACCCTGGTTCTAGCTTTAGAGCTCTTAGAATTCAGGCCCCAGTGCGTCCATTGTCCCACATCACATCACCTGTTTATTGGACGGCGACACGTCATGTGGGCTTAGTTTAGTGGGAGAAGCAGGGGAGATGGATAAGCCTGGTGGTGAGGGGAAAGGATTAGCGATAGCATCACCTCCCATTTCCTTTGGGAGGCAGGGAACCGTGCATAGACCTAGGTGAAATGAATGGCTCTCACCCTCAGAGGAATTTATGCTTACTCACCTGGGACTCTGGAAGGGAATTTGAAGAGCTTGTGCTGTGACACAGTGACAGTCATGGTGTGCTCCTCAGACTGTAAGGTATAGGGTAAGTAGACTAAGAAAACCAGAAGAGATGATTCTCCAAGAAAGCAGATGACAGAAAGAGGAAGAACCGCGGAGACGACAGGCAGACGTGAAGGCTGAGGTGACTGGAACAGGTGAGGATTAGAGCAAAGCCGGGGCCTGGCTGATGGGAGGGAGAGCTGGGTGGTGAATAGAACCACTGCAGAGCACTCAAAAGTGAGTCAAGGAGAGGCTTGGGGTTGGATTTGAAGACTGTTTTTGGAAACTTGGAGGTGTAGGGGGGGAAGCCCAGCAGTCCTATTATGCCACATCAATATTTTACTTAATTCTTTTGAATCCTGAGGGACGGGGAAAATTGAAACTAGGACAATTGCAGTTATAAATCTTGCTCCGTGGGGTGTTAGTAATGTAAGAAGAAATATGTAACATAAACACAAGAATAAGTACAAAATAGTATAGGGGCTAATGGCAAGGGACATGGTGAATGGAAACGTGAGGCTCCTTACCAATTCTCAGGGGCAAGTGCAGTTTTAGGAAAGATAGTAGGGTTGCGGCTTTTTTGGGAAGGGGAGTGGGAGGCCAGCCAGGGAAATGGTAGCTGAGAAAGGTAGCTCTTGGCATGTGGAGCATTTTCTGGGCAGGTCTGAGGAGTAAGGCCAAGAAATAATGTGTCCAGCCATCCACAGAGCTCTGGAGGAATGATAAAAAATCAGACTTTGGAGTAATGATAGTTTGGGAGTCAGAGAGAAGTCATTGAATTTGTTCAGGAAAACAGAACCTTGGATGACACCTAAATTTTCCTCTCTTGTCCAGCAGCAAGGTCCTGGCAGAATTGAATACTCTCAGACCTGCCTGCATCGTGCTGACTGGTGTGGGGTAAGGGAAACCAGACTAGTTGGTCTGCTGGCCTCTCTCCTCAGCCCAGAAGTAGACAGGCTTCTTCTGGACTCCATAGCAGAGAACTTTGTTGTGGTTTGATGGTTTAAAGAAATACAGCCCACAAACCAGTTCTCTTTCCCTGCCACACTGTCTGCTCTACTAGGTAAACCTAGTAGGTTTACCGGGGAGACAGTATCTTCTCTGACTTTTGTTTCTGAAAGAGGCTCCAGTTAATATCCAGCTATCCAAGTATCCCTTCTCTTATCAGCAAAAGGTTCAGGATCATGAATGTGTCCTCACCACATACTTTTGTGTTTCCTTGGGAGGAATAAAAAACCCTCAGATCACTGTCCCGATGTCTGTCTCCTAAGTGGTGATTTTGATTCTCTTCCTCTGGGTTGGTTTTTTTTCTTTTGGCGGGGGTGGGCAAGGGGGAGGGTTAACATCCAATCCATCCTGTCTTCCAATCTTGTAAATACATGCATTTAGAACACATGGTATCTCTTTGGTTTAAAGATATAAAAGATCTCATAGAAGAATCCTACAAAAACTGGGCCATGACTGTTGATGTAGGATGTGTGAGCAAATGAAATTGGCTGCAGATAGCTAGGTGCCTCAACTCCATTACATGCTGTTGTCTGCTGCTGCAGCCATGCCATGAAAGACTGGGTTTGAAGTTCAGACCTAGATTTGAGTGTGGGCTTTACTTACTGGCTGTGTGACTTTAGACAACTCATACCAACTCTGCCCGCCTTGTAATGTTGTTGTGAGGATTAAAATGAAAACAAAGATAGTGGACGTGAAATTGTATTATTTCAGCTTCCTACAGATTTGTGTATGTGTTTTGCTTTCTAAAGTAAAATTTGTTTAATAAATAATAGAATTACATTTTCCAAAATCAAAATATAAAGTGTTTGAAGAGGATCCTTGTTTCCGTCTCTGTCATTTCCCCTTCTCTTCTCTCAGGTGCTGTTTCTGTTCATTCCTCTTACATCTTTTTTTTTCCTTTTTACTTTATTATCATTATTTCTTATTTAGTGTGAGGATGGGGAGGCAGAAACAGACTCCTGTATGCGCCCTGACCGGAATCCACCCAGCAAGCCCACTAGGGAGTGATGCTCTGCCCACCTGGAGCCCTTGCTCTGTTGCAACCAAAGCCATTTTTTAGCACCTGAGGCGGAGGCCATGCAGCCATCCTCAGTGCCCGGCGCCAGTTCACTCCAATCGAGCCAAGGCTGCAGGAGGGAAGAAGAAGTGAGAAAGAGGGGGAAGGGTGGAGAAGCAGATGAGCGCTTCTCCTGTGTGCCCTGACCAGGAATCAAACCCAGGACATCCACACACTGGGCCAATGCTCTACCACTGAGCTGACTGGCCAGGGCCCATTCCTCTTACATCTTTACAGGATTCGATAGTGCACCAAGGCAGTGGTCCTCACATCCTGCTCTGCATCTTGCTCTCCTGTCACTTAATGGCATGTCTTGGGGTTTTCCTTATCAGTATGTTTCCATATCAGTACAGCTTCATTCTCTTCCATTGTCTGGATGTACCAGTTTACTTAACCAGTTCCTGTACTACTAGAACTTGGATTGTTTCCAGTCTTTTGCTGATACAAACAATATTGCAGTGAATTAGATATATGTACAGTGCTTAGAATAGTGCCTGTCACATGGTAAGAGCTAAATAAGTATTAGTTATTGTGCATAAGTAAATATATAATGCATAATTTATAGTGTGTGTATACAAGTACTACATGTCTATAGGACGAAGTCCCAGAAATGGCATTACGTAATGAAAAGGGTAAATAAATGCATTTGAAATTTTCTAGATATTGGCAAATTCCTTTCCATAGGAATTGCATCATTTTGCACATTTCAACGTATTCTATATCAATGATTTTCAACTGGTGTTCCACAAGAATTGTTAAACTGTGTGTGTGCCATGGCACACCAGCTGACTAACATCAAGTACTGCATGTTTTTAAAATTCTTGCAACACACTGATTGAAAATCACTGCTCTGTATAAAAATTTCAGGTATTTGGTCATGTGTTTCACAGTGGGCACCTAACAGAAGTGGTTGATAGATTGTTACTACTTAATTATCTATTAAAATTGTGTATGTTCATAATTGGGGACTGGACTGTGTCAAGGCTTTACTGAATCATGAGTTTTTCATTGAGACTGTGTTCCTAATGTTTTCTTACCACTTAGCTTACTTTTTTCTTACTTATTTTTTCATACTAGCAGAAATATGCTTACATAATAACAAACTTGGAAGCCATAAAGGAAAAGATTGCTAAGTTTGAAGTGAGGTTTAGTAGATTGGAAAATATCATAACTAAATTAGAAGGTAAGTTACATAATTGGAAAAATGCTTGCAACCATTATTACAATATATAAACATATAGTGCACTCTTCATGATTACTATGAAAAAGGCAAACACACTATTTAAAAGTAGGCCTGTTAAGTCCCAAACAGGCACTTAACAACAAACACTGTAAATAGTAAACAAACACACATAAGTTCAGATTGGACCCAGGGAGAAAAATGTAATTATATATACCAAGTATTAATGAGGCTGTAAGAAAATTAAAAGAGGCCTTGGCTGGTTGGCCTAGCATGTTGAAGTCCTGGGTTTGATTTCTGGTCAGGGCACACAAGGAGAGATAACCATCTGCTTCTCCACCCCTCTCCTTTCCTCTTTCCCCTGCTCTCTCTCTTTCTCTCTCTCTCTCTCTCTCCTCCCACAGCCATGGCTCTATTGATTTGAGCACATTGGCCCCGGGTGCTGAGGATGGCTCTATGAAGCCTCCACCTCAGCTGCTAAAAATAGCTCAGTTGCGAGCATGGCCCCAGATGGGCAGAGCATCAGCCCCAGACAGAGGATGTCAGTGGATCCTGGTCAGGCACATATGGGAATCTGTCTCTGTGTCTTCCCTACTCTCACAAAAAAAAGGGGGGGGGGGAATTAAAGATAAAGATGTAACAAAGATTTAATAACAAGAAATGTTTACAGCTCTGTGGTTCCTAAGCATGAAAAGAACAGTCCAGATCCCAACAGGAGGGCATTGATTAAATACATTTCAGTTTGCACAGGTCCAGCACTTAGACATTATGATGTAAATAGATGTACTTTTTTTTATCAGTATGAAAAGAACAGTACTGAAAAAGAGCATGTGTGGTACTTTGTAATAATAGAGTATAAATGCTATCTCATTTTTATTAAATGTATACAATCTACATATGGAAACTGTCCAAGATATATATAAAATTGGAAGCAGGCTTATCCTAAGGTGATGGCATTGTAGGCAGTTTTTAAATTTATATTTGTCTTCTCTTCTACCTCTTCTTCCTTCTCCTAATTTTTTTCTCCCATGTTTCCAGAATTTTTTATAATGAGCATGAATAATTTGGATAATCTTTAAGGACTCAGAAGGCAATAGAACATTTCAGAAATTTAAGGGGGAGATGTCACCTACTCAATGATATAAAGTTACCATTTTTGTCAAAGTTCCCCCCCCCCTGTGTATTTCAATTTGTAACATAGTTGTAATAATATAGGATAGATCATTTTTCTTTTTTTTTTAGAGAGAGAGATGGAGGGATAGACAGGAAGGGAGAAAGAAGAGAAGCATCAACTCGTAGTTGTGGCACCCTGGTTTATTAATTATTTCTTATATGTGCCTTGACCAGGGCCTTGCTCAAGCCAGTGACTTTTGGGTCATATCTGTGATCCGGTGCTCAAGCTGGCTACCCCGCCCTCAAGCTGGTGAGCCCACGCTCAAACTGATGACTTCAGGGTTTCGGACCTGGGTCCTTAGTATCCCAGGCTGACACTCTTTTTTTTTTTTTTTGTATTTTTCTGAAGTTGGAAACGGGGAGGCAGTCACACAGGCTCCCGCGTGCACCTGACCCTTTAGACATTAGAACAAGGTGCACCCGACCGGGATCCACCTGGCATGCCCACCAGGGGGCGATGCTCCGCCCATCTGAGGCGTCGCTCTGTTACAACCAGAGCCATTCTAGCGCCTGAGGCAGAAGCCACAGAGCCATCCTCAGTGCCCGGGCCAGCTTTGCTCCAATGGAGCCTCGGCTGCGGGAGGGGAAGAGAGAGACAGAGAGGAAGGAGAGGGGGAGGGGTGGAGAAGCAGATGGGCGCTTCTCCTGTGTGCCCTGGCTGGGAATCGAACCCGGGACTCCTGCACGCCAGGCCGACACTCTTATCTCCTGTGCCACCACCTGGTCTGGCAGGATATACCATTTTTATATTCTTTACTTTTATCACTTTTAAACATTTTCCCATGTTACTATGTAATCACAATTTCATTTTAAATGACTAATATTTTGGGGATTGGTTTCTCACTATTTATTAGGAAGTTTGAAATGTGAGACAATGTGTTTGCCTTTTTTTTTCCTGGAAACCTTTTTTCAAACTTGAGTTCCCACCGTCCAGTGTAAGATTGGCGGTGACTTAATGAGGCGTTGGTAGTCAGCCCTCCTTAGGTCCAGGCTGCCGGACGGGTCCATCGAAGCGGAGCAGATGACTTGGCTTTGTCACACCTTTTTTAAAAAATGGCAACAACAATATTAAACAGACATAGTTTGTTAGTGAGGTGAAATACTTCATAGGACAAAGTCAGAAAAAATATGTAAAATATATCTAATTCATAAATGATAATATATTTGTCACCTTCATCTAGTTTTAGATCTCTGGTAGGATTTCAGAAAACTTTCCTCAAGTGTAGTGGCCATTTTGATGGGAGGAAAGTTGCAGCTTCTAGCCCTTAGCCCTTTAGACATTAGAACAAGGTGTTTGGGGGGGGGGGGGATGGACTAAACTTCCCCTTAAACCAGGGGTCGGGAACCTTTTTGGCTGAGAGAGCCATGAACGCCACATATTTTAAAATGTAATTCCGTGAGAGCCATACAATGACCCATGTACGTTATGCATTATCCAATAAAAATTTGGTGTTGTCCCGGAGGACAGCTGTGATTGGCTCCAGCCACCCGCAACCATGAACATGAGCGGTAGGAAATGAATGGATTGTAATACATGAGAATGTTTTATATTTTTAACATTATTATTATTTTTTTTTGCAGCAAAAGCAGTTTTTTGTTTTGTTTTGTTTTTCTGAAGCCGGAAACGGGGAGAGGCAGTCAGACAGACTCCAGCATGCGCCCGACCAGGATCCACCCGGCACGCCCACCAGGGGACGATGCTCTGTCGCCTGGGGCAGAGGCCAAGGAGCCATCCCCAGCGCCCGGGCCATCTTTGCTCCAATGGAGCCTTGGCTGCTGGAGGGGAAGAGAGAGACAGAGAGGAAGGAGAGGGGGAGGGGTGGAGAAGCAGATGGGCGCCTCTCCTGTGTGCCCTGGCCGGGAATCGAACCTGGGACTTCTGCACGCCAGGCTGACGCTCTACCACTGGGCCAACCGGCCAGGGCCAGCATTATTATTTTTTTATTAAAGATTTGTCTGCGAGCCAGATGCAGCCATCAAAAGAGCCACATCTGGCTCGTGAGCCATAGGTTCCCAACCCCTGCCTTAAACTAATCCTTTTGAGACTGTCGTGTTTTAACCCTTCCAGAGCTCTGTTCACAGACACCAGTTGTCCCTTCACAGACCGGTCCTGCCCTTTCTCTTAATAAATCCAGAAACATTGGCCGTTTTGTTTTTTGGGTTTTTTTGAGGGATTGTTTACTTTTTTATTTCCTTCTCATTACATGTAAACAAGACATTTAAGTTTAAACAAAGTTTAATTTCACCTGAGTTTCTAAAGCAGACTTTTTTTAATCCATTCAGCTGTTTCCCTGAATGTAACCTGGGGGGTCCCTGCAGCCGATTCTCCTCTCCTTGTCCTTTTTCTTTGGGGAGCGCCTTGTTCTAATGGCCGAGGGCGTACGGGCTAGAAGCTGCAGCTTCCCTCTCATCAGAACGGCCACTTGCAGCTGCCCAAGTGGGTACTTTGCTGCCCCCGTACACAGTACTCACTTGGGTTTCAGACACACTGATCCTAATCTCCTCAGTCAAACTCCACGACACGCAGTATCAACATTACAGCAGCCACAAGTTCATTATCTGCTCCGAATGCAATTACTTGAGAGCCCCCTAGACGGTGAGGTTTTCCCGGGCCCCCAGAGAACTCATATCCTGAAGAGAGAGACTAATCATGGCTGGTCCTCTCGGCAGGGATACTGAAAGGCTGGACTGCCAGTGATAGGAGTTTTAATTTTTAAGGACATAATCTGATCTACTTTTGGAACAAGATGTGTAGATGTACTTATTGTCCATTTTCTCTGTGCACTCTTTGAAGACTCATTTGATTGTGTGATGATAGTATTGTCATAAGGACACAGGACTTTTATTACATGCATCTGCTTCTGTCCTTCACCTGCCTCATTGTCCACTGCTACTCTGAAGTTTTATTCAGCCTGCATTATGAAGGGAGAAAGGTGACCAGTGTCTCAAATGGTGTACTGTTTAGTAATCAGGTCTCCTGCCTGCTGGAAGCTCCTTTTTGGGAAGGCGGATACTGAATTTCTCAGGAAGCAGTTACTTAGGATACAGCAAGAAATGGTGCTGGTCGGCCCTTCAGCTGACCCTGCTTTAGCTGCTAGAGCTCAGTGGCAGTAGTGTTGGTGATGGTAAGTGAGCGCCAGGTCCTGCCTGCCTGACACAAAGCAAAGCCAGGGGCTCTGGAGTGTATAATGAAGACAAACCAGAAATGGCACAGGCGACAGTGTTAGTCTGTGCTCTCTTTCCCTTAACCTCCTGCTGAGAAAGGGGCCTTGGGACGCACGCTGGCATCGGGGAGCAAAGTGCATTCCCTTACCTGACTTGGGCAGAGCCCTTGAGCACTCTGCCAGAGCATTTTCTTGCGAGGGTGAGTGTGCTGTGCCACAGCAGGGTGGGTGGTTGTGACTTATGTCAGAGGAGCAGAGAGACTCAGGCAGAGATGACCTCACCAAAGCAGTTGTTTCCAAGTTAAATATTGTCCTCTGTCACACCACTTAGCTTACAAAATGAGACTTACTGTCGTGTTGCTTTTAATTATTTAAAAGTCTTGCTTTTAGAGCAGCAGTTCTCGGAGTCTGGTCTGAGGACCCCTGCGGGTCCCTGGGACCCTTTTAGGGGGTCTGCAAGGTCTTCCCTTCTCCAGCAACATGTCTGTGGAAGTCAGATGTTCTCCGTCTGCTTCAGCCAGCACGGCAGCTTGCACCCGTCCGGCCGGTACAAGAATTCAGCCGTGTGCTGTGGAGCCAGACGTACGCTGTAAAACAATACCACTTTTCTAGCTAAAGTTTGTTTTGTTTTGGAGAATACGATTTTTTTTCCTAAAAATATTTGTTTATGCTTTTTAATTCTTATTTTTATATACATTAATATTTTAAACTTATTTTTTGTTACAGTAAATATCAGTAGTTATAACCCAGATAAACCACTTTTGGGTTCTCAGGGTACAGCCTTGGTCCTGGGACCGAGAGGTTTGAGAAGTCCTTCACTGGAGGACCACCTTGGGAGAAATGCCTACATCTTCTCCGTTTCTCCTGGTCCTGTGTAGTGAGAAAGGATACAGCACAGTCCGAGATTTGCACCGACACTTTCAGAGACAATTGGCCCAGTGTCTGGTATAGTGTCATCAGGTGCTAGCCAGGGTAAGATGACGAGGACAGTGGTGACTGTTACTCTGGTAAGCCCTGGGCTGTGTAGGTGCGTGCATTGCCCCATGTAGGCTCACTGTGCTCTGGGCTCCTGCCCCAGTCTTGTTTTTAATACCCACACTTCCGTTCTCGCTTTAATTTTGCTCTCTATGTTAACAGTGGCTCAGGTGAAGCACTTACTTCCCCGATGTTTAAGCTTGTTGGAAGTATGTTCCTGAGGGGATTTGTGTCGTCCTAGCAGGACCTGACAAACAGGTTAACCTTCCTAAGAGGAACAGGCAGGGCTCTAGGATGAGCCCCAGATTTCTAATTGATAAAAAAAATATATAGCCACACTTGTTCTGTCTGCTTCATAGAACTGCTAATAAGACTTAGGTTGAGATTATAGATGGGAGAACGAAAAGCGTGTACAAATACTAGTTTTATAAAAGGCTTGTAGTGCCAGCAGGGTTCCTGCTCTGTGCCCTTTGCCCTCCGGACTCTTGAGGCTTCTGTTCTTTCCTCCAGGTTACCTGTGCATGACTGACGAGTGGTTCTCTGAGTATGTCTACGAAGTGGTGGTGGACAAGAAGCATGTCCCCGAGGAGGTGCTAGCTGTGTTCGATCAGGAAGCCATTGTCCTGCCAGCCTGGGACCCCATGGGGGCTTTGGCCAAGTGATAGCGCCTCCAGTTCTTCCTGCTCCTGTGGAACCTGAAGTAGCTGCAAAGGACAGATCCAGGAACTGAAGCCAAAGCTGTACAGGTGACTGTGCGTTTCCACAGGACACAGTCAGACTCTTGGATTTCTCCTCCAGGAACCTCTCGGGGAAGTGTGCTTTATGTTGAAACAAAATAATTCTTAAAGAAAATAAAAGGGAAAGATCAGGTCACCCTATCTGTTCTCCTCATCTCCAACAGCTCAGGATCTCTTCGCATTTTAATCAGAGATAATTGTTGTCTTAACTCTGTCAAAAAGGTTTGGTCCAGTGTCTTTTAATAAGATAGGAGAGGATGAGCAATTGAGGAGGGTGGAGAGCAAGTGGAGCTCATGCTCCTGTTCCTAGAGTAGAGTTGGGGGAGGGTTACCCTATGATTTGAGCTCTCAAAACTGCATGCTGCCTGACAGGATCGCTGTCCTTCCCAGATGGCAGGCACTGAATTCGGTTTGCTCAAGGTCATTTTATGTGCCTCTGACAGCCCAGGAATGGGAGGTTGATCAAGTCCGACATGATTCCTTCCTATTATTCTGAGCTATGGGGAGCTCAGCTCTACTTGAGTCCAGGTTAAGTAGAGGCTTTGAGAAAACTGGGTGAGAGAACAGCCCAAACCTTACCATGATCTGAATTCTAAGTATTGGGAGGCACTATAGCAAACAGTTTAACTTCTGCCTCTGGAGTTGGGAGATGGGTGGGCAGGAAGAGGCGGTGCCCATTCTTTCTGATACCTAGATGGTGCTGAGAAGCTTTTGAATAAAACTCTTTGCTAAATGAGAGTAAGTTGGCTTATTTGATCTGAGAAATTTTTTTTATTCAGCTATAAAGGAAAGCAACTGGGTGACTCGTGGTCTACAGAGTGAAAAAAGCGTGAGATGGTTCAGGTCGTTCCTGCTTCCGCTTCTCTCTGGGGTATGCTCCTTCCCAGCCTGTCTGATCCTCCCTGGCTTTGGCAGAGGACTGCCAAGCACCATATTTAAGAGGGCCTGTGCCCCTGCCACTTAACCATTCTTTTACCCAGATCTAGAGTGGGGAGTAATGCTCTACAGGTTTCAGCCTTAGAATGTGCTGGAGATTATGTATTTTACTGAGACTGGACCTTCCTTTGGCTGAAAGTAAGTTAATATAACACCCTAATCAGTATTTCCATCAGTGCCTGAGCCATCCACCTTTCTGGCTGTCCAAGAATCTCAGTCCTAGCAGGGCATGATGTCTAACACAGCTCTTTCCAAGATAACAGATAAAGTCTCAAACTTGAATCAAAATGTTTACAATATTCTAGTAATCCTGTTCCCCGTAGGATAAATAAATCAATTTCTAGACAAATTATGGCGAAACCTTAGAACAGCTCTTAGAAGCATCCAGGAAGAAAAGACAGATTACCACCAAAGAAAAGACAGATTGACAGGTAACTTCTCATCAACACCTATATTAAGCCAGAAGACAATGAAATAGATCTTCAAAGTGCTATGAAAAGTTAATAAAATTCTATACTCAATGAAACTGTATTTTAAGAACAAGAATAAAATAAAAGGCATTTTTATTTGAAAACTATTGGCAGCTCTCTATGGAGCAGGCCCATGCCTTTCCACACCTCCGTCTTCCTTCTCTCTCTCTTGCTCTCTGTCTCTCTCTCTACTCCCCCTACCCCCCAGCTCTAAACCTTCTTTGTTATAACGTGTTTCCTGAGCCCCTGTCTTCATGGCTCACTTTTTCTACCTCTGTGGCTTTCTAAACAAACTTTCTCTTATAATTTGGGGTGGCGGGAAACTTGCCCAAACAAAAGGGAAAGGATTTCATGTGGAAGGTCTGAATTGCAACAAAAAATGTAGATCAGAGAAAGTGCTAAATACGTGCATCCTCTAAACAAAGTGACTGTAAGTGAGTCTCACAGAGTTCAACAAAAGATTAAAATATGTGAAAATAGAGAATTAGGGAGGGAGGTGGTTGATGGGAATAAACATTCTAAAGTCCTTACATTATTTAGGAAGAAGATAAGCATATTGATTAACTTTAGACTTTGGTTTGTTAATTATATGTGCTAAAAATTTCTAGATTACTAAAAAAAACGTAGTTCTCAAGCAAGAATATGATCAAAACATAAAAAGAAGATAAAGTAAAAGAGAAAAATGCAAGACAGTGTCCAAAATAATCTAAATGTGTCAATAAACACAATATTTATAGGTGGATTATATTTTCCAGAAAAAAAGAGAAATTGTCACACTGGTTTTTTAAAAGAAATTCAGCCATAATCTGACAAGAGACATTAACAATTTAGGATATAACAAAGGATAAGAAAGCTGTATCAGGCATAAACTAACCAAATTAAATCTGGTATAGCTAATAAGCAGCAAAATGAAGGCCACTCTGAATTACCATACAGACTAATTTTAGGGTATGTTGTGCCCAGCCTTCCTGGAGTTCTACAATGCAGTGGCCCTGGAAATAGGCTTTCAAATAAAAAGCATTACTAGAGAGAATCAGTACGTATGTTTACTTGGTTTTCAAGAAAAATCTCAAGATTCTTAATACATAAAACAAAAACAACTATATGGAAAAATAAATTAGTGTCATAACGTAAGATTTTAACACCTCAGTATTGATAGGTCAAAAAGGTGAATACATAAAAGATTTAAACATTTAATAATTCTGCTAAGATGAACATCTATAGAACACTAAGAACTGCACCTTCTTTTTGAGCACATGGAACTTTTTCAAAAATTGACCACATACTAGGCAGGAGAATGAATCTTTAACAGATTCCAAAGGCTTGTTATCATGTAGTGCAAACTACAGTGCAATTAAGTTAGAAACCAAAATTAAAAGATAACTGGAAGACCTATATATGTATAGATATTAACTCATAGGTCCATGAAGAAATTATAAAGAAAATTTAACCTGAACGATAATAAAAATACTAGGTATCAAAGTGAGAGAGGCAGCTAAAACAGTACTTAAGCTTGATTTCTTACATTTATTAAATGTAAGAAAAAATGGAGCTAAGCAACTATTTTAAGAACTTAGAACAGCAAAATAAACCTGAAGAAAATAAGCAATAAGAAAGAAGTGCAGAAATTAAACAGCAAAGCCACAAGTTGGGTCTTTTAAAAAAATGAAACAAATTAACAGATCTTTGGCAAGACTGACCCAGAAAACACAAATTTAAAGAGATAGAATTATAGATGCAGATATTTGAAAACTAGGAGATGCTCAACTTTGTCAAAAGTGGCACTAAAGGGATTTGCTTAGGAGATAAATCCACAGCTCGCCAGGAACAGGAGAGGAGAAACAATTAGCTGAAAGGCAGACAAAGGTTGAAAGGCTGAGCAGAGATAGCTAGCGATGAACCAATTTATGTTGCCTAGTCCCCAGAAAGCTCCTATGGTAGCAGCACAAAGCCGCACTCTGGGAATTGGGAGTGAAAGGAGGGTGGCTGATGGTTTGAAAGTCTGTTAGGTCCCCTCCCTAGTTTGTGCAGCTAGGTGACTGTCTTTCCCCTGCTCAGCCCCCAACTCAAGATTTATTTTTGAGAGGGAAAAAGCTTATGGTCTGGGGCTCAGAAACAGCCAAGGATGCAAGTACCATAAGGGGGTCGAGGATTTGCATTCTGAATGTTCTTCATCATACTGGACTAGAACTCCAGAGCCCAGAAGAGAGGGTTTGCATTCTGAATGTTCTTCATCATACTGGACTAGAACTCCAGCGCCCAGAAGAGAGGGTTTGCATTCTGAATGTTCTTCATCATACTGGACTAGAACTCCAGCACCCAGAAGAGAGGGTTTGCATTCTGAATGTTCTTCATCATACTGGACTAGAACTCCAGAGCCCAGAAGAGAGGGTTTGCATTCTGAATGTTCTTCATCATACTGGACTGGAACTCCAGCGCCCAGAAGATTGGAAGTCTTCTCTGGGAAATCTCGATTAGCCCAAGAGGAAATACGTAAAGAAGTATTTTATGGCATAAAATATTACATATTTTATGAGGATAGTATAACCCTGACAAGGATAGCAAAAGAAAAAATTACATTCAAATCTCACCCATAAACATAGATGCAAAAGTCATAAACCATATACGATAAATCCAATATATAAAAAGATAATCTTCCTAACCAAGTATTTAATGAAAGCTATTTCTCAAATATAACTAGCATCCAGTGGGGAGAAACAAAGAATGTTGGGTTTTCCTTCTCTGCTGAAGATAAAGGGAAATGGGCCGAAGTTTCAGCTGGAGAGCTGAACTGGAAGAACTTAATATTTGGGTGACTGGTGAGCTGAGTAAGGGAAAGTGTGAATGAATCGCCTTCTTTTCCAACTCTGAAATGACACTGACTTCTGGAAAGTCCTGACCAGCTCCGGGACTTCTCTTGAGACATGTAGAGTCATGCTGACTGGACGTGCCCCGGAAGCCAGCCCTGATAGAGCCTTCAGGATGTGGTTGCCCTGGCTTGTCCTTTAAAGGACAGCTGAACTTGCTGTCTGCAGGGCCAGGGCGCTGGAACTGGAACTGCCATTCCTCCACGTATGCGGTGGGGGTGCACACTGTGCTGACTGGACACAGTCATTGGTTCAAGTTGAGATTTTCTTCTAAGTCACTTCAGATGAGCATGCTCATATTTAGGACAACTTGTTCAGAACCATGAAGCTGATGGTCCCTCTCTGGAGTCTATGATACAACTGATGGAAAACTAGGTATAAACTGGCCAGTTCTGATTTGTTTCCCCTCTCAGACTCCAAGCCCTTCACATGTTCCTACAAAGGGAAGGGGAGAAAGGGAGGGAGGGAATGTGCAGTTCTGGGAACAGGGCTGTGGACATGGGCAGCCCTTCTGCGCTCCTCCTGGTACAGTTTGACTGCTAATTGCTCTCTCCTCCAGAAAAACTCTGCTTCAATAGCTCTTCTTGAAGTCGATGGAGTGGACTCTAGAACCATCTCTGAGACTACCTCATTCATGACAGTTTTTGTTTTATTTTTTTAACCAGCTGCTGTACAGGATAGGGTAGCTGAGGCAGGGTGAGCATGTGGTGGAAAGTTCCAGAGTGTGCTTGACTTATATTTGTAGCCTCCCTGCATCTCACCTGGTGGGGACTTCATAGGTTACCTTGTCGACAGTTCTCCAAAACAGATCAGAAGTCCTTTAAGTTCCACTGGGACACAGTCCGTGACAGGAGCACCCAGCTGTGGCCCCGCCCACCTCTCCACACTCAACTTCCTCGCTTACCTTCCTGTTCACCCTGCTCTGCTGCAGCCAACTCAGTCTCTCCCTCACACACACACCAAGCTTATCCCCCGCCTCCTGGCCATTCCCTCCACCCGGGCAGGCTGCTCAGGATTTGGGTCATGGCTGAACTGCCGATGCCATCCTGACCGCTTGATCTAATAGCCAGCTTCCCCTTCCCACTGGCCTTACCGCCCCACACCTGTCACTCTCCGTACTGGGCCTGGGGCCTATTGTCCTCACAGTACTTCTCACTTTCTGGAATTATCTTCTTTATATGTTTATGTGGGTTTTCCCCAAAGTTGATGCTCCCTGTCAGCCCCTCTCTGGCGCAGGCTTTGTCTCGCTCACCACTTTATTCACAAGTAAATGGTAATACAGGTTGGCTGAGTGATGGAAATGCCCTACATTCTGACAGCTATTCTCAATTAAAAATTTATACATGGATCTGAAGTCAACTCCCCTATAACTTGCTCAACAGGGATGGAACAAAGCCCCGGTGCTCTTATTCAGTGCTTAGCAGAAAGGCCTAGATTTTGAAAAGGTGACTGGCATCAGGGGAGTCGATGAGGGAGGGGCAACCACAAAAGTTGATCCCCTTTTTCACTGCATGCACCTTTCTTGTTTCAGATCCGCCCAGCACAGTGGGAAGGAAGCTCAGGACTACGGGCTCGGGGGATGGGCTGGCTGTGCCACTGGAGCCTGTGCCAACAGGGACAAATTATTGAACCCCTCTGAGCTCAGTGTCCATGCCACTGTTGTTGGAAAATCACGTTTAAATGGATTAAATATGAACACTCACAGCTTAATGGAGGGAAGGGTTTAAGCAAAAATAAAAGGAAATTCATGGATATCAGTGTGGTGATTGCAGGGGGTTCTCTGTGGGGCATTAGGGGAGAGCTGAAGGGGGGGATAGGGCGGATAAATGGTGATGAGGCGTGCCTTGGGGGGAGGTGACACACAATACGGTGTACAGAGGGTGTGCTGTAGAGCTGTGCACCTGAAACCTGTATAGTTTTGGTGTTAACCAGTGTCACCCCCATAAATTCAATTTTAAAAAAAACTGCTTGAAAGAGAGGAAATCTATTATTTATTTATTTATTTTTCTTCTTTTCCAAGTGAGAGGAGGGAAGATAGAGAAACAAACTCCCTCATGTGCCCCAACTGGGATCCACTTGGACAACCCCATCTGGGGCAGATGCTCTGCCTATCTGTGACCATGCTCACAACTGAGCTATTTTTAGTGCCTGAAGCGGAGGCTCCATGGAGCCATCCTCAGCACCCAGGGGATGCGCTTGAACCAATTGAGCCATGGCTGAAGGAGGGGAAGAGAGAACAAGTGCAAAGGGGGAGGGGGGGTGGGAATGGTGGCTTCTGTGTGCCCTGACCAGGAATCAAACCCGGGACATCCACATGCCAGGCTGACGCTCTACCACTGAACCAACTGTCCAGGGCTCATTTAATTTTTTTTTTTTTTTTTTTTTTTTTTCATTTTTCTGAAGCTGGAAACAGGGAGAGACAGTCAGACAGACTCCCGATGCGCCCGACCGGGATCCACCCGGCACGCCCACCATGGGGCGGCGCTCTGCCCACCAGGGGGCGATGCTCTGCCCATCCTGGGCGTCGCCATATTGCGACCAGAGCCACTCTAGCGCCTGGGGCAGAGGCCGAGGAGCCATCCCCAGCGCCCGGGCCATCTTTGCTCCAATGGAGCCTTGGCTGCGGGAGGGGAAGAGAGAGACAGAGAGGAAAGCGCGGCGGAGGGGTGGAGAAGCAAATGGGCGCTTCTCCTGTGTGCCCTGGCCGGGAATCGAACCCCGGTCCTCCGCACGCTAGGCCGACGCTCTACCGCTGAGCCAACCGGCCAGGGCCCGCTCATTTAATTTTAATAACACAGCAAAGTGCAGCCAAAGGATTTATACTGCCTATTACCCGTATGGTAGAAAAAAGAACAAAAGAGAATGCAGGAGTGTACCTGGTAGATGTGCAGTATACGGTAGCTTTTACTAATCCCCTGTTCTTACAGAGCTTCTCCAACATGTCCAGTATTGTGCCCAGGCTTCTGAGGGTTAAAAATTCCCTGTTCTCCGGAAGCTTTCTGGTTGGGAAAATAATGTGCATATACATGAGCCAGCTGAAAGAGAAGGTGGCTTTATGCGCAAGGTCTCCTAGTAAGTGCCACGATAGTTATGAAAGGGCCTGAAGTTGCAGAAAGACAAGAAATGCAGGCGGGCTTTAAGCTAACTCCTAACCACAGTGACCACAAACATCTAACATGAGGGCGATCATTTTACCAAGAAGAGACTCGGGGCACAAGTTATTTCCAAGTTCCTGCAGGGAAAGAAGAGCCAAAGAGAGTGTTGTATAAACTTGAGCAAGCAAAACAAAACTGGAAGGAGGCTGTAGGAGAGAGGAGTGACTTCAGGGACTGGAAGCAGAGGACTGGAGTGCTCAAAACAATTGTCCCTCTTGATCAGATGCTGAGCACAGCCCTGGACTTCACCTCCTGGTTCATAGCACCCTTGCTAGTAAGCGAGAGAAACTATTTGCCTCCTTCTTAAAGGTAAAAAAATTTTTTACAATGGTGCTGAGTAATTTGGCCACATTAGGAAGGGAACATGTCTGTGCTGCCCACAGTGGAGCTGTGTCCCCCAGAATGCCTTCAGAGCGCCTCCCTGCTTTGTGATAAACCCGGGGCCCCCTAGAATGTCTTCTTGTGTTCTTACACCTCCCCACCTCTGTCTGTCTCTCTCGATAAATATACTTTTGGATTTTTGCTTTTATAACTTGAAAAAAATACTGCTTTTCTGAAAGACTTTTATGAAGTGATTACCTACTCATGACAAATATTTAAGTAGTAGAGAAGGGCATACAGTGAAGAGGTAGGTTTCCCTTCCACCGCTCCTGTCCTTCCCTCCAAGGCACTTCCTATTCCGAGTTTCTTCTGTATACTTCGATTTCAATACACACATCAGTCTCTCTCTCCCTCCCCACCTTTTCAAATTGAAGTAACACCTGTGTTTTTCTTTTATCTCAATTATCGATAAATCTGGTGAACCTCCCCAAATCAGCCCAGGTAAAACTGCCTCACTCTTTTTCACAGGTGTGTGGTACTCCTGTGGTTGGCTCTGCCGTGACTTGCTTACCCGTCCCTAGGGCCCTGGTTTTTATGGCACTGAGTCTGTTCGTTAAGGCATTTCCTTATTCATTGCCAGTGTACGTTTATGGGGCCTGCTGGGTGCTGACACAGTGATAGGTGCGAGGCATGGAGAGGGGCAGAGCCCCTGCCCCTGGGACCCAGAGGCTAGTGGAGGAGGTGGACAGTTAGGAGATACCAGAGGGCTGTGACCGATCTGTGAGCGCACAGGGCCGTGGGCGCCCTGCCTGGTGTTCTCTGCTTCTCCTGGCTTCAACTCCTCTGCCAAGGTGGAAAGTATATAAAAGCAGCTGCCCTGCGGAGCGTGGCCCTGGAAGGGTGTTTACAGCCAGGGAAAGAATCCTGCAGGAAGGAAGGAAAAATAAAAAGCCCTGGCTCACAGATATTACAGATACAGCACGGGGTACTCACAATACCTATAAAACCTGGGGGAAAGGTTTGTTTAGAAAAGGAATGAGAGAAGGAGCTAGGAAACGGTGACCAAAGATACAACTGATCTACTTCCAAATGTTTTCTGTGTCCTCAGGGCTGAGCCTGCCCCACCTCCCATTCCTCTCCCTACCGGGTATGTCACCCCCCCTGGTACTCCTAAAGGTGCTTTCCTTCCCATCCCCTTTGCACTGTGTCATCTGGATCAGAGAGGGCCTGTCACATAGAGACCTCCGCGGGGAGCAAATCCTGCCTTGAAGGTGCCATACTCTGCATGCCTGGATGAATATGAATGAAGTAAAAAAAAAAAAAATCTATCTATAATCAGATATATAGAGATATATCTATATACTGTGTGTATATAAACATATATGAATGAAGTCACCAAAACAACGCCCACGGTCTTCCAGGAAAAACCAGGCGGGGGGAGTGCCTGAAAGGAATGGAGCTGGAACACTCAGGCCTGGGAACACTGAGGAAAAGCCCGCGGGAGAAGGGGCTGGCCTCATCTTCTGTATTGTGTAAACAGAGCAGAGGCAGGACGGACAGATGGTACCAGGGCTTCCAGAGGGAGAGACGTGGACTTCGCAGGGGAACTGTTGCGGAGCCTTGAGACACTCGGGAAGTGGGTCTTGGTGGCAGTGTCTGTGTGTGATGAAGGGGAGAGAGCTGGGGAGGGGATATAACCATTTAAACGTGCTATTTACCTCTCAACGCGAAAGACTGTTTACTCTGCAGCCTCCTAGCAAGCTGAGGCCCTGCTATTTCTGGGTAAGAGCTAGTGAAAGAAAAAGACATCATTGCTGAACCCAGATCTCCTGGCACATCTCCTCACTCAGTCACTCAAGTTCACAGCAACTGTGACAGCCCCATCGCTTCTCCACGACAACCAGTCAATGAGTTCCGCGGTTCTTCCTGGTTCCTGACTTCCATCTCTTCCCTGTTTGCATGGTGCCTCTGCCTCCTGACCACTCATGTCTAAGGCACCTCCCCAACCCTCCTGTGCCTCCAATCCAAGTGGATCCAGCATTGGACCCTTCCCTACAGCACTTCCTGTCCATGCCTCTATGGCTCAGGGTGCCCCCTCCCACCTCCCATGTTCAGCACAGCCCCTCTCCCTGATTCCTAAAGGCACAGGTGGTGTCTTCCTTGGGGCCTGGCGTGGAGAAGGTGCTCAAGTCATGAAGGAGCTATGATGGAGGTGGACAGCTGGGAAGGGCTGCCCTTTCCTGGGCGTAGATGATGACATCTGTCCACTCACTCTGGTTTGGTGGCGAGGACAGGCAGTCAAGCAGAGTTCAACAGGTGGTGAGAATAGGGAGCCAGAACTGAGTAGCTTCACGAGGAAGGGAGTCAGGGTGCTGAGAGGGACGGGGCAGCTGTGGCAACGAGAGTGGGAAGCAAGCCAGGGAAGGGCTATCTCTAAGGAGGAGAGAGGCTGGATTTGCTGAGATGAAGGTGGGGCAGCTGAGGCCAAGTGGTGTCTCCGAGACGGCATCCACGGGAACAAGGGGAAGAGAACACACATGTATAAAGAGAGGGTGTACCATCTGGGACAGTTTTGCGCTGTGCAAGGGTGGCAGTGTGAAATGCGGGGCAAGTCCAGTCTGTGTCATCCTGTCGTTTTCTGGCAGCGCCTCTCAACCAGAGAGCAAAAGGGGAGAAGGCTGGCCTGAGGGGCTCCAGGGTCAAAGAGAGAGGACAGGTTGGGCATCTCCCCGGGAGGAGGAGCCTCTGGTGTTACGGAAGAATCAAGCCCTTCACTCCAACCATGCTGGGCGGTGCCCACCATTATTTATGATTCCTGTTTCACAGAAAAGGGACCCAAAGGTCCTACTGGCTGAGAGTCAGGGATTTACCTTGTGTGGGAACAAACCCACACAGACACAGGGTCAGAGCTGAGATTTAACTGGACTTTGTGGGACTTCCATCCTCTCGGCACCTGCAGCAAAGAAAGCAGTTCCAAGAGGGCCCAGGGTGTCTGGGTGGGAGTAAGTATTAGGATCTAGAAAGAAGAGGAAGAATGGGGGTGGGGGGAAGTCAGCAGTTCATAAGACTGTGGAATGGTGTTAAAAAGTCAAGTTGAGCCAGCGTGGAGACCAGATTGGGTGGAGACAAGCAACTTAGCCAAGGACTGAAGTCACTCCATTGCTTCCTGTAGCCCTTAGTCCTCCCAAGTGCGTGCCCTCCTCACTTTGGGCTGCCCTGCCCCCTGCTCAGCATCACACCTTACTTTTACATAGCCCGTTGTTTAGACAGCACTTACACAGTAGTTTATGAAAGCTGAGTGGAACCTGGGATGCAGCAGACACTGTGTTCATCTAAAAGGAGGACTCACCCAATGTGGGCCCTGCCACCCAGGATTTAGTCAGAAGAAATTCCCAAGCTTGAGCAGGAATCGCCTGTCTGGCTTTGTTTGCTGCCAGCTGGCTCACCAGGGAGACAGCCTGGGGTGCTCTCTGAATCGCCCCCCCATTCTTGCAATCACCACCCTGAGATATAGGTGGCACCAAAACCTCACACTGATTCCTCCCAGGTCGAGGCGCTGCCCACACCCAGGGATAGACTTGTTCCAGCCTCCTCTCTCCAGACTCCTGCTCAGCTCAGCTCAGCTCAGCTGGATGTGAGTTCAGCTTTCTGGGTTCTGATCCACCAAGCACAAGGGAGCTGCAGACTTGTCATTGCTATTTTCTTCAAGTCTTCTGCTTTGCTAGGCCCCTGCCTCCTCTGGAGACAGGTAGGTGGGTCAGCCCTTGCTCTCTCGTCTCAGCTTCAGGGACATCCCAAAGCAAGTTCCGCATCAGTTATTTTCAAGTGTAAAAAATATATATACTGAAAATATAACATTAAATTCTGTTTTAAACTTTTTTTAATTATCAAATTAATTTATTCACATAGTTCAAAACAATGGGCTCCTGTCAAACCTCTCGATATTTAAAATGCTGTAGTAGCTTATCCCCTCGACAACACCACAGACATTAAGTGTCTTTGCCACTTACCACTCTATACAGGGTGGGGCAAAAGTAGGTTTACGTTTGTAAGTCCACAAAACAGAATTTACTCTTGTATTATTTATTAATTATTGTATTATTTTCTATATGAACAACTGTAAACCTATTTTTGTCCCCATCCTGTATACCTGTTCTGTGACTACTTTGTACTGTGGTTGGTTTACAGTGGGAAAGAATTCTTCATTCATCTAATCATTTATTCTACAAGTATTTAGTGTGAGGCATTAGGCTGGGCACTGCTGAGCACTGTTGGAAGCACTGCTGATGGCGAGGATTAGGCAGGACCCTCTGGCTGAGTTTACACCCCAGGGGTGGAGCCTGATACGCTCAAGAAATGCCAGGTGCAGTTAAGTCCTAGAGGAAAAATAGGGCAGGTTTCAGGATGGGGGTGATGAGGAGGTATCAGTGGTCAAGACAGATGACTCTGAGGAAGTGACATGGAGCAGAAACCTCAATAAACTTTGGGATCAATCGGTAGGGGAGGAAGGATACCTGTAGTTGTGGAGCAACCCCCCTCCCCGAAAAGTCAAAGAGCAGGAAAGTTGGGATTCTTGGCTCTGCTTGGCCTGTGGCCAACCCCTCACCGCTCCAGGCTCTCGCCTCCGAGTGAGTGAGTGAGTGAGTGTGCATGTGTGTGCGCGCGCGCGCGCGTGCATCAGGGGAGGGGTCCTTCAACGTCCCCGGGCCCAGCCCCCGGCGCCCCTTTCCTCTTGCCTTCCTCCTTCAGCCCCCCACCCCCTTCAGCGCGCCCAGGAGGTATCGCCCACCCCAGGAGGAACGCCGAGCCAGCCACGACCGTGGGGAAACGTGAAGTTTGTGCGGCTCAAAATGACGCAAAAATTCTTGGAGAGAGCTCTTTGGCGGCGGATATCTAGAGATCAGACCATGTGAGGGGCCGAGAGTACAAATACCGCGGCTTGGGCGCAGCTCCGGCACAGACAGCAGCCGCCCCCGGTGCCTGGAGGGCTCGAGGGTCGCCCCGCGTCGGCGAGCCCCGGGACCAGCCTCCCCACGGACTCCCGGCAGGTGGGTCCGCTTCCCCTCTTGCTCCTAATCCACGCTTCTTTCCAGAACTTCATCCTTCTCTGCCGTACCAGGCTCCAGCGAGGGCGCGTGAGCGCCCGAGCCACCGGTGGGCTCCTGGGGCTGCGGCCGCCCCCTCGGGAAGAACCCAGTCCGGCCAGCGGGACGGGTGACCGTGGAGTGGACGGGTGACCGTGGAGTGGACGAGCGGGCTCCGGAGGGCTTCTTTGTCTGTTGCACCCACGGGCTTTGTGGTGTCCTGAGTACCAGAGGAAGACCCTGTAAAGATGGTCTTAAGCAAAACGCTGTCCTGCGCTTTAGGAAAAAGTTGCTTTAGTTTTTTTACCTCATAGCTTATGTTTAATCTTGACTTACTGCCGTTGCGTGTGAGTGGCTTTCTGCCAAGGCATTTCTACAGAAAGAGTTCTGGTTGACATAAATGCCTAACTATCTAGAGAAATCTCTGAATGACATTTAAGTGGAAGGAGTCTCCGTGTGCTTGGGTTGTTTTCACTGGCGGCACGCTCAGACCTCTCTCCTGCCATTCAGAATTTATGTGGAACTCAAACTCCAGCCAGCTCTTTTACACGGCTGACCTGTGTGACCGTCAGCTGTTCGAGAAATGTGTACGTTCAAATCTGTTGTTGAAAAAAACTCTTTGGAGCCAAAGAACACTAAGGATCACATTTCTTTCTGGGCTGGGTCTTTAGCTTGATAAACTTCTTTTTTCAGTTGGGGTTCTAAAGAATTTCAGAAGGGTAGACTTTCTGAGTCAGACATAACAAAGGCTTGTGTGTATGTATTTTTATGATCAGTTTTGTCCAGGAAAAAAAACGAACCAGGGCAACGGATTATTTATGAGCCTACTCGCTCTCATCTCATAGTAGGACGAGCTCCAAGATCTCATATGTTTGCTTTCAGTTACATAGGGAATCGTGTAAGAAAGCAACCCTGGGATGTGTGTTTTATAAAACGGACGGGTGTGATGGGCAGGATTTGTGTTTGGGTTTCTAGGAGTAAAGGGGAACACACAGCTCTCTTTCTCCCATCTCTTTCTTCTGTGTGGAACCACTGGTGTCCAAAGGTTCAAGACTGGGGTGGAGGTGGCTGCTTCCAGCCTGGGTGAGAGGCAGGTTCTTATGGGGCTTCTGCAAATTAAGCAAGCCTTTTGGGGCATGGGTATTTCTGTCTCTCACTGACCCTGAATAAGCGCAGATTGAGACTGTTTCATGATTAATCAAAATTCCCCTCAACTCTCGGGTGATCCGTCTAGGACACTTCAGAGGGGTAATACCAGCACAGATCTTTGCACAGTCAAACCCATTTCTTTCGGTCTCTTTGCTTAAGAAATACATATACAAGGGGTGGGTGGTGGGAGGAGAGTGTGGATGGAATACATGGAAATTTTCATGAAATCAACAAAAACCTGAGAAATTCCTCTTTAGGGGATTTTGAGTTGTCAGAACATTTTGATGAAAGTTGGAGAGTCCCACCAATGGGTGAGATGACAGTGGAATGGGGTGCTTGGCTCCAGAGGGTTGTTTCTTACAGCAGGTTTGCAAAAACACTGTGGATGACCCCTCCAAAGAAAAACACAGGTAATTCCAGAAATTAAGCCAGTAAGTGGCAGTTCCTCCTTTACGCCTTGTTGAATGGCATAACTTGAAAGAACAAAGGCGGGGCTACCTGAAGTTTCATTTTATCTCTTTCTTTCTCTCTTTCTTTCTTTCTTTCTTCTTTCTTTCTTTCTTTCTTTCTTTCTTTCTTTCTTTCTTTCTTTCTTTCTTTCTCTTTCCTTCCTTCCTTCCTTCCTTCCTTCCTTCCTTCCTTCCTTCATTTTAGGTGAGAGGAGGGGAAATAGTGAGGGAGACTACCACATGTGCCCCAACTGGGATCCACCCAGCAACCCCTTTTAGGGTCAATGCTTGAGTACTGAGCTATTTTTAGCACCTGAGGTTGATGCACTCCAACAGAGCCATCCTCAGCACCTGGGGCCACGCTTAAACCAGTCAAAGCAATCAAGCCACTGGCTGTGGGAGGGGAAGAGGGAGAGGAATGGGAGAGGAGGAGGGAGGAGCAGATGGTCACTTCTCCTGTGTACCCTGACTGGGAATTGAACCCAGGACGTCCAAACGCCGAACCGATGCTCTATCCACAAAGCCACCGGCCAGGGCCTAAAGTTTAATTTTAATTAAGTTTAATGAATCAACAAGATATGGTCACGAGTTGACTTTTTAAAAATAAGGATACCTGGATGGCCAAAGGGAAAATGTGGTCACTTTTCTGTCCTTTAAGAAGGTACCTTATACCTTTGTTATTCCAGGTCATAGATGAGCACCTTTGGGTCTCAGGGGGCCTGAGCTCTAAGTGGGGGAGGCAGGGGTCCAAGTCCCCTCAACTCATTTTGTGACTAAAACCCTAACCATCTGCTTTAAGCAAATACAAGTTGAAATGAAATGATGGGGCGAAATGCTGGAGGGCCAGGACTCTACCCAGATGCCACCATTCAGTCAGCGTCCTCGGTGGACCTCTTGGGTTTCACGCTACAGTGAAGGCTTTGCGCACTCTGACACACACAGTCAAGTTCTGCACCTTGTCTGTCCAACAGGCCTGAGTCCTGACTCCCCGACTCCCCTTTGTAAGATGCCCGGGGTGTGGTACAGTAGAAACGACCCAGATTTGGGCAGTGCAATTTTCTTTCCAGTCGCTGAGCCATTGCCAATCGGCTACCCACTCCTGAGGTTTGTACATGGAACAGGCTCGGGTGTGGAGTCAAAGGTTTGATGTTCATTTCTTCATTCCTGTGGCAAATGATAGTGACTCACTCTGCTCCTGTGGGTCCAGGTGCTGCCACCCCAACCCTAGACCAAGGGTACTTGTCAGTTTCTGGGTTTAACTGGACAAAATCGCACTCTAAGGAAAGGAAACTGTCATCTTTCTAGGAGGGACCCACATGGAAAACAGATGAAACTAGCCCTTTAAAAGAAACCTGTATAAAAAGGTTTTCCCTGGGCAGAGGGTGAACTGCTTTTCCAGGTGGGCATGAGACCCACTTTTGGCAGACACAGACCCCTTATTTCTAGGCAGAGCTCATATGTCCCTGTGAAGGGAGCACTCCCTCCAACCTGACCTTTGTCAGCTCTCACTGACTGGGAAGATGAATGCTAATTTACTGAATGTCAACAACACATTTTAAAACCAAGTGTTTTCCCAGCCCTGTGTCTACTGAGGTGACAAAGGAAGTAGTTAAGGGGGTCTGACTGCCTTATTTTCTTCTTTTCTTTGGCTCCCTTGCTGCCACCCCAACCCAGGACGAAGGGTACTTGTTAGTGAGTATTTAACCCGTAGGCTTTTAAAAGCCACAAGCAGCTAGCCCCCCCCCCCATTAACCCCAAAACCTCTGGACTGAAGAGCAAGAGATGAAGCCCAGCAAAGTGGAGACATGGAGGTGATATCCCAGGGCCAGCTCAGTGGCCAGGGTCCCCAGGCACTGACCACTGAGTGGCGGATGGCATGGGGAAGGTCTCCTGAGATCCTGACGTCCCGTTCTTTGTGTCATCATTTGACGTTGGGAGGGAAGAGGTGAGAAGGGGTTTGGAACAAGGCCAAGTGGCAGATGTGTGCGAGCCAGCTGTGTGCCCTGGGAGACCTCCAGAGCTGGAGGCTGGTCGGAGGGCCTTGGCTCTCCTGTGTTTTGGTGTGGTCTTCCTGGGCATAGTCAAGGAAAAAAAATATATATTGTATCTCCTTTGTTACGGAACTGCTGAATGAAAATAGAATAAGTGGAATCTTTTGCTCTAAGAGGCTCCCGAGAGTTAGGGAGGGGCAGAGCTGGAAGGGCTTGGGAGGAGATCTCCAAATCCTCCGTGGCTTGCTCAAGCTCGCCCGCAGCCCGTGAGGATGCAGCCAGGCCTGGAACCTCAGTCTCCTGTACTCTGTTCTTTTCTTTCCCCTGGGTGTGTTGTTTTTAAACGCTAATCTAGTTAGCTGGCTCTTTCCCTTGTCTCAGAGGAAAAGAACTGGGGCTGGGAAGAAAGGAAAGGGAATGGTGGGGGTGGGGGGTGGAGATAGGCTATTCTGGGCACCACCGCAGGGCAGCAGGGAGGTTTGACTGACCGAAGGTTTCCCAGCTTCTCTGAGGGCTAGAATGATTTTTCTTCCCCCAGTTTTTAATTTTGAAAATTTTCAACTGAAAAGGCAGAGAAACGGTGTGGTGAACCCTCACCCAGATCCACCAATTGTTAACATCTTGCCACATTTGTGTGTGTTCTCTAGCTCTACTTCTACACATACCTAAATTTTGCATATGTGACACACACATAATTTGATACATTGTGTATATTATATGACATAATGTAATAATTATACAATTTACACATTGTGTCATTTTTGTGTTGAAACTTTGAGAATTTGCAGACATTCAAATAGTTCCCCCTAAATGCTTCAGCTCCTGTCTCCTAAGAACAAGGATGTTCTTATCACATTTGGAAAACTTAACATTGATAAAATATTATTATCGAATATACAGCTCATCTTCAGTCCCCCCCCCCCCCCCCACACACACACACTATTTCAATGATGTCCAGTTTGGCTTTGAGGGCTACTTTTTAAGACTGGAAACTCAGGGATTAGGAATGATCTCTGGCGCTTATTTCAGCGCATCTGAGAACTGGATCAGTACTGTCATGATGGACTGATTCTTCATGAATGTCCTGAAACTGTGTGTGTGACTTCTTGTTAAGCACATCTCGGAACTTCTCGACCTTCTTAGGCACCTTCAAGTCAAGCAACAACACCCCACTCACAAATGTTTTGTGGCTGGAGAGGTGGCTGCACGCGGCCACCAACCCCTCCTCTGCACTCTGCTGCCTGACGCCATCACTCCCCCAACTTTGCTCTCCCACCGGGAGAAGTAGACCCAGTTCCCCCTCTCCTCTCTTCACCACTTGCATTTTATTTAATTTCACCTCCAATCCCTTTCTCCTCCCCTTCTCTCTCACGCCTTGCTCAGCTGCCACAAGTGACTCCACCCGCACTTCATAACACACTTTCCCTGGGGCTGGTTTTCCTCTCTCCTCCCTCCTCTCCCCCTCTTGGCTCTCTTTGTGGATCTACTCATGTTTGTCTCACACAACAGTCCTCTTAGTAATACACCTATATTAAGGACAAGAAAAATCTATGTTTGGAAATGCTCCTATGTTTTTAAATCTCAGTGTCTATTTATTGCACAAGTTGAATTACCACAACAATAAAGGAGTATTTAGTAGGTGTAAGTGACACTCCTAATCCTACTTAATCTAACACATCACCAGTTTGTGTTTCCCAAGTCTCTCTCCCGGGGAGTCCACGTTGAAACATATGACAGCAACAGAGTGAAAGCAGTTTTGTTTTCTGCAAAAGCTTAAGTTGTGCGGTTAAGCGTAATAAGGAATTCATGTCTCCAACTTCAGATGCTCTCTAAAGGTGCTTACAAGACACCTCCACAGAATCCATGCAAGAGTCTCTCTACTTCCTTGTCCATCTGTCCTTCAATTTAGTTTCCCCTCAAGAACCAGAAAGAATTTTTTTTAACTTGTTTTTCTTTCTTTTTTGTTTTTTTGTTTTAGCGAGCGAGAGAGACAGACAGGGACAAAGAGGAAGGGAGAGAGATGAGAAACATCATTAATAGTTGTAGCACCTTAGTTGTTCATTGATTGCTTTTGCATATGTGCCTCGAACTGGGGACTCCAACCAAGTCAGTGAGCCCATGCTCAAGCCAGCAACCTTGGGATTAAGCCAGCGACCTTTGGGCTCAAGCCAGTAACCATGGGGTCATGTCTATGATCCCACACTTAAGCCAGTGAGCTCAGGGTTTCAAACGTGGGTCCTCAGCATCCCTGGCCGACGCTCTATCCACTGCGCACCGCCTGGTCAGGCCAGAAAGAATGTTAAAATAAATAACTAACTCCTAATCAGGTTCATTGTCACTTCTCCCTCTTTTTGTAATTAGGTAACAATGCTGTGTTTTACAGCTTGCCTTTTAGGTTTTAGTGTTTTTATGGTTAAACTAGGATTTTGTAAGCTAGTTTAGGAGGCTATCTGCCATTTACATTTATTTCTGTGGGTTAAAAATATATCCCAAGTTCTAAACAAGCAACTCACAAATAAACACTTGGAACACAGACCATTGATGGGTGTGCCCACTGGTACTTGTTTCAAAGTCTAAAAAGCACAACCTGTGCTATTCTTTAATCCAAAACATGTCAGGCTTTTCCAGTCCATAGTCCATCAAAATGATTGTTGGTGACAATCTTCCTTCCACTTCCAAGAATCACGGCAGACCCTCCTGATGGGTGAGAATAGGAGGGGCAGGACCCTGGGAATGGGGCCCTGAGGAAGAAAGAAGAGTGTCTCACGTTAGACTCAAACCTGCCAGCATGGTGTCTGTGCTTCCAGGGCCCTGTGCCCAGAAAATCTGAAATGGACCCTCTCCTGGGAGTGGTGCAATGTGTACACAGGTTCAGCGAGTACTGAGCACAAAGGTGTATAAGCCACAGCCCGTTTCCAGAGGAATGCAAAGCCAATATATGTAAACCAGAACAAAACCAAAAGCTAATGATAATAATCAATGATGAATGATGGCATAGAGAGAGAAATCATCTCGGGCTGGGGTGGTGAGAGGAGGCTTCCTGGGGGTGGGTGGCCTCGGAGTTTGCAGGGAATTAGAGGGAGTGAAGGTGTGGGGTGAGGATGCACTGGGCATGCTTGGTGGCCCCCGTGCCCCCAGTGACCTGGACTACTTGCTAAAATTCAGCACCCACACAGATCTCTTGAATTAAAATCTCTGGGAGAGCAGCCCAGAAATCTGCTGTTTACAAGTTTCCCAGTGACTCCAAGCCACTGATTAAGAGAAGCAAGCACGAACCAGTGAGGGCCCAGGGAAGGGGGTGGAGGCCTCAGGTCTGGCTCAAGCTGCCCACTTGTTGTACACTGGACTATGAATCACTTAGCCTGGCAGACCTTAGTTTCCCTGACTGGGATGTGAAATAGAAAAACAGAATGAGCCTTGGCCGAATAGCTTGGTTGGTTAAGAACATCATCCCAAAGCACAGAGGTTGCTGGTTCAATCCCTGGTCAGGGCACATACAGGAACAGATCAATGTTCTTCTCTCTCTCTCTCTCTCTCTCTCTCTCTCCTCCCTCACTAAAGTCAATAAAAAAAAGAAAAGAAAAGCAGAATGGGTTGCATATGTGTGATGGCGTAGTGACCATCAGCTCACTAAGTATTTGGCGTTCTTTTTTTTTTTTTTTCCTGTTTTTTTCTGAAGCCGGATCGGGGAGAGACAGTCAGACAGACTCCCGCATGCGCCCGACCGGGATCCACCCGGCACGCCCACCAGGGGGCGATGCTCTGCCCCTACCGGGCTTCGCCATGTTGCGACCAGAGCCACTCCAGCGCCTGGGGCAGAGGCCAAGGAGCCATCCCCAGCGCCCAGGCCATCTTTGCTCCAGTGGAGCCTCGGCTGCGGGAGGGGAAGAGATAGAGAAGAAGGAGAGGGGGAGGGGTGGAGAAGCAGATGGGTGCTTCTCCTGTGTGCCCTGGCCGGGAATCGAACCCGGGACTTCTGCACGCCAGGCCGACGCTCTACCACTGAGCCAACCGGCCAGGGCCATTTGTCGTTTTTTTATTTAATTCCCACAACTGGTTTGTCCCATACATCAGTGGTCCCCAACCTTTTTTGGGCAACAGACCAGTTTAATGTCAGAAAATATTTTCACGGACCGGCCTTTAGGGTGGGCCGGATAAATGTATCACGTGACCAAGACAAGCATCAAGAGTGAGTCTTAGACGGATGTAACAGAGAGAATCTGGTCATTTTTTAAAAATAAAACATCGTTCAGACTTAAATATAAATAAAACGGAAATAATGTAAGTTATTTATTCTTTCTCTGCGGACCAGTACCAAATGGCCCATGGACCAGTACCGGTCCGCGGCCCGGGGGTTGGGCACTGCCATAGATGATCTGTTTTATGCATGAGGAAATGGAAGCTCAGAGAGGTTAAGCAACCTTGCCAAAGTCAAAGAGCCAGTAAGTGATGGATCTGGGATTCCCACGCAGATCTGTGAGACAGGAGAGCCATGGTATGGGGACACCCGGGAACTATTGTGATGCATCAGGAAGGTGGTTTAGTCTAGGGCTTGGCTGTTCATGTTCACTAGGAGAAATCTGTTCATGCTTGTGTGGCCCAAATCCACTTCTTTTTATTAAAGTCAAAATGAATACTCCGTTGTACCTTTGGCTAGCCTTGGAACTAATCCTCTAGATTTTACACTCTGTGTCGAGAGAGCCTCAAAGCTATCTTCATTCAGACAGAGAGTATTCTGGGCCAAGGCCATTTTTTTTTTCTTCATGGTAACTGGCCCGAATGTCCCTGGGGATTTTAGCGTATTTAATTCCTCTCCAAAAAATTAAACCATCTGTCTTATTATCCAAGGAATTCTTTGGATGAAGAGATGGCTGTGACCGTGGAGTTCATTTCTACCCCTTATGTCCAAAAACAAGCAGATTTTCTCTACACTGTCCATTCACATCATGATGTCTCTTTATTTTGTTTGGAAGGTGAGCCAGGAGTCCCTATGGGCTTCCGGCCTATGACACTTCCACTTCAGAGAACTCAACAGTCAGCATCAGATGTTTATATTTTACCTTGTTTCAGTATGGTCCATTAGTACTCATAAGAATAATATTTGCTTTATTGAAGCTACTTTAAGAATTATAGCCTGACCAGGTGGTGACACAGTGAATAGAGCGTCAGACTAGGATGCAGAAGACCCAGGTTCAAAACCCTGAGGTCACTGGCTTGAGTGCGGACTCACCAACTTGAGCAAGGGGTCGCTGGCTTAAGCATGGGATCATAGACATGACCCCATGGTCACTGGCTTGAGCCCAAGGTCACTGGCTTGAGCAAGGGGTCACTCGCTCTGCTGTAGCCCCCTAGTCAAGGCACATATGAGAAAGCAATCAATGAACAACTAAGGTGCCACAATGAAGAATTGATGCTTCTCATCTCTCTCTCTTCCTGTCTGTCCCTATCTGTCCCGCTCTTTGACTCTGTCAAAAAAAAAAAAAAAAAAAAAAAGAATTATAGCTATTCTTTGATTCTTTCAGGCTGAAAAGTTTAAGTTCAGAGGTTTTGATTTTGCGCTTGTCTTTAAAGTGAAAAATGAAATAAAGCAGCAGATGTCAACTAGAAAAAGAAGTCCCTTCAACAAATACAAACCCCCTTCTCTTACACTACGGAGCTTATGAGCCGGAATCCACTTAAATTCAGGGCCCTGTGACAAAAGATGCAATGGCAACAAAAGGAAGGCTGAAAACCTGAGGGCAGTTTGAAGCTAGAAGTATGAGGCGTCTAAACATGCCGCATCAGGTTGGCAGAGACCTCGGTGTACAGTCGGAAGTATAACAGCAGTAACTAGCCTGTCTTTCCTTGAGCGTCCTGTTGTTTTTCCCAACAGCCAGATTTTGGCCTGTAACTGTGAACATCATGAAGGCAGGACTGTTCCTGCCTTGCCGCCAAGAACCTAACACATAGCGGGAGTCCTGCTCATCACTGCTGAAGGAGGGTCCACCTGTGGCAGAGGGCCAGGTTTGATGTTTACCATGTTCGTTGGTGCCTGAGCTACTGTACATAGTTTCTGTCCTCCCTGGTAGGTGTCTTAGGACCTTTAGAACTCCCTCTGAATAGTGAATGCAAATTGCCACTTGGTTATATGATCTGTAATTAATCTTATCTCAGTGGAAAACCTATAATTTATAGTGGTTTTGTTTTGTGTTTGAAATGGAAATTGAGCATCCTGAGGAATGAACTCACTTTGATCTCGACATGTGAAGTCAAAGTCCAACATTTCTGTACTGTTTCTGCTTAGAATGTGCTGATGCGCGTCAAACAAGACACGTAGGGACAGGCATTTCCAAAGAGCTGGGCGGTTCCATAACTAATCACTGTAACTGTAATTACATGCTTGTTCGGAGACTGGTTCCTCTGGCTACAGAGACAGGATTTGTGGAAAGAAGAATATAGATTTGATCAGAAGTTTTAAATAGAAACAGTGGTGGGATTCAGCCAGTTCGCACTGGTTCGGCAGATCCGATGCCTAATTTTTTATTGAGTTCGCCGAACCGGTTGTTAAAATGGCACTTGTAATCAGAGTTCTCTCTAAGGTGGGCACCTGGGCAGCTGCCCAATGTGAAAATCACAAGTTTACATTCCTTACTCTTTTTAAATGTTCATCCGCGCAACAGCGTATTCTAAGTGCCCCTAGTAATGTTCATTCCATTCATAAGTGAAAAAATTGCAAGTGAGGACGCCAATCAAGAAGCAATATGGAAATAACAGTTTTATTATTATTATTATTATTTTTTTTCTTTCATTTTTCTGAAGCTGGAAACAGGGAGAGACAGTCAGACAGACTCCCGCATGCGCCCGACCGGGATCCACCCGGCACGCCCACCAGGGGCGACGCTCTGCCCACCAGGGGGCGATGCTCTGCCCATCCTGGGCGTCGCCATGTTGCGACCAGAGCCACTCTAGCGCCTGAGGCAGAGGCCACAGAGCCATCCCCAGCGCCCGGGCCATCTTTGCTCCAATGGAGCTTTGGCTGCGGGAGGGGAAGAGAGAGACAGAGAGGAAAGCGCGGCGGAGGGGTGGAGAAGCAAATGGGCGCTTCTCCTGTGTGCCCTGGCCGGGAATCGAACCCGGGTCCTCTGCACGCTAGGCCGACGCTCTACCGCTGAGCCAACCGGCCAGGGCTAACAGTTTTATTATTTTTTGACAGGTATTATTTAATATTCTTTCATTAATATTTTAAAACTCATTCTTATAATCTAGTTTTGTGAGCCTCTTTTATTCTTATTTAAGTATTAAATGCATGAAATGATAAATTACCTTTTGGTATACCGTTTTATTATACTTAAAATGCTTATAAGGGCAGAGAACTGGTTGTTAAATTGTTTGAATCCCACCACTGAATAAAAACCATTGTTTTTACTTGGGGAAGGGGGTGAGGGAGTAAACGAGCCCACTCCCTGGGCTGAGTGGAATGAGTGGGAACAGGAAGTCAACTGTCAGCCTGTCCATTGCACCGCTGCCCTGCCCCTTGTTGTGTGGAGACACGGGGGCTTGAGGCTCCTGCATGTCAAACTGTTACCCCACCCAGGAGCTGGGTTCCGTGGCACCACCTGCCACCTGTTCCTGCTCAGCCTGGGACAACAGCATACATTCAAGTTGCAAAGGAGGCCTTTCGGGGCTTTTTCTGCCCATGGAGAAACACAAAGCCTGCCTGGAGGAGGTCACAGTTGTCATATTGAGCTCATTTGCAATCTCTCTACCCAGCAGGATAAAAATGTCATTTAAAAAAAAAAGCTTTCAAGAGAGTATTCTAGGAAACCAACCTTAATCGTACTTCTATATTCCTGGGCCGGCTTGCTCTCAATCATTGTTATCTGCTGGCCTCACTAGGAAAAGCGGGTCAGTGCTCTGAAGAATCAGGAACGTGGGAAAGGCGTTGGGATCCACGGGCAGCATCCTGCAAACAGAAGGGGGCCCGGGCCAGGCCATCTGCTCCTGGCCGACCCAATTAGTAATGGGGAGGGATTTTCTTCTCACTGGGAGGGGCCCAGGAATGAGTTTAAGAAAACATGTGTATCTCTACCAGTTTGGTGTCTTCAGGTGGCTGTAACTTATGTTTTTGTACCCCATGTTCTATGATCAAGGCGGGAGCACAATAGGAGAACCCTGGAAAGCAGAGCTGGATAGAGAGAGACTAACCTCTGGGCAGAAGCAACCTGAGGTTGTTACTAGACAGGGACCTGGTCCAGAGCAGGTCTGCCTCAGGCCGGCCGGGAGTGTGTGCATTCTTGACTTCATGCAGGAAGGATTTCACAGCATGAATCCAGGTGATTTTTTGAGAGTATGTTTTTTAAAGCTGGGGACAGTGAAACAAAGGAAGGACATAGGATAGAAGAAGCGACAGGGGAGAGCCTAGGCAGGGCTGCTTCGGCTCTCTAGAAATGTAGGAAAGAAGCGAGGCTGCTTTTAGCTCTCTGGAACGTCAGAGAAAAGGGGCCTTGGAGACGGGTTCAGGGGGTTAGCCTGGGATGAACTGCTGCTGCCTGCGTCTCCCCTGGTTGCAGATCTTGTGGGGACCCTTAGAGTTTAGGAGAAAGAAAGTAAAAAGTTGGTGCTGGAGAAGGCATGGGTGTGCAATAGAGCAAGCCTGTGCTGGGTCTTTGATGTGAGGATTTTTATCTCTCTTCTGCACGGTGAGAACCTTAGGGGAGGGTTTTAGCAGAATATTCATCAGCTTTCCTGCTGCATTCTTCAATATGTTGATTCATCAAAATGAGTGTGAGGGGAGTTTGGGTTTAGTTTCTGGTTGGCTTTACTGTATTACTTTTATCTTGGGTCGTCTGGCTCTAATCGGGTTTTTGTTATTTGTTCCCCTGACTTCATCCACCCTTGGGTTTGGCTGGCACAAATGGCACTAATTGGATCTTTGATCTCTATCTCCCTGACCAGGGTAATTTAAGCCATTCATTATCTGGTCAGAGAGGAGAGGTGTAAACCACTTGTTCTCAGGTGTACTTGGTTGGGGAAGGTAAGGTGACTCACTCACTGGCTGTAAATTGGTCAAATTGTTTGGCCATGTTTAATTCTCTTGTCTCCGGTTCCTCATTCCACTTGCCCAGGAATTTTCCTAGCTTCTTACTATCCTGCCTCAAGGGACACTCTTCACGTTTTCTTATGACTTGGGCCATGTCAGCCTGCTGATAAAGGAAGAAAAAAAAGTGCTGGGGATATTTCAAGAAACAAGGCCTTTGTAATGCTCAGAATAAAAATAGAGAATAATGTACATTCTTGTAGGAGCTGCTCATGACAGTCGCCAAGAGATCAAGATCTGCTGCCTTGGGGGCGGAGCTCCAGAGGACCCTGATGAACACACAGTGCCGCCCTGCAAACACACACATCTTTTAACTTCCCTGCCAAATGCCCCAAGGGAGAAAGTAAATGAAGTCTAGAACAAAGCATTCAACTTTTGCACCGGGCAGGTGACGAGTCCCTAGTATGGCTCAGTTTTCATTCCCCCTACCAATGTGTCTTCGGGGAGGGATGATGCTTCCCTTCCATGGTGGACATGCCAGAGAAATGTTTGGTGACACTTTGCTTTGAGCATCAGTTTAAATGAGAGAAAAGGTGTGATACCAAAGATAAGGGAGAAGAATATTTTGAGTAAACTTTTGAAGATGGAGAAAGATTTGGCAAGGGGGAGCCTCAGCTGGGGGCAGGCTCTGTCACTGAGGGCCATCTGGCTGTCCTAAAGCTCTTTATCTCTGCCATCTGGTCTTCCAGTTCTTTGGTGTTTAATGTAGAAAGCATGTGTTGATATAGGCCAGAGAGGAATGCAGAGGCCTTTTTTCAAACAACACAGCCAGGGACCACCAAGTTCAGGTTGAATTCGGCTGTAAATATAAATATATTGACATTTTGTCATCTCTCTCTTTTAAAAAATGAACTTGCCTGACCTGTGGTGGCGCAGTGGATAAAGCATCGACCTGGAACACTAAGGTTGCCAGTTCGAAACCCTGGGCTTGCCTGGTCAAGGCACATATGAGAGTTGATGCTTCCTGCTCCTCCCCCTTCTCTCTCTCGCTCTCTCTTCCTCTTTCCCTCTCTCTCTAAAAAATTAATAAAGTCCTTAAAAAAAAAAAGGAAAAAAAATGAACTTAAAAACATGCCTTGGTCTCATAATTAGTGATGGTGAATGAAAGTATTTATTGTAAAAGTTCATCAGGTCTCGTTGAGGTCCCAGGGAACGGGGAGAGCAGGGAGAGGCTAGACAGCAGCATAAACATGAGAAGAATGGAGTTTTATCTAGACCATTCTTTGTCAGAAATTTGTATTCTTCTGTGAGTAGTGTTTGTATCCTTGAGCCCAGGATAAGATCAAGGGTGGGGACCAAACAGCTAGATAAGGTGGAATCCAGGACGTTTATCCCAGTCCCTTGCACACACACGTACACACTAGTTGCATAGAGCTGGTTTCTCTTATTACTGGATTATTTTTGGCAACAATCAATTTTTTTTTTAACATTTTTATATTTACTGTACAGAAAAAAGAGGCCAGGAGACACAAAAAACTTCGATTACTTATATTCCTTCCTAGGGGTTCGTGTCTACTCCTTAGCAGTATTTATGAAGGTGTCATCAGTGTGACTCAACTACTTCATGTTCCGGCTTTTCACTCGTTACATTTTTGTCTCTCCATCCCCATGTGGGGATAGTTAAGTTACATGCACTGAAAGCCCAAAGTAGGTGGGACACACACACTGACATTTTTATTGACTACTAACTCCTAGCCATCCCCTGACTGTTGGATTTGCAAGGTTAAGATAACTTCACAGATCTGAACAGGGGTGGCAGTCATCCCTGGAAGTCTTTTGCTAGAAAAGTATGTAATCCAAGCTAAGCAGAAACATGCTTCAAATCCCAAACACTTTCCAGAGTTTGACATTTTCAGGCTCAGAAGAAATGAAATCAGGTGAAAGGTTTCAGTTGCTTAGTACTTATAACAAGCAATAGGTTTAAAGTGCGGAAGGGTTCAGATTTTTACCCCATGTTTGACGTCTCACACCTCAGTCCAGAGGAGAGCCAGCTGAGCTGCCTTCCCTGCACCCTGGCTCATGGCAGTGGTATGAAGGCTCAGGGGCCCCTGCCCAGCCCTTCCCACCACAGCACGTGGGGACAGAGACACCAGCTATGCTGGCATCTGTAGCCAATGAGCTCCTTTCTCTGGCTCTTTTGGGGTGGGTGAGAGGTGCCCCCTCTGCCCACTATTGCAGAGTAATGTGTAAATTAGCATAGGAGTTGCTGGGAGTGGCAAGAAGGATGAGTGGTGAGCAGTAGTGCCGTGTAAGGCCTAGTAGGACTTGCAGAGGTGTAATGGGAACACAGGAAGGAGCAGCACAGGTGGATTGGACACAGCCAGAAACAGCGAGAAGCTGCCCAAAAGCTTCTAAGAGCTGGGCAACAGGGCGAATGAAAAAGTCTGCAGCTCAGGAGCTGGAGGTGCCTCACAAAGGGTGGTCTTTCCACCTCTATCCTTTGTTCTTTTCCTCTCTAAGTCACATCTACAGTTTACATAAAGTATGCTCTGTGTGTTCAGTTTAAGTGATGGAGATGACTGTTCTTACCTACTTGCAGGCCAAAAGTGCCGCTTTACTTGTTATTCTTCCCCTAGCACAACGTAAGCACTCAGGGAAGCTTTGTTGAAGTGAGCCCTCTTTTTACGTTCTTCTGAGTCCCTGGTAAACTCCAGCGTGAGATTTCAGTCCCAAAGTGAAGTCAATATTTTGTTCTTAAATGGAGCCTGTGCAGGACCTTGGTGATTTGCTGCGTATTTCTGTTTGTTTTGTCTTTTCCTTTTCAGATTACTTGATTGTGGTTTGATGCCTTGCATAGGTTGAAAAGTGTAGTTGATTTTATTGACTCTCATGTAGAAAATAAGATGTCTCACACTTAATAGATGCATTTATAATTCCATTAACTAAGGTCGTTTAAAATATGATGAGCAGATCCAAGATGGCAGCAGAGTAGGTAGAAGCTACACTCACCTCCTCCCAGGACCAAACTGGAATCACAAGTAAAATATAGAGCAATCAACCAGAATAAACTATAAAGAAAGAAAATAATAAACCAATATCCCTGATGAGCATAGATGCTAAAATTTTCAACAAAATATTAGCAAACTGGATCCAGCAATATATTTTTTTTCTTTTTTTATTAATTTTAATGGGGTGACATTGATCAGTCAGGGTACATAGGTTCAGAGAAAACATCTCCAGGTTATTTTGACATTTGATTATGTATTATAAAGATCATACACCATGATCTAGTGGTATTTATTTCAAGGGTGCAATTTTGGGGCATCTGCAAACCAATAAGTATGATACATCACATAAACAAAATGAAGGGTAAAAATCACATAGTCATAACAATAGATGCAGAAAAAGTATTTAATAAAATCCAGCACCTATTTATGACAAAACATCTCAGCAAAGTAGGTACAGAGGGAAGATACCTCAACATAATAAAGGCCACATATGACAAACACACAGCCAACATCATAGTAGGCAAAAACTAAAAGTGTTTCCTTCAAGATAAGGAATAAGGCAGGGATGTCCACTTTCACTGCTCATATTCAACATAGTACTAAAAGTCCTAGCCACAGCAATCAGACCAAAAGAAGAAATAAAAGGCATCTAAATTGAAAAAGAAGAAGTAAAACTGTTGTTATTTACAGATGATATGATACTGTATATAGAGAATCCTGAAAATGCCACCAAAAACTACTAGAACTGGTAAATGAATTCAATAAAGTATCAGGACACACAAAAAAATATCTAGCAATTAATTGCATTGTTATATGCCAATAATAAACTATCAGAAAGGGAAACTAAGAAAATAATCACTTTTATAATTACATTAAAAAATACCTAGGAATAAATTTAACCAAGGATGTAAAAGACCTATACTGGGAAAATTATATGACACTGAAGAAAGAAATTGAAGAAGATACAAATATGTGGAAGCATGTCCCATGTTCGTGGATAGGAAGAATTAACATCATTAAAATGTCTATATTTCCCAAAGCAATCTGAAGATTCAATACAATTCCTATCAAAATACCAATGATAGAGCTCACAGAACTATAGCAAATATTACAAAAATTTATATGGAACCACAAAAGACCCCAAATAGCCACAGCAATCTTGAAAAAAAGCAATAAAGTTGGAAGAATCACACTACCTGATATCACACTATACTACAAAACCATAGTAATCAAAATAGCATGATATTGGCATAAAAACAGACATATGGATCAGTGGAACAGAATAAAGAGCCCAGAAATCAACCCACACTTTTATGGTCAATTGATATTTGACAAAGGAGGCAGGAACACACAATGGGGTAGAGAGAGTCTATTTAATAAATGGTGTTGGGAAAATTGGACAGATACGTGCAAAAAAATGAAGCTAGACCACTTTTTTTTTCATTATAGCGAGAGAGACAGAGAAAGGGACAGACAGACAGAAAGGGAGATAAATGAGACGAGTCAATTCTTCACTGTGGTACCTCAGCTGTTCATTGATTGATTTCTCACATGTGCTTTGACTGGGAAGCTACAGCCAAACCAGTGGCCTTGGCCTCAAGCCAACGGCCTTGGGCTTCAAGCCAGAGATCTTGGGCTCAAGCCAGCAACCCTGGGGTCATGTTTATGATCCATGCTCGAACCAGCAACCCCCACACTCAAGCTGGTGAGCCCATGCTCAAGACAGATGAGCCTGTGTTCAAGCCTGTGACCTCAGGGGGTTTTTTGTTTGTTTTTTGCTTTTTTTTTTTTTTTTTTTTTTTTTTTACCTCAGGGTTTTAAACTTGGGTCCTCTGGGTCCTGGTCAGGTTAGACCACCTTTTTACAACATACACAAGAACAAAATCAAAATGGATTGAAGACTTGATGTGTTACATTTAAAAATCATAAAAATCCTAGAAGAAAACATAGGCAGTAAAACCTCAGACATTTTTCATAGCAATATGTTTTTCTGATATATCTCCTCAGACAAGGGAAATAACAACCAAAAATAAACAAATGGAACTACATCGAACTAAAAAGGTTTTGTATAGCAAAGGAATCCATCAGCAAAATGAAAGGACAACCCACTGTATCGGAGAACATATTCTCCAATGATACATCTGGTAGGGGTTAATATTCAAAATTTACAAAGAACTTATAAAACTCAACCCTATAAAAACAAACTATCCAATTAAAAAATGGGCAAAGGACCTGAATAGATACTGCTCCAAAGAGGACATATAGATGGCCAATAGACATGAAAAGATGCTCAATGTCACTAATCATCAGAGAAATGCAAATTGAAACTACAATAGATCACCTCACACCTTTCAGAATGGCTTTTACTAATAAATTAACAAACCACAGTGTTGGCAAGGATGTGGGAGAAACAGGAACTCTTGTGCACTGTGGAATGCAGACTGGTGCAGCTACTGTTGAAAACAGTATGGAGTTTCCTCAAAAAATTAAAAATTGAACTGCCTTATGACTCAGCAATTCCACTTCTGGGAATTGATCTGAAGAAACCCGAAACACTGATTTGGAAGAATATGTGTACCCTTACATCCACTACAGCGCTACTTACTATAGCCAGTATTGGGAAGCAACCCAAATGCCCATTAGTAGAAGAGTGGACAGAAAGATGTGGCACATTTACACAATGGAATACTACTCAGCTGTAAAAAAGAAGGGACTCTTACCTTTTGCAAGAGCATGGATGGACCTGGAGATTATTATGCTAAGTGAAATAAGCCATTCAGAGAAAGACAAGTACCATATGATTTCACTCATATGTGGGACCTAATGAACAATTTAAAAAAACAAAATAGAAACAGACTCACAGATAGAACAGACTGACAGCTGAAAGAGGGGAAGAGGGTTGGGGAGCCAGGTGAAAAAAGTGAAAGAATTCAGCAAAAACAAAACAAAACACGATGTATGATGAGTTAATACCAAGCCAAGTAAAATGCCTAAATCTATTCTTTTTCTCTGTGCCTTTCCAACAGAGTTCTCAATCTCATTGATCTAAAGCTCTGAGGATCCCCAGAGATCGTGCACCAAGAATTCGGTTCGGGTCCTCAGCAGATGGTTGTCAGTTCATCTACTAGACAGCCAGCAAGATGGAGACCACGCCCCTAAATTCCCAGAAGGAGCTGTCAGTGTGTAAAGATGGAGAAGACTGTCAGGAAAATGGTGTTCTACAGAAGGGTGTCCCTGCCCCTGGGGATAAGGTGGAGTCCGGCCAGATCTCCAATGGGTACTCAGCAGTTCCGAGCCCCAGTGCAGGAGATGACACTCAGCACTCCATCCCAGCTGCCACCACCACCCTAGTGGCTGAGGTTCATCAAGGGGAACGGGAGACCTGGGGCAAGAAGGTGGATTTCCTCCTGTCAGTCATTGGCTATGCCGTGGACCTGGGCAACGTCTGGCGCTTCCCCTACATATGTTACCAGAATGGAGGGGGTCAGTATCATGGCCCACGAGCAGAGGCTCTGACCCAGGGGCTGGTCTGTTGAGCTTCTTGGGAGGCCAGAGGATAAATCATATCTTTTCTGTCTTGTTTAACTGATACGAGTCTGGGAATGTGATTGCTTAGACTTAGTAGCTTATCTAAAAGATGAATCTCCAGCGAGCCAACACTCTAAGTTTCCATGTCTGAGGTTATCTGGGTTATCAAGCCGATGAAATCTCCCAAACCTGACCTCAACAGGTTTTCTTTTTCTTTTTTTTTTTTTTTTTTCAAGATTTTATTTATTGATTTTTGAGAGAAGAAAGAGCCTGACCTGTGGTGGCACAGTGGATAAAGCATCGACCTGAAACACTGAGGTTGCCGGTTCGAAACCCTGGGCTTCCTAGTCAGGGCACATAAGAAAAGCAACTACTACAAGTTGTTGATTCCCACTTCTGTCCCCTTTTTCTCTATCTTTCTGTCTCTCTCCTATCTCTTAAAAAAAAATCAATAGAGAGAGGGAAAAAGAGAAGAGAGAGGAGCAGGAAATATCAACTCACTAGTTGCTTCTCGTAAGTGCCTTTATTGGGCAAGCCCAGGATATCAAACTGGCGACCTCAGTGTTCCAGGTCAAGGCTTTATCCAACGTGCCACTGAGAGTCAGAGAGAGGGATAGACAGGGACAGATAGACAGGAACGCAAAGAGATGAGAAGCACCAATCATCAGTTTTTCCTTGTGACACCTTAATTGTTCATTGATTGCTTTCTCATATGTGACTTGACCGTGGGCCTTCAGCAGACTGAGTAACCCCTTGCTCAAGCCAGCAACCTTGGGTCCAAGCTGGTGAGCTTTGCTCAAACCAGATGAGCCTGTGCTCAAGCTGGCGACCTTGGGGTCTTAACCTGGGTCCTCAGCATCCCAGTTCGATGCTTTATCTACTGTGCCACCGCCCAGTCAGGCCAGGCTAGTAGATTTTCAACATCATTAGTGCTCCATTTGTTGAAGAGCCCCTCTCCATCCCTGCATTATCCAAACTCCAGTCTCCACCCAGCGGAATGTGAGGGGTCCTGCAGCACCATGCTGAGCTCCTGCACTCCCACGGACAGGTTCTGCTCAGAGCAGTCCAGAGAGGGGAGATCTGTGTCAGGAAATCCTGGGAGGAAGCTCTGGGGTCCAGACCCTCCTGCGCCTTTGGGCCTGTGTGAGATCAGAGAAGGATGCCAGCTCAGGTCCAGAGTCTTAAATTACAGTCTGGGCATGATCGAGAGCCAAACCCAGCCACAGTCAAAGGCAGATTAAGGTCAATTGAGAAGAAAACATTGGGCCCCTTACATTAGAAAAAAAGTATTAAGTTGGGGCTTTGCAGGGCCCTTCAGAAGTTGGGGCCCAGGGCACAAGCCTGGTGTGCCTGCCGTTAGATCCGCCTCTGGCCACGGTGTAAACTTAATGCCAACCCCAAACCATGCATGGATGTGCCTTGTATCTCTGACAAGAGGGTTAGATTTTTGAGGGCAGAGACTAATTGTTGCCCCTCCTCCCACACCCAGTGCTTCCCGAAAAACAGCAGCTGACTATAGGCATAGATGTGGAAGCCCTAGCGAGAGGAGTGAGCAGGTATGGGGTCTCTGTGCTGACCCACTGGCTTGCTCTCGGAAAAGGATGACAGGTGGGATTTCAATCAGTCAGTATTTATTTTGACAGGAGCTCTGGCGACAGATTAGGGAGGGCAGATGAAATGAGGTTTGGGGGGTAATTCATCTGTGTCCATGGCCTGACACAGACTTTGCTGTCTTTGTTTTAAAGGCCACTGTCCATGCAGCTGCAAAGGCAGTGCCTGTTTTGGGGGTGGGAGGGGGAGCCCAGCGCTCCCTGCCTGGGAGGAGCAGAGGTTGGAATCATCAACTTATCTCCAGTTCAGGAGGACTCGCCTTTATTCAGAGCCTTACTTAAGGGGCTGAGTCACTGGTGTGATTTCCCCCACACTCATTTCCTCCGGTAAAGCTAGGCAAGTTAACCCCTTTGGACAAATGCTACCATGACAACACAACATGGTTCTTATTCCCAATTTAGATTTCTCCAGAATGATGTTGAGTTAGATGGGACCTTTCTGAGTCGCATTGACTTTGGGTTTCTAGGTTCAACTGACTTTGAGGGAAAGTTGTTTGGGGAATCAAGCCAACCCATTCTTTGGGCTGAAACTCAGGCTGCAAGTAAACAGTCTTTTTTTTTTTTAAGATTTTATTTATTCATTTTTTTAGAGGGGGGGGAGAGAGAGAGAGAAAGAGAAGGAGAAAGGGGGGAGGAGAATGGAAGCATCAACTCCTATATGCGCCTTAACCAGGCAAACCCAGGGTTTCGAACTGGCAACCTCAGCCTTCCAGGTCAGCACTTTATCTACTACGCCATCACAGGTCAGGCTGCAGGTGACCAGTCTTTAATGTGGCTTTTCTACATCCTGCCTCAGCCGTGAGAGCTAGGAGAGAGGAGTCGCCAGACCTACAGCAGGTTCGCCTTTCTCAGTCTGGGACAAACTGCCCTTTTTAGGCACACTGGCAAAACTGGCCGAGGCAGGAAGCGTGCTAGCTCAGTGGAATCATGGAAAATGGCTAACTCTCAATAATCAAGTGTCTGGAGTCAGGGATAATGCTGATGAACAAATATACTAATTCAGTGGCTCGTAGATTATCACAGCTGTTCTACAGGTGGTCACAGATCTGTTCCAAGGGTCCCAAACGCTGGTCCATGTACTGGTTGCATCAGAATCACCTGGTGAGTTAAAAAATGTTGTTTTTGTTGTTATACCCATACCTGGAGCTTGTGCTCCAGGAAGTCTGGGTGTGTGTGTGTTTTTAAGCCCACCAGTGATTATGATGGATGGCTCTGCTCAACCCTGTGATTTTTTTTAGGGGAGGAAACACCCAGAGAGGTGAAGTGGTCCCTGGTCCACCAGGCCATTAGAAGTGGAACTGGTCCCCACTTTCTTTCTGTTTCCTCTCAGCCTCCTACAAAACCTCGCTTTCGCAGCAGAGCTGCGTCTACGATTCCTTCTGGCAAAGCACCAAGACCAGGGAAGCATAGTGTGAGGTTACTCAGCGTGAGGCTCTCGGGGAAGCTCGAGCGTCAGATGGCTCTGTGATTCTCGGCGTGGCCCCTGCTGTCCAGGAGGGTTCACGTCCTGACACAGGTGCGGGCAGGGAGTAAAACTGTCTTTCATCTGCCCCAGGAGCATTCCTCCTCCCCTACACCATCATGGCCATTTTTGGGGGGATCCCACTCTTCTACATGGAGCTTGCGCTGGGCCAGTACCACCGAAATGGATGTATTTCAATATGGAGGAAAATCTGCCCGATTTTCAAAGGTAACCGGAAGGCTCGAGTGCGTGGGTGGGTGGATGTTCCAAGGAAGTGGTAGTTTCCATCAGTGGGTGGGAGCTGGGGACCTTCTGGAATCAGTTAGGCTTTCCGGAACCCTTGGAGATAACTTGAGTACAATAATTAAGTGTGGTTTTTTTGCTTTCTTTCTTTTTTTAAGTAATTCAGTTTTTGACCGCTCAAGTGCCATGAGCTTGTTAGAGGCAAAGAGAATAAATTACAAGTTAAACTAGATAGAAAAATTTTAAAGCATGAACAGCACACACATTTTTTCTGAAATATATTACCTTGCAAAAACGTAGAAATCACTTACTATCTTGCTACTTTCCCGCCACCTCCCAGAGTCTTTGGGGAATGAAATGAGTGGCAGTCACCACCCTCCCCCCCTCCCCCGCTGCAGTGCCCCCCAGCGCCCTGTTCCAGCCTCTCCCTGGGGGGCTGCCTTTTATACCCGGCCTCCCTTACTCTGTCCCAGGGATTGGTTACGCCATCTGCATCATTGCCTTTTATATCGCCTCCTACTACAACACCATCATGGCCTGGGCGCTCTACTACCTCATCTCCTCCTTCACCGACCAGCTGCCCTGGACCAACTGCAAAAACCCCTGGAACACGGGCAACTGCACCAACTACTTCCTGGAGAACAACGTCACCTGGACACTCCAGTCCACGTCCCCTGCGGAAGAGTTCTACATGTAAGCGAGGGGGTGGTCTGTTGAGGGCAGGCCACACCCCTATGATTTGGCTTTTGGCTTCTTTGGAGGGAGGCTGAGTATGGCCAGCCCCAGGCCAGATCTGAAGCTGGGGGACTCTGCCTTGAGAGCTCTGTAACCGGGCCCTCTGAGCCGTCCGGCCTCTCTGATGCGCCATGCCAGACAGTTCCGATGGGACCAAGATGATCTCTGTCTTCACATTCCAAAATTACTCTACTGCTTCAAAACCACCCTTCTCCCTGGGCCCTCCTGTCAGCCGGAGTCATGGAAGCAGAACCTCTGACCACTTCAGTAGATTGAAACTATCCACGTAGTTCCTGGTTTCATATGTTTACTTCATCAGTGGGATCTACCCTTCGGAAGGAGATGCCTGGAGTAGGGAGTATTCTGTAATGCCGGAAGCTCACGCAATGGCAGCCCAAAGAGAGTGCTTGTTCAGGGTGGGAAAGGGCCCTCTGCCCACACATACAAACCCTCATGTACCCCAGACTCAGACATGGGGGTCATCTTTCCCGGTTGGTCAGGGCGGCTCCAGGAAAGGAGAGCCCTAGAAGTCTGCCTTGGTGCTGAGAGTATTCCCCAGTCTTGGTCGGCTGAAGGTGCTGGTCTCTCCTTCAGGATGGGCAGAGCCAGCCCAGCTCTTGCTGAGGTGTAGAGACTGCTTGGTGCTCGCAGCATGGTGTCCATTTCTCCTCATGGCGTCCTCCCAGAGGGATCACTGGCACGATGCTCAGGTTGCTGTTGGGACAATTCACGGGCCTTCTTTCTCTCGCACCGCAGGCGCCACGTCCTGCAGATCCACCGCTCTGAGGGACTGCAGGACCTGGGGGGCATCAGCTGGCAGCTTGCTCTCTGCATCATGCTGATCTTCACTGTTATCTACTTTAGCATCTGGAAAGGTGTCAAAACATCTGGCAAGGTGAGGAGGACTCTGACTGCTGAGCCAGGCTGGCCAAGGGGCCCCAGAGGATCCCAACCTCAGAGCTCAGTAGCCCAGAAAGCCACAGACGAGGGGAGCATGGGTTTTTTCCACACTAGACACGTTCTATGTTGCTCACTCTCTCTTCACTAAACCTGTTAGAAAGTACCCTGGTCGGGTAGCTCAGTTGGTTAGGGCAGTGGTCCCCAACCTTTTTTGGGCCACTGACCGGTTTAATGTCAGAAAATATTTTCACAGACCGGCCTTTAGAGTGGGACAGATAAATATATCATGTGACCGAGACAAGCGTCAAGAGTGAGTCTTAGACGGATGTAACAGAGGGAATCTGGTCATTTTTAAAAAATAAAACATTGTTCAGACTTAAATATAAATAAAATGGAAATAATGTAAGTTATTTATTCTTTCTCTGTGGACCGGTACCAAATGGCCCACGGACCAGTACCGGTCCGCGGACCGGAGGTTGGGGACCACTGGGTTAGTGCATTGTCCCAAAGCACAGAGATCGCCAGTTCGAACCCCAGTCAGCGCACATACAGAAACAAATCAATGTTCTTGTCTCCCTCTCTCTCCTTCTTCTCCCCTTCCTCTCTCTCTCTCTCAAATCACTTTTAAAATTCTATTTAAAAACTCTGTTAGAAAGTTCTAAAAAATGGGCCAATCCCAAGAACCATTACATGATTTAAAAAAAATCCTCTAACCCACTGAGAGTGTCACAATTAATAATAATGGCAATAATTTATTGAAAACCTATCGTGGACAATGTTCAGTGCTTTATATATGCTGGCTCCTTGGTTGTTTCCTGCTACTTTCCCCTCTTTATAGATGAGGTTACAGGTAGTTAGTACCAGCGAGGGGTGAATCACATCCCTGTCTGATTCTAGGGACTGTGATCTTTCTGCCACACCAGCCTTCTAAATTTACAGAAAACACACACACACACAACACAAGAGAGGTAGATCTCCCGTTTTGGAGGTTTTTAAGAATAAAAGACAACACTATTCATGTAGTCATACCTGTGTTTCCTTCCTGACAGGTGGTGTGGGTGACAGCCACCTTCCCTTACATCATCCTTTTGGTCCTGCTGGTGCGGGGAGCCACCCTCCCCGGAGCATGGAGAGGTGTCCTCTTCTACTTGAAACCCAACTGGCAGAAACTCCTGGAGACAGGGGTAAGACTTTGAGGAAAATGGTGTGCACCTGTCATTTTTCCAAGTGAAGCTAGTCCTCCGAATAGAACAGTAGCAACAGCTAGAATTCCAGTTCAGTGGCAAGTCTGTACTGATGCTTTAAATCAGAAATATCAGTACAAGCATGAGAAGTACAGTTGAGGTCACTGAACTGGTTCATGCCCACATAATAGGAGGAGAAATTGCATTTATTTGCACATGGTATGTGGCCATCCTTGGAATGAGCCTTGAGAGCTGTGAGTCTGTGTCTGCACACGGCCACGTGAAGGCCCGAGGGCGTCGGCCCAGGTCTCAGCCCCTCCCCTACCTCTGCTGTGTTCCAGGTGTGGGTGGATGCTGCCGCTCAGATCTTCTTCTCTCTTGGGCCTGGCTTTGGGGTCCTACTGGCTTTTGCTAGCTACAACAAATTCAACAACAACTGTTATCAGTGAGTATCGGGGCCCCCAAACAAAGCTTAAATGTGGGGTGAGGGTAAGTCAGCTGTTCTGAAGGGAAGTGGTTGAACTGATGGCCTCAGACTTAGCTGGGCTCAAGCCATGTTGATGTTCCGACCTTCAGGGGGTACCACAGGTCCCTGGCCAGTTCACTCATGGCCAGAGCCTCGCCCAGGCCACTTGGGGGTTTAGAGAAGCCCCACACCACTTCAGTTTTGTGAGAGTCTCTGTATATTAAAAAAATAATTAAGAAATTCCAAAACTAGTTTACAAAAATTGCAACTGACACTAAATGTTTAGAGTTGACTCACTATATTTAACAACACAATTATAATGTGATAATTTGCTTATGTATATATATATAATACAAAAAACCATAATGATCAAACTATTTTGACCAGCACAAAAACACCATAATTTTTGTGGCATATTCTTATTTCAGAAATAATGACAAACCAGAGAATGTTATACCTGCTATGATTTAAGTATCACTCACCATCTTTAATTTTTAAAATACATATTTGAAGTTAAAAATTTTTTGGCCGTGGCTGATTGGCTCAGTGGTAGAGTGTCAGCCTGGCATGTGTATGTCCCAGGTTTGATTCCTGGTTAGGGCACACAGGAGAAGTGACCATCTGCTTGTCCACCCCTCCTCCTTCCCTTCCCTCCCCCTTCTCTTTGTCTCTTCCTCTCCTGCAGCCATGGTTCGATTGGTTCGGGCAAGTTGGCCCTGGGTGCTAAGGATGCCTTTGCCTGAAGCCTTTGCCTCATGTGCTAAAGATAGCTCATTTGCCAAGCAACAGCCCTATATGGGCAGAGCACCCCTGTAGGGCGTTTGCCAAGTGCATCCTGGTCAGGGTGTGTGTGGGAGTCTGTCTCTCTGTCTCCCCTCCTCTTACTTAAAAAACATTTTTTTTAATTTACTGATTTTAGAGAAAGAGTAAGGGAGAAACATCAATTTGTTGTTTCAATTATTTATGCATTCATTGGTTGATTCTTGTATGTGCTCTGACCAGGGATCAAACTCTCAACCTTGGCATTATCGAGGACGACGCTCTAACTAACTGAGCTACCTAACCAGGGTTAAATATCACTCGCCATCTCTAGAGTTGACTTTATTGGGGTTTTTTTTTTTTTAGATTTTATTTATTTATTTTTAGAGAGTAGAGAGAGAGAAAGGGAGAGAGAGAGAGAAAGACAAAAGGGGCAGCAAGAAGCATCAACTCCCACATGTGCCTTGACCAGCCAAGCCCAGGGTTTTGAACCAGCGACCTCAGCGTTTCAGGTTGAGGTTTTATCCCCTGCACCACCACAGGTCAGGCTTGAGTTGACTTTGTTTTAATGTTCCATCACAGATGGCAATGTGCAGCAATCGAATTATGCTATTCATAAGATAATTACAGAACTTAATTGTTTAAAAAAGGAATTCACATGTACCCTAAGCAATGTGGTCTTGTGTTGGGATACCAGCTGAAAGTCCTATGATAAGCTCTTCTGTTAAAAGTGTCAGGATATTGGTCCTGGTCGGTTGGCCCAGTGGTAGAGCGTTGGCCTGGTATGTTGATGTCCCAGGTTCAATTCTTAGGGCACAGGAGAAGTGACCATCTGCTTCTCCACCCTCCTTTCTCTCTCTCTCTCTCCCTCTCTCTTTTTCTCTTCTCCTCCTACAGCCATGGCTCGATTGGTTTGAGCTCATCGCCCAAGAGCTGAGAATGGTTCTGTGGAGCCTCCACCTCAGGAGCTAAAAATAGCTTGGTTGTGAGCATGGCTCCAGATGGGCAGAGCATTGGCCCCAGACAGGGTTTGATGGGTGGCTACCAGTCAGGGCACATGAGGGAGTCTGTCTGTCTATCTCCCTTTCCCTTGTAAAAGAAGAAAAAAAAAGTGTCAGGATATCACTGTGACTGTCTTGTAACCTCATTGGCACCTAACATCAAAAGTCTAAATCTGAGGACTTCACCAAAGTGAAGCCCAGGACGCTTCTGGCTCCCACACTAAGAGCAAGCCTTGTTTGAAACCAGGAAGTGTGTGCTGTGCGGGTCTGCAGCAGGACCGTGTTTTCAAACCACCCCTGACTGCCAGGCGTGATAACAGCAGCTTGTAGTTCAAGGCTGATGCGACTAGTCTGAGAGGCCAGGCGCTGGGAGGAGCGGAGGGGACACCAGGACAGGCTTGAAGTCCCTGTGAGCTCAGCCTGCTCACCCTTGCTACAGCTGGAGACAGATGCCCAGACTTCCAACTTGGAAATGTCTCAGCCTTTTTGGGTTTTCTGCTTCAGAGATGCTCTGGTGACCAGTGTGGTGAACTGCATGACAAGCTTCGTCTCAGGATTTGTCATTTTCACGGTGCTTGGATACATGGCTGAGATGAGGAAGGAAGATGTGTCCGAGGTGGCCAAAGACGCAGGTAGGACCTTGGTTCTGCTTAGGTCTCTTGCTCCCCACTGAATTCCTGTGCTGTTCTTTGGGTCTTTTCACTATCTAACTTTTGAATTATTTCTAAATGTGTCTTGAAAAATTTTCAAAGATTTTGGATAAAGTTAATGCCTCGGAGGTGTTCAGGCCATGGTGGGGGTGGGGCGGCTCCCTGGGCCCCCGGTACTGGGGCCTAGAACACACTCCGGGCTCCTCCTCTTTCCCCTTCTGTCTCAGGGCCCAGCCTCCTCTTCATCACATACGCAGAAGCCATAGCCAACATGCCGGCGCCCACCTTCTTTGCCATCATCTTCTTCTTGATGTTAATCACACTGGGCTTGGATAGCACGGTGAGCCAATGGGGAGGGAGATATGGCTCTGGGGAGGAGGAAGAGAAGGAGGAAAAGCAAGGGGAGGAGGTAGGGGAATTGTACCTATTCCCTCCCATCTGGCTGCCCCAGGTGGTATTGGCTGATCCCTCCTGATGCTCCCCCAACCCCTCATTCACTCTTCATCAACCATGCTTACCCCAGCCTCTAGTACCTTAGAGAGTCATGAGTGGGATAATGCCTGTTTGTGTGTATTTACCCAAGCACAGGGGCTCAGCATGTGTGCACTGTTATCATTAAGCACTGTCGCTGGACCACAGGGCAGCAGCTAAAGGCCAGGGCAAGGTCACTCTGTCTCAGTCCCTGCCACCCAGCCTCCAGCCCAGCGCATTGCGCTTCCTGTGGACCATGTCTCAGCTCTGAGTTGGTTTTCCTGGTACAACCAGCGTCTCCCCAAGAGGCCTCACTGAAAACAGTCCTGTCCGTGTGCTGTCTTTCCTTCCCTTCATGTCCTTAGGCACGGGCTCTAAATGCCAGCGTAAACAGGCAAAGGTGTTTCCAGTGAGGGCTGGTGAGGAGGGGAACAGGTCATGATCAGTCTTAACCCCTCCCTCCTGCTCACTGTCCTGGAAGGTAACAGATTTGTCCCAAAGCCTCCCCTGTGACCATTTGTGTGTCCCTCTCAGTTTGCAGGCTTGGAGGGGGTGATCACAGCTGTGCTGGATGAGTTTCCACACATCTGGTCCAAGCGCCGGGAGTTGTTGGTGCTCTGTGTGGTCGTTACCTGCTTCTTTGGGTCCCTGATCACCCTGACTTTCGTGAGTACCATGACCCTCAGCTTGGAGTCAGCCTCCCCGAAGGCAACTGAATGCCACAAGAGGCTGTTCCTTTCCTTCCATCCCACATGGTTCCCTGGCTTGGGGACCAGAGGGAGGGCTTATAAAAAGTTTGTCATCAAGGATAAAAAGAAAACTTGTTTCTGGTGGCATCTGTTTGTAGAGTCTGTGCATGGCATCTGGGGGCTCCTTACATTTTACAGTAGATCCAACTAGATTTCAGGAGTGGCAGAATATCTGGGGTAAAACTAAGATTTGCTTTCCTAGTTTACTTCCAGTGCCTAGGGCTGCTTTCATGGCAATATTGCCCTGATGTCCTGATCCACAGGACAGCTGGAGGCTGGCATCTCATGATTGTAGTGTCACCTTGTCCCCTCCAGGGAATATGCAATGGTGAAGTCAGACCCAGTCCAGTGATTTTTTTTTTGGTAGCTGATGCAAATACTGTAAAACGGGGATCATATAGTACCCATAGGCACCCTAGCCTTGTGTCCTGACTCAGGCAGATTTTATAGATATGCATCTTCCAACCAGGGCCCCAATGTCTGTGGAGCAGGGACCCTGAACAGGACCTAAGGGATTTTCAAGTTAGGGCAGAAGGCAAGATTCTGACCAATGTGCTCAGTGAGTGGATCTGTATTGTAGGCTCTTTCCAAATTCAGTCTTTAGGGATCAGGATTCTCCAAGGCAGAGAACACAGTAGGTGTGTGGTCAATTGAGGGAAGTTGAAAAATAAATTAAGGCCCTTTTGAGTTTGTCTCTTAAAACTTAGCGGGAAGGGGAAACAAGAAGAGGGTGCTCCCTAGGAAGGGCAGAGGGTGCTCCCTAGGAAGGCCAGAGGGTGCTCCCTAGGAAGGGCGGAGGCATCTGATAGGGTGAAATCTGCCTTGCCCTGAGAAGGCCAGTCCAAGAGGCAGGTGCTCAGATAATTATATTAGGCCCCAGGTGGGAATTTTCCGGAATTATCCTTCGTTGAGAAGCTTCCTTTGGCCCCTCTCGTAAAGAAGAGGCAACGCCTCAGGTCGCACTGGACCAGGTTCATGCTCTCATTTCCAGGGAGGAGCCTACGTGGTGAAGCTGCTGGAGGAGTACGCCACGGGGCCCGCGGTGCTCACCGTCGCTCTGATAGAAGCAGTTGCTGTGTTTTGGTTCTATGGTAAGGTGCTCCCTCCCACCAGCCACAGTCCTTCCACAATCAGCCCATAGCCACCAAAATGGAGAAGGGCTGATGTCATTAAAGGGCAGGGCAGTGTACAAGCTGTCACCTCCTGGTGGGCTGGTGGGTCTGTCAGATAAGGTCTGCTGAGCCCATATTTAGAAACAGGTCGTCCTCTCCTGCACCTTCTTTACAACAGATTGCTCCATACTCTTGGGTGGACGTTTATTCTGCATTTAAATATTTTACCCAGTGGAGACTGGCTGAAGCGGTTCCGTGAGCTCATCCACAGTGGATGCTTAAGATCCTGACTGGCTCTAAGAACTGGACAGAATACAAAGAACTATTGCAAAGTGAATGCATTTGCAGAGTGGACCATACCTTACTGCTATATAGGGTGGCCCTCAATTTAAATTTTGCAAGCAAGAGCTCCCTGCAGAGCCCTGAGACAGAGTTTAGGAGTTTATCTCTTCGGATTATCTGCAGTGGAGAAACTCCCTCTGATCCTGGGATGGAATCTCTGATAAGGATGAACCCACCAGGAGCACAGAGCGTGAGCGGACAGAGGTCCATTGGCAGGGGTCCCAGGAGCTCCTGGGTGCGGGTCGGGAGGGCGCAGGCAGTTAAAGTGAAGACAGCCAGGTTCAGAGATGCTTCTCTTCCTCTTGAAAATAAAAAAGAGATTAATTCATTCTGAAAATGTATTTATTTTCCTAGTTTCTATGATAATAAAACAGCGTTAGCATGTTTGTCATTATGCATATATGCAGAAGGGGGGGCCTATAATTTGAGTTGCACATGAGTCCAGTTTTTAAAAAGAAGTCCTTCCCACCTCCCCAGCAATTCAGAGGACAACGTTCAAGTGGGCGAGTCACTATGGACCTGCCCCAGGTATGGCTGGGCGCTCTCAGAGAAGCAAGTGCAGAACAAGCTTCCAGCCCCTTCTCAAGTTCTCACCAGTCAGTATCTCCTCACTCCCATGACAGTTATTTTTTTAAAAATTATTTATTTATTTATTTTTTACAGAGAGGATAGAGATAAAGAAAGGGGAGGGGAGGACCGGCAAGCATCAACTCATAGCTGCTTCTTGTATGTGCCTTGCCTAGGCAAGCCTGGGGTTTTGAACCAACAACCTCAGCATTCCTGGTCAATGCTTTATCCACTGCGCCACCATAGGTCAGGCTATACCAGTTCCTTTATTTTTATTTATTTATTTTTGTATGCCAGTTACTTGAATAGACCGATCTTGATTGTGGTCTGGCACATGAATGAGCCATACTATGGTTAAAATTTTCTCTTGGAAGTTCTCTGTATGTGGTTATATGGTCAAAGTCAGTCTCTGTTGAGTGGTTTTATCATTTTTAAACAAAATTTAACTTTGTTTTCTACAGTAATAATAAAATATATGCCGAGAGGGGCTCTACATCCCTCCCCAAAGGTCCGCCTATCCTCCCACTCTATGTAGAAAGAACGTTGCTTGCTATGCAGGGCAGTTCTGTGACAAGTCCCCCATTCTACTTTCAGACCAGCTTGGTGCCCTGAGCCCCTCCCAAGAGAAATTTCAGAGCTGCTTCTCTCTGAGAATCAAGGGATCAGACGGCCTATAGCCTCTTGTGGTCAATCAACCTCTTTCTCTTTCGAATGATTTCAGGCATCACTCAGTTCTGCAGGGACGTGAAGGAAATGCTGGGCTTCAGCCCAGGATGGTTTTGGAGGGTCTGCTGGGTGGCCATCAGCCCTCTGTTTCTCCTGGTGAGTTGTCATTTTCCTTCTCCTTCTGGCCCTGGAGAAAGAGCCACTCAAACACTTATAAAAAAAAATGTTATTGAGGTATAATATACACACAGAAAAGGGTGCAAATCATAAGTGTACACCTCAATGAAATTTTATAAACTGAGCACACTATCGTAGCCAAAACCATACAAAGAAACAAGAACACGACAGGAAGAGCCCCTCTGTGTCCCCTCCCAGTCATGTGCCCCACCACGGTTAACCACACTTCTGACTCCTGACACCACCAAGTCATGCGGGCTTTAGTCACCTTACTGCTTCGCTCCCCTGTTCAGTGATAATGATAACTAACATTTATTGACCATTAAGTGTCAGGCCAGACTTGGTATAAAATTTAAGCCCATTGTTATTTTTTTGTGTGTTTTGTTTTGTTTTGTTTTTGTATTTTTCCCAAGTTACAAGTGGGGAGAAGTCAGACAGACAGACTCCCCCCACATGCGCCTGACCGGGATCCACCCGGCATGCCCAGCAGGGGTTGATGCTCTGCCCATCTGGGGCGTTGCTCTGTTGCAACCAGAGCCATTCTAGCACCTGAGGCGGAGGCCATGGAGCTGACCTCAGCGCTCCAAGCTATTGCTATTTTAATCCTCACAATTCTATGAAGTAGTATAGTTCCAATACCTCATTTTACATTTAAGGAAACTGAGGTTTAGAGATATTAAGTAAAGGGTCCAAGGTCACATGACAATTAAGAACCATTTAAGGCCGGGGAAGGATTTATTGTGCTGCTCATAAGGCCCTGGGAAGGGTCCTTGCAATTTTGTGTCCATATATATATATATTTTTTTGTATTTTTCCGAAGCTGGAAACGGGGAGGCAGTCAAACAGACTCCCACATGTGCCCGACCGGGATCCACCCGGCATGCCCACCAGGGGGCAATGCTCTGTCCATCTTGGGGCGTCGCTCTGTTGCAACCAGAGCCATTCTAGCGCCTGAGGCAGAGGCCACAGAGCCATCCTCAGCGCCTGGGCAAACTTTGCTCCAGTGGAGCCTCGGCTGCAGGAGGTGAAGAGAGAGACAGAGAGGAAGGAAAGGGGGAGGGGGTGGAGAAGCAGATGGGGCTTCTCCTGTGTGCCCTGGCCGGGAATCAAACCCGGGACTCCTGCACGCCAGGCTGACACTCTACCACTGAGCCAACCGGCCAGGGCTGTGCCCATATTCTTTTTTTCATTTTTCTGAAGCTGGAAACAGGGAGAGACAGTCAGACAGACTCCCGCATGCGCCCGACCGGGATCCACCCAGCACGCCTACCAGGGGCGACGCTCTGCCCACCAGGGGGCGATGCTCTGCCCATCCTGTGTGTCCATATTCTTAAAGATGCTCCACAAAGGTCTTCAGGCATGACCTGAATCATAAGCAGAACCCATTTTTATTGCCAAAGGACCTGGGTGACAAAGTTCAGTTTCAAGGGTTGCCCATTTGCTCAGACGTGCTCAGTGTTCACTTCCTCCTTGCTGCACGGGCCCCTGCTTCCCTCCTGGCGTCCGTCTTAAGGAGATGTTTGCCCGAAGAGGATCGGGGCCCCACTAACATCCCAAGCGTGCTCCAAGGTAGCCCTGGGGTCAACTGACTCCGTGCACGTCAGCAGGGACCACTGTCTTGTTCTTTCATTTATCTGTAATTTTATTTTGGGGGCAGCCGCTTTTTGATCTTTTAGACTTCCTTCAACCCAGCTGCAGCTTGTAAGGCGTAGCTGGGCCATCCATTTTGTCTGAGGACATCTCTGCCTTTAGCACATAGCTGTGCCGTCCCCCTCTTTGAAAACAGCCCTTTTTTTTTAATCTGTTTTGACTTTCTTAGCCATTTATTTTTTGTTGGTGTTGTGTGTTTGTAGATTTTATTTATTAATTTTACAGAGGAGGGGTAGTAGTGAGAAGTATCAACTCATAGTTGCTTCACTTTAGTTCAGGGGTCGGGAACCTATGGCTCACAAGCCAGATGTGGCTCTTTTGATGGCTGCATCTGGCTCGCAGACAAATCTTTAATAAAAATAATAATAACGTTAAAAATATAAAACATTCTCATGTATTACAATCCATTCATTTCCTACCACTCATGTTCATGGTTGCAGGTGGCTGGAGCCAATCACAACTGTCCTCCGGGACAACACCAAATTTTTATTGGATAATGAGTAATGTACCCAGGTTGTTGTATGGCTCTCACAGAATTATATTTTAAAATATGTGGCGTTCATGGCTCTCTTAGCTAAAAAGGTTCCCGACCCCTGCTTTAGTTGGTCATTGCTTGCTTGTCGTATGTGCCTTGACGAGTCAAGTCCACGGCTTTGAACTGGAGACCTCGTGGTCTAGGCCAATGCTTTATTCACTGTCTCACCACAGGCCAGGCAGTCCTTTGTTTTTTTGTACTCATTGTACCACATGTTAACCTACAAAATGAACGCTCTGCTCACCTTGCCTTTGCAATGCTGCATGTGCCTCTCCCAGAATCCCTCCTGGACTTACGTCCATTCCCCTGGATCCCGGAGGTCTCCAAAACCAGTGTCTCTGATGTGTGCTCTGGGCTCCAGTGTTCCCTAGATCTTGGCCCAGGAGTTCCTTTATTACCTTATCAACTCCCTGCGGCTTTTAAATAAAGGCATATGTATTTTTAAACCCAGAAATGTTAGTGGTTTTCAGTGACAGCGTTGGTCTGAATCACCTAGCCTGCCATTACTAAAAGCAGAAGTCCCGACATAAATGGGCTATTAATTTATATTATTACTCATGCTTCTCGATAATCTACTTAAATCCTTTCATTTGTTTTTCAAAGGAAGGAGAGACACTGGATTAGTTCCTTGAGGGAAGAAGTCCTGTTTGCTTGTTTACTTTGGCATTCCCCACACAGGGAGGTTATATTGTCCAGGGCTGAAATTTGCCAGACGACGCAATTGAGCACTCAACATGGACATAAAATTTAAGGGGGCGTCCAAAATCCCAGTAGTCAAGATAAAATGCTATTTAAATGCAATATTTCTTAAAAATCTAAATGAATGCCTAAAAGACCCCTGATGAACAAAAATAGCAACATTTTAAATAGAGACAGGATCACTCACCTCACCCTACCCTGTTGGAACCTGTTTGTTTTTTTTTTAACATAGTGCATTCAAATATTATTTATCTTGATTACAGAAATTTTGGGACCCCCTTAAATGTTCTGCTTGAGGTGAGTGCCCCACGTCTCACCCTAATCCTGGCCCCGGTCTTTTATTCTTTTCATTTCTGTGAACTTCTGGTTGTCCGGAAAACCGAGAGTGAACTCTTGGTAGGACTGTCCATGAGTTTTGGTGCCCAGCAAAGCCCACATCTGGGTTCAGGTGCATTACTCATAATTCCTATGATGGCCACTTGACTCACTTCCTCTAAAGGCAAATGCCCCAGGGCATGATGAAGAGGAGGCCAATCTGTCTTCTACTTCTGGGTTTACTTAACAGATCCCCTGCTCTGGGCTTTTTAAGGCTGCTTTAGGTAAACAATGAGTAGCTTACTAAAAATATTCTTTTTCACTGAAGCCAAGTTACAAAAAAAGAATATATTGTGTACAAGCAAGGAGGGGCTGGGGCGTGCGAAGGGGTGTGTGCAGTAACACATACTGGCCGCAGTGAGAGCACGAGACCTCGGGACTGCACCGGATTTCACACCCGACATCAAGACGGACGAGTTACTGCAGGGATGGCTCCTAACCAGACCCCCCCTTTGCTCTGTTCCAAAACTAGCTTCCTTAGTAGCCGAGTCTGGGAGCGAGGAGAGTAAGTCCAGAGAAAGGTTTGCGATTGGCCGGGCTCCTGTTTTGAAAGCTTCCTCCTGGTCTTAGGATAATAACACTGTTCAGAAGATGGATGTGTGTTTAACAATTTCCCATTTTATTACCTGCAGAGAAAGAAAAAAGAGATATAAATAGATGTTTAACTACACAAATAATTTACATTACTGTCTTCTTTATGACTATGAAATAATAGAATAAAATTAAATCAAGAGCAATAACTATTTCGGCACAGTGGTTACTAGGCAAAAACTGATATTTACACTCTCTCTGGAAACCAAACGGAGACGAGAAAACTCGTGAACTGGGTGTTGGGAGCACACCGTGGAATTTTTCTTGGCCAAAATTTTCACTGAATTTTCAAGTAACAAGCGTCCTAAGAGCTGCTCCTCGCCCCCCCCCCCCCCCATTATTCCTTTCATTATGAGGGCCTGTGGCAGGCAGTCATTCATTGTTGAGACACCTTGTTGAAACCCCAGGCTAAGGCACTTAAGCAGAACGCAGAGTGCTCACAGAGAGCAGAGAGAAGGAACACCTGCCAGGAGCCTGAGTCCTTGTTGGGTCTTGAGGACCTTATTATCTCTCCTGGACAAAGGTACCTTTCATCTGACCAAAAACAATCGCAGCTGAGAAATGCAGGAGGAAATGAAAGCAAAGCAGAGAGAAATAGGAAGTCCTAGGGCCGGCAGGGGCCATGGAGAGGTCACCCAGCTTATCCCTTCACGGTCCCGCGGGTAAGAGGGGCCCAAACCAGTTCTGACAGATGCTAGTCTCTTCCTGATTGCCCTGTAGGGGGTGCTGTGACTAACATTCTGAGGTCTTCTCATCCCCAGTAGAGGTTGAGGTGGGTAGGGGGAGAGCATCAAGATAAGAACATGGCTGTTAGATATTTGCAGAAAATGAGGCACAGAAGTCGATGAATTTTGTGTGTCAGAGTTCAATCTAAGCTATGTCATATTTTGGGAACGTCTTGAAAGTAAACCTTTACGTTTAGTGTTCATGGTATCGGAACTTTCTCTAGCTGGACAGATAACCTTTAAGATTTTTAATGTTTCTGTTTTAGTTCATTATTTGCAGTTTTTTGATGAGCCCGCCACAGCTACGACTTTTCCAGTATAATTATCCTCACTGGAGTGTCATCCTGGGTTACTGCATAGGAACCTCGTCGTTCATCTGCATCCCCACATATATAACATACCGGCTGCTCACCACGCCAGGGACGTTTAAGGAGGTATGTGTGTGTGCACGCGCGTGCGTGTGTGTGTGTGTGTGGTGTGTGTGTTCAGACTGGTAATTGTTTTGGGAGAAAAGGGTTCTCTTGTTACGTCTATTCAAAGGAGATAGGTCCATCACACAAAATTCACTTATATATTTATATACCATACACCATGGAGACCTCTAATGGCTGCCACTGTCATCTTTTTTTTTTTTTTTTCCTTGATTTTTAGAGAGAGGAGAGATAGAAAGAGAGAGAGATGGGGGAGAGCAGGAAGCATCAACTCATTGTAGTTGCTTCCTGTATGTGCCTTGACCAGGCAAGCCTAGGGTTTTGAACTGGTGACCTTGGTGTTCCAGGTCGACACTTTATCCACTGTGCCACCACAGGTCAGGTTGCCACTGTCATCTTAAGGCATTTCTCATAATCCTCAAATAAAACAGCACAGGAGCGAGCTGGTCTTTCCGGAGCGCCACAGCACGCAGCTTGGGGGCAGGGGCTGTAGCGCCCTGAATTTACCAGACAACTACTTTGCCTCCTGCTTGCCATCAGCATGGACATCATCAAATTGGTGGTGTCTGGGGTGGGTGGGCGCGTTTGCGGGGGGTAAGCTCAAAGGGGAAGAGGGGTGTTTGGGGAAAGCTAGAAGGGACGGTGCTCTATATCAACCTGAGAACTGAGACAGGCTGGTCAGTGGGCTCTCGGAAGCAAAACTCAAACATGAGACCAACATGCTCTTCTTCCTAAAACATTTTTTTTTTTCTGAAGCTGGAAATGGGGAGAGACAGTCAGACAGACTCCCGCATGCGCCTGACCGGGATCCACCCGGCACGCCCACCAGGGGCAACGCTCTGCCCACCAGGGCGATGCTCTGCCCCTCCGGGGCGACCAGAGCCACTCCAGCGCCTGGGGCAGAGGCCAAGGAGCCATCCCCAGCGCCCGGGCCATCTTTGCTCCAATGGAGCCTTGGCTGCGGGAGGGGAAGAGAGAGACAGAGAGGAAGAAGGGGCGGGGGTGGAGAAGCAAATGGGTGCCTCTCCTATGTGCCTGGCCGAGAATCGAACCCGGGTCCCCCGCACGCCAGGCCGACGCTCTACCGCTGAGCCAACCGGCCAGGGCCTTCCTAAAACATTTTATAAGAAACCTGAAGCAAGAGAACACGAGGCAATTACACATCAGCTCCTCTTAAGAACTGAGTTCATTTCTTCTTGCAAAAAGGAAAACTGAATTCTAGATGAACAGAACTCTGCAAGGAGTTACTAACTTCCTACACCCAAACCACTCCTGTCACAACCTCATTCCTTCCAAAGGGCCTTGAACTGGAGTCACTGAATTTGTTCCTTCAGATTGTCCTTCATGGCAATCGTGATGGTCCACTGGCTCTGCTGACTCAAACCCAGAGGCCAAGGTCAGGGCTGGGAACTCAGATTAACAGATGTCAGTATTCTTTGGTAACAGACTACACCTCAAATCTTGGTTATCTTTCTTGCAAATTCCTTTTCCTGCCCATAGGAAACGTCACCTCAACATGTATAATTAACACAGCTCAGATTCATTAGTTACAGAGATAAGGCTGATTGTAGGGCCATCTTTGCGGCCACTAGATAGGAACAGTGAGTTACCAGGAAGCATCATGATATACAGACAATCCATGGGGACTGGGAGGGAGAAGACCTAGTCAGCTACGACAGCTTATTCACCTTCTCTGAGCTTTAGTTTCTGCATCTTTAAAATGTGCTTGTTGGACTAGATGAACATGTCCCAAATGTTAATGTATTTTAAGGAGCAACAGTTCCATGGGATATCAATAGGCATTACTGCTGGGGAGAAGGGTATGTAGTCAGAAAGTTTTGGAGAATGCTGGATTGAGGCAAGTGAAATAGGTTTCTTTACTGTAGGACTTCTCAGAAGCCTTAATATGCCCATGTGCATGCCTAATCTCTGAGAGGGATAAAGCACGCCATGTTTTTTTTTCTCTTTTTGCCAAGAACAACAAGGGGCTGTAATTCTTCATGAATACCATACTTGATAGTCTGTAACATTTTATTTATGAGGGAGGGAGGCTTCATAAGAAATTTTGATGTGGTTAAAAAAAAGACTAAGAGAAGGTAAATTTCGGAACTCTTTTGGGCCCTGACCATATACAAGGTTGGGGTTTGTGGAGCGAGCCACCCCTGGCTCACCTGAATTTGGAGGATATCACAGGCACCTGTAGCCTAGAAGTCATCAACTCCACTAGGTCATTCACAGAAGTCCCCGGTACTCTGCACAGATACTGGTCCCTCCAAAGTAAGTGTCTAACAGTGGTTCATTTCTTAGATAACCACCTTGCAGAAGGCCAGAGCTGGGAAATTTTAAGAGCAATAGTAGTCTGACAACTGAAGTGCTGCCAAAGTACGGAAAACGAAGGCAGGCCTGGTATTTAGGGGGAATAGCAGCCAGAAGGGCAGCCGAATAGGTGGTTGGGGGTAGGGTACAAAAGCCAGATGTTCTGCCTTACAGAGTGGTTCATCATGGACCTTCCTCCACTGCACACCTGGGTGCTCTCTTCTCCTTCTGCACGACACTTAACACCAGTTAGTAGCATGATCTGTGTCCAGTTCCTAATTAGCAAGACAGAATCCTGTGAGGTCAGGTTACACCGTCTTCTGTGGGGAAGGATAGTCTGTGAAACTTTGCTTTCTGTGACTTCACCTGTCCAGGCAGCTGATGAGTGTTGCCGCAGCGCTTTTGTACATGGGTTTCCAGTGGGAGACTGGGGTATTTGAATATTGAGGCCATTTAGGAACACAGCATGTACAATTTTGTGAATTTCATTAACTGTGAAGTGGAGCTTTTTGAATTGCAAAGGCCCTGCTCCTGAAAGAAGAAGAGCAAACTCCCAGAACCGGGAAATCGAAGGGGACTGTGTACTTTTTCAATCCAAAATAAAAGGGACAACTCATAGAGCTTCACTTACTAGTACATCCAGAGAGGCTTCCCAATCTCACCCTACCTACTTACTGGATCGACTTTTCCATCAGAGATTTTACTAAGCAACTTAACAGAAGTTTTTCTAAGCTTCTGCAGTGCTGCTGTTCTTCCTTCCCTGCGTCCCTGAGCTGCTCCATGTCACCCTGAGGCTTTTACAAGGCGGGCTGTGTTTTTTTGTTTTTTTTTTTTAATTTTGTTATGTATGTGTGACTACAATTTTATTTTATTTTTAAAATTTTATTTATTTATTTTTAGAGAGGATAGAGAGGAGAGAAAGACAGAGAGAGAGAAGGGGGGAGGAGCTGGAAGCATCAACTCCCATATGTGCCTTGACCAGGCAAGCCCAGGGTTTTGAACTGGCGACCTCAGCATTTCTAGGTCGACGCTTTTATCCACTGTGCTACCACAGGTCAGGCGCGGCGGGCTGTGTTTTTCATACATAAAGCCCAAGCATATTTCAGGTCTGTCTTAAAATTTCTGTGTACCTCAGCTGTTTCTAATGTAAAAATTCTCCACCTTTTCCCTGTGGTAAGCACCATGTCAGCGTGAGATTACTTTAGGAGTGATGATTTCAACAGTCACATCTTTTTTAATGTAATTATGTGGTGATCTGCACTAACCAGTATGCCTTCACAGATGGGTTCACTAACTCAGTAACATCCTGGCTGTTATGTGGCTGATGACACTGTGCAGCGTGTCTGTTGCGTGTACGCAGGGCTGAGGGAGAGGCGAGGGGGGCAGAATCCAGCGCTCACTCTGCCCCCCAAGCCCATGACCTCCTCCTTCCCGAGAAAGAGAGAAAGATGCATTTTCCCAAATCATCAAAGGCGTGTAATAGACCAGCAGGGGTACTATTGAAGGCTCATCATTTTCTCCCATTAGTGATTTAATGAGTTTCATAATTAGTTTACAGATGCTTATAGTTCCTGAATATTTCATTTTAATTCACACTTGAGAGTGAATAAATTGGGAATTCCTCTCCTAAGGAAAATCGGTGAGACTATTCCAACTTACTATTAAATGCCGACAAAATGCTATTTTAGCTGTAATACTAATGTTGAAATGTTTTTTTTTCAATTCTGTTAAATTACGAGTATGTTTATAACATAATATTTTCTTCCCAACAGCGTATTATTAAAAGTATTACTCCAGAAACACCAACAGAAATTCCCTGTGGGGACATCTGCTTGAATGTCGTTTAAAACACTTCAATGGAAGAAAAATGGCTTCCCAACAACTTCTTCCTCTAGTTCTGAGAAGCCACGCCTCGCCTTCTCCCTCCAAGTGAATGAGTTTCCAGCGAAGTCTGACAGCGGAAGGGTCTTCTTCATAGAGACTCAGTCCCAAAGACTGTGGTGCCCAGACTCTTAAGGCCTCCAGCCACATCTTTCTGTGAAATTTCCTGGATATCTTACCATGTTAGACTCTGTGATCAGCTGAACTGAACTATTTTGGATGCTTGAGGGTGTGTATGGAGGTGATGGAAACCACCATGTAATCAGGATTAGGCTTAGAGTCAAGTCTGTGAACGTCTCTCCTGTATCATTTCTCATTATGATCACTGGTATCGGACATCTGTTTGCTTCTGAAGTTTTCATTGTTCATGGATGCATAAACCATGTAGGAGAAAACAGGGATCTTGTCTAGCTAGCCATGTTTTCTGAGTAGCATAGAACTCTGCAGCTGAAGCTGCTAGAACCCTGTAACCCATGTGCTGCTGTAGCATCAGAAGAGAAAGATGTAAGAAACTAAATTGAAAAATAATGTGTACATGTGAGCACATGTATCTGTGTGTACTATTGTTTAGTGTATTCTTATCTTTATTACAATACTTTGGTCCTATTACAAACTATATGACCTTCCTGTAATTTTTCTTACATTAATCAATTCTACCTACTCAAATGTGTATGTATGTCATTATTTGAAGAGTATAATTATTACAACACGCTCTGCCACCTTCTCCTTTTGCAGGGACACTACTTGAATCCACACACCTTCCTTTATGGGCCAGCCTTAGCATTTGCTGAACTTTATTGTCATCTTCCTGTCTCTTTCTGCTAAACACTTAGGATAATGTTCCACAGGCAAACCTGGCTTATTTCATTAGTCACTGTGGCTTGACCATGAACCACTTTGAATAGGGATATTGACAAATTCATCTTCAATGTTCAGTTGGCTGATTTAAGTTCTGTATACTTCAAATGACTTGAGTTTGACTGTTGAGGTTATTTTGCTTTGTGAAGAGAGGCTAAATCCAGTTTTTACTTATAGTGTACAGAGATTTGGCACCCTGACCTAAACCAAGGTCATCCTCAATTCAAAAGTAATTGGAGAGTCTGGGATAGTCTTAAATGGACACTCCTCCAGCCCCAATCCCTTGGTCCTTTGCCGGGGTCCAGCCCTGGGGGGAATCCAGGGGTCCCACAGGAAGAGACGGCGTCGGCGCGAATCGAGTGAGAGAGCCGAATTCTTTTCTTTCTCTTTATTCTCTAGTTAGCATTTACTGCCAGGCATCTCTGCCAATGGCTTTTTATGCACACACACTAAGTTACAATCACATGGTATTTTGAATACATCATTGTTTTAGTTCCACTATGGTTACATATTTCCAGATAACAGTTAATTCATATCTATAAGCTACAAATCAGGTGGTAAGTCATTCAAAGTACAATTATACAATAACTTGAATAGTAATAACAATATCGGTACAAACTTCTAAAAGATTAGTACTAATTAATAACTATTTTACTGTTGTTGTGAGTCAAGGGCGCAGAGAGAGATAGCAGACGAAATCATCAAGGACTAGCAAAGGACTACCGCTTGCTCAGGCAAATAGCCTTGAGTTCATGTAGTGTCCTAATTCTTTTTTCACAAGACTACAAAAGGCTTGCTATTTAAGAAACTGACATAGTATTAAGAGTAACTTTTACTTAAAGATACATAGAGTGCACCTGCAAGATATCTAGTAGCAACATAATATCAGAAGGCATTAATTGCTATTGCTGCTATGAATCCCACTACATTCCTCTCCTTATTCTTGGAAAATACAAAAATCTCATGAGAATGTTTTACTGAGAAAAGCCCAGCAACTGCCTTCAGTGACAAAACAAGTCTTTTAACAAAACATTCTTTACTTGCCAGCTGCGCTCCTATCCAAGGCCACGCAACGGGCCACTCCACTCCACTTTACCTAAGATTCTAATGTCTAGTTAAACTTGATTCATTTACTATATTCATACACTAGTTAAGTTCTAACTTTATTCTTCCTAACATGATTAAGAAGAAGAAATTCTCCTACAAACTTAACCCTTTATGAGGGATATCATGGCCAGCCTCTTAAGTTTATGAGCCCAGTTCAAGGGGCTTACAGGCTTTTCTGTGGAACTTACACCTTCTGTCTCATTTCCAAAGAAATTACTATGAATCTACAGGGAAAGCACGGTACTATTATCCTTGTGCCATAAATAATAGCACACACCCAGAAACAGGGGGATATAAGGCCAGATTAATTCAAAAGGGGGAAGTATTGTTGTGCCTTTCCTTTGCGGTGACTTTGTCAACCCGCAGCCATTGGTCTTCACTGCGGTGACTCTATCAACCAGTAGCCATCAATCTTCTTTTTTTTTTTTTTTTTCATTTTTCTGAAGCTGGAAACAGGGAGAGATAGTCAGACAGACTCCCGCATGCGCCCGACCGGGATCCACCCGGCACGCCCACCAGGGGCGACGCTCTGCCCACCAGGGGGCGGTGCTCTGCCCATCCTGGGCGTCGCCATGTTGCGACCAGAGCCACTCTAGCGCCTGAGGCAGAGGCCACAGAGCCATGCCCAGCGCCCGGGCCATCTTTGCTCCAATGGAGCCTTGGCAGCAGGAGGGGAAGAGAGAGACAGAGAGGAAAGCGCGGCGGAGGGGTGGAGAAGCAAATGGGTGCTTCTCCTGTGTGCCCTGGCCGGGAATCGAACCCGGGTCCTCCGCACACTAGGCCGACGCTCTACCGCTGAGCCAACCGGCCAGGGCCATCAATCTTCTTTTACTGTGACTTTGTCAATCAGCAGTTGTGGATCTTCTCCTGCTGTGACCTTGTTAGCCAGCATTAGTGGATCGGCTCCCAACAGTCCTTCCTGGTTGACTACCAGGATTGTGAGCCTCCCTCCCTCCCTCCCTCCCACCCTTCCTTCCTTCCTTCCTTCCCAGACTCTTGCATGCACTCTGACCAGGATCCACCCGGCCACCCCATCTGGGGCCAATGCTCGAATACCAATCTATTTTTAGTGCCTGAGGCTGATGCTCAGACCAACTGAGCTATCCTCAGTATCCAGGGCCAACACTTGAACCAATTGAGCCACTGGCTGTGGGAGGAGATAATTTTCCAGATTGAGTCTGTAAGGCTTATTGGAAAAGATTCAGTTAAGTAACCTTTCAAATTCTACATATAGCCCTTCATACAGATTGAATAAATTTGGCCTTTGGTAACATCTGGTTTTCAGATACATGGGTAGAGAATCAAATTTTACCTTGTATGGGGCCTTTCTTTTCAAAATCTTAAAGGGAATAAATCCTAACCAATGATAAGATGACTCAATTATCTAGATTGCTATCACTTCAGTCTTCTATACAAATCAACTTTAATTCTAACAACCTTGTAAAAAGATGCTTCATATAACAGAGGCCTGGCTTTATTCATTTATAGTTCCTCCTATCTTGACCTCCTTTCCCCAACAGTTTTCCCTGGCCATCTTCCTGTGTTCCCCCTACATCCTTCTATTTCTGATTTCTGTTGACTTTTCCAGGAGGATATTTTCCTTATAGATGAGAGCAGCTGAGCTTTCCAAAATATTACAGGAAGAGAGAAGGGGGGGGGGGTAAAAAATATTCTGTACTGACCTACCTTCATTATCTTTAGTCTTTTTTTTTTTTTTTTTACCTTATTTTCATTCTCTTTGCTTTCTGGCATGCTTATAGGCAAGAGTTATAGAAGGGCAATGTATTCAGTGGTCAATAGCCTTGCAAATTTAAGAAGTTACTTTATAAAGATATTTGGACGTGGAGTCTCCCTGTCCCACACACACTTATGCATTCTCCAAATATAACATTTTTAAAAGCACCTTTTTCAAATAGAATTAGAGTTTTGCCAAGACAGGTGTTAAGGGAATTATACAGTTGTTTTGAAATTTTTTCAAACTTCACTAGACTTAAAAAACAAACAAAATTCCTTGGCTGGTTGACTCACTGGTAGAGCATCGGCCTGGCATGTAAAAGTCCCAGGTTGGAATCCCAGCCAGGGCAAAGAGAAGAAGTGTCCATCTACTTCTCCACCCTTTCCCCTCTCCTTTCTCTCTGTCTCTCTCTTCCCCTCCTGCAGCCAAGGCTCCATTGGAGCAAAGTTGGTGCAGGTGCTGAGGATGGCTCCATGGCCTCCGCCTCAGGCGCTAGAATGGCTCTGGTGTCAGCAGAGCAACGCCCCAGATGGGCAGAGTATCACCCCCTGGTGGGCATGCCTGGTGGATCCCTGTTGGGCGCATGTGGGAGTCTGTCTTTCTGCCTTCCTGCTTTTCACTTCAGAAAAATACAAAATAATAATAATACTAATAACCCTAAACCTCTGTTCTATATAGTTTGCATTTACTTGGCCCCTATTTATCAATACTATTATGGATTTTTTTTAAAAGGGCAGGCTTAAGAGTAGGTAGATGGACTTTAAAATAATCTTTTAAAGAAACTTTACATTTAATGGAGCATTTACATAAAAATAAAAAAACAAAAATGAAACTGAACTATAAAGTCACTTAAGTACAGAAGTTAATGTTTTTGCTGTTTTTATTAGTAAGAAATAAATACCCAAGAAATAGGCAAGACAAAGGCATGGAGGTAATTCAATTCATTGAGGTTGTATCCTATACGGATATACATTGAAGTCCAAGAATTTAACTTTCTTCCAGAAAACTTATAACCCATTTACCACTTATTCTACTTGTTGCATGGAATACATATAACTTGTAACCTAAATTCATTGCTCTGCCGCCCTAGCCAGAGATGGATGCAAATACCCTGACAGATCCAAATTCAGTAGAATAGCTCCAAAATGAAAAAATTGAAAATCAAATCTCAAAATAAGGCCAAAAGTTATTCTGTGAAATGTGTCACTCCCTCACCAGCCTTCTTTGACTAATCTTGTTAATTTGATACCACCAATCTCAAATTTTAAGTATGAATTTCCACTTAACTCATGTGCCCCATCCCACCTCTTACAAGGGAGATTATTCCTCTACAATTAGAATTTTATTCTTTCTGATAAAGTAGGAAAAACTGACTTGATTTTTCTATCTGTTGTATAATTGATTTGGAGTTTACTGTCAAAGCAAAGCTTAAAACGAAGGAAGGCAATGGCTGAACTCTGCTGCTCTTAGACATATCTTTTTTTTTTTTTTTTTTTCTGAAGCTGGAAATGGGGAGAGACAGTCAGACAGACTCCCGCATGCGCCCGACCGGGATCCACCCGGCACGCCCACCAGGGGCGATGCTCTGCCCCTCCCGGGCGTCGCTCTGTCGCGACCAGAGCCACTCCAGCGCCTGAGGCAGAGGCCAAGGAGCCATCCCCAGCGCCCGGGCCATCCTTGCTCCAATGGAGCCTCGGCTGCAGGAGGGGAAGAGAGAGACAGAGAGGAAGGAGAGGGGGAGAGGGGGAGGGGTGGAGAAGCAGATGGGCGCCTCTCTTGTGTGCCCTGGCCGGGAATCGAACCCGGGACTTCTGCACGCCAGGCCGACGCTCCACCACTGAGCCAACCGGCCAGGGCCTCTTAGGCATATCTTTAGAAAATGCTTAGTCACCCGATGGTACAATCCGAGCCCGGTTCCTTTCTCAGCACATCCCTTTACTCCTAAATCAACACCTGGTGCTTAAGATACCATTAAACACACCAGCAATCAGAGGGCATTTTCACCCTTCCTTTTTTGTTTTTGTTAGGGAGGGGTGGGGAAGAGGAGCAGTGGGTTTCTCACTGAGACTAAGCTACAGTCTGTCATCCCCACGAGTAATGTAATAAAAGCAGAACAGTTGTATGCTAAGTGGAAAGAAGCTGTATATTTTAAAGTTACCATGGAGGTCACACATTATTTAAAACACAAGGAGAGTTACAAAAAAAAAAAAAGGCTATAAATTAGGAAGGTGAGCTTAGTGCTTGCTTGAAAAGCATGTTAGAGAATGAAATTTATAAATTCAAATATGAAAAAAGAAATGTCAAGACTGGGAATATCCCTATACTGTCGAAAGCTTGTCTGGTCTACTTGAAACAGTCAGAATTTGTTCTTCAATATCAGAGATAAGTCAATGATATTTATTAAAATTTGTTGTTTAGTTCCATGGAATAACTATTTCAAAGCTCTAAATTTTTTTTTTGTATTTTCTGTAGTATCACCCTTTTCCCTCATTGCTTAACTGTCTCTAAATTTTAATGAGAAACAATATTTCAAAGTTCAGATAACTACATTAAAGGCAGAAACACACCTGGTGACCAAACTAATTTCTCTGTTCTTTTCTTTCTTTCTTTCTCTCTTTCTCTTTCTTTCTTTCTTTCTTTCTTTCTTTCTTTCTTTCTTTCTTTCTTTCTTTCTTTCTTTCTTTCTTTCTTTCTTTCTTTCTTTCTTTCTTTCTTTCTTTCTTCTTTCCCCTTCCTTTCTTCCTTCCTTCCTTCCTTCCTTCCTTCCTTCCTTCCTTCCTTCCTTCCTTCCTTCCTTCCTTCCTTCCTTCCTTTCTTCTTTCCTTTCTTTCTTCCTTTCGAAGAGAGATAGACAGACTCCTGCATGAACCTTGACTGGGATCCACCAGGCAACCCCCCTTACCCCTGTCTTAGGCCAATGCTGAATCAACTGAGCTATTTTTAGTGATTGAGGCAGATGCTCAGAACAACTAAGCTATCCTTAGCACCCAGTGCTGACACTCAAACCAATCGAGCCACTGGATGAGGGAGAGGAAGAGTGAGAGAAGTGGGAGAGGGAGGGGGAAGAAGCAGATGGTCACTTCTCTTGTGTGCCCTGACTGGGAATCAAACCTGGAATGTCCATATGTCGGGCCAATGCTCTATCCACTAAGCCAACTGGTCTCCATTCTTCTTAAAATCTGGAAATTTGTAAAGAAAGGTAAACTTAAATTTTATTTCCTCTACTAGAATAAAATAATAACCCCTTAATTGGTTTAGTAGGCATTTCTCACATTGAACAAGATAAGCATTTTAGGATGGGGCCTCAAATATGTCCTTTTGTATCATAAAGTTGCAATCTATTCAGTATTGTTTCTTTTTTAAATTTTTTTATTTTTAAATTAAATTTAATGGGGTGACAATAATCAACAAGAGTAAATAGGGTTTCAGTGAACATCTCTATAGCATTGAAGCTGTTTATTGCGTTGTGTGCCCATCACCCAAAGTCAAATCATTTTCCGTCGCTGTATATTTGTCTCTTATCTCCTCTCCCCCTCACTCTCCCCCCAGGTAACTATTTCACTTTTATCTATGTCCATGAATCTCAGTTTTGTGTCCCACCTATGTGTAAAATCATATAGTTCTTAGCTTTTTCTGATTTACTTATTTCATTTAGTATAATGTTTTCAAGGTCCATCCATATTGTTGTAAGTGACAATATATTATAATTTCTATGGCTGAGCAGTATTCCATTGTGTGTGTGTGTGTGTGTGTGTGTGTGTGTATATATATACCTTATCTTCTTTATCCAATCTTCTATTGAGGGACACTTAGATTGTTTCCATGTCTTGGTCACCGTGAATAATGCTGTGATGAACGTGGGAGTGCATGTGTCTTTGTGTACCAATGCTTTCGAGTTTTTTTGTTTGTTTTTTTGGTAAATACCCAGTAAAGAGATTGCTGGGTCATATGGTAACCCTATTCTTAATTTTTTGAGGAACCACCATTCCTTCTTCCATAATGGTTGTACTACTTTGCATTCCCACCAGCAGTGAATGAGGGTTCCTTTTTCTCCACAGCCTCTCCAACACTTTTTATGACCTGTCTTGTTGATAACAATCTAACAGGTGTGAGGTGATCTTTTCTTAAGCTATGTATTTCAGTTTTGGTTTTTTCATGGGTGGTTACCTTTGCTACTTCAGACCTTTATCCCTCCCCTTTTATATTATGTTTTCAAAGATTATCTTTGTTTATATTTAACCTTATTGGAGCTTTTACTTGTAGTTTTGTGTTGTTTTGTTTTTTATATCCAGTAAATAACCCCCTTGAGTATTTCCTGCAGTGGGGGTTTTCTGGTGATAAATTCCCTCAGCTTTCGTATATCTGGAAAAGTTTTTATTTCTCCTTCATATCTGAAGGACAACTTTGAAGGATGTAGTATTCTTGGTTGATAATTCCTCTCTTTCAGTACTTTGAATGCTTGGATCCACTCTCTTCTGGCTTGTAGTGTTTCTGCTGAGAAGTCTGATGATAACCTGATGAGCCTTTCTTTATATGTTAAATTCTTTTCCCTAGCTACCTTGAGGATTATTTTTTGTCATTGATTTTTGACATTTTATTACAATGTGCCTTGGAGAACGCCTATTTGGGTTGAGGTAACTAGACATTCTGTTTGTTCCTTGGATTCAAGGATCTAACTCTTTCCAGAGGCTTGGGAAGTTCTCATCAATTATTTGTTTGAATAGTCTCTCTATTCCCTTCTCCCTCTCTTCTTCTGAAATACCCATTATTCTTATACTGCTCTTTCTGATGGAGTCAGACAATTCTTATAGAGCTCTCTCATTTTAAAAAATTCTCGAGTCTCTCTCTCTCTTCTTCCCTCTTTATCATCTCTACTTGCCTGTCTTCAATGTCACTGATTCCCTCCTCTATCTGTTCTGTCCTATTAGCTAAACTTGCTAGCTCATTTTTCAGTTTATGTATTGAACTGTGTTTCTTTGTTGTGTTGGTGTTTTTTTTTTCAGGAACAGAGAGAGAGTCGGAGAGAGGGATAGACAGGGACAGACAGGAACGGAGAGAGTTGAGAAGCATCAATCATCAGTTTTTCGTTGCGAGACCTTAGTTGTTCACTGATTGCTTTCTCATATGTGCCTTGACCGTGGGCCTTCAGCAGACTGAGTAACCCCTTGCTCAAGCCAGCGACCTTGGGTCCAAGCTGGTGAGCTTTTGCTCAAACCAGATGAGCCTGCGCTCAAGCTGGCAACCTCGGGGTCTCGAACCTGGGTCCTCTGCATCCCAGTCCGACGCTCTATCCACTGCATCACCTCCTGGTCAGGCTCTTTGTTGTTTTTAAGTGAGAGGAAGGGAGATAGAGAGACAGACTCCTGCATGCTCCTGACTGAGATCCACCCAGCAACACCCATCTAGGGCTGATGCTGAATCAACCAAGCTATTTTTAGTGCCTGAAGCTGATGCTTGAATCAAGCATCTCTTTTCCCTTCCCCACTGGCTGAAAGAGGGAAAAAAAGAGAGAAGGGGGAGAGGGTGGTGAAGAGAAGCAGATGGTCACTTCTCATGTGTGCTCTGATTGGGGATCAACCCAGGATGTCCACATGCCAGGCTGATACTCTATCCACTAGCTAACCGGCCAGGGCTCATCTCTGTCTTTATTTATTTATTTTTTATTTTTTTAATTTTTTTTTTTACTTTTATTAATTTTTAGAGAGGAGAGAGAATGGGGGGGGGGAGGAGCAGGAAGCATCAACTCCCATATGTGCCTTGACCAGGCAAGCCCAGGGTTTTGAACCGGCAACCTCAGCATTCCAGGTTGACGCTTTATCCACTGCGCCACCACAGGTCAGGCCTCATCTCTGTCTTTAAAGTTTCAATCTCCTTGGTGAGATATGTTTTCTGAGCTCATTAAGTTGCCTATTGGTATTTTCTTGCATCTCATTGAGTATTTTCAGAACTTCCAATTTTGAATTCTCTATTGTTTAACTCCAAGGTTTCCATGTGATTGAGATTGCTTTCTGGAGATTTTTCATTTACTTTCTGAACTGTGTCTCTTTCTTGGGTAGTCATGGTATTCCTTCTTTTCTGCCTTGAGGGCATTTTAGAGTGGTATTGTTAAAAAATCAAGTAAAGAACAACAAAAAATATAAAAATAAGCCTGACCAGGTAGTGCTGCAGTGGATGGAGCATCAGTCTGGGATGCTGAGGACCCAGGTTTGAAACTCCTGGGTTGTATGCTTGAGCATGGGCTCATCCAGCTTGAGTGTAGCTTAACAGCTTGAGTGCAGGGTCGCCAGATTGAGCATAAGATCATAGACATGACCTTGTGGTTGCTAGCTTGAGCCCTAAGGTTGCTGGCTTGAAGTTCAAGGTCACTGGCTCAAGGTTGCTGGTTTGAGCAAGGGGTCACTGGCTCAGCTGCAGCCCCTCAGTTAAGGCACATATGGAAAGTAATCAATGAACAACTAAAGTACTGCAACTGTGGGTTGATGTTTCTTATCTCTCTCCCTTCTTATCTGTCTGTCCCTGGCTGTCTGTCTCTCGCTCTTGCTAAACATATATATATATATAAAATAAATTTATATATATAAAATAAATTTAGCCTGACCAGGCGGTGGCGCAGTGGATAGAGCGTCGGACTGGGATGCGGAGGACCCAGGTTCAGGACCCCGGGATCGCCGGCTTGAGTGGAGGCTCATCTGGTTTGAGCAGAGCTCACCAGCTTGGACCCAAGGTTGCTGGCTCGAGCAAGAGGTTACTCCATCTGCTGAAGGCCCACGGTCAAGGTACATATGAGAGGGCAATTGATGAACAACAAGGTGTTGCAACGAAAGACTAATGATACATTTTTAAATTTATTTTATTTTTTTTACAGAGACAGAGAGTGAGTCAGAGAGAGGGATAGACAGGGACAGACAGACAGGAACGGAGAGAGATGAGAGGCATCAATCATTAGTTTTTTTCATTGCGCGTTGCAACACCTTAGTTGTTCATTAATTGCTTTCTCCTTTGTGCCTTGACCGTGGGCCTTCAGTAGACCAAGTAACCCCTTGCTGGAGCCAGTGACCTTGGGCTCAAGCTGGTGGGATTTTGCTCAAACCAGATGAGCCCATGCTCAAGCTGGTGACGTTGGGGTCTCGAACCTGGGACCTCTGCATCCCAGTCCAATGCTCTATCCACTGTGCCACTGCCTGGTCAGGCCATTTTTAAAATGTAGCAAATTAAATGAGTTTTATTTGTATAAAAGTAGAGTTCCCTCTTTAAGATGCATAGAATGCCCCTTATGCAGTAATTTAGTCAAAAATGCTCCAAGTCAGATTGTGAGACATCAGTGCCTTATGATGTGAACCAACTGTCATAACTCTAACATGATAATTTGTTCAGTCTCGTTTAAAAAGAAACTTCCAAATTCTTAAGGTTAAAATAAAAATTTTAATTGTATAATTGTCAAAACATATACACATCCCCCAAGACATCACTGCTTGGCATTTGCCAATATTTAGCATCAAAACTATCTAGAATTAGAGACATTAAATTTCAATAAAGCTGCCTGACCAGGCGGTGGTGCAGTGGATAGAGCGTCAGACTGGGATGCGGAGGCCCCGAGATTGCCAGCTTGAGCATGGGCTCATCTTTTTTTTCTTTTTTTTTAATAATTTTATTTTTTTAATGGAGCAACATCAATAAATCAGGATACATATATTCAAATATAACATGTCCAGGTTATCTTGTCGTTCAATTATGTTGCATATCCATTACCCAAAGTCAGATTGTCCTCTGTCACCTTCTATCTAGTTTTCTTTGTGCCCCTCCCCCTCCCCCTATCCCTCTCCCTCTCCCCCCTCTCCCCGTAACCACCACACTCTCATCAATGTCTCTTAGTCTCACTTTTATGTCCCACCTACGTGCTCATCTGGTTTGAGCAAAAATTTACCAGCTTGGACCCAAGGTCGCTGGCTCAAGCAAGGGGTTACTCGGTCTGCTGAAGGCCCGTGGTCAAGGCACATATGAGAAAGCAATCAATGAACAACTAAGAAGTCGCAACGCGCAACGAAAAACTAATGATTGATGCTTCTCATCTCTCTCCATTCCTGTCTGTCCCTCACTATCCCTCACTCTGACTCTCTGTCTCGTAAAAAAATTTAAAATAAAAAAATAAATTTCAGTAAAGCTAATTATAATTCTTTGCAATTTGTGCAGACTTATGTGCTTTCACATATACCAACTCATTTGATCATCAGAGCTCAGAGACAGGTGTTATTTCCCCAGTTTTGCTGATGAGGAGCCTGAGGTTCGTAGGGGTTAATTGATTTACCCAAGTTCACACAGCTGGCAAGTTCCAGAACAGGCCTTATGCCTAGGTTTTCTGATTGCTGGCCAAAGGTTATTTGCATGTCTGTCTTTAAAATCATCATCTACAAAAGTATAAAAAAAGATACTAAATTCAACAAAGTCATGAGGGGTATGTTCTCAACAAACAAGGACATGCATTCTCCTACATAACCACAATACAACCAGCAACATAGCAACATCAGGAAGACAACTTTACTATATTACTGTCATCTAATCTTAGACCCCATTCAATAATGTCTTTTTTTTTTTTTGTATTTTTCTGAGGTTGGAAACGGGGAGGCAGTCAGACAGACTCCCGCATGCGCCCGACTGGGATCCACCCGGCATGCCTACCAGGGGGCGATGCTCTGCCCAACTGGGGCGTTGGTCTGTTGCGACCAGAGCCATTCTAGCGCCTGAGGCAGAGGCCATAGAGCCATCCTCAGCGCCCGGGCCAACTCTGCTCCAATGGAGCCTCGGCTGAGGGAGGTGAAGAGACAGAGAGGAAAGAGAGGGGGAGGAGTGGAGAAGCAGATAGGTGCTTCTCTTGTGGAGGAGTGGAGAAGCAGATAGGTGCTTCTCCTGTGTGCCCTGGCCGGGAATTGAACCCGGGACTCCTGCACGCCAGGCCGATGCTCTACCAGAGACAACCAGCCAGGGCCAATAATGTCTTTTTAACAAAAGGAATACACTCCCCAATCATACTTTTTCTTTAAGTTTCATGTCTGTTTCTTTCTGTCTGGAAATATTTCCCAGTCTTTCTTGGACTTTCAAGAATTTGACACTTTAAAATGCCCAATTTGATTTGTTTGATGATTGATTCCTCAGGATTAGATTCAGGATATGCGTTTTTGGCAGAAACATCATGGGAATGATGTTCTGTTCTCACCACATCCTAGCCGGTGGAACACGATTTGATTTGTCCTCATACTGGTGGTTCATTTCAATCACCTGAGTAAGGTAGTGTTTGCCAGGTTTTCCACTGCATTCTTTTTTTTGTAATTAGTATTTTGAAGGGAGGGATTATTCTGAGACTGTGCAAATATCCTGTTCCTTATCTAACTTTCCATTCTTTTTTTTCTTTTTTTTTTCTTTTTACAGATTTTTATTCAGTGGATAACCCATTATTATTTCAATGCTCAAATTGTCCCACATCTAGCCAGTGGGAGTGAGTCCTTTCATGCTGACTGTCTCCTTTTGACACGTTCCCCTAATTCTTGAAAAACTTCCTTTCTGGAGTAAGATATTTCAGTACATCTTATACTCTCTGCCACAGCCACTTCTCTAAGAAGCCGATTCCTTTTAGTGAAGACTGTATTTAGAAACCAAGATCTAGGTGCTAGCTTACGCTCATTGCTATTGGGGTGTCACTAATACCAAGTCCTCTCACTGGACTATACTAGTGTGTGCTGTCACACACATTCGCATCTGTAATTATTTCTCTATCATGAAAACTATGAGTTCACACCATTATCTCCAGTTCCAACACCAAACTACAAAGTTCATTCTAGTTTGCTCTCTTCCTATTTAGAACTCCTTCTAGGACAGTGAGTAAACCTGGTTCCCATTATCCTGAATACATTTATCAGTATCCCTGCATATAAGCAATATTCCGTTGCTGCTGCCACCACCCTCTAAATCCCATTCAGGTTCTGACAACTCTTGCTGGGACTGCCCCCTCTACAAATGCCCTTCTTACCCTGCGCAGACCAAAAACCCCTGTTAGGCAGTCACCACAGCCACCCACTGCCTTCCCTTCCCCACTTGGGCTCTGACATTCTGCATGGGCCTCATCTCTGTGTGGATCACCCCTTACCCTCATCTGGGCTGCTCCTACACAATGCTCTTCTTCACTGTGTTTTGGTGACACCCAGCTCTGGGCCATGGTAGCTTTCCCTTCCTGAGCCCCATATAATGGCTTATGGGCTGAATCATTAGGGATGGTAAAAAGGGAAGAGGACTAGTTTACATTAATACATAGTTACACATATAGCCTAAAAGAGCTATCACTTTCTTTAAGGGGCAGAATGAAGAGTGGGATTAGCAAGCAGTCTAGTGGGATTGGCAGTTTGAACAAAGCATTTTCTAGGGCAGAAACTTTAGTATTAAAGTATATTCTTACGCTTTTTCCAAAACCCCAACTTTTCCTGCTAACTATTCCTTTAATTCTTCTTTAAAGCTCTGTCTTAACACAATTAACAAAACTCTACATTTGTCATATAGCCCCCAATTTGCTGAATGCATGAAAATACATTCACTCGTCTAGCCCGGTTTCCCTCCATCGTTATTAAGTATGGCTCATGTCACACATTTTGCCAAAAGCAAAAAACTTTTCATACCCGTGAAAAGAACTAGATAGGATTGAGAAGGGCTCAAGTCCCTTCTCAGCTGCTACCAAAGTAACCTTAGATAAGTCACTCAACTTTACTGGCCCCATCTCCTCATGGGCAGAAATGTAACTATGATGATAAATACTAATATTTACTGTGTGCCGTCAGTCAGGCACAGCGTTACACACATCATTTCAAGCTATTTTATGGAGACAGTTATCTCCATTTCACAAATAAGGCAAAAAATAAAGCATAGGGAACAAATAATTTGCCCAAGATTAAGCAGCAAGTGGTAGACCCAAGACTTCCAAGTCTCGTCTCAAACATGTCACAGTGCCTTAAAAAAAACCTTAAATTGCAGGGGCTGTTAGATGTCTAAGGCCATTTCAGTTTAAAATTTCTAATTCTAAGAAATATTTAACAGATACTAAGGCAAATGAAGTTTGAGGCAGTATAGTAAGAAGCTAGGAAAATTCCTTGCCCAACTGGCTGAACAATTTAGAGTATACAGAAGGTCAACTCCCACAAATAACATCCAGGCTTAGTAATATTTTAGTTCCAGGCCCAGAAAAGTAGTAAAACTAGATGGGCAACGCCAGGACCAGCTGCAATGACTAATGACACCCTATCCCAGCGCTGACCATCAGTGAAGACCACAGCCATGAAGAAGGGCACACCCGTAAAAGCTGATTATTTTACTGAGCTCTTCCCTAAGATCTCCCCTAAATTCCCAGCCTTTAAAAACCTTTTAAAGAAACCAGCACAAGTCTAGAGCATGCCCATATCCCTTCTCAGCTTTATGAACTTTTTACTTTCTCCTAAACTCTAAGGGTCCTCATGAGTCTTGCAACCAGGGGAACAGTGTGCAGCAGCAACTTGTCCCGGGCTAAATCCCTGACTCTGTTTCCAATCCTTCTGAGTCTCCAGTGAGCTCACAGCAGCCCCACCTTGTCTCTTTCCCATTGCTTCTTGGCCCTTCCTTGTTTCACTGTCCCCAGTTCTAATAAACATACTCTCAAAATGACCTGGACTTATATTGTGAAATCTTTCCTGCCAAAGTCAAGAACCCACACACTACCAGCTGGCCCTAATCTGACCCAAAGGGCCAGGTCTTCTTTCCTGTAACCAAGTTAAAACAATGAAATAAAAACTTCTAAATCTTCACTCATGCCAGCATTATACAGGGTGGGGTAAAAGTAGATTTACAGTTGTAAGCACGCCAAACAGTTTGTTCTTGTTATTAGGTATTGTATTAATTTCCATACGAACAACTGTAAACCTACTTTGCCCCACCCTGCAGTAGGCACTGAAAATATAAAACTGAGATTGGCTCTTTGCCCTCAAGTAGCTAACATACTATTGCTATAATTATAACACTGTGATAGTTAAAGGACAGAATGCAAAGGAAACAGAAGTGTTGCTCAAAGACAGGTATTAAATGAAGCTTTCTGGAGGCAGTGGCACTTTAGTTTTAAAAAAATGGGAGCTAGGCAAAACATGGTATTCCAGGCAAAGCAACTAGTATGTGAGAAAGTAGATTTATCATGAAACAGCATTAGGTAGCTGGTATGATTGGAGTAAGAATAAACAAGGAGAGGGAGAATTAAAATGAAGATATTTTGAGTCAGTGCCCTGGTTGGTGGCGCAGTGGATCAAGCCCCAGTGAAGGCACATGAGAGGCAATCAGTGGGTGCACAACTAAGTGGAACAAGTTGGTTTCTTTCTCTCTCTCAAAATAAAAAGTATTTTGTTACATGTTATTGAAAACTAAAGTCAGCTGTTTTACCAATTAATAAGATTTCTTTAAGTTCATTATTTTAGGCCTCATCTATTTAAAAAAACACACATCTAGCAACAAATTCAATTAATCTCTTATTCACACTGGTCCAAATAATATATTGTTAAAGAATTGCTGCATAAGCCATTCAATGTACTAATGTCTATATGGTAGATTCTTCCTGTAATGACTAAGATTAACCAGGATGGCCAACAGTTCCTCCGACTCATATATTAAAAATGTAAGATTACAAAAGCATTTACTGTGAGATATATTATGCACATAATTACAATGGAAAGAATGAGTGAACAGTCAAGTAACTACCATACAGGTCAAGAAACAATCTCTAGGAGCCCTGTACGTACCTCTCCCGTATCACAAATGTTACTAGGTATTTACAGTATTTACTGAAAAAAATCTGTATATAATTGGATCCACACAGTTCAAACCAGTGTTGTTCAATGGTCAACTGTATATAGCTTTTCCTAACTAAAGCATCCTAGGTGCTTTGTGACTCTGAACCACTGGAAGAGGGAAATCGACAGCTTCTTACCAGATCCCTCAGACTAGACTCTCTCTCCTAGACTGTATCTTGTATGGTTAAATCTTTCAAACATATGGCTCTGGTTAAAACCCTAACAAAGGAAAGAATTCTCTATCAGTGTTGAAGATTTTTAGCCTGTCTTCCATGATCTCACCCTAACTTACTCATACATTATACTACACTACATCTCTCTGCGCATGCTTTTTAAGTCAGTGTTTCTGAAGTGTTTGTCACTGTTGTTGATCTATCTTAAAGTATTGGGGTGTAACTGATATTTAATGTCTGCCAAGAGGTAATTATTACCTTTCCTATTATTTGTCCTTTCTAATTTTAAAGGCATTATAAAATTATTTCTAAATGCTAAATAAAATACTTAGCCTGACCTGTGGTGGCTCTGTGGATAAAGCATTGACCTGGAATGCTGAGGTCATTGGTTTGAAACCCTGGGCTTGCCTGGTTTAGGGCACATACAAGAAGCAATAACAAGTTGATGTTTCCTGTTCCTCCACAACCCCTCTCTTTCTCCTCTTTAAAATCAATAACTAAAATCTTTAAAAATAAATTTGATCCTTAATATAATTTTTTCTAAAAGTCAATATTCTTATTAAGCTAAGTTTATCCTAAAAAATAAAATGTGGTACCTGACCAGGCGTTGGCACAGTGGATAGAACGTTGGACTGGGACATGGAGGAGCCAGGTTTGAAACCCCATGGTCGCCAATTTGAGCGCGGGTTCATCTGGTTTGAGCACAACTCACCAGCTTGAACCCAAGGTCGCTGGCTCGAGCAAGGGGTCACTCGGTCTGCTGTAGCCCTCCGGGTCAAGCCAATGAACAACTAAGGTGTCACAACGAAGAACTGATGCTTCTCATCTCTCTCTTCCTGTATGTCCCTATCTGTCCCTCACTGTCTCTGTCACACAAATAAATTAAATAAAATGTGGTAACTCTTTATGAAAGAATGATAAATAGCACTTTCTTAATGGGAAGACCTATTAGAGAACTATTTTCTCTGTATCATTTATTCATTTCCCACGAATAAATTATTTACAGTATTTAATTTCAAATGGCAAGTTTCAAAGATTTAGTACAGATAATCTAGTTTTATTCTGATACATAAAGGAAAGTTGCAATAAGCTTTATTAAATTTTTTTAGAGTATATAGAACAAGACATGTTCATAAATAGGCCACTTGGATCTTTAGCTAATTTCATTTAGGCTAAATGTCTATCTTTTCATACTTAGCTAAAATTGACTTTATATATATAACCAATTTACTATCTTGCAAAGGTATCAGAATTAAAATAATTTTTAATGAAATAGGAAAAGTGGCATAAATAACATTATTTTAAAAATAAGAGCATGAATTAAAAGTATAAATATACAACTATTTTTATTTTCATTTAAGCCAAGTATGCTTGAGCTAAAAAGTTAGACAAGATGTATATTTTTCTGTATTTTACACTTTAATACAAATTTCAAAACACAATGGATAACAATACTCTTGATGTTCAGATCTACTTAATTTTATCTGAAACAGATTATTTACTGCACCAACAGTTCCTGTAACAAAACCAGTATTAGAATTGTTTAAATTATTTTGTAATGGCTGTAAGTGGAGCTAATTTGTCTCATGAAGTACCTACCAGGACTTAGCACACTCTTTAGGTTGCTGGAATACAACCAAAATTGTGGTACTGATAAGTAAAAATATTATATATACATTAAATATTTAGCAAACATTCAAGATAAAAGGACTGACTTTTGACTTAACTCCAAACCAAAAATGAATATCGAAAATACATTTCACCGCTGTTAACACAGTCCTTTATGTGCTCACATAGCATGTTCCAGGAGGTCAATCTTCTTCTTTCTCAATATATGTCTTTGCATTAACACGTGCCATCTGCCTGGCTAAGTACCTGTCTCTAGCTGACATCACAGTTTCTTCATTGCTCCGTTTTGCAAACTTGTTCACTGCCTCATGTGGTCTCTCTTCTTTGCCCGTCTCTTGACATTCATCCGTGATTCTCTGTTTTGCACCTAGTGATGTTTCAGAACTAGTGAGTTTCTCTGAGTTTCTTTCTTTGTCCTTTTCCATGGTTCTCATTTTGTCGGATCTTTCCTGGTCAAGAAACCTATCCTTTGCCCCAGAATCCGGGCTGCTTTCCTTTCTGTCTTGCTTTCTTTCTGAAGAATGAACACTTACTTCTTGTTTCTCTCTATCTCTGTTTTCATATCTTTCTTTCCTTGTTTTCGTATGTTCTTCCTTTTCTTTGCTTTTCTCTTCCTTCTCTGCTCCTTTCTCCCTGTGTCGGTTATGATCATTTTGTTGTCTATCTTTTTCTTGTTCTCTTGTGGGATACTTCTCTCTGTTTTTCTCCCTTTTCCATTCTCTGTCATTTCTTTCTCTTTGATCTCTTCCCCTCAGTTTATCTTCTTGCTCATGCCTCTTCCAGTGGGAATCTCTATGACTGATTTCTCTGTGCCTATGGGAATCCTTTTCTTTTCGGTAATCACGGTCAGTGTAATAACTCTCCTGGTCCCTGCGCTGTCGGTCTTGGTGTTGATCTTCCCTTTTCTCATGTCCTCTGGACTTGGAACTTCTTGTGTGGGCTTTTTGTTCTCTTTCTTCACTAGATGACCGTGAGTGGGCTCGATTCCTGTGATGCCTGGAGTGATTCTCAGAGGTCTCTATGTTCTTTTCCCTTCTGCAGTTCACTTTATTTTCTTCCATTTCATCATCCTCACTGCTGTCAGCATCAATGTCACTGTCTGCATCTGGATTTTCCTCTTCTTTCACAACAGTCTGGAGAATGCATTTCTCATGTGGTAGTCTGTTCTCTGAACTTACTTCATCAGAATAACCCCTTGATTTCTCTTCCTTTATTCCAGACCTATAAAAAATATAACACTAAATGTTACATTATCATATATAGAAAGCAAATGAAGTCTTCATATAATTTTCCTCAATATTTAAATCAATAAAACTACAATTATATATACCTTCTGATTATCCAAATGTAAAATGGTGCTGATGTCTATTTACCTTGTAAACATCTACAAAATAGCATTTTCTCTCTTTTTTCTTTTCCAAGTGAGAAGAAGGGACACAGACAGACTCTCGCATGTGCCCCGACCAGGATCCACCTGACAAACCCCATTAGGGGCTGATGATCAACCCATCTGGGCCCATGATAGCAACTGAGCTATTTTTAGCAACTGAGACAGAGGTTCCATGGAGCCATTCTCAGTGCCCAGGGCAGATGCACTCCAACCAATCAAGCCATGGCTGTGGGAGGGGAAGAGAGAGGGGTGGAGAGAAAGGGGGAGAGAGAGAAAAAAAGGGGGAGGGGGAGGGCTGGAAAAGCAGATGGTCGCTTTTCCTGTGTGTCCTGACTAGGAATTGAACCTGGAATATACACAAGCTGGGCTGATGCTCTACCACTGTGCTAACTGGCCAAGGCCCAAACTAGCATTTTCTAACCACTCAGAATATTTTTTTAATTCATTTAGAGAGGGAAGAGAGAGAGAGAGACAGACAGAGAGCAAGAGAAAGGAAAGGAAAGGAAAGGGGAAAGGGGAAGGGGAGAGGGGAGAGGGGAGAGGGGGGAGGGGGGAGGGGGGAGGGGAGGGGAGGGGAGGGGAGGGGAGGGGAGGGGAGGGGAGGGGAGGGGAGGGGAGGGGAGGGGAGGGGAGGGGAGGGGAGGGGAGGGGAGGGGAGGGGAGGGGAGGGGAGGGGAGGGGAGAGGAGAGGAGAGGAGAGGAGAGGAGAGGAGAGGAGAGGAGAGGAGAGGAGAGGAGAGGAGAGGAGAGGAGAGGAGAGGAGAGGAGAGGAGAGGAGAGGAGAGGAGAGGAGAGGAGAGGAGAGGAGAGGAGAGGAGAGGAGAGGAGAGGAGAGGAGAGGAGAGGAGAGGAGAGGAGAGGAGAGGAGAGGAGAGGAGAGGAGAGGAGAGGAGAGGAGAGGAGAGGAGAGGAGAGGAGAGGAGAGGAGAGGAGAGGAGAGGAGAGGAGAGGAGAGGAGAGGAGAGGAGAGGAGAGGAGAGGAGAGGAGAGAAAAGGGGGTGAGGAGCAGGAAGCATCAACTCCCGTATGAGTCTTGACGAGGGGAGGGGAGGGGAGGGGAGGGGAGGGGAGGGGAGGGGAGGGGAGGGGAGGGGAGAGGAGAGGAGAGGAGAGGAGGGGAGAGGAGAGGAGAGGAGAGAGGAGAGAAGAGAAAAGGGGGTGAGGAGCAGGAAGCATCAACTCCCGTATGAGTCTTGACCAGGCAAGTCTAGGGTTTCAACTGGCGACCTCAGCATTCCAGGTCGATGCTTTATCCACTGCGCCACCATGGGTCAGGCCACTCAGAATATTCTCAAAATTGGTAGAAGTGAAAAAGAAAATGAGCATTTCTGTATTTGACCACTAGAACTTGCAGGCAAGAGTCTGTGCAAGGCTGTCATTTTTGCTAAATATAGACAAAGACTAATTGGGATAAAAAAAAAAGATATTCTGCATCTTAATATATAGTATTTTCACAATATGAAGTTCAAGTTGTGGCTTTTGTTGGATTTTTATTTTTCTTTCTATAAAAATTTTAAAAGTACTAGAAATAGATGAAGATAAATTTTTTCAAAGCAAAATGGTGGCAAAATCTAATTCTAAATATCACTAGATCAACCCTCATGATTAAAAAGGCATTAGCATCTTGATATATTCCATGGCACCTATCACAACAAAATGGAACAATGTGACTCCATCCAACTATTAAAATTAACAACACTAAACCTGTTTTCATTATCTATATTTTCCCAGCTGATGAAGGTGGTTAATTTATTTACATTACTCACACAATCATTCTAAGCACTTACTAATCACTCTAACAGAGCAACAACTATGTTCCTCTAGGAATTGCTAGTACAACTATTTTGGCTAAAGTATTCACCAACAATTTCCTAATTCTAAAAGACTCTGAGAAATCAACTCTTAAGTGACACTATGGAGTTTCACGGCTGGCCTTACAACTATAACAGAAACACTAATTTTATATTCAAAATCATAATCTTCAAATATACCTTCTCAAGACTCCTCAGTCTCATCAATTTTATAATCAAATACTAGCAGCCTGACCTGTGGTGGCGCAATGGGTTAAAGCGTCGAACTGAAAGGCTGAGGTCGCTGGTTCAAAACCCCGGGCTTGCCTAGTCAAGGCACATAGGGGAGTTGATGCTTTCTGCTCCTCCCCCTTTCTCTCTCTCTCTCTCTCTCTGTCTCCTCTCTCTAAAATGAATAAATAAAATCTAAAATAAAAAAACCAAAAATAAAAAACAAACTAGCAGTTAGGGGATGGGAAGTATAAACCTAATCCCCTCTCTTCATCCTAAATTCCCTTCTTCTGCCTCTCTCTTTTCCCCAGCAACATAAGACTCAGATCTTCTTATCTGAATGTTTCTGTTCCCAAAATGTTTCCTGAAATACAAGTTTAGGACTAAGTCTCCCTTTTACCTTCAGCTACATACTTATGGCATAATCATTTCACCATTCCTATTTAAAACCTTAGAACTTTATTTAAAAATTCTCTAATCCTTACTTTCTAGACCAGTACTAATAGAAATGTCTACATAAATGGTAATGTCCATAATCTATGCTGTTTAATTTGGTAGCCACTAGCCAAATGTGGCAACTGAGTACTTGAAATGTGGTTGTTGTGACAACAATATTAAACTGAGTATCCAACAGCCAAACATGACTAGTGGGTATGTAGTGGACAGTGCATTTGTAGTCCTTGATATGTGAATCTTAACATTTTATGGAGGCTGGGTCCTAGTTATAACAATAAACCACATCACATGACTAGTGATGGTGCAGTAAATAAGGCATCTACCTGGAATCCTGAGTTTGCTGGTTATAAACCCTGGGCTTGCCCAGTCAAGGCACACACAAGAGGTAACTACTACTATGAGTTTATGGTTCCCACTCCTCCCTCCCTATCTCTCTCCTCTCTCTAAAAATCAATAAAATCCTAAAATAAATAAACCACATCTCTTTTTATATACTATCCAAACATGCATATAGAATTACTGCAGAATAAAGACAATACTGAAATACGTTTGCAGGTTTTTAAATTGAGAAACTGTAAATTCCTAACCATTCATTAGGTCAGGTTGGGCTGACAAGACAATATGCAATGCCGCAATCCTTTATCTTTCAGAGGGTTTAAAATAATCCACAACCAAAGATCATGAACAGTATCTTCTAAATATTCTGTATGTCAGGTCTCACCTAGCTTCACGAAAGCTGCATGTAGGTATTTCCTCTTCACCAACTGCTTGATTTAACAAATGCCTATAAAATCCACTGAGATCTTTCTGTTTGGTTACATCCAAACGTGCTAAGAGAGGGAAAGCAAAAGTGAGAATATATTCAAGACAAATATGCAGTTTAGTTTTACAAATGTAAAGTATATAATATATACTGTGTGTAAACTAGTTTCTAGATCAAGAGGTGGCAAATTATAGCCCGTAGGCCAAATTTGGCCTGTATATAATTTTTTATTGGAATGTAGCCCTGTTCATTTGTTTATGTATTGTCTAGGGCTGCTTTTGTATTACAAAAGTAGAGCTGAGTAGCTGTAACAGAGATCATATGGTACACAAAGCCTAAAGTGTTCACTATTTGGTCCTGTATAGAAAGTTTGCTGACTGGTGTTCTAGATGAACACATAGCACATACATAGTGTAAGTCTCATAGATTTGTTTTTCTTCCACTTAAAAGTTGATGAGCACTTGCTAGTTAGGTTATTTGTTAAGTACATATTTTACTTAAATCTTGAGAAATAATCATGAATAGAAAGCAGTGAAGTACTACAAATTTGTTTGGCCTTTGCACATCTTTGTTTTTTCTTGAATTGTTATTCTTTTTCTAAATGTCCAGTTGATGCTCCTTGAGTGATGTTATTCTAGTTTTCTCATCCTAGCAAATATAACTAGGATTTAAATATTTATATTGCTTCTGACAAATGTCATGATATTATGCCTTATCACCAGTGTTTTTATATTTGGAATAATTTTCCGAGGCAATGACTTACAATGACCCCTTAGTTTTAGTAGAGGTACCAGTTACTAAGAGCAACTGTTTTTAGTAAAAATCTCCTGTTTTATAATATTGTATAACATAATAACCTATCTTGTGCCTTCAATTCCTATACATAAATTATGACTACAACAAAGAATCTAAAAGTTAGTGACAAGGCAAATGGCTGACCACAGGGCAGAATCCCCTCTACCCCCGTCCTCTTCCATTTCACCTTCCAGTGCAGCAGCCCTCTTTTCTCGTTCCTCCTCTTCGGCTCTCTCTTGCAGTTTTTTCTTATAAGCAGATGTCACAAATGCCTCTTTATCATCAAATTCTCCTTTTTCCATTTCTCGTTCTCTCTGTATTTTCTTTTCCATTCTTTTTTCCTGTTCCTTTTTTCTTATCTCAACTGCTTTTAGTAAGTTGTGAATATACTTGGGCTGGGGGGGGAGAAAAGATTATTTATGAAAGAGTCAAAATTAGTAATTGTTAATACTCTCTTTTTAAATCATAAATTTATTAAGATAGAAATGTCCAAACAGGCAGGCCTATCATCTCAAAAATCAATATAAATTTATTAGTAGGCTTGAAACTAAAATTATTTTAAATAAATATGTAAGTATAAGGTAAATAATATCCAAAGTGCTATTTTAAAATCTCTAAGTAATTTTTCCACTGTTTTTCCTCACCCTTTTTATTGGTAGTGTCTTAATACTTCAATAGAAACATGAATTAGAAAGGTTCCTACTAGTTTATCACAATAGTTTAAATACAATTATTTAAAATAGTAGCCTTGGCCCTGGCCGGTTGGCTCAGTGGTAGAGCGTCAGCCTGGCGTGCGGGGGACCCAGGTTCGATTCCCGGCCAGGGCACATAAGAGAAGCGCCCATTTGCTTCTCCACCTCCCCCTTCCTTCCTCTCTGTCTCTCTCTTCCCCTCCCGCAGCCGAGGCTCCATTGGAGCAAAGATGGCCCGAGCGCTGGGGATGGCTCCTTGGCCTCTGCCCCAGGCGCTAGAGTAGCTCTGGTCGAGGCAGAGCGACTCCCCGGAGGGGCAGAGCATTGCCCCCTGGTGGGCAGAGCGTCGCCCCCTGGTGGGCGTGCTGGGTGGATCCCGGTCGGGCGCATGCGGGAGTCTGTCTGACTGTTTCTCCCCGTTTCCAGCTTCAGAAAAAAATAAAAAATAAAAAAAATAAAAAAATAGTAGCCTTAAATATAATTTTACACCACCACTTTATTTGTAGATGCGGTAAGATGCAAAGATCCTTAAAAATCAGTCTGCTTGTGAAAGAATAAGTGTGATAGAAAATTCACTGGGAAACAAAATTTTTGTTGCATCCAAAAAACACTTGTTCTTACCTAATTTGAGTATGCTAATCTCAAATCTGACTTTAGTTTTTCTCTGTAAGCTACAGTTTTTTTGCAATTCAAGATTTTAGGTTTTCATCTTATTGTAAAATTTTCAACATTTAGTTTAACATAATGAAGTAGAATATCTTTTTGGGCATCATCTTTGTGAAAATATAATTTATATAATGCAATAAATACACTAATACACTAAAAGATACAATTACATTAGAATTTGTCTACAATTTCAAAATAGAACATATTTACACTTATTTTAATCAAAATTTGCATAAAACTTATTTAAATTCTATTCAGGCAAAAATTTGCATTTGTAGCTCTTGCATTTGTGTACTTATTGAGGACAATCTCGTTTGATGCTCCAGCAGTAGTCTGCTCATCACTAACAGCTCCAAAATTTTCAGGAAACTTATCAAGGTGACTGTTCAGGAAGTGAATCTTAACGCTCACATTACATCCAATGTCGCTCACATTACATCCAATGTCACTCACAATACATCCAATGTCGCAGAAAGCCAACAGCATCCTTTGAACCAGAAGTTCATAGTGTTCTGCTTTTTTGTTGCCAAGGAAGTTCTTTGTAACTGCCACAAAAGACTGCCACGCTGCTTTCTCCTCCTTATTCATCTTCCTGGCAAATTCTTCATCAGGTATGAGGGTTTGAATTTGAGGTCCGTCGAATACACCTGCTTTTATCTTCTCGAAAGACAAGGCAGAAAAAGTAGAAATAATATGTTGAAAGCATTCACTTTCTCTATCCAAAGCCTGAACAAACTGCTTCATTAAGCCAAGTTTGATGTGAAGTGGGGGAAAAATGATCCTGTCTCGATTAACTACAGGTTCATTCACAATATTTTGCATCCCTACTTCCAGAGCTTTACGTTTTGGCCACTCCTTCTGTGTCCAGTGTTTCTCCTGAGCTTGGCTGTCCCACAAACACAGAAAGCAAGGATACTTCGTGAAATCTCTCTGTTGTCCTAGCAGAAAATTTACCATTTTAAGATCCACACAAATGATCCAGTTGTGCTCCTCATACTTCAGAAAATCGAGGACAATTTTTATGTCATCATAATCTTCTCGCAGATGAGTTGAATAACCAATTGTAACCGCTGCATAAACATTACCGTTGTGTAGGAAAACACATTTCAGACTCTGTTTAGAGTTGTCAAGAAATAGCCGCCATTCTGTTGGACTCTAAGTGGTAACACATAGCTGGCTGAGAAGACTACTGATATCATGACAGTCAACAAAGTGTTTGTCTTCGGAAAAAAGTCCAGAAAAACTTGTTCACGCTTCCTGAAATGGGATACTTTAGCTGACTGGTGAAGTGAAGTACATTCTTTTCTTGAAGCCTGGAGGCTAATAACTCAGCTGCTTTCTTTGATAGGCTCAAATCTCTTACTAAGTCATTCAATTCGGGCTGGCTAAACTGCTGAGGGGTTGATGACTGCTTGGCATCAGAAGAAGACCCTTCAGATTCTACAACTATTTCCTCATACATCTTATCAAAATACACTTGATCACCATGTTCACTTTCTTCGTCCTTAGAAGAAATAAAACCATTGAAAACTGGAACCGGGAGTGTCCCAGAGTGTGGGATAGGTCATATTGCCAAAGGAATATTAGGATATGCGATCATATGCCATTTTTTCTTGCCGATGCCCTTTGTATGGATCAGACAGAAATAACAGTCATTGCTGTGGTCCTTAGGTTCACACCAAACCATGGGAATACCAAAAGGCATTCCTTTGTGTTTTCCTTTTGTCCAGTCACAAAGCATTTCCTCACAATTATGACACACAATATGAGGAGCCCAATTCTTATCTTGATCGCCAAAGGGAACTTGAAAATAGGCAATATATGCATGTGTCACAAATGATGAAATATTGCGCCTTTGATATTGAAGTGTGTAACAGTCACATATATAACAGAAGATGTCAGGACTATTCTTACATTTACACCTACTCGAAGAAGCCATGATTCAATCTTAAAACAAAATAAGAGGGTGTTTTTATTAGATAATAATTTTTTAACATTTAAAAACAACTACAATTATGTAAAAGTGATGTTTTTAAAATATTAATTGCCTTGTAGTTATGTTCAATCCAAGAGTCATTGCCCTTTAACTCTAATTTAAAAACCAATGCATGCCATTAACTGTAACAAAAAGAAATTAAAATTGCATAAAAAATAGAGCATGCACCGAAAAACGAATTTCAGATTTGGAATCAGCGATGCAGAAATATATAGAAACAGTTCTAAAACCTCATGCAACAGAAAATGAAAAAGAATTTGTTCCCCAGTGAAATCTGAGTTAAATTCAATTCCCTCTACCCTTAATTTTTTTCAAACTAAATATTTGATCATGATATGTATAGATGATTCAGTAACCAGGTAGAAAGCAATTAAAATGAAAAGATGATAAAATACAAATAAACATGAACAAGAACAGAAAGAAATATTTTTTTAAAAATTACTTGGAAAAGTTTTCAAGCAAAAATCAGAATTTATAAAACTGTTAGATAATTCACTTACTCCTGTTGGAATACTAAATGTAGGGCTTCCTGGGTTCTAAATTAAACCAATAATACCTGGAACTAAGGACACCTCATCCTTCAAATACCTAAAGGTTTTTCTCAGATCACCTTCATTCTGAAAAGATTAAGATACACAATACAGGTTAAGGTCGAAGAAAGTTTGTGTTTTCACCTACAAACCTTCCGGTCTTTTCCCAAAAGCAGTTTGGGATTACTTTCTTCCTTTTTTTTCTGCATTTCATCATAAATACTGTCATATTCATATACAGTGGAATCTTCAGCAAGGGCCTTCTGGATTTCCAGTTTGGTCTTAAAAAAATAATTAAACATGTTTCAAAAATGTGAACTAGCTAACAGCACAAAAATGTCTAATTTTCTTGAGACAGGATTAAAAATCAGAAATATATCATAAATATTATATCAATTACATTTTAAGACAAAAAATATGAACATCAATTCTGGAGCCTGGCTGCCTGGGTTTGAATCCTGGGTCTGTACTTACTAGTTACTTTGGACAAGTTTATTTAAACACTTTGTGCCTCAGTTTTCCTCATCTAAAAAAAATGAGAATTGTATCTACCTTCAAAGTTGTCATAAATAATTTAATAAACTTAAAACACTTAGAATGGAGCATCACAGAGAGTAAGTGTTCAATAAAAATTATTACTATTTATTCATTTGTACATAAATAGAATTATCCATATTTACAACAGGTCAAAAGGTCCAAGGTTTGACTTAGAAACATCTAACCTTGGTTTTAGATGTCTGTAGTACCTTACATGTTAAACTTTTGTATCATTTTTAGCTGAGTTACCAAATAAAATGTTGGTTTCAAATGGTAGGCAATACTTTTTTAAAAGCTCCCAACATAACAGAAAAATTGAGATATTTTTATAATTAATATTTTTGCAATATAAAGTCCTCTCTCTTTGCTTATCATATTCCCTCTATCTTAAATATTTTTCCTCCTGTTTTCAGGCCATTAAAATCTCATCTAGAGATTCAGGGTCAGCTCAACCCCTATTTTTAAAAATTATTTTTCAATTACAATTGCTATGTAATAATATATTAGTTTCAGGTGTACAATGTAGTGATTAGACATATATATACATATACCTTACAAAGTGATCACCCAGATAAATCAGTCTAGTACCATCTGATATCATATAGTTATTACATTATTATTGACTATATTCCCTATTCTGTACTTTACATCCCTGTGACTATTTTTATAATTGGCAATTTGTACTTCTTAATCCCTTTTACCATTTCCACCAATCTCCCCAGACCCTCTCCCTTCTGGTGACCATCAATTTGTGGGCATTTATCCAAAGAAATCCAAAACACTAATCTGAAAAGATATATGCACCCCCTAGTTCATTGAAGCATTATTAACTATAGCCGAGATATGGAAGCAACAAGTGGTGGGCGTGCCGGGTGGATCCCGGTAGGTTGCATGTGGGAGTCTGTCTGACTGCCTCCCCGTTTCCAACTTCAGGAGAGAAAAAAAAAAGTTAAAATTTTTTCTTTACTTTAACCTAAGAAAAATAATGATTCTCCTGCCTATATGGTAAATTAGCAGTACTGCTCCTTTCCTAAAATCAACCTAAAGAACTCTAAGAGGGAAACATGGAATCCAAGAAATAATCACCACCAACACAACATAAAACAAAGGACAATACAGACAAAAAAATCAGTATAAATATATATGAATGAACACAACTGGCCCAATGAAAGTATATAGGGCATTTTTCAAGCATAGAAGGAATACTTATAAAAACTTTATTGGACCATAAAGTTAATCTTAACACGTTTTAAAGACACGAAATAATACAATGCATGATCTTGGAAAAAGAAATCATGTTAGAAATCAGTAACAGAAAAGTAACCCTAAACCCCTATGTTTAGAAATTAAGATCTAGGCCCTGGCTGGTTGGCTCAGTGGTCAAGTGTAGGCCCAGCATGTGGATGTCCTGGGTTCAATTCCTGGTCAGGGCACACAGAAGAAGTGACTATCTGCTTCTTCACCCCTCTGCCTTCCCCTTTTCTCTTCCCACAGCTATGGCTTGATTGGTTTGAGCACGACTTCCCTGGGCACTAAGGATGGCTCCATACAGCCTCCGCTTCAGGTGCTAAAAATAGCTTCGTTGCAAGCATGGCCCCAGATGGGCAGAGCATCGGCCCCAGATGGGGGCTGCCTAGAGGATCCTGGTTGGAGTGAATGGGGGATTCTGTCTATCTTCCCTCCTTTCACTTGGAAAAGAAAAAAGAAAGAAATTAAGTTCTAACTTACTCATGGGTCAAAAAAGCAAACATAATTAGAAAATATTTTGAACTAAATACAGCCCTGGCCAGGTGGCTCAGGGGCTGAGTCATCTGAAAGCAGAAGTGGCTTTAATCTACAACACAACAATAAAGAGCTAATTCTTCATTCTATTTTTTCCTTTAAAATTTATAAAAACCAGAGATCTATGTAAATCAATAAACACCTTAACATTTTGTCAAAAAAAAGGGATCAAGATAAAATTATTTCTTTATACATCCAAGATACCAAAACTAATACTTAAAAATGTCAGCTGAAATATTTACTGCACCAAATGCATTTAACTCACTCTTCGACCTTACCTGTTTCATTGCTTGCTTTTTAGCAGCTTCCCTCTGAAGGCTTTCACTCACGGAGGCCTGTAAGACAGAAAAATGCTGTCATTGTTTAGAATTTCCTTTCCAAAATTCTAGCTGGCACCTGGTTCCTTATTGTTAATTATAGAGAGAGAACATGAATTAATATGATCAAGGTCTTTTCCTCAAATTTTAAAAAACATGAATGTTCACTGTAACTCATCAGATTAGGCTATAAGGAATAAGAGAAAATAGAACAGGACAAAATGAGACAACATGGGCTTTTTAGTTCCAATTTTACCACTAAGTCATTCAACTTCTTTGAACTTCAATTTGCTTTGTATGTTCATGTGAATGTGTGTGTCATGCATATATTAACTGGGAGTGGATTGGTCATTTCCAGTAATAAAATGGTATCATCCCCAGCAACAAAAAGCACATTCGATTAAATATAGTATATCAAGCTTTTACTATATGCTCAAGGCTTATGGGCAGCCAAAATGATCTGAGGTTATAATCATTCAATAAATACAGTGTGTCCGTAAAGTCATGGTGCACTTTTGACCAGTCACAGGAAAGCAACAAAAGATGACAGAACTGTGAAATCTGCACCAAATAAAAGGAAAACCCTCCCAGTTTCATATCTATTCAGTGCAGTTCGATGTGGGCTCACACACAGATTTTTTAGGGCTCCTTAGGTAGCTATCCCATATAGCCTCTATAGACTCGTCACTGACTGATGGCCTACCAGAATGGGGTTTCTCCACCAAACTGCTGGTTTCCTTCAACTGCTGATCCCACCGAGTAATGTTATTCCTATGTGGTGGCACTTTGTTATAAACGTGCCAATATTCACATTGCACTTTGGTCACGGATTCGAATTTAGCAAGCCACAGAACACACTGAACTTTCCTCTGTGCTGTCACATCTCGACTGGCACGGCCATGGGCTGCTCCGCTGTATACACGGTGTTATGTCATCATCTGCGCAAGGGCACATGCTGCCACATCATCCTACAGAAACTGAGAGGATTTTCCTTTTATTTGGTGCAGATTTCACATTTCTATCATCTTTTGTTGCTTTCCTGTGACCGGTCAAAAGTGCACCATGACTTTATGGACACACTACATATACTAAAATGTCTACCGTATCTTTCATTGTTCTAGCTCCTGAAGATATCAGCAAAACAAGAACAGTCTTTGTTCTTGCAATAAATGGTCTGAAGGGAAGACAAAAAACTGAAGATAATTATAATACAAATGTGATAAGCAATATAATAAGGAGGTAAAAAAGGACTGTGGGAACACAGGGAAACAAAATGTATGAGGAACCAAGAAAGCTTTCCCTAAAGATATATGACATTAGACCTGAATCAAAAAGAATTTAAGAGCCCTGGCTGGATAGCTCAGTTGGTTAGTGTTGTCCCAATATACCAAGGTTGTGGGTCTGATCCTCAGTCGGGGCACACATAAGAATCAACCAATGAATGCATAAATAATTGGAACAATAAATCGATGTTTCTTTCTCCCCCACTTCTCTCTCTAAAATCAATCAAAATTAAAAAATTTTTTGAGAAGGCAAGTGGAATATAATAGGACATAGTAATCACATGGATAAAAGTAAAAACTTACAGCTAAGAAAAGAAATATAATCACCATACTTAAGTAAAAATGTTTTCTTAAAGGTATAAGGCCTGGTAAACATACTAACCAACACTGTAATGTACGCTTTTAACAAGGTGAATGTTATGGGGAGTGAATTATCTTTTAAAAAAAATAAAGCTACTATTAAATTTATTTTTAATTAAAAATATCAGCCTCAGTCCTAGGACTATAGTTCTCTAGACTTTTGGCATTTGTTGTTTTCAGCTGTATAGAATCAACTGATGCTTCCTTTGTTTTCCATGGCAACAAAGAGAACAAAATAAATCTAATTTTAGTTCCCTATGACCCCAGAGACAAAATTAATACACAAAGGCCATACAAGTAATAGAACACTTAATGAATTAAAAGTAGTATAGGCAACAAACTAAGGACATTTTAGATAGTACATCGGCTCCAAGTAGAGGAATAGATGTTGGTAACAAAAACAACAGTACCCAATATTTACAGAGCCAGGTGCTATGCTAAGTGTATTACATATATTACTCAATTCATTATGTGATACAAACATCTTTCAATTAGAATACCAATTTTAAACATTAAAATAGTAAATGTCAATAAACACCCAATGAAATTCTTCTGAATATATTTTTATCTTTCTAATTCACATAAATTAAATATGTATTTTTTTGATCAATGAGTCAGTAATATCCTCAGAACTAAAAGATTAAATCTCCAAATGCTGAACTTTTACTTCTTTTATTTGCTTTTATTATTTTGCCATCTCTCCCCCAGTCTGTCATAGTTCATCTGCTGTCACTTTAAAATTGGTTGTTTCAACCTAAACTACTGAACTTTTTTGTTTTATATAATGTAAAATAAGCAGACTAGGAAAGGCCTCTCCAACATTTATATAATTTGAGACACCTCGAGAGGCTTTGTAATATAACTGTTTAGAACAGGGGTAGTCAACCTTTTTATACCTACCGCCCACTTATGTATCTCTGTTAGTAGTAAAATTTTTTAACTGCTCACCGGTTCCACAGTAATGGTGATTTATAAAGTAGGGAAGTAACATTACTTTATAAAATGTATTAAAGCAGAATTACAGCAAGTTAAAGCATATAATAATAATTACTTACCAAGTACTTTATGTCGGATTTTCGCTAAGTTTGGCAGAATAAATCTTTATAAAACAACTTACTATAGTTAAATCTATCTTTTTATTTATACTTTGGTTGCTCTGCTACCACCCACCACGAAAGCTGGAACACCCACTAGTGGGCGGTAAGGACGAGGTTGACTACCATTGGTTTAGAATGATAAAGTCTGATCTTTGAAAAAAGTCAGATGTTATTTCTTACAGGGTGAGTACATAATGGAGGGATTACAGTAAATGTACATATCCTATTCATAGACTTATATCCTTGAATTCCAATAGCACCAGTGTATGAAGAGGTGACTCTGAACCTAAGCTGAAAAATTCAAGGAGGATGGTCTTTTGAAGCTCATTTGATTCTAGTCTTTCTAACTAAAGGAACTCTGACAATGACTATTTAAAGATTAAACATACACAAAGTTAAAAATGAAGAGTAGCAGTAAAACTTTTAGTGATTTCTAGAAGAGTGATTCTACATAAAAAAATCAGTAAATGTATTAAATATTTTTAAATCTTCTACATTAAGAAACTTTGGTCTAGATCCATATTCGAGATAAAAGTAACCAGTAAAATTTAAAAAACAAGGTCAATAAAATTTTATATTTTAAAGGTCATGTCTTTCCAAGTTTTAGAGCTATCCTTAAAGAAAAATTACATACAAATTTTAAATTTAAAAAAGTCAGTACAAATTTTAAGACTCAACATTTTAGTCTGGTTTCCATAAAAAGTAAAGATATGCAAGAGAAGATAAAAATAACAAAATCAGATCCTCATCTTACTGAAGTCACCAAGAGATGAAATAAGAGTTCATATAGGTGCCCTATATGAGAGCAGCCCTGGCCGGTGACGCCATGGATAGAGCGTCATCCTGGAGCAGAGAGGTCACCAGTTTGATGCCCAACAGTGCTAGTTTCACCCCAAGTTCACTGTTTTGAGCCCCAGTCAGGGCACATATGAGAAGCAATAGATGGTGTACAACTAAGTGAAATGAGTTGATCCTTTTCTCTCTCCCCCTGCTTCCTCTCTCTCAAAATAAATAAATAGATAGTGTCAACAAAGTAGCCTCTAACTTTAGCTTTCCTACTCTGTATGGTTTAAGGAGGAAGTACAAAATAATGATCACTAGTGAAGACTCTGGAAACGGAGCTTCAGTCAGTTCTTACCAGCTGTGTCATCCCAGGTGTGTTCCTCATCTATATAACAGTACCTACCTAACATAATTGTTCTGAAGAGTGAGGCAGTATTTTAAAAGTTGTTTAGCAAGTATCTGGCTGAAAGTGCTGAAGAAAGATTGAGAATATAAGGCTTGTAGAAATGCTTATATTTTTAAAAAAATATTTTTTAATATTTTTTTTCCGAGACAGAGAGAGGGATAGACAGGGACAGACAGACAGGAACGGTGAGAGATGAGAAGCATCAATCATTAGTTTTTCGTTGTGCGTTGCGACACCTTAGTTGTTCATTGATTGCTCTCATATGTGCCTTGACCGCGGGCGTTCAGCAGACCGAATAACGCCTTGCTCGGGCCAGCGACCTTGGGTTCAAGCTGATGAGCTTCGCTCAAACCAGATGAGCCCACGCTCAAGCTGATGACCTTGGGGTCTCGAACCTGGGTCCTCCACATCCCAATCTGACGCTCTATCCACTGCTCCACTGCCTGGTCAGGTGAAATGCTTATATTTAAACAATTAAAAATAAGTTATGGAAAAATAAATGTTATGGAAAAAAACTAGCTATAAATTTTTTTGTTTTTGAGAGTGTTGAGAGAGAGACAGGAAGGGAAAGAGAGGTTGAGAAGCATCAACTCACAGAGGCCTTCACTTTAGTTGTGCATTGATTGTTTCTCCTAAGTGTCTTGAATGGAGCTGAGCAAGTGTACCCTCGCTCAAGCCAGTGACTTTGAGCTTTTCACGCTAGCAACCTTTGGGAACCCATAGGGATAAGCCCGCACCTGGAGCTTCAAATTAGCAACCTCAGTATTCTGGGTCAAAGCTTTATCCACTGCACCACCAATGGCCAGGCATTGTAAGTTTTTTCCTTGGAGTACTACAACTAAACCAAAGTGTTCACCAGAAATACATGTAAACTGTTCTACTTTATAGTATACTTATCAGTGTGTTTAATAAAATATATGATTACTATTTATTTGAAATAATATGATTCCATTTGCATCTAAGGAAATAGAAAAATCTATTGTTAAATATACTGCTCACAAAAGTGAGGGAATATTTCAAAATGAATATGAAGCTATAAAATATCCCCTCATTTTTGTGAGCAGTATATTTAAAAGGCTATACATGTCTTTTGTGTGTTGAGATTCCTTAAGGTTTCATATTCAATATATCAATAAACAGGAAAATGGAGGATACATATACTTGAAGCTTTCACTAGCTATGGGATATGGCATAGCTGGAAACGAGTTTTCTAGAACTGACAGTGGTGTTACTATGAACTACTTATAAAACACGTTGCCCCAAAGCAAAAGCAGAATAGAACTCTTCTTTGAGCGAGTCCTGTACTTTGCTGCTCTAGTAATAACTGGATGGTGGGACCTGATAGCAAGGAAAGATCAACTGAATGAATATCTGATCTGCCTTTAATAATTGCCTTGGTTTGAGAAGGGAGTTCTTGTTAAAGAAGTACGTATTTTCAAATTTTATTTTGAAATAATGGTTAGTTCACAGGAAGTTGTAAAGAAGTGTCAGAGAAGTCCTTCACCCAGCCTTCCCAATGTTAACATCTTAGATAACAAGTACAGTATCAACAGCAGGAAACACACTGGTACAAACCATCAGGCTTATTCATATTTCATTAGTTATACATGCACACATTTGTATAGATGTGTATAGCTCCCCCTTAATAGCTATGTCCACCTCTCCTCTCTCTTTTTTTTAAGTGAGAGGATAGACAGACTCCCCATGTGCCCCGACTAGGATCCACCTGGCAACCTGTCTGGGGCTGATGTTCAAATCAACTGAACTACCCTCAGTGCCCAGGGCCAATGCTTGAACCAACTGAGCCACTGGCTGCGAGAGAGGAAGAGAGAGAAGGGGAGAGGAAGAGGATGACAGGAGAAGAGGAAGAGAAGCAGAGGGTCACTTCTCATGTGTGCCCTGTCGGGATCGAACCCAGGACGTCCACATGCTGGGCCAATGCGCTATCCCCTGAACAAACCAGCCAGGGCCTTCCTCTCCCATTCTTAATCCCTGACAACCTCCAATCTGTTCTATTTATAATCAGTAGTTACTTTAGGAATGTTATATTAATGGAATTATATCGAGATTGGTTTTTTATACTAAAAATTACTTTAAAAGAATGCATTCTGCTTAGTACAGATACTATAAAATAAAAAATACTTCTTGCCACAAAATATTCTCTAATCTGTTAAGTAACCTAAGGAAATACCTAACATGACCTAAAATAAAAGCTGTTAAGTCATTAAGACTGAATGTGACCAAACCACACAATTAGTTAACTGATTAGTTTAAAAATCAGTAGGCAGGCATTTATTCTATTTTATGGCTAAAGACTAGGTCACAGAATAATGCAATCAAGGGTTCATTAATGGTACCTTCTAATAAAACCACAAATTATTAGTTTTAAATTTAGTAAGACAAAAATCACTCACTATAATAGCCTTTACCTTGAAAAATAATTCAATTCATAAATCAGTTCAAATGCAAACATTCTGACTGTACTAAAAGTACAAAAACAGCTATTGTACCACTGTGATCTTGTGTGTGTGTTTCAGAGACAGGGAGAGTCAGAGAGATGGACAGATAGGGACAGACAGGCAGGAAGGGAGAGAGATGAGAAACATCAATTCTTTGTTGCGGCTCCTTAGTTGCTCACTGATTGATTTCTCATATGTGCCTTGACTGCGGGGCTATAGCAGAGTGAGTGACCCCTTGCTCAAGCCAGTGACCTTGGGCTCAAGCTAGTGAGCCTTGCTCAAACCAGATGAGCCTGTGCTCAAGCTGGCGACCTCGGGGTCTTGAACCTGGGTCCTCCACATCCCAGTCCAACGCTCTACCCACTGCGCCACTGCCTGGTCAGGCGTGATCTTACACCTTTTAAAAAACCTGAAGGAAAAAAACCAAACCAAAACAAAACAAAAAAACTTGAAGGAGCCTCACCTGTGGTAGTGTAGCGGATAGAGCGTTGACCTGGAATGCTGAGGTGGCCAGATCGAAAGCCCAGGCTTGCCAAATCAAGGCACATGTAATAGGCAACTACTGCAAGTTGATGCTTCCTGTTCCCTCCCACTCCCTGCCTCAAATCAAGAATTTTTGTTTTAATTAAATGAGAACAGGGGAGGCAGCGACAGACTCACACATGTGCCCCAACCAGATCCAACCAGCAAGCCCCTTATGGGGCGATGCTCTGCCCATCTGGGACTTGCTTGGTTTGCAACCAAGCTATTTTTAGCGCCTGAGGGGAGTCCAAGGAGCCTCCTCAGCACCCAGGGCCAACTCACTCGAAAAAATCAAGCCATGGTTGTGAGGGAGGGGGGAGAGAAAGAGAGAGACAGAAGGACGGGTGGAAAAGCAAATGATCACTTCTCCTGTGTGCCTTGACCAGGAATTGAACCCAGGACACCCACATGCCAGCTGATGTTCTACCAGAGCCAACTGCCCATAGCCAATAAGATCTTAAAAAAATAAAAATAAAAAAGAATAAAATACCTGAAGCAGTCTCTTGTAAATGTTTCAACTTAATTTAACAATGTTCTGAGAACCTACTTATGTGTTATAGTACTAAAAGTGGGGGAAGAGCCATAGTCAACATCTTAATTTTTTATGTCTAATCTAAGTTATACATTCCTATTAGCTTTAATTCCAAATAAGAAATGGACACAAAGAAATGAACATAAAATGCGTAGGTCCATTTTATATATACTAATAATATATGACAATACTCTCTTTGTCTCTCTTCCTCTCTCTCTCTATATATATACACACACACACAAAATTGTGACTGAGTTATTTAAGTTTAAAATGAAAAGTTTCTATGACACAGCGGCTATCATATTAGACAGCACAGATCTAGAGCAGAGGCCAGGTGGTGAACATTTTAGGCTTGTGACAACATGGCTTCTGTTGCAACTGCTTAACTCTGTCACTGTTTCACAAAAGCATCCTCAGACAACAAATAAATGAATGGCAAGGCTGTGTTTGAGTATAACTTTATTTAAATATAGTCAAAGCATCTCATTTAATATAAAGATGAGAAAGAATGCCTATTGAGGCTCTGTTCAACATACTGGAAGACTTGGCTAATATAATAAAATGAGGGGGAAATAGGTATAAGGATGAGAAGAGATAAAGCAAATGGTATAAACAAATTATTACAGTAAATGAGTTTAAAGAGACTGCCAAATACAAAATCAATAGCTTTGCTCTACACCAGAATAGTCAACTAGAAAATAAGGTGCCATTCACAAGAACAATAAAAACTATGAAGTATCTAGGAATTAATCTAGATAGGGCACAGTAATAAGATAAAAAATTACATGAAAGAGTCTAAATGAATAGAGAATTATATCATATTTATGGGTAGTTCCTTAAAGAATTATCTATAATTCAAGGCAGTTCCCAATACAAATCATGAGTTTTGTTTTTTCTTAAGCTATTAAGGCATAAGCGCACATAATTCTTTTGCTGCCCGTATTTGATTGGCAAAATTAGTCACATGGCTTCAATGAACTAATGATAAAGCAGAAAATGTCATCTCTGAGCAGCCATGTGCCCAGCTTGAATTGTTACTACAGGAGAGAATATATTTCACTGACCTAGCTGTCTTCACCACAGACCACAATAAAAAGCAACAACAGAATGGCCCTGACCAGGTAGCACAATTGGTTAGAGCATCGACCCAATGCACCAAGGTTATGCCTTTGATCCCTGGTCAGGTCATATACAAGAAACTAAGGAATACATAAATAAGTAAAACAACAAATCGACTTTCTCTCTCCTCCTTCCTCTCTCTCTAAAAATCAATAATAATAACAATAAAAGTAACAAACCACGAGATTTTTTTTTTCCTGAAGTTGGAAACAGGGAGGCTGTCAGATTCCCGCAAGCGCCTGACCAGATCCACACAGTATGCCCACCAGGGGGCGATGCTCTGCCTATCTGGGGCGTTGCTCTGTTGCAACCAGAGCCATTCTACAAACCAAGAGATTTGTAACTTCTAAAACCAATCAATGATAGATTACCATATTTCCCCATGTATAAGACGCACCTTAATTCTGGGGCCCGAAATTTGAAAAAAAAATGTATAACAAAGTTACTGAACTCAAGTTTTATTCATCATAAGAGTTCATACAACTCCTAATCCACGTGAAAAAGTGGGAAATGCAAGTAAAAAAAAAAAATCTACAACCACTGTTTAAGATGCACCGTTTTTAGACCCCAAATTTTTCAAAGGGTACACCTTACACATGGGAAAATATGGTAATATCTAAAACATACAAAGAACTCATAAATCAAAAAGAGAGGAAATACAATAGAAACGAGGGCAGTGACTATAAACGTGAAATTTATAAAAGAGTAATAACGAATGTCTACTAAATACATGAAGAGATACTAAACTTCATTAATAATCAATGTGCAAAAAAACTAAGAATGGAAAATATTCCAAAGTGTGAATGAGATGAAGAAACAGTAACCACCATGAAAATGTAAGCTGGTATAGTCAATCCAGAAAGCAATTCGCCTGTACTAAGTGAAATAAGTTATCTATATGCTCCCTGATCCATATAAAATCCCACTCCTGGAAATATATCCCCCCCAAAGAAACTCTTTTGGTTTCTGTTTGGTTTTTATTGGGACACATACCAGAATGCTTTTTACAGTATTGCTGTAACAGCAGGGAACTGAAGGTAACTGTTTATCTCAGGGAATGGGATAAAATACAGTGGATATACATGCCATAGTCAGAGTTAACTAGGTACACACAATGTAATGTAGTGGTGGTTTAAACAATGAGATCTGTAACACAATAGTATATATTTATATACAATATATAAAATATATGTACTCAAAATGCAATATAAAATACATACATGTTTAAACATACACATATATCAAATATATCAGAGTATGTTTAAAGGGAAATGGTATAGGAGATCAGGGATAAAGAGGAAAACTAATAAAACAAGAGTCTTGTACAAGCTGATAACATGAGTGTGCTTTGAAATGAGAAGTAGGACTAACAATTCTCTGCATGTTTCAAAAAAAAAGTTTGCCACACATATTAACAGTTTTTTTCATTGTCAAAGAGATGTCACAGTCCCAGAAAGAAGACACGGACACATACCCAGAGACACACAAACACACAGATAAAAAAAAATGTCATGAAGGATGTAGTTCTGAAATAATCTTATCTGTTTCACCTGAGTTTCTTTGTGATGAAAAAACAAAGCAAAAAGTGGAAGAAGCATAAAAGGAGTATAAAAAGGAGGATAATTTTGGACTGCTAATAAGGAAACAGTTTTTCACATTCCTATGTAGTGTAACGTGAATTAAAGGAAAAAAAAACTCAGAACATGGTTCTCAATATCCTATGCTGTATCAGTCAAAAACAGAAAAATATTTTATACGATTTTTTGAAAACATATTTACTATAATTAATGACAACTCTTACACTTATTGCTTACCAATAAAAGGAAAACTATACTTAACTCCACATAGAAAACCAAACTTAATTTTCCAAGAAACATCATTAACCATGTTGGTAATAACTTGTGCACTTAAAACCAACAGTCAAAGGTCTTGTAATCCTACCCACATAGGCCAAATTTTAATGAAATACATTTGGTAGTGTATTTTCTCACAAGACAAGCAACAGTTTGATGCCTAATATATAATCATAATGACCAAGTCAGGTGTGCAGAATCCCCAGTACAGACTTTATTAGTTTAGTTAGAAATACACAATCTCTTGACACTGAAGATGTTGTTCTTGCAGATAAACCCCAAAGGCAGGAAATGAATCTCCTCTCAAATGCTGCTTCTTATCTTTAAAGTAACCTCAAATTATTACTAAACTAATAAAGTAATTTTGTTTCAGAAAGTGATGTGATCTATTTTATTTTCAGTTTTTGATAAATCCAGGAATGAGATGGGGGATTATTGCTTTTTGTCTGACTACACACATTGAAACATGATTATAGACAAAAAACTTTTTTTAATGATTTTTATGGTAAAGCCAGACTAGGCAATGTCAAAGACTGTCAGTATATGAGGAAGATGTATATGGTTTTGGAAAAATAGAAAGCTAATGTTATTTAACATCAAATTTGAAGGTAAAGCTTTTGCTATCTTCTAATCAGAAATTGTTAGTTAAAAATGATGAGCAACTGAGTGCAATGAGATTGTATACAAGTCAAATAAAAAGATAATTCAAAAATATAATTATGGTCATTACTGCCTTCTTTATGGAATTTATTTTTAAAAGGAAACTAATAGAAATTGTTTTTGATGAAGGGCTAAAATAGGCATTTCTAATATAAAATATATAGTTTAAAATTTTTTGATCATTTCTTTCCATTATTTGTATACCTTGTTGCAATCAGACCCTCTTACTCCTTTTCACACTCCAAATCTGCTCCACCCCCATTCCTTCCCAACATAGTAAGTGGCAATTCTTTATGGAATTTTTCTAATATAATGGTTCTTAGCTAATGGCCACAGTAAAAAATGGAGATTAAAGAGTTTATTAAAAAGTCACAAAAAAGCCAGGCTACCAAATATGAGTGTCAAACAAAAAGTGGGATGGAGATAGTATAAGAAACTTGCAGAGGACTAATGATTAATGATGGACAATTATTGCACGCAGAATATTTTTTCCCCATTGATTTTTTTGAGAGAGGAAGGATGAGGAAGGAGAGGAAGGGGGAAGGGAGGAAGGAAGGAGGGAGGGAGGGAGAGGGAGAGAGGGAGAGAGAGAAGCATCAACTTGTTGTTTCACTTAGTTGTTCACCCCGATTGTTTCTCATACATGCCCTGATAGTGGCTTGAGCCAGCACCTCTTGGGATCCACCAGGCATCCTCATTGCCCCAAGAGAACGCCCTATCCACCGTGCCAATATTCAGCCAGGGCAAGAATATTTTTACTGTAGCAACATAGCTACTATTTATTACACTTCTACTACTCTGTGCTATGCACTGTCAGATATTCTCTCTAATCCTTAAAATAAACTTCTATTAGATATTATAAAATGTTTTTAAATATAGAACTGAAACTAAGATTAAACAATTCCCTACAGATCGTTTTTCCCCCCCCCCCTTTTTTGAGAGAGAAAGAGAGAAGAGAGACAGACAGAAAGAAGAGAGATAAGAAGCATCACTTTAGTTGTCCACTGATTGCTTCTCACATGTGCTTTGACTGGGGGGCTCTAGTTGAGCCAGTGACCTTGGGCTTCAGGCCAGCGACCTCAGTCAGGGTTTCAAACCTAGATCCTCAGTGTCCCAGGTCAATGCTCTATCTACTACACCACCATCTGGTCAGGCACTAAAGGTCTTAAAGCTAGGAAAGCAATGCAAAGCTTCTGGTTTAAACTGGCAAATTAACATATGCTGCAGCCTTCTCCTCTTCCAAACCTTGGAATATCAAAAAAGAAACCTATTACTCATGACAGAAAACAAGAAGGGATACCTTCAATGGACTGGAACTTGAGGAAGATGTAAGGCAAAACCCCAAGATGTTAGAAAAGGTGGAAAAGGTTCCAGGGCACTACATGTTCTGAGGTAAGGGATACAAAGAAGAGAAGACAGAGAAGATGAATTAATTGGTTTCTGCATGAGAAGCAGCAATGCAAGTGGATTCTTACATATTGTCTTTTTGGGAAAAGATAAATAAATTTGATTTTTGCACTTAGTTGGAAAGAGTGAATACAAGACTAAAGAAAGAGACCAATGGAACAAAATAAAAATTCCAGAGACACACCCAAATATTTACATATTTATGGAGATTCAATATATAATAAGTGAGCCATTATACTGGGGGAAAGCACAGAATGACAGTTCTCCATCATACTCAGTATCCCTCTTTTTTCAGAAAGTATTTGTTTAAGCTTCTTATCTATACTTAAATGAAATGCACAGATAATATAAACTTCCTAAAATGTGTTATTTCTTTGTATATTTTAATATTTGGAAATAGTATCTTACAGGAATTCCTTAAAATTCACCATAAACTTGTCTTTAAAAATATTTTTTCAATTACAAAATTATTGTAGAAAATACAGAATAGTATAAAAATAAAATAACCACACATAAGTCCACTGGAGAAAGACAACTATCATTAATATTAAATGCTTTCTTTATTCTTTTTTCCTTTGATTATATCTATAATTTTGTATATACATCGTACTACACTGTTGAAAGTTAGATAAGCTCTAAATTTTTGCTATCATAAACCCTAAAAAAAAAAAGAAAAAGAAAAAGTTCTGTATACCTATAAATTTTTAATACAAATTTCTGAAAATTTCCTGACGAGAACTTTTGAAGGGAAAATACCGCCACAGTTTCTGTCTTCCGATACACTAGGTTCAACATACTTAACTTTTAAAGGATTGCTACAGCCTGACTGTTGGTGGCACAGGGGATACAGTGCTGACGTGGGATGCTGGCTTGAGTGCAGAATTACTGACAGGATCCTAAGGTCGCTGGCTTAAACCCACAGTCACCAGCTTGGGTGGAGCCCCCAGTCAAGGCACATACAAGAAGCAATCAATGAACAACTAAAGTGAAGCAACTATGAGTTGATGCTTCTCCCATTTTCTCTTCTCCTTCTCAAAAAAAAAAAAAAAAAGGATTGAAACACATTGCAAAACTCTTTCCTTTGCATCCCCATTTCACCAAAACTTTGTCATTATCTTCTTTTTTTTTTTTTAGTGACAGAGAGGAAGGGAGATTAAAAGCATCAATTCTTCATTGCAGCGTCTTAGTGGTTCATTGATTGCTTTCTCATATGTGCCTTGACTGAGGGGCTCCAGCAGAGCCAGTGACCCCTTGCTCAAGCCTGTGACCTCAAGGTTTTGTTTTGTTTTAGTATTTTTCTGAAGCTGGAAACGGGGATAGACAGACAGACTCCCGCATGCGCCCAACCGGGATCCACCCGGCACGCCCACCAGGGGGCGACGCTCTGTCCCGAACAGAGCCACTCTAGCGCCTGGGGCAGAGGCCAAGGAGCCATCCCAAGCGCCCGGGCCATCTTTGCTCCAATGGAGCCTCGATGCCAGAGGGGAAGAGAGAGACAGAGAGGAAGGAGAGGGGGAGGGGTGGAGAAGCAGATGGGCGTTTCTCCTGTGTGCCCTGGCCGGGAATCGAACCCGGGATTTCTGCACGCCAGGCCGACGCTCTACCACTGAGCCAACCTGCCAGGGCCTGACCTCAGGGTTTTGAACATGGGTTCTCTGAAGTCTCAGGCTGATGCTCTATCCACTGTGCCACCCCCTGTCATCATCATTTTAAAAAGTATTTGCTAATAAATTCAATAGTAAAAAATGGCAGTCCACTACTGTCCTAATTTACATTTCTTAAATATAGGAAAATTAAATATTTAAATGTTTCTTAGATATTTCTATTTTTTCTACTTGTCTATAAATGTTTTACCTCATTTTTTTTGTTGGGTTTTAGTGTTTTTATTATAGCTTTTATAAATGCTTTTTATCTTATGAAAATGAATGCTTAACCTATAAAAGAACTATACCATGGCTTCTCAGTGATTCAAAGTGCAATTATTGCTATCATATACCGTTATCTGACAAAGTTAATATATACAACACTAAATTAATAAATTTTAGCTATTTAGTTTAATTTACTCCTCTCTTTTAAGAGATCACGGAGTTTTGTATCTTTATCCAAAAGCAACAATTCTCAGATTGTATGGATCACACCTCTTCATGGAATACATACTCAGTTGCAAAATTAGATCCCATAAAAATATTACTGTCTAGAAATAAGCAACGGAACTGTCAAGATTAAAAGGAAAATTTATTATGCTCTGCAAAATGAGCAAGTATTTATTATGGAGAAATATCTAAAAAGAAGTTCCATGAATGAATTGTCATGCAACATCTATTTTAGTCACTAATCATCTTGTAACACTTACAAATATTGGCTATCACAAGTACTTTTGAGAATAATTGTACAGATCAGGGAACAGCAAATTACAGCCAAATGTAGCCACCTCCCTTTTTGTAAATAAAGTTTTATTAAAACATTTATTAATTTTGGTCATTCATTCACATATTACCTAATGGCTGCTTTCACACTAACAGTGCAAAGTTGATTAGTTGACCTGCAAAACCTAAAACATTGACTCTCTGGCTCTTTGCAATATAGACAGCTAACACCTAAGTACATAATTTTATTTATTTTTGAAGCCAGCATAGACAGCCAAATCCTGACTCACTGAGCTCATATTCTAATATAGTGACAAGAATTGTATATTAATAACTTATAATAACAAGGTATAAAAAGTGAAGTGCTCTAAGAAAGGTAAAGAGTGTCAGAGAATGAAAGAGATTGTTTCCAGTGGGGGAAATCTTGAAAGCAGCAGCTTTTACATTGAACTTTAAGGATGGTTATGATTTTTGAAACACAGGATGGGAAGACTTTCAATGTGAAGAAAAGCAGACTTGTATAAAAAAAATTACAAACACGACAGTGTACTTTGCATGGGGGAGCACAGTTAGAGAAGAAAATGCTAAAAAGCATTTTGAGCCTGACCAGGCGGTGGCGCAGTGGATAGTGTCGGACTGGGATGCGGAAGGACCCAGGTTCAAGACCCCGAGGTCGCCAGCTTGAGCAAAAAAAAAAAAGCTCACCAGCTTGGACCCAAGGTCGCTGGCTCGAGCAAGGGGTTACTGGGTCTGCTGAAGGCCCATGGTCAAGGCACATATGAAAAAGCAAGCAATGAACAACTAAGGAGTCCCGACGAAAAACTGATTGATGCTTTTCATCTCTCTCCCTTCCTGTCTGTCTGTCCCTGTCTATTCCTCTCTCTGACTCTCTCTCTCTCTGTTCCTGTAAAAAAAAAAAAAAGCATTTTGAAGCAAAGGGAAGGCTTTCAGTGTCAGGAACAGCAATTAAAAATTTAAATACAATAGGTTCATGAACAAGAGATTAACGGTGATTCAAACTAAATTTGAGGACAGACTGGTGATAAGGAAAGCAGTTACAGAGCTATTAAAATATTCCAAAAGGGAAGTAATGAAGGTGGTGACAATGGGACTGGAGGGGAAAAAAGGAAAATACACACCAAAACCATTCAAACACTTATAATCAGCAACATTTGGATGTACTATAAACCTTTTACTCATATGGGGTAAAAACTCATCTCCCCTGCCTCTGAACAAAATGATTATTTCTAATTAGTTCTGATAATTTTAAAAAGACCTAATTAAATCATTAATTTAGACTATCACTGTCACATTTTTAAGCTAACTCTGGAGAAAAGCACATATTCAAATAGGATTCACTGGGTAGGGCCCCCTCTGTTGGAAGGAAAATCTGATTTTAAATTTGGGCTCTTAATTACTTCTGCTAATGCTGAAAACAAAAGATGGAAATTTCATTTGCAGCTCCTCGCCATGCATACCAAATGCTCTTCTCGAGGGGAACCATAAATATAATATATAGAAATCAAAATATATTTCTCTGTATTTTCCAAAGCACTGTGATTTTATTGTTGCTTAAATTGTTGATTAACTTTTAAATAAGAGGTTTTAAATTCAAACCTCACAAATATTTAAGTAGCATACTCAACTAAGAAATTTACTTACTAGTATGAGGAATTTTTTTTTTTTTTTAAAGATTTTTTTTTATTTATTCATTATAGAGAGGAGAGAGAGAAAGAGAGAGAGAGAAGGGGGGAGGAGCAGGAAGCATCAATTCCCATATGTGCCCTGACCAGGCAAGCCCAGGGTTTTGAACCAGCAACTTCAGCGTTTCCAGGTTGACGCTTTATCCACTGCGTCACCACAGGTCAGGTAGTATGAGGAATTTTTATAGGTAAGGAAATTATGCTAAAGATAGTTTTATATTGTTCGCTAAGAACTAAGCTGCAGCCCGTCAGTATCTCCTGGGGAGGCTCTATGAATGAAAGACAGGGCTGTCTTTCAAGAGAAAGGGCTAAGACAAGGTATTTTGCCTTGACTTTCTCTCAACCTAAGACTGAATCTCTCCAATGGCTTCAACCTTCGGTAAAAGTCCAATTCTTTCAGATAACCTGAGCCCCTGGCCCCCAGGATCCATTTCCTACCTGCTTCTCTCTACTTAACATCACTTGCTCATAACTGCTAATCTCTGGGTTGCGTCACCACCCTGGTTTTGTCTTCTTATTTATGTAACCAATCATCTGACTTAAAGTTCCTCTAAGTAAAAGAAGGTGGGAGGGACAAAGGAAGAGAAGGAAAAGAACAAAATAGCCTACATCTTTTCTGACTCCAGTGTATCCATTATCCAGCCACCAGCCTCATTTCATAATGGAAAAATATCAATAACATACATAAACTTTCTAGATCATTTGTGTAAACCCATTCTTCTCAAATGGGGGCGTATGTTGCTTTATAGTACGTGGTATGCCAGGCTGATTTATGTAAAACTACAGGATAGTCAGCATGTTGTATTTTTCTGTTGTGTCCAAGGCAAGTGAGTTATTTACTTATTTATTTATATATTAAAACAAACCATAAAGATGCTGTTAATTTAATAGGGGCATAGTCTTCAAAAAAATGAACTGAGTACCTGCAAGCAAAGAATGAAGTTGAACCTTACCTCACACACAAAAATTAACTCAAAATGGATCATAGATCTAAATTTACAAGCTAAAATTACGAAATTCTTAGAAGAAAACATAGGTATAAATCCTTGTGACCTTAGATTTAATAATGGTTTCTTAGGCATGACATCAAAGAAGTTAGCAACCTAAGAGAAAAAAATCAACTGGAGTTCCTCAAAATTGAACTTTTGTGCTTCCAAGAACATCAAAAAAGTGAAAAAGACAACTCACAGAATGGGAGAAAATATTTACAAATTATATCTAATAAGCGACTTGTATCTAGAATGTGGAAAGAAATCTTAAAATTCATTGAGAAAATAACAAATAACCCAATTAAAAAATAGGCCAATATGAACAGACATTTCTCCAAAGATGATACATACATGGCCAACATCACTGGCCACCAGAAAAATGCAAATCAAAATTATAATAAACTTTCCAGGGCAAAATGTGGGGAAGTAGACTGACTGCAAAGGGGCATGAAAAAAACTTCAGAGGGGAAGGGAATGTCCTACATCAGGACTGGGCATATACATTTGTCAAAAATCCACACATTTTATTATTTGTAAATTATACCTCAATTTTTAAAAAGGTGGACCAACTAGAGTCAATCTCTTCAACAGAAGGAGAGAAAGTAACAAAATATCAAATATATTCAATTACCTAGATATGCCATTATACAATTAGGAAAAACCAAAAGAGAAGCTATTTTTCTGCCAGAAGAAAGAAGTACTAGATAAAATGATGCAAAGGCCTTTTAGAAATATAAAAAATGACTGAAGAATATTAGACAAGCATACATTTGGGGTTGTTTCTACTATAAAATGTGGGTTTGACAGGAAAACACTGTTTTGGCTGTTAAAGTATAAAATGCTCATATTAGATGTTATTATTGTAATGCTATCATTCTAACATTACACACCACCATAATTCTAACAGAGTAATTACATTTAGCAGAGACTGAATAACCACAAAAGTAGTCTCATAAGAAACTACTAATAAAAATTCCTAGGATATTGGTAATATCTCAATAGCTTATTTTCAGGGACTTTACATCAACAATTCTGTGACATCAAGTATTAGTTGCCTGAAATGACTGTATTTAACTGCTCAAAAATAATTGAGGTTCATAGCTTTTGGGGGGGAAAATCAGATTCTCCATGTATCACTTATAAAGAAAATCAGTGGAGCTTCTTTATTTCTTTTGACAATTATATAAATTATAATATACCCCAGAAACACTGTATTGAAAAAATAACTAAGACAAACAAAGACATCAAATTTACAAGTTCAATGTAAAAATAAACATATTTCCAATAATTCCATAGAAAAACATAGGTTCCCTTACCTCATCATCATCAGAATCATTCCCAAACACTGATGGTTTTTGCAAAACAGGGAGCAACTGCTGTGCTTTCTTTGGCAAAATAAGCCCATACCTGCATTTTTATTTTGAAATAGAAATTACACCATTATATTAAATGTAAAACATAATACATTCACTATGTTCTCCAGATGAAGCTACAAAGTCAGAACAAGTCATAGAGCCTATGAACACATTAACAGTTTCTGCTCTTCAGACATCTCAAAATTCTGGGTTAAGATTTTATAATTATTACTCTAAATGATATTTTGTAGATAAGGGCCAAACTCAAAGAAGACAACTGAAGAGTTCAGAAATGTTTTAGATGGTAAAAGGATAGTAGGTTTTAAAAAGAACATGTTAGTGGAAAACTCAGTTCATGTTCACTAAAGATAAAAATGCTCTAAATTATCCTTGTGGTTTAACAAGAGTCAAGAAAATAGGTTTTCCCCCCTACTATATACCTACACATTTTAAAGAAGTTATTGGATAATGTCACCCACAAATTTTTTAAAAGACTATATTAACTGAAGAATCCAAGTAGCCATAGGGTAAATTCCCATTACACTTTTATTAAGCTCACTTGATTTGTCTTTGAGCATTAGAGAGAACCATCCCACCAGAGCTCATTTAAATGTTTCTCATATTTTGGCCTATTAAGATGTAAGCAACCACAGGAAGCCACATCAAAAAGTAAGGATTATACACCAAAAGTAAAACTTCCAAGAACATACAATATTTGTCTCTTGCGGCAACGTAAACCCCAATTCCCTATATGCCTACCCTTTTCTGTGGCTTCTCAGCACAACATTCCTTAAAACGGGAAGGGAAGGCGGGAATCAGGACTTGAGCTGCCAAGAACAAGGCCCTCTACGGAAACCAGGGATTGTCTCTTCTCATTGCCCGTGAAGGCATCCAAACCGGGAGAAACTCAAGCGCAGGGTAGGAAGCAAGACTGAGGGGCCTCAGACCGAGCTTTTGGAAAACAGAAAAGTCTCGCTCTCTGCCCCTCAGCCTAACTTCCTTTATTTCCTCACAAGTTTCTCCCTCAAACTTCGGGCTTCCATCCTGGAAAATGTGGGGGAGGGGAAATATGTTCCTCAAGATTTCTCGCTTTTCTCCGTCTCTATCCCTGATGATACAGCCCCTTCACTTCCAACGCGCTTTTACTCCTCGGCCAAGGACAGTGGCCGTAGATTCTCACTCCCCAACCTAACCCTAACTCCCCGATCACTCACTGCCTGCCCGGAATCGCCATCTTGCTCCCGTCTCCGTTGAACGTGGCCGACGCCGACGTGTCGCTAACACAGATGCTGACGTCGTCACGTAAATCTCGCGCGGTTTTGGGCGGCCTGGAACCCGCCTAGCGGCGGAATCTCTACTGTATTGAGGTAATTCAAACTCAGGAACTAAGTCTTTCAGCCTTGGGTTTCACCTCGGAATCAGTAGGAAGAAAAGGATGACAAAATTCTAGCCTAGATTTCCCAGCGTGTGGTCCCGGGACTAGCAGATTAGCGTCACCCGGGAATTTGTTAAAAATGCAAAAGTTTGGGCCTTCTCACAAGCTATTCTATCGGGAACGCTGGGATGGGACCCAGAAGTCTGTTTTAACGTGCCCTGCAGGTTATTCTGATACTCAAGTTTGAAAAACACTACCCTAGGCTATCAATTTTTTTTTTCCTCTGAGATGTTCAATGTCAGTATATTTGCCTCGGTAATTTGGCAGATGAAAAGCTGTATGCTGGCCCTGGCCGGTTTGCTCAGTGGTAGAGCGTCGGCTTGGCGTGCAGAAGTCCCAGGTTCGATTCCCGGCCAGGGCACACAGGAGAAGCGCCCATCTGCTTCTCCACCCCCCCCCCCCCTCCTTCCTCACTGTCTCTCTCTTTCCCTCCCGCAGAGGAGGCTCCATTGGAGCAAAGATGGCCCAGGCGCTGGGGATGGCTCCTTGGCCTCTGCCCCAGGCGCTAGAGTGGCTCTAGTCGCAACAGAGCGACGCCCCCTGGTGGGCAGAGCATGGCCCCCTGGTGGGCGGGCCGGTTGGATCCCTGTTGGGTGCATGCGGGAGTCTGTCTGACTGTCTCTCCCCGTTTCCAGCTTCAGAAGAAAAAAAAAAAATCTGTATGCTAATAGTATCAATATACGGCAAATATGATTAATAATACCGTTATGTCACTGGGTATAGAAATCAAAATAATATGCCATACTTTTTTTTTTTTTTAATCTAAGCACATTCAGTCTGTGCACCCACACTCATTTTTGGCCAGTTACAAATTAGACTTATAGCAGCCCAAGAAATCTTTTAGTTACTACAGAAGGATGTTTAAATCTTCAATTATAATTGTGTCTCTATTTCTCTTTTTTAAAAGATTTTATTTATTGATTTTAGAGGAGATAGAGAAAAGGGGTGAGGTAGGAGCAGGAAGCATCAATTCTTATGTGCCTTGACAAGGCAAGCCCAGGATTTCGAACAGGCAACCCCAACATTCCAGGTAGACGCTCTTTCCACTGCACCACCACAGGTCAGGTTCTCCTTTTAATTTTGCAATTTTTTGTTTCATGTATATTGAAACATGTAGGATTATTATACCCTCTTGAATTGATCCCTACACCATTAAGAAATGACCTTTTTTCCCCTTGAGTAAAATCTTCATATTTATTCCATAATAATGGTACCTCTCTCCTATCATCAGTTTATTCTCAAGTAAAAACAGGGCTGCATGCTTATTTTGATTTCATGACCTTCTCTCACTGCTATTAATAAGGAAAGGCAATAATGGTACCTGTGATTCATCCAACTGCCTAAATAACACCTGAAATGTTCCCCACTCTTCTATAAAAATTTTATTTCTCTTCTCTACTTTATATGATATTAATATAACTAGCTTTGATTGTTAGCACAGTATATCTGTTTCTGTCCTTTTAAGCTTTTTTATTTATTTATTTATTTATTTATTTATTTATTTATTTTTTTACAGAGACAGAGAGTGAGTCAGAGAGAGGGATAGACAGGGACAGACAGACAGGAACGGAGAGAGATGAGAAGCATCAATCATTAGTTTTTCATTGCGGTTGCAACGCCTTAGTTGTTCATTGATTGCTTTCTCATATGTGCCTTGACCGTGGGCCTTCAGCAGACCGAGTAACCCCTTGCTGGAGCCAGCGACCTTGGGTTCAAGCTGGTGGGCTTTTTGCTCAAACCAGATGAGCCCGCACTCAAGCTGGCGACCTCGGGGTCTCAAACCTGGGTCCTCTGCATCCCAGTCCGACGCTCTATCCACTGCGCCACCGCCTAGTCAGGCCTTTTAACCTATTTTAATCTCTTTGTGACTATATTCAAAGTGGATCTCTTGGTGATAGCGTATAGTTGGGTCTTGCTTTCTCATCCAGTCTGGCAATTGCTCCCATTTAATTTGGGTGTTTAGAACTTTTTCATAAAGTGATTATTAGTGTTGTCGACACAAGATGGAAACATCCAAACCTATAGAGAATTTTTATGAGTTTGTTTGAGCCAAGCTCACAGTTGTCGGGAAGCAAAATCTCAGTGGATGAGAAAATGCTCTGGAGAATAGCATTTTTGCAGTTTATTTTATATATTAGAATAAAAGGAGGCAACATAAGGAGGGAGGGTTACATGAAATACATTGCTGATAGATTAAAGGGGTAGGAGAAAGCAAAAGGGGATGGAGGAATCTCTGGGATTGGATAAAAAGTAAAATGGAGAAATATACTTTTACATTGGTGGGTACAGTATGGTTAATAACATTCATGCACGTAGAAGTGGTATGTAGGAAACAAGATAATAATGAGGGGTTCTGTGGGCTTGTCCTCTGGTGCTGCGGTTGTGCATTGAAGGGTCTGGAAAAAGATATTACTCTGATATTTCAAAGGTATGCTATTTTATGTAAAAAGACAATAGACAGACAGGCTTACTTAAGGTAAAGATCAACCCTTTACAAGAAAGCTACAGGCCTAGGACGTGACTACCAACTGTGACTTGCTTTTAGTTAAGAATCTATGTTCAGACTATCCTATGTGATTATTTTTGGTCTTTAAGGTTAAAGCCCACCATGTAAGCCTTCCCTGAACTTGTCAGGTTTAGTATGTGGCCCTTTTTTCGTCCATAGTATGATTGCAATTTGTTTTCTACTTTTCCCATGTGTTCCTTGTTCTCCACCCCCCCCCCTTTTTTTGCCCTCTTCTGGATAATCAAGAAATGTTTATGAGCCCTGGCCAGTTGGCTCAGTGGTAGAACGTTGGCCCAGCATATGGCTGTCCCGGATTTGATTCCCGGTTAGGGCACACAGAAGAAGCAACCATCTACTTCTCCACCCTTCTCCCTTCTCTTTCTTTCTTTCTCTCTCTCTCTCTCCCCTCCCACAGTCATGGCCCAATTGTCTTGAGCAAGTTGGTTTCAGGCGTGATGGCTCCATGGCCTCTGCCTCAGGTGCTAAAAAAAATGGCTCCCATTGCAACAGAGCAACTGCCCCAGATGGGCAGAGCATCGCTCTCTAGTGGGCTTGCTGGGTGGATCCTGGTCAGGGCACATACGGGAGTCTGTCTCTCTGCCTCCCTTCCTCTCACTAAAAAAAAGAAAAGAAAAGAGAAAGAAAGGTTTATGATTCAGTTTAAGATTTTCATGATTTAACCTTTTTGCTGGCTTATTAGCCATACTTCTTTGCTTACTTTTTTTAAGGTGTTGTTTTAGAGTCTCTAGTACACGTCTTTAACGTATCACAGTCTACTTTCAAGTAAAAGTATACCACTTTATGTATGTTATAAAAACACCTTATGGAAATATAGAGTACTTCCATTTTCCCTTAGACTTTGTGCTATTATCGTCATACATCTTCTACCTATGTTATAAATGTACAAGCATGTTATTTTTTCTTGAAATGATTATCTTTCAAGAATATATATATATATATATATATATATATATTTTTTTTTTTTTTTTTTTTTTTTTGTATTTTTCTGAAGCTGGAAACGGGGAGAGACAGTCAGACAGACTCCCGCATGCGCCCGACCAGGATCCACCCGGCACGCCCACCAGGGCACGTCCACCAGGGGCGACGCTCTGCCCACCAGGGGGCGATGCTCTGCCCCTCTGGGGCGTCGCTCTGCCGTGACCAGAGCCACTCTAGCACCTGGGGCAGAGGCCAAGGAGCCATCCCCAGCGCTCGGGCCATCTTTGCTCCAATGGAGCTTTGGCTGTGGGAGGGGAAGAGAGAGACAGAGAGGAAGGAGGGGGGGGTGGAGAAGCAAATGGACGCTTCTCCTATGTGCCCTGGCCGGGAATCGAACCCGGGTCCCCCGCATGCCAGGCCGACGCTCTACCACTGAGCCAACCGGCCAGGGCCCTTTCAAGAATATTTTTAAGTAAGAAAAGTATGTTTAGGCCTTGGCTGGGTAGCTCGGTTGGTAAGATTGTTGTCCCTATAAGCTAAGGTTGCAGGTTCAATCCCCAGTCAGGACACATACAAGAATCAACCAAGGAATGCATAGATAAGTGGCACAACAAATGAGTGTTTCTTGCTCTCTCTCCCTTCCTCTCTCTCTCTAAAAATAAATAAATAAAAAAATTTAAAAAACAAAAATATATCTGCCTACATATTTACCATTTCCAGTGTCTCTATGTCTTTATGTAGATCCAGATTTCTATCTAGTATAATTTTTTAAATACCCTTATTGACATATATAATTAACATACCATGCAATTCACCCATTAAAGTATACAAGAGACTTGTGCTACCATTTTTAGAATCAATTTTTAGAGTATTTTTAATATCCCCTAAAAAACATGTATCCATTAGTCACTTCCATTTCCCCCCAAACTCCCAGTCCTGGGCAACACTAATCTACTTCTGTCTCTATGGACTTAGAGTTTTATTAGCTTTTGCTCCGTGTGTTTTGAAATTGGTGTTTATACACCAATTTTATTGGGTGTATAAATATTTAAGATTGTTGCTCTGGCCGGTTGGCTTAGTGGTAGAGTGTCAGCCCGGCATGTGGATGTCCTGGGTTTGATTCCACATAGGAGAAGCAACCATCTATCTCTCCACTCTTCCTCTTTCCCTTCTCTCTCTCTCTTTCTCTCTCACAGCCATGGGTTGATTGGTTAGAGCACATCAGCCCTAGGTGCTAAGGATGTCTCCGTGGAACCTCTGCCTCAGGTGCTAAAAATAGCTCGGTTGCAAGCATGGCCCCAGATGGACAGAGCATCAGCCTCAGACAGGAGTTGCCAGGTGGATCCTGATCCAAGGCACATGTGGGAATCCGTCTCTCTATCTCCACTACTCTCACTTGGAAAAGAAGAAGAAAAGAAAAAGATTGGTATGTCTTCTTAATTGACGACCCCTTTTTCATTATGAAATGACTTTATTAGGGTACTATTCTTCGCTCTGAAATCTAATTTGTGTGATATTATTATAGTCACTCTGGCCACTCCAAAAGTTTTCTTTTGATATTAACTCCAGGGAAAGCAAAAAGATGTTCAGAAAAGGAAAGTACCTGTAATTTATGATATGGCTAAGTTGTAAATAGCATACATAATCACAATAATGCAAACATTATTTCTTTTTTTTTTTAATTTTTTTTTATTTATTCATTATAGAGAGGAGAGAGAGAGAGAGAGAAGGGGGGAGGAGCTGGAAGCATCAACTCCCATATGTGCCTTGACTAGGCAAGCCCAGGGTTTCGAACCGGCGACCTCAGCATTTCCAGGTTGATGCTTTATCCACTGCGCCACCACAGGTCAGGTGCAAACATTATTTCTAATCTAAATTACAATGTAATTATATCAGGAGAATGCAGAGATGGGAAATGTGTATGTTTGTGTGTGTGTGCTGAGGAAGGAGCATACATGCTAAGGAAGGAGCTAAATCTCTGTATTGCATACTGGGAGGTTAATAAATGTTGCCTAAGTCAGCATGTTATTTTATAATATAGAAGTAACTGTCAAAATAAGCCAAAATAGGGGTTGGCAAACTTTTTATGCAAGGGGTCAGTAAATATTTAGACTTTGTGGGTCATAGGTCTCTGTGGCAGCTACTCAACTCTGTCCTTGTAGTGTGAAAGCAGTCATAGACAATATGGGCATGGCTTTTCCAATAAAGCTTTATCATAACAGGCAACTGGCCAGATTTAGCCTGGAGGGTGTTGATTAACTCCTGAGCTAAAAGAATTGAAAGTAGTTGACTCAGAAGCAAGAAAAATAGGGGTGAGGCGGTGCTGGGAAGTGTTCTGGTCTTAACAGACCTTGTACAACTGGATGACTCTTGAGCATGTATTACTTTGTTTAAAATAAAAAGAATCAGGGATGGGTAAAAGTAAAGCTCCCAGACTGGGCTGTCTGCCTTTTGCTTAAAGAGATTGAATGGAGAATTAATTAGAGAAAATTATAGTTCAATATCCTATATCAATGTGAGATTTGAATTGTTGTTTTGAATCCTGTATTCTGCCACCATCTTTGTGAGACTTTCGCCAAAGCTAGAAGGCTGATTTCTCAGATGCCATATTGTAGAGTTCAAGTTCTTCAATCTCTTGGCAGGGTTTGCAACAGTGGTGGTACCTGCAGTGGTGAATTAGAGACTCAGAGAAGCTTTCTAACATTTTGAAGCCAAATTAGGGACCTTTAAGTGAAGATACAGGAAGGACAGAAGCAGAAGATCATCACTGCCATAGTCCTGAATGTTATACAACAGATAATTCTGACTGTTTTGGACTTTTAGAAGTAAGACTTCAGAAACAAAATGGTTAACTGGTATTGGATCCAAGGCAACTGTGAGGATCTCATCACCCAAACTCATGGATCGTCCATTTAATTTTTGGACGTTATTGTGTGATAAGATGCCAAAGAACTGTACAATTAGTATTGGCAATGCCATTTTAAGAGGAAAAGTCAGGGTTCTTGCCCCCTCCATTCTGTAGAAAATGGAGGGAGAAGAATGCAGAAGCTTTCTGGCTTACAAGGACAAATGGGTCATTTAGTTTAACTATAGTTCTCTGAAAGAATAAAGGTTATCTGAAGAACTTCCTGTCCCTTTCAATAAGAGACAATGTTTGCATATCCTACACTGATTTTTAACTCTTCCTCCCATCCTGGAATCCTGAGAGTAACATATACCTCTATGCAAAGGGATGGGAGGTAGACACTAAAAGATTTATGAATGTCTTTAATATGTAAAACGACATTTGCTACTGCTGTGTTGATATGTAAAATGACATCACTATTGTGTTATCATGTAAGTTTTAATATGTAGGAATGTTTTATATAAATCCTATAGACCAGGGGTCAGGAATCTTTTTGGCTGAGAGAGCCATGAATGCCACTTATTTTATGTTTTTTTGCATTTTTTTGCGTTTTTCCGAAGCTGGAAACGGGGAGGCAGTCAGACAGACTCCCACATACGCCCACCGGGATCCACCCGGCATGCCCACCAGGGGGCGATGCCCATCTGGGGCATCGCTCTGTTGCATCCAGAGCCATCCTAGCGCCTGAGGCAGAGGCCACAGAGCCATCCTTAGCACCTGGGCCATCTTTTGCTCCAATGGAGCCTTGGCTGCAGGAGGGGAAGAGAGAGACAGAGAGGAAGGAGAGGGGGAGGGGTGGAGAAGCAGATGGGCGCTTCTCCTGTGTGCCCTGGCCGGGAATCGAACCCGGGACTCCTGCACGCCAGGCCAACGCTCTACCACTGAGCCAACCGGCCAGGGCCTAATGCCACATATTTTAAAATGTAATTCCGTGAGAGCCATACAACGACCCATGTACATTATACATTATCCAATAAAAATTTGGTGTCATCCTGGAGGACAGCTGTGATTGGCTCCAGCCACCCACAACCTTGAACATGAGCAGTAGGAAATGAATGGATTGTAATACATGAGATTGTTTTATATTTTTAATGTTATTATTTTTTTAATTAAAGATCTGTCTGCGTGCCAGATGCAGCCATCAAAAGAGCCACATCTGGCTCACAAGCCATAGGTTCCCGACCCCTGCTATAGACAAATAATGATTGATTATTGTGTCATGCTCCCCCTCCTTTTCCCCCAACCTATATGTGATCAAGTCTATATAACTAGCTTCAGGGCTATTTTGGACAAACACGATTTGGGTTAGCTATACCATGTAAGTCATATGCAGCTGGCTTATTAATAAACCTCCTCCTAAAAATTCTTTTGTAAAAAAAAATAAAATTCTTTTGTATCCTGCCTTGGTGTCTCTACGTAAACCCGCGGAATTCAGGTACACTACTTTACAACGATTGTTGCTAATGTTACTCCCTTACTCTTTCAGTCTTTGCTTCTCTTTGTGTCCATTATTTTCCCAAATCAAGTACTCACTCTCTACCTTTTTCTCTACCTACATCTTCTGCTAACTTATAGTGTCTGGAAGGTAATATGCTTCAATGTGCTTAAAGGCATGTCATGACACTTTTGCCTTCTTTAAACACTTAATATCCTTCTAAACATTGCTCCTATCTCTATTTCTCGTTTGATTTGTCTGTGGTTTCAGTATTTTCCTTTCTTTCTTCTTTTTCCAAGTGAAAGGAGGGGAGATAGAGAGATAGACTCCCACATGCACCCAGACTGGGATCCACCCAGCGACCCTCATCTGGGGCTGATGCTCTGCCCACCTGGGGCCATGCTTGCCACCGAGCTATTTTTAGCAACACGGAGCCATCCTCAGCGGCTGGGGCTGATACGCTCAAAGCAATTGAGCCATGGCTGTGGGAGTAGAAGAGAGAGAGAGAAGAGGGAGTGGGAGGGGTGGAGAAGCAGATGGTCACTTCTCCTGTGTGCCCTAACTGAGAATTGAACCTGGGACATCCACATGCCGGGCCAATGCTCTACCACTGAGCCAACCAGCCAGGGCCTTGGTATTTTTTATATTAGGCCATTTTACAAATTTGACAAGGGTCAACCCCAATTTAAAAAGCTGTGACTGGAGAGTCAGGGACACATGGGGCAAAATATGGTCATCTAGACCTCTAGATTCTAGAGGTGCCTCATCAGTTTCAGTCTGTGGGAAGGACGATCTAAACTCAGGCTGTAGATTGAGGAGAGGTAAAATATGGTTAATGACAAGGAGATGAAACACCCACTGAAGGTAATTAATTATCCTTAAGGACAAAAAATAGGTAGCATTTAGTTAATTAATCTTGTCTGTTGGGAGAGATCCAGTGGTGGGATTCAGCTGGTTCGCACTGGTTCAGCTAAACCAACATCGAATTTTTTGTTGAGTTTGGCAAACCGGTTGTTAAAATGGCACATCAAGGTTCTCTGTAAGGTGGACGCCTGGATAGCCGTCCAGTGTAAAAATCACAAATTTACATTCCTTACTCTTTTATTTTATTTATTTATTGATTTCAGCAACCTCAGTATTCCAGGTCGATGTTTTATCCACTGTACCACCATAGGTCAGGCTACATTCCTTACTCTTTTTTAATGTTCATCTGCACAACAGCATATTCTAAGCACCCATAGATATGGTCATTCCATCCATAGGTGAAAAAAATTCCAAGTGAGGATGCCAATCAAGAAGCAATATGGAAATATCATAAATAACAGTTTTATTGTTTTTTTGTCGTGTTATTTAATATTTTTTCATTATATTTTAAAACTCTTTCTTATAACATTATCTAGTTTTGTGTACCTCTTTTATTGTTATTTAAGTATTAAATGCATGAAATCATAAACTACCTTTTGGTATATCTTTTTTTATACTTAAAATGGTCATTATGGCAGAGAACTGGTTGTTAAGTTATTTGAATCCCACCACTGGAGTGAACTTTATAAGATCATGTAGGGAGACTAAGAACATAGGGCTAATGATGATGTGGGGTGTGCTTAGGTGGGAGTGGCATTACATAAAACCTATGAGGACAATGAAAAGTCCTGAAATTACCTGCAAAGGGTCTTCTAAGTCAGGTCTTCTGGATAGGTCTGTGGAAGTTAAGGGCAGCTGGTTGTTTGATCACATTAGATTAAGAAGGAATGGGAAGAGACCACATATATGATTCCATTTATATAAAATGTCCAGACCCTGGCCAGTTGGCTCAGCGGTAGAGCGTCAGCCTGGCGTGCGGGGGACCCGGGTTCGATCCCCGGCCAGGGCACATAGGAGAGGCGCCCATTTGCTTCTCCACCCCCACCCCCTCCTTCCTCTCTGTCTCTCTCTTCCCCTCCCGCAGCCAAGGCTCCATTGGAGCAAGGATGGCCCGGGCGCTGGGGATGGCTCCTTGACCTCTGCCCCAGGCGCTAGAGTGGCTCTGGTTGTGGCAGAGCGATGTCCCGGAGGGGCAGAGCGTGCCCCTGGTGGGCGTGCCGGGTGGATCCCGGTCGGGCGCATGCAGGAGTCTGTCTGACTGTCTCTCCCTGTTTCCAGCTTCAGAAAAAAAGATACAAAATAAATAAATAAATAAATAAATAAAATAAAATGTCCAGAATGGGCAAATCCATAGAGAAATCAAGATTAGTGGTTGCCTAGGGCTGGGGTGGAGGAAATGGTGAGTGACTGCTAATGGGTATGAGATTTATGTGAGTGATAAAAATGCTCTAAAAATGAATGTTGCAGTGGTTGCACAATTAAATATATTCTTTGAATATACTAAACACCACTGAATTGTACACGGTAAGTGGGTGAATTATATAGTATGTGAGTTATATTTCAATAAAGCTGTAGCCCTGGCTGTATAGTGTAGCCCTGGCTGCATAGCTCAGTTGGTTAGAGTATTGTGCCAATATGCTGAGGTTGCAGGTTCAGTCCTTGGTCAGGGCACATACAAGGTTCAACCAATGAATGCATAAATAACTGGAACAAATTGATGTTTCTCTCTCTCTCTCTCTCTCTCTCTCTCCTTCCCTCCTTCCTCCCCCCTCTAAAGTCAATTTAAAAATATTTTAAATAAATAAAGCTGTTAAAAAAGCTTATAGGAGCTTTTCTGAGATTTCAATATCAGTCGTATTTTGTTTTTTATTTTAATTTATTGATCTTAGAGAAAGGGAGAGAAATTGGTTTGTTGTTCCACTTATTTATGCATTCATTGGTTGTTTCTTGTATGTGCCCTGACCAGGAATCAAACTTACAATATTGCCATATTGGGTGGATGCTAGAACCAGTTGAGCTGTCAGGCCAGGGCTCCAATGTCATTGTCTTGAAACTTTATATTGTTCCTGGACCATGGAAAGCCACAGTTGTAAAGAAGAGTGGTCTGTATTGTCTACACCAGGGGTAGTCAACCTTTTTATACCTACCGCCCACTTTTGTATCTGTTAGTAATAAAATTTTCTAACCTCCCACCGGCTCCACAGTAATGGTGATTTATAAAGTAGGGAAGTAACTTTACTTTATAAAATGTATAAAGCAGAGTTATAGCAAGTTAAAGCATATAATAATAATTACTTACCAAGTACTTTATGTCGGATTTTCACTAAGTTTGGCAGGATAAATCTTTATAAAACAACTTACTATAGTTAAATCTATCTTTTTATTTATACTTTGGTTGCTCCACTACCACCCACCATGAAAGCTGGAACACCCACTAGTGGGCAGTAGGGACCAGATTGACTACCACTGGTCTACACCATTCAGCAGGGGTCAGGAAACTTTTTGGCTGAGAGAGCCATGAAATGCCACATATTTTAAACTGTAATTCCATGAGAGCCATACAATGACCCATGTATGTTATGCATTATCCAATAAAAATTTGGTGTTGTCCCAGATGACAGCTGTGATTGGCTCCAGCCACCCACAACCATGAACATTAGTGGTAGGAAATGAATTGTAATACATGAGAATGTTTTATATTTTTAACGTTATTATTTTTTTTATTAAAGATCTGTCTGCGAGCCAGATGCAGCCATCAAAAGAGCCACATCTGGCTCACAAGCCATAGGTTCCCGACCTCTGACATACAGTGTCGTTGTTACCTATAAATTATAGAGAAAGAGTCAATAAAAATTCAACTAATCAAGTTTAGGCTTCTGAGGTAGAACTAAATAGAAGTAAATTAATAAATCTATTTAGTCCAGTTGATTTCAACTCGAGTGCCACAATAATTTTTAAAACATGAAATATCTGACATTAATTAATAGTCAACCAGTTTGCCGGGGCACATGCTTTAAAAATTCTCGTGGCACACCAGTTGAAAAATCGTTGATTTGGTCAAATAGATTTAAATATAAATCTGTATCTAAATTTTTGTCAAGTATAAATAACATCTTCACTAAAAAAGTAAGCTCCTGGTGTTAAGGGATAGTATTTACTTGAATGATAGTTAAATATATTCAACCAATCTGCCTTACTGGTTGTTTAATATTAAAGTAATTTCCAGAAGACCTAATGCACGTTGTTAACCTAGAAAAGTTTGGAAAGTATTAGTGAGATGTCTGGGATGCTGGCAAGGGCAGTAACCAGAAAGTAGGACACATGGGTGCTAGCTCTACCTTGCCTCTTACTAGCTATTGTGCCCTAGGTAACTCACTCACTCTTAGATACTGTTTCTCATTTGTAAAATGGGGATAATAATATTGAGACTGCCTATCTTACAGGTTATTGGGAGGATTGAATGAGCTAGTATGTAAAAATATTTTAAAGAAGGTAAAGTACCATGCAAATATAATATTTATTATCATTGAGTTAAATGCCCTTTATTTAACTTAATTCTCATGCTAGTGGTTAAAAAGGTAGCAGTCTACAAAAATTGCTGACTAAAATCCCTCTTGCTGACTAAAATCCCATTTGTATTTACAGCAAACTCTTCATAACCTTGTTCTGAAACCATCAGGATATGTGGCCGTCAGTTTATCTTCAAGAACATTGTTCATAGAAATGTTGTTGCAAATGCCCTGAAAAGCCCTCTTCCCAAAACAAAACAAAACAAAAAAAATGCTTATAGGTTAAAACTGGGCATGGGGTCATCTAAGAGATGAGGACTGGTAATAACACTGCCATCTTATCAGAAAGGTTGGAGAGGGACCTCAAATCTCAAATTATAAAATGTTCAGAGCACATCACATTTTGTCAACCAAATAAAGAAAATGAAGTTTAATTTCCCAAAATTTTATTAAAAAATGGACTCTGTCATCAGATATTTTATTGCAAAGATGAAATCTCACAGCAGAGCAGTGGTTTGCTGTAATAACAAGCTTTAAATAAATATAAATTATTTTTGTAGTTCTTGCACTTGAGAGATTTTTGTTATTTCTTTTTTAAAGGTGCTTTCTTTTTTCCATGAGTCATGGACAACATTTTCCTTAACTTTTAAGTTGTTAAAGTGTCTGTGTATATATGGGGGGGGGGGGTGTGAGGAAGGAGAATGGGTGGTACTCATACAAATCTTTGAAAAATTAGAAAAATAATTCCCAGTCCATATCTTAAAATCTTTATTATTTGGTATTCTTTTGATGTAAAAACAGCCATTTTCTAAATCCTCAGTCTTTACTTTGTACTTTAAGAGAATTAAAATAACTATCCAATCAAACGTCATAGTTTTATGGCAGATGCAGAGAAAAACTAAAAGGAAACTTTTAAATATATTCTGTAATATGCATTTAGTTATGGTTACCTTAACTGGATATTCAAATTTCTCTTGGGTAGCACTTTGGTTTTAGAAAGTGCTAAGGTAAGTGTCTAGGAGCAGAATGTTTCTATGTGGCACTCCTTTCAGGTTGAAAATATTTTATAGTTAACAAAACTGTACATAACAAAAATATCCTAAATACAGCGCCAATTCCATTATCATTTACCTAGAGAGCTTCCACCTGGCATTTTTGCATACACACAGGAGGAGTCAATCTTGGAGGGCAATGGGGGTGTAAAAGCACTATTTTGTTTTTTGTTTAGCTCTGTGAGAGCTAAACAGATATGTGACCAATGGTATAAGTACTCGATGACAGTATTACCAAATTTCCATACGTCGATTCGGGAATGATCTGCATGAAAGGAAAAAAAAGTTAGTGTGGATAGTTAGTTTCCAGTATTATGATGCAAATTCACTAGATATGTTTGGGGTCAAAACCATAGCAGAATATTGTTTATATATCTAATTACAGGAAAATGGGTTGAAAATATATTCAGCTAATGGAATACTACACAGTATTTAATAATTAAACAACTAGAGCTACATATATCATGTGGCTAAATCTCAAAAACACTATTGCACACAAAATATAAGTTGTAGAATAATATGTTCTTTAGATACAACTTTTTTAAGTTAAAAAAATTTTTTTTAAGCTTTCATTTATTCATTTTAGAGAAGAGAGAGAGAGAGACAGAGAGAGACAGAGAAGAAGGGAGGAGCAGGAAGCATCAACTCCCATATGTGCCTTGACCAGGTAAGCCCAGGGTTTCAAACTGGCAACCTCAGCATTCCAGGTCCACACTTTATTTACTGTGCCACCACAGGTCAGGCTAAAGTTTTATTTTTAGAAAAAAATTTTAATTTATTGATTGATTTTTAGAAAGGAAGGGGGAGAGAGAAGGGGGAACATTGATCTGTTCCTGTATGTGCTGTGACTGGGGAATGAACCAGCAACCTTTGTGCTTCGGGATGACACTAACCAACTGAGCTATTCAGCCAGGGCTTTTTCAAGTATTTAAAACCTGCAAAATAATATTATATTGTGTATGGATCATAAGCACGTAGTAAAAGTAATAAATCATGCATAATAAACATGAAATTCATAATGGTATTATCTCTAGGGAGGAAGAAAAGAAAATAGGGTCAGGGAGGGGTAGAAAATTTCAACTGTTCCTATAATGTTTTATTTCTTTAAAAAATATGAATCATGAAAAAAAAATATGAATCATGCATAATGTTAAGGTTGGAAATAGAATATGGCTCTATAATGATGACACAAGTGTTAGTTTCAAATTTCTATGTTGGGAATATTTTCTAATTTAAAATTATTTTTAAATATATAATTACTGCACACCATTATGATTCATTTGTTAAATTGGTAACTATTAAACTGCTATTTATAAAAGTTACTTTTTCCCAGGAGTAATGACTAGTATTTAGATAGAACTGTTCAATAGAAAGAGAATATATTGTAGTTGAACATATCTGTGTTCCAATCTTGACTCTCCCCCAACTAGTCTTGTGACCTCGAGCAGGTCACTTAATTGTTTTGAGCCTGTTTCTTCTTCCATAAGACAGGGATAATGCTTCAGAATTGTTAAGAGGACTAATGAGAAAAGATAAGCGAAAATCTGTCTTAGAATAGCTCAAAAAAATATTAATTACCTTCCTTCTTTCCAGTGCCTCTCACCCTCAAGTATATGTTTTATTCATTTTTGTTACTTCTAGTATCTAATGCAGTGCCTAACTGAATAAATGTTTGCTGATATGAGTTGAATAAACCATAAATGATACTTATAATTCAATAAGAGGTTTTAAATATCATCTTCTATTCATAGCTCTTTAACAACAATGACAATTATGTCACTTATGGATATCTCATAAATGACATAACAGAACATATTTTGTTTCCCTATTTTCTATCAACATGAAGGCACATAAAGTATGGAAAAACATTCACAGCCTCTATTTTATTTATTTATTAAATATATATATATATATATATATATTTTTTTTTTTTTGTATTTTTCCGAAGTGAGAAGCGGGGAGGCAGATAAACTCCCGCATGCGCCCAACCAGGATCCACCTAGCATGCCCACAAGAGGGCAATGCTCTGCCCATCTGGGGCGTTGCTCCGTTTTAGCCAGAGCCATTCTAGCGCCTGAGGTGGAGGCCATGGAGCCGTCCTCAGCGCCCAGGCCAACTTTGCTTCAATGGAGCCTTGGCTGTGGGAGGGGAAGAGAGAGATAGAGAGGAAGGAGAGGGGGAAGGGTGGAGAAGCAGATGGGTGCTTCTCCTGTGTGCTCTGGCCTGGAATCAAACCTGGGACTTCCACATGCTGGGCCGACACTCTACCACTGAGCCAACCAGCCAGGGCCTCAATTTTTAAAATACGGACACAATGTTCTAAAATTCTCTTTTAACACATACACACCCAGGCACATACACACAGGTGCTGTCTTTTCTTCCAATTTTAAGTGTTCAATAAATGTCAAATTGAAACAACATTAAATTATGGAATAATTAAATTAGGTTTTTCAAATAACAAGTCTTTTCACATTATAACTCAGTAACTTTAATGACAATTATGAATAAAAAACAAAAACAAATGCTGGTTATGGAAGCACATTAAATTACCTGATTCATCTCATGTTATGGGTAATACTAGACCAATCGACATACATAAAATATTGAGGTGCATTTGTTATAATTGATCCCTTTTTGTATTTATTGATTCCTGGAACAAGGTAATGCTATAGGCTGCAAAGATTACTTTATCTTAATGTTATGAATCTAAATTAAATAAAAGTTCACCTTAAAACACTTCTAAAACCAGTTCTAACTGATTTTCTGAGATGTAGCAGCTCTTCTGCTCCCCAAAGCTTTTATTCTCCCCTTCTTAAATCCCTACTAAAAGCTCTGTTCCATTGATGCCTGTCACAGTGTACTTATCTGACATCCAAATGAGTAGACCCCTATCTGCAACCATTATTAAGCCAGTCAGACATCTCCATGGTGATTCAAGGACACGAGAATGGGGAGCAAGGTCGCTCCCTTTCACTAGCCCCTGTTGCTTATTTCCTGTCTTCTTGTTGCCAGGGACAGAAGCGTGGAACCTGTCTGGGCCATAGTTCCTGTTTCCTGCCCTTTCCAATGCAAGATTGATGCATTAACAACTGCTCTGATGATTCCTCTAATGAAGCCTCCATTGCTCTGTGGCAGCAATTTTCAACCTTTTTATCTCATGGCACACATAAACTAATTACTGAAATTCTATAGCACACCAACAAAATATAGTTTTGCTGCTCTGACAAAAAAAGTAGATAAAATTTTGATTGATTTACAAAATAATAATAATAATAGTTCCCTACACTTTTTGCTCCAAAGTGACTTGTAAAATATCAGGTGCCTATACTTATATATAAGGATTTATGGTACCAAGAATAAACTAATCAGACCTTATTATGCAAAATGACCCATTAGTTGCAACTCTGTTATTTGACCTATATATTTATGGTTCAAGACAGGGCATTCACACCTGACAGCTAGCTATTGTTATATTGGCTACTATCATTTTTTTATTTGACAATCTAAGGCAGTGGTAGTCAACCTGGTCCCTACCGCCCACTAGTGGGCATTCCAGCTTTCATGGTGGGCAGTAGCAGAGCAACCAAAGTATAAATAAAAAGATAGATTTAACTATAGTAAGTTGTTTTATAAAGATTTATCCTGCCAAACTTAGCAAAAATCCGACATAAAGTACTTGGTAAGTAATTATTATTATATGCTTTAACTTGCTGTAACTCTGCTTTATACATTTTGTAAAGTAAAGTTACTTCCCTACTTTATAAATCACCATTACTGTGGAACCGGTGGGTGGTTAGAAAATTTTACTACTAACAGAGATACATAAGTGGGCGTTAGGTATAAAAAGGTTGACTACCTCTGATCTAAGGGAAAAGGGGTTAGTTCCCTTGACTAAATAGTCAAGCATTGCGTGTTTTAAAAATTCTTGCTATGATATAGTGACATTTACGACAACATGGATGGACCTTGAGAATGTTATACTGAGTGAAATAAGTAAATCCGAGAAAGCTAAGAACTGTATGATTTCACACATTGGTGGGATATAAAACTGAGACTCAGGGACATAGATAAAAGTGAAGTGGTTACCAGGGGGAGGGGGACATGAGGATGTGGAGGAGGAAGGGAGGGAAGGGTGTAAAAAGGGACAAATATAAGGTGACGGAAAATGATTTGACTTTGGGTGATGGGTATACAACATAATCAACAGTTCAAATGCTATAGAAATGTTTACCTGAAACTTATGTACTCTTATTGATCAATGTCACCCTGTTAAATTTAATTTTTAAAATAAAATAAAATAAAAATTATTGCAGTACACCAGTGTGCAGTGTGGCACGCTAGTTGAAAATTGCTCCTCTGTGGTGTTCCCATTAACAATAATTGAGCACCACTGCCCTCTTGTGGTAAATAGATGACAGCTCTTTGCAGTAGTTGGCACAGATTTTGTAATTCTTTATAATAAATATACTCCTTTTTTTTCTTTTCTAACCATAAGAAATTATGCGTTTTTTGCTTTGTGTGGATAAAGGTTATAGTAAATCATTTGAAGACAGTGAGCTAAAATAATTGCTGAGTCAACCTATTGATTTTGAAACAGATCCAAGTTTAATCAAACTTTTATCTCTATAGGAAATTTATTTTGCTGAAAACATTAGGATACTATGGGATACTTCTAATTAAATTTCCAGTATGGATATCTCCTTTAACACTAGATTAAATTAAATTAAAAAAATTTTTTTTTCAGCAATAGAGCATGAACCCAATATGTGGAAGTCCTGGGTTCGATTCCCAGTCCAGGCACACAGGAGAGGCGATCATCTGCTTCTTCCCTCCTCCCCTACCCCTTCTCTCTATCTCTCTGCCTCTCCCACAGCTATGGCTTGATTGATTTGAGCATGTCAGCCCCGATCCCTGAGGCCAGCTCCCTGGAGCCTCTGCCTCTGGTGCTAAAAAGTAGTTCAGTTGCGCCTGACCTGTGGTGGCGCAGTGGATAAAGTGTCAACCTGGAAACGCTGAGGTTGCTGGTTCAAAACCCTGGGCTTACCTGGTCAAGGCATATATGGGAGTTGATGCTTCTTGCTCCTCCCCCTTCTCTTTCTCTCTCCCTCTCTCTCTCTCTCTCTCCCCTCTCTATAAGGAATAAATAAAATCTTTAAAAAAAAAAGTAGTTAAGTTGTGAGTGTGGCCTCATATGGACAGAGCATTGGCCCCAGATGGTGGTTACTGAGTAGATCTTGGTTGGGGCGCATGCTGGAATCTACCTCTCCATCTCCCCTACTCTCACTAAAAAAATAAAAATAAAATTTCTTGAGTTACCAAAGCTTGGATGGAAGTTTATTCCAGGCTGAACATTGAGTTCTTGGAAGTATATTAATTTCATTCTCATGTTAAACACAACTTCTGTACAAAATCACATTGTATTGGCTTTTTAAAATGATGTAGCTATAAATCAAATTATGGCTCAGAGTCATGAGGCTAGCGTAGAAGCCATTCCAAATAAGAACTCTAATCTTTACTCACATCGCTAATAGTCCTCATTAATTCATGTTAACTTTTATTTGATTCTCATCTTCTCTCTTATTCTTTAGCACTCCCAAACTTCTGGGAGTACCTCGCCCTCCCAGGCCAGGATACCTCTTTGTCTTCCGTGCGCTCTGGCTTACTGCTCCATGCTTCCCCTCTACTACTTGTGTCCACAGACACCTTGAGAAGTGCCTAAGGGTTGCCTTTCCCTGCCTTGTGCCTTAGGAGTCTCTCTGATTCTGAGCCTCTGGGCCTAATATAGGTATCACAGAAGTCCAGAAACCCTTCCGACTTGATCCAGAGTTTCCACAGAGAGCAAGTGAAGGGAAGGGGGAAAAGAACAGTCAGGTTTAGTGAGCAATTTCTACAGAGCCGTTTTCCCAATTAATGATTAGTTTTTCATGAGTAACAAAAAGGAAAAAAATTGAAATTTATTCCTTACTGTTCCATTCACATAAATGACCTGAGGTATCAGGGGGTGAGTAGAAAGAGGGTAATGTGCTACATAGGCAGTCACTTTGGGCAACACAGTAGATTATAGACAGTGTTCCTCCTTTTAGAAGACTATAAGCAGAACTATTGTATTTTCCCATGTATAAGATGCTCCCATGTAAAAGACACACCTTAATTTCGGGGCCCAAAATTTGAAAAAACTGTATTACATAAAGTTATTGAAGTCAATTCATCATAAAATTCATACAACTCCTCATTGCTGTCAAAACTCCAAAACTCCCATCCATTTGCTTGTCCTTATCTGTGTCTGGTAATGAATCATTGTCCTCATATATTGCCTCATCCTCAGTTCCATCTATGGCATTTGAAATGCCACACTTCTTAAATGACTTGACAACGATCTCAATCTTGATATTATCCCAGGATCTTTTCACCTAGGTACAAACTTCTCCTATAGTTGGATTCTTCACTCTTCCTGCTGGTGTCAAATTGTCCCCTGAAGACTTCATCCATTGGTTCCATTCATCTCTCATGGCAGCTTTGAAGGGTTTGTTAATGCTGATATCAAGTGGTTGGAGCTGGGATGTCAAGCCTCCAGGTATAGCAGCAACTTTTGTTTTTGGCTCTATAGCAGTCAATTCTTGTTTTTTGTTATGTATGCCCTGAACTGATCAAGCACCATCAGGGCAGGTTTGCATAAGAGCCCATCTGGTCTCCTTCTCTAAACTTTCTCAAACCAGATCTTCATCCCATCCTGATCCATCCAACCCTTGTCATGAACATGGACAATCACTCCTCGAGGAATGTCTTCTTTTGGCATTGTTTTGCGTTTGAGAATCAGCATGGGAGGCAGCTTGGTTCCGTCTGCACAACAAGTTAGAACAACTGTATAATGGCTCTTTTCATGTCCACTTGTTTTCACAGTTACAGTTTTCACCCCATTCTTATCAATAGTTCTGTTACTTGGGACATCAAATTGAAAAGGGACTTTGTCCATATTTGCAATCTGTCCCAACTCAAATTGATGTGTCTTCTGACACTGAATGACAAAATAATGAAATTCAAGGACCTTCTGCTCATAGCTTTCAGGCATCTTTTGGGCAAGTCTCGTGCATGTATACATGCTTAGTCCATTCCATTTCATGAACCTGAAGCACCAATTATGTCCTCCTTTGATATCAGTAACTTTTTTTCATCAGCAATTCTTTTGCCTCATGCTGTGAACCATCTTTGTGGATACAGAAATTCCAGTTGCCTTTTGCTTTTCAATCCATATCTTCAATTCTGTCTCTAAATCAGGCCATTCTGCTGATTTGCCTCTCATGGCCTTCTTCTGCCGTGGCATTTTCAGTAGGGTTTCTTCTTCCCATAAACAGTCTTGGATTGATTGCTCAGTTGGAGGAGGACCAAACTTACCTTCAGCAGCACAATTTTCATTCACTTTTGCCAACTGAATCACTTTTAACTTGAATTCAGCACTGTACGAAAATCTTTTTTGAGCCATTTTTGGGCAGAATATGGCAAAATGTAACCTACTGTAATATACCAGTAACAAGTGAGAAACAATGAGCGCAAAGAAGACAAGCGCAAAAAAGTGGGAAAGGCCCTGGCCGGTTGGCTCAGCGGTAGAGCGTCGACCTAGCATGTGGAGGACCCGGGTTCGATTCCCGGCCAGGGCACATAGGAGAAGCGCCCATTTGCTTCTCCACCCCTCCGCCGCGCTTTCCTCTCTGTCTCTCTCTTCCCCTCCCGCAGCCAAGGCTCCATTGGAGCAAAGATGGCCCGGGCGCTGGGCATGGCTCTGTGGCCTCTGCCTCAGGCGCTAGAGTGGCTCTGGTCGCAATATGGCGACGCCCAGGATGGGCAGAGCATCCCCCCCTGGGGGGCAGAGCACCGCCCCTGGTGGGCGTGCCGGGTGGATCCCGGTCGGGCGCATGCGGGAGTCTGTCTGACTGTCTCCCTGTTTCCAGCTTCAGAAAAATGAAAAAAAAAAAAAAAAAAAAAGTGGGAAATACTGTCTCTCTCTCTTCTCTCTCTCTCTCTCTCTCTGTCTCTCACCCTCTCTCTCTCCTCTAAAAATGAATAAATAAATAAAAAAAATGAAAAGTGGGAAATACAAGTAAAAAAAATCTACAACCATTGTATAAGACGCACCCAGTTTTTAGACCCCCAAATTTTTTGAAAAAGGGTGCATCTTATACATGGGGAAATACAGTATTTTCCCTAAAAATTGAATTTGTAAAGTACTTTATTCAAATATCTCTTCCAATTGTGTTTATTGTTGTTAGTATGATTTTGACCATAATTAAGTAGAAATTTACCTCTGAGATATTCATTAATGAGCTTTAAATTAACTTGCACATGCTTAGCTGTTGGATCAAAGGCACAGATTCTCTCAACGAAGCTTCTGTTAACATACTGTGAACAAAGAACAAAAGTTATAAGATCACCAGCGAGTGGAACTTGAGTACCAAATTCACCAATTTCATTTACAGTGTATCCGTAAAGTCATGGTGCACTTTTAACTGGTCACTGGAAAGCAACAAAAGACAATAGAAATGTGAAATCTGCACCAAATAAAAGGAAAACCCTCCCAGTTTCTGTAGGATGATGTGGCAGCATGTGTGCATGTGCAGATGATGACGTAACACCGTGTATACAGCAGAGCAGCCCACGGCCATGCCAGTCGAGATGTGGATGGTACAGAGGAAAGTTCAGTGTGTTCTGTGGCTCACTAAATTCGAATTCGTGACCAAAGTGCAATGTGAATATCGGCGTGTTTATAACGAAGCACCACCACATAGGAATAACATTACTCGGTGGGATAAGCAGTTGAAGGAAACAGGCAGTTTGGTGGAGAAACCCCGTTCTGGTAGGCCATCAGTCAGTGACGAGTCTGTAGAGGCTATATGGGATAGCTACCTAAGGAGCCCTAAAAAATCTGTGCATGAGCCCACATCGAACTGCACTGAATAGGTATGAAACTGGGAGAGTTTTCCTTTTATTTGGTGCAGATTTCACATTTCTATCGTCTTTTGTTGCTTTCCTGTGACGGGTCAAAAGTGCACCATGACTTTACGGACACACTGTATATACATTTGAAAACAGGCAAAACCAATCTATGGTGTTAGAATTCAGGCTTCTGGTTACCCTTCTGGTGTGTGTGTGTGCATGCGTGTGTGTGTGTGCATGTGTCTGTGTGTGTGAGAGTGAAAGAGAGAGAGAGAGAGAGATGGGAGAGGGTAGTTACAAAAGAGGGCTTTTGGGATGTCACTAAGGATCTGTTTCTTGATGTAGGTGCTGGCTACAAATGTTCATTGTCTAAAAACTCTTGTATTTGTACATTTATGATTTGTGCAGTTATGATAACCTAAACCTGTGTGGGTTATTTTTCAATAAAAAGAGTACTTAAAAAATGTTACCAGTTTACATTTATCCCAATTTTCTAAGTCACTTGAAAATTCCAACTCTGGATGAATGAACAAGATAGCTCCTGTCAGGATGTCACGGATTAGTTTTATGTTGGCTTCCAACTCCTGCGACCGTCTGTGTGGCAGAGATTTTGGCTCATTCTCGTAGAGCAACAGTGATACAAAGTTCATGGAGGTCAGCAGCTGGAGGCTTTCCTGCAGCTCTTGCAGCATGATTCGGAAGAAGAGAACTCCTGCTCGCTGGACTTCTCCCATTTTTTCAATCTCTGAAATAATAGAATGACATCCTACATGGGTTGTTCAGTACATACAGTACATTACTTTTTCATAGGACTCTGAGCATAATATAGTAAACTTTTCTTTTTTTTTTTTCCAGGGAAAAGACCATATATTATGGTTTTAAACAATCTTTCTCTAGCCATGAAATCAAAAGGCAGAAATGAAATTACACCTGGTGAAACTCACAGCAAGAAGCTTTGAGAGGGAAGGTGAAAATTCATGTTTTGGAGTTCGACCTTAGCTTGAATACCTACATTGCCCCTTATTAATTCTGTTGTCTCTCTGAAACTCCTCTTTCTTTTCTGTGAGAATGAGACAGATTCCCACTTCCCTGATAAGCTGTGGACATGAAATGAGATGATATATCTAAAAATGCTTAGTCTCAGCCTTATACATAGTGAACACTCAAAAGATGTGAATTTTTTTTCTTCTTCTTATCCCACCCCACCCTATGTAATGGCTGAAACTCTTTCAGCTTAATCACACATGTGTTACTTTTATAATTCCATTAGTTCCCTTCTAGGTAGCCAAATGTTTTCATGCTTTTTTCTTCCCTCCCTTTGCCCAAACTAATTTTGTGCTAAGAGTAGCCTAATGGATGTGGAATCACAAGGAATGAGGTCTGGTCTTGGCTCTGTCCCTAGCTTGCTATTGGACCTTTACTTTGATGGGCTCTAGCTTCTTTATCTGTAACGTGAGATGTTCTAATGAATTAACACTATATAGCAATGGAAAGAGCACTCAAACTGGAGTACAAATCCAGCCTTCACCACTTGTTAACTATGTGATTTGGTGCAAGTTGTTTTGTTTCTCTAAACTTTACTTTTCTCACCAATAAAATGAAGCATCACCATTAACATAGAGTTATGGTAAGGACTAATTGAAATAACACATTTAAAGTACTTGTTCTATTCCTGGTCAGAGCACACAGGAGAAGTGCCCATCTACTTCTCCACCCTTCCCTCTCTCACTTTTCTCTCTCTTTATCTCTCTTTGCCTCCTGCAGCCATGGCTTGATTGGAGTGAATAGGCCCCAGGCACTGAGGATGGCTCCATGGCCTCCACCTCAGGTGCTAAGAAGAGCTCAGTTGCTGAGCAACAGAGCATTGGCCCCAGATGGGCAGAGCATCGCCCCCTAGAGGGCTTGCAGGTGGATCCCGGGGGGGTGCATGCAGGAGTCTGTCTCTCTGCCTCCCCTCCTCTTGCTAAATATAAATAAATAAATAAATACATAAATAAATAAATACTTGGTATATGATGGGGCATTAAATAAGTGCTAGTTCTATATTGCATCTGGAGTTCTGCCAGTTCTAAAATCATGTGATTCTAGCCAAGAAAATGTGATTTCTTACCCTTTGATTTATAGGCCATACTTATCAGTTCAAGGTTGCATGAGGGGATTTCATGTGGAAAATGTATATTGCAACAAATCATTTTAGAAAACACGTTTTAGATTGCATTGTCTGTGATTTCCCCAAAACTTATTAAACCAATAAATCCAGACTGTCACCATATTCACAATACCTAAGACATGCTTTTTCTCTATTTCTCCAGATAATTCGCCCAGTATTTCATAGCAGGCAGCTTGGATCACCTTCATCATTTTCTGTAGATCTTTAAAGTCTCGATATAACAACATCTTACTCCTGCCAATGTTAAAATCGAGAGCTCCCAAAGCCTCTCCCGTTCTCTCACGAAGTGGAATTACAATGTGGTTCTCTCCACAGACAGAGGCCAAAACAACTTCTGAACTGTCTGTACACTTAAAGAGGAAATCTCTGAAACCAAAAACAAATAAGCATAAGGATCTAAAACATTGGCCTGTTCATAACATTCCACCCAAACATTTTGACCCACTTTCTTCTGTATTTACTACACCCCAACCCACCAGCTCTTGCTATTGTTTCATGTGCCTGGACCATTCACCCCTTGATTTCACAAAGCCCTCTCCCTCAGCTCACTCAGCTCTTAGGGAAGCCTTCCCTGACCACGAAAAGTAGCAGCACCTGAGTCAGGTTCCATCATGCTACTCTGCTTTTATTGTCTTTGTTATACTTAAACTTATCTGAAAGGTATTCATTTTGTTGTTTGTTTGTTTACATGTTGTCCAGTGATATTGATGGAATGCCTGAAGGAACGAAGAGTGTACTAGGTTCTCTAGAAGCAGAGCTTGAGGTGGGGAAATGATTTCTTGAGGGAGTGATCTCGGGAGAAACTTGTGAGGGTCTGAGGAAAGCAGGAGAGGAAAGGGGGAAAAGCTATATAAGAATGTGATTTCAGGCAAAGTCTAACCTCAGCTGGATCTGGGAGGCAAGTTGTATCAAAATCCACCCCACCTTCCCTGACCTGTGGTGGCGTAGTGGATCAAGTGTCGACCTGGAAACACTGAGGTTGCCAATTCGAAACTCTGGAGCTGCCTGGTCAAGGCACATATGGGAGTTGTTTCCTGCTCCTCCCCCCTTCTCTCTCTCTCTCTCTCTCTCTCCTCTCTAAAATAAATAAATAATATTTTTTAAAAAATCTGCCCCACCTTGATGCTAGGAAAAGGTCTTTTGCTAGCTGTTGGCTCTGTGTTGCTCTGGGTGGCTGGGGAGGGTGTTTATACAACTCTTAGGCACCTCCTGGTGAGAGGCTCTCATTTCTCAAAGGCTCTCTTCCAGAGAAAGCTAGGGCGGCAGCAGCTGGCAGAGATACATGAGGGATCTGGGCTAGGCATTGACAGCATCTGCTTGAGGGACCTGAGGTTTTCATAGAAATGTAGTGGCTGCTCCTTTCTCTAGTGAGGTGTGGAACATCTCTTTTTATCTCTTTTCCTCTTCCCCCATATGCATTAATATTGAGATGTCACACCTTTGAGTATTTGTAAAAATGTTGGTGCTTTGCATAGCCTCAAAAAGTGCATTTATTATTCATAATTTCAATCCTATAATGACAGGTAAGACTGTCTTTTGCTACTCCCACCATTTTGTGTCTTTATGATAGCTATAGTAATGATGCATCATGCTAAACATTCGAGGCATAAGGACAGAGCTCTTGGGTCAACAGAGTTCCTCAAAAGGCATCTGCTGAAAGTTACTAACATGAATCTAATGTTATGAGTCTGGGTGTTACAAGGACTCCTGCAAAACTCTTGAACATTACAAGGAATTCGTGGAAAAGAGCTACTGAATGAACATTCTGGTATGAGGCTAAACTAAAATTTAATTAACTAGGTACTTAAATATTAATTTAGCCTACAGTCTAAGACAAGTTATTGGCTATTTAGGTACACTGACCCCCTAAGAAGCAGTCGGCCCCTTTTGCAATAGGTGTGTTCTCAGTTAAGACGATACCATCTGTCCGCACTTTAATAGTGTTCCTTGTATTCCGCACGTGAGAGGCATTCGAAGTAACCTAGAACTGTATACTTTTTTTTAAAGATTTTACTTATTGGCCCTGGCCGGTTGGCTCAGTGGTAGAGCGTCGGCCTGGCGTGCAGTGGTCCCGGGTTCGATTCCCGGCCAGGGCACACAGGAGAAGCGCCCATCTGCTTCTCTACCCCTCCCCCTCTCCTTCCTCTCTGTCTCTCTCTTCCCCTCCCGCAGCCGAGGCTCCATTGGAGCAAAGATGGCCCGGGCGCTGGGGATGGCTCCTTGGCCTCTACCCCAGGCGCTAGAGTGGCTCTGGTCGTGACAGAGCGATGCCCCGAGGGGCAGAGCATCGCCCCCTGGTGGGCAGAACTTCGCCCCTGGTGGGCGTGCCGGGTGGATCCCGGTCGGGCGCATGCGGGAGTCTGTCTGACTGTCTCTCCCCGTTTCCAACTTCAGAAAAAAAAATAAAAAGATTTTACTTACTGATTTTACAGAGAAAGAAGGGTGGAGCGAGAAGTATCAAGTCATAGTTGCTTTAATTGTTCATTGCTTGCTTGTTGTATGTGCCTTGACCAGGCAAGCCCAGGGTTTTGAACTGGTGACCTCAGCATTCCAGGTCAACACATTATCTACTGTACCATCTCAGGCCAGATTAGAACTGGATACTTTTAAAGACAATATTCTCACTTGACCAGGCGGTGGCACAGTGGATAGAGCATCGGACTGGGATGTGGAGGACCCAGGTTCGAGACCCCAAGGTTGCCAGCTTAAGCACGGGCTCATCTGGTTTGAGCAAGGCTCACCAGCTTGAGCCCAAGGTCACTGGCTCAAGTAAGGGGTCACTCGGTCTGCTGTAGCCCCCTGGTCAAGGCACATATGAGAAATCAATCAATGAACAACTAAGGAACCACAACAAAGAATTGATGTTTTTCATCTCTCTCCCTTCCTGTCTGTCCCTATCTGTCCCTCTCTCTGACTCTCCCTGTCTCTGCCACACACACACACACACACACACACACACACACACATCTCTGACTCCTCCCCATTTTTTTCCAGCCTGTTTTCTTTAAATAAAATATACTTGCTCACAAGGTAGCTAGTATCAAGATGTGAAGTTTTGGTAAGTGGTGTAGACATATTTCTCTTAATCATGGTGGGTTTTGTTAAATTCCTTATTTATAAGAAAATCAGGCCCTGGCCGGTTGGCTCAGTGGTAGAGCGTCAGCCTGGCGTGCGGAAGTCCCGGGTTCGATTCCCGGCCAGGGCACACAGAAGAGGCGTCCATCTGCTTCTCCACCCCTCCCCCTCTCCTTCCTCTCTGTCTCTCTCTTCTCCTCCCGCAGCCAAGGCTCCATTGGAGCAAAGATGGCCCGGGCGCTGGGGATGGCTCCTTGGCCTCTGCCCCAGGCGCTAGAGTGGCTCTGGTCACGACAGAGCGATGCCCCAGATGGGCAGAGCATCGCCCCCTGGTGGGTGTGCCGGGTGGATCCCGGTCGGGCGCATGCGGGAGTCTGTTTGACTGTCTCCCCGTTTCCAGCTTCAGAAAAATACAAAAAAAAAAATCATAGAAAATAAAACATCATCATGCTTAAAAACATGCAGTTTTTTAAAAGTGAGAGTAGAGGAGATACAGAAACAGACTCCTACGTGCACCTGACCAGGATCCACCCAGCAACCCCTTTCTGGGGCCAATGTTCTGCCCATCTGGGGCCATGCTCAGAACCAAACTATTTTTAGTGCCTGAGACAGAGGCTCCATGGAGCCATCCTCAGTGCCTGGGCCCGAATGCACTAGAATCAATTGAGCCATGGCTGTGGGAAGGGAAGAGAGAGAGAGAGAGAAAGAGAAAGAAAGAGAGAAGGGGGAAGGGGAGGGAGAGGAGTGAGAAGCAGATGGTCATCTATCCTGTGTGCCCTGATTGGGAATTGAACCCAAGACTTCCACTTGCCAGGTCGATACTCCACCAATGATCCAACTGGCCAGGGCCTAAAACATGCAATTTTAATAAGAAATGCGAATTTAAAAATTTTAACTTTGTTTGAAACTAGCCCCATGCTATAGGTAGACTATACACACTGTGAGGCCAACTTTAGTATTACTTTTCTTCCTTTTACCAATGAAATTTGTTTTAAAAAGGACTTGAAAGGAAAGGAGTTATGGCCCCTGCAGTCAGATTTTCTCTAAAACCCAATTAGAATGAGAGTTGGAATATACTGTAAGAGGCAAAGCTATGTCTTCAGATCTATCACATCAGGGTGTGTGCTCTGGCAACCAAACAAAATGGACATGAAGAAGCTTCTCATACCTGAAGATGCATGTCTTCCTGAAGATAATAGGGGTTTTTTTGTGGATTTGTGTTAGACCCAGGGGTCCTGTGACCATCATATTGCGTAAAACATAGTCTGCACCCTTGAAAAGAGGAAGAGATTTCATTATGAAGAATAATTAGCTCTCATATTCTCATTAAAGCTTTTGGGGACAGAAAAATATGAAACCTTTCATGAAGGTTTAGTCATCTTTTCTGCAATCAGAGATTGTAATGTCCTTGGCATCTCTCATTTTTTATAGCTATTGTCTATACTTTTATTCTTTTTCCAGATGAAGATGAAAATAATTTGGTCAATTAAAAAATCATGTAGGGATTTTTCTTGGAATTTTGTTAAATTTGTAATTGTGTTCTTCCCAAACAGAGGTGTCTTATCCCATTCCACTTCACCCATATGATTCTAGTGAATCTTGCCAGTTACTATAAACCCATCCTGGCCGGGGGCAGGCATAACTCAAAACGGATCAAAATGAGTTTTCTTTCTTGAGTTTTCCCAATTAAAATGGATAGGAAAGTTTCTTTTCTAGCTGCTAACCATCTGGCTTGTCCTGTGGAGAAAGCTCATCTTTAGCTGGAAGTACAAAGCCAAAGTGCAGAGGGAAGCAGCCATGAGAACTGGGGAGAGAAGGAACATGAGAGCCTGATGGCATGGAATCCCTGGATCTGGTCATTTTGGAAACCAGCTTGACACCCGCTCTTTCTTCATTTTGGTCACAGGAGTCAATCAGTCCCCCCTTTTGCCTAAGGCAGTTTTAGATGGATTCCTGCCACTCATAACCAAAGGTCTTGGGTTGGGGTCATAGGAAATATGTTTTCAGTTGGCCCAATAGCTAACTAAATAAGATTCTAAAATATCAGCAAAGACAATAACATCTAGAAATTCTGTTACATTACCCTGAGAAGGTCTAACACTGCCCAGCCTTGCCTACCTGCTCTGGGCTAGGCTCAATGAAGTACGTAGTGATGTTGGTAATGTTTGGGGTGAGTTCATAGAGCCAGCTGATGCCAGTGATCACAATGTGCAGGATGTGCTCCCGGCTGTGGACATAGTGATAGGCAGTGCTAAAGACATTGGCAACACCCTGTAAGACAGAACATTTTAATTGCCTTTTATTTTTGAAATAGAAAAATAATTAATAATGCATCAACTGGTTATCTTTTTCATTAATGATAACCTACTTAATACAAATTATTCATCAGTTCTCAAAAGGCAGTGTTCCAGCTTCCTTTATGAAAAAAAGAATCACTGAGAAATCAAAGGTGTAAGAAGAGATCTACCATAAAATACACATAATTTATTATGTTTTTTGATAATCATCCAGTGAAATTTGTGATGATATGTACAATCAGAAAACAGTGTCAGAAGAACAAAATAAACTTTGAAATGAGAAAAAAATGCTTGAAAACCAAGAACTAATGCTGGTTGTGGGCAAATGGGTAGGAACTGCCCTGATCTGATGTAATATATTAATGTGTGTATCTTTGCATGGCTGCTATCATCAGATCAGTAGTACAGGATGTGCTGGGTTCCAGGCCTGCAACATGCTAGATTACGTAGTCTTCTTATGGCACAAAAAGATTGTGTTCCATAGAGTAGCAATGGGAAGTCCTTAGAACTCACTTGTGGTCTTATTGTCAAGAAACTCTAGAAATCACAAATTCTTAAAAAATAAATGTATTTTGTATTAGGACCCAAGGCAGCTAAGGGTAACACAAGAGCTTTTACCTCAAGGACTAGAGAATCAGTTTATAATTCATTTGACACATTCTCTAATATTCTTCACCTACTCATAACTCCATACTCCTCCTTTTTTTTTTCGGTGAGAGGAGGGGAGATAGTGAGACAGACTCCCACATGTGCCTCAACTGGATCCACCCAGCAACCCCTGTCTGGGGAGGATGCTTGAATCAACCACGCTATTTTTAGTCCCTGAGGCTGACACACTAGGACCAACCAAGCTATCATTAACACCGAGGGCCAGCGCTCAAGCCAGTTGAGCCACTGGCTGCAAGAGGGGGAGAGGGAGAGAAGGTGGAGAGGGAGGGGGAGAGAAGCAGATGGTTACTTCTTATGTGTGTCCTGATAGGGAATCAAACCTGGGACATCCATATGCTGGGCCTACACTCTATCCACCCAGTCAACTGGCCAGGGACCATTTTTTTTGTTAATATCTTCACATCATTATGTGATGATAGTGAATGTTACTATTAAAGAGATGTCCAGAGAAAAAGATTCTACTACTTTCTAGTTATTCATCCAGTAAGTGGGAAGAGAAATTTTAAAATAACGGCAAATTTAAAAAAATAAATAACGGTAAATATACATAGGAAGCCAGGGACTTACAGGGTAGCAAGTTTTAATGGCATAGCAAATTCCTGATCACTGCTACATCCAGTCCATTGACTCCATAAAGGCTTTCAATCTTTCTTCATTGCAGTTTCTATCATAAAATTAAATTTAAATGCTATAGAAATGACCCAGATATTACATAGTCTTAAAAATACTTACACTTTGGCCCTGGTCAGTTATCTTGGTTGGTTAAGAGCATGCCCAAACACCAAGGTTGCAGGTTCAATCCCTGTCAGGGACTGCACAACTAAGTGGAACAAATGAATGTTTCTCTCTCTATCTCCCTTCCTCCCTCTGTTTCTTTAAAGTCAATCAATAAAAGAGATGCCTAAAACTTAATCTTTTTTCTTCATTCTTCATAAAAAATTGTTAAGAGCTTTAGCAATGCATATCATATGTAGCAGTATTTGTGAAAAGAATAAAGGATTTCTAGGTATCATCACAATTAATACAACATAAATATGTCCATTCTAAAAGTTCATTACTACTATGAGTCTTAGTGGCCTAAGAGTTGGATTTTGGTTCTTCAGCATATAATCTGTTTCCAGGATTGATGCAGTGGGACAGATTAGTAATCTTCCCAGGGAGTCTGAGGCATAGATGTGCAACTGAGGCTGAGAGTTCTTTCGAGTGTAATGGGGAACCTCTCCAAAGACTGACATGTACACACAGGGAACTTGAATCAGTATGATGACAATATCTACAAACATAGCTCATCTATGTAGGTTTTACTTTTTAAAAAGTATAGGAGAGGCCATCCTACCTTTGCTATTGAAGAATTCTTCTCTGACTTACCTGATAGAATCTGATCTCATGGGGCAAGAAAATGTTTATTTTCTGAGGATCTCTTAGGGTGTCAACAGCCAGGACCCCAAAGATCCTCATATATGCATCCTGAAGAGGCAGAGCCAGGAATGACCCATTTTGATCAGTCTTCTTACGGGAATCGTTCCAGAAGAAAATGTTCCCATGGTGCTGAACTTGGGGGACATGTATTGGCTTCCCTTCATCTACTACTGTAAAGCTGAGGAATAGAAATATGAGGGTAGGAGAAAGGCACAGGAGGGGCTTTAGGTTAAACCATACAGGAAACTAGATCAATTTTCCATTTATAATCATTGGCATTATATGTCAGAAAAGTGGATTTATAAAATTACCAGTTTGGAGAGTCTGACTTGAAAGAAAAATTTGAAAAACAAGCTTAGATTATAACAGAGAAAACATATAAACAGGATGCAAAAGATATAATTTATAGAGCAGGCAGAAATAATTGAGCTGATGTTGTGAAGCAGAGTCCCTACATGACAAATCAATGCCTAAAGTGAGTTCTAGAAACAACCAGGTGAAATCATCACCTCCTCACTCTAGAAGCATTGGTCACCTGAGGCATTTCTTTCTTGGGGCAGTTCTAACTCTAGCATTGAACTGTAACTAGGAGTTCAATGCTAGATTACTTCAGAAAGGGAATTATTATGTTTTTAGAAGGGTGAAACCAACCTTTTCAAGAAATTCTTACCTGATTCCCTTCATGTCCCTGTAGAGCACTTTGTTCAGTACAAGCGGAGCATCATCTAAAGTACAAGCTACATTCCTTAATAGAACAGTCCCTCTATAAGGCAATAGTTGGTTTTCTTCTAAGAGGGAAATGTGAGCACTGATCATCTTATTTCCATGGGCTTGAGCATCCTGTAGCAAAATGTTTCTGATCATGTATTTGCCAATAGCTATTCTTTTAATCCTGTTTCCCTTCATTAGCCAGTTTGTGCCTCTGACACCAATAATTTCACTTTCATGAATAAGTAACAAAGATATTACCATTCATGAACAGTGAGAAAAAGGCTGACACCACAGCTGTTTCCCAAACCTGACTTGACTGGTTTACAAAAAAAAAAAAACACAACACAAAAAACAAAACTCAACGTCTACTAAAATTTAGAGGTTTAAAACTTGGATCCTAAAAAAACCCAAAAAACAAAACTTGGATCCTGTCCCAGGCCAGTTGGCTCAGTGGTAGAGTGTCAACCTGGCATGTGGATGTCTCAGGTTCAATTCCCAGTCAGGGCACATAGGAGAAGTGACCATCTGCTTCTCCACCCCTACCCTTCCTCCTTCTCTCTGTCTCTGTCTCTCTCTCTCTTCTCCTCCCACAGTCATGGCTCGATTGATTTGAGCAAGTTGGCCCTGGGCACTAAGAATGGCTCCATGGAGCCTCCACCTCAGGTGCTAAAAATAGCTCGGTTGCAAGCATAGCCCCAGATGGGTAGAGCATTGGCCCCAGACGGGGGTTGCTGGGTGGATCTTGGTCAGGGCGCATGCAAGAGTCTGTCTCTCTATCTTCCCTCCCTTTGATCTACAGTCATATTGTCTGGGCTTCATCTAGAAGTATTTATTTGAGAGAGCTGGGGCAAAAAGATGGCTTCATTTCACTCATTTCTTAACCATCTACCATCTACTATGATGTGAACATGGAAAAAATGCTCTCAAGGAATTCTTAACGTAGATTGGCTATGACATTTATGTCATTTTAGGAAAGTATTTCTTGGGGCCCCAGATTGCAGACTTTATGCAATTACAATTTCTAATTGAAATGACTGAAAATTCTCTGTACCTAAAATATTATTATGTTACTTATAACATTATGTATTAACACATATATTGAACATGTTTATAAACTGGGGGACATTAGAGACACTTTCCTTGATATTTGTCTCCTCTTTCTACATATTTGGGTTTGCTTTTCATGCCTTTTTCTTCTGCCTTTATTCCTCCTTTTCTACATAAAAGATCTAGATAGTAACTAATAAAAATGTAGTGAGCTTTATCTGAGGGTACTGCAGATCTCTGAAGCAAGTTGGAGTAATACCTCTATTTCTTAATTGGTCTCCTGTTCCTAGTCACATCATTTCAACCTGCATTAAAAACTTCAGCCATTTAGGAGATGATTCCAATAATTAAGTGTTGCTGTTTAGCTGAGCCGAATGACACAGATGCCTGGGTCAATACACTCCATGATATGTGTAGATGATAGCTATGCTATTTTCATCTGGGAGGAGCAGCAAGCCAGGAGTCTCTGAGGGGGTGGCAAAGCTGTGGACAGTGGCCCGTCAGGCCATCTGTTTTTAAGTGACAGGATTCTGTAATAGTCTCAGCTTGTTTCTAGGCAGCGCTATGAAAAATTGTGTGATGTTGGGTTCCACTTTATAATAACTTTATGATTTAAACTTTTTTTCTTTAGAGAGAGAGATGGAGAGACAGGAGACAGACAGGAATAGACAGACAGGAATAGAGAGATGAGAAGCATCAATTCATAGTTGTGGCACCTTAGTGCATTGCTTTCTCATATGTGCCTTGATTGGGGGAGTCCAACTGAGCCAGTGACCCTTTGCTCAAGCCAGTGACCTTAGGCTCAAGCCAGCAACCTTGGGCTTCAAGCTAGCAACCTTGGGCTTCGAGCCAGCAACCTTTGGGCTCAAGCCAGAGACTATGAACCATGTCTATGATCCTATGCTCAAGCTGGTGACCCCACACTCAAGCTGGTGAGTCCACACTCAATCTAGATGTACCCACGCTCAAGCTGGCAACCTCAGGGTTTCAAACCTGGGTCCTCCGTGTCCCAGTCCAATGCTCAATCCACTGTGCCACCGCCTGTCAGGCTAAACAGTTCCTTTTTGAACTGACTCCCAAAACATCGTGCAAGGGAAATGTAACTTGATCTGCCTGCACATCTCCCTACTGGTATTTTTTTTTAAATCAGTATATTTTCTGTTCTAGGTTTATCTGAGTCTCAGCACAAATGAAATTAGAAATCCCAAAATGTAATTCAGTCTTTTATACCTTTCCTCTATGCTTCCACTTTGCCAACCTGCAATCATTCCAGTTGCATCTTCCTAGGCTTTGGGTCATTGTGATATATTAAAAAGACTAAAACATCTATAGCAATACCCAGTAAATTTTAAGAGACTTTAGTGTGCTCCTCCTTTGCAACCATTGAACATAGCCTACTGTGAGGAAATTTTTCATCGTATGTATTATTTTAGAAAATATACCTGTGTGAGGGCCTTAAAGGTCTCAGTGTACACTGGCTTCAGGGATACCCCGCTTGTCTTTGCAGCACGTTGAATTTGGTGCAGCCACTTCCGTCTGGCACTATTCCTCAGGCACTCGATATGGGTCCTTTCTAAAGTAGTCATCAGAAACTCCACCAGGCTGTCCAGTACCTGATCCTCATGGCCCCTGAGTTCAGATACAACCAATTCTATGTATTTCTGAAATTGTTTTGAAGACAACTTCACTTCATGATCAGGCTGTGGCTTTGGAAATTGGATGTGTAGTTTAGCTAAAAGACATAAACACAAAACCAAGTACTAACCTAAAGCTCATTTATCTGTGGGGGAAATTTTTGTTCTCTTACAGTGAACTGAAGTCTCTGACAACTGCCCTCCATGGAAAACCAAGGACTGTATATCAAAGGCATCTAAGCCCATTCGAACATCTCACAGTGACTTCTATGCTAAGCTCAAGATGACTCCTATGTCATCTCTACTTTTTTTTTGCTTTGTTTAGTTCTTTTTTTTAAATTCTACCACTTAAGCAGGTAAAATTCCAGGGTCAAGTTTGATTCCTCCCTACCTTTTACCTTCCATTTCCAACAGACCACTTAAGTCTGTCCTGTTAGTCTTTGACAACGTACCTTGTGAACATTGCTCTCCATTCCTACTTCCATAATCTCAAACCACTATTAATCACTTTATAATTGGATTACCAATGGTCAGGCTTAATACATATTTATAAAATTAAATTAAAACACATGTGTATTATGCAATTCCCTGGCTCAAAGTTTTTTTTTTGATCCAGTTTATTTTCCAATATTATATGCCCATAGTGCCATATAGAAACTGTGTTTCAGTATCCCATTTTACTCAGGATCCCTGACCATACCTTGCACACTTCTGCACCTACATCTCTCTCTCATTTTTTTATAGTACAATCATGTCCTATCACCAAATCTAAACATTGCCAATAGCTTGTATCTTCCTCTATGCCCCTGCTGTTATTCCACTCCATGTCTCCCCACACCCCACACCAATAACCTGAAATTTTGCTTTTGCTTTATCTTTTTCTTCCTTTTATTTTCCTAATAGCATTATTCTGGGTGTATGTGTGTGTGTGTGTGTGTGTGTGTGTGTGTGTGTGTACATGCATGTATGTGTGTGTACTTCTAAACAATATATGGTTTAGTTTTGTCTACTTGTATACCTTAGAAAAAGGACATCATACTATATGTAGTTTTTGGGGACTTGCTATTTTCTTCCGTATTATGCTACCAAATATATTTGTGTAGTTCCTATGGCTGTCACTTATTTATTTTTAGCACTATATAATATTGCCATTCGGTAAGTATCCTGCCATCAATTTACTTATTCTCCTATCAGTGGGAGAACAGATTGTTTCCAATATTTTTCTCTTATGAACAGTGCTATGAGCATTTTTGTACATCTCTTGGAGCACATGTATAAGTGTATTTGATATTTATTATAAATTAATAAGTCATAGCATACATACCTTTCTTTTTTTTTTTAACTTTAAAAAAATTTTTTTATTCATTTTTAGAGAGGAGAGAGACAGAGGAGAGAGAGACAGAGAGAGAGAAGGGGGGAGGAGCTGGAAGCATCAACTCCCATATGTGCCTTGACCAGGCAAGCCCAGGGTTTCAAACCGGCGACCTCAGCATTTCCAGGTCGACGCTTTATCCACTGTGCCACCACAGGGCAGGCCTGTACCTTTCTTTCTTTCTTTCTTTCTTTTTTTTTTTTGTATTTTTCTGAAGCTGGAAACGGGAAGAGACAGTCAGACAGATTCCTGCATGCGCCGGACCGGGATCCACCTGGCACGCCCACCAGGGGTGACGCTCTGCCCCTCCAGGGCGTCGCTCTGCCACGACCAGAGCCACTCTAGCGCCTGGGGCAGAGGCCAAGGAGCCATCCCCAGCGCCCGGGCCATCTTTGCTCCAATGGAGCCTTGGCTGCAGGAGGGGAAGAGAGAGACAGAGAGGAAGGGGGGGAGTGGAGAAGCAAATGGGCGCTTCTCCTATGTGCCCTGGCCGGGAATCGAACCCGGGTCCCCCGCACGCCAGGCCGACACTCTACCTCTGAGCCAACCGGCCAGGGCCACCTTTCTTTCTATCTTTCTTTCTTTCTTTCTTTCTTTCTTTCTTTCTTTCTTTCTTTCTTTCTTTCTTTCTTTCTTTCTTTCTTTCTTTCTTTCTTTCTTTCTTTCTTTCTTTCTTTCTTTCTTTCTTTCTTTCTTTCTTTCTTTCTTTCTTTCTTTCTTTCTTTCTTTCTTTTCTTTCTCTTTCTTTCTTTTCTTTCTCTTTCTTTCTTTCTTTCTTTCTTTCTTTCTTTCTTTCTTTCTTTCTTTCTTTCTTTCTTTCTTTCTTTCTTTCTTTTTTTTCTGAAGCTGGAAACGGGGAGAGACAGTCAGACAGACTCCCGCATGCGCCCGACCGGGATCCACCCGGCACGCCCACCAGGGGCAACGCTCTGCCCACCAGGGGGCGATGCTCTGCCCCTCCGGGGCGTCGCTCTGCCACGACCAGAGCCACTCTAGTGCCTGGGGCAGAGGCCAAGGAGCCATCCCCAGCGCCCGGGCCATCTTTGCTCCAATGGAGCCTCGCTGCGGGAGGGGAAGAGAGAGACAGAGAGGAAGGAGGGGGGGGGTGGAGAAGCAAATGGGCGCTTCTCCTATGTGCCCTGGCCGGGAATCGAACCTGGGTCCCCCGCACGCCAGGCCGAGGCTCTACCGCTGAGCCAACCCTGGGCCCCACCTTTCTTTCTTAAAGTTCAAAATCTGTCCTCCCTCAGGAGTGCTTTCACTTGAAAGATAATAGCATTCATTGTATATAAATTATTTGACAATTAAAAAATATTGCCTCGCCTGACCAGGTGGTGGTACAGTGGATAGAGCATCAACCTGGGACACTGAGGACCCAGTTTTGAAACCCTGAGGTTGCCAGCTTGATTATGGGATTATAGACTTAACCCCATGGTCTCTGGCTTGAGCCCAAGGTCACTGGCTTGAGCAAGGGGTCACTAGCTTAGCTGGAGCTTCCCAGTTAAGGCATGTAAGAGAAAGCAATCAACAAACAACTAAGGAGCCTCAACTATGAGTTGATGCTTCTCATCTCTTTCCCTTCCTGTCTGTCTCTCTTGCTTAAAAAAAATTGCCTCTTTTAGTCATCTTATTATGTGAAAGCATCTCATTTTTGGAGTTGGACTTTTGTTGATTTTTGCTCTTTAGCATCCACTCATCTTTCTCCTGGTAATTGTATCCTAAATTTTGTTTTGGGGAAACGACTCCAATCCCACCTCAGGTCATATGTTTGAGTGAGGTTTCACCTGTGGGTCTGTGGGTCTGGAGGTGGAGCCTGCACCTCAGATCTAAGCCAGTCAGGCCATTCTAGTCCTCTAGTCAGAGTAGTGGGGTTAGTCCAGGCTAATACGAGACTCTTTACTTGAATTATTAGGAAAAAGACATTTTCCTTCTTAGTCTTACTGGACTTGAATAAACCTGTGAGGATGTGAGATTGAGCCTGATCACCAAAAGGTGTGTGGAAATGGAATTAACACACAGAAGAGAACAGGGCCAGACTGAATGAAAGAGAAAGAGAAAGAAGCAGATACTTGTCCTAATGTCATTATTTGAATTCCCAAATCTATTTGTGCTCTGAACTAGCACTGGACTTTTCTATCACATGAAGCAATAAAGCCCTTTTTTGCTTAACCACTTGGTGCTGGTTTCTTTCTTTTTTTTTTAATTACTTGGACTCAAAGGGTTCTAACTCATATAGTCTCCAATTAGATTAAAAGTAACTTATGGGTTCTTCTGCTTTCAGTTTTTCTTCTTCTTCTCCTTTCATTCCTTTCTTCTTGAACAATTTGGTCCTAAAGCCATTAGATGGGGCAGAGTAAGGTAAGTGTCTGTTCCTGGTCAAGGGAAGCCATGGTGGTTCAGAGTAGAGTATCAGAATCCAAGTGGGCTAGGAGGGTGTGTGTGCAGGAAGTGGCTGGGCATGAGGCCCAACAGGGTGAGGACATTATCCATTCACCAGAGCAACCTTAAGCCCAATGAGCAAAGAGGGTGGCCCCATGGAAAGGCTGTTTAGTTTAGGGTGTCAGAACCCAAGCAGGATAAAAGGGGTGTCCACATGGGGTGGATGTCCAACATAGGGTATTTAAGCCTAAGCAGGATGAGAAGGGAATCCAAATAGAGGAACAGCCTGGCTTGGAAAATCAGAACCTAAACAGGGTGAGGAGTGTGTCTATGTGGAAAGGCAGCCTAGCAGGGGGAATCAGAGCCCAAGCAAAATGAGGACTTCCAGGTACAGAGTGCGCTCAGCATGAGGAAAGTCACAAGCCCAGGTAAACTGAGGAGGGCATCTGCGTGAAAAGCCTTGTCATGGAACGCCAGAGCTTAAGGAGTTGTGTGAAGGGCGTCCACATGGCAGGGTGGTCTGGTGGTGTTGGATCTCAGAACCTGAGGAGAGTGAGGAGGAAACTGTGTGGGAAGGACCAATTGATACAGGGTATTGGAATTTAAGTGTAGTGATGATATCAATGTGGGGGGAGAGGACAGTGTGATAGAAGATTAGTTCTACACAGAGAGACTGATCAGATAAATAGTTATTTGCTTCTTTTTTTATATATATAATTTTTTTTCTTTTTTCTTTTTGTATTTCCCTAAAGTTGGAAATGGGGATGCAGTCAGACAGACTCCCACATGCGCCCGACCGGGATCCACCCGGCATGCCCACCAGGGGGCGATGCTCTGCCCATCTTGGGGCCTCACTCTGCCACAATCAGAGCCATTCTAGCACCTGAGGCAGAGGCCACAGAGCCATCCTCAGCACCTGGGCAAACACTGCTCCAATGGAGCCTTGGCTGCGGGAAGGGAAGAGAGACAGAGAGGAAGGAGAAGGGGAGGGGTGGAGAAGCAGATGGGCGCTTCTCCTGTGTGCCCTGGCCGGGAATCGAACCTGGGACTCCCGCACGCTAGGCCGATGCTCTACCACTGAGCCAACCGGCCAGGGCCCAGTTATTTGCTTCTTGATGGCAGCGATACATTCTGAGAAATGTGTTGTTAGGCAATTTTGTTGTTGTGAGAACATTATAGAAGTGTACTTATACAAACCTAGATGGTATAGCCTGCTACATACCTAGGTTATATGGTACTGCCTATTATTGCTTCTTACACAGCATGTGACAACCTGAGATTAAGTCAAGCACAAGAGAAACTAATGCAATCAAGAGACACAGTAAACATGAGATGTGTGAAACTGAAACTATAACAGGCATTGTGTTTTAGAGCAAACATCTTTTATAAGTAGAAAGAGTACACTCTAAATTAACAATAAAAAGTATAGTAAATACATAAACCAGGAATTTTATTTATTATCATTATCAATATATAATATACTATATATAATTGTATGTGCTACACTTTTTGTTTGTTTGTTTGTATTTTTCTGAAGTTAGAAACAGGGAGGCAGTCAGACAGACTCCCACATGCGCCCGACTGGGATCCACCCGGCACGCCCACTAGGGGGTGATGCTCTGCCCATCTGGAGCGTTGCTCTGTTGCAACCAGAGCGATTCTAGCGCCTGAGGCAGAGGCCATAGAGCCATCCTCAGCGACCGGGCCAACTTTGCTCCAATTGAGCCTTGGCTGCGGGAGGGGAAGAGAGAGACAGAGAGGAAGGAGAGGGGGAAGGGTGAAGAAGCAGATGGGCGCTTCTCCTGTGTGCCCTGGCCGGGAATCGAACCCGGGATTCCTGCACGCCAGGCCAACGCTCTACCACTTAGCCAACCCGCCAGGGCCTATATGTGCTACACTTTTATATAAAGGACAGTGCAGTAAGTTTGTTTACACCAGATCACCACAAACATGCAAATAATGTGCTGTGCTACAATGTGACAACAGCTCTGATGTCACTAGAAGATAGAAAATTTTCAGCTCCATTATAACCTCATGGGAACATTGTCATATATGCAGCCTGTCATTGACTGAAATGTCATTATGTGGTGTATAATTATAAATATATTTAAGATAATATGAGCAAGATCAAAAGGAGCTACAAAACAGGAGAAAAACAGAATGAGCCCTGTGGTATTAAATTGGACTTGGAGGTATGGGTGTGAACTTACGTTTTTAATATTAATAGATACTTACAGAAATATGTAGAGATGTAAATGTTTGTGCATACACACCACATACACAAACACACATATCCCTATAAGAAGCTTGGATTAAGGACCTAGAAGCAATAAGCATGTGGAGAACCCTGATCTTAGCTTCTAAATACCACTTTCCACGAAAAGAAACCAGGGAGAAGTGATTTCTGGGAGCACGGAAAGTATAAGATGAACCTAGAAAATTTCATTGTGTCAGAAAGCATGGAGATTCTCATAGAACGGCAAGTATATCTTAAAAGGACACAAGAAACTGGCAGTTTCTTATAAAACTAAAGATATACCTACGCTAGGGGCCCAGAAATTCTACTCCTAGGTATTTTATTGAAAAGAAATAAAAACAAATATTCACAAAATAAGATGATTCATACATGACTATGCCTAGTGTCTTTATTCATAATAACCAAGAACTAGAAACAGGTGTCTATCAATTGGAGAATGGATTAACAAACTATAATATATTTATACAATCGAATACTACTCAGCAATAAAAAGAAACAAACTGTTGGTAATGCAGCAAGCAAGGATCTCCAAAAAAAAATGCTGAGTGAAAAAAGCCTTACTCAAAAGAATATATATAAATTATCTCATTTATATGAAGTTCTAGACGAGCTAAAACTAATCTGGTTGTGGAAAACAACCAGAAGAGTGATTGCCTTGGGGACTGGGTGGTTAAGATTGAATGAAAAAGAGGCACAAGGGAACTTTTTGCTCTGCGTCTTGATAGGGGTATGGGATGCACAGGTTACACGTTTGCCAATACTCAGTGAATGTACACTTAAAATTTTGTGTATCTCATGTGTAAATTTTACTTCAAAAGAAAAAAAAACTGTTAGTATATATTGTACTCTAATTAATGATATGCATGCTGAAGTACTTAGGGAGGAGTGTACTGATGTCTGTAATTTAATGTGAAATGCATACAGAAAAAAGAGAAATATAAGGAAAGACAGAGGGCTGGAGAGATAAATAGACAATAAAAAGTAAAGCTCCAGTGGCGCAATCGGTTAGCGCGCGGTACTTATACGATAGACAATAAAAAAGTGTAGTAAAATGTTAATGATAGAAATCTAGGTGGTGGGCATATAAATATTCACTGTAAAATTCTTTCAGTTTTGCTGTATGTCTTAAATGTTTCATAATAAAATATTAAGACGGGAGGGGAGGACACAGGGACAGATGGAAAAATAAATAATTATAGCGTTGTGTTACAACCCACTGAATAAAATAGTATACCATGAATACATACTGTTATAAATGAATAAACAAAAGGTTTGACTCGAAAGGGAATGTTTATATGGTTTCAAAGTACCCATGAAGTAGTTATTAATTACAAAGGGAAAGAAGTGTAACTTTAAAACAGAGGAGCCTAACAGATATCATTATCATGAGATTTCTGATAACATTCAATGAGAAGAACACAGCATCACTTATATATTCTTGTCAAAAATGAACAACCTTCATTTAATCATGAGGAAATATTACACAAAACTAAAAGGACAAATTACAAACAACCTGCCTATACTCTTCAAAAATGTCAAGGTATTGCCTGACCAAGTGGTGGCGTAGTGGATAGAGCGTCGGACTGGGATGCGGAGGTCCCAGGTTCGAGACCCCAAGGTTGCCAGCTTGAGTGCAGGCTCATCTGGGTTGAGCAAAAAGCTCACCAGCTTGGACCCAAGGTCACTGGCTCGAGCAAGGGGTTACTCGGTCTGCTGAAGGCCCGTGGTCAAGGCACATATGAGAAGGCAATCGATGAACAACTAAGGTCTCGCAAGGAGAAACTGATGATTGATGCTTCTCATCTCTCTCCGTTCCTGTGTGTCTATCCCTCTCTCTGACTCTCTCTCTCTCTCTGTTAAAAAAAAAAAAAAAAGTCAAGGTATGGAAATCAAGGAAAGACTGAGGAGTTTCTTAGTTTCCTTGTTCAAGAATAAAGAAACAGCAGTAATTTTACACAGACTACTTGTCCAATTTCCAGTTTCTTTAAGAAACACTCTGAATATTTTAGTGAAACTTTCTAAACAATTAAGAGAATATAATGACAGAATGATTCACCAAAATATTGTAATTTTAAGAGAGTTAAATGTCCTATTTAAGTAGAAGCATATATTAAAGCAAATAGAAAAACTAAAGGACATATCCAATAAATATTAAAAGTTACTCCATGGGAAATAATGGAACAAGAGCAATTTATTTCCTTAAATTCTACAGTGTAGACAGGTCACATGTTCCACAGGTTTTTTGGGTTTTTTTTTTTTTTTTTTTTTTTTTTTGGTATTTTTCTGAAGCTGGAAACGGGGAGAGATAGTCAGACAGACCCCGCATGCGCCCGACCGGGATCCACCCGATACGCCCACCAGGGGGCGATGCTCTGCCCCTCCAGGGCGTCGCTCTGCCGCGACCAGAACCACTCTAGCGCCTGGGGCAGAGGCCAAGGAGCCATCCCCAGTGCCCGGGCCATCTTTGCTCCAATGGAGCCTCGGCTGCGGCTGCAGGAGAGGAAGAGAGAGACAGAGAGGAAGGAGAGGGGGAGGGGTGGAGAAGCAGATGGGCGCTTCTCCTGTGTGCCCTGGCCGGGAATCAAACCCGGGACTTCTGCACGCCAGGCCGACGCTCTACCACTGAGCCAACCGGCCAGGGCTCCACAGCTTTTTATATGGGATATATCTCTGCTCAAAAGATTAGGCTATATTAGACAGGAAGATAAAAGGGAAATTACAGGCTAAAAGTCTCAAGTTGCTCCTTCCATATAGAAAACTTCCATTTCAAGAATGCCAGCGACCTGTGGTGGCGCGGTGGATAAAGCGTCGACCTGGAAATGCTGAGGTCGCAGGTTCGAAACCCTGGGCTTGCCTGGTCAAGGCATATATGGGAGTTGATGCTTCCAGCTCCTCCCCCCTGTCTCTCTCTGTCTCTCTGTCTCTCCTCTCTAAAAATGAATAAATAAAAAATAAAAAAATAAAAAAAAAAAAAGAATGCCAGCAAAAACATTTCTAGAAATTTTTAATTCTGTGACTTTATCCTACTTAAACCCCAAGTTTATATCCTGGACACAAAAAAATGGATAAGAAGTATCAGGCAAAACAACAACATACAAACAAATGAGCTATTTAAAGATTTGCCAATCTGTTATTAGCTAATGTTTGAATTTAAAATTTTCTTCCTTTTTAAAGAAACAAAATCTGCCTTTCTTCTTCCATTAGGCTTCAGTTCAGCAATGCTCCGCAGGCCAGGTGGCTGCCAGTATGTGTTCGGAGAGTCATTTTGTTTGAGCCTACCCTTAGAGAGAGGGATTTGTTCTTCCTGCTTGCAGACATGTTCTTCTGGCAACAGATTCTGCCTCCTCGTTATTTTCTTCATTCTTATTTGCTGGGCTTAACCCATTACATTTTATGTTTTCTACCTCTCTCTACTGCTGTACTTTAATCATTTGTATTAGAACATCCTTATAACATCATCCTCAGGTTTCTTAAATTCTAGAATTCATCATGTCTAATCCCTTCATTTTACAAAGGAGGACCTACCTGGATCTACAGAAGTTCAGTAATTTGCCCTTGCTCATGTGACCATTTAGTGAAAGATCCAGTATTAAAACCCAGCTCTCCTATTATGTAATGCTCTTTCCTCTGAAAAACATGGTTTTAATTTTTTAGAACTAATTGTGTGTTGTGAAATTTGCCCATATTATAAAGCCACCTCATTATGCCTTTTGAAACTTCATTAAGTAAATTTTTTTTGGATGCAGTCTAAGAAAGTAGAGTAGTATAATGTAAAGTTTGCAAAAGACAGTTAATAAAAAACACATGGTGCCTGACCAGGTGGTGGCGCAGTGGATAGAGCATCAGACTGAGATACAGAGGACCCAGGTTCAAGACCTCGAGGTCACCAGCTTGAGCGCGGGCTCATCTGGTTTGAGCAAAAGCTCACCAGCTTGGACCCAAGGTTGCTGGCTCGAGCAAGGGGTTACTCGGTCTGCTGTAGCCCCACGGTCAAGGCACATATGAGAAAGCAATCAATGAATAACTAAAGTGCCACAATGAAAAACTGATGATTGATGCTTCTCATCTCTCTGCATTCCTGTCTGTCTGTCCCTATCTATCCCTCTCTCTGACTCTCACTCTATCTCTGTAAAAAAACAAACAACAAAACAAAACACATGACAATTGATAAACTTAAGGCTGAAGAACTTAACTAACCCTGATAATTATTTCTATTGCTCATGATATACTTTTTTTTTTTAATATTCATTGATGTTATCTTTTTTTTTTTTTTCTGTATTTTTCTGAAGCCGGAAACGGGGAGAGACAGTCAGACAGACTCCCACATGCGCCTGACCGGGATCCACTCAGCACGCCCACCAGGGGGCAACGCTCTGCCCACCAGGGGGCGATACTCTGCCCCTCTGGGGCGTCGCTCTGTTGCGACCAGAGCCACTCTAGCCCCTGGGGAAGAGGCCGAGGAGCCATCCCCAGCGCCCAGGCCATCTTTGCTCCAGTGGAGCCTCGGTTGCGGGAGGGGAAGAGAGAGACAGAGAGGAAGGAGAGGGGGAGAGGTGGAGAAGCAGATGGGCGCTTCTCCTGTGTGCCCTGGCCGGGAATCGAACCTGGGACTTCTGCACACCAGGCCGACGCTCTACCACTGAGCCAACCGGCCAGGGCCAAAATATTCATTGATTTTAGAGAGAGGAGAGAGAGAGAACGAGGCGACAGGAAGTGAGAAGCATCAACTTGTAGCAGCTGCCTCTTGTATATGCCTTGACCGGGCAAGCCCAGGACTTCCAACCAGCAACCTCAGCATTCCAAGTCAGTGCTTTATCCACTGTGCCACCACAGGTCAGGCGAATTATATACTTTAAGAACTGGAAATCTGGTATGCCAAAGTCACCAGACAAAACCTTAAACCCAGTGAAGAGTACAACGGCTTGTATTGGGATCTAATCAAATGAGGGAGGGAATTTATTATATTGGAATAAGAGTTTCATTAGCTTTTTATTGAAAAGTATTGATCAGAAGAGAAAAATATAATATAGAAGAAGAAAAAGCCATTTAGGAGAATTAGTTGAATTAGTAAATTCAGAAGAAACTTGCAAGCTAGCCAGACTTGAGAAGTAAAACAGATCTTGTAGAAGCAAAGAGATACAACAAGAAGAGAATGTTTAGATTCTGTGGAATGGTTTGGATTCTTTTAAACCAAGATTGAGGGTAGCCAGGTACATAGAAGGAATCTAACCATGTAGAGTGGAGATTTTGGACAAAGCACTCTACAACGTATTCTATTCCTGATTGCTCTGATATTTTTTACATTCCCACCAGCAATGCACAAGGGTTCCAATTTCTACACATCTCTCTCTCTCTCTCTCTCTCTTTCTCTCTTTTTTGAGAGAGAAAATGGCAGTAAGGGAGAGAGATGAGAAGCATCAACTTGTAGTTGCGTCACTTTAGTTCATTGATTGCTTTTCATACATGCCTTGACTGTGGAGGAGCTCAAGCTGAGCCCCTGACCCCTTGCTCAACCCAGCAACCTTGTGAATCAAGTCAGCGACATTTGGACTCAAGCCAGTGACCATGGGATCATGTTGATCCCACACTCAAGCCAATGACCCTACACTCAAGCTGGTGAGCCTGCACACAAGCAGGATGAGCCCGCTCTCAAGCCAGCAACCTCAGGGTTTTGAACCTGGGACTTTAGTGTCCCAGATCAATACTCTATCCATTGCACCACTGGTCAGGCCAGTTTCTCCACACATTTGCCAACACCTGTTATTTTCCATTAAAATTTTTTTGATTAAATTATTTTTATTTTAAATGCCATATTACATAAGCAACAAAAACAAAAATAAATAGGTGGACAACATCAAACTAAAAAGTTTTCCCACAGCAAAAGAAATAATCAACAAGATTAAAAGGCAACATATAGAATGGGAGAAAATATTTTCAAATCACATATCTAATAAGAGGTTAATATCTAGAATATATAGGGAATGCATACAACTTAATAGCAAAAAAAAACACTGATTAAAAAATGGGCAGAAGAGCTAACTAGACATTTTTCCAAAAAAATACATGAAAATGACCAAAAGGTGAAAAGAAAAAGATGCTCAACCTCACTACTTGTCAGGGAAGTGCAATTCAAAACCATAGTGAGATATTATATCACACCTGTTCAAATAGCCATCATAAAAAAGACAAGAGATAACAAGCATTGGGAGGATGTGGAGAAGAGAGGAACCCTTTCGTACTTTTGAAGGGAGCATAAACTAATATAGTCATTATGGGAAACAGTATGGAAGTTCCTTAAAATAATTAAAAATAGAGCCTGACCAGGCTGTGGCACAGTGGATAGAGCATCGGACTGGGACACGGAGGACCCAGGTTCAAAACCCTGAGGTCGCCTGACCTGTGGTGGCGCGGTGGATAAAGCGTCGACCTGGAAATGCTGAGGTCGCCGGTTCGAAACCCTGGGCTTGCCTGGTCAAGGCACATATGGGAGTTGATGCTTCCAGCTCCTCCCCCCTTCTCTCTCTCTGTCTCTCTCTCTCCCTCTCTCTCTCCTCTCTAAAAATGAATAAATAAAATTAAAAAAAACAAACCCTGAGGTCGTCAGTTTGAGTGCAGGCTTATCTGGTTTGAGCAAGGCTCACCAGCTTGAACCCAAGGTCGCTGGCTTGAGCAAGGGATCACTTGGTCTGCTGTAGCCCCCTGGTCAAGGCACATATGAGAAAGCAATCACTGAGAAACTAAGGTGCCGCAACAAAGAATTGATGCTTCTCATCTCTCTCCCTTCCAGTCTGTCTGTTCCTTTCTCTGTCTCTCTCTGTCTCTGTCACACACACAAAAAAAATTAAAAACAGAAGTACCATATGATTCAGCAATTCCACTTCCAGGTAAATATCCCAAGGAAACAAAATCACTATCTCAAGAAAATATCTGCACCCCTATGTTCACTGCATAATCGTTCACAATAATCAAGACATGGAAACAACTTAAGTGTCCATCAACAAATGAAGGGATAAAGAAAATGTGGTATATACAATGGAATATTACTCAGCCATGAAAAAGAAGGAAATTCCACTATTTGCAATAACATGGATGGATCTTAAAGACATTATGCTAAGTAAAATAAGTCAGACAGAGAAAGACAAACACTGTATTCCACTTATATGTGGAATTTGAAGAAGCCAAATGCATAAAAACAGTGTATAATGGTGGTTGTCAGGAGCTGGGGAAATGGAGAAATATCAGTCAAAGGGTACAAACTTAAATTATAAGATGAATAATTTCTGAGGCTCAAATGTACAGTATAGAGACTATAGTTACTGTATAAGGATACTGTACACATATATAAGTATCAAATCAACCTATTATACATTTAAATTTATATGTCAGTTATATCTCAATAAAACCGAACTATTCACAGCCATACTAGCAGTTGTGAGGGTGGCAGCTCATGGTTTTACAACAACCAGTATTTAATGGGATATATGTCCACAGTACTGGGAAACTTGAAGCCAAGTTGTTAGCAGGATTTAAGTCTTATATTTTTACCTGTCTTCATAGATTCTTTTTCCATTCCATCCTTGTATGTATACAAGAGTTCATCAACTTCCTTCAGATCCAGGAAGCCTGAGCTATCGTAGTCCCACATCTGAAAGAGGGCTTCTAGGAGAAGTCCTCGTCGGACCCGGGAAGTATTTCGTCTAGCCTAGGTTGCAAATAGGATAACAAAGCACAGAAGACATGTTGCTTATTGTACTAGCTGGCATCTATGTTTATTCCCCCCAAAAGTGCAGTACTTATTATAGAAACAGCTTTGCTTGGGGACTAAATATGATATTGATGGGGAAATGAAACATTTTATTTTAATCTCTAAATACTGTTTCTCTGTTTCATCTCTAGTCCAAAAGAACATGCATTCTCTGCATTGGATTAAAACATTAATTTAGGAAGAGGACTACACTCTTCAGGAATCTCTAGTTCATTCCTTTCTATTCCCTTGTTAGTGGTTCAGAGATGTGATAAACACAGGGGGTGCTCTGCCTGGCTTCTTGGTGGGATATGTTTTGTAGTGAAGGGGAATGAATGGCAGTATTCAAACAATAAAAAACATCTGTGTTCAAAAATTATTTTTTACATTTAACGTTGACCTAACTTGAAATTAATTACTTTTTTCACTTTTTACTAGAATAATTACACCAATTGGACAGTAATTGAATTAATACCTAGAAAGATTTAATTGCTAAAGGGAAGTGAATATATACCATTTGGTTAAATAGGGGGAACTGCAATTGAGGAAACAAAAGGGATATCAACTCTGGAATTAAGTTGAGAAAACTCATAAAGCTGATGAGATGACTGAATATGCCTGGTGAATCTAGTTTACATATTTTATAGAAGAGCACATAAATTGTTTATATCAGCTAATGTTTGTGCATCACCTAAATAAGTAGTAAGTTCTTATGAAGTGTACTACCTGGGTGCAGTGCACATGAATAAAAATATATATTCAAACAATGATAAACTAGATATGTGCTTTCTTTTTTTTTTTTTTTTTTTCATTTTTCCGAATCTGGAAACGGGGAGGCAGTCAGACAGACTTCCGCATGTGCCCGACCAGGATCCACCCGGCACGCCCACCAGGGGGCGATGCTCTGCCCATCCGGGGCGTTGCTCTGTTGCGACCAGAGCCACTCTAGCACCTGAGGCAGAGGCCACAGAGCCATCCCCAGCGCCCAGGCCATTTTTGCTCCAATGGAGCCTTGGCTGAGAGAGGGGAAGAGAGAGACAGAGAGGAAGGAGAGGGGGAGGGGTGGAGAAGCAGATGGGCGCTTCTCCTGTGTGCCCTGGCTGGGAATCAAACCCGGGACTTCTGCACGCCAGGCCGACGCTCTACCACTGAGCCAACCGGCCAGGGCCGGTATGTGCACTTTTAAACGTACTCACACGGCAGACAAATAATGCACACACACACACACACACACACACACACACACACATTTTTTGCTCATACACATAACTGCTCCTTAGAACCTGCTTTTCAAGACTCTGAAGGAAAAATAAAGCTGCACAATAAACCATCTCCTGCCACCAGCAATCATATTATTCAGGGAATGAGCTCTCTGGAGTGAGATCTTAGAACATTTGACCATTAAAAAAAAATTATTTAATGGTCGTGTTCATTGAAATAGTGATAAATTATATATAATAGTGTAAATTTCTAAAGAAGAGCCACACTAGGAATTGAAGGAGAGGTTTACTTACAATAGTGATCTTATTTGTTTCATTGAAACAACCACCAGTATTACTCACCTCTTCTAAGTTATTCATTTTCTCTTCCTTTGTTTCAGCATAGCCCCTCTTAAAAAAGGAGGTGAGGGTCTCGCTGACACTCAAAGGGGCATCTTCACCAACAAATGTCTCCAGGAGTTGCACAAACTGGAGTAGATTGAAGGAAATTCCATTGAAGCCACTCCTACCTTTCATTTCTTTGTAAGACTGAATATTTCTGATAATTGAATGTAGCTCTATCAAGCAGGAAACATACAAAACAGTAAAGTAAACAATTTTCTCAAAGATTAAGAACAATACATTTGAGCACTTATTGTAATGGACATCTGCTACTATTTTCCTGTCAGAAATCCACGCTGACTTCATGAGGACAGCACCATTCTTTTTTATTTGACAAAACATCTCTTCTCCATTGTCGGTTTATATAAGTGAGGTGGTACTTAAACTCCCAATCCTTGCCCCAAGAATGGCTATGTGATATAGGCCTGGCCAATGAGTCACATATAACGCAATATAATCCCCAATAAACCAATGAGAATTAGACCCAGAACTTCTCAGGGAATTGCTGGGGGCAGAAACACTCTTTTTTTTTTTACTCTGATTCCTGAACTGGTAGAATATATGCTTAGATATAATCTCATGGATGTCTCTGTCATACTATGGAAAAAACAACCTAAAACTGAAAGTTACACACAGAAGAACAGGACCTGCTAATGTTGAGTCCTCAGACTCAGTTGTGCCTGAAGCCAGCTGCAATTTGGGCTTGCCAGTTAGAGATAAGTCTATAAATACCACCATTACAACCTCTCCCCCAAAGAGTCTTTACTATATTTATCTTGAAGCGCAATGTTATAACATGAAGCATATTTCATAAAACTTTAACCCAGTAATTTATGATTGATTTTTTCATTGATTTAATCATTAATGCCCTTATGGCTTCCATATGAAATTTGACATAACAAAAATGATCACCCATGCAGTTTTTTAAAAAAACAGTAAAAACAAAATTGAAATAAAGAAGTAAGACTAGGAAAAGAAGAACATGAATTAGCAGGCCACAGGAGCTTGACTAATGCTATGCATTTTCACCAAAATATTTTGAGGATAGAAAGTATATTATTTGACCTAGACTTATATAAGAAAATACCTGAAGATAGGAAGAAAATAATTTGATCTAACTTGTTCTACTACCTGTCAATGAAATGTAATAAAGTGGTATTGTAGTAAAATATGAGTACTTGTTGGAACAATCACTACTAAATACATGGTTTATCTGAGAGCTAGCTACTCTGCTCTCTCTGTTAAGTAGATCTTTCTTCATAGATCTTCAAAAACAAACTGTATTCTCACCTGTCTCACATGTTTGGATGTGAAACTACAGAGAGAGAAATAGCTGAAATGATTTGTATTGAGTAGTAACATCGACTGTCTGATTCCCTTTGAATGCCTAAATCGTAGCTTCAAAGCAGCTGTTGGGCCACGTAATGATAAAAACAAGAAACTATACTAATGCATATGTATATGCCTACTACCACCAAAAATATTCATCTTGGATATGTTTAGACCCATCAATTCAGGGACAAAATAACGCAAAGTTGTTCATCTTGCTATTGTGTCTTGGCTAAGTCCAGTCTTTATAATGAGTTACCATAATAAATTAAATTCATCAATCAGACTGCGATCTATCCTTTCTAATTTTACTGTTAACATGTACCTGTGAACCTGGAGTTACCATAGATCAAATTCGCCTGTTCCTCATCTTCACATTTGGCATTATTCTTCCAGTTACAAGTCAAAAGTTCACCTATAAAACACACATTCCATATCATAGGCAATTTAACTTCACTTTCACAATGTTTTTGTCCTGGAGTATAAATAAAAGGAGGATTAAATAAGTCACCTGACCATGGCTTTCCCTCTATTTTTTGGGACTTGGGTTCACAGGCTTTGTCTTTCTGAACTTCCTTTTTTGCAGTTTCTAAAAGGTGCAAAAGAAAATGCCTATGAGTTGGACATTATGTATTCTTAAGATAATGAATAAGAGAAATGCCTTGCACATAGAACACCAAAAACTTTCTTTCAGGTACTTTCCCATATATGTTTTGTCATAATCAAGCACAATTATATCACTTTATAACTCTAGTTATTGAGAGCAGTTCTGTAACACAAGCTATTTTTGTACCCCAGTTTGGTCATGCAAAATGAGGCTATATTTCCTAGCTTCCCTCACGGCTAGGTGTTACTGTATACTTAAATATTGACCAGTGATATGTGAAGAGAAGTGATGTGATGCTTTATCCATTTTCCTTTCTCCTTACCAGCTGGTCAGAATGTACACATGGTGGTGAGCCATTTTGAACCATGTATTAATTGGAGGAGAAAACACAATATAGAAAGAGCTTGAGCCACTGCTGAGTTTATGGGACTGAACTATTACATAACTTTTGACTTTAGTATGAAAAAGAAACTCCTGTCTTGTTTAGAAATTTGTTATTTTGTTTTGTCTTTGTTTATATATATATTTTTAGACATTGTCATTTTGGACCACTGTTACATGTAGCCAAAATTAAGTCCTCACTAACATAACATCTGATTGAACAGTAACTGCACTAATTTTTTTCAGCTGCATTCCTATGTAAGAAGAGCCATAAATTAGTAGCTCTGTTTTGTGAAGAAATAAACATAATGCTCAAAAAATAAAAGATTTCAAATTAGGCCCTGGCCGGTTGGCTCAGTGGTAGAGCGTCAGCCTGGCGTGCGGAAGTCCTGGGTTCGATTCCCGGCCAGGGCACACAGGAGAGGCGCCCATTTGCTTCTCCACCCCTCCCCCTTTCCTTCCTCTCTGTCTCTCTCTTCTCCTCCCACAGCCGAGGCTCCATTGGAGCAAAGATGGCCCGGGCGCTGGGGATGGCTCCCTGGCCTCTGCCCCAGACGCTAGAGTGGCTCTGGTCGAGGCAGAGCATCGCCCCCTGGTGGGCGTGCTGGGTGGATCCTGGTCGGGTGCATGCAGGAGTCTGTCTGACTGCCTCCCCATTTCCAGCTTCAGAAAAATACAAAAAAAAAAAAAAAAGATTTCAAATTAGTTGATAATAGTGTAAAATCTGGAACATAGGTTACCCATCTCTTGAAGTTTTCTTTGGGACTACAGAATTAAAGAGCAGAACTTTAAAAAAACTTATGTCTAACTGAGATCTTCAGTAGTATTGAGATTGACTATCTGAAAGGTTAGAATTTCTAAAATAGTTCATAAATTGGCATAGGCAATTCAAAGGAAAAGTCTTCTTCAGAAAGTACATTTGAAATGCAGAGTGCCTTCTGTCTTAAATATGACTTGCAGCAACTTTTTAAGAACATGTATCTTATATATAACTGAGAAAAGCAAGATCCATCTTATAGTTGAAATAAAATAAAATTTCAAAAGTAGTTTCTTATATCAGATACCATATTTAAAACAAAAGGGCTTCTACTGCCTTTGCAGAAGTCCAGTGTAAATTTCTATATGAAACATTACCAGATTTCTTCCTTACAAGTGGGTTTCTAGTACAAAAGGAATTCTAGGTATATAGACAATGGAGACTTTCTGGTTTTCTTTTCTTTTTTTCTTGGAACTCATTCTTGGTCATCATTATACTGTTGTCTAGACTTGGTAAATCGCTTAAGGAGTCTAATAAGGTTTTCAAACCTAACATAGCTAAAAACAGGGTCCCAATTCCAGGCCTCCCAGTTCTCTCTCATTGTTCTGAGCAATTCTATTCTTCTCCCAGTCTTTCCTCTTTGTGGTAGATAGCATCATCACCCATCCAGTTGCTCAGCTGCAAATCTGGCTGTCTCATCTTTGACTCCTCTCTTTATGGTTTGCATTTAATTGATTGTTCAAGGTCTAGTCATGCTGAGAAGCAAAATACACCTGAAGTTTGCATGACCCGATAGGCTAGAAAAGATCATAATTGTAATGACTATTTTCTGAAAAAACTTTAGAAACTACTCCACAAAACAGAGACATAACATAAGAGAACTGCATTATTACCTGAAAGATTGTTTCTATTTGATAGTGGTTCTTCCTCTTGCTGTTCAGCAATCATGGATAGTTCCCCTTCAAATGTTTGCTCCTGAGTATCTTCTTCCTCTTCAATGCACTCAAAGGGAGTAGCCTCCCTAGATTTTTTAATCTCTCTTAAGATATTACCTTCCCTTGATTGTGAAGTTGAATCCATGTTCTGTTCCTCTGGAATTGTATTTTCAGGTGATTCTTCTGGGATAGTATTTTCAGGTGATTCTTGTTCTTCAGTTGACCCTTTATATGTTTCTTCTATTACTGATTCTTTGCGTGATCCTCTGCGTGATCCTTTTCGTGATGTCAACTCTCTGCGTGATCCTTCTTCTGCAATTGACCCTCTGCGTGATTCTTGTTCTGCTACTGATTCCCTGCGTGATCCTCTTTCTCCGGTTGACCCTCTGCGAGATCCTTGTTCTACAATTGACCCTTTATATGTTTCTTCTGTTACAGACTCTTTGTGTGATCCTCTGCGTGATCCTTTTCGTGATGTCGACTCTCTGCTTGATCCTTCTTCTGCAATGGACCCTCTCTGTGATCCTTGGTCTATTACTGACCCTCTGTGTGACCTTTCTGCAACTGACCCTCTGCGTGAACTTCGTTCTGTAGTTGACCCTCTAAGTGTTCCTTGCCTCACTGTTGACTCTTTGTGATGTCCTTGTGCTGGTATCGATTCGCTGTACAGTCCTGGTTCTGCAGCTGGCTCTACATCTTGTTCTTCAGTTAAAATTTTATGTGGGTCTTGTTCTGCAGTTGTTCCTTTCTGCTGTTCCGGTGGGCTTGATTTTCTATGTTTATCATGTTTAGGTTGATCTTCTGAATTTTCTGACAATTTACTTTGGGTTTTGCTAGCATGTTTTTCAGACAGTAATTTATTTGTCTCTAACAGCAAATTGTCAAAGTCTTCATAAATGTGTTTCTGACTATCCATGTCTCCCCAGAACTCAGACAAGTCTATCTCTTCAAATTCAATGAATGGCCCTAATGTATAAAACAAAATATTTACCTAAACAATTGATCTTATAATTCAGAATCAGTAGTAGTAAATTATTGCAAAAAAGCATTGAGCACTGTGATTATAATATAGGTCTATTGCTTTAAATAAATACCAGTAATCTTTCCCTGCAGCACAGTAAAAATAAAAAAGGTATCCAAATGAACATAAAAGATGCTCATTACTGTAAATTGGAAAGTATCCCTTCCTAAAAGGTATGGTTTTGAAATGACCATAATTCTTCTTTTACTACTTGGAGAGTTACTTAAATTGCCAGGGCAAACACAACTTATTCTCTACTTTTGGTCCTCCCATAATATGGTGAGCATGGGATGAGGAAGGAGACACATATCTTCTACCTCAAATGCCTTTTCAATATCTGCAATATCAAAATAAAAGCATGTCTCTGTCCATGACAATCTTTCACTGGGCTATTTTTTTCCAGTGTTAATTTTCTTTCTCTTCCTTCTCTACTTTTTTTTTTTTCTTCTTTATCCCTCAATTTCTTTCTTCCACAACTTATGTGGATACCTGGCTCAGAATTCTAGGGAAAGATTGAATAGCATTCACCAGAATCTCACTGTTAAATAAGAACAACAATAACACAACACTGGTGTCCTGGACTACAGAGAATGGGACCATGCCATAAGACTGCTTCCCTCCCTTCTAAATCATTTAATATTTAAGCTATAAAATTATGACTCCCACAGTTTTAGGGAATACTCTATGTACATCATCCACAGATTTTTAAGTACCCCAGTATTAAATTTCTGCACAGAAATAAAATATTGACATTGTTTGGAAAGCCCATCCATTCAATAACTTTCTCTCTAAAAAAATAAAAATAAAACCTGTAGTCCTATGTGTTTGGAAGTAATAAAAAAAATTCACTGTATAAATACAGTAAAGGTATAAAATTAAAAATGCTTGGGAGAAGAAAACATTTTCCTTAAGAATCTTAGAATTCCAAGCTGAACATTAAAACTGGAATTACCATTACCAGCTTAATTTTTGAAAAATTCAGACTGTTGCTAAAACCTTTTCTATTGAATGAATTTAAAGTTGAGTTCTAGTAGAGTTCTAGCTTGACAACTTTTAATATTGCACTGTAGTGAAAAATACATCTAGTCATGATAAATAAAAACATGAATTTATGGGGAATGAACAACTAGATATAGCTATCATTATCTAAGGGAGACGTTATGTGAAGAAATCCCACAGGGATAGAATGACCTTGTATTATTATATTAGTGTAGTTCATCATTTCAGTTTGAACATACTCCCTCTGAGCGGAACTTACATTGTCTTGGGTTTCGGAGTAAACTTCTAAGCGTTTTTGAACTTCGGTCATAGAATATTTCCAGCAAACTCAATGTTCTCTGCCGATCCAAAAACCCTACCTAAACAGAAAGTTTGTAATTAGTTGTTACAGGGGATCTGAGATTTTTATGTAGATGGAACATGGCTTATTGAAATGTTCAACATCACCACCATCATCATGTAAATAAAAACAGCAATGTCAAAATCAGGAAAGCTATATTTTGTCTCTTTAGGCTTATACTCTACTTCTTCATTCTGTGGCATGTCAAAATGCCTTGCACTTAATAGATGCTTAACAAATAATTGTTACTGACATAATTGCTAAATCCAATGTACACTGTTCAGTTCTTATCTAATCTGACCCAAATCTGAAGCTTAGAACAGTTATGTGCTCCCTACTTATTTGTTTTCGGGGGTTTTTTTGTTTTGTTTTTTTCCGAAGTTAGAAGAGGGGAGGCAGTCAGACAGACTCCCACATTCGCCCGCCGGGATCTACCCAGCATGCCCACCAGGGGGCAATGCTCTGCCCATCTGGGGCATTGCTTCGTTTGCAACAGGAGTCATTATAGGGCCTGAGGCAGAGGCCGTGGAGCTGTCCTCAGTCCCCGGGCCAACTTTGCTCCAATAGAGCCTTCGCTGCAGGAGGGGAAGAGAGAGAGAGAGAGAGAAGCGAGAGGGGGAGGGTTTAAGAAGCAGATGGGCTCTTTTCCTGTGTGCACTGACTAGGAATTTAACCTGGGACATCCACACACTGGGTCGATGCACTACCGCTGAGCCAACCAGCCAGGGCCCCAATTTACATTCTTACTATTCCTGAATGAAGATGTCATTTCTCCATATTCATCCAGTATTTGATATTGTTAGAATTTATCATTTCTTTCCAATCTGATGGATAAAATATGTTGTCTAATTATTTTAATTTGCATCTCCTTAATTATTAGTAATATTGAATATATTTCCATGGTTGTTTTGTATTGAGGTTTTCTCATCTATGAATGGCTTTTTCATATCCTTTTTCCTTTTTCACTTGGGAAGAGTTATCAGCTTCTTATTAATTTGTAATTTTTTTTGCTTTACAAAGATACTATTAGCATTAAATTTTCACCAAGAATGTTTAAGAAAATATTTTTCCTCTAGCTCTACCAGCAATATGTATTATGATTTTAAAATACTTTTGCTTGCCTGACTGGTGGTGGCACAGTGGATAGAGTGTCAACCCAGAATGCTCAAGTCCCCACTCCAAAACCTCAGGGTTGCTGGCTTAAGTGCAGAATCATCAACATGATTCCAAGGTCACTGGCTTGAGCCCAAGGTCACTGGCTTGAAGCCCAGGGTCACTGGCTTGAGCAAAGGGGTCCATGGCTCCATTTGAGCCCCCTGGTCAAGGCACATATGAGAAGCAATTAAAGTGAAGCAACTATGAGTTGATGCTGCTTATATCTCTCTCCTCTCTCTCTATCTCTCTCTTCATCTCTCAAATCAATAATAAATAAAGTTATTTTGCTCATCTGTTGAATATATAATGATTCTATGAATTGTGTGTTCATATCCTTTGACCAGTTTACTTTGGGGGCTTCTTGTATACTGTCCTACCACCAGAGAAAGGGGAGCATTTAGTTCTATTCCAGCCACAGTACTTACTGACTCTAACCATATGGAGTTTATCCTACAGAGTTATTTGGAAGTTTTATTTTGTTTATGCCCATGGTTTCTTGTTTATGACCATAGTTTTTCTTGTCCCCCAACTCCAGGTGTCTTCTTGGAGGTACACTGAGAGCTTTCACTGCCACCTTCTCTCCACACCCACTCCCCTTCACACACAGGTATTTGAGAACACTCATCACCTTCCCTCTAGCCAGAGGAGTGGGACTAACCTCAGGCCCCCCTACCCAGACTCCTCCTTCTAAAGTGGTTACTCTCCCTCTTTAGAGTCATGTTGGATTCAGGCCTTCTCCATTGAGCTTGCAGTCTCTGAGCTAAACCCAGGGGGGAAAAGCATGAGCCCTGTTGTTCTTAAATTTCTCCTCAACCTCCTTAGAATTTCCTAGCGCAGTCAAGGCACAAATGAGAAAGCAGTCAATGAACAACTAAGATGTCGCAACGAAAAACTGATGATTGATGTTTCTCATCTCTCTCTGTTCCTGTTTTTCTGTCCCTATCTATCTCTCTCTCTGACTCTCTCTCTGTCTTTGTAAAAAAGAAAAAGAATAGAAAAGAGATTTAGAGACAAGTTGTATGCTGCAAAATACCATGCCATGCAAGGTGTGGTCTGTAAACTGGTACAAGTCTGCGATGAGAAAGATACAGAAATTGAAAATAGCATCTGAGCCTGACCAGGTTGTGGTGCGGTGGATAGAGCGTCAGCCTGGGATGCTGAGGACCCAGGTTCAAAACTCCTGAGGTTGCTAACTTGAACATTGGCTCACCCAGCTTGAGTGCAGGCTCACTGGCTTGAGCAGAGGCTCATGGACATCACCCCATGGTCGCTGGCTTGAGCCCAAAGGTCGCTGGCTTGATGCCCAAAGGTCACTGGCTTAAGCCAAAGGTCGCTGGCTTGAGCAAGGGATCACTGACTCAACTGGAGCCCCCCCCCAGTCAAGGCACATATGAGAAAGCAATCAATGAATAACTAAAGTGCCACAACTACAAGTTGATGCTTCTCATCTCTCTCCCTTCTTGTCTGTCTTTCCCTGTCTGTCCCCCTCTCTCGCTAAAAAAAGAAAAGAAAAGAAAGAAAGAAAATAGCATCTGAAAAATTTTGTAGCAATTTGAGACACTAACAGATATTAATTCATATTTGAATCTGATAATAAAATATGTGGATTGTATTTTGTATGCCCCCCCCCGCAGTAATCCATTTTCTCTGAGTATCAGTCCACAGCAGATTAGAAATTAAAAACATCACCATCAACAACAACCTAAAAACTGGTTCTTTACAATAATAATTTCAGAAGCATAGCTTTAGGGGTTTTACTCTACCTTTCCACGGTCACAATAGAGGAAGAGTTCAACAAACATCTGCCTTTTCATATCAGTTTTTATGACCTCCCGGAATTCATCTGCACAGTGGCAAAGATGCTTAAGGAGTTCCTCAAACATATCACTTTTAAAGTCTGCAATGTATGAAGAGATGTACTGCAGGGAGAAAGAGAATAAATGATTGATTTAAAATCTTGCTCCAGATTTTCCCAAGGATTCAGTTAACATGCATTAAATTATGGGTGACAATTTCCCCCCCATGTCATTTGCTTGTCACTTAAATAAAGCTTTTCACGTTAGCGCTAGTCTACAGGCTGCGCAGCAGAGTGAGGTGATCAATATAGTCCCCCAAACCATACACCAGTGGCACTAAATATTTTTGGAGCAATTTCTCTCTAGATCACATCAGCACCATATAGGGCAGATTTTTTACCTTACTGTATGAAATAGCAGCAGTCATAGAATGTTGCCTGCAAATTATTAGCTCTAAAAATTGAATGCAGTTTTTCTTTTGATGTTGAGCATAGAAGACCATCTGTTGTCCAAGACTGGCTACATTTAATTATTAGAGTATACGGGATGGGGATTGTAGGTGGGGGTTTTGTTTTTGTTTTTGTCTTCTGATATTGCAATAAGGTATTCTTTATCTATGATTTTCTTTTTCTTTTGCAAGTTTAGGGTCTGAAACATCTATGATCCTGGGCTATTCTGGATCCCTATTGAACAGATTCCTGGAGGAGGGGTTGCCAGCTTAAAAGGTAAATGCATCTGTATTTTCGTAGGTTTTCATGTCAGGCTTGTACTCTTTTGTGCTCCCACCACTAATTGTCTAAGTGGCTATTTGTCCTCAGCCTCACCATTAGTGTGTATTGCCCCCCAGACTTCTGCTAATTTGATAAGTCAAAAACATTACATTCTTGGTCCACACCTGACTATATCTCATGATACAGGGAAATGGATCAAGATCTGGAAGAGTTTCTGAGTGGACTTCTCTTGAGGTTTTAGCCCAATTCAGTCAATGATTCCTTCTCTGCCCCAAGCACAGCAGTATCCAAATTTGTACTGAATAAACCATACTTCCTTAGCCATAAATCATTGGATTAGGGGAGGATACTTAATGTAAGCAAAGCCATTCAGCATTTCTCTACTGAGGATTGGGAATTAGGAGTGGGGAATGGCCATTTGGTCTCTGAGGGAAGCTGGATGCATAAATGTAAATTTAAGAATTGGTGGGTGGGCCCTGCCTGGTTGGCTCAGTGGTAGAGCGTTGGCCCGGCGTGTGGAAGTCCTGGGTTCAATTCCCGGCCAGGGCACACAGGAGTGGAGCCTATCTGCTTCTCCACCCTTCTCTCTCTCCTTTCTCTCTATTTCTCTCTTCCCTTCCCACAGCCAAGGCTCCATTGGAGCAAAGTTGGCCTGGGTGCTGAGGATGGCTCCGTAGCCTCCACCTCAGGTGCTGGAATGGCTCCTGTTGCAACAGAGCAAAGGCCTGGATGGGCAGAGCATCGCCCCCTGGTAGGCATGCCGGGTGGATCCTAGTCGGGTGCATGCGAGAGTCTGTCTGCCTCCCTGACTGTCACCTAATAAAAAAGAAAGAAAGAAAAATATTTAATTAATTAATTAAATCAGGGAAAGCTGAGAAACAGACTCCTGCATGCACTCGACCAGGATCCAACCAGCAAGCCCCCTATTGGGCGATGCTCTGCCCATCTGGGCCCGCTGCTTTGTTGCTCGACAACTGAGCTATTTTAGCTTCTGAGGCAAGTCCATGGAGCCATCCACAGTGCTCAGGGCCAACTTGCTTGAATCAATCTAGCCGAGAGAGAGAGAGAGACAGAAGGGAGAGAGGGAGGGACGGAGAAGCAGATGGTCACCTCACCTGTGTGCCCTGACCAGGAATCAAACCTGGGACATCTACACATCAGGCCAATACTCTACCACTGAATCAACTAACTAGGGCCTCCATATTGCTTCTTGATTGGCATTTTCACTTGCAATTTTTTTCACCTATGGATGGAATGAACATTACTATGGGCGCTTAGAATATGCTGTTGCACAGAGGAATGCTAAAAAAGAGTAAGGTATGTAAATTTGTGATTTCCACATTAGGTGGCTGCCCAGACACCCACCTTAGAGAGAACCCTGATTTACAAGTGTCATTTTAACAACCGGTTCACTAAGCTCAACAAAAAATTCATTATCAATTCTGCCGAACCAGTGCAAACCAGCTGAATCCCACCACAGGCTTTATATAACAAACTATCTCTGTCCTGTGCCATAAAAGGAACTGTGCAGCCTTGAGCTGCCTGCGGCATCATTGCGTCTTCCCATCACCATTCCGGTGGGACAACTACACATAAAACAAACTATATGGAGAGTTTTATTCTTTTTTTTTTTTTTTCATTTTTCCGAAGCTGGAAACAGGGAGGCAGTCAGACAGACTCCCGCATGCGCCCTACCGGGATCCACCCGGCACGCCCACCAGGGGGCGATGCTTTGCCCCTCTGGGGCGTCGCTCTGTTGTGTCCAGAGCCATTCTAGTGCCTGAGGCAGAGGCCACAGAGCCATCCCCAGCGCCCGGGCCATCTTCGCTCCAATGGAGCCTCGCTGCGGGAGGGGAAGAGAGAGACAGAGAGGAAGGAGAAGGGGAGGGGTGGAGAAGCAAATGGGCACTTCTCCTGTGTGCCCTGGCCGGGAATCGAACCCAGGACTCCTGCACGCTCTACCGCTGAGCCAACCGGCCAGGGCCGAGAGTTTTATTCTATGATATGTATTCACCCATTCTCAATTCATTTGCTTGTATTTATGTAATCACAAGACAAAAAAAAATCTAAATGTTTGTTATAGGTAACTGGGAATGCTGATCACTAATGACAATCTGAGTCAATATTCTAGAGCCTAGAGTGAGTAGAACTGATAAGAAAACCACACACTCCTAGAGAATAACCCTTTTAAAGGATTCGCTCTTCTCTGAGAAAGCTATACTTTGTGTTACTTTGGAGGCACGAGTTTAGGGGATTAACTGTGAACCCATATCAGCAAAGAATATAATCCACCCCAGAGACATCTGATAGTATCAGTGGAAAAGAAGTATGTCGATTTTTGGAGCCTCCAGAGGTGAGGGAAGAGGAGCTGCATTGATAAGAGGTCAGCCTCCCTCAGCTCCTTATTCTGGGGTCTTTGGGGGCTCTCCTTTACCTGAGGTCATCCTTACCCCTTACTCTATGAACAGTTGTCATACTAAAGGTCTTTCTTATATGTAATCATCACCAATGGCTTAGAGATAGTTTCCTTTCTCTGGTAGTGTATGGTGATTCCATCTTTTTCAGGTAGCATTTTTCCCACAAAAATAGCCACTCTAATTAAAAATTCTATTTCAGGCACATTGAAACCAAGGACCCCACTCACTATATAAAATATTATTCCTATTTGGAAAATGGGTTCCAAGTTCCAGACAATCAGTCAATTTGCAGAAACATTTTTTTTGGAGAGGGGCATATAGGCTTTTGTAGGACTGTCATTTAAAAATATGGACACCTGCCCTGGCTGGGTTTCTCAATGAATAGAGCATCATCCCGGCACACTGAGGTCATGGGTTGGATCTCCAGTCAGGGCACATGCGAGAGACAACCAATGAGTACACAACTAGATGGAACAACGAGTTGATGGTTCTCTTTCTCTCCCTCTCTCCCCCCTTCTCCTTTCTCTCCCATCCTCTCTCTCTCTCTCTCAAATCAATCAAAAATTTTAAAAATAAAAATTAAATTAAAAATTAAAAAAAAATTATGGACACTTGAACAACTCCAGGTAACCTTTACCTTAATACATACCAAGAAAAATTTAGACATGATTCTCTTAAAGCATATTACTAGGAAATTCTTTTTATTTTTTTAAGAGATTGTTTATTGATTTTACAGAAAGAGGAGAGGGCAAGGGGAGTGAGAAGTATCAACTCATTGTTGCCTCACTTCAGTTGTTCATTGGTTCTTTGTTTTATGTGCCTTGACCAGGCAAGCCCAGGGTTTTGAACCTGCGACCTCAGCATTCCAGGTCGATGATCTATGCACTGTGCCACCACACGCTAGACTTAACTAGGAAATTCTTTTTTTTTTTCCTTGTTGAATGTATTTATTTATTTTATTTTTTTATTATAATTTTATTTTTTTAATGGGGTGACATCAATAAATCAGGATACATATATTCAAAGAAAACATGTCCAGGTTATCTTGTCGTTCAAATATGTTGCATACCCATCACCCAAAGTCAGATTGTCCTCTGTCACCTTCTATCTAGTTTTCTTTGTGCCCCTTCTCCTCCCCCTTTCCCTCTCCCTCTTCCCCCTCCCCCCGTAACCACCACACCCTTATCAATGTCTCTTAGTCTCAATTTTATGTCCCACCTACGTATGGAATAATGCAGTTCCTGGTTCTTTCTGATTTACTTATTTCACTCCATATAATGTTATCAAGATCCCACCATTTTGCTGTAAATGATCCGATGTCATCATTTCTTATGGCTGAGTAGTATTCCATAGTGTATATGTGCCACATCTTTTTTATCCAGTCATCTATTGATGGGCTTTTTGGTTGTTTCCATGTCCTGGCCACTGTGAACAATGCTGCAATGTACATGGGGCTACATGTGTCTTTACGTATCAATGTTTCTGAGTTTTGGGGGTATATATCCAGTAGAGAGATTGCTGGGTCATAAGGTAGTTCTATTTTCAGTTTTTTGAGGAACCACCATACTTTCTTCCATAATGGTTGTACTACTTTACATTCCCACCAACAGTGAATGAGGGTTCCTTTTTCTCCACAGCCTCTCCAACATTTGCTATTACCTGTCTTGTTAATAATAGCTAATCTAACAGGTGTGAGGTGGTATCTCATTGCAGTTTTGATTTGCATTTCTCTAATAACTAAAGAAGATGAGCATCTTTTCATATATCTGTTGGCCATTTGTATTTCTTCCTGAGAGAAGTGTCTGTTCATGTCCTCTTCCCATTTTTTTTATTGGATTGTTTGTTTGTTGTTGAGTTTTATGAGTTCTTTGTATATTTTGGACATTAGGCCCTTATCTGAGCAGTTGTTTGAAAATATCATTTTCCATTTAGTTGGCTGTCTGTTTATTTTGTTATCAGTTTCTCTTGCTGAGCAAAAACTTCTTAGTCTGATGTAGTCCCATTCATTAATTTTTGCCTTCACTTCTCTTGCCTTTGGAGTCAAATTCATAAAATGCTCTTTAAAACCCAGGTCCATGAGTTTAGTACCTATGTCTTCTTCTATGTACTTTATTGTTTCAGGTCTTATGTTTAGATCTTTGATCCATTTTGAGTTAATTTTAGTACAGGGGGACAAACTGTAGTCCAGTTTCATTCTTTTGCATGTGTCTTTCCAGTTTTCCCAGCACCATTTGTTGAAGAGGCTTTCTTTTCTCCATTGTGTGTTGTTGGCCCCTTTATCGAAAATTATTTGACTATATATATGTGGTTTTATTTCTGGGTTTTCTATTCTGTTCCATTGGTCTGAGTGTCTATTTTTCTTCCAATACCATGCTGTTTTGATTGTTGTGGCCCTATAATATAGTTTGAAGTCAGGTATTGTAATGCCCCCAGCTTCATTCTTTTTCTTTAGGATTGCTTTGGCTATTCGGGGTTTTTTATAGTTCCATATAAATCTGATGATTTTTTGCTCCATTTCTTTAAAAAATGTCATTGGAATTTTGATGGGAATTGCATTAAATTTGTATATTGCTTTGGGTAATATGGCCATCTTGATTATATTTATTCTTCCTAACCAAGAACAAGGAATATTCTTCCATCTCATTATATCTTTTTCGATTTCCCTTAACAATGATTTATAGTTTTCATTATATAAGTTCTTTACATTCTTTGTTATGTTTATTCCTAGGTATTTTATTCTTTTTGTTGCAATCGTGAAGGGGATTATTCTTTTAAGTTCGTTCTCAAATGTTTCATTGTTGGCATATAGAAAGGCTATGGACTTCTGTATGTTAATTTTGTATCCTGCGACCTTACTGTATTGGCTTATTGTTTCTAGTAGTCTTTTTGTGGATTCTTTGGGGTTTTTGATGTATAGGATCATATCATCTGCAAAAAGTGACACCTTTACTTCTTCTTTTCCGATATGGATGCCTTTTATTTCTTTGTCTTGTCTGATTGCTCTGGCTAGAACCTCTAGCACCACATTAAATAAGAGTGGAGAGAGTGGACAACCCTGTCTTGTTCCTGATTTAAGGGAGAAAGCCTTCAGTTTTGTGCCATTTAATATGATGTTAGCTGATGGTTTATCATATATGGCTTTTATCATGTTGAGATATTTTCCTTCTATACCCATTTTGTTGAGAGTCTTAAACATAAACTTGTGTTGTATTTTATCAAAAGCCTTTTCTGCATCTATTGATAAGATCATGTGGTTTTTGTTCTTTGTTTTGTTGATATGGTGTATTACGTTAACCGTTTTACGTATCTTGAACCATCCTTGAGATTCTGGGATGAATCCCACTTGATCATGATGTATTATTTTTTTAATATGTTGTTGTGTTCGATTTGCTAGTATTTTGTTTAGTATTTTAGCATCTGTATTCATTAGAGATATTGGTCTGTAGTTTTCTTTTTTTGTGCCATCCTTGCCTGGTTTTGGTATGAGGGTTATGTTGGCCTCATAAAATGTGTTTGGAAGTATTGCTTCTTCTTCAATTTTTTGGAAGACTTTCAGTAGAATAGGAACCAAGACTTCTTTGAATGTTTGATAAAATTCGCTGGTATAGTCATCTGGGCCTGGACTTTTGTTTTTGGGGAGGTTTTTAAGTTTTTTCTATTTCTTCTCTACTAATAGGTCTGTTTAGGCTTTCTGCTTCTTCTTGACTCAGTCTAGGAAGGTTGTATTGTTCTATGAATTGATCCATTTCTTCTAGGTTGTTGAATTTAGTGGCATAAAGTTTTTCATAGTATTCTACAATAATTCTTTGTATATCTACAATGTCCATGGTGATTTCTCCTCTTTCATTTTGGATTTTGTTTATATGAGTCCTTTCTCTTTTTTCCTTGGTAAGTCTTGCCAAGGGTTTGTCAATTTTGTTGATCTTTTCAAAGAACCAGCTCCTTATTCTATTAATTTTTTCTATAGTTTTTCTGTTCTCTATTTCATTTATTTCTGCTCTGATTTTTATTATCTCCTTTTTTTGGCTGGTTTTGGGTTGTGTTTGTTCTTCTTTTTCTAGTTCCTTTAGGTGTGAAGTTAAGTGGTTCACTTGGGCTCTCTCTTGTTTGTTCACATATGCCTGAAGTGATATGAACTTCCCTCTTATCACTGCTTTTGCTGCATCCCATAGATTCTGATATGTCGTATTGTCATTTTCATTTGTCTGTATATATCTTTTGATCTCTGCACTTATTTCTTCTTTGACCCATTCATTTTTTAAAAGTATGTTGTTTAGTTTCCACATTTTTGTGGGATTTTTTTCTTTTTTGCAGTTGAATTCTAGTTTCAAGGCTTTATGATCAGAAAATATGCTTGGTACAACTTCGATTTTTCTGAATTTGCTGATGTTGTTTTTGTGGCCCAACATATGGTCAATTCTTGAGAATGATCCATGTACACTGGAGAAAAATGTATACTCAGTCACTTTGGGATGAAATGTCCTATAGATGTCTATCATATCCAGGTGCTCTAGTGTTTTGTTTAAGGCCACTATATCTCTGTTGATTCTCTGTTTGGATGACCGATCTAGAGCCATCAGCGGTGTATTGAGGTCTCCAAGTATGATTGTATTTTTTTCAGTTTTTGTTTTAAGGTCAATAAGTAGCTGTCTTATATATTTTGGTGCTCCTTGGTTTGGTGCATATATATTAAGAATTGTTATGTCTTCTTGATTCAGTGTCCCCTTAGCCATTATGAAATGGCCATTTTTGTCTCTGAGTACTTTTGCTGTCTTGTAGTCAGCATTATCAGATATGAGTATTGCTACGCCTGCTTTTTTTTGGATGTTATTTGCTTGGAGTATTGTTTTCCAGCCTTTCACTTTGAATTTGTTTTTATCCTTGTTGCTTAGATGAGTTTCTTGTAGGCAGTATACAGTTGGATTTTCTTTTTTAATCCATTCTGTTGCTCTGTGCCTTTTTATTGGTGAGTTAAATCTGTTTACATTTATTGTAATTATTGACACTTGTGAGTTCCCTATTGCCATTTTATAAATTGCTTTCTGTTAGTTTTGTGTCTTGTTTGATCCTTCTCTTTCGTTTTTCTATCTTTTGTTTTTATTTGGTTGTATTCCATACATCTTTCCTCTGTTGCTATCTTTTTTAAATCATGTGCTTCTGTGGTGGTTTTTTCAGTGGTGGTTACCATTAAGTAATGAAAAGGGTTCCTACTCAGTTCATTGTAGTGCACTATTTTATGAGTACTTTTGCACTCCATCCTCCTTTGCTACTATTAATCTCCATCCTCTCCCCCCCCTTTCTTTTTGTTGTTGTCACAGTTTAAATTTGGTTTTGTTGTGTTCTTCTTGGAGCTTTTACTTGTGGCTTTGTTTTTTTTTGTTCTTTGTATCTGATTGGAGAACCCCATTTAGTAATTCCTGAAGTGGGGGGTTTCTGATGATAAAGTCCTTCATCTTTTCTGTATCTGTGAATGTTTTTATTTCTCCTTCATATTTGAAGGATAGCTTTGATGGGTATAGTATTCGTGGCTGAAAGTTCCTCTCTTTCAGGACTTTAAATATTGGGGTCCACTCTCTTCTAGTTTGTAGAGTTTCTGTTGAGAAATCTGATGATAATCTAATGGGCCTTCCTTTATATGTTGTATTCTTCTTTTCCCTGGCTGCCTTGAGAATTTTTTCTTTGCCGTTGGTTTGTGCCAATTTCATTATGATGTGTCTTGGAGTAGGTTTGTTGGGGTTAAGAAAACTTGGAGTTCTGTTTGCTTCTTGAATTTGAGGCTTTAGTTCTTTCCACAGGCTTGGGAAGTTCTCATCTATTATTTGTTTGAGTATGTTCTCCATTCCATTTTCTCTCTCTTCTCCCTCTGATATACCTATTATTCTTATGTTATTCTTTTTGATGGAGTCAGATAATTCCTGTAGGGCTATCTCATTTTTTTTAATTTTTGAGTCTCTTTCTTCTTCTCTCTGTTGTGCCTCAAGTTGCTTGTCTTCTATTTCACTAATCCTACCTTCTATCTGGCCTGTTCTATTAGCTAAGCTTGTTACCTCATTTTTCAGCTCGTGAATTGAGTTTTTCATCTCTGTTTGATTTGTTTTTATAGTTTCAATTTCCTTGGAAATATATTCTTTGTGTTCGTCGAGTTGTTTTCTGAGCTCCCTAAATTGCCTTTCTGTGTTTTCTTGTATATCTCTGAGTATTTTTAGGATTTCTATTTTAAATTTTCTGTCATTTAACTCCAAGGTTTTCAATATATTAAATTTTTTCTCCATAGATTTTTCCTCATCTATCTGTGTTACCTCTCTTTCTTTTGTATCCATGATATTTGATTTTCTCTTCCTTAATGGCATCTGAGGGTGGTTTTGTTGATAGTATTAATGAGATTTAATAAAGAATAAAAAGTTGACAAAAATAAAAAATTGAAGTTTTTTTAAAAAATTAAATAAAGAAAAATAAAATAAAATTAAATTAAAATTAAAAAAAGAAAATTATTCCGCCCTCCTTTTTTCCTCTCCTCTCTTCTCCCCTCTTTCTTGAGAAAATCTTGTGGTGAACTGTGAATTATATTGTACTAAACAGAACAAACAATGCCTGTGATGGAGGGCCTGAATTGGGGAGAAGTAATAAAGAAGAAAAAAAAGCAGTATGGACCCACAAAAAGCAAATAAGGAAAAAATTTGGATCAAGAATTAAATGATTTGCTTTTAGGTCTTGGTTGACTAAGAGATATGATGAGAGGAATAAGAGGGAAACAGAAAAATGGGGGGGAAATTTAAAAATTACTATTGTATTTAGTGGAACAAGAACTCGATAAAATGGAGAGCCAGGGATGGGAGCACTGCTAGTGAGTTAAAAAGGTGAAGTAAAAAAACCCCAAAATGCCAAACATAAGTTTGAGTCCCAGATAAGATAATTTGTTCATTATTGAGGTTTGAATGAGAGGAGACGTAAAGGAGAAAGGAAGAAACTAATATAGAGGGAGAAAAGAAAGAGAGAGAGAGAGAGAGAGAGAAAAAGAGGGAACCACTAAAATAAGAAAAAAGAGGAGAAAGAGAGAGAGAGTTAAGGTTGGAGTGCAACCCTCATAGAGAGAAAGGAAGAGGAAAGAAAAGATAATGGGAGATGTAACACTTATGGGTAGTGTAATTCAAGGAGAGGAGAGAGTAAGACTGGCAGAGAGTTAAATGACCAAATTGGAGGAGGGGAAAAAAAAGAAATCAAGAATGAAGATAAGAGAAACAAACGAACAAATATAATAAAATGGGATAGGTTATAAAGTCTGCAGATTATTCTTGATTTTGAGAGGTTATCTTCTTGCTTTTTCTTTTCTCTCCCTCTTCCTGGTTGATGACTCTGTACCCCGGGTTCTGCCCCTGTGGCATGCTCAGGTAGAGGTTTGAAGTTGATAAGTCTCTATGGTGATGTTATGTATTGGGCTTCAATCTCATTGGCATTCGAGGCTCATTAGCATTTATAGGCTCCGACAGTGAGAGAGTCCGTGTTCCTGGAGCCTCTCTCCTAGTCTTTCCTTCCTCAATTAGTAGCCTGATAATCCAGCTATGGGGTTGCTGCTGCCTCTACCTGGATAGTAAGAGGTTCAAAGAGCTGGCAACTCCCCACTCTATTCCCACTCAGCACAGGGCTCTGGGTAAGGCTCAGTCAGTCAGAGCTGCTAGCATAATCAGGCGGGGCTTCCACCCACACAAAGACCTCTGGCTCTGCCACTCTGTCCGGTAACATGGGTGAGTGCCCACTCCTGGGGCGCTTGGAGGAATCTCTTGCTCACTATCTGTGCGCAGACCAGGATATCAGGCTGGCACTCTCAGACTCTGAGTGAAACCCCCACCCACATGGAAAAGTTCCAGCGTTGGAATTGGCTCTCGCTCCCTCCCCCATGCGCAGCTTTTTCAGGGTGCTGGGGTGGCCTGGAGATTCCGCTTTTGGCCCACACAAAGGCCCATGACTCTGCCCCTCTGTGGGATAACACAGGCGCCCACTCCTGAGGTGCTCGGAGGAATCTCTTGCCCACTCTCCGTGCGCGCTGACCAGGATATCAGGCCGGCTGCCTCACACTCCAAGTGAGACCCCCACCTGCACGGAAAAGTTCCAGCATTGGAATTAGCTCTCGCTCCCTCCCCGTGCGTGGCTTTTTCAGGGCACTGGGGCGGCCCAGAGATTCCGCTTTTGGCCCACACAAAGGTCCCTGACCCTGCCTCTCTGTGGGGTAACACGGGTGCCCACTCCCAGGGCCTAGGAGGAATCTCTCGCCCACTATCTGCGCGCGCCGACCAGGAGATCAGGGCGAATGGCTGCCCCACTTGTCTTTCTTTGTGTGGGTTTGGCGCGAGTGCTAGCTTGTATTGACAGGGTTTCCACAGGCACAGTTTTTCCTCAGCTTGGATTTTCATGCCAAAGCCTGGTTCAGCCATTTGGATCTATTCACCCCCTTTGCCTGCCTTAGTTTCTATACTCTCAGTTCCCAGTGAAAGCCGCCCTATTTAGGTTAGTGAGGAAGGCGGAGCATTTCTTACTCCCTTTTTCCTTCGGGGTTTGATAATATATTTAGCCAATTTTTCGCTCGACCATACCTTCGGGTGTATTGTGAAACATCCGGAGGCTCCAAGGATAGGTTTTTCTGTTTCTGGTTGAAGATCTTGTTGAGTTTTTGGGGAGATTTATCGGTATTGCTTCCTACCGTGCCATTACTCTGACGTCCCTTCAACTAGGAAATTCTTTACAAAAACAAAGGGAGGCTCTAGCTGGTTAGCTCAGTCAGTCAGAGAGTCATACAGAAATACTAAGGTTGTGGGTTCAATTCCTGGTCAAGGCACATATAGAAAGTGACCAATGAATACACAGCTAAATGGAACAACAAATGAATGCTTCCCTTTTACTCTCTCCCCCCTCCTCTATCACTCTAAAATCAATAAATTAAAAAACAGGGGTCTGTAAGGCTCAAAAAGTTCAGGAAATTAAAAAAGAGCCCTAAAAAGTTAACTAAATTTCTTTTTTTAATTTTTATTGATTTTAATTTATTGTGTTTACATAGATTCAAGTGTCCCACTGAATATATCTCCCCAACTCCCATGTTCCCCTCGACATCCCCCTTGCCCCCTCCCCCCAATGTCTTCCCCCCTTCCCTCCAGGATTTGCTTTCCTGCTCTCTATAATGCTGTGTTATGTATATATAATTTCACCAATCTCTTTCCCTTCTCTGATCCCATCCTCTCCTCCCCTTTCCCTCTGGTCCCTTTGATCCTGCCTCTGCCTCTATTCTGCTCCTCAGTTCACATTGTTCATTAGATTTCTCAGATGAGTGAGGTCATGATATTTTTCTTTCTCTGCCTGGCTTATTTAATTTAGCATAATAGTTTCCAGGTCCATCCATGTTGTCACAAAAGGTAAGATTTTCTTCTTTTTCATGGCCGCGTAGTATTGTGTATATGTACCACTGCTTTTTAATCCACTCATCCACTGACGGACACTTGGGCTGTTTCCAGATCTTGGCTATTGTAAACAATGCTGCAATAAACACAGGGGTGCTTTTTTTCTTTTGAATCAGTGATTTGATATTCTTAGGATATATTCCTAAAAGTGGGATGGCTGGGTCAAAATGCAGTTCCATTTTTAATTTTTTGAGGAATCTCCATACTGTTTTCCACAGTGACTGCACCAGTCTGCATTCCCACCAGCAGTGCAGGAGGGTTCCCTTTTCTCCACATCCTCGTCAGCACTTATTCTGTGTTGTTTTGTTAATGAGCGCCATTCTGACAGGTGTGAGGTGGTATCTCACTGTGGTTTTAATTTGCATTTCTCTAATGATTAGTATGTTGAACATTTTTTCTTCTGCCTATTGGCCATCTGTATGTCCTCTTTGGAGAAATGTCTATTCATTACTTTTGCTCATTTTTTTATTGGATTGTGTATCTTCCTGGTGTTGAATTTTACAAGTTCTTTATAAATTTTGGTTATTAACCCCTTATCAGACTTATTGTTGAATATGTTCTCCCATTGTGTGGTTTGTCTTTTTATTTTATTCATATTGTCTTTAGCTGTGCAAAAGCTTTTTAGTTTAATATAGTCCCATTTGTTCATCCTGCCCTTTATTTCACTTGCCTGTGGAGATAAATCGGCAAATATATATATTGCTGCGAGAGATGTTGGAGAGCTTATTGCCTATGTTTTCTTCCAAGATGATCATGGTTTCACGACGTACATTTAAGTCTTTTATCCATTTTGAGTTTATTTTTTGTGAATGGTGTAAGTTGGTGGTCTAGTTTCATTTTTTTGCAGGTAGCCGTCAAATTTTCCCAACACCATTTGTTAAAGAGACTGTCTTTACTCTATTGTATGCTCTTACCTCCTTTGTCAAATATCAATTGTCCATAATGGTGTGGATGTATTTCTGGGTTCTCTGTTCTGTTCCATTGTTCTACATACCTGTTCTTATGCCAGTACCAAGCTGTGTTGAGTACAAGGGCCTTGTAGTATAACCTGATATTAGGAAGTGTGATACCACCCACGTTATTCTTCTTTTTCAAGATTGCTGAGGATATTTGTGTTATTTTTTGGTTCCATATAAATTTTTGGAATATTTTTCTATATCTTTGAAGTATGCCATTGGTATTTTAATAGGAATTGCATTGAATTTATAAATTACTTTGGATAATATAGACATTTTAATATTTATTCTTCCTATCCATAAACACAGTATGTGCTTCCACTTGTTTGTATCTTCCTTGATTTCTTGTATCAATGTTTTACAATTTTCCGAGTACAAGTCTTTAACATTCTTGGTTAAATTTACTCCTAGGAACTTTATTTTGTTTTGTTGAAATGATGAAGGGGATTGTTTTCTTAATTTCTCTTTCAGACAGTTCATTGTTGGTTTAACTAAATTTCTTATAACCACATTAGTAATGTTTAGATAAAATAATAATACTTGAAATGGTTATCTGTTTGATAAACAATGAACCAAACAGATAGTGAAATGAAAGGGTAGGTCCTCTGTAGGATAGAAAACTAGGAACTTCAGGACTGATCTGCTTATGAGTGCCTACTTACTCCTGGCCTCAACACATGGTAATGCAGTTAATTTTGTATTGGGAGCCCATTGAAATCTAAGACTTCCATTCCTTTTCAAACTTGTACAAGGAGCATATTATCTACTTGAACAACTCAATACCAATGTTCAAATGATACAAATCAGAAGTTTTGCCTCTTGAAATGAGTTGTTTATTGGGAACGAGAATGTTCTGGGAATTTAAAACAAGCCTGACACTCTCCCAAAATGTATTTCTTATGTGCCTACATATTCAATTTATAAAACAAAACAAATATCTCAAAGAAACCAATACACTATATATTTTAAATTGTTTCTGTCAATATATAAATGTTTAAAGCAATGATCTGAAGGTTCCTTTTAAAGTAAGGAGACACAAGTTATGGAAGGTGAAAGAAATTTAAAACTCATGACCACCAGATGAATTTCCTGAAAACTGCCCCCCTGAAGTCTCATTTTCTTTCACTGTGCATCCCTTGGCAATGATGAATATAATAATTTATAATGTTCTGCACCTGTTCATCACTGTGTAATTGTCTTTTTGTGTTGTGTGTTCTTAATTTGCTTATATTTTGATCCTTCCATTCCTTGGGTCTTATTCCAGTTCCATCCAGCGTGTGTACGTATGTATGTATGCATGCATGAATATGCATGCACACACACACAGACACAAATGCCTGCATATACCCACAGGCACACTCCCCTACAACAATGCATTATTTGGTCCTTAATGGTAAGAAATACAACTTCTAAATTTCACATTTCTCCTAGCATAGAGAGTAAATATTCTGTATATACTTAATAACCAAGAGACTAGAAATAAATATTCTAAAATAGTTACTTTTGGCCTTCATTTACTAGAATAAAACAAATGAACAGTGAGAGAGAAGTTATAGCCAGCAGAAACATCACCACTGCCTGACTAGGAGGTGGCGCAGTGGATAGAGCGTTGAACTGGGATGGAGAGGACCCAGGTTTGAAACCCCAATGTCGCTGGGTTGAGTGTGGGCTCACCAGCTTGAGCGCGAGGTCACTGGTTTGAGCATGGGATCATAGACATGACTCAATGGTCACTGGCTTAAGCCCAAAGGTCACTTGGCTTGAGCAGAGGGACACTCGCTCTGCTGTAGCCCCCAGTCAAGGCACATATGAGAAAGCAATCAATGAACAACTAAGGTGCTGCAACGAAGAACTGATGCTTCTCATTTCTCTCCCTTCCTGTCTGTTCCTATCTGTCTGTCTCTCCCTGTCACCAAACAAACAAAAAACACATCACTTGTTCATGTATCCATCAGAAAAGAGATAACACTAGAAAAGCGATATGCATATAGAGTCATCTGTGACAATTTGTATCCATTTGTCTTTCTCTACATTAATATTTACTCAATGACTTTGTTTTCTCCAAACATGTTCCATCTTGAGTATTAATTACAATGCGGATTATAAACTATTAAGGGAGCAATTACATGGCATAGTTTTTCCACTAGGTGGCATCTGTGTGTAATATCTTGACTTATAGCCTGACATTTCATTTTCTTCCAGTTTCATTAAAAGAGTTCTGACAAAATAGCCATAAAGCAAGTCTCTTTAAAAGAAAGTATCCTAAAAGGCCCTGGCCGATTGGCTTAGTGGTAGAGCATCGGCCTGGTGTACAGGAGTCCCGGGTTCGATTCTCGGCCAGGGCACACAGGAGAAGATCCCGTGTGCTTCTCCACCCCTCTCCCTCTCTTTCCTCTCTGTCTCTCTCTTCCCCTCCCGCAGCCAAGGCTCCATTGGAGCAAAGTTGGCCTGGGCGCTGAGGATGGCTATATGGCCTCTGCCTCAGGTGCTAGAATGGTTCTGGTAGCAACAGAGCAACGCCTCAGATGGGCGGAGCATCGCCCCCTGGTGGGCATGCCGGGTGGATCCCGGTCGGGCACATGAGGGAGTCTGTCTAACTACTGCCTCCCCATTTCCAACTTCAGAAAAATACAAAAAAAAAAAAAAAAGTATCCTAAATACTACTTCTGTGTCATATATCATATAAGGTGGCTCAATAATTTAATGATTACATCATTAAAATTTTTTTGTAAATATTTCTATACAAGAAATACGTTCTTGGTTTCTAACTGATGTCATAGCTCTTCTCTATAATGGAAGTGCCTGAATATGTGCTGTTTGCATTTCAGGAAGAGAAGTTGGAAAATGTCAGGAAAACTATTATTAATAGCCCAACTTACCCATTAAAACAAAATTATGTATATAGGTAAATAGATATCCACAAAGGAATTATATTGAATGCTAATGAGTTTGTATCAAGTATTCTTAAGAATAACTTCACCAGCCCTGGCCAGTTGGCTCAGCGGTAGAGCGTCGGCCTGGCGTGCGGGGGACCTGGGTTCGATTCCCAGCCAGGGCACATAGGAGAAGCGCCCATTTGCTTCTCCACCCCCCCCTCCTTCCTCTCTGTCTCTCTCTTCCCCTCCCGCAGCCAAGGCTCCATTGGAGCAAAGATGGCCCGGGTGCTGGGGATGGCTCCTTGGCCTCTGCCCCAGGCGCTAGAGTGGTTCTGGTCGTGGCAGAGCGACGCCCCAGAGGGGCAGAGCATCGCCCCTGGTGGGCGTGCCTGGTGGATCCTGGTCGGCGCATGCGGGAGTCTGTCTGACTGTCTCTCCCCGTTTCCAGCTTCAGGAAAAAAAAAAAAAAAAAAAAGAATAACTTCACCTTTACCCATTTTCTCCTTTAATTGTATGGATACACATACATGCATACATATACACATATGTACACATATTACATATGGACATATACATATATGTATTCAATATAATATGTATATGTACATATTTGTTGAATTAAGTAAAATGAATGAAGGGGATAAAAAGTAAAACTGGCATCACACTTCAATATCAGAAAACAAACAATGTCTATATTGCTTTGGTGTAAAAAAAATATGACTCAGTTACAGTCTACTCATTCAAGGTATAATTTTAGAAGCAATATGCAGACATTTTCAACATAAAAGAACTATGGTATCCATGTGACCTTCCTGAAAAACTTTTTTACAATAAATTGAGCTAATTAAGAGAGGAATCAAAATAAATTGCTTATGAATAGCAAAGCCATTATAAAAGGACAGAAAGTGAACCTTGAATTCATTTAAATATTGAACTAAGATTAATTAATGGAATTGTAATGGCAGAAAAGAAAGAAAATGATTTAAATTGGGATAATACTGAAATTATAAAATCAAGAACTGAAATTGGAAATACAAGAAAAAAAGAAAGATATGAAAAAATATTAAAGAACTTTACCTTTTATAAAAAGATGTCAACTGTTATTTCTACAATTAAACTATGAGATTAAAAAAATAATGACTGGCCCTGACCGGTTGGCTCAGCGGTAGAGCGTCGGCCTGGCGTGCAGGAGTCCCGGGTTCGATTCCTGGCCAGGGCACACAGGAGAGGCGCCCATTTGCTTCTCCACCCCTCCCCCTCTCCTTCCTCTCTGTCTCTCTCTTCCCCTCCCACAGCGAGGCTCCATTGGAGCAGAGATGGCCCGGGCGCTGGGGATGGCTCCTTGACCTCTGCCTCAGGAGCTAGAATGGCTCTGGTTGCAACAGAGTGATGCCCTAGAGGGGCAAAACATCGCCCCCTGGTGGGCATGCCGGGTGGATCCCGGTCGGGCGCATGCGGGAGTCTGTCTGACTGCCTCCTCGTTTCCAGCTTCAGAAAAAAAAAAAAATAAATAATAATAATAATGACTAGTCTTTTCTGATTTTCATCCTTTGGTCTTTTCTTAGAATGACTTTAGAATAACTTTTGTGAAGATACATTTAATTTCAACTATTTCCTTATTTTTACTTTCATTTTCTTTTTCTTCTGTTTGAATCAAGTACTTTAAGTAATTAAAATTTTATAACAATTTATAATCATCTACAATGCTACATACTCATCTATCTATTGAGACAAAGTATATAAAACTGTTTAAAATGTTGTTCACCTAAAGGCAACAATAGTTATTTCTGGGTAATAAATTTAGGTGATTTTTAAATCCCTATATGTATACTTTTATGTGTTGTTTAAATTAATTGTTTTGGTTATGACAATTTTTTACAAAATTGAATATTTTTTCTTAGAAAATATGCCAACGTGTTACCAAGAATAAATTCTAGGGTATGGGAATATATAATTATTTAGTTATTCTATTTTTATATATATAATTATCTGTGTTTTTAGAATTCCTCACTCCTCCATTTTTAAAAGTTTTAAGACTATAATTTCTCATCTGAGTAAACATTTAGTAGCATTTCATAAAACTAGTTGTAAGATTTTAACCCAAGAATTATTAAGAAGAGTATTTTTTAAATTTCCAAATGATTGGACTTAAATAGTTCTAAATTTTGTTTATTACTTTCCAGTTTCATTACATAACAAGAGAACTTAACATGTCAGATTTATAGTTTTTAGAACTTACACGGTTTTCTTGGTGGCCTATTTATAATAAATTTTTTTTACCAATATTCCATGAAAACTGGGACACAGAACAGGGTCACTGTAGGGATTGAAGTTCAATACATACTTATATAATAAATCTTACTGATAATACAGATTCTTTACATCCTTATTTATTTTTTTACATTTTGACTTAGCAAGTAAGTCTCTCTGTGGCCTCTGCCTCAGGCGCTAGCAAGTAATTTTTTTTAAGTTTCACTACTTCATGCTATATACAAAAGTGAAGTCAAAATGGATCAAAGACTTACATAGACATATATGTGAGAGTTAAAACTATGAAACTTAAACATAATATAAAACTTAGACAAATAATCAATTTTTTTTAAGTGAGAGGAGGGGAGATAGAAAGACAGAATCCCACATGCGCGACTGGAATCTACCTAGCAACTCCTATCTGGTGCTGATGCTCTGCCCATCTGGGGCCATAATTGCAACCAAGCTATTTTTAGCACCTGATGCGGAGGCTCAACAGAGCCATCCTCAGTGCCCAGGGCAACAAATGCTTGAATCATTCGAGCCATGGCTGTGGGAGGATGAGAGAGAGAGAGAGAGAGAGAGAGAGAGGGAGAGGAAGGAAAAGGGGAGAAGCAAATGGTTGCCTCTCCTGTGTTCCCTGACCAGAAATTGAACCCAGGACTTCCACAAGCCAGGTTGACGCTCCACCGCTGAGCCAACTAACTGGCCAGGGCCACTAATAATCTTTATGACCTTGAATTAGGGATGGTTTCTTAGATATGACATCAAAAGCAAAAGCAAAAAAACAAACAAAAAATAAACAAATAGGGCTTCATTAAAATTTAAAACTTTTCTGTTTCAAAGGACACCATCAAGAAAGTGAAAAGAGGCCCTGGTCAGTTGGCTCAGTGGTAGAGTGTCGGCCTGGCGTGCAGGAGTCCCGGGTTCAATTCTCAGCCAGGGCACACAGGAGAAGCGCCCACCTGCTTCTCCACCCCTCCCCCTCTCCTTCCTCTCTGTCTCTCTCTTCCCCTCCTGCAGCCAAGGCTCCACTGGAGCAAAGTTTGCCCGGGCGCTGAGGATGGCTCTGTGGCCTCTGCCTCAGGCGCTAGAATGGCTCTGATTGCGGCAGAGCGACGCCCCAAGATGGGCAGAGCATCGCCCCCTGGTGGGCATGCTGGGTGGATCCTGGTCGGGCACATGCGGGAGTCTGTCCAACCGCCTCCCAGTTTCCAGCTTCGGAAAAATACAAAAAAAAAAAAAAAAAAAATTAAGAAAGTGAAAAGAGCTGACCAGTGGTGGTGTAGTGGATAGATCATCACCTGAGATGCTGAGGTCCCAGGTTAGCCAGCTTGAGCACAGGTTCATCTGGTTTGAGTGTAGTTCACTAGCTTGAGCACAGAGTTGCCAACTTGAGTGTGGGATCATCAACATGATCCCATGGTCGCTGGCTAGAGCCCAAAAGTCACTGGCTTGAAGTCCAAGGTTGCTGGCTTGAGCCCAAAGGTCATTGTTTGGAAGCCCAAGGTCACTGGCTTGAGCAAGGGATCACTAACTCGGCTGGATCCCCCAGTCAAGGCACATATGAGAAAGCAATCAATGAACAACTAAAGGTGCTGCAATGAAGAACTGATGTTTCTCATCTCTCTTCCTTCCTATCTGTCCCTGTCTCTCTCACTAAAAAAAAAAAAAAAAAAAAAATATATATATATATATATATATATATATATATATTTTAGAGGGAGATGAAAGCAGAAAGAGAGAGAGACATTGATTTGTTGTTCCACTTATTTATGCATTTACTGGTTGATGTTCTTGTATGTGCCCTGACTGAGGATCGAACCCATAACCTTGTCATGTTGGGATGACACTCTCACCAACTGAGCTACCCAGCCAGGGCTCAATAGAATTTTTTTAAACATTCAATGATCTCTGAACTTTTTGTTGGCCTACTGCCTCCCTTCTCCAAGGGTGCCCCATTTTTACTGCCTTAAACACCTCAGAACTTTGGTGTTGTTGACTTTAAACACCATTTTGCCATCTACAATCCTGCAAGTAGTGTAATGGTCTCTTGGATGGATTGTATAGAGTTGTTGTCCAGAGCATCACTAAAATTGAAGTCCTCCCCTTCTTCCAGCAGACAGTAGTAGGTGGCAATCTCAGCTTCCAGCTCAACCTTGATGTTCATCTGGGTCTCCTACTACTGGGCCCGATGCTGCCCCTCTGTCTGGGTCTGACTCCAGGTGCAGCAGGATGCCATTGAGCTGTTTCACCTGCACGGCATATCATGTTTCCACCTTCCTCAGGCTGGTCTACAAACGCCTTCAGATGGCTCACTGATTCCAGGTCAGTTTTCAAGGCCTGGACAATATGTCTCAGCTCCATGAGTGTCATCTGAGCAGCTCCTATCTCGGCAGTCTGCAAGATGACCACTGTGGTGCTCTCCTCAGTCTGCTGGGACCAATACTTATCTATAATAGATCCTCTTGGTTCTTTCAAGCCAGCTTGTCATATCGGGCCTAGATGTCTGCCATGACCTTGCTGAGGTCCTGAGAATTAGGGGCATCAAGCTCCAGAGTTGTCAGTCTGGTTTTGTGGACCATTTACTTCCTCCTTGTCGTTTTCCTTCATAATAGCAGCTCCTCCTTGAGAGACTCGATCTCTGTCGCCAGCTGTAGCCAAGTGATATTAGTGTCATCAATGAGTTTTTGAAGCCAATTGATATCACTGTCCACAGACTAGCACATGGCCAGCTCTGTCTCATACTCGACTCTGAAGTCATCAGCAACATGAGGAGTGCTGTCAACCTGCAGAATGAGGCAGGCACTGTCCACAGAACTTGCAAAAATCTTAGCTCTCAGGTCCTTGATGGTCTTGAAATAGTGCCCTCCAGTTTCTGAGGGGTTCCTTCTTCTTCAGGTGTTCACTGGTTTTGCTCTCCAGTCTCTGAGTATCAGCCTCCAGGCTTCTTACCCTCTCCAGGCAGGAGGCTAGGCAGTCATTTAGGCATTGCATAGTCTTCTCACTCTGGATGCCCCCTATTCCTGCCAGACCCCTGGCTCTCCCTGCAGTCAGGCCCCCGGGTCCCGCTGCCCCGCACACTGATGGAGTGCGACATGGAGATCCAGAAGCCTGAGCCTCCAGCACCTGCATAGATGCTGGCTGCACTGCTGGCTGGCTGGCCTGGTGGCTGGGTGACTGCACAGAGCCTAGGGTCTAGTAGTTTGTGGAGAATCTGGAGCAGGTGCTGAAGCTCACGTTGTTCAGGAAGGAAGGCAAGAAACTAAGACTCAGGTTTAAGCAGCCTCAATAGATTTCTTTATATAAAAGTTAACAAGCGTATCAGTGAGTTAGAAAATACCTTTTAAAATATTTAAACAATTGAGAAACCTGGAAAATTATTGGCTTGGTGAGTTAGACTTAGATAAGGAGGTAGTTCAGAGCATGGACTCTGGATCATGGGGGAGATATAAACAATTTTGGCCATTAGTTTGGCCTTGTGACTAATGGATACCAAATAGACAAATATAGAGTTGAAGAAAACACAGAACATAACTAAGATAGGATTTCCAAATTCTTATCTATGTGGTAATCATTTCAAGAAAAATTTCAGAAACCCTTCACACAGAATCTTGAAACTGCCTAGTTACCACCTTCCATGGAACAAGGGTATAGGAGAGCAGAAGGAGGAAGTTACCTTGACTCTGGGGCTCAGAGAAACAAGGGGAATTAGAAGAAAGAAATGAAAAAAATATAAAAACAGGCTATAGAAGACATAGGACTCTGGTACCATTAAAATGCTTCTTTTACTTATTCCATTACAATAGAATCATATTTCTCAGATGCAATATTATCCAAACTTTAAAATCAAACTGCCTAAATACAAATTTCCCCAGCTCTACCTTGTGCAAGCTACTTCAACATTCTGTACCTCAGTGTATTCATCTATGAAATTAGGAATCAGAATTGCTGAGATAATTACCTGAGTTAATATACAGAATGGAGCAAAAGTAGGTTTATAGTTGTTCGTATGGAAAATAATACAATAATTAATAAAATAATACAAAAATAAACTCTGTTTCACATACTCACAACTCTAAACTTACTTTTGTATGGATAGCTTAGGACAGTGCCTGGCCCATAAGTAAGTTTTAGATCCATTGTTAGTTGTGTAACCAGATATCATGGAATACAAGAAGATGGCTTTTCTTGATCTTACCCAAAGGTGTCAGTGGAAGCTTTTCACACTTTTACATCATGAGTACCACTATTTGAAAGAAATTATAAGATGTCTTTGATTATAAGATGTAACCTAATTTCAGAGGCATTAAAATATTTTTGTGTGCATCTTAGAACAAATGTTATTATGCTTTCATTTAATTTAATTTTAAGTTAATGGCTATGTGACATCCACCAAAAGACAATTGAAATTGGCAAAATAAATATGAATCAAATAATGAATAATGAACTGTCTTACTTCTATAAATTCCATTTTGTTCAGTCTTCCTTCCATTGAGTCAGTAATATTCAATTGCTTGCAATATTCTTCTAATTAGGGAATAAAGGTTATTTGCTAGTTAGTGTTGTTACAATACATTCATACATTATATTCATATTATAGTGCTTTAAAAAGAAATAAAAGCATTTCTTAATTAATTCTATCAATATTAATGCTAAAGTAAATGATATGTAGTTAGGTAATATTCTAATTATTATAAAATTATTATTTTTCCTGGCTTTTATCTAACCAAACAACCCAGACATTGAAAGAATTTGCGTACCTTTTTAATGATCAGGTTGAAAGGAAGCAGAAACAAATATGCACATCAATAGTATAAAAAACTACACACACATATCTTTTGTTTTTCTGTATATAAATGTGATCATATTGATCTGCCACTTGCTTTTTTTCACTTAACTACTCATCTTGTAGGTCTTTTCAAACAGAATCTGAAGCTCAGTGAGAAGGTTTGGGATGGGAGTATAGATGAGAGTCATTAGCTGAAGTCATGGGTCTGAATAAGAAAACTCAGGGAGTCTGAAGGTGTGTCAAGTGATAATCGAATCAAAGAGAAAACTCTGGAAAACAACATTTAAGGTGCAGAAAAAAGAAGAACCAAGAAATAAAAGTGCTAAAAGGTGATCAAAGATAGAAGAAAATATCAAGAGAGAATGGTATCACAAAATCAAAGAAAAAACATTTCATGAATAACAGAGTGATAAATAATGGTGAATGTGGCAGTTAGTTTTAAAGATTTTTTTAAACTTCTATTTAATATGACAATTATGTGATCCTTATTAAGCTTCCCAAGACACAAAATCGCAAATTGCATGAAAGCTCAAGATGAAAGAATTAATACACTGGCTACTTCTCCTACTTCTAACAATAATTTCTCCTGCCAATCATGGACTGGTACATAAAAATATTCTCTAGTCACTCTTGATTAACTGCTTATTATGAGATTTCAGTTATTATCATAAAAGGACTGTATAAAATTTAGGAAAGCTTATGCATTAAATGCTGTTACCCCCATCCTAGACCTTACCCTAAACTCTGCAAGAGTATGCAAGCCAGACTGGTTTCTAATAACAGTTGTTATTGAGTATATGTGTCTGTCCCTGGCTGTTCTTTTATTTCTCCTTTATATTACATTTATGACAAATCTTTCTTTTAAAGTTCTATATAATTAATATTTTCTAGGAATTTGATAGGATAATAAATGAGTATAACAGAATATTTGTAATAAAATGGGGCACTAGACTAAAAGAATTGAAAATCACTGATTGCTTCTCTGCTTTCCTACCAGCTCCATCTGGAAAGAGCAAAAAAGCTTAAGTACATCTCTAAGAGCTTTGAATAACAACTATCTCAATATTGACTCTTCATCTTAACTCAGCATCCCTCCCCTTCTCACAAAAAGAAAAAGAAACATAAATACTATGGTAATAGGCATGCTTACCAAGCTGGAAATCTGGATTTTGAAAAAATTCATGAAGAACATTCTGAATCTATAAGTCAAAGAGATGCTATATTACTTTTTACTTACCATACATTTAGTATTTTAAACTAAAGCCATCTGTATTTTTCAGTTTAAGTCCTGAGTAATCTTCTTAACCCAAGAACAGGAAGAGTAATAATGAACATTTAGTTTGTAGCATACTTCAAGGTGAGATGACATCAGAGTAATGGTGGTGTGAGAGATACTCCTGATCTCTCCCCTTGAAATGTCAACAAATTGAACAACTATAACTCAGCAGAGGAACCCCAGCTGGGCCTGCAGGCGTGACTGAAAGATCCACTCACCAAATGGACTAAAGGTGGGATGGGCTGAAAAGGGGGGCAGAAGATAAAATGCATTTGTGGTGGGTTCTGGAGAGGAGAGAAACCCAGAGTAACTGTGTTTTTTTCTTTTTCTCTACCCAACTATGGGGAGGAGGGAAGCTCAGACTGTCTGTTTTGTCTGAGGGATACAGAACAGGAAACCCAAAATGACTGGGTCTCCTTCTGCCAGGAGGAGCAATGAGATAGAAGGACAGAAGGGTAGATAAACCAAAGCAGCCAGACTGCAGGAACACAGCCAGTGTTCCCATGGTATGCCTGCAGCCCACACCCAGCAGAGACAGAGAAAACTAAAGTGTGGCCCCCAGCTTCCCAGATCCTGTGTCCCTCAACTCATGGTATGGAGAGTGACAGAGACAAACCCCACAGCTAGCTCTCTAGAGCCACACTCTCCCCTAAAGAACAGAGGTATTCCATATCTGGTCCCTGGGTCTGTTGAGACTTGGGGAGGAATGCCTGGAGGCCTGAGATCGCCATTGCTAGAGCTAGAAAGCCAGAAAGCTGAAGCTGTAAAGCCCTCACAACACGCCCCACCCACAAATGCAACTGTTGCCCCACCTACATCATTGTGAAAGCATCATCTCAGCAGAGGACAGCCCAGGAACTTCACAGAGCTAAAACTTGTAATAAAGCAACACCTGGCCCTGGCCCATTGGCTTAGCGGTAGAGCATCAGCCTGGTGTGTGGAAGTCCCAGGTTCGATTCCGAATCAGGGAACACAGGAGAAGCACCCATCTGCTTCTCCACCCTTTCCCCTCTCTTTCCTCTCTATCTCTCTCTCTTTTCCCTCCCGCAGCCAAGGCTCCATTGGTGCAAAGTTGGCCCAGGTACTGAGGAAGGCTCCATGGCCTCTAGACTTTAGAATGGCTCCAGTTACAACAGAGCAACACCCCAGATGGGCAGAGCATCACCCCATAGTGGACATGCCAGGTGGATCCTGGTTGGGTACATGCAGGGTCTGTCTCTCTGCCTCTGCGCTTCTCAATTCAGAAAAATAAAGACTAAAAAAATAATAAAAATAAAGCAACACCTACTGGAAGAAACCTCTCAAAACCAAACTTTATTTTTCCTTTTTTCTTTATTTCTTCTTATTCTTTTTTCTCTTTTGAATTTCATTTTCTTTAATCTTTATGTTTTTGTTCTTATTTTTTAGTGGGTGTTTTGTTTTTGATCTGTTTGTTTTTGATAATTTTTTCTGTGGTTTTTCTTTTTGTCATAATTTTTTTTTTCTGAAGCTGGAAACGGGGAGGCAATCAGACAGACTCCCGCATGCGCCCGACCGGGATCCACCCAGCATGCCCACTAGGGGGCAATGCTCTGCCCATCTGGGCATCGCTTCTGTTGCGACCAGAGCCACTCTAGCGCCTGAGGCAGAGGCCACGGAGCCATCCCCAGTGCCCCGGCCATCCTTGCTCCAATGGAGCCTTGGCTGCAGGAGGGGAAGAGAGAGACAGAGAGGAAGGAGAGGGGGAGGTGTGGAGAAGCAAATGGGTGCTTCTCCTGTGTGCCCTGGCTGGGAATCAAACCCAGGACTTCTGCACGCCAGGCCGACGCTCTACCACTGAGCCAACTGGCCAGGGCCTTTGTCATAATTTTTAAATTTTTTATATATTTTATTGTATTTTTTATTTTTTTAGTTGTCTTTTTTTGTTACAGAGACAGAGAGAGACAGTTAGAGACAGACAGACAGGAAGAGAGAGATGAGAAGCATCAATTCTTCTTTGTGACTCCTTAGTTCATTGATTGTTTTCTCATATGTGCCTTGACGGGGAGGGGGGCACAGCAGAGTGAATGACCTCTTGCTCAAGCCAGCAAACTTTGGGCTCAAGCCAGTGATCATGGGCTCATGTCTATGATCCCATGCTCAAATCAGCAACCCTGCACTCAAGCTGGTGAGCCTGTGCTGAAGCTGGTGACCTCAGAGTTTCAAACTTGAATCTTCTATGTCCCAGTCCAATGCTCTAACCACTGCACAACCACTTGGTCAGACTTTAGCTGCCTTTTTGTTAGAGTTCTTAACAATGCCATTCTCAAATACCATCAAGGAAAAAGAAATAGAATAGCATGGCTATGCAAAACAGACATAATTCAGAAAGAAAACAAAAAATCTCCAGAGAAAAATCTCAGTCAACTCAGAACCTTGGAGTTGAATGATAAAGAATTCAAAATTGAAGTTCTGAAAATACTCAACGAGATGCAAGAGAATATCAATAGGCAACTTAATGAGCTCAGAAAACAAATTAATAAACAAAACAAATACCCCACCAAGGAGAAGGAAACTTTAAAAACAGAGATGAAGAACTCAATACATGAATTGAAAACTGAGGTAGCAAATTTAGCTAATAGAACAAACCAGATAGAGGAAAGAATCCATGGCATCGAAGACAGGCAACTAGAGATGCTACAGAGAGAGAGGTGAGAGATTCATGAATTAAAAAAACTGAGAGAGCTCTACAAGAATTGTCTGACTCCATCAGAAAAAGCAATATAAGAATAATGGGTATATCAGAAGAAGAAGAAATGGAGAAGAGAATGGAGAGCCTATTCAAACAAATAATTGACGAGAGCTTGTCAAGCCTCTGGAAAGAGCTAGAGCCTCAAATCCAAGAAACAAACAAAATGCCAAGTTACCTCAACCCAAACAGACCTACTCCAAGGCACATCATAATAAAATTGTCAAAAATCAATGAGAAAGAAAGAATCCTCAAGGCAGCTAGGGAAAAGAAGAACATAACATACAAAAGAAAGCCCATTAGGTTATTATCAGACTTCTCAGCAGAAACTCTACAAGCCAGAAGAGAGTAGACGCAAACATTCAAAGTACTGAAAGGGAGGGATTACCAGTCAAGAATACTATATCCATCAAAGTTATCCTTCAAATATGAAGGAGAAATAAAAACTTTTACAGACATACTGAAGCTGAAGGGATTTATCACCAGAAAACCCCCACTGCAGGAAATACTCAAGGGGGTTATTCGACCAGAAACAAAGAACAAACAAATCAAAACTACAAGTAAAAACTCCAACAAGATCACAATAAAAACAAGGATAATCTGTGAAAACAATAACATAAAAGGGGAGAGGATAAAGATCTGCAGTAGGTAGCAAAGGAGGATGGAGTGCAGAAGCACTCATAAGACAAAAGACTCTTGTACATATGAACATTTTTCTCTTAATAACCTAATGGTAACCACCCACAAAAAATCCACTACTGAAATACACAGCTTAAAAAAAAAAAGAAACAGGGGAAAGAAGTATGGAATACCACCAAACAAAAACAACTGATAGAAACACAAAAGAGAAGAACCAAACAAGACACAGAACTACCAGAAAACAAAACATAAAGTGGCTATAGGAAATCCTCAAGTGTCAATAATTACCCTAAATGTCAATGGACTGAACTCACCAATAAAGAAGCACAGAGTAACAAAATGGATCAAAAAGCAAAACCCAACCATATGCTGCCTTCAAGAGACACATCTAAGCTGCAAGGACAAAAGTAGATTCAAAGTGAAAGGTTGGAAATGATTCTCCAAGCAAATACTATCCAAAGGAAAGCAGGTGTAGCCATACTCATGTCTGACAACGCTAACTTCAAGACAACAAAGGTAACCAGAGACAAGATGAACATTTCATAATGATAAAAGTCACATTGTATCAAGAGGACATAACACTTCTTAATATATATGCACTGAACAAGGGAGCACCAAAATATATAAGACATCTACTAACTGATTTAAAAATAGAAGCAGACAAAAACACAATCATACTTGGAGATTTCAGTATACTATTGACAGCTTTAGATAGATCACACAAAGAGAAAATCAATAAAGAAATGTTGGCCTTAAACGACGCATTGGACCAAATGGACATAATAGATATTTACAAGACATTTCATCCCAAAACATCAGATTATGCATTCTTCTCCAGTGTGCATAGAACATTCTCAAGTCTAGAGCAAATGATGGACCACACAACTAAAATTAACAAATTCAGGTCAATTGAAAATATACCAAGCATATTTTCTCACCATAAGGCTTTGAAATTAGAATTCAACTGTAAAAAGGAAGTGAAGAAACCCACAAAAATGTGGACATTAACAACATACTTCTAAAAAATGACTAGGTCAAAGAAGAAATAAAAGCAGAGCTCAAATGATATATACAGACAAATGAAAAGGACAACACAACATATCAAAATTTCTGGAATGCAGTGAAAGCAGTAATAAGAAGGAAGTTTTATATCATTTCAGACTTATATCAAGAAACAAGAGAGATCCTAAGTAAACAATTTAATATCATGTCCTAAGAAACTAGGAAAAAAAGAAAAAAGGCAACCCAAAGTCAGCAGAAGAAATGAAATAGTAAAAATTAGAGCAGAACTAAATGAAATAGAGAACAGAAAAACTATAGAAAAATTATTAAAACAAAGAGCTGGTTCTTTGTAAAGATCAATAAAATTGATAAACCACTGGTTAGACTCACTAAAGAAAAAAGAGGAAGGACTCATATAAACAAAATCTGAAATGAAAGAGGGGAAATTACCACAGACATCATAGATATACAAAGGATCATAGTAGAATATTATGATAGATTATATGCCACCAAATTCAACAAGCTAGAGAAAATGGATAAGTTCCTAGAACTATATTATATAATCTTCCTAGACTGAGTCCTAAAGAAGTGGAAAACCTATATAGACCTATAATCAGGGAGGAAATAGAAACAACTATCAAAAACCTCCCAAAAAACAAAAGTCCAGGACCAGATGGATACACTAGTGAATTCTACCAAACATTCAATATTTGGTAACTATCCTTCTCAAAGTCTTCCAAAAAAAATAGAAGAAGAAGCAATACTCTCTAACACAGGGGTCTCAAACTCAGCTCAGCATGTGGGCCGCAGAGCAAGATCACAGCCGTTCGGCGAGCCGCACTAGGTCTACAAAAGGCAACTGTTACGCAACACTTTTCTCACTGCAGTTGAAAACAAAAAAAAATCAGTACAACAAGCACAATCGTATATGCCGTTTACTCAGTGTCACAAAACGACCAGAAACTGTAGTTCGCATCACAACTGCTGTTAACTAAGCTAATATCTAGCTAGGATGCTAGAGAAATGAAAAATACAAGTAGGCCCCTAGGCTTACTTAATTTTATCCAAAATATTTTGAACTTCGTGGATTAGTCTGCGGGCCGCACAAAATTGTTTGGCGGGCCGCATGCGGCCCGCGGGCCGCGAGTTTGAGACCCCTGCTCTAACACATTTTATGAGGCCAACATAACCCTCATACCAAAACCTGGCCAGGACAACACAAAAAAGAAAACTACAGACCAATGTCTCTAATTAATACAGATGCAAACATCCTAAACAAAATACTAACAAATTGAATACGACAACACATTAAAAAAATAATACACCATGATCAAGTGGGATTCATTTCAGCACAAGGATGGTTCAACATATGGAAATCAATGTAATACACCACATCAACAAAAGAACAAAAATTATATGATCCTATCAATAGATGCAGAAAAGACATTCAATAAGATACAACATTCCTTTATGTTTAAAACATTCAATAAAATTGGAATAGAAGAAAAATACCTTGACATAAGAAAGGCGATATATGACAAACCATCAGCTAATATCATACTAAATGGTGAAAAAATGAAAGTTTTTCCTCTAAAATAAAAAACAACACAAGGCTTTCCACTCTCACCACTCTTATTCAACATAATTCTGGAAGTTTTAGCCGGAGTGACCAGGCAAGAGAAAGAAATAAAAGGCATCCAGATCAGGAAAGAAGAAGTAAAGGTATCACTTTTTGCAGATGACATGATCCTGTATATGGAAAACCCCAAAGACTCCACCAAAAACCTATTAGAAATAGTAAACCAATACAGTAAAGTTGCAGGCTACAAAATCAATATACAAAAAATCGCTGCTTTTCTTTTCTTTTCTTTTTATTAAATGAGAGGTGGGAGGCAGAGACAGACCCTGGCATGCACCCCAGTTGGGATCCACCTGGCAAGCCCCCTACCAGGAGATGCTCTGCACATCTGAGACTGCTGCTCTGTTGCTCAGCAATGGAGCCATTTTAGCATCTGAGGTGAGGCCACAGAGCCATCCTCAGCGCCAGAGCCAACTTGCTCAAACCTTTAGAGCCATGGCTGTGGGATGCGAAGAGAGAAAGAGAGGTGTGTGGAGAGAGAGAAAGAGAGAAGGGGGAGGGCTGGAGAAGCATTGGTCACTTCTCCTGTGTTCCCTGACCAGGAATCAAGCTCAGAACTTCCACACACTGGGCCAATGCTCTACCACTGCACCAGCTGGCTAGGGCCGCTATTGCTTTTCTGTATGCCAATAATGAAACTTTGGAAAGTGAACTTAAAAAAACAATTTTTTTTTTACAATTGCAACAACAACAACAAAAAAACACACAAACATGCCTGACCAGGCAGTGGCACAGTGGATGGAGCATCGGACTGGGATGTGGAAGGACCCAGGTTCTAGACCCCGACCTCTCCAGCTTGAGCGCGGGCTCATCTGGCTTGAGCAAAAAGCTCGCCAGCTTGTGTTCAGGGTTGCTGGCTCGAGCAAGAGGTTACTTGGTCTTCTGTAGCCCCACAGTCAAGGCACATATGAGAAAGCAATCAATGAACAACTAAGGTATCATAACGAGAAACTGATGATTGATGCTTCTCATTTCTCTCCATTCCTGTTTGTCTGTCCCTATCTATCCCTCTCTTTGACTCTCTCTCTGTTATAGTAAAAATAAATTAATTAATTAAAATAAAATTTCCAACTAACTTTTTTTTTTTTTTTTTAATCTTTCTGAAGCTGGAAACTGGGAGAGACAGTCAGACAGACTCCCTCATGCGCCCGACCGGGATCCACCCGGCATGCCCATCAGGATGCCCACCAGGGGGCGATGCTCTGCCCACCAGGGGGCGGTGCTCTGGCCCTCCGGGGCATCACTCTGCCATGCGACCAGAGCCACTCTAGTGCCTGGGGCAGAGGCCAAGGAGCCATTCCCAGCGCCCGGGCCATCCTTGCTCCAATGGAGCCTCGCTGCGGGAGGGGAAGAGAGAGACAGAGAGGAAGGAGAGGGGGAGGGGTGGAGAAGCAGATGGGCGCTTCTCCTGTGTGCCCTGGCCGGGAATCGAACCCGGGACCCCTGCACGCCAGGCTGACGCTCTACCACTAAGCCAACCGGCCAGGGCCTCCAACTAACATTTAAAAAAAAAAATCACACAAAATACCTAGGGATAAACTTAACAAAGGATGTGAAGGACTTATATACTGAAAATTACAAAACATTATTGAAAGAAATTGAAAAAGACACAATGAAATGGAAAAATATTTCATGTTCATGAGTTGGAAGAATGAACATAGTTAAAATGGCCATTTTACCCAAAGCAATATACAAATTTAATGCAATCCCCATCAAAATTCCACTGTCATCTTTTAAAGAAATAGAACAAAAATTACCATGTTTGTATGGAACCATAAAAAACTCCAAATAGCCAAAGCAATCCAGAAGAAAAAGAATGAAGCTGGAGGTATCACACTACCTGACTCCAAATTATACTATAGAACCACGATAATCAAAACAGCATAGTATTGTTATAAAAACAGACATACAGACCAATGGAACAAAATCAAGAGCCCAGAAATAAAATTAATATATACGGACAATCATCTTTGACAAAGGAGCCAAAAATAAAAAAATAAAATAAAAAACACAATGGAGAAAGGAAAGCCTCTTCAATCAATGGTGCTGGGAAAATTGGAAAGCCACATGCAAAAAAATGAAAATTGACTACAGTTTGTTCCCCTTCACAAAAATTAATTCAAAATGGATCAAAGACCTACATATAAGATCTGAAACAATAAATTACATAGAAGAAAATATAGGTACTAAACTCATGGACCTTGGCTATAGAGAACAATTTATGAATTTGACCCCAAAGACAAGGAAAGTAAAGGCAAAAATAAATGAATGGGACTATATCAAACTAAAAAGCTTCTGCACAGCAAAAGAAACTGACAACAAAACAAATAGCAGCCAACTAAATGGGAGATGTTTGTAAACAACAGCTTCAATAAGGGGTTAATTTCCAAAATATATTAAAAAAACTTACAAAGCTCAGCAACAAATAAGCAAACAATCCAATTAAAAAATGGGTACAGGACCTGATCAGACACTTCTCCCAAGAGGACACACAAATGGCCAACAGATATATGAAAAGATGTTCATCTTCACTAGCTATTCGAGAAATGCAAATCAAAATTACAATGAGATACCACCTCACACCTATTAAATTGGCTATTATCAACAAGACAAGTAATAACAAGTGTTGGAGAGGCTGTGGAGAAAAAGGAACCCTCATTCACTGCTGGTGGGAATACAAATTAGTACAACCATTATGGAAGAAAGTATGGTGGTTCCTCAAAAAATTAAAAATAGAATTACCATATGACCCAGCAATCCCTCTACTGGGCATATACCCCAGAACATGAAAACATTGGTACATAAAGACACATGCACCCCTATGTTTGTTGCAGCATTATTCATGGTGACCAGGACATGGAAACAACCAAAGTGTCCCTTGATAGAGGATTGGATAAAGAAGATGTACATAAATACAATGGAATACTACTCAGCTATTAGAAATGATGACATAGGCCCTGGCTGGTTGGCTCAGTGGTAGAGCATCAGCCTGGTGTGCGGAAGTCCTGGGTTCAATTCCCGGCCAGGGCACACAGGAGAGGCGCCCATCTGCTTCTCCACCCCTCCCCCTCTCCTTTCTCTCTGTCTCTCTCTTCCCCTCCCACAGCCAAGGCTCCATTGGAGCAAAAGATGGCCCGGGTGCTGGGGATGGCTCCTTGGCCTCTGCCCCAGGCGCTAGAGTGGCTCTGGTCGCGACGGAGCGACGCCCCGGATGGGCAGAGCATCGCCCCCTGGTGGGCATGCCAGGTGGGTCCCGGTCGGGCGCATGCGGGAGTCTGTCTGACTGCCTCCCCGTTTCCAGCTTCAGAAAAATACAAAAAAAAAAAAAGAAAAGAAAAGAAAAGAAATGATGACATAGAGACATTTATGACAACATGGATGGGCCTTGAGAATGTTACACTGAGTGAAATAAGTAAATTAGAAAAAGCTAAGAACTGTATGATTTCACACCTAGGCGGGATATAAAACTCAGGGACATAGATAAAAGTGAAGTGGTTACCAGGGGGAGGGGGACATGGGGATGTGGAGGAGGAAGGGAGGGAAAGGTGTAAAAAGGGACAAATATAAGGTGTCAGAAAATGATTTGACTTTGGGTGATGGGTATACAACATAATCAACAGTTCAAATGCTGTAGAAATGTTTGCCTGAAACCTATGTACTTTTATTGATCAATGTCACCTTGTTAAAGTTAATTTTCTAAATAAAGTTTTTTAAAAAGAATACTTCAAGGTATATAAAATGATTTCACATACATGTCCTCAATCATTCCCAACCTTTTTATGTAAAAACTAGGATGCCACTGTGTACCACAGTTTATCCATTCACTTACAGAAGACATCTTGGTTGCTTCCAAATTTTGGCAGGTATTAAAAAAGCCGCTGTAAGCAGCTATGTGCATGTTTTTGTCTGAACATAAGTTATTATTATTATTAATTTTTTATTGATTTAAGAGAGAAAGGATGGAGGAGGAAGGGGGAAGGGAGTGAGAAAGAGAAGCATCAATTCATTGTTCCACTTAGTTGTTCTATTTAGCTGTGCACTCATCGGGTGCTTTTCATATGTTCCCTAACCAGAGATTGAACCTATGACCTTGACACACCAGGATGACACTGTATCAACTGAGCTACCTGGCCAGGACCTAAACATAAGATTTTAACTCTTTTGTGTAAATACCTAGAAACATGATGGCTGGATCATATGGTAAAAGTATGTTTAGTTTTGGCCTGACCTGTGGTGGCGCAGTGGATAAAGCGTCAACCTGGAAACACAGGTTGCCGGTTCAAAACCCTGGCTTGCCTGGTCAAGGCACATATGGGAGTTGATGCTTCCTGCTCCTCCCTCTTCTCTCTCTCTCTCTCTCCTCCCCCCTCTAAAATGAATTTTAAAAAAAGTATGTTTAGTTTTATAAGAACCTGCCAAACTATCATCCAAAGTGGCTATACCATTTTGCATTCCCATAAACAATGAATGAAAGTATATCTTTGTCAGCATTTAGAGGTGTTAGTGTTCTGTTTGGGCATTGTGATAGGTGAGTAGTGGTATTTTGTTGTTTGAATTTGCATTTCCTGATACTATATGTGGAGCATCTTTTAATATGTTTATTTGCCTCTGGATATCTTTGGAAAGTGTCTGTTTAGGTCTTTTACCCATTTTTCAATTTGTTGTTTGCTTTGTTATTGTTGAGTTTTAAGAGTTATTTGTATATTTTGGATAATAGTCCTTTATCAGATATGTGTTTTGCAAATATTTTCTCCCAGTGTGTGGCTTATCTTCCTTGATCTATTTTTAATAATTCTCTTGGATGGGGGTTGGACACTGAGTGGAAAAGGGGACAGGATTAAGAAAAAACTCAGACACACAGACAACAGTATGGTGATTACCAGATGGAAAGAGGGGTGGCGGGAGGTAGAAGTGGGTAAAGGGAGGATAAATGGTGATGGGAGGAGAGTTGACTTGGGGTGGTGAAGACACAATACAATATACAGATGATATATGATAGAATTGTACATCTGAAACCTATATAATTGTTTTACTGATGAGAGAAAGACAGGAAGGGAGAGAGAGAGGGAGAAGAAAGATGAGAAACCTTAACACATAGTTGCTTCACTCCTGCCATTCATTAATTGTTTCTCATACATGCCTTAACAGGAGCTAGGGGGGTGTGTGTTCAAGCCAAGCCAGTGACCCTCTGCTCAAGCCAGCGACCCTTGGGCTTCAAGTCCCTGACCCCATGTTCAAGCTGGCAAGCCAACACCCAACCCAGTGACCTTGGGGACTTGAACTGGGGACCTCAGCATACCAGATCAGAGCCCTATCCACTGTGCCACCACCAGTCAGGCCGACACCTATATAATTTTATTAACTAATGTCACCCCAATAAATTCAATAAATAATAATTCACTTTGAACCAAAAATATGCTTGTCATTTTATCTAAGCAGTACATATTCTCATATCTATTCAATATATATACCTAAGAGAAAACATTTAAATCTTAAAGATATCTTCTGGACTAAGATAGTCTCTTAGGGCTGGTTGGCTCAGTGGATAGATTGTTGGCCCAGTGTATGGATATCTGAGTTCAATTCCCAGTCAAGGCACACAGGAGAAGCAACCATCTGCTTCTCCACTCCTCTCCCTTCTCTCTCTCACTTCCCCTCCTGTAGCCATGACTCAACTGGTTCCAGCACATTGGCACAGGGTGCTGAGGATGACTCCCTGGAACCTCTGCCTCAGGTGCTAAAAAATAGCTCAGTTGCAAGCATGACCCCAAATGGGCAGTACATCAGCCCCAGAGGAGAGTTGCCAGGTGGATCCTGGTCAGGGCGCATGTAGGAGTCTATCTCCTCTCCTCTTACTTGGAAAAGAAAAAAAAAGATAGTTTCTTAGCCCACAGAAGTAGTCATATGCATACAAAAAACAAACAAATGAAAGCTATGACTGTCTGTAATGAAGAGTTTAGGAACCTCAGCCAGAGTCAATATATTTTAGAACTATAGCTAGTGGCATAGTGGATAGAGCATTGGCCCAGAGTATGAACATCCTGGGTTCAAGTCCCAGTCAGGGCACCCAGGAGAAATAATCATCTGCTTCTTTTTCCCTCCCTATTCACCTTTCCTCCTTCTTCCACTCCACAGCCAGTGGCTTGATTGGTTCAAGCATGGCCCAGGGCACTGAGATAGCTCTGTTGGTTTGAGCGTGTCAGCCTCAGGTGCTAAAAATTGCTTAGTACTCAAGCATCATTCCCAGATTATGTTGCTGGGTGGATCCCAGTCAGGGTGTATATGAGAGTCTGTTTCACTATCTCCCCTCCTCTCACCTAAAATAAATAAATAAATAAGCAAATAAATAAATAAATAATAAAAAGAATTTAGTTACCTCAGCGGGACTGAAAATTTAGAGGGAGGTTTTTAGTATTCTATTCAGTATTCTAGCAATCACCCTCTCATTTTCCACCCCACCTACCCCTCACAGACAACCTCTTTCTTACCACTACCAAAGGAATTGTTCCGTTGGGGTCTAGGATCCATTCATTGAACTGCTCCTGCAGAGCCTGTTTTCGTGTGTTGGCCACCTTGACTTTGACTTCATTTATGCTTTCTCTTTGTTTTTGTTTCTCTTTAACCTTCTCTTTCATCTTGGATATTCTGAAGGACGTAGAAATAGAAGACGTGTTGAGTTAAGACCATTGGATTGGATTCAGATTGTTCAAATGTCAGAATATAAGAGTCCAGAGCCTTGTAAAAATTTTGTGCCTGTCTTTTCTCCATGAAATTGTTCTTGATTCAAGCCTAACAGCACATTAATCATAGGCTGCCTTCTACTATTATTTGACTTTTTTTTTATAGAGGTAGGCCTTATTTTACCAACTAAGTACTATATTTAAGAAGTACTAAGAATAGCTCTAGAAGCTGCCACATGTACACTAAAAGCAAGGTTAAATGTACTAAGGCCTAAGGTGGTGGGTCTCTCTCTTCCCTGGATGCAGAAGTTATGTGGAAGGGCTCTGATTCAAGGTGTAAGTGGGAGCTTGAAAGATACATTATAATGAGCATCTCAAATAATTCTGACGCCTTGGACCAAACCTTTGATTTCTGTCTAGGAATATATATTTCCTTTACCAGCCAGGGTTAAATATTTTGACAGCCTCTGAACATAATAATTACCCTTGTCCTCAGACAGTGCTATATTATCTGGCTAAAAAATGAGAAAAGAATTATGATTTTTTTTTTTTTGTATTTTTCTGAAGCTGGAAACGGGGAGAGACAGTCAGACAGACTCCCGCATGCGCCCGACCGGGATCCACCCGGCACGCCCACCAGGGGCGACGCTCTGCCCACGAGGGGGCGATGCTCTGCCCCTCTGGGGCATTGCTCTGCCGCGACCAGAGCCACTCTAGCGCCTGGGGCAGAGGCCAAGGAGCCATCCCCAGCGCCCGGGCCATCTTTGCTCCAATGGAGCCTCGGCTGTGGGAGGGGAAGAGAGAGACAGAGAGGAAGGGGGGGGTGGAGAAGCAAATGGGCGCTTCTCCTGTGTGCCCTGGCCGGGAATCGAACCCGGGTCCCCCCACACGCCAGGCCGACGCTCTACCGCTGAGCCAACCGGAAAGGGCCAAGAATTATGATTTTAATTGTCCTTGTGTTCATTATCTTTATTAGGACTTTAAAACCCCCAAACTGGTTTGATTGAAACACCAAAATGGCTCAGAATAATAAATGTAGCTGCTGGTTTGAAATATAATTTTTCAATAATGTTTGAGGGAGGTCTTCATCTTTCAAAGAAGAAAGACTAAGGTAATCTGACAAATACTGAAAAGCAGAGGAATTTTCAGTAAGAACTTATAATTTGTATAACCCTAATTTTAAAAAAATCTAAAATCTAGGTCATTACTTAATGCTCATATAAGGTCTTCAGAATTCTCTAGGAAAATAAGCCTTCAAAAATAAACTGAAGTTTGAAACCCAAACAGGCAAGTGGTTTAATAGTGTAGAAGGGCCTGTTTCTGAACTGCTGGAGAATTAATTAGTATTTTAAAGGAAGTGCTAAGTTCCTCTTATACAACTGCTAAGCAGCCAAACCTCTACCATTTATCTCAGAGTCCCCAGTCCCTTCCTTAGCTGACTCTCCTTCTGCTCTTCCACTATTCTTTCTCCTTCTGCTACTTTGTCTATTTCCTTTTCTGTTTTTCTCTCTACTTCTCACTCTTTCCCCTTTCTCCCCGTCTCTATAAAGCATTATCCTAAATTCCTGTCTTCATTCCTACATGATTCTCTATTCTGTGTCTGTCTTTCTTCTAGCTTTTTCTCATTTTCACTCACTAAGTCAGTCATTTATTCAGTCATTACACAAACATTTATTGAGCACCTACTATGGATTCTGCTATTATACAGCTTAGAGTCCAATGCAGAACAGTTAAGTAAGCAAAATTGTGTAATAAGTACTGGTATTTTCAGATTCTTATGCCTATTGATCACTGCAACACAATAATGGATTAACAAAATTGGGTTTCTGTCATATTTCTATCTGCCAGAAATATTTTTATCTCTTTCTTTGCTTTACTAGATCCTCCATATCTTTTAGGCCTCAGCTCAGACATCATTTCCTCCCACTTATTTAATAACCACATTTAGAAACAAAATCTAGTTTTGTGTTTCAGGACCATTGTACATGAGACTCAAAATATAATCTAAATGGATTTTAAATTGATTATGTAACATTCAGTGAATGAATAGAAGTTCTCTTCTGTAGTCTGCATTATCTTATGATGATATACACATCAACCAACAGAACTCCATAGCATCTAAAACTTTTAATTTGGGGCAGTGTAGAATAGACCTACCTGTAAACAGTATAAATGTAATTATAAATCCACATTTAAGAATACTAGAAAGAAGAAAAGAAACTACAGTGTGTTAAAATGCAAAAATGGTCACATTTTTCTCATTGCGGTATGCATGTCTGTATGCAATGTAACTTTGCAGCTCCTCCCACTAAGAGATGGAGCCTATTTCTGTAGTCTTGTGTCTGGCTGTGGCCATGTGATTTGCTTTGGCAAAGGACCATTAGCAAACATGGTGCAAGAAAAAAGTTGAAAAATGCTATCAATTATATCACAATAAAATTGAAAAAGAGAAGAAGAAAAGTGTTTGACTTTGGGGCTTGTCCTCTTATTGAACTTAGGATTCCTTCCACCACCACCTTGGAAATGAACCTAGCTAGACTAGTCCTCTGGATGATGATCCAGTTACCTTCATTGCTTTTGCAAACAGTCAGTCAACTAACAGACAAGTGATTAAGGTTATCAACTGACATCTTACTGCAATGCATGAGTAAGTCCAACTGATACCATGTGGAGCAGAAAAAAGCCATGAGCCCAGAACAAAGTTACCAACCTAAAAAATGATGAAAAAATAAATCATTGTTTTAAGTCACTAAGTTTTGAGCTACTTTGTTATTCAGCAAAAACTATCTAATAAAAATTCCCCCATCCTAAATTATATCAAAACTGAGTATTATATTTCATTAAAACTGGTTCTAACCTGCTTAAGTGGATAACTGATCACGAACTTTGAGTGACCCCTGTACACCAGACCATTACTAGACCTAACTGAATGCTTTTTTTTAATTAAAAAAATTTAATTTTTTTTTTGTATTTTTCTGAAGTTGGAAACGGGGAGGTAGTCAGACAGACTCCCGTATGTGCCTGACCAGGATCCACCCAGCATGCCCACCAGGGGGCGATGCTCTGCCCATCTTGGGGCGTCGCTCTGCCGCAATCAGAGCCATTCTAGCGCCTGAGGCAGAGGCCACAGAGCCATCCTCAGCATCCGGGCCAACTTTGCTCCAATGGAGCCTTGGCTGCAGGAGGGGAAGAGAGAGACAGAAAGGAAGGAGAGAGGGAGGGGTGGAGAAGCAGATGGGTGCTTCTCCTGTGTGCCCTGGCTGGGAGTAGAACCTGGGACTCCTGCACGCCAGGCTGACGCTCTACCACTGAGTCAACCGGCCAGGGCCAAAAAATAATTTTTTTTAAGTGAGAAATACAGAGGCAGAGAGACAGACTTCTGCATGCACCCCGAATGGGATCCACCTGGCAAGTCCCCTATAGGGTGATGCTTTGCCCATTTGGGGCTGCTGCTCCATTGCTTGGCAACTGAGCTATTTTAGCACCGGAGGTGAGGCCATGGAGCCATCCTCAGTGCCCCAGGCCAACTTGCTCCAACCGTGCCATGACTGCAAAAGGGGAAGAGAGGGATAGAGAGAGAGAGAGAGATGTGAGAGGATGAGGGGTGGAGAAGCAGAGGGTTGCTTCTCTTTCTGCTTCTTTTCTCCTTCCTTTTGACTGGGAATCAAATCCAGGACATCCAAATGCAGAGCTGACACTCTACCACTGATTCAACTGGCCAGGGCTTGAATGCTCTTTCTTGACTGCTGAACAGTGGAACTTGTTTTAATCGATCATGTACATACTTATGGACTCACTCTGTCCTATACACTATGATTCTTATCAACTGTTGTAAGTAAATATATACTATGGTGCTCCCTTCCTAATACTTAAAAACCCCTGAATTTTCCTCTACTGCAAACTCTTCAGTGAAATATTCACTGTTCTATATACACTAGCTTGGCAAGTTAATAAACTGTTTTTAAGCTCTGGTGGTCTTAGTTTCACAAAGCTAAACTAGACTTCTTGGCATTCTTAGAGTATGTCCATAATTATTCCTGTGATGAGTATTCCAATAAAAATCCACATATGGAATGTGTCCACTTAATTATTATACTTAATTATTGTTTTCTTTTTGTTTATTCAACATAGATCTTCTTATGAAATTCCTAACATAAGGTGTAATGATTTCAGAAAAATCTAGGTTACTGGTTAATCATTGGTATTTGAACAAATAAATAATTAGGCCTGTTTGGAAGTTTATAAAACGATGAAGAACATTTATCACAGCCTCCCCATTAAATACTGATGATTAATTCCAGAGATTTCAACATTAGTTAATTACTCCAAATTAAGACATACCTCATAATTAGCTTATGTAAATACACACACACAAAACTTAAAAGATGAGGGCAAAAGCTAGGTTAGAATAGGTTAGTTAACTCAAAAATGATGTAATATTTGAACTGAACTGAACTCTAAAGGATTGGTAGACTAGATTAAAGAGGAAGAAGAGTGATAACAGGCAGAGGAAATGGCATATTTAAATATCCTGAGGTGTGAAGAAGCAGAGTATGTTAGAAGAATTAAAAGAAATCCTGCTTCCTTGGACTATAAAGAGTGAAAAAAAGAGTAGGAGCCAAGGCAAGAAAGAAAGTTAGAAACTGGGTCATACAAGGAAGGTCTTTGGAAGTAGTTAAAGATTTGGGTGTTTATCCTAAGAGTAAAGATTGGAAAGTTTTCACATTGGAGAAAAACATGATTAAGATTAACATTTTAAAAAAATCACTTTATGCAGTGTCCAAGACATAGAGACAGCCAACGTGTGCTTTGTTATAGGATTGGATAAATAAGATGTACATACTATTCAGCCCTAAGAAAAGATAAAAGACTGCCATTTGTGACAACATGGATGGACCTTGAGAATATTATGCTAAGCAAAATAAGTCAGTGAAAAAAAATTAAGAACTATATGAATTCACTTATGAATGGGATATAAAACTAAGACTCAGAGACATAGATAATAGGATGGTGGTTCCCAGAGGGAAGGGTAGTGGGCACACAATACAGTATAGAGATCATGTATCATAGAGGTGTACACCTAAAGCCTATACAATCCTATTAAACAATGTCACCCCATTAAATTTAATTTAAAAAATAATTTAAAAATTTTAATCACTTCAGATACAGGTAAAGAATAGATTGGAAGAGAGCAAGAGTGGGTGTAAATATACCAATTAGGAGACTGTTACAATACCTTAGACTAGGGTGGGCACAGTGGGGAAGGTCAGAAATTAACAGATTTGAGAGGAGGTAAAATCAACAGGACTTAATGATTAACTGGAAGTGAGCAGTAAGGAAGCAGACAGTGTCAGAGCTGATCTCTGGACTTTGGTCTTGAGAATCTGGATGGAGGACCAAATAAGACAATGACTTGAAATGAAGGTGCTTGTGAAACATCCAAGTGGAGATTTTGAATAGATAATGGCATATACTGGTCTGGAGCTCAAAAAAAAAAGTTCAGTCTAGAGCTATAGATCTAAGTCATAGGTGTACGGATGGTAACTGAAGTCATGTGCTGGAATAAGAGCACTCAGAGATGGATTATGGAGTGATAAGAGAGCAGGACCTAGCACCATTCCTTAAATGAACCTTGATCTTTGAAGGTTAGGTAGCAGAGAATAAGCCAGGTCTTTTTTTTTTTAATTTTTATTTATTTATTTATTTTTTACAGAGTCAGAGAGTGAGTCAGAGAGAGGGATAGACAGGGACAGACAGACAGAAACGGAGAGAGATGAGAAGCATCAATCATTAGTTTTTTACTGCGCATTGCAACACCTTAGTTGTTCATTGATTGCTTTCTCATATGTGCGTTGACCATGGGCCTTCAGCAGACCGAGTAACCCCTTGCTCGAGCCAGCAACGTTAGGTCCAAGCTGGTGAGCTTTTGCTAAAACCAGATGAGCCCACGCTCAAGTTGGCAACCTCGGGGTCTCGAACCTGGGTCCTCTGCATCCCAGTCCGACGCTTTATCCACTGCGCCACCGCCTGGTCAGGCTAAGCCAGGTCTTATACTGAGAAGGACCAACCAGAGGTAGAAGGGAAACTGGTAATGAATGATGTCATGGAAGGGAGGAAGGAGTATTTCAAGGAGAAAATGGTCAACATTATTAAATATTGCTAAGAGGTCATGAAAGATGAGGATTGCATAATTTCCACTGGGCCTGGGATCATGGAGAACATTGTGACTTTGATAAGTGCAATTTATTGAAGAGAGCCTGGAGAAAAGGCCAAATAGAACATGTTGAGAAATAGGTGGGAAGGGAGGAGAGTGCATATCAACAACTATTTTGATAAATTTAGCTGTGTTTTAGTTATATTTCTTCAACTATACTTTACAAGTTCCTCATGACAAAAACCAAATTTTGATTTTTCTTTCCTTATTAGGTATGGCTCAACAATAAGGACTCAGTAATTATGCAATAAACACTAATTGACTGCCTGACCAGTGGTGTCAGAATGGCTAGGTCATTGACCTAGACACTGAGGTCCCAGATTCAAAAGCCCCAGGTCACCAGCTTGAGCATGGGATCATCAACATGATCCCATGGCCACTGGCTTGAGCCCAAGGTCACTGGCTTGAGCAAGGGGTCACTGGCCCAGCTGGAGCCCCCCAGTCAAGACACACATGAGAAGCAATAATGAACAACTAAAGTACCCCAACTATAAGTTGATGCTTCTTTTCTGTCTCCTTTTCTGTTTCTCTTTTCTCTCTCACTCACTAAAAAAAAAAAAGTACCGCCTGACCGGGTGGTGGCGCAGTGGATAGAGCATCGGACTGGGATGCGGAAGACCCAGGTTTGAGACCCCCGAGGCCGCCAGCTTGAGCGAGAGCTCATCTGGTTTGAGCAAAAGCTCACCAGCTTGAGCTCAAGGTCACTGGCTTGAGCAAGGGGTTACTCGGTCTGCTGAAGGCCCGCGGTCAAGGCACATATGAGAAGGCAATCAATGAACAATTAAGGTGTTGCAATGCGCAATGAAAAACTAATGATTGATGCTTCTCATCTCTTCGTTCCTGCTGTCTGTCTGTCCCTGTCTATCCCTCTCTCTGACTCTCTGTCTCTGTAAAAAAAAAAAAAAAAAAAAAATTCTTATTGACTGAGTGATGACTCCTCAGTAAATTCAAGTTATTAATTCATTCATCTAACAAACACTTATTATTTTTTTGTGTGTGTGTGGCAGAGACAGAGAGTCAGAGAGGGACAGATAGGGACAGACAAACAGGAAGAGAGGGAGATGAGAAACATCAATTCTTCGTTGCGGTTCCTTAGTTGTTCATTGATTTCTCATATGTGCCTTGACCGGGGGGGGGGGCACAGCAGACCAAGTGACCCCTTGCTCAAGCCAGCAACCTTGGGCTCAAGCTGGTGAGCCTTGCCAGCAACCTTGGGCTCAAGCTGGTGAGCCTTGCTCAAACCAGATGAGCCCGCGCTCAAGCTGGCGACCTCTGGGTCTCGAACATGGGTCCTCCACATCCCAGTTCAACACTCTATCCACTGCACCACCACCTGGTCAGGCTAACAAACACTTATTAAGCCCCAACTCATGCCAAACATTGTGCTCAGTATTGGAAATATAGGTGTGGTAGAAAATAATACCTGTCTTTGAAGAGATAATGAGGAGATATATCAACAATTACATTACAGTGTGCTAAAAGCTGACATGAGCCTATTGGTGATTCAGGAATATATAGCTAAAGGTAGCTAATCCATATTAGATGTTACAGAAGGTATCCCAGCAGTGATACTTGAGCTGATTCTTGAAGGACAAGGAGAAGTTAGCAATCTAGAGAAAATAGGGTAAGGATGTTCTAGACAAAGAAGCTGGCACTCTAGATTTGAGGAGAGGACATTTGGCTGGTGGTTTTGATTAGTTGATATGCATAAACTGATGTGCATAAAGAATGCAGTCTATATGGCCCAGATTGACTAAGTCAAGGCTTGGTGGTCTGAGCTTATATTCACTACACACTGGATACCTCTGATCTAGTGCCTCCAAACTTTGAAGCTAGCCTTGAGGTCAGGATTTCTTATGTCCAAATGAGATGGTTATGTTCCAATTTAATATTGGAAGGAGTAAGAATAATCCTCCCTGGAGGGCTAGGAAGCATTTGTTTTGATGGGGTAAGACTGAGCTAGGATAAAAGATATATAACCCAAGGCAGTTGCATGTAAGGTCTTTAGCCATTAGAAACTAAGGCAGGTGCATGTAGGGTCTTCAGTCTGTTCTTTTCTCTGAACAGAAAAAAATTTTATCTTGTTTTGAGGATATCAGTTACTGGACAGTTTAAAATGAATCAATAGAGCTGTTGGCAAATACTAGGAATTTCTAAACATTTTAGATAGTCTTAGATGTTTCTACTCTAGTACTAACATACCTTGTTAGGCATTATGCCAGATATCCAGCCCTAGCTGGGGAGAGCTTGACTCGGGAACTCTACCTCAGTCTTTTTTAACATTAGTAATATTTGATGCCATTGAAGCATGACTATAGCTTCATTCAACATCAAGTTGCAGGTGTGTGTGTGTGTGTGTGTGTGTGTGTGTGTAAGATATTAGGATAGCATCCAGGGAGACTGGGATTTCTTGATCCCTAACTACTTGAATTTCTAAGTACTTAAGAATGGAATAGCCCTGGCCGGTTGGCTCAGCGGTAGAGCGTCGGCCTAGCGTGCGGAGGACCCGGGTTCGATTCCCGGCCAGGGCACACAGGAGAAGCGCGCATTTGCTTCTCCACCCCTCCGCCGCGCTTTCCTCTCTGTCTCTCTCTTCCCCTCCCGCAGCCAAGGCTCCATTGGAGCAAAGATGGCCCGGGCGCTGGGGATGGCTCTGTGGCCTCTGCCTCAGGCGCTAGAGTGGCTCTGGTCGCAACATGGCGACACCCAGGATGGGCAGAGCATCGCCCCCTGGTGGGCAGAGCGTCGCCCCATGGTGGGCGTGCCGGGTGGATCCCGGTCGGGCGCATGCGGGAGTCTGTCTGACTGTCTCTCCCTGTTTCCAGCTTCAGAAAAATAAAAAAAAAAAAAAAAAAAAAAAAAAAAGAATGGAATATATCCATATGTAACAGTGTAGTTTAGAAATTAATGTGAAACTAGTCAGTGTATATATATTATTTTTGTGTTTCAGGTTGAACAAAAATAGAACCTGTTTTGGATAAAGTCTTATCACATACACTTGTGTATAATAGTTATTAAAATACTATTAAAAAAAAAAACAAAAACAGGACCTGGCTGGTTGATTCAGTGGTAGAGCATCAGCCTGGCATGTGGAAGTCCCGGATTCGATTTCCAGCCAGGGCACATAGGAGAAGCGCCCATCTGCTTCTCCACCCTTCCCTCTCTCCTTTCTATCTCTCTCTTCCCTTCTCGCAGCCAAGGCTCCATTGGAGCAAAGTTGGCCCGGGCTCTGAGTATGTCTCCATGGCCTCTGCCTCAGGTGCTAGACTGCTCTGGTGGCAACTGAGCAATGGCCAAGATGAGCAGATCATCACCCCCTGGTGGGCATGCCGGGTGGATCTCTGTCAGGCGCATATGGGAGTCTGTGTCTGCCTCCCTGCTTCTCACTTCAGAAAAAAGAAATCTAGATAAAAACAAAACAAAAACATTCCTCAACCTGGTCGGTTACTCAGTGAATAGAGCATCGGCCTGGTGTGTGGACACCCGGGTTTGATCCCCGGTCAGGGCACACATGAGAAACAACCACCTGCTTCTCCTCACTTCTTTCTGCCAGTGGCTCAGTTGGTTCAAGCATTGACCCTGAGAGCTGAGGATAGCCTGGTTGGTCCAACCATGTCAGCCTCAGGTGCTGAGGATAGCTTGGTTGATTCAAGCATTGACCTCAGATGGGGGTTGCTGGGTGGATTCCAGTCGGGGGGCATGCGGGAGTCTATCTCTCTATCTCCCCTCCTCTCACTTAAAAAACTTTTCATCTACCCGCTCACTTTTGGCATAATCTATTTTACCGGACTGATAACATATAATAATCAATACGGATTGACAAGATCATTAATATTAATATCACCTCAAGAGAAACATCTCTGGGATTTCCTAGCATAATGTAAGCATAGGGTTTGGCTCAGTAAAGGGATGGCAGCTGGGGCGGAGTATGGCAAACAGACATCAGTCTAGGAAGTCACTGTCTCCTCACAATTGAGAAAGCTCCCTATCAAGGATGAAACATTCCCTCAGCCTTGCCAATTCCTTGTGCTGGCATCTTGTAAGGATGAGTTAGACATTTTGAGGTTTGGGTGTTTTTTTTTTTAATACAAAAAGTAAGTACTTTGAAGTAAACTTTCAAACCCTTTGCAGATACCACATTCCAACAGAAACATACACAACAGATTTGTCACATAATCTGTGTAAATTCCTTGAACACTGTATATGAGTTAATTTGCAGGGAATTATTATAAGTAAAATAAAGGCATGTGTCTCTTTCCCTTTTAGTTTTCACTTTGTTTGTTTCCTTAAAGCTTGAGCATTTACACTGGCTTATTTATTCCTTTATGCAGCTATGGCAGAGAAAGTAATTCTATGGAGTATTTCTTTGTGATTCTTTCTTTTCATTGATTAAGTGTCCTATTAATAGTCCAAAGGCTAATAAAGGAGAGTCACAGGAAAAATTCCAAAAAGATATCTCAAGTGATTATGAAATGAGCTACAGACGTAGGGATCAGAGGTCATTACCAAGCCAGAACTGCATATGTGTCACTATAACTGCCACACAGGAAAATATCCAGTTTTTTGCTTTAGGTCCCTTAGATCTACTTCCTGATTCATTTATACTCTCATTCTAGGGTCAGGACTATATATCAGGACTGGTGGAGAAGAGAAAATTTATAGTATAATAGGCCCTACTTCTCTGGAATAGGGTGACAAACTAACATTAATAATCGTTCTCAATAATTTTTACTTTTACTGTTTAAATTTTTTTGCTTTTGAAAATAACATATGGTAAAGTTAACATTTTTGGTGCATGGCTGCACAAATTTCAACACATGTATAAATATGTCTAACCATCACCTGAAAATAGCTCAGTTGCAAGCATGGCCCCAGATGGAAAAGAAGAAAAACAAGAAAACATGGTAGAATTCTTTTGATATCTTGAAATGTAAAAATGACTCAAAATCTGGAAGCCGTAAAATAAAAGTAAATAAATTCAACCATGTAGAAATTTTTAAAAATTCATTTCATGACAAAAGATAAAAGGTAGGTGAAAACCGGAAGAAAAGAACTATTCAGATGCTTTTGTATAAAAGGATGAAAATCAAGTTCCCATATTTGCATTTGCTTATGTATGCATATAGTAACTTTGGAAGGATCCATTGAAAACTAAGAACAGAAGTTAGTATGGCAGAGGTGAAGTACTGGGTAATTGGAAGATAAGAATAGGAAACTGTTCACTGTATAACTATATATTTTGCTTAAATTTTTTTATTGATTGATTTTTTAGAGAGAGAGGAAAGGAAGGAGGTGGGAAGGGAGAGAGGGAGAAAGAAACATTGATTTATTGTTCCAGACTTATGCGCTCATTGCTTGATTCTTGTATATGTCCTAACCAGGGATCAAATCTGCAACCTTGGCATATCAGGACAATGCTGAGCTACCTTGCTAGGGTACTTTGACATTAAACATTTATTAATTTATTTATTGAATTTACAGTGAGGGGGTGGTGAGCACGAAGCATAGTTGCTTCACTTTATTTGTTCACTGCTTGCTTGTTGCTTCCTGTATGTGCCTTGACTGGGCAAGCCCAGGATTTTGAACCGGCAACCTAAGCATTCTAGGTCAATGCTCATACGCTGCTCTACTACAGGCCCAGAGTATTTTGGCTTTTGATCCAGGTGAATACGCTGCCTATCTGAAAAGTTAAATTTTGAAAAAGTCCCTACTCTCAACTCATATCGTTTATTTTCCAAAGCAGAGAGACAGACACTTCAGATCCTAGTGAGATAATTAAATCTGTAAATGCAATAAACTTATTTAATATAGTTCATTAGTCTTCATTAGTGCCTCATAAATAGTAAAGTACATAGTAGTAGCTCAATAAAATACTTTAAAAATAACTATAAAATTACTTATGTCCTTTCCCCCCCCAAATTATAAGAAAAAGTTTATTTAGAAAGTTACAGAGGTAGAAGTGAGCTGTAGAGGAAGGAGAGGTTTGGGCGTTCTCTGAGGGGGGGGGAGAGAGAGAGAGAGAGAGAGAGAGAGAGAGAGAGAGAGAGAGATAAAGAAAGAAAGAAAGAACCCTGGGGAAAGAAGCTGGTGGGAAAAGGTGCGGGCATGCTCCATAGAAAGAGATGCTTTATTTTTAGTCCAAGTTTGCATGAGTATATTACGGTTCTTTGTGCTTTTCAATGTAAGAAGCTTTATCATCAACTGAAAATATAACAAATTGTACCTGTTGCAGATAGTGTTAGTGACATGTATCTTCAAATCTTCTGTGACATCTCTCATCACCCTCTGATAACCAGACATTCCTGAGCCTTTGATATAATAAGGATTGTTTCTCATTAAGTATTCCCCCAAATAATTAATTGGATCAAATTTAGTTGGAATATCAGCTTCTGTCAAAAGCTTCTTTTTTTCTACTTGCTTTAACATTTTTTCCACTCCAACAACTAAGGTAGGTAAAAGTTTGTCAAGCAAATATACACGAGTATTTAGTGTCATGTTTTCAGTATTAAACCATTCTTTTGCCAAATTATCCTTAGGGATTTTTTTTTCAGCCTTTTTTTCTAGTTCTTTCTTCTGATTATCCTTGGCTGTTATTTTCTGCTGCATCGCCTGAGCTCTTACTTCCAATATTTCAAAGAGATTTTTCTTCCATGGCTGTTCTATCTTTGAATCCAGTACAGTTTGATCTACATCAAAAAGCACTTTTGCAGGTTTTCTAACCACAATATTCTTTGAGCCTTCAATGTTAGATTCCTTTACTGAACCAGTTGAGATGCTTGGCTGCTCCTCCATGTTTAATTCTGAGGGGGAAAAATAAGTGAAATGTGTAAGAAATATTAGAAGTAGATTTTAATCTATGCTAGTTTAGAATAGCATTAAGAAAAAATAATCTCTCTTTACATGATGTATTCAAACAGCTGAAAGTAACAGAAAATCAGATATCAGTGACTTTAACTATAAAGACATTTATTGTTGACTTAATCAGAAGTTATTCAGCTCTCAGTATTTTTCAATTAAGTACCTTGCTGTTTCATTATTTTTTATTCGTTTTTTTTGTGCTTGTACCTCAAGATCACAAGATACCTATTGCAGGTCCAGGCATCACTTCTTTATGGGGAAAAAAAAATGAGAACAAAGGATATTTCTCCTCTTGAGGTTCTATTTTATTATCTAAGAAGAGAAGACGGGGAGGCAGTCAGACAGACTCCCCCATGCGCCCGACCGGGAACCACCCGGCACGCCCAACAGGGGGCGATGTTCTGCCCCTTTGCGGCATTGCTCCACTGCAATCGGAACCATTCTAGTGCCTGAGGCGGAGGCCATGGAACCATCCTCAGCGCCCAGGCCAACTTTGCTTCAGTGGAGCCTTGGCTGTGGGAGGGGAAGAGAGAGACAGAGAGGAAGGAGAAGGGGAGGGGTGGAGAAGCAGATGGGCCCTTCTCCTGTGTGCCCTGGCCAGGAATTGAACCCAGGATATCCACATGCTGGGCCGACACTCTACCACTGAGCTAACCGGCCAGGGCCTGAATAATTTTGACCAATCACAATTTACTCCTTCATGTCAGGGTTTAGATCAAGTTCTCTGATATCAGGTGATTTTCATCTGCTATAATAATGAGGTTCAGTTGGCAGGCAAAAAGGTAGGGAAATGACTGTTGAGTGGGCATTGAAGAGAGTCTACCACACATATATATTTCTTACCACTCTCATATTTCCAGTCTCTTTCATATTTTCATTTTTTAAAATGCAGTATGGAGATTTTAGATCAAGGACCTGGATTAAAACAGGCACATATATTCCCTCCTTACCAAAATTTCTAGAAGTGACAAAAAAGGTTTTGTGTATGTGTGTGTTTTAATATAACCATAAGAATGCTGGCAATCACGAAGTAGGCCTTCAGTAGTCAGAAATTTTTGAAGGTCTCTGAAAAATGTAAGGTAGGCTGAAGTAGATGGATTGAAGAAAATATAATACTAAAAATATACAGGAGAAAAATCTACACTGTGAAATCTGGGAGCAGCTTTAAGGCACCCCAAGTTTAAAGAATGCAGATATGGGTAGCATGGGAATGATTGACTTTTTGTGTCTCTTCATCCCCAGCTATTCGTCAGGCACCAGAGTCTTTCAGCCTTGCATTGGGACAAAGTGGTTTGGGACAGAGAGGCAGACAGCGAAAATAAATTGCTGACAGACTTCATTAGCTGTACATCTCTCACCCCTCATCTATTCTCACTGGCAGCAGGTACGGAAAACAAAAACACCATCCACAGAAGAGCAAACAGGGATTTCCAAATGCAAATGAGAGCACACACATATACCTACGAATTATGACTTTTTGTGTGTGTGTGTGACAGAAACAGAAAGAGACAGAGAGAGGGACAGAAGAGAAAGATAGAATGGGAGAGAGATGAGAAGCATCAATCCTTCCTTGTGGCACCTTAGTTGTTCATTGATTGCTTTCTCATTTCTCTTATGTGCCTTGACTGGGGGACTACAGCAGAGCGAGTGACCCCTTGCTCAAGCCAGCGACCTTGGGCTCAAGCCAGCAACCATGGGGTCATGTCTATGATCCCACCCTCTAGCCAATGACCCTGCACTCAAGCTGGATGAGTCCATGCTCAGGCCCATAACCTCCAGGTTTCGAACCTGGGTCCTCCGGGTTCCATCCGATGCTGTATCCACTGAGCCACCGCCTGGTCAGGCCAAATTATGGCTTTTTAAAGAAAACTATCTCTGTGACTAAATTCAACAAATGCAATAATTAATACCAGCCAATGAAATACCATGAATAGAATAAGTGAAAAGAGTCTCTAACGGAATTATAATTAATATTCTCAGAGCAGAAAATTAGAGAAAATAAGAAGAATGTTATAAATGTTTAAAAGCCCTGGCCAGGTAGTTCTGTTGGTTAGAGCAGTGGTCCCCAACCTTTTTTGGGCCATGGACTGGCTTAATGTCAGAAAATATTTTCACGGACCGGCCTTTAGGGTGAGACGGATAAATGTATTACGTGACTGAGAAAAGCGTCAAGAGTGAGTCTTAGATAGATGTAACAAAGGGAATCTGGTCATTTTTAAAAAATAAAACATCGTTCAGACTTAAATATAAATAAAACGGAAATAATGTAAGTTATTTATTCTTTCTCTGCGGACCGGTACCAAATGGCCCACGGACTGGTACCGGTCTGCGGCCCGGAGGTTGGGGACCACTGGGTTAGAGGGTTGACCTGATACGCCAAGGCTTTGGGTTCAATCCCAGTCAGGGCACATATAAGATTCAACCAATGAGTGCATGAAGTGAAATCAGGGTTTCTCTCTCTCTCTCTCTCTCTTTTATTCTCTCTCCCCTGTTCTTCTTTCTCTAAAAATCAATAAATAAACCTTTAAAAATTAAATGTTATTAAAGACTATTAAGAAAGTTTGGATACCTAGTGCTCAGATCTTGGTTGCTAATATCACCATTCTCTCATTCTTAATCCGTTTGGTTTAGATGGGGCTGACCTCACCTATTTAGATCCAGGGATGGGGGTTGATTCAAACCTGACCACTGTTAAAGTCTTTAAACACAAGAAAATCTGTGAAACTGTCAGACCAAAAAAAAGTCAAATTAAGTAGTCTAAAAGAAAGCCTTGAAAAGCCAACATTTAAACTAAAGAATGTCTTAAATCCACAAGTAGATAGTATTTATGAACCTCCCTCCCAAGTTTTTATTTCCTCCTTAGCTAATTCTCTTATTCCCAACATGGGGAAGTGAGGAGGGTAGAATAATGTGCTCCTTTACCTCTCAGTTGAATTTGGAAACAAACTAACTACTTTGTGGGAGGGAGGGATCCATTCTATTTTGTAACATTGCTCATTAATATACATTGTTCATATTTTGGCTTTAAATAAGTGTGAAAGAGCAATTCTTTTAAGCCTGCAGGTTCTAATGCACTCTCTTTGCTTCTAACCTTTCCAGCACAACCCAAGGCAGCTATTCCTTCAACTGCTGTAAGAGTAGCCCTGGTCAGATGGCTTAGTTAGAGCATCGTTCCAATATGCAAGTTCGATCCTCAGGCAGCACAGAGACCGGAACAGCTTGATGTTTTTGTCTCTATCTATCTCTTCCTCTCTCTCTAAAATTAATTAATTTTTTTTTTTTTAAAAAGAGTAGCGCTACAGATGTGTAGTAAATTAATATCTACCCATCTGCCATGGATCATTAGTAAACTCCCACATGAACTAGGGTGTTCTCTGTCTTTGTTGCAGACTGTTAGTGCTCCTTTAGTGTGTTTGGCTATTATAGGTTGCTAAGCAATAATCCTGGTGCTTACATTGTCCTCTCTGATATGCAGAATAGATAAATGTGTGTTTGGTTACAACTCTGATGAAACACTTCTCTCTTAGGGTCATAAAACCAAGAAAAGCAAAGGAGGTACAGCAATAACAGGGCCAATAAATCAGGATTCTAAACAAGCCTATCTGCAGTTGTCTTTTAATGTAGTGACCTCTGAATTCAAGGATCATAAATTACAGCAGTGCCCCAAGGGCAAATTAATTCAGAGATTCAGTTAAATATCGTTTCAAACAGGTACTGAAGTTTGTTTGTTTGTTTTAGCAGGTCTGTGCTTGGATATTCTTAAACTTTTTATAGATAGATGGATTCATTTATACATTCACTCAAGAAGTAATTATTGTACCCAGTACTATGCTAAGTATTGAAATTCTTTTTCAGGATTGTTTTCCTAAACTCTTCATAGAATTAAAAGCCTTTCAAATTCTCCCCCAACACACACACCTTTACTCCTGTATTAATCCACCTTCTAACATACAAAGACCTATTCATTTATGCACTATGGGCATAAATGCTTTCAACTAAATAAGTAGAGACACAAAAGAATTCCTAATTCATAGTTTGAAAGGTCCAACCTTAAGTGACTTTTATAATTTCCTGCACTTAGTGCATGGCTACTGCTGGGCATGGCCATAGTACAATCCTACTTAAGGACCAAAATAGGAATGAATTATAATCCACATTATAATAAGCGTTAGTGGACTCATTCTTCACAAGAAGGCATATAACATTAGTGGGACTGGCTCCTGATTAAACTGGTGAAAATTGACCCAGCAGGGCTATTCAACAAACTGTGTGATGTTCTCTTTAAACACAGGCCCTGTCTGAAATTCAGCTGGCTTGGTCTTATCAGGATTTCTTAACATTTCTCCGTAATGTAGAATGACTACTGTGACAGCAGAAGAAAAGAAGCACTACTAAATACTACTAGAATTAAATTCAGTAGCTATAGGGAAAGACGTTTTCCTACACAACTTTGTTAATCTTAGGCTGTGTAATGAGAACAGAGTTGAACAAATTTATAGCTTTTTATTTTTTTAATTATTTTAATTTATTTATTTATTTTAGAGGCGAGAGAGAGAAATTGAGAGAGACGGAGGGGGGGGGGGGGGGAGGAGCAGGAAGCTTCAATTCCCATATGTGCCTTGACCGGGCAAGCCCAGGGTCCTGAACCGGCAACTTCAGCATTTCCAGGTCAACGCTTTATCCACTGCACCACCACAGGTCAGGCAAATTTATAGCTTTAAAAAAAAAAATTTCTCAAAATGAAAGTTAAGTTCATGGTCTAAAAGTTAAAATAATTAGGGTAAAGAAATGAGAAATTCATGTGGTATATTTAACCACAATATATTCTTTGCAAAGATATGTATTTGAGCACATTCTGGGAGCTGCCTGGCAAGATAACATCATTTTGACAAATACATAACAAGGATAAAGAAACTTCCTTTGACATGTTGAAACTATAATAACAGTTCCTCTTTCCACTTCTTATACACACACACACACACACACACACACACACACACACACATTCACAAAGGGTGATTCGGAATATTAGCTTTAATTGTAACTGATCACTGAATAAACTAAGTACTTTGCATTGCATTTAATATTGCAACAAGGAATGCAATGTTTTCAGTATATATCATATTCTAGGATGAATAGACTTACACAAACAAAACACACTTCCCTCTACTGTACATGGAAAACAACAGAAATTGAAAGTACAAGAACAGGAAATTTTTTTTTGGCATGTTTAAAGTAAGAGTTTATTCATAAACCTGGCCCAAGTGATTAGGTAAAGGCAAAGTATGTATATGTCCGTGGCAGTGAGGAGGAAGTGAAATCAAGAAACTGGTATGGGGCAAAAGGGAGACAGGTGGAGAGGGACTTGCAAAGAAACTTTTTAAAAGTTAGTGATGCTGTGAAAATTGTACTAAGTTTACAATAATGACAGAATGAGTTTTGGAAAGTTTGGCTCTTTTTTTTCTGGAAAGTTCGGTTCTTAATGTATACATATTAAAATGTGTATTAATAGGAAATAGTCAATTGTTGCTTTTAACTGGTTAAAAAGACAGAAAACATTTCAGGGAAAGGTAAGCACCTAAAAATTATAACTAGCATCTACACAACAATTTATAGTTTAGAAGATGCTTCCTAATTATTATTAAAAATTGTTATTAGCCTGGCCAGGTGGTGGTGCAGTGGATAGAGCGTCGGACTGGAACTGGGATGCGGAAGACCCAGGTTTGAGACCCCGAGGTCGCCAGCTTTTTTTTTTTTAATATTTTTTTTATTCATTTTTAGAGAGGAGAGAGAGAGAGGGAGAGAGAGAAACAGAGAGAGAGAAGGAGGGAGGAGATGGAAGCATCAACTCCCATATGTGCCTTGACCAGGCAAGCCCAGGGTTTCGAACCGGCGATCTCAGCATTTCCAGGTCGACGCTTTATCCACTGCGCCACCACAGGTCAGGCAAGAGGTCGCCAGCTTGAGCGAGGGCTCATCTGGTTTGAGCAAAAAGCTCACCAGCTTGGACCCAAGGTCGCTGGCTTGAGCAAGGGGTTACTCGGTCTGCTGAAGGCCCATGGTCAAGGCACATATGAGAAAGCAATCAATGAACAACTAAGGTGTCACAACGAAAAACTGACGATTGATGCTTCTCATCTCTCTCTGTTCCCGTCTGTCTGTCCCTATCTCTCTCTCTGACTCTCTCTGTCTCTGTAAAAAAAAAAAAAATTAAAACAAAAAAAAATTGTTATTAGAAATGCTTCACTAATTATTATTGTAATTCAGCCTAGCACAGCCTATCATGGATTAAACACTCGATACTTGTAAAAAAATTTAAAGGAATGGCAGTTACTTGAAATTGTTAAATTGTAAATATTGTAAAGAATTTCTGTTGTACAAGATTTCACTAAGTATCTAAAATTAGATGAACTAGTGAAAGGGATGAGTCTCTTGCCCACTTCTTTGTTGCCTTCTTGACTGTATCAATTTTCTTTCTTTCTTTTTTTCTTCCTTCCTTCCTTCCTTCCTTCCTTCCTTCCTTCCTTCCTTCCTTCCTTCCTTCCTTCCTTCCTTCCTTCCTTCCTTCCTTTCTTTCTTTCAGACTATTTATTAATTTTAGAGAGGAGAGAGAAAGAGAGAGAAAGAAGAGGAAGGAGCAGGAAGCATCAACTCCCATATGTGCCTTGACCGGATAAGCCCAAGGTTTTGAACTGGTGACCTCAGAGTTCTAGGTCGACACTTTACCCACTGCGCCACCACAGATCATCAGGTTTGGCTGTATAAATTTTCAATCTGCATAATTATGTGAGATTTTGATTAAGGATGGGAATAGAAGTCAAACAGAATAAATGTGTGGTCAAGAACAGGATAAAAAGAAGAAACAGAAAACCGATATGTGGGTCTAATCACTACAGCTCCTCATTTTACATTTGTATTAATGGATTGTCTCATATGTGTTAGTCAGCAGTCTTAGCTAATTTTCTGTGTAAGTACAAAATGAAGTCATAAAATTGCCTAAAAAATATTAATAGAAGGTTATGGCAATACATTTTAAATTATTTCCCAAACAGACAAAAACATCAACTCACTGTTCCATTTAATTGTGTAGCCATTGATTGCTTCTCATATGTGTCCTCACCACCCCAGGATTATGACAGTGGCCCTGGGAATCAGTGATCCCAGGTCAAGCTGGCAATCCCAGGCTCAAGCCGGCACCTTGAGATTCCAGGATGACACTTTATCCTGAGCCACCAGCCAGAGTTAGAATTATATTTTTAAAGGGCAAATTTTGAGGACTGTATCCCTAATAAAAACGACATAATAGTTTTTACTTTATGTTTTATTTTGTTTCACATAATAGTTTTACACTCTATTATGTAGGGCCACAATTTTCAGACTTTTTCATCTCATGGCACTCATAAACTAGTTACTAAAATTTTGCAGCACATCTAAAGTATATATTTTTTGCCAACCTGACCAAAAAAAAAAAGTGTAATTTTGATTCATTCACACCAGATGGCTATTGTTATGTTGGCTGTTGTCATTTTTTTATTTGACAATGTCACGCAGGGGTCCCCAAACTACAGCCCACTGGCTGCATGCGGCCCCCTGAGGCCATTTATCCAGCCCCCGCTGCACTTCCGGAAGAGGCATCTCTTTCATTGGTGGTCAGTGAGAGGAGCATAGTTCCCATTGAAATGGTCAGTTTGTTGATTTAAATTTACTTGTTCTTTATTTTAAATATTGTATTTGTTCCCGTTTTGTTTTTTTACTTTAAAATAAGATATATGCAGTGTGCATAGGGATTTGTTCATAGTTTTTTTATAGTCCGGCCCTCCAACAGTCTGAGGGATAGTGAACTGGTCCCCTGTGTAAAAAGTTTGGGGACCCCTGATCTAAGGGAAAAGAGGTCAGTCCCCCTGACTAAATAATCAGGTATTTTATGTTTTAAAACTTCTTGCTAGTTCTCTACCTTGGGATTTGATTTCATTTGTTGCTTCCTCTGCCACACTGTTGCTGGTATCTAATGCAGAACTGTCTGGTGATCCCTGTGGATTCTGAAAAGAAACACCAATTTCAAAATGAGTTGCTTTCCTTCCAAGTTGCATCAACTCTCCCAATTAAAGAATGTAGATTAATGCCTTGCAGAAGTTACCAAAAAAATTCTTATGTACAATACATTCACAAGATAGAATTTATTGGCTCAATGTGTCATTACGTCTTTCTATTGCTAATAAAGTAATATGCTAAGACTATTATGCTAGATGTATATTAATCTTTGAATTATTCAAAACTTTCTAGAAACATAAGTTGAGGCCACAGTATAGTAAAATCAGACTTTTGAAAATGTTACTTTCTTTTACTATTAGAATCAACTTCCATATTTGTGATGGAAATCTTAATTGAATTTATCTTAATTGAAGAAATTAAAGGTTAGTTTAATGAATAAAAACAGTGGCAATATAGCTTTTTGTATTCATGACAATGTATTTTTAAAAGAATAATAATAGAATATTTGAAAGACTCACATTATTCAACTTAACAGTGAATCTATAGAACTATCTTCAGTTGCCTCCTCTTTTCTGTAAAATGCTTTCTCATGTAAGTCTTGTATTTATTCAAACACAAAATTACTTAGATGATTAACATGAAATTATATTTTCAGAATGATAGTGAAATTACCCTAAAAACTGATGCTTATTATATTTAGGGTAAGAGTACTGATTTTAGAAAGTATATTTATTTATATATAACTCAATATCTCTTCACAAATAATTTATCTATGGAATCTGTCTGCAACTGATTCAAATGAGTCTGCTTAATGTTTCCATTTGCCGTTTTGTTTATCTGTTTGAATGCTCACATCATTTTCCCCTTCTTTCAAAAGAAAATTAATTTGTCTAGCATTAACATCTGATTTTTCATGAAAAATCTACCTCAATAGGCTCATTCACTTCAGTTGCTTCCGGTTTTCTTTCTTTGTCTTCTTTTTCATTTTCCTAAATGGAAACAGGTTTAGTAAGTAAAGTATCCCAAAGGAACTGGAGGTAAACTAACATCTTTTAAAAATAATTTATTGATTGATTTTAGGGGGAGAAGAAAGGAGAGAGCAAGAAGGAGACAGAAACATCAATCTGTTTCTGTATGTGCCTTGACTGGGGATTGAACCAGCAACCTCTGTGCTTTGGGACGATGCTCCAACCAACCAAGCTATCTGGTCAGGGCAAAACTAACATCTTATACTCTAATATAGCAAGCCTTTTGTGTTAAAAATGTTCACATAATGAGTAAACATCATACCAAATAAAATCACACCAAGTAGTTGTATTAACAAAATCAAACAATAACAGGCTCATTCATATATAAGAAGCAGGCCACTGCTTCTTATCTGACCCCTTTTCACAGCATTTTTGTAAAAACCTGATGCAGAATACTTCAACTAAAAAGAGAAATCATTAAATGATAGAATATGATATTTCATCTCAGTTCTTCCAAGAAAGTTGAATCTCAAATCCTCTCCTGGTTAAATAGTTAGGAACCTATTTAGGCCAAGTACCTGAGCAGATTTGGGTTCCTCTTGAGATGCTGAATCACTCATCTGGACCACTAAAAAATATCACCAAATGGTAAGGGAAGTATTACTAGACCATTGTAAATAATAAAACAAGGGAAAGAAAATATTAATAAGCAACAGAAAGTACTCTGAAAGATGAAAATCTCCCCCAACCCCCATCACATCCCACCATTCTATTGAATAGTAACAAATTCTCAACTGCTAGAAATTTTAAACTGTACTACTGTTATTACTGTTATTACTGTTATTACTGACCAAAACTAGATTAATACTAGGCTAGTGCTCAGGGAGACAGAAAAACTCACCCCAGTAATCATCACCTTGATAAGAAGGAAGGAAAGAAAGAAAGAAAGAAAGAAAGAAAGAAAGAAAGAAAGAAAGAAAGAAAGAAAGAAAGAAAGAAAGAAAAAAGAAAGAAAAGATAATGCAATTGAATTTTTTAAAACATTGTTATCATCCTCATTATTTTTTGAAATAACAAGGTGAGGTGAAGTGAAACTTTGATGGTTACCTAATTCATATGAGAAAGACTGACAGACAGAATAATAATCTCACTATCAAGCTTTTAAAAAAAAATAAAACAAAAAAACCAACTGAGCTACCCGGCCAGGGCCATTTTATTATTTTTGGTGCCAAAACCTAGGATTATTCTTCTTACTTTCATTGTTATTTATTTTTTAAATCATTTTTTGTTTTTCAATTACAGTTGACATACAATATTATATTATGTAACACTTCTGACTGGTAATATTAGTTTCAGATATACACTCCAGTGATAACCTACTAAGTGATCATCCCAATAAATCTCATACTTATCTGACACCATACATAGTTATTAGAATATTACTGACTATATTCCCTATGCTGTATTTGATGTCCCCATGACTATTCTGTAACAATCCATCTGTACTTCTTTATCCCATCACCTATTTCACCCATCTCCTCAACCCCCTTTCCATCTGGCAATCATCCAAATGTTTTCTGTATCTATGAGTCTGTTTTTGTTCTATTTGTTCATTTATTTTGTTTTTTAGATTCAATTGTTCATAGCTATATATTTATTGCCATTTTATTGTTCATATTTTTTATCTTTTTTTTTTTTTTTCTCATAAAGAAGACCTCTTAACATCTCATGTAATACTGGTTTGGTGGTGATGAACTCCTGTAGCTTTTTCTTGTCCTGGAAGCTCTTCATATGTCTTTTGGTTCTAAACAATACTTTTCTGGGTAGAGTAATTTTGATTGAGGTTGCTTTTCATCACTTTGAACATTTCTTGCCACTCCCTTCTGGCCTGCAAAGTTTCTATTGAGAAATCAGCTGACAGTCTTATGGGAGCTCCCTTGTAAGTAACTGCTTTTCCCTTGCTGCTTTTAAGATTGTCTTTAAACTTTGGCATTTTAATTATGATGTGTCTTGGTGTGGGACCTTTCGGGTTCACCTTGTTTGGGATTCTCTGTGCTTTCTGGACTTTTATGTCTTGCCTTCACCAGGTTAGTGAAGTTCTCTGTTATTTTTTGAAATAGGTTTTCAGTTTCCTCTACTCTCTCTCCTCTTTTCAGCATCCCGATAATGTGAATGCTGGTACACTTTGGGACAGTGCTCTAATGAACGAAGTTATCTGGCCAGAGCTGGATTCCTTTTCTTTTTTTGCTATGCTGATTAGGTGTTTTTTGCTTCCTTATATTCCAAATTGCTGATTTGATTCTTGGCTTCACGTACTCTACTGTTGATTCCCTGTAAATCATTTTTTCATTTCAGTTAGTGTAGCCTTCATTTCTGACTGGTTCTTTTTTATAGTTCCTATGTCCTTTTTCATGCTGTTAAAGTTCTATGTCCCTTGAGCATCTTTACAGCCACTGTTTTGAACTCTGTATCTGGAAGTTTGTTTTCTTTCATTTCATTTTGTTCTTTTTCTGGAGATTTCTCCTTTCTTTAATTTGGGGCCTATTTCTTTGTCTCTGCATTTTGGATGCTTCCCTATGGTTGTTTCTATATATTCGATAGAGCTGCTACATCTAATGGACTTGGTAGAGTGGCCTTGTGCAGTAGGTGTCCTGTAGGGCCCAGTGGCTCAGCTTCCATCACCTGAGCTGGGTGCTCCATATGCTCCTCTGTGTGGGCTGAGTGCACTGTCCTGTTGTAGTTGAGCCTTGATTGCTGTTGGTATCACTGAGAGAGGTTTGCACCCCCCTCCAGGCTGATAAACTTTGAGGACTGGCTGCTACTACAGCAGAGGAACTGCTGTGCAGGAGTCGACCCTACGAAGCAGGACTTGCTTCAGTGCTCATCAAATTCACCTCTTGAGTGTGTCGCTTGTGTGGGTGGTAGGGTTGTAATCTGGTGTGGTCTAAAAGCTATCCACCAGATGCACTGGCCCTGAGGTCTTCCAGGAGGTGCAAGGTCAGCCACTGCTTCTGCCCTTTCAGGGGCTACCCAGCATGAACTATAGAGCAATCTGTAGATGGCTGCTACTTGAGCTGGGTTTAGAGGTGCCCAGCAGAGGCCAAGCTGAAAAACCAGGCCAGCTGCCACTAATGCCAGGTCTGAAGCCACTTAGCAAGATATATGGGGTATGCAGAGGCCAGATGCTGTTTGTTGGAGAGACTTTAGGAAAGTCCCAAAAAGCATTTTTTTTTGGAAGGGGTGTTCTGAGAGGAATGTGATTTATCTGGTTTATTTATTCATATTAAGAAATTAAAATGGATTTAAAAAAGGATAATCACCAGGTCCCAACTTCATTGCAAATGACTATAGATTCCATCACAGATTATCAAAATCACTTCTGTGCCAAAACTAATTTAAAAGTTTATGTATACTTAGGATAGATGTAAAAAGTAAAATTTATACTCATGGCCACTGCTTCTAGGGCAGTTACAATAAGGGACTCTTTAATCTGAAATGGTATGTTTATAATGTGCTAGAGTATTCACCTTTTAGTCAACATAAAACATGTTCTAGTTGAGGAAATCAAAAGTACTATCTTTGGAGACAACAGATTCCAACACTTAAAAATAGCTGCCTCAAAGCCTTTTTTAAGCAATTCATAAATAAATAATATGAACTAGATTTCTTTGATGGGTTCCAATTGTACATTCTCACAGACTACTTTAAAAAATTATTGATTGGTTGATTTTAGAGAGAGAGAGGACAGGAGAGAGAAAGAGAAACATTGATTTGTTGTTCCACTTAGTTATGCATTCATTGGTAGATTCTTGTACGTTCCCCGACTGGGGTCAACCCACAACCTTGCTGCATCAGGATGATGCTTTTACCAACTAAAGTACCCAGACAGGGCTCACAGACTGCTTTCTTTGTTATGGTGTCCAGCTTTGAAATTCCTAAGAAGCAACCATTCCTTTTCTTTAAAAATCTGTTTTGTGGAGAAGACAAGATGGCGCTGGAGTAGGCGGACGTAACAACATCCACCCCCCAGAACCAAAGTGGATTACAAACTAATTTTAAGAACTATCATCTGGAAAAACCAACTTTGGACTAAACTAAGAGGACTCTTCAACCAAGGAACACTGAAGAAGCCACACCGAGACTGGCAGAGGAGAACAGAAGCTCCATCTCCACACATGCTACAGATGGCTTTTCCAGTCTACCTGAATCATTACCAGCTAGAAGCAGCGGTCATTGGGACTTGGACGTGAGCTGCAAAGTATAGAATTGTGACAACAATTCCAGTGCCACGCGAACTTTTCCTGGATGTGGACTTGTCCTGGATTCCTGCTCCTTGTGACAGCTCCTAACAGACTGAACTGGGATTGGGTTGCATTTTTCAGGGATTTGGCATGGTGTTAGGGCCAACTTGGACTTGGTGAACATGTTAAGGACACTACTCTTTTATGGATTCTTGCTGTATTGGCCAAGAGTTTGCTTAAAGGCTTTAATCACTGTAAAAAAAATTTTTATTTTTAAAAATAGAAGACTGGATAAAGAAGATGTGGCACATATACACCATGGTATACTATTCAGCCATAAGAAATGATGACATTGGATCACTTACAACAAAATGGTGGGATCTTGATAACATTATACGAAGTGAAATAAGTAAATCAGAAAAAAACAAGAATTGCAGGATTCCATACATTGGTGGACATAAAAACGAGACTAAGAGACATGGACAAGAGTGTGGTGGTTATGGGGGGGGGGGCAGGGGGAGGGAAGGAGGGAGAGGGGGAGGGGGGGAGGGGCACAAAGAAAACTAGATAGAAGGTGACGGAGGACAATCTGACTTTGGGCAATGGGTATGCAACAGAATTGAATGACAAGATAAGCTTTGAATATATGTACCCTGATTTATTGATGTCACCCCATTAAAATAAAAATTTATTTTAAAAAAATCTGTTTTGTTTGGAGGCATCCAATAAGCTCAACTCAATAAACCTTTATTGAGTGCCTTCTGTATGCAGGTTAAAAATATGAATAAGACCTGCCCTTGAAGAGTTCCCAGTTTAATGGGGGGGAAGAAACAAACAGGTGCAATTCAATCTGCAAAGTGTAAAAGTAGAGATACATACAAAATATTAAGGAACACAGAGGAATAAATAATATATTTTCCCAAAGAGATCAGGAAAGTTTTCATAGAAAAATAGATCTTCAAGCTGGATTCAAGGGACTAGTAAGACCCTTTTGTGTAAAGGAGTGGGGAAGATTATGAGGCCAAAGGAACGATACGCAAGAGGATATGAAAGTTCAAAAAGTGTTTGAAGCATTCATGTAGCAGAGCATAGTTATATAAAAGAAAGAGGCAGAAAAATAGGCTAAAAAGTGTCAACCAATGGTCATTGGCACCAGTTCAATACCAGTAGGAAGCCCTAATTTGGGATGCAGTGCTGGAGGAAACTTTTATTCAGTGCAAAGCAGCTCAATTGTGATGCACAACAGCTGTGAAAACAGTATAGCTGAAAAACAGCTCAATAGTGTTATAGCTCAATTATGAAGCATCACTTCGGTTGCGAAACAGCCTGGCTGTGAAGAGGCCCTGAGGCAAGGCGGCCCTGGGGAGAGGCCACTCTTTGGCTAAGCAGCTCTGCTCTGCTCTGCTCCAGTCAGCCCCACCTCCCGGGTCCACTTTGCTCTGCCCCTGCACCAGTCTGCTCCACTCTGCTGGGCTCTGGTGAGAGACTCTTCCATGTTTCAGCTCAGGGAGAGATGCAGTCTTCAGTCTTTGGTGGAAAGGGAAAGGGTTCCCAGAGACAGAGGGAGGCTGACTTATGTAGACAGAAGGTCACTGGTTGATCCTTCTGCATGTAAATGAGGACTCTAATCTTCAAAGTTTGATTGGTCTAAAAAGCACTGTCCTGACTGATCAGAATGGAGCTGCTCTGATTTGTAGGTGAATATGTGGATGGGGATATAGCTGTGTAGCACCAATTGAACAGGAAAGCCTCAGTCCTATTGGTTGAAACAAGATTCCAGGAAATCCTCTATAAGGGCTGGCTCAGATGGCAGAAACACAGTATAGGAAGGCAGTTCAGTACAGGAGGTAAGCACCTAAATGGCAGGCTTCTCCATGAAGTGCTGTTTGCATGAGGTGCCTCTGTTTAGAAATGGCTACTACGCTGTGTGTGTGTGTATGTGTGTGTGTGTGTGTGTGTGTGTGTGTGTGTGTGTGTGTGTGTGTGTGTTAAGCACAGTTAAGCCACCAGAAGCCCTTGTTAGTAGGTACCTTCTTTCTCAGGATCCACAAAAGGTATCTTTTCAATCTATAGAGAGTTATTCATGCTAAATCAATAAATTTGGACTATATTTTAGCTGTGCTTTTAAAGTATAGTACAGATGTGATCAAATCAGTGTTTTAAAAAAGTTAACTCCATTAGCAAATACTGGAATGTGAAGGACTGGGGGGGGGGGGATAAATAAAGGTAAAATTTGCACCTTAAATGTTGCACCGGAGGTGAATGCCTCATTGCCCTTTGCTACACCCTAGTCCAGGCTCTGCCAGACAGTGTCAGTACCCTAACCATAATCCCTTCAGCTTCATTTTTACAGTACATGCAGGTGGTTTCTGATTGCAAGCATGTGGAATTCTGTCAGAGGGCTTCCTATCAGTCCAATTGTGTGGGACAGCCAGAGGAGCTTGGAAGTTAATATCTGATAGAAGAAGCCCTCAGCTACCAATGAATAGCAAGTTGTATATAATCCTACAGGTGAAGTATTTCTGAGGTATGTTCTATATACTGTCTCCCAGAGTTCACCAATGGGATTGAGCCTGCCAAATAATGCATCTGATACCTGCCCAATAACACAGGCTTCCTTCTCTTCCTGTATTACTCCCCTACTCTCTTCCCATTATTTTCTGGAACCACCTCCCAAATGAGCGTGCACTTGACAGTTTGGATCAGAGTCTGTTCTGAGGGAACCCAAAGAAAAACTACAATGATCAAGATTGGGGCAAAATTCAATCTAAAAAGTGAAAGGGGGGTTAGTTAAGACTTACTGAGCATTTTTTGTTTGTTTGTTTGTTTTTATATTTAGAAGGCTAAATTGATGGTGATGCCATTTAGTGAAATGAGAAAAGGAAAGGATAACAGGTTTGAGGAATGATACAAGTTTGAGTTTAGAGGTGTTACATTTAAGACACCTGCTTGATAGAAGTTTCCAGTAAGAATCTGAATGCTGCTGAAATATATTATGATGCATTTGTAGGAAGTTATGCAGAATCAAGTCCACTGGAAAATGGAATCATTGTCCAGTCTGAACAGCACTAATTTGCATTTGAAATATTCAAAGTGTATAGCATTCTGCATATTTCACATTTCCACCCATGAGATTCTAGAGTCGTTCCACTTAGTTTGTTGGCTGTGAACTAGCTTTTGTGAATCTAGTTAAGGACCCTCCACACACACTCCCAAAAGATTTGTATATTGGTGAATTGCAGCATTTGGCATCTTGGTTGACAAGATTGTCAGTCATATATGAAAGAGTAGCCAATTATCCTTAAGGAGGGGGTTTCCCGGTATCAAGATGAAATCATACAGTATTCTGGTTATTCAGACTAATAAAAGACATGTCATTTACTTAAATTTCTTATGAGTCTTGATCCCCTGAGTAGTGACAGAAAGATATCTTTGTAGGAGAATGCTAGTGGAGCTCACCCAATAAAAAAGCTAGGAGACGAAAAAATGGCTGAAGGTAAACCCTTGTTGATGTAACTTAATAGTGATGCTGAGAAAGAAGAGCCAGTGAAAGATATTGATAACTGCTGAAAACAGCAGAAGATTTCTGCAGCTGTATACCTGCACACCACTGGCCTTATTAGTAGCTTCTACTGCTATGCATACTCTTGCAACAAGCCCTGACAGCCCCCACGAGTGTATTCCAATAGCCAATGCCCCCACAGCTGCTTTGTGGGTCCGGATTTTACCTTGATTCCTGTCACTGCCCCACATGGCTCTGCTCACCTGCAATTAACCCCACAGTTGTATACCCAACTGTGCCTGTGGGTATACCCAAGGCACAATTCCCTGCCCAATTCCCATCACTAGCTTCCACTGCCCAGCATGTGCCTGTGGCTAGTCTCTATAGCCACACAAGTACACAGTGACAGGGCCACTGCATCTACTTGTGCACCTGAAGTTGGCTCCTGCCCTTGCTGCTGGCTCTGGCCATCACTATTGCACATATGTCTGCAGCTGGCCCCTGTGCAGCCAGTCCCCACAAATGGCCCTTCAGCTAAGTATGTGTACACTACTGGTTCCATCCACCACCACCACCACCTAGTGTAGTCCCTAGACCAGGAATGGCCAACATACGGCCTGCGGGCCGAATCCGACCCGCATAATGAGTTTATGCGGCCCGTGATTAAATTTTTAATATTCTTCACTACTTTAAAATCTCAGCTACTCAGAAGCGGAAGCGTCTTTGATTATTGGAAATCGAGATATTTAAGAAGATAGTGATACACGGAAAAGAATTCCACATGTGACTAATCTAGGGTTAACTTCCAATAATTGGTTGAATGGATTTGTGATGCTTATTAAAAAAAAATCCATTATAAAGATTTACAACTTTTGTACTCGTCTGTATTCGATATGAACTGTTTGATGTTTAGCAGCAATGTGAAACCCACGTTCTTTTAGATGGAGTTTGCCAGTGCGCACCCAAGGTCAAACAATTTGTTATTTTTGTGGTCAAGTGTGCTGAATCAAGTGACATTGTAGCATAGACAATAGCTGCAGTTGATAACTGAAAAGGTGTCCAGGCTGTTTGTAAAATAAAATAATTGTTTTATTTGTGATATAACCCCTTCAAGCTCATTCTATTAATTAAATATTGTTTTGATTGATTGCGATACAGTTTGGATATTTATATGGTACGTAATTATATTTTTATTAAAATAATATTGTATATTAAAATTTTTTCCACTCACTTACATTTATTCATAAACAAATTACATAATAAAATTTTGTTTACTTAAACAAATTGTTTTTGTATTTAACATTTTTAAATTTTAATATTTCGTCCGGCCCGTGAAAAAAGTTTTCTTTCTAATCTGGCCCAGGGGCAAAAACTGTTGGCCACACCCGCCCTAGACACTGGACTGAAGGTATAATTAAAGCCCCCAACAGCCCTGCAGTCACTGTGAACTGCTCACAGCTCCTACCAATGATCATACAGTTGTTGATATCATGGACCCCAGCTTTCCTCAGGTGATTGGACACTATACCCCCCAATTCAGAGGCATTATATGCCCTCACACTTGGCTCCTGCACCAAAATCGTCACAGCATGTTCCAGCATGCCCATGCCCACAGTTGAAGGTCTTTCCTTATCAAAGTCACTTCATAATATCTGGTAGGACTGATTGCTTCTTCAAATGCACAAACACCTACAAAGTCTACAGGGATCACAAAGACTCAGGAAAACCTGATATGACAGAGGAACAGAGTACACTTCCAGTAATGGACCCCAAAGAAGTGATATTCACAAAATGCCTGACAAAGAATTAAAAATCATTGTTCTCAAATGCTCAGAGAAATACAAGAAAACAAAGATAAATAATTTAATGAAATAAGGAAAACAACACAAGAATGAAATAATAAATTTCACAAAGAGATACAAAACATAAAAAAGAACCAAACAAATTTTTGAGCTGAAAAATACAATGACTGAAATGAATTCAATAGCAAGTTTCAACAACAGACTAGACTGAGCAGAAGAATCAGCGATCTCAAACACAGATCATTTTAATTATTCACTCAGAGGAAAACAAATTATTTTTAAAATGAAGAGGAATAAAGAAAGCCTTTGGACTTAGAAAACACCATTAAGAGAAGCAAACTATATACATTATGACAATCTAAGAAGATAGAGAAAGGGGCAGGAAACTTCTTTTTAAAAATAATGTCTGAGGGTCCTGGCTGGTTAGCTCAGTGGTAGAGCGTCAGCCTGGCGTGTAGAAGTCCTGGGTTTGATTCCCAGCCAGGGCACACAGGAGAAGCGCCCATCTGCTTCTCTACCCCTCCCCCTCTCCTTCCTCTCTATCTCTCTCTTCCCCTCCCACACACAGCCAAGGCTCCATTGGAGCAAGGTTGGCCCCAGCACTGAAAATGGCTCCATGGCCTCTGCCTCAGGTGCTAGAATGTCTCCAGTTGTAACAGAGCAACGCCCCCTAGTGGGCATGCCAGGTGAATCCCGGTCGGTGCATGTGGGAGTCTATTTGTCTGCTTCCCTGTTTCTCACTGCAGAAAAATTCCAAGATAATAATAATAATAATAATAATAATGTCTGAGAATTTCCTAAATCTGAAGAGAGGTTTGGATATCCAAGTTCATTGGTCTGCAAACAAATTCAACCCAAAGAGATCTTCTGCAATTTGCATTATAATTAAACAGTCAAAAATCAAAGACAAAGAAAGAATCTTAAAAACAGTAATAGAAAAGAAGGTTGTCCCTTACAAAGGAAGACCATAAAACTGTCAGCATATTTCTCAGCAGAAGCCGGTAGAGAGTGGGATGTTACAAAATGCTCAAAGAAAAAACTTCCAACCAAAGTTATTCTCAGAAATAAAGAGAGATAAAGTCCCAGACAACAAAAAGCTGGGGGATTTTATTACCAGTAGAACTGCCTTATAAGAAATGCTGAAAGTTCTTCAAACTAAAGTGAAAGGACCCTAAATAGTAACATAATAACATATAAAAATATAAAACACACTGCTAAATATAAATATATAGTCAAATTCAGAATACTCCAATACTATAATATGGTGGTATGTTTATCACTTAACTCTGGTACAAAGGTTAAAGGACACAAGTATTAAAAATAACAATAGCCACTATAATTTGCTAATGGATATACAATATAAAAAGATGTAAATTGTGGCATCAACATAAAATGTAGAGGGAGCTAGTAAAAGGATAGAGTTTTTGTATGTGACTGAAATTATCAGCTTAAGTTATTGTATCTATGAGATATTTCATGCAATCCTCATGTTAACCACAAAGTGAAAATCTACAGTAGATGCACCAAAGATAAAGAGAAGGGAATCAAAGTACACCACTATGGAAAATCACCAATTCACAAAGGCAGGCAAAAAGAGAGGGAGAAAGGAACTATAAAACAACCAGAAAACAATTAAAAAATGACATTAGTAAGTCCTTGCTTATCTATCAATAATTACTCTAAATGAATTAAATTTTCCATCAAAATGCATAGAGTTGCTGGATGGGTTAAAAAAATAAGACCCAACTTATATGCTAACTACAAGAGACTTACATCACATTAAGGATACATATAGGCAAGAGTGAAGGGATGTAAAAATATATTCCATGCACGTGGAAACCAAAAGAGAGAATAGGTAGCTATACTTATATTAGACAAAATAGACTATAAACCAAAAACTGTAACAAGAGATAAAGACATTATATGATTAATGATAAAGGGCTCTATTCATCAAGAATTATGGACTTCAAATTATAAATTGAATTCACAATCTAGCCAAGTTACTTATGAAAATTTGGAATGGGGACATTTTGTTGAACTAGAAGACTAATAATCTCAAACTCCTAAGTCACTTTGAGATTCTTGCCAATGAAAGCAGTTTGTCCTCCTGTATTTTTGGAGACTAGCCTTCCTTAATTAAAAAACCTTGTAACAGCCTGACCAGGTGGTGGTGCAGTGGATAGAGCATCGCACTGGGACCTGGAGGATCCAGGTTTGAAATCCCGAGGTCGCTGGCTTGAGCGTGGCATCAGACACGATCCCATGGTCGCTGGCTTGAAGCCCAAGGTCGCTGGCTTGAGCAAGGGTTCACTCACTCTGCCCCCCCCCGTGTGCCGTCAAGGCACATATGAGAAAGCAATCAATGAACAACCAAGGAGACTAAGGAGCAGCAATGAAGAATTGATACTTCTCATCTCTCTCTCCCTTGTCTGTCTATCCCTATTTGTCCCTCTCTCTGTCTGTCTCTGTCACAAAAAAACAAAACACCTTGTAATAATAATCTCATCTGGGACTATAGCCCTGCAGGAGGATGCCCATTTTCTTCAAGACTCACCACAAACACATCCTAATCTTGCTTCTAGTAAAATCGTAACTAAAATCAGATCTTAAAATGCTCCAGCAGGGCAAATACAAAGTCTGACCAGGAGGAAATAACTTTTATAGCAAAAGATTTTCACTGTTTGCTTATATGGTGGCAGAAACCCAGGGAATATGTGCCACAGACCAGCGCAGCTTGTAATTCTGGGTCTTGAGTGAGAACTGTGTGGAATTAAGAAAACAGACTCATTAATAAAAAAGGATGGGATTGGGAGGCCTCTTCAATGCTGATGGTGATATCCCAGTGCCCCATAGCCCCAGTTTGCTTTATTATATAGCCAAATGCAAATAAGGAAGTCTTTGATACAAAGTTACACATCTGAGGCAAAAACAGGAACTCTCCCAAGGCATAAACAGGAATCCCCCCACCATGCATAAGTGAAATCAACCAACAGCTGAACAAACAAAGAGTGAGAGGAAGAGCATGTAAATTGCTTCCAGCAACTTAAGCAAGCAAGTGAAGTGGGTGCAAATACTCAGCATCATAGCCAATATGGAGGTGGAGGGGGGAGAACTTAGCCTTTTGCTAAGCCTTGAATTTACAAAGGCTTTTTGCCACTTGCAGTCTACAACAAATATATGTGAGAGTATATTATAAGGCAGTTAAAGCAAGGAGCACAGAACAGTACTGGGTTGATTAGAATTTCTTGATATGAGCACACTTATCAGAAATTAAGGATTTAATGTGTTAGCAACTATAGCTGAGAGTGACACTAACCATTTGGTAAGTTCACTGAAACATGGACTCCACAGTTTAATTAAGCTGAAACACCAGAACTTCCCTGGCATAATATAAGACAATCCAAAGTCTTCAGGAGATAGGAATGTTGGAGTAGATTTATCACATATGACCTGCACATATACTACCCCAAGTACCTCTTCCTATAGAACTCTGGGGACATTACTAAGGTGTGTGTGTGTGTGTGTGTGTGTGTGTGTGTGTGTGTGTGAGAGAGAGAGAGAGAGAGAGAGAGAGAGAAAGAAAGAGAGAGAGAGAGAGGAAGGGAGAGAGATGAAAAGCATCAACTCATTCTTGTGCACCTTAGTTGTTCATTGCTTGCTTTCTCATATGTCCCTTGACTGAGGGCTCCAGCTGAGCCAGTGAACCCTTGCTCAAGCCAGCAAACTTGGGCTTTAAGCCAGCAACCATGGGGTCATGTCTATGATCCCACACTCAAACTGGTGATCCTGTGCTCAAGCTGGCTGAGCCAGAGACCTTAGGATTTATAACCTGGGTCCTCAGTATCCCAGGCCAACACTCTAGCCACTGTGCCACTGCTTGGTCAGGTGGCACTTTCTTTAAGTGTGAGGAGGGGAGATAGTAAGACAGACTCCCACATGCACCCTGACTGGAATCCACCTGACAACCCCCATCTGGTTTGAGGCGGACGCTCAAACCAATTGATCCACTGGATGCTAGAAGAGCAGACAGAGAGAAGGGGAGTAGGAAGAGAAGCCGATGGTCATTTCTCATATGTGCCCTGACCAGGGACCAAACCTGTGGGACATCTGCATGCTGGGCTGACTCTCTCTCCACTGAGCCAACCAGACAGGGCACTAAGGCATTTAAAAATATATTAGAGAGTGGGGGTACCTTGAAAAGCACCCTTGGAAAGCTCTATGGTGGCTTTCTTCAGTAGGCTAGTAGTGATGGGATGATTCATTTCAAAGTAGCAGAGGCTAATGTCAATGTTTAACCACTAAAAGACAAGGTGGGCACATTTACCATAAAAAGTTTAGATATAGTGGTAACCAGATATTTTGACCCTTAGTAATTTTTGTGGCTAAATGATTACGGTGGTCCTAAGAATAAAACAGATGGCCAGCCTACTAAAATGTTGATCATCTACACATAATATTTAAAATCCATATATAGTGGCCAAAAATGTTACTACCAGCACGAAGAATTCTGACTTCCTACCCAGTTTCCAAACCTAAGCCCCTCAATTGAAAGGAAGGCTAGATGATACTTTTAAGGGAGAATTCTGCAACAGTGCCATTGATATATACTAAAAATCTTCCTTTAAGTCTTCTCCACAGGGATGTCTGGCCATATCCTAAAATGACTGTGTGCTAGGAAAAAAGAAATATCCAGGTTTTTCAGGGATTTCTAAACATTGGCAAAAATTGATGTTAATTCCTGGGGGCCCAAAATGCCATTGCAGTTAACCAGTTTAAGTGGGGGCTTGTGGTGGACAGGTGAAAGATGAAGTCTCTTTTTTTTTTTTTTAAGTGGGAGGAGGGAAGATAGAACAATTACCGCACATGCCCTGACTGGGATCCACTCAGCAACCTGGTCTGGGGCCATTAGCACGCTGTTGGATGTTCATACCAATTGAACCACGGGCTATGAGAGGGGAAAAGAGAGAGAAGCGGGAGGGTAAGAGAAGCAGATGGTCGCTTCTCATGTGTGCCCTGACTGGGGATTGAACTGGGATGTCTCCACACTGGGCCAACGCTCTAACCACTGAGCAAACTGGCCAGGGCTGAGAGACGGAACCTTAATTCAAGTTTGAATCACAGGGGCTGAGTGGGCCCACAGAACCACTTTGTGGTGATTTCATCAGTTTCTGGATGTATAATTAAAAGGATACCTGGTATCTGGCAGAATTTCCATATTGGCTCTCTAATCCTGGAAGAATGGCCATTATAATATCAAGGGCCAAGTTGAAGCCCCTAGAAATCCCATCCCCACATACACACATACCAGGGAAGTAAACAAAAATATTGCTTTCTTGAGAGCAGAATGGGGAATTGCAGAGATTAATGAGACCTATAAAGATCTGAAAGAAGCAGGAGTGATGAAGTGTATCTTATGCCAATTTAACTTGCCTGTTTGGCCTATGAAGAAGGTAGATGGATCTTGGAGAATTACTAAATTATTATACATTTAATCACATGATGGCTCCAGTTCCAGCTACTCTTCCTTATGTGGTATCTTTACTGAAGCAAAGCAACATAGCCCCTGCCATTTGGTATGCAGCTACTGACCTGTAAATCAGTGGTCCCCAACCCCCGGGCTGCGGACTGGTACCAGTCCATGGGCCATTTGGTACCGGTCTACAGAGAAAGAATAAATAACTTACATTATTTCTGTTTTATTTATATTTAAGTCTGAACAATGTTTTATTTTTAAAAAATGACCAGATTTCCTCTGTTACATTTGTCTAAGACTCACTCTTTTTTTTTTTAAATCTTTGAAGCAACGATGCTTATTTCTTTTTTTTTAATTTTTTATTTATTTTTTTATTTATTCATTTTAGAGAGGATAGAGAAAGACAGAGGGGGGGGAGAGACAGAGAGAGAGAGAAGAGGGGAGGAGCTGGAAGCATCAACTCCCATATGTGCCTTGACCAGGCAAGCCCAGGGTTTCAAACCGGCGACCTCAGCATTTCCAGGTCGACACTTTATCCACTGCGCCACCACAGGTCAGGCTCTAAGACTCACTCTTGACGCTTGTGTCGGTCACGTGATACATTTATCCGTTCCACCCTAAGGCCGGTCCATGAAAATATTTTCTGATATTAAACTGGTCCGTGGCCCAAAAAAGGTTGGAGATCACTGCTGTAAAAGCTTACTTCTACATACAAATTGGCAAGGAACACCAGAAGCAATTTACTTCTTAGCAGGGCCAACAATTTAACTTCACAGTCTTGCCCCAGGGCTACATCAATTCTCTGGCTCTGTGCCATAATATAGCCCACAGAGATATTGAGCATCTCGACCTTCCAATCAGCATTGAGTTGGTCCAGGACATTGATGACATTATACTGATTGGATCTGGGGAGCAGGAAGTAGCAGATGGGAAAAAAGAGCTATCAGAGTCAAATATAATTTATACTTGTAAATTTTGGATTGTTGTGAAATTGTTTTAAATTTATCACCTTCTTGTATAAAATAAGTTCTCATCAATAATGATAAACAAGTGATCATTGTTAAACTGTTTTATCGAGGGATTACATGCAGTCATACCAATAATAAAAGTGTACATAAAAAGGTTTATGTTTATAGATGCAATCTCAGGTTTTTCATTAAATTTTTGAGAATAATTTATTTGATAATATTTATTATCATCCTTAATATGTTTGTCTTCTTTTTCTCCATATATTAAATAACGAAAACAATTCTTTTTACCAAGCCCATACGGTTGCCTTCACATCCCCTTTAATTTATCCTAGTGTGCTCTACAAATATTATTTCTATGGATGTCATGATATGAAAAAAGGTTGAGAAGCACTTTAGATCAGGATTCTTTTTTTTTCTTCTGCTTCTTTTTTCAAAGTGAGAGGTGGAGACTCAGAGAGACAGACTCCTGCATGCACCCTGACCAGGATCCACCCGGCAACCCGTCTGGGTCCAATGATCTGCCCATTTGGGGCCATGCATGCAGCCAAACTATTTTTAGCACCTGAGGCAGAGGCTCCATGGAGCCATCCTCAGTGCCTGGGGTGATGTGCTTGAACCAATCTAACCATAACTGTGGGAGGGAAAGAGAGAGAGAGAGAGGGAAGAAGGAGAGGAGTGGAGTGGAGAAGTAGATGGGTGCTTCTGTGTGCCCTGACCAGGAATGGAACCTAGGACATCCACATGCTTGGCTGATGCTCTACCACTGAGCTAACTGGCCAGGGCCTAGATCAAGATTCTTAACCTGGGGTCCCTTGATGGATTTTAGTGAGTGTATGAAATATGCAAGTGTTATTTCTCTAGAGAAATGGTTAATATTTTTCATCAGGTTCTCAAAGCTTAAGAAACAACTGATCTCTGGAATTTCAGAAGTTCCCTTAAAATTTCACCCCTCAAAGAAGTGAAGGTACAAATTAAGGGTTAATTGAACTCCAATGTCACAAATAAGCCTTTATTATCACAGTTCAGAATAAAGATGCTATAAATGGAACTAGGAGGACTTTTACCTCTTTGGCTCAGAGACAGACAGTCTTGTAGGAATCCTGCTCTTGGTCTCTCTTCTCGAATTCAACTAGCATAGTAAGAGGATTCTATGATTTTCTATTTGAAATAGATACCTCCTACCTCAGGTCACCAGAAAACCAAAAAGGAACCAGGGTGGAACCCAGGGAAGAGAAGGTATAAATGGGGCAGAGAGCATAGATTTCAAATGCTCACATGTGATCCAGCTCATGTCACAAAGCGGCTATATTGGGATCTACAGCCAAAGCTTGAAAGCTAATATCATAAAGCCTACATTTGCCCAGACCTTCTCCTCTTTGTTTCTAAAACACTGTATATATCTAGACTTCTATATATGTATCTCCCTTGGGGGCCTAGCAGTGGTGACTGAAGCCACAGTACCATGAGACCATACTGTCATTATCTGATGTGGTTTCTGCTTCTAACAGGCTATGACCCTGTTATGAAAGGTAGATAGACTCTTATTTATTCTTTAAAATGTTAAGCACATAATACACAATCAATATTTTTTCAATTAAGGGTGAATAAATTAACATGCACCAATAAATCTGTTTCCTTAAAAACTCATATAACAGAAAGAGATATTTCCCATATAGATTAATAAATTAACTTCCTGATAAAAAACTTAATGTGAATTTGAGTATCTTATAATCCCAATTTTGACTAGGATTTTTATCACCTCAGATATGCTGAATAAAGATATGCTATGCTGCCTGACCTGTGGTGGCGCAGTGGATAAAGTGTCGACCTGGAACACTGAGGTCACTGATTCAAAACCCTGGGTTTATCTGGTCAGACACATATGGGAGTTGATGCTTCCTGCTCCTCCCCCCTTTCTATCCCTCTGTCTAAAATGAATAAATAAAATCTTAAAAAAATAAAAAAGATATGCTATGCCTACCACCTGACCAGTCAGTGGCGTAGTGGATAGAGCATTGAACTGGGACACGGAGGACCCAGGTTCAAAACCCTGAGGTTGCCAGCTTGAGCCAAGGACGCCAGCTTGAGCACAGGCTCATTCAGCTTGAGCACGGGTTCACCAACTTGGGTGTGGGGTCACTTGCTGGAGCGTGGGATCATAGGCATGACCCCTTGGTCACTGGCTTGAGCCCAAAAGTCGCTGGCTTGAAGCCCAAGGTTGCTGGCTTAAGCAAGGGGTCACTCACTCTGTTGTAGCCTCCCGGTAAAGGCACATATGAGAAAGCAATCATTGAACAACTAAGGTACTGCAACGAAGAACTGATGCTTCTCATCTCTCTCCCTTCTTGTCTTTCTGTCCCTAGCTGTCCCTCTCTCTGACTTTCTTTGTCTGTCAAAAAAAAAAAAAAAAAAAAAAAGAAGAAGAAAAGATATGCTATGGCTACCTACAGATGAATGAGACATATCTTAACCATTAATCTAATTCCCACTACACTGCTCATAAAAATTAGGGAATTAGGGAATGTGCAGATACTCCAGTTCTTTCAGCCTTTTGTATAGTGCATTTTCATCAATTAAATAAAAGTTGGTTTTGTATCTTCTTTATTATATGCGGCTTAAGTGTCTGTTTGTCGCTGATAACTTATTGGTTGCTTGCGTAACTGTACTAGCCAATGGGGTGAAGTTGCACGGCATTCAAATAGTCCCGCCTTCTGGCATGCCACCTCACAAATTGAGGTTAAAGATTGGAGCAATTGGCCCTGGCCGGTTGGCTCAGCGGTAGAGCGACGGCCTAGCGTGCGGAGGACCCGGGTTCGATTCCCGGCCAGGGCACATAGGAGAAGCGCCCATTTGCTTCTCCACCCCTCCGCCGCGCTTTCCTCTCTGTCTCTCTCTTCCCCTCCCGCAGCCAAGGCTCCATTGGAGCAAAGATGGCCCGGGCGCTGGGCATGGCTCTGTGGCCTCTGCCTCAGGCGCTAGAGTGGCTCTGGTCGCAATATGGCGACGCCCAGGATGGGCAGAGCATCGCCCCCTGGGGGGCAGAGCACCGCCCCTGGTGGGCTTGCCGGGTGGATCCCGGTCGGGCGCATGCGGGAGTCTGTCTGACTGTCTCTCCCTGTTTCCAGCTTCAGAAAAATGAAAAAAAAAAAAAAAAAGATTGGAGCAATTATTATGCTGTTAAGAAATCTTAACACCAGAAGGGGTATTTGCAATGGTACAAGACTAGAGGTTCTCCAATTGAAAAATGTCATAATAGCTAAGTCTTTGACTGGCTCCTCTAAAGGTGAAATACATGTCATTCCAAGAATTGATTTGGCTCCATCTCAAACAGGGTTGCCATTTCAATTGAGATGTAGACAATTTCCTGTAAAACTTGCCTTTGCTATGACCATCAATAAGTCTCAGGGTCAAACACTTAAGCGTGTTGGCATTTTTTTTACCTGAGCCTGCATTTGAACACGGTCAACTTTATGTTGCCTGTTCAAGAGTTCGTGAAAGAACGGACGTAAAATTAAAAATAATTGATGGTCCTCTGCAAGGCGAGCTTAAAAATGATGGAAAGATTTACACAAGAAATGTTGTGTACAAAGAGATCTTTGACATGTGAATTAACATTTTATTATTTAAATCACCTTTATTTATTGAGCTAGCGGTGGCTCTTAAGAAATGTACCGCCAGTGGTTTCCTTCATTGCACTCTACTTTAAGCAATTAAGCAAGTAGAAGGGGGAAACCCTGTGGGGCAGTAAGCAAAGGGGCGTCCTCGCCACCTGCCCTGAGTAATTCAGTTTGAATTAGTAGACACCTTTGCACAAATCATTTTAATTACAATTTATAATATCTAGAACAGCGGTCATTTCGTATGACCTCCGGGCTTTCTAGTATTTGCATAATTGAACAACTTTCTTTGACATGTCATTTGCTTTTCTGATGTTCTTGTTTAGTAAAAAATAAAAATGCTTTTTTTCTTATCGCTTGATATTTATTTTGAAATGAATACCTAATTTTTGACAGCAGTATATTAAGAAAAGACATGAATCATCTTTTTAAAAAATCATCTTTATAGTTCTTTTTGTTTCCTTTATGCTTAATGCTATTTTCTACACATGGGGTACTCTCAGCAAAAGCTAACAGAACTTGGAACAAACTTTAGAAACTAATAATCTCAATGACATTCAAGGCTTTACAGTTTATACTGCATTTTATGATTCATTTGATCATAGGAATCCACAAGAATCCTGTTAGTTAGAGCTTCATAGTAGAACTGAAGAAATTCAAAAAGTTTAGGCCATTTGCTTAAGGTTTTAGAGCGGGACTAGAAGGCAAGTCCTCGGACTCCTATGGTTGTGCTTTTTCCCACTGTAAGATTAAAGGAATTATCTCTCATCTTCAAAAAGAATTTAAAATTATATTGCTACACAGAAGTAGAGACTTAGTCTGGCCTGTGGTGGCGCAATGGATACAGCTTGGACCTGGAAGGCTGAGGTCACTGGTTTGAAACCCTGGGCTTGCCAGGTCAGAGCAGGTGTGACAAGTAAGCAATGAAGAGCTAAACTGAAGCAACTATGAGTTGATACTTCTTGTCCCCACCCCACCCCATCTGTAAAATCAATCAATAAGATCTTTTTATAAAAAAGTAGATAATTAGTGTTGCAATCCCTGAGTCAGTAAGAAAGTTAACATATAAGTACATTTCTAAGACCTACTGATTTGAATAATACTTTTTCTAGAATGATACTTTGGTTTATAAACCATATATGTGTTTCATTTATTTGAGTTCATACAACTTTCAGCTATATTTCTTGGCTGTGCATATAGCTTCCTGTTTGGTTTTTTTAAGCATTGGTTCAAAGTTCTTACTTCTGAACTTTGTCTACTCTTTTCCTGTTCACCAGGTAGCTCCGGGAAAAACTCAGTCAAGATGGTTTAATCATGTTTAATTTTGTCTCGCAGGCAGTGTTGACCACCACCAGGGGGCAAAAGCCTACCAGCTGAATTCTCTGTAATGCATTTCTACGCAGGACAGTACAGTACAGGGACCCTCAGTGTCTGATTCTTGATGGAACCTCCCTGCTAATTATTTCAACCACAGCGCCCCAGGGAGAGAACAAAGGCTCAGCACAGTGGGCTCTATCTAGTGGCACTTAACCATACAGAAACCAGAAAGAGCTCATCAGCCCTGTCAGTTTTAAAAGAAGCAATGAGATCCAAGAGAGTTTGAGTGACAAATAGAAGAAGGTGGACTTTAATAACTGCAACTCCTATATGTGTTTTCTACAGCTTTGATATGCATGGTGGTATTTACCAGATCCACCCAAACTGAGAAATTTGTAGCTTTGTCAATTCTCTTTCTCTGTAAGTAATCAATTGTATTTGCACAATGCGATCTTTCCCCCCTTTTTAATCTTAGTTTTTCATTATCTTCTTGGCTTAATGTTCTGCTGACGGCTTATCTTTTAGAAATTGATTCCTTCAAAATATTTAATATTCATTTCACACGTGTCTATGAAATAATGAAATCTAGAGACAAAGAGAAGAAACCTCAAGAAGCAAATCCTGCTTAAGAGAATTTCTTCTCAGCAGGAAGCAAGTGGGAGGTAAAAGAGCAGGTTGGACCCTCCGAACTCCGAGCCAGCTTTCTCGGCCGCCTGGGCTCACTCAGCCTTATTGCGCCTCGGAAATAATGAAGGAGTCCTTAGACAGAGGCCGGGGTAACAGAGCAAAAATGAGGGTAGCATGAAGAGTCCAGGGTATAAAATTAAAAATCTTTCGAAAAGTCTCGTCATTTTAATATGGACTCTGAGGCCGAAGGGTGGGAAAACTGAGAAAAAGCCCGAGGGCCGGGTCGAAGCGGGGATAAACACGTGTCCTGATCGCGTCAGAAGGCTTTCCAGCTCAGTGAGTCCCACCCACACTTAGAGCGTTTCCATCTCCGCGGAGCCCTTTCCCACCAGAGAACGTGTTTGCATCAGATTTTCACCTCAGCTTCTTTCCACTAAGGTTGGTTAAGCTGTGTGCCCCACCTCATAAAATGGTTATCCATGAAGAGATGGGACTCCGGCACCCCCCCCCCCCCCCACACACACACACACTCCCCACAGCCCTGCACCCCACCCCTCGCGGGCGCACGGCGCGACTCCAGCGCCCAGGAGGAAACCCGGCAGGGGGCGGCGGCCCGAGGCGCACACTTCCCGCCGGCTTCCGGCAACTCAAGGGTTACCGCGAGGCAGCGGCGCGCGCCGAGGGGAGAGGCGGTTGCTGACAGGTGGCGCCTGCGCACTGGGAACACTCATTGTGCCTCGCAGCTGCTGAACCGCCCGTCAGTCCGCCCGCCAGCCGCCGGTTCGGTGCGTCAGTCTGCGAGAGTCCGGTGGTGGGTGCGGAGCCTGCGGCTGTCCCCGCGGCCTCCTCCTAGTCCTCCCCGTCCCCCTCACCCCCACCCCACACTCCTTTCCCCATTCCGGCTCCGTCCCCCTCCCGTCCCCCACACTCAGGACAAGAATGCCCTGCCCGGAACAACCCAGCAGCACCTAGATGGCTTTGGTCACGGTTCAGCGATCGCCTACTCCCAGCACCACCTCCAGCCCCTGCGCCTCGGTGAGTCCCTCCCGGCCGCCGCTCAGCTCGCTTCTGTCACTGCGGCTCCGCTTTGCCTCAGCGGGTCCCGCCGAGCGCCACTGCGCACGCGCCGCGCCGCTTCCCAGGCCTTGGCACTTGGCTGCCGCGAATTCTCCCCTCCCCATCTTAACGACGAGCTGCAGGAACTACGGGACGTTGATTTTTGCCCCCATCATTCTAGGCACCCAGCTCTCACAGCCCTCACCCGAACCCCCGGTGGCATGCTTTCCTATGGCTTGAGCACTTCCTTTGGGGAATGAGTCATTCTGGCTTTTCACCCTCCCCCTTCTTTTTCCCTCTGTTGCTTTGCTGCAGGGAGAGGACCATGGTACTGCTGCGTTGCCCCTTACACCCACACACGTCCCCTTACCCACACCCATTTCATGGACCCGTTCAGTATTTGCACACTGCACACACTTCAGGCTTTCTCTCTGGGTGCCTTCCCCCAGTCACTTGCTGTCTCTCTTGTGCTCCGTACTGTTCGGGCTTCAATGGACTGCTGCTGATCAGTAGTTACTCCTTGGTTTCTCCTCTGCTCCCCTCCCCCAAAGTGGCGGTGGCTTCTGCTTCTTGGACCGTTTACCTTTCCTCCACGATATCCCAAAGCATCTGGTGCTGCATGATGACCAATGCCAATTCATTTGCATCTTATAGACATTTATGGCTTACACTCATTGCTCATGATCATTCTTGTTCTTGGGTTGTGTTTGTATGCCTCGTTAGGTCAGATGCCTGTGCCAGTGAAGCATGCTTCCAGCAGGAAAATACCCAGTAACCAGCCTTTTCCTGCTGGGCCCTTTGCCTTCTTTCCTCACCCCACCCCCTACTCCTGTATACTATTCGTATAGGTTTTATTTGTGAAAATAGTTATTTTTCAAAATAAAAGATTGCACCAGCGAGGCGAAATGGGATCTTAAAAAAAAAAAAATCCAGATGTGTTAGAGGGAAATAGACCGAATGAAAAGATGGACAATTGGAAAAATCATCTTGAACTTCCTCCAGAATTGTAATTTTAAAAACTGCATTGGTGGATTTAGTGGTTTCAAGTTGCAAAAAGGTATTCAGTAAACACTGGTGCCACCTTCCACTGTAAAAAATCAGGTTAATCTTAATATATATATATGTTAACTGGCTTGTAATTTCAACATAGTTTCCCGAATTTCAAAATTGTGTTGCGTATAGTGGTGGTTCCTTTCTCTTTTTTTCTGAGCTTTCTTTGCAGTTTGTGTGACCAAATTGACAAATATATCCTAATTCTAGAAGTGATTAGATTTCAGAGGTTAATTTATCTTGTGTGTTCCTGAGAGCAGAACTAGGATCCTTGGGTAGAAGTTTAGGGAGGCAGATTTTCAATGATTGTAAGGAAGAATTCTGTAACAATGGAGTGGACTGCCTTGCAAAATAGTGAGTGCCCATTGCTGAAAGTATTCAAGCAAAGGCTGGAGGCCTTTTGCCTAGGAGGTGATAGTATTCCTGTAATGGGGGACTTCTAAGGTATTTTCCAACTCTTAAGATTCAATGATTTGAGAATAATTGCCCTTCAAAGCTAGGAAACATTTTAAGGTCCTCTGAAGACAAGTATCATAGGGATAGAAATTCAATGTACAATACTTTATTCTTTTATGTGGTACTTTATACTAGTTTTTGGAAAGTCATTAATACTCCATAAGATTATTTTAATTCACTCCACTAGTAAGCTCTTTGAGGACAATGCTTACCAGGATTGATTTTGTTTGAAAAGCAACTGTCGAGTCATATACTGACATAATTTTTCCTGGACATTGTTGAAAACTTTGATGTTATAATAATATATGTACATCAAGTTATAATAATTTTCTTCAGGTGAATGATTAGTACACAGTAAGAACATATCTACTTTATATGACGTAATTTGCCAAACTTGGTTAGAGTCTTGAGGTATGTTAATATCACTTTTGACATAAGTAATTAAATTAATCATGTGGTAAGCTCAGTTGTTGAGCTATATGACTTATATTTCTACATCTACTTGCTATATACTAGCCTGGTTATTTCAGTTGTTTATTTGTGGCCCAGAAGCAAAGGAATCCTGGGACTAGGGTGTGTGTATGAAACAATCAACATATTAACATGACTGATGAACCTGTTACCTTTCCCTCTAAATTGTCTTCCTGTTTCGCTTCATCCAGAGCTGCATTCAGCTGAGTTGTTTCCTGGCCCTTGTGTTCCAGGATGCTGTCTGACTTGCATATATTTGTTGTTGCATTTTTTGCTGCATGAATAGATTGAATTGTTTGTTTTAAAAGAATGAGCAAAAAGAATCTAGAGAACCATGAAAGAAGAAATGTAATTTCATGAGGCTGGAAATTTAGATTTTTAATTAATTATTTAAGCATTTTATTATACTTTTTACCATAAGAATTATGACATTTTAATATCGTCAGTTTTTCACTATTCTTTCTTTAAGGATTAAACAAATCTATTGATCATCTACTTGGTGTGAATGACTATTCTAGATACTAAGATGTATAATAGATATAATATACTCTATCAAGATTATGTAATCTTGGGAGGGAGGTGGAGGGAATGGGAGGAAGAAAAAACACAAGGAGAGGGTAAAGGAGAGTGAGAGGAGTGATAATATATATACATGAACAGTAAATTTGTAATGGCCATAAGTATTGTCTGAATTCAGGTTAAGATAAATTCACTAATGGCAAAGTAATAATCTCTGAATCTCTTGGGTCTTTTTTATGCCAGACATCATGTTAAATGCTTTACATTGATTGACTTATTTATTCCTCCCAATATACCCAAGGGAAATTGCTATTATCCCCATTGTACAAGTGGAAGAAACTGAGGCAAAGTGCTATTAAGGAATGTGCCCAGAGACACTAAGTTGTTGAAGCTGTAATTCATACCCAAATGTGTCTAACTCTAGAATCTATCAACAGTTTGCTTTGTGGTAATCAAAAACTACAAAGTCGGTGGCTCTTGAACTAGGCATTGAAGGATGGGTTGAATTTCTATATGTTGAGATGGAAGCTGGGAAGTAGAGAGTATTGTAGGTGGAGAGAAGCTGTATTCATCAAGACTTAGAGACAGAAAAGTACAAGTCATATCTGAGGTCTTAAATAGACCAGTCGAGGAAAGGTTTTGTTTGGAAAAAGTAGTAAGAGATAAAGGTGAGGAGGGAGGCATCTAGGGCTGAACAGGGACTGTTGAGCTTAGGAGTGTGAACTTGATAGAGAAGGTAATGCAAGGTCCTCAGAGGATTTTGAGCAGAGCTGATCACAGTGGTGTTTTATGAGAATTAATGTAGCAACTGTGGGACACAGGGATTTGAGAGAGAAAGGCCATGAGTGGAGCCAGTTAGAGGCTGTTATAGTAGCCCAGGTCTGAGACAGTAAAGGCCTGAACTGGGAATGTGAAATGATGATGGAAGGAAAGGGGCAGATATGTGGGATTGTGGAGAAGACACAAAGGACCTGGGGACTGATTGGGTAAAGGGAATGAGGAGTCATAGATACCAGCTCTAGGAATATATTGTTATTCCTAGATAATAGATGTTTCCTACTTAATTCACAATTTAAGAATTATCTCTCACTCTCTACTCCTTCTGGTATGAATTTTCAGATTGGATACCTATATTGATCTAGGGTCATATAGACACAAAACACCTTAGTTTTCTGTAGTGCTTTATATTTCTCAGAATGTTTTGTGGTGTATTTTTGTTGTATTTTTCTGAAGTGAGAAGCAGGGAGGCAGAGAAACTGACTCCCAAATGTGCCCGACCAGGATCTACCCAGCATGCCCACTAAGGGGCTATGCTCTACCCATCTGGGGCGTTGCTCTATTTCAACTGGAGCCATTCTAGTGCCTGAAGTGGAGGCATGGAGCCATCCTCAGCGCCCGGCCAACTTTGTTCCAGTGGAGCCTTGGCTGTGGGAGGGAAAGAGAGAGAAAGAGAAAGAGAGAAAGGAGAGCAGGAAGGGTAGAGAAGCAGATGAGTGCTTCTCCTGTGTGCCCTGACCGGGAATCAAACCTGGGACTTTCACACGCTGGGCCAATGCTCTACCACTGAGCCAACTCGCCAGGGCCTCAGAATGTTTTTGTGATCATGATCTAGAGCTTTATAGAGCAACCTCATAAGTCATGCAAGACTGGTTACCAAGGTTAAAATATTTGCTGGTGGTTGTAAAACTAGTTGGTGTAAGAACCTGAACTAGAACTAAGTTCCTTGGCTTCTGGTCACATCTCTTTCGATGGTGTGATAAGAGGAACAGCATACGAGTTTCTGATTCTGAGAACTTGACAGTATAGGAAAGGAACCAAGACTTGAGATACAGTCAAGAATTCACACTCTCTTTGGAGTTCATTTATATTGTAACATTTATTTATATTGTAACCTAGAATCATCCAAGTCTGTGCAAATCATTTTTAGGTAATACTTTTATTCAAAGCCTATTATCACTTCATTCACACAGAATTTTCATAAACTTGGATATTTAGTTTCCTTACTCTTAGAAGATTATTACCAACAGCAAAATAGGAATGCAAAGTGGCAGGTGCTTCTAAAAGCAGGCTCCTTATAGTTCTGGGAAATGATAGCTGATGGTTTTACAGCAAGGAAGGGAGGAAGAAAACCTATAAATAGCTGGCCTGAGGAAAAAATAATAGCAGTTACAGACTATTTAATGTAAGGACAAATACCCACCTAAGGTTCGGTACTCCCTCAGAGCTACTATTATATGGTCATAATGATGACCCTGAATCATCATAAGAAAGCTTAATCTTGTTTTGTCTTGATTTAAGCAGTCAGGATCAAGCAAAGTATATTTTTAGATAGATGTTCATCCAAGTTTCACCAAAGTTTTGATGTTTAAGATGCACATTTTTTTTTTTTTGGTATTTTTCCAAAGTTAGAAGCAGGTACGCAGTCAGACAGACTCCCACATGTGCCCTGCCCGGATCCACGCAGCATGCCTAGTAGGGGGCGATGCTCTGCCCATCTGAGGCGTTGCTCTGTTGCTACTGGAGCCATTCTAGCGCCTGAGGCCAAGGCCATGGAGCTGTCCTCAGTGCCTGAGCCAACTTTGCTCCACTGGAACCTTGGCTGCAGGAGGGGAAGAGAGAGATAGAGAGGAAGGATAGGGGGAAGAGTGGAGAAGCAGATGGGTGCTTCTCCTGTGTGCACTGACCAGGAATTGAACTCGGGACTTTACATGCCGGTCCAACGCTCTATCGCTGAGCCAACTGACTAGGGCCTAAGATGCACATTTTAATTAATTTATTTCCTAATGATGCTGGATAAATAAAATATTACTGAATTATATATATATATATATTTTTTTATTTTTTATTTTTTATTTTTTTTGTATTTTTCTGAAGCTGGAAACGGGGAGAGACAGTCAGACAGACTCCCACATGCGCCCGACTGGGATCCACCCGGCACGCCCACCAGGGGCAACGCTCTGCCCACCAGGGGGCGATGCTCTGCCACGACCAGAGCCATTCTAGCGCCTGGGGCAGAGGCCAAGGAGCCATCCCCAGCGCCCGGGCCATCTTTGCTCCAATGGAGCCTTGGCTGCAGGAGGGGAAGAGAGAGACAGAGAGGAAGGAGGGGGGGGCGTGGAGAAGCAAATGGGTGCTTCTCCTATGTGACCTGGCTGGGAATCGAACCCGGGTCCCCCGCACGCCAGGCCGACGCTCTACCGCTGAGCCAACTGGCCAGGTATATGACCACAACTCTGTCCCTAAGCAGAGAAAATAAAATCATAGCAAATATTAATTCGATTTATATGAATTATAAATACTTAAAAGTGATGCTTTTAAATATTTTTCTTAAAATTTTTTTATTTATTGATTTTAGAGAGAAAGGAAGGAAGAAAAAGATAGAAACATCAATTTGGTTTTTATTTATTGATTGATTGATTGATTTTTTAGAGAGAGAGGAGTGAGAGAGAGAGACAGAGAGAGAGAGAAGGGGGAGGAGCAGGAAGCATCAACTCCCATATGTGCCTTGACCAGGCAAGCCCAAGGTTTCAAACCGGCGACCTCAGTGTTCCAGGTCGACGCTTTATCCCACTGCGCCACCACAGGTCAGGCCTCAATTTGTTTTTTGTTATGTATTCATTGGTGGTTTCTTGTATGTGTCCTGACTGGGTATCGAACCTTCAACCTTGGCATATTGGGACGACATCATGACTCTTTCCTCTTTACTGTACTTGGTTGTTGGTTTATCTCCCCAACTAACCATTTAAGCCAGCAACTGGGACTGTTTGTGCATATTTTTGTATCGCCAGGGTCAAAAATATTGAAAACATGGATCCATGGATGGATTGATATAGTGATATTTAGCAACCTTTTCCATTTTGAGTTCTTCCATTGTTTTTAAGCATTGTTCTGTTTTCAGAAGCCCAAAGAATATGACCACCTTTAAGACTTTTAATATTTATTGCTAAATTGTCCTCTAGAAAAGTTGAATCAATCTTTGTTTACAAGCTATGTATAAAAATCTCTGCTTCACTGTACCTTCCTTCATCAGCCCTGAGTATCTTTGTCATCATTCCTTTTCTTTATCATAAGAGCTATTGTTTATTGAACACTTACTGTGTTCCAGACACTATGCTGAGTACCTTACATGCATTATATATATAATTTTATATCACTTCTATGATATAGGTATTATTACTATCTCTATTTTACAAAGAAAATTGAGGCTCAGAGAAGTACAATGAATTGCCCAAGATTATAGGTCTGGTATCTGACCCCAGAATTCTCTCTCTTAACCATTAATATTTTATTGCTGTTTTGTTCACATTTTCTTTTTTCAGAAGTTAAACATTTTTCTAAATATTTATTATATGTGTTTTTATATTCCCTGTTTTGTAAATCATTGATGTGATTAGCCCAGTGTTCTCCAAGGATAGTTATATTGCATATTTTGCCTCAGTTTTTCATTTTCCATTTTTGTTTGTTTTTATTTTATTTTGATGTACAGATACTTAAAATTTTTAATGACTGCAAAGTTATTTTTGTGTTTATTTTTCACATAGTTTTACTAGTTAGTTTAATTCTCTGTCAATTTTTACTACTTAGTTCAATTTTCCATCAAGAGTAGAAAAATATTCACCCTTATTTTCTGAAGTTGTCTTATAGTTTATTTTTATATTTAACTTTAATCACCTGAAATTAGTTTTACTACATGATATGAGGCAAATATTAAATTAACTTTGTTCCAAATAGTTAACAACTTGTCCCAGTTCATTTTATGAAATACTCTTTTTTTCTAATGTATAATTCCACCTCTGGAAAATACTACATTGGGGTATAAACTAGAGTGTGTTCCTTTGAAGTTTCATTGCTGTTCCCACAGGAGTTTAGTTAATTTAGCAGGTATTACTTAGTTTTCATTAAATTGCATGGGCAGAAGATAAACTTAAACTAGCTTAGATTTTAAAAATTGACCTAAGTATCTGGGAAGTCCAGGGGAAAAGCAGGCCTTTGGTAATCAAAGGGTATCTTCAGGTCTCTCATCCTTTCTATCTGGCTTTAGGTGAAAGGGAGCAGATTCTAGATTACGCCCAGCCTGGAAAAGGCACTGTGCAGAGCCCATACTGCCTTACTATGCAACACCAGTAAATCTCATTCCTGGTTCCAGCAGCTTGGGGCTTTACTGTTTTACCATTAATTGCGTGCCGTCATTTTGGCTACATAGTACCTGACCTATTGTAGGTATTCACATATTCATGTTTTTCATTTATTTGTTTATTCATTCAAAAAAACCTAGTGATATGTGGTAGGGAAACTAAATTTTTTTTAAAAGACAAAACAAAACAATATGATTATTGATAAGACTCTTTACCTAATTTGAAATTTGGTAGAGGCTTGTGCAAATGGGAGAGACCTAAGGAATCTTGTTAATCAGCATATTAAAAGAATGCTATTTTGTGCAGGTAATCTCATCCATTCTCTTTCTCTGGTTCTCAGCACTGAGTCCTTTTCAGGTATTTTAACAACTAAACTGCCCTGCATTTTCTTGCCCAGCTGAGCAGCACAGCTGCTGTTCACAGTGCCCCTTATTTTCCTGTTTGTCAAGAGAATGTCTGGTGAGGTGATCTTGGCTCTGAAATGTAGTGAAAGGTTCCATGGTTCCTAGATTTCCTGAGAGACAGGAAATAGTTCACTTACCGAGTGGGAGAGGATATGCTTAGAAATAAATGGGGAGAAGTAGTATATCGTGTTCCAGCCTAGGTTTTATAGAGCTATGTAATTCAATTAAAAAATAATAATTTAGTACCTTGTTGTATCCTGTGTTATACTTGATTCTGAAGATACCTATTTATTTACTCATTCATGCCAGGATTGGGGATCAAACAGCCAGTTAGTCTCTGACTTGAGGAAATTTAGGGTAACAGTGGAAAGATTGGTATTAAATAAGTAATTAAAATACACTGTAGTAATCACAAATTATATAAGCCTTGAGGAAGAGAAAGTAGGCCAACAAGGACTTTTGAGTTGAGCCTTAAAGATGGAGTGGCAGCTAGTTTGCAAACAGAGGGTTAGGAGTGAGTAGCAGGAAGGAGGGAAGCATTCTTAAGCGTGAACTTAAGGTACAGCGTTAGACACGATGTATGCTGGGAACCACAAGCAGTACAGTGCTGATGCCATGTAAAGTGCAGAAAAGGAGGCCGGAGAAGTAAAAATAATTCCCTCTGAATTATAACATCTAGGCACTAACTTTTACCTTTAATTCAGTACAGTATATATATTCTCTTGGCTTTCCTTTTAATTGGATTTGTTAAAATTTGTGATTATAAATATATATAACTGTCCTAATAGCTACCATGTTTCATGTGTTTACTATGCTGTGTACATTGAGTTTGGCTCTAAATAGATATCACAACCATTTGAAGGAGTACTGTTATTGTTCCCATTTTACAGATGAAGAAACTGATTTTCAGAGAAGTGTCTAGACTCCCTCAGCTAGGAGTGGCAGAGCTGGGATTTAAACTTTGGTTGTCACACTCAGAGACTAAATTACATTCCAGGTGTTAGAATTAGTCTCTCTGTCTAGGTGCTGTTTGATTGCTTCCATTTTAAAAATATTTTGCTTCATGTTTGCCCTGCTCTAGTTTGAAATCATTACAATTTGAGTCATTTTGCTGCTTACATCTTGGTACTTGATAAACTCAGTTCAGCAGGAGCTTGTTGAGAGCCTTCTTAAGCACTGTGGGATTATATATAAGGCAGTACCCTTGCCTTATTTACAGGTCTAGTGGGAAAAGGCAGCTATAAACTAAGCATGTGTAGTCAAGAACCTGGTATGGTGAGTGCAATAAGGAATAATAGGGAATGTGGAACAGACTGATCGGAAAAGATGGAGGAGCAAAAGATTTTTGAAGCCAAGAAAGTGAAAGAAATGTTGTTTACTTCTAAATATTGATCCTTTTTATTTTCATTTACAATCAGAAGCCAGTGTTATCTACAGTGTGATTATTGTAAGCTAGTGTGGTCTAAGGCAGTGGTCTGGCGGTTGGAAACCACTATTCTGAGGTATGGTAGCTAGATACTGGAGCTTCTGTCTTCGGAAAGTGTGTATCTGGAGGTATTACCTTGCCCCTCACCTTTCCCACATCCATACTTTCTCCTATTTTAAAAAACAAATAAACAAACAACAAAAACAAAGCAAAACCCCTGGCTGAGTAGCTCAGTTGGTTAGAGCATTGTCCTGATACACCAGGGGTTGGGAACATTTTTGGCTGAGAGAGCCATGAACGCCACATATTTTAAAATGTAATTCCGGCCCTGGCCGATTGGCTCAGCAGTAGAGCGTCGGCCTGGCGTGCGGGGGACCCGGGTTCGATTCCCAGCCAGGGCACATAGGAGAAGCGCCCATTTGCTTCTCCACTCCCCCCCCTCCTTCCTCTCTGTCTCTCTCTTCCCCTCCCGCAGCCAAGGCTCCATTGGAGCAAAGATGGCCCGGGCACTGGGGATGGCTCCTTGGCCTCTGCCCCAGGCGCTAGAGTGGCTCTGGTCGCGGCAGAGCGACGCCCCGGAGGGGCAGAGCATCGCCCCCTGGTGGGCAGAGCTTCGCCCCTGGTGGGCGTGCCGGGTGGATCCCGGTCGGGCACATGTGGTAGTCTGTCTGACTGTCTCTCCCCGTTTCCAGCTTCAGGAAAAAAAAAATGTAATTCCATGAGAGCCATAAAATATGTTTAACACTAAATACAAGTAACTGTGTGCATTTTATGTAAGACCAACACTTTTAAAGTACAATAAGTCTCTGAATTCTTTTTAATAACGTTGTTATGTTGTTACTAACCAATAATGTACTTCTTACTATTAAATGCGACTTCAGGTTCTGCATGGTTTTACTGATGGCTTTGTAGTCGGGTTGATACATGGTGAGGTTAAGCTTCATGCAGGTGTTGAGACTTCCATCTGTTAAACGTGATCGTAGGTTGGTCTTAACGTTCTTTAGATGTGAGAAAGACTGCTCACATGCATACGTAGAGCCAAACATTGTCAGTACAGCAATACTCACATGCTGCAGTGTGTGGTATGTGATGGGAAGCGCGTTCCAAGTTTTGACAATCAGCTGGTCCATGGGTTGAAGTTTTTTCATTTCTCCCCACTTGTGTTTGCTCACCAACTCTGCTTGCTGTCGTGGAAGTCTTTCCAAATCTTCATTCAGTGACTTGAACTTATTCACCCACATGTCAGAGGCCTTCAGGTCAGCAGCTTGTAGCTCAAAATCTTTGACGGAGACACCGGGGATGTAACTCAGGTCGCGCTGTCCACTGCACACTCGTGTGGATGGGTGATGATGAGTGCGCTCACAAAATTCTCCAAAGCGCGCTTTGAATGACTGCAGGAGATTAGATGTGAAGCCAGCTAGCTGCTGGAGATCAAGATGTTGAGCAGGGTCACTTGCTGTGCATGCATCAGTTTTTCAAAGTGTAGTAAACGACCTGTTTCAGTGTTGTGATGAAGAGTTCCAGCTTGTTTTCAAATGCAAACACTGCTTGTTGAAGGGATAAGATTATTTCTAATGCCTTGCATTTTCACAGTGAGTTGGTTCAGTTGTTCAGTCATGTCCACGAGATAGTAGACCTTCAGGAGCCACTCAGTGTTAGCTAACTCAGGATGCTCGACGTTTTTCATTTCAAGAAAAGTCTGGATTTCGCTCAGACAAGCGCGAAACGGCTGAGCACCTTCCCTCTTGACAACCAACGCACATTGCTGTGCAGAAGCAGACCAGGATAATTATTCCCAACTTCATCCAGCAGTGTTTTAAACTGGCGATCATTTAAAGCTCGGGCAACAATAAAGTTGATCACCCGAATGACCAGTGACATCACCTCACCAAGCTGCTCGCCACACATCTGAGCACAAAGCGCCTCCTGATGTAGGATACAGTGAAAACTTAGGATGGGTCTCTTTTCAGGTTCACAAAGAAGCGCTACGAATCCTCTGTTTTTTCCCCACCATGCACGGAGCACCATCAGTACACACCGAAATAAGTTTATCCATCGGTAGATTTTTTTCTTTAGAGAACTCAGTGAAAGACTTGAATAAATCCTTCCCTCTTGTTGTCTTGTTTATAGGCAAAACAGCAAGACTTTCCTCATGTAGTGTGTAACCAACAGCATACCTTGCAATCACGCTGAATTGGGATAAATGGCTTACGTCTGTTGACTCATCCAAAGCAAGAGAAAAGAATGGTGCTGCATTTATGTCCTTCACTTGTGTTGCCTCAATTTGATTTACCATCATGATGGTACGATCGTGAACAGTTCTTGCCGACAGAGGCATGTCTTTTATTCGTTTGATTATCTTGTCTTTATCTGAAAAGTCGTCAAAAAGTTCATTGGCAACATCAAGCATGAATGTTTTGGCATACTTCCCATCTGTGAATGGCTTTTCTTTTCTCACAATTGCTAAAGCACCAGAAAAACTAGCCGAATTCCAGACACTTTGTTGGGTCCAAACACGGAATTGCTGCTGACTAGCTTGCACTCTTGCACAGTAGCTCTTGATATGCTTTCTTCCTGCTATTCCCCGCTGGATATTTCTTGCAAATGTAGTATGGCATGTGTCGAAGTACTGCTTTATATTTGACTGTTTCATTGATGCAATTTTATCATTGCATATTAGACACACTGCAGAACCTGCTCTCTCCACAAAGGTGAATTCCTCTGTCCATTCTGCTGAAAAGTACGATACTCCTCATCTTTTTTTCTTTTAGCCATTTTCTTCATCAAAAGGGTTTCTGCAATTAGCTAGCTGACTACTTGATTAAAGGAGGGAAGTTTACTTCCTGACCTCACAATGACCCATGTACATTATGCATTATCCAATAAAAATCTTGTTGTCCCGGAGGACAGCTGTGATTGGCTCCAGCCACCCGCAACCATGAACATGAGTGGTAGGAAATGAATGGATTGTAATACATGAGAATGTTTTATATATATTCAATATATATATATATATTTTTTTTACAGAGACAGAGAGTGAGTCAGAGAGAGGGATAGACAGAGACAGACAGACAGGAATGGAGAGAGATGAAAAGCATCAATCAGTTTTTTATTGCACGTTCCAACACCTTAGTTGTTCATTGATTGCTTTCTCATATGTGCCTTGACCGCGGGCCCTCAGCAGACAGAGTAGCCCCTTGTTGGAGCCAGCAACCTTGGGTTCAAGCTGGTGGGCTTTTGCTCAAACCAGATGAGCCCGTGCTCAAGCTGGCGACCTCAGGGTCTTGAACCTGGGTCCTCTGCATCCCAGTCCGACACTCTTTCCACTGCGCCACCGCCTGGTCAGGCATATTTTTAACGTTATTATTATTTTTATTAAAGATTTGTCTGCGAGCCAGATGCAGCCATCAAAAGAGCCACATCTGGCTTGCGAGCCATAGGTTCCTGACCCCTGTGATACACCAAGGTTTTGGGTTGAATCCTCTGTCGGGGCACATACAAGAATCAATCAGTGAATGCATAAATAAATGGAACAACAAATTCATCCATCCATCTCTCTCTCTCTCTCTCTCTCTCTCAAATTAATAAATAAAAAAGGGAATAAACCCCATTTGTTTTACTGATTCAGACAAGGGAATGTACAAAATTATGTTTATAAAAGTTTAAGGGATGACATCTCTGTGCAACTTGCTCTTTGGAGCACTGATTCTCTCCTTGTTACATCAGAAGTAACAATTTGGGAGAGCCTTTTCTTCACAATTACAATATTTAGCATGTCTCAGGCAAGAATTAAACCACACATTAGCTTCTCATAAAATATTATCTTAATCTATTAAGGAAGCTTATTGATTCTTTGACGTTTGAGGAAGCTGTTGTGGTTTAGAATAAAAATAGTGTCTGCCAGTGATTCTAATATAGTCCACATGAGGGTGGGGAAGTGCTAACAGTATTTTCATTTCTTTCTTCTTAGGCTTTTAAAAATACCTATAGCAATATGGAGCATATAGCATAGTGATGGTTTGGAATCTGCATGAAATCTGAATCCTAGCTTTACAATTTACTAGACTCAGACAACTCAATTCCTCTATACTTCAGTTTGCCTATCTGTGAAATAGAGGTAATAAATAGTACTTCTTTTATAGAAGTAAGCATTAAGTGAGAGAATGCTTTAGCACCATGCCTGGCACTAAGTAAGCATGCACTCATGACGTATTAGTCATTTTTATAATGATGGTGATTTAGGGTTGCTGTTTAGTTCTTAAGCAATTTTTCATTTTAATACAAATTTGGTGGGGAAGATACTTACTTTATGACAATATAATTCAAATGAAGAGCCTATTTCAAGGGTTTCTCTTTTTTTTCTTTAATTTTTTTTACTCAATAACTTCAGTTGTTTTTTTTTTAATTAGGGAATTTCTGCTCTAGTTGTTAACCTCTGTGGCAAAGTATGTTATTTATGGTTTTGTAATGACTCTAGAGTAACATACAGAATGATTAATGCAACTGTATCTTTAAAAATCTCCATTCCTTGAGAATTTATCAATTTACTAGACCATGCTTAGCAGCATATTAATCTATTGGATGTTTTGCTGTATGGTACGACAGATCATTGCAAGTGATCTTAGTTTGTATAGTCAAATCAGACTGCATATGTTGGCATTTTTAGTGATCAAAGCTATAAATCATGTGGCAAAATAGAACAGAAATTGACAGATACTTTTTAAATACAGAGAATGAAGACACTGAATGTATTCATGGGTCCAAATACTATATCTTTGTGCAAGGGAACAATAGGTGAGAAGAATGATTTGTATAATCTAGCTATACCAAACAGTTGGCAGTTGAAATTGAATGCAACTTTGAGAAGATGCATTTCCAAAGCAACTAAATGAACCTGCATATAACAAGAGGTTTTTGGTTCAGACTTTGGTTGCATTTTGATTACAGTTTTTACTAGTGAACGCCATCATAAAATAAGACAACTTATTTCTTCCTAGAGAGAGTACTGAAAAAAATTACACTAAACTTTTTTTTTTTTTTTTTTTTTTTAAGTTAAGTGAGAGGCAAGGAGGCAGAGAGACACAGAGTCCTGCATGTGCCCCAACCAGGATCCATCCAGCAAGCCCTGTAGTGGGTGATGCTTTGTCTGTCTAGGGTGTTGCTCTGTTGCTCAGCAACCGAGTTATTTTAGCACAGGGGTCCCCAAACTTTTTACACAGGGGGCCAGTTCACTGTCCCTCAGACCATTGGAGGGCCGGACTATAAAAAAAAAAACTATGAACAAATCCCTATGCACACTGCACATATCTTATTTTAAAGTAAAAAAAACAAAACGGGAACAAATACAATATTTAAAATAAAGAACAAGTAAATTTAGGCCCTGGCTGGTTGGCTCAGTGGTAGAGCGTTGGCCTGTCATGCAGGAGTCCCGGGTTCGATTCCTGGCCAGGGCACACAGGAAAGGCGCCCATCTGCTTCTCCACCCCTCCCCCTCTCCTTCTCTGTCTCTCTCTTCCCCTCCTGCAGCCAAGGTTCCATTGGAGCAAAGTTGGCCCGGGCGCTGAGGATGGCTCTATGGCCTCTGCCTCAGGCACTAGAATGGCTCTGGTTGCAACAGAGCAACGCCCCAGATGGACAGAGCATCGCCCCCTGGTGGGCATGCCAGGTGGATCCCGGTTGGGCGCATGCAGGAGTCTGCCTCCCTGTTTCCAACTTCAGAAAAATACAAAACAACAAAACAAAACAAAAAAACAAGTAAATTTAAATCAACAAACTGACCAGTATTTCAATGGGAACTATGCTCCTTTCACTGACCACCAACGAAAGAGGTGCCCCTTCTGGAAGTGCGCGGGGTGGATAAAAGGCCTCATGGGGGCCTCATGTGGCCTGCAGGCCATAGTTTGGGGGCTCCTGTTTTAGTGTCTGAGGTGAGGCCGGGGAGCCATCTTCAGTGCCCCAGGCCAACTTGCTTGAACTATTCAAGCCGTGGCTGCGGGAGGAGAAGAGAGAGAGAGAGAGAGAGAGATGTGGAGAAGCAGATGGTCGCTTCTCCTGTGTGCCCTCACTAGGAATCAAACCCGGGATTTCCACATGCCAGGCTGACGCTCTACCACTGAGCCAACTGGTCAGAGTAAACTCTCTGTAAGTACAATATTTTTATTCATCTTCTAGATCTGTCTTATATAAGAGGCAATTTTCTCAACTCTGAGCATTTTTATGTTGATTTTGTGGTTTTCAATTCAACTTCAAAGAAACTGTAGACTGTAAAGGAAGCCTGGTTAGGCAAGGTGTGGCTGAAAAATCCAGGAATTTCTCCGCTTACCTGCAAAATGTTCTTGCAGCATATGGAATCTTGAGGATTAAACATAGGGCTTTTAGTAGAAAGAAAATATTCTTAAGAAATTTTTCCATAACACCATTTTGTAGGATTTTAATCAATAAGATTAAAAAAATTAAGAGATTTTTAGTAAGCAAACAAGTGATTGAAAAGTCTTCTATGTTCTTGAAATTGCCTCATAGAAGACTATAGTGGTGGTGCAAAATGAAATCCTTAAAGCAGTGGTCCCCAACCTTTTTTGGGCAACGAACCGGTTTAATATCAGAAAATATTTTCAAGGACCGGCCTTTAGGGTGGGACGGATAAGTGTATCACGTGACCAAGACAAGCGTCAAGAGTGAGTCTTAGACGGATGTAACAGAGGGAATCTGGTCATTTTTAAAAAATAAAACATCGTTCAGACTTAAATATAAATAAAATGGAAATAATGTAAGTTATTTATTCTTTATCTGTGGACCAGTACCAAATGGCCCATGGACCGGTACCGGTCTGCGGCCCGGGGGATGGGTACCACTGCCTTAAAGGCATAAGGATGATTTGGACCTCTTTTTTGCATGAGCGTGTTGAGAATGCTAGTCTGCTGAAAGTTAGATGTTGCTCACCTAATTAGTCTTTGGTTTGCTTCTGTCCTTACAGGTGATTTGAGGCACGTAGAGGAAGACTGTTTTAAACAGGCCCACAGCTTACACTTGCTTTTTGTATACATTTTTTTCTACTATATTGGATTGTGTTTGTTTGCAAACATTTATTAAATCCCTACTATGCACAAGACTGTATCATTTAAGCTGCTAGTACAATCTACTCTTTTTAAAACAAGTTGCTTTATCTAAACGTGATTTAGAAAATGGAATGATTGAGGTTCTGTGTTTTATTCTTTGTTCATTCTTCTGACATACTGAAATCTTTCATTTGATTTTTTACTTCTTTATTCTGTATTTTATTTCTGGCTCACAATTCTGAAATAACCATAATAGTGATTCTTTGATTAGAAAAAAAATCTACAATAGTTGTGTGGACGCTAAAGTGAAATTTTATAGTACAGAATTAGCTTTTATATGGTCCTAAATTCAATGATGAAAGAAAAAATTATTAAATGGACAGTTTTCTTTGGAAAAATTTGAATGCACAAGAATGTATTTGAAAATGTTTAGGTCAATAGTTGAGAAAATGTCTAATCAAACTGGTATTTCTTAACCCCTCCCTAAAATTAGAGTTCTCATTCCTCACTTTACTCTTTGCCTATTTCACTTGGTTTATTACTGACTTTCTAAAATACCATTTTGGAAGTTGAGAGCAGAATTTAAGATCAGCAGACAATGCAATAGTGCTATTGAAATAACAATTTTTAAAAAATCCTGCTAAACCCTATTAAAGAAAAACTATTTTTCTACACTGGCCCCCAGTATAATTTTCTTCCTTGCCAAATCCAGACCCAAAAGGACAATTTACCTCCCTGGATAATTTAATAAAGATTTTATGTCTTAAGTACTTGTTTTCAAGAAAATAAATAGGCTGCATCATAGCATAGTGGTTAAAGTGGCTTTGGCTTCTGGAGCCAGATTATGGAGTTAAAATTCCAGCTCTGTCCCACTTACTAAGCATAGACTTTGGACAAACTACCTTTCTAAGCTTCAGTTTCTTTATTTTACAGGATTATTGTTAATTTTCATGAAATAACTAAGTGAATGTTTAACATAGTGTCTAGCACTATAGCATAGTGCAGGGGTCCCCAAACTTTTTACACAGGGGGCCAGTTCACCGTCCCTCAGACCGTTGGAGGGCCGGACTACAAAAAAAACTATGAACAAATCCCTATGCACACTGCACATATCTTATTTTAAAGTAAAAAAAAAACACAATGGGAAAGAAATACAATATTTAAAATAACAAACAAGTAAATTTAAATCAACAAACTGACCAGTATTTCAATGGGAACTATGCTCCTCCACTGACCACCTATGAAAGAGGTGCCCCTTCCAGAAGTGCGGCGGGGGGCCAGATAAATGGCCTCGGGGCCGCACGTGGCCCGCGGGCCGTAGTTTGGGGACCCGTGGCATAGTGTGTTCAGTGACTGCTAATGATTACTAATGATAAGTGGATTTAATTTGCTTCTTGCACAGTATTATTATACATACAGTACTTAATTTTAAAAGATTATGGAAGTTTGGCTTCCAAAGCATTTTTATAATAGGTGATATATTTGAGTCTTTACTGAATTGTGTCACATATATATTACTCTCTGACGTGTTGCTTTATGAGTAGTTGTACTCTCTAGATTGAAATAGGCACAACTATCTTTGAATGGTAATGAAGTAATGTGTGGTGAAGTGCATCTACAGGTGCTGTTAAAGCTTTTCAAGTTCTTTTTAGGTAAAGATGCAGTGAACTTTTGCACTGAGCATATGAGTCTCAATTTGCTCAGTGGGCACAAGTGAGTAATATTTTAAATAATTTAGTCCTTCATTTTTATTATTTATCCAAAGAATTGACAAGAAGTAGTCTTTTAGCAGCTGAGATATGTGTCATTTCTTGAAAATGTTTCTAATGGAAGTCTAATGGAGTTAAATACTTGCTAACTAACAATAATCCTGTAAGATAAAGAAACTGAAGCTTAGAAAGGTAGTTTGTCCAAAGTCTATGCTTAGTAAGTGGGAGAGAGCTGGGATTTTAACTCCATTAGACTTCCATTAGACATCCAGATTGTTAATACAGCACAACTTTGTTTGATTAAAAAGGGGAAAAGGTGCAGTGCTAGCAATTAGATGTACCTTTAATTAAGAAAGCAGAAGTTTCCCAGAAACCAATTCCCCATTCCTAATAGACTTCTCTTTATGTCTCTGGCCAGTGGATTGTTAGTGTGAAATCTGGTAGACATAGACATTATTTAGCTATCCTAAGTGATAGCCTTTACCTGTGACAGCTGAAGTTTTTGTGAAATTCTGGCTTAATGGTTTTGTATATCAGAACATTAAACCTTTCACCAGTAATGTAGAGAAGTGGTACAAGATTACCTTGCTAAGTCTACTGAATTACAACCTCAGTTTCTCATTTGGGCAATTTGGAATTCAGTGATTTTTATATTTCCTTGCTACTTCTATGTGAGAAATCTAGGTTTCTTGGGCCTTTAATTATTATTGACATATTGAAATTTATCCATAAATATTGCTTCCTAGGGTTTCACAGAATTTTGGAACTTGAAAATGGATTATTCTAACTCCTCATTTTACTGTTAAATAGTTTATAGAGTTTGACTTCGGGAATAAAGAATAACTCATCTGTTGGGCAGCGTCAGGAAAATTTTTGCTATAATAAAACCTCATACTTCATCTTTAGTAGGAATTGATTGGAGGTTTTCTAGGTTGCTAGGCATACAAGTGGACACCTGGATTGTAGGCTGGACATACACCGAGGTATAATACAGAAGGTCACACATTTAAATGTGGTAATGAGATCAGGCAGCTGACCAAAATTAGTGAAACTGTCCAAATGGGCTTGTTGTAAATTACAGACTATGAACTATTGTTTATCATTAGCGGCTGTCAGTTGTGACCAAGCAAGAGTGAAGACCCAATATTGCCAGAAAAGTCTTCTATTTCAAGAAACACTAGTAATGCTGATTGTTAGTGTGAAATCTGATTTTTAAATGTTGGCAACTGAATTGGCTGGGGTTTTGACTACAAGGAACAAGAGAACAAGTTTGACCAAAAGAATATTTTTGGTTTGTCTAGCAGGAAATCTAAAGATATAGTCCATGATTAACTCAACTGTTTAACAGTGCTATAAGGGTCAAAGTTCTTTATGTCTTTCTGTTCTGCCATGAATAGTGTATTGGATTCTCATTTTTATTCTTGTCTCCACATAAAAGATATCTGTTGTAGCTGCAGGCAGCACAACTTTGTTTGATTAAAAAGGGGAAAAGGTGCAGTGCTAGCAATTAGATGTACCTTTAATTAAGAAAGCAAAAGTTTTCCCAGAAACCAATTCCCCATTCCTAGTAGACTTCTCTTTATGTTTCTGGCCAGAATTAGGTTTCATGGTTACCTCTAGGAACAAGAGAGCATGGGAAAGCAAGTATATGACTTTCCGTCTTAATCACTGAGTGACAACAAAGGAGAATGATTTTTAGAATGGCTGTTGTCAACTATGTCATTACAACTAATGAGGATTCAAAGAAATATATATTGAGGCTCCAGATTTATCTTGTGAACCACCATTTTGTAAGCATGTTATATTAGTACCCCCCCCCCCAATTTAGTACTCTATTACTCATTCCTGACTTCTATCAATTAGTTATTTTATTAGGTTTTCAGGGTAACCTAGTGGAAAAGAAACATCTTTTTATAATGTGGAAAGAAATTAGTAGATAACTTGAGTTTAAGTCCTGGTATAAAGACTTGCTAACAGTGTAATATTGAACAAGTATGCTTAATCTTTCTGAGACTCATTCTTCATCTGGAAAATGGGCATACGATACTGCAATATGACATAGCAGTTAAGTGCAGAGGCTTTGGAGTCAGACCTAAGTTGTCAATAGTTACCTAACCCTCTGTGCATGACTACCATTATCTGTCCCTATTGTTTTGGCTTCTGCTGTCCCATCATATCTTTCAGCTAGAAGTTCTCTGTTGAGAGCTTTTCTTCTTTGGAAACATTATAATACCCTTAACATAGCTCAGGGTTCATTGCTGCTATGGACATAGCAGTGATCTTAAGGGCTAACAGTAAATAACAAACATGACAATAGATACAATATCATATGACAACTCAGGTCACAAAATCAGCCTTGCAACTAGAATTCTTTGGGACTTTGTAAAAAAATGGCAGCATGGGCTCTCTGCAAGCTTTTAAACAGGCCTGCGCAAGGTATGGCCGACATAGTCTGTGATGTGGCAGAAATGCTTGGCTCTACAGACGACAGATGTATTAGGAAATGCTCTGGGCTTGGTGCTGTAAATAGTAATAAAGATAAATTGAAAAAATAAAAAGACCTAAGTTAGAATCCTATTTCTGCCAAACTAGTAGGGTAATCTCTCTGCATGTTAATTCTTCTGTATGATGGGATTAATAGTTGAACCTATCTAACAGAATCTGACCAAATAAAATACAGTGAAATCCTATTTTAGTGGTTCTAAAGTTAGCATATAAGGCAAAAATCAGAGTTAAATTTATCCTTGAAAAAAATCTCTTAAGTTACATGTAAAGAACAATATGCATGGTTTTGGGTATACAACTCTGTAAGGCTGAGGGGACATTTCACACTCTCTCTGTTAGGTGTACTTTTGTTGCATGTAATGGTAGGTAAACCGTGCTCTGTAACATATTTTCATTCACATTTATTTATTGTCTTCTGAGTAAATATTATCAAATTAGTGTAAATTAAATGTACATTAGCTGCAACTCCAGTTATTCTTTGTGAGATGCTTAGCATAGAACCTGGCCTTCAGAAAATGGTAGCTGTTATTACTGTAGGTATACCATATGATGTTTGAGAACGGAGAAATTTTTACCCTGTTGTCCAGGGTAAAAAAATTTTGCTTTTCTTCAAAGTTATGACGTAAGGTTGTTTTTTCTCTCTCCTTTTTTTAAGGTGAGTGGAGAAGAGATAGGGAGACAGACTCCTGCATGCACCCCTACTGGGATATACCTGGCAACCCCATCTAGGGCCGATGCTAGAGTACCAAGCTATTTTTCTGCCTGAGGCAGACACACTTAGACCAACCGAGCTATCCTCAGCACCCAGGGCCATGCTCAAACCAATTGACCTGGCTGTGGGAGGGGAAGAGGGTGAGAGAGGGGGAGAGAAGCAGATGGTCACTTCTCTTATGTACCCTGAATGGAAATCAAACCCCAGACGTCCATACGCTGGGCCAATGCTCTATCCACTGATTCACCAGTCAGGGCCAGATGTAAAGGTTTTTTAAAGGATGAAGTGATATTAAATGGAATGTGAGATGTCAGGAAGTCCTAATGATAAAATTCATCTGGGAGTCATTCATCAAGGATGTTAACCTTTTTCAACTAAACTTACACTGAGTCATAAACAGTTACAGGTGATCTGTTTTACAGTGTTGACACATGTCTAACAAGATCTTATACCAAGGACAAAAAGTACTTGTGACAAATACGATAATATGATAATCTTTGTACACTTCCTCTCTGAATAACATGCATTTGTAGCTTAAAATACTTCAGGGCTTTAGTTCCTTGGGTCATAGTGTGGTACTCAAATATAATGAATCATACATATATAGAGTAAGGCACAAATATAGCTTAAAAAATTTCTAGCCTGACTGGTGGTGGTGCAGTGGACAAAGTATAGACCTGTGACACTGAGGTCCCAGGTTCATGCCCTGAGGTTGCTGGCTTGAGCATGCGCAGGCTGATCTGGCTTGAGCACAGGCTCACCAGCTTAAGTGTGGGGTCACTGGTTTAAGTGTAGAATCATAGACATGATTCCATGGTTGCTAGCTTGAGTCCAAAGGTCTCTGGCTTGAGCCCAAAGGTTTCTGGCTTGAAACCGAAGGTTGCCTTGAGCAAGGGGTCACTGGCTTGGCTGGAGCCCCTTGGTCAAGGCACATATGAGAAGCAATCAATGAACAACTAAAGTGCTGAAACTATGAGTTGATGCTTCTCATCTCTCTCCCTTCCTGTCTTTTTCTTTCTTTCTTTCTTGAAAGAAAGAAAAAGAGAAAAGAAAGAGAAAGAAAGAAAGAGAGAGAGAGAAAGAAAAGGAAAGAAAGAAAGAAAGAGGGAGGGAGGGAGGAAGGAAAGAGAGAGAGAGAGAGAGAAAGGAAAGAAGAAGAAGGAAGGAAGGAAGAAAAGAAGGAAGGGAGGGAGGGAGGGAGGGAGGAAAGACACAGCACCCACCCCCATTTTCTTAGAGGAAGTATTACAGATTACAGTGAATAGCGAAGCAACCTCTGAAAGTTTCCTTGAGGATTCAAAATTTAACAGTAAGAGTAACAGTGATAGAATAACTCTAAGGGCAATATTATGCTTTTTGTTCAAGTGCTGTCATGTATTTTCTACTGAAAGTAAAGTTGTCTAAACTTGTACCTTATCACTTGTTGCTTGGTATAGAATTGTCTTGTTTTTAAACAAGGAGGAAAATCTTGTTTTAAGGTGACTCATAGTGATGTAGTATGTTAGTAATGGGGTGGTGTTTTTTTGCTCAGTATGAGCACTGATAATAACAGATACTGGCAATTTTCCCATAAAATTTAACTCATCTTGAGAATTCTTAGGAATCTGTGTTTACAGGTACCTGGTTCCAGGAAGTTTAATAGTAAGAATGGTTAAATATCACTGCTATATGACCATGAGAATTTAAAGTGTGGCATTTATGAGTTATAATTAGCTTATACTTTTAAGACTTTAAATATCTACCGTTTCTTTTATCTGTGTTTATTTTTCTCCTGTCTTTTTTTTTTTGTATTTTTCTGAAGTTGGAAATAGGGAGGCAGTCAGACAGACTCCCACATGCGCCCAACTGGGATCCACCTGGCATGCCCACCAGGGGGTGATGCTCTGTCCATCTGGGGCGTTGCTCTGTTGCAACCAGAGCCATTCTAGCTCCTGAGGCAGAGGCCATAAAGCCATCCCCAGCGCCCGGGCCAACTTTGCTCCAATGGAACCTTGGCTGCAGGAGGGGAAGAGAGAGACAGAGAGGTAGGAGAGGGGGAGGGGTGGAGAAGCAGATGGGCGCCTCTCCCGTGTGCCCTGGCCAGGAATCGAACCCAGGACTCCTGCACGCCAGGCCGACGCTCTACCACTGAGCCAACTGGCCAGGGCCTTTTCTTCTGTCTTTTGAGATTCATTTATCTATGATTGGTTGATTTATCCATTTAAAGTTCATTGAATTCAGCTACTGAACCGTATTTTATGTTCTTTTTAAAAATCTTACTGTTGTTATGGAACTAGGTCTAATAGTACCTTGATTTTGGTATTATTATAGCTGTACAGATATCGCCATGACACCTCGAAGTATGGTTTGCTAGCAAAGAAAGGACAGGTATGGATAACTGGAATGATACATAGACATTTATTTTCCTAGTTAGAGATTTAGAGATTTTTATAATTTCCTGTAAGAAAAGTTGTATCAAAACTTCAACTCAAGCCATTTTTACAGTAAGAAAGATGATAATTTTTAATAATAAATCAAAAGCTAAAGGAGGTTTGAAGAAACTTAATGAAAAACTTAGGGAAAGGATTAAAATGTGATAAGGTTTTGGCAGGGTTGATATATATATATATATATATTTTTTTTAATAATAGGGTTGATATATTTTGACTGATTGATTGGAAGTCTTATCTTGGAGAAAATTAGAGAGTTTTTCAAAGTAAGAAAATGTATAGAGCCAGATATTGGTGAAGAGTAGCCTGTTTGACTCTGGACTTGAGTTTTTTCTTTATTTATTAGGATGATTTCAGTTAGTTAAGGAGTTCCAGGATATAGAGTAATAAAACTAGTTCTTTTTTTTATTAAGTTATTTATTGTTTTGAGAGAGACATAGATTTGTTGTTCCACTTATTTATACATTCATTGGTTGTTTCTTGTGTGTGCCCTGTATGGGGATTGAACCCTCAACGCTGGCTTATTGGGACAATGCTCTCATCAACTGAGATACCTGGCTAATTCCTAAGGAAAGTAGAGAGTGTACCTGTGCAAATGATACGTTAATTTGGTATCCTTGGAGCTCCTTTATGGCATTGTCTTTTAATTCTTTTCAATATCTCTAAGGTTAGATCTTCCTTTAATGGTGAATTTGATACTTAGAAATAGCCAAGAATAATTTATATACATAGGTGATAAAAATTAAATAATTCAAAACATTGCCCTTTATATTTCAGGATCTAGGGGTTTAAGAATATTTAAAATGATCAGTCCTTACCCTCAAAGCTGTGGGACAATGGTGCATAACCATAGGGCAGATGGCACATCAAAATACCATCTTAGGGAATTCGCAGAGAGATGCAGAACAGAGAAGGAGCTCTAAGCCATGGAGCCATATTCATAAAATTAATAACTTTAGTAAAAGAAATAAAGAAAAGGAAAATAGGCTTGTCTATAAATTAGTGAGGTAAATTTTTGCGAGTCATGAGATACTCCAAAAATGTCCCAAGTAGTGGGATTGCAGAACCTTTCAAGATGATTTGAAGAGAATATTTATTTTTTATTTTTATTTATTTATTTATTTATTTATTTATTTATTTTTTCGAAGCTGGAAACAGGGAGGCAGTCAGACTCCCACATGCGCTGACCGGGATCCACCCAGCATGCCCACCAGGGGGCGATGCTCTGCCCCTCTGGGGTGTCGCTCTGCCGCAATCAGAGCCATTCTAGCACCTGAGGCAGAGGCCACAGAGCCATCCTCAGCGCCCGGGCCATCTTTGCTCCAATGGAGCCTTGGCTGCAGGAGGGGAAGAGAGAGACAGAGAGGAAGGAGAGAGGGAGGGGTGGAGAAGCAGATGGGCCTTCTCCTGTGTGCCCTGGCCGGGAATCGAACCCGGGACTCCCGCACGCCAGGCCGACGCTCTACCGCTGAGCCAACTGGCCAGAGCCTATTTATTTATTTATTTATTTTTTATTTTGAGGATAAAGAAGGCAGTCTCTTTTCACAGCAAATACTGGGGGGAAAGAGAGAAGGAAGTAGTAAAACTGAAGAATATTTTGAGCTGATCCATTTCAAAGACAGAATGGTTAAAATTAGATACTTTTTTCCCTACAGATATTAAATGACAGGAAAAAACCTTCAGATGAAAAGAATAAATTATTGAGATTGTTTTTTGTGGGCCAGGTAGTGTAGATGATAGAGAAGGTAATCTTATAATTTATTATCCATTTCAAAATAATAATGAGAATGACAGGAGGTGCTAGTAATGATTTCACTTGCAACAGATGTTAACTAGGATGTGCAAATTGGGAATATATGGTTAACCTAGCGGTGGAACTCATATTTATCTTGATATTTATTGGGTGAGTTTTAACTGAGGGGGGAAATAGATTGTTTTGAATTTGTTTTTATTATATTCATTTGAAACCACCTTATAAATTAATTATTTCTTCCTTTGTCTTCTCAGAAATTCTGTACATATGCATGTCTTTATAGCATTATATTGAAGTTATTTTTTTAAGAGTCAGACTCCCCCATTAGATTGTCAGGAACTTTCCTTGTTCAGTATTGTAATCCTCTTAGTGTCCAGAATATAATAAATATATGTTAATGAAAGGATGTTAGTCTCATTTAATTATAGATTTCATTACTAAAATAAGATTTTGGGGCTGATAAGCATATTGGATGAATTGGTTCTATTTTATAGTATTAAATAGGCTGACAATGAATATTTAAATTTATGGACTGTTTTACATTTGCTAAAGGTAAAATTTAAAAGATAGGAATGAAATAGCATATACTTAAATTAATAAAAAAGACCATTTGTAATTAGCCAGAAATAAAGTAGGTGGGAGTGGGGTTGAATTGACTTTATGGACAGAAGAAGAGAATGTTAAAGACAGTATGGCCATTTGTAGAAATACACATGATTTGATTTGACTAGAGTGGAAAGTGTATGTGAGAATAGGGTGGGAATGGAGGTGAAACTTAGGAGGACTGATCATGAGGGGCCCCTGATATGATATGTTAGGAGGTTGAATTTTATCCTGAGAACTATGAGGACATACTGAAGAATTTTAAGCAGAGAAGTGATGGATTAGATTTTGCACATTAGAAAGGTAGTCATCTGGCCCTGGCTGGTTTGTTCAGTGGCAGAGTGTTGGCCCTGAGTGTGGAAGGCCCGGGTTTGATTCCTGATCAGGGCATACAGGAGAGGCTACCATCTGCGTCACCATCCCTCCCCCTCCCTTTTTCTCCCCCCCCCCCCCTTGCTCCCACATCCATGGCTTGAATGGTTCAAGCAGTTTGGCCTGGACACTGAGGATGGCTCCATGGCCTCACCTCAGGCGATGAAATAGCTCTGTTCACAGCAATGGAGCAGCAGCCCCAGATGGGTAGAGCATTGCTCCTTAGTGGGCTTGCTGGGTGGGTCCCGATCTGGGCACATGCAGGAGTCTGTTTCTCTGCCTCTCCCACCTCCCCTCCTCTCACTTAATAAAAAATAAAAAGAAAGAAAGAAATGGAAAGAAAGAAGGAAAGAAAGAAAAAGAAAGAGAAAGAAAAGAAAGATAGTCATCTGAAAATGCACTGGAGAAAAGCCAGATATACTTAGTTACTAAATTGGTGCACAGAGGTAAGGCTAGTAATTGAAAAGGATGAGTCTAGCCTGACCAGGAGGTGGTGCAGTGGATAGAGCGTCAGACTGGGACGTGGAAGACCCAGGTTTGAAACCCCCAGGTCACCGCCTTAAGCTCAGGCTCACCAGTTTAAACGCAGGGTTGCTGGTTTGAGAGTGGGATCATAGACATGACCCCATGGTTGCTGGTTTGAAGCCCAAGGTCGCTGGCTTGAGCAAGGGGTCACTTACTCTGCTGTAGCCCCCATGTCAAGGCACATATGAGAAAGCAATCAATGAATAACTAAGGTGCTGCAACAAAGAATTGATGCTTCTCATCTCTCTCCCTTCCTGTCTGTCTGTCCCTATCTCTCTCTCTCTCTCTCTGACTCTCTGTCTCTGTCAGAAAAAAGAAAAGGAAGAGTCTAAAGCAGTGTTCTTAACTCCGGTTGTGGACTGGTGCCGGTGTACCAGAAATTTTGTGCCGGTCTACAAAAGAGTTCACCACCCTGATGTTGTATGAAGATTATAGACCTATTGATCTTAGTCGAATTCACTTATGCTCAGGGTGATAATTGCCACTAATCAGCCTGTATCATCAATGAAAATACTAATAAGATTATCTTAGATATCTTTGGAATTTTATTTAAATTACATATTGTTCTCTAGAAATTTCAGTTTTATTCTATTTAAAAAATATATATTTTTACTGTTCATCTGGTTGAGAATTTTTATTTTATAATATAATTAAAAGAGAATGCACAAAATACTAATAATTGTTTTTATTTCTGCCTTAGTAGTCCCCAAGTGTAAAAAGGTTGAAAACCACTGGTTTAGAGTATGGTAGGTTTGGACATCTAGGTAAAGAGTAGAGCTAGAAGTCACTGAGCTAGAGAGTACAGGGGCCAGATGGGTGAACATTTTGAGTTTGAGGATATATAAAGCAACAAAGGGAAAGTCCCAAGTTAGATAGGACATTTACTGCTCAGCTAGCAGTAATAAATAAATGATTGTGACCATTTTTAAAGCTTTTGCTTAAATGTGTAAGTATGTTGTGGTAAATACTTTTATAAACATCACGTCGTTTAGTTTTTAAGAATTTATCATTGTTCCCATTTTATAAATGTGGAAGCAAAGATCCCTAGTTACATAGTAAGTGTCAGAGTCAGTCAGTCACCATAAAGCAGGGTTGAAACCATGAGGATATGAATGAGCTCATTTATGGTGAATGTATAGGGGACACAAGTGGAGCACTAAGGGGTGACTAAGAGCGGAGAGGGGTGAAGCGCTGAAAGTGGACTTTTGAGGAACTTAGACATTTGAGAGGCTAGAAGAGGAAGAAGGTCCTACAGATAAGACTGAAAAAGAACATCAACAGTGATGTTACCCAAAATATGTTCCTCAATTTGTCATATAAAAATAGTTCTTTCAAAGGGAAGGAAAGGTTCTAGAGTCAAGTAAGTTTGGGAAACACTGCAGAACCCTATCCTGTAGTCACAATGCGCATCAGTATTGATGTGAGAAATGTGAGAAATCCTGTAGTAAAGAAGCCTGTTTGACTTTAATACCGTATTTCCCAAATCTATTTGATCATGAACCCTCCTCCCCTTTTTTTGCATACATTCCATTGACATCCAGGACTGAAGAATCCAAGTGAGTGTGGCACCAAAGATTCTAAGCAAAGGGAATTTTCAAGAAGGAAGTTGGATCCGATGTCTCGGAGAGGTCAACAGAGGTAAGAGTAGAAAGTCAGTAGATCAGCAGTTGTGAGGGCACTAATGACCTACGTGAGAGCAGCTGCAGTGGGGAGGGGGGAGTCAGGAGACCATTGTGTTGCTGCAGCTTAGAAGATAAATGAGCGTTGAGGAAGGGAGCCAGCAAGTAGACACTGTTCTTTCCAAAACGTTGTCTCTGATGGAAAGGAGAAGGAATAACCAGAGGAGAGTGTTAGGGTGAAAGAAGGGTTCTTTGGCTTATTTGGAAGAGATTTGAGAATATTTTTCTGCTGAGGGGAGAGAGTCATTAGGCAAGAAAAGGGTAAAGATATGGTGGGGAAGAGAGATGATTCATGGAGCAAGATTCTGAGAAAATGGGAGGAGGTTACAGAAGACAGTTGGAGAGGTTAGCTTTGGAGGGTGTGACCTGAAGATCTAAAATGCAGGTGGCCCCCTGTCCCCAAGGGATGGAGTTCTTAAGCTTTGTGAAATTTCTTTTCTGTACTTAGAATTCCTTTTTTTTAGGTGAGGTGGTAGAAGGGAGTTGCTTTGGAATTTCTACATTTTCCAAATAGATAGAAATGCCATATAAGGAACATCTTGAAGTTTTTAATTTATTTATATGTATTTACTATTGAAAACATCTACTATTCTATTTCTCTACTTTTAAAAATCCTAAATGTCATTTTCATCATTTGGAAAAGCTTCTTGGTGGTATATATTCAAGCTGTATTTACTGTTCATACAGAATCTCTTCAGGTCAAAGATGGTTTTTAATCAGAATCTAGAAAAGCAATGGGATGGACAGGACCTAAGGTTCTGAATTAAAACCATTAACATGTGTGCAAGGGTGAATATTCTTCTGCTGGTAGTATCAAGTATTTGTGGTGTGGTCTATACCAAAGGCTTTTGATTTAAGCAAGTCACTGTATAACGATGGAGTCCTGCTCTGTGTTTTTATGGCTATTTGTGGTTCTTTCGTCTAGAGCTGGATAGTCCTTTTGTTCAAATGAAAAGTTTGGAAATTGCACAGTTAGCTTTGGACTACTTTTGTAAGTTTGGAGGCTACTTTTAATTTTTCTGTAACTAGGGTATATGTTCAGCATTTTAGAATTTACTTAGAAATGTAGCTTAAATTTGGTGGGTTTCATGCAGACAGCAGGGTGCAGGCAAGGGTTTGTATTAAATGTGGTCACTAATCATCTAATGGGATGACACATGTGGGAACCTAGCAGAGCAGATTCATGGGCCTCATCTCTGTCCCACCAAATCTCTCTTGATAGGGTCAAGGACTGTGTGTTGTTAACAAGCTCTTACATGATTCTTATGGAACTGGTAGAAGGGGATACAGCCTGTGATTAAGTCTGACCCAACCTGGTCTTTTGGATGTTGCAAAAGGTCCATGGTTACAATCTAAAACAGATGAGTACATGTCCAGATGCTTTCATAGGATGATCTTTAAAAACTTTTCAGACTTAATATTTTTAACAGCTTTATTAAACTATAAATCATACTATACAATTAACACATTTAAAGAGAGAGACATGGATTTGTTGTTCCACTTAGTTATACATTTATTGGTTGATTCTTGTATGTGCCCTTACTGGGGATAAAACTAGCAACCTTGGTGTATTAGAAGGCACTCTAATCAACTGAGTATCCAATTAAGCTACCCCTGCAGAGCCTCATGGTATAGTTTTAAGTTTAAAAAGCAATTATAGCTAACACAATAAATTAAAAAATTTTAAAAAGCAATTATGGCAAGCAGTGAACAACTAAAGCGAAGCAAGTATGAGTTGATATTTCTCGCGCCTCCCCCCTCTGTAAAATCAAAAGAGGCAATGTGCAGAAAGTGTATATAAAGTGTTACCTTTTTGTAATAAAGAGGAGAAAATAAGAATATATGAACTTAGTTTTTTTTTTTGCCAAAAGAAGCAGGAAGTATAAACCAGAAACTAACAAATTTGATGACCTGTAATAAGGATGAGGGACAGGAAATGTCAGGCAGTGAGATTTCACTGACTATACCTTTTTGTATTATTTAAAATTTTAATGTGTCATTTTTATCAATTTGTCCCATGAATAACTACTATTTAGTTATTTAGTATGTCATGTGTAATTAGGTTGATACTAATCTCTTGCCTTGACTTCTGTACAGATTAACAAAGACCTTTCTGAAATAAGGTAGGGAAAGGCAATAACAAAAATACAGACTAAAATATAAAAGGTATTTATCATTCAAGTTTTACAGTCCTTGAACTTATTAACTGTACAAATGAACACCAAACTCAGTTTTTTGTTTTTTTTTTAAGTGAGAGGAGAGGGTATAGTGAGACTCCCACATGTGCCCCAACCGGGATCCACCTGGCAACCCTGCCTAGGGTCAATGCTGGAGTACCCAGCTACTTTTAGCACCGTAGGCTGATGTTCTCAGACCAGCCGGGCCCTCCTCAGCACCAAGGGCAACACTTGAACCATTCGAGCCACTGGCTATGGGAGGGGAAGACAGAGAGAAGGTGAAGACAAAGGGGTAGAGAAACAGATGGTTGCTTCTTCTGTGTTACCTGACCGGGAATTGAACCTGGGACGTCCATATGCCAGCTGGCACTCTATTGAGCCACCAGCCAGGGCCCCCAAACTCAGTTTTAATAGGTGCTTTTTGTTATATAACAAAAACTTGTCACTAGGCATAATTTAATTTGGCCGTTAAGAAAAAATACTATCTTTAATGATGGTAGACTTTGTAGACTTCTAGCCTGGCATATGTTTATTAAAATACATGTATTGTAAAGTTCTATGGGAGAATAGAGTGCGACATTCAGGGGGGAAAAACATCTAGGCAGTCTCTAGTATTTTAAGGCCAGTTATAAATCCTTGAAGATTTCAAATTAGTTATATTCTTTTTTTCTTTCTTTCTTTTTTTTTTTTTAGTGAGGGGGATACAGGGACAGACAGATAGGAAGGGAGAGAGATGAGAAGCATCAACTTGTTGTTGTGGCACTTTAGTTGTTCATTGATTGCTTTCTCATATGTGCCTTGACTGGGGGGCTACAGCAGAGCAAGTGACCCCTTGATCAAGCCAGTGACCTTGGGCTCAAGCCAATGACCATGGGTCATGTCTATGATCCCATGCTCAAGCTGGCAACCCGGCTCTCAAGCTGTATGAGCTGTGGTCAAGCTGGTGACCTCAGGGTTTTGAACCTGGGTCCTCAGGATCCCAGGTCAATGCTCTATCCACTGTACCACTGCCTAGTCAGGCTAGTTATATTCATTTAATGGTGATGATAGTAGGAGAAAGAACATGACATATCAAAATGGATGTATTAGAAAAAGGCAGTGAACTATTATTTTCTTTCAATTTTATTATATATTGGTTTCGGTGTACATATTGTTCCTCTTGATATTTCTAGTACCCCAACTGGCATCACACATAGTTATCACAATATTATTGACTATATTCCCTATGCTTCACCTATATCCCTGGGACTTTTTTTGTAGCTAACAATATGTGCTTTTAATCCCTTCACCTTTTATTTATTTAAAAAAAATTTTTAAATTAATTTTAATGGGGTGACATTGATAAATCAGGGTACATATGTTCAGAGAAAACATCTCTAGGTTATTATGCTGCATTCCCATCACCCAAAGTCCAATTGTCTTCCGTCACCTTCTAACTGGTTTTCTTTGTGCCCCTCCCCTCCCTCAACTCCCTCCCTCTCCTCTCCCCCCTACCCCGTAACCCCCACACTCTTGTCCATGTTTCTGACTCTCATTTCTGTGTCCCACCTATGTATGGAATCATATAGTTCTTAGTTTTTTCTGATTTACTTATTTCGCTCAGTATAATGTTATCAAGGTCCATCCATGTTGTTGTAAATGATCTGATGTCATCATTTCTTATGGCTGAGTAGTATTCCATAGTATATATGTACCAAAGCTTTTTTTTTTTTTTTTTTTTTTTAATTTTTTTTTTTTTTCCATTTTTCTGAAGCTGGAAACGGGGAGAGACAGTCAGACAGACTCCCGCATGCGCCCGACCGGGATCCACCCGGCACGCCCACCATGGGGCAACGCTCTGCCCACCAGGGGGCGATAATCTGCCCATCCTGGGCGTCGCCATGTTGCGACCAGAGCCACTCCAGCGCCTGAGGCAGAGGCCACAGAGCCATCCCCAGTGCCCGGGCCATCTCTGCTCCAATGGAGCCTCGGCTGCGGGAGGGGAAGAGAGAGACAGAGAGGAAAGCGCGGCGGAGGTGTGGAGAAGCAAATGGGCGCTTCTCCTGTGTGCCCTGGCCGGGAATCGAACCCGGGTCTGTACCAAAGCTTTTTAATCCACTCGTCCACTGACGGACACTTGGGCTGTTTCCAGATCTTCGCTATTGTGAACAATGCTGCCATAAACATGGGGGTACATTTCTTCTTTTCAAACAGTGCTATGGTGTTCTTGGGGTATAGTCCTAAAAGTGGTATAGCTGGGTCAAAAAGCAGTTCGATTTTTAATTTTTTCAGGAATCTCCATACTGTTTTCCACAGTGGCTCCCTTCACCTTTTTCACCCAGTCCACCAACCCAATTCCCCCTGGCAACTACCAGTTTGCTCTTTGTGTCTGTGAGTCTATTTCAATTTTTGTTTGTTTGCTTATTTTGTTCTTTATTTTTTTTAAAATTTTTATTATTTTTTGTATTTTTCTGAAGCTAGAAACCGGGAGAGACAGACAGACTCCCGCATGTGCCCACCCGGCACGCCCACCAGGGGGCGACGCTCTGCCCACCAGGGGGTGATGCTCTGCCCCTCCGGGGCATCGCTCTTCCGCGACCAGAGCCACTCCAGTGCCTGGGGCAGAGGCCAAGGAGCCATCCCCAGCGCCGGGGCCATCTCTGCTCCAATGGAGCCTTGGCTGCGGGAGGGGAAGAGAGAGACAGAGAGGAAGGAGAGGGGGAGGGGTGGAGAAGCAAATGGGCGCTTCTCCTGTGTGCCCTGGCCGGGAATCGAACCCGGGACTTCTACACGCCAGGCCAACGCTCTACCACTGAGCCAACCGGCCAGGGCCTATTTTGTTCTTTAGATTCCACATAAAAGTGAAATCTTACGGTATTTGTCTTTCTTTGACTAACTTCGTTGAGCATAATACTCTCCAGGCCCATTTATGCTGTCACAAATGGTTAAGATTTCATTCTTTATTATGGCCAAGGAATATTCCATTGTATAGATCAGCGGTTCTCAACCTGTGGGTCGCAACCCCGGCGGGAGTCGAATGACCAAAACACAGTGGTTGCCTAAAGGCGACTCCCGCCGGGGTTGCGACCCACAGGTTGAGAACCGCTGGTATAGATGGATCTCAGCTTTTTTATCCACTCATCTATTGATGGGCATTTGGGCTGCTTCCATATCTTGGCTATTGTAAATAATGCTGCAATGAACATAGGGGTGCATATATTCTTTTAAATTAGTGTATTGTGTTTCTTGGGATAAATCCCCAGAAGTAGAGTCAGTAGGTCATAAGGAAGATCCATTTTTAGGTTTTTGAGGAAACTTTATATTGTTTTTCATAGTGGCTGAACCAGTCTGCATTCCTACCAACAGTGTACAAAGGTTCCCTTCAAAAAAAGGCAGTGAGCCCTAGCCAGATGAATCAGTTGGTTACAGCATTGTCCTAAAAGCACAGAGGTTGCTGGTTCGATCCCTAATCAGGGCACATACAGGAAAAGATTGATGTTCCTGTCTATCTCTCTCTCTCTCTCTCTCTCTCTCTCTTCCTTTCTCTCTCCCTCTCGCCCTTCATCTCTCTCTTCCTCTCTCCCTTCCTCTCTCTCTCTCTCTCTCTCGAAAAAAGACAGTGAACTTTGCAAAGGATTTTGGTAAGTGTGCCAAATTGCTTTCCAGAAAGGTTGTGTAAAGTTTACACTTCCACCAGTGAGTATGCCCCAAACATCATTTTCTAAAACTTTATAATTATATTCCCATTTTAGGAAAAGTTGGCATTGCACTATAACTGTTCAGGTAACAGGCAAAGTTGATAGCTATGTACCAATCAATTTATGTCTGAGAAGCCTCCAGCCATTGAGTTCTATAACCAAACTACTTCCTATACATATTGAGAAGCCTTATGCAGTCTGTTTTTTTAATTAATTTTTAAATTATATATTGTTTATTGATTTGAGAGAGAGGGGAAGGGGGGAGAAAGAAAGAGAGAGGGAGAGAAACAGAAACATATCAATCTGTTCCTGTATGTGCCCTGACTGGGAATTCAACTGGCGACCTCTGTGCTTTGGGACTATGCTCTAACGAACTGAGCTATCTGATCAGGGAGAAGTGTGTTTTGCAATGGAGATATTTAATATACTTTTCTTCTTGAAGAAAGTTGGTGCCTTTTATAGTTTTTAGGGAATTTTCAAGTTTAATTTAATTTCTTAGGTGTAATTTTCATAATTATTTTCTTATTAACAAAAAAATGGGAAAATGGGAACTCCAGATATTTTACAATTCCCTAATTACATTTACTATAAGGATTTTATTTCTCTTTTTCATTTTAAAACCATCCTACTATTCTTTGATGGCCGATTAATAATATATTTATAGCTACTATAACTAAGGTTTGGTAACTCTTTAGTACTGTCTATATGTGTAGATGTGGGCAGTGTATTATTAAATTCTAGTTTCTAGTCTTTAGTTCTTTAAAAAAAATCTTTAGCCATTTAATACTTTGTTTACTTTACATTCCCTTTGGGGTTTTTTTCCTTCTTTTTTTTTTTTGTATTTTTTTGAGTGAGAAAAGGGGAGCTAGCGAGACAGACTCCTGCGTGCACTTGGACTAGCATCCACCCAGCAAACCTTGTCTGGGGCCTGTGCTCCAATTGAGAGGTTTTTAGCATCTGAGGCTGATGTACTGGACCAACCAAGCTATCCTCAGAGCCTGAGGCCTACGCTTGAACCATTCAAGCCACTGGTTGTATGGGGGAAAGAGAGAGAGAAAGGGAAGAAAAAGGGGGAGAGAAGCAGATGGTCACTTCTCTTGTGTGCCCTGACCAGAAATCAAATCGGGACAGCCACATGCCAGGCCAACGCTGTATCCACTGAGTCACTGGCCAGGGTCTGCATTCCATTTATGATCTTTGGTTATAACATTTGTATTTAAAAACATTAATCACAACTTGCAATATATAATGAGCACATAGGCATTACTCTGTATCTTTTAGAGTCCCTATAGCTAGGGAAATATATCATTTCACAGTACAGTATGTTCACTTTTAGTTTAATGTAAAATTTTTTCTGAAAAGAAGAAACTGAACTATAGATGGATGTTTGTAAGATATGCTGTTTGGTCCCATGAGTTCAAGTCTTAATAAAAATATCGCTGAACTGAGCAAGGAATCCTATGGACTAGACTTAGTTCTGTCGCTAATTAGCTTTGTCACCTTGAACATAAAACTTATTTCTGTGTTTTTATAAAATTTGTCCTATACAATTTATATTAAAGTATTACTCAAATAAGAGGTAATATTATTAGGGAGAAGAAGAAAAACTAGACATTTGAGATTTAGGATGGTAGGGAAATAATCTCCTTAATTAAATCTAGCATGGACTACTAAAGAAAGCAGTAAGTACAGCATAAAACAGGGTCAGAACTCATTCTGCCAGAGCCACGCAGGTAGTGTGAATATGTGAATTGGGACTATACTCATTAGACTTAGGGAATAGTTAGTCTGTGACAAATCAGTCTCTGTGTATCTCTTGCTTTAAAAATTCAGATTAATAAAAATATATACTGTGGAGGTTATACAAAAGAGTTCTGCAGGCGAGATTCTTCCTGTGAGCCTCTGGTTTTCGACCTCTGGTTTAAAGAAAAGAATGCTGGACCAAAAATGTCAGTCCTAAGTCTGCTGTTAACTAGCTGGGTAATCTTGGGCAGGTCATTAATTGAGGTCAGCCTCAATTCCCTCATCTGTGTAAGTTGAACTGAATTCCTCTGTAGTGACCCTCCCAGTATCTGAGAATTATGTACAGCACTCCCTTTTACGTTAAGAAGCAGATGGTCTGGTGACAGCAAACTAATGCACTTGAGTATATTTTCTATCTCACTGTTTCGCCACCCAGGCAGTTGCTGTGTCTTACCTCACTAAGATTAGGACACAGATCCAAGAAGTCTAGAGAATTCTCTAATACTTGATTATCTTAGTTTTCATTCATTAATTGGCTAAAGAAAGTAACTATGGCTCAAATAAGACTTAGTAAGGAGAAACTAGGAAAGAAAATGTAATGTGTAAAATTATATTCTACTTTTTAAAGTTCAGGGAAAGAAGCTTCCTCTGGGAGTGTTACTCCTTTTGTAAGTATTAATTATTCCTCACTAAAGTCCCAGTCAAGGAGAAGGGTAATGTTAGCTCCATTTTACAGTTTAGAAGTGAGGAATATCTCAGCATTTATGAGTTAAGTGGGCTGAGTTAATAGGAGAATCAAAGACTCCAGTATGAGCCTGGATTTCATTTAGCCTCTCTACAGTTTTCAACCTGCTGCCTCCACCCAGACAGAACACTAAAGTGCACTCTCCTCACATTTCCATATGTGCATATCCTCTCTGTGTGTCAAGGCCCCATTTAGATACCTCTCTACCACAAAGCCTTCCCTAATCCTTGAGCAGAGAGTAACCTCTCCTTTCTACCTTGCACTTACTTTTTCTTTTCAGTACTAAAGGCTATTAAGAGTAGAATCCATATTAGAATCCATTTTTATGTACTGTTCAGCAGTGTCCTGTGTAGCAGGCACTCAATGAGTTTGATGGCGAGCAAGTCAGAGGGATAATGGACAAAGGAATGGATGGATAGATGGATGGATGGATGGATGGATGACTGAATGATCAAAAGGCTTTATCATAGCTGTATGCACATGTATATTAAGTGTGGTTTTGCACTTAGTTTCTGTCTTTTTTTTTTTTTTTTTTTGTATTTTTCTGAAGCTGGAAACGGGGAGAGACAGTCAGACTCCCGCATGCGCCCGACCGGGATCCACCCGGCACGCCCACCAGGGGGCAACGCTCGCCCACCAGGGGGCGATGCTCTGCCCCTCTGGGGCATCGCTCTTTTGTGACCAGAGCCACTTCAGCGCCTGGGGCAGAGGCCAAGGAGCCATCCCCAGTGCCCGAGCCATCCTTGCTCCAATGAAGCCTCGCTGCGGGAGGGGAAGAGAGAGAGAGAAAGGAGAGGGGGAGGGGTGGAGAAGCAGATGGGCACCTCTCCTGTGTGCTCTGGCCGGCGAACCCGGGACTTCTGCACGCCAGGCCGACACTCTACCACTGAGGCAACCGGCCAGGGCACTTAGTTTCTGTCTTATTTATTAAAAACATTTTTTATCACAGCTTTATCTGTAATAACACCAAACTGGAAACAGTCCAAATGTTCACCAATGAGTGTATGCATAAATAGGCTATGGTACATCTATATGAGGGAATACTAATAAGAAAAAAGAAAGAAAGTAATGAACTATTGATATCGATAAAACATGGATCAATATTAAAACAAGTATGCTGAATAGTAGAAGCTGAAAAAAAAATGAGTACACACTATCTATATAAAATTTCAGAAAATGCAAATCTGTTACAGTGACACAAAGTTGATTTGTGGTTGTCTCAAGGAGGGTGTGCTGAAAGTGGCAGTATAAGAGATTACAGTGGTGTATGAGGAAACTCGGTGTTGATAGATGTGTTCATTATCTTGAATGTATTTGTGATTTCATGGATGCGCATTGTATTTTTTATTTGATTCTCAAGAACAAATTATTTTGAAGCATTAAGTTTTGAAAACAGTCTTCATTTTCTAACATTCTTTTCTCTTAAATGTTTAGGTGTCAAAACTTAGAATATCTGGCCCTGGCCGATTGGCTCAGCGGTAGAGCGTCGGCCCAGCATGCGGGGGACCGGGGTTCGATTCCCGGCCAGGGCACATAGGAGAAGCGCCCATTTGCTTCTCCACCCCTCCTCCTTCCTCTCTGTCTCTCTCTTCCCCTCCTGCAGCCAAGGCTCCATTGGAGCAAATATGGCCCGGGCGCTGGGGATGGCTCCTTGGCCTCTGCCCCAGGCGCTAGAGTGGCTCTGGTCGCGGCAGAGCGACGCCCCGGAGGGGCAGAGCATCTCCCCCTGGTGGGCAGAGCGTCGCCCCCTGGTGGGTGTGCCGGGTGGATCCCAGTTGGGCGTATGCGGGAGTCTGTCTGACTGTCTCTCCCCGTTTCCAGCTTCAGAAAAATACAAAAAAGAAAAAAAAACAGAAAAAAAAAACTTAGAATATCCAACATTATATTTATGGCATTGCTTTCACTAGCTTAATTTTCATGAGACTTGGCTGGGAATTGGAAACAATGCATTTTGTTTTGATGACTTTCTCATGGGCCAGAGGCTTCAAATGGATGGCACCTGACCTCTCTCTCTCTTTCTCTTTCTCTCTCTCTCTCTCTCTCTCTCTCTCTCTCTTGTTTTAGTTTGATTCTGGAAGTATTTATGAGCTTTAAAGAGGGGTTATAATTTCCTTTCTAATATCCATTTAATCACAATAGCGCCTAGTAGAAACTCAATTAATATTAGAGTGAACAAAAAATGAATAGCTGAAAAGCACTGTAGCAAAGAGGAAGAAGCATGAGCCTAGTTTGAATACTGGTTTTACTTCTTATCTTGTGTAAATTATTTGACTGAGTTCCTGTACCCTTATCTGTAATATGGAAAAATGATGATACTTAATTATGGATTTCCAATATATATTTTTTTAATATTTTATTTATTGATTTTTTTTTTTTAGAGAGAGAGGGGAGGAGGGGGGAGAGAGAGAGAGAGAGAGAGAGAGAGAGAGAGAGGGAGATAAGGGGGAGGAGCAGGAAGCATCAACTCCCATATGTGCCTTGACCAGGCAAGCCCAAGGTTTCGAACCGGCAACCTCAGTGTTCCAGGTCGATGCTTTATCCCACTGCACCACCACAGGTCAGGCCTCCAATATTTTTAGTTTTAAATATTTGTCAATGTATGTTCTGATATTTTTTTGGAAAGTATAGTTATATTTTAGTTAAACTTTTCACCATGGAATTTTAAAACTACTTCCGGACATATTCTTTAACATGTATAGGACATGAGGGTTCAGGGGAAGTTCATGTAATTTAGACATCAATTTGTACAATTATGAAAAATAATAACACCAAATGCTGTGTTTAAGATTTCTTGGACCTGTCTGGTTGGTTCAATGATAGAGCATCGACACAGCGTATGAAAGTCCCAGGTTCAATTCATGGTCAGGGCACACAAGAGAAGCAACCATCTATTTCTTCCCTCGCCCCCTTCTCTTTCTCTTTCTCTCTTCTCCTCCAGTAGCCATGGCTCAATTGATTCAAGTGCATTGGACCCGGGTGCTGAGGATGGCTCTGTGTAGCCTCCACCTCAGGAGCTAAAAATAGCTCAGTTGTGAGCATCTGCTCCAGATGGGCAAAGCATCAGCCCCAGGCAGGGGTGCCCACGTGAATCCCAGTTGGGGCACATGCGGGAGTCTGCCTATCTTCCCTCCTCTCACTTAACTTAAAAAAATAAAGATTTCCTGTGGCCTGACTGGTGGTGTGCACTGGAAAAGCTTTGACCTGGAATGCTGACGTCACTGGTTCAAAACCCCAAGATCTCTGGCTCTGAGTGTGGGCTTGAGTGAGGGAATTGTCCACAGGACCCCCAACCTTGCCAGCTTGAACCCAAAGGTCACTGGCATGAAAAACCCAAGATCACTGGCTTGAGCGTGGGGACACTGGCAGGGTCCAGTCAAGGCACATATGAGAAACTCAATGTACAGCTAAACTAAAAGCAGCTACGAGTTGATACTTCTCACCCGCTCTCTCCCTTCCTGTCTCTCTCTCTCAAAATAAAGAAAGAAGAAAAAAGATTTTCTGTGATTGACATAAAAAATATCATCCAAGTCAGTTGTTCACTTGCTGCTTTGAGCTTATTTTTTCTGCCTATTCTTAATTTATGTAGCTCAGATAATTTTGAGATTACAAGTATCATTGTACCACTAACTTAAAGTTTACTAGTTACAATTGTAGCATAATATATTCAGTAGGATACAGCCAAATTTTATCTCATAATTTTTTGCATATGCCTTCACTGAAACTTAAGACTAGTAACTCGATTATTTAATACGGAATACTATAGTAGAAATCTGGAAGAAATGTGAATGTTGAGCATGATTTGGAATGGTAGTATGGTTGATTTTTGCCTAGAGCTTCTTGATCTTCTGTTGGTTCCATATATTACTTCAATTGCTTTTTAAAAAATCACTAATTTATTAATTTTAAAAATATGTATTGAGTATCTACTATATCACATATTGTGCTATACAATTAGAATGCATTGATGAGTGCAGCAGATACGTTTCTTCTCTCATGAAGCTTACCTTGTATAGTAAAGATAGAATTAAGCATGTGCACACATATTTAATTACAAATTTTGATTGTTCTATGACTGAAACAAGGGAGCAGTGCTTAGATTGGAGGTTAGGAAAGGCCTCCCTGCAAAAGTCATACTTAGTGAGGTTTGAAGAATGAGTAGGGCCTGACCTGTGGTGGCATAGTGGATAAAGTGTTGACCTGGAATGCTGAGGTCACTGGTTCAAAGCCCTGGTCTTTGCCTGATCAAGGCACATATGGAAGTTGATACTTTCTGCTCCTTGCCCCTTCTCTCTCTTTTTCTTTCTAGTCTCTCAAAAATGAATAAATAAAGTCTTGAAGAAGAAGAAGCAGAATGAGTAGGAGCCAAGCATAGGGAAACGAGGAGAAGAGTAGTCAAAGCAAAGACAGTAGCATGTGCAAAGGCCCTGAGGTACAGGAAGTTTGAAATTTGGGGTATTTAAAGGAAGGCCAGTGGCCCTGGCTGGTTGGCTTAGCGGTAGAGCGTCGGCCTGGCGTGCGGGGGACCCGGGTTCGATTCCCAGCCAGGGCACATAGGAGAAGCGCCCATTTGCTTCTCCACCCCCCCTTCCTCTCTGTCTCTCTCTTCCCCTCCTGCAGCCAAGGCTCCATTGGAGCAAAGATGGCCCGGGCGCTGGGGATGGCTCCTTGGCCTCTGTCCCAGGCGCTAGAGTGGCTCTGGTCGCGGCAGAGCGACGCCCCAGAGGGGCAGAGCATCGCCCCCTGGTGGGCAGAGTGTCGCCCCTGGTGGATCCCAGTTGGGCGCATGCGGGAGTCTGTCTGACTGACTCTCCCCGTTTCCAGCTTCAGAAAAAAAAAAAAAAAGTAAAAAAAAAGTAAAGGAAGGCCAGTGTGGCTGGATCAACATGTAGTGGAGCTGAATGAAGAAACCAGAGAGGTAGATAAGGACCAGATTATGTAAGGTTTTACAGTCCATAGTAAGAAGTTTGAATTTTCTTTTCTAAGTGGAGTGGAGAAACCATTGAAGGGCTGCTCTGTGGAGAACAGATTATAGGAGATAAGGGTGGAAACAGACCTGTAGCGAGGCTATTACAAGTGAGACAAGAATTGGGTAGATTTGAGGTAGAATCTGCAGGGCTTACTGATAAGTTTGATAGAAGATTGAGGGGAAGTAATAAGTCATAGATGACTCCAGCTTTCTGATTAGAGCAGCTGAGGGGCATGTTTGCACCATTTTCTCAGATAAGGGATATTAGTAGGCCAGGGCAGATTTGGGGATGGGAATGGGAGTTGGGATGTGGAGTTTACAAGATGACTGTGAGACCTCCAGTGGAGATGGCAAATAGTTGAATATTAGTCTGGAGCTTAGAGAAGAGGTTTTGGGCTAGAAATATACATTTGGGAATCATCAGTGAATACTTAATATTTAAGGTTCTGTGACTAATGAGATCATTTAGGAAGGAGAGTTTTATAGAGAGAGTAAAGACCAAGTCCTTATCTTTTGAGATTCTGCAACATTCTCATTAACTTAATTTTCTGACCCAGTTAGACATTATCTATCACAAAGAATTCTTCTGTATCTCCATGTTCCCTTTTCACACCCCGGTAAAGGCAATAAATAAAACAAACCCAACTGTGAATTTTTTTTTTATTTAGTTAAAAGTGTTAATCTGAAAACTGCTTTTAATTAAATTCTTTAGTCTGTTTATAAACTTTCTTGAAAATCTTTTATTTTGAAAACTTATCTTTAAAGGGAGGACAGGTGTAGAAAGTGGAAGAAACTGGGCCATATATAAAATCTCTGATGAGAGGCCCCGCCCCTCCACTTCAGCCCTCGCCCCTCAGGATGCCCCACGGTCCCAGCTCAGACAGCCCTCTGGCTGGCCCGCACGAGCCTTCTCCCTGAATGCTGCAGTGCCTGCTACTCACTGCTTGGTCCTGTCCCAGCTCAGACTTCTGGGAGCAGGAACATCCTGGCCTGCAGGGACTGGGTGCTCATGCGACCTTAGAGACACTCTTTAAGAAAGGAAAAACAAAACGTGTGAATGCAAATCTAGGCTCACGGGCCTGGAGGAGGCCTGGACCGGTGAGGGCCCTGAAGCTTAAAGTGCTTGTCTCAGGGGAGCCTGGTCTCCGGGTGAACGTGGACGTCTCTCCATCTCCTGTGTCTGTCTCTTCATCCCCAGGCTGGACTAGGGGCCCTGGGCTAAGGGGCCAGGCACCCTGAAGCCCTGCAGGGGGAGGGGCAGGCCCAGCAACCACATCAGGAAACGGTATCAGGCTCCTTGGAACCCGTCAGTGCCTCAGAATAACATGCTCCTCACGGTGGTCCACGAGGAGACCCTGTCCGATCTGCCTGATTCTCGTGCCAACCCCTCCTTCCTGCCCCGTGCTCTCCACCCCCCCCCCCCGTCTCTCTCTCTCTCTCTCTCTCTCTCTCTCTCTCTCTCTCAAACAAAAAGAAAAAAAAAAAAAGAAAAAAAAATCTCTGATGAACTTTTCCTAGAAGATTGTTTATAAATCAGTCAATTTGTGTTCTTGTCAATAACCTCTCTTTAAAAAGAATATAAAGGGTGGGATGGGGGAGAACTCGACCTTGGATTGGTATTCCCAATTATTTTATTTATTTATTTATTTATTTATTTATTTATTATTTTTTTTACAGAGACAGAGTCAGATAGATAGGGACAGACAGGAATGGAGAGAGATGAGAAGCATCAATCATTAGTCTTTTGTTGCGACACCTTAGTTGTTCATTGATTGCTTTCTCATATGTGCCTTGACCGTGGGCCTTCAGCAGACCGAGTGACCCCTTGCTAGAGCCAGCAACCTTGGGTCCAAGTTGGTGAGCTTTGCTCAAACCAGATGAGCCCACACTCAAACTGGCAACCTTGGGGTCTCGAACCTGGGTCCTCCGCATCCCAGTCCGACGCTCTATCCACTGCGCCACCGCCTGGTCAGGCAAGATATTCCCAGTTATTTTAAATACACTTTATTCAGGTCATGTATCCTACAGTAATGGAAGTTGATTGATATTTGCCTTGGAAGGTAATGATGATAAAGTTCAACTTTTCTTCTGGATATGTGGCCTTTGTTTTTTTGGTTTTGCTTTTATATTTCTTGTGTTCATATGCTTGTTCCACATGTTTCGTTAGAGGTTTTTGGACCAGTTATATATTTAAAAGTCTCTTTATTTAAAAAATTATATTAAAAGCCATCCTACCCAATTTCACTCCTCTTGGGGTTTTTTTTTTCAGGTAACCCATTAGTAAGGATGGATATTTTGTTTTATTTGCATGTTGTCTTGCTTGCTTGTTTTGTTAATTCTGAAGTCTAAAACTCATTATTTAAATTATTCTTTCAAACATGGAATTCAGAGTCTTTTAAAATTCAGTCTTACTACTTGTACCTTAGTATGCCAAAAAGTAAGCCCTCTGTGCTCCATATCACCATGTTAAGAGAGCACTAGCCCACCTTTGTCTTCTTTAGTTGTTTTCATACCCACCTACCGTTATGCAACTATAATTAAACTTTTTGGGGTTGGGGGGTAGATTTGTCTTTTCTTTTATAATGTAGACTCTAGGCATAGAAATACACACTGATTTTTATTGTTGCTATTGTATTTCTTGGATAGAAGCCAAGACTTCATGCTAATGTTGTAATTGTGCAGTTATGTCCAGCGGGTACTAATAGTCACCACTTCCTATTATAAGATATTAAAACAAACTTAGAGCTGTAAATTCTCAGTTTCCAAGACTGAGAGCTGGAATTAGTCTAAAACCAATATGTACATAATGCAAAATAAATCATTTTACCTTTCATAACTTTGAAAACCAAAAAGCAGGCAAGTTTAACACGCTTTTCATCACTGTCTTTCTTTTTCTAAAAAAATGAATTAGGATTTATTGAAGGATTTGTCTAAAATAAGAGTTTTCCTGTGTTTTACTAAGATACTCATTTCAATGTGCCATGATTTAACTACTTTTTGTTGGACATTTGGGTTACAATATAAATTTTGTAGAGAATTCTTTTTTTTTTTTTTTGTACTTTTCTGAAGCTGGAAACGGGGAGAGACAGTCAGACAGACTCCCGCATGCGCCCAACCGGGATCCACCCGGCACGCCCACCAGGGGGCGACGCTCTGCCCACCAGGGGGTGATGCTCTGCCCCCCCCTCCCGGGGCGTCGCTCCACCGCGACCAGAGCCACTCTGGAGCCTGGGGCAGAGGCCAAGGAGCCATCCCCAGCGCCCGGGCCATCTTTGCTCCAATGGAGCCTTGGCTGCGGGAGGGGGAGAGAGAGACAGAGAGGAAGGAAGGGCTGTGGGTGGAGAGGCAAATGGGCGCTTCTCCTATGTGCCCTGGCCGGGAATCAAACCCAGGTCTCCCGCACGCCAGGCCGACGCTGTACCGCTGAGCCAACCGGCCAGGGCCGAGAATTCTTGTACATTGATTATTTCTTTGTTTTTTATTTATTTATGTATTTGTTTGTTTAGGTCAGAGGAGGGGAGATAGACTCTCACATGAGCCCTGACTGGGATCCACCTGGGGCCAAGCTCGAATCAACCGAGCTACTCTTTTTTCTTTTCTTTTTTTTGAGCACCTGGCGCTGATGCTAGGACCAACGAACCATCCTCAGCGCCTGTGGCCCATCGCTCAAACCAATCAAGCCACTGGCTGCTGGAGGGGAAGAGAAGCAGCTGGCCGCTTCTCATGTATGCCCTGACCAGGAATTGAACCTGGGATGACCATACACTGGGCTGATATGCTCTATCCACTGAGCCAGCCGGGCAGGGTATCTGATTATTTCTTTAAAACGAATTAAGGAATTTACTCAGTCCAAGATGTGAACATTTTTAAGGTTTTTTGATACAATGTTACATTACTTTTCAGAATTTTTTTTTTATCATTCTACACTCCAACCACTGGTGTGTGAGTTCTTCTTTCTCTTTTCCATAGTAGTTTTGGACACAGTAATAGTCTCTTATCTTTGCTATTCTGAATGATAAAAACTGTATCTTGTTTTGCTTTGTAGTTTTGATTAACTAATGAAGTAGAATATATTTATTTTCTGATTTCTTTTTTAAAAACTCAAGTGAATTAGAAAACACTAATGTAAATAGAATAACATATCTTTATTTCACACTGCCATGAAAAGGATTTGCTCACAAATGGCTACAAGAGAGTGTATTTTCAAATCTTGTTTCTTGAGAGACTAGAAGTAAAACTTTCAATTCAGCTTTGAATATTCCAAGCTTTAACCAGAGTTTAGTAGGGTATTAACATTCTGAATCCATTGCTCCAGAGCATAAATTTGCCAGTTCTCTAAAAACACTGGATAAATGGAAAATTCAACAGCCTGACTTCAGTAACTTGCTTGTGATCCACCAAAGGGCAAAAGGCAGGCGAGGACTGCCAGCTGTTCTGCATCTGCAAGCATTTGTGCAGAACTAATTTTAATAGCAGATGTTGGAAATATTTAAAAAAAAAAAGCAGCCTCCCCTCTGAGAGTCAGACCTATCCCGTGACTTCTCAGATGCCCCATAACCCCGTTAGCTAGAGTTTCATTCCTAAAATTCCATATTTTGCTTCCTTCCTTCTCATTTGAGAAGTTTCAGAAATGCTTAAAGGAATCTTACAACTTCAGAAAGTTTTCATAACTGCTTTAATTGTCTCCCTATGATACTGTCATATTATCATAGGGACTCTGTACTATTTGAGTCCACATATGAAAGCTTCTATTTTGACCTTTGGGGATGCCCAGACTTCTTATTCATCATAAGAAAACTTATTTCATCATTTTGTATTGAGGTAAAAGTTACAGGTAATGAAGATAAACTTTGAAAATAAAATTTTTATTTTTGTTGAGCTAATGGATAATGCAAGTATGGTAATGCCCTTGGGACTTTGCTGACTCAGTGTCTGAATGATGACATGTACAGATTTTGGGTTAGTGATATCAGTATTTCAGGTCTCCAAAGGAGCTCACACGGGCCCAGATTGTACTTTGTCAGGTGTCTTTTGCAAATATTTCTCCCAGAGTATCTTACATTTTGTTTTCTTAAGTGTATCTTTGAAAGATCAAAAGTTTTAAATTTTGTTAAAGTTCATTTTATAAATGTTTTATTTTATGATTTGTGTTTTTGTGTCATTAAGAAATCTTTGCCTAGCCTGACCAGGTGGTGGTGCAGTGGATGGAGCGTTGGACTGGGAGGGAGGCAGAGGACCCAGGTTTGAAACCCTGAGGTTGCCGGCGTGAGCATGGGCTCATCTGGTTTGAGCACAGCTCACTAGCTTGGACCCAAGGTCGCTGACTTGAGCAAGGGGTCACTCAGTCTGCTGCTGCTATAGCTTCCTGGTCAAGGCACATATGAGAAAGCAATCAATGAACAACTAAGGTGCCTGTCTGTCCCTATCTGTCTCTCTCTCTGTCACCAAAAAAAAAAAGAAAAAGAAAAGAAAAAGAAAAGAAATCTTTGCCTAACCCAGTGCCACAAATATATTCTCCTATATTTTCTTCTAGAAGTTACACTTATTACTTAGTTTGGTAATCATTTATATGGTTGTCACAACTGGTCTTCCCAATTGAGGAAATAGACTTGGAGAGGTTAAAACAATTTGCTGCCTGACTGGTGGTGGTGAAATGGATAGAGTGTCAACCTGGGACGCTGTAGACTCAGATTCAAGTGTCCGAGGTTGCCAGCTTGAGCACGGGCTCATCTGGCTTAAGTGCTGGCTCTCCAGCTTGAGCTCTGGGTCCTGAGCTTGAACACAGGATCATCAACATGATTCCAAGGTCAGTGGCTTGAGCAAGGGGTCACTGACTCAGCTTGAGCCTCCCAACCCCAAGTCAAGGCACATATGAAAAACAATCAATGAACAACTAAAGTGCATCAACTATGAGTTGCTGCTTCTCATCTCTCTCCGTCTCTCTCTTAGCAAAGAAACAAACCATTTGCCCATCAGTTGTCCCTTTGTTTTCTGAGTCTCAATTCTGTGCTTTTTCTTCTATACAAGTCTCTGCATATTTGTCAGAATAAGTACATAGTAAGATCATAGGCCCATGTTGGTCTGATATATCCTGGGAGTGATCATTTGGTTTGTCAGTTCCCAAGGCCTTTCCTTCCATCATTTCCTGCTGGGATCTATCATTTCTTTAGCATATCAGAGGGTAAGGGGGGAGGAATTGTTAAACTTACTGATCAAATGTTATATTTTTAGTGCTCTCATAAAAAATTCTTGGTAATTACTTGGTTTCAATCCAAATTTTGATTTATGAAGCATAATATTAATAATATAAGAATATATATTGAATAGTCAGCCAACAAATATTTATTGAGTACCTGTTATAATTGCCAGATATACAGTAGTCAGTGAGTTAGATACACTTGTTCTTTTTCCTCATGAAACTTGTAGTCTAGAGAGTAGCTTTCAAATTCATGTGGCTGAAATCCATAGTCAGAAGAACATTTTACATTTTAACCTGATGTGCTTGTAAGGTGCTCCAGCAGGCACATATGTGTCAAAAACAAGTAACATGAAACAATTCTTCCTCTTCCTTCATGCAGTGTATTTTGATATTTTCAATTCTATTCAGTTGAAAAACAAAACAAAACAGTGTTGCTTCTTGATCAGGTGATGGTGCAGTGGATAGAGCATCAGCTTGGGATGCTGAGGACCCAGAGTCGAAATTCCAGGGTTGCTGGCTTGAGCACGAGCTCACCATCTTGAGCACTGGGTTGCCGGCTTGAGCATGGGATCATAGACATGATCCCATGGTTGCTGGCTTACAGCCCAAGGTTGCTGGCTTGGGCAAGGGGTCGCTGGCTCAGCTGGAGCCCCCCAGTTAAGGCACATAAGAGAAAGCAATCAATGAACAACTAACAAGTTGATGCTTCTCATCTCTCTCCCTTCCTGTCTGTCTCTCTCTTTTTCTCTTGCAAAAAATAAACAAAACTATGTTGCTGTAAATTGATTTTGTAAGCTATTAATGGTTCTCAGCCTGAAATTAGAAAAAAATTAGTAGAAGCTAGTTGATTACTAGATTTCAGGGGGATTTTCAAAGACTGGTTTGTTGGCAAGAGGCTTGCTGGGAGAACATGAATACACTTCTGCCTCTTAAGATCCCCATTTGCCCACTGGTCAAGTAGGACGGAGAGTCAACTACACGTTTCCCCCAAACACACCGCAATATTCAACATTTCAAAGAAAGTGCTAACTTTCTTCATAAGATTCTATAGTGCTGGAAATGATAACACTTCATTATCTGTTCCTGAAATTACTAGCCTCATTATAGATTTAGGAGCAAGTGGGAAACAACTAGTTAAGGAAATTTTTCACTCAAACACTAATGCAGAGTCATACACAGAAACCTGAAAAAACTGTTTCACAAAGAAGATTAAAATGTATCTTTTTTTCTTGATTGACTGTTTGGAATTGATCTCTGGGTATAACAAGTGGTGTTACTTGGCTGCATGTAAATTATGAACAGTCCTCGGAGAAGGGGGTTTTATGAGTCCTAACCACAAGTGACCTTTTTGTCAAAATATAAAACTGTTTCTTAGCTTTAAGCAGACAATTCAACTTCAAAACACATGAGGGATTTATCCATTCATCTCAGTTTGCTGTTACGTATTTGAGGATTACAGAAGAAAGGACATTAATTCAGAAATGTGAAATTAGAGACTTTTAATCAGAGAAAATTTTATTCTTTGACAGTGTGTAGTCTGATATCTACCCAAATTGGACCTAAATATTGGTATTTGGGTAGTGACGGTTTTTGTTTTTTAATTGCCAATGAGAGTGTAACTGACTACCTGTTAGGAGGGTGATTTTTACTTTGCATGTTTTTAACCACCTTCCGTTGACAAATCCACATGAGCTAATAATATTGAGCTGAGGATTTAAGAGAAAATGTGGTCCATATTTAAAGTTTATGGAGGGCGTAGTGTTTGTTCTATTGCATTTCCTGATGGGCTGGACTCCTTTCTAACAACTGTTTTATTGTGGCAAAGGGATGAGAGTAAATGATCATATTTTAAACAACAATTTTCTAAGATTCACAGGGCTTAGTTATCAACCAAGAATACCATTATCGTTCTCATACCAATATTTGTTCTCCATCTAGACCGTGGCATAGTGAGAATAACAAAATGGGCTTAGGACAACTCCCAAGTCAAAGTCGTCTCAGGTTTGTTGTTGATTCCCCAGGTAAATGAAACTAGCACATTTGGAAAGAATTTCCTTGGTTATGAAAAACAGGTCCTCACTTTCAGAGGATATGTTAACATGAAAACGAAGATTTTTCTTTTCATGAAATTAGAGAAATCACTCTTCTATGAGGGGATTTCTGCCAGGATATCCTGTTTCTGATAATCCTGACCAAGTTCAGACAACTCTGGATCTCAGAACCAGACTCATGTCTGTAGGATATGGCACTTGTCACTTTGTTTTGCTTAGGTGCTTTCCCTGGTCCTGGAGTTCTTCCTCATGCTAATATCCCCTGCAGAAGTCCATGCATATGCTCCAGGTTTTTCTCTAGACTCCTTACCGTAGCAGTCATCACTTTTATGCTTAGTATGGATCCCTGCTGCTCATGATAAGAACTCTGGTTTTACTGGGGCTGGGCTCTGTGCAGAGGCAGATTTGGACTTTGATATTTGCAGGGGACTTCCTTCTCTTTACCTCTCTGTTCTTGAGAAAAGGCCACTGTCAAAAGCAACTTACCTTTTTCTATAAGTTGCTTTGCAGAGAACTCCTTTCTCTAGCAGTGATAGAGGGTCTTATTCACAAGGGTCTCTGCTAAGCCCTTGGCCTGGGCAGGGTCACTCTTCTGAGTTTGCTGGTCCTGCATCTCTTCTTGATTCTGCCCTCTTTTGGGTCTCTGGTCTAGTATCTTTGCTCTTGTTAGTTGGAGCTAAATCCTTGTTCTGGCTCTTTCCTTTGGCCTGAAGCTTAGGAACACATGGTGTTTCCCTGTGGCCTTCATAAGGGCACATAGCACCTAGAAAGCTGCCATGGCCATGGTGGAAAAATTCTGGAGATGGGACTATGAAACCTTGGAAGCCAACCTAACTGTGTCTAGGAGCATTGCAGGGGGACACATTGTAGCTGGCCCTGGAGCCCGACTTCAAATTTGACTCATCAGCAAGCTCCTCTTGAAAGTATGGTTGGCTCAGATTTGGGGCAACCAACATTTTCTTGATTGTAGGAGGCATTCCTTTGTCACTGGAACCCCTAGACTACTTTAGCTTTTGGGAGTTTTCTACCACAATGGCTTTTATGATATTTTCCAATTGTGGTTTAAGAGATAAGACCTCTTGGTATTGACCATCCCCTTGGAATCTCTGGCCCTTAAAGCAATTTCTGAATTCATATCCAAAATCATGTTCCTAGAATGGATACTATACTCAAGAAAAATGCTCCCTTTCTTTGATGGGTTATTCTCTTTAGACTCTCTTTTCTGTTCTCTGGAATCTCTCAATCTCTCAATCTCTCTCTCTCTCTCTCTCTCTCTCTCTCTCTCTCTCTCTATATATATATATATATATATTTTAATATATATATAAAATTAAGAGACAGACAGAGGGACAGATGAGAAGGATCAACTTGTAGTTGTGGTGCTTTAGGTGTTCATTGATTGCTTCTCATATGTGCCTTGACCTGGGGGGGCTTCAGTTGAGACAGTGACCCCTTCCTTAAGCCGGCAACCTTGGGGTTTCAAACTTGGGTCCTCAGCATCCTTGGCTGTTGCTCTGTTCACTGTGCCACCGCCTGGTCAGGCTGGAATCTCTTGAGACACTTCTACTCTCATCCTTTTGCTCATTTATTGACATTGCCCGATTTACAGACAGCTCTGGGCTGCTCTTAGCCCTCCATAAAGTCCTACTTTTCTAGGTTATTTTCATTTTCTTTCTTATTCTTTTTTTAATTTTTTTTTTTATGACAGGCAGAGAGAGAGGGACAGACAGACAAGAAGGGAAAGAGATGAGAAGCATCAATTCTTTTTGCGGCACCTTAGATGTTCAGTGATTGCTCTCTCATATGTGCCTTGACTGGAGGGCTACAGCAGAGTGAGTGAGCCTTGGCTCAAGCCAGCTAGCTTGAGTTCAAGCCACTGACCTTGGGCTTCAAGCCAGTGACCTTTGGGCTCAAGCCAGCGACCCTGCGCTCAAGCTGATGAGCCTGTGCTCAAGCCAGATTAGCCCATGCTCAAGCCAGCAACATTGGAGTTTTGACCTTGGGTCTTCTGCATCCTAGTTAAATGCTCTATCCACTGCGCCACCACCTAGTCAGGCTTCTTTTTTTTTTTTCTTTTAGGAGGGAGGAGGAGAGATAGTTTGCCACACTCCTGCATGAACCTACCCAGCAACTCCATCTGGGACCAATGCTCAAGTACTGAGCTATTTTTAGCACCTGAGTCTGACACACTTGCACCAACTGAGCTTCCTCAGTGTCTAAGGCTACGCTTGAACCAATTGAGCCATTGGTTGTGGGAGTAGAAGAAGAGAGAGAGAAGAAGAGGGAGAAAGGAGAAGCAGATGGACATTTCTCCTGTGTGCCCTTACTGGGACTCAAACCCAGGACATTCATATGCCAGGCGATGCTCTATCCACTGAGTCACCAGCCAGGGCCTGTAGGTTATTTTCTATGATGCTAGATGAGAAGGCCCAAAAAGTCTGTTTGTTTCCCCCCAATGAGGAGAGCGGGGAGGACTCCATAGGCCCATGACTAACTAATATTTGATAAGGACCCATCTCAGAATTCTCTTGTGGAAACTGAATTTTGGGTTCGATTCCCGGCCAGGGCACATAGGAGAAGCGCCCATTTGCTTCTCCACCCCTCCGCCGCGCTTTCCTCTCTGTCTCTCTCTTCCCCTCCCGCAGCCAAGGCTCCACTGGAGCAAAGATGGCCCGGGCGCTGGGGATGGCTCTGTGGCCTCTGCCTCAGGCGCTAGAGTGGCTCTGGTCGCAATATGGCGACGCCCAGGATGGGCAGAGCACCGCCCCCTGGTGGGCAGAGCGTCGCCCCATGGTGGGCGTGCCGGGTGGATCCCGGTCGGGCGCATGCGGGAGTCTGTCTGACTGTCTCTCCCTGTTTCCAGCTTCAGAAAAAAAAATGAAAAAAAAAAAAAAAAAAAGAAAAAAAAAAAAAAAGAAAAAAGAAGAAACTGAATTTTGTTTGATCATGAGAATTTCCTCCAAGGAGTTTGGCTGTCTTACTATGATGTCAGTCCCTGAAATGTGGGTTACTAGGGAGAAAAAGGCAGAGTAGGGCAGAATTTGTAATTGGGCTTCTGTCATCTTTCAACAATTTTGTAAATTCAAGAATCTTGAAGGAGAGGCTCTACCTCTACCACACCCAGTACTGAATGTGATTTTTTTAACACATGTTGAGAGTTGAATCAGGGAAGGAGAGCTCTGGAGAGGCTTTCAGGTGCTGTTCCCTTAAGATATTTTTAATGGTTGGTGTAACTATTTATAACCCTTTAGTTCCTCTGGGAAGCTTCTTTCATCATAGTTCAGGTAATTATTAGAATACGAAAATGACCTTTCTGCAGTGTGAGGAGATCTTATGATCAGAATGCTATGTTACTCTTTAGTTTTAGGTAGCTCCAGGCTTCCTTGTTAATCAACCTAGATTCTTCCTCTAGTACTGGAGGTAAATCTTTCAGTTCTTGTATTTATTGAAGAAGGAATCAAGTTCTTTATTTACTGGGAAATAGGCCTAACCCTTGGTTCTAAGTTAAAACTGTTCCTTTTCACCATCATCTGAAACCTGACTTGGTGTAATGTCTCAGGATTCTATCTCAGTAACAGCAATCTTTCTGCACTTGTCTTTCTTTCCTGGCACACATCCCCAGACAGTTGTCCAAGAGAGGCTTTTCTCTTTCTTGCTCTGTGTCTTCTTGTCTTTAAATTCCTCTTGTTTTCTGAATTCCCCTAGTTTCTCTAAAATAGCCTTCTCTTTGCTCTTCAAACGCTCCATTCCCCAAAGGGATAACAGAGCTTCACCTCTCTGTACACTCTACAGAAGCATACCGTGGTCATATTACATGGTATACACATTAGCATCTCTAAAACCCAATTCACTTTCTTTTTTTTTTTTTTTTTCCAATTCACTTTTATAGTCGGGGTTCCAAATCAAGCTACACAGAAAATTTTTTCAAAGTGTTGGTGTGGCAGGAGTTGGAGGTAATTGATGGTTATGTTTAAACCACAGATAGCTCTCATACGTTGGTCTGAGGAAGGAAATAAAGAATTACAATTCTAAGGTTTTAAAGGCCATAAGTATGTGGGATTGACTTACCAAATAAATGGGAGTCAACAAGAATTGTATGCTTTCAGCACTTGTAGAGTTAAGCTATCTCTACCTTCTTGTTTGGCTAGCCTGCTGTTCAGTGGTGGGATTCAAATAATTTAACAAGATCTCTGTCTTAATGACCATTTTAAGTATAAAAAAGTGATATACCGAAAGGGAGTTTATTATTTCATGCATTTCATACTTAAATAAGAACAATAAAAGAAATACACAAAACTAGATTATAAGAGTTTTAAAATACAGGTATTAATGAAAAAATATTAAGTAATACCTGACAAAAAACAATAAAACTTGTTATTTAAGATATTTCCATATTGCTTCTTGACTGGCATCTTTACTTGCAATTTTCTTCACTTTTATCCGATTATCATCAGCTGTGTGATTTATCCTTAACCATCTTTTCACTGTAGGAATAAGATCCCATTCCTTTACCTGTGGACAGAATGAACATTACTACGAGTGCTTAGAACGCACTGTTGTACAGATGAATTTTAAAAAACAGTAAGGAATGTAAATTTATGATTTTCCACATTGGCTAGCTGCCCACATGCCCACCTTAGAGAGAACCCTTACTACAAGTGACATTTTAATAACCAATTCATCAAACTCAACAAAAAATTAGGCATCAGTTCTGGAGAACGGGTGCAAACCAGCTGAATCCCACCACTCCTGCTGTCAGCTTATGAAGTTGACAGAACAGATTTTGAAACAAACAAACAAAAACCTTACATAGAACAGGAGGGAAGGTAAGTAGCTAACTTGTTAATAGCAGAAGCCTTACCAAAAAAGGAAAATAATAAGAGTATTTGGTTTGCCAGTTGAAACCAACTAGTTTCTTTATGGGTTGTATGTCAACTTTGAGCCACTTAATGAGCAACTAGAGACATAAATCCAAAGTTTTCTTTTGTATCTTGAGATTCCAGATCTAGTTGAATTGCTGCTATTTTATTCTCATTCTTTTTGGGGGCTTTCAGTGAGGGTCAAGCATGCACCATTGGCTTCTTTGCTTTTCCTTGTTTATGACCTTGTTTATTGCTTGTTTATCAATTTGTTCTGTGGATGATTACTTTTTAGAATCCACCAGGGTACCTAGCTTAGTTGCCCTGTGTGGGCGTTCATGAAATATCTACCGTGTTTCCCCATGTATAAAGTGCACCTTTTCAAAAAAAATTGGGGTCTAAAAACTGAGTGCGTCTTATACAATGGTTGTAGGGTTTTTTTACTTGCATTTCCTGCTTTTTCGCACTTGTTTTTGTGCTCATTGTTGAAGACTGATTCGTCATCAGACACCGATGAGGACAAGCTAACGGATGGGATTTTGACAGTGATGAGGGGTTGTACAAATTTTATGATGAATAAAACTTGAGTAACTTTATGTAATACATTTTTTTTTTCAAATTTCGGGCCCTAAAATTAAGGTGTGTTTTATACATGTGATCGTCTTATACATGGAGAAATATGGTAAATGCCCCTTTATGTTGTATAACGTGCATACAAATGACTACTTTTACATCTCACTGGCAGAGCACCCATTTCCTATGGTTGGTTTTGCTATCAAGGGCTAGTTTTGGGATGATATGATTCCATCCTTGTGGTTCTAAAGCAATGATTTAAGTGCTGTCTACACATGCAAATACTTTAGACTAGTGGCTCTCAAACTTTGCTGTATCAAAACCACCTGGAGGGCTTTTTATGTTGTTGTTTTAATTTTTTTTTGACAGAGACAGAGTCAGAGAGAGGGATAGACAGACAAAAAGGGAGAGTGATGAGAAGCATCAACTCTTCCTTGTGGCTCCTTAGTTGTTCATTGATTGCTTTCTCAGTGAGCTGGGCTTCAAGCCAGCAAGCTTGGGCTGCAAGCCAGTGAGCGACCTTTGGGCTCAAGCCAGCAACCATGGGGTCAGGTCTATGATCCCATGCCCAACCGTGCTCAAGCCCTATGAGCCCACACTCAGGCTGGCAACTTTAGGGTTTCAAACCTGGGTCCTCCACGTCCCAGTCCGATGCTCTATCCACTGCGCCACTGCCTAGTCAGGCCTGGAGGGCTTGTTAAAAGCACATTTCTAAAATTTAATTAAAAAAAAAATTAAAACAACAAAAAACAAAAACACATTTCTAGACATTATCCCCAGATATGGGAGATCCAAAGGTGGAGCCTAAGAATTTGCATTTTAAAGAAGTTTCCAAGTGATGTTGCTGCTGGTGGTCTGAGTACCATACTTTGAAAATCACTGCTTGGGGACTTTTCTCCTATTTCAGACACATGCCCTTGAAGGGCAGATGGTTATATCAGGAGAAGAATAAAAAAAAAAGAAGAAAAAATACTTCAAGGAGATTACAGGGTTTGTTGGACTTTAATTTAAATATATATAATTATCTCTGTGAGGGTGTGAATTTGCTATTACAAGTACTGTAATGTGGTTTTTGTAGAGGATCTGAAATACTATCACAAGGGAACATTCAAAGAATTAAAAGCAGAACCTCTAAATGCACAAAATATTTATATATTAAATTATTATGTTGTAAACCTTAAATGAATATAATATTATATGTTAATTATACCTCAATAAAATGGGATGGGGGAACCCTCTAAATCTTCTCACTGTTAATTATAATTAAAGTCTTAAAAGAGAAAGGAGAGGTATAGTAGAAGAGTGTGAATGTTGTTATCTAAGAGACTTGAGTTAAAATTCTTGCTCCAAAAAATAAAAATTTTTGCTCTGCCACTTATATTTAGTGAATGATTTTGGAGTGTATAACTTCACTGGGTTGTTTTAGTATTAAATGAGATAAATGTGAAATACTCTGATTATAACTATCCATCAGTTATTTTCATAAAAGTTGACCTCCTCAGTTGATTTTGTACACTTTGGAATCTTTTCAGACTCAGTGGGTGGTAAGTTTTATCGAGACTCACTACTCATAGAATAATTGATTGGATCCTAACATTTACAACTCTGTGAATGCTATAGAAATGTAGACATAGAAGATGGGTACCCTGTTCTGCATGTACATAAAATCTACTTAGGGAGTTAGAATTCTTTACATTGAAAGTACCAAAATACAATAGAAGTAGGGTAGTCTTTATTTATTTATTTATTTTTTGTATTTTTCTGAAGCTGGAAACGGGGAGAGACAGTCAGACAGACTCCCGCATGCGCCCGACTGGGATCCACCCGGCACGCCCACCAGGGGCTACGCTCTGCCCACCAGGGGGCAATGCTCTGCCCCTCCGGGGCATCGCTCTGCCGAGACCAGAGCCACTCTAGTGCCTGGGGCAGAGGCCAAGGAGCCATCCCCAGCGCCTGGGCCATCTTTGCTCCAATGGAGCCTTGGCTGCGGGAGGGGGAGAGAGAGACAGAAAGGAAGGGGGGGTGGAGAAGCAAATGGGCGCTTCTCCTATGTGCCCTGGCCGGGAATCGAACCCGGGTCCCCCGCACGCCAGGCCGACACTCTACCGCTGAGCCAACCAGCCAGGGCCAGAAGTAGGGTAGTCTTAAAAATAATAATAAATAAAAGAAGGGTAAGTGGTAACATATTTAACATAAGAAGCCTAGAGGAAACGCACTGTCAATGAAGTTATCAAGGTTCTGGATTCTTTCATCTTCTCTGCTTTGTCATTCTTAGCATGTTGACATGTGTCCTTGGACCTCTCTTTACAAGGTTACAAAATGGCTGTCACACCTGTAGACAACATATCTTTGTACCACTGCATCCAAAGGCAGAGAAAGGGCAGTTTGCTCAATTTTCCTTGATCACAGTGGCAAATTTTTCCCACAAGTCCAGGGCAGATACGCCCTCTGGTCTTGTTGATCAGGATTAGGATATGTGACTGTGTTGGCCTTTAAGGAGGCTGAAAAGAAAGGTCTATGACACTTTAGCTTCATTGGTAGGACTGGTAGGCGAGAGAGGTGAGAAATGACTGTTGGGAGACAAAAGGAGACTCTACCACAGGCAGATAAGGTTATGATCTATACAAAGATTAGAGACAGTTCTAAGCAATTTGTCATTGGGCTGAATTGTGTGTGCTATCTAGTCCAGGGATCAGCAAACTTTTTTTGTTAAAAGCCTGGTAGTAAATATTTTAGACTTTGAGCTGAAAAATGGGCTCTGTTCCATATTCTTGGTTTTTTTTAACACCCTTTAAAAATGTAAAAACCGTTCTTAGCTTGCTAGTCATATAAAAACAGGCTATAGTTTGCCAGCCCCTGCTTGGAATCCTCAGAGGACAGGGAGATTAGTGAGACTGAAGTAATCATTTTGAAGCTTCCTGAAATTCTGGGATTTGATTGGTGCTTTGAAGGATGGAGAAGATTTAGATTAAAAAGGACACTTAGGTGGTTTCTATATCTTGGCTATTGTGAATAATGCTGCAGTGATCATAGGGGTACAATTTCCTTATAAATCAGTGTTTTCAAATTTTGGGGGTGGATACCTAAAAAACAAATGGTTGAGTTGTATGTTAACATCTCAGTTTTGGGGGGAGTCTCCATACTGTTTTCCACAGAAGCTGCACCAACCATTCCCAGCAGCAGTGTACAAGGGTTTTCTTTCCACATATTCTCCAACACTTGTTATTTTTTGTCTTATTGATAGTACCCATACAGTGGAATCCTCTTCAGCCATAAAAAATAATGAAATATTGCCATTTGTGACAATATGGATGATTTTGAAAATACCATACTAAGTGAACTAAGTCAGATGGAAAAGGACAAGAATCATATGATTTCACTCATATGTGAGATATAAAACAGAAAGCAACAAATGAACAAGCTCGTAGACACAGAGACCAGTATGGTGGTTACCAGAGGGGAGGCAGGTTAGGGGGAGGATGAAGAGGGTAAAGGGGGTCAAATATATAGTATTGGAAAGAGACTAAACTTTGGGTGGTGAGCACGTAATGTAATATACAGATGATGTATTATGTAATTGCCTGAAACTTATGTAATGTTACTAACCAGTGTTATCACAATACCTCTAATTTTTAAAAAATATTTAGATTGAGAGATTATATTCTTTCTGAAGGGAGTAGTGAATGGAGAAACAAACCTGTGATACTATAAAACAGCTGTATGTCACATGCAAAGAGTGGAGAGCAGCAGTACTTTTGCAGATGAAACAAGCTAATTGCAAGTTATAGTTAGGGAGTACTGTGGCATGAATACCTACACTGCCTCAGCCACTGACAAGCCAGCCTGCTAAGTAGCTCTGAGAAATAAAGATGCTCTTTTGGCAGTAAGCCTCCGTGTTGACTTGGAGCCCAAGGAAGGCAGTGTCTCATGTAACAATTGGCTCTTTAGTAGGAGCTGTTGCTGCTATGACTAATTAAAGGACAAACATCATGTGTTTAGGATAATGAAGACTATTGGTCTCTTAACTATACCTATACACAAAGATTATAACTCATCTTCAATATGTGCTATTGTTAATGGCAAAGAGGAAGAATTGCAACAATTAATGCTAATGTTCAGTGAACATTTGTTGAATGCCTTCTGTGTGCCAGGCCTTAGAGATACAAGTTGAGAAGCTCACAGTCTAGAGCAGGGGTAGTCAACCTTTTTATACCTACCGCCAACTTTTGTATCTCTGTTAGTAGTAAAATTTTCTAACTGCCCACCAGTTCCACAGTAATGGCAATTTATAAAGTAGGGAAGTAACTTTACTTTATAAAATTTATAAAACAGAGTTACAGCAAGTTAAAGCATATAATAATAATTACCAAGTACTTTATGTCGGATTTTCGCTAAGTTTGGCAGAATAAATCTTTATAAAACAACTTACTATATTTAAATCTATCTTTTTATTTATACTTTGCTCCGCTACCGCCCATCATGAAAGCCGGAACGCCCACTAGTGGGTGGTAGGGACCAGGTTGACTACCACTGGTCTAGAGGGAGAGAAACAATATATAGACATAACTATAATAGAGTAGGATAAAGTTCAGAAAATATATGTACAAGGAACTGTGGATGCCTAAAAGAAGGAACCAACAATTTGTCTTAATTTAAACTTTCAAGTTGACTCAGTCTAGTTATTGCTATTCTTTAGTGCCACAGATTATATTCTTAATACTAGCCAATTATCTTACAGATCTGTACCACTGATTACAAAGAGGCCCATGTGCAATACTGTGGCTGGATGGAATCCAATTCATCATCTCTCCAGAAAAAACAATTTCAAACATTTTGCTGCTGCCACTAAATCTTTAGGAACCTCTTTATGTGCAAGTATATATTTTTAGTGTTGCTTGGGCACCTAATTTTGTGCTTCCCACTATGCCGGTATGGATATTGGACTGGGTTCTAACAACCAATTGTTTTCTTTAGTAAAACTTGCAGAAAAGAGGATTCTGTGGTAGGCAGAATAATGATCCCCCCAAAAGAGACCTTATATTAGTCTCCTATGAACCTGTGAATATATTATTGCATTATGTAAATGGAGGGAATTGAAGTTACAGATGGAATTTAGGTTGCTAATCAGATTACTTTAAAATAGGGAGATTATTTTGGATTTGGAGTAGGAGCAATATAATCACAAGTGTCTTTAATTAAAAGTGGAAGAAGGAGACAGAGAGGATATTGGATTGATATGATATGAGAAAGATTCAATCTACTTCTGCTAACTTTACAGAGGAGGAAGGGTGCCACAAACCAAAGAATGCAGATAGCCTCTAGATGTTGGAAAAGGAAAGGAAACTCATTCTCCTTGTATTAGTTTATTAGGGCTGTCATGGCAAGTACCATAGACTGGTGGTTTAAACCACAGAAATTTATTTTCTCACAGTTCTGGAGGCGAAAAGTCAGAGGTCTAGGTGTTTGCAAGGTTGATTTCTGAGGCCTCTCTCCTTGGCTTGTAGAAGGAATTTCTGACACATGCTATAATATGGATGAACCTTGAGGACATTATGCAAAGTGAAAAAAAAAACAGTCACAAAAAGACAAATATTATTATTCCATTTGTATAGTATATAATGGGGTATTCTAGAGTAATTAAACTCATAGAAACACAAAGTAGAATAATAGTTGTTAAGGGCTGTGGGAGGAGGAAATTAATTTTTTAATGGGCATAGAGTTTTAGTTTTGCAAAGTGAAAAAGTTCTGGTGGTTGGTTGAACAGCAATGTGAATATACATAACACTAATGAACTCGACACTTGAAAATGGTTAAATTGGTACATTTTATATTATGTTATTTTACCACAATTAAAATTTTTTTTTAGTAATGTAATAAAGATATTGCTTAAAAGGCAATGACAGAAAAATAGGTATAGTGCGACGTGCTTCCCACTATATATTTTAGAGAAAGGATATATACACGTGTAATCCTTTATGCACACAGAATATCTCTGAAAAGATGTTCAAGAAACTGGCATAGTAATTACTTCTGGGAATGGGGTTGCAGAGAACTAGGAGGTAGGGGATAGGGATGGGAAGAAAAATTAAATGCTCTTTGACACCTTTTGAATCTTGTTTACCATGTACACATATTACATATTGAAATAATGATTTTTACCAAGCTCATAGACACAGAGACAGATTAACGTTTGCCAGGGTTCAGAGGTGAGCAAAATGGGTGAAGGGAGTCAAAAGGTACAAACTTCGAGATATAAAATATATGATATAGAGATGTAATAATTTAAAAAACCAAAACATGGTTTTAAATGTGTCACTTGGAGTTAGGGACTATAGAGAGTTTTCTCAGTTAGGTCATCCTTTGGCTATGAAATCATTTTGTCAATCCAGTTACACTTAAGTGTCAGAATAAATAAGACTTACTTCTTGTCTTTGCTTTTTTTTTTTTTTTTTTTTTCATTTTTCCGAAGCTGGAAACGGGGGGTGGGGGGGGGTGGGGGGGGGAGTTAGACAGACTCCCGCATGTGCCCGACCGGGATCCACCCGGCATGCCCATCAAGGGGCGATTCTCTGCCCCTCTGGGGCGTTGCTCTGTTGCATCCAGAGCCATTCTAGCGCCTGAGGCAGAGGCCACAGAGCCATCCTCAGCGCCCGGGCCATCTTTGCTCCAATGGAGCCTTGGCTGAGGGAGGGGAAGAGAGAGACAGAGAGGAAGGAGAGGGGAAGGGGTGGAGAAGCAGATGGGTGCTTCTCCTGTGTGCCCTGGCTGGGAATCGAACCCGGGACTCCTACACACCAGGCCGACACTCTACCGCTGAGCCAACCGGCCAGGGCCTTGTCTTTGCTTTTAAAGGGCTAAAAAAATCTTAGTCCCTAAGTGGTAATTAGGCTTTAGGGTACATATGTATTTTATTGTTTGAGGTCTAATATATTTTCAAAATCTCTGATTTCTTTAAGAACAACTACAATGTATTCACTTAGAACTCTCAAAAAAAGTTGCAGAGAGAAAAGATGGAGGAAAAAGGAAAAACAAAAGAAATATAATAGTCACTGTTTTCTGTTTCTTAAAATCACATAACCTAAAATAAGAAAAGAATAAAAGATACTTAACAGTAACAACGGGGTTTGTTTGTTTGTTTGTTTTTATTCAGTGAGAGGTGGGGAGGCAGAGACAGATTGCCACTAGCATCTCGACCAGGATACACACATTAGTCCCCCTGGCTGGGGAGGGGGGGAGCTCTGGCAATCTGGAGTGTTGCTCTGTTTTTTAGCAACCAAGCTTTTCTTAGTGTCTGAGGCAGTGGCCACAGAGCCATTCTCAGTGCCCAGGGCCAGCTCACTCCAATCAAGCCATGGCTGTGGGAGGGGAAAGAGAGAGAGAAAAAGAGAGAGAAGCAAGGGGAGGAGGGGGGAGAAGCAGATGGTCACCTCTCCAAGTGTACCCTGACTGGGGATTGAACCCAGGACATCCATACGCTGGGCTGATGCTCTACCACTGAGCCAACTGGCCAGGGCCCCTAACAATAGGTTTTGACTCTTGTGGGATTATTGTTTAAGACTTCTGCTTGCAAATTATTAGGTAACTGCACAAATTAGATTTTAAAACTTTTCAAAACATCCTTCTTAGTACATGAGTCCTTGTACCATATATTCCATATGAAGACTTCAATGTTTTATTACTATAATTGTTGCTTAGAAACTGTTCTTGAAACTTCTTGTTATATATGGATGTGTTTTCTGTACCAACAACCTTAGCCCATGTTTTTTTCCAAACAATATTTGGCCACAGAGCCATATCCTTATACTTGTGGGTTTTGGATAAACACAAAAAGCAAAAACAAAACATTATTTTTGGAACCTGTTCAGTTATCTTTCCCTTTGGTATGGAGTTTTACTGTAGCTAATTCAGCACCAGGAAAATTACTTAGTACACAGTAGGGATACAGTAAATTATAATGAATGACTCACTGTGAGCCCAGTACTTAAGGGTTATATAGGGAATACAAATTTGTCTCTGTTTAGACATGAAAAACTTATAATTTTATAGAAGCAAAATTTCTCTATATAGCAAGTTTCTATGAAAGAGAATTTAACCCAAATTTATAAGCCTTTTACATATAGGAAAGAAATTATTATTACTATAGTAACATTTATTACTGTTGTTAGAAGCAGTAGTAATAGCAACATCAGTAGGTAAATCATGCTAAGTGCTTTTCTTTCTTTTTTCTTTATTTTATTGGCAGCTACAAATAGTCATGGGACTGGGTACTTTTCTTATATTATCTTTTATACAGTCTTCCCAGTGAACCTATTGGGTAGATGCTATTGTTGTGCCCATTTTTTATAGATGAGGAAATTGAGGTCAGAGAGGTTAGGCCAGGTGTTCAAACTCACATGGCTATTAAGTGGCAGAACCAGGATATGGACTCAATTTAGTTTACTGAAGATTTGGGCTTTGTACTTCCAATGCAAGAATATGAGTTTACTTAATTCTCTTCAAAATTCCTACTGCAATACTGAAGGGACATGAAAAGAGTAAGGGAGGGAGAATAGGAAAGAAGAAAGAGAAAGAAAAGAGAATTGAAATATACATTTCAAACCGGGAATGATCACCATCCTCATGCACAATATGAAATTCAGACAAGACCAGGTTGAGGTAAAGGTCCACCAACCTGAAAAGTACTGTATATAAAAGCCCACATAGCTTACTAAAAATGTTTGAAACCAAAAATGAATGTTAATTTTATGTTGACAATAAAACAAAAATCTACTAGGCATTTCTTCACCAAAAAGGATTTATTTGGGGGAAAAGAAAGGATTATATTCCTGTGTGTGCAGACACAGGGGAGTTAAAGAAACTTAAGGGGAGGGGCTGTTACAACCATAGAGCTCTATTGTAAACCCAGAGTTCTCCTGTAGGGCTTTCATGTGGACAAGAGGGTATGAGAGCTCCTCCTATAGGCCCTCCTGAGCCTTGTCTAGGTTAAGATCCCTGTCATAAATTTTGACATATCAAATACCTTTTAGCATCTATTTAGATAATCTTATGGTTTTTCTGACTCAATAACATGCTAAATTATATTAATAAGAATTCCTAAATATTAATTCTTGGAATAAGCCCTTTATAGTCATAAGCAAGATACTTCACTCTGCAAAACCCAGGAACAACTGAGGAACTGCAATTACCTAGTACCTCAGAAGGCAGAGGAAAGATCTTGCAATGTTCTTTGTCTTCCATTAGGATTCTTAGAATTTATTTTAGAACTAAATGTTAGTTGCATGAAGCAACTATTTTTATGTTTAATTTTTATTTTTAAATTCTTCAACCTTTTTTAAAGTCCTTTGAACATTAACATCAAGATCCAGTGAAGTGGGGCCAGCTAATAACTCTTAAAAAGTTTGGATCAGGAAGAACACAGCTACTAGTAGGTAAAACCAACAAATGGCAGATGGTGGCCAGAGAAGTACTTATTTTTAATGCAACCAGCATACTTAAATTGATAACCTTGTATATTAATTAATTGGATTTCAATGAATAAGTATGCAGTAAAGTCTTAAAATAACTATAAGAATGGAAGTGTCATCACAGGACCTCTTTATTGAAAGATTATTTTTAAAAAGCTAGTATAAACATAAAATATTTAAAGACTGAAAGCTTTAAAGTCTTAACTAGTGTAATTTGGATAATTACCTTATCCTTTTTTCTCTTTTCAGTTTGTATACACTATGTCAGTGACAAATTACTTTTGATCTGCTTAATATTATGTATGTTATCATCTTTTGTGATATGAGAACTTGGGAGAATTAAAAGCAGCTTTAGAAGTCTTCAAGCCTTTGTTGGTGGCTCAGTGGATAGAGCGTTGGTCTGGCATATGGATGTCTGGGGTTCATTTTTCCAGTCAGGGCACACAGGAGGAGAAACAACCATCTACTTCTCTCTGCCCCTCTCTCCCCCTTTCTCTCCCTCCTCCCCTCCTGCAGCCAGTGGCTTGATAGGTTCAAGCATGGCCCCAGGCACTGAGGATAGCTTGGATGGTCCAAGTGTCAGCCTCAGGCGCTGAGGATAGCTCAGCTGATTTGAGCATCAGCCCCAAACTCAGTTGCAGGGTGGATCCTGGTTAAGGTGCATGTGGGAATCTGTCTCACAATCTCCCCTCTTCTCACTAAAAAAATAAAAAAATAAAAATAAATAAATAAAGAAGTCTTCAAGTATTTTCTCAACTGATTTGGAAAAAAAAAAAAGACAAGTGGAGCATAAATGTTTTTATTTTCCTTCCTCCAAAATGCAAGGTAGTAAGAAATAGACTGCATTTGCAGGATTTAAAAAATGATTTTAAATACTTGGTTGTTTCTGTTTATTTTCTAAAAGAGGAAGAATGAGAGGTAATGGAAAATGAGACTTAGTTGTAAGAAGAAAAATTAAAGGTAGGCAAAGAATCACAGTAGGAAAAAAAGTAAGAAGGAAATAAACCATAGAAAGCAGTTAACAGGCATAGTAACTCCGAGCTTTATTTTATTTCATTTAGGTTCATTTGCACTCTCAAACTCAACCTCTGCAGGTATTCTGCAGGTTGAAACACAGCCCCAGCTTTGAAAATATCAAAGTAGGAGTCAACTAGGATAGCCATAGAGTATTTATTATATGATTAAGCTTCAGCCATGGTAGTGAGAGTTTGTTTTTTTGTTCAACAGCTTTATTGAAATGTAAATGATATACAAAACACTGCACCTAGTTAATGTATTCAATTTGATGAATTTAGACATATGCATACACCTGCAAAGCTATCATTATAATCAAGGTAATAAACATATCTATCACCTCCAAAAGTTTCCTTATGCTTTCTGTTTGTTTGTTTTGTGGTGAGAACATTTAACATAAGATCTATTCTTTTAATAAAAATTTTAAATATACAATAGAGTATTGTTAACAGTAGGAACTATGTTGTATAGCATATCTCTAGAATTTATTCATCTTGGAAAACTGAAACTTTATACCCATTAAACAACTTCCCATTTCTTCTTCCCCCTCAGTCCCTGCAACAACCATTCTACCGGGTTACTATGAGTTTGATTATTTTAAATACCTTGAATAAGTGGAATCATGTAGTATTTGTCCTTCTATAACTGGCTTAATAATTTCACTGAGCATAATTTCCTCCAGGATCATTCATGTTCTCAGATATGACAGAACTTCCTTTTTTTTAAAGTCCAAATCATATTGCATTGTATATATATACCACATGTTATTTATTCATTTGTCTGTCAATAGGCATTTGGGTTATTTCCATATCATGGCTCTTGTGAAAAATGTTGTAACGAATATGGGAGTGTAGAGATCTCTGTGGGATACTGATTTCAATGCTTTGGGGATTATAACCAGAAGTGGGATTGCATCTACATCTCTATGTAGGGATAGCTGGGTTTCTAGCAGCTGGTACCTGAACAGCAAACATTTGAATGGAACTTACTGGGTCACATTTGGAGCTTTTTCTCTTCTCTTTGTTTGTAGTGTTGTTAGTTAAGCTAATTGTTTCACTCCATTGTCCTGTTTTCCTTATCAGTCTTCTAGATAGATTTTGAAAAAGAGATTGGAGAGTGGAAGGTTTGAAACTGTTTTTTAGAATCTATCAGGGAGACATATAGGGCATGTTTTTTGGCTCTGCTTATAAATACTTGTTAGCAGAGGGCTAATGAGGCCAGGCTAGTGGTTAGATTCCCCCAATCATGTACTATGTTATGTTTTTTTGTTTTGTTTTGTTTTTTGTATTTTTCCGAAGCTGGAAACAGGGAGAGACAGTCCGACAGACTCCCGCATGCGGCCGACCGGGATCCATCCGGCACGCCCACCAGAGGGGTGCTCTGCCCACCAGGGGACGACGCTCTGCCCCTCCCGGGCGTTGCTCTGCCACAACCAGAGCCACTCCAGCGCCTGGGGCAGCGGCCAAGGAGCCATCCCCAGCGCCCGGGCCATCCCCGCTCCAATGGAGCCTTGGCTGTGGGAGGGGAAGAGAGAGACAGAGAGGAAGGAGGGGGGGGGGGTGTGTGGAGAAGCAAATGGGCGCCTCTCCTATGTGCCCTAGCCGGGAATCGAACCCGGGTCCCCCGCACGCCAGGCCGACGCTCAACCGCTGAGCCAACCGGCCAGGGCCCTATGTTATGTTTTAAAGCCTGTCTCTAAACAGTCATATCAGCCCTGGCCGGTTGGCTCAGCGGTAGAGCGTCGGCCTAGCGTGCGGAGGACCCGGGTTCGATTCCCGGCCAGGGCACATAGGAGAAGCGCCCATTTGCTTCTCCACCCCTCCGCCGCGCTTTCCTCTCTGTCTCTCTCTTCCCCTCCCGCAGCCGGGGCTCCATTGGAGCAAAGATGGCCCGGGCGCTGGGCATGGCTCTGTGGCCTCTGCCTCAGGCGCTAGAGTGGCTCTGGTCGCAATATGGCGACGCCCAGGATGGGCAGAGCATCGCCCCCTGGGGGGCAGAGCACCGCCCCTGGTGGGCGTGCCGGGTGGATCCCGGTCGGGCACATGCGGGAGTCTGTCTGACTGTCTCTCCCTGTTTCCAGCTTCAGAAAAATGGAAAAAAAAAAAAAAAAAAAAAAAAAAATAAACAGTCATATCAAATATGTACCTTTGAATATGAGGATGAATGAACACAATCCTACGCATTCTGGGAAGAGTCCTTCATAGTACATACTATGAAGAGTTAGTAGCACCATCTTTACAGAAAAAGAATATCCCATTGCCTAAATTGGAAACCATAAAATGATTTCAGTTAATCAAATGTAAGCAACTTTCACCTAACCAATCACCTTTCAGTGACTTCTTCTTCCTCTCCTTTCTTCCTTCTTCTTTCTTCTTCTTCTTCTTCCTTCTTCTTCTTTCTTCTTTTCCAAAATAGCAATTTCTAATCAGAATTGCAGCTTCTCACCTATGAGCTAACACTGACTCAGTAATTTCTGTTGGCTTTTCATCATGCCTGTGGCTGCATTCATCTGGATCTCTGAACTGATCTTATTTGAATTACAGAGTTCTCATTTGGATGACAGTGAATTAGCAGCATCACTTTGCTGTGAATGTGAAGAATCTGAAATCTTTAGTGATTCCAATGTACATAGGTATATGATTTTATATAGTCTCTGGTGATTGAAGTGAAAGCTTTTTGGGTGAATTGGCTTTTAAATGTAACTGGGATAGTGCCTATTATTTCATCTGTTTGGCCTCACTCAGCCAAAAAGTCTGGGAAAGCAAATGAATGACTTAAAATGAGTGTATATACAAATAGTATGGTATATTTGTATGCATAGTAATCTCTCCTCAAAGCATATCTCAGCTAGCTCTGTTTTCAACCACTAGTCCACCAAAAATTTCCACCAGAGTTAACTACCCTGATGTTGTATGAAGATCATCTTTTTAAAATTAAAAAAATATATATTGATTTCAGCGAGATAGGAAAGGAGAGGGAGAGGGAGAAAGAGAGAGAGGGAGAGGAACATCGAGCTGCTCCTGCATGCACCCTGACTGGGGATTGAACTGGCAACCTCTGCGCTTTGGGACAATGCTCTAACCAGCCAAGCTATCCAGCCAGGGCAAAGATCATCTTAAATGTAGAAATGTCTATGTTTTATGAGATAGTATTTATTATATTTATCTCATCTGGCCTCCAGCATAGTTGCTGAATTGTTGCAAATTACTTGTGGAATCAGGCTAAAGTTGGAGAGTGACTTAAATGGACTTGTTAAAAAATATCTCTTCCATAAGGATAACTGCCTTTGCTAGCCATAGATAAAACTAGGTTCTATAGCCCTCGATGAGAAAATATGATCTCTGTCAACTTTAGAATGTTTATTGTGCATAGTAAGCACTCTATAAATATTGTTGAAGTTCACCAATGGAAGTGCTCTCTCAAAGTAAACTACGGCTCTCAATTATATCACCATAGGACTGCCTGCTCCTTAACTGTCTTCTTTCTTTAGCTTCATGGCACAGTGAAGGTGATAACTATTTTAAGACCTTATTTGACTATTTTGTTGATTTACCTGGTTGTACTTCATGTAGTATTGATGAAGGACTCTGGAATGGCATGAGGTAATTTATTGTGACTCACTAATAGCTGGAGTGGTGCTTATTTCCCTAGTTCTTGAAAACTTAACTGATGACTTCACATGAACACTCATTTGTTGTCAACATTTGCAGATGAGTGACTTAGGGTAGAAAGGTTATATTCTTTTCCCAGTGTTGTGTGATAAGCGGGGGCAGCACTGACATCAGATCTCAGCTGACAACCATCAGTGAGCTCATTATCAGCAGGCAGCTTCATCATTGATAGAATGTGTACCAGCTGCTTGCATAGAATCCTACAAGATTTATTTTGTTCAGTCTGCAATGGAGTCCTCTGGACTTGGACTGACATTGTTTTGGCTGATTTTGTCTTAAAGAGACCAGTGAATGGCAATCTACATGAAGAATATCTTTATGACGTTAACACATGTGAAAAATGAATCTGATTTAATGGTTTTCTTTTAGAAACAATTAACTAGGTGTGCATATTTGCAGATCATGTGGATTGCTTTATTGCCAGAGCTTTCATACATTAAAGTCATATTTGTTTTGTTTTTTCTCTTCAAGAGGCAGAAGTGGTTACATGTACTTGGCTGTTTTTTTTTCAAGGTATTGAGTCCTCCTGTTTTGTTTGCTCGGAGTATTTCCCACACTTTTTTTCTCTTTTCTCAGTTCCCCATTCCCACCCTCACATCAAAGGAGATTGAAGAGTTCCTTCCCAATTTGAAGGCTTACACTTGAAAACAAAATTATTTGTAGAGCAAACCGATTGAAATCCCCACTTTGAATTTTCTTCAAAGGAAGTGGTATGGGATCTTGATAACTATGTGAAGTATATGTTAACTGATGTAAAGAAGAGTAGAAGATAAAGTTAATCACTGAAAAACTTTCTCTTTAATCTTGGGATAACAGGCATATGAAATTTGATTAGCTGTATTCATTCACTTATGTATGCACTCATTTATTCACAAAGCATTAATTGATTGTCATGTACAAATCATCAAGCTAGGGCTATGGGGGTTATACATAATATATAGAATCTACCCTAAGAACAAACCTTCAGCAATTAGAAAAAGTTTGAGGATCTAATGTAAAATATGGTGACTATGGTTGATAACACTGTGTTGTATAATTGCTAAATGAGCAGAACTTAAATGTTCTTACCAGAAAAAAAAGGATAAATATGTGAAGTGATGGATATGTTAGCCATATGGGGGAATCTTTTACAATGTATATGTACATCAAATCACCATGCATGCACTTTAAATATTTTATACTTTTATTTGTTAATTATACCCCAGTAAAGCTGAAATTTAAAAAAAAAAAAGCATCTGCCCTAGGAGAATATATAATCTGTGCTTCAAAACACTAGTTTTATGGATATTTGTGGAAAGCCATGAAGTGGAGAGAAGCAAATATTTGTGTGTAGCACCTGGGGAGAAGAGAAGAAATCTATGAAGAAGTGGAAGGGAATTTGGCTGGAGGCAAAGAATGAGTGGCTCCTCTGAAAGAGGGCTGGGAGAGGGGAGAGTATATAGAGTTCTCTGCTCTTTCTTTGGTCCCACGCAGCCTTCAGGGAACCACATAAAGGATAGGAGCAACTATATATTTGTTCCTTCTGCTTGCACAGGGTTGTTGGAGTCCCCAGAGCAGGATGACAGTGTGACTGGGATAGATCACAGAGGAGGAAGGGACTAGTCCTAGCTGCAGGAATTTGACTTTGGCTCGAGATAAGAAGGAATGTGGGCAGTAACTAGAGCAGATTGGGATACTAGTGTCTGCAGCAGCCTCCGAGATACCTGAGTGTCTTCTTCATTCCCCATACCTCCATACTTACTGCTATCCTAGCTTAAAGAAGGAAAAGGCTCTGCATGAGCTGAGATTCCAATTATAGGGGGTCCTCAGGTTACAACACAGTTCCGTTCCTACAACAATGACATAACCTGAATTTTGATGTAAGTCAAAACACACCCTAGCCTAAGTCACTTACCTATCCTAACACAGTTGTAAAATCATAATCTAGAACATAAAAACACAACTAAGACACAGAAAAAGGGAAAGGACATAAATATACGGTACTGTACTGTAATGTGGTAATAGAAAAAATGAGTGTAAAAAATATTCCTTACCTTTATTCCTGTGGTTGGCCTGCACACTGGAAGGGACATTGCAAGGTGGGAGAGAGTGACGTATGGGAGGAGGAAGCTGGAGAGGCCGGAGAACCTGCAGAAGGTGCTGGAGATACGGGGTCAGGTGAATCAGGATTGCCTAAGGAACATGCAGAAGACGCTGGAGATGATTCTACCTGTACTACAGGTGTTTCAGCTCGAGAAGCAGCTGATGTGGAGGGTACAGGATGTGTTGCAGGCCTCTCTACCTTCTTAAAGAATTGTTCCAGGCTAGTCTGGAAGGTTGATGACTTTTTCTCTTCCAAAATCTGCCTATAGCATTGCAGGGCATCCATAACAGCTCTGTAGACCTTACTGAATCTGTCATCCCTAGGGTCCTCAGCCTGAAATTTTGCCAACCCATCCTCTACCATAGGAAAACTTTCTGCCGAACCCTTGGTAGTAAATCTCTTGGGTTCTGGGGTTTCTATCTTTTCTCCAGCTGAATGAGGTCCTCAGCAGACAGCTCCTCTCCATGTGATACCAGTAGCTCTGTGACATCATCGTGATGGCCTTCCTCTTCTTCAAAGCACTACCATCTGAAGACCCTGACTTTCGTTTAGGAGCTATATAAGGGCCAAAACAAAGCAACACAAATAGAACATTTGCACCTTTAATAGTCCAAAATGGCGTAGGTGAGCATATTAGGGGACACCAACTCCCTCACTCATATTCCACATTACTGCATATTCTCTGCCATGCACAACCAAACTAGTTCATCCACGTAGTCTGTAAGTACAACGCTAATGGCGTAAGCCAATACACTCACGTCTCAATTTTTTAAAGTTTTTTTGGGAGTGAGGGTTGTAAACTTGAAACATTGTGTGTCGAGACTGTCTTAACCCAAGGACCTCCTGGACTGTATTGTGTTTGTGGTGGTTTAGCTGGAAACAACTGGATTCATTACCATTGAAGGGTTGTTTCTTCCCCAACCTGGAGATCAGGAAAATGCTGTTACATTAGTTTATTTCTTAAGAATACATCTAATTTATTTGTCTTCTTTCCATGCTCTTCTGACCCCACTCTTACCCTCTGTGGAAGGAGGGATGTGTATATAGCTGATTATACTTTTTTTTTAATGGTCTATTCAGTTCTTTGCTTGGATATTATATCTTCGCAGGGAATGCATTTTCCTTCTGCAATCAAAACTGCTTTTGTTTAAATAGCCCTGTGAAAGGAAGGGGTGTTAGCTTTTTATTATTAAAGAAGGAAAGAAAAGTCACCCTCTAGAATCAAATGTAGAGAAAGTAGACAAAAAGAAAATCTAAAATGTAAGAATTATTTAGTTTATAATACTTTATGAAACTAGATTTGCATTCTCTATTAGGGTAGGCTATATATCAGAATACAACAGTATCCTTCTAGATGGCAGCTTCTGGGGAGGTTTTTACATGTACTTATTTTGTGGAGTGGGAGAACAGCTTTGGAGAGAGAGAATATTTAATCAAATACTAAATTCACGATGAAGGATTTAAGAATTTAAAAAAAGTTACTAGCATTAAGATAAGCTGTAATTCAAGGCTATTATGGAGTAAGCCTACCTGTGGAGTGAAGATAGAAAGGACTTAAGTCTTCAGGATTCTTCTGAAGCATCCTGTTTTTCTTGTATGTTTTAAGTTTTGGAATATGATATATGGAATGATAAAAACAATGAATGATTTGTTAGCTCAGAAAGTAAAGCTACACTTAGCCCTGGCTAGGTTGCTCAGTTGATTAAAGCATCATCCTGATACACCAAGGTTGTGGATTCGAGCCCCAGTGACTGGGGACATACTAGAATCAACCAATGACTTTATAAATACTGTATTTTTCACTCCATAAGACACACCTGACCATAAGACGCACCTAGGGTTTTAAGGAGGAAAATAAGAAAAAAATATTCTGAACCAAATAGTGCATTAAAATATTTTTTAAAATACTGTATTTTTCGCTCCATAAGACGCAGAGGCATTTTCCCCTCCACTTTTGGGGGGGGGGGGGGAGAGTGCGTCTTATAGAGTGAAAAATATGGTAAGTAGAACAACATATTGATGTGTTTTTCTCTCTTTACCTCTTCCCCTTCCTTTTTCTCTCCCCTGCCCTCTCAAACCAATAAATTAAGAAAAATTAAAAACAAGAAATTAAAACTATAGAATGGAAACTGCTAGCATCATTAAATCTACTTTAGTAAGTCTCTAGAGATTATGAGCACAAATAAGATGTTTGTAGATAAACCTGATAAATACAATGATAAACTGATTGGCTGGAAGGTGGTGATGTAGGCTGACAGCATGTACATGCGGTCATTTCTAATGATTTGTGTTGACCCTCTTCCTTTCAGCTCTCTGTACTGTGTACTTTTTTATTTCTTTTCTTTTTTTTTTTTACATTCATTTGCAGAGACACCGCTGTACTGGCCAACTTACACAAATATAAAAAGGGAAAAAAAGGAAAATTTGTTACTAAAGAGATACGGATTTTTTTATGAATTTCAAATGGCCAGTGAGCCAGCAGCAAACAGTTGTCCCACCAGAGTTCAGGATTATTTGAAATGTTTCTGCATTACCTCTCTGCATAGTACTAGAAAGATTGCTGATGAGGGCGCCTGGTGAGAAAATGAGATAAAAATGTTGCTGGTGACAAAAACATAGTTTTACCATGAACAGTATTTCCATCTTTTCCTTTAGATGGGGGATCTGATCCAAATGACTATACTAGTAGAGATCGCCTGTGATGGTAACCTTATTTTTCTGTGTTCCAAAGACATAAAAGAATAGCTCAGCTATTTTATCCTAGAATAACAAATGAGAAATAATTTTCAACTTTTAAAAAATTTTTACCTTTTTTGGTGACTTGAGAAAAAAGATTTGTAATAATCTTGGGTATAAAGGCTATTTTGAAATTCTGCTTTGTCATTTACTAAGTATTCTCATGGCTGCACATTAGAACCACCTTTTAAAAATTATTTAATAAGAATGGCACTCATTAACAAAACAACACATAATAAGTGCTGGCGAGGATGTGGAGAAAAGGAAACCCTCTTGCACTACTGGTGGAATGCAGACTGGTGCAGCCACTGTGGAAAACAGTATGGAGATTCCTCAAAAAATTAAAAATGGAACTGCCTTTTGACCCAGCCATCCCACTTTAAGGAATATATCCTAAGAATACCAAATCATTGATTCAAAAGAAGAAATGCACCCCCGTGTTTATTGCAGCATTGTTTACAATAGCCAAGATCTGGAAACAGCCCAAGTGTCCGTCAGTGGATGCAGTGGACAAGTGGATTAAAAAGCAGTGGTACATATGCACAATGGAATACTATGGGGCCATGAAAAAGAAGGAAATCATACCTTTTGCAACAACATGGATGGACCTGGAAACTATTATATTAAGTGAAATAAGCCAGGCAGAGAAAGAAAAATATCATATGACCTCACTCATTTGAGGAACCCAATGAACAATGTGAACTGAGGAACAGAATAGAGGCAGAGGGATCAAAGGGACCAGAGGGAAAGTGGACAGAGGGAAAGGGGATGATAGGATGGGATCAGAGAAGGGAAAGAGATTGGTGAAATTATATATACTATACATAACACAGGGTTATAGAGAGCAGAAAAGCAAATCCTGGAGGGAAGTGGGGAGCGCATTGAGGGGAGGGGGCGAGGGGGATGTTGAGGGGAACACAGGGGTGGGGGGATGTATTCAGTGGGACACTTGAATCTATGTAAACACAATAAATTAAAATCAATAAAGTATACAATTCAAAAAAATTATGTAATAAAAGAGTTTCATCCCAGTCCAGTTAAATCAGGATCTATGTGAGTGAGACCCAGGTATTGGTATTTTTAAAATACTCCCAGTATTGTTCTAATGTGAATAAAGGGTTAAGAACCATTGTTTTAACTGTAGCTATGCTAATTTTTGCACATCCAAATCAGAGCTTCAGTCTCCAACATTTGTAACATGTTTCCTTGAAGAACTGATAAAAGGTCGTATTGACTGGAATCATAAGAGTTGACTGAATGCATTTGATAACTCAGGTACAATACAATTAACTTCTATTCAGTGAAATTCCTTGGCTAGGCTTTTGTTACAAGAGTAGGAGACTGAAATTAAGAGATCCAAATTTTTAGCAGTCCTGTGACATTGAAGGGTAAAGTTTTCTAGTAGGCTATTACTCTTCCTGTGTCAACACTGCTGGGAGCTAGCGTAAAGACTAAGAATTAAAGAGCATTTTATACTTTGTATATTATATTCTTATTGAAATAAAATATACAGAAAAGTATTTTGCACTTTTATATATATCTTGGTGAGTCTTCACAGACACACATCAAGAAACTGTAACCAAATGGAGTATTATCATTCCCCATCCACCAATCCCCCCTTCTACAAACTCCTCTGCCCTGTCCCCTTTGAGTCACTATTCACAGTGTCAGCCATCACCGCACAGAGATACCCTGTACCCTGACTTCTTGACCATATGATTTTGATGTGGGCATCAGGCTACATGCTAGAGAACCCTTTCTGACCTCCAGAATCGGGGCTCAGCATCATGGATGTAATAGTTAAAGAGCACATTCTCAAGGTTCAGACAGTTTGGGTCAGAGTCCTGCCGCAAACTGGCTCTGTCACTCCACTTCTCTAAGCCTCAATACCCCCATCTGTAAAATGGAGGTAGTAATAGTACTTGTCCATAGACTTGTTATAATTAAATGAGATAATTTATGTAAAGTATTTAAAGGGCTTGACACATTATCTGTGCTGAAAGCAGGGGCAGATATATTATTCCACAGTGTCACCATCTCTTCAATCAAGTCAGAACAATGCCACTGTTGTCTGTGGGTACAATTAAGTTCATGGTCCAGCTCTGGAGGGAGGGAGGAAGAAGTGGGCATCCGGACCATCTTTCTTTCCTTCTTCACCCTTGATTTGACTTGTGGCATGACTAAGTTATAGCAACTTCTAAAATATACTATTTAAGTTCATAAAATGGCCATGAGGCTAGAAACTTTCTCTAACATCTTTGTATTTGCCCCAGTGCCTAGCACAGTAATTTGCAAATTGTACATAGTAAAGTAAATGCCTTGGCTAAAGGAATCTTAAAATGATGCTTCAGGCACACTGTACTCTTGTGTGCTAGATTTGTATTGGTCTGACTTATGGTCCTTCTTTTGACCAGAGACATATTCTTGAGACATCTGGCATAAGGGGATACAGAATGTAGCAGAGAAATAATTGCAGGCAGAAACCAGGAGCTTGGGCTGATTTACAAAGTCAACCAAATAACTGAGTTATCTTTCTTCGATAATCTAAGGTGGGCTTGCTCAGCTGTACTTATTACTTATTTTGGTTTAGGAGAGCAAGGAAAACAGGAGATGGCAGGACTTGTAGGTTTTTTTCATCAATAAAATAGTACAGATTTTTTTTTGTTATTACTGCTTAGAAATAAGCCTTTGGAAGGTAATAAGCGAGATAATTATTGAGCACTTTCTATTGATAACTATTGAGCACTTTCCAGATGTGCTAAATCAGCGGTTCTCAACCTGTGGGTCGCGACCCCGGCCGGGGTCAAAGGACCAAAACACAGGGGTCGCCTAAAGCCATTGGAAAATACATATTTATTATACAATACATTTTTAAATAAAATATATATTTCCAATGGCTTTAGGCGTTCTGATGGCTTTAGGCGACCCCTGTGTTTTGGTCGTTCGACCCCCGCCGGGGTTGCGACCCACAAGTTGAGAACCGCTGTGCTAAATGAATTTTATTCAATTTAGTATTGAATCCAAGTCTTCGAGGTTAAGTACTTTTAGTGTTTCTTGTTTAAAGCTGAAGAAATGGGGACTTGCCTAAAGTATGTGGCCATGCTGGTAATGACAACCACGTCTGCATGATACTTCCTGCTTGAGCTCTCAACTTTATGCTGGGTTGCCTTTGCCTTTGAAAATTGTCATTCTGGTACTAGGAGGTCAGGAGCAAATGGAATAGTGGTTCTCAACTCTGGCTTTGCACCAAAATAATCTGTGGATTTTTTTTTTTTCTTTTAGGTGAGAGGAGTAGAGGAGGGGATACAGTGAGGCAGGCAGACTCCTGCATGCGCCCTGATGGGGATCCACTTGGCAACCCTATCGAGGGCCGATGCTTGAGTACTGGGCTATTTTTAGTGCCCGAAACCAACCACTCAAAGCAACCAAGCTGTTGAGCCACTGGCTTGGGAAGGAAAGAGGGAGAGAAAGGGGAAGGAGGGAGAATCAGATGGTTGCTTCTCCTGTGTGCCCTGACGGAAATTGAACCTGGGAGATGCATATGCCTGGCTGATGCTCTATCCATTGAGCCACTGGCCAGGGCCTGTGGACCCTTTCAAAAACAGGCACTCAGATCTCACTTATGAAATTTCTCATTCAGTGGGTCGTGGATGAGGCTAAACATCTTGATCCTCCATAGGTGCTTCTTCATGAAGCCAGAGTTCAGAATCATGGTTCTTAGAAATTCCCTAGGGTGGAATTATAATATTTCAGATTTGTAAGATTACAGATTTGGGGGCATTTGAAGACTGAATTTGAAATATTGTAAAGATACATTGTTATTAGAAGTGTAGAGAAGGAGGAGGTAGTTTAAAAATAATCAAGTTCATGTTTCAGGTGGTGAGTAAGATAGTATTTATCACTGAAAATTGGATTTACCACTGGGCTGTTTTATAGCCGGATTAATGAACAACTAAGGTGCTGCAAAGAATTGATGCTTCTCATCTCTCTCCCTTCCTGTCTGTCTGTCCCTCTCTCTAACTCTCTCTCTGTCTCCATCAAAGAGAAGAAAAAAGAAGAAAATGATAGCTTTTTTTCTGCTTAGGTGCTCACAGCCTAGAGAGACAGATATATAAATAAAACTATTGAAATATAGGATGGCAAGTGTGATAATGGAGAGGTATATCCTAGGTACAACTGTGGCACATGAAGAGTGTAATTCATTCTTTGCTTGATATGTTATTTTAAAATGAACAAAATTTGCATACATACTCTTATAACTACTTAAAAAACTGTACCAGGCCCTGGACTGTTAGTTCAGTCAGAGCAGTGTTTTTCAACCTCTGGTCCATGGACCGGTCTGTCAGAAATTGTGTGCCAGTCTGAGAAAGCGTTAACCACCCTGTTGTTATATGAAGATCATAGGCCCAATGATCTTGATCAAATTTGCTTATGCTCAGGGGGATTTTCGCCTCAGGGTCCTCAAAATAACACTTCTGTTTTCACCAGTCCCCAAGTGTAGAATGGTTGAAAACCACGGGGTTAGAGCATCCTCCCGAAACACCAAGGTTGCAGGTTCAGTCTCTGGTCAGGGCACACATGGGAAGCAGTCAGTGAATGCACAACTAAGTGGAACAACAAATGAATGCCTCTCTCTCTCTCTCTCTCTCTCTCTCTTTTTCGTCTTTCCTCCCTCCTTGCCTTCCTCCTTTCCTCTCCCGTACCTCTACTCCTTCCTCTCTCCCTCTTCCTTCTCTCTGTCTCTCTAAAGTCAGTCAATTAAAAAAAAACTATACAGGGTGGGCAAAAGTAGGTTTATAGTTGTGAAAAATGAGTTTATTTTTATACTATTGTTTGTTATTATTTATTTGTATTATAGTAAACCTACTTTTGCCTGTTGTGTAAATAAGTAGATAAATAGCAAAAAGAATTGGAACTCACAGAAGAGGACTTAAATAAGAGTATCATTCAGATGGTGCAGCTCTGAAGGGCTTTTAGAGTATCCAAGTTGTCTTATTCATATTTTAGAGTCAAGTTTTCTTTCTTTCTTTTTTTTTTTTTTTGTATTTTTCCAAAGCTGGAAACGGGGCGGCAGTCAGACAGACTCCCACATGTGCCCAACCAGGATCCACCCGGCATGCCCACCAGGGGGCGACGCTCTGCCCATCTTGGGGCATCACTCTGCCGCAATCAGAGCCATTCTAGCGCCTGAGGCAGAGGCCACAGAGCCATCCTCAGCGCCAAGCAAACTTTGCTCCAGTGGAGCCTTGGCTTCGGGAGGGGAAGAGAGAGACAGAGAGGAAGGAGAGGGGGAGGGGTGGAGAAGCAGATGGGCGCTTCTCCTGTGTGCCCTGGCTGGGAATCGAACCCAGGACTCCCGCACGCCAGACCGACGCTCTTCCACTGAGCCAATCGGCCAGGGCCGAGTCAAGTTTTCTTTTTAATGTACTTTAGATTTTTTTAAAAATAAAGCAATCCAGGATTCTGTAGGGTCTAAATTTGAGATTAGTATCCCTTAGTTGTAGTCTTAAAGATGAGCATATAGGGCAGGGGTCGGGAACCTTTTTGGCTGAGAGAGCCAAGAACGCCACATATTTTAAAATGTAATTCCGTGAGAGCTATACAATGTTTAACATTAAATATAAGTAAATGTGTGCATTTTATGTAAGACTAACACTTTTAAAGTACAATAAGTCTCTGAATTATTTTTAATAATGTTGTTATGCTGTTGCTATCCAATGATGAATAAAGTACTTCTTACCATTAATGCAACTTCAGGTGCTGCATGGGTTTGCTGATGGCTTTGTAGTCTGGTTGATATGTGGTGAAGTTAAGCTTCATGCAGGCATTGAGACTTCCATCTGTTAAACGTGATCGTAGGTTGGTCTTAACGTTCTTTAGATGTGAGAAAGACTGCTCACATGCATACATAGAGCCAAACATTGTCAGTACAGCAATACTCACATGCTGCAGTGTGTGGTATGTGACAGGAAGCGCATTCCAAGTTTTGACAATCAGCTGGTCCGTGGGTTGAAGTTTTTTCATTTCTCCCCACTTGAGTTTGCTCACCAACTCTGCTTGCTGTCACACAAGTCTTTCCATATCTTTATTCAGTGACTTGAACTTATTCACCCACATGTCTGAGGCCTTCAGGTCAGCAGCTTGTAGCTCAAAATCTCTGACAGAGACACCAGGGATGTAACTCAGGTCGGCACTGTCCGCTGCACATTCGTGTGGATGGGTGATGAACTTAAAAAGACGAGTGTGCTCACGAAATTCTCCAAAGCGCGCTTTGAATGACTGCAGGAGATTAGATGTGAAGCCCGCTAGCTGCTGGAGATCAAGATGTTGAGCAGGGTCACTTGCTGTGCATGCATCTTCAAACTCTCCCAGTTTTTCAAAGTGTAGAAAACGACCTGTTTCAGTGTCGGCAGTGAAGAGTTCCAGTTTGTTTTCAAATGCAAACATTGCTTGTTGAAGGGATAAGACTGTATTTCCAATGCCTTGCATTTTCATATTGAGCTGGTTCAGATGTTCAGTCATGTCCACAAGATAGTAGAACTTCAGGAGCCACTCAGTGTTAGCTAACTCAGGATGCTTGATGTTTTCTATTTCAAGAAAAGTCTGGATTTTGCTCAGACAAGTCGTGAAATGGCTGAGCACTTTCCCTCTTGACAACCAACGCATTGCTGTGCAGAATCAGACCAGGATAATTATTCCCAACTTCCTCCAGCAGTGTTTTAAACTGGCAATCTTTTAAAGCTCGGGCAACAATAAAGTTGATCACCCGAATGACCAGTGACTTCACCTCACCAAGCTGCTCACCACACATCTGAGCACAAAGTGCCTCCTGATGTAGGATGCAGTGAAAACTTAGGATAGGTCTCTTTTTATGTTCGCGAAGAAGTGCTATGAATCCTCTGTTTTTCCCCACCATGAACGGAGCACCATCAGTACACACTGAAATAAGTTTACCCATCAGTAGATTGTTTTCTTTAGTGAACACAGTGAAAGACTTGAATAAATCCTCCTCTCTTGTTGTCTCGTTCACAGGCAAAACAGCAAAACTTTCCTCACGTAGTGTGTAACCAACAGCATACCTTGCAATCACACTGAACTGGGATAAATGGCTTATGTCTGTTGACTCATCCAAAGCGAGAGAAAAGAATGGTGCTGCATTTATGTCCTTCACTTGTGTTGCCTCAATTTGATTTGCCATCATGATGGTACAATCGTGAACAGTTCTTGCCGACAGAGGCATGTCTTTTATTCGTTTGATTATCTTGTCTTTATCTGAAAAGTCGTCAAAAAGTACATTGGCAACATCAAGCATGAATGTTTTGGCATACTTCCCATCTGTGAATGGCTTTCCTTTTCTCACAATTGCTAAAGCACCAGCAAAGCTAGCCAAATTCCAGTCACCTTGTTGGGTCCAAACACGGAGTTGCTGCTGACTAGCTTGCACTCTGCACAGTAGCTCTTGGCATGCTTTCTTCCTGCTGAACCCCACTGGATATTTCGATGCAAATTTAGTATGATGTGTGTTGAAGTACTGCTTTATACCGTTTCATCAATGCAATTTTATCATTGCATATTAGACACATTTCAGAACCTGCTGTCTCCACAAAGGTGAATTCCTCTGTCCATTCCTGCTGAAAAGTACAATATGCCTCCTCTTTTTTTCTTTTAGCCATCTTCTTCATCAAAAGGGTTTCTGCAATTAGCTAGTGACTACTTGATTAAAAGTAGGGAAGTTTACTTCCTGACCTCACAACGACCCGTGTAAGTTACGCATTATCCAATAAAAATTTTATGTTGTCCCAGAGGGCAGCTGTGATTGGCTCCAGCCACCCACAACCATGAACAATGAACGGTAGGAAATGAATGGATTGTAATACATGAGAATGTTTTATATTTTTAACGTTATTATTTTTTTTTTATTAAAGATTTGTCTGCAAGCCAGATGCAGCCATCAAAAGAACCACATCTGGCTCGCGAGCCATAGGTTCCCGACCCCTGATATAGGGAATACTGTATTTGCTTTAAGTTAATATTGGGGATAAAGAGACTCTATATCACATACCTCTCTACTTTTCTCCACAGTTTAAGTCTGAATCTCTCCAAGCTACTCTGAATAGCCTTGGTTGGAACTGATTAGTGTTCAGAACAGTTACATCTGTAGAAATATTAAGTGATCTTCAGAAGGGATTTCTTTTAAAAAATTTTTTGGTATATAACTATTTTTTTTTCTTTCAAGGAGCATTTTAAACACTAGCAGACCCTCACCAGGGCCATTTTTAGATTCCTTAAAGGTGAGCTGCAGAATAGCCAGGACTATATTAAGCAATTCTGGGCTCAGAATTTATGGCCTTTCTTGCTATGAGCTACATATAATAAGTAAGTACCAATTAAAATCCACTAGCACATTAATCAAGTGTGATGTTGTTATGTCATAGTACTTTAAATTCTACCATGCAAAGTTAGGTCCAGATCTTAGGATTCAGCTCTTTCTCTCATTAAGTCATACTTTAAAGCACTACTTCTTCACTTCCTTCTTCATTCCTGGATTCCAGTGGTCTGATTCTATGCCTCTCTCTTGAACTATTTAAACTGGCTCAGTCTAGAGCAGCAGCACCAGGCACGAAACCAAAAATGGAGCAGAACTGGTACTTCCTTCACTTGCTATGGTCATACTTCCTTGCCTGGTTCCTATTCTTAAAGGGCATGACCTTAGTTTTCATTTCTTGTGTTTATAGTTACCTTTCACTGAGTTATTCTATCAACAAACATATACAGAGTTCCTCGTTTTGTGCTAGATAGACACTGTTGGTTGCTGGGGTATAGTTACTGTATATATATGCCAAACTCGTTCCTCCCTTTGAAACTTATGTTCTAATAAAGAAAACTGGCATTAAACAGCTAATTATGTGGTGAATTTTTAAATTATGATTCTAAAAAGAAGAAAGTACACCATACTATGAGAAAGTACACTAGGACCTGACCTGTTTAAGGGTTCATGGGCAAGGGAAGGCTTCCTTGGAGAACTGGTATTTTGAGTTGTGTCCTGAAATGGAGTCCAAGTCACCAGAGTTGTCTGGAGAGAGTGGGGAAAGAAATACTCACAGGTCAGGAAACTGATGGCATATTCAAGGAACTGAAAGAATACCAGAGAGGTTGGAACATAGAAAATAAGGGAGGAATGAATGCAAGATGATGCTGGCAAGGTGAACAAAGACCAGATGGTGCAGAGTCTTGTAAGCTGAATTAAGGATCTTGGACTTTATTCCTCAGGCAATAAGATGCAATTGAAGAGTTTTCAGCTGAAAGTGAATGTGCTAACATTTTTAAAAGATCTGTTGTGCTTTACTATGGAGAATGGACTTCTGATATGTTTATTTATATAAGCCATAAATAGTTGGGACTTTATTCTTCTGTGATTTGATTTGGTTAACTCATTCGTTGGGGGATGGAGCTCTTAAGGAAGTTGATGGAAAGGCAATATAGTATGGTGGTAAAGAGTGTGTAGCCCTGGATAAGTTACTTTCCTTCTCTGAGTGTCAGTTTCCTGAACCAAAAAATGGATATAATAAACAGTATACCTGATTCATGTTCTTGTGAAGATTAAGTGAGATAATGTCCTCAACACACTGTGATTAAGACCTGGGACATTGTAAACCTATAGTAAATGTTAGCCACTGTTACAGTCTAGGAATCTCAAGAAGGGTTTACCACTCCTCTGAGAACTACCCATTCTTGGTGTCTCATGGAGTAGTTTTTTATCCACAGGTCACATATGGACTTGTTGAGCCACTACCACTCAACTGTAGGAATCTAGCCTAGTCAACTGGAAGAGAAACATACTTAAGGTTTAATTTTACAAAGGCCTTTTGGAGAAGGAAATGGAAGCTGAGAAATGGAAGCTGAGAAATGGAAGCTGAGAAATTGTTACTTGCTTTAACCTTAGCTTTGGTTTTGCTCTAAAGCTCGTTTTTCACAAATGCCAGTGAGAGGGTTCTGACACTTGCAGGGAACTCAACACAATGTAGTTAGTTGCTTCGAAATATCTCTTTGTCTCCTACAATACTAGGTAATTTATGTGTGTAATTATACTGCTGAGCAAAGCTTCAGATTGATCAAGGTTTAATTGTTGACAGTATTTGAAATGTTAATAATATCTCCACATCAACTGTTTTTCCAAAACAGATTGTTCCAGCTTCTCAAAAGATTTAAATAGCATTGATTTTTTTTCCTTCAGTGAGATGTAATTCTAGGTCTGGAAACTTGGATCTTCCCATTTTAATTTTAATATTTTCTAAGAAATTAGTACACACACAGAAAATGTGTTTTTTCTTCTGCTATAAAATTTGCCACATTATATGCTTACAGAAATTCTCACTGCCTGGCTTTTGTTATCTATCCTGTTCTCTAAAATTATGCATTTTTGCCTTTGATTCATTTTGTGGAATGAGGGAGAGGGTCTAAAGTATACCATCTTTATATAAGAGTCCTGGAGAGTTTAGGGGAGGTAGGAATCTATTCTAAAGGTTTGAAGTGGGTTCAGATCCTGCCCAGGAAGTCTTTGTTCTGAGTTTAAATGGGTCTTCTAGCTTGAGAGCATAAGAAGGCAAGATTTTAAAACTAGTTTTGCCACCAAGTGCTACAAAGGGGAAAATTTCTTATATAGAGTCCTGCTGCAATCAAATTTACCTACTGAATTTGTCAGACACTTTTCCTGTGATAAGATGGTTAACTGATGGTGAATAATTTCTTTTTTTTTAAGTGAGCTGTGTGTGTGTATGTGTTTCTTGTTCAACATGATGGCTCCACCTGCATAGCTAAGCTGTCTTTTCTGTTACTCAGTATTCTAAGGAAAGACCCAAAAACATCAGCTAAATTGTTCTGGAAGTAGAAGGGGTGGTGGTTGAGAAAGGAGTTGGCCAAAAATAGGGCTTTACCCAGCTGTTGTAGGAAGATAAACAGAGGTTCTACCATCTGTAACTATCTGCTTTAAAATGGTTAAGTAATGCATTTCATAGCATTGCTACTAAGATTTAAGTGGTATGTGGTCTTATATTGGTTTAGAAAAATGTTCACACACAGATGCTATAGCTATGTAGGTTTTAAATTTTTTTTTAAGTGAGAGGAGGGGAGATAGTAAGGCAGACTCCCACATGCACCCCAACAGGGATCTACCTGGCAACCCTTGTCTGGGGCTGATGCTCAAATCAACCAAGCTATCCTCAGCACCTGAGGCTGATGCTCCAACCAATTGAGGCTGCTGGAGAAGAGGGAGAGATGGGGGCGGGGGGAGAGAAGTAGATGGTTGCTTATTTTGTGTGTCCTGACCGGGCATTGAACCTGGGATGTGCATATGCCAGATTGATGCTGTATCCACTGAGCCAACTGGCCAGAGCCTATACATTTTGGTTTTTTTTCTTTCGTTGTTTTGTGTTTGCTCTGCCCAGCTTCAAGAAGCTATACTGAGGAAGGTACCAAGTTACAGTGTGTGTCACCTGGAACTTCCTGGGAACTGCGCATTTGATTCCTGTAGAAATTCGTTCACCCTCATTTTAGAAGAATGACAACACAGAGAAAGCAAGTTTATTTTATTGCTGTTAAGTACACTGCTCACAAAAATCAAGGGATATTTTATCGCTTCGTATTCATTTTGAAATATCTCCTAATTTTTGTGAGCAGTATATTACTTAATATGGGAATAGGAACTTAATCTTTGCACTTCATCAACCACACAGTATGTGCCGTACACTGTTCTAGTTGCTTGAGATGCATCTGTGAACAAAACCAAAAAGCACTGCCCTATAAAGCTTATAGTTTGATCCTTGTTATCATTCCACCTTCTGCCTCTGCCATGGGAAGTGCTGGTTTCAAATCCTAGCATGACTATATGTTATCCGTGGCCATGGAAAGTCATTTCCCTACTTTGACCCTCATGCTTATAATTATAAGCCCAGTAATAATGTTGTCATGTTATCATTTGTTTGGGTATCTCAAAAATCATCCCTTGAATTAGTTCTAGAAGAGGAAATTTCTTTGTAAATGGCTTGGATTTGTTTGTATTCAGGGGAACCTTATGCAAAATTACAAAGGAATTTTGTCCCAGGATTTACCTGTATATGTTCCCTGGTATGTTTTTACTGAGCTGGCTTAACATCAGCAACAATTTATAGTATGAAAGCCAAGACCACGTGAGTTTATGTAGCTGCTATTTTTCTGGTTTAGTCTTTCTTTTTGGAAACCTATCTGTTCTACTCCATGTGATTGGGGGGAAGGGCTGACAATCACTTGGCCCTGCTTTTTCACCATTGGGATGGTCATATGTCCTTAGATCCATGTCTTTGTTTATTGCAGCCCATCTGGCTGAAAAATGTGAAACATTTTTCTATGGTAAATCTTCCTAAATATTTCAGGTAAAAAATATTTTAGTATAACGTCTAAAAGCATTAATCTGCACAGAATGAGATTATTAAAATATTTAGTATCTGTGGTTGTTCTAGTTCAGGATTAAGCTGTAGGCTGGAAATAAACAGCAGTATTTCCTGGTTCCACACAGGAACTAAACCTGGTTTTAGGGCTATAATCACTGACCAAATTATAGTTGCTTTGTTTCATATTATGTGGCGGGACAAAGTCTATAATGACAGGTGTTTATAACTCAGACACTATGTAAGCACTCTAGCCTTGCCCATGACAATTTATATTATGTTGCCAGGACAATAGCAGCATTTCCCTAAACTTGCTGTCTGAAAACAAACAAACAAAAAAACCCCCAGACAGTTAGGAGTAAATGGATCAAGGATAGGTTAAACAAAAGTCTGATTTGCAGCCATGTAGTATCAGTATGGTAGTCTTGAAATTAACAGAGCTGTTGGGGGATAACCATCAAGTAAGGTGCCTGCAGTCTGCAGAGTGATTGTATGATATAGGTGCCTGCAGTCTGCAGAGTGATTGTATGATATAGGTGCCTGCAGTCTGCAGAGTGATTGTATGATATCAGTGAGCTCTGTGGGCATGGACATCTTCTTTGAGCCATGCTTACTTGAGGCAATGCCACATAAAACATCCTCTCTTCTCCCCCCAACCTTCCATCAATGACCTCAAAGGCAGATAGATGTATAAAATTTCTTCACTGAAATTTTAGGGACCATATTGCTTAAAAAAAAAACTATATATATATATAGTTTTATATATATGAGAGAGAGAGGCTTCGATATGTGTTGGACTTTCCAGCTTATGTGAGGTGCAATGTCATTTCATGGGCAGAGCTCCTTTGGATATTTTAGCTTTTCTACCTGTAAAATGGAAATGAAAATATTTTTCCTCTCTTACCTCTCTTTGTGTGCATGGGAAAATGTGGTGCATAATGTATTTATCAGGGCTCTTCTTAGAGGATAATAGAAACTGGCTTAAATAGGAAATTTTATTAGTTGTTTCGTATATCATCCAACCGGAGCCTGCCATCCCGTTGCCAGCAGTTGGTTTAAACATTGAGCATGTGATCCAATTCAGAACACTGAGATGAGAAGGAACCTGGGGGGCTGGGGTGCAGGAGGTTTTTGGAACATTTTTCCTTTTACTTGAGAGACACTGGAGAAGAGCTGTTTAGTTCAGGGGAGTGTTGTTGGATAAATATATAATGGACCTTTACTATGACCATCATCTTGCTACCATAGTAAGCCTGAGAGCAATGCTGACACATTCAGTATGGCAGAGCAAAAAGATGGGGAAAACTGCATTCTTGATAAAGTTCAGCTGCTGAATTAATCAAAATGATACTTTTCCTTATTGTTCAAGCCATTTTTTCGTGGATTATTGTTACTGCATCAGATGGAAAACATCCTGAGTAATATGTCGAGATATTATGGTTTCCTCAGACAAAAGAAGGTCTTGGAGGGCTGCATAGTTCCACTGGACATAGCTGAAGCTCAGTAAATATTGGTTTGATAAATGTGGTTGTCTTTATAATTAAAGCACTGAAAAAATAAAACTCCTTTCTTTCCCTTCTCCAACAATTCAGGAGTCATTAGTTGGGACTAAGCATGATAGAAGTCTGTGGATGGGCACTGAGGCCCAGTGTGGGTGGGATATTGGAGCCCACACAGGGTAAGGAGGGCATCCACAGGGGAGAGTTGTCCAGAAGCCAATTGTTGGAACGTGAGTAGGGTGAGGATGGAGTCTCTGGGGGAAGCAACAATTGAGAGGCAGCCCAGGAGGGAGCAGTAGGGTCTTAGAAACATGAAGGAGGCATCCTCACAGAGGGACAGTGGCCCAGTGCAAGCTGTCAGATCCTGAGTGGGCTAAGAAGACATGCTTTTATTGAAAAACTTGACTGTAATTTTATAATCACTCATGCCCAAAATGTACCTGTATTTCATTTTTTAGAAATTTCACCAAGTTAACATTCATAATGTGCCTTTTTAAAATATGAAATTATTGTGTATTTTTATATACCACATAAAATTCCTCAAAGACATGACATGACCATTTGATTAAAGCAACTTCACTTTCCCACCAAATTAGCTTATTTTCTATATTGCATAAATTTCATTATAATCTGTGTTTCATCTGTATAGAAAATATTTTTTATTTTAGTTTTCAGTAGAGTGGGACTAAAGTATTTCATTTTTTCACAATTGTACTATGGCACTTTTTAAAAATTTCAAAGGAAACCTGATAGAAATTGTCTTTTGAGGAAAAAAAGATTAGGCTCACTAATGTCCTAAACTTTGATTTTGTAAGCAAAAATTTCATCTCATGTTCATACCAATACCACAGCACAATATGGGTGTAATCACTTTGCAAATGTGATTAGGTAACTGAGATTAGCCCCATTTTATTAGTGACAAAGATGGTCAGCCTAAGTCCCACTGTGATATTCAGGCAGAAGTAGAGCCACATTTATTTTCCCAAAGCCAAGAGCTATATATTGTATATTAAATGTGCTTTTATAGAAATAAGGATTGAAGAAAACTAGGACCAGAAGAAAGTAAAGTAAAAGAGTACCTTGCTCTTAGGAAGTTTTCTTCAATAATTATATGATATCATTTGAACAAAAGCTAAGAATATATACCACTTAAAATTTGCTTAATTTAATGAGGTTGAGGAAGTGCATCACTTGTTAACAAGGTCATAACTTGTTAATTGCCAGTCTCAAGTGACTGAGCTGGTGGGGTACATACCACTGGAGATGCTGAAGGGGTGGCTAGTATGCAAGGAGGTAGAGCATCTTTGAATTTAGAGAACGAGTTGCATTAAATGAGAGAGGATTGGTAAAGCAGTACTGAGTACGGTTCTGTCTGTGGTCATTTAAGTACATAACTACAAATTAGACCCTGGCTATTTATTATTTAGCTCTTGTTTCCAATTTCTTGTCACTGTGAATTTCAAGATGTATTAGGTATAACACATTTAGACATTTTTTTGGTTATTATTGCCTTGGTTAGCTGGTTAGTTGCTTTGTTTTTAAGTCCTCATCATTATTGCTATGTAGTAAAACAGAATTCTCCCTTTATGGTTTTTTATTATTTTGAAGTTCAGTTTACTCATTTTCCCTTTTCTCATCTAGAAACTTTTTTTTTCATAATTTATTTGTTCTGATGATTGACTGACTTAATAAATACTTATAGAGTACCTATTAGGTGTTTTCATCTTAATAAATCAGAATAAGATATGAATACATGTAATTACAGTTCACCCTTGAACAACACAAGAGTTAGGGGCACTAAGCGGTCATGCAGTCAAAAATCCAGGCATAGGCCTGACCTGTGGTGGTGCAGTGGATAAAGTGTCAACCTAGAACACTGAGGTTGCCAGTTCGAAACCCTGGGCTTCCCTGGTCAAGGCACATACGGGAATTGATGCTTCCTGCTCCTCCCCCCTTCTCTCTCTCTCTCTCTCTCTCTCTCTCTCTCCTGTCTAAAATGAATGAATAAAGTCTTTAAAAAAAAGTCCAAGTATCACTTTTGACACTCCCCCAAAACTTAACTATTGAAGCCTACTGTTGACTGGAAGGAAGCCTTACTGATAAAAGTCGATTAACACGTATTTTGTATGTTATATACTGTATTATTATAGCAAAGTAAGCTACAGAAAAGAAAATGTCATTAAGAAAATCATAAGGAAGAGAAAATACATTTATAGTGTTTATTGAAAAAAAATTCAATGTATAAATGGGCCAGCACAGTTCAAATTCATGTTGTTTGAGGGGTCAACTGTATCATTCATGGAAGAAGATAAATGCAAGAAGAAAGAACAGGACGTTAGAAAAATAGAGCTCATACTCATTGAGGGAGATCAGAGACTTTAGGATTTTTCATGATTTTTTTCCCTAAAAAGCAGGAATCAAGTCCTTGATAGAGGGTCAAAGCAAAATATGGTTTTGACTGAGGCATTTCCCTGGGACATGGTGGTAAAATGATTTTGAATTCTGAATGGATTTTTTTAGATGCTTGTAGATTTATATATAGGAGGAGAGAAAAAAGGGAAGTGTCAAGAGTTCTCAGGGTTGACAGTTCCTTTAAGTAGAAGAGATAAAAATTGCTGCACAACCCAAGGACCCCTGGGAAGAGAAAGGCAACAAAGGGCTGAGTTCAATCTAATTTGAATTTCATTTGTATTGAAATCTCTTCTTATTTTTCTAGCTAGTTTTCCAATAGGTTTCTTTATTGTATTGAAATCTCTTCTTATTTTTCTAGCTAGTTTTCCAATAGGTTTCTTTATCATTTAAAACCCAAAGTCTACATTAACAGCCTCTGGTTGCCCTTGTCTCCAGGGCCGCACTCATATCAGTAATTCAATGAAAATGTTTTATTCAGTAAACCAATGATGAGGAATGAAAGGAAGCCTTGAGGAATATTTCTAGAAGAGAGTTGGGGTTTTTACTGCACACAGCGTAATGGCTGGGATCTGGGGCATGCTGTCAATGTCTGTATGATGCTAACACCAGTAGTACTATTTATTTCTCAACTATTTGTAGTTGCAGTTTCACTTTTGTATATGTGATTATTTGATTTCTTCCTTCATCAGACTGAAGCAGGAACTGGATCTGTTTTATTCCCAATTCCAGTGCCTGGAGATGAGTGACTTAAGAGATATTTCTCAAATAAATGGTCACATTTTATATTTCTGTGGATTCATTTTGAAGAATATAAGAGTGCTGAGTCAGAGAAACAGATGTTGCTTTTCTTAAACTTTTTTGAAGTATGGAACAAACTTGACATCATTTGCATCACTATTATTGTCATTGGTTTTTATTTTAATAAATATGAGGCCAAAAACTATGTCTTTTGAATTAGTTTGCCCATACCCCTGGTATGAAAATATCATGAAACCAGTGGTGGGATTCAAATAATTTAACAACTGGTTCTCTGCTCTAATGACCGTTTTAAGTATAAAAAAATGATATACCAAAAAGTAGTTTATTACTTCATGCATTTAATACTTAAATCAGAATAATAAAAGAGGCACACATATAAGAGTTTTAAAATATTAATGAAAAAATATTAAATAATACCTGACAAAAAAACAGTAAAACTGTTAAGATATTTCCATATTGCTGCTGCTTTTTTTTTTTTTTTTTTTACAGAGACAGAGAGAGTCAGAGAGAGGGATAGACAGGGACAGAGAGAGATGAGAAGCATCAATCATTAGTTTTTCGTTGTGTGTTGCAACACCTTAATTGTTCATTGATTGCTTTCTCATATATGCCTTGACCGCGGGCCTTCAGCAGACCGAGTAACCCCTTGCTCAAGCCAGTGACCTTGGGCTCAATCAAGCTGGTGAGCTTTTGCTCAAACCAAATGAGCCCTCGCTCAAGCTGGCGACCTTGGGGTCTCGAACCTGGGTCTTCTGCATCCCAGTCCGACGCTCTATCCACTGCGCCACCGCCTGGTCAGGCTCCATATTGCTTCTTGATTGGCATCCTTACTTGCAATTTTCTTCACTTTTATCTGAGCCTAATTGGCTGTGTGATTTATTCTTAACCATGTTATCACTGTAGGAGTAGGATCCAATTCCTTTAGAGATAGGCTGATTAGACTAATAGTCTAATTAAAATGTAATATTTCATCAAAGGTATAATGAGTTTTATGAAATGGATAAATAAATATTACAAGCAATAGTTCCGTCAAATTTTTTTCACCTATGGATGAAATAGCATTACTATGGGCGCTTAGAATACGCTGTTGTGCAAATGAACATTAAAAAATAGTAAGGAATATAAATTTGTGATTTCCACATTAGGCAGCTGCCCAGGTGCCCACCTTAGAGAGAACCCTGATTACAAGTGCCATTTTAATAACTGGCTCACTGAAGTCAACAAAAAATTAGGTTTTGGTTCTGCCGAACCGGTGCGAACCAGCTGAATCTCATCACTGCATGGGACCTAGTTTGTGTAAAGTGGAATGGCTTAAGAAGTAGATTTGTTTTACTTCATTAGAGAAATGTTTTTAATATTTCTTAGATTTTACTGCTATGAAACTGTTTTAAACTCTTTACTTATATAGGCTAAGAAAAAAGTATTTATGATCCCAGCATTGATTATCAAGAGAAATGCAGAGGCTCTAAAGGTTGAAGATCAAATCTGAATATATTCCATAATTTTCATAATTGTCCCAGGTGACTGTCTTGCTTACTTACCATTTGGATTGTGTATACTGTATATTCATTTTTGTGACTCCTCAAAGGTATAGAAATAGGAGATTATCACTTTATAAAAACTCAGTTTCATGATGCAAGTCTCTGTGGAAGCACGCATTGAGACTAATAGTGACTATGCACGTGTTCACATAATACACATAGAAATAACTGTAAGCTACCATTGATTTTCTTCAGAGCCTAGTTTTTAAATTGTTGGTCTCTTATATCTTATAGAAAATATAACATGAAAGCATTTTGTGTGTCATCTCAATTCACTTTGATAGTTTGAAAGATTTTTTAATCTACAGTATACTTTATAGCTATTACTTTATTCCATAGTTTCAGTTGACTCTGTTTAAGTTATATGAAACAGTTCTCTAATGTTTCATTTTACCAACACTGAGTAGTCTTGGTTATTCTTTTTTTAAAAATTAATATATATATATTTAAATTTTCTCATTGCTTTGGGGGGGGGATGGGAGAGAGAGAGAGAGAGAGAGAAGCATCAACTCATTGCTCCACTTAGTTGTTCCATTTGGTTGTGCATTCATTGGTTGCTTCTTCTATGTGACCTGACCAGGAATTGAACTCATGATCTCTTCTCTCCAGGGTGATGCTCTATCCATTGAGCCACCCAGCCAGGGCTGGTTATTGTTCTCATGAGATATTAAAAGCATTGTTTATTAGGAAAATTATGTAGGAAATTAGGCAAGTAATAAATATTTCCTGGTAGTTAATCAAAGGAGTTTGCTGACCAGGATGTTGTCTGAGGAATGCCTTTTTCTATTTACTTTTGCTTCTAGGAATTGCATTTTTATAGAATATACTAGCTATACCCAGCCACGTGTTGCTGTGGCTCAGTCTGGTTAAATGGAAAAGAAAGAAAAGAGAAAGCACACGTTTCTAATATGTTTAATTTCACAATGCTTGTGGGTATACAATATTTTTTGTTGTTCCATTGTCTGTGCAGATATAGAGATTGTCTGGTTTGCCGACTCTAGAACATGCAGTATAATTATCCTTGTGAGAAGCATTCCATGTCTAGATCTAAACTGCACAGTTCTAAAGATTGGCCTTGAGTTTTGTTGATGGTGATTGCAAACGCCAGTCGAATTGGGAATTTGGAAATCGTAAATGGATTGTAAATCAGAAACATTGAAATAGAATCATAAAATATTTAGTATAGCGTGTGTTGCTTTTATGTCCAACAGGTGGTGCTGTTTTTCAAAAAAAGCATGTTCTTACCTGTCACAGGTGTGACATCTATATAATAGTAGGTATATAAAAACGCGCATATTCGAATACAATGCTGTGTCAAAATTTCAAAGCAATCTGTGAAGAACTTTCGGAGATTTAAGATTTTTGAACAAACATTTACATTTTTATTTATATAGATTTGTTCTTTGAATTTATGCATACAAATAACTCCATGTTGGGGTTGTACTAGTTTCTCAAGCAGAAATTTTTAATGGCAATAAGACTGGATGTTTTTAAAGTTAAGCTTATTTATATTAGAATCTGTAAATCAAGTATACTCATCTTGCCTTTTATTATTTACCTTTTTTTCTCCCTTTTTCTCCCATTGCTATTCAGTTTGAAGGAAAATGTAGATAAAAGAATATGTTCTTAATAGATCACATAGGATAATTAGCAAGATAATTTGACTATATTATCATAGGCTTTCTGTAATTATTTGTCTTGATTATCAGAATTCTATTGAGCATAGGCATCCTTGAGGATGGCTAAAGAAAAAGATTGATTGAAAAGTTGGTTATAACGGTTTCTCCTATCCTAGAGGGAGTGTCAGGGAGAGATGCATTAATAATATTTTTTTCAGAGTTTAGAGCATAAATATTTTCTACAGTTATTTCAAGATATAAACTTCAAAGAAGTCCAAGGGGAGAACTTTTTCAGGTTTGTGCAAAATGGCAGAGAAAGGTAGATAGGAGCCTTATGGAAGTAAAGATGAGGTTGGAGGAAAAAATGGGGAGATATTATGGAAATAGTTAATGAAAACAATGGATACTCTAAAAGAGTGAGTAGCTGAGGAGCTTCTGAGGTGATTGGATAGTCCATAAATTGACACGATTCTCAGCGAATTGGAGGGGAAATTCAAATGACCGAGTGCTTCTCTCTCATAAGATTTTACCTTTCTCTTAAACCGTATTTTGTATTCATGCAGTTCTAGTTAGATTTAGATTAGTGGGGTGATGTTGTCTTGTTATATTAGAGTTGGTGGGTTTTCAAGGCTAATGGGGACTGTGAGTGTAATTAAAGTCTTCCTGCCTTAAGTTGCCACATTTTTCATTTGTCATGTATTTCTTTTAATCAAGTTTGCAAGGAATGTTTTAACTGTAGAAGACTATTAATAATGGGTCTCCTTATGATGTTCCGTGAGTTGGCAAGGATCACTAGCTAGGCGTAACTTATATTAGGACTTAGATCACATTCTGATTTATAACATTGCATTTTTTCCTCATTTCAGTATCTTATGTTGGAGACTTTGGGTTTGTTTATTTGTTTGAAGTTCTGAATCGACTTTTTCAGCACTTGTTTTTTAGTCTTTTGTTTATGGAAGCCAAATAAAGTTCAATGACATGTCTGTATTTTTAAAGGCAGATCAAGGAATTAGACCAAGTCATAAGCATTTGATCTTTTCCTCAAACATGTTAACCTATCATATCTCCTAGAATTTAACTTGTATCTTAATTGTTCAATATCAGGCAGAAGCTTAACTTTAAAGTTACATACAGCATCGCCTGACCGGTAGTGGCACAGTGGATAAAGTATCCACCTGAAACACTGAGGTTGCCAGTTTGAAACCCTGGGCTTGCCAGGTCAAGGCACATATGGGAATTGATGCTTCCTGCTCCTCTCCCCCTTCTCTCTCTCTCTAAAAATATGAATAAATAAAATATTTTAAAAAATAAAGTTACAGACAGCAGCCCTCTGCAGTGCTCCTAAAATCTTTCCACTGGAAGCTTCTCTAACAACAGAGGAGAGTAAATAGGGAACACCTGGCAGTCTAGGTATTTAGATTTTAAAGGAACCTATTGCAAGGCTGAAATTTGGTAGAATTCTTATGGTTGACTTTAAATTTCATGCAAATGTTTATATATCTGTAGCCCTTTACAGCAAAAATATTACTTTCCATCAGGTAAAATTGATGCCCTGTGAATGTTTTATATTCATCGTCTGGTTCAATAATTTCTACCACACTAAGGCATGACCTTGGGTACTTGTATCCCAGTTCAAAAAGCACGGCTCTATAGAAAAAAAAAAAGAACATTGAATAGGATAAAAAAAAGTTGTGAGCTTGAGCTGAGTCACCTGGTTATAGCAGGAGTTTAGAAGCTGCTATTCAAAGAGGGGGGTGGGAATGAGTGAGTCATTTATTCAGGTAGCTACCTGCCAACAGAGGCTTTTACTTGTTCATGATCTTCCAACTTATTCAGTTTGTCTCTTTTAAAGCAATGTTCAGATGACATGTGCAATCTTCTACCTAATGTCTCAGAAGACATCTAATTAAGAAAAGAAAAAGAACAAAAATTTTTATGTTACTCCCAGGTCTCTACTCCCCATTTCCTTTCCTTTCCTTTTCCTTTCCTTTCCTTCTTCTCTTTCTCTCTCTCTCTCACTTTCTTTCTTTCTTTCTCTTTTCTCTTTTCTCTTCTCTTCTCTTCTCTTCTCTTCTCTTCTCTTCTCTTCTCTTCTCTTCTCTTCTCTTCTCTTCTCTTCTCTTCTTTTCTTTCTTTCAGCAGGAGGCAGAGAGACAGACTTCTGCATGCATCCTGACTGGTATCTAACCCGTCAAGCCCCTCATGGGGTGATGCTCTGCACATCTGGGGCTGCTGCTTCATTGCTCAGCAACCAAGCTATTTTAGCACCTGAGGCAAGGCCAAGGAGCCATCATCAGTGCCCTGGTCCAACTTGCTCCAACCATTTGGGCCATGGCTGCAGAAGGGGAAGAGAGAGAGAGGGTAGGGAGAGATGGAGAAGCAGATGTTCGCTTCTCCTGTGTGCCCAGACCCGGAATCAAACCCGGGACATCCACATGCCAGGCCGACACTCTATCACTGAGCCAACTGGTCAGGGCCTCTACTCCACATTTTAAATGTTTTTTTTCTGATTATAATACATGATCATTGTAATCATTATATTCTAATAATGCTCTTATTTTAAATAGACAACATAAACTAATGGCTTCATAAAATTCTCTTCTGTAGCAGTTTCTCTTCATTTACTAAGCTTTTCCTGTCTTTCTACATTAAGGTGGCTTACAACTTGTTTGCTATGATGGATAGTCTGCAATCAGTATTCTTGTACATAAATCTTTGGGGAGATCTTTGATCTTTTTGTACTAGAATGCTTTTCTCAATGTAAAATGATAAAGTAAAAAATATTACCCAATTCTAATGCTATTGATACAGATTACCAGAACGTATGCCCGTTTTTCTGATCCTTTGGCAATCAGTATTGCACATTACTTTTTTATCTGAAATAATTTCATAGAAAAAATATGGTACAGCATCTTTATTTGAATTTTTTTTTATTTCAAGCTAATCATATTTTACTTTCTTTTCAGCACATTTCTATCTCTTTGTGAATTACCTACTCTAGTCTTTGCCCATTTTTCTGTTGGGGTGTGTGCCTTCTTCTTATTGATTCATTGGAATTCTTTATTTATTGAAACAATTCATTGTTTTATATATGGTAAAAATATTTTTCTCGGTTTATCATTGAACTTTAATTTTTTAACATTTCTCTTTCTCTCTGCATATACACTTTTATTTTTTAATATATGGCATGTTTTTAAAATATATGATTACCTACTTAATAACAAATACTCAACCTCGTGAAGATACTAAAAAGTAAATAGGTGAATTGTATCATGTGAATTATATCTCAATAAAGATGTTTAAGAACAAATAAGAACACATACTGTGAGCCAATTGTTTGAATATAAATACAAAACACAGTCCCTGTCTTCGAAGCTCACAATTTAGTATATCTTTCTATACTCTTTTCTACAAGTTAGAGAAGTATTATTACTCCATCCCTGACAACAGGAGTTATATTAGATATATGTCATTTCCTGTTTTATTTTAAAAAATCATAAATATATCTCAATGTAACTCAAGAGTCAATGGAAAATGAATATTTGTATTTTATAGTACTTGGAATTATACATATCATTGGAGAATAGGTTGTGAAACTTGCACTAAATTATTTGTTTTAGATTCCATTTATAAATATTTTTATCTTATTTGTGAATGGAAACACTGTTAACCTTATTTTAACCAATAATTTCTTACATTTTTTATGCTTTGCAGAGTGATGCTTATAAAATAAAAATGTATAAGAATTTTTAAAAGTTTAAGAAACCAGAAGTTAATAAAGATGTAGAATTTATAAATATACTTAATAAATTATATAGAAATGAGTAACTTTTATGTATTTCTAGCAATAACCAGTTCAAAATATAAGGTAAAAATAATCCCATGTAAAAATAGTAAATCAAAAAGACTTGTGCATCCATCTGCTCAGTACTGCTTTATTTACAGTAGCCAAGATATGGAAGCACCCTGTGTGCATCTATAGATTAATGGATAAGAAAGAAGTGGTGCTTATATGCAGTGAAATATGACTCAGCTATTAAAAATAAAAAAGGAATTTTGCCATCTACCACAGCATGGATGGACCTGAAGGGTGTTGTACTGAGTGAAATGAGTCAGAGAAAGACAAATACCACATGATTTCACTTATATGTGGAATCTAAAAACAAAATAAAACAAATGAACAAGCAGACCAGAAAGAGACTCATAGATACAGAGAACATTTTGACAGTTGCCAGACGGGAGAAAAAGATAAAGAGATTAAGAAGTACAAATTGGCAGTTACAGAATAGTCACGGGATGTAAATTACAGCATAAGGAATGCAGTCAGTAATATTGTAATAATTATGAATGGTATCAGATGGGTACTTGATTTATTGGAGTGATCACTTCTTAAGTTATATAAATGTCAAGCAGTGTGTCGTACCACTGAAACTAATATAATATTGTACAGCAACTGTAATTGAAAAATTAAATTAAAATAAATAAAATATCCTATGTACAAAAGACAAAAAATGAGGAAAAAAACCCCATGTACAATAGCAATAATAAAATACGTAGGCATACATGTAATAAATCACAAGACTGTGAGCCAATTGTTTGAATATAAATACAAAACACAGTTCTTGCCTCCAAAGCTCACAATTTTTAAAAACTATAATATTTTATAAAGGGCAAAAGAAAAATTTGTGTGTGGTATATTGAAAAAGATACCGTGTCTTCCCAAGTTAACTTCCAAAATTTAATGCAATTCAGCCAAAATTCTAGAGACTTTTCGAATTGGGGAAACCTGACAAAACTATTCTAAAGGTCATTTGGAAGAATAAGTGGTTGAAATTGGACGCTCACTTTTAAAAATTAAAAGAAGGAGACTTTCACAGTCAGATATTGAAACTATTAAAAGCCCATAACAATTAGTTGTGATGCTAGTATAACAAAGAAATAGATCAACGATCAACATGGCAGTCTAGGAAGGTTAGAAATAGATCCAAATACATGAACATATTAAATTTATGTTTAAGGTAGGATTTTAAGTCAGTGAGGGGAAATGAGCCAATAATAAGTTGCTAAAATAGCTGATAACTTTGAGAATAAATTAAGTTATAATGTTTCTTCTTAAAGCATATACCACAATAAATTATAAGTAAAATAATGAGCTAATTTTTTAGGAAACTTATTTAAATACAGAGAAATTATAAAGAAAAAGATGGCTAGATATGACTATCAAAAATAAAGTAGTAAATAGAACCTACACCTAAGAAGATGATGATTTAGTTCACTAATTTATGATTGTTATTGACAATGGTGCCCCATCCATCTTTTTTTTTTTTAATCAGAATTCTGTTGTACAAATCTCTAAAATGATCATATAAAAATGTGCAGTAGGTATGGCTATGAATATTATTGTGCTAGAAATTATTACTACACGTTTACATTTAAATTATATATAGTTAATAATGCTTGAAGACTGAATCTACAACATTATCAAAATGGGACACCTTGGTTAAGGATCTGTTCCACTGTATTGATCTCTCTTTTACGTTATTCATTCGATATGTATTTATTGAGCATTGTTGAATGCTGAGGATGTTGTGGTGATTAAGATACAGTTCCTGTCTTCAAGCTTATGATGTAGAGACAAACTAGTAAACAGTCAGTGTGAGAATTTCTCCACTAGACAACTGTATGGTTGCACTTGGAAGGAGCATGGAACTCAGTTTTAGAGACATCAAAAAGTTGTTGGGAGAAAGGGACACCTTAAACTACAATCTGAAGGATGAGAAGAAGTAGACAAGCAAAGAAGGGAAAGAAGTTTATTCTAAACCAGTGGTAGTCAACCTGGTCCCTACTGCCCAGTAGTGGGTGTTCCAGCTTTCATGGTGGGCGGTAGTGGAGCAACCAAAGTATAAATAAAAAGATAGATTTAACTATAGTAAGTTGTTTTATAAAGATTTATTCTGCCAAACAGCGAAAATCCGACATAAAGTACTTGGTAAGTAATTATTATTATATGCTTTAACTTGCTGTAACTCTGCTTTATAAATTTTATAAAGTAAAGTTACTTCCCTACTTTATAAATCACCGTTACTGTGGAACCGGTGGGCGGTTAGAAAATTTTACTAACAGAGATACAAAAGTGGGCGGTAGGTATAAAAAGGTTGACTACCCCTGTACAGAGATAACAACAGAGCAAAGTCTAAGAGACAAGATGCCTTAGCTTGTTGGAGATGCTAGAAGTTCAGGAGAGCAGAATTCACCTGCAGTTGAAGTACCTAATATCTGAAACTAAATGTTGTCATTTTCCAAAGAGAAATAAAATGCCTGTGATACTAGCATTGGTAAAGAGTAGAAGAAAACTACCAGCTAATGACAGAAAATCAGCCTACTAAATAATAGGATTGTGCTTGCACCTTTAATGATATCAAAACAAAAAACTATTTATGGTACTTGGCAAAATCTAGCCTTAGCATCTAAAAAGTCTGGTGGAATTCTCAGCTGTTTTATTTAGATGCTAAAATTCATGTTGTGTCCTAGTTACTGAGACCTGAGGACTCCCACCAATGCCTGGTAGCCTCACCTCACTCTGACTTTTAAGGGATGAGTCCTTAAAACCAAGCGCGTCCCCAGTTGACCAAAAGGAGAAATTAGATTGAAATCATGGTCCAGACAGTGTGCACACTGTGAGGCGTTGGCTTGTGTTGTGGTTAGGATGTGCCTGAGATGGGTGGAGATAAATGAGGTTAGGTAGCCAGTGATGATTGCTGCTGTTGGCATGCCGGGTATGCTTACCATGTATAAGCCCTGTGCCTGTCAGCTAAGCCAGATTCCTAAAGCATAACTTTTTCACTGCTCCATTTTGCAATTAAGAAGCATTTTGTATTACAGAAAGCTAGTTTATGAAATATTTATATACTAGCCTAAGGCTCTGCCCAAGGTTGAAGGTACTGAAAATGGTCTTCAAACAATATGTGATGTTTTCTTAGGATTTTCTGGGGATGTAGTTTCTCCAGTTCAACTACAGTGTAAACTTTGACTTGTCTGCCCCCTAGTGGATATATGTGATTAACCAGTGTCTTTTGGATTGAGGAAAAGTATCTAATTTTTCTTGGTTGTCTTTTTAAGTTTAAGCCGCTGTTTCCTTAAGGAACATGTTATTGCCACCAAAGCAGCGTATTTATAATTTTATTTCACTTTCTAAGATACTGATAAATACCATCTCTGGCTTCCCCATAGGATCAAGTAAGTCTAGATGGTCTGCCCTTAGCTAATTAGCCCACTGCCACGCCAACTTATCAAACTTATTCCTGTTCTTTCCTTTTACTTAGGTCTCAAATGCCCTGTCAATCTCTATCTCTTCATATCTTTCTCCTTCTTCAAGATCAGACTCAAAGCTGATTTGTTCCTGTGGACACTGTACTCACAGTGATAGCTCTCTTCTGAATTCCTGTGAAATGTGTTTCCTGTGCCATACATATATTTATACTGTGCTTGTTGGATCAACTTTTCAAATACAACAGCATTTTCTCTTCAGGCAGCCAGATAAACTCGAGTATGGTACTGTTTCACATTTTGTGTCCCCTATGAAATAGCAGTTCTCAACCAATATGTTGATTATTTGTTGTTTGGCGTTCAAAGATATCCAAGTTCCAAGATGGCAGTGGAGTAAATGGAAGTTACATTCATTGCTTCCTAAGTTTATACTGGAATTACAACTAAATTATAGAACAATCAATCAACCTGAATAATCAACTGAAAAGTAGCTGAACAGATGTCTTATAGCTAAGGATTTACAGAAGAAGCCACTTTGAGACCAATAGGAGGGGCAGAGATGCAAAAAGGGTTGGACCCACACCCATATGTGTCAGTTAAGAATCTGGAAATCTCTTTCAGCTGCAAAGGTTCTCCCTGAGAAGAGTGGGATCTCAACTCCACATTGGGCCACCCAGCTCAAAGCATCCAGAGCCATATAACATTGGGTAAACTCAGGGTGTCAGAGACTGAATTGTGTGGCTATGGGCAGGGGCCATTCTCTATCTTCCCCACGTGCTTGACCAGCAACTCCCCACCAATGGGAGATCTACCTTCCCAATTCCCAGTGGCCCGGCCGGGCCCGGCCCTGCCCTGCCCTGCCCTGCCCTGCCGAGCTCATGCCCTGCAGAGTTCATTCTTTTGGTAGGCTCTCGAGGAGGGAGAGACTGAATGTGTGGCTCGAGGGCAGGGGCCATTTTCCTCTCATGTGGTTTTTGAGAAAAGTGGACATATACATGCAAAAATGAAATTACACAGCCTTCCTACTTCATATACAAGATTAAACTCAAAATAGATTAAAGACTTAAATGTAAACTCAAAATCATAAAACTCCTAGAAGAAAATATGGGTAGTAAAATCTCTGACATTTCTTAGTGATATTTCTGATATATCACTTCAGGCAAGAGAAACAAAAGGAAATATTAAACTAAAAAGTTTTTACACAGCAAGAGAAACCATCAACAAAACAAAAAGGCAACATACTGAATGGAAGAAGGTATTTGCCAATGATTCATTTGGTAAGCAGTTAATACCCAAAATTTATGAAGAATTCATACACTCAACACCAAAAAAATCCAATTAAGAAATGGGCAGAGGGTGTAAATAAACATTTCTCCAAAGAGGAAATACAGATAGTCAATAGACATATGAAAAGATGCTTAATGTTACTAATCATCAAAGAAATGCAAATTAAAATCACAATGAGATATCACCTCACACCTGTCAGAATGGCTAGCATCAATAAATCAAGAAACAAGTATTAGCAAGGATATGGCAAAAAGGGAATTTCATGCACTGTTGATGGGAATGCAGATTGGTATAGCCATTATGGAAATGAGTATGGAGATGCCTCAAAAAATTAAAACCGGCACTACTTTATGACACAGCAATTCCACTTCTGGGTATATACATAAAACACTAATTTGAAAGTATATATTCTCCCCTAAGTTCATTGCATCATTATTTACAGTAGCCAAGATATGGAAGCAACCCAAGTGCTCATCAATAGACAAGTGGATAAAAAATGTGGTGGTATATTTACATGATGGAATACTACTCAGCCATCAAAAAGGAAATCTTACTTTTTGTTACAGTGTAGATGGACCTGGAGAATATTATGCTAAGTGAAATAAGCCAGTCAGAGAAAGACAAGTACCATATAATTTCCTTTATGTATAGAATGTAAACAAAATAAACTAACAAACAAAATTGAAATAGACTCATAGATACAGAGAACTGACTGATGGTTACCAGAGGGGAGGAGAGCTGGAGGACTTGGTAAAAAAGGTGAAGGGATTAAGTAGTACAAATTGTCAGTTACAAAATAATCATGGGGATGTAAAGTACAGCACAGGGAATATAGTCAATAATATTGTAATAACTGTATGGTGTCAGGTGGGTATTGGAAGTATCAGAGGGACACTTTGTAAAGCATATGATTGCCCAACCACTATGCTGTACACATGAAACTAATACAAAATAATACTGAATGTAAAGCATAATTGAAAAATTAAATTAAAAAATATAAATTACAACAGCCCTTGCTAGATAGCTCAGTTGATTAGAGCAGTGGTCCTCAACCTTTTTTGGGCCACAGACCGGTTTAATGTCAGAAAATATTTTCACGGACCAGCCTTTAGGGTGGGACAGAGAAATGTATCATATGACCGAGACAAGCGTCAAGAGTGAGTCTTAGACGGATGTAACAGAGGGAATCTGGTCATTTTTAAAAAATAAAACATCGTTCAGACTTAAATATAAATAAAACAAATAATGTAAGTTATTTATTCTTTCTCTGCAGACCAGTACCAAATGGCCCACGGACCCGTACTAGTCCGCAGCCCGGGGGTTGGGGACCACTGGGTTAGAGCATCCTACTGAAGCATAGAGGTTGCTTGGTTCAATTTCCAGTCAGGGCACATACAGGAACAGATTGATGTTCCTGCCTCTCTCTCTCCCCCTCTCCCTCCCTTCCTCTCTCCCTAAAATCAATAATTAAAATTTTTTTTTTAATTATAACAGTAAAAAAGATATCTAGTATCATGACTCTATGTTTTCCCCATTGGTGGCTGAAAAGCTAATTGTCTAGATTTAAGTACAAAGATTAGCAATATAGCAATGCATTCTCCCCTAGTCAAACCTGTCTTACCATATATCTGTGTCTTAAACATTCTAATTTCTTTGTGGTTAGGGCCATTAACTATATTTGTCAGCTCTTTAGTTTGAAAATTACCAGAAAACTTGAAAAATTATGCTGTTAGTTTAGTAATATTTGGTAAGTAATCAGTGTTGCTTCATTCCCCTTCTACATGTATTCTTCAGCCTTATTTCTGAATAATATTCCAAGTTATAACTTTGGTGGGTCATAGTCTAATTTTTTATATCCATAAACAATTTAAATGTTTAATATTAAGAGAAACTTAAATGGATTTTACTTAGCTTCCCCCAGATGTTATCAGTGCTTTTAATGGTTTAAATTTCTTGTGGAAGCATGGTCATTATGTATCGCAGGGGATTGGTGCTAAAACCAGAAATGAGGCTAATCAATTGAGTTGTAGCTAGTAGGACACACAAAGAAAAGAACAGATGATACAGGCACTATCTTCAGGATGAAGCTAAGATCAGATTCAAAGTTTATTTATTTACTTAAAATTTTTTCCCATTATTGGGAGAGTGAGGAAGGGAGAGAAGGAAAAGAGAGAGAGAGAGGAGCATCAACTCACTCATTCCATTTAGTTGTATACTCATTGATTGCCCTGACCCGGGATCGAACCCACAACCTTGGTGTACCAGGGCCACACTTTATCCACTGTGAACAATTAGTGCAGTTGTACTACTATGTCCTGGCTGAACATAAGGCCATATGTCCATATTGAAGGCTCAGGCTGCAATGTAGGAAATGGACCAAGTGTGGGGTCTTCAGAGAGTGGGATATGGAGTTTCACTTGGGCAGAAGGAAACAGAATCTGGACAAAGAGATCATTCAAAGGCAAGGCCTATGATCAGACTCCTATCAGTGTACCTGCATTATTCCTTTAATGCAAGAGGAGCAGCTTGCTCTGGCAGAAGGTATATTTTACCTTACCAGACAGAATCCTGACTCTGCTGCTTACTCTTAGGTTACTTTGAGCAAATTATCTCACTTCCATGAGACAGTTTCTTCAGCTGAAAAATAAGTCTCTAATCATACCTGTGTCTCATTCATCTCAGGGTGATTCAAATAATAGTCATGAAAATACTTTAAATTATGTGCCAGTCTTATCTTATGATGAGTGCTGCTTGCTCTCTACCCCAGCCTTAAGCACTCATCTTGAATTGATGAACCAGGGTTATGACCAATAATTTAATGGATATGAGGCACATGATATATTGAAATTAGCCTAAAGCAGTGTTTTTCCTGTCCCCCAGAAATTTCGTGCTGGTCCACAAGAGAGTTAACCACCCTGCTCTGGTTGTGTGGTTCGGTTGGTTAGAGCATGATACCTGGTCAGGGCACATACAGAAACAGATTGCTATCTCTGTCTCTCTCTGTGTCTCTCCCTCTCTCTCTTAAAAGCAATCAATCAATAAATTTTTAAATGTAAAATCCACTACAAATAAAACTATGTAACTTGGGCAAGTTATTTAAAAAAAAGTTAGTCACCCTGGTGTTGTATAAATATTATAGACCCAGTGATCTTAGTCAAATTTGCTTATGCTCAGGGTGATTTCTGCCTTAGCAGTTCTTAAATAATTCTCCTATTTTCACCAGTCCCCAAGTGTAAAAAAGTTGAGAACCACTGATTCCTAATTTTGCCACTTACTGATTATGATATTTTGAACAATATATACGTTAATTCATCTAATATCTACTGAGCATTTCTGTATGACTGCCATTATGCACAGTCCTGCCTTTACAGAGCTTATAGCCTAGGAAGGAAGACAATAGATCTTCATGGAGAGCTGAGTTCCCATCATCACTGAGCACAGTTACTCTGAGGGAGTAGTAGCTATGTATACTCTTGGCTTTTTGCTTTTTCCAAACCATTAAGACAAAGGTTTTTTATATTAATTCCTTATCAGTTATCTAATGGCACTTTTAAAATGTACAGATTCTTGGGCCTATACCTCATGGTGGGCTGGTAAATGTTTAAAAATCTGTTCTCTAGGTGGGGGCTGATTTTGTAGCACTTGATAATTTCCCTGATAGATAGTCTCACCATGTCCAATTTTAAGCTACCAACAGTCTCACAAGATTCCTAAAACTCTAACACTTGACTCTCAGAGCCTGTATTAACCAGCTACAGTACACCATTGGCCCCACTCAAGACTAAGAAAGCAAAATCTATAGGTATGAGACCTGGAGATTTTTGTTATTAAAAAAAGTTCTGCCTGACCAGGCAGTGGCGCAGTGGATAGAACGTCGGACTGGGATGTGGAGGACCCAGGTTCGAGACCCCAAGGTCGCCAGCTTGAGCGCAGGCTCATCTGGCTTGAGCAAAAAGCTCACCAGCTTGGACCCAAGGTTGTTGGCTCCAGCAAGGGGTTACTCAGTCTGCTGATATGAGAAAGTGATCAATGAACAACTAAGGTGTCACAATGAAAAACTAATGATTGATGCTTCTCATTTCTCTCCATTCCTGTCTGTCTGTCCCTATCTATCCCTCTCTCTGACTCTTTCTCTCTGTCCCTGTAAAAAAAAAAAAAAAAAAAAAAAGTTCTGAGCTTTGGCCAGATAGCTTGGTTGGTTTGTCCCAAAGTACAGAGACTGCCAGTTTGATCCCCAGTCAGGGCACATACAGGAACAGATTGACGTTCCTATCACTCTCTCCCTTCATCTCTCTAAAATCAATAAAATAAATGTAAGAAAAAGAAAAGTTCTGAAAGGACCCAGTTTTAAGAACTAGTGACTTGTGAAGTTTCCATATTGCATGTTTGTCAGATGTGACAGGTTCAGAACACAGTAAGGCTTGTTGCTTTTTAAAACCAAGTATCCTCAAAGAACTGCATCTCTGGTTATAGAAAAGATGGTATGGTAACTCTGAAATTATCACAAGTGTGTGAGTTAAGTTGCATATATTAAATAAAAATTTTAAGTGGAGTAAGGATTGTAGACATCCAGTGACAGCTCTCAGTTGTAACCCAGAAACAGAATGGGGTAGTGCCACAAAAAATATGTACAGTAACTGTCAGGTGTGGAGAGAGACATTCAGTTTATCAGGAAAGTGATAAAAAGAAATGTCATAAACTACTAGCTTTTAGAACCAACTTTGAAGGCTGGGGAAGGATATGAGAGGAGAGGGGCCTTCCTCGTGAATGAAATAACAAAGGAAGTAAACTATCTTTGAAGGGTGATGAATGAGTCTACTTACATTGGAGCATATGGAAAATGTAAAGAATCTTGAACAATAAGGTTTGGGAAAGTATTACCGAACACGTATATATTAGCCCATTGTTTTTCAAGGCTGACAGCACTTCAGTCCCCAGTCCCCCCACCCCAGCCTACTTCTCAGCAAATATAGCTTAGGTGCTTACATTTTTCCAAACATCTTTTACTTAGTTAGCAACCTACTTTTAGGCTCAGGTATTACATTAGGTTAACAAGAATGCATTAATCTTTCAATTTACACTTACGGTTCCTGAATACTCTAATATTAAATGCACATTTAGAACCTCATAGTATACTGTTTATAGGTTAGATTTTTCTTAAGAACATCAAGAAGTAATTATACTCTTTAAATAAAAACTATTTAACAGTGGGACTCTAGAATATTTTTTTTTTTTCATTTTTCTGAAGCTGGAAACAGGGAGAGACAGTCAGACAGACTCCCGCATGCGCCCGACCGGGATCCACCCGGCACGCCCACCATGGGGCGACGCTCTGCCCACCAGGGGGCGATGCTCTGCCCATCCTGGGCGTCGCTATGTTGCGACCAGAGCCACTCTAGCGCCTGGGGCAGAGGCCACAGAGCCATCCCCAGCGCCCGGGCCATCTTTGCTCCAATGGAGCCTTGGCTGCGGGAGGGGAAGAGAGAGACAGAGAGGAAAGCGCGGCGGCGGAGGGGTGGAGAAGCAAATGGGCGCTTCTCCTGTGTGCCCTGGCCGGGAATCGAACCCGGGTCCTCCGCACGCTAGGCCGACGCTCTACCGCTGAGCCAACCGGCCAGGGCACTAGAATATTTTTAAAAAGCCAGTCTTTTAATTCTCCTCCATCAGAAATTACTCTGTTCACTATGAAGAAACTAAAAGCTATCTCTACACTTTCTCCTGATAATTTCTAATGTTCTGAAATCAACTTTTAGCATTTTTACTAATAGTGTGTGACATTACTTGACAAAGTAGGTGGTTATATCTGGTATATACACGTTAGAATAGAATGGTAAACATTCTATTTTAGCTACCATTTATTTAAATGCTACCATTCAAGCCTTTGCTGGGTAGCTCAATCGGCTAGAGCATTGTCCCCATACACCAAGGTTATGGGTTCCATCCCTGGTTGGGTCACATATAAGAATCAACCAATGCATGGATAAATGAGTTGAACAACAAATTGATGTTTCTCTCTCTCTCCCTTCTTCTCTTGTTAAAATCAATTTAAAATTTTTTTTAAATAAAATGCCACTATTTAAAATAACTATTACTTGGTAATTACTCTTATTAAATAAGCAATGTTGTATCTTTGCATTTTTGGCAGTTAGTTCTATTGAAATGAATATAATTAAACATTTTCTTCATTCCTTTTAAATCCACTTACCTTAAATATGTAATGACTTAATATACTGAATTTTTAAAAAGTTTTTTTCAAGTAAGATGAAAGGGAAGCAAATCATTCATTGGTCTATTGTAATATTAATCTAAGAAAGAAAGAAAAAAGTCATTTGGGATCTTATGTTAGAAATACTCTCTGATTTGCTTTTAACCCCCTCTGGTGCCACAGGAATTTTCCATTCTTTTGGGACATTTAAATTGTGCGAGTCATAGAAAGATGAAAAAGCATGTTGTTTTATTATAAGCTATGAAAACAAATATGCTTTCTTCTGTAGTTTCCTTTCTACCCACTATCTTGGGATACAAGTATCAAAGTCAGATTCTTAATTTAGAGGCAGCTGATTATAGCAGAAAATAGACCTGAATTCAAATCCAGCTATACTAAAAATTGGCTATGTGACCTTGAGCAAGTCCATAGTGTTTTGGTGCACATTAAATAAAATAACATAAAGTTACTTGGCCCACAGTGATGTTCAATAAATATTAGTTCACCTGTGTAGATGTAACTGGTTTTGGCTGTTTGTGCCCTCTAAGGAAGTATCAAGGGTGTTTTTGCTTTTTACTTTTCTACATACTTGCATCACAATTCTCATTGGTAGAGAGATCCACTAAAGAGCTGAAAATAATTTGAATTATCCCTCTTTTGATCTTCTTATTTATTTTTTTTCTGAAGCTGGAAACGGGGAGAGACAGTCAGACAGACTCCCGCATGCACCCGACCGGGATCCACCCGGCACGCCCACCAGGGGCGACGCTCTGCCCACCACAGGGCAATGCTCTGCCCCTCCAGGGTGTCGCTCTGCTGCGACCAGAGCCACTCTAGTGCCTGGGGCAGAGGCCAAGGAGCCATCCCCAGCGCCCGGGCCATCCTTGCTCCAATGGAGCCTTGGCTACGGGAGGGGAATAGAGAGACTGAGAGGAAGGAGGGGGGGGGGTGGAGAAGCAAATGGGCGCTTCTCCTGTGTGCCCTGGCCGGGAATCGAACCCGGGTCCCCCGCACGCCAGGCCAACGCTCTACCGCTGAGCCAACCGGCCGGGGCCTGATCTTCTCATTTTTAAAATATGCCCTTTTGGGTCTTCTCATTTAGCTATGAGGGGAAGGGTATGAAGCTAGTAATGGCCTATAAATATGTAAGAGGGTGCTCTTATTAGTAATCAAGGCAAAGCAAATTAAGACCATGATGAGATAAACACTATATTGGCAAAAATGAAAAAAATCTGATGATTCCAAGTGTTGACTAGGATTTAGATTAATTGAGCCTGACCAGGCAGTGGTGCAGTGGATAGAGCGTCAGACTGGGATGCAGAGGACCCAGGTTCGAGACCCCGAGGTCACCAGCTTGAGCGTGGGCTCATCTGGTTTGAGCAAAAGCTCACCAGCTTGGACCCAAGGTCGCTGGCTCAAGCAAGGGGTTACTCGGTCTGCTGAAGGCCCATTGTCAAGGCACATATGAGAAAGCAATCAATGAACAACTAAGGTGTCGCAATGCGCAACGAAAAACAAACAAAAAAAAGATTAATGAAATTCTCCTTCCTAGTGGGAATATCAATCAGCACAACCACTTTGGAAAATAATTTGACACTATCTTGTAAATTCGAAACTTTATTGACTCTTCAACCTTCTAATTCCACTCCTAGGTATATATTCTGTTGACATTCTTGTACATTTAGACCAAAGGACATGTACAAGAATGTGTATAACAGCATGACTGATGACACCAAAAATTGGAAACAATCTCATCTATCTAAGTAGAATGGCTAAACTTTGATATAGTCATATAATCCAATCTTTTACCCCAGTAAAAATGAGTGAACTGGAGCTTTATATAATAAGTGCATGAATCTTGTTAGTATGTATATAATATTTAGTTTTTTAAAAGCTCATTGGGGATGCTATGTATAATATAATACAATTTAAAAGCCCCAAAACAATCAAAATTAAGTGTTAGTGGACTAAACACTACAATTAAGAGGCAAAAGTAATAAGAATGGGTAAAATAAAGCAAGATCTAACTGTATTCTGTCTATAAAAGACATTCTTTAAAATATAGAGAGATTGCAGTTGACAAGACTACCACCGAGATAACTCAGAAGAAAACAAACAAATCAAGACTTCAAAGCAGCTGTACTAGAAAAGCCAAACCTGACAGTGGATTACAAACAACAGCTGATGCCAACCCAAGAAGACCTAGAAATAACACAACTGAAAATTGGAGGCAGACAACACCAAACCTAGACTCAACCAGCCCTACAAACAACACACCCAAACACACAGACATAATGAGAAGACAGAGAAGTGCAATCCAAATGAAACCACAAGAGAAATCTCCAGAAAAGGAACTGAGTGATATGGAAATAACCAAACTGCCGGATGCAGAGTTTAGAATAATGATTGTTAGGATGCTTAGGTATCTTAGAACAACAATGGATGGCCATTATGAACACCTAAATAAAGAGATAGCAAGTATAAAAAAGGACACTGAAATATTAAAAAAGAATCAGTCGGAGGTGACAAAATATCAGAAATGAAGACCACAATGGAAGGAATTAAAAGCAGGACGGATGAAGCTGAGGATTGAATCAGCGAGTTGGAGGACAAGATGAAAAAAGGCACGGAAGCAGAGCAGAAAAAAGAAAAGAGACTCAAAAAGTCTGAGGAAACTCTGAGAGAGTTCTGTGACAACATGAAGAGAAATAACATCCGCATCATAGGGGTTCCTGAAGAAGAAGAGAAAGAACAAGGGATAGAAACTTTATTCAATCAAATCATAGCTGAAAACTTCCCTAAATTGATGCAAGGAAGGGTCTCACAAGTTCAAGAAGCACAGAAAACTCCATTAAAGAGAAACCCAAAGAAATCTACACCAAGACACATCATAATTAAAATACCAAAGCTAAGCGATAAAGAGAAAATATTAAAAGCTGATAGAGAAAAGAAGGCTATCACCTACAAAAGAACCCCCATAAGGATGACATCCGACTTCTCAACAGAAACACTTGAGGCCAGAAGGGAATGACAAGAAATATTCAAGTAATGCAGAACAAGAGCCTACAACCAAGACTACTTTATCCAGCAAGGCTATCATTTAAAATTGAAGGAGAAATAAAAAGCTTCCCAGACAAAAAAAAAAAAAACGCAAGGAATTCATTACAACCAAACCAATGCTGCAGGAAACATTAAGGGGCTTGTTGTAAACAGATCAAAGTGGGAAAAGAATATAGCAAAAGAGGAATACAGCTTTAAAGAATAAAATGGCAATAAACAACTACATATCGATAATAACCTTAAATGTAAATGGGTTAAATGATCCAGTCAAAAGACATAGGGTAGCTGCATGGATAAGAAAGCAGGACCCGTACATATGCTGTCTACAAGAGACATACCTTAAAACAAAAGATGCACATAGGCTGAAGGTAAAAGGATAGAAAAAGACATTTCATGCAAATGGAAATGAAAAAAAAAGCTGGGGTAGCAATACTTATATCAGACAAAATGGACTTTAAAACAAAGACTATAGTAAGAGATAAAGAAGGTAACTACATAATGATAAAGGGAGCAATCCAACAGGAAGATATAACCATCATAAATATCTACGCACCTAATATAGGAGCACCTAAATATATAAAGCAGACTTTGATGGATATAAAGGGCAAAATCAACAGCAATACTATAATAGTAGGAGATTTCAATACCCCACTAACATCACTAGATAGATCCTCAAGAAAGAAAATTAACAAAGAAACAGCAGACTTAAAGGACACACTAGATCAACTTGATTTAATAGATATCTTTAGAACCTTTCACCCTAAGGCAGCAAAATATACATTCTTTTCAAGTGCTTATGGTACATTCTCTAAGATAGACCACATGTTAGGACACAAAAGCAGTCTCAACAAATTTAAGAAGATTGAAATCATATCAAGCATTTTCAGTAGCATGAAACTAGAAAACAACCACAACAGAAAAACTGAAAAATACTCAAACACATGGAAACTAAATAGCATGTTATTAAATAACAAATGGGTTAACAATGAAATCAAAGAAGAAATAAAAAAATTCCTAGAAACAAATGATAATGAGCAAACAACAACTCAAAATTTATGGGACACAGCAAAAGCAGGGAAGTTCATAGCACTATAAGCATTCCTTAAAAAGCTTGAAAAAGCTCAAATAAACAACCTAACCCTTCATCTAAAAGAACTAGAAAAAGAACAGCAAGTAAGGCCCAGAGGTAGTAGAAGGAAGGAAATAATAAAGATCAGAGCGGAAATAAACGACATAGAGACTAAAGAAACAATACAGAGGATCAATGAAACCAAGAGCTGGTTCTTTGAAAGGGTAAACAAGATCGATGAACCTTTAACAAGACTCAACAAGAAAAGGAGAGAACTCAAACAAATAAAATTAGAAATGAGAGTGAAGAAATAACAACCGACACATCAGAAATACAAAATATTCTAAGAAAATACTATGAAGAACTGTATGCCAAAAAAATTAAACAATCTAGGTGAAATGGACAAATTCCTTGAAACATATAATCTTCCAAAAATCAATCTGGAAGAATCAGGAAACCTAAACAGACTGATTACAACAAAAGAGATCGAAACAGTTATCAAAAAGCTCCCAAAAAACAAACCTCTGGGTCCGATGGCTTCACTAGTGAATTCTACCAAATATTCAAAGAACTAACTCTTATCCTTCTCAAGCTATTTCAAAAAATTCAGGAGGAAGGAAGACTTCCAAGTTCCTTTTATGAGGCGAGCATAATTCTGATTCCAAAACCAGGCAAGACAACACAAAGAAAGAAAATTATAGGCCAATATTCCTGATGAATATAGATGCTAAAATCCTCAACAAAATATTAGCAAACCGGATCCAGCAATACATGAAAAAAATCATACATCATGATCAAGTGGGATTTATTCTGGGGAGGCAAGGATGGTACAACATTTGTAAATCAATCAATGTCATTCACCACATAAACAGAAGGAAGGAGAAAAACCACATGATAATTTCAATAGATGCAGAAAAAGCATTTGATAAAATTCAGCACCGATTTATGATCAAAACTCTTAGAAAAGTGGGAATACAGGGAACATACCTCAACATGATAAAGGCCATCTATGACAAACACACAGCCAACATTATAATTAATGGACAAAATTAAAAGCAATTCCCCTAAAATCAGGAACAAGCAGGGGTGCCCCCTTTCACCACTCTTATTCAACATAGTACTGGAAGTCCTAGCTACAGCAATCAGACAAAAAGAAGAAATAAAAGGCATCCAAATTGGAAAAGAGGAAGTAAAACTATCATTATTTGCAGATGATATGATACTGTATATAGAAAACCCTAAAGCCTAAGTCAAAAAACTACTGGACCTAATAAACGAATTCAGCAAGGTGGCAGGATATAAAATTAATACACAGAAACCAGAGGCATTTTTACACACGAACAATGAACTGTCAGAAAGAGAAATTAAGGAAACAATCCCCTTCACTATTGCATCCAAAAAGATAAAGTACCTAGGAGTAAATTTAACCAAGGAGGTTAAAGATTTGTACTCAGAAAATTACAAAACATTGATAAAAGAAATCAAGGAAGACACAAACAAGTGGAAGCATATACCGTGCTCATGGTTAGGAAGAATAAACAATTAAAATGTCTATATTACCCAAAGCAATTTATAAATTCAATGCAATACTAATTAAAATACCAATGACATACTTCAAAGATATAGAACACATATTCCAAAAATTTATATGGAACCAAAAAAAAGAACACGAATAGCCTCAGCAATCTTGAAAAAGAAGAATAAAGTGGGAGGTATCACACTTCCTGATATCAAGTTATACTACAAGGCCATTGTACTAAAAATAGCTTGGTACTAGCATAAGAACAGGCATATAGATCAATGGAACAGAACAGAAAACCCAGAAATAAACCCACATCTTTATGGACAATTGATAATTGACAAAGGAGGTAAGAGCATACAGTGGAGTAAAGACAGTCTCTTTAACAAATGGTGTTGGGAAAACTGGACAGCTACCTGCAAAAAAAATGAAACTAGACCACCAACTTACACCATGCACAAAAATAAAATCAAAATGGATAAAGGACTTAAATGTAAATTGTGAAACCATAAGTATCCTAGAAGAAAACCTAGGCAGTAAGCTCACTGCCATCTATCACAGCAATATCTTTGATGATTTATCTCCACAGACAAATGAAATAAAAGACAGAATAAACAAATGCGACTATATCAAACTAAAAAGCCTTTGCACAGCTAAAGACAATAAGAACAGAATAAAAAGACAAACTACACAATGGGAGAACATATTCAACAATACATCTGATAAGGGATTAATAACCAAAATTTATAAAGAACTTGTAAAACTCAGCACCAGGAAGACAAACAATCCAATCAAAAAATGGGCACCAGAAATGAATAGACACTTCTCCAAAGAGGACATACAGATGGCCAATAGACAAATGAAAAAATGTTCAACATTACTAATCATTAGAGAAATGCAAATTAAAACCACAATGATATACCACCTCACACCAGTCAGAATGGCGCTCATTAACAAAACACACGATAGGTGCTGGTGAGAATGTGGAGAAAGGGGAACCCTCCTACACTGCTGGTGGGAATGCAGACTGGTGCAGCCACTGTGGAAAACAGTATAGGATTCCTCAAAAAATTCGAAATGGAACTGCCCTTTGACCCAGCCATCCCACTTATAGGAATATATCCCAAGGACACCATATCACTGACTGAAAAAAAGAAATGCACCCCCATGTTTATGGCAGCATTGTTCACAATAGCGAAGATCTGGAAACAGCCCGTGTCTGTCAGTGGGAGTGGATTAAAAAGCTTTGGTACATATATACAATGGAATACTATGGGGCCATGAAAAAGAAGGAAATATTACCTTTTGCAACAATATGGAGGGACCTGGAAACTATTATGTTGAGTGAAATAAGCCAGGCAGAGAAAGAAAAATATCATATGACCTCACTCATTTGAGGAATCCAAGGAATAATGAGAACTGAGGAACGGAATTGAGACAGAGGGGAGGGTTCAAAGGGACCAGAGGAAAAGAGGACAGAGGGAAAGGGGATCATAGGATGGGATAAATCTGAAGGGAAGGGGAGAGGGTGCTGTAGGGAGAGGGGCAAGGGAGATGTTGAGAGTAATGGGGGGAAGGGGGATGCATTCGGGGTGACCCTAGAATCTATGTAAACACAATTAATTAAATAAAAAAATAAAGAAGGGAAAAAAAATAAAGTTTAACTTGTTGGAGACCGGAAGTGACGTCAGAGAAATGGCGGCATGAGAGATACTCCTCATCTTTTCGAGGGGAGATTAATACTTTTCAAATATTATTTAAATGTGTTTTTATATTACACGTTTGTGTAAGTTCTTTGAAAAGTTTATAGCACAAATCAAAGAATGGTTATTATTGGAATTAAATTCTACAATTCTAAATTCTTGAAATTTCAACAAATTCTACAACTATATGCAGAGAAAAAACCCAGATTAACCTGAAATATACACACACCAGATAGACAAAGGTATGATTGGGCAAGAAGGCAGACCAAAGCACAGAAAAAAAAATAATACCAGAGGACTGAGTCTTTCTCCTTCCTCACAGACCTGAGGCCAAGACATGGAAACAGCCAAAATGCCCTTCAGTAGAAAATTGGATAAAAAAGATGTGGTGTGTATGTATGTGTATGTGTGTGTGTGTGTGTGTGTATACACACACACAATAGAATACTACTCAGCCATAAGAAATGATGACATAGTATCATTTACAACAACATGGATGGACCTTGATAACATTATACTGAGTGAAATAAGTAAATCAGAGAAAGCTAAGAACTATAAGATTCCATATATAGGTGGGGCACAAAGTTGAGACTCATGGACATAGACAGGGATGCAGTTGTTACCAGGGGGAAAGGAAGGGTGAGAGGGAGGGAGATGGGGGAAGGGGAGGGGCTTAAAGAGAAACAAAATATAGGGTGACAGAAGATGATTTGACTTTGGGTGATGGGTATACAACATAATCGACTGTCCAAACAATATGGCGATGTTTCCTCTAAATCAGTGTTTCCCAACCTTTTTTGTGCCATGCCCCACCTTAACCTTTCTAAAATTTTTATGTCCCCCCCCTATGTAACGTACATAATTTTTAACATTAAAAAATTGATTTGTTCACTTAATAAACATTAATGATAGGTTCTAGGAAGAAATCACTATGAAATTGTTAACAAAACACAGTAAGTAAAATTTCAAAACATATAATGAAAAACAGAAATTTAAATTCCAAATAATTTTAATACAGATTTTTCTATATTAATTTATTATTTTAATTTAGTGTGATCCTTGCGCTTGATGCTTGATGCACAGAGATTTTATATTAGGTTCCAATTTGGTTAGCTTTAGTCTCAAGTCTCCACGTTGTGTTATATCCAGCCGATTTCTTTTTTTTACCAGTAAATCATTTACAGCACTAAATCCACATTCAGCTAAAAATGAAGATGGAAACGGTAGCAATAGTTTTCTTGCACATTTGGTTGAATTTGGGTATTTGATTTCTGTTTCCTCACAAAGCCATACCATCGCTCCTTTGATATTAAATAAAACTTTAACTGACTCATCATTTTGCAATTCTGCGAGTTCTTCTTGATACTGCATATTTGATATATCAGACAAATCCACTAACATTGGCTGCATCATCCATGTTGGGAAATCTATTTGTTTTAAATCAGAAAATCTTTCTTTTAAATCAGCCGATAGAATATTCAAATGATTGACAATAACAAGTAAAGCGGTATAAGTTACTTCACATTTTTGGAGCCAATGAAACTGTTTAAAGTTTTTGTTGTTAATATGTTTCTGACATAACTCAATATTGGTAATGAAACCGAATATCTTTGCTTTTGCATCGACAAGAGTTTTATTTGTTCCTTGAAGTTGCTTATTTCATATATTTAGTTTTTCAAAGATATTGGCTAAATAACTCACAAATGCTTTACCATCTATTGTTAACAGATACTTCATTTCAGGTTTGTCGCTTAAAAAATCACTAAGAGTATCAAACAGTTCCATAAATCTTTTCAAACAGTGTCCTTTAGATAGCCATCTTACTTCAGTATGAAGTAAAAGTCTCACATGGTCTTCATTTTGTTCTTCACAAAATAGCTTGAAAAGACGCTCACATTTGGCACTAGCTTTAATAGCATTAACACACTTTATTACTGTATGTAATACTTCATTCAGAACAGGCGAGATGTTTTTAGCTACCAAGTTTTCCCTATGAATAACACAATGCACAAGAATCATTTCTGGATTTGCATCTTTCATCAATTTTAAGCAGCCATTTTTCTTGCCCATCATATTGGGAGCACAATCTGCAGCACAAGATGTTATCTTTTTCATTGGTATATCATTGACATCTAAGTAGTTTTTTAGCTTATTATATATATCTTTGGAGGTAATGGTGCTTTCTAATCTTTTACAGAACAACATTTCTTCAGCAAAATGTCCTTTATCAATATATCTTACGTAAGTTATCAATACTGCCTCACTGTCTCTCAAAGTTGATTCATCCATTTGCAAGGAGAATTTTCTTGTTTTCAGCTTTTCAATAAGTTGTTTTTCAATATCCTCACTCATTTCGTCTATTCTTCTGCTAACAGTATTGTCACTGAGTGGCATAGCTTTTACATCTTTGTCATCTTTTTCAAGAACCGTTTTAAGAAATGCTGATATTGATGGTTTTATTAAATTCTCTCCTATAGTGTGATTTTCTCCAGTTTTAGCGATGAATAAAGAAATTTGATAACTAGCCTCAAAAACACGATTATTAGTTGAAGTATGAGCAGTAAATAGAGACTTTAATGTTGTTCTTTTTTCAAAATTTTTCTTTAAAGTTTTAAAGTAACTCAAATCTGATTTAATATGAGCACTATGTTTCGCCTTCAAATGCACCTCAAGACGACCTCGTTTCATTGATTCGTTGGTCAAGCATTGCTGGCATAAAAGACAAAAAGGAATCCGCTCATTGTGAACAGCGGGTATGAACCCAAATTTTAAATATTCCTCCGAATATTGACGAGTTTTTTTCTTGCTTGAACCACTCATTTTACTATGGGCTATAAGAAATAAAAATAAGATCAATTAAAAACTAATATTAAAATATGTGTTAAATATATTCAATGTGACACAGAGTAAACGTATACTAAAAATTCATATTTATTTAAATGTATATAACACATTTACTACATTACCACCGCAAATCAAAAGGTATCTATATTTTTTCCACTTGACAAAATTTTCTGGAAAGTTATGTTTCTAAAATTAAAATTGTCATGCATGCACTATTATAGCCCCAATAATATTTATAAAATATTAGTGCTTTCTAGCCCCATGCAAGAAGTACTTAATAAAGAGTTTAATATTGATAAAAATAAAATCAAATACTTACCAATTATATCTATACAATATATATATGTATATTTATTAAATCAACGAGCTTTTACAACAGTTTTGACTGACACTTATTTCAAATTAACACCAACTGAATGATGTGAAACACCACAGAAGTTGCGATGGGCCAATCAGGTGAGAATAACTGCGTTGTTTAGCGAGTTTTTAAAACGTCCGGGGTTCCCCGCGGCAGACAGCATGCTCTGTGGTGAACCCAGGACGAAGTTTACTTGACGACGCCAATCACCCAGTTGATATTTTGGTCTCGTCAAACGAAATTATACTTAATAATTATTTACCGCAATTATTTAAGAATTGCATTTTTTGTTAAATTTGGCACCGATATCTAGCATTGCATTTAAATGGCCCGAGGCGAAAGAGTTAAAGTCGTGTCGAGTCCATTTTCAAATTGCCCCCCTTAACTATCGAATTGCCCCCCTGTGGGGCATGGGCCCCACGTTGGGAAACACCACTCTAAATCTATGTACTCTGATTGACCAATGTCACCCTGTTAAATTTAATTGTCTAAATATAAAAAAGTTTAATTTATTAAAAAAAAATAGAGATTGGCCTGACCAGGTGGTGGCGCAGTGGATAAAGCATCGCTCTGGTATGCAGAGGACCCAGGTTCAAAACCCTGAGGTCGCTGGCTTGAGTGCGGGCTCATCTGGTTCGAGCCGAGCTCACTAGCTTGAGGCCAAGGTCATTGACTTGAGCAAGGGGTCACTCGATTTGCTGTAGCACCCTAGTCAAGGCACATATGAGAAAGCAATCAATGAACAACTAAGGTGCTGCAACAAAGAATTGATGCTTCTCATCTCTCTCCCTTCCTGTCTGACTGTCCCTATTTGTTCCTCTCTCTGCCTCTCTATCTCTGCCACAAAAAAATATAAAAACAAAAAAATAAAATAAAATATAGAGAGATTGAAAAATGTACCTTGCAAATAATAAAGTCTGAAATGTCTATATTAATATCAGATAAAGTAGATTTTAAGACAAATAGTCTTACTAGAAGATAAAGCAATCTTGAAAAAGAAGAATCAAGTTAGAGGAATTGGCTTTTTTTGTTTTTATTTTTTAAGATTTTATTTATTGAATTTAGAGAGAGATAGACAGATGGGGTAGGGGGTGTGGCATGGTGGGGGAGAAGCAGGAAGCATCAACTTGTAGTTGCTTTTTATATGTGCCTTAACCAGGCAAGCTTGGGGTTTTGAACTGGTGACAGAATTCCAGGTTGACACTTGACTGTGCCACCACTGGTCAGGAGTATAACATCTTAACATAATAATTGCTAACCTGGCTAGAGAGGGGTAAATGATATGCATTTTCAATGTGTTAGTAGGTAGTATTCTATCAGTTTTAATTCTGACTTTACCATAAGAGTTTCTTTAGGCAGCTTACTTTTCCTCTTTGCGAATGTCAGTTTCTTCATCTGTAAAATATTCATACTTTATTGAGTCTAAATTGCCATAAGTTATAATACTCTTGATTATGTGCCTCTAAGGGAAAATAAATATTGCAATTAAACTGTGATTCAGTGATCTTTTTTAATCACACTGATTTATTCTAAGTTACGTTTATGTTAGAATCAGTGAAAAATATGCAACATCGACCTTCTGAGTTTATAAGGAATAAATAGGACAAAGTGTTGAGCAAGGTGCTTGACATGTTATAAATACTCAATAAATAGTAGCCATTATGTTGATGGAATCATTAATAGGTCATCTTGATGATATTTGCTGGTGGTAGTCAGAATGCCCACTCATTTTGAATTTGGAGTAACCCAATAATAATATGAAAATATATGTAACAATACTATAACATCTTCATTTGGTTTTTAGAGGTAATCCTTTAATTATTAGCACTTTGTTATCAATTAAATTTGTAGACTGTTACTGAAGTATCCTCTGGGAATAACCAGTGATGGGATTCAAATAATTGAACAACAGGGTCTCTGCTCTAATGACCATTTTTTAGGTATAAAAAAATGATATACCGAAAGGTAGTTTATTATTTCATGCATCTAATATTTAAATCAGGGGTCCCCAAACTATGGCCCACGGGCCACATGCGGCTCCCTGTGGCCATTTATCTGGCCCCCGCCGCACTTCCAGAAGGGGAAACTCTTTCATTGGTGGGCAGTGAGAGGAGCACAGGATGCGGATGCATAGGACGCCGCAAAGCGTGGTGTCGCTCACGTACGGTACTACTTCCGGTGATGTGGGATGCAAGCATCACTCCGGAAGTGCGTCATATGACGCACATCCGGCCTGAGGCTGCGGCACCCCACATTGAAATACTGGTCAGTTTGTTGATTTAAATTTACTTGTTCTTTATTTTAAATATTGTATTTGTTCTCATTTTGTTTTTTTACTTTAAAATAAGATATGTGCAGTGTGCATAGGGATTTGTTCACAGTTTTTTTTTTATAGTCCGGCCCTCCAACAGTCTGAGGGACAGTGAACTGGCCCCCTGTGTAAAAAGTTTGGGGACCCCTGATTTAAATAAAAACAATAAAAGAAATACACAAAACTAGATTATGTTATAAGAAAGAGTTTTAAAATATTAATGAAAATATATTAAATAATACCTGACAAAAAGCAATAAAACTGTTAAGATATTTCCGTGTTGCTTCTTGATTGACATCCTTGCAGTTTTCTTTGCTTTTATCTGAGCATCATTGGCTGTGTGATTTATCTTTAACCATCTTTTCACTGTAGGAGTAGGATCTCATTCCTTTACCTATGAACGGAACGAACATTACTACGGGTGCTTAGAATATGCTGTTGCACAGATGAACATTAAAAAAGAGTAAGGAATGTAAATTTGTGTTTCCACATTGGGCACTGTCCAGGCACCCACCTTAGAGAGAACCCTGATTACAAGTGCCATTTTAACAACAGGTTCACCGAATTAAAAAAAAATAGGTACTAGTTCTGCCAAACTGGTGCAAACTGGCTGAATCTCACCATTAGGAATAACTTCTATTGATATGTATCAACTTCCCGGGTTGGTTAAAGTCACTTTTTATAGAGAAATTAGTTCAAGTGCACAGCATGCTTAAGGTATTCCTACAGTAAAGCTTAGTAAAATGTCATTGTTGATATTGTGATATGAGACCTCAGATTGTAAATTATTTTTTTCATTTTCCTATACAGGAGGCAGACAGTGGGGAGGAGGAATGCCGGTCACAGCCCAGGAGGTATGTTTGTTTATTATATCCTATAGCATTTCTTTTTGTTGGTATTGTTTTTCTATTACAATTTACATTTAATATTATTCTGTATTAGTTTCAGACATACAACATAATAGACAATCATGAACTTTATATAGAGTGGTCCCTCATTATTTCAAGTACCCACCTGGACCCATACATAGTTACTATGATATTGATTATATTTCATATGCTGTAGTTTACATCTCTGTGACTGTTCTTTACTGCTGTACTACTTAATCCCTTCACCTTTTCACCCACCCCCAATGGCTCTCCCCTCTGTCAACTGTCATCTATGAGTCTGTTTCTATTTTGTTTGTTTTGTTCTTTAGATTCCACATATAAATGAAATCATATGGTGTTTGTTTTTGCCTGATTTATTTCATATCTATGGCCATATCCTGTAGCATGTCTATAGTTAACATTTTTTTTCTCTAATTTTTCTTTAGTCTTTTCCTATAAGCTTATCCTGGTTTTCCAAAATGCTTAATTGGTCTCTCAAAATAGATATGCTTTTTAAGAATTCAGTTACTGCTTCAGATTTAAAATGGTAGATTGTGACCTGTGGTGGCGCAGTGGATAAAGCGTCAACCTGGAAATGCTGAGGTCGCTGGTTCGAAACCCTGGGCTTCCCAAGGCACATATGGGAGTTGATGCTTCCTGCTCCTTCTCTCCTTTCTAAAATGAATAAATTAAAAAAAAAGATAAAATGGTAGATTGTATTGGGCTGTACACCTGAAGCTGACATAATTTTTTATTTTATTATTATTAATTTTTTATTCAGTGAGAGGAGGGGAGGCAGAGACAGACTCCATCATGTGCCCGAACTGGGATCCACCCGGCAAGCCCACTAGGGAGTGACGCTTTGCCCATTTGGCATGTCACTCCACTGCTCAGCAACTGAGCTCTTGTTAGTGTCCAAGACAGAGGCCACAGAGCCATCCTCAGCACCTGGGCCAACTCTCTCCAATCGAGCCATGCTGCAGGAGGGAAAGAGAGAGAGAAGCAAGAGGGGGAAGGGTAGAGAAGCAGATGGGCACTTCTTCTGTGTGCCCTGACTGGGAATTGAACCCAGGACATACACAACCAGGCCGACTCTCTACCACTGAGCCAACCGGCCAGGGCCAACTGACATAATTTTGTATGTTATTTATGCCTCAATAAATAAAATAATAAATTTCTTTTTAAAAAATTCATAAGGGTCAATATTGGCCGAGTTTTGACCCAAGTCTCCAGAACTATCTTGGGTAATAAAAAAGCAAATTTTCCTTTCCTGTTAGGAAAATATCAACTGAAGAACATTTCAGCCTTCAGCTTTGTATTTACATTTGTCATTCATTTAGATAGATTTTGCAGTTCCTATAGACTGGTTAGTATTTCACTTCCTAAATACAAAGGATATATTGAGTAATGTACCCAGAATTTCAAACAAAATGACACTTTTTTTTTCTCCCTCTGGTAGAATAGTGAGCATGTTGTTATAAGAGTACCACTAACTGCCGCCATTTAAAAAGAAAATTATGACCCTGGACAGGTATCTCAGTTGGTTAGAGTATTGTCCCAATAGGCCAAGGTTTGCGGGCTCCCTCCCTGGTCAGGGCACATACAAGAATCAACCAATGAAAGCACAATAAGTGAAACAGCAAATTGATGTTTCTCTCTCTCTTCCTCTCTTTCTAAAATCAATCAATACAATTTTAAATACTTTTAAAGTTATGTGACATCTAGGAAGTATATAATAACCTTTCTGTTATCTCCTCTAAGTGGTTTTTAAAATCAAAACCCTCCCACAAAAACAGTCCTGGTAAATTCTAGATGGTCATTTAAATGTTGCCAGACTTGTAACAGAAAGGATACAGTAAGCATGCTCATTGTGGAAAAGCTGGCTAAAGAAAATGCTTTCTTAACAACAAATTATCAGGAGTTTATTGCTATATACCTTACTCTTAGAAACTACAATGTAATAGAAAAAGTTTGTTTTTATCAATAACTAAGGTTATTGTCAATATTTTTCCTGTCTTGATTATCACAAAAACTTTGCCTTAAAGCTTAATGTCTCTTAGGGAAGATTTGATAGTGAAATATCATTCTTTCGCATACGGTTAAGAAATATGTAGAAACCAGCAGAGCCTGACCAGGTGGTGGCACAGTGGATAGAGCATGGGCCTGGGATGCTGAGGACCCAGTTCAAAACCCCGAGATCACCAGCTTGAGCGCAGGCACATGAACATGGTCTCACCAGCTTGAGCGAGGTGTCACCAACTTGAGTGTGGGATCGTAGACATGACCCCATGGTTGCTGGCATGAGCCCAAGGTTGCCGGCTTGAGCAAGGGGCCACTGGCTCAACTGGAGCCCCCGCTCTATCAAGGCACTTTTGAGAAAACAATCAAAGAACAACTAAGTTGCCACAACTATGAGTTGATGCTTCTTATTTCTCTCCCTTCTTGTCTGTCTGACTCTCTCTCTCGCTAAAAAAAAAAAAAAAAAAAGAAACCAAAAGAAATTTTAGCTGAATTCTTACCAGAGGTATTATAACTTTATTTCCATTAAAATGAAAAAGAGCCGGACCAGGTGGTGGCACAGTGGATAGAGCGTCGGACTGGGATGCAGAGGACCCAGGTTCAAGACCCCGAGGTCGCCAGCTTGAGCGCGGGCTCATCTGGTTTGAGCAAAAGCCCACCAGCTTGAACCCAAGGTCGCTGGCTCCAGCAAGGGGTTACTCGGTCTGCTGAAGGCCCACGGTCAAGGCACATATGAGAAAGCAATCAACGAACAACTAAGGTGTGGCAACGCGCAGTGAAAAACTAATGATTGATGCTTCTCATCTCTCTCTGTTCCTGTCTGTCTATCCCTCTCTCTGACTTACTCTCTGTCACTGGAAAAAAAAAAAAAAAGACATTACTTAAAAAAAAAAAAAGAAAAAGAATTCCAAAGGATTCTTAGATTTTCTAGTAGACCAGATTTAAAGATCTCTGGGTTAATATTAAGCTTTACATATTAACTTAGCATCTACATAATGATGAAGTAATGAAATCTATTCATTTATTCATAGCACTGAATTAACCCCTGTTTAAAAGTTGCTGGCGCCCTGGCCGGTTGGCTCAGCGGTAGAGCGTCAGCCTAGCGTGCGGAGGACCCGGGTTCGATTCCCGGCCAGGGCACACAGGAGAAGCGCCCATTTGCTTCTCCACCCCTCCGCCACGCTTTCCTCTCTGTCTCTCTCTTCCCCTTCCGCAGCCAAGGCTCCATTGGAGCAAAGATGGCCCAGGCGCTGGGGATGGCTCTGTGGCCTCTGCCTCAGGCGCTAGAGTGGCTCTGGTCGCAACATGGCGACGCCCAGGATGGGCAGAGCATCGCCCCCTGGTGGGCAGAGCGTCGCCCCTGGTGGGCGTGCTGGGTGGATCCCGGTCGGGCACATGCGGGAGTCTGTCTGACTGTCTCTCCCTGTTTCCAGCTTCAGAAAAATGAAAAAAAAAAAAAAAAAGTTGCTGGCAATAAACCATTAATATGACTAGCAAAGAGTATTTGTAGGTTTCTTCTAGTCACCAGAAAAGGTATATGTATAAAAGTAAGAAATGAAGAAAAACTTGTACTCTTTTTTTTTTTTTTAAGTGAGAGGAGGGGAGGCAGAGACAGACTTGCATATGCACCCTGACCAGGATCCACCCGGCAAGCCTACTAGGGGGCAATCCTTTGCCCATCTGGGGTCCTTGCTTTGTTGCAACCAGAGCCATTTTAGTTCCTGAGGCCAAGGCCATGGAGCCATCCTCAGTGCCCTGAGCCAACGCGCTCTAATCGAGCCATGGCTGCAGGAAGGGAGAAGAGAGAGAGGGAAGCAAGAGGGTGGAGGGGTGAAGAAGCAGATGGTCGCTTCTCCTGTGTGCCCTGACTGAGAATCGAACTGGGAACAGCCACATGACAGGCCTATACTCTACCACTGAGCCAAACGGCCAGGGCCAGTACCCATTATTTAAAAATCAAAATTTACTTGCCTGTTGTAATTTTTTACATTGTGGGTTTCCTAGGCTTTTTTTTTCTTTTTTTTCCCCCAAGAGAGAGAGACAGAGACAGAGTAGAGAGAGAGAGGAATAGACAGGATGGGAGAGAGATGAGAAGCATCAACTGGTAGTTGCGGCACTTTTATTGTTCATTGATTGCTTTCTCATATGTGCCTTGACCATGAGGCTCCAGCTGAGCCAGTGACCCCTTGCTCAAGCCAGAGACCTTGGGCTCATGCCAGCGACTTTGGGCTTCAAGCCAGCAACCTTTGGGCTCAAGCCAGCAACTTTGGGCTTCAAGCCAGCGACCTTCGGGCTCGAGCCAGTGACCATGGGATCATGTCTATGATCCCACTCTGAAGCCCGTGAGCCCACACTCAAGCTGGTGACCTTGGGTTTCGAACTTGGGTCCTCAGCATCCAGGTCAATGGTCTATGCACTGTGCCACCGCCTGGTCAGGCTCCCAGGCTGTTTCTAAATCTAACTGCTTTAGTTTGACTCATAGCAAAGAAACTTCTCTCAAGTGCCAAATCAATGCCCCTTGTAGGTAAATGTTATGTAAGAGGTTGTTTTTTGTGTGCTTGGCTGCTATTCTGGCATTCTCCATTACTTAACACAGAATAAACCAGAAGTGAGTTAGTGTCTTTTGATTGAGCATGCCTAAACTCATCTTGTCAGTTTGTGTGTTCAATTGTGGTTTGTAGTAGGGAATTGAATAGTAAAGAGCATATCATTAAACTAATGCCAGTTCCAGTTAATAAAGACGTTGCATTAATGATCTCTTAGTTTTAACCAAATGCCATTTATTGGAAAAGTCATAAGTTAAAAGTAATCTTTTAACATAATTAGCCCAAACCATGATGCCTTTAAAAACCAATAAAAAGGTTGGCCTGTGGTGATGCAATGGATAGTGTCTACCTGAAACGCTGAGGTTGCTGGTTCAAAACCCTGGGCTTGCCCAATCAAGGCACATATAACAAGCAGTCAATTAACAACTAAAGTGAAGCAACTATGAGTTGATTCTTCTCACTCCCCATCTGATCCTCTCTCTGTAAAATAAATTAAAAAAACAACAACAGTGAAAATGCAGCCCAGAAAATAGGAGAAAATATTTGAAAATCATATACAGAACTAATGTACAGAATATATATAAATTCTTATAACTCAACAACAGAAGATACATATAACCTGTCTTAGCTCAGGCTCTTTTATCCATTGTAAACTTTAAACAGCTATCTCATATGAGTCAATCTAATAAAATTGTATGGTAATAAATAAAGATAAACAAAAAATATGCTAATGAAATAAAATTTTGAAATCCCAAGATATCTCTTTTTAATTGAAGTTATTTGGGTGACATTGGTTAATAAAAATTATATAGGTTTCATGGGTACAATTCTATAATACATCCCAAGAAATCTTTTTAAAGATGAATAGTTGGGCCTAACCAGGCAGTGGCGCAGTGGATAAAGCATCGTTCGAAACCTCAAGGTCGCCAGCTTGAGCACGGCTCATCTGATTTGAGCAAGGTTCCCCAGCTTGAGCCCAAGGTCGCTGGCTTAAACAAGAGGTTACTCAGTCTGCTGCAGCCCCCTGGTCAAGGCACATATGAGAAAACAATCAATGAGAAACTAAGGTGCCACAGTGAAGAATTGATGCTTCTCATCTCTCTCTCTTCCCGTCTGTCTGTCTCTCTCTCTGACTCTCTTTGTCGCTGTCACACACACACAAAAAAAAAGATGACTAGTTGGGGTTGGAAACCAAATACTTTAGATCTAACATTAGAAAATATTTTAATTATAGCAAAATTCTCTTATTCCTATGTATACCAACTCTAACCTAAGAATTGTATAAGTGAAGAGAATGGAATGACCTTTAGGTAATTCTTTTTGGAGTCAGCAATATTTTTAATTATTTTTAGTTTTGGGGTTTTATTTCAATTACACTTCTCCTTCACCATTACTTTGTATTAGTCTCAGATGCCATGGACCAGCAATATTTTGTAAATTGTATTGTAAAATAACATAGTTTCAAATATCTGGGAGAAATGTTCTTTTTTTTCTTTTAAGACAAATGAATGTTTAAGCCATTAAGGACCAATTCTCTGTGCTTCGCCCCTCAGCTCCAGCAACACATATAATATTTGTTGCCAATTTTTATGTTTTTGAAAACTCAGTGTGAAGTTATTTTTCATGTTTAGCCCAAAACCTCTTCTGTTTTTAACCATAGTTTTCTTTCTCCTTAGTCTTTCATAGACATAAAGAATTACTCACCATTTATTAAAAAAGCTCTTCACTTTTCACAACATAAGTAATTTCCCCAAGGTACTTCAAACCTAGCAATGAAAACAAAGTCTGCAGCAAATGGGGTAGCAAGAGAGCAATGTGGACCAATGACGTCTCAGAAAATCTCTTTGCAGAGCCAGGTTTTGAATGAATAGGGTTTAGATAGCGGAACAGAAGAACATTCCAAGTATAGAAAGATGGAGAGAGTGGAAGGAAATCCTCAGAAGTCTGGAAGTAAGTACTAGTGTGCTTCAGGGACAATAAGAAGATAATTGTCTATATCTTATAAGCAGAGAAGTTTTTATTTGATTGATCTTTGTCTAGAAGAATGACATGATTGCCAGATGTGTCTGGCAGTATTACACAGTATGCGAGGAGGCAGGAAAACTCTCCAGAAAACTGTTGCAGGCAAATGGCTAGAAGTGGACAATTACCTCCCCATCTGACAGCAGCATGAGGAGAGTGACTGTGTCTTTTATCTCAGTAGCCACAGCAATAAGCATGTAATTTAGCACGCAGTAAATGCTTGTGGAATGAATAAATGAGAATAGAAGAATGTTGATGTATCTGCTAGAAATAATAGCTTTACTAGAAATGAATCAGTGTGTGTCTGTGTATGATGTAGTTTCACCATGGTATTGTGTTACTAATTCATTCAGTTTATGGGGAAAAAAATCTTTCCTCCAAGATCTCTCTCTCAGGTACCTCATCAGATTTCCTTTAGCTTGTATTTGTCTGTTTATTTTTTAGTTTTGAGATATGACTTCATATAATTCCAGCCTTTTTGGTATAATAATTTGTGCGTGGATTTAAATATAAAGACAATAAATTGGACTATATTGTTCATCTTTTAGCTGTGAAAAGAAGACAGATGTACTTCTACTTCAGTATATGTTCTAATGAATAACTATATTAACCTAGAGAATATTTTACTTACAAAACTGAAATTCTGTATCCGTTACATAACTCCCAACCTCTCATCAACCTCACTCCTGGCAACCAACAATTTACTTCCATCACTGAGAATTTGACTACTGTAGGTACCTCATATTAAGTGGACTCATACAATGTGTTGTTTTGTGGCTGCCTTATTTCACTTAGCATAATGTATTCAGGGTTCATTCATGTTGAAGCATGTGTCAGAATTTTCTTTCTTTTAAGACTGAATCATATTCTGTTGTAAGCCTATGCCATATTTTGTTTATCCATTCACTTGTGCATGGACATTTGGGTTGCTTCTACCTTTTGGCTATTGTGAATAATATGGCTGTGAACCTGGGTGTACAGATTTCTGTGACCCTGCTTTTAAATGTATATGTACCCAGAGTTATGGATCATATGGTAATTCTATTTTTAACTTTTGAGGACCCACTATACCATACTATTTTCTACTCCCACAAACAGTGCACAAGGGCTTTGATTCTTCACATACTCAAAACACGTTATTTTCTGTTTTTTTGGATCATGGACATCCTAATTCATGTGAGGTGGTATCTCATTGTACCTTAACTTTTTAAAAAGTGGAAAAGAAGAAAAGTTCATTGTGAATAGGAGCTGAGATACATATAAATCAATCATGATATTACATATGTCTGATTTACAAAAGTATAGCTTTCCATGCATTAATAACTGGTTCTAACTGATTAAACTGAAACTGTGCATCTTTTGCTATAGACCCTTTTGAAATCTAAATCTCCACCTCCCACCATGTGGTTACACTTCTGATCCAAAAACTATCAGTTGTTTATAAACATTTGGGTGTGGCCACAGGGGGGGTATACTAAGCTGTTCTCTTGTCCTCCAATTCTGCCACTGTATGAAATAACCTTTAAATTGGTAAGTGCACACTTATAAAAGCTCTTTTCCTAGCCATTTGAGTAAAAATTTTCATTTCACTCAAGTATTCTTTGTTTCAGAAGAATGTGTGTACAGACTCTTTTTATATTTATCTGGCATGTTCTGCTTCTGGTAGCTATGGAAGGCATTCTTAAATCTAATTTGAAAAATGAATCTAATTATTGCAGCCCTAATGAAATTAGGTATAGCTTTTAAAGCTAGGTAAATAATTTTACTTTTCCACCAGATATTATTGTTCATAGTATAAACAAACAAAAAAGTAAATTTTTCCTCAATTCTTGACTTTGACAAATAAGTTTTGGAAGACTTGTTTTTTGTATATTATAAAAATACAAAGACTAATAAATATCAAATACTTATTGCTGCTGACAGAGGATTCAGAGAAGATGGTGGAATAGGAAGCACCAAGAATCCATTTTCTACTTAAACAACAATTGCCCTGGCAGAATCTGTCTGATATAACTATTTTGGAACTCTGGAGTCTGTTGAGGGCTTGCAACTTCTAAGGGAAGATTTGGAAGGTAAATTGTGTCAATTTTAGGCCTTAGCAGATATCCATCCCCCACACTCAGCCCATGACAGGCAGCTGTGCATGTGTTTCTGGAGCAGCTTGCAAACAGCTTGTAGAAGACAGGGAGGGCAAAAGGGACCCTATCCTCTAGATATCAGGGATCTGTACTCTGATAGCTGATTGCTGCTTCTGATCACAGAGGTGCCAACAGAGAAGCAGGCATCCATTATTGCGCCTACCCCCTTTGTTGCAAGACCCTCTCCCTCTAGCTAAAGTGACTTCAACAACTTAATGGGCTAGCAGTCTTTCTTTTCTTCCTCTTTATTTTTTGCTTGATCTCCTTTGGGGAGCCAGACATTAAAGATTAGGACATTTAAAATTAACTACATATGAGGGGATAATTAGAAAGTAATCATACATGATCAGGGAAAGGCTCATAAACTGAGAAGACTATAAACTTACACCTCAGTCTGATCCATGGTACAGAGACAGCCTACAACAATTAATAATAATAATAATGCAAAAAATAATAAACCCTGAGGAAAATGGAGAATTTGATTTTCAAGCTTACCACATTATTACATTCTAATGTCCAGTGTTCAACAAATAGTTGCAAGGCATATAAAGAAACAGGAAAGTATAAATATAATGCATTCAAAGGAAAAAAATAAGTCAACAGAAATCCCTGAAAATGACCTGATGGCAGATACACTATCTAAAGACTTTAAAGAAACTGTTTATTTTTTAATTTTTTTATTTATTCATTTTAGAGAGGAGAGAGAGAGAGAGAGAGAGAGAGAGAAGGGGAGGAGCAGGAAGCATCAACTCCCATATGTGCCTTGACCAGACAAGTGTAGGGTTTCAAACTGGTGACCTCAGCATTTCAGGTTGACGCTTTATTCACTGAGCCACCCCAGGTCAGACTAAAGCAACTGTTTAAAGATGTTCATAAAACTAAAAGAAAATGTGGAAGAAGTCAAGAAAATGATATTTGAACAAAATGGAAATATTACTAAAGCAAAAACTTAAAAAGAAACCAAAAAGAAATTCTGGAGCTGAAAAGGACAATAACTATAATGAAAAATTCTCTAGATGAATTGAAAGGCAGATTTGAGCATACAGGAGAAAAGATCATTAAACTTGAAGACAGGACAGTGGAAATGATCAAGTCTGAGGAACAGAAAGAAAAAAGATGAAGAAAAGCAAACCGAGCCAAAAGGACCTATATGACATTAGTAAGAGGATCAACATACATATCATAGGATATCCCAGAAAGGGGAGAGAGAAACAGAGAAACTGTTTGAATTAATAATGACTAAAAACATTTCAGACTTGATGAAAGATTTGAATATAAACATACAAGAAGCTGGCCCTGGCCAGTTGGCTCAGTGGTAGAGTATCAGCCCGGTGTGTGGAAGTCCTGGGTTTGATTCCCAGCCAGGGCACACAGGAGAAGCGTGCATCTGCTTCTCCACCCTTCCCCCTCTCCTTTCTATCTCTCTCTTGGCTCCTCCCACAGCCAAGGCTCCACTGAAGCAAAGCTGGCCCAGGAATTGAGGATGGCTTTATGGCCTCCACCTCAGGTGCTAGAATGGCTCCAGTTGCAATGGAGTAATGCCCCAGATGGGCAGAGCATCACCCCCTAGTGAGCTTGCCGGGTGGATGCCAGTCAGGTGCATGTGGGAGTCTGAGGAAAATGGAGAATCTGATTTTCAAGCTTACCACATTATTACATTCTAATGTCTATGCCTCCCTGCTTCTCATTTCAGAAAAATAAAAAAATAAAAAATCCAAGAAGCTCAATGATTCTGAGTAAGGTGAACTCAAAGAGTCCCACACTAAGACACATCTTTCAAAAGTTAAAGAATCTTAAAAGCAGCAAAAGAGAAGCAAATTGTCACATACAAGGAATCCTCGATAATACTGATCAGATTTCACATGGAATTGGAGACCAAAAGACAGTGGCACAAGATATTCAAAGTACTGAAAGGGGGGAAAAGTATCAAACAAGAATTCTATATCTGGCAAAATTGCCTTTTAAAAGTGAAAAAGAGCCCTGGCCGGTTGGCTCAGTGGTAGAGCATCGGCCTGGCGTGTGGAAGTCCCGAGTTCAATTCCCAGCCAGGGTACACAGGAGAAACGCCCATCTGCTTCTCTACCCCTCACCCTCTCCTTCCTCTCTGTCTCTCTCTTTCCCTCCTGCAGCCAAGGCTCCACTGGAGCAAGGATGGCCCGAGCGCTGGGGATGGCTCCTTGGCCTCTGCCCCAGGCACTGGAGTGGCTCTGGTTGCAACAGAGCGACGCTCCAGAGGGGCAGAGCGTCGCCCCCTGGTGGGCGTGCCGGGTGGATCCCGGTCGGGCGCATGCAGGAGTCTGTCTGACTGTCTCTCCCCGTTTCCAGCTTCAGAAAAATACAAAAAAAAAAAAAAGTGAAAAAGAAATTAAAATGTTCCAGATAAACATAAGCTAAGGGAGTTGGTGACCACTAGACCTGCTCTATAAGAAAGAAATGCTCAAGGACTTCTTGCAAGGTGAAATGAAAGGACACCAGACAGTAACTGGAAGCCATATGGAGAACTAATGATCTCAATAAAGGTAAATACATGGGCAACTATAAAAACTAGTATTATTGCGTCGGCCTAGCGTGTGGAGGACCCGGGTTCGATTCCCGGCCAGGGCACACAGGAGAAGCGCCCGTTTGCTTCTCCACCCCTCCGCCGCGCTTTCCTCTCTGTCTCTCTCTTCCCCTCCCGCAGCCAAGGCTCCATTGGAGCAAAGATGGCCCGGGCGCTGGGGATGGCTCTGTGGCCTCTGCCTCAGGCGCTAGGGTGGCTCTGGTCGCAACATGGCGACGCCCAGGATGGGCAGAGCATCGCCCCCTGGTGGGCAGAGCATCGCCCCTGGTGGGCGTGCCGGGTGGATCCCGGTCGGGCGCATGCGGGAGTCTGTCTGACTGTCTCTCCCTGTTTCCAGCTTCAGAAAAATGAAAGAAAACAAAACAAAACAAAACAAAAAAACAAAAAAAAAAACTAGTATTATTATAACAATGGTTTGTAATTGTACTTTTTTGTTTTCTACATGATTTAAGAAACATACATTTAAAGAAAAAAGTTACTAGTATACTATAAATTTTTTTAGTGAGAGAGAGACAGGCAGGATGGGAGAGAGATGAGAAGTATCAACTCATAGTTACAGCACTTTGTTTATTAATTGCCTTCTCATACGTGCCTTGACCTGGTGGGGGTGGGGCTCCAGCTGAGTGACCCCTTGCTTTAGCCAGTGACCTTGGGCTTCAAGCCGGCAACCTCAGGGTTTTGAACCTGGGTCCTCAGCCTCCCAGGTCAGTGCTCTATCCTCTGCGCTACCACCTGGTCAAGCTAGTGTACTGTGATTTGATTTCTAACTCCAAATCTTGTTTTCTATATAATTTAAGAGAGTAATCCTTTAAGATAATTATTAGTTTATTAGTTTGGGGATAAATTATTTGGGATTAATTATTAGTTTTGGGATACACAGTGTATAAAAAGAGAATGTTATGACATCAACAACTAAAAGGGCTCGTGGAGGTGGAGCTGTAAAGGAGCAGGGTTTTTGTTTGTTATTGAAGCTAAGCTGGTATAAGTTGAAATTAGAGTGTTTTAACTTTAGGTTAAATGTCATTTATATTATAATTACAAAGAAATTAGCTAAAAAATATAAAGAAAAGGAAATGAGAAAGGAATTTAAACATTTCACTACAAAAAAAATATCAACTAAATGCAAAAGAAGACAGTAATGCAGGAATTGAGAGACAAAAATGCTAAACGGCATATATATAATACAAATAACACAATGACAGAAGTGAATTTCTCCTTGTCAGTAACTACTTTAAATGTGAATGAACTAGACTCTCTAATCAAAAGATAGAGATCGTCATAAGAGATATAAACACATGACCTAACTACAAGAGACTCATTTGGGATACAAAGATACAAACAGGGTGGAAAATATTTCCATGCAAATAGTAACCAAAAGAGAGCAAGAGACAATCCGGCAAGAACCCCTAAAGAGTCCAAGAATTCTAAATTTAACCTGGGCTCCCAGGTTGTCCCGAAGGTGTTTTTGTCAAGATAAGGAAAACAATCCACGATTCATATAGAGGTAAACAGACTGACCCAAATCATAAAGCTCCCTATTAGACCTGAAGATGGCAGCGGAGTAAGCAGACGCACAGACTCCCAGCTCACACCACCGAACTGGATTATAAACTAATTTATGAACAATCAGTGTGAAAAATCAAATCTGGACTACAAGAACAGCTCTCAAAAACCAAGGAGCAAAGAAGCTACAACAAACCTGGTAGGGAGCACCTGAATCTCCCCTGCTTACTGGAACAGAGCGGGGGGGTGAGGCTGGGCTTTCACTCTAAGGAAAAGAGCAGTAAATACTGCTCACAGCCACTTGCCTGGTGACCAGGGAACGAGGTGTGTTGAAAGGGCCCTCTTGTATTCCAAAAAGAAAGGAGAGAGAGAGAGAGAAAGACGGATGGTGAGGGGGAGAGGAATAAAGGTGATGACCTGAAAAGCTGACTCATTCAGTACTGGAGGTGGCCATAACTGAGGGAGGGGCTGATCCTTCCACAAAGCAAAATACAAAAGTATTTCCAAGTCACAGAGATACAGACATCTCTCCAGCTCCAATCAGCGCAACAAGACACAGCTGAAAACAAGAAGTGGGGAGGAGGGGCAGTAACTCAGGTCTCCATGGAGATCTGAGATACACCTCCCCCTACTGAAGCTGAGAAAGCAACCTGCCCCCAGAGAGATTAACTGGCAGAAGAGGGGACTATCAGAGCTCAGGTCACACCCACTGCATTCCTGGATACTAGTTTCAAATACCCCCTGCTGAGATCAGCAAACAATACAATCACCTGTTAAGAAAACAAACAAATAAGACTTCAAAGCGGCCCAATAATCCGAAAGTGGATTACAAATAATAGCTTGATGCCAAGCCCAAGTAAGACTTAGAAACAACACAAGTGAAAACTGGAGGCAGACTCAACCAACCAGCCTACAAAGAAAATACCCAAACACACAGACATAATGAGAAGACAAAGAAGTGCAATCCAAATGAAACCACAAGAGAAACCTTCAGGAGATGAACTGAGTGATATGGAAATAATCAAACTTCCAGATGCGGAGTTCAAAATAATGATTGTAAGGATGCTTAGGGATCTTAGAACAACAATGGATGGTCATCACGAACACCTAAATAAAGAAATAGCAAGTATAAAAAAGGATATTGAAATATTAAAAAAGAATCAGTCGGCGATGACAAATACAATATCAGAAATGAAGACCACAATGGAAGGAATTAAAAACAGGATGGATAGAGCTGAGGATCAAATCAGTGAGTTGGAGGACAACTGAAATGAAGGCATGAAAGCAGAGAAGAAAAAAGAAAAGAGACTCAAAAAGTCTGAGGAAACTCTTAGAGAGCTCTGTGACAACATAAAGAGAAATAACATCCGCATTATAGGGGTTCCTGAAGAAGAGAAAGAACAAGGGATAGAGACTTTGTTCAATCATATCATAGCTGAAAACTTCCCTAAATTAATGCAGGAGAAACTCACAAGTTCAAGAAGCACAGAGAACTCCATTAAAGAGAAACCCAAAGAAATCTACACCAAGACACATCATAATTAAAATACAAAGCTAAGTGATAAAGAGAAAATATTAAAAGCTGCTAGAGAAAAAAAGGCTATCACCTACAAAGGAGCCCCCATAAGGATGACATCAGACTTCTCAACAGAAACACTTGAGGCCAGAAGGGAATGGCAAGAAATATTCAAAGTAATGCAGAACAAGAACCTACAACCAAGACTACTTTATCAGCAAGGCTATCATTTAAAATTGAAGGGAGAAATAAAAAGCTTCCCAGACAAAAAAAAAAAAAAACTCAAGGAATTCATTACAACCAAACCAATGCTGCAGGAAATGTTAATGGGGCCTGTTGTAAACAGATCAAAGTGGGAAAAGAATATAGCAAAAGAGGAATACAGCTTTAAAGAATAAAATGGCAATAAACAACTACATATCAATAATAACCTTAAATTAAATGGATTAAATGATCCAATCAAAAGACATAGGGTAGCTGCATGGATAAGAAAGCAGGACCCGTACATATGCTGTCTACAAGAGACACACCTTAAAACAAAAGATGCACATAGGTTGAAGGTAAAAGGATGGAAAAAGACATTTCATGCAAATGGAAATGAAAAAAAAGCTGGGGTAGCAATACTTATATCAGACAAAATGGACTTTAAAACAAAGACTATAGTAAGAGATAAAGAAGGTAACTACATAATGATAAAGGGAGCAATCCAACAGGAAGATATAACCATCATAAATATCTACGCACCTAATATAGGAGCACCTAAATATATAAAGCAGACTCTGATGGATATAAAGAGCGAGATCAACAGCAACACTATAATAGTAGGGGATTTTAATACCCCACTAACATCACTAGATAGATCCTCAAGAAAGAAAATTAACAAAGAAACAGCAGACTTAAAGGACACAGTAGATCAACTGAATTTAATAGATATCTTCAGAACCTTTCACCCTAAAGCAGCAGAATAGATATTCTTTTCAAGTGCTCATGGTCCATTCTCTAGGATAGACCACATGTTAGGGCACAAAAAGTGGTCTCAACAAATTTAAGAAGATTGAAATCATATCGAGCATTTCTCTGATCACAATTGCATGAAACTAGAAATCAACCACAACAGAAAAACTAAAAAACATCTCAAACACTGGGAAACTAAATAGCAGGTTATTAAATAATGAATGGGTTAACAATGAGATCAAAGAAGAAATAAAAAAATTCCTAGAAACAAATGATAATGAAGCATACATCAACTCAAAATTTATGGGACACAGCAAAAGCAGTCCTGAGAGGGAACTTCATAGCACTACAGGCATACCTTAAGAGCTAGAAAAAAGCTCAATAAACAACTATACCCTGCATCTAAAAGAACTAGAAAAAGAACAGCAAGTAAAGCCCAGAGGTAGTAGAAGGAAGGAAATAATAAAGATCAGAGAGAAATAAATGACATAGAGGCTAAAGAAACAATACAGAGGATCAATGAAACCAGGAGATGGTTCTTTGAAAGTAAACAAGATTGATGAACCTTTAACTAGACTCACCAAGAAAAAAGAGAGAGAGGACTCAAATAAATAAAATTAGAAATGAGAGTGGAGAATAACAACTGACACAACAGAAATACAAAATATTGTAAGAAAATACTATGAAGAACTGTATGCCAAAAAACTAGACAACCTAGATGAAATGGACAAATTCCTTGAAACATATAATCTTCCAAAAATCAATCTGGAAGAATCAGAAAACCTAAACAGACCGATTACAACAAATGAGATCGAAAACAGTTATCAAAAAACTCCCAAAAAGAAAAGTCCTGGGCCTGATGGCTTCACAAGTGAATTCTACCAAATATTCAAAGAAGAACTAACTCCTATCCTTCTCAAGCTATTTCAAAAAATTCAAGAGGAAGGAAGACTTTCCAAACTCCTTTTATGAGGCGAGCATAATTCTGATTCCAAAACCAGGCAAAGACAACACAAAGAAAGAAAATTATAGGCCAATATCCCTGATGAATATAGATGCTAAAATCCTCAACAAAATATTAGCAAACCGGATCCAACAATATATGGAAAAAATCATACACCATGATCAAGTGGGATTTATTCTGGGGAGGCAAGGCTGGTACAATATTCAGCAAATCAATCAATGTGATTCATCACATAAACAAAAGGAAGGAGAAAAACCACATGATAATTTCAATAGATGCAGAAAAAGCATTTGATAAAATCCAGCACCCATTCATGATCAAAACTCTCAGCAAAGTGGGAATACAGGGAACATACCTCAACATGATAAAAGCCATCTATGACAAACCCACAGCCAACATCATACTCAATGGGCAAAAATTAAAAGCAATCCCTTAAGATCAGGAACAAGGCAGGGGTGCCCCCTTTCACCACTCTTATTCAACAGAGTCCTGGAAGTCCTAGCCACAGCAATCAGACAACAAGAAGAAATAAAAGGCACCAAAATTGGAAAATAAAAAGTAAAACTATCATTATTTGCTGATGATATGATATTGTATATAGAAAACCCTAAAGTCTCAGTCAAAAAACTACTGGACCTGATAAATGAATTCAGGAAGGTGGCAGGATATAAAATTTAATACTCAGAAATCAGAGGCATTTTTATACTCCAACAATGAACTGTCAGAAAGAGAAATTAAGGAAACAATCCCCTTCACTATTACAACCAAAAAAATAAAGTACCTAGGAGTACATTTAACCAAGGAGACTAAAGACTTGTACTCAGAAAATTATAAAACATTGATAAAAGAAATCAAGGAAGATACAAACAAGTGGAAGCATATACCGTGCTCATGGTTAGGAAGAATAAACATAATTAAAATGTCTATATTACCCAAAGCAATTTATAAATTCAATGCAATACCAATTAAAATACCAATGACATACCTTCAAAAGATATAGAACACATATTCCAAAAATTTATATGGAACCAAAAGAGAACACGAATAGCCTCAGCAATCTTAAAAAAGAAGAATAACGTGAGTATCACACTTCCTGATATCAAGTTATACTACAAGGCCTTTGTAGTCAAAACAGCCTGGTACTGGCATAAGAACAGTACATAGATCAATGGAACAGAACAGAGAACCCAGAAATAAACCACAGTCTAGTGGACAACTGATATTTGACAAAGGAGGTAAGGACAATACAATGGAGTAAAGACAGCCTCTTTTCAACAAATGGTGTTGGGAAAATTGGACACTACCTGCAAAAAAATGAAAATAGACCACCAACTTACACCACTCACAAAAATAAACTCAAAATGGATAAAAGACTTGAATGTAAGGCGTGAAACCATAAGCATCTTAGAAGAAAACATAGGCAGTAAGCTCTCTGACATCTCTCTCAGCAATATATTAGCTGATTTTTCTCCAAGGCAAGTGAAATAAAACAGGATAAACAAATGGGACTATATCAACTAAAAGCTTTTGCACAGCTAAAGACAATAAGAACAGAAATAAAAAGACAAACTACACAATGGAGAATATATTTGACATACGTCTGATAAGGGGTTAATACCAAAATTATAGAAAGAACTTGTAAAACTCAACACCAGAAGACAAACAATCCAATCAAAAAATGGGCAAAAGAAATGAATAGACACTTCTCCAAAGAGGGACATACAGAATGGCCAGTAGGCATATGAAAAAATTCTCAACATCACTAATCATTAGAGAAATGCAAATTAAAACCACAATGAGATATCACCTCCATCAGTCAGAATGGTGCTCATCAACAAACAACACAGAATAAGTGCTGGCGAGGATGTGGAGAAAAGGGGAACCCTCCTGACACTGTCTGGTGAATGCAGACTGGTGCAGCCTCTGTGGAAAACAGTATGGAGATTCCTCAAAAAGTTAAAAATCGAACTGCCTTTTGACCCAGCTATCCACTTTTAGTAATATACCCCAAGAACACCATAGAATGGTTCCAGAAGGAAAAATGCACCCCCATGTTTATAGCAGCATTGTTTACAATAGCGAAGATCTGGAAACAGCCCAAGTGTCCGTCAGAGGATGAGTGGATTGAAAAGCTTTGGTATAGGCCCTGGCCGGTTGGCTCAGCGGTAGAGCATCGGCCTGGTGTGCGGGGTACCCGGGTTCGATTCCCGGCCAGGGCACATAGGAGAGGTGCCCATTTGCTTCTCCACCCCCCCCTTCCTTCCTCTCTGTCTCTCTTCCCCTCCCGTAGCCGAGGCTCCATTGGAGCAAGGATGGCCCGGGCGCTGGGGATGGCTCCTTGGCCTCTGCCCCGGGTGCTGGGGTGGCTCTGGTCGTGGCAGAGCGACCCCCCGGAGGGGCAGAGCATCGCCCCCTGGTGGGCAGAGCGTCGCCCCTGGTGGGCGTGCCGGGTGGATCCTGGTCGGGCGCATGCGGGAGTCTGTCTGACTGTCTCTTCCTGTTTCCAGCTTCAGAAAAATGCAAAAAAAAGAAAAAAAAACAAACTTTGGTACATATATACTATGGAATACTACTCAGCCATAAGAAATGATGACATCGGATCATTTTACAATAACATGGATGGACCTTGATAACGTTATATGGAGTGAAATAAATAAATCAGAAAAAACTAAGAACTATATGAATCCATACATAGATGGGACATAAAAATGAGACTCAGAGACATGGACAAGAGTGTGATGGTAACAGGGTGTGGGGTGGAGGGGTGGGGAGGGGGCAAGGAAGGAGAGGGAGGGGGTAGGGGGAGGGTAGGGACACAAAGAAAACCAGATAGAAGGTGACAGAAGACAATTTGACTTTGGGTGAGGGGTATGCAGCATAATCAAAAGTCAAAATAATCTGGAGATGTTTTCTCGGAACATATGTACCCTGATTTATCAATGCCACTGCATTACAATTAATAAAAATAAGATAAAAAAAAGAGAGAGCAAGAGTGAGTATACTGATACCAGTTAAAATAGGCTTCAAATAAAAAAATATTTACAAGAGGCAAAGAGGGACATTACATATTAACAAAAGATTTGATATAGCAAGAAGATACAACAATTTTAAACATAGGGTGGGCAAAAGAAGGTTAATAATAAATAATACAATAATTAATAATAATATAGGAATAAACTGTTTCACGTACTCACAATTGTAAACCTTCTTTTGCCTACCCCTGTATTTATGTAGGTAAAAGACATATGAAGCAAAAAACTGACAGAAACCTAAAGTTATAACACTCTAATTTCAACTTCATCAAAGCATATGAAGCAAAAAACTGACAGAATTGAAAGGAGAAATAGACTTAAACAAAGGGTTATCTCCTTTAAAAACTATACTGCTTACAAAAATTAGGGGATATTTCAAAACGAATATGAAGTGATAAAAAAAAGAAGCATTTGATTTTTTTTATTAAACAAGAACATCAGAAAAGCAAACGACAAGTCAAAAAAAGTTGTTTGATTATGCAAATGAGGTGCAAAACCAACTTTTATTTCATTGATGAAAATACACCATACAAAAGGCTGAAAGTACTGGAGTATCTGCATGTTCTCTGATCTCCTAATTTTTCTGAGCAGTGTAGATAGATGCTGTAAATGTAAGATCTAATGATTAAATAACTGATAATAGCTGTGAATTTTTCATTTTAACCACAGTCCAATATGAAGTTTCTGTACTGTTTTGAATTTTAAAAGTTTACTTTCAGTAATTGTAAAGTACTACACAAATATTCTTTTTAAAGTTAATTCTTTTAAAAAAGACATAGTTAGGGAGCTGCAAGAAAGAGCTGAAGCCACAGCCACTATCCTCATCTCCCATGCTCTATGTGTGGATGCAATACCTCCATGTCACCCACAGGACAATCCAGATGTACCTCTTCAGCTGTGTGAGCTGCAACTTCTCATGTTAGTGTTTGTCCATCCCATCGAGGTCCAAAAGGTTCAGGCCAAAGACCATAACCAAAGCCTCAGAGATTTTGAAGCTAATTTTATAAGGCTGGTGGACAACACAATTATTGGCTCTGAAATGGAAATAAACCAAATTAGAGTGATCTTTTATTATCAAGTAGGCCTTTGTATGGTGGGTCTGTAGAACACAACTGTAGTGTCCATCACAGAAGTGGCTACTACCTGGGAAGCCTTCTTTGCTTGGCTCTTTATGAACATAGCCTTCTATTGAAATAGTTTGAGATTTATGGTGAGTCCTTTGAGCTGAAGACTGTGCAATGAGGCATGCCTCCTAGAAGTAGCAAAGTATTGTTCTCATGTACTGTAAGGAATGTCTTGAGACCTATTTGGATCACAGATCCTATAAATTCAAAGTACTGGATGAATAGCATACTCCATAGGTCTATTACCTTACATGACTGACTAAATCATGGCACTCTGAAAGGAGCACCTTCAACAACTTTGTACTTATTTATGCAAACCACACAAAAGGGGCCAACCCTGGGAAGTCTCTGGCTTTGGGCTATCGCTTTTTGCTAAGACCACCAACAGAATATTCCTCGGTGTTGAACTGGCATTCAAGCCTCAGGACCATGAAGCAGCAGTGCTCCAAGTGATGTCGGCAGGAAAATGTGCCAAGCTGCTGCTGGAAGGGGTCTGTAGAGCTAAATGTGTAGATTTTACTAACTGGAACCTGATCTTTAGAAGCGCATGATCGAAAGTTCCACAGTCTTCCCCTTACTATAGAGTTTTTGAGTCATTTGAAGAGCTTTTTTCCAGATTGTGTTTAAAATTAAAACCAAAGCCATGTTGTGAAGAACTCAAGGGCAGAGATAGAGTACTAATGATTTGTGTTGGCGTGACTTACTTACCAAACTAGCAAGACCATCAAGTGATACTGTCTCAGGATTAAGGCCTTACAAAATAATGCAGCCAAGGAAACCCAGGGAATGAGTTAGAAGGCATACATCTAAGATAGGAGAGTCCCTACATTAAAGACTTTCTTCTCATCAACAACAAATCATAGCATACAAATAAAAGACAACTATATACCCCCCCAAAAAAGACATTTACCGGATAGTTTCAGTTATGGAAAAGTTTTAATGAATTTGCTGTTAATCTTGCTGTAAAACTGTTGAACTTTGAAGGTCTGTTCTATATGAATTCAGTGAATAAATTAGCAATGAAAGTTCATCATAATTCAGAGATCCCTTTCTAAGAAAAGACTTCACATTTTATACTCTCTCTGCTCTAAGCTGTCAACTCCCATGCATTTTTTGTTTTTTGTATTCCCAAGGTTTAGGCCAAGCCCTGGCAATTAATAGGCATGCATTACCTAGTTGTTAAATTACTGAGTAAATAAATAAGTGTATGAATTGAAACTAGGGAAGACTGCACAGAAACAGGCACCTTGCAGCTTTGAAAGTAATTTATGACTGGATGATTAACTTGTTATAGTGCTGTTATCATTTCCAATATGATTCTGTCAATTAAATAAAAGGTATAATTAACTTCATTTTTTAAATAAATAGCCTGCAAATAAGAACCAAAGATTTTCCCATTCTTCTCCATTTCTCAACCCTTCATTCCAACCCTCAAAATCAGAATCTTACCTTCCTCCAGGAAATATCAGGGAATTTAAAAAATTAATGAAGTTAATATATTTTCCTTTTTGTTACAAGTTATTTGTTTTAGATGAAAGGATAAGAAGCTACTAAGAAAGGTTTATTCTGAACACTTAATTTAGAACTGATGAGTTCAGTATAAGGTCAAGTTTTTCCCCCCCCTTATATTCTTATGCTTGTGGGTTTAAACAGTATATAAACTGTAGACTTTTCTTACCCTGAAACATATGTATATATACAAGACATATACAAAAGTATCTGCTTCAGGATTAGAGAAATTGTGTGTGTGTATGTGTGTGTGTGTGTGTGTGTTTGCATGTATGTATGTATCACCTGTGTATGTTTATATTTGAAATATATTTTAAAGGAAATAGATATTACTAAAAGATTTCCTATTATAACCCAAATGAACTCTCAATTGCCACCATCATTGAATCTGTATCACTTCTTTTCTTTTTCTTTTTTTCAAGTGAGAGGAGGGGGGATAGAGAGACAGACCCCACTGGAATCCACCCAGCAGTTCCTGTCTAGGGCCAATGCCCTGAGGTGGAGACTCCATGGAGCTATCCTCAGCGGCTAGGGCTGATGCACTCGAACCAAACCAAGCCATGGCTGTGGGAGGGGAAGAGAGAGAGACAGAAGGAGAAGGGGAGTGGTGGAGAAGCAGTGGTCACTTCTCCTGTGTGCCCTGACCAGGAATCAAACTCAGAACAGCCACACGTTGCACCTACGCTCTACCACTGAGCCAATTGTCCAGGGCCCATATCACTTCAATAATCATATTTAATTATCTCAAAAGATGATGAGGAAACTCTAATTTTTACAAAGTGAAATTAAAGAGCATTTACTAGTACTAATATGTTGAATATTAGTATTATTTGTAGAATATTATTCTTCAGAATAGAGAATTCAAAATGCTTACCATATTTTCATTAGAGATTTCTTGGAAAACAAAAACAAAAAACAAGATTTCCCAGGTAAGCCTGACCAGGTGGTGGTGCAGTGGATAGAGCATCAGACTGGGATGCGGAAGACCTAGGTTCGAGACCCCGAGGTCACCAGCTTGAGTGCAGGCTCATCTGGTTTGAGCAAAGCTCACCAGCTTGAGCCCAAGGTTGCTGGCTCGAGCAAGGGGTCACTCAGTCTGCTGCAGCCCCCCTAGTCAAGGCACATATGAGAAAGTAATCAATGAACAACTAAGGTGCTGCAATGAAGAATTGATGTTTCTCATCTCTCTCCCTTCCTGTCTATCTGTCCCTCTCTCTGACTATCTCTGTCACAAAAAAAAAAAAAAAAAAAGATTTCCCAGGTAAAAGTGAAAATTTATCCTAGAACAGCATCTGTTCTTTAAATTATGATTAAATAGGAAATTATATAAATTATAGGCATACAAATATATTCTATTATACCTGTGTAATGGAAGGAAGTTGGATTATATTATTGTTCTTTCTGTCTTTATTGTAATATTACTCCTATGGATAAAAACTCAATTCTATTTTAGCTTTCCTGACTAGTTAGTGTTGATTTTCTTTTTATATATACAAAGAGGTCATCAAGGGAAGTATAGACAAGTAGCAGTGTAATAGAGGGAAAGAGAAATAAACTAAGAGCAAGAAGACCTGGTTTTAGTTTTGTCTCACCTCATAACTATGCTAAGCCTCAGCTTCCTCATCTGTCAAATAAGGATATCTGCTCATCTATCCTATAGGATTGTTTAAAAAGGAAGCAAAATAGTTCATAGGAAAGCTTTGACAAATATTGAGCACCAAATATTATGGCAAGGTGTAAAGTAATGGTACTTTCACTTGTATTTGTCTAAGTTCTTCCCTATTTTCTTTCACAAGCTTGTAGCCCAATTTGTCTAACTTTGCACTATGATTGACACCCTTTATATCATATAGTATTAAGATCATTTACTGAGGAAAAACAAGAAAAGAAATTGGCAGACTTTAGATACCAGTAAATTTCTTATTTAATACAAATCTAGTATCAAATTAGAACTAAGAGCTTTCCATCTCTGCATCAGCCAGTCAAATGTGATTCAACCTGAACGATTACCTAGTCACAGCCATTGGGTGTCATTTAGAAAACCCTGTTTAAAGGTACTGATCATCTTGTTTCATCCATTCAATGAATATTTATTAAGCAAAGACTCATATCCTTGCTTCTCTGATTCACTATTATTCTACCATCCTGAGGCAGAAAGAATGTGTTAATAAACATAACTGGCAGACTGTACTCGTGTTAATTATTCACTGGGAAATTTCCCTAAACTACACAGCCATTTGGCGAGAGAAGAAAGGACCTGTTATCAATGACCTAGCCCAGCCCTAAAACAGCTGTTCAACTGGAATACTAAACAAAAGGTCAGGAAACTTAGAAACTGTTTAAAACACAGAATTGGTTATGAGCCACCTTTGCTTACAACACTCCTTACCCTTCTGTGGAAAAATTCTCACCTTGTGTTCTAACAGAATTCTCTGCTTCCTTTGCACAATACGTCCAACCCTACCTACTATTACACAGACTTTTGTTATCTGTTCTTGCCACTTACAACTCAATTAGGGCAGGGACAGTCTCTATCTTGTTCATGATTATATCCTTGAATTCTTGCATATAGAAGGTACTTCATGACCTTCTGTAGAAGGAATAAATGAAGAACCATACTTTTCATCCATTTTCAGGCTTTGGGAAAAGATACTTAGCGTCTTTGAGCCCATTCCCTCAACTCTGTAATAGAAACAATATTTTACAATATCTCATAAGGATTTGAGATATAAAGGTTAGCCTCACTAGGTGGTGGCACAGTGGATAGAGCCTAGGACTGGGACCTAGAGGACCCAGGTTCAAAACTCCAAGGTCTGCCTGACCTGTGGTGGCACAGTGGATAAAGCATCGACCTGGAAATGCTGAGGTCGCTGGTTCGAAACCCTGGGCTTGCCTGGTTAAGGCACATATGGGAGTTGATGCTTCCAGCTCCTCCCCCTTCTCTCTCTCTGTCTCTCTCCTCTCTCTCTCCCTCTCTCTTTTCTCTCTAAAAATGAATAAATAAAATTAAAACAAAACAAAAAAAACCCCAAGGTCGCCAGCTTGAGCGCGGGTTCATCTGGTTTGAGCAGGGCTTATCAGGTTGAGCCCAAGGTCGCTGGCTTAAGCAAGGGGTCACTCGGTCTGCTGCAGCCCCCTGGTCAAGGTGCATATGAGAAAGCAATCGGTGAACAACTAAGATGCCACAATGAAGAATTGATGCTTCTCATCTCTCTCCTTTCCTGTCTGTCCCTATCCGTCCCTTCCTTTGTCTTTCTCTCTCTGTCACCAAAAAAAAAAAAAAAAAAGTTAAATGCCTATCACATAGTAATAAGCACTCAACAAGCAGTAACTAGTATTAATATTTTTACTATTACCCCTTTTTATCAATATAAACTGTGTTCTTCTCAAACTAGGATTCATAATTTTATGTCCATAATAAACAAATCTTTTCCATATGTATGTCAGAAACCTTCAAAACCACTACAGCATATTCTTCACCACCACCTACAAAAGGCAAGTGCCATTTAGGTTAAAGCCCTTTTTAAATAAGTTGAAATATGCCTGGAAGGCTAATTTGTTTTGTTTTTTGTTTTGCTTAACTATCCCTTTTCTTAAGAGCTAGAACATGTAATTAATGAAATCATTTTTAATATGCTCTGAATTAAAAGGTAATCATCTCAGATATGTTGGAATGTGAATTTCACAGAACACCAAATAATATAATTTTAAGAAAACCAAACTTGGCCCTGGCTGGTTGGCTCAGTGGTAGAGGTCGGCCTGGCGTGCAAGGGGTCCCTGGTTCGATTCCCGGCCAGGGCACACAGGAGAAGCGCCCATCTGCTTCTCCACCCCTCCCCCTCTCCTTCTTCTCTGTCTCTCTCTTCCCCTCCCGCAGCAAGGCTCCATTGGAGCAAAGATGGCCCGGGCGCTGGGGTTGGCTCCTTGGCCTCTGCCCCAGGTGCTAGAGTGGCTCTGGTCGCAACAGAGCGACGCCCCGGAGGGGCAGAGCATTGCCCCCTGGTGGGCAGAGCATTGCCCCCTGGTGGGCGTGCCGGGCCGGGTGGATCCCGGTCGGGCGCATGCGGGAGTCTGTCTGACTGTCTCTCCCCGTTTCCAGCTTTGGAAAAATACAAAAAAACAAACAAACAAAAAAAAACAAAACACCAAACTTTGGGCTTTCTTTCTTTTTTCTTAATTTTGAGCAGTTTATTCTCAAGCCATTTCAGTGTTCACCAGTTGGATATATAAAGATAACAGACATAAAAGTAAACATTGGGAAGCACACCTATATTCCCGTTCTGAAAGAAGACATGTTATATGTACAGAAAAAGAAATGGAGCAAATATTAAGGTATTCAAAGTAATTTTTTGACAACTCATATGTGACATATTTATAAGAGTGCGTTTTAAAGTAATTAGATAATTTCCATAGAATTATAAAAGTATTGACATAAATATTAAAAGACTTTTAACAATCACCTATGTATTGAATGCAAGGGTAGTTCCATAAAAAGTCCCAAAATAGAGCTAGTATTTTGCCACTATGAAATATATCAAATTACCAATACCAAACATGTGATGTGGAAGCTATACCAAAGAAAATAGCATTTGGCTCCTGAATATCATAGACTGTCAATACAAGATTTCTTAGGTGTGTTCATGAAAAAGGAGCTTTCGAAAGAGCCATTATAATAGATAAAAAGTGATAACTACTGCCTGACAGGTGGCGGTGCGGTGGATGTGCTGACTTTGGATGTTAAGGTCCCTGGTTTGAAATCCCAAAGTCATTAGCTTAAGCATGGGCTTGCCAGCTTGAGGATGGGGTCACGGTCTTGAGTGCAGGATCATTGACGTGATCCCAAGGTCACTGCTTGAAACCCAAGGTCGCTGGCTTGATCAAGGGGTCAGTGGCTTGGCTTGACCCCCTCCCATCAAGACATGAGAAGGTATGAGAAGCAATCAATGAACTGATGTGCTGCAACTATGAGTTGATGCTTCTCATCTCTCTCTCTCTCTCAAAAACAAACAAACAAAAAATTTGTGTTTTAAAACATACTGCACAGGTAGTAGAATACCAGCATTCTGGCAACTCTACCATAAAATGATATATCTTTTACCACATTAAACTATGCTACTGAAAATAATTTTATCCCAGTCTTTAAAATCAATCATGTAGGGCCTTTGAGCACATTAACTAGATTAAAAACACAGGCACTTGAATATAAGTTGTTAGTGACAAAAAAGTAGAGGCCATGATAGCATGACTAAGGAAAGTGCATATATCTTTATATATCAAATGAAGGTCTTTCACTGATCCAAATATAGAAATAAGAACTATGGACAGAGACTTGACTTGGGATGGTGAACATACAATACAGTGTACAAATGGTGTGTTGTAGAATTATGCACCTGAAACCTTTATAATTTTGTTAACCAGTGTCACCACAATAAATTCAACAAAAAGGAAAAAGAAATAACTACATATAAAACTTTGATAAGAAAATCAGATTGCTCAGAAATTTCACACCAAATAATTTTCACTGAATAAAGCAATGACTACTGCAAGTCCTATTTAAGCTTTGTCAAACAAATGTCCAGGATACAGTTGTTTAAAATATAATTTTCATCTTTTCATCACCCCATTACAACCCACAACCCTCACCAACAGTCCAATAATATTCTCTATGAAAACTTACCACTCCCCTTACAATCCAAGGGCACCACAGACATCATGAGTCTAGATAGATTATTCTGGTAATTTATTCAATAAGACTACCTGGTAAGAATGTGTAAATATTGATCATCTAACAGAAAGTCATTGTAGCATTTTTAAAATGACCGAAATAATTAATAAGCATTTTTAATGCTTTACAATTTTAAACATTTAAATTGTCAAATACACTAAGAAAACATATCACACACACATTTTCATCACCCAAATGAAAGCATAAAAAACTTCAGACAGTTGATACTGAGATTCTTGGGGCTTTCTTTCTTTCTTTTAAAAAGAGATTGTATTTAGTTTGGCCCCTCCCTAAATCCTGTGTTTGCCAGGATCATCTGCGGGGCATGTATGATACATCTATAGGGCAGTTTAATATATGTATTAAAAACCATTTCGCCCCGGTCAGGTGTCTTAGTTGATAAAGCGTCATCCCGGCATGCCGAGGTCATGGGTTTGACCCTGGTCAGGGCACATATGAGAAGCAGCCAGTGAGTGTACAACTAAATGCAATGAGTTGATGGTTCTCTCTTTCTCTCCCTTTCCCCCTCCCTTCCCCTCTCTCCCTGTCTTTCTTGCTCTAATCAATGGAAAAAAATTAAAAAAAAAAAAAAAACCATTTCACTCTCTATCAATCTTTGGCTAGAAGCATCATGAAAGGAAACTGAGGGGCTAATGAGGCAGATCAGTCTCCATGTGCTTCCATCTTACAAGTCGCTGACTGGAAGACTTGTCTCATCCAAGAACACTGGGTCACAATCTTTTTCTTGAGGGCCATTTTTACTTTGAAGTTTTAGCAGAGCTTGTTTAGTCACTTTAGAAGCTGGTGGTTCTCTTGGAGAGACAGCTTGGATCTTGTTCCCTAGCTTGACCTTGGCAAGAGATTCATAAAATCCTCACTTCTCTGCGGTAAAGCTTGCAACCGAAAAGTTGCTGCGAGAGTCTGTGGAATGTGAGGTAGCTGCTGCTGTACTGGCAGGGTAGAAGGTATGTTTGGATTCTAGACATTTGAAATGCTCAGGAGATGCTGATCAGCGGGGTGTTGGCTGTGCTACAATGAATGGCACCAGACTTCTTTAAAAAACAAAACAAAAAAAAATTTTTTTTTTAATTTAGAGAGAGAAAGAAAAGGGGAAAGAGAGAGGGGGAGAGAGAGAAAGAAACATTGATTTGTTGTTCCACTCATTTATGCATTCCCTGGTTGATTCTTTTTTTTTTACACAGAGACAGAGAGAGAGAGAGAGAGAGATAGGGACAGACAGGAACGGAGAGAGATGAGAAGCATCAATCATCAGTTTTTCGTTGCGACACCTTAGTTGTTCATTGATTGCTTTCTCATATGTGCCTTGACCGTGGGCCTTCAGCAGACCAAGTAACCCCTTGCTCGAGCCAACGACATTGGGTCCAAGCTGGTGAGCTTTGCTCAAACCAGATGAGCCCGCGCTCAAGCTGGCGACCTTGGGGTCTCGAACCTGGGTCTTCCACATCCCAGTCCGACGCTCTATCCACTGCGCCACCGCATGGTCAGGCCCTGGTTGACTCTTGTATGTGTCAGGACCGGGGATGAAACCCACAACCTTGGCATATCAGGACAATGCTCTAACACCAACTGAGCTACCCAGCCAGGGCCACCAGAGTGTCCGCTTTAATCCAATAGTGCATCTCTTCAGGGCTATCGGCCTGCACATAGTAAGTTCAGATGATGTTACAATTTCAAAGAGGTTGTGCCAAATTTTTATATAACTTGGCTTAGATTCCTTCTAAGTGGTATTACTGGGAAAGCTTCCTTTTCTAATTCAGATTTGAAGTACCCTACTCTTATTGTGCTATCATCCAACTGAAAATATCTTCTTTTTCAGTCTTTCATCACTGCTCCTTGTTTTACACAATATCCAGCTTTGATAACTGCACTAAAGGTGGGTAAGGGATAAAGTAAGACAATGGCTTTGTGACCAGTTCAAATTTTTTGTCAATACTTTCACCACAGTCACTTAATTTCATTTTTAAAGAAATTATTGATTGAGCCTGACTAGGCAGTGGCTCAGTGGATAGAGCGTTGAACTAGGATGCAGAGGACCCAGGTTTGAAGCCCTGAGGTTGCCAGCTTGAGCATGGTCTCACCAGCTTGAAAGCGGGGTCACTGGCTTGAGCATGGGATCATAGACATGACCACATGGTCGCTGGCTTGAACCCAAGGTCTCTGGCTTGAGCAAGGGGTCACTCACTCTGCTGCAGCCCCCCGGTCAAGGCACATATGAGAAAACAATCAATGAACAACTAAGGTGCCACAACAAAGAATAGATGCTTCTCATCTCTCTCCCTTTCTGCCTCTTTGTCCTTATCTGTCCCTTTCTCTGTCTCTGTTACATGCACACATGCACAAATTTATTGATTGATTTTAGAGAGAAAGAGGGATAGGAAGAGAGCGAGAAAGAAAGATTACTTTATTGTTCCACTTAATCATATGATACATACACTGTTGGTGGGATTGTAAACTGTTGCATTCACTATGGAGAACAGAATGAAAGTTCTCATTAAACTGAAAATAGAACTATCGTGTGACCCAGCAATTCTACTGGGATACAAAGGTGTATTTGGGAAGGTTGAAAATAATTACATGTAAAAATATTGTGTCGTTAGGAAGTTCATGTGTATTACTATTTTTAGTTGGAGGATTTTTATCTGTGGTTGAAAAGAAGAAATGGTTGTTTTATTTTAAACTTTTTAAAAATGTTTATTTTATTGATTTTTAGAGAGAGAGGAAGGGAGAGAGAGGGACAGGACATTAATCTGTTCCTATATGTGCCCTGACCAGGGATTGAACCAGCAACCTTTGTGCTCCATCTGGCCAGGGTGAAATGGTTGTTTTTTAAAACTGTTGGCCAGAAGCTACATATGAAATTCTAAGATCCTTAACTGTGATAAGGTAAACTATGCAGGAGCTCAATATTTAGAGTACCAAATTCCACCATGTCAAGCTCATTAAGTGGATTCTTCTCCTCCCCCCATTTTTTTTCATGTGCTGTAGTTTATTTTGGGGTGTATTGAAATGAACTCTAAAAGCCAATAGCATGCCTGTAGTGATGTCAGTGGGAGTTTGGGAACTGGCCTGGAATTGAGAAGGTGAGGATCATTTAGAAGGATGGCAATGGGAGAGGGTTAGTCATCATTTTAACGTATTTAGCTCTGATTTCACATCTGCTCTTAGGACATACAAGGAGGGGGGGGGCACAGAAAATGAGCCTATACAGCTCTCTTCATATGTGTCAAGCATATATCAAGAATGGGAAATTAAATTATCCTTACAACACACACACACAATTACATTTGTCACTCTAGAAATTTCTGGAAAATGGCTGACAAGCCAATTTGCTATGGATCTTTTAGGTTCTAGTATGTGAATGTATTTCAGAGGGTTATGAATTCTAAAGGTCTTATTGGCATATATATCTTTAGTAAAATATTTCTATTTCTTAGAATTTAGACTCTTTAACTATTGCATCCTTTAACTTAAAAATGCTTGCAGATCAAGATAAATTATTGAGACAATGTCCTCCTTTGCTGTTAGGTCAAATATATATTTTTACCTCTCTCTACTGGCTTGTTTTCCTCAGCTTATAAAACTGTTCAGGTCTTTATTAGACTAAAATAAATTAAAATATTTTAAAATACTATTCCATAACCTTGTTTTTACCTCAAACTATTTTATTTTGATTTCTTGAAAAGACAGTCTGTGTTTACTACCTTCTTTTTTGACTCCCATTCACTCTTCAACCTTTGAAATCTGACTTGCTCCATCCACCACTCAAACTGCTGCTCTTGTTAAGATTGCCAGAGAATACGTTTTGTCCCTTTTATTTTTATTTTTATTTTTATTTTTTTGTGACAGAGACAGAGAGAGGGACAGACAGACCGGAAAGGAGAGAGATGAGAAGCATCAATTCTTCATTGCGGCACCTTAATTGTTTGTTGATTGCTTTCTCATATGTACCTTTGCGGGGATGGGAGGAGGAGCTGCAGCAGACCAAGTGACCCCTTGCTCAAGCCAGCGACCTTGGGTTCAAGCTGGTGAGCTGTGCTCAAACCAAATGAGCCCACACTCAAGCCAGCGGCCTTGGGGTTTCAAACCTGGGTCCTCTGCGACCCAGTTCGACACTCTATCCACTGCGCCATCGCCTGGTCAGGCTTTGTCCCCATCTTAAATGACACTATTGACAATTCCTCTCTGCAATTCTTACCTCCTTTGGCTTTCTTATTATCATTCTTTGCTGGTTCTCCTTATGCTCCCTGCGCATAGCCTCTCAGTTGGTTTCACCAGCAATTCTTCCCCTGTCCATTTTTAAAAAGTTATTTTTGCCCAGGAAACCATTCATGGCTCTCTTTTACTTTACCAGGGGTCTTAAACTCAACTCAGCATGTGGGCCGCAGAGCAAGATCACAGCTGTTTGGCGGGCCGCACTAGGTCTACAAAAGGCAACTGTTACACAACATTTTTCTCACTGCAGTTGGCCCGCGGGCCGCGAGTTTGAGACCCCTGCGTTTTCAACCTTTTAGGGATCATGGAGTTGTTATAAAGTGTCACTAAAACTAAGATTTCTACTCCATTGTTCTCAGTTATGTGGAAAGAGCACTGGTATTAGAGTCAGGAAACCTGTGTCTGTGTTGGTTGCAAGACCTTTAAAATGACATTCAGCCCTGTCTGGATAGCTCGGTTGGTGAACATCATCCCAATATGCAAAAGGTGTAGGTTTGATTCTCAGTCAGGACACATATAGGAACAGATCGATGTCTCTCACTCTCTCTTTCTCATTCTCTCTCTCTAAAATTAATAAGTAAAATTTAAAAATAAATAAAAATAAGAGTACATTTATTCTCTTTTTCTGTGTGATTTATTTCACTTAGCCTAATACCCGCTAGGTCCATCCATGTTGTTGCAAATGGCAAGATTTAATCTTTTTTTATGGGTAATATTTCATTGTATTTATATATATATATATGTACCACATCTTCTTTATCTACTCATCCATGGATGGACACTTAGGTTGTTTCCATATCTTTGCTAGTGTAAATAATGCTGCAGTGAACATAGGGGTACATATGTCTATATGATAGTTCTATTTTTAAATTTCCCGAGAACTGTCATACGTTCTCCATAGTGGCTGAACCAATTTACAATCCTACCAACATTGCATAAGAATTTCCCTTTCCCTATATCCTTACCAACATTCGTTGTTTCTTGATTTATTGAGTATAGCCATTCTGACATGTTTAAGGTGATATATGATTTTACTTACATATGGAATCTAAAAAACAAAATAAGTAAATAAACAAAGACAAACACAACAGATGCAGAGAACAAATTGATGGTTGCCAGATAGGAGTAGTGTTGGGGGAATGAGTGAACAAGGGGAAGGGATTAAGATACACAAATTGCCAGATACAAAAACAGCCATGGGGATATAAAGTACAGCATAGGGATTAGAGTCAATAATATTGTAATAACTATGTATGGTGTCAGATAGACGCTGGATGTATTGGGGTGATCACTTCGGAGGTTATATGGATATCTGATCACTGTGTTGTACACCTGAAACTAGTGTGGTGTTGTGTGTCCACTGTAATTGGGAAAAATTTTTAAAAATTTAAAATACATTCATTGAGACTCACTTTACTCTTCCTTAAAAAAATTATGTTTATTGTGAGACATAAGTAACATACATGTCTGAAAATACCTCAAATCGTAGGCAGAGTACTATTGCATAATGTTAGTGGTATTTCATCAATAGTGAATGTCCTTTTAGTTCTTCTTGTGTTAGCTTGTAGCAGAGCATTTTCCTGAGATAAGGGAATTAAGGTTTGTGAGAGAGAGTATAAAACTCTTTAAAATTTTTTTAAAGTACTCCTCTTTTAATTATTTAATGTACTTATTTTATTAAAGATACCTATCAACCATGAATAGTTTTCCAGCTTTGGGCTAATCATGATGAGAGGGGGGATTATAAACAGACCATTTTATGAACTCTCAAGAAAACAATGGAAAACTCAAAGCTGAAATAACTGCTTTACAAAAAGTGACTATGAAAAGATAAATTTTAGAGGAAGTGGTCTTTTCTCTTTTTATTTGTTAGACACCATAAAGCAAGAGCTTAAATAGTAATTAGACTATCAAGACTAATTATTGTTTTCTGTAAGTATACTGCATCCTTAAGTATCTGAAACCAGTTGCTATTTTTCCTTACTGGGATTTCTTTTTTATTTGCTGAGAGACATAGACAGGAAGGGAGAGAGGTGAGAAGTGTCAACTTGTAGTTGCAGCACTTCAGTTGTTTATTGATTGCTTCTCATACATGCCTTGACAGGGGGCTCCAGTCCAGCCATTACCCCTTGCTCAAGCCAGTGGCCTTGGGCTTCAAACCAGCAACCTTGGGATCATGTTGATGATCCTGCATTCAAACTGGTGGCCTCGGGGTTTCAAAACTGGTTCCTCAGCATCCCAGGTCAACACTCTATCCACTGTGCCACCACCAGTTAGGCATTCCTTACTGAGATTTTTAGAACTTAATGTTTTTGTGTTTTTTTTTCAATATTTTGTTATAAAAGAAGTAAACAGCCTGACCTGCGGTGGTGCAGTGGCTAAAGCATCGACCTGGAATGCTGAGGTTGCTGGTTCAAAACCCTGGGCTTGCCTGGTCAAGGCACATATGGGAGTTGATGCTTCCTGCTCCTCCCCCTCCCTCTTTCTCTCTACTGTCTCTCTCTAGAAATGAATAAATAAAATCTAAAAAAAAAAAAAAAAGAAGAAGTAAACATGCAGATAAGTTGAAAGAATTTGTACAATAAACAGCCAAATACACATCCCTCTTGGACTCACAATTAACATTTTGCTATACTATATTGGCTTTATCAGAGAAGTTTTTAAGCAGCAAAAATGTTTTATTTACTCTTTTATATGTATTTCATGTAGCAACCTTAAGAAATAAAAAAGTTCAATGCTTTACAAGCTATAATTTTCAGAATTAATTTAACATTAAATAAAAATGTATCATAGGTATAATAAAAAAACATGAATGGAAAGATGAACGCCAAATTCAGAGGAGTAGTTGTTACATGTTTAGAGAGCAGGGAAAGGGCTCATAAAAAATTTCACAGGGGGCTTCAACTGTAATGTTTTATTTCTTAAATTCTAAAGAGTAAAACATTAGAATGCAATAGTGCATCTACTGAGTATCTGGCTGTTTGTTGTATGTTGGAAATATTTCACAATTAAAAATTAAGGGAAGATTTGCTACTTAGTTTCTTTTTCCCTGACAAAGTGCTTTTCACTTCACTTAAGATCCTTTGTCCAGTTGGCCTTCCAGCTGAGGTAGATTGAATAGAATCTGACAACACGGAATCTTTTCTCAGTCTGATGTACTAGCTAAAGAATGATACAAAGTGCCCCCTTTCTACTAAGGACTGAGGAATACAGTATTACTTTTGCATACTTCTTGGTTTTGCCTAACCCAGAGAGAGAAAGAAAAAAAAAACTTCCTATATTATAATTCCTTGAAGCTACTTTTTATATGGCTGTTAAAAAGTCTATAATTGTGTTAAGTATGTAATTTTGCATGTTCACCTGATTTCAGAGAAGAAAGACATGGGAAGTGAAATATGGACAGGGAAGCTGATACATGAAAACTTGGAGAGATAATAGTGCTGCTCAGCCAGGGCCTGGAAACTCAACCAGTCTAAACAAACTACATAGTACTAAATTGCTTGTGAAAGAGCTGAATCAGTCCTGCTGTGATTTGAACTTTTGGCTCCTGAAAGTCTAGAACAGGCTTGAAAATAAAAATCAAACCTTTACCTACTGGGTTGTGTCCCAGGCCCTCTATTGGATGTATGAAGGAGACATCTATCCAAAGAGCAAGAGACAGCAAGAGAAAGATGAGGGAGTGAAAATGAGTCTCAGGGACTTCTCCCTATTCCAGGTATGGAGTGAGCTCACAGGGAGAGAGAACCTCCATCATTAACTAATGTATTGATTCCTCAGGAAATATTTATCTAGAACCCTAAGAAAAATACAGTGGGGTTTGATATAAAGGCTCAACCAACCAACCAGAATATGTTTAGTGCTCATGACTTGCTGAGCACTGTGCTAGTCTCTATGAAGTCCACAAAAGAGAGTCACTGTGTCTGATTTGCTCCAGCAGAGAGTTAAGTTTTGTGGCATTCAATAGAGAATAAGACCTTGAATAACAATATAGATTATACATTCTAAGAGTTGTAAATGTGTCACAGTATACTATAAACCAGGAATTGATCACTGGACTTAATCAGAACACCTAAGTCCAAATCCTAGCTCTGACACTTGCTATGTAAACTTAATTAGGTAAGGATGGATGCAAAAACACTATAGAGTTGGTAATTTATTTATTTGTTTATTTATTTTTCTGAAGTGAGAAGTAGGGAGGCAGAGAGACAGACTCCTACTTGCACCTGGACCATGATCCATCTGGCAAGCCCCATATGGGGCAATGCTCTGCCCATCTGGGGTCTTGGCTCTGTTACTTGGCAACCTCCTCAGTGCCAGAGGCTAACTTGCTCCAACCAAGCCATGCCTGCGGGAGGAGAAGAGACAGATTGAGAGAGAGAAGGAAGAGGGTGAGAGGTGGAGAAGCAGATGGTTGCTTCTCCTGTGTGCCCTGACCAGGAATCAAACCCAGGACATCCACACACTGCGCTGATGCTCTACTGCTGAGCCAACGGGCCAGGGCGGGTTGTAATTATTAAAAGAGTTAAGACTTGAACTAGGCCTTAAAAATGTTTTACATGGATAACCTTAAAGGGTAGATGAAAGTGGTCTCAGAGAGGGAACAACATAAACGGAGAGGGGAATGAGACTTAGATATAAGAGGATAGGATAAAAACCACCTATTTATAACAAAGGTTTGTCTTGTGAGAGTAGGTTAAAAAAAATAGTTACCTATGTAATAATGACTGGATTATGGTAGGATTTAAACTATGGAGGATCTGAAGGCTGGAAGGAAGAGTTTGGACTTGATCTCAAAGGGAATAAGGAACTATTTGGGGGTTTTGAGTAGGGACTTACTATAAAGGTATGTAAGTTGTATTCATTTTGATAATCAGCATCTAACAAAATTCTTGACATACAGGTATTCAGGATTAGTCCAAATGAATTCAGTTAATCTGTCAGTAATATATAGGATGAATAGGACACATCTGAGCCTGGAGTCCAGCCTTCTTATTACCTAGATAATAGTCTGCTTTATCTTTTTTCTTAACTGTAATAAGGAATGATAATGCCTGCCCAGCTAATACAGTTATTTCAGACAACAAATAAGATGATGATGTCACCAGTTTTATAAATACATCAAATGCCTCCATGTAAGATGCTAAGTAAAAATAAAACGAGGAAAACAAAAAAAAAAAACTATAGATATTAAGTGCTTTGAAAAATGTCTTGTGGTAAATATTAGTTTGAAATGCAGAGTTCTAAGGAATCTGCTAGTAAGAGGATGGTATACAACAGCCAAAAGATCATCTTACTGCTGTATTTAGTACGGGGTTTGGTCCCTGTTATTGTCAGGACCTGCCAGGCATAGCTAGAATCAAGTAGAGGAGAAATCACCAGGTGCAGTTAGGTAGGCATTTAAGGTCTCTGAGAGTTCTTCCTGTGGCAATAGACCTTTTCAGACTTAGCTTATTCTGTAATGAACCTCTATCATGGGGACAGTATAGAATACTGGTTAAAAAAACAGATTATGGGCCCTGGCCCGTTGGCCCAGTGGTAGAGCATTGGCCTGGTGTGTGGATGTCCCGGGTTTGATTCCTGGTCAAGGCACACAGGAAAAGCCACCATCTGCTTCTCCACCCCTCCCCCTTTCCTTCTCTCTTTTTCTTTCTTCCCCTCCTGCAGCCATGGCTCAATTTTTTCAAGCACTTAGGATGGCTCCATGGAGCCTTGCCTCAGGAGCTAAAAATAGCTTGGTTGCTAGCATGGCTCTAGATGGGTAGAGCATGGCCCCATATGGGGGATGCCAGTTGGATCCCAGTCAGGGTGCATGCAGGAGCCTGTCTCTCTATCTCCCCTCCTCTCACTTGGAAAAAGAAGGGGGGAGGGGACTAAAAGAAAACAGGTTTTGGAGCCAGAATAACTGGCTGGGTTTGAAATAATGCTGTATATATAACATTAGTCAAATTATTTAACCTCTCAGCCTCATAAAGATAATAGTAGAGTCATAGGGCTGTTCATGAGAATTGAGATACTGCATGTAAACTCTTAATAGAGGATCTGATACACAGTAAATGTCAGCTCCACAAATGTCAGTTACTGTTTTTATTTTCAAGAACTTCTCAGCTCCTCTAACCTCTATTTTTTGTTACTCCCAAATTCACTTTCCATTTTTCTACCTGTTTCACCCCATTCCAGGACATGAAGGCCACATTTGGATCATTCACCTGTAATATGTTGTGCAGCATTAGCATCAAACAAGATCTTAAAATATATTCTGAATTAAAAACTATATAATCTTCAAAGTAGTTTAAGTATTATGTATTTTAGTTTCTAAATGATTCTTGGAAATCCCTGGCTAGGTAACTCTGTTGTTTAGAGCATTGTTCCAACATGACAAGGTTGCTGATTCAATTCCCAAGTCAGGGCACATACAGGAATCAGCCAATGAATGTATAAAAATAGGTGGGGCAACAGGTCAATGTTTCTCTCTCTCTTCTTCTTCCTCTTTCTCTCTCTCTCTCTCTCTCTCTCTCTCTCTCAAATCAGTAAAGAATTTTAAAGATACTGCTAAAAATAATTCTTGGAAATCAATAATCCATAATATAGTTCTTCATATACACGGCTCACAAAAATTAAGGGATATTTCAAAATAAATATGAAGCTATAAAATATTCCCTAATTTTTGTGAGTAGTATTTTTTCTCTAGTATATTTTTCTAGCTTCTCTCTAAAATAAGCAGCATAGCATATTTTACTATATATATATATATATATATATATATATATATATATATATAGTTTTTAATGAAGTATGTAAAAGATGGGGTGTAGAACAAGGTTCTTTGGGCCCTAAGATAATTTAATAGATCACATGGGGAAATTAAAAACTAAACCTTTTAGGAGGGCAATTTTATATCTACCAGTTCCTAAGATGTTTAAAATATCTTAACTAACTGCCATTTACATCTCTAGGTATCCATTCAACAAATATACTCACATGTATGCACAAAGATTGTGTGAAAGCGTGATATTGTATATAACAGTAAAGCCTGGAAACAAGTATCCACCTGTAGAAGACCTTTTAAATAAGTTACATATAATTGTAAAATAGAATGTCATGCACTCTTTAAAAGAATGAGGTACCAGTAGGCTGCCTGACCAATGGTGACGCAGTGGATAGAGTGTGGCCCTGGAAGGCTGAGGTCCCAGGTCCGAAACCTCAAGGTGGCTGGCTTGAGCCCAGAGGTCGCTGGCTTGAACAAGGGCTTACTGGATAGGCTGGCGGCCCCCCTCCCATGCCAGCTCCCTGTCAAAGCACATATGAAAAGCAATCAATGAACAACTAAGGAGCCGCAACTATGAGTTGATGCTTCTTATCTCTCTCCCTTTCTGTCTCTGTCTCTCTCATTAACAAGAAGAAAAAAAAAGAACGAGGTAAACTATATAAAAATGGGGAAATGTCCAAGGTATAGTGATAAGTGAATGGAAAAGCAAGAAGCAGAATAATACGTATAATATAGTTCTATACTTGTGTGCATGTGTTTTTCTTAAAAGACAGCAACTATATCAATATGTGCGTTTGCAAGGAAAATTTCTGGAAATATTTTAACAAATCATCTCTGTGAGTAGGATGATGGAGATGAGAAGAGTGACTTTTATTTTACCCTTCTGAATACTGGGGGGGGGGGGGAATGTTTTAATAATTTAGCATGTGTTACTTTTCCTATTTTTTAAAACTAGTTTTAGAAAAGTAAACTATTTAAAGAGATAAGAGTAGAGATTGAGTGGTTAAATGTGTTGTAAGGTGTGTTGGGTGTGAAAAGTGATCTATAAATGCCTATTATTTTTACCAAACAATAGAGTGTGGGGCTTTTGTAACCTGAAGAAAGCAGCATTGCAGCATCTCTTCCTACTGGAGCATATGGTGGTTAAGACCATGGGGGATGGATGAATGCCTTAGAGACTGCCTCTCATGGAGTTGATATGCAGATCTCTTTAGTATTCCCATTGCTCTTATAGTGGAAAGTTCCATGGAAAAGAGTGGAAGGGTTTAGTGACATTGTTCCATCCAGTGTTTAAAACTATTGTCAGGTATTCTTTGAAATAAAACTATTAGCCACATGGTGATTGCAAAACATGATTGCTTTTAAGAACTTTGTTTACTACTGAGTTTGGTTTATTGTATTGTATGAAGAGTGCTTTTGACTAGGTGTAGTGAGATATCCCTTGGTGCTGTCTGGACAATAAGTTTAAAAATTGGGTATTATCTTGAGAGTTTTATCCAGTGTTTTTTACAGATTAACAGGAGACAGAATGTTTTGCTACTTCAGGTAACAGGCCTTTTGTTTTGTAACTCTGTAAAGTGTTGATTTTCTCCCTTTTGACACTCAGGGGATTAATTTACTATTTATTTCTCTAGGTCACACCTTAGAGAAAACATAAAAATACAAATAGATCTTTCAGTTAGTATAATAATTTTTTTCTTATAAGTAGGTATTTTTAAAAATAAAGTTATTTAAGTTAATGCTATTATTTCAAAGCTTAAAAAGTACAAAAAGCCTGTTGAGCCCTGCAGATCTCACTAATGTTATTGCAGATTGCAGTAGTGAGTTAATGTCATTAACTACTTGGAAAACAGTAATAGTACATAGAGGAAGTTTATATGTATTTTAATTTTCATTAACTCATCAATTTCTCATCCCAAATACAAACAAATATAACCAGGTTTCTGTTATTGGAAGCTGACTGGCCAATTTATGAATGATAATAAAATGAAAATTTGGTGCTATCTTGTTCATAATGCTTTTGTTTATGTGTTTTAATAAAACTGTGAGGTAAATATTATCATCCTTACTTTAAGGTTAAAGAAACTAGGGCTGGGATTAAATTTTACCTATGAACAAAATGACTAGAATCTAGAACTTCTGATATCAGACCCATTGCCATTTTAATGTTGCCTGCTTTAGCTATTTGTTGGTCAATGGGAAAGAGTTTAGGGGATTATTTCTAGTTAGCATCTTCGTTTTCTCAGTGAATAAACTAAAATACACCATGGTCTTTACCTTAAGACTAACAGACAGACTTCAGAGTCTACCTGCCCATCTTCCAAATCTCCTTTTTCTCCACCTGTCTCTCTCCCTCTCTCCCTACTTCCCTCCTTTTCTCACTCTCTGTCTCCCTCTCCTTTCTCAGTGGCCTAAAGAAAAACACAGCCTGACCAGTGGTGGCACAGTGGATAGAGCGTCAACCTGGGACACCTGGATCCCAGGTTTGAAACCCTAAGGTCGTGGGCTTGAGCCCAAAGGTCACTGGCTTGAAGCAGCCCAAGGTCACTGGTTTAAGTAAGAGGTCATTGACATGGCTTGAGCCTCAAGGCATATATGAGAAGTAATCAATGACAACCAAAGTGCTGTAGCTATGAGTTGATGCTTCTTATCTTCCTTCCTCTCTCTTTCTCTTTCAGTCTCTCCCCCCCCCCCCCAATACACAAAATAAATTAGAAAAAAAGAAAAACACATAGGTCTTTTTTCCTGTTAAGAATTTTTACCTCAGCCCTGGCTGGGTAGCTTGGTTGGAGCATTGTCCCTATCCACCAAGGTTGTGGTCGGTTCGATCCCAGGTCAGGGCACATGCAAAAATCAACCAATGGATGTATAAATAAGTAGAACAGCAAGTCCATGTTCCTCTCTTTCTCCCTTCCTCACTCTAATATCAATAATAAAAAGAGTTTTTATTATTCAGAGTCTACCTGCCCATCTTCCAAATCTCCTCTTTTTCTCCACCTGTCTCTCTCCCTCTCCCTACTTCCCTCCTTTTCTCACTCTCTGTCTCCCTCTTCCTTCTCAGAAATAGTTGAAGAAATATGCATATGAGAGTTAGAAAAGCAAAACAATTTTTAATAAAATTCATTGCCATCTCATGCACTCTAAGATTCTTCATCAGAGATTGCAACTCTGATTTTATTTCTGAAGGGCAATCTTCTTGACCTTAGCTTTCTTCTTTATTTTAATTTATTTCATTTTTTTTCTCTTAGCTTTCTTAAGCTTACAAAGCCAGCCATTAGGTCCAAAGAGTAGGTTGTTATGCCAGGCACTAATTTAAGTACTTTACATGTATTAACTTAATTAATCCTTATAATAACTTCATAAATTAGGTACTAATACTGAGCCACAGATTAAATAACTATTCAAGTTCACAGCTAATGGTGGCACTAAGATTCAAACCCAGCCTGTTAATTCCAAGGCTAGGTTTTTAACTGCTGGACTCTACTGCTTTGAACTAGATGACTGTTTATCTTAAGTGAATTAAATGCATTTTTTCAGGACCTCCAGACTGGATGAAATTCCTTTCCCAGGATTCTCAGTGTTCACAAAAACAGATTTGGGGACTTTTCTTTAGGGCTTATTATCCCATTTCACAGATGAAGTTAAGTGACTTGGTCAAACTCTTAGTTTATTAAGTGGCTGTGTTAGAACTAGGACTTAATTTCCTCTGGTTTCTAGCTCACTATTTTTGGCACTATAAACTAACACTCACTTTTTAGCTCATTAACTACCATCATTCAAGTGATAAACCCATGCTGGAATTTAAAAAAGTTTTTAATTGAATTTATTGGGGTGACTCTGGTTTAACATAACTATATGGAGTTCAGGTGCCCAATTGAAATTTTGTTACAGTGGCAAAAACATGTGCAAATCCTTCACTTACATCTTATTACACCTCTGTGTCTGTCCTGGAATACAGTTAGGTCTCTGGTTTTACACAGTTTTAAAGTGTTTATACTTTATAAAGGGACTTGTGAAGTATCTTGTGGACATAAGAGATGTCTCTTATTTAAAAAATGTTTTTAATGCTTTAACATATAATTCTATAAAAATTTAGTTTGGTCATAGCTAATGCTGTCAAGAGCCAAATTAACAGTTTAGCAATAGTCATATTTCTGAGCCTTGAAATAAATGGTCAGCAAATGACATGACAAAATTCATTTCAAATCTAACTCAATTAACAGTATAAAGAAATGCAGCAATTTTTCTTCAGGGACCTTGTGCAGATTTGTTTTTAAAAAAACTCCTTCTGACTTCATGTGGAGTAGAAAACTAGCTTAGTTTATTTCATGCTGCTCAATCTAATTTGGAATCATTTTTGAAGTCCTAGATGCTTGGGTACAGAGAGCTTGCTCCCTAGAGCCTGTTTCCTGACAGTGGAGAGTAAAGGATTAAATTGAGCTGAAACTAAATTGATTGACATTTTGACACTCTGCAGATTGTGAAAAGAAAGGGAATTTGTTCAACTTTTTAAAACAAGCAGTAGCAGAAAGAACTATTTCCTTAAAGGTATCTCAGTTTGCAAAGATGATTTAATTCTTAAAAAAAACCAAGAGGCATGTACTAGCACTTTCCCAATTTCCTATATTACAGTTCAAAGTAAGCATTTAACTTTGAAAAGCTTTTGAAAAGGCCTGGACGGGGGTGTTAAAATAGTCTCCTTAGCTGAACAGGCACTGACAGAGGTCTTTTGAGGGAAAACAAAGGACTATGCACTTCTGGGGTGTCACTATAGGAACCTACTTATAAAAGGCAAGTATACATATTTATGAAATCCTTATCTCTAGCGTTTTTAAATGTGAGAGATATTAAGTGTGAATACAGTAAGATACATTTCCTGCTGACCTCTTTTTCAGACAGATACAGATGTTTACCACACCATCATCTTTCCTAATAGGCATCATTTGGTGTTGACTTCCATAAAATCTTACCTCTGTTGTGTCATGAAAGGAAATGGACTCACCTAAACAGTACTGTTCTAAAGAGCCTGCCTTCTCCTCCCCCTCCTCCTCCTCCTCCTCCTCCTCTCCTTCTTCTTTCTTCTTTCTTCTTTCCTTTTCTTTTCTTTTCTTTTCTTTCTTTATTTCTTCCTCTTTCTTTCTTTCTTTCTTTCTTTCTTTCTTTCTTTCTTTCTTTCTTTCTTTCTTTCTTTTTTCTTTTCTTCTTTCTCTTCCTCTTCCTCTTCTTCATCCTCCTCCTCCTCCTCCTCCTCTTCTTCTTCTTCTTCTTCTTTTCTTTTTTTATCACTGCAGGAGGTTGTAATAAATTATAGCCTAGAAGAAATTTTAAACTGGCAACTTTGCCAGATATTTAAAGCAATTTATTTTGGGGTGTATCAGCAGATTTTTTTTTCTTACATCACATTTGGGTGCCTGCTGACACAGCCTGAACAAATCTTTCAAACATTTTACTTCCTAGAGATAGATGAAGGGGATGATGCACCCACTCCAAGACCCAGACCTTTCATTAACTCTTCATTTGCCAGTCGGTTCCTTCCTATTACCAGATCTGTAGGAAACTTAGCTATCTATTTCCAGTATGTTTGCCATATTTCAAGCCCCTCAGTGCCTTGGCAGTAACTCTTAAGTTTTATAGAAGGATCCATTAACAAAAGAATGATTCTGGTTTTAGGCATTGAATTTATCGTTTAGATTCTTTCATTGTTAGTATTTTGAATATTGCCCAAACTTCCCAAAAAGAAAAGAGATCTGAAAATTTATATTAAAAAGACATTTCTTCTGATTCTAGCATATGTTGTGTCTTACAGTGTCTTTTTTTCTAATTTTAGTCTCTTTCCTCTTGTAATTGGATAGTGAAATAATTTTTTTAATTATTATTTTTGGCTCTGGAATTACTAAGGCAGCTTTAATGGTATACGTTTAGTCAAGTATTCAGAAAAGCTAAACATACTGGTGCCTGAAAATATTTGTCCTGATGAGATTAGAGGGGCAAGAGATAAGGGAGCTAACTTTTATTAAGTGCCTCACCAGCCAGCCTCTTTTACAAACCACTACACATAGCATGTGGGAGAGAGACCAGATTCTCATTTTACAAAGAGCTGGTTCCTAGTCAGGTGAAAGGCACGGCTCAGTGAGTTGTTGAACGCGATAAAGGATTAAACTCATGGAGGTATCACGGAATAGGGTTTAGTGGGAAAGGCCCTAGATCAGGAGTCATAAAACTGGAGTTCCTAAGGGACATCAAACGAGGCCATCTGGCCAGACCCTTAATTTTTACACAGCTGTAATATGAGGATATAATCTCTAGCCTGTCTTCCTCTCAAGATCATTTGGCACAATATAGTTCTCAAACATGGCTGCACATTCGAATCACCTGGGGAGCTTTGAAAAATATTGACGTCTAGATTCTAACCTCAAGAGATTATAATTTGGTCTCGAGTGCAACTGGATATTGGGATTTCTTAAATCTCTGCAGGTGATTCATGTGTGCAGCTAAGGCTGTGAATCCTTGGTTTGTTGGGTGGTTAGGAAAGCCCCTGGTAAATTTATTTACAAGGTTAGCAGATATTATCTTAGCAGATATTATCAGCTGTGTCGCTAGTTTGTTTTTTCCATCCTAATTTCAACTGTTTTTGCTTAAAAAAAAAAATCCAACTAATCTCCGAATTTCCCCAGCCTTTAGCACATAGGAAAGCCGTTGACAAATGTTTGTTGCATTTGTGAACGTACAGACGTTTAAAGTTTTAAAGTCATTTTTAAAATGGGGTTTGCTTGAGGGCCAATGTATAGAGCCTGTTAAGAGGCAGGAACTTTCTGTTGAAACATTCCCAAGGAATGCGAGCCTTTCTTGCCCAAGCCACGGCAACTTCTGAGTGACCCTTGTCCCCGAAGCCCGGACGCACGCAGCGGGATCGGTGGGTGCCACGAACTCCGGGGCGGGGCGCGGGCAGGGCCGACCCTCTGCGCCCGTCCGCCCACCCCGCCGCGGCGCCCCGCCCCGGACGCGGGTTGGGGAGGGCTGCTAGTGAGGTCGCCGGACTCCAGTCGAGCCTCAGGGCTGCGGCGGCTGCCTCCGCGCGACCCGGCGGGCCCAATTTGGCCGCCGGGAGCCGGCGCTGCCCGCGTCTCCGGCCCGGCGGATCCCAATACGGTCACCTCGAGCCCCAGCCGGGAGCGGGCCAGAATGCGGACCTGAGAGCCGTGAGCCGGCTCCATGACCCTGAGCACGTTGACTTGCGAAAGAAAGGCGCCTCCCGCCTGCACCTGCAGCCTCGGGCGCCCCGACATGATCCCCTACTTCTCTGCCAACGCGGTCATCTCGCAAAACGCCATCAACCAGCTGTGAGTGCACCGCGCGCCCTCTTGCCCTCTGCGAACGCTCGAAAAGTTTGCGTTTCAGCAGCCTCTTTCCCCAGCATCCTGGGGAGCAAGCAAAGCAGGCGAGGTCGAAATCGCATCCTGCTGTTCTTGGAGCTCTCTGGACGTCCGGGAGGATAGTGGGGTGGAAGTGTAGGGTAATTCTTGGGGTCGGAAAGTGCCCGGGACTTAGGGGGTGAACCGACAGAAGAATCCTTTGCGAGAATTTCTGGTAAACTTTGAGGTAATATGAAAATGGGGTCGTCCCAGGGAAGTTGTCTGTGGTGACCTAGTGACAGCCGAGGCGTATGGCACTCCTCAGGAGACTCTGAGGGTGGAGGGCGGTCTTTAGCTTCTGAACCGTCAGCCGGAAACGCTAGGACTCCCTTGCGGGTCCTGCTGGTGATCCAGCTCCTGTGTTTGTTGTTTTGGCTTTTGTTTCAAGTAAGTTCGCGTATAACCATAGGTTTCTGTTGCAAACCGTTCACACAAAGAAAGGCAGTTCATTCTTCACTCCCGGCTGGCTGTAGTCTGGAATTATTTCAAACAACTAGATTTCAGTAGTTTGACTTTTTCTTTTTGTCTCCTGCTCTGGTAGTACGGGCACACAACCCAAGCCTGCAAGCATACCTTCATTGACTACTCGGCAAGATCCAGGCGCTTATTTGTCAGTGTTTTTGAAGTCTTTAGAGTTGTTCTCCCTTTACACTTGTGGTTTAGCCATTTCTGAGAACTGTGTGCTGAGACTTGCGGTTAATCTCACTTCACAGTTATAGAGCACAAAGTAAAGGAAGTACCATCTACTGTATTCAAGTTGTATGTTAAACCAGTGGCGTTAGTTTAGGGTTACTTTAGATAGCAGCAGTTTGGTCTTGGTGTAGTGGATTAGCACTCACTCCAGAGTGGCTTCAGGAGAGTCACCTACTGAGGTTTTCACTTAAGCAAGGCTTCTGTCTTCCTTCCAGGTCACCGCAAAGAACTTTTTAATTGAATGTCCAGCCACAGAAACTTTCCATTATCTCTTTTTAAAGGTCCCAACAATGGAATATGAAGTGATTTATAGATAATCTTACATCTAATTGATTACTTTAATTAATGGTTCGCACTCCTACCAAATCAAACTCATTTGAGTTTTAGCTTTTTTCCTTTTGTGTAGATTCATGGTGGAGCCCCTAAAAAAATGCCCCCCTTTACAGTACAGAACAGATTTTACAGTACTGTAAACACTACAGAATTAAATTAACTACTTGGTTGCGTTTTTCTTTTCTTAAAAAATGGACATATGGAGTGAAGAAGAAAAGGAGTAAATCTGAAATTGAATAACCAATCTCAAAATGATAGTGTCAACAATACTTTAAAACTAAAAAAGGCAGTGGGAGCAACCCAAATGTTCATCAGTGGATAAACTAATGTGATGTATAATAAAACTAAATATTATTTAGCCTTAAAAAGGGAGGAAATTCTAACAGATACTATAACATGGATAAACTTTGAAGACATTATTCTAATTAAAATAAGCCATAACAGAGGCCAAATGCCATATGATTCCACATACTTAAGGTACTTGGCGTAGTCTAATTGCCAGGTCTTGGGGGATTGGGAATAGGAGGTTTGTGTTATGTAGGTACAAAATTTGATTTGAGAAAAACGAAAAAGTTCTGGGGATGGTTGCACAACAATGTCAATTACAGGGTCCTTGGTTATGACACAGTTCCTACAACAGTGACGGAACCTGAATTTTGGTGTAAGTCAAAACACACCCTAGCCTAAGTCACTTATCCTAACACAGTTGTAAAATCATAAAGATTTTACAAAAAAACATAAAAACACACTAAGCCACAGAAAAAGGACATAAATATACTGTACTGTACACTGTACTGTAGTAACCAAAAAAATGACAAAATTAGTGTAAAAAAAAAAATAAGGCACTGCCCTGGCCGGTTGGCTCAGCGGTAGAGCGTCGGCCTGGCATGCGGGGGACCCCGGTTCGATTCCCCACCAGGGCACACAGGAGAAGTGCCCATTTGCTTCTCCACCCCCCACCCCCCCTCCTTCCTCTCTGTCTCTCTCTTCCCCTCCCGCAGCCAAGGCTCCATTGGAGCAAAGATGGCCCGGGCCGCTGGGGATGGCTCCTTGGCCTCTGCCTCAGGCGCTAGAGTGGCTCTGGTCGCGGCAGAGCGACGCCCTGGAGGGGCAGAGCATCGCCCCCTGGTGGGCGTGCCGGGTGGATCCCGGTGGTCGGGCGCATGCGGGAGTCTGTCTGACTGTCGCTCCCCGTTTCCAGCTTCAGAAAAAGAAAAAAAAAAAAATGCACTAACAGTGTAAGCTGAAACAGGTCTCAAGTTTTTAAAGTTTTTATGTGAGTGAGCGTCATAAACTTGAAACGTTGTATGTCAAGACTGTTGTAACCCAAGGACCCCGTATTTAATGCCACTGAACTGTATACTTAAAATGGTTGAAAGGCAAATTTTGGTACATATTTTTACAGTTTTAGAAGAAGACTAAACAGGTAGATCTCTTGAGCATGCCTGTGCCTTTTCCTTTTCTTCTCACAAGGCACATACCTTTGCCTTTTTTCTAAGCTCCAAGGGCCCTTCTTTTGCCTCTAACATTTCCTGAGCCCACACAGTCCAGCTGGCTCACTTCTTCTACCTCTGTGACTTTCTAAATAAACTTTTACTTGTATTTGACTCTTGGCTCTGAATTTTTTCTTAGCCAGAACTCAAGTACCAAAGTTGCTGAACCGAGGTCTAACATCTGGTGCTGTTTTACCTCTACACATGTGGGCTCCACTGGCCTCCATCCTGCTGAATTCCCTGGGAGCCTGACCAGACTACATTGTCTGGACCTGCTGCAAGCTGCCTTTCAATTGGGTTCACCCAGTGGGAAGACCTGAATAATACAAATAAATTTAATTATATGTATATGTAATATATATGTAAACAAAATTTAAAAGGCTTAAAAGCTTTGGGGGGTGGAGTTTTGAATTTTGCTTCCTAATATAATCAAATAAATCCAGATTTCTTTGGGTAGGTCATCTGACTTCATTTTTTTCCACTGTGAAATGAGGATCATAAGAAGTCAATATATCCAGTAACACTTTGCAAACTATAAATTCCTGCACACAAAAAATGAGTTAATTGAAATTAAACACTACTTAATAGCAGCCATTTATTGACTGCTTGTCACTGCGCTAAGAGTTTAATGTATATCATCTCGTTTAATCATCACAGTCAGTAGCAATCCTCTGAACTTATTTGTTCTGTTTACAGATAATGAACCTGAGGGTTAAAGAAGTTAAATAATTGTTCAAGGCTATAAAGCTAGTAAATGACAAAACCATTCTTAGAATCCAGATGTTTCCTGGACAGGTGCAGTTAACCACTATAAAAATGATGCTCTGTCTCAGTAGTTGCAAGATTACTTTTGAGACTTCCAGTCTTAGGAATTATCTTTAACTGCTGACATCTTCAACTTAATAGTGAAAAATATATTTGCTATATACTAAGAATTTTGCTGCTAAGGTAGACAGACTTTTTAAAGAATTTGTAGAATATTTCTCTTATTTTTGTCTCTCAATATTTTTTTCTTAAAAGAGACTTACTGAGCCTGACCAGGCAGTGGTGCAGTGGATAGAGTGTCGGACTGGGATGCAGAGGACCCAGGTTCAAGACCCTGAGCTTGAGCGCAGGCTCATTTGTTTTGAGCAAAGCTCACCAGCTTGGACCCAAGGTCGCTGGCTCAAGCAAGGGGTTACTCGGTCTGCTGAAGGCCCACGGTCAAGGCATATACGAGAAAGCATTCAGTGAACAACTAAGGTGTCGCAATACACAACGAAAAACTAATGATTGATGCTTCTCATCTCTCCATTCCTGTCTGTCTCTCCCTGTCTATCCCTGTCTCTGACTCTCTCTCTTTCTTCGTAAAAAAAAAAAAAAAAAAAGAGAGACTTACTGATATCCTAATATTCACTTATTCTAAAATATATTTATTAGTTTTGTTTTAGCCATCATTTTTATTTAGCATTTATAGTGTTTCCCAGTTCATCATTTCAAAATCTTTAGGGATTATTCTGAATACAATCCTAAATTTTTTTAACATACACATTTTGACATTAATGCGAAAGTGCTAGAGAGAGAGAGAGAAAGAAAGACAGGGAGAGAGACAGGAAGGGAGAGAAATGAAAAGTATCAGCTCCTAGTGTGTCACTTTAGTTATTTATAGATTGTTTCTCAAACGTGCCTTGATAGGGGTAGGGAGGGCTCCAGCCCAGCCAGTGACCCCTTGCTCAATCCAGCAATCTTGGGCTTCAGGCCAGCGACCTGTGGCATCAAGCCAGTGACCATGGGATCATGTCCAATGACCCTACATTCAAGCTGGCAACCTTGCACTCAAGCCAGCGACCTTGTGGTTTCGAACCTGGGACCTCAGTGTGCCAGGTTGAGGCTCTGTCCATTGTGCCACCACCAGTCAAGCCAGAAGTTCTTAATTTGGGGTCTGTGGTCACCTAGAGTTGTATGGACTGGCTTCAGAAGGTCAGTGAACTCCTTAAGATCACATGAAAATGTTGTATAGATAATTATATTTTAAAAATCAGATTGTCAAAATACAGGGGGTCCTCAGGTTATGACAGTCTTGACATACGACATTTCGGGTTTACAACACTCATTCCCATAAAAACTTTAAAAAATTGAAACATGAGTGTTTCAGCTTATGCTGTTAGCATCCTACTTGTAGACTATGGGCGTGAACTAATTTGGTTGCACGGAGCAGAAGAATACGCAGTAGTAGTGTACAATACAGTATATTTATGTCCTTTCCTTTTTCTGTGGCTTAGTTGTGTTTTTGTGTTCTAGATTATGATTTTACAACTGTTTTAGGATAGGTAAGTGACTTAGGCTAGGGTGTGCTTCAGCTTACCTTCTGTAATGTGATCTCATAAAAGGTTAAAAATTTCTTTCCTAAAGGGAAGTATTATTTCTAAGGCCTGAAACTGTAAAGCTCATTGGAGCGAGCATATCCCTGCGGTGTCAGATATATAAATAGTAATGACTAGTGGGAGCAACTAAAAGATTAATATTTAGGGTTCTAAGTGAAGACTGACTCAAAAAGTTTTAAGTGTACATGTGGGGAAGGGGATACCTTGACACTTGAGTACTCATAGCCCTCTTGTCACTTCTAAGGACCTCCTCATAAGAGGATTTTTCCCTTCTCTAATTTGCTGCCTCAGATTTGCTGTGGGTTTGGAAACCATGTAACACCCTGGCTGATTGCTCAATGGATAAAGCGTCCGCCTGATGTATAGACATCCCGAGTTTGATTCCCGGTCAGTGCACACAGGAGAACCAACCATCTGCTTCTCTCCACCTCTGTCTCCCCCTTCTCTCCCTTTTCTCCTCTCTTGGCCAGAGGCTCAATTGTTTCTGGTGTGGCCGTAGGCACTGAGAATAGCTCCATTGGAGCACATTAGCCTCAGTCACTAAAAATAGCTTGGTACTCCTGCATGGGCTGGGCCCCTGATGGGGTTGCTGGGTGGATCCCCCAGCATTCTGCCTCACTATCTCCCCTCCTCACCCATTAGAAAAATAGAATGTGCCTGACCAGGCGGTGGCGCAGTGGATGGAGCGTTGGACTGGGATGCGGAAGGACCCAGGTTCGAGACCCCGAGGTCGCCAGCTTGAGCGCGGGCTCATCTGGCTTGAGCAAAAAAAAAAAAAAAAAAAAAGCTCGGACCCAAGGTCACTGGCTCCAGCAAGGAGTTACTGGAGGCCCCCGGTCAAGGCACATGTGAGAAAGCAATCAGTGAACAACTAAGGTGTCCTAACAAAAGACTGATGATTGATGCTTCTCATCTCTCTCCATTCCTGTCTGTCTGTCCCTAACTGTCTAACTATCCCTCTCTCTGATTCTCTCTCTGTCCCTGTAAAAAAAAAAAAAAAATAGAATGTAACAAATCCTATGAGAATTGTGTCACAGTAAAAAGGTCGGAATGAGCCCTCAAGGCTCTGCTATGGAGAAAGTTTATGACCTTCAGAGTATGGCTTTTGGACACCTATTTTGGTGATTTCACGGACTCTTTCTAACTCCTTGACTTTTTTTTTTTAAGGGACACCTCAGTTTTAATAGACTTTTTTTTTTTTAATTTTTTTAAGACTATTCATTATAGAGAGGAGAGAGAGACAGAGAGAGAGAGAGAGAGAGAGAGAAAGAAAGAAAGGAGGGAGGGAGGGAGGGAGGGAGGGAGGGAGGGAGGAGGGAGGAGCAGGAAGCTTCAACTCCCATATGTGCCTTGACCAGGCAAGCCCAGGGTTTTGAACCGCTGACCTCAGCATTCCAGGTCGACACTTTATCCACTGCGCCACCACAGGTTACCTAACTCCTTGACTTTTAACTGTTACGTATTGTACAGTTAAAATTAGAGAATAGTTGAGGTTTTACTGTATTTTATTGGGAATTATATTGTCATTAGATTAATTTGGGGGGGGGGGCTTGTTTGTTTGTTTGTTTTTCTGAAGTTAGAAACGGGAGGCAGTCTGACAGACTCCCGCATGTGCCCAACCAGGATCCACCCGGCACGCCCATCAGGGGCGTCACTCTGTTGCAACCAGAGCCATTCTAGTGCCTGAGGCAGAGGCCATAGAGCCATCCTCAGTGCCTGGGCCAACTTTGCTCCAGTGGAGCCTTGGCTGCGGGAGGGGAAGAGAGAGACAGAGAGGAAGGAGAGGGGGAGGGGTGGAGAAGCAGATGGGCGCTTCTCCTGTGCGCCCTGGCTGGGAATCAAACCCGGGACTCCTGCACACCAGGCCGACGCTCTACCACTGAGCAAACCAGCCAGGGCAATGGTGTAATTTTTGATGTATCGTTGAAAAACATTAAGTGATTGAATTTACTCCAGAAACAGAGTACTATAGTTAATCCTACTAGAAAAAAATTTGTGAGCAACCCAAAGCTTCATTTAATCAGACTCAAGGAGTCTTGAATCAGATGGCTCAAATGATCAGGAAAAGTTTCATTCCCTTTAAGAGTCTATACATACTTTTTTTTTAATGTTTATTGATTTTAGAGAGAGGAAGAGAAGGAAGAAGGGAGAGAGAGACAGACAGACAGACGGGAACATCGATCTGTTCCTCTATGTGCCCCCACTGGGGATTGAACTGGCAACACCTGCGCCTCAGGCGAGGCTTCAACCAACAAACCAACTGAGCTATCAAGGCAGGGTCGGGCATTGTTTTGAGCCCAGTGTGTTTTATCTCATTCTCTCTTCTTAACAACCTTATGAGTTAGATATTAGCTTCTATTAGAGATGAGAGTCATAGAGATGTGAGTAACTTGTCTAAAATTATAGTCAGGAATCCAGCACCCTTGCTCTTAAAAACTCTATTTGCAATTCCCTTATTACTATCGAAGTTTGGCATTCTTTTATATTTTTATTGGTCTTCATTTATCTGAAATGCTTTGTATGTTTGTATTTTTTTCTATGACCTTTTTCTATTGGTATTTGGGTTTTTTTCTTTTTGATGTATATTTTCTGAATATGTGGAAAAAATACACTTTTATCAGCCTATTGCTTGTCTTTTAGCTTTGCATCTTAAGCAAATTTTTTATTGTTATATAGTAAAAATCTGTTAATATATCCTTTTATGATTCCAGTCTTGTATCTTACTTTAAAAAACTGTTCCTGCCTGACCAGGCAGTGGCGCAGTGGATAGAGTGTTGGACTAGGATGTGGAGGACCCAGGTTCGAGAACCCGAGGTTGCCAGCTTGAGCGTGGGCTCATCTGGTTTGAGCAAAGCTCACCAGCTTGGACCCAATGTCGCTGGCTCAAGCAAGGGGTTACTCGATCTGCTGAAGGCCCACGGTCAAGGCACATGTGAGAAAGCAATCAATGAACAACTAAGGTGTCCCAACGAAAAACTGATGATTGATGCTTCTCATCTCTCTCCGTTCCTGTCTGTCTCTGTCTATCCCTCTCTCTGACTCTCTCTCTGTCTCTGTAAAACAAAAACAAACAAACAAAAAAACTGTTCCCACCTACTCCAAGGATTATAAAAGTTTTCTTTTAGGTCTTTTCTAATATGTCTATACTTTTAAAATATATCACTCTTTAGAACTTCTGGAATTTTCAGGTATCTAACTACTTTTTTTTCCCAAATACATAATCAGTTATTCCAGTACCATTTATTCAGTCAATTCTCACCTGACTGATTTGTTTTTTGTTGTTGTTTTGTTTATTTATTTTGCTTTTGTTACTTCATTGATTTAAAATGCTACACATATTATATATTCTAATAGATAATTGGGGTCTTCTTCTGTACTATTAAGTCCTACTTAGACGTTTCCTGTTTATATACCAATATTATACTTTATTATCATAAATTTAGTGGTTATTTTTATATCTTGTCTGTCAAGGTCTACCTCATTATTATTTTTTCAATGTTTTGGCTATTCTTGCTTATTTTATTTTCTAGGCAAGTCTTAGAAACAGCTTGTCAATTTTCACTTTAAAAAATCCTACTGGGCCTGACCTCTGGTAGCACAGTAGATAGAGCAGGGGTCCCCAAACTACGGGCCAGGGGCCACATGCGGCCCCCTGAGGCCATTTATCGGCTCCCGCCGCACTTCTGGAAGGGTACCTCTTTCATTGGTGGTCAGTGAGAGGAGCATAGTTCCCATTGAAATATTGGTCAGTTTGTTGATTTAAATTTACTTGTTCTTTATTTTAAATATTGTATTTGTTCCCTTTTTGTTTTTTTACTTTAAAATAAGATATGTGCAGTGTGCATAGGAATTTGTTCATAGTTTTTTTTATAGTCCGGCCCTCCAACGGTCTGAGGGACAGTGAACTGGCCCCCTGTGTAAAAAGTTTGGGGACCCCTGAGATAGAGCATCCACCTGAAATGCTGAGGTCGCCAGTTCAAAATCCCGGGATTGCCAGTTCAAGGCACGTATGAGAAGCAACTACTATGAGTTAATGCTTCCTTCTCCTTCCACCCCTTTCTCTCTCTCTCTCTCCTCTCTAAAAATAAAAATAAAAAATCCTTCTCGGATTTTGATTCAAATTGTACTGAATTAGTTCTGGAGAGAATTAACAGCTTTACAAAATGAGCCTTTCCAGTGAAGAATGTGGTGTGTATGTCTCCTTATTCATGGTTTTTAAAATGTCCTTCTTTTAAGTCTTACACTTTTCCTCATATACTAGTTATACTTTTCTTACTAGGTATATTCATGGGTGTTTCATAAAATTTTTATTGCTCTTGTGAATCAGTTCATTCCGTGACTTTTTCTGGTTAGTCACTGTAGGTGTTTAATAAAACTATTGCTTTTTGGTTATTTTTATATCAGACTACCTTGCTGAACTTTTATTTGGTCCTAATTGCTAAAAGATTTTTAAGTTGATTTTCTTGACTTTTCTGGGTGGATGATTATGTCATCTGTAAATGAGTTTTGTCTCCTCTTTGTAACTCATTGATTTGGCTAGGACTTTAGTGTAATATTAAATAGTAATGCTAGTAGCCTTATCTTGTTTTCCATTATAAAATGAATATTTCTTATGTTTTGTAAGTAGGTGTATCGTGTATACTATATGTTCTGGCATAGACCATTTATCAAGTTGAGAGTATTCTTACTATTCCAATTTTAAAAGATTTTTAAATTAGATATACTTACTGAATTTTATTGAATTTTTTAAAAAATCTATTGGAATGCTAATTTTTTTCCTCCCTTTACTTGTAACTCAGGGATTTTAGTGAGTTGCTTAAGTTGAATCATGCTTACTATAGTTTGCATTATTTAACATATTGCTTGATTTGGTTTATTACTACTATATTTAAGATTTTTGAGGCTCTGGTGGGTAACTCAGTTGGTTAGAGCATCATCCCGAAGTACCAAGGTTGCAGGTTTGATCCTCGTCAGGGCCCATACAGGAAGTGACCAATGAACACACAACTAAGGTAGAACAACAAATTAATGCTTCTCTCTCTCTCTCTCTCTCTCTCTCTCTCTCAATCTAAAATTAATTTAAAAATTTTTTTGGCCCTGGCCGGGTTGCTCAGTGGTAGACTATGGGCTGGACGTATGGAAGTCCCAGGTTCGATCACCAATCAGGGCAGACAGGAGAAGAGACCTTCTGTTTCTTTACTGCCCCCCCCCCTTCTCTTTCTCTTCTCCCGCAGCCATGGCTTGATTGGTTTGAGTGCACTGGCCCCGGAGCTGACGAATGTTCCATAGAGCTTCCACCTCAGGTGTTAGAAATAGCTCAGTTGCGAGTATGGCCCCAGACGGGGGTTGCTGGGTAGATCCTGGTAGGGGTGCAGACAGGAGTCTGCTTCACTGTCTCCCCTCCTCTGACTTGGAAAAGAAGAGGAGGAAAGTTTTTTTTGCATTCAAGTATTTGTTGAATTTTTGGTTCTATCTTTGTCCATCTTATGTCTAATTTGTAGAATGATTTAGGTGTGGTGTTCCATATTTTTCTAACTCTGAAGCAGTTGTTTAGCAGAAATTATCTGTATTTTAAAAGCCTGGAACCAAGAAGTCCAACTCAAAGTGTTATAATTTTAAGCATTTTTTTGCTTTTAAAATATTTTAATTTTCTTGTTTTTATTAAGCATTATTATTTATTGCCATGATACATCTATTATCTATATCTTCTGCAGAAGTAGACAAACAAAAGTAGAATAATTGATAATTCAGTGATTAAAATCAGGCATTCATTTATGGTTTAAAGGCTTTTTTCTGGTTGATAAAGAGATATTAAAAAGAAGTATGATATGTCTCTTTGATTTTAAGTTAATATTGACAGTTCTTGTGGTTATTTCTGATCCTTAAATAGAGAATATAGCCTCAAAATATGGAATATTTTTTAAAAGGTGATTAAATAAGTTTATATCTAAGTGAATCTTTTTTAAATATTTATTTTTATTTTATTTATTCATTTTAGAAAGGAGAGAGAGAGGGAGAGAGAGAGAAACAGAGAGAGAGAAGGGGGAGGAGTAGGAAGCATCAACTCCCATATGTGCCTTGACCAGGCAAGCCCAGGGTTTCGAACCAGCTATCTCAGCATTTCCAGGTCGACGCTTTATCCACTGCGCCACCACAGGTCAGGCATCTAAGTGAATCTTGTAGGTGTTATGGCCTTCAAATATAAAGGAAAGGTTAATGGTTCATTCATAGGGTATGAAGATACATTTTCATTAGCAGAGGTGATAACTTTGTGTGACTTTATCCACACTTGTGCTTTGTCTGAAGTCAGAACAGTAATTGACTTGGAACTGAAGGGGTAAGGAGAAAACCCTCAACTTTGGCCTTATTGGAACCACCTTAACCAAGTTAATTTAAGAATAAATCTACACAATGAAGGTTAACAGGAATGGTGAAGTTGTAATGTGCTGGTCAAATCTTCTTTTTGATAAATCTAGAGTAGAATTTTTTAAAAATTACTGCTTTTGACATGTGTTCACCTGTAATCACACCGGAATTTGGGTAGTTTCTTTACGCTTACACTAAGAAACCACTGTCCAAAGCCAAATAGTTTAGGATGATGTCTTTCTTTGTTTGTAACAGTTGTAGACCTTGGAGTAGTGGAGGCTCAAACTGCTATGGATTACCCTGCTCGCATTTCTTCTTAGGTCTCTCCAGTGAGAGAGTCTTCTTAATGATTAGATGTTAAATTCTGACTTTCAAAGGTGAAAGCAAAAAAAAAAAAAGTTGTTTTACTAACTACTTTAAGATAGGGTTAGTAGGTTTTGCATTGTTGAATGACACAGGATGTTGCTGCCACTAACTGTAATTAGGTTTAACTTGAAATGTACTAAAGAACATCACGGCCTTTTCAAGTGTTCCTGTGATTTGGAAAGGATGTAGCAAATGATTTATAAATACATTTGGTAGTGTTGCACACCAAAGGGCAGATTTGGGCTAACTTCCTTTTTTTTTCCTGTTTGTGCAAATTGAGTAACTCTTGTTTTCTCCATTTATCTGTTTTTAGAGGGGTGTGACCCTTCTTTTAGTAACCTAAGGAGTTTGGCATTAGTTATGTCTATTAAAGCAACAGAATCTAAAGGCTTGAATTGCTCAAATATAGATAAGCCTCGGTGTAAGTCTATTCTATCATGTTATTTTAAAAAGTTGTAACACTTTAATTTTCCAGATGTAGAGGATGTAGAATTATTTGATTTTTAGTAGTGGGCTAGCTGGTTCAATTGTTGCTCATGTTTGGTAATAATACCTGCCTCATTTCAGAGAAATGAGATAATTAGTGAAAAAAAGAACAACAAAAATTTCCAGTATAATTGTTACTTTTACCACCTATACTTAACATTTATTGATAAAGAGTCATGGATATTCCTAATCCATAATGGGACATTTTGGGACCTGAGAATTTTAATTGTGGACTTTATATTGCTTGTCTTCTGTGCTGTCTGTATACTTAAAAGGTTGATCAGATTTATGAACTCAGCATTTTGTCTGTCTCATCTCTGCTGTTATCTGAATTTTATATAATAAAAGCCAGTTGATAGTCATGAGGGATTAATTGAATGAGAATGTTTCTGATTTTTCCTCACTGGTTTTAAATAAATATCCATTTTAGCAGAACGTTCTTAAGAGAGATGCTATTTCTTCGGGAATCTCCTCTGTCCCAGGTACCTTTAAGTACTGTTTCCCCTAAAGTAAATATTTTCAGTTCTCATGAACACCAAAAAAATTTTAATTTCCTATTATTATATCATCTTTATCTTTGTGAGGAGCTTTAGTTTGAGAAGTGGTGGCATTTATGAGGGAATGTAATTAAATTCTCAGTGTAAATTTTCAGTTCCTAGGAGATAAATAAAATAATACAAACAATGTGCAAAACTGTATTTTTTTGACATCCCTTTGACCAATTTGGTATACATCATTCTGTAAACCCTATCTCTGTGATGTTGTCCTCCCCAATAAAATCTGACACTCAATTCTTTTCTTCTTCAAGTGAGAGTAGGTGAGATACAGAAACAGACTCCTGCATGCATCCCAGCTGGTATCCACCAACAACCCCCATCTGGGGCCATTGCTCTGCCTATCGGGGGTGCTGGCAACCAAACTATTTTTAGCGCCCAAGGTGGAGGCTCCACAGAGCCATTCTCAGCATCTGGGCTGACATGTTCAAATCAATTGAGCCATGGCTGCAGGAGAGGAAGGAAGAAAGAGAAGGTGGGGGAGAGAAACAGATGGTTGCGTCTCCTGTGTGCCCTGGGCAGGAATTGAACCCAGAACTTCCATACGCCAGGTCAGTGCTCTACCACTGAGCCAATTGGCCAGGGCCCACTCAGTTGTTTTTTTGTTGTTGTTGTTTCTTTCTTTGTTGTTGTTTTTTGTATTTTTCTGAGTGAGAAGCAGGGAGGCAGAGAGGCAGACTGCCGCATGCGCCCGACCAGGATCCACCTGGCATGCCCACTAGGGGGCATTGTTCCATTGCAACCTGAGCCATTTTAGCACCTGAGGAAGAGTCCATGGAGTCATCCTCAGCGCCCAGGCCAACTTTGCTCCAATGGAGCCTTGACTGCAGGAGGGGAAGAGAGAGAGAGGAAGGAGAGGGGGAAAGGTGGAGAAGCATATGTGTGTCTCTCCTGTGTGCCCTGGCCAGGAATCGAACCCTGGACTTCCACAGGCCGGGTCGACACTCTAACACTGAGCCAGCTGGCCAGGGCCACTCAATTCTTAAAGTATCCTTTTTTTTTTTTTTTTAATGAGATGAGGGGAGATAGATAGACTCTGGCATGGTGCCCTGATCAGGATCCACCCAGCAACCCCACTCAGGAGCCAATGCTCAAATCAACCAAACTATCCTGAGTGCCTAAGGCCAGTGCTCAGACCATCTGAGTCACTGGCTGCAAGAGAGGAAGAGAGAGAGAAGGGGGAAATGGAGGGGAAGAGAAGCAGATGATCGCTTCTCATGTATGCCCTGACCAGGGATCAAACCCGGGACGTTAGCACATCCGGACAACGCTCTATCCACTGATCCAACTGGCCAGGGCAAAGTATCCTATTTCTTAAATACTCTCTTTAAAAATTCATTTTTGGCCCTGGTCAGTTGGTTCAGCGATAGAGCATCGGCCCAGCATGTGGATGTCCCAGGTTCAATTTCTGGTCAGAGAACACAGGAGAGGTGCCCACCTGCTTCTCCACCCCTCCCCCTCTCGTTTCTTTCTCTTTTATCTTCTCCTCTCCTGCAGCCATGGCTCAATTGGAGCATATTGGTCCTAGGTGCTGAGTATGGCTCCATGGCCTCTGCCTCAGGTGCTAAAAAAATGGCTCCGGTTGCAATGGAGCAAGGGCCCCAGATGGGCAGAGCATCACCCCCTGGTGAGCTTGCCAGGTGGAATTCAGTCAGGGTGCATGTGGGAATCTGTCTCTGCCTCCCCTCCTCTCACTAAAAAAATTTTTTTTTTTTAAATTTTTTAAGCAGGAGACAAAAAACAGGAATAGACAGACCAAAAGGGAGATAGATGAGAAGTATCAGTTCTTCATTGCAGCACCTTAGTTCATTAATTGCTTTCTCATATGTGCCTTGATTAGGAGGCTCCACCCAAGCCAGTGATGCTTTGCTCTAGCCAGTGACCTTGGGCTTCAAGCCAGCGACCTTTGGGCTTAAGCCAGAGACCATGGGGTCATGTCTATGATCCCACACTCAAGCTAGCAACCCCCTCACTCAAGCTGGTGAACCCATGCTCAAGCTGTGACCTCGGGTTTCCAACTTGGGTCCTCTGCATCCCAGGCTGATGTTCTATCTACTGCTCCACTGCCTGGTCAGGCTTTAAAAATTCTTAAAAGGTATCTTGGGTCACATTCAAAATCTTGTCATTTGTTCTTGTGGCCAATAGTCATAATCTGGTATTTAGAATGAAACAGATATACTTGAGTTCCAATTAGAGTTTCACCACCTATAGACTATGCAACCTTGAATACTTTATATAACCACTATAAGTGTTCTTCATCAAGAAAATGGAGCTAATAATTCCTGTGGGGTTAAATGTAATGTTTGTGAAGTACTAATAGTAAGCACTCAGTAAAGGTTAGCTAATATTTTTTACTCTTGCCATGAGCCAAAGTATAGCAGAAAGAATTAGTTTATGGACTGGTATGCCAGTCTGATGGTAAAAATTCTATCGTTTGCATCATTGTCATATCATAATTGCATTCTGGGAAAAGGGTGGGAGATACAAAGAAATGCAAGATGGTTCTGGCAGTTGGAATGCTCAGTCTGTTGAGGATATAAGTCAGGTCAATAAAAGGATAAATAAGAACATAATTTAGCACATGCTAAGTGCCAGAGGAAAGGTGTAGTTAGTGCTTTAAGTATTCAGAAGATGGAAGGTATTGTACATGAGCCAATTAATGAAGGCTTTCTTAGGAGTCAAGAGATGAGCTGGGACTCGAACCTTTATTTCTGGCCCTCTTAAATGTCTTGATTTGTGTAAACACAGGTAAAGGATATTTCATTGTGAGAGAAAAGGAAGGACTAATGTGGCAGATGTTAATGACCATACTACAAACAATTAGTTTTCTTTTTTAAATTTTTTATTAATTTTAATGAGGTAACATCAATCAGGATACATAGGTTCAGAGAAAATATCTCCAAGTTATTTTGACATTTGATTATTGTGGCGTACCCATCACCCAAAGTCAAATTGTCTTCGTCACCTTCTAACTGGTTTTTTTTTTAAGAATAGTGTGTGTGTGTGTGAGAGAGAGAGAGAGAGAGAGAGAGAGAGACAGACAGAGTCAGAGAGAGAGACAGATAGGGACAGATAGACAGGAAGGGAGAGAGATGAGAAACATCAATTCTTTGTTGCGGCTCCTTAGTTGTTCATTGATTGAGTTCTCATTTGTGCCTTGACCCAGGGGCTACAGCAGACCGACCGAGTGACCCCTTGCTTGAGCCAGCAACCTTGGGCTGAAGCTGGTGAGCCTTGCTCAAACCAGATGAGCCCGCGCTCAAGCTAGCAACCTCAGGGTATCAAACCTGGGTCCTCCATATCCCAGTCTGACACTCTATCCACTGTGCCATCGCCTGGTCAGGCAACAATTAGTTTTTGATGAATGACTGCTATTAATCATTTGTGATAAGAAGAGACTCTAGAAAGACTTTCATATGCACCAGTGATGTTCTTGAGGAAATTGCTATAAGCATATTTTTGATATATTATATGGGCAGGATTTTTATCAAGTTTTTATTGAGTACCCTTAGAGTACACAGCATAGTAACCAGCCTTTGCAGACTTTACATAGCTTATTTAGGAAGGCTGCCAATTTTACAAGGCTGCTGTTATTGAATCGGCGGGGAGCACAATGTAAAATCCCCACAGGCAGTTTAAAAACAGAAATCATTAAACTATCTGCTAGTGGCTTTATGGTTAATAAAAGAAGGAAAGAAAGCACATTCAAGTAATCCAAAGCAAAACTTCTTACTCTGCTTCCTCCAGGTGCTTAGCTGTAGATATTATTACATCAGCATCGTGTGGCTAGGTGGTTCCCATGGTACAGAGGGCTTGTGATATTTACAGTAGAGTAAGCTAGAAGGGGAGGGGTGTGCCAATTGCTATTTTTCCTTGTTCTTATTGTTCACTGGCCTAGTTGCCAATTAATGGCTCAAATTATTTAGTGTTCTCTAAGCAATGTACAACTCCTTAATTTCTAAGTTAATACACATGGAATCCATCCTAGTGGACATGGGGATCATTCATACCCATAGGAAGCCTACAACTATACATCAGTTAATAAAGATTAAGAACTGTATAAATGCTATTTTACATTAAGCCCAAATGAAAGAGTTGCTGCAACTATTAAAAACCTAGCAGATTATAAAAAATAAAAACCTAGCAGATTGTACTTTATTATACTCTACTACACTGAGAGTGATGGCAAATTGAGACTACATAAGAGAAACCGAATATTTTCATTTACTGAATCTAACTAAATGACTTTAAACCCAGTGCATTTATTTTTTATTTTTTTTTTTGTGACAGAGACAGAGACAGAGAGAGGAACAGACAGACAGGAAGGGAGAGAGACGAGAAGCATCAATTCTTTGTTGCGGCACCTTAGTTGTTCATTGATTGATTTCTCATATGTGCCTTGATGGGGGGGGGCACGGGGGCTACAGCAGACCGAGTGACCCCTTGCTCAAGCCAGTGACCTTGGATTTAAGCTGGTGAGCTTTGCTCAAACCAGATGAGCCCACGCTCAAACTGGCGACCTCGGGGTCTCAAACCTGGGTCCTCTGGGTCCCAGTCCAATGCTCTATCCACTGCGCCACCGCCTGCTCAGGCCAATGCAATTTTTTTAATTGATTTTTAGAAAGAGAGAAAGGGAGGGAGAGAGGGGGAAGTATTTGTTCACTTAGTCGTGCTTCATTGGTTGCTTCCTGTGTGTGCCCTGACAAGGGATCAAACCCACAACTTTGGCATTTCAGATGATGGACCAAATGACTGAACTAACTGGTTAGGGCCATAATTATTTTTTTCAAAATTAAAGAAAAAAATGAAGATTATAGACTGGTTAGTTATCATCTCTCTAATTTAAAGATTAAAAGCCGTTGTTTTAATCATACTTTCTTCTTACCTCCTGGGAAGTATTTGAGTATATCTGTTAAGAACCCACTTTAGTCCTCGCTCCTCTGTGGTCAGTCTCAGTTATCGTGGTAGTTAAGGATACCCACACTACTGGAATTCTCTTTTTTGTTGCTTTTTGCCATTTTAGAAGCTTGGAGAAATTCTTAGCAAGGCCTGTTTGTCAGAAAATGAGAATGTTTATTGTGCTTTTTTCTTCTTCTTTTTCCAAGGGAGAAGCAGGGAGACAGACTCCTACATGCACCCAGACCAGGATCCACCCAGTATGCCCACCAGGGGGTGATGCTCTGCCTATCTGGGTCATTGCTCCATTGTAAGCAGAGCCATTCTAGCAGCTGAGGAGGAGGCCATGGAGCCATCCTCAGCGCCTGGGCCAACTTTGCTCCCATGAAGCCTTGGCTGCAGGAGAGGAGGAGAGAGATAGAGAGAAGAGAGAGGGGGAAGGGTGGAGAAACAGGTGGGCGCTTCTCCTGTGTGCCCTGGCTGGGAATCGAACCTGGGACTTCCACACGCCAGGCCAACGCTCTACCACTGAGCCAACCAGCCAGGGCTCCTGAGGCTACTTTTTAAAAAGCATTATAGGCCCTGGCCGGTTGGCTCAGTTGTTAAAAAAGCATAATAGGACCTGGCTGATTGGATCAATGGTAGCGCATTGGCCCAGCGTGTGGACGTCCTGGGTTCGATTACTGGTCAGGGCACACAGGAAAGGCAACTATCTGCGTCTCCACCCCTCCTGCTCCCCCTTCTCTCTCTCTCTCTCTCTCTCTCTCTCTCTCTCTCCCCAACTCCCCAACCCCTGCAGCCATGGCTCCATTGGTTCGAGGGCATTGGCCCAGGCACTGAAGATGGCTCCGTGGAGCCTCCGCCTCAAGTGCTAAAAACAGCTCATTTGTGGGTATGGCCCTAGATGGGCAGAGCATTGGCCCCAGACGGGGATGCCAGGTGGATCCTGGTCTGGGTGTATGTGGGAGTCTGTCTCTCTGTCTCCCCTCCTCTCACTTGGAAAAAGAAGAAGAAAAAGAAAAAAGAAAAAAAAATAGCCTCTAGTCTGGCTGGCCTTTGGTGGCGCAGTAGATAAAATGTTGATCCGGAATGCTGAGGTTGCAGTTCGAAAACCCAGGATTACCCAGTCAAGGCACATGTGAGAAGCAACTACTACTAGTTCTTGCTTCCCACTCCTCCCCCTTCTCTCTCTCTCTCTCTCTCTCTCTCTCTCTCTTTCTTCTTTCTCTAAAATATCAATAAAAATCTTTTTTAAAACAAACTCTTAGTCTTTCTCAGTTAAAATCAAAATCAGCAAAGAAATATCGAATACCAATGCTCTTCTTACGGCAATCTTACAAATCAGTTTGTAGGAAATTTCCAAATGGAAAATTTCTTTTGCTTTAAAAAGTTGTCTGCCTTATACACAATAAAGTTGATAATGTCTCATTCTTTTCTTTTCTTTTTTTGATTGACCTGAAAGAGAGAGAGAGAGAAACATCAATTTGTTGTTCCACTTATTTATATATTCATCGGTTGATTCTTGTATGTGCTCTGACCAGGGATCAAACCTGCAGGCTTGAACTATAGGGACGATGCTCTAACCAACTGAGCTACCAGGCCAGAGCGATACTATCTTGTTTTTTACCACCCACACTCTATTTAAAAGTGAACTTGACCTGGATGATTTTTTTTTCATGAAACTGATTTTATTGGTAATTAAAAATCAGCAAAGCAAAAATGGTGGAGTTTTTTGTTTTGTTTTGTTTGTAGTATCTGAAGATAATACATGTTTATTATAGCAAAACCAGAAAACAATGGGGCATTCTTTTCCTCCTCCAAAAGCATTACTCTTATTCTTATCTCCCAAAGATATTTACTGAAACACCATCTGGAATTTTTCTGTGTTTATACCTTTAAGGTATAAAGGGGATTGTCTACTATCTACTGTTTTGTAATCTAATTTTTTTTTCTTTACCTTGCATACTGGAACCACCCTGCCATTGTCCTCAAATACATTTCTTTTATATTCTTTTTAAGAGTTGCATTCCACAGAACTGATTCAAATTCTGCCCTATAGTTGCAATTTTGATTGTGTCCAATATTCTGCAGTTAGAAACAAAGCCTCACTGAATGAATATCCTTGTGCCTAAATCTTTTTACATGTCCCTAAAAGAAATATCCTAAAGTTAAATTCTGGGATTGCTAGACTAAAAGGTATACATATTTCTAGAGCTTTTGAATACATGTTGCTAATTTGCTAACCAGAAATGTACCAATTTACATTCCCACCAGCAATTTCAGTAATTCATTTCATAGTGCTCCTCAAATGAAAAAATGTAAAATCAAGGTAAATACGATTTTATGCTTCAATTAATCTGGACTACTTGGAGACCCAACAAAGTTGTTTCTTATTTGTCTTTCCTATGAGGAACCTATTTCATATCTAAGCACTAATAGAAAATGCTTTCATTTGTAAGCTATTTGACTAGAACTGTGGAAAGATAAAATAATAGTACATTGATATGATGAAACTAATCAGCCAGAGGTGGTGTTGAATATATATGTAGTGCTTATGAATTTAGCTTTGTTCTCCATGTTTTCATTTTATTCCAAAATCATCACCATTTTTGACTTAGAGAATTTTAGACCCAAAAGATAAGCAGACAGATTTTTATTTGGGGTCCTGCAGCAAATTAATTTAGACCTCAAACAACATTTCATAGTTTTCTGTTTAGGAAGCGTTACACATTATTGAGATTTCTCAGAAGGTTATCTTACTAAGCATACTAAAATTTAAAAAGATGATCGAATACATTAATTTGTTAATGCTTGTGGCTGTACTTATGAAATTAGCATTTCCTAATCCTATTTATAGGAAGCAGTAAGTATATTTCTCAAAGTTGAAATGATTAACTTTTTAGGGAATAAGCTATTTAAATTTTTGAAACAAAACTTTTTATCTTTGAGTCTATATGAGTATTAAATGTAGGAGAAAGAAGAGTGTGTGTGTGTGTATTTTTTATAGCTTTTAAAGAATCTTACTTTGACTGTTACTAGTCAACAGTATCTAGAGGAGCTTCTGGTGAACTTAAATTTAAAAAGGAAAAAAAAAATGGGAAGGAGAAAAGAGTGCAACCCGTGGTTGCATGATTGATTGCCTTCTTCTATCTGAACCTGAGCTCAGTGGTGGGATTCAAATAATTTAACAACTGGGTTCCCTGCCCTAATGACCATTTGAAGTATTAAAAAAACAATATACAGAAAGATAGTTTATTATTTCATGCATTTCATACTTAAATAAGAACAATTAAAGAGGTACACAAAACTAGATTATAAGAATGGTTTTGGGGTGTTTTTTTGTATTTTTCTGAAATGAGAAGCAGGGAGGCAGAGAAACAGGCTCCCGCATGGGCCCGACCAGGATCCACCTGGCATGCCCACAAGGGACGGTGCTCTGCCCATCAGGGGAGTTGCTCTGGAGCCATTCTAGTGCCTGAGGCAGAGGCCATGGAGCCATCCTCAGCACCTGGGCCAACTTTGCTCCAATGGAGCCTTGGCTGCGGGAGGGGAAAAGTGAGAGAGAAAGAAAGGAGAGAGGGAAGGGTGGAGAAGCAGATGGGGGCTTCTCCTGTGTGCCCTGGCCGGGGATCGAACCCGGGACATCCACATGCCGGACCGATGCTCTACCACTGAGCCAACCAGCCAGGACCCATGTTATAAGAAAGTTTTAAAATAGTATTGAAAGAATATTAAATAATACCTGAAAAAAATCAATAAAACTTATTTAAGATATTTCCATATTACTTCTTAACTGGCATCCTCATTTGCAATTTTTTTCACGTATGGACAGAATGAACATTACTACAGGCGCTTAGAATACACTGTTGCATAGAACGTTAAAAAAGAGTAAGGAATGTAAAATTGTGATTTCCACATTGGACAGTTGCCCAGGTGCCCACCTTAGAGAGAACCCTGATTACAAGTGTCATTTTAACAACTGATTCACCAAACTCGGCAAAAAATTAGGTATCGGTTCTGCCTAACTGGAGCGAACTAGCTGAATCCCACCACTGCCAGAGCTGCTTCCTTAATGAAGGTGTGTGTTTAAATCGCGGGCAGAGAAAGTGTTTTCGGGTGAGGTTTCACTTTTTGTAGTGGCAGCAGTCCTGGACATGTTGCTGGAACACAGAGGATGAGTTCAGCACCTTCTCTTCAGATCGTATCTCTGCTCACGGCTGATCTCTTTTACATAGCAAGCCTTTGTTCATTTGAGAGTGAACCTCTGTGGGTTGCCCTGTCCAGCTACTGACAAAGACTGAAGGTGACTGATAAGTAGTCCAAAGGTCAAAATGGACTAGTGTGGCTCAGTCTGACTTGAAGTGGAATAGGCATCTTTTTGGCCTGCAGACCTCAAAAACTGAATTGCTGCCTGGGAAATGTTCAATTTATCAGCTTCAGCCTTTCAGCTTCAGTCAGTGAAAATCTACCAGCTGTCTCTGCAGTCCACAGGAGCAGAAAAGAAACAAAACATTACTTAAAGGGTGTAATTTAATTGAATTGACTTGTTAGAGATTTCACTCCAGAGATTATTTCCGTGGCAGTGTCACTTTACATCCTCTGAGATAACAAATACCAAATCAAAAACCAAAGGTAATCCACAATCACTAGTCTTTTGTTGGATTTCAAAATGGAAAGTCAATTAGATTTGATTCAGGTATTTCATTTACAGCATCACCTTTTGGCCTGTTATTAGGATGTGATGGAACACAGATAGAAGAAAGCAAATAACATTTGCATTGCTTTCCTTCCTTTTTTTTATTTTTTTATTTTTTTAGGTGAAAGGAGGTGAGATAGGGAGACAGAGACTCCCACATGCACCCCAGCCAGGATTCAACGGGCAACCCCATCTGGGGCTGATGCTTGAGTACCGAGCTATTTTTAGTGCCTGAGATTGACACTCGGACCAACCAAGCTATTCTTATCACCTGAGGCCACACTCACACCAATTGAGCCACTGGCTGCAGGAAGGGAGGAGGGAGAGAAGGGGGACAGACAGTAAGCGGGAGAGAGGTAGATGGTCAATTCTCCTGAGTGCCCTGACCAGGAATTGATCCCGGGATGTCCATACACCAGGCTGATGCTCTATCCACTGAGCCACCAGCCAAGACCAACATTTGCATTTCTAATTTGAGCTACTGCTTTTTAAATGGAAATTTTTTTTTTTTAATTTTTATTTATTTTTTACAGAGACAGAGAGTGAGTCAGAGAGAGGGATAGACAAGGACAGACAGACAGGAATGGAGAGAGATGAGAAGCATCAATCATTAGTTTTTCCATTGCGCGTTGCAACACCTTAGTTGTTCATTGATTGCTTTCTCATATGTGCCTTGACCGTGGGCCTTCAGCAGACCGAGTAACCCCTTGCTTGAGCCAGCGACCTTGGGTCCAAGCTGGTGAGCTTTGCTCAAACCAGATGAGTCTGCACTCAAGCTGGCGACCTCGGGGTCTCGAACCTGGGTCCTTCCGCATCCCAGTCCAATGCTCTATCCACTGCACCACCTCCTGGTCAGGCGAGCTACTGCTTTTTAATAAAATTGACTTTTACTAAGTATTGTGTTAAAATTGGAATTCAGGTACTACAAATATGTGATCACCAACCTGATTAAAGTCTCCGTTTAGTGATTGTTATTTAAGTTAGCAGTGGTCTTTGTATACAGAGTTATTGAAACTGTAAGCTGTTGTCCTTGTCCTGTAGTGGAATGATTGTGAGCAGGACCAGCTACATAATTTGCAGGACCCAGTGCAAAATGAAAATGTGGGATCCCTTGTTAAAAAAAGAGTTTAAAATTTCAAAGGAGCAACAGCAGAGCCTTAAACCAAGTGTGAGAACTTTCCAACCACGATCCATGGGGACTGCACAGATCACATGCGTGTGAAGCTGGCCCTGACTGTGGCATGTGCAATTAAGTAGACCTGGAGTCAATCAGAGCTTTGCTATTCACTCGTGTCTTTCTGAACCTCTGTTTTCTCTTTCCATTCCATATCTTCCTATTCTCTTTTCCTGTTCTCTTCTATCCTCTCACTGAAGTTGGAGAATCTAAAGACTGGGAGCATGTGCACTTCTGCCCATAGTCCATTTGGTTGATGGAACAAACAAGCTTAGGATTTCTTTAAGGAAAAGTAATTACCGGTAATTGATTTAACTAAAAATACAAATTCTGCATTATAGTTTAAAAGGTGCTTTCACAATTAATATAACATTTGATGCAAACATTTATGCTTTTTTTTTTTTTTTTTTTTAGCAAGAGAGAGGGACAGACAGGCACAGACAGACAGGAAGGCTTGACGGGGGGGCTCCAAATGAGCCAGTGACCCCTTGCTCAAGCCAGGGACTTTGGGCTTCACAGCGACCTTTGGGTTCAAGCCATCGCCCACGGGGCCATGTCTATGATTCCACAAGCCAGAGACCCCGTGATTTAGCCAGTGACCTCGGGGTTTCAAACCTGGGTCCTCAGCATTCCAAGACGATGCTTTAGCCACTGTACCACCACCTGCTCAAGCTAAACATTTAGGCTTTTGAGATAGTATTGTTCCTTCCATTTTATAGATAAGAAAATGAAGCATCAGAGAGGTTAAGAGATTTTCTTAATGGCATCCAGCTAGTAATTGAAGTTTAAGCCCATCTCTTCTAATATGGTGCTTTATTACTACTTAATTCTGCCACTGTGGTTCTGCAAGAACAAGGATAAGGTGACAGAATAACTTGCTTTCTATTTTTTTTTTTTTTTTTTTTTCATTTTTCTGAAGCTGGAAACAGGGAGTGACAGTCAGACAGACTCCCGCATGCGCCCGACCGGGATCCACCCGGCATGCCCACCAGGGGCGGTGCTCTGCCCCCCAGGGGGCGATGCTCTGCCCATCCTGGGCGTCGCCATATTGCGACCAGAGCCACTCTAGCGCCTGAGGCAGAGGCCACAGAGCCATGCCCAGCGCCCGGGCCATCTTTGCTCCAATGGAGCCTTGGCTGCGGGAGGGGAAGAGAGAGACAGAGAGGAAAGCGCGGCGGAGGGGTGGAGAAGCAAATGGGCGCTTCTCCTATGTGCCCTGGCCGGGAATCGAACCCGGGTCCTCCGCACGCTAGGCCGACGCTCTACCGCTGAGCCAACCGGCCAGGGCAATAACTTGCTTTCTAAAGATTTATCTGTTTTACAGAATTTTCTGCAAATTTTACAAGAATAACAGCTGGGATATAATCAATATTTGCAACAAGTTTTTACTTCTATTATTTCCTGTAACTCTTACATTAACACTGTGTAATACTAGCATTGTTTTAAAGGAAAAGAGATTGAGGTTCAGAGATTAAAGGACTTGTTCAAGGTTATGTAATAATAAGTTCATGAGCAGTGATTGAAAGCTAAACCCTCTTCATATTCCATGCTTTGCCTCTAATTTCATAACTCTACTTAGTGAATACCTATCCATTTATTTATTGATCATCAGTGTTCTAGACACAGGGATTGCATCCATGATTCTTAAAGAACAAGTCTCTTAGAACTTGCATTCCAAAATGTGAATAAATTATTATAAATAATCAGCTGATGATATAGTTATAAAGAAAAAAAAGACAAGACAAAAGGATGGAAAGTAAGCTGGGAGTGAGGGGTACTATTTTAGGGAAAATGGTCAGGAAACTGATAAATTGTTGTTTGAACCACAAACTGAAGTGTGGACATTTGGTGTAAATGTGTAAGTCAATTTTTAAATATAAAATAATACAAACAATATGAGACCACTGCATTTATGGACATAATGGCAATAGATGACGATTGTTAACTTATTAACCTTGATAATAATAATTACACCTTGTATTTAATCTCTTTTCCCGTGTATGTAGTGTGGGTTATAAAATCATAAGATCATTAAAGCTCTAAATCTAGTCATTTCCTTCTTCCTGAATTACTTACCACATTAAGCAATGTTTAAAGTATTGATCTTAGATTCTTACACTTTTAGAAAATAGATACTGTAATGGCATGGTACATGAAATGGTATGCTCTGGGTAGCTGTTAAAATTCTAGAGTACCCAACAAGCTTAGGAAATGTAAAATTTCACTTGCTGATGAGATTTAATGAATTTCAAAATCTTGTTCAAAATTCATTATTATACTGATATTCTGTTATATCTAGTATTTCAGGGCTTCAGTATGTAAACCTTCACTTAATCCTTGGAAATTTTATAATATGCGTAAACATGTTTTAGAGAGCCTTTCGATTAAAAGAAGAAGAAAAACAAGAGGTCCTGGCTGGTGGCTCAGCAGATAGAGTGTTGGCCTGATGTATAAACGTCCTGGGTTAGATTCCTGGTCAGAGCCCACAGAAGCAACCATCTGCTTCTCCCTCCCTCCTTCTCTCCCTCTTGCTCTCCTGCAGCCCGTGGCTCTATTGGTTCCAGCATCAGCCCCAGATGCTGAGGATAGGTTGGTTGGTCCAAGCACGGCAGCTGAGAGAAAGAAGCAGCATGATGGGACAGGTAGAGATCTTTTCATAGGATTTGCCTGTTGTGTGCTTTAGAATGGCAGGAGCCCAAGTATTAATAGAAGATCCTTACAAAGTCCTAACCCTTATCTAATTCATGTGTGTGTTTCCTCTGTTTTCAAAGTTAAATCCAAGCATCAATCATTCAGTGTTGTTTACCTCTTGCTAAAGCTGCATTGTTATCTGCTAAAAGATGAGAGGGTAACTGTGGGGAGGCAGTTAATTCCCAGCTGCTGCTTTTTTCTAGAGGACATTTACCAGGTTCCTTTAATCCCACAATTTTAGATTAAATTTCATGAATGCAATGAAATTCTGTGCACAAGTGGGTCTTGATTTAGTACCTTTTTTTTTTTTCTGGAGAAAAAGGTCATAGATTCTATTAGATTCTCAAAGAAATCCGGTGACCTTCCCCTCACTCCTAAATTAAGAGCCTGGAATAGACTGTTTTAGACATTTGACTTAGAATTTAAATAAACACTTTTTAGGATTATTTGAGATTCATTTTTCTGCCTTTAAACAATCATTCATGATTTATTTCCCCATGCTCAAAGATTTTGAGCTAACACATTTCTTTCTATTCAGAAGAATTATACAGCCTTTTGAATTCTCTCTCTTATAATAATCTTGGAATAGATATTCCAAGAATGGTATTTGCTTAAAGAAAACTTGGACTATTACTGTAAAGCCTGAATATCTGTCCTTGGCAAATAGAACCTATGTGGTGAGTGCAAAAAGAAGCAATGTTGGGGTAAAGTATTTCCGGTGCTTTGAACCAGGAAGGTAAAAATGACTTAAAGTTGCTCCTTTGAAGAAAGGTTGTGAGAGGAATTAGGAGAATTTTTAATTGCATTTAATTTAGATACTTACTAAATTAATTATAAAGCGCTTGTTGGAAGATTTGAGGACCACTGCCCTGGGCTTAGTGGAATGAATGTGCTATTTAACTCAGTTGTGCACAGAGGGTCAAGTATTCTTCAACTCATTAAAACCATTCTTTACTATTGAGATCAATTTCTGCAGCCTACAGCAGTGGTCCCAACCTTTTTTGGGCCAGGAACCAGTTTAATGTCAGAAAATATTTTCACAGACCAGCCTTTAGGGTGGGACAGATAAATGTATCACGTGACCGAGACAAGCGTCAAGAGTAAGTCTTAGACGTCAAGAGTAAGTCTTAGATGGATGTAACAGAGGGAATCTTGTCATTTTTTAAAAATAAAACATCATTCAGACTTAAACATAAATAAAATGGAAATAATGTAAGTTATTTATTTATTCATTCTCTGCGGACCGGTACCAAATGGTCCGCGGCCTGGGTGTTGGGGACCACTGACCTACAGTGTATAGTTGTGAATTTTCATAAGTGTGAGTAGTCAAGTTTTTTGTGCCTTTTTGCTTTCTTGCCATTTTACATTATTTATTTAGGCCTTACCCCAATGCCTGATTTCTCTGAAAAAAAGGAAATCCTGGTTTTACTGTAATGCCTTGAGAAAACTCAGACCAGTTTATCTCTCTTATAAATATTAAGCACTCTATTTAAAAAAAAAAAAAAAACTTATTTACTTACCTTAGAATTTTTTTTTCTCCAAGAGGATTATTTCAGTTTTTCAGTGTCAATTGAGAATATTTAGATATAGGTAATTTTCATTAAGTAGAGTTTTAACGCAGAGGGAAAAAAAATGGGGATTTTTGAAATTCACTCTTTCGAAAATACTGAATTATTTATGTAGCTTTTAGTTAAGAAGTATTGAAAAAGGAATATATATAGTATATAAACTATGTTTAGTTGTTTTCTTTCTGATAACTTGTTTAAATATGTCTCTGTAGAAATTTTAAAAGGTATTGTAACCATAAGAAACAAGATTCCAAATGGTGCCTTTTTAGCATTAACTGTTAATCTGAAAAATTGTAAAGGAGATTCCATAAGCTTCTTCAGTGAAACTAGAAAAACTTTGGGAAAATATCCGAGATCTGCTTATCTTTCCTGCAGTGGAAATGTTCATAATTGCAGTCTGCCGTTTCCTTTGAATGAAGATAAACAGATTTGTATTTGTTATACTTATGTTTCAAAAGTATGTTTACCACATTCTTTGAATGTATTTAATTTTTCCTCCTGACAGTTGGGATAGTACCAAAGACATCTGATTCTTATTAGGGTTTTCTGAGCTGTCCTATTGAGGGCAATTTGTATTTTTTAAAGACAATTTATTTTGATTCCGGATTTAAGGACCACTTAGAAAACAAGTCACCCACTCGGTTCAACACAATATTTAATATAAAATTCATGTTCAGTACACCTTTTTTTTTTCTTTTAATACTTAAGTCTGCTCTGTCCCGCTTTGGTTCCTCCTTTGCTGGATGCTGGGTCTGGAAACTGTTGGAGGACTCTGTCAAAGGACCCTGCCCAGTCAGACCTTGGTGTTTTCAATATAGTGGTGATTCCTGGGTTGAAAACCTGTTTGTTCCAGTTCCCAGGAGGCCAAACTATGGAACATTTCACCCTGTTTGCCTGGCAGCTCTTTGTTTCTGGCTAAGTCACGACAGGCAGTCCTGCCAAGTGAGTTCCCTAGTAGATACTCATTAGTTTGTTTTAGTCATGACGGTGCTGGAGTTATGTGTGGTAGAGATTGTTCTATGCATACTAGCAATTACACATCTATTCAAAATGAAATGAAATTAAGCATTGATTGTTCTATTGGTTGCCAACGAAAGCATCAGTACATTTATTGTTAGTGTCTTTCCCCATCAGCAGAGTTATTACCCCCGTGCTGTGACCCTAAGCCTAGGCTTGAGTCTCCTATCTTTAATGAGGTATGCATACCTTGTCTAAATATAGCAAGGTGTAGAACTTGGCTAATATGGAGAGAGACAGTAGGATGACCTTAGCTAGTCTTCATTACTAGGGTTACAGTTATATTTAAAGGACTAGAAACTGTTCTTTCCAGCTGCTTAGCTTCCTTAGGTGAAAAGTTTTCTGCACTAAACCAAAAAATTGTTTTAAAAGCTAAAGCAAATCATTTCAGAAAGTAGCCAGGAGTTCATTCCATGTGGAAGCATGCCTAGAGGGTGATTTCTTTCTCTGTTTCATTGACCAAGTTAGCATTTATTCAGAATGTAAAAGGCAAAGCCAAAGCTTCATATACTTTAGAATAATCATTTGCATATATATAATCCTGATACTTGCTGCTTTTTAGAAAGCTTCCACAAACTTTGTCTCCTAAGAGAAAGGGATAGTTTATCCCTAAGCATGTGAGAAAGGTAATGTAACCAATCCTGTTTTACAGATGAAGAAACTCAAATGAAGAGAGGTACAGTGACTTTATCTAGAAAGCTGAATGAGTCAGTCATATGGCCAGTGCAGTTGACTGCAGTACGCCACCCTTTAGCCCAAGCAGCCACCTTTTACCCTCCTTTGTGGGTATAAAACACCTAAAGCAGCCTTCCTAGCCCTTTATTTTTCAATTGACCAACACTGGGACGGAATTATTTTTTTCCAGAAAAAAAATTTTCCAGTGACAGTAGGATCCAGTGAACAAATTAATCATCTGGTTACTGAACATAAACCTTTAAAGCAGGGGTCTCAAACTCAACTCAGCATGTGGGCCGCAGAGCAAGATCACAGCCGTTTGGCGTGCAGCACTAGGTCTACAAAAGGCAACTGTTACGCAACACTTTACTCACTGCAGTTGAAAACAGTCTGCGGGCCCGCGGGCCGCGAGTTTGAGACCCCTGCTTTAAAGATTAACAGTCACATTTGCAGAGTAGCCTGGCTCATTATAATAATATAACCTTTAGAGGCCTTGTTTGAAAGTTACCTCTTCTGCTATGAAAAACCTAATTGGTATTTTTTATTAATATTGTAGAAATATGGTGATCTCATCTTGAACCAATGGAGTGTTTTTAAGTTTCCTAGTAATAATCTTTTTATTTTATTTATTTACTTATTTATTTATTGTATTTTTCCGAAGTGAGAAGCAGGGGGGAAGCAGACAGACTCCCACATGCGCCTGACCGGGATCCACCCAGCATGCCCACCAGGGGATGATGCTTGGCCCCTCTGGGGCGTTGTTCCCCTGCAATCGGAGCCATTCTAGCACCAGAGGCGGATGCCATGGAGCCATCCTCAGCGCCCAGGCCAACTTTGCTCCAATGGAGCCTTGGTTGCGGGAGAGGAAGAGAGAGACAGAGAGAAAGGAGAGGGGGAGGGGTGGAGAAGCAGATGGGCGCTTCTCCTGTGTGCCCTGGCCTGGAATCGAACCCAGGACTTCCACATGCTGGGGCGACACTCTACCACTGAGCCAAACTGCCAGGGCAGTAATCTCCTTTTTAAAGTTTAAGAGTTTATAATGTTATATAAGGAAATTGAGATTCAATTCATTAGTGACTGAGCAAGAACTCTAGGTCATCTGACTGGCAGTCCCATGCTTTTTCCTTTCAACCTGTACATGTTTTCCTCCAGCAGGTGAGATACTAACCTTCTCTTTTGTAAATAAAGACTCTGTCTAAAGTGCTGAAACTGAATCAGAGTCACACAGGTAGGTATTGTGGGATTAGAAAACCCTGGTCAGTTGAGTCCTAGCCACATATGGACCTACTGTATACTGCCTCTCCCAAGTTAGTGAAAATGTGATCTGAGAAATGGAAATCTATTTGTGGAAAGGCTTGGTACAGACAGCCACCTTATCATATTTTTTCAGTGTATTTCACTCTTAACATCTTGTTTAGTGTGTCCCATTTGTAGTAGAGAAGTACAAAGTGAAGTTTACTGTAATATATATAGATGTGTATTATGTATAATTTAATATAAAAACACGTCTTATGCTCCGGACGTACTTCATTCCTTTCCTATATGGATAGCCTGTGGTTCATCTTTATTATAAATTTTTAAATTCTTTTCTAGCAGCTCTTTTACACAACCACTCATTATAGAGATGGGGAAATTATTTATGAGAACCATCTTATAGATATGCTTTAATAATGAGTAACTCAATTTAATTGAGAGAGCATTTTAGCATTACCTGCTTAAGAAACTCCTCACTAATGTCCCGTTCTAATGCAATACAGATGAATTTGTAAAATTCACTTGCCTTCTTTTGACTGAAGTTGGCCTCAGGTTTCTGATTCATCTTTTGCTAGTTACTATGTTCAGACAAGTAAGTTTGCTTTCTTTGTGACTTGTTTAAAATAATGGTTTAAAAACTCAGTTGCATTATGTTTCATTGAACTTGAGCCTTGGCTATATCATCATTAATTGTAATATCCGTTGAGTATAGAGTAAGGAAGGAGGGAAGTCTTTTGTGTAAAAGCATTCTCTACAGCTGTTCTTCCTTGATGCTGGAAGTTTGGTGCCTGACAGGAAATGGTACAGACATGTGTGATAACAAAGTGACATAGGAAGAATTGCCTGTAAGATTGACTAGCGTGTCCTGTAAAATTGGCTTCAGCTGGCACATAGGTTAAAGCAGATTGATGTCCAAATCTGAGGATTAGCGAAGTATAATTTAGGAGAAAGTTTACATGGTAAAAAAAAACCAAAAACTATTTTGAGAAAAGTTTGGACAAAATCAGGTAGTATGAAAGTTAATAGCCATTAAATAGACTTCTTTTGACCCTCCTGCCTGAGAGTCTTAAAGCATTGGAATTGGTTAAAATGTGGGTCTGTCTGAAGAGTCAGGAGATTCAGAGTAAGCCATTCTTTGAAGGCAAGGAGTTTGCACATATCAAGGCTTTTCTTGCTCAGGTTTTTCTTACAATTTAAATGTCTCTATGAAACAATTTCCATCTGTACCAGAAAGTAAACTAGACAGATATCCCCAAAGTATCCATCTTTATTCCCGTTAGTTCAGACCAGACCACCCTTTTCTCTTGCCTGGATTGCTAAGTAACATCTATCTCTCTAAGTCTCTGACCCTTCCAATATCCATTGTCCATACTGTTGTTGGAGGACTCGTTCTGGAATTGTAGACTTTGGATCCCTGCTATCCCCAGGATAAAGTTCAAATTCTTTAGCAAGTCATATAAGACCCTTGAGATCCATGTGCCCTGCTTACCTCTCCTTTTTTTTTTTTTTTTTTTTTTTTTACAAGTTTTATTTTTTTACAGAGACAGAGAGAGTCAGAGAGAGGAATAGACAGGGACAGATAGATAGATGAGAAGCATCAATCATTAGTTTTTTGTTGCACGTTGCAACACCTTAATTGTTCATTGATTGCTTTCTCATATGTGCCTTGACCGCAGGCCTTCAGCAGACCGAGTAACCCCTTGCTCGAGCCAGCGACCTTGGGTCCAAGCTGGTGAGCTTTTGCTCAAACCAAATGAGCCCGTGCTCAAGCTGGCGACCTCAGGGTCTCGAACCTGGGTTCTCCGCATCCCAGTCTGACACTCTATCCACTGCCCCACCGCCTGGTCAGGCACTCTCCTTATCTTTACTGTGACCCTTCCTTCACTCTTTGACCATATAGTAATATTAGCAGTTTGTATAGCTTTATCCTAACAAATTTATATAAATTTACAGATTACCAGCTCCATTGTCATGTTAGTAATAAAAGAAGCTTACATAGGATCTCAAAGAGGCTAAGGTTTCTGAGCAAGAGGTTTCTAATATTTGTTGTAGTTGACTGGCTTAGAAGGCAGATGTAGGGCAGTAACCTGTACAACACACCCAACTTCTCAGAAAAAGGAAGTTCAAGTCAGAACACCAGATAGAACTTTGCAAGTAAGCTGCAAGTTCTTTTTTCAAGTAGAAGTTCCCCACTGGCATAAGGCACGATTAAAGGCCGCAAACAAGAACAACACAGTCTTGCCCTGGCTGGCTGGTTCAGTGGTAGAGCATCAGCCCAGCATGTGGATGTTCTGGGTTTGATTCCTGCTTGGTCAGGGCACACAGGAGAGGCGACCATCTACTTTTCCACCCCTTCCCTCCCCCCTTCCTCTGCTCTCTCTCTTCTCCTCCCATAGCCATGGCTCAGTTAATTTTGGCCAGGGTGCTGAGGATGGCTCCTTGGAGCCTCTGCCTCGGGTGCTAAAAATAGCTTGGTTATGAGCATGGCCCCAGATGGGCAGAGCATCAGCCCCAGATGGGGTTTGCTGGGCAGATCCCAGTCAGGGTACAAGCTAGAGTCTGTCTATCTTCCCTCCTCTCACTTGGAAAAGAAGGAGGAAAAAAATGAGTAAGACAGCCTCTCACTGTGGTTTATGTTGCAGACATATGAGTTTACACACCTGGCACGTGAACACCAGAGAATAGGTTTTATAGTGATTTTCATACTTGATTATCCTCTGAAGTGTGCTTGAGTCTTCAGCATCATCCCTGTTATTTTTGAATCACATTTATTAAACACTCTGTAAAAGGCTAGACTGGACACTATATAAAGCCCTGTGAGTGCTCTCTTACAAAAAAGCAAACAGTACAGACCTAGGAGTATTCAGAAATAAAGCTTAACATGCAGCAAAGCAAGATAGTAGAATAGATGAACAAATGTGTGTTATCTTTTACATGAATTTATTTCTGTTCATGATAAGCATTTTTATTTGGAATTAGAATAAAAAGGGAGGAGAAGGCCAGCTTGCTTCCCACTCAGATTTTTACACAGTAGGTTGTGCTCTGTCTTATCTTCCACAGAGATAGGCTGTCTCTGCAAAGAGCTGAGTGGCACTGCTGACAGTCACTTGAGTCAACCTCAGTCACTTGAGTGGAGACATTTGAGCAGCTTGTGTGAGTAGTGACCATTGCTGATGGCAAAGCATTTTGGGCAGAGGTAGCTCCTGAGGAACTTAATCTAAGAAACTGTTTGTAGGCCCTAAGGGCTCTGATTGTTGGTTTCTTCACAGCTCGCTCTCTCAGGCCCCACCCTCACTTTGGAGAACTTGTTGACGGCAGCTTTACTTTTTCAAGTCTTGCACAAAGGCAGATGTCTCTAAAAATGCAGCTTACGCAAAACATCTGTGTGTTTGACTCTGTTCCCACGGTGTGTTTTCCTGTACTGCCTTTTTTTATAAATCCTTTCTAAAAATTGAAAACACAGTATAACATCATGAAAACTTGCAAAAGGAGAAAAAAATCTCCCACAATGCCACCTTTCTTACTAATAGCCATTTTCTCTCCTGCCATATTACTTTTCCATTCTTCATGTGTATAGCTTTTTGCCTGATTATGTCCTTTTTCTTAAGCAGAAGTTCAGATACTTTATCATACATCCGCTTGCCTGTTTTTTTCCTGATTCTGACATCTTTTGGTTTTTGGTCTTGAGTTACCGAAAGGGCATTTTAGTTTATCAGCATTTTGTCAGTCTTTTTTTTTTTTTTTTTCATTTCCTAGACCCAAGTATTCTAGTTTTTAGAGTATGGCTGAGGTGCAACCTTTATTTTTTAAAAGTAAGATAGATATATGACTATCTGTATGTGGGCTTTTAAATTTTCTTGACACTTCAAAACTGATGTTTTCAATTACATTGACTTTCAAAGTGTATTACTATCCCCACCCTCAGGGTAGCCACTTTTAGAAAAAACATGCCTGCAAAGTAAAAATATTGATTTTGCTGCCTGAAATATACTTATTAAAATTTAAGGTAAGCATGTAAAATAGAAATATAGTATATATTATTAATCCTAAAAGATGAAAAGAAATATACAAGAAAAATAAAAGCAAGGTAAAGAGAAAACACAAATTAGTCCATGTATCAGTATTATATTATAGTAAATATAAATAAACCTATCTATCATGCAGCCAAAAACAAAAAGAAAGAGAAAAACCACCGTCTACATTCTTTTGCCCTTTCTGTGTTGCATACCTCAGCACTCCCAGCATCTGACATGGGTAGCAGTGCTTCAGTTGTAACTGGTTGTCGACTGATTTGAGCTATCTATACATCTCACATGTTGTCCTCTTTATAATGGTGAATAAGGCCACCTCCCTGTCTCTTGTTATTTTTTCTCTCTTGTTTTACTAAAAAGAACTAAATGGTAGCTTAATCAACAAACATTTATTTCTCACAGATATGGAGACTGGGATGTCCAAGATGAAGGCGCTAGCAGATTTGGTGTCTGATGAGAACCTGCTTCCTGGTTCATAGATGGTCGTTTTCTTGCTGTGTCCTCCTCACAGGACAAGATGGGGAGGGAGCACTATGGGGTCTGTTTTATAAGGGCACTAATCCTATTCATGAGGGCTCCAGCCTCAAGACCTAATCACTTCCCAGAGACCATCACATTGGAGGTTAGAATTTCTTTTTTAGGCCCTGGCCGGTTGGCTCAGTAGTAGAGCGTTGGCCTGGCATGCGGGAGTTCCGGGTTCAATTCCCGACCAGGGCACACAGGAGAAGTGCCCATCTGTTTCTCCACCCCTCCCCCTCTCCTTCCTCTCTGTCTCTCTCTTCCCCTCCCGCAGCCAAGGCTCCATTGGAGCAAAGTTGGCCTGGGCGCTGAGGATGGCTTTGTGGCCTCTGCCTCGGGTGCTAGAATGGCTCTGGTTGCAGCAGAGCATCGCCCCAGATGGGCAGAGCATCGCCCTCTGGTGGGCATGCCGGGTGGATCCCGGTCAGGTGCATGTGGGAGTCTGTCTGACTGCCTCCTAGTTTCCACACTTCAGAATAATAGAAAAGAAAAAAAAAAGAATTTATTTTTTAATTGAATTTAGGGGGGGTGACATTGGTTAATAATATAAAATTATATAGGTTTCAGGTGTAAAAAAAAGACAAATGAACTAAATGGACCATGTTGTCTTGTTTTAGTAGAATAGTTGGATGCTGAATATCTTTAGCCAGCCACCTTCCTTTCAGAAACCATGGTCCACTGTGGTTAGACATTTAAAGGGTGGACCTCTGTGGTGTGGAGGGTTTCCTGATGATTAAGGAACTCTATAAGACTTATGTTCAGACTCACTAGCTGCCTGTTGCCATGTGAGAAGGTGAAAGACTCTCCTTAGGATTGCAGCTTTCCTTCTTACAATTGTACAAAAATTTTGCCTTTAACAGTTAAAATAATTTCTTTTTGTTCCTTATGTTTTTCTGTGTCCTGAGTTGCCATTTGGGGTGGTCTATAGTACCTAGCTCAAAAATTGTTTTGTATCTTCAAACAGTTCAGGCAGCAGGTGTGGGATTGGACTGCAATGTTTGTTTCTACACTGAAGCAAATATGGAATGTTTTAACATTTTCCTCCAACACATTTAAAATTCATACAGAATTTAAATTTACTTTTGGATCATTTTGATTTGAATATTTTCTTCTTTTTTGCAAATCCCAACTAAAATGTTCGGAATTTTTATTGCTTCACATTGTACTAGGATATTGCAAAATACTACCTGTGATCTCTTTGTCCATAGCTGTCTGATTCATAAATACTGTCTGGAAAATAGGGGAAAAGTGTTATGGGTCATTGCTATTTCATAAATTTATCTAAAATTGTACATTTAGTGAATTTGAAAAATAAATTAACTCTTAAACATTAATTCGATGTCAGGAAAGCCCAATAAATTAAATTTGCAATGAACCAATGGAGAAATTTTCATTTGTATTAGTGGTGCAATTCTGAAATGATTGTGTAAGGGGGAAGAGAGTAGGAAGCAAGGAACTTTGAATTGGTTTTTAAAAAAAGTGAGCTAATTACGGCCTGCAACTGCCACTTGCTTCCTCTTCTCCCGTTTCTTTGACAATTCATTAAATTGTCCTTTGAACTTTGCCTTTTGATACTTGTTTTTCTCCTCCTCCTCCTCCTCCTCCTCCTCCTCCTCCTCCTCCTTATCATCATCATCATCATCATCATCATCATCACTGTTTAACAAAAGTTAACTGCTGCTGCCTGACCAGGTGGTGGTGCAGTGGATAGAGCATCAGCCTGAGACACAGAGGACCCAAGTTTGAAACCCCAAGGTCTCTGGCTTGAGCAAGGAGTCACTGGCTTGGCTGGAGCACCCCCCACCCCCAGTCAAGGCACATATGAGAAATCAATCAATGAACTAAGGTGCCTCAACATAGAATTGATGCTTCTCATCTGTCTCCCTTCCTGTCTGTCTGTCCCTATCTGTCTCTCTCTCGCGTGCTAAAAAAAGGTTAACTGCCTTTTTTAAGTCAGAACCTAAGCACTGTGTAAAGCCAGTAGCCAGGGCCACCATCAGAGCAGCCTGGCCCATGCAGGTTCGCATTGGATTCGGACAGTCGGTAAAGAAACAACGGAGCCACAAACTGGTGGACCATAGTCTTTAATCCTAGCTTGTACCCTGCGGGCAAGTAAAACATACACTGGGCTCCAAAACCCAATCACAGTGCTCACAAAGCCACTGACTTATCCGAGTTTCCTAGAATCAAAGGTTTCTAGCTCACCAGCCTTATTCTCCTCAGTTCCCCATCTCCTTCTGTAAAGCCAGTAATCAGGGCCAGGGCCACTATCACAGCACCCCGGCCCTTACAGGTTCGCATTGGATTCGGACAGTCGGTAAAGAAACAAAGGAGCCAAAAACTGGTGGGCCATTACCTTTAATCCTAGCTTGCACCCGGCAGGCAAGTAAAAATACACACTGGGCTCCAAAACCCAGTCACATTCAGTGCTCACAAAGCCACTGACTTATCCGAGTTTCCTAGAATCAAAGGTTTCTAGCTCACCAGACTTATTCACCTCTGTTCCCCATCTCCTTCCTTATCCCAAATACAAACTCTACACAAATTGGCATCTCACTCAGCACTCCACCATCTTGGCTGCTTCTCTTGGCCTCCTCCACGTGGCCTTTCTCTGCTCTCCTCTGCTCTCTCTTCTAATGATAATCTCCGGAACCAAGAGCCCAAACTCTGTTCTGCCCCCATTTTATATTGTAGCTTCACAACCTCTAATCCAATATACAAAATAGGGAAGTCTCTAGTAGAGTCATTTCTCTGAGGCATGATTGGATTGTACCACCCCACATCAAAAAGGGTGGGAAAGGCTTAATCCCAAAACCAAGCCCCAGGCTGCAACGATCCAGAGACACACATTAATATCACCTGGGCAACGGCCTCCACTTGGGCAGTGGCGCCATCTTTAACAAAGTGAGCATAATACATTTTATCTGCCCAACACCTTCCTTATCCCAGATACAAACTCTACACAAAGTGGCATCTCACTCAGCACTCCGCCATCTTGGCTGCTTCTCCTGGCCTCCTCCATGTGGCCTTTCTCCGCTCTGCTCTGCTCTCTCTTCTAATGATAATCTCAGGAACCAAGAGGGCAAGCTCCCGGTCTACCCCTATTTTATAGTGTAGCTTCACAACCTCTAATCCAATATACAAAATAGGGAAGTCTCTAATACAAAGTCACTTCTCTGAGGCATGATTGGATTGTACCGCCCCACATCAAAAAGGGTGGGAAAGGCTTAATCCCAAAACCAAGCCCCAGGCTACAAGGATTCTCAACACACATTAATATCACCTGGGTGACGGCCTCCTCGTGGGCAACGTAATCTTTAACAAAGTGAGCATAATACATTTTATCTGCCCAACACACTGGCAACAGTATTCCTACTGGATTTCGTTGTGCATCAGTACAGGGCCAAGAGGATCTGTAATATGTGTTATAACAGCTATGAAAATAGAGGTTCAACCTACTTTGTCATGTCTTTCTGTATTCCCGGGGTGTGATATTTGAGAATTAGTATCTTTGAGGGAATTAATTGTAAGAGTGCCTGTTGGCAAATTCTTTCATTTTCTTAGCCTGATAAAGTAGAGAACGACTATAAAGGAAATGGTTTGATGAGGAAAATTGATAGACTGGTGTTTTAAAGACTGGATTAAATTTTTGTAGCCAGTAAATTTTGAGAATTACTTGTAAGGTTGCAGTCAAGTCACGCTGAACTGACCCAATTTAAAAAACAAAACAAACAAACAAGGAAAATCTTAGTTTTCTGATATTTGAGAATTTACTTTGAAACCTGGTGGGTAGGCTACAATGGGACTGCATTGTACAGATCAGGCAAAGAACCAAAATAAAACTTGAAAATAGGCCTAAAATTTGATCCCTGCTCTGTCATACTAGTTGTGTAATTGGTAAGCTTAGGCAAGTTATTCTCAAAAACCTTTGTTACCCTTAAAAAATACAAAAACAAACAAAAATAATATTAGTTTCCTCATCTATGAAATGGGAAGACTTCTGTTTGTAGAGTTGTTGTGAGACAGCAATTGTAAAGTGCCAGACTACATATTTGAAAGGTTGGCAAAAGAATTGGTGCCCACAAATGAGAACGTGAAGGAACAGAACTATAAAAGGAATACTAAGAAAGTAAGAATACTAACAAGGTAGGCGGTTGTCAGCAATACTAAATACTTAAGAAAGATTAGGATTAAAAAATGTCCATTGGGCTTGAAAACTAGAAGAAAATCCCAGTTGTATTACATTGTAGTGAATTACAGAACAGGAAGTAGAGACATTGCCTATACCTCTTGTCCTTCCCTGTCTCTTTGACCTCATCTTCTGCCACACATTGCTGGCTTGTACAACACTTGAGTGCTGTACTGTTTCCCAAACCAGCTAAGCACAGAGTCTTTGAATTTACTGCTCCCTCTGTCTTTGATGTTCTTTTCCCAAACAGTCACATGGCTCCCTTCCTTAATTCCTGCAGGTATCTGCTCACATATCACCTTAATCAGAGAGATTATCCGTGAGCATACCCTATGACACAAATATACACAGCAGCACTCTGTCACTCGATCGTTTTTCTCCATTGTACTACCACCATGTGATACCTAAAAGCACAGCTACTGCTCAGCTCTGGTCAGTTGTTCCTAAGTGTGAATGTGGACATATGTGTTCATCTTTTCTTATCTTTCAAGAGAAGCTGAACATTCTGATTTTTAAGTACAGTTAGTTGTGAGTTTCAAAGCACTGTGAAGGCCAGATAATCTGTTTTAAGAGTAGTGAGTAGGGTACAGTATCTGGCTAAGGATATCAATCTGGGATGCTTAGAGAGGTACCAAATAGACTCAGTGTCTTAGAAGCTAAGTGGGGGAGAGTCTCAAAAAAAAAGAAAGTGACTTGCCCCAGTGCACATTAAGAGTACTGCTAAATGAAGAGAAGAAATTTGTGTTAAGCTAAGACTGAAGGCTCTTTGTCCATTAGATCTATCCTTTGGGATATCATTGGCAAATTTAGGATGGGGAGGCGTTTCAAAGGCATGGTGGGACAGAAGCAAGATAGGAGTGAATAGAAAATGACTGGCAAGGGACGAAAATTGGGACAGCAAATATAGACTTCCTGTTAAGGAATTTCAGAAGTAAAAGAAGAGAATTTAGAAGGAAACATAGGGTCAAGTAAGAGTTTTGTTTAAAGGATGTGCGAGGACAGGCACATGTTTCTAGGCTGAGGAGGCTAATTGTGGAGAGGGATGACTAATTGATACAACTAAAAGACCAGGGAATGGTGTCAATGACACAAATCAAAGGGTTGACTTTTGACAGTTGGATGCATCATCATCTCTCAAATTAGAGAAGGGAAATAAGTCTGAAAGTGAGAGAAAGTAGTTGGGAGAAACCATACCAGCTAACCTCCATTATCTTGATGTTTTAGAGAGCACCAAGTTAACTAGAGAATTGGAGGAAGCAGGCGTTGTGATGGGACTTGGGAGTAGGGAGAGTTTGGAATAACAAGGGGAGGGAATGGGGGTTGGGGACTATTTTAAGATTATAGTAGGACCTGACCAGGCGGTGGCGCAGTGGCTAGAGCATCAGACTGGGATGTGGAGGACTCAGGTTTGAAACCCCAAGGTCGCCAGCTTGAGCACAGGCTCATCTGGTTTGAGCATGGCTCACCAGCTTGAATCCAAGGTCACTGGCTTAAGCAAGGGATCACTCAGTCTGCTGTAGCCCCGGGTCAAGGCAAATATGAGAAAGCAATCAATGAACAATTAAAGTGCCACAACAAAGAATTGATGCTTCTCATTTCTCTCCCTATCTGTCCCTCTCTCTGTCTCTGTCACACACACACACACACACACACACACACACACACGATTATAGTAGGAATGAGAGTGAAAGAGAAATAGGCCCTGGCCAGTGGTTCAGTGGATAGAGCCTTGGCCTGGCGTATGGATGTCCTGGGTTCTATTCCCAGTCAGGGCACACAGGAGAGGCGACCATCTCTTTCTCCCACCTCTGTCCCTCTTCCCTTCCCACAGCTAGTGACTCAATTGGTTAGAGCAGTGGTAGTCAACCTAGTCCCTACTGCCCAGTAGTGGGTGTTCCAGCTTTCATGGTGGGCGGTAGTGGAGCAACCAAAGTATAAATAAAAAAATAGATTTAACTATAGTAAGTTGTATTATAAAGATTTATTCTGCCAAACTTAGCGAAAATCCGACATAAAGTACTTGGTAAGTAATTATGATATTATTATATGCTTTAACTTTCTGTAACTCTGCTTTATAAATTTTATAAAGTAAAGTTACTTCCTTACTTTATAAATCACCATTACTGTGGAACTGGTGAGTGGTTAGAAAATTTTACTACTAACAGAGATACAAAAGTGGGCGGTAGGTATAAAAAGGTTGACTATCCCTGGCTTAGAGCGTGGCCCCAGGCACTAAGGATAGTTCCATTGGATTGCATCAGCCTCAGGCACTAAAAATAGCTCAGTACTGGAGCATTGATCCCCATACAGGGGTGCTAAGTGGATCCTGGCTGAGGTACATGTGAGAGTCTGTCTCAGTATCTCTCCTCCTTTCACCTAAAAAGGGGGTAATAAATGATAGTGAGAAGCCGTGGCTGGGTAGCTCAGTCGGTTCAAATGTCCTTCTAGACCAGTGGTTCTCAACCTGTGGGTCGTGACCCCAGTGGGGTCACCTAACGCCATCGGAAAATACATAATGCATATCAGGTATTTACATTCCAAATCATAACTGTAGCAAAATTACAGTTATGAAGTAGCCACCAAAATTATTTTTTGGTTTGGGGTCACCACAACATGAGGAACTGTATTGCAGGGTCACGGCATTACAAAGGTTGAGAACCACTGTTCTAGACCAAGGTTGCAGGTTTGATCCCAGTCAAGGCATACACAAGAATCAACCGATGAATACATAAATAAGTGGAACAACACATCGATGTTTCTCTCTCTCTCTCTCTCTCTCTCTCTCTCTTTAAGATCAATAAATAAAAATGAAAAAAAAAAGTGACAAGGATGTCAGAAGATGACAGCAACAAAGAAGAGACATTAACATGAGTGTCACAAGTAGTTTTGCATAAGGGTAAAGGAGGAATGGTTTGAAAGCAGGTTTTGACATTTTGGCCAAGTACTTAAAAGCCCAACTTGCATTCCTTTTGCAGGTGTGTTTCAAATACCTGGAAAGGCGATTGTTGAATCATGCAAACAAAATGATTTTTCAAATGCTGAACGGTTTTTCTGAGTTAATCTGCTTTTGTTTTGTTTATTCCAACCAACTATTTTAAATCAGGTGCCAAATCATATTAGTCTTGTATCTTGGTAACCAATACATCTAGCATTTTAAATGCTCAGAAAGAACTGTTCAGGTCATTTATGTTTTGGTCCAAACAACTTTTAAGTTTTTATATATATATATATATATATATATATTTTTTTTTTTTTTTTTCATTTTTCTGAAGCTGGAAACAGGGAGAGACAGACAGACTCCCGCATGCGCCCGACCGGGATCCACCTGGCACGCCCACCAGGGGCGACGCTCTGCCCACCAGGGGGCGATGCTCTGCCCATCCTGGGAGTTGCCATGTTGCGACCAGAGCCACTCTAGCGCCTGAGGCAGAGGCCAAGGAGCCATCCCCAGCGCCCGGGCCATCTTTGCTCTAATGGAGCCTTGGCTGTGGGAGGGGAAGGGAGAGACAGAGAGGAAGGCGCGGCGGAGGGGTGGAGAAGCAAATGGGCGCTTCTCCTGTGTGCCCTGGCCGGGAATCGAACCCGGGTCCTCCGCATGCTAGGCCGACGCTCTACCGCTGAGCCAACCGGCCAGGGCAAGTTTTATATTTTTGAAATAAAAGTAAGTCTAGAATTTAGGGTGCCAGGACTGAGAAGATGTGTTAATTCAGTCTGTAAAGAAAATAGGCTCTGACCTGTGGTGGCACAGTGGATAAAGCGTCAACCTGGAAATGCTGAGGTCGCCGGTTCAAAACCCTGGGCTTGCCTGGTCAAGGCACATATGGGAGTTGATGCTTCCAGCTCCTCCCCCCTTCTCTCTCTCTGTCTATCTCTCCTCTCTCTCCCTCTCTGTCTCTCTCCTCTCTAAAAATGAATAAATAAAATAAATAAAATAAAAAAATAAAATAGGCTTTTTTTTGCTGAGGCAATTTCTCCTCTCCTTGGAGGAGGACCTTCTTGAAAACACTCCCACCACTGTCACTCACCAGGAGGACTAGCATCAGTTGTGTTTGCAAGTTACCTGAGACCAAGTCCATTCATTGGCACCTAGTTTTTTCGTGGGAGAGAGGGGGAACGGTAGGTTGTTTTTAGGGGGAGAGGTGAATGGGGCATTTTGAGGTGGCTGCTAGTGACAAGGCTGAGGCTGAGGCTTGCTGGGGCAGCTGCAAAGGGGCAGAGACGAGAAGAAGGCAGCAGTGGTATCAGAAGGTTTGCACCCTGAGAGTCTTAGCCAAACTCAAAAATGTTTTGGGTCCAGGCTGCTGGTACAAGTCCTGGAGGATCAGGAGTGTGTGTGCCCTTCTCATGGGTATTCAGAAATTAAAATGATTTTACATCTGTGCTGTTCTCACGAAATGTGCTGAATTAGGCCCACCTGCTATATGGAAGGAGCCCTGGTCTAGAGCCTCCCTGAGGGCCCTCGACTTCTGACCTTTCATTATTTGGTAATATTTTTAAAACCCAAATCAAAAGCCAAAAACTTTAAATTCCTGAAAGGAGATCAGGTGGAGGTGTGTCTAGACAACATCCAGAAGGAAACTGTTGCTCTTGGAGAAGATGGAAGAGGAGCCAAGGACAGGGCAGGCACTGACTTCTCCCAGACAAGGTGTTTCTGCCCTACTCTGTAGGCCCATGGTCTTCTTAACTTTTTGCCTTTGGCATCTAATTTTTGATATTTTTTAAAGCAATGTTTAATATCAAACAGACTTATTAAAGAAACAAAAAAGCAACTTAAGGAAACAGTATGAGAGTATTTGCCTTATGGGAATATGTCTAAATCTTTCCCCACTCAGACCAGAATTTAGTCCTCAGGATGCTGTGAAAAATAGAACAGACATCACACCAGGCTTTGCAGTGAAATCCTGCCTTTGTTCTCTTTAGATGAACTGACCAGATGTGTTTTTAGCCATTGGGTGCTTCAAATTATTAGCAATATGTCCTATTGTAGTAACAGCTGATTCAGAATAAAGGGATAGATGACATGAGGCCGAGTCTAAGCTCCACTACAAGCTATGTGACATGGGGCAAAGAATTAAATTCTCTAAATTTCAGTTGATGTATCAGATTCTCTGTTGCAAGCTCCGAAGTAAATTTTAACTATCTTAAGCAAAATATTTGTTAGCAGGATATCAGAGCTCACCTAATAGACAGGAGGCTAACAGGCCAAGCTTAGAGAACAGGCAGGGGTCAAAGGCATTAAAGAAAACCAGGGAGCAGGGCAGACTGGTCTATACTTTGCCATTCTCCCCACTGTGAATGTGACTATTCCCCACTTTTCCTACTCCTTTGGGTACTTAAGATACAGAGGAGAGTTTCCAACTGGACAGGCCTAAACCATATACCAGCTTCCTCCAAGGCCCCTTGTAGTTCCAAAGTTGGAAGCCACCAAAACCATGTACATTTATTTAGAGGCAGTTCCCCAAAAGGTGACTAGGGTAAGATTTAGAAGAAGAGATCTATTGCTAGACAGCTGAAACAGTAAATTCAACTCAGATGTGTCCTCGTTTGTAGAAATTGAAAGGTTGAATTGTGTGGCCGTTGGTAAAAATTATGATCCTAGATTATGCTTCTTTCTGAACATTCCTAAAATGCACATGTTTGAGGCAAAACATGCTTGAATACATATATGTAGTTTATAAGATCTTATTAGTAAGTGAACATTCAAAATGAACAAAAAGTTTGTTTTACTTCCCATTTATGGTCTATAGGGAAAAGACCAGGAGAGATTCGTTCTTACGAAATTTGTACTTCAGCCTTGAACAAACAGACCTTTTTTTCCCCCTAATATTGTAGAAAAGTAGGAAAGGAGAAAAACAAATATACTGCTCACAAAAATTAGGAGATGTTTCAAAATGAATATGAAACGATAAAGTATCCCCTGATCTTTGTGATCAGTGTAGCTGCATCTGAGGGTAGTTGTTTTGGGTATTGTGCATCAGGTTTACGTGGAAGATTAGCTGAAACTAAAATGGTCTGTGGTTCAAGTTAATGAGTAAGAGCTGAAGTCCTAAGCTCTTCTCTACTTTGCCAGTCATTGATCTACTAATGCATCCCAGCCTCTACTTGTCAGCTGGTCAAGAGACAATTCTGCCTGGATTCATAGGCATGTATCCAGGAGTTTGTGCCCTGGGGGAGAGGGTTCCAGGTAACAGTTGCCATTCTAATATTGTCACTTGAATGTATGGCCAGGTATATTGGAGGTGTGGGGGTTTGTTTAATTACAGATAACAGTATCTGCATCATTTGGGTTTGAATTGTCTCCCATTGTAATCTAAGTTTCTTTAGGATTACAGACTCATACTTTTCTTATTATCTGGTAGTGCACTTTTGACTTCTGCAGCTATGTTTCATATATCAAGGCACGATGACCTTATCCTTCCTGTATTGTTGGACTTAGCCAGACCTTTGCCGTAGGCACTAGTATTGATAGTTCTGTAGTCCTTTGGTCTCCGATGTGATATCTGAAGCTTTTTATTATGAAATTCCTCTTTTGTCTGTTAATGGTCACACAAAGTGGGGACATGACCTTCTTTCCACCTAATGAGGTTGGCAGAAGCTTCCTTAGTGCCTTTAATCTGAAAATTAAACAACTAAATAAGCAGAGAAAGCTTATTAGGAATGGGGAAATGTTTGGAGGGTGGAATGAATTTGAAAGTTTCCCCTTGATTAATATTCTTCAAAACAAAACTATAATAGTTTAGATTATGTGTATTTGAATTTTACATAAATGCCAACCAATTCACCTTACATAAATGCCAACCAGTTCACCTTGTGCAATTAAATTGTATGTGATCAGTATTGCTTAATAATTTACTTCAAATTCTGGCTTCAGTTGGAAATACCAAATAAACTCAAGAGTTTGGCATTACAAACATTATAAACATTAAAATCTACTTTCATTTCACTGTTGAAACAAAAGTACTATACCTACTTTCTGAAATTTGATTTCCCACAGTAAATAATCCATTTCTTCTTGTGTGTTGCATGTAAAACAGAAGAATGTCTATCCAGCTGGTATTTAGCAGTTTGGCCAGTTGTGTTGTTGCTTTGTTTTGCTTCCTTGGCCTGCCTGCTGGTCATGGATGATCACCCTGGCCACATTCCTCAAAGATTGTTCCAGTGCCAGAATAGTTAAATATTGTCTTCCCTTAATTGACCTTTTTTTCTACACTTTGCCTGAGAAGAAACTGCCAATTAACAAATTTCATGCTTTAGGAAGTGATTTTGATTGGGAGGGATTGGCACAGAGTGCTTCCCTATATTTATTTAAAGCAAAGTACTCCTTCTTCCATTTTTTTTCCTTCTTTTCCAAGTAAGAGGAGTGGAGGTAGAGACAGACTCCCACATATGCCCCGACCGGGATCACCCAGCAATCCCCATCTAGGGTTGATGCTCTGCCCATCTGAGGCCATGCTCACAACCGAGCTATTTTCAGCACCTGAGGCAGATGCTGCATGGAGCCATCCTCAGTGCCCTGGGGCCGACACACTCAAACCAGTCCAGCCATGGCTATGGGAAGGGGGGAGGGGGAGAGAGAGAGAGAGAGGAAGGAAGGGGATGGGTGGGGAAGCAGATGGTCGCTTCTCCTGTGTGCCGTGACCAGGAATCAAACCCAGGACATCCACATGCCAGACCAATGCTTTACCACTGACCCAACTGGCCAGGGCCTCTTTCCACCATTTTTGAGAATAAAATGCTACTATTGTTCCCAACAGAAGTTATAGTTCTTTTCTCTACTGTCTAGCCCATGTAGATTCATCTCTCAGCCAGATGTTCTTCATTCCCCTCAATATAGTCTTTCTGTTCACAGCCCTGTTAGAGGGAACAAAAAAGAAATGAAAAGAGGGTTGAGATCTGTATGGATTTCAGCTCTCTTCTCTCACTACTCTGCCCTATTTTTTTTTTTTTTTTTTTTTTGTATTTTTCTGAAGTTGGAAACTGGGAGGCAGTCAGACAGACTCCCGCATGCACCCAACCGGGATCCACCCAGCATGCCCACCAGGGGGCGATGCTCCACCCATCCGGGGCGCTGCTCTGTTGCAACCAAAGCCACTCTAGCTCCTGAGGCAGAGGCCATAGAGTCATCCCCAGCACCCGGGCCAACTTTGCTCCAATGGAGCCTTGGCTGCGGGAGGGGAAGAGAGAGACAGAGAGGAAGGAGAGGGGGAGGGTTGGAGAAGCAGATGGGCGCTTCTCCTATGTGCCCTGGCCGGGAATCGAACCCAAGACTCCTGCACGCCAGGCCGACGCTCTACCACTGAGCCAAGCGGCCAGGGCACTCTCTGCTCTATTTTTAAATTCTGTTGAAAAGCTCTGTAGGGAGACATTGTATTTCAACTTCCATAAAACTATATCATGAAACTAGAACAGCAAGGTAATAGTACAAACTTTCAAGTCATACCTTGGTTTGAATCCTTGCACTAAGAATTACTAGCTGTATGTATGATCTTGGACAAATAACTTACAATCTCTGAGCCCCTCAATCACTTGTAAGTTTGGAGTAAAAAAAAAGTACCTGCTTCATAGGACTGTTGTGAAAATTAATTGAAATAATGTAAAGTGCTTAGCTCAGTGCCTAGCACCTAGTTAAGTTAGCTGTTTTTACTCATTTCATATATCTAACAGTGGGTATGTTTCTTGTTGAGTAAATGATCTTATGGCAAGAGAGGAATAGATGTTCTTCAGCTGTATTTTGATAAAGATGAGAAATTATGACCCTGTGTCATTGTCTTATCAAGGAACTAATTACTCTCAACCTTTAGATTGAGAGTAGTAATATTCTTTTTTTTTTCTTTTTCTTAATATAGGGGTTTAAGTCCTTCTGCATTTGTGTTTAACTTAGACCAGCGGTTCTCAACCTGTGGGTCCGATGGATTTCAGATGGCTTCAGGCAACCCCTGTGTTTTGGTTGTTTGACCCCCGCCAGGGTCGCAACCCACAGGTTGAGAACCGCTGACTTAGACATTTGCAATCATATATGGATGGATCCAAAGAACTTACAGGAGAACTTCTGTTTCTGAACCAGAATCTACAGAACTGGTCAATAAAGGAAATGTGTAAAAGTTTTCTCCTGCCTTTCTAAATTTATAATTTGAGAATAACTCCATATATAGTCAGGCAGCTCTTTCAGAAAGAATAATATTTACATATATTAATCTCTTGCTATTCTAGCAAGATATATTAGGCTTTTTACCTTACACCAAAGTATATGTGATTAAATTTGTATATAATTTTCTTCATATGCAAATGAAGCATTTAATTTTCAAGTTGAAATTGATCCACCTAAACTGGTGGGGTTGCAAATTTTATTTTTTACTTACATGCCCCTGTGCTGCCATCACATCTTTGATAGCATTTATAGAGCTTTAACTTTTTATCCATAATGATAAGGGATTTTTGTAATCAGCCACACTTCCATTCCTTGTGACCAACAATATATGCCACTTTTGTGAGAACTGGGGAGTCATAATCTGGGGTTACAAAATAAAGAAAATTGTACCATCTAGAGTGTGTCTGCCAGGACTCTGGGGTCCTGTACTATACCCAGCTAAAGCTGCTGTGTATTTTGTTCTATTGAAAAGTTTATTGATATTTATGTAAAGTGAAAGGCATCTTTTCCCTTATACCATATATAAGTTTGACTTCTATTCTTTTTTTTATGATCAGAACTTTGCCAGCTAGCTCTGAGTTAAGCAAGGGGTGCTTGTCCCCCGCCTACCCCTCTCTTTGTGAAAGCACTACATACATTTTAAAGAATACACTTAGATAGATATGCTTTAAAGCATAAGCAACAAATTAATCTAAGAACAATATTACCGAACTGCAAAAACCAGGAAGTTAGTTCTTAAACTAGTGTTTATCAAAGAAATTACTTCTGTCTCACAAAAAGAATGACTGAAGTATACTTTGTTGTCTTAAGCTCATAACAAATCTACTTCTTTATAGATGTAGAGACTGCTTTGTTTACAGGAAACATAGTTCCCACAGTTGTAACTTTGTCTGGTAATAGGTAGACTATTTAGTCTTTATTTTTATTTATTTATTCATTCATTCATTCTCCTTTTCCAAATGAGAAGAGGGGAGATAGACTCTCACATGCACCTCGACGGGGACCCTCCCAGCAACCCCCAGTGTAGGGCCGATGTTCTGCCCATCTGGGCCATGCTAACAACTGAGCTATTTTAAACACCTGAGGTGGAGGCTCCATGGAGCCATCCTCAGCACCCAGGGCCAATGCTCTGGAACCAGTCAAGGCATGGCTGCAGGAGGCAGAGAGAGAAAAAGCGAAGGGCAAAAGGGAGGGGTGGAAAAACAGTCACTTCTCCTGTGTGCCCTGATAGGGAATTGAACCCGGGACATCAACACACACCAGGCCAGCGGTCTATCGCTGAGCCAACTGGCCAGAACATATATTTTCATTTACTAAAGCAGACAGTTGCTGTGTTGGCAGAAGTGTGAATTTCATTTCCTGTCTCTGGTGTACCCCACTCATCCTGTCACTCAGACATTTTGTTTCAGGTTGTTCCCGTAATATGAGTGACCCACAGCAGGGTGACATGTGCATACCACGAATGTAACAAGAGACAAGACTTGTGCAACAGACCACAAGAGCGCAATGCTTTATTTAAAGATGAAAACAAAACACAATAAAGGCGGCCCCTCCCAGCCAGCATGCAAATTTTAAAGTGGTATCTGTGGATTCACATTTGTTTTTAGAAGACATGTTCCAATCTAGTTAGCAAGTAAACTCAAAAGTATGTCAGCTTCATACCACTCGATTAAAAGATAAAATTGAGTCAACAGCTTTATAGAGGTAATTTAATTTCATTTGCCAGTTTATTATCAAACACTTTTATTTTATAGCCCATTAATCTGCTATATATATTGAGCTCTGTAGCAATTATCTTTTACATGCGAGACTACGCAATTTCCGTTTTCTTGTTTTAAGATACAATTTCTGCTTCATTGATAGGACAGTTATAAACAGTGTGGAAGAAACCATGGGATGAATTAATTCACCCATCAAACATATACTGAGCACCTAATAGTACTTAGCATTATTTCCAATGTTGAGGATACATTGTTGAACAAAATAAAATCCTGGCTCTTTGTGGAGTGTATGTTCTATTATAGGGAGATAACCTCAATCAACTCTACAATGAATAAATATAATATTAGTGTATGATAAACACCCTGAAGGGAACAAAACAACAGGATAGAGTATCATTGTGATGGGGGAGGGGAAGATGAAGATGCTGGAGCTATGACTTAGTAACAAGCTAGGAAAAATGTGTCCCAAGTAGAAAACAAAAAGCACAAAGGCCCTAGGAAGGGGCCTGAAATATAGAAAAAACAGAAGACAGTACAACTAGATCATAGCAAACAAAAGGGGCCTGACCAGGCAGTGACTCAGTGGCTGGAGTGTCACCCTAGGATGCAGAGGAGCCAGGTTCATAACGCCGAGGTCACCAGCTTGAGTGCCGGATTGGATCGCTGGCTTGAGTGTGGGATCACAACATAACCCCATGGTCTCTAGCTTGAACCTAAGGTCGCTGGCTTGAGCAAGGGGTCACTAGCTCAGCCGGAGGCCCCCCCCCCCATCAAGGCACATATGAGAAAGCAATCAATGAACAATTAGGTGCTGCAATGAAGAATTGATGCTTCTCATCTCTCTGCTTTCCTGTCTGTCTGTCCCTGTCTGTCCCTTTCTCAGTCGCTCTCTGACTCTGTCACTCTCACTAAAAAAAGGGGAGGGGGAGATGAAACAAGATCAGAGAAGTCATTTATCCAATGTTACAGGGCCTTTGAAGTCCAAGCGAACTAAAGACTTTGGCTTTTATTTATAAGTATAAAGTGAAGCCATTGGAGTATTTTAACCAGGGAAGAGACATTATATGGTGTATATACCTATAAATTTATATAGATCTACATACGGATCTGTATATTTTAAAAATCACTCTGGTTACTCTTTGGTTAACAGAAAGTATAGGGCAGAAGTGGTTGCAAACAGACCAGCTAAGAGGCTTTATGCTGATACAATGTCTGGGATTAGTTTCACTTCACAGACAAGGAGAATATAAAAGAAACAAGGTTGGCCATAAATTAAAGCTGAAATATATGAGAACGTAGGGGTTCATTTAATACTATTCCATCTGATTTTGTATATGGTTGACATTTTCTATAATAAAATTTGTTTTTAATTCTTTTTTACAGTAGACTAAAAAAATGATCATTCCACGGACCATTCATTGTTAGAATGGTAATGGAGTTAAGTGGGTAGATTCAAGTAAAGCTCATAGGTTTTTCTGATGGAGTGTATGTGTGTGTGTGTGTGTGTGTGTGTGTGTGTGTGTGTGTGTGTGTGTGTGTGTGTGTGTGTGTATATATATATATATATATATATGTATAGATCCGAGAAAAGGTAAACCAATGATGACTGTTATACATTTGGCCTAAACAACTTGGGTGGGTGAGACTAGTAATCAGGTTTATAGGAGGCTTAAGATTAGCTTTGACAGTATAAATTTGAGTTGCCAATTCGTTTTCTAAGTGGAAATGTTGAGTAGGCAGTGTAATGTGCAATACATTAGCTAACCCTGAATAGCATATATACTTACCAGCAAATTTGGAACCCTCCATTATGTGTTTCTAAATCTTACCATTAGTGATTTAAAGGTTCGATCCTTGCCTGACCAGGCAGTGGTGCAGTGGATAGAGCGTCGGACTGGGACATGAAGGACCCGGGTTTGAAACCCTGAGGTTGCTGGCTTGAGCAAGGAGTAACTTGGTCTGCTGTAGTAGTTAAGGCACATATGAGAAAGCAATCAATGCACAACTAAGGTGCCACAACGAAGAATTGGTGCTTCTCATCTCTCTCCCTTCCTGCCTGTCTGTCCCTCTCTCTGTCTCTTATAGTCAATAAATAATCACTGTGTATGGTATCAGATGGGTACTAGACTTAAAAACAAAAAAGTAAAAACGATCCTTTTCAGATTCTGTTGATAGGAAATGATTTAGGTATATTTTCTGTTTTCTGTGGCTATCCACTAGCAATTGTATTTTTTTTTTTTTGTATTTTTCTGAAGCTGGAAACGGGGAGAGACAGTCAGACAGACTCCCGCATGCGCCCGACTGGGATCCACCCAGCACGCCCACCAGGGGGGACGCTCTGCCCACCAGGGGGCGATGCTCTGCCCCTCGGGGCGTCGCTCTCTTGCGACCAGAGCCACTCTAGCGCCTGGGGCAGAGGCCAAGGAGCCATCCCCAGTGCCCGGGCCATCTTTGCTCCAATGGAGCCTCGGCTGCAGGAGGGGAAGAGAGAGACAGAGAGGAAGGAGAGGGGGAGGGGTGGAGAAGCAAATGGGCGCTTCTCCTGTGTGCCCTGGCCGGGAATCGAACCCGGGACTTCTGCACGCCAGGCCGACACTCTACCTCTGAGCCAACCGGCCAGGGCCAGCAATTGTATTTTGAACAGCTTCCATCCTGAGGAGTAATTCTGCACTTCTTTTGAGCTGTCATTCACATGAAAGATGAAGTTAACACAGAGGCAAACTCCATGGGTTAGACACGCTTCCTTTTCACTGCTTCTCTGTGTAGGAATGCAAGTTGGTGAAAGTAAAATTCTGAGTAACTCTTTAGTGTGCTGTGTATTTCAAACAGATTTTTTTGCAAATTTTGGATTTAGTATTAGTAACATTCACGTCTGATTAGGACACCATTGAAACACCATGATTGATAACCATAGATCTAATCATAATAACATATTTACTAAAGCCACCACTCTTAACAAGCTATATTCTTTTTTTTTCTTTTTCTTTTTTTTACTTTATTGGGATGACATGGTTCGCCAAACTATAGGTTTCAAGCGTACAACTCAGTATAACACCATCTACAAGTCATATCTTGCACCCTTTGCCAAGAAGCTATTTGCTTATTGATGCTTCACAACCACCTCATTTTATCTTCCCTGTTTTATGGATAAGGGAATTTAGGCCCACAAAATTCACTCAGTGAAAAGAAGCAGAGCCAGGATTCAAACCCAAGTACTTTGGCTCCAAAACCTTTCCCTTTAGTTTTTGTTTCCACGGTATTCACTCTTAATTGCTGCCATGTAATGCATATAGAATATATTAAGTTTTGTTTCATGAAAATTGTCTAGAGTAGACAGGACTGTATAAGTAACTGTGGTCTTTTTTACTTTATTTTTACTTCATCCTGTGGATTTAGCACTTTAGAAGAGAGAAGAATCCCAAAGTGTGTCTCCTTTTTAGTCTTTGATTTTCATTCTTAAATAATTTATTTTCTTTTGACTTACTTGTTTTCTTTTTTCTTTTTGTAGCATTAGTGAGAGCTTTCTAACTGTCAAAGGTGCTGCCCTTTTTCTGCCACGGGGAAATGGCTCATCCACACCAAGAATCAGCCACAGACGCAACAAACATGCAGGTAAAGTTCAATATAATCCATTGCGTTCTTGGTTTCTTTGTTTGTTTGTGTTCTAAAAGGCTGGCTAGAGAAGTGCATATCCCAAGGAAATCTCCAGCTAAATGCTTAAAATATAAAACACTGAGCTGAGATATGCAAAGAGCAGCAGAATGGATGGGTTTATGACCAGCAATGCCTTATGAGATCACCAATAATCAGCATGGGAGAAACCAACAAATGTCAGGAAAAGAAAATTCATTAACAGAGATCTAGCTCATGATTCAGAAGAACTCTTTCAAGATCTAAGTCAATTACAGGAAATGTGGCTTGCAGAAGCTCAGATCCCTGACAGTGATGAGCAATTTGTGCTAGACTATCAGGCTTAAAGTTTGGCTTTGCATGGCCTACCACTGAAAGTCAAGAAAGAACCCCACAGTTCCTGTTCAGAACTCAGCTCTGCCTGCAGTCAAGAACAGCCCTTTAAATTTATTTATGGAGAAAAGGGCCTATACAATGTCAGTGCCTAGGATCAGAAGCCACAAGTGGTAATGAGGCCCTCCAACCCCCGAGGCCCTCCAACCCCCCAACCCTATCCAGCACTCCAGTGTCCTCAATATATCATGCATCTCCAAACTCAGCTCACACTCCAAAACCTGACCGTGCCTTCCCAGCTCACCTCTCTCCATCACAGCCCATGCAAGACAGCAGATACCCCATGGACCATAGATTTTGCCACCAGCTTTCTGAACCCTGTAATTCCTTTCCTCCTTGTCTGACAATGCCAAGGGAAGGATATCCTATGTAGCAATGGCCGCTGTCTGAGCCCAGCATGACCTTTCCACCTCAAGGCTTTAAGCAGGAGTACCACGACCCAGTGTATGAACACAATACCATGATTGGTGGTGCTCTGGCCAAAGCTTCCCCCTCCTCATGATTAAACAGGAACTCAGAGATTTTACATATGATTCAGAAGTGCCTACCTGCCGCTTAATTTAAATTTACATGAAGCAAGAAGGCTTCCTGGCTCATCCCAGCAGAACAGAAGGCTGTATGTTTGAAAAGGGCCCCAAGCAATTTTATGATGACACCTATGTTGCAGAAAAATTCAATGGTGACATCAGACAAGAGCCAAGAATGTATCAGGAAGGACCCACATACAGAGCTGAAGGCTATGTTTGGTAGCTCTTCTGGACGACCCCTCAGATTCTCACTTCATTGCCTGGACAGGGCAAGGCATGGAATTTAAACTGATTGAGCCTGAAGAGGTGGCACGGTGTTGGGGCATTCAGAAAAACAGGCTGGCTATAAACTATGATAAACATAGCCGTTCATTCTGCTATTATGAGAAAGGAATCATGCAAAAGGTGGCTGGAGAGAGAAATGTCTACAAATTTGTGTGTAATCCCAAAGCCCTCTTCTCTATGGCCTTTCCTGATAATCAGCGCCCGCTGCTGAAGATGGACATGGAACATCACATCATCGAAGAGGACATGGTGCCTCTGTCTCACTTTGACGAGAGCATGGCCTACATTCCAGAAGGGGGCTGCTGCCACCCACACACCTACGGAGGGTGCTGTGTGTACTAACACATGTGACAAACAGGGCCTCTTTGCACTCTTCCTCTTTTTGGAAGATACAGAGAAATCTCTGAATTCTCTTCCATCTTCGTTTGGTTTTAATGTTTGTATTTTATTTTTAAATAATAATACACAAAAAGGGACTTTTCTTGTTGCATTTTTCTATGGTCTGCTATGGACTGCACACTTTATTTGTGGGTAGGTGGGAGTAATCTAAACACTTATTCTGTGTAACAGGAAGATAATGGATGAATGGGCGGGAGGAGTAGGGGATGACTTTTTACTTAGGCTTGGGATGGGGTCCTACAGGTTTTAAGTATGATGAAGCTATATCATGTCTATTTGATTTTATAACATAAGGAAATGTTCAATTTCTCTGGGTATCTGTGGTACAGTTAATTCACATTGTGTAAATATCCACTTAGAGCAGCAGTTCTCAACCTGTGGGTTGCGACCCCGGCGGGGGTCTAACGACCAAAACACAGGGGTCGCCTAAAGGCATCGGAAATACATATTTATTATACAATACATTTTTAAATAAAATATGTATTTCCGATGGCTTTAGGCATTCCGATGGCTTTAGGCGACCCCTGTGTTTTGGTCGTGACCCACAGGTTGAGAACAGCTGACTTAGAGACTGTTTGCCTTGGGCATCTTCCCCTATCACTTCTGAGTGTCTGCAAGGTGTACAAAAAAATCTGTAAATGGCAGTATAAGCGTTAGAAATGACTTTTTGCACCTCTTGTAGAAAAGTATTTAGAGATTGCATTTGCTGTTGTTTCGTTTTGTTTTATGTATGACTCACAGAATAACCCTAATATGAGTAATTCTCTCTGAGGTTGATTAATAACCATGACTGTAAATAAGGGGCACAGTTTTGGACTCTGGCTCCAAACTGAGTCACAGGCCAGTAGCATTATGTATTTCTGATTTCGCCTTGGTATTTAGACAAATCATACTATTGTTTCAATATGTTGAAGCCCATTTAATGATACGTCATGGTCCTTGAGATCTTCATTTAAATGTTAAATCTGGGATCACAATGAAACAAAAAATAATCTGCCTTTTCACTTCTTTCGGTACTTAAAAACATTATTTAATCAGTAAGAATTAAATAATGTACAAACCGGGGGGGAAGGCGTTGCGGGGAGGAGGGCAAGGGCAATGTGGTGGGGAGCAAGGGGGTGGAGGGAGGTATTCGGGGGGACACTAGAATCTATGTATACCCAATAAATTAAAATAAAGTTTAAAAAAAAGAACTGTATTTAACCACATATCATGCTGTTCTAAATACAGCAGGCAAACACTCCTTAAGAAAAATATTTAGTACACTAAATTAGGTACCCTAGTAATTTTTAGAGATGGTACTCATTGATATGCATTAAACCTTTTTTACTGCTATTACATTAATAACATATACATATAAAAATTAGATAATGCTAATGCTGTTGCTGCTGTCTTTTCTGTAATATTCTCTTTCATGCTGAATTTACTATGATCATTTAGAAGCAATGCAGTTAACTACAGATAGCATTTCAGAACAAAATAGATGACTCAAACCATTTATGGCTTAAAAAATAGCTAACACCATGCTATGCTATAAGCAGCTTTTATGCATATTGACAAATGAAGAGTAAGCTTTGGCCTGCTAAGGGAAACTGGAAACTTTTGTAACTTTTGGTGAAATGGAAAATTATTTATAAACTTTCAAAGTATATGAGGAAGTTGCTGTGTGACATGGTGCTGGCACTTACACTATCTGCCCTCATCTTGTTTTGAACACTCATGTAAATGTCATTGGATTGTTTGAAAGAAGATTTAAAGATTTAGTTTCAAAGGTATTGTTTTGTTTTTGTCTTGCATTCATTAGGAGAAAATATTGAAAGCAGGATGTGTTGTACCATTCACCTTGAAAAAAACATAAGTAAATGGTTTTATAGTATCTCTGAATAGCTTGCTAAACAACTCAAGCAAGAAACATGATAAGAAGAGTTATATCACATTATTGAATACCACTTCTTAATTGCTAAAGTGTACTTCTTAATTATGTTTGTACTAAAAAGACTGGAAATTTAACTCAGAGAACTTTTATAGAAACAAGAAGTCAAATAAAGTTCACCTAGAAATGAATATAAGACTCTGATTTTTAGTAACTTGCTAATATTCTGCATCCTATACCAATATGAGGGTTTCCCCTCACACACATCCAAACAATTCTCAGACACCAGCTGATGTCTGCAAACTCAAGTGAATTCTGATGCTGTCTACCTGGAGATAGCGTCAGATCCCACAGGTTAAAGGCTCAGTTGCCCAAGACTCCCACTCCCCACTTCATATGTCAGTCATAAGTCCAGATTGTCCATGTATTGGAGTTTCCAATGACCCCCTTCTTGGGTTCAATTAATTTGCTAGAGCAGCTTGCATAACTCAGAGAAACTTATAAAACAGTGTATGACTCAAGAATAGCCAGATGGAAGAGGTGTATATGAGGAGGGGTATGTGGGAAGGAGTACAAGGCTTCTAAGCTCTCTCCAGATGTGCCAGTCACCCCGAAACTCCAGTGTTCACCAACCTGGAAGCTCTCTAAATCCAGTCCTTTGAGTTTTTATGGAGGCTTTATAACATAGGCATGGTTGATATAATTATTGGCTATTCATCATCTAGTCAGCCTTTAGCCTGTCAAACCCCTCCCCACTTCCCTATCCCCTCCATCCTTAGGTGCTTTCCAAAAGTTAGGTCATGCCATGGCCAGGTTGCTCAGTTGGTTAGATTGTTGTGTGGATACACCAAGGTTGTGGGTTTGATCCCCAATTGGGGCACATACAAGACTCAGCCAGTGATTGCATAGGCATAGAAAGGTGGAGCAACATATTGCTCTCTCTCTTTCTCTCTCCCCCTTTCTCTCCCCTCCTCTTTCTCCCTTCCCTCCCTTCCTCCTCTCAAATCAGTTTCAAAAATAAATAAATAAATAAATAAAATGACCCCAAGTTTTTTGTTTGTTTAAGTTATGTCATTGCTCTCAACCTCAGAAATTCCAAGGGTTTTGGGAGCTCTGTGCCAGGAACAGGATGAAGACCAAATGTGTATTTCTTATAAATTACAATATCACACACACTAATAGTGGTGTACACATTTATATTTCTGTATGTTGGATTTCTCTCAAGTCAGGTGCAAATGTGCTGATAGAGGTAAAAGACATCAGAGAAAGTATGTCTAGGGAAAGGGGTCTCTAGGTACTGGATATCTCTAGTTCAGTGGTTGGCAAACTCAGTCAAACAGAGCCAAATATCAATACAATTGAAATTTCTTTTGAGAGCCAAATTTTTTAAACTTAAACTATATAGGTAGGTATGTTGTTATTAACTTAATTAGGGTACTCCTAAGCTGGCCTTTGCGCCCTCACGTGATATTTTGTGGAAGAGCCACACTCAATGGGCCAAAGAGCCGCATGTGGCTCACGAGCCGTGGTTTGCCAACCAGGGATCTAGGTTTAGGATGACAATCAGTCTGTGCCTGTCTTCTAACAGCAAGCGTGGTTTCTGTCATTTGGGGGAGAAAATAAGTCAACCTGAGGACAGTAATAAAAGAAATCCTGATCCGTGCTATGCAAAAAGTGGTTGCTTATTGTTATAAATGTGCCACTTTGATAGGATACCTCTAGGAGAAAAATAAATAGAAATTACTAGGAAGAGAACAAAGAAGACTGCAAACCTTGAGTGTGTAGGTCAGAAGTGAAAGCCAGAAATACTGGATCCCATTTAGCCAATAGTTGTGTTTAACTCCAGTCCAGATAATCTCAGCTATTTTAGTGGCTGTCCTACTTACTTGGACCTTCATTTAGTTACAAATGTGGCAGCTCAGAATTATAATTCATCTCATTGGACAGTATTATCCTCCTACCACAATTCTCCAGCTTGGAAAGTTTTTAAAAGAGTAACAGGAAAAAAAGCTCTTTTGAAAAATTAGCTTTGGATTACACTTTCTAAAACCTTCCTCTTCAGTGCCTACTACTAGAAGGGAGGGACACTTCCCCCTAACTTGAATGCACAGAGGAAGTAGACCCAGCTAAGCTTTGTATTTCTGTTTGGTGTGGATATTTATCACTTACAATAAAAAGAAGACAAATTGTTGGTTTAAATCCAGCTTGGCTGACTAAAATGTTAGGCAGATTGCTCTGGGGCATGTAGTAGTAAGTGGTCCGTAGCTTTCAAAGCTCCTAACCCTGACTGACCTTTCTCTTTGATCAGACTTCCACATTTGACTGTCACCCAGGTTTCTACTTGACCTTGTTCACTTAGTTTTCCACATACTAAAAAGAAAAGCAGATTTAACACAAACTAAATGGGCTTGATTTTGTAATGCAGAACAGAGCAGATGAGGCAGTGTGAGTGTAAATGCAGAGTATAAAACTAGACCTTCACACAAGCTGGAGCTGCCTTGGCTGAGCTCACAGTGACTTGGAAGATGGCAAAATTGAGAGTAGATCAAGGGCTTATTTTATATATATATATATATATTTTTTTTTTTTTTTTTTTTTTTTAAGAGAGAGACAGGAAGGGAGAGGGAGAGAGATGAGAAGCATCAACTTGAAGTTGTGTCACTTTAGTTTTTCATTGATTGCTTCTCTTTTTTGGGGGGGGCTCTTCCAGGATATGAATGATTGCTTCTCATATCTGCCTTGACCTGAGGGCTCCAAACAAGCCAGTGACCCCTTTCTTTCTTTTTTTTTTATAATAATTTTATTTTTTTAATGGGGTGACATCAATAAATCAGGATACATATATTCAAAGATAACAAGTCCAGGTTATCTTGTCGTTCAATTATGTTGCATACCCATCACCCAAAGTCAGATTGTCCTCTGTCACCTTCTATCTAGTTTTCTTTGTGCCCCTCCCCCTTTCCCTCTCCCATTCCCCCCTCCCCCCTGTAACCACCACACTCTTATCAATGTCTCTTAGTTTCACTTTTATGTCCCACCTACGTATGGGATAATGCAGTTCCTGGTTTTTTCTGATTTACTTATTTCGCTTCGTATCATGTTATCAAGATCCCACCATTTTGCTGTAAATGTTTTGATGTCATCATTTCTTATGGCTGAGTAGTATTCCATAGTGTATATGTGCCACATCTTCTTTATCCAGTCATCTATTGACAGGCTTTTTGGTTGTTTCCATGCCAGTGACCCCTTTCTCAAACTTGGGCTTCTAGCCAGCGACCTTGGGCTTCAGGCCATTGATATTTGGGCTCAAGCTAATGACAGTGGGATTATGTCGCATGCAAGCCTGCCACCCCACGCTCAAGCTAGTGAACCTGTTCTCAAGCCGGATGGGCTCACATTCCAGCTGGCGACCTCAGGTTTTGAACCTGGGGCCTCAGTGTCTCAGATCAGTGCTCTATCCACTGTGCCACCACTGGTCAGGCTAATTTTATTTTCTTAGGCATGTTTCTTGGACTAGTTAGAATTTCTTATCTGGGCTTCATTTAAAATATCAACACTTTTTTTTTAAGTGACAGGGAAACAGAGACTCCCACATGTGCTCCTACAGGGATCCACCCAGCAAGCCCAGTAGGGAGCAATGCTCTGCCCTTCTGGGGTGTTGCTCCATTGCAACCAGAGCCATTTCAGCACCTGAGGCGGAGGCCATGAATCCATCCTCAGCACCCAGGGCCAAATTGCTCAAACAATTGGGAGCCATAGCTGCAAGAGAAGAGGGGCGAAGAGAGAGAGAGAGAAGGTGGGAGGGGTGGAGAAGCAGATGGTTGCTTCTTCTGTGTTCCCCGACCAGGAATTGAACCTGGGACTTACACATGCTGGGTAGATGCTCCTACCACTGAGCCAACCAACCATGGCCATCAAAACTTTTTTTGAAATCAGAAGTGCTATTATGAGTGCATGTCTGCTAACATTTTAAAGGGAAATAGCAAAAAGTCTTTAAAAGAAAATTGAAATCTGAAACAGCTACTACCATTGAAATATATAGAAAATCTAAGGGAGGGATCTTATAGTATATATTGCCTCTCAGTCTCTGTGGAGAAGTTTCCCAGTAGAAAGTATTCACTTTGGTCATGGCATTACTTTTTTTTTCTGAAGTGAGAAGCAGGGGTGCAGGGAGACAGACTCTCACATGTGCCTGACTGGGGTCCACCCAGCAACCCCACTAGGGGGCAAAGCTCTGCCCACCTGGGGCATTGATCCATTGTGGCCGGAGCCATTCTAGCGCCTGAGGCGGAAGCCATGGAGTCATCCTCAGCACCCAGGCCAACTTTGCTCGAATGGAGCCTTGGCTGTGGGAGGGGAAGAGAGAGAGAAAAAGTAAAGAGAGAAGGGTGGAGAAGCAGATGGGTGCCTCTCCTGTGTGCCCTGGCCTAGAATCGAACCTGGGACTTGCACACACCGGGCCAACAATCTACCACTGAGCCAACCGTGGCATTACTTTTCACAACTAACAAACCTGAGCTTCCACATACTAAGTCTAATGAGAAGCCTTACCAGAGGGGAACGCTCGCTGACTCCTGTCTGACCTTCACAGAATGCAGCTGGATCTTTGGGCCAGTAGTGCTTGGAATGGGGACTTAGAGCTACCATTTTCCCAGAAATAGTTCTCCAGAAGTTCTCCATCCTGATTATTTGTAATGATAGAAGAAAAGGAAACTTAGTTTTTATAACCCTCAGCTGCTAACTCAGTTGTAATTTACAATTCTTGTCACTCTTTACTATTTATACCAAATACTTTTTCTCCTCACACTGGTTTTTTTAACAGCTTTTTTGAGATATAATTCACCCAGTTTACCCATTTTCTAAATTATTCATTCAGTCATCTACTTAGTATAGTTGCAGAATTTAGTATATTCACAGTAAAATATGTAGCCATCATCACAATCTAATTTTAGAACATTTTTATCACCCCCAAAAGAAACACAGTATCCATTAATGCCACCATTCCTTATGTCCCCTACTCCTTCTCCCAGCCCTAAACAACCAGTAATCTACTTTCTGTCTCTATAGATTTGCCTATTCTGGATTTTGTATATGAATGGAACCATATAAACAATCTTTTGAGACAGGCTTTTTTCCCTTAACATGTTTTACAGGGCCATACATGTTATAGTATATATCAGTACTACATTCCTTTTTATGACCAAATAATATTCCAGTGTGTGAAAATACATACCACATTTTATTTATTTATTTATTTATTCATCAATTGATAGAAATTTGAGTTCTTATTTTTTGGGTAGTATAAATATGAACATTTGTGTACAAGTTTTTGTGCTCAACTATGTTTTCATTTCTCTTGGTTTTATAGCTATGAGCTCACACTGGTTCTTGCATGAGACTTACATTGTGTGTCTGGGTTTGAAATACAGTAGAATAGATATGGCCAAATGCAATAACTCTCCTAATTTTGTAAGTTGAAAGATCCTGCAATAATGGAAATGGTCAGAAGCTAGCAGTAAAATTGGGGGGGGGGGGAATTATTTTTTTAAGAGAAGAAAAGGGGAAAAAAAAGAAGGAAAAGCTTTCAGACTTGCTGGCCTTTTAGACAAACACACCTGTTTGCAAACCTACTTTTTTCTTCCTGTTTTTTTCCACTCTTGCACGTTTTGTATTTTATCTCATAACTAACAGCTATGAAGTTACCTGGAAGAAAATTACGCGTGTAGATTCCAAGACCAATGTGTGAGACTAGGTTACACTGGCATTGGTGATTAGGTGGCTGTGGCAGTCACTTTAGACTTACAGAAGGGCCAGACCTGGATGGGCAGGAATGAAAGTTTTTTTTCTCTCTGATTGCCTTTGTTTATGATAGCACTATATTGAATTATCTTATACTAGCTAAAGCCTCAGGTTTCCTAGTGCAGAATAGAGAATATGAGGAAATCAATAATAGTTTAATACAAAGAAATGATATCTTTGTTTTGTAGAATATACGAAAACAAATGAGGCCTGACCGGTGGTGGTGCAGTGGATAGAGGGTCGACCTGGGATGCTGAGGACCCAGGCTTGAAATCTCAAGGTCTCTGGCTTCAGCTCAGGCTCATATAGCTGAGCGTGGGATTGTTGACATGATCCTATGGTCGCTGGTTTGAGCAAGGGGTCACTTGCTTGGCTGGGGCCCCTGGTCAGGGCATGTATGAGAAGCAGTCAGTGAACAACTAAAGTGCTGCAACCATGAATTGATGCTTCTCATCCCTCTCCCTTATTGTCTGTCTGTTTGTCTGTCTGTCAAGGACAAGTGAGGATTTAAATAATGGTTGGCCATTTTAAAACACCTAATATATTCTGTAGAATATATATATCCTTAGGATCTGCTCTATTTAATACTTTCATTTTAATATTTGCCACTAATTTGAAAATCATTTTAAACTGTTGACATTGTTCTAGGGGGAATCTAAAAACTTCTTAGATTTAGTGCAGCCGAAGATTACAGGTGCAGAAATAAGAATGGCAGGACTCGTTCACCAGTGCCAGCTCTGGCCTGAAAGCACAGCCGTGCTGCCTCTGTGCACAGATCTCCCTGCCGCTCTCCTCGGCATCCTCCTCATACAGCACTGAGATTGGCTTCAAGAGTCCCTTCCATAGGACAAGCACAAAGCAAATGTTACCGCAATGTAGACTAAAAGTGAATGTATAGAATCTATCTATTTTGTCTTTCCATTTAAAAAGAAGTCAATAATCACACTGAGACCATTTCTGTGTCTGATTAGAGTCCTTCGGTAAACCAAAACTTACTTTTATACAGGTCAGTAAGAATTCTCTCTGTTGACATTACAATGAAGAATAATTATTTTTGTTTTGTTTTATAAATTTCACCAGGTGATCTCCAACAGCATCTCCAAGCAATGTTTATATTACTCCGCCCAGAAGACAACATCAGGCTGGTAAGTTAGTGGTATCCTTATAACTCTCTTCCTCAAAAGGCTAATAATACAACAAACTTTATGCTTTCATTTATGTCCCAACACAGTACTAGGAACTCTGGGGAATAGGAAAGAAGAAGGAGATGTCCCTATGATAAGAGAGCGCCTTAGACTATGATTGAGAATATGAGCTAATATGAAGTGATGTGAAATAATTTGATGGTTCAAGACTGTTGGTGGGCACCAGTTTGTAAGTTATTGACCATTACAGCAATTGAATTTCAGAAAAGAGGAAACTTGGAGGCTTAACCTCATTGAGGAAGGTTTTACATTGACAGTAGAGCTTGATCTGGGCCTTGATTTAGATTGGCAGAAAGAGAGGAGACTGTCATTCTACATGAGGGCATTTCTGAAGCAAAAGCAGACATAGGGAAGGGTCAAGGCTTTGTGTTTGTCTCAAAGTTGGAAGGCCTGAGCTTCAGTTTTTACTACTCATCTGATGTTGGACAAGTTACTTTGCCTGTCTGTGCCTGCTTTCTCATCTCTTTTCTGCCTCTCACAGTGTAGAGAATCAAATGGACTGAATATAAAGTGCTGTTGAAATATGGGGCTTATCATTACTATAGGGAAGGTAAGATACCAGAAAACAAGGCAGGCAGATAGGGACTTCGTGCTCCAAACTAGAGATTTCAAACTGGCAGTCCATAGGCCAGAGATGTGTTTTGTTTGGACCACACAGTGTTTTTGTTTTTGTTTTTTAATCTCAGCCAGAATTTTAAAGTTGGGTGATTTCACATAAAAATCCAGACTTGGGCTTTTCTTCAAAAATAAAAAATACTAGCATCCCTGGGACCTTGTTCTTATGTGCCAGACTTGGCTAGACTTGGTGGAGGGGAGAACATTGGTGTGGCCTGGGTTCTTAATTTACCATGATCCCCACATAACATATTGTCTCCTGGACACTAAAGCTAAGTGTCACCATTTGTACTCATTCCTTCAATGTTAGTTTCCTTATAGTAAAACATTTAATAAAAGTAGGAAAATGGCCCTGGCCAGTGGCTCAGTGAATAGAGCATCATTGCCTGGCCTGTGGTGGCGCAGTGGATAAAGTGTTGACCTGGATAGAGCGTCGGCCCAGTGTATAGACGTCCTGGATTCTATTTCCAGTCAGGGCACACAGGAGAAGTGACTATCTCCTTCTGCCCCCTCTCCCATACCCCTTTCTCTCCCTCTTCCCCTCCTATAGCCAGTGGCTGGATTGATTCAAGTATGGCTCCGGGTGCTGAGGATAGCTCTGTTGGAGCCCATCAGTCTCAGGTGCTAAAAATAGCGCAGTACTTGAGCATCCACCCAAGATTGGGTTTCTGAGTGGATCCCAGTCAGGGTGCATATGACAGTCTGCCTCATTATCTCCCTCCTCTCACCTAAAAAAAAAAAAGTAGAAAAACAAAAATGAGATGGGTGTGTTTCTTTGTGGAAAGTGAACAGTTCTTCTGTATTCACATGGCCTACTTGACTCATTTATTTTCCCTATCTGAACCTCTAGATTAATACTTGGAGATAGTACCTCTACCTCTTCAGTAAGCATTAGGAAAGCATTACAGGTTTCTGAGCCAAGAAATTACTGAGGTAGCCACAGTGTTTAAGAAAAATGGCTCAGGCCTGACCTGTGGTGGAGCAGTGGATAAAGCGTCAACCTGGAAATGCTGAGGCCGCTGGTTCGAAACCCTGGGCTTGCCTGGTCAAGGCACATATGGGAGTTGATGCTTCCAGCCCCCCCCCCCTCTCTCTCTGTCTCTCCCTCTCCTCTCTAAAATGAATAAATAAAAAATTTTTTAAAAAAAGAAAGAAAAATGGCTCAGAAGCTAATACAGAATAGAGGGAAGGAGGAGGCCATCTTAAACTGGGGAGGCCTGCTGGGTAGTTATTGCAATAATCCAGGTGTGTGGTGATGAACCCTTCTGTGTTAGACAGGTAACTTGTTAATTGGGTTTTCATAGACATGTTAAGTTCAAGTACTAGATCTCTGCTTTCTCTCTAGAGAGAGAAATAATGAGTAGAATACAATAATGACTAGAAAGTTGATCAGGCCTCTGAACTCTGGTAATTACTGATTCTTCATTCACTTAATTATTCTTTGTTTAAATTCTATCATTTCTTGTCTCTCAAATGCTGCCTTTTATCACCTTGACATAACCACTAATTTTTGTTGAGAAGCTCACTTGGAAATTTAAAGGAATTAAAATAAGAAATCCTGTAATAATTACTTTTATATTCTAATCCTAACATATTATTTATATAAATCTTGTCTATATTTCTTGACATACTTCTAAAACACTTCTTTATAAGTGAACAAAGTAGGGTATAGTTCCTAGAGCATTAATATTCCCAAATAGTGATATTACAACTTTAAAGTATATCAGAACCACCTGTAGAGCTTTGTTACTGCCATTTGCTGGACTCCATCTGAAGTTTGACTTTGGAAGGGGGAGACAGTGATAATTTGCATTTTTAACAAGTTTCCAAAATAATGCTGATACTACTGGTCCAGGAGTCACACTTGAGAACAACTCCCCTAAAGCCCCTAATGGTTACTTGTTATACATAACATATGTACAATAGATATTTGTTGATAGTTTCCAAAAATTGTGTGGTTTAGTAGAGCTAAAGCTGATGTCTATCGCTCACTCACTTGATCTTTTTCTCACTGGTAACCTGTGGAGTTTGGATTACACCTCCAAATGTTAAGTTTAACCACAAGTGACATGGGAGAGCATTACGGAAGCAATTAGGAAAGTAGAATTGGCAATTAAATTTTTTCTTGCCTACTAAAGTACACAGCTTTAGCTGCTCTACATTTATAAAGCGTAAATTCAGAAAATGTAACTGACCCCTCTGAATTAATTCAGAGTTCAAAGAACAAGCCATTTTACAGTTGTTTGAATTGTTACAAACACATAGTCATTATGTTTCAGATTACTGTGTGAGTCATCTTCAAGAAAATGAGTAAATACATTGTGTGCTTTGGACAAATTAGCACTTTTCCAACTGAAAGGAGCGTTTATAAACTCAAAGCAAAGCCTTTTGTTTTGAGTTAAATTTGGAATGCTAAAACTCTCATTCTGGGGCTCATGCATAAGGTTGATAGTTTGATAGTCAACTGAAAGTCCTGCCTTTAATTTTTTAATAACTCACTAACAAGAGATACCAAATCCCACAATTTGCTTCAGCATTAAAAATAGGACTAAATCAATTTTTTCTCCAGAGAACCCTGCACTCAAATGGTCTCAGACATTAACTCTAGTACTTAGGGAAACTGTAGCTGGTACAGTGAAGACAGTGGTTTTATAGTACTGGTGCACATTATCAAAGACCAATTGATTTAATAAAAAAAAATAGACGAGGAAATTAAGAACTTTCCTGACATTTGAAGTAGCATCAACTAAGGTTCTTAACTAGAGCTGAGGTGCTAATAAGGTCCAAGGAGGTGTTTTTGAGTACTTTGCAGGAGAGTTTAAGAAAATGAGGTTTTTTTTGAATAAAACTTTTTAAATGGCTACACAGAATATGTCAGGTTTTTTTATTCAAGAATTTCATGAAGATAGATTTAAAAAATTAAATCCAGAGTCTCCCTCAAGCTTTATTTCTTTTGAAGACAGTGTTTAGTTAAGTGTCACATGAAGTCTCCTTTAATTTTTAGATATTGACTTTGCTTTGTTCTTTTGGCTAGAATTTAATATTTACATACTTTTGAAACCTTTCTCTGATGGATTGGGTGAGCTGCCTGTCTAGACATTGTAACTTTATAATATGGCTTCCCTGTGGATAAACATTGCATGCAGGGACATGATGTTAGACTCTAGTGGAAAAAAAAATTAAAGGCAAAGGTACAGTGTGAGCTTAGGGAGGAGTACCGTATTTTTCATTCCATAAGACACACCTAGGGTTTTAAGGAGGAAAATAAGAAAAAAAATATTCTGAACCAAATGGTGTGTTAAAATATTTAATAAAATATACCACAATAATATTTCAACAATGTAAACTCAACAGCAGTATTAACAACCATTAGTAGTGTTATTAACAAATGAGAAGAGACTTTAATGTTCAAATACTCTTCTATATAGTTCTCCGGGAACCCAAAGCAGCTAAAAAAAAAAGAACATTCACTCCATAAGATGCACAGGCATTTTCCCCTCCACTTTTGGGGGGGAAAAGTGCTTCTTATGGAGCGAAAAATACGGTATTTCCTGATGTGAAATTGTGCTGAGGAGTGAAGTTATTGGATCAGAGGGTATTTGTGAACTGCTTATAATCAAATTAGTTACTGAGGGAAGTTTAACATCACTCTTTGGTAGATAAATTTTGAAAACGGGTTGGGTTCTTACCTCAGAAATAAAGCAGGCAAGGGATAACTCTTTAAACCTACTTAGTCCTAGGATTGCTGGATCCAGTTCACCGGAAACTTGTACTCAGATTTCAAATTTAGACAGTAAATGGTCTTTCTTGGGACATTTTTCTCAGTTACTATTGCAGCCACGTTTTAAAATCTAAAATATTGTTTTGTGTGGACAATTAGAATAAACTGCAATTAGTATCCTTTTCGATGAGAATTTCAGTTAATTGAATGCATTGGAGTCATTGTCTTATTCCAGTCATTTATACCATGTAAGTTCTGGGGACTAGAAACATTGGAATTGCTATCAATTCTAATATTAGGGTATTATGTACAAACTACCCCTTTAAATTCTATTTCTCTAATTGGTTTGATGAATTAAATTAGATTATTAGATTTCGTTACTCTTCTCCCCAAAAGGGGAATGTGGAGTGAACTTCAAACCAGGGTGGGTATTCAGAATTTCTTTATGCTATGGCTCATAAAATTTTGTTTAATTCTTTAACCTAGAATCCTGAAGCTTAAAAGAATTTTGGAGCCTGAGGTCAGTCCCCTGATATTGCAGAATTTTTTCTATAAAAAAAAGTGTCATCTCATTTTTCTAATTAGGATGTAGGAGTTGAATTAATGTTGTGGCTCCTGACTGCCTGATTAAATAAAGCTCCACATCCTGTTAGTAAGAATTTAGTAATTATTATAGGTACCATCTAGAGATTCAAGTCAAATCCCAAGACCTCAGTGCTTTTCTTCATCTAATAAGCTTAAAATTCACTGAATATAAGATGTGCAGTTAGTTACTCAAGCCTAAATCAGCATGAGATGTCTGGGGCCTTTCCCATTAGGTTTGGGATATTCTGTTGAGATTAGATTAATCAGGGGAGGGCCAAACATTTGAAATGCTTTTGGTATTATAGACAGACCAGTAAATTGATTAAATGCATACACCACACTTTTTAAAAGGAGACAAGTAGTGTTTGCTCTGAATATTACAAAGAAACTCTTGCTGGCCACCTGCTAACTTGGCCTGATAACTTGCGTGATAGTTTATACTTATGGAGGTTATTTTCTTTCCTTTTATCAGTTTCAGCTTAGCCAATCAGTTGCCGCTAGTTGGTGTAGAAGCTGTGGATAAATTATCAGGAGTACAGTTCAGTAGTTCCCATGCCATTTATATTTGAGCCTTGCCAGAGACTCTCAGAGCCTTGACAGAGGATAAAAGAGACTCTAACATATTCAGGAAACTGAACAGTTGGCTCAAAGCTTGCCAAGGCAAGCCCAAGTTTAGATATGTAATAGTATCTGAGATCTTATTTATAAGAAACTCTATCTAGTTTACCTGCACTAGGTTTCTGGTTAGTTTAATATTTTGCGGAGCACTTCTAGAACAGAGGGTCAGTGCTGCCTTTCAGTCCTCCTCATGTACATATGCTCCTATCCATTGCTCTATGTGTGCAGTACTTGGTCCCAGCCCACTAGGACTAGACCTTTGTCAACTGAAATATTATTTCCTCTTAGCTTCTCACAAGTGAATTTGGATTGAAATGCTCTATTACTTAATGGAACATAAAGCCAGCAGCACAGCTCTCTATCTTGTATACTTGGAATCAGAATGGTGAGCATTACCTTCTTCTTGAATCACCTCTTAATAGAAACAAGCTTTGATGTAGCCACTTCTGCTGTTCGTGTTTCCCTGGCTTTTCGTAGGAATATCAGAATAGAGACAAAAAGAGAGCCATGGAAATCTCACCTCTGCCTTAAGGCATGAGCCATTTGAGCTATGTAGCTACGTCTCTTTTTCTCTCTGCTTGGCCACTTTTGAAATTGTGATGGAGTTAGGGGAAGGAGGTCCCAAGAAGAGCAGCCCTGAAAGAATTCCAAATAGAACTTTTTGTCAATTTTCTGACAAATATCTTGAGCCACTTACTTGGTTTAGAACACTGTTTCTCTTCTGAGACAAGGAATGAGGAGGGGGGTGTTTTATACAGAAGAGATTGCCCCTGGTATACATTTTTCTGGCTTTTTGTTAATAGATAAAAAGAAGAATGGGCTAAACTGTACACCCAATGAGGTCAGGGACCATATCTCTTTCTCTTCCACCCTTGAATCTTTAGCACTTCTGCTCTGATTGTATACACGATAGAGTATAGTAAATATTTGAATGAATATTGAGTGGAAGCCATCTTACTTTATTTTTAAGGTTTATAAAGTATCTTTTTGAGTTTCTCATTAAGAAAATTCCCAAACATATAAAGTATAAAATATATATCCAGGCCCTGGCCGGCTTGCTCAGTGGTAGAGCATCGGCCTGATGTGCAGGAGTCCTGGGTTCGATTCCCAGCCAGGGCACACAGGAGAAGTGCCCATCTGCTTCTCCACCCCTCCCCCTCTCCTTCCTCTCTGTCTCTCTCTTCCCCTCCAGCATCTGGGGCTCCATTGAAGCAAAGTTGGCCCGGGCGCTGAGGATGGCTCCATGGCCTCTGCCTTAGGCGCTAGAATGGCTCTGGTTGGAACAGAGCAACGCCCTAGATGGGCAGAGCATCGCCCCCTGGTGGGCATGCCGGGTGGATCCCAGTCAGGCTCATGCGGGAGTCTGTCTGACTGCCTCCCCGTTTCCAACTTCAGAAAAATACAAAAAAAAAATTATATATATATATATATATATATATATCCTCATGAACCCATTACCCAGCTTTAATATGCCATCATCATTTTGCCAGATTTCTTTAATCTATACCCCCTTTTTTTTCTTTATTGGAAAAAATTTTAAACTGCTTTATTGAGATATAATTGACATACAGAATGTTAATATGTACAACTTGATAAGTTTGGAGATAAGTAAATACCCATCTATGCCATGAACATATATCCCTCACCTCCAAAAGGTCATTCCAACCTGTCCTGTCTGATGGTGGTGGTGGTGGTGATAATAATGATTAGAACACTTAACAGAAGATCTATCAACTAAGGAAAAATTTTAAAATAGACTATTTTTAAAGCAGTTTTAGGTTCACAGAAGAATTAAGCAGAAGGTACAGCAGATCCTCAAATAACATAATTTTATTCAACTTTGTTTTATTATGATGAGATGTGATAAGAATGTAACTCTTGTTTTTATCAGTTAGCCTATGGTAAAATTGTTTTTGTTATGTCGTTTCGCTTAAAATCGCAGAACCTAATCAATAATGTTAAGTGAGAACTTCCTGTACGGAGATTACCCATACACCTCCCCACTCATGCATAACCTCCCCCATTATCTTCATCCCCCTCCAGAGTTGTACATTTGTTATAATTGATAGACCTACGTTGACACATCTTTATTAACTCAGAGTTTGTAGTGTACATTAGGGTTTACTCTTGGTGTTGTACATCCTATATGTTTTAATAATGAATAGTTTCATTGCCCTAAAAATCCTCTAACCCCTGGAAACTATGATTATTTTACTGACTCTAGAGTTTTGCCTTTTCCAGATTGTCACAGTTGTAATCATACATTACCTACCTTCTTCAGATTGGCTTCTTTCACTTAGTATGCATTTCAGATTCCTCCATGTCTTTTCATGACTTGATAGCTTATGTCTTTTTAGTGCTGAATAATATTCTGTTATTTGGATGTACCACAGATTATTCATTCAGCTACTGAAGAACATCTTAGTTGCTTTCCATTACTGGAATATTTTATTTATTTAATTTTTTTGTATTTTTCTGAAGCTGGAAATGGGGAGAGACAGTCAGACAGACTCCCGCATGCCCCGACCAGGATCCACCCGGCACGCCCACCAGGGGGCGATGCTCTGCCCCTCCGGGGCGTCGCTCTGCCGAGACCAGAGCCACTCTAGCGCCTGGGGCAGAGGCTAAGGAGCCATCCCCAGCGCCCGGGCCATCTTTGCTCCAATGGAGCCTTGGCTGCGGGAGGGGAAGAGAGAGACAGAGAGGAAGGAGGGGTGGAGGTGGAGAAGCAAATGGGCGCTTCTCCTATGTGCCCTGGCCGGGAATCGAACCCGGGTCCCCCGCACACCAGGCCGACGCTCTACCGCTGAGCCAACTGGCCAGGGCCACTCGAATATTTTAAAGTGAAACCTGGACACCATGTCATTTCACTTCAGATATGTAAGAAAAAGGCATTACCACAATGCCATTATCACACTAACAATCCTTAATATCATCAAAGAGCTTGTCTATATAAAAATTTTCTGGTAAAAAATAATGTAAGCTTCAGAAAAAAATATTTCTTTGTTGTTGAAACTAAAGAAGAAAATTTTTTAGTGTATAATCTGTAAGAATTCAATAGAGCAACTCCTCTTAGATATTAGTATTTTGCCTTATGTTAGAGTTGTTTATGGGACTTTGATCTGTGAGTTCGATGATCCCATTCATAAAACCTCACATTCCCCTCTTCGATCTTTAGAACATGACCTGGTTATTGTTATTATAAATTGTGCTAATTATAAACATTTATTGAGCATTTATTTACTGTATGCCAAGCCCTGTGCTTTATATGATTCTTATAGTCCTATGGGATAAGTATTATTGTACCTCCTCCAGTTAATTTGATAATTTTTAAAGGTTTTGTAGTTAATACATGACCTGGGATTTGAATTTAGGCTTCTTAACTACTGGCTCTGCTATCTCCCTGAGTATGCTTTAAGATCCTGATGTAAAAGGGTTGAATGATCTAAAATTGACCTAAATTTTTAAATTTCTCTGTTGTCTGTTAAACTCTAGGCTGTGAGACTAGAAAGTACTTACCAGAATCGAACACGCTACATGGTAGTTGTTTCAACTAATGGTAGACAAGACACTGAAGAAAGCATCGTTCTAGGAATGGATTTCTCCTCTAATGACAGGTATGGTATCCATAAAAGGGAGGATGAGAAGACTCCTTTTTAAATAACTTATTCCAGTTGCCTTTTGAATTATCACAAAAACATCTTACACAGTTCTACTTTTAAAGTTAAATGTCTAAAACTAGATAACACAAAAGCTTCTTAGTCACACAGTCTTAGAGATGAAAATGTTTAATGAATGTCTTTGATAGTGTGTTTCTAACTTACACCATTCCTTACCTTCCTCTCATCTTTAGGTGGTGATATAAAGCAAAGAGTTGAAGTTTGTATCTCTGGTGGAAGGGATTTTCTTGAAGCAGTAACTATTCACTTTGGTGATTCTAGGGCACACACCCTTTGTGATAGTGCACCAATGGCTGGGTTTAAAGAGAGCCCACTTTAACTCCAGTCTCCTGTATTTATCCATGGCCTTATACCTTGCTTTTGTCAAATGTTTTGCTTCCTTTTGTCCTTAAACTCAAAACAGAAACTTATAATCATTCACCATTGGCTTTAGTGGCACTTTACATCCTATGATTAAAGATACCAGACATTACACAAAACCTGGCTTTTATTGTGTCCCTGAGGTTTGTTGCCCCCCCCCCCCTTTTCTGGAGAAACTTTAGGAAGACAGTGGAATGTGGCTGCTAAGCAGATCTTTGCACTCTAGATAATAAGCCTCAGGAAATCCTGCCAGATGTCTCAAAGCATTGACTTCCTGGCTCGGGACTAGAATGGAACTGTGGAGTAGCTAGGGGTGTGACCCAGGCCTGGGAGAATTTAGCCACAAAGGAAAGAGAAGACTGAGAGTGATCTAATTGTCCTGTGGGGTGGGGGGGGGTGTCACATTGTCACAAGAAAATTTCCCAAACTAGTGTTTACCTGAGTTTGTACATAGCAGTCAACCTATAAATGATCTATGGGTTCACAGTGATCACAAGGCTAGAGTTGTTACCTTGTATACAACTTACAGCCTTTAATTGTATGCTCTGAAATTACACAAGCTAGTAAGCCACATTTAGGAAGCTGTTCCTCTTGCATGGTTTTAACCTCTCATGTTAGCTAAGCAACAGACCTTTCTGTAAACACTCATCCTGTGAGAACACCTACCTTGCCTACATTCATTAGTATTTTAAGACCTGTGATTAGGGTTTTTATATCTCTAGATCTGTACTGACCAGTATGGTAGACACTAACCATGTGTGACTATTTAAATTAAATAAAATTGAAATTTCAGTCCTCAGTTATAACTAGCCCATTTCAAGTACTCAGGCTATTGTGAATTTTCATATATCCTCATATATCCTCTGTTTGAATAAGTTCCTTGAACAGTTAAGAGAAATGCTGCCTATTTGAGAATAATGGTGCTCAGATAATCTAGTATCATTTTTATCTCAATTGCTATTGAAAGAATTTGTATTATTTTGTATCTGACAACGAAAAAGTTAATGTTTCAGTACAGTACTAAACCAAAGTAGAACACAGATTGCTTATGACATACTCTTCCCAAGTAGTTCTCAAGATATATTACAGCAATTCTTTTAGCCTGCTTATAAGTTCTTTGAGTATTGTATCATTGTAATTTTTAAATATATAGCAAAATCTTGATTTCCAAATTGCATTGGATATATTTCAGGTTATAAAATAATAGAGCTTTATGTGTTGTTATATTATTTTCTTTGCACCCTCCCCCAGCACTTTGAAATGTTTGGTACATGTAGACCCTTAGTATATATTTGTTGAATGAGTATCTAATAAAATAAGTTGACTATAATGGAGAAAAAATTCATGAGATTCAAGGTAAACTGGATAAAAATGTAGGTGTACCTAATTCAGGACTTTCTTCCCTGTTGTGTGAAAAAGCTATTTCCTATTGTAAAAATAACATACTGGCCTGACCTGTGGTGGCGCAGTGGATAAAGCATTGACCTGGAAATGCTGAGGTCGCTGGTTCAAAACCCTGGGCTTGCCTGGTCAAGGCACATATGGGAGTTGATGCTTTCAGTTCCTCCCTCCTTCTCTCTCTCTGACTCTCTCTCCTCTCTCTCTCTCTCTCTCTCTCCTCTCTAAAAATGAATAAATAAAATAAAAATAACATACTGTAAGAATACAAACTGAAAGTGTGATGTTTGGTTTCTGTATTATCATTGTCATCTGTCCAAAATTTAACTGGTCTGGTCACAAGCTCACCTTCTAAATCTTCTTCTGTAATTGCTTAATTTCTAATTTTGTTACTAGGTCATCAACCCTTCATATTTATAACCAAATTGTAGTTGTTGCTAGGAACCTGGCTAAGCACTTACCAAAAACAAAAACAAAAGCCTAAAAATAATTGCACTCCACCTTGGGAAATGATTTTCGAAGCAGATTTTCCTTGTACTCATCTCCTCAACAAATATAGTGGTGGAGCTGTCTTCCTCCCTCCCAAACTCTGGCGTGATGACTGCATCTGGAGTACAGGCCCAGGGTTCCAATGTGGATAAGCTGTTTTCATCTTGATTTGAATCTCTTCTGAACTCTGGAATCACTGGTGGAGTGTTGAGTAACACAGGCCAGCAAGTGCGGTGGAAATCATTAGACACAGTTCAACTAGGGCATGGCCTTCATTAGCCCTGCAGTGACTCCAGCTGTTAAAGCTTGGTATTCCTCATGTTGTTTTTAATACATTTTCTTAAGTCCCCTCCACCCCGAAGTCACCCACGACAGCTTCGTGGTCAACATTTGTTTTATATCTCAGTACATTAATATATATTGTTTCACTTTAAATATTTTAGATTTCCATGATAACTTTGGGAGGGTATATTTTGTTACCTGCATATTAAGATGAAGAAATTAAGGCTGAGAGAGGTTGGCCAAAGGGAATGGAAATACTGCAGGAGAGCAACTGCAGCTCTTTTGGCAGAGTGTAACTACTCAATGACTAGTAGTGATTACTCATTTTTCGTGTGTTACCTAATTTAATCTTCAAAACAGCCCAATATAGAAGTTATTTGTTATCTCAGTTTTACAGATGAGGAAACTCAAGCACAAAGCAATCAAATAATTTACCTAAGATTATAACACAGTTAGTGCAAGAACTCAGGTTCCAGAACCCATCTGACTCCAGAGCCCATGCTCTAACCATACTTCGCTGTTCTGCCCTCACATCCAAGGCTCTTTCTACTATAATACTCTACTTTTCTAGATAGATAGATTGGCGAAGAGAGGGTATAGGAGACTTTGGGAGACTGGATAGAGAGGGGAAATGGTTTATGACAGACTTATGGAGAAAAAGCAGAGGTCTGGGGTAGATTCAGTTGTCCTAAGAAGTGGCGTGATAGAGCACACAACTGAGTCTGGCTTCCTATCTCTACCTATTTCCTTAACTTAAAGCTAGTTTCCTTCTTGTATGACTTAAATAATATATTTTTTAAGATTTTATTTATTCATTTTATAGAGATGGGGGGGTAGGAGGAAGCATCCATTTGTATTTGCTTCCTGTTTGTGCTTTAACATGGAAAGCCTGGGGTTTCGAAGTGGCAGCCTCAGAGTTCCAGGTCGACTTTTTTTTTTTTTTTTTTTTTTTGTATTTTTCTAAAGCTGGAAACGGGGAAAGACAGTCAGACAGACTCCCCACATGCGCCCGACCGGGATCCACCCGGCACGCCCACCAGGGGGTGAGGCTCTGCCCCTCCAGGGCGTCGCTCTGCCACGACCAGAGCCACTCTAGCGCCTGGGGCAGAGGCCAAGGAGCCATCCCCAGCGCCCGGGCCATCTTTGCTCCAATGGAGCCTCGCTGCGGGAGGGGAAGAGAGAGACAGAGTGGAAGGAGAGGGGGAAGGGTGGAGAAGCAGATGGGCGCTTCTCCTGTGTGCCCTAGCCGGGAATCAAACCCAAGACTTTCACACGCCAGGCCGACGCTCTACCACTGAGCCAACCGGCCAGGACCCAGGTCGACTTTTTATCCACTGCGTCACCACAGGTCAGGCTAAATCATATTTTAATACATTATACTAGGTCTACCCTTTTGTTGGTTGACATTCCTATTCACTCTGCATATATATATATATATATATATATATATATATATTTTTTTTTTTTAGGTGGGACACCTGGACCACTCTGCATTTCAGCAGTGCTAGGTCATTGTAGTCACAAGCACTGTTATATCTATTTGAGTTAATGTAAACACAAGCTATTACCAATTACTTTTTGCATATTTTAATTACCTTTCCAATTTAGACTATTGAGTGTATTCTGGGGTTCAATAAATCTATGTAAACCTCAGAATTAGAATTGAGCAAGTCACATAGTCAGAGGTCTTCTGCAACCAGCAATGGTTTTCGGCATTAGAAATAATTCTTGAAATTGAGTTGGGTGCTGTGATTTGGGGCAGAGACCTGCCAATTGCAAGTCAGTAGCAACTACCAGGATTTTTTTAGACAGTGACTATTTACAAGACAGTGATACAGGGAGCTCAGTCAGTGTTTTCTTTGTTAACTATTTAATGATCTAACTAACCATCTGTTTGAAACAATTTCTGAACCACATATATTGGATTAATAGTAATATGATAAAAATTTCTCCACTCTAACATTTATGCTAGAATTTAGAGCTTAGGGGTTCACTTACGCTTTGTGCTGAAAAAGTTAACAGAACTGCTAGAATAACAAAAAGTAACTTGACTATTTCTTGTCTTGCAGTAGCATTTGTACCATGGGCTTAGTCCTGCCTCTCTGGAGTGACACCCTAATCCATTTGGATGGTGATGGGTAAGAGCTTCCCCTTTTTATCTTCCTACAGAAAGCCGGAGGGTGGGGTTCCATCTTAGTGCCCATTCATTCAGCTGAATGGGAGGCCCACTGTGCCCAACTGAACTGTCATGTCAGCAGCTCAATGAGTCCTTTTAAATTTCTGTTTTGTAAAGTGGAGTGAAAATGCAACTTGCCAATGCCTCTCACTTCTGTTCTTCTAGGCCAACTATGGTAAGAATCCAAACAAAGAGAACTAGTTTGTTGGCTCACTCTTTAATCTGAGCATGTGGGACTGTTGCAATGCTCTCCCAGAGGATGATATGTTCTGTTTCAAATAACCTCTTGCTGCCTCTGCCAGTTATCAGCCTACAGTATAACCCCTTTCTGTGCCAGTTCCTTCCAGTGACCCTCCACCCCTACCCTTGGTGTTTTTAGAATGTGTCCCCAAGAGACCAAGATGTTTGCTCCAGTTTATAAAACCAGAGTCACATTTGCTACAAACCCACAAGACTTCCAAATAGGAATATACAGCAGAACAGTTTGTCCGTAGCTACAGCTGGGAACTGTGTGTAATTCCCTAACTCCAGTGTGGGAGTCCCTTCATTCTGCTTAGTAGATAAAATCAGACAATTTGTTGAAGCTTTTCAGTCACGTCCAATACTCTTGTTAACATCTACGTGAAGTGTCTCATGATTCCTTCCACTGAGCCAGTAGTTAACTAGCCTGGGAAACAACCTCAAAAACTCACAACTGAAAAACTCACTCTCACCTGTGGATTTTTGTCTCTTTTTTTTTCCCTAGTGGGTTCAGCGTGTCAACAGATAACAGAGTTCACATATTCAAACCTGTATCTGTGCAGGCAATGTGGTAAGAGGACTTTTAATATTTCTGTGGAAGTATTTTATTGGAACAATATTTTGTGAGAACTAGAAATGGTACTTAACTTTGACAAAGTTATATAAATTTTACTACAATTCTCTTATGAAAATGCTTATCTGTTTGTGTGTATAGGATTTTGTGTGTTCTGTTTGTGTGGGCGTCATAGTTAAAGATGACTTAGAAGTTTCATTTTCAAATTATCACAATGAAGACCTTCAGCTCTGCTTAACAAGTAAAGTTCAGAGGTATTCTTAGACTCTAGATGATACTTAATGAATCAGATAGCCAGTTGGAACTGAGTTTTATAGGGACACATTGCCTAGATTTGTAGCAGTGTAGAGCTAAGTCTAAACATCACACTACCACTATATATTAGTTTCAATTTCTTAAGGTAATCAGGTATAGCTTTGATGGAGTTAGCTTATATATAGATAAGTTTTTCTTTAAATTGCTGGCAACTATTTACCAAACTCTTTGCATGGTGCAGGTAAAGCCTAGAAAAAATATTATAGTTGTTATAACCAGCAGCAGTTATATCGACTTTGGGGTTACACATTGTGTGTGTAAGGCATTGTGCCTAATGATTGGACCAACTCCCCAAAAGAGTATTATTAGCTCCTTGTTATGGATGAGAAAACTGAGGTTTTAGAGGTTACATAACTGGTCTTCAAGTATCTCGTATAGTTAAACAAATAGACTCTTACTCTTTCTCTAGATTAGAAAAATGATCTAATATAACCAGTGAATGATGTCTGTCCTCCAGTGAGGGATTTGAATTTTAGTTCCTCATTCAGTTGCCTGTTTTGTAGTAAAAGTCCCCGTGTGGAACAGAATGGACAGAACACAAGCCAAACAAGAAATAAAGGAGCCTGTAAAAGACTCCAGGGAGATAATTTACCCCTGAATAACAGGATTGATAGGCTTGAGTGGGTGGGGTCCTAAAACAGAGTCAACTGAACAATTAACAGTCTTATCATTTCATGCAGTAATTGAGGTAAGACAGAGTTTCAGGTCATGTGTTTAGACCAGATTTTTAGATTTAGGGCATATTTCACAGATAAATTTCTCATGGAAAACTTATGTCTGCCTTTGACTAAGGCTCAGTTAAAGGAAACTGACATTTCTAGTCCCAGGTACCAAGTAAACCAATGTAAGTCCCATAAGTGACAGTATTTTCAGTTATATTTGGGTGCAAAGTACAAAACAGACTTAATTCTTAAAACAGCGAAGATTTAGTAATCTTAGTTCAAGCCCTGGTGTTTTAAAGTAGACTGAGTAGTCCTAGCTCTGTTAACTTATTGTAGAATAAGAGTTTTTTTGGTATACCACCTGGGAGAAGTGAACTGAACGTCACAGAAAAAAAAAAGTAGATGATGTGTGATCAAAGCAGCATTTAAACCAGGTGTTTCCTTCACAGGAAGGTAGTCACTGCAGCCTCCCACTATTGTAGGTAGCCGTAGTATCCTTGAGTATATTTTAGGGCACTGGCACCAGGTGCTTGTGGCGTGTGTTTTTGAAGCATGTGTTTCCCTGATGAAGAAAACATGTATTAAATATCTAGTACATTGAACTAAGCTAGTCCTTACCTTTGAATCTATGTAATGAAACTGAAATTCACTGAGAATTTCCTGAATTTGACTTAATTCTCTAAGAATTTGGCTTACTTTGAATAATAGAAAACATTTTTAAAGATTCTGCAACTTCATTTTTAAAGAAAAGTGTGTTTTCCTGATAAAAATAAACTAGCATGTTTCTTTCTTTATCAAATTGGTAATGATATTATTTTTTATCAAATTGGTAATGATGTTTTACATTATATGGGGTTGACCAAGAACTAATGGAACAGAAATTGTTATTTCTATTGATGGAAGAATAAACTGACTCAACCAATATGCCTTATCATTTCACATGCCCTTTGACTTAGTAATTCTATTTCTAAGGTAATAATCATGGTTGTGTGCAAAAATTTTAACTGTGTTTATCAGTATTCTACTAACAGCATAAAATAAAAAACAATTTAAATGTCTGAAAAATAGGAATCAGATTATGATATATCCATGTTACTAAGTATGCAGCCATTAAAAATTAACTAGTTGGCCCTGGCCGGTTGGCTCAGCGGTAGAGCATCGGCCTGGCGTGCAGGGGACCCGGGTTTGATTCCCGGCCAGGGCACATAGGAGAAGCGCCCATTTGCTTCTCCACCCCCCCCCTCCTTCCTCTCTGTCTCTCTCTTCCCCTCCCACAGCCAAGGCTCCATTGGAGCAAAGATGGCCCGGGCGCTGGGGATGGCTCCTTGGCCTCTGCCCCAGGCGCTAGAGTGGTTCTGGTCGCTGCAGAGCGACGCCCCGGAGGGGCAGAGCATCACCCCCTGGTGGGCAGAGCATCGCCCCCTGGTGGGCAGAGCTTCGCCCCTGGTGGGCGGTGCTGGGTGGATCCCGGTCGGGCGCATGCGGGAGTCTATCTGACTGTCTCTCCCCGTTTCCAGCTTCAGAAAAATACAAAAAAAAAAGGAAAAATTAACTAGTTGAAGAATATTTATTGACATGGAAAAATGTTGATGACGAGGTATAAAATAAAAGAGAAAGTTAACCCTGGCTGGTTGGCTCAGCGGTAGAGCCTCAACCCAGCATGTGGAAGTCCCAGGTTCAATTACTGGCCAGGGCACATAGAAGCACCCATCTTCTCCACCCTTCCCCCTCTCCTTCCTCTCAATCTCTCTCTTCCCCTCCTGCAGCCAAGGCTCCATTGGAGCAAAGTTGGCCTGGGCGCTGAGGATGGCTCCATGGCCTCCACCTCAGGCGCTAGAATGGCTTCCGTTGCAATGGAGCAACACCCCAGATGGGGAGAGCGTCATCGCCTGGTGGGCACCCTGGGTGGGTCCTGGTATGACACATGCAAGGAGTCTGTCTGACTGCCTCCCCACTTCTCACTTCAGAAAATTGGGAAAAAAAGAAAGTTAAAATAGTATACAGAATATGGTCATATCTTTATTATGTATCTATGCATAGACAAAAAGACTAGAAAGGTGTATATTAAAACCGTACCAGTGGTTATTTCTGGGCAGTTGGATTACAGTGCCTAAAAGAATGCCTCATTCATAGTTGGAGCACAATTAGTATTTGTTGAATGAAAAGTCTTACTTGCTATAAATTTCTCTCTTTTAGCTGAGATCTCTGAATTTTCTAAAGTGAGCATGGATCACTTTTGTTATGAAAGAAAAAATTAAAAGGCATTTTTAATAAAAAGATGTAAATGGATTGGCCACAAAATTCTGTCATACAGTTAGTTATTTTCTCTTAGGAGAGACATTAGTTTATAGCTGATAAGACATTTCATTCAACAAATACTAACTGTGCTGCAACTAGACATTCTTTTAGGCGCTTAAACTACATCAGTAAACAAAATATAAAAAGATCCCTGTTCTTGTGTAGCTAACTTTCTAGAATTTCTGGCTTTAGCTTTTCCTACATAACAACCAAAAAGGTCCTTTTCAGTTCTGTTTACCTTTCCTGAGTTTAGAGTCAGAGATATGATTAATCTAAGAATAACCAGAGCTGTTCTTAGAAAGTAACTCAAGTGTATGAATAAATGGTTTAAAGAAAGTGGGAGACTAAGGCAGCAAGAATTTTAAACATCATTAGATCAGTACTTCCTGGACATTAAAGGACATGTTCTCAAGGCTTAGGGACATCTATCTATGTGATCTTTGGGGAGCTTCCAGGAATCATAGGGAATGTGTACTGTAACATGATTCTACGCCAAGGGAAACAAGTCTTTATGTATTGTAAATGGTTGCCATCTTTAGTTTGCTACGCCATGGTTCCAACTATGGGGTCATGAGTTCTATAGGTACCCAGATCTATTTTTCACTGTTGGATTGTCAATTCTCCTGTTCCCCTCTACCCCCAACTTAATAACGCCTCATATCTTTCATCAAGAACTGTCTAATCGATAGCTATAAATGGATAATTCAAGAGAGTCTTGAATTCCAGGAAGTAGATTCTCCAAAGGCCAAATTCTGTAGGATTTAAAAATTGGAAGAATCTGGAGTACACATGGAGCCTTTTAGTACCCCGTTATTTCACAGTGCTCATTTCCCTGCATATCTTTCAGGTCTGCACTACAGAGTTTACATAAGGCTTGTGAAGTGGCCAGAATGCATAACTACTACCCCGGCAGCCTGTTTCTCACCTGGGTGAGTTATTACGAGAGCCATATCAACTCAGATCAATCATCCGTCAATGAGTGGAATGCTATGCAAGATGTGCAGTCCCACCGGCCTGACTCCCCAGCTCTCTTCACTGACATGTAAGTCAGCTTGCTGAAGATCACGGAAGTCTTCTCTATTGTGTCTGAGGATCTCTCCTCTTGGGGAATTAATCTTAATCATCAGCATGAGTCTATACTCCAAAACTACCACAGAAAGAACCCTGTTCTTTTAGTTGTCTGGGAAGGCCTGAGGAGTTTCGCTCCTGGGCGCAGTGCAATCTTCATAGATAAGAACTGCAGTACCATAAAATCCCATTAATTCAGATTCCACTAATTTGAAATGAGTTTAAAGGAATTAAGCTGACGTCTGCCTTTGCATTATCTGTGAAAGAAATATTTAATAAAATTTATGACAAGCCTTAGGAAGGATGTTTCCAATACTTAAAGAAAAGATGTTTCTAGTCAGTTTAAAAGATTGCCTAATTCTGAACTGATTTCTGTTCAGATTTTTAAAAATATATTTTATAATTCACATGTCTTACTCAGCCCCAACTTTGCCTTGTTAATAAATCTGTCTCAGTAGGATTTTATTTAATCTCCCTGGTGTACTGTGAGTTAAATAAAGGCTCAAGGTGGAGCTGGTGTTTATTTCCTTTTTAGGTCTATGTGTTGAAACTTCTCTGACTATTTTAGAAATTTTTGCATACTTAGTTCCTGCTTTGGAAATTAATCAGGATGTTTGTTTTGCTCTAAATTGATCCTTCTGTACTTTCAAGGAATTCTATAGCTGGGAAAGAATAGTAGCTACTTAGATTATCTAACTATAAACCTGTGTTTACAAATTCCTAAAGTGATACCAAAATAGTTCATGATTTAAAAAAAAAGGCTTAATTTAGATCAGTGATTTTCAACCTTTTTTTTTCATGGCACAAACACACACTAATTACTAAGGTCAGTGCCCCTGACTAAATACAACCATTTTCATCTCATGGCACAAATAAATTAGTTACTAAAGAAGAAGAGGTCAGGGCCCCTTTTTCTTTAGTAATTAGTTTATGAGTGCCTGAGAAACAAAGGTTGAAAATCACTGATTTAGATAATGTTATAAATGATTTTTGTACTAGAAAAGGTGAAACTTCCAAGAATTGTGTGAACAGAATAGTCAGAAAAGCAGTGGAAGCATTTTTGCATAGGGTGTTACTGGTACTAGGACCTCTTTTTCATTAGCCTTAGTCCTTTCAAAATCCCATAGTAACAAAAAAGGTAAGGATTAGTTTGGCTTTGAGAATCTTGGGAAACATTACTAGTTTCCTGCGTTACAGATGGTTGGTTGGGATCGGAGGGACAGATGTCGCACGTGGCTCAAAAATGGGCATTTCTGAACCAGACTTACACGAAGGAAAGAAAACACATCTGATTTTTCATGATTTTATTAGAGAAAACTTGGAAATTACAGTACAAAAAAAAGAAAGTGAAATTGACCACAATTTCTCCATATTCCTAAGCAAAAGAAGTAATGTAAAATGTAGTCCCTGGCACATGGTAGAGGCTCATTAACTGTTAGTTCTTAGCATGTACGCTATAACCCCAGTTTTAAGATAATGTAATAAACAAATGTTAATCTGTTTACAGAATAAGACTGAAAGCTGTCAGTCACCATATTAATAATGATAGAAAGAGTTTCAGTGATTTTTATTTTCTTGTGTTTTTATGTCTTTTCCAAATTTTTCTCCAGTGAGATTGAGAGAAAATGTGTTTGTGTTGTAATGCTTTTTCCATTCCTGTTTCCTCCCTAAATCGACTAGAAAAGCCTTACAAAGTATGCTGAGAACACGGGAAGAATGTGTGCCAAAATGGACTTTAAATGCTCTACTGTGAATAAAGTTTATATTCTAAAATCCAAGGGAAGCGGGGGAGAAGGGAACATATGGATATGGTGCACCCCGTTTATGTCAAATGCTATGCCAGGCACTTCACAAGGTAGCTCATTTAATCCTCATAAGAACCTCATGAGGCAGATATTGTCACTGTCCTTATTTTATATAAAAGGAAAGAGGCTCAGAGTGAGGAAGGAATTTGTTTAAGTTCACATCACTAGTAAGAAACAGGACTATGAATTAAAACCTAAATGTGTCTGCTCCCAAACCACTCTGCCTCAAGCAAGTATGAAGGATTTGGATAAAGATTACTAAAACTAGGGAAGCCAAACCATGCACACAGGTGCTAATATTTGTTTGTACCAATATTTCTTTTTAATGGAAGACTGAAGTATAAGTTTGAACCATTAGCTATGCCCAGGAAAAATGGTGGAGAACATGATTATTAATTCTAGTCAAGATGGGGAAGCCTTGGCTGATTGACAGGGAAATGGCACAGGTATTAGCTGTATTCTGCAAGGTTCATGAGAAACTAGAAGCCCAAGTGGTAGGAGCCCCAAGGTTGTGGGGTCGGAACATCCATCTTTGGAGATTACTGAGGCTATTTTTGCAGCCAGTGATAAGGCTGTAGGCAGCAAGGGCAGGCAAGATGCCTGAAGGCTTAGTCCCTTTCCATCTCCAAATAAGGAGGTACAGAGCAGACACCTTTCTTGAGTAGGTAGGAGGGGAAAGACGGGACAGCCTCGCTCAAATTCTGCATAATATGAAATAATGCTTTTAGAGAGAAGCATCCAGTTACATTGAACCAATACCTGTCTAGTAATTGAAGGATCAGCTTCCTAGTTTGATTTCATATTAAAGTTCCAAGGGTAATTTTATTTTTAAAAGTCAGAAGACTAAAGGAAGCAACATAATCCTGCAGGTAGAATTTTATGCTGGACTGAGTGTTCTGGTTCTCCTGCCAGTGTATGTGATTGTTGGCATGTCATTTAACCCTTCAGCTGTTTATTTCCTTTATCTGTAAAATGGGGATAACAATTTCACAGAGATATTGGGAGAGCCTTTGTGAAAAGGAAAGCATTTGGATGGAAGTACTCCAGGTATAATATTTTTAATCCTTAAAACCCATTTTGGGTCTACAGCCAATCCACCCTGAACAGGCCTGATCTCATCTGATCTCAGAAACCCATATTAGAAAAGAATTTGCCTCACTGAATGAAGAGGGCAGAAATCACTCTTTCCCATTTTTCTAGAACCATGACAATGAATGAAGGAAGACCATTAGACGGCATTTTATGCTACAGAAGACCCGATCACTGGTTTACCGATCAGGGTCACACCACTGGTTTACCCTGTTTAGCAAGTGGTACTCAAGGGTACTTGATGGGAAAATATGGATTATGGTCCTCCATTAAAGTATTACACTCAGTATAGTCTATTTGTCTTTATTTCTTCATGGAGATATATATATACACACACACACACACACACACACACACATACACACATATATATATATATATATATCCTTCAAATAATATATATATCCTTCAAATAAGGATATATATATGTATATCCTTCAAATAATAATTTCTACATGTTTACATTCTGTATATTCTGAAAAGAAACTTTTAACAATTATCATTTTCTTTTGGCCATTCCTCCAGGATATAAATTTGAGGGTAATAGAGGCAAAGCCTGCCAATTTGGAAGCATAATCAAATGGCACATTCATTAACTTAAATTCCTTCCTAAGAAAAATCACCATTTCTCTCTTCTCAGACCAACTGAACGTGAACGAACAGAAAGACTAATTAAAACCAAATTAAGGGAGATTATGATGCAGAAGGATTTGGAGAATATTACATCCAAAGAGGTAAGAGACCTTACGCCCTCATTGTTTCTAGTCTAGGGTAGGAGTTGGATGGGTATGATCTAGAAATGGTAAGTGCTTGAAAGTACAAAAGTAATTACAGAGTTTAGAATACTGTGTCATCTTTGTTTCAGATACGAACTGAGTTGGAAATGCAAATGGTGTGCAACCTGAGAGAATTCAAGGAATTTATAGATAATGAAATGATAGTGATCCTTGGTCAGATGGACAGCCCTACACAGATATTTGAGCATGTGTTCTTGGTAAGTTTGGGGGCTACTTTTAAGTGGCATGCCAACAGTAGTCCATACCAACTCATGGGGAGGGGGCAACCATTAAATTTCACTTAACAATTGGAAAGAATTTTTGTGTTATATATAGAATATTTAAATAAGATGTAACTTACATTAAAAACAAAGGTAATAGGCCCTGGCCGGTTGGCTCAGTGGTAGAGCGTCGGCCTGGCGTGCAGAAGTCCCAGGTTCGATTCCCGGCCAGGGCACATAGGAGAAGCGCCCATTTGGTTCTCCACCCCCCCCCCCTTCCTCTCTGTCTCTCTCTTCCCCTCCCGCAGCCAAGGCTCCATTGGAGCAAAGATGGCCCAGGCGCTGGGGATGGCTCCTTGGCCTGTGCCCCAGGCGCTAGAGTGGCTCTGGTCGAGGCAGAGCGACACCCCGGAGGGGCAGAGCATCGCCCCCTGGTGGGCAGAGTGTCGCCCCTGGTGGGCGTGCCGGGTGGATCCCGGTCGGGCGCATGCGGGAGTCTGTCTGTCTCTCCCCATTTCCAGCTTCAGAAAAATACAAAAAAAAAAAAAAAAGTAATAAATACCATCTCATCGGTTTTTAATTTTTTTTACTGTTATCTGTGCTCTTAAGTTTATTTGCTAAGTCTTTTGCATGGTAGAAATGTTATGTAAGGTGAGCTTCTCATCTGTTTCCAATTTCTCATTCAATGACATCATAAAATTGACTATGGTGGGAAAATTTACACCAAGGAAATAGGCAAATGCTACAAATCAGGCTCTTTTCCCCATGAGTTATTAAATATCTCATCTGTTCTTCATAATAGTCAAAGTAAAAAACAGATGAGTCCATAATAGTTTTCTCAGTCTACCCAAATGAGATGATCCTTTAAGGTATCTTAAGGTCTGATATATCTGAGCAGAGCAAGTGGGATTCCTGAGAAGCTATTGGACTTTTAAACATTTTGAAACTTGTAGCTATATTTTGAGTCCCCCAAATACTTTTGAGATTACCAAAAATTTGGTAACTTAAAATTGTTCTTATTCTATTAACCAGTGTCACCCCAATTAAAATAAATAAATAAAAATTTTCTTCATGGTTCCTGAATGTTCAACAATATGTAATTAGCCCAAGGATACCTCTCTGACAAATAGATTAGGAAAGCTAAAATCCTAAGACACATTTCCCTCCCAAATGTTAAAGAGTTCTAGTTTTCATCTGTATGTAGTAGTGAAAACAAGGTTCACAAGGACAATTAAAATTGGGGGTGGGAGTGGAAAGATGCCAAAACCTTGTTTTTGTTTCCACTTCCCACACACTTTGACCAAAAATGCTAACAAGGAACTAAATTCGATTGGTTTGAATTTTACTTCCTTTCTCTGGTGAGGACATTTGTGAGCTGGTGAAATGATTAGAAGCTGGGAAACAGGAAAGAAGAAGAATAAATTGCACAGGAACTGACTAAACTGAGTCATCTCACCCTGAATATTCAAGAGTTTTATTTCACCAAGCAGTCAGACTGTGTCATAGAAGTCTTGTGCCCTGAATTAATCTGTTGACACTCTTAGAGTATGTATGCTTATAGTGTGATTCATAGTGGTGTACAGCTATGGAATTACTCATGAAAAACTGAGCTGGGAGGGGAGCTTCTTTTCCATTACTTTAACTTGGCCAGTGTGTGTTGCCATTTCTGAATGTAGATCATACTACAAAGCTGTCATTGACCTTTCTATTTGTAAAGCACTTGCCTTTGTTGTCTTTTATGTATACTTCCACAAGGATTCATGTATTCCCTGCTCTTGTATTGTTGGGAAGAATTTTTGTGTTATCTATGGAAAACATATGAGTCACTCATTCAAATGGACCCTGCTCCAAACTGATTCCATGTAGCATGACATTTTTATGAAGGCAAGTGCCCATAGCCAGCAATAGCTCATGTTTGAAAGTGACTAACTTAACTTTTTCATTGAGCTTGGATTTTATTTTTATTTTGGGGGTTTTGTTTTGTTTTGTTTTTTACAGAAGAAGAAAAAGAGAAACATTGATTTATTATTTATGCATTCCTTGGTTGATTCTTGTATGTGCCCTAAGTATTAAACCTATAATCTTGGTGTATCAGGACAGCACTCGAACCAACTGAGTACCACCAGCCAGGACCATTGAGCTAGGATTTTAATACCTAAAAGAATATAGACATGAATATAAAATGCATTCAATATCTGACTGGTCAAACTATTTATTGCAGTCATCTTTCCCTGTGTCTCTGATGCCACTCCTTCAAGAACTATCTTCTTTTTAACCCCCTCTTTAAACAGTATATTTTAGGAATATAAACAAATATTAATATACTACTCACAAAAATTAAGGGATATTTCAAAATGAATATGAAGCAATAAAAAAAGAAACATTTGATTTTTTCTTTATTAAACAAAAACATCAGAAAAGCAAACAAGTCAAAGAAAGTTCAATTATGCAAATGAGATGTAAAACCAACTTTTATTTCATTGGTGAAAATGCACTCTACAAAAAGCTGAAAGTACTGGAGAATCTGCAATGTTCCCTGATCCCCTAATTTTTGTGAGCAGTGTAGTCCTCTTAAGCAGAAAGAACAATTCAGTTCTTCCCAAATTATAGTACGTAATCAATGATAAATTCATTTGAGTGTTTGTACCATCAATTCATAGTATTATTTCATGATTATTGGCATATTCTTATGTTTTGAGTTTTCTCTTTTTTTTTTTAATTTTTCTGAAGTGAGAAGCAGGGAGGCAGAGAAACAGATTCCCACATGTGCCCAACTGGGATCCACCCAGCAAGCCCACTAGGAGGCGATGCTCTGCCCATCTGGGGCGTTGCTCTTTTGCAGCCAGAGCCATTCTAGTGCCTGAGGCAGAGGTCCTCAGCCCCCAAGCCAACTTTGCTCCAATGGAGCCTTGGCTGCAGGAGGGGAAGAGAGAGAGAGAGAGAGAGGACAGGGGAGGGTGGAGAAACAGATGGGCGCTTCTCCTTTGTACCCTGGCTGGGAATTGAACCCAGGACTCCCAAACACTGGGCCAAGGATCTACCACTGAGCCAAACAGCCAGGGCCTATTTTTCTTCCCCCCCCCCTCCAGAAGTTAGAAGCAGGAGGCAATCAGACAGACTCCTACATGCACCCAACTGGGATCCACCCAGAATGCCAACCAGGGGCAATGCTCTGCCCATCTTGGTGTCACTCTGTTGCGGCTGAAGCCATTCTAGCGCCTGAGGCAGAGGCCATGGAGCCATCCTCAGCGCCTGGGCCAACCTTGCTCCAATGGAGCCTTGGCTGCGGGAGGGGAAGAGAGAGACAGAGAGGAAGGAGAGGGGGAGAGGTGGAGAAGCAGTTGGGCGCCTCTCCTGTGTGCTCTGACTGGGAATCAAACCCAGGACTTCCACAAACTGGGCCAATGCTGTACTGCTGAGCCAACCGGCCACGGCTGGGCCTATTTTTCTTATTATAAAAATAATTCATATTCATTGTAGAAAACTTTAAAAAAATTTAGAAAGCAATAAATAACATTTAATCGTCACCAAGAAAGGTACGTTCCATTATCTTTTATTATACAGTGTGTCCGTAAAGTAATGGTGCACTTTTGACTGGTCACAGGAAAGCAATAAAAGACGATAAAAATGTGAAATCTGCACCAAATAAAAGGAAAACTCTCCCAGTTTCATACCTATTCAGTGCAGTTCGATGTGGGCTCACGCACAGATTTTTTAGGTAGCTATCCCGTATAGCCTCTACAGACTCGTCACTGACTGATGGCCTACCAGAACGGGGTTTCTCCACCAAACTGCCCATTTCCTTCAACTGCTTATCCCACCGAGTAATGTTATTCCTATGTGGTGGCACTTCGTTATAAATGCGCCGATATTCACGTTGCACTTTGGTCACAGATTCGAATTTAGCGAGCCACAGAACACACTGAACTTTCCTCTGTACTGCCACATCTCGACTGGCATGGCCGTGGGCTGCTCCGCTGTATACACGGTGTTATGTCATCATCCTACAGAAACTGGGAGGGTTTTCCTTTTATTTGGTGCAAATTTCACATTTCTATTGTCTTTTGTTGCATTCCTGTGACCAGTCAAAAGTGCACCATGACTTTACGGACACACTGTCTAAAACTGTTTTCCAGTCTTTTTAATTTGTTTGGTATGTATCTATGTTCTTTTTTTTAGCAAGCAAGAGAAACAGGAAGGGAGAGAGATGAGAAGCATCAACTCAATAGTTACATCACTTTTAGTTTTTAATTGATTGTTTCTTATACATGCCTTGACCAGGGGGCTCAAGCCAAGCCAGTGACCCCTTGCCCAAGCCAGTGACTTTTGGGCTCAAGCCAGCAACCATGGGATCATTTTAATGATCCTACACTCAAGCTGGCAACCCTGTGCTCAAGTCGACGACCTCAGGGTTTCAAACCTGAGTCCTCAGCATCCTAGGTCAGTGCACTACCACTGGTCAGGCTCTATGTTCATACTTTTGAAAAAGGAAAATCTATTCTGCTTTAGATTCAATTCTGTGTTAAAAGACATTTTTTCCACTGTGAATATTTTTCTTATTTGAGAACAAACTTTCAAATTGGAGAATTCTGAAATTTAACTCTTACCTAACAAAATAAGTAGATGAACAGGTTGTCTAAACATCTTGTACTTTTTTTTTATGACTTCCTCCTTTTGTTTCCACTACCATGTCCTGTGTCCAAACCCCTGTCTTCTCCAGTGAGTGCTCTGGCTTTCCCAGCAATCGACACAGAAAATGAGGTCTTATCCAGGCTGCGAATGGTGGTGTTAATTTTTTGCAAAGTCATTTCATCTTGTGCATAGCTACCATGCCTGGAGCACAACTCTACTGTGTGAAGCGAGGGGGCAGGATTTCTCCCCTCCGTCTGTAAGAACGCTCAGCTCTGCAGGGCTTTACAGTGTTCTGCACAGAGATGTTTATTTGAAAAGGTATCCAGCTGGTATGGAGAAGAAAGTGTAGAGCATAATTTAAAGAAAATCTGTAGCAAGAAGAGAGGATTTATTGGTTGGAAGCCAGGGTATTTCCAGAAAAAATTCTTCCACACCCATAAGAGTGTACTATTTCTCTGAGCTGGAAGCCTTTGCCCAACCAGATCTCAATATCAACAGCTCTCCTGGAGGCTGTCCGATTTGGCTGAGAAAAAGCTAAATATGAACACAGACCCTTTGCAGAAAGGCAAGCAGCTTTTTTAGTTAAACAAAGCAAACACAGGAGTATTGTACACACAACCAATAATTCTGTTCCTGGTGCTCGCTTCAGCAGCCCATGTACAATAATTTTGTTCATGACAGAGCTAGTCAGAATTTTTACTGCTGATATCTTTTTCACAATTTGACATTACACATCCTTTTAGAATAGTGTTTATTTTTCAAAGAATAATTAAGCCTCAAATTGGTGGTTGCTTTTTTACAATAGGTACAGAGAAATGGAGAATATGTGAATAGATGATGCAGTAATCAAATGGGCTATTTTCATTCTATTCATGATTTTTGCTCCTCTACTAGAAATGTATAGGATAAAGTTAAAAGAGATCTTGTGCCTGGTTACCACAGTAATGTGACTTAACCATTGAGGCTGTAGGTATGATGAAGAAGATATGGGGAAGGGGCCCTGGCCAGTCAGTTCAGTTGATTAGTGTTTTCCTGGGGCACTGAGGTTGCAGGTTTATCCACAGTGGGGCACATATGGGAATCAACTAATGAATGAATGCACAACTAAGTGGAACAACGAATGCTTCTCTCTCTCTCTCTCTTCCCCCTTTCCTCTCTCTGTCTCTCTAAAAATTAATCATTAAATAATTTAAAAAGATAGCGGCAGGGATACCAATTCTTGGAGATTATGTCAAGTTGCATTAATTTTAGCAGAACCCCAGTACACTTCTTCTTATTTGCCATAAATGTGCTGTCCTCATCTATTTTGCTTGGGATATTTGGACCCCAACAAGGTTATTTCCTGAGGATAAAACTGAAAATAAATCAGTCACTTGGGTCTTTGGGCCAGAGTACAGTGTATCAGAACCATAGTGAAAAGATGTTAATGAACTTACTTAAAAATATATTATAGTCCCAAGATTTCATTTTACATTTCAGGAAAATTAGAAAATGCTTTGCATAATTACATAGAACAGAGTGAAAATCCTCCATGGAATTAAGTCATTGTAAGCCTGAGATGCAGAGAGAGGAAAAAAAAGATTGATTCTGTGGAAGACCCCAAGGGGCTAATGTGAATGGCATTTGTATTGAGGGCAGAAAAGTAATTACACCACATTGACTCCAGTTTTTTTTTTTTTCAAGTTGAACTTGAAGCAGCTCTAACCACAGCCCAAGTCATTTACACAGGCTTCACTGAGCCAGTAGCCAAGGCTTTTAATTTATTTTGTTTCTGGATATGTGTCATTTCAGATTGTCAGGTTGAATTTTCTCTGGACATGTAGATAAAAACCATGAACTTCCTCATCGTATCAGGGTTATTTCCATCGAGCTGGACAGAGTTCATCAAAGGATTTCTAAATTAAGAGTTTAGGTGGTCACATTTCCCTGGCTCCAGTTTAAGCCGCTCAACACTGTATTGTATGGCTTCTGTCTCCTTGAAGTCCTTTGTAGTTCTTGCCTCTTTCTTTGGTGTGGGAGCTAGTTTTCTAAGGTTGAACATAGAGCCCTTAGAACTTCCCATAATTTTTTAAAGCAAGTCAGCTGAGCCTAGTCTGTAGAAAAGATCAATTGTCTATCACTTACGGGAGCTTCAGTACTATATCCTTCAGATCTTCCAGTTAAATGGCTAAATTACATTTCACTTGTAAAATGGTGATAGTGCTTACATAACACTTAACAATTTTCAGAGTGCTTTATTTACTTTTTTCATTTGATCTTTCAGCAAATATTTGTTGATCCTCTTTACTGTGCCAGGCATGAAACTATTGATATTTGTGGAGTGTGATCTAATTCCATAGAGAGAATGATGAGCCATTTCAGATACATATGGAAGACTAATGGAATAAGGATACAAAGGTGACCCTTGGATTAGAGAATTAGGAAAGGTCATTAATAACATTACAAGAGGTCTGAAGGCAGGAGCCACAGTCCTGTGGGTTGGGACGCATGGGAAATGAGGAATTAGAGAAAGTGTTAGATTATGTTTCTGTGAATCTTGGCTATAAAGGGAAAGAAAAAAGGACAGTGTAGAGGAGGATTTAGAATGCAGAAATAGTTTTTCCACTTTAATTTAGAGAAACTGATTTTGTTTGTTTGTTTGCTTATAAATAGCGGAATTTTGCCCTGGTTGGTTGGCTCAGTGGTAGAGCATCAGTCTGGCGTGTGGAAGTCCCAGGTTCGATTCCCAGTCAGGGCACACAGGAGAAAGGACCATCTGTTTCTCCACCCCTCTTTTCCCCCTTCTGTTTCTCCCTCTCCCTCTCCCTCTCCCTCTCCCTCTCCCTCTCCCTCTCCCTCTCCCTCTCCCTCTCCCTCTCCCTCTCCCTCTCCCTCTCCCTCTCCCTCTCCCTCTCCCTCTCCCTCTCCCTCTCCCTCTCCGTCTCCCTCTCCCTCTCCCTCTCCCTCTCCCTCTCCCTCTCCCTCTCCCTCTCCCTCTCCCTCTCCCTCTCCCTCTCCCTCTCCCTCTCCCTCTCCCTCTCCCTCTCCCTCTCCCTCTCCGTCTCCCTCTCCCTCTCCCTCTCCCTCTCCCTCTCCCTCTCCCTCTCCCTCTCCCTCTCCCTCTCCGTCTCCCTCTCCCTCTCCCTCTCCCTCTCCCTCTCCCTCTCCCTCTCCCTCTCCCTCTCCCTCTCCCTCTCCCTCTCCCTCTCCCTCTCCCTCTCCCTCTCCCTCTCCCTCTCCCTCTCCCTCTCCCTCTCCCTCTCCCTCTCCCTCTCCCTCTCCCAGCATGGCTCAGTTGGTTCAAGCGCTTCAGCCATGGGCACTGAGGATGGCTCCATGGAGCCTCTGCCTCAGGCACTAAAAATATCTCTGTTGCGAGCATGGCCACAGATGGGCAGAGCATCGGCCCCAGACGGGGGTTGCTGGGTGGATCTAGTGCTTGTGGGAGTCTGTCTCTATCTACCCTCCTCTCACTTGAAAGAAGAATAAATGAATGAGTGAGTGAGTGAGTGAGTGAGTGAATGAATGAATGAATGAATAGCTAGCTAGCAGAATTTATTTCTCACAGTTCCAGAGGCTGAAAGTCTAAGATCAAGGTGCCTGCATGGTCAAGTGGGGGCCCTCTTCCAGGTTACAGACTTCTCTTTGTATTCTCACATGGCAGAAGGAATTGAGAGAAACTTGATATTTGTAATTTGAGGGGAAGGTACCCATTAGAGATATAGGATTAGAGTGAGAGGAGTGATCCATTTTATGGATAAGGAAAATGAAGACAGGTTAAGCAGTTTGTCCAGTGCCCCAAGGTCAGAGGGAGAGTTGAGACTTGAACCCAAATCTTCTAATGCTAAATTCTATTTAATGCATAATTCTGAAATAGGTAAATTCTTATTTTTAAATGTTTGTCTTTTCAAACAACATGAACAGATAGCTCAAATATAGAAATGGACCTGCAATGTTGAAAAATAACTCACTTTAACTCTTAAGAGAAATTCAAATTGAAATTACACTGAGATAACATTTCACACCTATCAGATTGGCAAAAGTTCAAAAGCTTAAACACACATTTTGTTGGCGAGACTGTGGGAGAAGTGGCACTCTCATACATTGCTGATGGGAATGCAGAATTGTTTTAAACTCTATGAAGGGGCGTTTAGTAGTGGCTGACTAAACTATACATTACTAGCCCTGGCCAGTTTGCTCAGTGGTGAGTGTCAACCCTATCGATTGAAGTCCTGGGTTCAATTCCTGGTCAGGGCACACAGGAGAAGTGACCATCTGCTTCTCCACTGCTTCTCCTTCCCCTTCTCTCTCTCTTTTTCTCTGTTCCCCTCCCTTAGGCAAATATGGCTTGATTGGTTTGAGCACATCGTCCCCAGGCACTGAGGATGACTCCATGGAGCCTCTGCCTCAGGTGCTAAAAATAGCTCAGTTGCAAGCACAGCCCCCGATGGGCAGAGCATTAGACCCAGACGGGGAGTTGCTGGGTGGATTCCAGTCGGTGCATGTGGGAGTCTGTCTCTCTATCTCCCCTCCTCTCACTTGGAAAAGAAGAAAAAATAAATAAATAAGTAAACTATACATTTACCTTGACCCAGAAATCTTGCCTCCACAAATATGAAACATCATTCACAGGAAAGTGGCTGAATAAACTATTATATTTATAGTATAGTTGAATAAACTATACTACCCAATGATGTACTATGCAAATATAAGAAAGAATAAGGAAGATCTCTATGAATTATGATGTGGAGTGATTTGTATATTTTAAAGTAAAGAGTAAAAAGTATGTAGTATAATATTTTTTGTAGGATGTAGTAATAAGTATATATTTGCTTATATATGTTTTATAAAATAAAGGTAGAATAAACCAGAAACCAATAAAAATGGTTATCTATTGGGATTGAAGAGGTAGGGGTGGGAAGTGAGACTTCAAGTTTACTTTTAAGTAAACTTGGTTTTCAACCCTGTGAAAGTTTTGCATATTCAGAAACTTTAAATCAAAAGTAATGGAATTGAAAAATTAAAAATTATTTTTTAAAAAATGGAAAAATTAAATACAAACAGGAACAAATGAACCCAAATATAGATCAAATTGATAACTTCACAGAAAGAAATTAATTTAGGTAACTTGAATGCATAATGCTCTGTGGGGTATAATAAGAAAAAAAAAGAACTGCAAAGAAAATTTGAACTTAGCAGGTTTCTTTTTTTTTTTTTATCTTTTTTTTTTTTCTTTTTTTTTTTCATTTTTCTGAAGCTGGAAACAGGGAGAGACAGTCAGACAGACTCCCGCATGCGCCCGACCAGGATCCACCCGGCACGCCCACCATGGGGCAACGCTCTGCCCACCAGGGGGCGATGCTCTGCCCCTCCGGGGCGTCGCCATGTTGCGACCAGAGCCACTCCAGCGCCTGAGGCAGAGGCCACAGAGCCATCCCCAGCGCCCGGGCCATCTTTGCTCCAATGGAGCCCTAGCTGCGGGAGGGGAAGAGAGAGACAGAGAGGAAAGCACGGCGGAGGGGTGGAGAAGCAAATGGGCGCTTCTCCTGTGTGCCCTGGCCGGGAATTGAACCCGGGTCCTCCGCACGCTAGGCCGACGCTCTACCGCTGAGCCAACCGGCCAGGGCCTAGCAGGTTTCTTATTGGTTGTGGTATTGATGTAATGTGGAGATTCTCACTGTGGATCAGGGAAATATAAACGGTGGGGAGGGAGCAGGGAGAAAGGAAGAGTCTTGCGGTGTTGAATTTGAATCAGAGGTACCAGTATAAACCAATTATATTTTTGGAAGTATTTCCCAGATCTGTCTACTGAAAAATTTTAGAAGCATTAATCATGAGCATACCTAATTAATGCCCAGATCTTGATTATAAAATACCATTCTTCACTAAAAGAAGCCAGGGCTCCTTGGAGAAATGTTGGATTTCACTCACAAAGTGAACCGGGAACAATTTTTTTTGTACCAGAAAGTAAGGAATTGCTAAAGACTAATGGGGTTAATATCAAAACAAGCCTGCTTGAAAAGATTCCCACTGGCCAAATCCAGGACAGTTTGAATGTCTAAAAAAAATGACAATAATACAGTGTGTCTGTAAAGTCATGGTGCACTTTTGACCAGTCACAGGAAAGCAACAAAAGACGATAGAAATGTGAAATCTGCACCAAATAAAAGGAAAACTCTCCCAGTTTCATACCTATTCAGTGCAGTTCTATGTGGGCTCACACACAGATTTTTTTAGGGCTCCTTAAGTAGCTATCCTGTATAGCCTCTACAGACTCGTCACTGACTGATGGCCTACCAGAACGGGGTTTCTCCACCAAACTGCCCGTTTCCTTCAACTGCTTATCCCACCGAGTAATGTTATTCCTATGTGGTGGCACTTCGTTATAAACGTGCTGATATTCACGTTGCACTTTGGTCATTCACGTTGCACTTTGGTCACGGATTCGAATTTAGCGAGTCACAGAACACACTGAACTTGCCTCTGTACCGTCCACATCTTGACTGGCATGGCCGTGGGCTGCTCCGCTATATATACAGTGTTACGTCATCATCTGCACATGCGCACATGCTGCCACATCATCCTACAGAAACTGGGAGGGTTTTCCTTTTATTTGGTGCAGATTTCACATTTCTATTGTCTTTTATTGCTTTCTTGTGACCAGTCAAAAGTGCACCATGACTTTATGGACACACTGTAGATTATAACACTAAATACAAAAATAATTCAAGAGCCTGACCAGTGGTGGCTCAGTGGATAGAGCATTGACCTGGGACACTAAGGACCCAGGTTTGAAATCTCAAGGTTGCCAGCTTGAGCCCAAAGGTCGCTGGGTTGGAGTCCAAGGTTGCGGGCTGAGGAAGGGGTTACTGGCTTGGCTGGAGCCCCTCTTTCTTCCAGTCAAGGCACCTATGAGAAGCAATCAATCAACAACTAAAGTAATGCAACTACAAGTAGATGGCTTCTAATTTTTCTCCCTTCCTACCTATCTGTATCTTGCTTTAAAAAAAAAAAGAATTCAAGAATTCATACTGACACACAAATAAAGGGTGGGAACATTGATTAGATGAAGGTCACTTTTACAGAAAAATGCCAGCTAACATGCATAAGGAATGATGGAATTAGAAAATCACCATTTTGTAGTCTCCAGTAAAATAATTGATTTGGGCAAGATGAGCAGCTGATGCTGAAACCTTAAAGTAAAAGATTATTATGAAACAGGATATTTACATGGCTTCAAAGATACTTATACCTAAAGATGACTAATGATTTGTAAAGGAACCTTTACAATTGAAGGATGTAGCAGGCACAAATGTACTACCAAGAACTCAAAGTCAGCATGACAAATAATAGAACAAGCTGACATCATGTGCCTCGGGATTTGGTGCAGTTGGAAGTACACACATCACCGTTGTAATATTCTCACCAAGAACGCTGACCTTAATCTAGTCATCAGGAAACAGACAAATCTAGGTTGTGGGGAGTTCTCCCAAGATTAAAGACCTGTAGTCTACAAAAATGTCAGTATCATGAAAGATAAAGTAAAGGTAAGAGTGGACTGGTCTAGATTAAAGGAAGTAGAGACATAGCAACTAAATGCAAAGTATGATCCTTGATTGAGTGAATATAAAGTACATTTTGAGGGCAATGTTTGAAATTCAAATATGGATGAAAGGTTGTTACTATGTTGATGCTATTTTTCTTGGTTGTAAAAATGGAATTATGTAGGAGAATGTTTTTCTTAAAATATACATGATGGAGTATTAAAGTGAAGTAGCGTGGTGCTCAAATTACTTTTAAATGGTTCAGGGAAGAAAGTAAGATATACATTGAAAGAAAAGGAAGAAAAAAGAGAAAACGTGTCAAAATATTAAATATTGATGTATCTTTTAGATAATCTGTAGAAGCTCCTTAAATTTTATGTCATATTTCCCTCTTTTTTTTTTTTTTTTTGGTATTTTTCTGAAGCTGGAAACGGGGAGAGACAGTCAGATTCCTGCATGTGCCCGACCGGGATCCACCCGGCACGCCCACCAGGGGGCGACGCTCTGCCCACCAGGGGGCAATGCTCTGCCCCTCCAGGGCATTGCTCTGTTGTGACCAGAGCCACTCTAGCTCTTGGGGCAGAGGCCAAGGAGCCATCCCCAGCGCCCCGGCCATCTTTGCTCCAATGGAGCCTCGGCTGAGGGAGGGGAAGAGAGAGACAGAGAGGAAGGAGAGGGGGAGGGGTGGAGAAGCAGATGGGCGCTTCTCCTGTGTGCCCTGGCCGGGAATCGAACCCGGGACTTCTGCACGCCAGGCCGACGCTCTACCACTGAGCCAACCGGCCAGGGCCTTTCTTTTTTTTTTTTAAGCAAGAGAGACAGGGGCAGTGAGACAGGAAGGGAGAGAGATGAGAAGCATCAGAGCAATTCTTCATTACGGCACCTTAGTTGTTCGTTGATTGCTTTCTCATATGTGCCTTAACTGGGGGGCTCCAGCAGAGCTAGTGACCCTCACTCAAGCCAGCGACCATAAGGTCATGTCTGTGATCCCACACTCAAGCTGGTGAGCCCACACTCAAGCTGGCAACCTTGGGGTTTCGAACCTGGGTCCTCAGCGTCCCAGGCCAATGCTCTATCCACTGCACCACCAACTGGTCAGGCTCCTTCATTTGTTTGACAGAAGCTGTTGTTTCCCTCTTTACACATACAGACACACTACTCTCTGACCTCAACTCCTTACATGCAATATAATGCATTAGAAATAGTATGGAGGCCCTGGCCGGTTGGCTCAGTGGTAGAGCGTTGGCCTGGCGTGCAGAAGTACCGGGTTCGATTTCCGGCCAGGGAACACAGGAGAAGCACCCATTTGCTTCTCCACCCCTCCCCCTCTCCTTCCTCTCTGTCTCTCTCTTCCCCTCCCGCAGCCAAGGCTCCATTGGAGCAAAGATGGCCCGGGCGCTGGGGATGGCTCTGTGGCCTCTGCCTCAGGCGCTAGAGTGGCACTGGTCGTGACATAGCAAAGCCCCGGATGGGCAGAGCATCGCCCCCTGGTGGGCAGAGCTTCGCCCCTGGTGGGCGTGCCGGGTGGATCCCGGTCGGGTGCATGCGGGAGTCTGTCTGATTGTCTCTCCCCGTTTCCAGCTTCAGAAAAATGCAAAAAAAAAAAAGAAAGAAATAGTATGGGCTTTAGAATGAAATCTAAGTTTAATTCATAATAATGTCACTTTGTTTATTCGACAAATGTTTATTGAATACCTGCAAGGTATCTGGCAGTATACCGTACAGGGGTTACGATAGAGAACAAAAGCAGCTTACATTGTACTGGGGGGAAGAGTAGTAAATAAGCATATAAACAAATACATAAATCAAAATTGTGATAATATTTTGAAAAAAATCAGTACTATAAATAAGAATACAGACATTTAACTTAGATTGAAGGATGGTCAAAGATACCTTTCCAACAATGGGATCTTTAACAGAAATTATCTGAATTCTATTAGAGTTGGTATTCTTATCTGTAAAAATGAAGTTAACTTTCTTACTCTTATCATTTGTGAAAAATAATCATGATAACATACAAAGCATCTGGCACATAGAGAGGAAACTCAGTGATGATATCAGCATTCTTTTTAGAAACTCTGCATCTTCCCTTACAGGATTCCTGTTCAGATATTGTATTGGGCTCATTTGCTAATTCTCCCTAACCTTGTCTTTTTGGTTCCACAGGGCTCCGAATGGAATGCCTCTAACTTAGAGGATTTGCAGAACCGAGGGTAAGCATCACTGTTATATCTTTACAGTTTTGCAGTCAAAGAGGTGTCAGTCAGTTACTTTAAGCTTTGAGGTGCAATCTAGTAAGAACTCAAGCTGCTGTGATCCCACTGTTTGATCCTTCTACCTACCAAGACAGATTAACTCTTTTAGTGATAAGTCTTTCAGAAACAGATATGTAAGCCAGTGTTGTTTAAAACTAAATGCAGTTATTGGTTCCCTTTTGTTTAACTTTGTGTTTTTTAGAGTAACAGGTTCACAGCAAAACTAAGGGGAAGGTACAGAGATTAGCCATCTACCCTTGCCCCAACATATGTTAGTTTCTGCCATTATCAATATCCCCCACCAGTGTGGGGCATTTGTTACAATTGATGACCCACATTCAGGCATCATAATCACCCAAAGTCCATAGCTTACACTTCACTCTTAGTGTTATACACATTCTTTGGCTTTTTGTTTTGTTTTGTTTTGTTTTTTTCTGAAGCTAGAAACGGGGAGAGACAGTCAGACAGACTCCCGCATGCGCCCGACTGGGATCCACCCGGCATGCCCACCAGGGGGCGATGCTCTGCCCCTCCGGGGCGTCGCTCTGTTGTGACCAGAGCCACTCCAGCGCCTGGGGCAGAGGCCAAGGAGCCATCCCTAGTGCCTGGGCCATCTTTGCTCCAATGGAGCCTCGGCTGAGGGAGGGGAAGAGAGAGACAGAGAGGAAGGAGAGGGGAAGGGGTGGAGAAGCAGATGGGCGCTTCTCCTGTGTGCCCTGGCCGGGAATCGAACCCGGGACTTCTGCACACCAGGCCGACGCTCTACCACTGAGCCAACCGGCCAGGGCACATTCTTTGGCTTTTGACAGAATATTTTTATTGCCCTAAAAATCTATGCTCCCATCAATTTATTCCCTCACTTCCAACCCCAGCAACCACTGATCTTTTTTCTGTCTCTATAGTTTTGCCTTTGGTTCCTAGTTTTATGTAAGAGTATGCAGAACTGCATATGTTGAGTTCATGGCTATTCATTCAATATTTATTGAACATCTTCTGTGAGCTAAACACCTAGTTAGGTGCTAGGGATCCAGATATTAAAGAAACTCAGTAAGGTGCTTGAAGACTAAGTAGGTTATGAATGTAAAATGCACAAACTTCTGAAATTGAACAAGAAGACTTATCTTGTATTAAGAAGTGTGCTCTTGCCTGACCTGTGGTGGCACAGTGGGTAAAGCATCTACCTGGAACACAGGTCACAGGTTCAAAACCCTGGGCTTGCCTGGTCAAGGCACATATGGGAGTTAATGCTTCCTGCTCCTCCCCCCTTTCTCTCTCTCTCTCTCTCTCTCTCTCTCTCTCTCTCATTCTCTCCCCTCTCTAAAAGGAATAAAAAAAAAAAGAAGTGTACTCTTAAACAGCATGGTTATTGAGTCTTATTGTAGCAATTGAGACCACAGGGAACATTCAGTGAGCAAAAAGCTGCTATTCTTTCCTTTTTTACTTCTTAGCTAATGCCTAAATTTTTTTTTATTAAACTTGGCCTTAGGAGGTCAGATCATCCCAACAAGAGAAGAGAAAATCCTGTCTGGAAATTGGCCATGTTAACTCTTCATTGTAGGCAGAGCTAAGACCTACTAAGACCCACAGATAGTGATGGCTGCCTGGCTGGGGTGAGCTGCCTGCTTTCTGGGTGAGCAACAAGGCAGCCCTTTAGTTATCTTGAACACGATTAGATGTATACTCCCTATTTTTCCCCCAAAAGAAAGGTATGTCATAATTGCTGAAATGAACTCTGAGCAGGACTTAAGCCAAATAATTATAAAAAGAGTTCCATGGGAGGAAATCTGGTTGCTTAATTTAAGATAGCAAAATAAATAAAACTTAGTAAGTTTAAATTGATAAGGATTAAGTCTAGCATTCTTAAAAGCAGAGACAGTTTCTTAGTTTTGTGTAAAACATACATGTATATCTCAGAGCTTTATAAGGGTACTCATTAAATGTAAAGGAGTAAAAAAAAGTGAAGGAATAATAGAGAAATTGGCAGACTTGTGGGAAACTAGCAGCTAGAAACAGCGCTTAATCTGAAATCTGAGATTTGACATAGCAGAGGTTGCTGAGTGCATTGGACTCACATCACACATACAAACACTTTGACTTTATAATACACCTTGACTTATAACCCCAGCCAGAGATGTTCATCTCACTTACTTCTTATAAGGCTAAATTATAAAATGTGGATGTAGCTATTTGTTTTAAGAGAGTATGGTTAGATATTCAGATATCAACTTAGATCTTATTTCTTAAATTTACTCATTCTTAAACTTCAGTGGGTAAAGTATTACAGTTTGGGTATCTACCACAAAACAGGTGCCTGAGGATGATCTAAGGGATTTTAAAGTGTAATTTTGACATTAAGGCTATTTTCACCAATCTACTAACTTTAGAACCCCAAGTAAAGTGCTAGTCCATATAGAGATTGCAAAGAAATTTCTCGGAGTGCCAGTTCAAATTGGTGATGGCTGCCTAGAGTTCTGTAATAAAAAGGATTGGGCCCAATGGGTGGCGGCACAGTGGATAGAGCGATGACTAGGTCCTAGGTTCGAAACCCCGAGGTTGCTGGCGTGAGCAGGGGTTCATCTGGCTTAACAGCTTGATCCACAGGGTTGCCAGCTTGAGCATGGGATCATCGACATGATCCCACGGTCTCTGATTTGAGCCCAGGGATCACTGGCTAGAAGCCCAAGGCCACTGTCTTGAGCGAGAGGTCACTGAGTCGGCTGGGATCTCCTAGTCAAGGCACATAGATGAAAGCAATCAGTGAACAACTAAGGTGCTGCAACTACAAATTGATGCTGCTCATCTCTTTTCCTTCCTGTCTCTTTCTCTTTAAAAAAAAAAAAAGATTGGGAAGTTCTGTTCTGCTACAATCTATTTTTGAAGTATGGAATTGGAGGTGGGAGGTGGTTCATTTTTATTTTAAATAAGAGAAGTATGCTTGCCTTTTTCTGAGAGTTTTATTGAGATATAATGCATGTCCTATATACAGTTCACCCATTTAAGATGTATACTTTAATGGTTTTTAGTGTATTCACAGTTGTGCAATAAGCAATTTAAAACATTTTTTCAACCCAAAAAGAAAGCCTATACTCTTTATCAATTATCTCCATGCCTTTCTTTCCTCTAGCTCCTAGAACCTACTGATATATTTTCTGTCTCTATAAATTCACCTATTCTGGACATTTCGTACTATAAATGGAGTCATATAATATGTGGTCTTTTAAGAATTTTTTTTTTTAATTTATGTTTCAAGACTTACTAATTTTGTAGCATGTATTATTAGTACTTTGTTCCATTTTCATTGCCAAATAATGTTCCATAGTACATCACACTTTGTTTATTCATTTATCAGTTGATGGACATTTAGGTTGTTGCTGCTTTTTGGCTATTGTGAATACTGCTATGACCATGTACAAATGTTTAGGTGGACTTATGGTTTGTTTGTTTTTTTAAGATTTTTTTATTGATTTTACAGCGAGGAGGCAGTGAGAAGAATTAACTCATAGTTTCTTCACTTTAATTGTTCATTGCTTGCTGTATATGCCTTGACCAGGCAAGCCCAGGTTTTGAACTGGGGACCACAGTGTTCCTGGTTGAAGCCCTAGTCACTGTACCACCACAGGCCAGTCTAGGTGGACTTATGTTTTCATTTCTCTTGAGTTTCTGTCTAGGAGAGGAATTGCTGAGTCATATAGTAATTCTATGTTTAACCTTATAGGGAACTGCTAGACTGTTGTGTGTGCTTGCTTTTTAAATTAAAAAGAAAAAATATCCTTTGTAGTAATGGACTTTGATGCAAAGTTAAAAACAGATTCAAATCATGTCCCGGAAAAATTTTGGTCTCTTCACCTTAACCACTGAGTTGGTTAGTGACGGCTCTTCCCTGTCTGTAGCCATTTCTCTGACTTGGGAGATTGGGTTGTTGAACCCTACCTGTGGTTCTGAGAAGACAGTGGCTTCTGCAGAGAAATGAGGGAGCCTGTGTTGTGTTGTTGGAGTCAATCCCAGTGATATCTCAGTGCACACAGCATTGAGAAAAGATAAGCCATTGGCAAATTAAACTCAAGTATTTGTTGAGATTGTGCAATGAGAGAGATAGAAAAAAAAATTGGTACAGAAACCCTTTTCTGCAGGCCTCTCAGTGTGCAGGAGCTCTCAGACACAGCTGCTGCCATAGCAGCCAGGAATGCAGCCTCGAGAGCTCAGAGAGTTTTAGGTCCAACTTTCCTGTGACCTTCCCAGCCCTGGCCTCATTCACATTTCACGTAGTTTAGAAAGAGGGAGTAAAATCGGACAATCTGGCATTTAGGAAGATAGGAGGAAAATTTTCCCTTTTCTGTTTTTTTTTCCTTGAGATACATGATTTAATACAAATGACTTCCAAAGAATAAAGTATGTTGCTGGTAACTTGAGTGACTAAAGAATTGTCACATCATGGGCCTCAGGTTGATTCTTTGGAGTAAAATACAAGACATGTTTTTGAAAGACTATAAAAGATAGGATTGTGTAACTACATAAACTGAACATGGAATTTAGATGTTGAACTTGGGAGACAGCTTTTCTCCTGGTAACTCCCTGGTGCGCAGGTATGCCCGGGGCCCTGTTACATAGTTGCTGTACTAAGTCAGTCTAACCTTTTAGGTTTTTAGCTTTCTTCATCATTTTTTGCCTAGGGAGCAAACAAGTTTTAAATAAGAAAAACAGTGCTGGAAATGGGATTTAGCTTGAGTAGTAGAGCTGATACTCTCCCTTGGTTTCCTTACAGGGTACGGTATATTTTGAATGTCACTCGAGAGATAGATAACTTCTTCCCAGGAGTCTTTGAGTATCACAACATTCGAGTATATGATGAAGAGGCAACAGATCTCCTGGCTTACTGGAACGACACTTACAAATTCATCTCTAAAGCAAAGTGAGTACTGGGTCACCAACACATTCTTACCCTGTATCTTGTGCACTGCACATGTTTGGGGACTGAAAGCTGTGGATAACTTACTAAGGGTGCTCGGGGAAAAAGGAAGGAAAGAAAAAAGAAGTCTGAGGTTTAATCCTAGGGGAAAGATGATTTGTGACTTAACACTCTTCTTTTAAGTAGGTGAAGCCCCGAGAAGATGATGACCTCATGTTGGCTATTTCCATTTGAGCCCAAAATTAAGTAAATAAACTTAAGCTGCAGCAAAAGAAATAGAAATGAGAGCGGGGAGAAATTCTGAGTGGAATGCTTAAGATACCAATGGAGACATTTTAAAGTTATATAATAGAAATTATCCGAGATAGGTAGAATTTTGGGTCCTCCTCTTTGTAAACAAGGAGATAAACATAGTGAACTTTGGAAATCTTTTCTCACTTTTTTATTCTACTTTTATGATACTGTAAATAGTGAAATTTTTCTCTGGCCTTTCTGTTGTCTTTTTTAAATTAACTGGTCTTTTTCTTCACATTTTTAATTGGGCCTTTTAGTGAAGCTATTTGATGGTATTAATACATTTAGTGTTTAGTATTAATTTGTATTAGTATGTCAACACTCATTTTTTTTTAAGTCCCTGGAGATTTGCTTGCCAATCCTATTTATGCCTTTAATAGAAGGAACCATAAAAGAGCTTGTCCATACTCCCCCTTCAGTTGGGACCACATTCAAATCATCCCTGGCAGATGACAAGCACTTCTGTTTTTAAAGTCTTCCTTTAATAATGATTCCATACTTCTCTTAAGGACCTTGATGATCAGGAAGTTCTTCCTTTTAGTTACCTGAATTCCCATACTCCAGCTTTTTTTTTTTTGTAAGCTTGTTGTTGTTTTTTTACAGAGACAGAGAGAGGGATAGATAGGGACAGATAGGCAGAAACAGAGAGAGATGAGAAGCATCAATCATTAGTTTTTGGTTGCAACACTCTAGTTTGTTCATTGATTACTTTCTCATATGTGCCTTGACCGCGGGCCTACAGCAGATTAAGTAACCCCTTTCTCAAGCCAGCGACCTTGAGCCCAAGCTGGTGAGCTTTTGCTCAAACCAGATGAGCCCGCGCTCAAACTGGTGACCTCGGAGTCTCGAACCTGGGTCCTCCGCATCCCATTTCAACGCTCTCCACTGTGCTACCGCCTGGTCAGGTCCCTACTCCAGCTTTGAGCTCATTTTCTCAGTCTCTAGCCAACACCTAAAAGAGCCTTTTATATTCTTTGAGAGCATTTAATATTCTACTATTATTCCCAGTAATAATACCACTCATGGCACACTTACTATATACAGTTACTTTACATGTATTCTCTCATGTAATATTTTCCAAAACTCAGGCATGTATAGATCCTTCTGTACAGATGTGGACAGAATGTAGAGCTATGGTTCAGAGAGGTTAAGTAACAAGTGGTGAAGATAGAACTTAAACCTAATTCACGTCTCATTTCAGAGTCCATCATGTATATAGGCAGAGTCTAGTCCCTTGAGGAAAGAAGGGAACTGGAAGAGACTAGAGAATTGTCAGGGTCACAGCTAAAGAGGCTAGATTTCAAGGTGAGGCCTGAGTCCCAGTGAAAAGAAAGGCTGATTTCAGCAGGGCCAGGATTAGGTAGGATGCTTGAGGTGCCCAGGTTACATTTAAGCAAGCGGCCCTGGCCGGGTTGGCTCAGCGGTAGAGCGTCGGCCTGGCGTGCGGGGGACCCGGGTTCGATTCCCAGCCAGGGCACATAGGAGAAGCAAGCACTTACTCACCCTTGGGCTCCTACAAGTACAGGTCAGCATCTAAGAGTCAGCGCCACCTGAATGGCACACTGGGCACCTCATGTGTTTAACCCCAATCAGGGCCCTGGATTCCAAACTCTATACACAAATGAGTAGGTTTGGGATTACTAAGGAGATACCAGATTTAATTTGGACGATCCAGCACGAGGGGGCAGAACAAGGAAAAAATGGGGTTAAACCAAAAAGGTGAAATTGAGTTAGGTGAGAACTGACTTCAGATCCTTCATTACATGAGTTAGAAGACATCCACTGAAAAAGCTTAGGTCAGTATGAAGAAATATTTTCATGGGAGTAGATTTTATAATTGTATTGTTCTTAGGATTGTCCCAGTTTGAGCACCTGCCATGCTGCAGGTATAGACCTGAAATTGTATGTATTAAAGTTGTCAGAGCTTGATGGGAAAATATTGAACACATGTCTGAACTTCCATCTGAGTCACTGTACACTGTCTTCCAAACTGGAGTGTAGAGGAAAGCCCTGTGGTGCCGTAAACAAAACAAGTGTTTCCTAGTCATTTAGGATAATCTAAGCACACAGACACCACACCAACCTTAGGACACCAAAATTTTGCATTTAATTGACAGATAAGAGGTTCACCTTACCTTCCTTTTGAAACTGTTTCAATTATACCAGATGATTCTCTACATTCCTATAGCGTCCTTGGCTCACTCATTCCAGCACTTAAACTCATGCCTCCTTGCATTGGTACTTAACTCTTTCATGTGTCTCCATCTCCAGCAGGAGGATTAGAAGCTTCCAAAGGAAGCTTATCTACTGTAATACAGTGACTGAATGAATAGATTTTTCCCTTTGAGGATGACATATGCATTTTAAACTTATTGAAATAGCCACTTGGGAAGAATCAGCGCATGTATACTAGTGATAAGAGTAACCATTCTTTTTTCAGATTTAAAAAAGTTGTTTTTACTTATAACTGGCAGACTTAATCAGCAGATCCATAAGTTTGTTCACACATTTAGAAAGTATTTAAAGGCTTATTCTGTGCCAGACACTGTGTCATTAGAATTAGCATAACTGAGTAATGCTCATATTCACAGTAATAAACTCTGGCATGTTAAGACTCGGAGGGTTTTTGTTTTGTTTGTTTTTTAGCATCACCTTATGGTAGTTTTTTGTTTGTTTGTTTTTTGTTTGTTTGTTTTAGAAAATTAAATTTAACACCTTATGGTAACTTTGTTTTCTTGTTCTACCCCATTTAAAAAGGGGGAGGGTAGTTATTCATATCACCATCCTCGCTGACAAAGCCACGTGGTGCATCTCATGGTCGCAACCAGCTCCACGGGTTGTACAACCAGTCCCTAGACAGAGCACAGAGCACGGGTCGTGGTGTTGTGAAAAGTAATACCCAGGGCTGCATCTGAGTAAAGAGGAGGATTAGTTTCATTTGGTTTGTGCTCTTCTCCAGGGACAGAACCCTTACTGGAACTTGAACTGGAAGCAATTTAGAACATTGGGATAAATTAGATGAATCACTGCCACACCTGTAACTCAAGAGTGTGCCAGCCATGAAACATGCCCCTGGGGCTGTGAAGGGCCTGGCCTCCAGCCACACCCAAAACGGGGCCAGTTTCTAAATTTAAAATTCTCTTCTGACACTCTGTGACCAACTGTCATTGCAATTACCATTTTGAACTTCCTCTGCTTCTCCCACTGAATCCTCCCCATTAGGGAAAACTGTTACTTGTCTTTGCCTCACAGCCTTGCGTGATGTCTTATACATGGTAGATGCCTGATGAATGTTTGCTGAATGAATTAAAGAAGCTTAATGTTAACGTTGAATCGTTGAATATTGTTAGAGTACACTCGAATTGCCCACTCTCCCTGCACATTTGATTATAGATGTCTACAAGTGCACTGCTGTGGGATGGATTGCCTAGCAAGAAAATGGAAGGGCAGGACAGGAGGCTTGGAAACCTTTAGAACCCAGCTTTTAAAGTGTACTCACCATTGAGTTTTCCTCCTTACTTCAATCCCCCAAACTAGGAAACACGGATCTAAATGCCTTGTGCACTGCAAAATGGGGGTGAGTCGCTCAGCCTCTACTGTGATTGCCTATGCAATGAAGGAATATGGCTGGAACCTGGACCAAGCCTATGACTATGTGAAGGAAAGACGAACAGTGACTAAGCCCAACCCCAGCTTCATGAGACAACTGGAAGAGTACCAGGGGATCTTGCTGGCAAGGTGAGTCCTTAAGTGTGACTCTCTCAGCCTTTCTGCCCTTAATGTTCCCTAGGACAAGGTGAAATGTCCTTCTCTGCAGCTGGTTCTCAGCCTAAGTTGGATGTGTCATATGCTTTGAAAATTGAAATCTCTGTCCAACTTTTAAAAAAATAAGTATAAGCATTTGAGATTAGCATGGTGCTAATTTCAGTTTTCATCAAGGTGTAGATTTTTTTAAATACTTGTCAGCATCTTCTAACGCCAGATGCAGCTAGCTGCCTTATCAAAATGGATACTGATTGCTCCCAAGGACATTCTAGACAGAACTGAAATTCTTAGAAACTTTTTGGCCCATTTGTTTAAAAAAATAAAAGTACTTGCTGCTGCTTTGGACATTTTTTTTTTTTTCAGTGCTTGGTTTCACTGAGCTGCTCCAGTCGTTTTGGTCATGTGATAAGTCAGCAGAATTGAGATATATATAACCCCTTTGAGGTGTGAAAGTGCATCCCAATAATAGTTCTCTTGTTTCCTTTTTTAAAATCTTGTAATCCAATTTTATATACAGGGTGTGGCAAAAGGTAGATTTACAGCTGTTGGTACATGAAAGTGTTTATTCTTGTATTATTATTTAATGTATTATTTTCCATATGAATAACTGGAAACCTACATCTACCCCACCCTGTAAATGTAAATGCTTTGTAAAAATGCAAAAAGTTACAAAGGGGAGAGTTGTGGGGGGGGGGGGGTTGTTTTGTTTTTTTCCATTGATTTGGCGCAGGGGAGAGAGAAGAGAAAAGCATCAACTCTTGTTCCATTAGTCGTTCCATCTAGTTGTGCACTCATTGGTTGCCTCTTGTACTTGCCCTGACCAGGGATCAACCCTGCAACCTCCGCAGACTGATGCTTTATTCACTGAGCCACCAGCAAGGGCAAAGGGGACCCACAGAGAGCAGTGACATCATCTTACCTATTTCAACTGTGACAAAACTAAATGAGCACTTACACTGCACTTGCCATCACTATTCCTTTCCCCCCAGCTTTATTAAGATATTATTGACATACAGTATTGTGTAAGTTTAAGGTGTACAATGTGTTGATTTGATACTCTTATACATTGCAAACAGCTTGCCACCACAGCATTAGCTAACAACTCCATCCCTTTACACATTTCTCTTTTGTGATGAGAATATTTAAGATCTTTCTTAACATTCAGGTATACAATCCAGTATTAACTGTAATCACCAGGCTTTACATTAGATTCTCCAGAACCTATTCATCTTATAACTGGACGTTTGTACCCTTTGTCCAGTATCTCCCCATTTCTCCTAACCCTCACCCCTGGTAACCAGAACCAGTACTCTACTCTGTTTCTCCAAGATCAGCTTTTTAATTTTTTTTTTCTTTAGAGACAGGAAAGGACAAAGATGAGAAGTATCAGCTTGTAGTTGCGACCCTTTACTTGTACATTGATTGCTTCTCATACATGCCTTGACTGGGGGGGAGGGGTGCCAGCCAAGCTGGCCACCTTGGGGTTTCAAACCTGGGACCTCAGTGTCCCAGGTCGACACTGTCCACTGCACCACCACTGGTCAGGCTGAGATCAGCTTTTATAGATTCCACATATAAGTGACACCATACAATATTTATCTTTTTCTGTCTGCCCAGTACTAGGTCTTGAATATCTTCCTGTATCAATCAGAACTAGCTATGTCAACAATAATTTGGTAATCGGTTATAAAGTGAGTAATTAATTTCACTCCATTATTTCTTATCCCTTTGGTGATGAGAGCCACCTTCAGCTCTCATCACCTGCTCTGGGGAAAAGATTCAGGTACTAAGTTGGATTAATGATCAGTTTTCTGAGCTGCCACATGCTGAAGTGGAGTGCTAGATTTTGCTTGATTTCCGTGTAGGCATGTTCTTGGTGGTTTTGTTAGTGTGAAGGCACAGCTGTCTAGAAGCAGTTGGGGCTGGTGCCAGAGTTTGACTCCAGTGAGTCTCATGACTTGGTCTTGACTCTTGAATCTGGGCTGTGTTTCCCCTGAACAAAATAGCCTTCCAGCCTCTCCAGGCAGAGGGACCACCCTCCCACCCCCGAAGTATTATGAAAATGTGGTCACAGCATAGCATTATGGTTTCCACTAAAAAACCCCTCCCATTTACTCAGTACTTGGCATGATTTCATCTTAGCTGTTTCCTAAGGAGGCTGGGAGGATACAAAAGTCTCCTCCACTTAGAAAGAATTTATGGGTCTTTAGGGCCAGATATCGATGACATTTTTAGATTAGATCACAAAGTAGGTCACAACAATTCTTTTTGGCACAAGAAAGAGGCACCTGAGGTTTGGCTAAGACATAAATATTATATATTTCCAGATTCACACAAGAAATATTAGGTAGTGTCCTCACATGACCCATTAAGAGGAAGGATACTATATGTCCTGCCAATTTCAGTATTTATTCTGGAATCGCAGGCTACTGCAAGCAGTTGGATTGGGTTTTTTTAGGATATGTGGTTTTTCTTAGATGTTAAAGGAATTTCAGTAAAAAGATGAGGATAAGAAGGGCAGCATCAACCCACAAACCACCCTGCCTCTTCCTTTTCAGTTCTCTGCCTTCCTGGGCTGAACTCATGCAGGGAGACACAAGCCCTGAGGAGTCACAAAAACACAAAATTTGAGTCAGTAGATCTGGTTTTTATTCCTGGCTTACCCCCTTGCTGCACCCCTGAGAAGTTACTACACAATTCTGATCCTCATCTGACCCCATCTGTAAAATGAAAATCAAGAGACCTGCCTTATAGGGTTATTTTAAATTAAAATGTGGACAACTGCACAGTATGTACTATTAAGGGTATTCAGATGTGATTCTCATCATCATCTCCTTCCTCCAGCAAACATATATATGCATGTAGCATTTATTTCTCCCTCCTTGATATAGGTACATGCCATTTATTACCTCCTTTCTCCAGCAGCTTCCTCCCACCACCCAGACACACCAACTCCGTTAGAAACTGGAGTGAGAAGTGGTACAGATACAAATCTCTTGTATCTCAGTGTCTCCTGGACTTTAAGAACTAGAATTCAGTGCTGGGTATCACTTAGGGTGCTTTCAGCTGCAAGTAACAAAATACCTCCATCCATCGAGATCTCAATAAGGAAATGCATGCTCAAATTAGGATTATTTGAGGAGGGTTTTATAAAGAAACTATTTACAAAGATGTGGGATTGAAGGGGAGTCAAGGGATTTGTGTCAACAGAACTGTTTGGTAATAGCACCAAGGTCCAAAGAGGGAAGCTGCAGTTACTAGAACCTAGAAGACTTCTGGAGAGAAAGGCACCTTCAGTTAAGGGACATAGCCAACCGGGGTGACCCTGCAGAAAGGTGCTAGAGAAATAAATGGTCTGCCTTCACTCTCCTCCCTCCAGTCTCCTGCTGAGGCTGTCCATGAGCCCAACCCTGTGGAAGTCAGAAGGCAAGGGGGCCTGCTGATGTGGTCCATAGGGCAGACTCAGGGGCAGAGAGGAGGGTCGAAAGCTGGAAAGTGGATCAGGAGGGGCAAACATACCCAGGTGGTTTAAAAAGTTGGGCCATTTAATATCACTTGTAAAGAAGCACAGAAGTAGACTCTGTGATGGCTCAGTGCTGTCAGTAGGGACTTGGGTACTCTTCCTTGTTCTGTTCTACAGTTAATGGCTCGGCCCTGGAACTTGTCTCCTTCTGATTGCCTGGTGTCCCACATTTCTAGGCACCGACATGTAAATCCCACAGCATCTGGCTGAGTGAATGGGCATTGCAGTTACAGAGAGGAAGGTCTTTTCTGGAAGCTCCCCAATAGACTTCCCCCACAAGCCAAGACTAGGCCATGTGCTTAAAACTAATCACTGGCCTAGAAAGTAGAACTTCCTGTGCTGGCTAAAACAAAGTCATGTTCACCCTCTGGTGGTAGGGAAGTGCTACATTCCCTGAACCCATGGGACACTGAATACCCCAACCAAATCAGGTCTCTACCAGTGAGGAAAAAAGTGAGAGTACCTGCTGGATGGGCAGCCATTGGGGTGCAGTCTATGCTGTGTTGTCATAAAATGGCACTGATGCCTGACCATTGGTCGTGCAGTGGATAGAGAAAGTGTTGACCTAGGATGCTGAGGTCCCTGGATTAAAACCCCAAAGTTGCCAGCTTGAACATGGATCATCAACATGATCCCAAGGTCACTGGCTCAAGCAAGGGGTCACTGGCTCGGCTTAAGCTCCCCCCCACCCCATCAAGGCATGTATGAGAGGCAATCAATGAACAACTAAAGTGAAGCAACCACAAGTTGATGCTTGTCATCTCTCTCCTCCCCCTCTTTCTCCCCTCCTGTCTCTCAAAAAAAATAAATTTTTAAAAAACGTTATTTAAAGAAATGGCACTTATAGGCTACTTGCCAAGACAACTGCCAAGTGATCTGGGCCCAGTAGACTCTTACCCACTCTTACCCAATCCTAGAGTGCTGCTGTAGTAACTGCCTTTTTTTTTTTTTTTTTTTTTGGTGACTGATAGGGAGAGACACAGATAGAGACAGACACACAGGGAGGGAGATGAGAGGCATCAGTTCTTCATTGCGGCACTTTAGTTGTTCATTGATTGCTTTCTCGTGTGTGCCTTGACCAGGGGGCTCCAGCAGACCGAGTGACCCCTTGCTCAAGCTGGTGAGCCTGGCTCAAACCAGATGAGCTCACACTCAAGCTGGTGACCTTGGGGTTTCGAACCTGGCTCCTCAGCGTCCCAGTCCAACGCTCTATCCACTGCGCTACCACCCTGTCAGGTGGAACCGCCTGCTTAGAAGAGCAAAGGAGGAGAAGCCCTGGATGCCTGTGATTAACTGGAGCTCTGTCTAGCTTTGCAGCTTAGGTAACTGGAAGAGGAGAGTCCTTATAAAATTCCCACTCATTGTTTGCAGAGAAATTCCATTTCCTACCCAGCTGCTAAGACTTTGTGTTTTATATCTTCTCCCAGGAAGCGTGTGATGGTTTTCCCAAAGAGATGGAGCCTTGATCCTAGTACTCTAGCTCCATGGTTGTCCAGGGTGGCACTAGGTACTTAATTTGAGGTGGCAGACTCTGTTTGAGTCTCTTAGCTTGGTACTTGGACCTCTTGGTGGAAGAGAAGTTTAGCAAATTGACACCAGGTCCCTGTAGTGATTTATGAATTGGTCACAATCTCTTCATCAGAATGCGAGGCAGTAGGCCAGACAGTGATAACCCCTCTGAAATACAGGGACTTTGTGCATATTTCAGTATGTCCTCAGGAGTCCGGTGGGGAAGGCTAATATTCTCCCTTAGACCTAAAGCCACTGATTTTGTTAATATCTTTTTTTTAATATAACTGGGGGATAGGAGTGAGGCAGGAGGAAGGGTACGTGAGAGAGAAAGAGAGAGAGAGAGAGAGAGAGAGAGAGAGAGAGAGAGAGTGTGTGTGTGTATGTGTGTGTGTGTGTGTGTGTGTGTGTGTTTTGAAACCCTCCATTAAACTGCCAGCAGCCCTGTTTGTTATTCTGCGCTCTGATCATGCAGGTATCTGGCAGATTGATGTTCCATTAGGCAAGTTCAGATTTCAGGCTTTTGCAAGCTGACCATGTGTCTGTGATATTAGGTTCCAGTGTATAAAGCAAGGAAGAAAAACTGGGTGGTAGCCAGGGAGACTTTGTGCCACATGTCCTCATAGATGTCAGTTTTGATTCTTTGAACACCCCCTGTCACCAGGGCCAGAGGAGGCAGAGTTGTCTTTTACCCTGGCTTTAGTGGTAGAGACACCGAAATCTAGTTTCCTGGTGCACAGTGGTCAGCCAGCAGGAGAGAACCACGAGTGAGGGGAGAGGGATTCCTGGTCAGGTGACAGCCAATCACAATTAACATTTAAAGGATTTTCTTAATAGCTTTTCAGAAAAGTAATATTAAAGCACAGCACACAGAAAATGCTCAATTGAAGAAGCTTTTTCTCTTCTTTTTTCTGCAGGCTGCCTAATGCCCTAAGAAGTAACCGTAAACAATTTGATTTTGCTATAACTGATACCCCATTTTTAGCAGTATTTTCCTCTGTGTAACTTTTCTCAAACAGATTTAGTGCTTTTACCAAGCATATAACAATAAGAAAGAAAAAGTCAAGACAAGAGAATGGGTTATCATGTATATCCTGTTGTTTAGATTTTCTTCTTGTTCATTTACTAAGTAAAAGGCCAAATTCTTACCCAGAATGGCCCAATCATCTCATGTGTGTCAGTGTGTTTGTGTGAATCCAAATTTAGGTCAGAGGCCACTCCAGGCGGATAAGAACCTGAGCTGGTTGCATCATCCAGGCCATAAACCAGCTCTGAAGTTCTTTCTGGCAACTTGTTTACTTGCTACCTACCTGGAACCACGTGGGGGAAGTCAGCTGAATTTAAACATTAACAGTTTAAAATAATATATATGATCTGATACTTGACATCTATTCCGACCAGTGAGGACACATTAAAATAAACTTACTTGGGGAAAAACTTCCCTAGGGAAACAGTTTGGTCTTGCTGAGTAAAACATGATTTATACATGCCCTGTGACCCACCTTTTCCGCTCCTGTATATAAAACACCTTTGAGAAGCCAAAGTGTGCACCACACACAACGGCCATGGCAGTGCTGTTTGTAATAGCCAGACTGTTCATCAGCAGATGGACAAGTAAATTTCACTCTGGAATCACAGTTACACACCTTGATGAATCTTAAAAACATAATGTTAGGCAACAAAACAGTTGTACAATACATACAAGTATTTCATTTACATAAAGTTCAAAACATGCAAAACTGAGCAGAATATTATTAAGAACAAAATATGATGAGTATAAAGAAAAGGGAATGATAAGCACAAAATTCAGAACAGAGGTTACTAACCCCTGGGGAGGGGGGAGCAGAAGGGCCCTGTGGAATAGTAAGTAGTGCTTCAAAGGCCACGGTAATGAGTATCTTGACTGTTATCAGAGAGCTGCCTAACACTCACCTGTAGGTCCTATTGCAAAAATGAAAAAAGCAGCAGAATCAGACCTATCCGCAGATTGGGGTTTTTTTTCTCCTTTACAAGTAGGTTAATTTAATTCCAGAGCGGTGACTCAATAATTTCTGATGATTATCTCTTCCAAGAAGAGAAGGGAATCCCTGCTGGGCAAAGCAGCTGTGGTGTCAGCCACTTCCTCTGAAACATGCACTGTTTACGCCTTATTAACATAACTTTAGTTTCTCATTCCCTCTTGACTGGTTAGTGATTTGCAGACAGTTTAAAAAAATCATACTTCCCAGCGTTCTTAGGAATTATGAAAACATCTCATTTACCTGTTCTCTTACATTATTAGAGAGGTGAGAACAACTCCCTGAGATGTCTTCCTAGTTAGTCATTTACAATGCAGGAATTGTTCTGCCATGGTGACTGAGAGGAGTTGGTGCAGGTTTGAACATGCTAATATTTAGGGATAGAAATTGGAGAACACAGTCATGTTTAGATCAGGAAAGACTCTCACTCTTCTCTTTAAAATAAAAATAAAAAAAGAAAGCCCTGGCCTGTGGTGGCACAGTGGATAAAGCGTTGACCTGGAATGCTGAGGTCGCCGGTTCGAAACCCTGCACTTGTCTGGTCAAGGCACATATGGGAGTTGATGTTTCCTCCTCCTCTCTCTCTCTCTCTCTCTCTCTCTCTCTCTCTCTCTCTCTCCTCTCAAAAAAAAAATGAATAAATAGATCAATACATCGGGAAAGAAGGATGTCTATCTATGAAAGAAGAAACTTTAAAGGGAAACACATTGGCAGTGGTTGGTTCCAGTGTTTAGGCCTCACCTATCCAAGCAGTCAGCTTGCCCCTCCACACAGCCACTCTCTGGTTGAGATGTGTGATATGTTGTCTCCTCCTAGGGGTGGCTGCAGTTTGTGCAGCTTGGAAAAAGTGAAAACCCTACCTTACACTCAGCTAATTGATTATAGCTTGTCTTAGTGAACGGATTGACCTGTTCCCTGCACTGAAAAGCATCCTTTTGCTGTGCAGGCCTGAGTCAGAGAGAGGAGCCCCACCCAAGCAGCAGACAGGCAGGGGGAGCTGCGAGCAGGTGCAGAGTTGAGAACAAACAGGGGTTCACATTAGTGCAGGCACATGACTCAGCAGAGATTTACAGGCCTCCAGGCTGGCATGGCCCGGAGCCCAGGGCAAGTTGTTTTGGGCTGTTTCCCATTCTACCCTGCGGTGCGGTTAGGTCACTCTTCATCGGCTTGTAAGTCCTGGAAACCATATCCAAACCATTTAGTGACCTATTCCCTGGGCAGGTGATCCTGACCAGTCACAGGGCCACCTTTCTCTTTGTGGCTAGGACTTTGGGAACCGTGTTTCTTTATTGGACAGGGTTGTCTGAAATGAAATCTCATCCCCTCATCAGACCTTCCCTCCATAAAATAAGCCAGAGGATGAGTGTGTGTGTGGTCTTCCTTTGGCCCACCTGCTTTTCCAGTTGTCACCTTAGTTTGATGGTTTTTATCCAGAAATCCTTGTGAAGGGGGCCTGGACTTCTTGCTCATCCTCTTCCATTCTGTTACCAACATTGTCCACCAGGTTTATTAGCTTTGTCTTTGTTTTCTAACTCAAAAAAGATAACCGCCCTCCTCACACTTCCACATCAGTGATTAATGCTATGTCAGCTCTTCATCCCAATTATGAGGATTTGTAATGGGCTCCCATAGACTGTTTCTTTTGCAATTACTTGAATGCCATTTTGTTTTAGGTGTGGTTTTTTTCTTGGTTATTAACGTTAAACATGCTCATTATTTTAAAAATTCAAAATTATAGAAATACAGAGTATAGAAAGTAAAACCCTCCCTGAAAGTATTTTTGCCTTCCTTGAAAGATCTGTACAAATTTGGTGATGTTCCTCCAGATGTTTTCCTGTACTTAACTCTAACATGATAGCTGACCGTCCAAATGTTCTGCATGCTTTTTCACTTAACAGTATGCTTTGGACATCATTCCACTAAAATGTCTGACTTATTTTTAACAGCCTCATAGTATATATATAGGTGTATGGACTGTAATTGTTTTAATCCTTTTTTACTTTTTTGGTGTCTAATATTTTAGGACCACATTGTTACAATGAACATCCTTTGTGTACTTATAGTAGTATTTCTCCAAGAAAAATTCTTGAAGAAAAGATTGCTGGTTAAAGGCTTAACGTTTGAGAGCTATTGCCAGAGATCACTCTTAAAATTTTGAAAGCTGCAACTCTCAACTCTAGTATATGAGAGGGCTTGTTTGGTCATGCCACCATCAACACTGGCTTTAGCAACCATGTTAGCTCTTGTCAGTCTGATAGGTTAAAAAAATCAGATCTCATATTTATTTGTTTTTGTTGTTTTGGTTTGTTTTCATTTTTTTTTTTGCTGTTAGTTAAATTAAGCAAGTTTTCAAATGTTCATTGCCTACTTTTCGCTGGGCGTTACCAAAGCATTTTGCAGGTTAAAATTTAAGTTGATCTAGGAGCAGTTTCCTGGGAGGGTGTTGATTATTTTCACAGACCGGAATAAGGCTTATCTTGTGTATGTCCTCTACAGCAAACAGCGGCATAACAAGCTCTGGCGATCTCATTCAGACAGCGACCTCTCAGACCACCATGAACCCATCCGCAAACCAGGGCTAGAACTCAACAAGAAGGAGATCACCACCTCAGCAGACCAGATTGCCGAGGTGAAGACCATTGAAGGTCACCCACCCATACCTCCTGTCTTTGTGGAACATGTCGTCCCACAGGATGAAAATCAGAAAGGCCTGTGTACCAAAGAAAGAATGATCTGCTTGGAGTTTACATCTAGGGAATTTCATGCTGGACAGATTGAAGATGAGTTAAACCTAAATGACATCAATGGATGCACATCAGGGTGTTGTCTCAATGAATCAAAATTCCCTCTTGACAACTGCCATGCATCCAAAGCCTTAATCCAACCTGGACAGGCCCCAGAAATGCCCAACAAGTTCCCAGACTTAACAGTCGAAGATTTGGAGACAGATGCACTGAAAGCAGACATAAATGTTCACTTACTGCCTATGGAAGAATTGACATCTCGCCTGAAAGATCTCCCCATGTCCCCTGATCCTGAGTCACCAAGCCCCCAGCCTAGCTGCCAGGCCGAAGTCTCCGATTTCAGTACTGATCGCATTGACTTTTTTAGTGCCCTAGAGAAGTTTGTAGAGCTTTCTCAAGAAACCCGGTCACGCTCTTTTTCCCACTCAAGGATGGAGGAACTGGGCGGAGGGAGGAATGAGAGCTGTCGACTCTCAGTGGTAGAAGTTTCCCCTTCGGATGTGACAGCTGACGACCAGAGAAGCAGCTCTTTGAGTAATACTCCCCATGCGTCAGAAGAATCTTCAATAGATGAAGAACAGTCAAAGGTAAAAACTGTCTTTCTCCACCTAATGAAGTCCTGTTCAAAGATAAAATATTTGGGATTCCACCACATTCACCTTACTTTTAATGTGGCTAAAGACTTAGGAAGGCAGTATGAGAGAGCGAGAGTCTGGCTTAGAATTTCACTGGAAACTTAGGATTTAAATACTTGTTAAACCCGTTTCCTTTGGAGGAATTTATCTTTTCAAGTTTTTGGTGTCATGGGAAGCACTTCTGAGAGGGGGTGAGGGATTAGCCAAAACAAGTGTCCTGGCTGAACCAAGAGCGGTCCCCTCCTGAGCCCTCCGCAGCTCAGATCAGTGCTCACTTGTAATGGAGCACCAGGGGCTCATAAGCTGCTGCCTGAGGGAGACCTGTGTCTCTCCGAGAAGATGGGTGTGTTGGGGAAACTCTTCCTGTCTCAAAATATTCAAAGACTAGACACGGGGTAAACAGGTGTTGGAGTAGCACTTGATTTCCATGCTGAGTTCTTGCTTGTAATAACGTTTCTGAATCGTTCCTCAGCTCAGACCCTATGGTGTTCAAGGCTCGAGGGATAGTTTGGGTAAATTATTTGAGAGCAGACAGAACCCGGGATTCTTCTCAGCAGCAAATGAGCTCTTAAGAGCAATCTCAGACCAGAGAAAGAATTCCTGTTTATCACTATTTAAGACTCATGCTTATTCTCATTTTGACATCTCTGAAATTGGGATGCATTTTAATCAACTTGCTGCATCAATATAATTCAGCAGTTGGGAAGTAAATGGTGACAGATTTACTCTAACTACCAAACCTCACTGAATGAATTCAGTGGAGCTGAGGAGATGCTTGGCATCTCCTGGTGGTCTGTTTACTTACATTTACCACTTTGTCCATTACTCAGTCTTCTCCCTTTTTAACTACCCGCAGACAGTCATGGCCTCTGCTTCTGTCTTCTCTCCCCAAAGGCTATGCCTCTGTTTTGTTTTTACTGGGAAATCTAACTGCTTGATCTCTCTCTCCTTTGGACCAGTGGGAAATAGCTTTTTTTCAAAGTCCCTGGTTATATGAGCACGCTTTCCACAGCCCGTGCATATGCCAGGCTACTGTGGCTTCGCTCCCAGTCTCGGCAAGTTTGCCTCTGCCTGACGTCCCAGCAGAGTTCTCCCAAAGGCAACGCTGACCTTATTAGTTTGTACTAGCTCTGACTCTCTTTTGAAGGGGAAAGACCAGTACAGTTCCTAGGGAAGTAATTGTACTTTGAAGGTTTATAAAAATGTTAAAGTAGATTGATGGTCATAATGATGTCACAAAGAAGTGTCCAGGGCCATTTCCAGATTTTGAAATTCTTATTTTTTTACAATAGGACTTGATTTTGCATTGACCAATTTTCTTTGGCCTTGTTCTAAATACACCTGGGAATTCATAACTGGTAAAATGTCAGAGTCAACAGTTGTAAGTTTGCTCAGGCACATGGCTGCATAAACCAGGCAAACCTTTCCCAGAAGGTGCTTTATGAAACTTGGAAAGAAGAGAGATGCGTCTCCAGATCAGACATCAGATGATGGCCTTCATCCTTGCCTTTTCTAACACTGGGCATGTTTAAGGTGGCCACTGAGCCCTTGCGTGGAACTCTTCCCCTCAAGCTAGGTTAGAATCTAGTTCAAAGTTAATATAGGCCAGGGAGGAAAGATTTCGCTTATCCCAGGATGACCTAAGTTCTAAAGGCTTATGGTCTTAGGAAAATTAGGAGCTTCCAACACTATTTGCTGTTCATTTTTGGAGCAAGATATTAGATTAGCATCCTGTTTGAGTAAATAGAACAGAAAGTTCAGTAGACAGTGATATAACCTGGAACTAATTTTGTATCTCTGCCTTTGATGAATCTGTTTTTTTCTTGTATGACAAACAGATGGTCAGAGTACAGGCCTCAGCCGAGGACGGTCCCAGGCACTCATGCTTTGTGTACTCATAGCCAGAAGGTTCTCCTGGATCAAAGAATTAGTAAGCAAAAAATCTGGCATTTTCAATTAGACTACAATTTGCTATAACCATCTCACTGTTTTCTCTTCTTAGGCAATCTCAGAACTGGTCAGCCCAGACATCTTCATGCAATCTCACTCAGAAAATTCTATTTCAGTCAAAGAAATTGTCACTGAGATCGAATCTATAAGTCAGGGAGTTGGACAGCTTCAATTAAAAGGAGACATTGTATCCAACCCATGCCACACACCAAAGAACACCGTCCATGAGATGCCCCTTGAGAGGACCCAGGCCCCGGAGAACAAACCTGGAAATCTGGAGCAAAACGGAGGTTCCTGCTCAGCCCAGCCTGAACTAGCCAAAGACTCAGGGAGGTGGGACCCAGAAGGCTGCCTAACTGTACACTCATCCACCATGGACTTGGAAGAAGAGGAACCAGCTGAGGGGGAACAAGAGCTCTGGGGTCCAGGGATGCACCCAGGTGCCAAGTGGTGCCCTGGGTCCGTGAGACGAGCCACCTTGGAGTTTGAGGAGCGCTTGCGACAGGAGCAAGAGCACCATGGTGCCACCCCTGCTTGTACCTCATTGTCCACTCGCAAGAATTCCAAGAATGATTCCTCTGTGGCAGACCTCGCACTGAAAGGGAAGAATGATGAAACCGCCCTAGAATATTCATTTGCCCCCAAGGAGCCAGAGACCAACCAGGACAAAGGGAAATGCGGTGGGTCCGAGGCTGGCTCACTGTCACATTGTGAGCAAGATGTCCTTGTTCTTGCTCCCAGGCTGCTGGGTTTGCACCCCTTGCCTGCCCCTCAGGAGTGCTCAGAGTCAGACACTAGAGCCAAGCAGCAAGGAGTCCTGAAGGAGCGGAGGACTCTGGTTTCCTGCCAGGGACCTGAGACACAGGCGGTCCCTCTTCCCAAGAAGATAGAAGTCATTGAGTATACCCACACAGTTCCATCACCCGGTCACGCTGGGCCGGGGGCCGAAACAGCCCCCAGTGAAGAGAGTGGGGAGCAAGGACTGAGGAAAGTGAAGAAGTCCATCACTGTCCTCTGTGCACTGGATGAAAATCTGAACAGGACACTGGGCCCCAACCAGGCTTCTCTGCACCCCAAAGTGCTACCTCTTCCTCATTCTTCCTCTCCTGAGCACAACAGGCCCGCCAACCCGACCTCCACCCCAAGCAGCCCTGAAGACTGGGGCAACAGCCCGCCAGCAGCCCTGGGCACAGCGCCTTTTGTCAGTCACACAACACATGTACCATCTGCCAGCTTGGACTACCTGCATCCCCAGACTGTGGTTCACCTGGAAGGCTTCACGGAGCAGAGCAGCACCACAGACAGTGAGCCCTGTGCCGGGTGGGGTAGCTGGGAAGGAAGTCGGGAGGGCCCCCTCTCCAGCGGCAGTGAAGTGCCGTATAAGGGCTCCCAGTTAAATAGTGAAGACTTAAGTTTCATTCGCAAACTCAGTGATGACATTGGGAAGTTACAAGAAAAACTGGACCCATCACCCGTAGCCTGGAGACTCTCACATAGCTCGAGTAGTGATGACATCAGGGGTCTTAGCCACAGCCCCAGTGTGCTGAAAGAGCACGCTAAAGAAATCGGGCCCCAGGCAGCTTGCCAGGTAGGGCTCACCAGACCGTCCCAAATGAGGCGCTCAGCATCCCTCGCCAAGTTAGGTTACTTGGACCTTTGTAAAGACTGTTTACTGGAAAGGGAGCCTGTGTTCTCTGAGTCCCCTCATCTCAAACTGCTTCAACCCTTTATCAAAACAGACTCAGGCATGCATGCCATGGAGGCCCAGGAGCCCCCAGAAAACCCAGATGCCCCCCATAACCCAGAGCCCACCAAGTATTTTATAGAGCAACTTAAAACAACAGAGTGTATCGCACAGAGCAAGCCAGTGGAGAAGCCCCTTATACAGTATGCCAAAGAGTTTGGTTACAGTCAGCAGTGTTTGCTCCCCAAGGCAGGACCTGAATTGACTAGTTCTGAAGGAGGCCTTCCTCTTGGACAGACCCAGGGGCTGCAGTGTGCAGGCGTGGCCCCAGGGCTGGCGTGGGCTCCCCGCCAACAGCACGGCCGAACTCACCCCCTTAGGAAGCTGAAAAAAGCAAATGATAAAAGACGGACAACCAACCCCTTCTATAATACCATGTGATTCTGAGCCTATACATGTGACTTTCTGAAAGAAATGTTTGTAAAAGGGGCAGGTGTAATATGTAAGGAACATGCACTTTATTGGTTAATTTTTATAATGTTTTGGTCATTTTACTGTTCCTGGCTCATGCAGGGTTTGGGGTATTTTTCCTCTGTGTATGTGTGAGATAGAGATTGATTTGGACGGCAAGACCATTTTATCATTTTTTTTTAAATATTCAAACCTCAGAATAGACTCATTTTCAAAGAACACCTTTATCAAAGGCAAATTGCTGTTTTTCAATCAATTGCCACCTGCTCCACATTTTGCCGTCTGAGAAAAGGCGTGCTCGCTTGATTGAGGAAGGAAGCAGATGGGAGGGGAGTGAAGTTGAAATTGGAAATGCTCCCCCACACCCATCCCGCCCCGGGCCTGTGTGACGGGTGCTTTTCCAATTCTGAGGCATCAGCTGAAAGGGCTGAAGGGCAGCCGGACCGGAGCGTGCTCTCAGCCTGGGTGCCCAGCCCACTGGAGTTTCTGAAATGAACAGGTTCTACTCCGTTCGCAGCGGGGATCTTCCAGAATCCATCGCTTCTGGTATTCCAGCGTGGATCATTACAGCAAGGCATAATGGCTGGCTTTGTAAGCCTGTCAAGCAAATAGGGTTTTTAAATTAAATTAAAAGTCAGCCCCAAATGAAATCCAAGAGGTCCTCCGTAGAGGAAAACAGGAGGAGGAAGTGAAGTGGGGGGTGGGCACTGCCTTCAGGGTGATGGGCCCCACGTAGGGAGCAGGCTCTGCGCCTCCCAACTGAGGGAGACACGATAGGGACAAGTTTGAAAAACAGCAGTTGAAAGTCAGTGTGTTCTTGTAAAATGAATACATATGTAGGGTTTTAACCCTTCCATTACTTGAATAATTCTGTGGGCCCCTGAGTTTAATGGCCATATATTTTTTTCAATTTATTTTCCTCCTTCATGCTGTTTCTCCCAGTGCCGCCTATTTTTTTAAATTTCATAGATATTTGAATTGTTACATTACGTTTGTATAACCTCCATTGAATGCAAAGTTTTCTTTTTGATATTATCACTGTTAACACTTGACATTAGTTTTTTTCCCTTTCTTTTCCTGGAAGATTTGTCATTGTTCTAGTTTTTACACAGTATTTATGTACATAATGTCATTTTCTTACAGTGTTTGTTGTTGATGTCAGAGGGCCTTTTTGATTTATCCTTTTCAAGGAGTGAAACTGCAACTGGAAAACAGACACCACAGAAATAAAACTGATGGGTGTCCGTAGAACTCTGCAGAGTACATTGACAGTGGTTTTCATTGTTTAAATGGAGACTAAAAATTGCCAGCTCCTGCCAAATTATGCGTTAGGAACTCCCTCCTCAGAGAAACCTCTGTAGGTTCCCATTAGATCACAGTTCGACTGAAGGCTGAGTCCTCTTCAAGACTGAAATCCCAGAAAGGTGTTTGCCAGTAGTGGAACCACACCAGGGAGTGGATGGGAGTGTTGACTGCTTCCCAGGGCGGAAGCTCTAATGGATTAGGCAGAGGCTGCAGGGAGGCCTCAGCCCTAATGACTCCATTTAGAATACTGTTGCTTTGCTGCTATTGTGGAGATCCTTGACACAGGAGCATCTGCCATAACGGGCCTATTTCAGCTTCTTACAGAAAACGTATTTAGCCTGGAATGAAGCACCCTCATCAAAACTAAAGAGATTTGCAAATTTGCTTCCTGTTTGCTTTGGTTGATGTCCACATTGCTGAGAGATTGGCCAAATACAGACTTGAGATTTAGGTTTTTGGTTCATCACAGTGCTGAGAGGGAAAGACAGGTGCACAGACTGTCAAGGTGATGTCAGAGGCCAGTGTTTGGCGGGGCAGGTAGTAGGGTATCCAAAGGAGAGAAACGGACTGAGGCCACTTCCTAGGTGCTCAAGGAGCTGCAGAAGCCATGGCTGCATCTGCATCACTGCCAGGAGGCAGATTAGACAGAAACCTGCTCTGTGACTTTATGATGTAGTAATTATATACACATGTGCTGTTCTAAATAGTTTCCTTAAATGCTCAGATGTATCATCCACACAACTTTGTGATCCCTGGATATTGAATGTGTTGTGAAGTGGTTTTGTTAGGTGGTATATATACAGTGTGAGGAGGCTTGCAAAACAGGGTTATGAATTTTCAGAACTCATCCATCTAAACTGCCCTGTCTTTTTGAGCACTTCTACCACCACTGAGACGGGGAAGGGAAGGAGATTTGGGCAGGGCTGGGAAAAGGAGGATTTGCCTGGAGGTTAAGAGTGTCCATTCCTGTTAATCTCTTGAGATGGTAACATCTCTCTCATGTTAAAAAGTAGAAGCAATATAGATAAGACTGTACTGTTCTCTCTCCCCCCCCCCTCCCCGTCCTCCTATGTTTGATGCTCACTCTCACTGCATTAAATAACAACAAAGACAGGGAGCAAACCCTCTACTGCTGAGAGTAGAGCAGCAATTTGCAAATTTTTTCACCTCATGGCACTCAAACTAATTACTGAAATTCTGTGGCACACCAAAAAATATACTTTTTGCCAATCTGGTTTTAAAAATAGGTATAATTTTGATTGATTTACAAAAAAAGAGAGAAAGAAAACCCAGTAATTGCCCTTTTTGCTCCAGAGTGATTTTTTTTTTTTTTTGTATTTTTCTGAAGCTAGAAACGGGGAGAGACAGTCAGACAGACTCCCACATGCACCCGACCGGGATCCACCCGGCACGCCCACCAGGGGGCGACGCTCTGCCGCGACCAGAGCCACTCTAGCGCCTGGGCAGAGGCCAAGGAGCCATCCCCAGCGCCTGGGCCATCTTTGCTCCAGTGGAGCCTCGGCTGCGGGAGAGGAAGAGAGAGACAGAGAGGAAGGAGAGGGGGAGGGGTGGAGAAACAGATGGGCGCCTCTCCTGTGTGCCCTGGCCGGGAATCGAAACTGGGACTTCTGCACACCAGGCCGACGCTCTACCACTGAGCCAACCGGCCAGGGCCAGAGTGACTTTTTAGAAAATCAGGTATACTTATGTATGAGGATTTCTGGTACCAAAAATTAACCAATCAGATGCAACCTTGCTATGTGATGTGACCAATAAGATGCAAGTATTATATGAACTATTATTGGTTCAAGATAGGGCATTCATACCGGATAGCCATGTGTTGGCTGTTGTCATTTTTTTATTTGACAATTAAAAGAAAAAGAGCTCAGTGTTCCTGACTAGTCAGGTATTGAGTGTTTTTAAAAATTCCTGCGGCTTGCCAGTGTGCCTACTGCAGCACACTGATTGAGAATCACTGGAGTAAAGGAAATGTTCTTGCTCTGCCTTCCATTTTAAAAAATATTTTTATCATTTAATTTACCTGCCTAAATCAATGTCCTCCTCACAGGGTCTGTAATTCAGCCAGTGCCACAGGGTTTTGCCAGTTCTCTCAAACTTTCACAGCTGGGTTCTCGAGTTATTTACATAGCTGAGCGATGTCCAGAGAAAGAACATGATGAGCTATCCAGGACTATTCAGACTCGTTTCTCTTCAAACTTCATAATCTCGGGTTGTCTCCTTCCCTTTCCTGTTCATGGAAAACCCAGCCCTGGAACAGCATCCAGTGGATTGACAGATGAGTAGGAAAGGCCTTGACCTTTTGCTCAGTGCCTTTCTTTATTTCGAAAACCACCATAGTCTGATTCTCAGTTACTCTGGAGGAGGGCGCGTGTGGGTGTTAAAGTAACATTTTGGTGCGGGGGACGGGGGGGTGGTATAAGCCCCAAGAGCACTCAAATTTGGAGCTGTAATCTGGATGGTTACCTGGTCGGTAGGAAGGAGAGAAACCCCTACCCTTTCTTCCTTTTAGAAACACTTAGGAGTAGTATATATTATAGTAGGCGTGCAGTGCTGTAGTGTTGTGATCCTCCTCTCTCGCTCTGGTTGCCTTTCAGATTCTGAATGTTTGGGGTCATTCCTAGCATCTTGGCCTCTTCCAGCTCTATCTAGCACTATCCTGGTTCTGTACCTTTATCCTTACTGTGTTTCCTCTTTCTCATTTTGGGAATTACCAAGAGCTCCAAGGACAACCTGAGGATGATAGCCTAGGTTCTGGGGTCTCCGTCTGCTGAAGGGCCACAGGCAGATGCTGTTGGATAGACCTGAAGCTTCTGAGATATGGCAGCTCACAGAGATGTGCACCTGTTCCATCTGAGGGTTTCAGTTCTGAAGTGATCTAGGCATGTTTGGTAAAGATGTTTTTGTGGGAGGTTTGTTTTTTTTTTTATGAGCATTATGCAAAAAGGGTCACTTTTAAGGGCATTTTAAAATAAAGCCATTCTTTGGCTTTTTTGGACTATTTGTGGATACTTTGTTTACATTGTGTGAGTATTACAACGTGCATCATCTTGACGGCAGCTCAGTCTCCTCCTCCTGGGACCCGCCCCTGGCTGTCCTGTGTGTCCTGGCACAGAGCGGGGCTGTCATGGTCAGCCCTCACGTGTGGGTAAGGAAATCTAGAGCTGACTTCCATCTGTCCTGCACTCCCATCTAACACTCTGGAAATAGTTGTTTCCTTAGTGATGGTGTGTCTTATAGTGATGGTTGTATTGGTGAATGGCTAGTGTCATTTTTGTTTAATTTTGTTTTGCATTTTGATGGTAAATGAGATGAACTGTTAGCTCTTTCAGCACCAATCCAACTTAAAATGATCTTGAACTTTGTTTTCCCTTTCAAACGAAAAGAACAAGGCATGTATTAAACAAATGTATTTGGTGTCTCAACTCATCTGATCCCCCATATTAGGAAAAATCCTGCCACCCAAGCACTAAGCTGTGTACTCCTAACCTTTCTCCCAGGGTTTGGGGTCCCTTGATGCCATGGAGAACGGTTGCAAGGTGCTTCTATACTTTTCCAGCCTGGACGTGGAGGGTGACTCGGCCTGACTCCTGCTACGAAAAGAGAACCAGCCTCATTTTCTTAGTGCCCCAGAGTTCTAGGACAGGATTTCTAAACTGGAAGCATCTCTCATGGGCCTAAAGATGCCCCAAGGGGTATATGACTAGTGCTGCCATCTGTGTCCTCACCGTGACACTGGTGGCAGTGTCTTGTATACACATGCAGAGCTGGTGCCCAGGACTTAACCCGAGCTGATGATCCAATCTGAAAACTGGGTAACTGGCCCTGAAGTGTTTCCCAATCAGTAAGCCCACAGGGAGTTGTTTGGCTTTATGTTTTATTGGGTTTTGGTTTGTTTGGTGTAGCTTAAGGTGCCTTTTTTTTTTTCTTTCTACATTATTTTGTAGGACTTGTTCTAAATGTGGAAAACAAGTCTAAAAGACTGTTACCTTTGCTCCAGGTCACCCCAAACTTTTATGCTCACATTTTATTAAAGCAGGTGCTCCCTGGAATCTCTGGGACCTTTTGAGGCATTTGAAGCAGAATATAAAGAGTGGTCTCATCTCCTTCCTTAATCTTCACAGCGGTTGGGATGTCCCACTTGTATCATAGATTTTTTTATTACTGATGTGCTCTGCTGTTTTTAAATGTGAACTTGTGCGCAAATGTGCAGATTCAATGTTCTTGTTACAGACTCAATAAATTTTTATTTTGAAGATGAAAGATGTGTACTTAATCAATTGCAACAAAGGAGATGGGTGTCAGAGAAGTAGGGCTTGGAAGAGAAGGATGATAAACGTGAAGCAATTCTCATTGATTAATCTCCATCAAGCACATCCCTAAGGGACAGCTGAGCTCTACCTCCACAAAATAAAGACTGCATTGAAAATAGGATCACTAAAGATTATTTCCAGTATTGTGGAATCAAGTGACTAAGCTGGGAATTTACCTGGTTAAAGAGGCTCTTGCCAAAGCCACCACCTGAATATTAGGAGAATGAATAAGCAAAGAGACCAAAATTCCTTCACTATCTGTGGTGCAAAGTGACTGCCCTGGGAGAGCTGCGGTGACCTGCCCAGCAAGGACTGGAATTCTTGGGTGAGAGACCTCTCTGGACATTGGTGAGAGAGCTCACAAGCTTATAACATAACACCTCAGCTCACTCAAAGGTTTCTTGAAATGGGGCATGACTCTTCAAAGAAGTAAAAATGAACCCTCTCCCACCATTAGAAGAGAAGCTTTTGATGTCGATGGTGGAAGACGGAAGGTAGGGCTAAAGGGCGCAATTCTCTAGAAGAGGCTGGGAGTAGAGAAAGGTTTCCCACTTCTCCCATCCCTCCACAGACCATTATAAGAGATGCACCGTTCATCACATTACAAGGCAGCACTACTATGTAGGGAAAGCTCAGTTTCCAGTTTCCAAATTGCTAACAAAATTCAAATTTTACAGAGAGAACACTGCCTTGAACTAAAATTGTCAGCCTGCCTCATTGGATCCATCCATATCAAGTGAGAGGGGCATACTGCTGGTCTCTGGCTGCATGATGGTGAAGGCAGGAGTACTTCACAAAATACTCTAAGGGTGACCAGAGCCCCAGCCAATATAGATAAGTTCCATCTTGGCTTTCTAGCCAAAGCAAATAGACCAAGTCATGTCTTGTTGCCAGGACACGACATAGAGAAAATGGCTTTATGAAAGATGAAATCCATTCCTGTCTTCTATGGATTGCAGTTCAGGTCTCAACTAACAGTTGAAATGGGTAACAAGAAGGGAAAGCACCAAGCTCAAGAGGCCTCTTAATCAGATTGGCTCTTTGTGTCTTGTCGGCTTGGCAACAAGAAGGCCAGAGGGCAGGGCTGAGCCGTGCCAGGTCCAAGCAATACAGTACCTATGAATCCTGGCTCCTATACCTGGCGAGCACCCTCCCTTTTCCAGCTGATGGAACTCTAGGCAGGTTGGATTGGAGGTTTCCTGCTTCCTAGTCCCAGACCTCCCTTCTAGGATGGACAGAAAATATGCCCTTTCAGAGTAGGAGGCAGCATGTCAAACTCCTCTGCCAACAAGTGGTGCAAAGTTGGAAAGAACCTGACCTAACCCTCTTCATTCTACATCCCAGAGCTGCAAAAATAGGGTGACTGAACCAGGACTGGAACTCCAGTGTTCTAGTTAGTCCAGGCATCCTTTCCTCTGTGCCACAAAGCATAACTCTCAGTATCAGCTCTTGTGAGATCAAGTTTCACTGTCCTTCAATGAGAAGCAGAAATTCATGGTGCTGAAAAACATGGACCTAGACATCAGACCACTTGGATAAGAATCTCAGCATCACCATCTACCAGTTCAGTCATGGGTAAGCTACTTAACCTCTTTGTGCCTCAATTTTCTCATCTTTAAAATAGAGATGATAACAACACCCATCTCAGAAAACTGTTAGAACGGAATTAATATGTGTAAAACCTGCAGGACAGTGTCTGACACATAAGTGTGATCTGTTGTTACTAAGGAGCAACTGAGTCACTCAAGTCTTTTCCTCCTAATTTTCTGCCTGGAATCTTTAGATTAACGGGAGACTCCTCATCTACCCTTATGACCCCCCACTCACGCACACTCAACATGAATTATTTCTGGAGCACCTGTAACAGTTTCTGATTCTGTTCCCCTCTGAGTGCTTGGACCCTCCCTGAGAAACAAAGGAGCCTTGTGGGGTCCTTCAAGGTTTCTACTACCTTACTTACCTCCCCTTTACCCAATGCTGATCTCTGACCCCTGGAAAGCTGTGCTCCATAAATTCCCATCCATGCCCTGGAGAATGAGAAGTAATAACTGGCCATACAATGCTGCCCTCCAGGGGAGGGCAAAGAAATATATCCAGGCAGGGGGTGGGCACTGGGTAGATGGCAGCTACAGGGACTGTATTTCCTTCACTGGCTTTTGACTAGGTTTCTTTTTTTTTTGGTATTTTTCTGAAGCTGGAAACCGGGAGGCAGTCAGACAGACTCCCACGTGCGCCCAACCAGGATCCACACGGCACGCCCACCAGGGGGCGATGCTCTGCCCATCCGGGGCGTCGCTCTGTTGCTCTGTTACATCCAGAGCCATCCTCAGCGTCAGGGCCCAACCCTGCTCCAATGGAGCCCTGAATGCGAGAGGGGAAGAGAGAGACAGAGAGGAAGGAGAGGGGGAGGAGTGGAGAAACAGACGGGCGCCTCTCCTGTGTGCCCTGGCCGGGAATCGAACCCGGGACTTCCGCACGCCAGGCTGACGCTCTACCACTGAGCCAATCAGCCAGGGCCCTCTTTTTTGTTTTTTTAAGTGAGAGGAGAAGTGACAGATTCCCTCATGAGCCCCAACCAGGATCTACTCGGCAAGCCCACTAAGGGGCAATGCTCTGTCCATCTGGGGTCATTGCTCCATTGCTCAGGAACTAAGCCATTTTTAGCACCTGAAGTGGAGGCCCTGGAGCCATCCTCAGCACCCAAAGCCAACTTGCTTGAACCAACTGAACCACAGCTGCGGAAGGGGAATAGGATGGGTGGGGGAGGGGTGAAGAAGTAGATGGTCGCCACTCCTGTGTGCCCTGACTAGGAATTGAACCAGGACATCCACACACCTGGCTGATGCTCTACCACTGAACCATCTGGCCAGGGCCCAAGTTTCTTTTTATCTCCTCCTTAACCTTGGTCAATACTAAGATCCCTGGATCCTGAGCAGGTTGAGAAGAAGCAGTCTTTCCTGGAACAGAGGTCTGCACCAAGGACCCAGAAGACGTTAGGAGTCAGACTGGTTGTCTAAAATTTGCTTGGCAACCCTGGCCGGTTGGCTCAGTGGTAAAGCATTGGCCAGTGTATGGGCTTACTGGTTGGAATCCAGTCAGGGCACAAAGAAGAAGCAACCATCTGCTTCTCCACCCCTCCCACTCTCCCTTTTCTCTCTCTCTATCTCTCTCTTCCTTTCCAGCATCCGTGGCTAGGTTGGAGCAAGTTGGCCCTGGCTGCTGAGGATGGCTCTATGGCCTTGCCTCAGGTGCTGCTATTTTAGGCCGAGCAACGGCCCCTGATGGGCAGAGCATCCCCAGTAAGGGGCTTGCCTGGTGGATCCCAGTTGGGGTGCATGAGGGAGTCTGTCACTGCCTCTTTGCTTCTCACTTAAGAAAAAATAAAAAATAAAATTTGCTTGACCAAAGACCTGTGCCAGCCACTTCCCCTTCAACTGGTGTTCCCAGGAGTCAAGGTGCAGTCACTTTATTTACCCAGAGCAGGGGTCCCCAAACTTTTTACACAGGGGGCCAGTTCACTGTCCCTCAGACCGTTGGAGGGCTGGACTATAAAAAAACAAAACAAAAAAAAAACTATGAACAAATCCCTATGCACACTGCACATATCTTATTTTAAAGTAAAAAAAAACAAAACAGGAACAAATACAATATTTAAAATAAAGAACAAGTGAATTTAAATCAACAAACTGACCAGTATTTCAGTGGGAACTATGCTCCTCTCACTGACCACCAATGAAAGAGGTGCCCCTTCCGAAAGTGTGGAGGGGGCCGCGCGGGCCGTAGTTTGGGGACCCCCGACCCAGAGCGTCTTCCAGGACCTCTCCCCAAGAGGATAGGGAGGTTCAGTCCCGCAGCCCGGCCCCTGGGGTCGGCTAAATTGGAAATACAATCGCAGCAGGAATGCGGCAGGAAGGCACCTGATCTAGCGCGGCTGCGGGTTCAGAGAGGAGCGCGCCTCGTCGTCCCACGCTCCCTCCCTCAGCGCCCTGGTTTGGGAGCACGGACCTCCACATCACACCCGGGAGGAGCCGGGGCTACGGCAAAGAGCGCGCGCGCACGCAGGGTTACCTCTGAGGCTTTTCCCAGGCGGGTGGGCTGGCCGCTCGGAGGCCGCAGCGCTCGCCTTTCCCGCCGTCGGAGGGAGCGGGACGCCTCTGGTTCCGCCCCCTGTCTAGGCTCCGCCTTCGTAGGTTGATGGCAGCAGCAGCTGGGACTGCAGCGGCGCTCAGCCTCGGACGGCCTCAAGCAGCGGCTGGAGCCGCAGCCTAACAGCCGGGCCCCAAACGCCGCGGACACCCGGAGAGGCGGCTCCGGCGCCCTGACGCCTACCTCGGCCCCCGCGCGCTCCCAGCCCACTCCGCAGAGGAGTTGCAGCGTGAGCGCCCCTCCGCCCGCTCAGGATCAGGTACCCCCCCAACCCCCGCCGCCACTGTAGACAGTGGAGCGGGCAGGGTCGCTGGAGGGGGCACAGGTCTGCGCCCCCTCCCCCCGGCTGCTAGAATCGGCCCCGCGCCGGGCAGACTTGGTGTCTATATTTGGACGGACAGCGGCCCGCGCGCCCGCAGGGTGCAGACACCTCGTCTCACAAGAACGCAGTGCTGGGGCAGGAGGCCGGAGGAGGGTGCCGGGATGCCAGGCCTTAGGCCCCCGGGGGGGGGGGGGGGCAGAAGCAGCTTGAAGGGCACAGGGATGCCCGGGGCTGGGGAGGGAGCAGGAGTCAGTGGCTAGGGCTTTGGAAGAGCTCCTTGTGCCCCTGGGGAAGAGCGTAGGGTAGGCCCCGGCTAGAGAAAAGGCACCTCACCCTCCTCACTCCTGGCCATCTGGTCCTGACCCCCAACCCCGAGATGGAGCGCCCCACCCCCAGAAGAGTTTAATTGGAGACAGGACTTAAAGAAGAAGCAGGACCAAAAGTATGGTAGGCAAAAGCCAGAAGACTATGGTTAGGGCCTTTTGGAGAAGCCAGTGTACGGAGTGGAAGGAACAGAGATAATCCATGTTACACTGTGTTTCCAAAACATCGGAAAGAAATTGATGAAAACAGTAGCAAGAAGGACTCAGATTAGTTGACAGGAGGAACTTCTCTCCTTGGCAAATTTTTTAAAAAAGGCAAAAACCCCATCTGCCTGAACTATGCCAGAGATGAGGAGGATCTTAGGGGGCTGCAGGTCTATCCCACACTTGGCTTTGAGCCAAAGTCTCTGATTCTGTACAAGGTGCTTCTAGGAGAAAAACCACTTCTGTGAAGAGCTGCTCATCCAATGCTGGCAGTGGGAGGGCAGCCTGGCATTGGGGCTCCTCCCCAAACCACTTCAACTTCCAGGAAGCGTTTGGGCCCAGCGCCCCATCAGTCTGGGTCTCTAAGAAGTCAGGCTCCACTCAAATCCTAGCCCCTTGCATTAAGCAGCATTTTATAGGTGGCAAAGAACTTTCCCATACTTTAATCACCTTGGAAAAAGCTCCCTGCTTCTAGGGCCAGACTCTGTATTAATTTATACCCACTCCTGGCCTTCTCACTTGCTACCCGCCAACACACGCACACTCTTCCTCCTTCCCACAGCTCACAGGACTAAGGACCAAAGGCATTTCTGGGCACTGAGATCCTTCATCTCTGCCCCCAGCCATGAGCCGGCGCGTGGTTCGGCAGAGCAAGTTCCGCCATGTGTTTGGGCAGGCAGCAAAGGCTGACCAGGCCTACGAGGACATCCGTGTGTCCAAGGTCACATGGGACAGCTCCTTCTGTGCCGTCAACCCCAAATTCCTGGCCATTATTACAGAGGCTGGAGGTGGAGGTGCCTTCATCGTCCTGCCTCTGGCCAAGGTGAGGGATGAGGGGAGCTGGTGGGAGGAACTGGCTGTGGCCCCTGAGGACTCCTGGCAGCCGCCCCTGTTCTCACCCAGTTCCATTCCTCAGTCAGGAGGGCTCTTTGTTTGGGCTGGCTGCTCTCTGTTCCCCAAGGACTCACAGACCCACTGGGCGGCTCACTAACCCCTCCCAAAGCAGCAGCATCACAGTGGCCTGCACCCACTCACAGCCTGGCACCTTGTTCCAGCAGGGACCACAAGATGTGATAGAAGCAAAGGAGTGGAATCAGGGTCTAGCCAGACTCTCTTCCTACCTATTCTAATGCCATACCTTCTCATGTTTTGGGTGTGGGGATCTTTCTCTCCATGATTAAATCAATCCCACAGCATTACACTGAGGACTGAGTCAGGCTCTATCCAGAGTCCCTGGCCACCTCCCCAGTCTGATTTTTACAGTGAGGTAGAATGAGAGCAAAGGTCAGGGGGACATTGACACATAAGGCCAGAGCCCTCCTTCCCCAGGGATGGGGGCCAGGCAGTGACTGCCACCTTTGGCCATCTCAAGCTCATTGGCCATCTCCACCCCAAACATGACCTTGACCTGGATTCTGCCCCCAACACCTTGTTTGGGGAGGCCCCACAGGTGGCAGGAAGAGGCCTGACAATAGCCTGTGACTCAGTGCAGGATAATGCAGACACCATCCAAGGACATCATCCCCAAGGCTCGAGTTTCAGCTGGAGCCACCTCCTCCCCCAGTTACAACTGCCATTCTAATGCCACACAGCCACCCTTCTACCCTACTGTCTGGGCCAATGCCAGCCCCTGCAAAGGCCACAGAGCCCCCACAAACAGCCCATAAAGACCAAGGAGTAGATGGCCCCCAGCTCAGGTTGAAGGCTAATAGGCACCAAGAGTGCCAGCTGCTGTGGTTCCAAGGTAAACCAGTGGCAAGGTAGAGCTCTGCCAAGGGTGGCTAGGAAAGAAGTGTTGGGCACTGCACTATGTAGTATCTCACCTTGACCTCTTCCACCAGGGGCTTCCCATAGACATCCCCCCTGGGGGAACAGACTCAAGAACATCTTCCCGTAAACATCCCACCTCAAGGAACAGGCTCAAAACACCAAGTAGGTGTTTTGGAAGAGCACTGGACTAAGAGTTCAAGTCTTGGCTCTACCAGTGTCTTTCTGTGTGTCCTTGGATAAGTCATCTGACCTTTCTGTGTCTGATTCCCTGATATTTAATGACTTCAACTCTGTCTTCCTTCAGTGAAGTACAGGAAGTAGGCTGGATGGGATTGGAGGTGTAGAGAGAGGTCTGCAAAGAGAAAATGGAGGAAAGAGAATGGAGATGTAAACAGGTCCACTGCCCACCCCCCAAAAACACACAGGAGAGTGGCCCCACATCTCCCTCTCTGACTCCTCCAGACAGGGCGAGTGGATAAGAACTACCCACTGGTCACTGGGCACACTGCCCCTGTGCTGGACATCGACTGGTGCCCACACAATGACAATGTCATCGCCAGTGCCTCAGACGACACCACCATCATGGTAGGAGCCAGTTGGAAGCCTCTGGGTAATTAGGCAAGGGAAGCCGGGAGGGCTGCCTCACCTGTACTGAAGAAGGTGATAAAGGAGGTGCTGGGTCCCAGAGCCCTGTCCTATCCAGCGCCCAGGCTATTTTTAACTACATGACCACCCCCTCCCAGATGCACTGCTTAGGACTAATTATAGCCATGGCCAAATTTGGGGCCTGAAGGAGCAGGAGGTAATGCTCTGATGTCTCCCTGCTGGGGTGGATAAGGAGGTCTCTGGAGAGCTGTCCGTGCCCCCTCCTGGCTCCCAGCCACTTCTGACCTAGGCAGGCACCATCACATCTTGTTCTACTTTTGATACCACTCAAGAAACCCAGTAGGGGCCTGACCTGTGGTGGCTTAGTAGATAAATCATTGACCTGGAATACTGGGGTCGCTGGTTCAAAACCTGGGACTTGCTGGATTAGAGCACATACAGGATGCATCTGCTGCGAATTGATGCTTCTTTTCTATCTAAAAATCAATAAATAAAAATTTTAAAAATATATATCCAGTAGGGTTGGAGTGGTGGGAAGGGAAGTAAGGGAGGAATGGAGGAACTTCAACTCACCCACCCTCTGCCTTTTCCTCCTACCCAGGTGTGGCAGATTCCAGACTATGTCCCTATGCGTAACATTACAGAACCCATCATCACACTAGAAGGACACTCCAAGCGTGTGGGCATCCTCTCCTGGCACCCCACTGCCCGGAATGTCCTGCTCAGTGCAGGTCTGCAGGCCTAGAGAGGATTCCCTACCATAGAGCTGGGGTTGGTGGTGGCAAAGGCTGGGCCCAAGTAATGGTGCCTGGCCACTCTGGACAGGTGGTGACAATGTGATCATCATCTGGAACGTGGGCACTGGGGAGGTGCTCCTCAGCTTGGACGACATGCACCCGGACATCATCCACAGTGTGTGCTGGAACAGCAATGGTAGCCTGCTAGCCACCACCTGCAAGGACAAGACCCTACGCATTGTCGACCCCCGCAAGGGCCAGGTTGTGGCGGTGAGTGCCTGGCCTGGCCACTCCCTAGCCCCTAACCCAGGGACCAATTGCCAGACCTCTGTACCCGAAATTCTCTGAGCCCCTGGTCCCAGCTCTCACCTCCCCCACCCGAACTACAGAGACCCTGCTCCCACCACAGCTCCCTGCCCCTAGGAATCCTGGAGCCCGCAATTCTCTGCCCCATTCCTCTTCCCTCCTCTCCCCTCCATCTCAGACGCTCAGCGGAGGGCTCCTGGGTTTGTGATTGAGAAGGGGAGAAGCTGCAAACGATCTTCCCACTTGAACCTGCGTGAAACCCGAGCTCCCAGACCCCTCTCCTCTCAGCCCGCACCCAGCGCCATCTTCCAGGGGCCGGGGCCTGACACACTCACGGCCCGGTCCTTTCCGCTCTAGTTGACTTGCTTTAGGGGGAAAGGGGCAAACCTCTCGCGCATTGCTGGTCTCAGCTGGGTGCCCTGGGAGGGTGGCGGCACCTGCCTCACCAGCCTCAGACTAACGCGGGGTGCGCGGGCCACGTGCATGTATGTCTGCGCCTAGTGCGCGCCAACGGCGGGCCCTCTTTAACCCACTAACCCCGCGAGCAGGAGCGAGCCCGGCCTCACGAGGGCGCTCGACCCCTGCGGGCCGTCTTCACCGCCGACGGGAAGCTACTCAGCACCGGCTTCAGCAGGATGAGTGAGCGGCAACTCGCGCTCTGGGACCTGGTAGGCCGCGCCGGTCGCGTGCACTCGCTACTTCGCTAGGTTAACCTGGAGCGCCCTCCCAGGCCGTGGCCGGTGGCCGGTGCCCAAGAGGGCTGAAGCGGAGCGGGAAGCTACGGTCTGGGAACAGCCTCGCTGCGTCCCCGGGAAACCAGCAGACATTCCCTGCTCTAAGGGATCAACCTCCGAGGGCGCTTAGGGGCGCACCATCTGCTGAGAGATGCACGCCTCCAGCTCTCTCAGGGCCCAGACCCTCCCCAGGCCTGGAGCCAGCCAGGGCCCCCGGAAGCTGAGTACTTAGGCGCCCTTTTGTCTCCGATCCCCCCCCCCACACACACACACACACCAAAGTCTGCAAGCTGGTTGCTCGGTTGTCCAGGATCCCCAGGGCAGGCAGCTGGGTGATGTCTCTCTCTATCTCGCCCCTATCCCCAGGAGAGGTTTGCGGCCCACGAGGGGATGAGACCCATGCGGGCCATCTTCATGCGCCAGGGTCATATCTTCACCACGGGCTTCACCCGCATGAGCCAGCGAGAGCTGGGCCTATGGGACCCGGTAACGCAGCTGGAAGCTTGGGGGTGTGTGCCCCGGGGACTGGCATCACGGGAGAGGGGCCAGGCGCCCCCCACCTGCAAGGCATGCCCACCTGGACAGGGCTGGGGGCTGCTGCCCTCTTTGCAGCGCCTACCAACCCCACACCCACCCTCTGCCCAGTTTTGCTGCGTCGCCTGAAGGAGCCCACGCTGGCGCCCCCACCTGGTGATGCCGAGTCCCTGGGGGTGGTTTGCGGTGATTGCATGCCGCGAGGGGTATGTGTGCTGAGGACTGAGGATGGTGTGTGTCCAGGGTGGGGGCCTGCTGCTCGGTTCACCAGAACTGTGGTGGGAACGCATGGGGTTTGGGGCAGTCAGGAAGCGTACAAGGGCTTCAGTGGAGCCAGAAGCAGAACAGAAGACGGGACATGACTGGTCACACCTCTTGTACTCGGACAGAACAACTTTGAGGAGCCAGTGGCACTGCAAGAGATGGACACAAGCAACGGAGTCCTACTGCCCTTCTACGATCCGGACTCCAGCATCGTCTATTTATGCGGCAAGGTGCTCACGGCCGGGAGGGGAGAACATGAGGCTGGGCAGAGATGTGGAAGGCCCCTTCCGGGTGTATCTCTGAACCAACTGGCTTTGCAGGGCGACAGCAGCATTCGATACTTTGAGATTACCGATGAGCCACCTTTCGTACACTACCTGAACACGTTCAGCAGCAAGGAGCCGCAGAGGGGCATGGGTTTCATGCCCAAGCGGGGGCTGGATGTCAGCAAATGCGAGATCGCCCGGTCAGCAGCCTCCACCCTTCCCGCTTGCCTGCCTCTGTCCTCGCTTCCCCAATAGTGTAGTCTTTGGGGAAAAGTGGGGAGGAGGGTGTCAAACAACCTGGTTTCCAGTGCTAACTAGCTTGACATTCTCTGAACTTCAGTTTCCTCATCTGTAAAATTATAAACACCTGATCAGAGGTGTTTTACCAGTTGGACCAACAATGTGTTTCAAGTCCAATGCCTGGTAGGCACTCAGCAAGTGTTGGCCTCTAACCCGTTGGTCCTAGATAGACGTTAAGGGTTTAGGAGCCTGCAGGGATGCTGAACCCCACTCCCTTATAGGTTCTACAAGTTGCACGAAAGAAAGTGTGAGCCCATCATCATGACTGTGCCCCGCAAGGTGAGGGGTCCGGAGAGGGGTTGGACAGGACTCCAAGTTGGAAGGGAGATGAGCAGGCTGGGCACCCTGCCAACACTCGTGCTTTTTTCTCCCACCCCCGCAGTCAGACTTGTTCCAGGACGACCTATACCCAGATACGCCGGGCCCTGAGCCGGCCCTAGAAGCGGACGAATGGCTGTCAGGCCAGGACGCCGAACCTGTGCTCATCTCGCTGAGGGACGGTTACGTGCCCCCCAAGCACCGAGAGCTCCGAGTCACCAAGCGCAACATCCTGGACGTGCGCCCGCCCTCCAGCCCCCGCCGCAGCCAGTCAGCCAGCGACACCCCCTTTTCGGTAAGATCCGGCCCAGCTCCACCCACACCGTCTTACACGGCTCCCTTAACGGCCCCTGCCCAACACTGCCTCTTCTGTCCTCCGGGCCTCAACAGCAGCACACGCTGGAGACGCTGCTGGAGGAGATCAAGGCTCTGCGCGAACAGGTGCAGGCCCAGGAGCAGCGCATCACGTCTCTGGAGAACATGCTTTGCGAGCTGGTGGACGGCACGGACTAGCGCAGCGCTCCGGGGGACTCCGAGCCTTGAGGGCGAGGCCGGGCCGGGCCGGGTGCATGGACTCGGCTTGCCCAGGCTTTTAGTCTGAAACTTGGGATCCCGCCTCTTTGGGCTGGGGACCGGGCTGGGAATGGAACTCCTCCCTTCGCAGGAGGCCTGGCCAAACGGTGCGTCACGGAAATGCACATCCGTCTGGCAGTCGCCAGGCTGTGCCTCGTCCAGGACTCAGCAGGAGCTGGCCTTGGGAGGTCCGGAGTGACAGGGCCTCGGCAATGGTGCTGCACAGCGAGACGGTTTCCCCTGTCCCCAGCTCAGGGCAGAGGTAGTACTTAGTTATTAGGGCTATGCTTGAGGATACTGGGAAACTTGGGTTTAACCTTAAAGGGGTTGTGATTCAACAGGTGTCCCCAGACTAGTTGGGGGAAATTACAACGCTACTCCCTCTAATCAGCTCACTTGACTCCACCAACATGAGTGGTAAACGAGCCAGGCGTCACCCCACTTCTAGAGACAGATACAACCCGTTGGTTGTAGAGCTGGACCCACTGGACTACACCCAGCAGAGGGCTCTCTTCCTTCCCGCCTGCAGGGGAGAAGGAAGAGACTAGCGCAGCGCTCCGGGGGACTCCGAGCACTCGCCTGGCCCGGTTTCCTCCTCCGGAGAGCTAACAGAACTCGCCTGAGGAAGCAGGTTCAGCATCCCCCACCCTCCCACCCCCATCCCCACCCCACCCCCACACACTGCCCCCAGCCTTCTGCAGTGGCCTTGACTCTAGGAGGAAAACAAGACATACGAATGAAATGTTTTACTAAGTGTTGAGTCTGTATGGCCCACGTGGGTGGGGGTGGGGGCAAGTAGGGCGAGACCCCCAGCCTCTACAAATGCTACCCCCAGGTTCCTGGGGACCATGACACATGCAACCATGCTGGGCTCAGGACCCACCAGGATTCCTCTTACTTCAGAGCCCTCCCCACACTGAAGTTCAGAAGGAACCCCCAGTTCGCAGGTAGGCGTCCCTTCCCCAGTAAAGGCAGATAGGAAAAGCCTCAGGTTTGAAGCCTCTTTAATTTGTGCCTCAGAATCAATCTGGTGCCCCTGGCATCAGGGAAGGGGTAAGAGGAACAGTTTCTCTTTGTTCTTCTATTCCTTTGTGTCCCTTCTGAACCTCACTGGCTGAGCCAGGAAAGCCAGAGAGAACCCAGACAAGGGGGTTCCTTGGGTCCCTACTCCTGGTGGGGTCTGTGCTTCTCTAGGGGGTTGGGGTGGGGCAGGGGAGAGCCGGGGATTAGCACCATTGGATGAAGGGTTTTAGAATCAGCCCCTGGGTGGGGGCAAGTGGGACACACAACCACAGAGGGCTAGCAGCAGCTGGTAGGGAGGGGGTGGGTGGTGGTGCCAGGGCGCTGGGCAACCCCTCTGTGTCCGGTCTAGTGTAATTAAGTGCTTGCCCCAGCCCAATATGCACCCCCAGTTGCCAAGACAACATATGGGAGCCAGGCCTTGCCCAGGTCTGGGGGGCCGCCTTGTGCACCCTCACTGATCACAAAAGAAAGTGTCTTGGAGAAGGGGTCTCCAACCTCTGGCCGCCCAAACTGAAGCTGGGACCACCCTGAGACCTGGGAGGGGTGTGGGGGCTAGGAGAGCTGGGCACCCCGCTAAGTGCACTTGACGCTGAAATGTCGGGGTGGGTGGAGGAGAGGCTGTACCCTTGACGCGCTGGTTTGTGTCTGGAACAAAGCAGCCAACACAGCACATGGAGAATTCAGCTGCCCCCCAGGGGTGAAGAGCGGAAGTGCAAAGGCTTCACGGGCAGTGTCCTGGAGTGGGGTCAGTGAGCAGGAAGTAGGGCCAGCCAGAAGGAGCAAGAATGGGGACACTGCTCCTCTAAGGTCTGGTCTCCCACTCAGGTCTGCCTGGCTCTGTCTTTAGACAGGCCTGGACCGAGGGGAGAGGCCTGGAGGTCAGGATACAGCAAAGCAGGGGGACCGGGCTGTGCCAGCTGCCTCCAGAGCCTGGCCCGGAAAGATGCCCAGTGGCCATGCCAAACCCCTCCCGGTCTGGTGCCTGCTGCGCCCCTACGCCCTGAGGCGGTGGCTTTGGTCTCCAGCCACAGCACCCCGGGTGCATGGGCTGGGGCGTGTCTCCCTCCAGGGCGGGGCTTGCGCAGGGTGGCCAAAAGCCAGGCAGTGGCACTACTGCTCGGTCAGTGAGAGCCTTAGAATTCGTTCCAGTTCTTCCTCCTCCTGGCGTGCGCGCCGCCGCCGCTCCTCCTGCTCCTGCGCGGACAGCTCCATGGCCAGCCGCAGCTGCTCGTCGTAGCTTCGGAACACGCGACTACCAGAACCAGGGCTGGGCTGAGGGCTGGGAACCGACGTGGGGGTGATAGGCTGGTGCTGTGGCGTGGGTGGGGCACTCCTGGGGGCGAGGAAGACACATACAGGGTTCCGGGTACAACTGCTGGTAAGCAGACAGGAAGCCAGAGTGGAGGCCCCTCTTGAGGCCACCAGCCAGTCCCACATTTCTCTGACTCCCACGCAGTTGTGGCAGATCCCAGCCCCTACAAGCTCACCCTCCCAGGGTACAGCAGCCAAGGCATGTGGACATCTTCTAGAAACCTGGTGCCACCTGACCAGGTTTGGTGGCGCAGTGGGTAGAGCGTCGGACTGGGATGCGGAAAGACCCAGGTTCGAAACCCCCAAGGTCGCCAGCTTGAGCACAGGCTCATCTGGTTTGAGCAAAAGTTCACCAGCTTGAACCCAAAGTTGCTGGCTTGAGCAAGGGGTTACTCGGTCTGCTGAAGGCCCACAGTCAAGGCACATATGAGAAAGCAATCAATGAACAACTAAGGAGTCCCAACGAAAAACTGATGATTGATGCTTCTCATCTCTCTCCGTTCCTGTCTGTCTGTCCCTGTCTATCCCTCTCTCTGACTCTCGGTCTCTGTTAAAAAAAAACAAAAAAAAACAAAACACAAAAAACTGGCACCTATAGCCTGCCTGGTGAGGGTCCGGAGGTCATGAGGCCTGGCCCCTACAAGGGGACCGTTTTTGGAGTACTGCTCACACACACCGGAGTCAGGAAAGGTTATGGTAAAAACCATCTTGATTCCAGTAGGGTCCCTGCTGAGGGTATGCAGTTTCTCTGGGCCAACAGGGGCCGCTTAGTGATCTGTGTTCTAATCCATTATGACAAGGTACTGGGGTCATCTGTGCATGGGAGGGAGGCACATAGGCGTCTCCAAATCCTAGCAGACACTGACCTGTCCTGCCGGCGACCCTCACAGGACATGGGGTGAGTGCCCGGCTTGCTGTTGGTTAGTGCCTCCCAGATGGTAACCTGGAGGGAAAGGGCATGGGCCAGTTAGCTATGGTGGCACTGCAGTCCGGTGGCCTAGTGCGGCCACGGGGGACGCACCTGATCATACTCACTGCCTGCTTCAAGCAGGCTCTGCTGTATGGCAAACTGTAGAAGGTCGTCATCATCGTCGCGGGTCACTGCCTCGCGCTGGCCGCCCAGCACACTGTAGCCTCGCGGGGCTTCAAACAAGGTGGGGGAGATCTCACATCCACGGCAGGAGGCTGAGGGCAGGCTGAAGTCAGAGTGGCTCCCCAAGAAGGGGCAGCAAGGGCTCCAGGAAGGGGCTGGGAGGACGTGCTCAGAGGGGGGCAGGGCTCACTTGTGGAACTGGAGCTGCTGACACTGGAGGAGTCGCTGCCTGGGGAAGGGGTCTCACTGCTGGGGCTGCCGTGCACCAGAGGCACCGGCTCGTCACAGCCATTGAGGTTCCCAAAGGTGATGCGGGCATTGAGGATGTGGAAGATTGGAATTTCTGAGGACGAGGAAACCATCATCTGATGGGGCTCCCTCCCCCCACCCCCGTTTCACCCCTTGAGCCCCTCCCCACTCTTACTTCATCTCAGCCCCATCCCACCCCCACAACAGCAGCCACGGGGAGACGGGGGTGCGGGTCTTACCAATCTTGACAGGGAAGCCAGGAGGAAGGCGCAGGGTAATGAAATCCCGGAGCTTGGCAAAAAGCGCATTGCTGACAGCCATGAGGTCAATGATGGGGGCCACCTGCTCACACAGGGACAGGGGGTGCCCCTCACACAGCCACAGCTTGGCCTTGAACCTGCCCCACCCGGGATCCCAAGGGGTGAGGGACATTGTAGAAGGGAAGGCCTCCCAGAACCTCTGGAGCCCCTGCCCCACCCACCCCTTCCCAGCACCAGGAGGGGCCTCACTTCTGTGTCTTGGTGGTTAATTCCATGGGGCGGCCCATGTCACGGTTGCCAAGTTCAAAGTTGGGGTTGAAGTACTCTTCTGCGGTGATGGCAGTGGGGTTGGCTTGGCTCAGAGTCTGAGTGATCAGGGTCTGTACCACATGGGGAAGGGCCCATGAGCCCTTCTCAGTCTCTTATGCCAGGCCAGCCATTTCTATTGTGGGTCCAGAGCCATCCCCCCTGCCACTGTGGAGCTGACATGCTTTTGGGCATTATAGAAAAGAGGTCCACACAGGCCATGGTAATCAGGACACCTCCCTGGCCTTCTCCTGAGCCACATCCATACCCTTCTACAGAAGGGCACCCATGGCTCACACTCACCCCATTCTGGGGGCCTCCGTGCTGTTCAGCAATTCCCAGGAAGGACTGAAGAGGTGTCTTGCAACCTATAACAAGTGTGGCATCTCAGAGGACACTGTAGCCCTCAGAAGTGACAGCACCCAAGACCTAGGGAGCAGGCTGGTTCAAGGGGACTAGAAGGAATGCTTGTCCACACCACATACCCAGGCACCTTCATCTGAAGGTGACTGAGGACACCAGGGGCAGAGACCACTCTAAGTATGTCTGGAATAAAAAGTAAGCCTGGAACTCAGGGTCAACTTCCAAAAGTGTCACTCTCCATGTTGATGACACTAGACAAAAAATATCTGCATTTGGTGAGCAGTTTTGGGGTACACATGTGTATGAATGTGTGTTTCTTTCAGGCACTTGCATATTCATTTGTTCTCCTGTGAGATGGGAATCATGTCTCTCCACTTTAGAGGGACTAAATGATGCCCAGAAAGTCAGATGTAGTATCAATGAGCACAGAGACTCAGTGGCAGCACCCCCTGACTTTCTGCCTAGGACATGTCTCCCTAGCACAGAACAGGGGTCAATAGATTAGAATAGCCAACAAAGAGCATACATGACATTTCTCTCCCTTCCCAAACCCAATGCAGACATTAGTAATCAATTCCTTCCCAGTGAGCCCAAATGTTGCCTTAACAGGGGTCCCCAAACTTTTTACACAGGGGGTCAGTTCACTGTCCCTCAGACCGTTGGAGGGCCGCCATATACAGTGCTCCTCTCACTGACCACCAATGAAAGAGGTGCCCCTTCCAGAAGTGTGGTGGGGGGCCGGATAAATGGCCTCAGGGGGCTGCATGCGGCCCGAGGGCCGTAGTTTGGGGATGCCTTCCTTAGAATCACCTTGGCAGCACTCTGGGTAGTCACTACCAGCCATTAGGACTTGGCACTTGAACTAAAACTTCTTTGCCTAAATAAATGATCCTGGTTTTTGCTAATAGAGAGAATACTTGATGGAGACGTTCAAGTGGGAGCTGGTTCCTCACCCCACCCCCACATGCCTCTGCCTCATTACCTTTGACCTTGCCCTTGTGCTGTTCTGAAAGATGCTCTGTCCGTGTCCGGGTGATGAGTTCCACATTGGATGCCCCATATACCTAGGGAAAGATGAAGAAAGAGCTCAAAGACAGCTCTAGTACCCCTACCCCTGGCCTCCAAGGGCTTTCTGAATACGTCCTACAAGGAAGGGTCTGGGACAAGGGAAGGGGGGAGCTATCTGTTCCAATTTCCAGGCCTTTGGGCAAGTAAATATATGAATTCATTCATTCATTCTCTTATTTATTCAACCAACATTTTGCAAGGAGCCTTTACGTGCCAAGCACTGAGGCAGGCATCAGGGACACACTGGTGAACAAGCACAGCCAGGCATGACCCCTGCCCTCTCGAGGCTCATAATTTAGCTGAGACAAGAAAATGGACATTATAACACAGTATGAGATACACATGCTCTGGTATGGAGAGCACAGGGGGCTGTGGGAACAGAGTAGAGATTCTGACCCGGCCTACAGAAGCAGGGAAGGCTTGCAGGAGGAGACAACACAAACCCTGCAGCATCTGTTAGTCCCTTCATTCAGTGGTGGCACCATGTGGCCTGGCGGGTGATGTAGGGGTCCCAGGGAGACCAACACAATCTACTTAAGGGTAAGGCCTGGCTTTGGAGTTGTCTGAACTTCAGCTGTTACTTACAGTTGTGTGACCTCGTACAGGTCATTTAACCACCCCAAGCCTCCATTTCTTCCTCATAAAATGGGCCAATATCCTACTTCATAGAGTTGTTGTGAAGATTAAATGGGATACCATGGAGCTGACATGAAAGGGTTGCTATGAGCATTAAAGGAGTACACGCTTGTGTGTGTATGTTTGTGTGATATATATGCCTAAATATGTATGTATTCCGTGTATAGATATATACACTTATAAAATGTCAGAACAGTGCCTTGAACATGAATATGATAAGCACTCAATAAACTCTGGCCATTCTCATCAGTTGCCTATTGTCTAGTGCCCTTTGCTCAATGCGGCGTGGCCTTTGCACCTCCGAGGGTAAGAGAGGGTGGTCAGGAAACCCCAGCCCAGCTCCCTATAGGCAAGATTGTGGTAGGGCCCAGCACCAGGGAGCTATGGCCTCACCTTAGCTTCGTATCCATTCACCATTTCAGTCTTCTCACTGCGCCAGCCCAGGATGCCTGTCTTGTTCCTGAGAAAGCAGAGTGGTCCAGATGAGGGGGCACCCACCAAGCTGGCCCCAGGCCACCAAAGCCGTGCCCACTCACCTCTCAAAGGAGATGTTCTTGGTGTCAAGCTGTGTGGTGACAACAGGTGCAGTGAGCCGGCTCAGCACCTGCTCCTCGGTGGGCTGGGCAGCAGCCAATAGCAGCTCACGGTCCTGCCGGGCCAGCGCCAGAGTCTCCATGTACACCACTCGGCGGTCATGGTCAATCTCCATGACTACGGCGCTTGTATCTGCCAGTCATGGAGCAGCACAGGGGTCAGGGGTGGCAGGGAGATGTCTCCAGCCTCTCCACCCTGCCTCACTTCCCGCTTGCCTGACCTTGGCCCCTGAAGACAAAGCTGCGGTTCCCTCGCTGCCACGTCATATGGTCAAAGCCCAGGAGTGTGGTGTCTACCCGCAAGTTCTGCCCACTCTTCCATACTTTGTAGGTGTCACTAGGGCAGATCTTGGACACCAGGGGCACTAGGGAAGGGAAGGTCAGAGGTGGCTTCCATGTGCCTGGCACACCCAACCTGGGCCACCTCAGGGCCTGGGGGTCAGGGGTGTGGCCAGGAACAAGTGGGAACTGGCAGGAAATAAGACACCCCCCCAATTCCCCCTGAACATAGACCACAGTCACTCAGATATGAGCGATCAGAAGTTGGGGGCAGGCACGTCTCAGCCACCATCAAGTCCCTAATGTCTACCATCTATTAATTCATTCACTCAGTCTTTTACCCAATCTTCCAACAAATATTTATTCAAAACCTACTGTGTGCGAGGCACTATTTCAGTTACTGGGGATACAACATTGAACAAGACAGGACTCCTCCCCTCTTGAAGCTTACCTTCAAGCAAGGAGTGACAGGTAACAAACAAGCAAATGAGCAAATGATTACAAAAAGAAGAAAATAATAATGGAATTGAAACAGTGTCTGAGGCAGTGTGTAAAGGCCTAGCTGGTGGCATTGAGCTGAGAACTAAAAGATGAGGAGCCACAGTAAGAGCTATGGGAACAGTGCTCTAGGCAGGGGAACAGCATGTGCAAAAGCCCTGAGGTCCAGAGAGGCCCGCATCAGCCCCTCTTACCCCAGCTAGTGAACTCCCATTTCATCTCCACATAGAAGTCCTGGGCCTAGAGGAGGACAAGGAGAGTGGCTAAGTCTGTGCTACAGACAGGGTTCATAGGCTACAGTGGGGAGGCTGAGAGGCTGGCCCTCACCTTGCGCAGCTTTTCCAGGAGCACAGGGATGCCTGCCAGCCGCTTCACCACCCGCTGGTAGTCCCGGTACCATAGCACCAGCTGCACCAGTTCCAGGTCCCGGGTACTCACAGCCTCCTGAAGCACTGGCAGAGGGGGAGGCAATGTCACAGGACCAGTGAGGATGTAATGCTGGGGAAACCCTGGCTGTGGGGTTGGGGTGAGCAGGGACACCCACCTGTCCAGCCACTGCGATTCTCCCTGCCCACGTCAGCACCATGTGCCAGGAGCACACGGGCACACTCGAGGTGCCCCAGTGTGGTGGCCAGGTGCAAGGGCGTCCGCCCACGGGGATCCAGTTGCTCGATGTCCACCTGGAGAAGGAGGCGAAGACAGAGCCCTCGTCACTTCTGAAGCAGCCCATCTGAGCCCAATAGCCTCTAAGCAGGCAACAACCACCTGGCAGCCATGCCTTGCCCATCTCTCAAGGCAGCGGAAAAGACAGAGACAATTAGCTGGGGTCAGGCAAGTGGAGACGGGCTTGGGCGACAGGGCAGGCAGTAACTCTGAGAAAGGAAGGGCCTTCTTCCTTTCCTGTCTACCTCGGTGCCCCGACTGAGTCTACTCCACAGCCCAGTGGGCTGCCTATGAAGAGTAAGCCTGGGCTGACAGGTGGTCTAGAGAGACTGCTAGCCAACTGAGACAGGACCTCTCCTAGGGTCCAAGACGACCTTCAGGAAGGGCCACCTATTTAGGTCATTGAAGAATCACTGAGTGAGATTTAGCAAACAGTTACAGTAATACAGTATAGGAATGAAATCATATGTTCATGATACAACTTCAAATCCATGTCCTGTGTCTGGTGGGGCACACGTATTAACATTTTTATAAATCCTTTTATTGTTTTATGAAAAGCACAATTACATAGCATGAGATTTTTGTTTGTTAATAAAAGCATATATTTGTTTTTTATTTTTATTTTTTATTCATTTTTAGAGAGGAGAGAAAGAGACAGAGAGGGAGAGAGAGGAGAGAGAGACAGAGAGAGAGAAGGGGGGGAGGAGCTGGAAGCATCAACTCCCATACGTGCCTTGACCAGGCAAGCCCAGGGTTTCGAACCGGCGACCTCAACATTTCCAGGTCGATGCTTTATCCACTGCACCACCACAGGTCAGGCAAAAGCATATATTTGTTAAACATAAATATTTTTACTTCAGGAGTCTAGAACTTCTAGTTAAATACAGTGAACTGACCACAAGCATGTAACTCCTCTCCTTCCCAAAACCTGATTAAAATGCCAGTAAAAGGCTTCTACCACAGCCATGATGAATAACTAAAATTACCCTCCCACTATAAACAGAGAAAACTATTTCTTCAAAATATGTGAAATACCTGCTTTCAGATATTAGACAGCAAGGACTGTAAACCTTGAGTAAGAGAAACATTCCAGGCAGCAATTCAGGGAAGGGGATCCCCAGCAGAGCATGGTATTCTCACTCAGGAGTTGAGGAGACAAAGACAGGAGTTCAGGGAGCCCAATGTAGCTAGAAGCTGCAGGGCAGAGTTCCAGGGAAAAGCAAGCTATGCAACAAAAGAGCTCCAGAAAGCTGCACGGGGTCCCTTTGAGTCTCTGCTGAATACCAAATTTCACATGTGTAGAGTGAAAGTCAACAAGACCAGGCAGAAAAGGAACAAACAATAAGTTGGTAAATTCTCAGAGCTCAGCCAGGGCAGGGAGATATTCAAGCTTCAACCTGCTAGAGTCCTTGTTCATTACCCAAGGAGGCTGAAGAAAGGTTATGCCTTAGTAGTAGGGCTAAACTACCTCTACCTAAAACGCTCAACCAATCAACTAAAGATTAAAAATAAGTGCAAAAGGATCAGTCTGCCAGAAGAAAGCCACACAGGAAGACAACAAAATCCAGATGCTTAACATCACAATATTTACACTGTCCAACACCCAGTTCAAATGACTAGATATATAAGGAAGTAGGAAAATATGATACATAATTAAAAGAAAAGTCATTTCATAGAAACACAGAAATTAATAAAGATGATGAATTACTCATTATACTCAAGAATTTAAAGAAAAACATGAGCCCTGGCCAGTTAGCTCGGTTGATTAGAGCATTGTCCTGAAGTGCAGAGGTTGCCAGTTCAACTCCCAGTGAGGGTACATACAGGAACAGAGCAATGTTTCTCTCTCTCTCTCTCTCTCTCTCCCTTCCTCTCTTGCTAAAATCAACAAATTAAAAAAAAAGAATTGTTTGACCTGTGGTGGCGCAGTGGATAAAATGTTAACCTGGAATGCTGAGGTTGGTGGTTCAAAACCCTGGGCTTGCCCAGTCAATGCACATATGGAGTTGATGCTTCCCACTTCTCCCCCCATCTTTCTTTCTCTCTAAAAATTAATTAAAAAAAAAATTTAAGTAGCCTGACTAGGCGGTGGCGCAGTGGATAGAGCGTCAAACTGGGATGAGGAGGACCCAGGTTCGAGACCCTGAGCTCGCCAGCTTGAGCACGAGCTCATCTGGCTTGAGCAAAAAAAAAGCTCACCAGCTTGGACCCAAGGTCGCTGGCTCCAGCAAGGGGTTACTCGGTCTGCTGAAGGCCTGTGCTCAAGGCACATATGAGAAAGCAATCAATGAACAACTAAGGTGCCACGATGAAAAACTGATGATTGATGCTTCTCATCTCTCTCCCTTCCTGTCTGTCTGTCCCAATCTATCCCTCTCTCTGACTCTCTCTCTGTCCCTGTTAAAAAAAAAAAAAAAAATTAAGTAAACATGAACACAACATTCATGAAGAAAAATAGAAGATAACAAGTATAATATCTTAAATGAAAAATTCACTGGGTAAAATTAACAGTAGATTGGATAACTACAGAATAAAAAAATAGGTGAACTTGAAGATATAGCAATAAAACTACACAAACTAAAGCACAAGGAGAAAAACATACTAAAACACATTCAAAGAGCTTCAGCAATCTGTGAGACACTATACAGCATTCTTTTTTTAATTGAATTTATTGGGGTGACACAGGTTTCAGGTGTCCAATTCTACAACACATCTCTTTACACCATATTGTGTATTCACCCCCTCCAAGTCAAGTCTTTGTCCATCACCACTATAAGGCATTCTAACATACATGTAATTGAAGTCTCAGAGGATAGGATAAGGAAATGGGGTAAATAAGACCAATTTAAAGAAATAATAGTCAAAATTTTTCCAAATTTTTTATTGATTTGAGAAAGAGGGAGAGACATCAATTTGTTGTTCCACTTATCTATGCATTCATTGATTAATTCTTTTCCTGTATGTGCCTTGACCAGGCAAGCCCAGAGTTTCGAACCAGCAACCTCAGTATTCTAGGTCAATGCTTTATCCACTGCATCACCACACGCCACGCCATTGGTTGATTCTTGTATGCCCTGACCAGGGATTGAACCCACAACTGAGCTACCTGGCCAGGACCTCCAAATTGATTTTTAAAAAACTACTGGCTCTGGCCGATTGGGTCAGTGGTAAAGTGTTGGCAAGGTATGTGGAAGTCCCAGGTTCGATTCCCGGTCAGGCCACACAGGAGAAACGACCATCTGCTTCTCCTTCTTTTCTCTCTCTTCTCCTCCTGCAGCCATGGCTGGAATGGTTTGAGCATGTTGGCCCCAGGCACTGAGGATGGCTCCATGGCCTCACTTCAAGTGATAAAATAGCTTGGTTGCTGAGCAATGGAGCAGCAACCCCAGATGGGCATAGCATTGCCTGGTAGGGGGCTTGCTGCGTGGATTCTGATCAGGGTGTATGCGGGAGTCTGTCTCACTGCCTCCCCTGCTCTCACTTAATAAAAAAAACCCAAAACACTACTATAGTAGGTTGAATGGTGGTGCCCCCTCCAAAACATATGTCTGTATACTAAACCCCATATCCTATGACTATGGCCTTATTCAGAAAAAGGATCTTTGCAGATATAATTAAGTTTAGGATCTCAAAATAAAATCAGCCTAGATTATCCAGGTGGGCCCGAAATCCAATGATATGTCTTTATAAGACACATAAGGAAAGATACACAGAGAGAAGTTCCATGTGGAGATGGAGACAGGGGCTGGAGTGATGCAGCCACACCCAAGGCATGCTTAGAGCTCCCAGGAGCTGGAAGAAGAAGAATTCTCTCCTCCTACAGCCTTTGGAGGGAGTAGGGTCTTACTGGCACCTTCAGTTTGAATTTTCAACCTCCAAAATTATAAGAGAATTAATTTTTGTTTTAACCCATCCAGTCTGTGGTAATTTGTGGCAGAAACTAATACAATGATAAATTCAGAGAATCAAGAAACTCAGTGAATCCCAAGACAAACATCAAGAAAACTATACCAAAAGACAGAGAAGAAAGAAAAGAAAAGAAAAGGAAAGGAAAGGAAAGGAGGGAGAAAGGGAGGGAGGGAGAAAGGAAGGAAGAAAATTACGTTAAGGCCCATCAAAATCAAATACTGAAAACTGGTGAGAAAAAGGAAATCTTAAAAGCATTTTGAAAACTGAGACACACTGTATATGGAAGAACAAATATAGGAAACATTACATATTTCTCATTAGAAACCAAGCAAGCTAGAAAACAATAGCATAATCATTAAAGTGCTAGGGGAAAAAATATCAAACTGGGATTCCATATCCTGTAAAAAATAAAAATAAAAATATAATAAATATATATATATGGTCTACCGGAAAGTTCTGTTTTTGGAATAAAACAAAATACAAATCTTTCTTATCGTCAATAAACTTTATTAAATAATATAATTGCCATTATTATTAATGATTTCTTGCCAGCGTAAGGGCAATTTGTATATCCCATTTTTGAAAAATGTTTTATCTTTTGATGCGAAAAATTGAACCAGTGCTTGTTTGATATCGTCTTCATTTTTGAATTTTTTGCCCTTCAAAAAATTTTATAAAAGTGATAGTTGGAGGGTGCTAAGTCCAGGGAATATGGTGGATGCGACAGAATTTCCCAGCCTAGTTCTGCAATTTTTTGACGAGTCCCCAAAATACAGTGGCGTAAATGAACTTTATCAGTAGCCATGGGTACACTATTGCTTCACACATAAGACTAATGTGAATCAACTTTGTTTTAGTTAATTTGCTACATCAGTATGTATACATTAAGTGATAAAAATAGAGAGGCACACATGCGCCAAATAAACATGTGCTTACCTGTCGAAACTTGTTATGATAGAAACGGACAGAACTTTCCAGTAGACCATATATATATATTTATTATATTTTTATTTTTATTTTTTTATTTATTTTTTTAGTTTATTCATTTTTAGAGAGAAGAGAGAGAGGAGAGAGAGAGACTGGGGGGAGGAGCTGGAAGCATCAACTCCCATATGTGCCTTGACCAGGCAAGCCCAGGGTTTTGAACCGGCGACCTCAGCATTTCCAGGTCGATGCTTTATCCACTGCGCCACCACAGGTCAGGCTTTATTTTTATTTTTTACAGGATATGGAATCCCAGTTTGATATTTTTTCCCCTAGCACTTTAATGATTATGCTATTGTTTTCTAGCTTGCTTGGTTTCATATATATATCCTTCAAAAATAAAGGGGAAATAAGGAGTTTATAGACAGCACTGGCCAGTTAGCTCACTTAGAGCCTCGTCTGGATGTGGAATGGTTGCAGGTTTGATCCCTGATCAGGGCCCATAGAAGAGGCAACCATGAATGCATATATATTGGAACAACAAATCACTGTTTCTTATTCTCCTTCTCTCTCCCCACCCTTCTTCTTCTTCTCTCTCTCTCTCTCTAAAAAAGAGACTTTCTTTTTTGTTGTGTGTGTAACAGAGACAGAGAGAGACAAAGAGAGAAACAGATAGGGACAGACAGCCAGGAAGGAAGAGAGATGAAAAGCATCAATTCTTCGTTGCAGCACCTTCGTTGTTCATTGATTGTTTTCTCATATGTGCCTTGACCGGGGACTACAGCAGAGCCAGTGACCCCTTGCTCAAGCCAGCGACCTTGGGCTTAAAAGCTGGTGAGCCTTGTTCAAACCAAATGAGGCCACGCTCAAGCTGGCAACCTTGGGGTTTCGAACCTGGGTCCTCTGCGTCCCAGTCCGATGCTCTGTCCACTGCGCCACTGCCTGGTCAGGTGAGAGAGAGTTTCATAGACAAACAAAAACTAAGAGAATTTGTCACCAAAAGATGGTCAGAGAAAGTTATTCAGGCCCTGGCTGGGTGGCTAGGTGGATAGAGCATCATCTGGCAAGCGGAGGTCACAGGTTCAATCCCTAGTCAGGGCATGCAAGAAGCAACCAATGAGTGCACAGCTAAGTAGATCAACTAGTTGATGCTTCTCTCCCCCCCAAGTCAATGGGAAATTTTTTTAATTAAAAAAGAAAAACATATTCGGTGGGACACTTGAATCTATGTAAACACAATAAATTAAAATCATAAATAAAAATATTTTAAAAAAGAAAAAGAAAGTTATTCAAGTGACAGGGAAATAATACCAGATGAAAACTTAGATTTATACAAAGAAATGAAGAGTGCCCCAAATGGTAAATTTGTAACTAAGTATAAGAATGTCAATAAAATATTTAAAACCTACAAGAATAAAGAAAAGCCTGACTAGGCAGTGGCGAGATGGATACAGCATCAGACTGGGATGCTGAGGACCCAGGTTCAAAACCCCGGAAGAGCTTGCTCTCAGCCTCATTCGGCTTGAAGGTGGGCTCATCAGCTTGAGTGTGGAGTCAACAGCTTGAGTGTGGGATCACAGACGTGACTACATGGTCACTGGCTTGAGCCCAAAGGTTGCTGGCTTGAAGCCCAAGGTCGCTGGCTTGAGCAGGGGTCACTCGCTCTGCTGGAGGTGCCCCCCCCCATCGTTAAGGCACATATGAGAAAGCAATAAAAAAACAACTAAGGTGCCACAATGAGGAATTGATGCTTCTCATCTCTCTCCCTTTTAGCCTGTCTGTCCCCCTGCCCCACCCCCCACTTTCTCTCTCGCTAAAAAAAAAAAAAGAAAGAAAAAAAAAGAAAGAAAGAATAAAGAGAAGAGCCTGACCTGTGGTGGTGCAGTGGATAGAGTGCTGACCTGGAATGCTGAGGTTCTAAACCCCAGCTGGCCTAGTCAAGGCACATAACGAGAAACAACTACTATACGATACAAGAAGCAACGATTACAAGTTGATGCTTCCCACTCCCTCTGCCTGCCTTTCTCTCTCTCTCTCTCTCCCTCCTCTCTAAAATCAATAAATAAAATCTTTAAAAAAAAGAATAAAGAGAAAAATTTCAGCAGATGAGAAATTTCAACATCTTCAAAACACGGAAAGTGGCTGGGGCATTACTGACTTAGGGAAGCAGAGGGTACCAGCCCAAACCCTCTTGGAGGGAACCCCAGTGCGTAGCAGGCCAGATCACCTTCTAGCACTTAAGAATGGTTCAGAACATGCAGGCAGTGGAAACAGCAGAGGTAGGAGTGACTCAGAGGTGACTAGAGGTGGTCTGATTAAAATTCAGAACCCCTGGCCCCTTTTCCAATCTTGTAATGCAGGGAGATGCCCCGCGTCCCCTCCCCAGGATGCCAGAGGGTTTTTTTCCTCTGTAGAAATTGAGCCTGGGATGCAATGGACTCTGGGACATTGGCGTGGGGATGAGGCCATGGGGCTGAAAACTGGTGAGCAGTGAACGCCCGGTCCCTTCTCTGCCTCAGGTCCTGACCCACTGGCAGCCAGACTGCTCCATCCACCCCTAGCAGGAGACTGGAGAAACTAGAGTAAAACCTCTGGAATACCCTACAGTAAGTAGGCCAGCTTGCCACTCAATCTTATGACAGTCGCACCCAAGCATCAGTAAACTCCACACCCCCCTTTGTAACTATGCCCCAACAGCCAGGGAACTGCCAACATAAGAGACCAAACCATGCAAATGGATTCTAAAAACTCAGAAGAAACACTGTCAATACAGGAAACAGAAGAAAACTTTTTGTAGGAAAATAGTAATTTACATTCTCAGAAAAATATGAAGAAAGCATTGTATTGATGAAACAGAATGTGCCATCCTGGTCTCCCATGACTTCTCTTCCCTTCCTTGCTTTCTTCACTGCAGCCATTCCTGGACAGCTGCACCAGTTCTTCCACCACAGGGAACAGTACTTCAATCCACTCCCTTTTCAGGTTAAAAAACTTTGGAACTGTCTTTATCTCTTCCCCTTCCCTTATCTTCCATATCTAATTCATTAACAAAACTTGACCCTATAGGCTCTATCTTCAAAACCAATCCAGGGGCCCTGGCCAGTTGGCTCAGTGGTAGAGCGTCAGCCTGGCGTGTGGAAGTCCCGGGTTCGATTCCTGGCCAGAGCACACAGGAGAAGCGCCCATCTGCTTCTCCACCCCTCCCCCTCTCCCTCCTCTCTGTCTCTCTCTTCCCCTCCCGCAGCTGAGGCTCCATTGGAGCAAAGAAGGCCTGGGCACTGGGGATGGCTCCATGGCCTCTGCCTCAGGCACTAGAGTGGCTCTGGTTGCAACAGAGCAACGCCCCAGATGGGCAAAGCATCCCAGTCGGGCGCATGCGGGAGTCTGTCTGACTGCCTCCCCGTTTCCAGCTTCAGAAAAATACACACCAAAAAAAACCAATCCAGGGACTTCTCAGATTCATCACCTCCAGCTTCCCTTCTGTCACAGGCACCCCATGTCTCCCCCGGTGACCTAGATGCCAGTCACTCCTCCCCTGACTCCCTGGGCCTGTTCTCCACACAGCGCAGCGGCCACCATGCTGTGAAATGTTCCCCAGGTCCATTAGCTCAAAACCTGCCCGTGGCTTCCCATCCAACATCCCTGGGCGTGTCCTTGAATGCATGTGCTCTCCCACCTCTCCTCCAAACTCCACTCCTGCACCCTGGCCTTCCCCGCAACCATCTTCTCCTGGATACTTATAGCCACCACTTCACTCAGGTTGCCTCTCAAATGTCACCTCCCTAGAAAGGCCTGCCCTGACAACCCCTCTCAAATGACAGTTGCTAGTCATCTAGCAACTGCTTCTTACCCTGCTTTAGTTCTCTTTCAACATTAAATTGCTTGTTTGTTTTTCCCTCATCTCCCTCACCTACACTGTAGCCCCACGTTGGGAGGCTCTCTCTCTGTTCTGGACAGAGCCTGGCACATAACTTGTGCTTAATAAATATTTGTTAAACAAATGTATAGGTGACTATATTTAAGGGACATGGGGAGGGGAAAGCAATAAAGTATGAAACTGACAAACCACAAAATAGTCATATTAGTATGTTGTTTATAATTATAGAAGTAAATAACAAGACAGCCCAAAGAGTTTAAAGTAGTTGCCTCTGAGAATGAGAGGGAGAAGTGGAGTGAGGACTGCTGCTTTTCATTATAAGCCTTCTAGCAACAGTTAAATATTTTAAAACATGAGTATGAACTCTTTTACCAAAAAGGAAGCATTTTAAATAATTTAAATTATTTATATAACTTTTATAACCCTATTTGGCATTTCTTCATTTTAACATATATCAAGAGCCCCCCCCCAAAAAAAAAAAAGTGTACCCAGCCCCTGTGGCCCTCTGAGCTGTCACTTAGAGATCTGAGGGGACCTCCTGCCGCTCCTCCACACCAGCTCCCTACAGAGGAGGGAGAGTGCTATTTATGCTTTGCCTATCAGGGTTTGGGCTGGGCCTCTGGCCCTGGGTGGGGTCCTGAGCTCTGGGGTGGGAGTGATGGAGGACCCACAGACCCTGAGCTGGCCAGGGCAGTCAGGAGGCCTTCCCACAGGGCTGCAGCTGAGCCGTCCCATCAGTCAAGGCCCCAGGGAGCTGGCAGGGCACCCTGCCTGGCCCCAGGACTCCAGATGCTGCCTGCCACCCGCCCCTCAGGTGCCTCAGCTCCAGCCTCCAGAGAGAGGACGAGGACGGCACTGCCTGAAGGGCAGGGGTGGCTTCTCTACCCCTGCTCCATAATCCTCCTCAGGGCCCCAGGCACAGCTGCTTTCCAGGGCCAACGTGGGCCCTGCCCCACCCCCAAGAAGCTCCCCTACCTTCCCAAAGCAAGGCCTGCTGTGGAAGTGGCACCTTGCCCTGGCCCCAGGTGGGAGAATTCATTCATTTCCTCAGCAAAGGCCGGCAGCTATTTAATTGCTGGAATGAATAAGTTTCCCATGAAACACAACACCCAGTCCTCCCCACCAAGAGAATGGAAACTGTGCAACCCAGCAGGCCTCAGACGGAGTCAAAAGCAAGGGTCTTTCCAGCTTAAGAGCTGGGGTTCCTTGAGAGGCCCCATGCTTCTACTCAGGCACACAGCTGCATACATACACATGCGTGAATGTACCATACGGATACACACCTCATACTCCTGCCTACACACTCACAGTACTTGTGTGCCCAAACTGTGCATTCACATGCGTGCCCAGCTGCCCTCTTGCTCTGCAGACACTCATGTGCCTCACACCCACATGCACTGGCAGGGTATATTTTCAAACTTGTTTAGCGTGAGCAGAATCCTTTTGTTAGGTGAAATCTTATAAGGACACACTAAATGTATAGACTGAACAGAGATGCTGGAGAAGAAGGGAGAGGGTCCCAGAGTGTGAGGCCTTGCCTCCTTAGTCTTTGTCTCTTTTCCCTGGCCCCCTCCCTCCTCCAGCCCCAGGGGAGACAGCGAGAGTCCAGTGTGGTGTGGTCACACCTTCTCAGCTCTCCCACCTGACCAGGAGGTGCAAAACCAGGTATGCCTGAAGCACTCAAAGGGGAGGGAGGCAGGATGCTTCCTCAAGCTCAGCTAAGCAGGTGGGGGTGGCACCTGCTAACTCTGCCACCACCCTGCCTCCTCCATCCTGTCCCACGCAGCCCCTCCCCTCCACCCAGAGACATTGATTTTTGGTTTCTGGGGTTGTGGCTCCCTTCTCTGAACTTCCCAACCCACCAGCTGTGGTGACAGCCCACACCTGAATTACTCACTTTAGGGGGAAGGGGAATTACAGGTGCTCTAAACACCACAAGAACCTTGGGTGGGGCAGCTTCTGTCTGAGCATCCAGGGGGCCCCACAATCCCATCTTGCCTGCCCCTAGGTCAGAAGGATGAACTAGAGAAAACGGGAAGGAAGACCATGGTGGAGGCAGCCTCAGTAAGAAAGGTGTTTCCCGAGAACCACAGTCTGGCCTCCTCCGGAGTGCCTGGCGCCAGGGGAAGAGTTCTGCTCCTCCCAACCCTCCTGCAGGGAGCTATACAATCTATCCTCCACCCCCACCCCCAGGGAACACCAGAGCCTTGTGACTCCAGAACCAGGGCCATAGCCAACTGGTCGTGCCAACTTCAGGGCTTTGCCAGCCAAGAGGGAACTGGTGCACTCACTGGTCTATAACTCCAGTCCCCTCCCAAACTGGCAGGGGATATACAAGGCAGGAAACAGGGCACCCAGCAACCATGTACTGCTGGGAACCAGCTAGGGGTGGTCATGAACCCTTCCCTTCACCAAAAAATACCCATTTAGCACCTCCCATCTCCCTACCACATCTTACTTCCAGCCCCCAAAAAAGCCATGAACTGCTCTGAAGTCTGCCATGCCATCCCCCTCCTCGAGCAGACAGCACTGCCAAGACTGCCCACAGGAGGCCCTCTGCGGGGCTTTCTTGGAGTGAAGAAGAGGCAGCTATGCCAAGTGAAGACCAGGGAAACCCAGCTGCTGTGCTAGAGGAAAGCCTGGCTGTTTTCTGTGATGGTGCCAGTGAAACCAGAGGTCAGGGACCCCCAGCTGGAACACCAGGGGTCTAAGGTAGCTTTATGATGTTAGGTGACTGCCCCCAGGTGCGTCATCTGCAGGAAATGGCTGGACTGTGCACTTGGAGCTCTCCCTGGGAGCCCGAGGCCCTGGAACTGAACAGTGCACATTTGGATGCAAATATCATTCTGGGTCAGCCCTGGAGTTAAGATACAGCCAGAGGCGGTGTCTCCCACCCAGTCTGATTGGCACTCCCCTTCTTGGCATACCCAGAGAGAAGGAGCAGAATGGTCAGATTCCTTTGTAGCTGAACAAGGGTTAAACTCAACCTGTGCCCTATATTCCTCCTGGCCTGGATCAGGGCTAGCGGTGTCCATTTCAAGGAGACACTAACTCATTAGGGCAGGGTGAGGGATGGGGCAGTGGGAGAGGGGGGATGGCGTGAGCCTGGTGCCTGGTTTCTGTGGCAGATGGAGGGGAGAAAAAGAAGAATACACTCAGCAGCCCCAAACCAGCCCTACTGACAGCAGGTTCCAGTGCTCACCACCCAACCTCACCCCAGTAAGATGGCTGCTGACCTGGGGACCATCAATCAGAAAGGCCTGGGTGAAAGAGCCAGGGCATTTTACCTCTCTCCAGTCTCTGCAAAAAATAAGACCACCCACCCCTCCACAAAGGAGTGCAACTGAGGCATTCTGTAGACTCGGCCACTAGCCCTCTGACCTTCATCCCACCATCCCTCAACCATTCCTCAACCATCCCATCAGGAAGTTCCTTTCAGACATCAGCCTTAATCCTGCCAACTGTAACCTCTGTCAGTGACTTGTCCTCTTTTGCCCTCAGGAGACGAAAGTAGAGAAGAGCCAGAAGAAACTGGACTGTCTGTGTCTCAGCACCCTGCACATCACACTGGACTTTCCTGTTCGTACTCGCATCACCGGAATGGGGTCTCCTTGAAGGCAGGGGCTGTTCATCTTTGTTCCCTTCCTTTACCAGGTCTCTATGACTGAAAACCACTTCCTTGATGATGGAAAAATAGAGACATGGTCTGAGAAGCAACCCAGAGTATCCGTGTAAGCAGCGGGAGAATGAATGTGGACACCCCAACCAGTCCAGACACTTGGAGGCTCAGTCACCTCATCATTTCCTGGGACTGCTATGCAGAGATAGCTCTATGCTAGCCTGGTGGGAGACTTCAGAGACACACTTTGATCCTTGCCTGGTTCACTTCCCTTGGGAAGCAGACAACTGTTCAGACTGAACTTCCTGCAATTCAGGAAGTGGCCCTGAAAGCGGGCAAACTCCTGAGCGACCAGTCTAGTCTTCAGGCTGCAACCTGAGGCAGCCCAGGGCAGGCTGGGCCCCTCTCTGGCTCCTGCTTCCCCACCCTGGAGGGTAACTCACCCATGCCACCAGTGCCTACCTGTGGCCTGGGGGCCATGGGCTGAGTTGAGAACTACCTGTAACCTGTGCCTGCCTTGTTCTCGAAGAATGGCCAGGAGATCCCATCTTCTTGGAGGCTACTGTCTGGCCAAAGCTGGCTGACCCATCTGTTCTCATTAACTAGCAGGAACCAGGGAGCCTGCTGTGTGTGCAGACCCTCAGATCTTTCGTGTGGCCAGTGGCTCCTAGCTTTCTCAGAGCCTAGAAGCCAGGCCCCAGCACCAGATGGCAGGAGAGCGCCTTTCAGCACCTGGACAAGGCCCGCAGGGCTTCCCCCAGAGGGTCTCTCTCCACTGCCATTCCTGAGTTGGCTGGGAATCTGACGGATCCAGGGGTTCTGCCCATTCTGAGAAAACATAAGCACTCACTGGGGGGGGGGGGGACACGGAGGTAGGGCACTGGGTGGGGCTGGGATGCCTGGGAGTGTCAGACAGTCTATTCTCCAATTCTTGACTTGTGACACCCTCCCCCTAACCACTCAGGCCTTGCCCACCTCCGCACACTCACGGGGGAAGTGTCGCTTGGCTGAGTGGGGCGGACTCCCCACCACATGGAACACAGACTGAGCCGGCAGCCCCTCCCCAAAGCCTTCACTGCCCAGGCGAAGGCGAAATACAGTGTCTTCTACCCCAATCTGAGAGGGTCTGGGACACGCGTGGAACGCCTGTCCCGGCCGGAGGGAAGCGGGCGGGGGCCGCTCCCATCACCCTCTCCCGGTCAACAAGCACAAACGCTGCAGCTCAAACAAAGAAGCGCTGCAAACTAGCCGGGGAGGCGGGACAGCCCGCGCCGCGCTCCCTCCCCACGCCAGGCGTGTGTGCCCGGCCGTGGGGTCCCCGCCGCGTCCCGACGGCGCTCTTACCTGGCCGGTGCGAACCTCTTTCTCCAGCTCCCGGTGGCGGTTGTGCCACACCAGGTAGTGCAGCGGGTACTTGCCCTCGGGCCCCTTTCTGGCGGAGGCGTTGGCGGGGATCATCGCCTGCTCCTCATGCCGGGGCCGCGGCGCCCGGCCCAGGACAAGGGACGGCGCCGGAGCCGGGGCCCGGGGCCGCGGGGCTGGGGACCGGCGCTGCCTGCTCGCAAGGCTGCGGCTCCGGCATGTGCGAGCGACGCCGACGGGCGGGGGCGGCGCGCCCCGCGCGAGGTGAGCCGCGCTGGCCGCGAGCGTCCTCGCGAGGCGGCGGCGGCGGCGGCGGCGGGCAGCGCGAAGAAGCTCCCACCCGCCGGGAGAAGGAGCAGGCCGGGAGAAGGAGACTCGCGCTTCGCCTCCCACACCTCCGCACACAAAGATGCCGTTTGGCTGAGGATGCAGGCGCCCGCAGCAGGCTCGGGGGCGCTCGGGGCGCGGTGCCCCGGGGACGCCGCCGCCCTCGCAGGGACGGGCGCCCGCAGCCCCCAGCTACCCGCAGCCGCATAGCCCGGCCCTCAGCCCCAGCGGCCGGCGAGGGTTGCGGGGATGCCGGAGCGAGAGGAGGAGGACCAAGGTGCCCCAGGCGGAGCACGTTATAGCTCGGCCCCGCGGCATTATGGGTCTTGTAGTCCTCGTGGAACTGGGAGTGGCGAGAGACCTGAGAGCATCCCGCACTGTCTCCTGATCCCATGAAAGCGTGAGGAGCGAGTTAGGCCAGGCTGAAACAGAGGCAGGTGGGTTGGGATGCAACCCAACCCACTGGCATTGTGCCTTTTGCTGGGGATGGAAAGGGCTAGAGGCCTAGCTTCAGCATTGGAGGGGGCAGGATGGTGTGGCTTTCAGGATTGAGTTTGGGTCCTAGTGGAACATGAAAAGGGATCCATATTCCCAGAAGAGTGACTGATGGGGGACTCCTGAGAAAGGTGGGAGGCATTAGTACCAAGGGTCAATGGAGCAACCAAGGGTCTGGCATCTGAATTATTACATAGGAGTCTTCCCTGCCCTTATATAAAATTATTTCCTGCCCTTATATAAAATTAAACTCCCTCTTTCACACTTGACAGGGTTCTTAGTGGAAAGATAATGTCCACTAAGATTGGGAAGACATCCCCCTCTCCCCATACATGGCCCTCTGCAAGGACTGGAGTAGGACTAGGCAGAGAAGGCAGCAGGTGGCAGCTCCCCACTCTACCCCGGTGTGGTCCCCTCAGGAGAGGAAGTGACTCATTCCAAAGACTGTCTTCTTCTTAATCCCAGGGCAGAGAGATCCTTTCAGAGGGGTCCCAGCAGATGCTGTTGGTAACAGTGGATTTGGCTTCTATAGTCACCTAATGCAAGGACCGGAAGGACCTGGAGCCTTGGTCCAGCCCCTGGAGGGAGGGAGGGCTGGGATGTTAGAGAGACCTGAGTTAGAATTTCTTCTTACTAATTGCCTGACCTTAAATTAAGCAAATTGCCTAAATATCCTGGTTTCTCAGACCACTCACCTCTAAAATGAGACTGGAAACTACCTCCTGGGGTAAGCTAAGGATAGTAACTGCCCTGGAAATGGCACACCCCTCCTCCAACCAGGCGGACTGAGACAGGTTGCGGGGACCAGGCATAATGAATACGTGAGCCCACCTAGGAACAAGACAGAAAGGAGTAAGGAATTCCACACCAGCCCTACTTAGAGCAATCCAAGAAGTGTTTGTGTGGGAGGTGCTAGCAAATGCTTGCAAACTATCCGCGCCTCTCTCAGGTTTCTTTGTGTGGTCTTCTCTCATTCCTCCTCCACACCCTGCGGTGCCAGGCCCGGGCGGAGAAAGATGAAGGATGAGTGGACGGCCTCGCCCCTTTCTCCAGCCTGGGAGGAGCCAGTTGGCGTCTCTGGCAGCGGGGGACCGCTGCCCAGCTCTACCACGAGGGGTCAGCAGAATGTCCTGGCTGCAGCCCGAGTTGAGGAAGGGGCTGGAGAGGGTGAGGGACCGCTAGGAGTGGCGGGGAGTGTGCCTGTACATTTCCTTATTAAATTGGTTTTGGAACCTCGAGTGTTATTTCTCTTTAACTGTTCTGCTTCCTGAGGTGACGACATCTGCAAAGGGAAATTCTAAAACCCTTTTATTCTCTAGCCGCAGGTCCAGGCTGTGGCGGGGCCGGGGGCTTCCGAAACAAAGTTTGGAAAGTAGATCGATGCCTGAGCCATTCCCAGGTAGTCCTGGGCCAACTAGGAGATGGGGCTGAGGAACAGGGTGAATCATCTTTTTTCCCCTGAAAAATCTTGGAGCTCAAGAAAGGGAGAGCTCAGCCTGAATTGGGGGACCTATCCCCTGGGCAGCCGGCTCTGTTTCTGCCAGGCGGCCATACATAGATAGACTAAACCCAGGTCGCTTTTGCTCTGGCCTGCGCGCTCCAGCTGCCACGTGCTCCAGACGCGCCCACACAGCAAAGAAACAAAGACAACCAAGCGATGGGTTGCCAGCAGTCGCCTCGATATTTAATAAATGAAATTCCATAGCTGGGGGTCGATCGCTGATGGGCTGTGCGCCCGGTTTGGGGGGGGGAGGCGCAAGCTACTCCCCTCGTTGCCTGGGCGGGGGTCATCGAGCCCTTGGACTGACTTCTCGGTGCGGGTGCAAGACCCAGCGGCAGGTGGTGTCACACACCCCACCCCCATCCCTCGAGGTATCCTTGATTACAGAAACTCCGCCAGGCAGTGGCTGGCAGTGGGGAAAAGGGAGGCCTGTAAGATTTTTTAAAATGGTGTGATTATAAAAATATCCTGTGGATCGCTATTTCAAACAAACTTGTCAATCCGGGCTGCAGTGAAAGGCGATGGAGGCAGCTTTGCATGTATTTCGAGTGGTGTGACTCATGAGCATTACTGTCTCCCCCAGGGAAGCAGCCTGTCCACCCACTGCTGCTCTGGCACCACTGGGATAAAATCAACCAACTCCGGCACCCCTGCCCAAGGACTCTCCCCTACCCCCACCCCTTACCCCGGTTACTGAGCAGGATTCCCTGCCGATTGGGAAATCTCCCTTAATCGTGTCACCACTGACCTGACCCCCAGGCGTGGTTCTGGGCAAACCTGCGCCCTCCCCCACAAGCAGAGTGCTCTGGCCTTCCGCTGCTGCAGGGATGGGGGCTGGGTGCACGCGAGGCACACGTGTTTTGGGGAGCATGCTCAGTGCACTGGTGCACCCACGTGCAGCCTGCGCCTGTTCCCCCAGCCCCGCGGTCTCCGTGTGAAGTCCAGAAAGACTGCCACGAAAATAAAAGTCTCTGTATGTTATATGCACACCCCCTGGACACACACACCTCTGGTGGCCCAGAAACACAGTGGAGGTAAAGAAGATGACAAGTGAATATTACTGCATTCAGGCCCAGTGATCACTCCTGGGGAGGTCTTTAAAAATTGCAGAGATTTTTTTCCTCTTTGTAGGCAAGCACGGAGGAAGGATAGATGTATTCTTAGGCCAGAGGTAGGCAGTACACTGTATGACTTCCTTGGCACCTGGGCGTCCATATTGTTGGCAGTGTGCATAGTCAGCAAGAATGTGACCACACACATACCTGGACACACAGATGTGGACATATGGGGGACCAGGACACACACCTCACCCCAACCAGAGACAGACGGGTACCCCAAACCACAGACCACTGAGAGGAAGGGCGGCCCTGGGTATCCAGTTCCTTATTCTTGTCCCTGATTCCCAGAGTCCACTATCCTATGGCTCGAGCACGGGAACTTCTTCCATCTCGAAAGTGGAGGGGATAGGGCTGACTCACACTGCCTCCGGGCCAGGGCAACGCCGGAGCAGGGATCAGGGACGCAGGCGACACTGTCCGCTCGAGCCAGGCAGCAGCCGCGGTCCCTTTAAGCGCCCCCGCCCTCTCCCACCCGCGCTCCCGGCTTCCTTTCTCCGGGAGGCGCGGCCAGCAGGGCCGGTCGGCGGGGCGGGTGTGCGGGCTGCCCCTCCCCGGGTGGGCAGGGCCTGAGCCGCTTCCTGCAGGAGCGGCCGGGAGCCGCGCAAGGGGCGGGGAGAGCGAGCGGCGAGTGGCGGCGGGGCGGTGCGGGGCGGCGCGGGGCGGAGGGCGCCCGAGGGCGAGCAGGCAGGCGGGCACGGCGGGTTCCGGGCCAGCCCAGGGGGCGGTCGGTTGGCCGGCCGCGCGGAGCCTAGCCGGGGACTTGCCGGAGCCGGGCCGGGCAGCAGGGGCCGCCGCCAACCGGGCCCGCCGCCCGCGCCCCCCACGCTGGCCCAGAGGGCTGTGGCCGCGTCGCCGCTGAGGATGTCCCGGAAGGGGCCGCGAACGGAGGTGTGTGCGGACTGCAGCGCCCCGGGTAAGCTGAGCCTGGCCGGGGGCGGGACCGCGCACCGAGGCCGCGGCGGAGCGGGCGGCGGGGCCTGGCGAGAGCGCCGTGCGGGGCCCGAGGGTGGGGTGGGGCTGGGGGCTGCGGCCTCCGGCTTCGGCCCCCGCCCGGGCCACTGCAGAGCCGCGTCCTTGGCGGGATGGCCTGCCTGGGGGGCCCCTGTTCCCTCGCGTCCGCGGACAAGCGAGGAAGGACATTCCCGGCGTCGCCTCCCACCCCTCAGTCAGAGGTAGGCGGGCAGCTAGCTGCCCCCCTCCCCGCCCCCATCTCAATATCCAAACGGAAGCGCCAGCCTGGGGTGGCGGGAGGGCTGTGGCGGAGGCCGGCAGGGTTTAGGGGGTGGGGGCGAGCGTGGTTTTGTGTCATCTTAATGCCACCCCCGCGTCTTGCACCTGCTGCTCGCATGGTCTGCTGGCCCGTTGGGGTGGCGGAGGGCAAGGGGCAGAGAGCTGGGCAGATGGGCCGGGGGTGGGGGGATTGGATACTATTTCCTCATGAGCAGATAAGGAGGTGGCCACTCCTAGAACTCCCTGCCCCTTGCTCCCAAGGCTGGGGCTCCTTGCAGGGCCTGGTGTTCAGGGCCAGTATGAGCCTGGGCATCATACCCCCACACCCGCCCAAGGCATCCCCTAACCTCCTGGTGACTGGGAGCAACTGGACTGGGCTTTTCCTGTGCCCCAGTAAAGCCTGCTTGAAAAGGTTAGAATGGCATTGCCCAAGCTTGGGCACAGACCCTTCGTGGTCCCCTAGCCAAGTCTAGCTAGAAATGGGTAGTGAACAGTGCTGGGGATGTCTAGATTTCCCGGGATCCCGCTGGCTTCCTGGCCCTCCTCTTAGCTGTATTTACCGTGGTGTTTCCCTTCTTCCCAGCAGAGTCAGCTCCAGGCTGATGTGAAACCCCCTGACCTGCTGAGGAAGTGAGGATCAGTGACCCAAGAGGCTGCTCCTTTCTGATGTGGGAGGACACTGCCAGTGATGGGGCCCAGCAGCTGGCCTGGGGAAGGAAGCCCTGGCCCTAGTCCATCCTTTCTTTAGAAAAAGAGCTATCTGGGCAGGAACCGGGGGTCTGTGAACTCTAGGAGGACCGCGGTCTGACTTGAATGTGAGAGTATGGAGTGCTGTTTTGTGGGCCGGTAATTATCAGCCAATCTTTGGACAGGCCCCAGACCTCAACAGGATGAGACCCCCACAGATGCTCTGGTGGCTCTGATGGCTCCAAGCTAGAGTATTTGGGAAGGAACTGTGGATGCCTGGCAGAGTCATAGTGGTTATGACCCAGAGGCCTCCTCTCAGGGCATGATACCGTCTAGAGGGCTCTGAAGAAGCTGTCTGGGGTATGTGTACCTACCCCCAATTAGCTGGAAACGACGATCCCCTTATCCCAACCGCAGGCAGGTCTAGGGATGGAAGGGCTAAGAGGAGAGTTTGTCTTCTATATATCTGTCCCAGGCTGTTCTACATTTCTATTGTGCTGATATAGCATGGGGGAATGTGTGTGTGTGGGGGGGCAATTAGAGCTGGGAGGAGGTGTATAGCAGACACTTTCAGGGGAGCTTGGATTTTAGTGTTGCCTGTGTTTCCAGCTTACTCTGTGACCAATGACAAGACTTTGCTCACTCTGGGCCCCAGTTTCCTCAACTGTGTGACAAAGGAGTTGAAGTAAAAATGGTTTCTGAGGAGTATCCCATCTCCAGATCTATAGTCCTAATTCTGGGCTTGAGGGACATAGGGCAGCATCAGAAGGCAGTTGTCCTTTCTCCATTTCATTTGCCTGTTTGGCTAAAGCCTCTCAATGCCCATTGGGCTTGGGAAGGAGGTGTGTATCTGATATGTTGTACTGCCCATCTTCTGTCCCCAGACCTTGTTCTACAGAAGCATTTGTGCCCTGGGTACCTCCTTTCCCTTGATCCAGAGTACAGGCCAGGAAGAGGCAAATGGTGAGGTGAGGTTGGTGAAGTGGGCAGAGTGATGACAGACTTTTATTCATCACTCCAGCCCAGCACCTAGCTTGGTGTGTGGCTCATAGCAGGCACTCCCCGAGTGTTTGGATGCTTGTCAGGACCCTGCTGGCTACTTGGGTCTACCCCATGCCCCACCAGATGATGCATAGAGCCATGTTCTCAGTCTGAGAACTGTAGCAGCCCAGGTAAAAGGCTTGCGGGTAACCACCTGTCTGGAGCCCAGACTCAGAGCCACCTTCCTGTTCCTGGTATGTATGTGCCTCCTACCCAGAGTCAAAGGCTTACTGTGATAGGAACCCTGCAGTCCCAGCCCTAGAAATGGGGCCATGGCTTTTTTGTAGTTGGTTAATTGATGGGGGACGGTCATGGAGGTAAAAGGTGACATGCAGCCTGAACCCAAAGGCCTCTGTGCTACCTCTGCTCCCAGCCTGGGCATACAGGGGTTAAGTGTATGTTGTGAGGCTGCTGTGGCAGCTGGTCAGGCACCACCTGTATCCCTGCCTGCCTTGGGAGTCCTAGAGAGGAGCAGGGGTCAAGAAACCTGGAGAGTGTGTGTTCCCTCCTTCCTTCCTCTTCATTCACCCTGCCAGGCGGTCCTGGCCCAGTTCTCAAGGCTCACCTCCATCACAGCTCCCGACACAGGAGTGGAGACCTATGAACACCTTGGATGAGCAAGGCTGGCCACAGGCTAGGGACATTTGGGAACCTGCAGGCTCATTTGTCTCTTCATACTGTAGAATATTATCAGGTAGGGTGAGGGGTGGCGATATAATTTATGTACGCCAAAGTGCCCGCACCTTGCTGTTTTTACCTGATGAGTTTTCACATGTGTAAATAGCTGTGTAACCACCATTTCATTGGAGAGGAAGAGCGTTTCCATCACTCTGCGGGGTTTTCTTGTGCCACCTCCTAGTCAATGTCCCTCAAAGGTAACTGCCATTCTGACCTTTCACCCTATGGATTAAGCTTCCTGCTTTCAAGATAGTGGGCTCCTCCCTCCTCTCTAGTGAGGCTGGCCCTAACAGCAGACCTACTGGCCCCAGAGGCCACTATTGGCTTTAAGAGGTGACGTGAATTCGTGAATTTACCTTAGTAGAGGCCTCCATGGGTTTGGCACTGGTTTACATTATCCCAGGACCCCTCCTGCCACTTGTCCACACATGTCAGACCCCCACCCTGACTGGAAGCAGAAGATAGGCAGGATGCTAAGGAGGTCACCACATCCCCTAGCTCTTATGTTCCCTGTCTCTTCTGCCCCAAGTTTTGTCCAGGCTTTAGGATAAGGATCCCTTTAACCTAAAACTTCAATAGCCATTTGACTTTCAAAATCCCTTCCTGGCCTTTCTGCTTAAGAGCTGGCCTGTGTTCGGCTTGGGGGCTTCTGCTTGGGTATGCCCAGTGCTCCCTGGGTATAAAGCGTAGGTAGTACTGTAAGGGTGGGCTTCTCATCTGTGTCAGTCCAAACTGAGCTGGCACTAGTTGTGCCCCAGATCAGAACAGTGTCCCCTGCCCCAGCCTACCTATTTCAGGTCACTGTGGGGAGAGGGAAGACCCCTCCCCCAGCCTAGGAGAGTGCCAGGCACAGTCGTGGACCACATTCCCTAGATCCTGGTCTCTTGGTTACTGCCATATTCAGGGACTTGCCATGTCTGGCCTGGCCCTGACTGGCCAGTCCTCCTAGGCCTGGCTTCTCTGGTAGGGCCATGCGCTTGGGGTGGGGGTGGAGGACTCAGGGAGGCCCATTTACGATTCTGGCCTGGGCGGCTCCCCACTTACAGGAAACCCCACCATTTCAACAAGAGGAATTTAGGCTGCGTCATTTCCAGCTTCCTGCCTGGTCTGCCGGAGGTGGCTGGAGGGCAGACCCCTGACCCAGTGGTGTTTGGGAGTGGGGGGAGGGATCTTCCATACCTGGAGTGCCTTACTGCTTGCTTGCGTAAAGCCAACACTAAAGTGTGCCTTAGGGCTCCCTATCTTGGCACAGATAGTGGCTTCCTTCCTCTTGGGCCCCTGGAATTAGCCCCTCAAGATGGTATATGGTGAGTACCTTGTGTATTCCTGTTGCCTTATTTTGGAGGGAATCCCTAAAGAAGCCTTGACCCAAAATGCTGAGCCCCCCGTCTTTCACTTTCTGTTTCACGCTATGAGGGGACACTTGCTGTGGGCAGAGCTCATGCTGCACTCTGACTCAGTTTCCTCACAGTTCTCCTGGGAACTTTGATGGATGTCCTTTCAGGGAAGGGTCTGAGAATCACCTGGTTGGAGAGGCTTTCATTACCCCTGAGCACAGCAGGCAAGGCGGAGAGCCAGCCCCCCCTCCCCAGGACAGGGCTTCCTGAGACGGGGCGGGGGCCCGGGCAGAGCACAGTGTCCTGGGAGACAGGCTCCCTGCCCCCACTCTCCAGTGGCACACAATGGCTGCTTTCTCCCCCGTGACCTTTCCACAGCCTGCGCCGTAGGCAGCTGTCTCCTCCCCCTCTCCCAAGGGGCCTGGGATGGGTGGCATCTCCCTTGCCCTTGAGAAGGATCCCAGGAGCTCCCACTCTGTTCTGGTCTCCTTCTTGTTTCCAAAGTTCACTGTTCCCCAAGGAATAGAGAGTGAATCTCAAAACCCTCGCCTACTGAGGGCTGTCCCCTTCAGGGCAGAGGTTATGACCATGGCAAGGCTTCTGGCATCTAAGTGCCTGGGTTGACATCCCAGCAATCCCTCATTAGCTGTGTGACCTTGAGCAAATGCTCTAACCTCTTTTGAGCCACTGTTTCCTAGTTGGTAAAGCAGGGGTAGCATCTCCTACCTTGCCTGACAATTGTGGGAGGCATCATACATACAGCACCCAGTGGTACACAGTGGGTCCTCATGCAATGCTAATTCCTTTGTTCTCTCCATCCCCCTTAAGAGAGGGACTCCATCACTGATGGTGACAGGAGGCTCAGGCATGAAAAGGCTTCTTTCCTGGCAGGATAAGGGCAGAGTCAGGAGCCCATGGAGGGGTGCAATGGATCAGGCAGGTGAGCCAGTGGCTCCAACAGAAGTCTGAGGGCAAGAGAGATATGGCACTGACTCAGACACAGGAGGAATGCCTAGGGATGTGTGGTGTGTACGCATCTGGGTTACATCCCCTAGGGCATTCCTGCCTCCCCGGGGAAGGGCTAGGATAGCAGTCTTGTTCCCTGGGGAAAGGCTGTTGGACTGGGAGTGGTGACTGCAGGATAGGAAACCATGCCTGCTGAGTAAGCCCTGGGGACCACACCTTCCCAGAGGGGCAAATATGTGTAGGGAAGGGCTTGGCTGTGTCAGTTGCCAGCTGAGAGCCTTTGGAGAAAACCCTCCCACTGCCTTAGCTCAGCTTCCTCGTCAGGAACCTGTCCCAGCTCTCAGACCTCGGGGAGACGGAGTGAGTATGTGTGAAATACTACGCTTAGTGCTGGCCTGGGCCAGGTGCCTATGGGGTCTTGTCCGCGCCTGGCTAAAGCTGACCCTTACCTCCGTCCCGGCAGACCCTGGCTGGGCTTCCATCAGCAGGGGTGTGCTGGTGTGTGACGAGTGCTGCAGTGTGCACCGGAGCCTGGGACGTCACATCTCCATAGTCAAGCACCTCCGCCACAGTGCCTGGCCTCCCACACTACTGCAGGTATGGAGCCTGGCCTGCGGTTCCTCCTTCCCCACAGGGTGCTGAGCGCCTTTCCCTCATGCTGACATACATACCTGCTTGGATTCAGCAGCTCCCGGTGGGGGAGGGGGCAGCACCCACTTGGGGAAGAGCCTTAGCCTGACCCTTCCCAACCATCCACTCGTCTAAGAGAGGAGGCATCCAGGACTAGAGTCAGACCTGGGCTTTCACCTCAGCTCTGCCACTTACTAGCTTGACTATGTATCTTTGAGCAGGTTGCTTAAGCTCATGTGACCTGAAGTTCTAAACAGGACTCACATCCTTGGGTTGCCTGACTGGATGGAGGTGCAGCAGTGACAGGCACACAGTAGGCCCTTTGGTACTCTTTGCAGTGGCACTGGCTATGGCCGGAGCCCAGCACTCAGTGGGCTCTCTCACTTGGCATCTCCTCCCCGCAGATGGTGCACACGCTCGCCAGCAATGGGGCCAACTCCATCTGGGAGCATTCCCTGCTGGACCCTGCGCAAGTGCAGAGCGGCCGGCGCAAAGCCAACCCCCAAGACAAAGTTCAGTGAGTCAGGCTGGAGGGGTGGTGGTAAGGGTTGCACGGTCTGGGACATGGGCCCGGGAGATGCCAGGTACCCAGCCTCTCTCACTTTGCTCCCATTTCCTCCTTTGTGACCCACACAGTCCCATCAAGTCAGAGTTCATCAGGGCCAAGTACCAGATGCTGGCATTTGTGCACAAGCTTCCCTGCCGGGATGATGATGGGGTCACCGCCAAAGACCTCAGCAAGGTTTGAGGGGCCCCATAATGGACGGGTGGGCCTCTCTCCTTACACATAATGCCCTTGAAGGCCTCTCCTTCATCACCACTCAGCCCTAGGCCCCAAAGGCAGCCAGGTCAGGCAAGAACAGTGAGCATGGTGGAGTTATGAACTTGCTTGGTTAGACTGCATGTTGTCCAAGCCCCTCATTCCCAGTTGGACACACAAGGTTAAAATCCTCCAGTTGCCACTCAAAAGCCAGGAAAACTTGGGGCAGTTTCTTAGCTTCTCAGAGCCTTAGTTTCCTTATCTGTAAAATGGGAAAGAAAAAACAAGCATCTATCTCATAGATAAGGTCCGTTCCAAGCAGAGCGCACAGCACATGATAGATAGTGACTGACAACAGCTATTATTAATTAGTATTAACTGATGGTGGGAAGCCCTCTGTCCTCCCTGACAACCCAACTCCGGCTGGGCCCTTGGAGCTGTAGGAGCCCAGGTGCTGCCTGTGCTAGATGCAGCCCCTGAGGGGGGAGGGGCTTGTGCTCACACATTTGGTGCACACGCCTGCTCCTTGCAGCAACTGCATTCGAGCGTGCGGACAGGCAACTTGGAGACATGTCTACGCCTGCTGTCCCTGGGTGCCCAGGCCAACTTCTTCCACCCAGAGAAGGGCACCACGCCTCTGCACGTGGCTGCCAAGGCGGGACAGACGCTACAGGCCGAGCTACTTGTAGTATATGGGGCTGACCCTGGCTCCCCTGACGTTAATGGCCGAACACCCATTGACTATGCCAGGTGAGGGTCAGCTGAAGGGTGAGGCTTGGGTGGTTGGGGGAGTGAGCTGCTGCTGCAGGCTGAACCGTGCCCCCTCCCTACAGGCAGGCGGGGCACCATGAGCTGGCGGAAAGGCTAGTTGAGTGCCAATATGAGCTCACTGACCGGTTGGCCTTCTATCTCTGTGGACGAAAGCCTGGTGAGCAGAGTGTGGGGCAGGCCTGGCTGGACCAGGCAGGTGGGACCCAGACACACCTCAGCAGCAGGTGCCATGGTGACAAAGCCGGCTGGGGAACAGCGTTGCTAGGCAACTGGCTCCTGTGAAATTGCTGCAAGCTCTGGGCTGCAGCACATTGGGGTAGGGAGTGGGGGTGGGCATAACTTCCAGGCAGCTCCCCTGGCTGTTAGTGGTGGCCTGCCCTCCTCCCTTTCCCCTAACACTCCTGGGTGCCAAGCCCTGCTCCTGCCAGTGAGGTGGGCTTCCAGTTGCTAACGCCATTCAGCACCAGTGACTTGGCATTTTTATTTTTGTTCAGATCACAAGAATGGGCATTACATCATCCCACAGATGGCCGACAGGTGAGTGACCACCTGATATCCTTTCCCAGAGGCTGTTAGAGGCTGTGTGGGTGCCTGATCCTCGGAACCCCCACCTCCTCAACTCCCCAGGCTTTAGGGGCCTGGGACCCCTCCACCTTCCCCACTCACCTATGGGCTGGAAGCACAAACGTTTCCCAGTCTAGTTCTTACTCCCTAATGCTGGGCCCCAAGGCAGGTAAGAAGTGTCAACTTAGCACATGGCCAGCATAGCCTTGGCCCCCTCCTGTCAAGAACAGAGTGCTTGAGTACAAGGAGCACTCCCAGGAGCAGTGGATCACTGGGTTCTATTCCCAGTGGCACTGACCCCACTGAATTCTTTAGATACTAAACTTCTGCTCTTCAGTGAAAAAAGGTGGTGGGCTCCAAGGATTTAACTAACTTTGGGACTACTGGCCAGGCCTCTCTGATGTGCTCATAAATTGGGCAGAGGCTGGAGGGCAGGGCATAGCACAACCCAGGTGTTTCTGCCTCTAAGAGTCCCCAGGTGCCTAGGCTGTGGGGGATCTCCTCCAACCCTTCACCCAGCGTTACAAGATGGATGCTGGCGCCACCTGGTGGCTGCCTTTGATGGCCAAGTCTTCAGGCCAACCTGTGCCTGCTGGCCTGGACTGGAGAGAGGAGGAGGCTCTCTCCTCCAAAAGCCAGTGTAGGCAGATGGGGATTGTCAGGTCTGGGCACCTTGGATTCCTGAACCCAGACTGACTGCCTCTGTTCTGAAATCCCAAGACATCCCCCTACTTCTTTGGTCTGATTCTGCCTGGTGCGTGTGCTTGCGTGGCAGGGGGTTATTGTAAACACTTATGGGCATGTGCCCACTGAAATGTTAACTGATCACCTTTTCAGTGCCAACTGCTGTTCTTGGCACTAGGACACAGAGGTAACTCAGAAACGATCCCTGCCTTTAAGTAGCTCACAGTTTTTAGAAAGGGAGGCAGCCTCATCAGACAGTTGTAGTTCAGTGTAGGAAGTGCAGCAAGAGAAACAGAGGCACAGTCATTAGAAATGCTGTGCCAGGAACTGCAAGCAGATGGTGAGACTGAAGCATATGTGAGAGGCTGGGAACACCAGGAGCAGCACTGGAGTAGGATGGAGTGAGAGAGTGGCCTATCCTATGAGCTTTGACAAGAGCTGTGACCACCCCAAGGGCAGAGAGGTTCCAGGCATGGATATGTGGGGCCAGCTCTGCTGCTTACTGGCTTTGTGACTTCAGGCAAAGGGTACGTAACCTCTCTGAGCCTTCTGTTGTCTGTTCTGGAAATGGAAGGAACAGTACTTTTCTTTCCGGGCTGTTGAGAGGCTTAAATAAGATAATGCATGCAAAGCATTATCTATTATCTATTATCCTATTTTTTTAAGTGAGCTTTTTGTTGAAGTATGCCATACATACCTATTATTATTGAGATGCTTCTGTGGCCGGGGGCAGTGCAGCCAGATGCAGTTATGTCAAAAAGATCACCCTGGGTGCCGTGTAGAATAAAGAATTATAGGGACAAGACTGGAAAGGGTAGATGGATTAAGAAATTATTGCAAACGCCCAGGCAAGAGGAAATGATGGCAGAACCTGGGAAAAGTCTAGCAAAGGCTTGAGGGTGAGGGAGTTTTCAGGAGAATCCTAGGAGTTGCCACTGGTGCTGGGTGAGTGGGTCACGGAGGAGAGTGAGCCAGCCAGGAGCAGGATTGGGGAGGAAGATACCTTCAGTTTTGTACACTCTGAGTCTGGCATGCGCACGAAGATAGGTCTGAGCTTGACGTGGAAATGCGTGTGCTCCTGGGTAATTGCTGCCTCTGTCCTGTTCTTCCCTCTGCTGCCTTCCTCTGGACTTAGATCTCGGCAAAAGTGCATGTCTCAGAGGTATCTGGTGTCTGCCATGGGAGCAGGCTCTGGAGGTTGGGTGGGGCAGGGTGGCGCTTGGTGTGTGGCATCTGGGGTCTTATCTCCCTGGAATCCCTGCATGTTTGGGAGGTCATTGGCAGGGGCCTGTCCACCTCTCATGTCTGGCCTCTCCCTTCTTCCCCATTCCCGTCTCCCTCCTTGTCCACAGCCTGGACTTGTCCGAGTTGGCCAAAGCTGCCAAGAAGAAGCTGCAGGCGGTGAGTCTGCTGAGACAGGTCCCCTAATATTGGAGCTGTTCCCATTTCTACCCCCGACCCCTGTGATTGCTACCCCTTCCTCTGACCTGGTTCCCTTTTCCGAGTCTTTGTCCTAGCCTTTCAATCTCCTCTTGCCTACTTCTCCAGCCTTTGTCTTTGACCCTGGCTCTGCCTTCCAAAGGCTCCCAGGGCCCTCGCGCCACCTCAGACCTACAATGACATTCGCTGGTCCAGTGTGGTCTCCTTTTTGTCTTCTCCTACCCTGGAGCTTGGCAGGCAGACTTCCTACCCCCGTTTCCAGTTCTGAGACTCTTGGGCTGAGTAGCATAAGGGACACAAGCCTTTTCCCACCTCTTAAGACATCTGGTGAGCTGGTCATGTTGTCACTGGGGGCCAGTTGATCTGACAAAGCCTGTGTCCCCCTCTGTGCCTCCAGCTCAGCAACCGGCTTTTTGAGGAACTTGCCATGGACGTGTATGACGAGGTGGATCGAAGAGAAAATGATGCTGGTGAGCTGAGAGGACACTGGAGGTTTGGGGCAGATGGCACAGAGCACCTACCTATTAAGGAAGGGCTAGGATCTGGTGTGCCTCTCGGGTACTTGTACTGAAACTAAGCAGGGGTGCCTCAGTTGGTCTGCTCAGCAGGTCTGCATATAAGTCCCTGCCAGCTCTAAGCCCGCCTGGGCAGCTTCCCCAGCTGGGCAGAGTGCTGAGCTGGAGGCAGCCAGTCGACTCCTCCCACCCCACCCCCAGTCTGGGGCTCATCTCTACTTTGGCTCCCTCCCACTTTGGCTCTCTCCCCAGCTCCCCAGTCCTGTTCCCCGCCCCATCACTCCTTCCTGGCCACAGCCAGATTCCAACCCAAACTAGGCTGGCTTGAGGGACTCGCCTTGTCTGTCAGTCCCCAGCTGTCCTTGCCCAGTGCCTATCTGAAGTCCACCCTGTCTTGGTCACCAAGCTCGGTGGGCATGGGGAGGAGCTAGGAGAGCTGTGCTCAGCATTCCCCACCCCTACCCCACCCATGGGCCTGGCCACCGTGGACAGTGTGCTCCCTGCTCCTCCCCCACAGTGTGGCTGGCTACCCAGAACCACAGTACCCTGGTGACGGAGCGCAGTGCTGTGCCCTTCCTGCCTGTTAACCCTGAATACTCAGCCACACGGAATCAGGTGAGGAGGCTTGGTGGGGGGCCTGGGGCTGTTTCCTCCCTTCCTGGGGTCGCCTGCTCTATGGACCCTGCCCTTCTTCACCAGCTGTTGTCTGGGACGGGGCCTGGCCCAGGCCTGTTTTTCTCCACCCCTGGCCAAGGCCTCCCGGCCTGGCTGGCACTGGGATTTGGGACTGGAGAAGAGGCTGTTCTTTTGAGCATTTGGTGAGCAGCCTCAGGGCGGGGGGCTCCAGCCTCTTCCTGAGAGCTCCCCTAGGCACCGTGACTGTGCCTCCCTCACTCCCTGGCCCTGGCCAGATGAGCTGAGCTGTGGTTTTAGCTGTGGTTGAAGCAGATAGCTGATAGCACATAGCATAGGTCCCCTCATGCCAGCCTGGCCCTTTCTGCCTGGCAGGGGCGACAGAAGTTGGCCCGCTTTAATGCCCGAGAGTTTGCCACCTTGATCATCGACATTCTCAGCGAGGCCAAGAGGAGACAGCAGGGAAAAAGCCTGAGCAGCCCCACAGGTGGGCAGGACAAGGATGGAGGTGTGGGTTGGGGGCACTGTTCTAGGATATTCTCTTTCGTGGCTCCCTTTCGGGGGTAGCGCGATAGACGGTTGTGTGGCTGAGCCCTGAGTGACAGGCCTGTGCCCTCAGACAACCTCGAGCTATCTGCACGGAGCCAGAGTGACCTCGATGACCAGCACGACTACGACAGTGTGGCTTCGGACGAGGACACAGACCAGGAGCCCCTGCGCAGTGCCAGTGCCACGCGGAACAACCGTGCCCGGGTCTGAGCGCTGCCCCTCCCCGGGCTCTGTCAGGGCCCAGCTCTATCCTCCTGGAGCCCAGGGCCTGGGGGACGAGTGGGCTGGTCGGGGCTTTGAGAGCATTCATCCCCGGCCCCTGGTGGCTGACTGGCTTATGTCTGACCCTGCAGAGCATGGATTCCTCAGACCTGTCCGATGGGGCCGTGACGCTGCAGGAGTACCTGGAGCTGAAGAAGGCCCTAGCTACCTCTGAGGCAAAGGTGCAGCAGCTCATGAAGGTCAACAGTAGCTTGAGTGACGAGCTCCGAAGGCTGCAGCGGGAGGTGAGGGCTGTAGCCTTGGTGGGAGTGGGAGCTTCCAGGCCCCCGGTGGAGATGTGGGGTAGCTGCCTGAACTCTCTGGAGTTTCTGACACCATTCCACCCTCAGATCCACAAGCTCCAGGCGGAGAACTTGCAGATCCGGCAGCCGCCTGGGCCGGTGCCCACGCCCCCACTCCCCAGCGAACGGGCAGAACACACACCCCTGGGGCCTGGTGGGAGTGCCCACCGCAGGGACCGCCAGGCCTTCTCCATGTATGAACCAGGCTCCGCCCTAAAGCCCTTTGGGGGCCCACCTGGGGATGAGCTCACCACCCGGCTACAGCCTTTCCATAGCACTGTGAGTTGCCAACTCAAGGTTGTGGGGAAACGGCTGGGTCCACCCCAGGGCCCTCTTGTGACCTTCCACTGTGCTAACCCCCAGGATCTGGAGGATGATGCCATGTATTCAATGCATGTCCCTGCTGGCCTTTACCGGGTAAGTCGGGCCTGAGGCAGGTGGGTCTGTTTCTGCAGCTAGCTTCTGAGCCCCAGTCGGTACCAGCCTTGTGCTGGAGGCTGGCACAGGGAGGACTAGACATACACGGCTTCCACCCTCAGTGCAGGGAAGCTGGGCGGTGGGTGATGGGGAGGAGGAAAGGCTGACTCCAGCCCTTCTGGGTTTCAGATCCGGAAGGGGGTTTCAGCCTCAGCTGTGCCCTTCAGTCCCCCCTCCCCACTGCTGTCGTGCTCCCAGGAAGGAAGCCGCCACACGGTAACGTCCCATCCCCTGTGGCGCAGGGAGGGGCTGCATGGGATGTGTGTGTGGGAGGTGATGGGGGTCGTCTGAGTCTGTGCATGTGTACACCTCACTTACTCTCCCTTCCTGGACCCTCCAGAGCAAGCTTTCCCGCCACGGCAGCGGTGCCGACAGCGACTATGAGAACACACAAAGTGGGGACCCCCTGCTTGGGTGAGGCACCCTGGCAGAGGGAGGTCAGGTGGGCCCTGGAGTGTCTAGAGGGTGCAGGCAAGAGGCCTCATGGCTGGAATATCTCTTTCTCACCCTGGGCCTCAGACTGGAAGGGAAAAGGTTTCTAGAGCTGGGCAAGGAGGAGGACTTCCACCCTGAGCTGGAAAGCCTGGATGGAGACTTGGATCCTGGGCTTCCCAGCACAGAAGACGTCATCCTGAAGACGGAGCAGGTCACCAAAAACATTCAAGAATTGTTGCGGGCTGCCCAGGAATTTAAGCATGACAGGTATGGAGGTGGGGTACAAATTCATATGGCCTGTGAGTATTGCATGGGGCAAGAGAGGGGCCAGTGTTCCACTGTCCCTGGGAACCTTCCCTGAGAGCCCCCCTAATTTATACCCTCTTCTCCCACAGCTTTGTGCCCTGTTCAGAGAAGATCCATTTGGCTGTGACAGAAATGGCCTCTCTCTTCCCAAAGGTACAGGAGACAGAGAAGGAGGATTGGGAGGGCCTCAGGCTGGGCAGGCATAGAGAATCTGACTGCTACCTGGGTGGAGATATAGACACACTGGGCCACGATGGCTCATGGTTTGAAGTCCATGGCACAACTCCCTCCTTTCGCCCTCCAGAGACCAGCCCTGGAGCCTGTGCGCAGCTCTCTGCGGCTGCTCAACGCCAGCGCCTACCGGCTGCAGAGTGAGTGCCGGAAGACAGTGCCTCCGGAGCCTGGCGCCCCTGTGGACTTCCAGCTGCTGACTCAGCAGGTGATCCAGTGCGCCTATGACATTGCCAAGGCTGCCAAGCAGCTGGTCACCATCACCACTCGAGAAAAGAAGCAGTGACCACTCTCCCTGTACCCTCACCTACACCCTGGGACCTCACTGGCCATGGGAGCTGGGCCACTCCACATACCAACCCCCACCCCAGCAGAGCCTCTGGCACAAGTGCCCTTAGTGCTGCCACTCTCTCCTGGCAGCCAGGCGCCCTGGTGCCCGCTCCCCTCAAGGCCCCAAGGATGGGGAGGTGGGGTGGCAGGAGCTCTGTCCCCCACATTCCGTGCACCTCCTCCTGTACATAGCATCCCCTCCCCTTCTAGAGTGCAGGGGCCTGTAAGGCATTACTCCCAGCCCCTTGCCCTCCAGGGCCCCTTCAGCAAAGGGTCGGGTGGGGACACTCCAAGTGGGGCAGTTCCCTCTACATGCATCCCACCCCCATGAGCCAGTTCAGCCCTGTTGGGGGCTGAGTGGGGGCACCCCCCTCCTTTGTACATAATCTCTGTGGATGTCCCTCCCCCTCCCCTGTAGCCACCAGCCCCTGTGCTGCTCTCCTTTAATGGCAAATGGCCCCTGCCTAGGGCACAGGCCCCAACCTGTGTTCTGGGGTCCCCAGCAGCAAACACTGGAAAATTTTTTTCCCCCCTCTCCTCTCTTCTATCCCTTAATTTTAACGTTGTGGTAACTGAGCATCCCTGTGTGCCTGCGTGTGAGTGCGGGGCGGCAGTGCCGTCCCAGAGGCCTGGGCCATCTGGGGTTTTGTGAGGGGTGAGGGGACCAGAGCAGCAGGACCAGTACTGAAAGGCAGGCCCCTCGCACCCGTCCTGGGGCCGAGGACTGCCAGCATAACCACCTGGGGTTTTGCCCACTGCCTCCCCTCATCACTCCCACCACTCAAACCCCTCTCAATGAACTTAAAATGAAAACCACTTTCCTCCATCTCTCCTCCCCTCCCTTGTGGAGGGGGAGTGTGCTGGCTGGGGCAGAGGACTGAGCACCTGAGCCTGGGGCTGGCTCCCCGGGGTCCCTAACTCAGCTGAGAGGCCCGACCCTATAACCTCTGAGAGGCTAGCACCTGTGCCTGTGGTATCTGGGCACCTGGAACCTGGGCTGCAGCCCGGGGAGGCTGGAGAGGCAGACAGCACTGTCGCCAGCTCTTCCCTGCTTCCTGCCTCTGGCCCAGGGGCCAGGCCCTACCTGTGTGGTGGTGGGTGGGCTGTCAAGATGTGTATCATGTACATTTGTATCAAAAATAAATAAGTGACCATGTGCTGTTTCTGATGCTTAGAGACTTGAGGGGAGGGAGACCGGGCCTGGCAAACAGAGAAAGAATCTGTCAAGAATGTGAAGGAAATGAATACAACTGCTCCAGACTGCACTGACTGAGGGAAGGGAAGCCCTCCTGTTGTCCTTTAGAGAGGAGCTTGGAAATAATGTTTTCAGTAACACCACTGTTGCCCCCTACACGCCCATGCACACTGGTGGGAGGGGTTTCCTCTCCTAAAACTCTGCTTCTAAGGCCAGGTAGGCAGTGCCCAACTTGATTTTATAAACTCCCTACCTCACACAACCTAAATGGCCTAGGACAGTGTCCTGGGTGGGAGTGAGTGTCTCTGTGTAGCAGGTATACAAACCCAACGCCAGATTCTACTAAAATAATTTAATTAAAAATACACAGTATTTGCAAGGGAGATTTAAACAGCTCCTTTTTCTCCCCTCGCCTCCGCTCCACTCCCCGCAAACAACACATTCAAGACCAACCCCTCTGCAAACGCTTAGGCAGGACTGCTCAATTAGGCCACCAGGGGGCGGCCCTGAGCACGGTCCACGTGGCGGCCGCCTCCCCAAGGGCGGAGCAGAACCTGCCACAGTGGCAGGGCTGGGGCAGGTCAGTCAGAGCTATCACCATCCCCGCCGCTGTCTGGCGTGGGCGGGAGGAGGGGTCTCCGGCGTGAGCGCTTGACCCGACGTGGGGGCATCAGCAGTCTCCTCTTCAGCACAGCTGTGGGCAAGGTGGAAACCAGTCTAGAGCAGGAAAGCCATGGGGGACAGGGGAGGGCTGGGGCTGGGTGAGGAAGGGAACTTCTCACCAGCCACTGTGTCCTGACTGTCCGCTATGGGCCCCCAGTAGATGCTCTCCCCCCGTCGGAAGTTTCGGTGCAGTCGAGTGCAGAGTGTGGCCAGGGTGAGCAACACCAACAGGAAGGTGAGAGCCATGGCCGCCCAGGCAGCCTCCTCTGTCCGTGGGGTAGGGCCCCGCGCTTCCCGTGGAGGGGCTGCTGCCCGAGAGGCAGGGGAAGCCTGGTTTGGACAGGCACAGCCACCTAGGCTGCTTTGCCCTTTGTCAGAGGCCAGAGGCTGAGCCTCTATCCCGGAGCTGGCACTGCCTCCAGGCCCCCCAGGCAGCAGGGGGGCAGTGGCCACAGATGGGGCATTACTCCCTTCACCTGGGGTTCCTAACATGGGCTGTCTGGTCTCCCAGCTCCATGAGGAAGCAGAGGGGAACCTCAGGGTTGAGGGAGTGGGCTGGAGACCAAGGGCAGCCCGCAGCCCACGCCTCTTGGCACCACCAGGATAGTGCTGCCTGGGCCCTCTAGATGCCACCTCTGTGCCTGGGGGCCACCAGCTCCGCAGAGTAAAGGCCAAAGCCAGGCCCTAAGGGGAGAAAAGACAGCACTCACCCTTTCTCTGCCCAGATAATCCAATGACACCACCAACCAAGCCTGGCCCCAGTACCCCTTACCTGCATACACCCTCTCTGGCATAGCCTCCCTCTGCCCGGCATTGGCATCAAGGGAAAGGGCCCAGAAAGGCTGTCAGAGAGGAACCATACCTTCTTCCTCTGCTTCTTCCGCCGCCTCCTCTTTAGCCAGTGGGCAGCCCAGGCTGGCTCCACCCATGCCATCTCCAGTACCACCCCCCATGCTTCCAACACCAGGGGCTATGGAAGGAGGGAATGGTTAGCGCTAAGATGAAAGTAGGGAAAGAGCAAGAGGAAGCCCCTGAATTTTCCTTTCCCTGCTCTTGGGGCCACAGCCTTTGCCAGTGCCAACCAACTTGCACCCCTACTTACCCGAACCTGAGTGAGGGTGGAGTCAGGCACCAATGAGGGCTGAGCCACATAACTGTGGGCCAGGAGGGCAAGCTGGAGCTTCAGCCAGGGGTGGGCACAGGGGTGGTAGAGGAAGCTGACATCCTCAGCCTGGAGGAAAGGCACAGAGACATCAAGCCAGGCCTGGTCATTCTCAAGTTCTCCCATTCTGGGGGTCAGGTTAAAGGGACTCCCAGGATGGCTACATGACCCTTCCACCATCAGGGCTCAGGAAAGGACAAAGGACAACAGGTACTGGCATGTACCCCCACTTGTCTCTGAGTGTGCCTTTCACCTCTCCTTCAGCAAGTGTCACACCTCAAAGCTCACAACTTCCATGACAGTTCCTGGTTATCCCTGTCAGGCTCCAACCACATTCTTTTTTTAAAAATTTTTCTGCCTGACTTGTGGTGGCGCAGTGGATAAAGCGACAACTTGGAACGCTGAGGTCGCCGGTTTGAAACCCTGGGCTTGCCCAGTCAAGGCACATATGAGAGTTGATGCTTCCTGCTCCTCCCCCTCCTCTCTCTCCTCCCTTCTCTAAAATGAATAAATAAAATCTTAAAAAAAAAAAAATTTCTGAAGTGAGAAGTGGGGAGGCAGACAGACTCCCGCATGCGCCCAACCGGGATCCACCCAGCATGCCCACTAGGGGGTGATGCTCTACCCATCTGGGGCATTGCTCCGTTGCAACCGGAGCCATTCTAGTGCCTGAGGCATTGGAGCCATCTTCAGCGCCTGGGCCAACTTGGCTCCAATGGAGACTTGGCTGCGGGAGGAGAAGAGAGAGACAGAGAGGAAGGAGAGGGGGCGGGGTGGAGAAGCAAATAGGCTCTTCTCCTGTGTGCCCTGGCCGGGAATTGAACCTGGGACTTTCATACGCTGGGCTGACACTCTACCACTGAGCAAACTGGCCAGGGCCTTCCAACCACACTCTTTAGCTGTACTTTTCTGCACCTGTAATGATGGCTCTACAGGTCACCAGTCTAGACTGTATGTATCCCCTATATGGAGACCAGGTCTTCTTTTCACTGATCTTATCTCTACAGTCAGTCTCCCAAAAGCATCCAAATACAGGACACACAAGCAGCAGGTACACAATCCCAGAATGGAAACACTTCATCAATTATTAATATTCTTTGATTGAGCTGACCTGATGCTCAGCACTGTGCCAGATGCTGTAGGAGATGCCAGAAGCAAACTAGACTCCACTTACAGAGAATGTAAAGGAAACTCAGGGAAATAGAATTAATGCAAATGAAAGCGCAAACTACTAAAACTCAAATTAATTAGTTGTTAAATTATAAGAGAAAAGTTATAAGCGTTATACAAATTTGGAGGTAATGAATAAGAGCTGATGTGATCAGGCAAAGTCTCAGAGAAGAACTGATTCCTGCACTGGGCTTTGAAAATGGATAGGTATGTCCTGGCTGGATAGCTCAGTTGGTTCAACCCCCGGTCAGGGCACATACAGGAACAGATAAGTGTTCCTCCCTCTCTCCCTCTCTCTCTCCCCCTTCCCCTCACTAAAATCAATCAATAAATTTTGTTTTTTAAATGAATACGTATGGATGGCAGGTGGTGAAGAAACTGCCTGCTTCAGCTTCAGGTCAGGACAAGACAGGACAGGACCACTGTGTAGAACACATAGGAGCAAAGGTACAGCAGTGAGAATGAGCCTGGCGCTCAATGTGTGACAAGTGAACAGATCAACACAACTGGAGAGGAACCACAGATCTGTAAAAAATGTTTAATTTATTGATTTATAGAGAGAGAGGAAGGAAGAGAGACACAGAGAGAAATACTGATTCTCTGTTCCACTTATTGAAGCATTCATTCGTTGATTCTAGTATGTGCCCTGACCGGGGATCAAACCTGCAACCTTGGCATTTGGGGACTAACCAACTGAGCTACCGGGCCAGAGCTGGAACTACAGATTTGGAGAGTTCAGACAAGGCTTATTTAACTAGGGAGAGTCTAGAAAGCCAGGCAAGGGGAGTATGACCATGATAAGGTGGGAAATAAGGAGCTATTGAAAGTTTCTGAACAGTGAAATGATTTAATGAAAGGGCTGTTTGAGGAAAGGAATCAGGTAGGTGGAATGAGGTCTCTTGGCCTGGAAATCTAGTGATATATTTCAAAAGGAAAACCAAAGGGACATGGAAGCTATCTGGCCAACGGCAAAAACAGAGAAGCAGCCATAGAGGAAAACCCCCAGTGTGGAGCCCGGCGATCTAAGGCACACTCCTCACATCATACAGCCTGGTGCATTCCTAAGTGCTGTCACACACTTCGTTTACTCCTCATGGGCAGGGGCATTCCTAATATCCTCTCTTACACAAAACAGGCCCAGAGGAGGCAGGATGCTTCCCACGGTCACACAGCAGAGCTCCAGCTACTCAAGAGCAATCCCGACAGGGCACCGCAGAGGACAGAGGCCTCTGCTCCCTCTCGGGAAACAGGAACATTGCCTCTTCCGAGAAAAGTGGTGAAGAATGGAGCTGATGGGCGGAAAAGGCGGAGAAAGCCTGCAACTGCAGACACCAAGGATGGGTCCTGCTGGTACTCACCTGCCGTGGGCTCCTCCGTGTGTAGGTCACTCTTGGTGACATCTATACGTGGGGAAAGAAGAGAGCTTAAAGCCGCTGGGAGACTCTGTGTGGGGCACGGGGAGGGGACGGCAGGCTCACGCCTCCAGCTGGGGATGAAGACGTTGGCGACTGAGGGACTGAGGAACCGGCAGAGGTCCTCAGAGAGTGGCCGCAGCGGGCGCGGAGGGACCGGAGCGGGACCGGGCGACTCCTTCACACCCTCTCTCACAGCGCCCTCCAGGCTCCTACCTGTTGGGGCAGAGGCCACGGGCCCTCCGGACAACGGGCTCCCGCCTCCTCCGCCGGCTCAGCCGTCACCTGTGGGTCCAAGGCGCAGAAGAGCTCGGGCGCTGGCCTCGGCGAGGGCCCTGCCCTTCCCCAGCCCAGGCCCGGCCTGCCGGACGGGGACTCCTAGTCCTGTCTCCGCGGGCCACTCTTTCCAGGACGAACTTTCGGCCAAGCTCTGAGGCCCCCGGCCCAAGCCTTCTCAGCAGCGGGTCTCCTTACCTCAGTGGGACTCAGGAGTCCCGCCAGGGTTCCCAGGAGAAGCAGCTGAGACCAAGGCGGAGGAGGCGCCATCCCCTGCAGGGCCGACCTCCCCGCACCCGCGGGAGGGAGCGCGCACCGCCCTGCCCAGCCCAGCCGGATCCCGCCCCCGCGCGCCCACGTAGACCCCGGGCTCGCGCGCGCCGTTCCGTCCCAGCATCAGACCTCGCGGCCAGACACCCCAGGCCCGCACGCCCCTCGCCTCGCCTGGCTCCGCCCCCTCAGATCCGCGCGGCTGTCGCTCCGCCTCCGCCTCCACCCCGCCCCAGTGACCGCCTACAGCCCAGGACTCGGCGCGCACGCGTCCAGAACCCCAAACCGGAAAAGTTTTGTGTGGGAGCCCGGCCCTAGAAGCGCGCTGCTAGGCAATCCCGGAGCCACCTCCTCCTCCCAGCATTCGTCCCAGTGTGTCTCTGCGGCCTGCAGAGTGCAGCTGCAGCGCTTGGGTGGGATCGTGGAGCGGGGCGAAGGGCGGGAATTGGGTCCCTGTGGACCGGGTGGCCAAGGAGGGGATACGGGTACGCTCCTCCGGCAGACTCGCTTCAGAACCGTCAACGAGAAAAGGTGCAGAATTAGGAAGTCCGAGCTGCGGAAGGAAGAGATTCCCCGCTCTACAGCCTCACCTTCAGCCTATCCCACTCCTGCCCTAGCAAATAGGGCCCGAACCCGGAGGAGCTTCGGGGATCTCTGACCTCCACCCTCCCCAGACCCAGAAGCTCTGGGGGACCGGAGCCGGGCCGGGTACAGCTTCGTTCCCCGCCTCCGCCTCCGCTCTCGTTAGCCAGCATGTGTCCACGGAGACCTAGGTCACCGTGAGGTGGAGGAACCACAGGCCTCGCCCCAGGAGGGAGCAGTGGACAGACCTTTCCTGCAGCGGGACGCCGCCCCTGCCGCCCTCTCCCCAGTCCCCTTCTCCTTGGCCCCACTCAGAATTTTGAGGAAAGACGGGAACGTGGGTGAAAAGTGAGGGTTGAGATGCCTAGTCCCAAATTTCCAAATAGAGCAAGACGTGTTATATCAATCATCTCTCACACACCTGTGACTTACAAAGGGGTTTCTAACCCTTTCCCGTCCCCCGACCCCCAGTAATTGCCAGCTATTGAGCTGATGAAGAGACTCCAACCTGCCCTCTGCCACAGCCCCATCATAGGGTGACAGGCATCCACCTCACCCAGCACCTGAGTGCAGCCTCCACCCACCCCACCCCCAGCTTATTCTTGGAGGTGTGGGGCTGTTTCTTCTGGGCAAGTCCTTCCTGGGGAGCGGTTTTAAAGATTTCCTATTGGAAGCCAGGCTCCCGAGAGGATAGGGACAACGCACTGGTGCATGCAGGGGAACGAACAGCCCACCGCAAACCTGCCCGCCTTAGTCCTCGAAGGCCCTGAGCCAGAACACCCGCCCGGCTGGGGTATTGGGCAGTTGCCGGCGTCGAGCGGGCTGAGAGAAATACCAAGGTCAGAGAGCACGGCCGAGCCCGGGGGCGTGGCTGGTGGCTTCGGTCGCGGCTCCTGGAGCCCAGGATCCCGCGCCGGGAGCTGCGGTTTATTCACTTCTCTCTTTTGCAACTTCTCAACAGCGGCCCCTGAAGGCGCAGCGACACAAGGGCTCCCCCGCAGCTACACATCGCGCGGGGTGGAAGAGCGGGGATAGAGGACTAACTCATGCACATCCCGGTCCCCCAAGTTTCGGTCTTGGAGTCTCCCCACTTCTCTGCTGCCAACAGCCCAGTCTTCGTCTCGCTGCCCTCCCCACTCCCTTCCGGATCGCCAGCGCGTCTACGCTCCCTCTCCGTGGCCTCGGTTCCTTTCACCCTCTGCTCCTGCTTGTCGCAATCGCTGTACAAAGGGCTGGGGGCGGGAGGGGGGCGGGCGAGGGGAGTCGAGCCCGAACTGGCTGCCTCTGAGGGGCCGCGGCCAATCCGGAGGGTGCCCCCCCGCACCGCGCGGGAGGGCCCTAGGCAGCCGCCCGCGGCCGGGCGGAGCCGCGGGCAGAGCGGGGAACTAGCCGAGGGGACGTCCCCATCGCCTGCCGCTTGCCGTCTGCCACCCGCCACCCGGGGCTCTCCTGCCTCGCCATGCCGCCGTGGGGCGCCGCCCTCGCCCTGCTCCTGGCCGCGCTAGCCCTGCTTGGCCTGCTCGCCCCAAGGCTTCGGCGCCTCGGGAGGCGCGCCGTCGGAGCCAGGACCCTGCTTGGAGCCGGGGGCCGGGACGACGACGAGGAGGCGGACAGCGGAGGCCCTGCGGACCAGTTCAGCAACGAGCGAGAGCCGCTGCCCGGCGGGTGCAGGCTCATCTGTAAGCCGTCGGCGCTGGCGCAGTGCCTGCTGCGCGCCTTGCGACGCTCGGCGGCGCTGGAGCGGGGCCCGCGCTCCTGGCTCTCTGGGCCCCACCTGCAGACCCTCTGCCACTTTGTGTTACCCGTGGGGCCGGGGCCTGAGCTGGCTCGGGAGTACCTGCAGTTAGCGGACGACGGACTGGTGGCCCTGGACTGGGTCGTGGGACCATGCGCCAGGGGCCGCCGAGTCACGAACGCGGGGGGCCTTCCCGCGGTGTTGCTGGTGATCCCCAATGCGTGGGGGCGCCTCACCCGCAACGTTCTCGGCCTCTGTCTGCTCGCCCTGGAGCGCGGCTACTACCCGGTCATCTTTCACCGTCGCGGCCACCACGGCTGCCCGCTGGTCAGCCCCCGGCTGCAGTCTTTCGGGGACCCGTCCGATCTCAAGGAGGCGGTCACTTACATCCGCTTCCGACACCCCGCGGCCCTGCTGTTCGCGGTGAGCGAAGGCTCTGGCTCGGCACTGCTGCTGTCCTACCTGGGCGAGTGTGGCTCCTCCAGCTACATGACGGGAGCCGCCTGCATCTCGCCGGTGCTGCGCTGCCGCGAATGGTTTGAGGCCGGTCTGCCCTGGCCCTACGAGCGGGGCTTTCTGCTCCACCAGAAGATCGCCTTCAGCAGGTGCGTAAACGGAGGCCGCAGACCAGTAAGGGGGGGAGGGAATAGTGGTCTTGGGCTGACGAAGACACAGTCTACTTGGCATGGACTCAAACAGGTCTAGGGCAATTGGGGCACTGTTCTCCTCACACACAGTCTGAAGCTGTCCAAACCCTAGACAGAACCAGGGAAGCTGGTTTAAAATCCACAGAGTCTAGCATCGTCAGGCTAAGTCAGCAGCATCAGGCTACGCAGGGCCTCCTGCCCTGGGCCCCCTGGCCGCACTTCAGCCTCACGGTGTCCAAGCAACCTGAGCACCTGCCCCACCGCAGCAGAGGCAGTGCCTGACATTTGCCATTTAGTCCGGAATTTGTCAAGTCAGCAAAGAGGGCTCTGGAAGCAATTGCAACTGATTATCTCTCCAGAATGTTCCCTTATATTGAGACTAGAGGTGACAGGAATAAAAAATTTAGACCTGACAAGTGTTTTGCATATTTCTAGGTATGTATGTACTCACTGTTGCAAAAAAAAAAAAAAAAATCTCCAAAAAGAGAACAATTCCCACAGCACACAACCAGGCTCCAGCTTGCACTGTCGCTTTCCTCAGAGATGGAAGAATGAGGTCAAAGACATTATGGCAACAGTGTGGTGTGGCAGAAAGACCTGGTATGTGGGGTCAGGCCACTTTAGTTCAAATCCTGAATTTCCAACAAATTAGTGAACTCCCTGAAGCCTCTTTTCTTTCTTCAGTTAAATGCAGTTAATAATAACTACCGGCCCTGGCCGGTTGGCTCAGCGGTAGAGCGTCGGCCTAGCGTGCGGAGGACCCGGGTTCGATTCCCGGCCAGGGCACACAGGAGAAGCGCCCATTTGCTTCTCCACCCCTCCGCCGCGACTTCCTCTCTGTCTCTCTCTTCCCCTCCCTCAGCCAAGGCTCCATTGGAGCAAAGATGGCCCGGGCGCTGGGGATGGCTCTGTGGCCTCTGCCTCAGGCGCTAGAGTGGCTCTGGTCGCAACATGGCAACGCCCAGGATGGGCAGAGCGTCGCCCCTGGTGGGCGTGCCGGGTGGATCCCGGTCGGGCGCATGCGGGAGTCTGTCTGACTGTCTCTCCCTGTTTCCAGCTTCAGAAAAATGAAAAAAAAAAAAAAAAATAATAATAATAATAACTACCTTCCAAGGTAGTTATACATGCGAAGTGAGATAATGGAAGTGAGGGGTTGGCACTAGGTAGCTGCTGAATAAATGGTGGCAACTGTAATTTCTCTTTCTTTTCTTGCCCCATTTTGCCTCCTGTTCTGAGATCAAATCCTGAGCTCAACAGCAGCCCTTTGCTATGGCAACCGAGAGCCTCTAGTTTCCATCCCCAAATGACCACCACTAGTGTGACCCCGACACCAGCGCGAGGATAAGGTGAGGAAAGTGGAGAGGAAACCTGAGCCTTCAGTCACTGCCCTGCCTACAGAAGTGTGGGGTTAAAAACTCAGGATGAGCCTGACCAGGCGGTGGTGCAGTGGATAGAGCATCGGACTGGAATGCGGAGGACCCAGGTTCGAGACCTCGAGGTCTCCAGCTTGAGCGCAGGCTCATCTGGTTTAAGCAAAGCTCACCAGCTTGGACCCAAGGTCGCTGGCTTAAGCAAGGGGTTCCTCGGTCTGCTGTACCCCTATGGTCAGAGCACATATGAGAAAGCAGTCAATGAACAACTAAGGTGTTGCACCGAAAAACTGATGATTGATGCTTCTTATCTCTCGGTTCCTGTCTGTCTGTCCCTGCCTATCCCTCTCTCTGACTCTCTCTCTGTCTCTCTGTAAAAACAAACAAACAAAAAAAACAAAAAAACCCACCTCAGGACAAGCCTCTTTGAATGTTTTCAGAAGACACACATCCAAGTTCAACGGGTTAATGCTGGATTGATCCACCCAAACGTCTGAGCTGCCCGTGCTGGCCTCCTCACCAGGGTCCCGGGCTCTCTCCAGGAAGTTGGCAACAGCAAAGTTGTCTCCTTTCCTAGAACGGTTGCTCTCAGACTCCAATTTGGTAATTCACCTTGTAAATTAATTAGTCAACTCTTCTGCCATCCAGTCTTCTCTAGGAATACCTTTTTTGCAAACTCATTTTTCATTATCTGGATAATATATTAGCTTTTAAAACACAAACAAATAAACTAATACAACCTAAAGTAAAATGTTAATCAAAGTGGGAGGAGGGGGTGACACCTGCAGGTCTGGATAGTCTGAGCCAATGAGTTCTAGAAGGGGATCAGGAGGTGACAGCTCATAGCAGTTTCCCCACAGAGGATCACAAGTTGAGGTCAGGAGAACTGTCACTGTAGTCTGGCGGCTGTAAAGTCAAATGTTGCCTCAGCGCTGAGCAGGTAATGCCATGAATGACACACCTGGTAAGAACTGTGACAAAGGAAGGAGAGAGGATATACCCTGATTGTTGTCCTCGGGAAGGCCAGCCCATGTCTCCCGATCTTCTCATTGGAGCCAGATAGCTGCATCTTATGAGAAACCTCTTGATTTTAAATGATGACAACGAAATAAAAGTTAAAAAAAAAACCCACATTATATAGCCAAAGAAAGCCTCTGTTGCCAGAATTCGGCCTGTGCACTGCTACTCTAGTTTCTGCTGTCAATTTGTTTTCTAATTCTCCCCTCTCTTCTCTATCTTCCCTATTCAATTTCTTGCTGCCAGGTATGCCACAGCCTTGGAGGACACAGTGGACACCCGCAAACTGTTCAGGAGCCGCTCCCTGCGAGAGTTTGAAGAGACCCTCTTCTGCCATACCAAAAGTTTTCCCATCAGCTGGGACACCTACTGGGACCACAACGACCCCCTCCGGGATGTGGATGAGGCGGCTGTACCTGTGCTGTGTATCTGTAGTGCTGATGACCCTGTGTGTGGGCCCCCAGACCACTTTCTACCCACTGAGCTCTTTTACAACAACCCCTACTTCTTCCTCCTGCTCAGTAGCCATGGAGGCCACTGTGGCTTCCTGCGCCAGGAGCCCTTGCCAGCATGGAGCCACGAGATCATCTTGGAGTACTTCCGGGCCTTGACGGACTTCTTCCGAACAGAAGAGAGGCTGAAAGGGCTGAGCAGGCACCGAGCTTCATTCCTAGGGGGCCGGCGTCGCTGGGGAACCCTGCAGAAGCGGGAGGTCTCTCCCTCCTCCAGTCTGGAGGAGATCTTCAGCTGGAAGCGATCATATACAAGGTGAGACCTGGCGGGAGAATCCTGTGTAACAGAGCTAAGCGCGGCAGAGTCCTGAAAAGGCAGTGCGGACTGAACGCAGCCAGCGGCTCTAGTTCCTGGCCACTGATTCAGCCCCCTTTTCTCTTCTGATCTGTGGGAAAAGACAGAACTTCCAGCTCACTGCCATTTACTTTACCCCAAGCAGAACTCCTGCCCAGGCTGTCTGCTCAACACATTTCTGCTTATCGTGGTCACTCTCTCCTGTCATCGACCTCATCAGCCAAAGATTAGCACCATTTGAACCCATGGACTCGAGATAAAATGCTGTCTCCCTAGCAGTGACTACAGAGAAGATGAGTTTATGTGCGTCATTGGGCAGCTCTGTTCCACATAAATAATCAGCTCTCTGATCCTAACTCTCAAGCTGGAGCCACTCGGTGTAGTGAGGACAGGATGTTTGTGTCTCGGTCCCACTTCCCTCATTTTGTTCTGCGGTTGTGGCGCTCTGCAGACTACACGCAGCAGCTGCTGTGGAAGTGGGCTTGCGGAGCTACGGGGCTGCGTCTGTTTCGCGTGAGGTTGAGAAGGGCGGCGGAGGCAGTATGGGCGGCCCTGAGACCCGCCAAGAACCACAGGGTAGAGATTGTGAGTGTCTGTATCTGCAGTAAGGTCCAGCCTCTCAGACATCTTGTGCAAGTCTCCCTTGGGAACCGGGCTGATCTACGGCGTCTGCCTAGGACCTCAAGCCTCACTGGACAGATACCAAGGATGATTTTAGGAACAGGAAGTCCTTGAACCCAGTCTGTTAGACCATGACTCAAGGAAGTGATGGGATTCAAAAAATTTAACAACCGTTTCTCTGCCCTAATGACCATTTTAAGTATAAAAAATGATATACCGAAAGGTAGTTTATTATTTCATGCATTTAATACTTAAATAAGAACAATAAAAGAGGTACACAAAACTAGATGATAAGAGTGAATTTAAAATATGAATGAAATATTTCTTCTTAATGAAGAAATATTAAATAATACCTGACAGAAACAATAAAACTGTTATTTTAAGATATTTCCATATTGCTTCTTAATTGGTGTCCTCACTTTCAATTTTTTTCACCTATGGATAGGAATGACCTTTACTATGGGTGCTCAGAATATGCTATTGTGTAGTAGATGAACATTAAAAAAAGAATAAAGATGCCTGACCAGGTGGTGGCACAGTGGATAGAGCATCAGACTGGGACGTGGAGGACCCAGGTTCAAAACCCTAAATTCCCCAGCTTGAGCGGGTTCACCAGCTGGAGTGCAGGGTCGCTGGCTGGAGCGTGGGATCATAGACATGACCCCGTGGTTGCTGGCTTGTGCCCAAGGTCACTGGCTTGAGCAAGGTGTCACTTGCTCTGCTGTAGCCAGGCCCTGGTCAAGGCACGTATGAGAAAGCAGTTAGTGAACAACTAAGGTGCAACAAAGAAGAATCCCACCACTGTCTCAAGGAGACAGACTTTCAGGCACTCTAGCTGCTGTCTCTGGGACCATTTCTGGGGATTATTACTCCAGTGAGCTCTGGCCAGAGCTGCTTTTCTTCTGCAATGGTGGGCTTTCTCTAAGTGTTGAACAGTATAAACCTCATTTCTTAGGGGTTTTCTGGGTAGGGCCCTCTTTTCTGACACTACTACTAGTCTCTCTCTTTCCAGAGAGAAACATCTGGGACCAGGGAAAACAAAAAGTTCCAAGAGGTTGTCGAGAACTGACTCAGTAATTTATTTATTTCACATTACTACGCTTTTTCTGCTCAATTGTTCAAAAAGCCATTCATGTAGACACAGAAAAAGCTTTTTCCTGGATCTGGTCACTCAGTAACTGAGTAGTGAATGTTTGGTTTTATGAGGAATAATGCTGAAGACCAGCGTAAAATAAAGCATTATACACTTTGATTTACATGTCCTGATTGGGATTAGGCCACTAAACAATACAATAGGACATTTGATTCCATGGGCTGCTAAGAGCTTTGTCCTGAAGTTTTAACTTGTCATTGAGAAAGACGGCACCTGTTTTGACTGAAAGCTTCATCCTAGCCTCACAAACAGCAAAGTAATTTAAAGAGGAGAGATGTTTACTGAAGCCATGTCTTAAGGCTTGGTACAAGGACTTTGGGGGCCATGATTTCCAGTTTGGATAATCTTAAGCCTTGTTCTTTTAACTCAAATAAATAAGAAGAAACTCTGAACTATCCCAGAATCTAAACTGAAATGCAGACAGCACATAATTGTCTAGGCCCATTGTCCTGTCATGAAAAAACAATGACCTCCCTCCTTTCCCACTTCTTGCTCCTTCTCCTCCACACTCCTCATCTAAAGGTCTTTCACCATTCCTGAGCAGGAGAAATAACAAGGAACTGAAATCTAAAGAAGCCATTCTACGGGTGGTTAAGAACCTCTATGTAAGGCTTGATGAGGGAGAATTACTGACATCAGGCCACCCCTCTCCTGCAGCATCAGGTACAGCAGGAATTTCAGTTCATTAGGGTCCTGCATATGGGACTGCATATAGGACCATATACACAACCCTAGGATCATTGAGAACTGACTGCAAAATGGGAAGCAGCCCACTGGTTTTTAAACATCCCTGTTTCTGGCTTAAATGGCCTCCAAAGGCTATTGTTTATCTAGGCCAGATACCCTGGGACTCTGGTTCTTTAAGATAGTAGCTTTTTGAGAAATCATGGTTGGTTTCCCTTTTCTTTTATAGGAAAGAAAGCCTGCACTGTGGTGCATGCATGCACGCGCGCGCGCGCGCACACACACACACACACACACACACACACACACACACACACACAGGTATAGTCTTAAAGCCCTTAAATAGACAGGACAGCTCTTGTCCAGGGTCCATTAATTCCCTTGGATACACAATCCTAATGACCTAAATCAGTGATTTTCCATTTTTTCTATCTCATGGCACACATCAACTAATTACTCAAATTCTGCAGCATACCAAAAAATATATTTTTTGCTGATCTGACAAAAAAACTGGTATTTTGATTGATTTACAAAAAAAGTAATTACCTACCCTTTTTGCTCCAAACTGACTTAAAAAAAAAATCAGATGCTTATACTTATATATATAGATTTCTGGTACCAAAAATTAACCAATCAGAGACAACCTTATTTTATTTTATTTTAATTTTTTATTTATTAATTTTAGAGAGGAGAGGGAGAGAGAGAGAGAGAGGAGAGGCAGAGAGAGAGAAGGGGGGAGGAGCTGGAAGCATCAACTCCCATATGTGCCTTGACCAGGCAAGCCCAGGGTTTCGAACCGGCGACCTCAGCATGTCCAGGTCGATGCTTTATCCACTGCGCCACCACAGGTCAGGCAATCAGAGACTTTATAATGTGACATGACCAATAAGGGCAGTCACACGAGACAGCTATTGTTGTGTTGCTGTTGTCATTTAAAATTTATTATTATTTTTATTTTTTTATTAGAGAGAGAGGGGGGGGGGACAGATAGCCAGGAAGGGGGAGAGATGAAAAACATCAACTCATATTTGTGCCACTTCAGTTCATTGATTGCTTTCTCATATGTGCCTTGATGTGGGGGGAGGGGCACTCCAGCCAAGCCAACAACCCCTTGCTCAAGCCAGTGACCTTTGCGTTCAAGCCAGCGACCATGGGGTCATGTCTATGATTCCACCCTCAAGGTGGCGACCCTGCACTCGTGCTGGTGAACCCACACTCAAGCCAGCGACCTTAGGTTTTGAACCTGGGTCCTCTGAGTCCTAGGCTGATGCTCTATCAGTGGATAGAGCCACCTCCTGGTCAGGCTGTCATTTTTTTTTATTTGACAATCTAAGAGAAAAGAGGTCAGCGCCCCTGACTGAATAGTCAAGTATTGCACATTTTAGAAATTCTTATGGCTCACCAATTGAAAGTCACTGACTGAAACCCACTCGTATTTCTCCTCCATGCCCCTTGCGCCAGATGTGCTCATAGCCTATCTCAGGAAGCTACTTGTTAGGTCCAAGTTCAGAGGCAGGGGATGGAAAGCTGCAGGGGGCTAAGAGTTGAAAGAAAACATGTGGAGCTGTAGGTAGATGGGACATGCAGCCACAACCACAGCAGGCAGCAGCAGCAGCCTGACACAGTGCGCAGGCATTTTATAGTAAAATCATACAAAAGTGGCACCAAGCCATAATTACAGAGAGGTTACATTAGTGAAGGTCACATATGATGCATGCGCATGGGTACTGTCCCTGCCTGTTTCCCTTAGTTGTGCATGGCCAGGTCTGATGTAGTGGACCTGTCCACACTGATTGCATCTTGTACAGGCTGTTTACCAATTCTGAGAACAGCTTCCTCACACTACTTCTCTCTCATCTGCCCCTTACTGCTTGATGACATCACTGCTTTTCAGCTCACCTTTGCCAAGGAAGTGTAGTTCCTGTTCAAACATGTTTGGGTGACCCTGTCCTTCAGTCTAATGATGAAGGAATCACCCAAATGGTTCTGCTTTGGTTAGTAGGTGATGATATGAAGTCAGCTTGAGGAACACCAGACACACTCTTCTGACAGGATGTGTGGCCCTTGATCAAAATGACAAGTTATGAGTTTGAGGAAACAAGAAACACAAAACCAAACCCGAAGAAGTACCACTGAGTGGGAGGTAGCAAAGGTCTAGCAATCCTCTCAGGCCTCATTCATTTGTTTGACACCCTTTTGTTTTCTTCATTATTTATGAACACCGACAAATGATAAGAAAAAAATACAACCCAATATTTAAAGGAGGCATTATCTCAGAAGTAGAGACTGAGTCTTCTATCTCCACTCATTGGATCAAAATGCAGGAAGCAAACAAGCCTCTGAAGGTTTGAGTTCAAAGTTCTGACCTCTGATACCAAAGACTGTGCTAAGCTATAATTAATTCTCTTAAAGATTTAGTATTTCGGGCCCTGGCCGGTTGGCTCAGTGGTAGAGCGTCAGCCTGGCGAGTGGAAGTCCCGGGTTCGATTCCCGGCCAGGGAACACAGGAGAAGCGCCCATCTGCTTCTCCACCCCTCCCCCTCTCCTTCCTTTCTGTCTCTCTCTTCCCCTCCCGCAGCCAAGGCTCCATTGGAGCAAAGATGGCCCGGGCGCTGGGGATGGCTCTTTGGCCTCTGCCCCAGGCACTAGAGTGGCTCTGGTCCCGGCAGAGCGATGCCCCGGAGGGGGGTGTCGCCTGGTGGGCGTGCCGGGTGGATCCCGGTCGGGCGCATGCGGGAGTCTGTCTGACTGTCTCTCCCCGTTTCTAGCTTCAGAAAAATACAAAAAAAAAAAAAAAAAAAAGATTTAGTATTTCGCCTGACCTGTGGTGGCGCAGTGGATAAAGAGTCGACCTGGAAATGCTGAGGTCGCCGGTTTCAAAACCCTGGGCTTGCCTAGTCAAGGCACATATGGGAGTTGATGCTTCCTGCTCCTCCCCCCTTCTCTCTCTCCTCTCTCTCTCCCTCTCTCCACCCCTCTCCTTTCTAAAATGAATAAAAAAAAATTAAAAAAAAATATTTAGTATTTTATGTATTTGTACATGGGTTTCCAAGGTGGCTTAATTGGATCAACAGTATGAAACACAAAGTACCAATTCCTTACTCTGAGAAGACATCTGTTCTGAGTGAAGATATCCTTTTTAAAACAAGTACTGTTAGAAAAGTACTTGGCACAGGAAGTGTTATCTTACCTTTTATATATAAAAGCAAACCACAAAACCATCCCCGAGTCAGAAGCTCCTCTGTACTCATCTTCTAGCCAGACCACAAGGTCCTTTGTGTCAGTCACCTTTAGTAGTGCCAAGGTCTCTTCCTTTACAAATGAACTTAAGCATGAATTCCTCTCCTTGCTTAAACAAGCAGATATACTTAGCCACTTTGGTAGAGCTTGGTAACAATGCCAATAGGAGTATTTGTGATTCTTCAGCCAAGCCACAAAGGATGGCATTGGAACTTGTTTTCATTTGTTACCACAACTGGCAAAGGTGAAATTGAAAAGTTATAACTAGGGCGTATCCGAGTGCCCAGATATGGAACAAATGCCTCAGGAAGCAGTAAATTCCACATCATATGTGGAATAGGAAAGCTAGACTGCCACTTGGCACACATCATGGAGGAAACATGTGCCAAGAAATAAGGTGGCCTAGATTACATATAAGCTCTCTTCTCATCTGATAATCGGTGAATTAAAATAATGCTCATGAGTTTAGTGGTTTGTAAAGATTTCTGGTTGATTTATGGGCTTGAGGATAAAAAGAGATCACAGACCTGACCTGGATTCTGGGAGTTGAGAGATGGCATAAAGATTTTAATGAAAATAACTCTGCCAAAATGTTTTTTTAAGACATTCAATAATTGCCTGACCAGGCGGTGGCACAATGGATAGAGCGTTGGACTGGGATGAAAAGGATCCTGGTTTGAAACCCCAAGATTGCTGGCTTGAGTGCGGGCTCATCCAGCTTGAGCATGAGATCATAGACATGACCCCATGGTCACTGGCTTGAGCCCAAAGTCACTGGCTTGAACCCAAAGTTGTTGGCTTGAGAAAGAGGTCACTGACTCTGCTGGAGCCCCCCAGTCAAGGCACGTGTGAGAAAGCAATCAATGAACAATTAAGGTGCCTCAATGAAGAATTGTTTCTTATCTCTCTCCCTTTCTGTTTGTTTGTTCCCGCTTCTCTCTCACTTTTTTTTTTTTTTTTTTTGTATTTTTCTGAAGCTGGAAACGGGGAGGCAGTCAGACAGATTCCCGCATGCGCCTGACCGGGATCCACCCAGCACGCCCACCAGGGGGCGATGCTCTGCCCATGGGGGGGGGGTTGCTCTGTTGCGACTAGAGCCACTCTAGCGCCTGGGGCAGAGGCCAAGGAGCCATCCCCAGCGCCCGGGCCATCTTTTGCTCCAATGGAGCCTTGGCTGTGGGAGGGGAAGAGAGAGACAGAGAGGGAGGAGAGGGGGAGGGGTGGAGAAGCAGATGGGCGCCTCTCCTGTGTGTCCTGGCCGGGAATCGAACATGGGACTCCCGCACGCCAGGCTGACACTCTACCACTGAGCCAACTGGCCAGGGCCTTCTCTCTCACTTAAAAAAAAAAAAAAAGAGCCTGACCTGTGGTGGCGCAGTGGGTAAAGCATTGACCTGGAACGCTGAGGTTGCTGGTTCAAAACCCTGGGCTTGCCTGGTCAAGGCACATATGGGAGTTGATGCTTCCTGCTCTTTCCCCACCCTTCTCTCTCTCTCTCTCTCTCACTCTTTTCTCTAAAATGAATAAATTAAAAAAAAGATATCCAATGATTATGCTCTTAAGCAGGGGTCTTAAACTCAACTCAGCATGTGGGCCGCAGAGCAAGATCACAGCCGTTTGGCAGGCCGCACTAGGTCTACAAAAGGCAACTGTTACGCAACACTTTTCTCACTGCAGTTGAAAACAGTCTGCGGGCCGCACAAAATTGTTCGGCGGGCCGCATGCGGCCCGCGGGCCGCGAGTTTGAGACCCCTGCTCTAAAGTGTCCAGGAAGAGTTATAAGTTGAAGAAAAAGTGGAATGTCATTAAAACAATATATTAGGCACTAATATAAAAAACAAAGGTCTCAAGCCCCTCCAAGCCCTCCTATGTTATGAAGTAAGACCTTGCCATAGTGTTTATCACTAGTATGATTTAACAAAAACCTCTCCGTCTTGTTTGCCTCTGAATAGTAAATTGCAGTCTCCCTGCAACAATGGAATGTCATTATTTTTTAAATCTCCAGAAACAATGTGCTGTTTATCTTCTGAAGTCCTCTGTGTACTGAGCCATGCTTACCTACCTGTGGAGTTAACAAACCTCCTGCACATTCTCTATTCATTGGTTGTTGCTTCACTTCTGTAGATATAGCCTTGTGTCCCCTAACACTAACCAGTAGCAGCTGTTTAATCAACAACCAGGCCTCCTGCTCTAGGCTAATAATCTCCCCGCAGGCTCAGAAATCCCTGATCATCAAAGACACCTATATAGATATTTTCCGATTAGTAATTTGGGTAATTAGTAATTTGTATGTTGACGAGAGTACTGAAGTAGTAGTTTGGAGAGATGGGTTCTAGTTTGTACTTCATCAGTGATTCCTGTCCTTGGAAAAACTATTTTGAGGTGTTCTGTATGAAAAGAGTGAGTGTGAATAGGCCTCAATTTAGGAGTTTTGATAGGATATGAGATAGCAGGTAGATTTCATTCTCCAAGTCCATTTAAATCCTCAACTGGAACTTAAAGACCTCTCTGATGAGGTGACATCTGCTTTCAGAACAGATTCTATTCTCTAATTTCTTTTTTTTTTTTTTTAACAGAGACAGAGAGAGTCAGAGAGAGGGACAGACAGGAAGGGAGAGAGATGAAAAGCATCAATTCTTTGTTGGGGCACCTTGGTTGTTCATTGATTGCTTTCTCATGTGCCTTGACGGGGGGGGTGGGGCTACAGCAGAGTGAGTGACCCCTTGCTCAAGCCAGCGGCCTTGGGCTTCAAGCCAACAACCTTTGAGCTCAAGCCAGTGACCATAGGGTCACTTCTATTATCCCAACCTCAAGCCAGAGACCCCATGCTCAAGCCGGCAACCTCAGGGTTTTGAACCTGGGTCCTCTGCATCCCACTTCGACGCTCTATCCACTGGGCCACTGCCTGGTCAGACTATTCTCTAATTTTTAAAAGGGCAAGAAGTTCTATGTCTTTGTCGGATACCTCAGTTGGTTAGAGCAGTGGTCCCCAACCCCCGGGCCACGGACCAGTACCGGTCCATGGGCCATTTGGTACTGGTCCGCAGAGAAAGAATAAATAACTTACATTATTTCCATTTTATTTATATTTAAGTCTGAACAATGTTTTATCTTTAAAAAATGACCAGATTCCCTCTGTTACATCCGTCTAAGACTCACTCTTGACGCTTGTCTCGTAAATTCGACAATTATATTTAAAAATACCAGTTTTTACGTCGTCGCATAATTTTATTTTGTGCATTTATCCATCCCATCCTAAAGGCCGGTCCATGAAAATATTTTCTGACATTAAACCGGTCTGTGGCCCAAAAAAGGGGACCACTGGGTTAGAGCATTGTCCTGAAGCACAGAAGTTGCCAGTTTGATTCCCAGTCAGGGCACACACAGGAACATATTGATGTTCCTGTCTCTCTCTCAAATCAGTAAACAAAAAAATTTAAAGATTATAATAATAAAAAGGCCAAGAAATTCCAGTTATTAATTTCACTGAAAAGCTGAGAAGGACCTGGGAAACAGCACTTTTTGAGGCTCAGAGGCCAGGTCCTCCTGGGTTGCCCAGTGAGAGCAAAATCTCCTCATCCCTACCCAAACACATACATGTACTCTGATAACCATGTTATGATGGCTAAAGGTTTACATTGGTTCATTTGTTCTGGCCAAAAACCATCTGTTTGCCTACTTCCCATAGATGAAGTTTTAGAGATATACCTTTCAAGATTGCACAATTAGTATGGTGGGGCTAAAGACCAGAACCCAAGGCAGTGCTCTGTATGCTATACTTTGACTTTTCCTAGTCAGGCACTGGCCAAGATGAAAGTAAATAGTCCATGTTAGACTTCATAATGTAAAGGATAACAAAAGGGGAAAGAATGTGTCTTTATTTTTTCTATTTATTTTTATTTTTTATTGAATTCAGAGGAAGGGGGAGAGGAAAAAAAACATCAATCTGTGTCTTTAAGTGCCCCCGCCAAGGATTGAACCAGCCACCTCTGCATCTCAGGACAATGCTCCGACCAGCCAAGCCATCCAGCCAGGGCAGAATGTGTCTTTTAGAGCTGCTGAGGGAGAACCATATACATTATAAATGACACCCAAAAACTTATAGCTTGCATAGCCTTAGCGCCCCAGCAACCTTGTCTCCCTCTATCCATTAAGAACAAGTATCTGAAAATATAGTTGCAATAAAAGTCACTAATTGCTCATGATGCGTACAGAGAACCCTGGTTCTGCAGTTGGCATCAACGGACTGAAATGTAGTTGATAGCACTAGATTATAAACCACCAGGGCTGGGAGCTAAGCTGACCACTCTGGTAAATTTTTTATTCAAATTTCAAATTTCTTTTACAGTCAAGTAGGATAGGCTTTAAGCCCTAAGCATAACCCAGAACATCCTTTTTTTTTACAACTGTTTTTATTTTCCATGGATTTGAGGGTGGGTGGTGGGAGAGAAGCATCAACTCATTTTCCACTTAATTGTCCCATTTAGTTATGCACTCACTGATTGCTTCTCATACATGCTCTGACTTGGGATCGATCCTGTGGCCTCGCTTTATCCACTGAACCACCTGGCCACAGCAACTCAGAACATCTTTGATGTTTTAGCCAATGACACTTGTGTTGCTGACACAGGACAGACTGGAAGCACATGTTTACACATGTTTTCTAATACTCTTCTTCCAATGTAGTTTGAAGAGCTCAATTGGGGGAATAAAGCAGAAAGAAATCCTTGGTTTTTTTGGACAGAGACAGAGTCAGAGAGAGGGACAGACAGGAAGGGAGATGAGAAGCATCAATTCTTTGTTACAGCTTCTTAGTTGATCAATGATTGCTTTCTCTTATGTTCCTTGACCTGGGGGTGGAGGCTACAGCAGAGCGAGTGACCCCTTGGGATCATGCCTATGATCCCACGCTCAAGCTAGCAACCCCTCACTCAAACTGGTGAGCCCGTGCTCAAGTGGCGATCTTGGGGTTTCGAACCTGGGTCCTCCATGTCCCAGTCTGACGTTCTAGCCACTCCGCACCACCTGGTCAGGCATGAAATCCTATTTTTTGAATCCTTTTTGAGTTCCTCCAAATTCAAGGTGGGATACTGGAAATGTTGGAGGTAAGAGACCTGGGATCTAATTTTGGCTCTGCCACATAGTTGTTTGACTCAGGAAAATTAAACATTAATAAATGTTAGTTAACCTCAGAATAGCTCAGTACCAACATTCTGGGTGTTCAAAAACTATACTAAAAACTTAAAAGTGCCATTTTGCTGACAGTCTTCAATACAGCAGGTCATCTCAATATACTTTAAAAAAACATAAACTCCAGTCCATGAACTGCCGCCCCCACTGTTCCCAAATAAGCCTTCTGACAAACATATCACTTTAAGACTTAAACAAAAAAACTGGGTTAGATATTCTGCCCCAAATAGGGCTAAAATGTGATGATTTTTAAAATCTAGGACGATAAGCACAGATGAAGCCACCTTTTGAAGCTCTGTACAGGGTCTAAGAACTGCATACATCTATATGTTGGTGTGTGGGAGAAATTTGAGTTACATAGAACTTAAGAACCTGCATCAAACTGTTAGAACTGGAAGGAGAATCACCTCGCAACCACAACATAATAGAACACTTCACTCTCTGGGCAAACAGAATTCGAGGCAAGAGACTAGAGGGTTTATGTCGATATCAGGGAGTTCTACTCTTAACCATATCTTACTCATTTTTATAATTTCAACATCCAGCACAGTGTCTAAGATTCAGTAATTATCCAAAAACCACTGAGTTGAAATATACTTTATCTTTATGGGGATAAAATTACTTTTAAAATAACTGAGCAGACACTCTGTGTACTAAAATTACTTTATTACAGTTGATTTTTTAAACATTTCCTTTGCTATTATACAAAGGATACTTACAAACAAAATATTACATATGACCTTGTTTTCGCTCTTATGTTCTGACAACTTGGTAACAGCTTTAAATGCACAATCTATACAATTAATACAGGTTATATATGAACTATAAGGTATGCTGAACCAGAATACTGACAATATACTGTACAATAAGCCTTACCAGTTAGTGCTGTGGACCATTTCTACCAAAAGGAAAATGCACATCTGTACAGTCACCTTTTCCAGCTGGTGCTGACAGTGAGGGAGAGGCTTCTTCCTCATCGCAACCCTTGATAAGCCTCCACTGTGGGCATCTGTTTGGTCCAAAAATGAAAGGACTGTGTATATTTAAAATTAGTTAACTGTAAAGTGACAGAATACCACTTTCAAGATGATCAATCTCTCACCAAAAAATAAAAAAAGTCAGTCCTAGCTTGAAAAGACCACAAATCCTTTGTCCACTACAAAAACCCTACAGGCTCAAGGGCTTCAGGAGATGAGAAGATGTAGGCTGCCAAAAAAGGAGGCAGAAACCAAGCCATAATCTAGGTCTTGCAAAATCATCATTTTTTTCCCTTCACCAAAGGGAACTAGAAATGTACAAATTCATTGATGAACCTCAATGATAATGTATCAGTTTGCTGATAACCCTCATTTTATCTGGACCCCTGACTTGTGGGAATAACTGAAAGAGATTGTGAATAATATATACCACTTTTAGAAAAGAACCTCTTGCTTAAAATATTCCCTTTAGCCACCAAAGCTGGTTCTGGGCTCTTACAGGTGTGCATTCATCTCTCAATGGTCTACTCAGAAATGATAAGGTTACAGCTTTTTTTCTTTTCTTTTCTTTTTTTAAATAAAAAAAAAAATTAACTGAAGCATTTTTATTTTTTAGGTAAATAGCAAAAATAAAAATAAAAACCAACCCTGGCATTTGCATAAATAATGCAAATGAAGTGATATGGCCTTTAAGTTAAGGGGTTAGTAGAAAGGAAGAGACAGGTAAAGAAAACCCAGAGAAAATGATGTATTAATTTTTCTTTTTAAAAATTTCTACATGTGCAAAAAAATCATGCTGGTTGAGGAAAACAAAGAGAAATGAGTATATAAAATTAAAAACATAAATAATATGTTTGGATGACTGGTAAAAGCAGAAACCAACCTGGGTTACAAAAAGGATTATACATTCAAGATGCTCTTAAACCCAGTGGGATAACTTATGTTAAAACTGTGTTAATAGTTATGTTAAAAAATCTCAAGTTTGTTTTTAAATCTTCACAATACAAGCAAAGCTGTTTTAAAATATACACTATACATATTTCTCTCCAACCTCATTAATGCGCATTAGGCTATCTTTTCATATACTAAAACAAGGGGGTTCTGAAAGCTAAATTGCTCAGAGTAACCCATCCATTATTTAAATGTTTGTCTTAAGTTTTAAATGGGTTAAAAATTTTTAGCAGACTTACATAAATAGGATTTAGCAACACAAGTGTTAATTTAAAAAACTCTAAAGCATTTACAAATTATCAGGTTGGAATAGTCTGGGGAAGTTATGTGCACTATAGTTTAAAATGTTATTTACATCAGACCAGCGCGTTTGTAAAAATTTCCCTAAAAGATAAAAAACAAAATAAATTTGGAGAATTAAGCTATTTTAATCTCGCAGAGAAGGATCATAAAAAGGAAAGGTTAAATAAGAACAGAATTGTCTCTTAATAGAAAGATACCCCATGTATCTCTCTCCACTTGGATTTTGCTCTATGAAACCACTTGCAACTCCTAAGAGGCTCATATACCAAGTGTCAAGATAATGTGGTAAAATACTTTGTCAGATAAATTACTGGCCTCAAGTGGACTTTTTTTCCTTTTATTTTTTTTTTTAAGTTTTCCACCTGTGACTCTGGCTTGGATTTTTTAGGACATATGTATTGTAATTAATTGGCGGGCACTCTAAGTAGGCACAATTCCCATTTAATGTGGAATAAAAGGTAAAACACATAAAATGCTCCTGGGGAGAAGGAGTGGTCGTGTCTGTGATATCAAGAAACGCAAGGAAACACATGTGGAATGGGCACCAAAAAAGAGCTGCCTGGCAACTCAGCAGGGCAGCCAGCATCTCAAAACTCAATATACTTGTCTATGACAAAAAAGGGGTTCAGAAGGGTTCTAATACCCTCCCCTTCATTCGTTTGATATGTGCCAAATAGTCACATGAATCAGCCAGAATCCACAAACATTAAGCAGTTACACCTTTTTTAATCACAGAATTCACTCCATGATCATGTGCAATTTATAGTAACAATGTTCATGCTGAAGCAATGTATTTGAGGGCTCAGAAAAAGCAAATGTGCCACTGAGAGAAACCTGTTCCTGTAAAACTGGCCTTCATGCTCTCACACCGCCCGAACAGACCCCTGATGCTAAGCCAAGCCATGAAAAAGCAGAGCACACACTTTTCATTAGCATTCATATCTCATTTTTGAACTCTGCTGACCTCAGAGTTGCCACAGAAACATGAGTACTGAAAGCATACAAATGAGGGTTCATGGATTTTTAAAAGTGCATTTCCCTTGTCTATGTTCTCCATATTTAAATATCTTAGGGCCACAAGGCATATCAGAGAAAGTTAAGTGGGGAAAATGACAAAGGAACATATGTAACTGCAAATAGGAAAAATGCTCCAGAAACGAAATCAATGTGCCAACAATGAGAATAGTTCATTTCATTTGAAAATTCAGCTAGAGAGCCCAATAAACAGTTCCAAGCCATAGTGTTACCTGCATAATTTACATAAACATTAAAACTCTTGCATTTTATAGACAAAAACACACTTCTGTAAACATGGCCACTGGGGGAGGGAGGCTCCCTATCTCATTCATGATTGAGGATATATAATCATTATATTAAATAAAATGACTTCACTTCAAAAAGATTTTCAACCTGACCAATTAATAAGCTTCATTTCCCCCCGTTTAACAACATTTAAGCATTAATTCTAAAAATGTCAGGATGGTTTCAGGGTTAAAAGCTAGGACCACAATCGGCAATGACAGCAACTCCTCTCTAGCTGGCACAGACTTATAAACTTTAGTACAAAACAAACAAAAAAATACAGAAACTAGGTCAATTTGTTAGCTACATATTTACAGATAATTACATGATTTCTCACTCATAATTGCTAAAAACTATGAGTGAAAAGGAAACTGTGCAGGTTGAATTACCCGTACTTTGGAGGGAATTCTTGGGCATCAAGATACCCTTTGCATTCATTCAAAGTATTGTCTTCTTTCCACTTTTTCAATGGCAAACTACCTACAGATGTTCAAATTAGTATATCCAGTGGGTATCATGTTTCAAAGAGGATTAACCTTTTTCTCTATTTAAAGGAGAATCTCTTGTATATTTAAAAACAAAACAAACCCAACAGATTCATTTACATTCACATTCACACACACACACACACACACACACACACACATCTCTGAAACTTCAAAGTTAGGATTGCTGGGAAACAGTTAACAGTGATGGTGACATAGTAAATGGCTCCCCAGTTTTAATTTTCTGTGTTTATTTTCTTTAAAGCATATCTATTTTTGGGTAGGTGGGAAGTGCAAGTTGAAGAAACCTACAACAAGCTGATAAGGTGCATACTAATTTATATATTTCTTATGATCTGAAGGCTACCATTAGGCCAAGGGGGTTCTCTCCCCTTGTTTGAGTGAAATTTTGGAAGTCTGAATATATGAGGGGAAAATTAGTCAGTGACTTTAAAGGGGGCTCCCAGAATTCAGTAGAAAATATAAATATACAATAAAGGAAGAGTTCTCAGCTTCACTTTCTTTTTCTAGACAGTGCTTAATAAAACTTACTACTTCACAAATTAATAGTCATTTCCAATGTAGTCTACTGTAGTGATTTAATAAAAGTGCAGACAATATAACCAAACACACAGCAAAATAGACTTCAATCAGTAGTCCCTGCATACAAGAGGCAAGTCTGCTAAGCATACAGCACACTCTTCATTCTTTTAGGAATCTGAGGATGGGAAATTTCCAGTTCTTAACAATTAAGAATGAGTGCCTTTTCAAAGGCAATGCTACAACCTGGTTGGGGCACTATCTCGTCAGATGAGGGAAAACAAAACAAAGAACCTCTTTCTCTTTAGTAATGATCTGTATTTTGATAAGCAGCTCAAAGATGACAGCCCAAGTTTTGGCTTTGTTCCTTAGGGAAGGCCATTTTCTATCTAAGCAACAAAACCTCTCCTTCTATTGTTATAGGAGATTCATACTTACACAACTTAAATATATTATTTTCTGACTTGAAAACACAAACTAGATACTTCACATTGTGAGCATGGGACAAAACAAAAGACCATATAAACCTCCTAGGGAAGGACTGCAATGTTGAGCCAAATCTTTGCTTGAATAGTAGTGGCTCAGAAGGGGTGGAAGGTGCACAAAGGATGTACTATTAGCAAGCAAGAAGAGGCAGCTAAAGGGAGAAAGCCTCATGCCAACAACACATCCTTCTCTCCCAGTGGCCATTTCCTGTTGATTTTATAGTTTAGGAGAACCTTAAATGCTTTAGCAGTAATTCTTTCTTGGCTGTTTTGGTCCTTTTGCAAAATTTATAATTATTGGTATTAATAAAGTAAAAAAGAGTAAGAGGATCAATGACATCACTACCAAGAAATACATAAGAGTGCACATGAAGATTGTGTGATTTATTGATTTTTTTAATCATCTCTGCAGAGGAATCATCACCAGTGTTTTTTTAATTTCCACGGTTCACTTCTCTCTGCATCACTTCTCTTTGTTGCATCACAACACAAACTCATAGAAACACTAACTGGCTCTTTCCCCAGCACTATTTTACTGCAGTTGCAACTTAGGGTTCCACATTTTACTTAACTTTCTTTCCAACCACACAAGTGCTAAGAGGGTACTGAGAAAAAAAAGAGTGTATCTAATGACCACCTTCTCATAAATATCACCCCAGAGTATTCATTCCTAAACATATGCATTCTTGCCTTAACTGAGGATTTGAAATAACAAAACAAAATAACAAAACCGTAAGTGCCCTGATGGAAATGTACAGTATGAGTTACATCTATCTATCTATACACACATATAGACACTCATATGTATATACAATATGTACATACAATGATAATAGCTATACCAAAAATGTGCATATTTAACAGTTTTTAAAAGCCAGTAGATCATGGTATAATACAATTTATTTCCACTAGTGAATGGCACAAATGGAGAAATGCAAAAGAGGTGTTTCAAGTACAATAAAGTCATTTTTCACAGGTGAAAATAAACAGTATTATTCCAGTGTCCAACACAACGTATTTTATAAAAGTTTAAAATGCCAGACATTTAGTATTTAAAGAAGTAGAAAGTTACTAAAGCCTGCCTTATAGTCTGAAAAAGACACTCATAGAGTTTTTGACTTTTGAAAAGGAGATGAGGAAAATTAGGCAGGAGCAGGAGGGAGTGTCAAGGACAGTTTCTTGAGTGTACTGTATAATGTTTACCTGATGTCTGGGAAGCTGAAAATCATGACTTCACTAAAAAGCTTAATCTACCAATAAATAAATCCTTGGCCTGGAGTACCAAGCATATTATATCTGTGGGTGTGGCATCAAGTGCAGGACTATTCATCTCTAGGTATAGAAATGACTAAAAAGAAGGGCAGCTCTGAATAAAAATAAAAATTTCCCAGCTAACACTACTATATAATGAAGAAACTATAACTTGGGATTAGAGCTGACTTTAATAAGGGGAGAAAAAAATATGTGCAAAAGGAAGGGAACCCAATTAGAAATAATATATTTCAAGGTATGAGGTTTTGCATTTTTTAAATGCTAAAGAAAGGAAGAGACGGTGAACACAAGAAAATTTTTACTGCCAAGCTCTGGATACCAGATATAGCATTTATGACTTTCTGATATGCTGGACAAATTTCTCATACTTTTTGTTTCCTTAAACACATATGTACTGAGTGAACACCAACACTGGGAAGAGGTAGTAATCTGACCAAATGTTGACATTTGCACACTAATTCTGTGCAAATGCTTGCTTCTTTCTTTAGGCTCTCTTAAACCTTTCCAATTTTCCTACTACAAGCTTTTATAGTGATTGCTACCATGTATAAGATTCCTCTAACAAATACAAACCAATTAATTTGAACTATTTTTGCAAACTATATAGTTTTAAATTAAAATTAGCTTAATGGAATAATCCAAGTATACTCATAACCTACATGTAAAACTGGTTGCCACACAAGTAATTCAGATACAGAGCAGAGCCCTACTGGATAGACATATGCAGTCAGTATTTAATCAAGATTTCACAAGTACATATATTCTGCATGAACTCACTAACTCAATTTGACTAATTTAAGTTCACAAGTGGACTTTAACATGTATCATTGGCAGTATTTTGGATTTCAAAGAGTTTTATGTGCAAAAATGATCTGCTTCCCTATTTTACCCCTCTAGTAGTACAGAGGGACTAATAAAATTTTTTTTAAAAGTACCAAATTGCACTATATTTTTGGACATTTTATTAAGTCTAAAGCTCTCTTCTATCATTTTCCTCTAAATTGGCAGATATCTCCATGTTTGAACTATTATACAATATTTGTATGCAAAAGAGATATTAAGAAAATTAAAAGCCCCTTTCATTAGATGTAACAAGTATATGTCACGTTCATCTGAAAACTAGTTATCTTGAGCATGGCCAAAGGGCAGTGTATCAGTGCTACCTGAACCTGCCTAGTAGTGAGTTCTACTGTGATAATGGGTTTAAAATATTTCCATTAAAATAGAATTTTTACTTCCAGTTTCCTTTAAATGAATGCCAGAAACTCCCAAAGGGGGTGATTCATGGGGATTGGACTGACATACCTGGGGAAGATAAATTTAACTGAGAAAATAAAGATTTCAATAATGATAGATCACTGTTTGGTCATTAGGCTGGTCTAGGTGATTCAATACACTGCTCACAAAAATAGGGGATAATTTACTGCTTCATATTCACTTGAGATATCCACTAATTTTTGTGAGCAGTGTATTGAGAGGGACTTAAAGAATTCTAACTTGGAGCCCTTTGACGATATGAAGAGCAGGATTTAGACTTTAGAGTTAGCAGCAAGAGTTCTTCAAGACAACTGGGGAGAGGGTGGGGCAGTAACTTGTAAGAAATTTTGATATGTCACTGGAAAGGACATAATTTTTCTTCAAGTAATACTCACAGCTCCCTATCCACCTCAACTAAATTTCCACACTAGCAATGGAACACCAAGTAACACCTGACTTTCAGCATTGGGTTGATCCTTCATTGCAAAACAAACCAAAACCAAACAAAATAAAACATGACCCTCTCTGGGGAAGAAAAAAGAAAGGTTAGCTTTTGTCAAGAGATTCCCTGACCATGATAACTTAATTTATTTATTTTTTAAATTTGCCAGACTTGCTAGTTCCTTTTCAGTAGTAATTTAGCACTGAGGCTAGAGACTTTAGGAAGTGGTGTTTACTATTGTATGATGTTAATATGATGACAAAGGGTCACTAAGTCTCAAGGAACTAGCAGTTTGTAAAGTATTGCAGCAATAAAAACAACAATTAAAAAAAATAAAGAAAAGGAGGACCTGCATATGCAGCAAAGTCTACACTGGTAGTGAGGATTAGTTAGCAGCTGGTAAAGTCATTGGCTCAGTGACTACTGGTTCACTATGGCAATTAAACTTTAAATAATTGGCTATTCTACTTGTAAACAGGAAATCCCATAAGCCAAAAGAGGGTAATCAAATTAATGTCTATGTAGTGTGATGAGAATTCCAATTGATGGCAGTTTACAAATATGGCATTATTCAAAATACCTCTGGCATTTGATGAATATTGGCTATATGTCTTTGTTTTTGTACAAACAAAGTAAAAGTACTGTTTGGGATTTTGGGAGTTTTAAAGAGCTTAGCTACAATGAAATGTCACAGTATAAGCAACAAAACATCAGGCTATAAAAGCTTCATCTCCTCATTCTGCTGCTGAACATACCCACAATATAACTTTCAGGGACCTCTAATCCTTTTGGTCTTCCCCTTTGAAGGCTCACAGGTTTGTTGATGCAATTCCCATATAACTTGTGATCTCCTTAAGCACCTCTGTCTCACCATGCCACAAAGAAGGCACAATTGAATGGAAAAAAAAAAAATCACTGACAAGCCTATGCAGCACTCAGAAAAAGAGAACTAAGTTTTCTTACTCTCTGAAAAAGTCAATGCAACCCTTTACTGTTCATGGCTTTCCGTTTTTTTTTTTACTCCAAATGAGGCTGAGAAGTCAGACTAATGTAATAGAGAAAATACATTGGTGAGGGGATACAAGTGTGTTTCCATAATAACTTGTTTCAGTATATGCTGCTTGCTGTGAGTGGCTCATAAGAATTTGGGGTATAAAGAAAAACTTAAGATCTTTTCACAAACTTCTTAAGATATAGTTGCCCAAAAGTGATAACTCAAGCCACTTTGCTGTATTTTATTTTTGCCATGTTCAGAAAATACCCCCTTATCTAGCCAATTTTTTTTAACCACATACATGGAATGTGTGTGTACAAGTGTGTACACATACACATTGATTCCCCTTTTCAAAATTTCTCCGAAAGTTAAAAAGAAACAAAAACCCAAACCCGGCAGCCAAATACTATGACATCCCAATTAGTAAACAAAAAACAGAATGCTTTACAAAAATGAATAAAATATACCATTTACACTCAGCTTCCACACGATAGTACCCAAGTGAGGAGGCTGCTGTGACGATGTCTGTAGGCAGTTTCTTTTGGCAGACAGCTCCAGCGGAATTGCCACTTTTAATTATTAAGTTATGTATAAGACATGTGTGACCCATTGGATATTTGTGAAGTGACACTCGTGCTTCTGCTCATGCCCTGCTCTGTCCGTCCCCCAGAAGCTGTCCGCCTCAGAGCCTGAGGGCTATTGCGGACTCCCATACTGCTACCTCGGGGTACTCCTTGCATTGGCCCTGAGGGATGACCCCATGGCTGGGGTCCACCTTGCATTGGATGGCCCCAAGCCTGTGGTGGGCCACCCATGGGATGACCCCAGTGAGGTCCTGGCCCCCCAGCAGGATTGTGAGACCAACCAGAAGCTCCTGGGTAGCTGTGGCTGAATGCCTCAGGGGAGAGATTAGAAAGGACCATGTTACTAAAACCTAGTCTCATACTTTCAGAGTCAAAAGCTTCAATTTCTCTGGCTTGACGCTCCAGCAGGCTTCGTATTCGTTCTGTGCGTTCATTCTGCAAAGCCAACATCTCTTCTTCAATCTGTTGGGGGTTGGAAAAATGAAGCAAAAAGAAAGCTGATTTATTTTAAAAATCTAAAACTAATTAAACAATAATTTTAAAAAAGTGACAAATATACAGTGATAAAAAATGATTTGACTTTGGGTGATGGGCACGCAATATAATCAAGAGTTCAAATGCTATAAAGATGTTCACCTGAAACCTACTATGTACTCTTTTTGATCAGTCATCCCATTAAACTTAATTAAAAAAAGAAAAGAAAAAAATCTTCACTCCGGTTATTTTATGGATGTATGTTTAAAAATCAAAGCGATGTGCCTGGCCTGTGGTGGTGCAGTAGATAAAGTGTTGACCTGAAATGCTGAGATTGCTGGTTTAAAACCCTGGGCTTGCCTAGTCAAGGTACATACGACAAGCAAGCAATGAACAACAAAGTGAAGCAACTATGACTTACTACTCACTCCACCCTCCTCTCTATAAAATCAATCAATAAAACCTTTTAAAAATAGAGATATACTATAGAATTCATAGATAATTTATATCTAAAATATGTATAATCAAGTTCTTAAAAGCAAAGGTAATAGGCCCTGGCCGGTTGGCTCAGTGGTGGAGCATCGGCTTGGCGTGCAGAAGTCCCGGGTTCAATTCCCGGCCAGGGCACACAGGAGAAGCGCCCATCTGCTTCTCTACCCCTCCCCCTCTCCTTCCTTTCTGTTTCTCTCTTCCCCTCCCGCAGCCAAGGCTCCACTGGAGCAAAGATGGCCCGGGCGCTGGGGATGGCTCCTCGGCCTCTGCCCCAGGCGCTAGAGTGGCTCTGGTCACAACAGAGTGATGCCCCGGAGGAGCAGAGTGTCGCCCCCTGGTGGGCGTGCCGGGTGGATCCCGGTTGGGCGCATGCGGGAGTCTGTCTGTCTCTCACCGTTTCCGGCTTCAGAAAAATACAGAAAAAAAAAAAGAAAAAAAAGCAAAGGTAATAAATAGCCTCTATTAAAACAACAAATCAAGGCAATTATCATCGATATCTGCTTAATCAATTAGGTAAAAAGTTGAATGAAAAAGAAAATGGGTGAGGGAAAATCAGCTTTATCAGACGTATTATAATGTCATTTAATAAGATAAATGATATTGGTATAGGAATAGTAAATTAATGAAACAGAAATAGAATGCAGATCTCAGTTCATAGGTTTCTTTTTGTTTTTTGTTTGTTTGAGAGAGAGAGACAGGAAGGGGGAGAGAGAGGGAGAGAAGAGGTATCAGAAGCATCAACTCACTTGTTGCTTCACTTTAGTGGTTTGGTTGTGGGGTTTTTTACACACAACAAGGGGGGAGGGGCTTTAGTTGAGCCAGTAATCCCTTGCTCAAGCCAGTGACCTTGGGCTTAAACTAGCAACCATGGGATCATTTCAATGATCCTACGCTCAATCTGGCGACCTGGTGCTCTAGCAGGTGACCTTGGGGTTTCCAACTGGGGCCCCTCAGCATCCCAGGCTGATGCTCAATTCACTACACTACTGCCGGTCAGGCTCAGTTTGTTAAATTTTTTTTTTTTTTAACAGGGACAGAGAGAGTCAGAGAGAGAGGGATAGACAGGGACAGACAGACAGGAACTGAGAGAGATGAGAAGCATCAATCATCAGTTTTTCATTGCGACACCTTAGTTGTTTATTGATTGCTTTCTAATATATGCCTTGACAGTGGGCCTTCAGCAGACCAAGTAACCCCTTGCTCGAGCCAGTGACCTTGGGTCCAAGCTGGTGAGCTTTTGCTCAAACCACATGAGCCCGCGCTCAAGTTGGCAACCTCGGGGTCTCGAACCTGGGTCCTCCGCACCCCAGTCCGACGCTCTATCCACTGCACCACTGCCTGGTCAGGCTGTAAATTTTTAATGCAGGATAAAAGCAGTAATTAATTCAATGGAAAAAAGATGAATTTTTAAACAAATAACAGGCACAACTGGCCAGCCATTTGGAAGAAAATAAAGTGAAATCCCATTGTATACCATGTTCCAGACGAATCAAAGTGAAAAACAAACAAACAAAAACTGTAAAGCATTCATTAAAATGTTAGAAGAGTCTCATATACCTTCATTTGGCAAACAACCCTATGTCCACGTTACAGTGGATACATATTCTGGATTTATAGTAACCTCTGTCAGAACAGGAGAGGCTGCTAAGCATGTTATAGCTCATTGTCTGTATGCATTGTTCTATTATTGGATTTCCTAAACTGGTTAAACTGACAATGCTCCTACTTATGGAGCAAAAGCATTTACTGTATTTTGTCAAACCTTTCAAATTATGTGTATTTCTTACAATCTTTAAAGTCAAGGTATTATTAAAGTGTACCCAGCAAATATTTTAAGGTCAATTTAAAAAAATTAAAAAGGGGGGAGTCATATCCTGGAACTCCTACAGGTCTACTATATCATGCTTTTTACTTAAAAAAATTTAAATTTCTTTTGAATGCTGATGAACAAGAGACGCCAAATCTTTTTCTCCTGCAAACGACTACCTTCTTTTATTTGATCCAGCTAATAACACTGTTTTGTCTTTTTCCAAATAGCTCCAGATATATGGAAAAAATTTATATAGGCGGATAGGGATCCTCAAACCCCTCAGCGAGATCTTCTGAGCATGGTTTTTAAGATACCAAGAGGCAGAAAAAGCCCAATAGAGATCAGGTGAACTACCAGCTTTTAGGATACGCCCTTAAAGGCTCCAACACCCCAAAGGGGTCTCGAAGGATGCCATCTGGGTCCTGCTTCAATAGTGAAAAGGAAGGTCATTGAGCTAAAGCCTGCCAGACTTACATGCCTCTGCTGTGAGGAAACAGGGACACTGGAAGGTAGGCTTCCCCCTCACTCCTCTAAGGGAGGGTTCGGTCTCTTCCAGCCCTGCTCCAAGCCACCTATGACCTAACCTTGCCCAGAATGCTGGGGTTTGCCACTGAAGGCTGAAGGTGCCCAGGGCCGTTGGCCCCATCTACAACACTGTGGATGAGCCTAGGGCATTTCTTCCCAGAATCAGGTAAACTGATCTCATTTGCACAAGGGCCACTTAACTATGTCTTGCTTGAATAGTCAGGTTTTTTATTTTTCCCTCGAAGATCTCTGTTGTGGGTGTTGATAGTCCTATTTCCTGCTGCTTTGTTTAATATATAGTGTTTCCTCTATTTCTCCTACCTCAATGCCCCACACATATTTCAGGCTGGGACCTACTCCTAATTTAGAGCTCTCTTTCCCCCTTTTGCCAACTTCTATTATGAATCTACCTTTGCCACCCAGCTTAGTGTATCCCAAGGTTCTCTTTACCAAGCCACAGTCGCAGAGCTCCAGGGAAAAGCAACCTGGTCTCATCTCTCCAGGCAGAGGAGAACAGAAGCTCCATCTCCACACATGCTGCAGATGGCTTTTCCAGTCTACCTAAATCATTACCAGCTAGAAGCAGTGGTCATTGGGACTTGGACGTGAGCTGCAAAGTATAGAATTGTGACAATTCCAGTGCCATGCGGACTTTTCCTGGATATGGACTTTTCCTGGACTCCTGCTCCTTGTGACAGTTCCTAACAGACTGAACTGGGGTTGGGTTGCATTTTTCAGGGATTTGGCATGGTGATGGTGCCAACTTGGACTTGGTGAACATGTTAAGGACACTACTCTTTTATGGATTCTTGCTGTATTGGCCAAGAGTTTGCTTAAAGGCTTTAATCATTGTAAAAAAAAAAAAAAAATAGAAGACTGGATAAAGAAGATGTGGCACATATACACCATGGTATAGTATTCAGCCATAAGAAATGATGACATCGGATCATTTATAACAAAACGGTGAGATCTTGATAACATTATACGGAGTGAAATAAGTAAATCAGAAAAAAACAAGAACTGCAAGATTCCATACATTGGTGGGACATAAAAACGAGACTAAGAGACATGGACAAGAGTGTGGTGGTTACGGGGGGCGGGGGGAAAGGAGGGAGAGGGGGAGGGGTAGGGGCACAAAGAAAACTAGATAGGTGACGGAGGACAATCTGACTTTGGGTGATGGGTATGCAACATAATTGAATGACAAGATAACCTGGACATGTTTTCTTTGAATATATGTACCCTGATTTATTGATGTCACCCCATTAAAATTAATAAAAATTTATTTATTAAAAACAAAACAAAACTGGCCCTGGCCGGTTGGCTCAGTGGTAGAGCGTTGGCCTGGCGTGCAGGAGTCCCAGGTTCGATTCCCGGCCAGGGCACACAGGAGAAGTGCCCATCTGCTTCTCCACCCCTCTCCCTCTCCTTCCTCTCTGTCTCTCACTCCCCCCCCCCTCAGCCAAGGCTCCATTGGAGCAAAGTTTGCCCAGGCGCTGAGGATGGCTCTGTGGCCTCTGCCTCAGGTGCTAGAATGGCTCTGATTGTGGCAGAGTGATGCCCCAAGATGGGCAGAGCATCGCCCCCTGGTGGGCGTGCCCCGGTCGGGCGCATGCAGGAGTCTGTCTGACTGCCTCCCTGTTTCCAACTTAAGAAAAATACAGAAAAAACACACACACACACACACAAAAAAAAAACCCGACAAAAGAAAAAAAAAAGTTAGAAGAGCCCTGGTTGTTTGGCTCAGTGATAGAGCATTGGCCTGGTGTGTGAAGTCCTGGGTTCAATTCCCGGCCAAGGCACAAAGAAGTGCCCATTTGCTTCTCCACCCTTCTCCCACTCCTTTCACTCTATCTCTCTCTTCCCCTCTCGCAGCCAAGGCTCCATTGGAGCAAAATTGGCCTGGGCGCTGAGGATGGCTCCATGGCCTCTGCCTCAGGTGCTAGAATGGCCCCGATTGCAGCACAGCAAGGCCCCAGAGGGGCCGAGCATTGCCCCCTGGTGGGCATGCCAGGTGGATCCTGGTCGGGCACATGAGGGAGTCTGTCTTGACTGCTCTGCACCGCCCCCCCCCCCCGCCGCTTCTCACTTGGGAAAAATACAAAAAAAAAAAAAAAAGCCTGTACCTAGATGTTAGTGGTTGGGTAGGCATCATAATCAGTTCTATAAAACTAGGAGGTAATACAAATAGTTGTATATAATTTTTTTTTCATGTAAAGGAGGGGGAGACAAAGAGAGGTAGAGACAGGATGAAAGGGAGATGAGAAGCATTAACTCATAGTTGTGTCACTTTATTTTTATTTATTTATTTATTTATTTATTTTTTGTATTTTTCTGAAGCTGGAAATGGGGAGAGACAGTCAAGACAGATTCCCGCATATGCCCGACCGGGATCCACCCGGCATGCCCACCAGGGGCAACACTCTACCCAGCAGGGGGCAATGCTCTGCCCCTCTGGGGCGTCACTCTGCCACGACCAGAGCCACTCTAGCGCCTGGGGCAGAGGCCAAGGAACCATCCCCAGCGCCCGGGCCATCTTTGCTCCAATGGAGCCTTGGCTGCGGGAGGGGAAGAGAGAGACAGAGAGGAAGGAGTGGGGGGGGAGAAGCAAATGGGCGCTTCTCCTATGTGCCCTGGCCGGGAATCGAACCCGGGTCCCCCGCACGCCAGGCCGACGCTCTACAATGAGCCAACTAGCCAGGGCCAGTTGTGTCACTTTAGTTGCTCACTGATTCCTTCCCATATGTACCTTAACCAGAGGGCTTAAACCAAGCCACTGACCCCTTGCTCAACCCAGCAACCTCAGGGTTTTGAACCTGGGACCTCAGTGTCCCAGGTCAATGCTCTATCCACTGTGCCATTATCTGTCAGGTAACTATATATAATTTTAAAAAATGTAATAAATAAATAAATAAATAAATAAATAAATAAATAAATAAATAAAGTTAATAGACAATAAAGAAAAGTTGGAGAACCTTTTAATGAATGATAAGATTGATAATAGTGAACCCATTATGTCATTTAAAAGTGGGAGAACCAGACATTATGTATCTCAAAATAATGCAAAAGTACATAGTAATAACCCTTATAAAAATTCCTTGCAAAAAATTTTTTTAAAGAAAATAAAAAATTGAATGTAAATATAATTATGTCTATAAATCTGACTACCAGTTGACAAGAAACATGAAGGATAGCAATACATTAAATGACGACATGAGGATACAATCAACCAAATCTAGAATGTGAAAATTCATATAGAGAAAATGATCCAATTCACAATTTAAAAAAGGAGGTGGAGTGAGGCTTGTTAAAGACTCAAAGAAAAATTTTTTTAAGTGAGAAGCAGAGGCAGAGAGACAGACTCCCACATGTGCCCTGACTGGGATCTACTCAGAAAGTCCCCTATGGGCCAATGCTCTGCCCATCTGAAGCATTGCTCCGTTGCTTGGCTCAACACTTGGAAACAACTTGTTCCAACCAAGCCATGGCTGCAGGAGAGGAAGAGAGATCGGGGGGGGGGGGGGGGGAGTGCGGGGGGTTGAGAAGCAGATGGTTGCCTTTCCTGTGTGCCCTGACCGAGAATCGAACCTAGGAAATACACATGCTGGGCCGATGCTCTACCACTGAGTCAACTGGCCAAGGTTTTTTTTTTTTACAGGGACAGAGCGAGAGTCAGAGAGAGGGATAGATAGGGAGAGACAAGAACGGAGAGAAATGAGAAGCATCAATCATCAGTTTTTCATTGCCACTGCGACACCTTAGTTGTTCATTGATTGCTCTCTCATATGTGCCTTGACCGTGGGCCTTCAGCAGACCAAGTAACCCCTTGCTCAAGCCAGTGACCTTGGGTCCAAGCTGGTGAGCTTTTTGCTCAAACCAGATGAGCCCGCGCCCAAACTGGCAACCTTGGGGTCTCGAACCTGGGTCCTTTGCATCCCAGTCCAATGCTCTATCCACTGCGCCACCGCCTGGTCAGGCAAGGCTGATTTTTTTTTTAAGTGAGGGAGGGGAGATAGAGAGATCCCCACATGTACCCTGACCAGGATGCACCCAGCAAACCCCATCCGGAGCTGATGCTAGAATCAACCAAGCTATTCTCAGCGCCTGGGGCTGACACATGAACCAAATGAGCCACTGGCTGCAAGAGGGAAAGAGAAGCAGATGGTTGATTCTCATGTGTGCCCTGACCGTGGATTGAACCTGGGATGTCCGCATATTGGGCTGACGCTGTATCCACTGCAGGGCCTCAAAGATTTTTTAAAAAAGATTTTATTTATTTGGTGTTTGGAGAAAGGAGAGAGAGAGAGCAAAATGGGGATGGGAGGAGCAGGAAGCATTAACTCATAGTAGTTGCTTCCCATATGTGCCTTGACAGGGCAAGTCCAGGGTTTGGAACCAGCAATCTCAGCATTCTAGGTTGAATGCGTCACCCAATGCACCACCACAAATCAAAGATTTAAAAGATAACTAAATGCAACTGTTTAGGCCCCAATCCAAATGAACTAACTTAAAAATGTATTTGAAATAAAAGGGAAATTTAGACATGGACCGAATATTACATACTATTAAACATTTCTAATTTTGTTAGCCATCACAATGGAATTATGGTTAAAAAGTCCTTATCTATATAGCCTGATTAGTAGTGGTACAATGGATAGAGCATTAACCTGGGATACTGAGAACCCAGGTTCGAAATCCCAAGGTTGCTAGCTTGAGCGCAGGGTTGCCGGCATGAGTATGAGATCGAAATGATCACATGGTCACTGGCTTGAGCCCAAGGTCGCTGGCTTGAGAAAGGGGTCACTGGTTTGGCTTGAGCCCCTGGTCAAGGCACATATATGAAGCAATCAATAAACAACTAACGTGACGCAACTGTGAATTGATGCTTCTCATCTCTTTTCCTTCCTTACCTGCCTCTCTCTCTCTTAAAATAAAATCCTTACCTATATTTAGGAGTGAAATAATGCTATGATGAAATTTCCTTTAAAAAACTTAAAGACACTCGGCCCTGGCCGGTTGGCTCAGCGGTAGAGCGTCGGCCTAGCGTGCAGAGGACCAGGATTCAATTCCCGGCCAGGGCACACAGGAGAAGCGCCCATTTGCTTCTCCACCCCTCCGCCGCGCCTTCCTCTCTGTCTCTCTCTTCCCCTCCCACAGCCAAGGCTCCATTGGAGCAAAGATGGCCCGGGCGCTGGGGATGGCTCTGTAGCCTCTGCCTCAGGCGCTAGAGTGGCTCTGGTCGCAACATGGCGACGCCCAGGATGGGCAGAGCATCGCCCCCTGGTGGGCAGAGCGTTGCCCCTGGTGGGCGTGCCGGGTGGATCCCGGTCCGGCGCATGCGGGAGTCTGTCTGACTGTCTCTCCCTCTTTCCAGTTTCAGAAAAATTCAAAAAAAAAAAAAAAAAAAAAAAAAAATTAAGACACTCTCTCCTAACTCCTACACCTCCCCCCAAAAAGATGTGGAAGAGGGGGAATAGATAAGAAAAAATTAAGCATTGGTAACTGCCAAAGCTGGGTAATAAGTACATGGGGGATTTCATTGTACTAATTCTTTCTACTTTTGTGTATATTTGAAATAAAATGTTTTTAAAAAATGGAAAAAAAGAGAATTTTTAAAAGAGTATTAAATAGGTTTCAAGATATTTGAGAATAGTCATTGCTCTTTAAAGAAATCTAACTTGACAGATATGTTTAGGTTTTAGGTACCAAGATTTTTTTTTTTTTAATTTATTGATTTTAGTGAGAGAGTAAGGGAGGGAGAAAGAGAGAGCTAGAAACAGGAACATAGATTTGTTCTTCTTTGTGCCCTGATGGGGGATCAAAACAGCAACCTCTGTGCTTTGGGAAGATGCTCTAACCAACCAAGCTATCTGGCCAGGGCTTTTTATTTTTTTAATTATGTACCAAGATTTATTTATTTATTTATTTATTTTATAGAGACAGAGAGAGACTCAGAAGCATCAATCATTAGCTTTTCGTTGCGACACCTTAGTTGTTTATTGATTGCTTTCTCATATGTGCCTCAGGCCTTCAGCAGATCGATTAACCCCTTACTAGAGCCAGCGACCTTGGGTCCAAGCTGGTGAGCTTCTGCTCAAACCAGATGAGCCCCCATTCAAGCTGGCAACCTCGGGGTCTCGAACCTGGGTCCTCTGCATCCCAGTCCAACGCTCTATCCACTGCACCACCACCTGGTCAGGCTATGTACCAAGATTTTTAAAGTGCCCTTAAGAAACAGTTTTAACATGGGAACCACATGTAAATAAAAACCTGCAAAAGAATGTGATAAGACATAATAAAAGATTCATAAGGTAAGCAGAAATACAAAGGGATGGAGTGATTCACTCAATAAGAAACAGAATAGGGCAAAGAAGTCTTCTCTGAGGAGGAGGTGGTAGAGACTGGATTCTGAAGGAACAGTATAAGTTTACCAGGAAGACAAGGGGAGAGAATGATATTTTTATCAGAGGGAACATGTAAAGGCATAGAAAGATGATAAAATAAGAGTTGGCCAGAATGGACTAAATAAATGAAATAAAAGGTTGAAAATTATTCAAAGTTATAAGTACAAAAGTGTTACAAAGGTTTAGAGAGGGCATTTCACATGAAGGTTGAAGAAGAACTGAAATTGGACATGAGGCTTCTTCTGAGGCAAAGACATCAAATTGTTAACTGTGGTGATTTCTGAGTGGTAGAATTAAAGACATTTTAATTTCTATTTCTTTATATTTACAAAGTCAAAAAAAAAAGATTGTGGTTTTTTAAAATAATTTTTCTACTCTTTTAATAGCCACATATAAAATAACCAATTCGCAGGCCCTGGCCAGTTGGCTCAGTGGTAGAGTGTCGGCCTGGTGTGCAGGAGTCCCAGGTTCGATTCCCGGCCAGGGCACACAGGAGAAGCACCCATCTGCTTCTCCACCCCTCCCCCTCTCCTTCCTCTCTGTCTTTCTCTTCCCCTCCCGCAGCCAGGGTTCCATTGGAGCAAAGTTGGCCAGGGCGCTGAGGATGGCTCTATGGCCTCTGCCTCAGGCATTAGAATGGCTATGGTTGCAACAGAGCGACGCCCCAGATGGGCAGAGCATCGTCCCCTGGTGGGCGTGCTGGGTGGATCCCGGTGGGTACATGCGGGAGTCTGTCTGACTGCCTCCCCGTTTCCAACTTCAGAAAAATACAAAACAACAACAACAACAAAAACCCAATTTGCCTGACTTGTGGTGGTGCAGTGGATAAAAGTGTCGACCTGGAACAATGAGGTCACTGGTTTGAAACCCTGCACTTGTCTGGTCAAGGCACATATGGGAGTTGATGCTTCCTGCTCCTCCCCATTTTATCTCTCTCTCTTTCTCTCATTCTCCTCTCTAAAAATGAATAAATTTTAAAAGTAAATAAATAAAATAACCATTTCATCTAGAATTAGGTTTATATATCTGATTCAAAGAACTTCAACTTTTATCTTTTAAATAGCTTATATGTCCTGACCAGGCGGTGGCGCAGTGGATAGAGCGTCGGACTGGGATGCGGAGGACTCAGGTTCAAGACCCCAAGGTCACCAGCTTGTGTGTGGGCTCATCTGGTTCGAGCAAAGCTCACCAGCTTGGACCCAAGGTTGCTGGCTTGAGCAAGGTTACTCAGTCTGCTGTAGCCCCACAGTCAAGGCACATATGAGAAAACAATCAATGAACAACTAAAGTGCCACAACAAAAAACTGATGATTGATACTTCTCATCTCTCTCCGTTCCTGTCTGTCTGTCCCTATCTATCCCTCTCTCTCTCGTTCTGTCTCTGTAAAAAATAAATAAATAAATAAAGTACTCTTAAAAAAAATAGCTTATACGTAAAAATTTCAAAAATACATTCACTAAAAGCATTTTATTTTAATTTGAAGAATCTAATAAATGAGGACAATACACTGAGCATGTTATGTAACTGATCTTAATGCCTGGCATATTTTTTAAAGTAAATTCACGATAAAAATATTAAACACATTAATGTTTATCAACCTTTTTTTAATCCAGTATTGTTTCACTTTTGCTTGTTGATTAGTTTTGTCATTTAAGAAACTCAGAAAAGTTTTCAACTAAAAATAAAAGCTAATATTTGTGACAGCTTAATCTTCATTTCTTTTAAAATGTTATTTATTATTGCAAATTGGAAAGTTGGTTTCACTGAGTAGATGAATTACCGTAATTCTGTGAGGCTCTCCCAACCTATCTTTTTGAAACTAAATGTGACATTTTTGTGTGAATATTTTCACTTCCACAAAGAAAGGCCCTGTAACATGCTCCTTAAAAGAAATAGTGGCTCTGGCCAGTTGGCTCAGCGGTAGAGCGTCCCCCTGGCGTGCAGGAGACCTGGGTTCGATTCCTGGCCAGGGCACACAGGAGAAGCGCCCATCTGCTTCTCCACCCCTCCCCCTCTCCTTCCTCTCTGTCTCTCTCTTCGCCTCCCGCAGCCAAGGCTCCATTGGAGCAAAGATGGCCCGGGCACTGAGGATGGCTCTGTGCCTCTGCCTCAGGAGCTAGAATGGCTCTGAATGCAACAGAGCGACACCCCAGAGGGGCAGAGCATTGCCCCCTGGTGGGCATGCCGGGTGGATTCCGGTTGGGCGCATGCAGGAGTCTGTCTGACTGCCTCCCCGCTTCCAGCTTCGGAAAAATGAAAAAAAAAAAAAAAAAAAGTCTATACTTTGGAAATATTGCCACCTTTTTTGTTATGTATAAAATTCACATGGAACTTAAATTTGTTATGATATCATCTTGCTGAATTTTTATTTATTTTTATTTTATTTTATTTATTTTTATTTTTATTTATTCATTTTAGAGAGGAGAGAGAGAGACAGAGAGGAGAGAGAGACAGGGGGGAGGAGCTGGAAGCATCAACTCCCATATGTGCCTTGACCAGGCAAGCCCAGGGATTCAAACCGGCGACCTCAGCATTTCCAGGTCAACGCTTTATCCACTGCCCCACCACAGGTCAGGCTTGCTGAAATTTTAATATAAATCAAGTATAGAAAGAGTTGTAGTAAGACTTCGTGTGAGTCAAATGAGACTTACTTTGTTGGTGTTTCAACCTTTAAACAATTCCTGGTTTATTTGGAGGCTAAGAGCATACTTCAAACAGAATTATTTTTCATCTAGAAACAATTAGCATTCACTCTGGTTCCATCTCTATTTATTTACAGATAACTTTTTTTTGGACATATCTTTTTTTATTTAAATACCATTTTGATCATTCATGATGCAAGAACATTCAAATAATAAAGCTACAAGAAATTTGCTTTATTTTATAGATTTGTTAAAGATTGGTCTTCAAACATTATAGCCAATGATGCCACGCTTGTCTATGACCTTGTTGACCTAAAACCACATCCATACCTCAGTGGCCAGCAAACCATTCAGCAGAGCTTCCTTAAGTGTGAGCCATTTTTTTTTATTTATTCATTTTAGAGAGGAGGGAGGGAGGGAGGGAGGGAGAGAGAGACAGAGAGAGAGAGATAGAAAGGGAGGAGGAGCAGGAAGCATCAACTCCCATATGTGCCTTGACCAGACAAGTGCAGGGTTTTGAACTGGCAACCTCAGTGTTCCAGGTCAATGCTTTATCCACTGCGCCACCAGAGGTCAAAAGTGTGAGCCATTTTGAAGCTACCAGTTTGAACACTACTGACTTTTTTTCAAGCTTTGAATAGCTGTAGGAAATCTCAGCAGGTGTTGGAGGAATTAGCTCAACCTTGGCATAGTGGAGAAACTGGGCCATGGTTCTAGGATGAATATTCTGTGAGTCTCGAACAGTCAGCTGAATGTCACCCCTCATAAGAACCCACTGAAGCTCAAATAACTCTTTCTTATCTGTACAACCAGTAAGCACAAAGTACAAAAAAATATAGCTGTTATAATTTTTAGAAGTTTCTGTAGAGAGAGTTCATGGCTTTAGTACTTGGCAACTGACCTCAAAGTGCTTCACAGTCATGCATTTCACTTGAAATGTAAACATGAGCTCTAAAAATCAAGTAGCAACTCACAGCACTATAGATTTATCATTCTATTGTTATTTTATTTTTAATACTAATCTTTTAATTTTCCATTATCAAAGCACATTAACTACCACATAAAAAGTAGTACAATGGAAAACAAACCAATCTACCATATTAATATAGTCATTACTCACATTACTTCAATTCAGTGTTACCTTTTTTATTTTATTCAATACATCATAATGTGTATAATATTAAACACATTTATATTAATACTGTCTTTGTAGCCATCACTTAAATGGCTGAATAAGATTTTATTAAATAGCTTGGCCATATTACTTAATTATATCTCTATTTTATTTTATGAGAATTTTAAGGCCCTGGCCAGTTGGCTCAGTGGTAGAGCATCGGCCTGGTGTGCAGGAGTCCCAGGTTCGATTCCCGGCCAGGGCACACAGAAGCACCCATCTGCTTCTCCACCCCTCCCCCTCTCCTTCCTCTCTGTATGTCTCTTCCCCTCCCCAGCCAAGGCTCCACTGGAGCAAAGTTGGCCGGGGCACTGAGGATGGCTCTGTGGCCTCTGCCTCAGGTGCTAGAATGGCTCTGGTTGCAACAGAGTGACGCCCCAGATGGGCAGAGCATCGCCCCCTGGTGGGCGTGCCGGGTGGATCCCAGTTGGGCGCATGCGGGAGTCTGTCTGACTGTCTCTCCCTGTTTCCAGCTTGAGAAAAATGCAAAAAAACAAAACAAAACAAAAAAAACCTGACAACTTATGCTGGAGAGAAAGATCTCAAATGCTCCTTATAACTCTATTTTAGATGGTTAGTTATAAACCATTAAAAATGCTATCATTACCATATTTATGTATATTTCCCCCTCTATTTTGCATTTCTTTTCCTTGGAATTCTCAAAGTTTTAAATACTTAACATTTCCAAAGTCAATATATACTTCTAAATTGCTTTGCAAAGTGCATTAACAAGGCATGAGAGTGCCACATCACCTTCACCAATGGGTTTCAGTTTTATACTCACATTTTACTAGATTTGTACAACACTGAGGCTTTGGTTCATATATTGAAATAATTAGCAATGTTTAACTCTGAACCACTAGGTGAAGCTAAAAATACAAATATACTTTAATAGTACCAATATTTCTCATGACACTATTCCTGAAATACTACAGTTAGTTTTCCTTTTTTTTTGTATTTTTCTGAAGCTGGAAACGGGGAGAGACAGTCAGACAGACTCCCGCATGCGCCCGACTGGGATCCACCCAGCATGCCCACCAGGGGGCGACGCTCTGCCCCTCCGGGGCGTCACTCTGTTGTGACCAGAGCCACTCTAGCGCCTGGGGCAGAGGCCAAGGAGCCATCCCCAGCACCCGGGCCATCTTTGCTCCGATGGAGCCTTGCTGCGGAAGGGGAAGAGAGAGACAGAGAGGAAGGAGAGGGGGAGGGGTGGAGAAGCAGATGGGCACTTCTCTGTGTGCCCTGGCCGGGAATTGAACCCAGGACTCCTGCACGCCAGGCCGACGCTCTACCAGTAAGCCAACCGGCCAGGGCCCTTTTCCTCTTTTTATCACTCAAAATCTTATGTCTGCCTGACCAGGTGATGATGCAGTGGATAGAGCGTCGGACTGGGATACAGAGGACCCAGGTTCAAGACCCCAAGGTCGCCAGCTTGAGTGCACGGTCATCTGGTTTGAGCAAAGCTCACCAGCTTGAGCCCAAGGTCGCTGACTTGAGCAAGGGATCACTCGGTCTGCTGTAGCCCCCCGGTCAAGGCACATATGAGAAATCAATCAATAAACAACTAAAGAGCTGCAATGAAGAACTGATGTTTCTCATCTCTCTCCCTTCCTATCTGTCCCTCTCTCTGTCTCTGCAATAAATAAATAAATAAATAAATAAATGTATGCACTATGGCAGGGGTCCCCAAACTTTTTACACAGGGGGCCAGTTCACTGTCCCTCAGACCGTTGGGGGGCCGCCACATACAGTGCTCCTATCACTGACCACCAGTGAAAGAGGTGCTCCTTTCTGGAAGTGCGGCGAGAGGTGTATAAATAGTTTCAAGTGGCCACATGCGGCCCATGGGCCGTAGTTTGGGGATGCCTGCAAAAATCTTATGTCCATCATCCTTTCCCAAAAACACTCACATATAGCTTAAGTACCTTCAAGGACAGAAATGAATTTGGTGATTCTAGTTCTATTCTCTAATTTATCTGACCAAGAATAAATAAAACATAAATAAATAAATAAATAAGGGTACATCTGGAAGTACATAACATTTTCAGCCTGGCTTTTCACCTGTGTGGAACTTGTTTTTCCTTTTGTCCTCTAGTAATCTTCCACCAATCTCTATAGTTTCAGGCCCAGGACATATGAGTAAAGCATGTATTCTTGATCCTTTGACCCTGCCTCTGCCAGGCAATAGCTAAAGTTCTTTTTCTTCACTATCCAGTTTTTCTCAATCCCCTTAGGTAGAACTAAGTACATAAAAGAAGTGAGAAATATGCAGCCAGAGCTACTCTCATAATTCAACTGTCTTTACATAATCTGTATCCTTTCTCTTGCAATTACCACTTAATTGTAGTCCTCTAATGTTTAGAACTCATTAATAATAAAGTTTATTATTGGGTCAATAATTTAAAAAGAAAAAAGAAAGACACTACCAAAACTAGAATTAAGGAAATATGGCACTAAGAAAACAATTTAATGCTACCTCTGTCAATATGAAAATATATTTATAAAATGCTTCTGAAGAAAGCAAATACTAGCACAAGTACTTTCCTTCTATTACTTATACCTTTTGTTCTAAGAGTGCCCTGCGGAGGGAGACTCTCTGTTCAAGCTCCCGAAGCTCTCGATCATGTTGTGCCTCGGCTTGCATCTTGATTTTGCTCTGATAAGCATTCAACAGCTCCAGTTCCTGCTGCAGCTGCATCTTCAAAACCTGGCACTCTGCTTCCTGTGCTTCATCCAAACGCAGCTGAAAGACAGAAAGAAAAAAGATGTCATGACCTATGGAAAGAACAAGTGTGAGAGAAAACAGAATACTGTTTTGTAGGATATGTAACTGTTCTCTCTTCTATTTTAGAGTAAATGTCTTTGAAAAAGGAAGGCACATTAACCAATGATTGCATCATGAAGATAAAGCCAACACAAGCCATTTGGAGGATGCCTAAATAATCACATTTCTCTTAAGAAAAACCTAGACTCTGATTAGGTAATATAACACTGTGAATCTCTTCTCTCAAATGGAAATAACTATAGAATAGGGGCCAGCCTACTATAGCCTATAGGCCAAATTGTGTGTGAGTGCGCGCATGCGTGTATTTAAGTAACTTTCTAGCTGAGAACGGTCTCTCATTTTGAAATAGTTACATTTTAAATGGCTATATAAGTACCCACATAATATCCTCAATTTTGCCTTCCTGCCCACAAAGCCTAAAATATCAGCTATCTGAACCTTTAAGAAAAAGTTTTCAGCCCTGGCAGGTTAGCTCAGTTGGTTAGATAGAGCGTTGTCTTGAAGTGTGTTGTCCAGAAGCACAAAGGTTGCAGGTTAGATCCCGGGTCAGGGTACATATGGGAAACAACTGATGAATGCACAACTTAAGTGTAACAAGAAATGAATGGCTCCCCCTCACTACACACAAATCAAGCAATAAAAAGTTTTTACAAACTTATGTAGAAAATATTTTATATATGCACTCAAATGTGACCATTTGGATTTTCAATATAGTACAATATAGTATAGTACTACTTTTTGCCCACTGCTTAACAAAAAGTTGCTGCTCTAATCTTGATAAAACTTTTAGGATAGGTACTAAAGACCTGAGATGTACTGGCACAGCCCATTTAGAACTTTGTGTCTAAATGGGACAATGAGAATTCTATATGTATCATGCCTACTTCCAAGCAATGCTGAGAGCCAGAAGAATATGAACCACCACCACTATTTCCCAAGCTGTAGGAGAGCTATCACTTTCAACTAGTATTTTAACTGCTGGGATTGTATTCAGGTAGTAGAATGATGGGGGCACTAAATTGTTTTGCCTAAATAAAACAAACTCACAGCTTGTGTAGACAGCATTTCATTAATGCTGTGGTCATACTGCTCAGCCAGGATGGCTAACTTCCGAGTCTGCTCCTCCTTGAGCCGTTTCAGAACAGCTTTGTGCTCACTCTTTGGTGTAGTCTCCAGTAGGTGATTTCTTAACGCCTTGTACTGCCTGGTTTGAATTTTGCAGGTGTCCTGAAACTGCTTTTTTATTTGGAGTTCTTTAGACTGAGAAGAAAAAAATAGATGTATATAATTTTTAACATATGGCATTTGGCATACTTTATGATTAAATGAAAAGAAAGGCTGCTAGAAGAAAGGAAGAGAAAAAATATAAAAAGGTGAGATCATAAGGTTGAAGGTACTTTTACACTTGACTACTCGGTTAAGCCAGTGAATTCTATAAATTTTAGTAGCAGAAAGTCTAATTTAAATCATTAAAATACCAATTACCTCATTTATTACAGGACCTGAAACAATACTCATTACTTTGCTAGTTAAATTTAGCAGTGAATAAATGTTAAAATTAGTTTTTATTACTGTGTATATTGATGACAGATAATTAAATTTCTTCCTAAGCAGTAAGTATAGTACATATAAAAAGCACAGACAATATTTTATCAGATCTCTAGGGCAGAAAATAAACATATTTATTCTGTTCCTTATCTGAGACACTTTGCTCCAATAATGACAATCTCAACTCCAACTACACAGTCTGTGACAGATTCTGTAAAAATAGGGGATTAGTAAATTAATAAAGTATTATTATTACAATTGGTCTTTTCCATAAAGGAATAAACTAGGTAGAAATAGTAATTAACACTTAGTAATAGTTTACTGTTTTTGTTTGTTTGTTTAGCAAGAGAAAAAGACAGAGACAGACAGGGACAAAGAGACAAGGAGGGAGAGAGAAGCATCAATTCTTCATTGAGGCACCTTAGTTGTTCATCGATTGCTTTTTCATATGTGCCTTCATGGGGGGGCTCCACCAAGCCAGTGACCCCTTGCGCAAGCCAGTGACCATAAGGTCATGTCTATGATCCCATGCTCAAGCTGGTGAGCCCTCACTCAAGCCAGCAACCTCATGGTTTTGAACCTGTGTCCTCAGAGTCCCAGCTTGATAACTCTATCCACTGCATCACCACTTGGTCAGACAGGAATAGTTTATTCTTTAACACACAAGCAAAAATTCTAAATTGTTAACTAATTTTTCCAAGGTCAAACAAAATTTATAGGGCAAGGGAGGGGTCAACCTTTCTTAGGGTGATAATAAACATGAATTACATAAACATTTGAGATAAAATAATTTGAGTTCAGAGATATAAGAGTTTTTGGCTTGCCTGACCTGTGGTGGCACAGTGCATAAAACGTAAACCTGGAATATTGAGGTCGCCGGTTCAAAATCTGGGCTTGAAACCCTAGGCTTGACTGGGTCAAGGCACATATGGGAGTTGATGCTTCCTGCTCCTGCCCCCTTCTCTCTCTCTTTTTCTCTGTCTCTCTCTCCTAAAAGAGTTTTGGCTTTTGTTTTTGGTTAATCACAAGTTAGGCATTCTGTGAATTCAGGTTTTAACAAAATTAAATAAGATGAAATCTATTTCTATAAAGTATACTGATCAAGTCTACATGTGAAAATATATTCATTTATTACAGTAAGGCAAAACCTACAGTTGAAATTATTTTACCTAAATATAGATATTGTCAGAAATTGACTGGTTGATACAGTATGCAACAAAATCAGTTTTTGCCTTCCCCACTCCATACTACATTAAATATAATCTTTCCTATTTTATATCATCTGAGGCACTAGGTCATAGTCATATATCTTTTATTCTGTGAAGGGTTAAGAAATGTCTAGCTAGCAAAAAAAACCCTTTTGGTTTAGCTATGTTTAATAGCACTGCTCTTAAATACTGTCTTTGTTTAAAAAAATTCTTCCAAGTTAGCCAGGAATGGAACCATGAAATTTAGACATTCTCTTTTGCCTCTGTATAACAACCTCCAGTCTTTTAAGTTTTTATTTTAAAAATATTGTGCTAAGAAAACTGTGTATCACTAGCTTAATGAGAAAGAAGAACTCCTTGAAAAAAGGTACAGAGCATGACGGTTTGATTTATACATACTGTAAAATGATTACAATAGGCTCAGCTAATATATATCTCATATAGAAAAAATTTTCAACAAGAAGAGTAATACTATCCCAAGAATAAACTATATTCCTCAATGTTCAACTCAGTGAAAGTAAGAGGAATGTAAGTTATAGAGTTGATTCTACTCACTGAAAACTGACAAAGCACCATTTGGATGGCAAATGAAGAAACAATACAGTAGGCAATAAGTATTTACACAACCCATTCCATAGAAATGCGAGGCCAGCCCCCACAGATCCTAGTCAACTCACAAAAGTGCTGAAACAGAAGTTCCCCTAGACCTTTTTAAAGCCTCAGAGAAAGCTGGAAGAGGCAACTAAATATATATACTTAGGAAAGCAAAAATGGGATAACTTGGTGCTAAAATCTAGACTATTTTGAGCAAGTAGATAGAAATACACAACTAAGAGGAACATGATTTTCTTTCCTACTAAAGTAACAGAACCATTCCTTTATGGGAATTCTTAAGCTCATTTGTCATTAGAAGGAGGCATTCTACTCAAGTCTGACTGTGATTGTAAAACATTATTTTTCTCCTCACTTTCTGTATAGTGTCTGAAAATCAGACTAGTGGTTACAAGCTTTCAAACTAAAAAGGCTCCAACAGTAATGGTAAAGGTTAAACATTGAACAACTATCCCAGAGAAATGCAGTTATATCATATTTATGATATGACTATAACAACTAATAAGCTTTCAGTTTGGTTTACTTCTGGGTGCTGCTGCCTTTAAAAACATAATTAATTAACCTGTATGATTTTGAGAACCAATGTCACCCCAATAAATTAAATTTTAAAACCTCATAATTAATTTCACAGATATGTTGTTTTAAAAACCTTTTGTGGGAAATTACTCTGTAGCCAAACAAGTATGTACCTCTCTACTAAAAAGACAAACCTGAAAAATCATTGTAAATTCCAATTTTTCTAAGCAACAACTAAATGTTATGTGAATAGTCAACATAAGTTAGACTGTAAATGATGTTAATTAGTTGTCCTGAAGCAAAGTGAAATTTTACTCAGGTTAATAGGAAAGGGTAAAACAGCTTTGCTTCTATATTTTGTTCAAGACAACTAGTTTGAATGAAATTGGGTGAGAACTGGGGAATTAGGTGTGGCGTAGCATCAAGGTTTTGACACAATGAATGAATTTCACTTTGGTCCAGGACAGTTACTCAATTAATAGCAAATACGATTTTACAGTTTAACTATCAAGTAGTTTTCTTATCTTTATTTTTCTGAAGTGAAAAGCACGGAAGCAGAGAAACAGACTCCTGCATGTGCCCAACCAAGATCCACTTGGCATGTCCACTAGGGGGCGATACTATGCCCATCTGGCGTGTTACTCCCTTACAATGGAAGACATTCCAGCGCCTAAGGCAGAGGCCATGGAGCCATCCTCAGCACCCGGGCCAACTTTGCGCCAATGGAGCCTTGACTGCAGGAGGGGAAGAGAGAGAGAGAGAGAAAGGAGAAGGGGAAGGATGGAGAAGCACACGGGCACTTCTCCTGTGTGCCCTGGCTGGGAATTGAACCCAGAACATCCACACGCTGGGCCGATGCTCTAGCCAACTGGCCAGGGCCTCAAGTAGTTTTAAAAAGAGGAAAAAGTTTAAAAAGAAAACACTGTGGGACCCAGACCTTACTGAATTAAGTGGAAATTTAAAGTGTGCAGACATGGAGAGATTAACTGAGGTACTAATATGGATGATAGCCTATATAGTGTGTGGTTTTAATTTATTAAGATTCATGTGACTAAACTCTTTCAAATATTTGTGATTATAAAACTTGAAAATTTCTTGGAATTCTTAACTCTGGTTGACTTTGGTGAAGGGGGTTGGACCAGGTGGCTCAAGGGAAACCTTTAACTTTTATACACTTCGGTAACTTTCAAATTTCATACCATTTGAATGAATCAATCTCTCTATAAAAAGCAAATACAAAATTTAGAGTTCTGTGATGATTCTACTATTCCTCTTCAGATGAGCACAGACAAGTAAGGAAGAGGAATTAAAAAGGCATTTTTCATTCACTGGCTTCTGTACTGAAAAGAAACTTATTGTCTTTTTTGGATACAAATCACATTTAGAGCATTTAAGATTCCAAAACCATATTACTTGGAACAGAGAAGCCAACAGGTTAGCTTGTTGACATGTAATATCAGCATTGAACATTTGGGTACATTTAAAATAAAAATTTTGATTCTTTTATTTATTTATTTATTTCTAGGGAGAAAGAGAGAGACAGATAAGAAGGGAGAGAGATGAGAAGCATCAATTCTTCATTGTGGCACCTTAATTGTTCATTGATTGCTTTCTCTTATGTGCCTTAACTGGGGGACTCCAGCTGAGTCAGTGACCCTTTACTCAAGCCAGCAACCTTGGGATCATGTCTATGTTCCCACACTCATGCTGGCGACCTCACACTTGAGCAGGTGAGCTGGCACTCAAGCTAGGGACCTCAGGGTTTCGAACCTGGGTCCTCAGCGTCCCAGGCCGACACTCTATCCACTGCGCCACTGCTGGTCAGGCAAGAATTTTGATTCTTACTTATGGCACTTCCCACAGTTAGAAGTTTTGGCTATATATTGGTACTTGATAAGACATACACAAGCAAATCTGTAGCTAGAGACATTTCCCACTACAACTAACCAAACATGATTAAAATAAAAAGGTCTGTCTTAGACTTTCACTGTTTACATGGATGCCTTTTATCTATTTTCCCTGTCAAGAAACTTGGGCTAAGGGTACCTTTAGGCTCTTAGGCTGTTGTCGAACCTCCATGACATGCTTTCGCCTTAGTTCTCGTTCTCTTCGCTTATTATATTCCAGCTGGTTAGTGAGCTCAGTTTGATGCTGCAATCTAATCAATTCACAGCGCATTTTCTGAATTGTGTTGAGGTGGCGAAATTCCAGTTCTTGCATCGATTCATGCTGTCGCAGTAGCATGGCATGCTCTAAGTCCTTCTGGGTCTGTCTTTTATTTAACTCCTAATTCATAAAACAAAAGACAAAAAGTGTAATTTACTGCTGTACAATGCCAGGGGAAAAAAATCTTAAGAAACAGAATAAAGAGGAAAGAGATGTAAAAATCTGGTTCAATAATGACTGCATAGGAAACATTAGAGTTTTATGACTTTAACTATAGTAAATGGGAAATTAGTAGCACAAATTTCCTTATCATATGAATTTGTAATTCACCAATACTATTTTATGCAATAAGCTTAAGGTATATCTACTCTTCCTGAAGAGGCTTAATGTCCTTCTTTCTTCTTTTCCTTCTTTTATTTATTGTTTCTTAATTTTATATTTGAAGAGGGCTACTAAGTTATCCTTTGAATTTCTTCAGAGTACACTCTTCAATTCTATTACATGTAGTATACCTAATATAGTGTAATGGTGAAGAAGATGGACTTTATATAGAAGACTGCCTGTATTCTAAACCCTGAAATGAGTTCATAAGTGGAAAGTTTTCAGAATAATACCTAGAATGAAGCTCAATAAATATTATTCTATTTTTCAGATTAAGAACAAGTGTACAACGCACAAACATACAAAATGTACAAGTCAAACTTACCCCGTTTTTGCCTCTGTAAACCTTTTCTCCAGAAGCCAACAGTTTGGTGCAAATGTTTCCAAACCTTCCCCATGCTTATCACGTCATATTTATTATAGAAAAACATACAGTTTTAAAAACTGAATAACAGGCCTGACCAGGTGGTGGTACAGTGGATAGAGCGTCGTACTGGGATGCCGAGGACCCAGGTTCGAGACCCCAAGCTCACCTGCTTGAGTGCAAGCTCATCTGCTTTGAGCAAAGCTCACCAGCTTGGACCCAAGGTTGCTGGCGTGAGCAAGAGGTTACTTGGTCTGCTGAAGGCCCATGGTTGAGGCACATATGAGAAAGCAATCAATGAACAACTAAGGTGTCGCAATGAAAAGCTAATGATTGATGCTTCTCGTCTCTCTCCGTTCCTGTCTGTCTGTCCCTATCTATCCCTCTCTCTGACTCTCTCTCTGTCTCTGTAAAAAAATTAAATAAATAAAAACTGAATAACAGCCCTGGCAGGCTGGCTCAGTGGTAGAGTGTCTGCCTGGCGTGCAGAAGTCCCGGGTTCGATTCCCGGCCAGGGCACACAGGAGAAGCACCCATCTGCTTCTCCACCCCTCCCCCTCTCCTTCCTCTCTGTCTCTCTCTTCCCCTCCCACAGCGAGGCTCCATTGGAGCAAAGATGGCCCAGGCGCTGGGGATGGCTCCTTGGCCTCTGCCCCAGGCGCTAGAGTGGCTCTGGTCGCAACAGAGCGATGCCCCGGAGGGGCAGAGCGTCGCCCCCTGGTGGGCGTGCCGGGTGGATCCCGGTTGGGCGCATGCGGGAGAGTCTGTCTGACTGTCTCTCCCCGTTTCCAGCTTCAGAAAAATACAAAAACAAAACAAAACAAAACAAAAAAACCCAAAAAACTGAATAACAATATACACTGTAGGCATGTAATGTGCTTTCTTCATCTAACAATATAATGAACATGTATCTAGATCAGATCAGTACATATTTCTCTCTTTTTTTTGAGAGAGAGAGACAGACAGCCAGACAGGGAGGGAGAGAAGGTAAGAGGTAAGAAACATCAACCTGTAGTTGCTTTTACTTTATTTGTGCATTGATTGCTTTTTGTATATGCCTTGACTAGAGAGAGATTGGACCTCAGGCTTAAGCCAGCAACCCCACCCTCAAGCTGACTAGCCCATGCTCTAGACAGCAACCTTGGAATTTTGAATTGGTGACCTCAGTGTTTAGAGTTGACACTTTATCCATTGTGCTGCCACTGGTTAGGCTTCATACTATGTACATTTTTAAGTTTCATAATAAGCTTCTCCTTTGTAATACCACAATTTTTCCATTTTTTTTGCTTTATAAAAAGTTTTCAATAAATATCTATACTTGATGCAACATATAATCAATCATATTATTATTTCTTTAGGATAGATTTCTAGAAAAGGATTTGATGGGTAAAAGCATATGTACATAATACATTTTTATAGCTACTTTTGAACTATGCTCCAAAAGGGCAGTAGCCATTATGCTCTTACCAACACTGCCCATTTCCCTATGCCATTACGCAAATTCAACATCACCAATCTTTTAAATTGTTCTTATCTAATTGATGCAACTGTTTTAATATGCCTATCTTTAATTATTAGTGAATTTAAACAATTATGCTATATTTGAAGCTTACTTTAAGCCACTCTTGGAAATAAATTTAACTATGCTCACAGATACCCATGATAATGAAAAAAATTGTTTTCATCGGTTTAAGAATTTCAAGATTTGCCTAATTAAAAATCACACTATAATAAAATGTGCTAAATGGCTTTTCCCCTCTCTAGCTACTTGAAGATTGGTTGCCGTCATGAACAACACTATCTGGACCAGGAAGGTCATGACCAACAGACTACTTCAGCAGAGACAAATGGTATTTGATGTCCTTCACACTAGGAAGGCAAAAGTACCTAAGACAGAAATTCAGGAAAAACAAGTCAAATGTATAAGACCACACCAAACAGCATCTTTGATTTTGGATTCAGAACCCATTTTGGTAATGGTAACACAACTGGCTTTGGCATAGTTTATGACTCCTCGAATTATGCAAAGAAAAATGAACCCAGAGACTTGCAAGAGATGGCTTATATGAGAAGGAAGACCTCAATAAAATAGAGAAAGGAACATAAGAACAGAATAAAGAAGTCAAAGAAACTACAAAGGCCAATGTTGGTGCTGGCAAAAAGTGAGCTGGAAATTGGAAAACAGAAGGAGAAAAGATTATTTAGTAATTATATCTGTGGTGATTGTGCAGAGTTTTCATGAAAGAATCAATAAACTAAGAACTTTTATGTGAAAAAAATGTGTTAAATGGTAACACACTTCACAGCATTCACTGCAGATGAAAAGGAATAAATGACCTAATTAACAAATAACTTTTTTTTTAGCAAGAGAGTACACAAGAGAGGGACAGACAGTGACAGACAGGAAGGGAGAAAGAAGCATTAGCTTGTAGTTGCAGCACTTTAGTTGTTCACTGATTGCTTTCTCATATGGACCTTGACTGGGGGGCTCCAGCTGAGCCAATGACCCCTTACTCAAGGCAGCGACCTTTGGGCTCAAGCCAGCAACCATGGGGTCATGTCTATGATCCTACGCTCAAGCCAGCAACCTCCAGGTTTCGAACCTGGGTCCTCAGTGTCCCAGGTTGACACTCTATTCACTGCACCACCTCCTGGCCAGGCTAAAAAAAGTAATACTTCTTTTATTCATGGATTTAATACTTACTGGTTGTCTACTATGGGCCAGATACTAAGCATATAAAGACCTGAAAAGAATCTGTGACTTCATATAATTTCCATTCGAGTGGGGGAGAAAGATTTCCTCCAAAAAAAGTACTTAAGAAAGAAAAGTTCACAGAAGAATATTTAAAGAAGGGAAAAGGATTTTGTGATCAGGGAAGTCATTTCAGAGGAGGTGACATGAAGAGAAATATGAAGGAAAGAAGAAAACAAATCATATAGGTATCAGGGAAGCATGATTTAGGCAGAGGGAAGTACGAGTGCAAAGGCCTTGAGGCCTGGATATGAGTGACATTCTCAGGAAAGATCCTGATTTCAAATCATTCAAACATACCTCCCTGACAAGATCCTGCTCTAAATTATGGCGTCCAAGTAACATTCTTCTCTTGAAGCGACGGCATTCGAGCTCTAGGTACTGTCTCTGACGTCGAAGAAGATTAGCCTCTTCTTCTGCTTGGAAATGCTGTATATTCTCCTTCTGCTTTGAAAGCCACTCCTGTTTTTCTTTTTTTGGAGTGCTCTGGTTTTCATTCAGCTCCTAGCAACATAAAAAATAAGTCAGTTCAGGCCCTGGCTGGCTGGCTCAGTGGTAGACCTTTGGACTGGTGTGTGAATGACCCAGGTTTGATTCCCAGACACACAGGAGAAGTGATCATCTACTTCTCCTCCCTCCCCCCTTCCTGTCTCTACCCCTCCTGCAGCCATGGCTCAATTATCTCAAACAAGTTGGTCCTGGGCACTGAAATCAGCTCCGTGGAGCCTCTGTCTCAGACATTACAAATAGCTCAGTTGCTGAGTAACAGTCCTAGAGCAATGGGCCCAGATGGGCAGAGCATTACCCCATAAGGGGCAGTAAATTTAAATAAAAAGTATTTTATCTATGTCCTCTCTAATGCTCATGCAGAGCAATGACCTTAAGGAAGTCGGTAATATTTTTCTTTTCCTTGAGTTATCCTTGATAGGACAGGAAAAGAAAAATGTATACTATAAAGCATGCATACCCTTTTAACTTTGCACAGCTACATTTTTTATGGTTTCTAGTTTGAAAAGCACAGAATGACGGATAAATGAAGTAAAATACACCTTTCTTTAAATCACTCCTGAGATAGAAGGCAGTGCTTTCAGATAAAATCACATGTGAATTAAAATTAGGGTTAAAATATAGTGATGTTTCACTTCTTGGTTTTTGATAGTTTAAATGATCAAGTTTTGGGGCAAAGTTATAGATATAAACAAATTGGAGATCAAATACAAAATGGTATTTAGTATTCAACATTAATAACCACTGAACACTCAAAACCAATGTTTTCCTGCAGCATTTTAATTTTTTTTTTTTTTTTTTTTTGCGACAGACAGGAAGGGAGAGAGATGAGAAGCATCAACTTACAGTTGTGGTACCTTAACTGTTCATTAACTGCTTTCTCATATGTGCCTTGATGGGGGGGTGGGTTGGAGGGAGGCTCCAGCTGAGCCAGTGACCCTTTGCTCAACCCAGTGACCTTCGCCCTCAAGCCAGTGACCTTTGGGTTCAAGTCAGTAACCATGGGGTCATGTCTATGATTCCATGCTCAAGCCAGTGACCCCGCGAAGGCAGCATTTTAATTTTTTAAAAATCGCACAAACTACCTAAATGAATATGCATTTTATTGGGCAAGATTAGACAAGAACTGACAATACGCTCAATGAAGCAAACTCTATAATACTAACTAATACTACTATATTTTCAACCTAAAAAGCATCACTATTGCACAGAATAGTAATCAGTTACCTTTCCTAAAGTATAAAATGATTTTTCAGAGACAACCTTATGGTCTTTCTCCTTTTATGCAAGAAAGACGAATTCTTTAATAACTTTAGCTCATAAGGTATTTAGACACATAAAATAAAAAGTATATAAATTAACAGCTCTCAATGTAAGAGTGTATGTTTAGGCACACTATGGGAAAAGATAGGAAGAACACAGGCATATACATAGAGAAGCACGGGTATCTTTTCAAAAAACTTGTCAGGAAAGTTACCAAGACTCTATGTCTCTTTCTCTATAAAGAGAATCATTATTCTGCCTGACCTGTGGTGGTTCAGTGGATAGAGCATTGACCTGGAATGCTGAGATGACTGGTTTGAAATCCCGGGATTGACCAGTCAAGGCCATAAGAGTAGCAATAACAAGTTGATGCTTCCTGCTCCTCCCCGACACCCTGCCTTTCTCTCTCTCTTCCCTCTCTAAAATCAATAAATAAAACCTTAAAAAAAGGAGGAGAGAATCATTATTCTAAATAAATACACACAAATCTTGTTTCTAAAGGAAAATTAATTTACTAGGAAGACTCTTAAGTTATATCATTAAAGGATTAAAGATTTTATTTTATTGATTTGAGAGAAAGGAAGAGAGAAAGGGAGGAAGGGGTGGAAAGCATCAATTCATAGTATAGTAGTTGTTTCCTGTATGTGCCTTGACCAGGCAAACCCAGGGTTTCAAACCCAATTAAAGCATTCCAGGTCAATGCTTTATCCACTGTGCCACCACAGATCAGGTTAAAGGATTATTTAACCAATACACTTATAAAACTAAAATTCCATTTCCCTGGGATGCAGAACTGTAGAATTGCATTATATTTTGTTGGATATTTATTTAATGTCGTGAACCCTTTACAATCTTTTCAAACTCAATGTTTCTGTATCAAGTTTGGCTTCTGTATTATGGTCATGGGAACATACTGCAGATTATACCCTATAGAATTGGAAAAATCTTGTCACTTGGCAGGGTATATGTAGAAAGTATTTGTGCCACCAATATGTCCATAATAAGACACACATATGTAATTGTAAAGCAAATTCCTACATACCCAAAAGCATTAATATCAAAGAAATTGCTGTTATTTTATCGAGATCAATTAATTTATCAGTGTGCTAATAATTGATTACATGAATTAAAAAGTTCAATAAGTCTGTAAGACTGGGTTATAAACTGAGACATACCATTTTTCTGTCCTGAACACTGTCCTGAATAATTATCTCCTTTCAGAAATTGCTGTGAAACAATCAAGGCTTTTCAAAGTTAGACTAAATTTGCTTTTAAAAAAAGCTCAAGAAAATAGCTCATGAAGAGCAAATGAATATAAAAGTATTTGGCCATAAAGAAATAATCAACATATTCTCTTTATTAAAGTAAATGTGATGAGCAAATAGTCCTTTTATTCTTACTCTATGTTAAAATTGGAATAAGAACAAATTACTGTAATCTTCTGAGCCAAAAGTAAAAAAAAAGTAATGGTTTACATTTAAAAAAAATGTGTGTCTTTTTTTTGTGTGTGTGTCTTTTTAAAATTTTTTTTTGTGTGTCTTTTTGTGTGTGTGTGTGACAGAGACAGAGAAAGGAACAGATAGGAACAGACTGAGAGGAAGGGAGAGAGATGAGAAGCATTATTTGTTGTGGCACCTTAGTTGTTCATTGATTGCTTTCTCATATGTGCCTTAACCAGGGGCTATAGCAGAGGGACACTATGGGACACCTTGCTCAAGCCAGCGACCCCGTGTTCAAGCCAGATGAGCCCTTGCTCAAGCCAGCAACTTCAGGATTTCGAACCTGAGTCCTCTGCGTCCCAGTCTGACGCTCTATCTATTGTGCCACCTGGTCAAGCTGGTGTGGTTTTTTGTTTGTTTTTTTTTGTATTTTTCCGAAGCCAGAAGCGGGAAGGCAGTCAGACAGACTCCCACATGCACCCGACCGGGATCCACCTGGCACGCCCACCAGGGGGCGATGCTCTGCCCATCCGGGGTGTCGCTCTGTTGTGACCAGAGCCACTCTAGCGCCCGAGGCAGAGGCCACAGAGCCATCCTCAGTGCCCGGGCCAACTTTGCTCCAATGGAGCCTCAGCTGCGGGAGGGGACGAGAGAGACAGAGAAGGAGGAGAGGGGGAGGGGTGGAAAAGCAGATGGGCACTTCTCCTGTGTGCCCTGGTTGGGAATCGAACCCGGGACTCCTGCATGCCAGGCCGATGCTCTACCACTGAGCCAACCGGCCAGGGCTTGTGTGGTTTTTTGATAGCTCGAATATTTTCATTTCTAGTGAGTCAGTTACTTAATAAGTACATAGGAAAGCTATTTACCGTATTTTTCACTCCATAGGATGCACTTCCCCCCCCAAAAAAAAGTGAAGAGGAAAATGCCCGTGCATCTGCCAGAGCAAAAAATATGGTATTTTATTAAATATTTTAACACACCATTTGGTTCAGAATATTTTTTTCTTATTTTCCTCCTTAAAACCCTAGGTGTGTACTATGGTCAGGTGCATCTTATGGAGCAAAAAATATGGTTAAGTAAAATAATTTATATTTTTAGGAGATGTTTCTTTTTAGACCTTACTCAACTGAGGATTCTTAGTCCAATGACAAGTAGTTGATTATAACAATGTCTTCACTCAAACTGATACAGATTTAGTGACCATAGACAACAAAAGAAATATCCTGCATTGGGAATATAGTCTGTAACATTGTAATAACTATATATGGTGCCAGGTGAGTACTACACTTACTGGGAATGCCATAAGTTATAAAAGTGTCTAACCACTGAGGTACAGCTGAAACAAATATAATATTGATTAATTGTAATTAAAGAAAAAAGTAGAAAGAAAATAAAAATTCATCCTAATGATTCTATGAGTTCATCAGCATTGGATATAATTAACAATCAGATAACTGGCTTGAAAATTTTTTATAAAATAAGTACCTCCTTAAGCTGTTCTTTTCTAAGTTTATATTCTCTTTTCTGGGACTCCAAAAAGCTATTCAGTTCTTTCTTCTGTTGGGCTTGAATATGTTGCTGAAATTTTTTCTCCTCATTGGCCATCACTTTAGCCTATAAGAAATTTTAAAAATGGATCAAATGGTTGTCGATTAAAAGCAACAGTTGAATATACATCACCAAGGATACCTTGTTCCCTCACAAACATAAAATCAGTATAAGCATTACCAAAATAAGAATTCCCAAATAATTATTAAAAAGTGTTACTCAGGTCTTTTATTATATGAGTTTTAGAGAGCCAGTAAAAATTCATCTTTAAACTATTTCTTTGACAGGGTCAAAAGTTTTCATTTTTCCCCCCATTTATTCTTTTAACTTAATTTTTAAAATTTATTGGTTGATTTTAGAGAAGGGTGGGACAGAAAGAGAGACAGGAACGTCAATCAGTTCCTATATATGCTCTGAATGGAGATTGAATTGGCAATCTCTGCACATTGGGAAGGAAGATGGTCCAACCAACTGTGCTATTGCCCAAGGCTTCACTTTTTATTATTTTTTTCTCATTTAACAGGAGTATGCCCTCCCCTCATTAGAACAAAAAAATATATAAACTTATCTAAAAATATAACTAAATCATGACCTTTCATCTAGACTTATTTGTATATTAAATAATACAATATATTCATCTTCAAATGAAACACTGACCTTCAATTTATATATTAATATAAAAATGTTATATTATTATATATATGTTACTGTTTTACTTCTGATTATATGTGCAATACATAATACCCACTGTAGAACATTTAGGAAACACAGAAAAACAAAGAAAAATCTTATATGATTTTATTATCTAGAAATTACCAATATAAACATTTTGGTGTATACCCTTTCTAATTTTTTCATGCATATACACTGCTCACAAAAATTAGGGGATATTTCAAAATGAATATGAAGCGATAAAAAAAAGCATTTGATTTCTTTTTATTAAACAAGAACATCAGAAAAGCAACCAAGTTAAAGAAAGTTGTCCAATTATGCAAATGAGATGCAAAACAAATTTTTATTTCATTGGTGAAAATGCACTATACAAAAGGCTGAAAGAACTGGAGTATCTGCACATTCCCTGATCCCCTAATTTTTGTGAGCAGTATAAATTTTTTAAACAAATATGTAATCACATTGTACATCTTGATTCATGAATTGTTTTCCTAAATATGTTAGTTTCTACCTCTTTTCAAGTTATTAAAAGTACTAACCAAAGCCCAACAATTCTAAATATTTGTAGTCTTTCACCAAATTATTTCAAAATCAACTATTTATTTATACCATAAATTATTTTGCCTACTTCTCTACTACTGTGAGAGAGTGGTACTTCTTTTGGGGGTGAGGGGAAGTAAACAAGTAACTATGATAATGCCTCTATGTAGACATATTTGAAAATTTTGTGTGAATTTTGATAAACTTACATTTTACTTGAAAACCATGACTCTCAAAATTAAATTAAACAGATGGAACACCAAGAACAGAAGAAAAGGTTTCATATGACAAGACTCTTTTTAATCTGTCTTAATTTATAACCTCTAACATATTCAGTATACATTATAATAATCTTCAATTATTCTGACATAAAAATCCTACTATAAATTTTAAAAATCCTACTATAAATTTTAAAATGTTTTTAAAAAATACACAGAGAAAAGAACCATGAATGCCTTTTAGAGATCTAAAACTCCTATTGATGGGTGACTTATTAACCTCCTCAATAACTAGGGTATCCAAGACCTAGAATAGTTGAATGACTTACTACTGTGACACTATAAAACTATTAAGTATCAGGAGATGCTACTATGTCTATTGGTTCCCAGACTCAGTACTTGAGAGTACATGTTATATAAATATTTCTCCCTTTCCCCAGGTGATTTGCTTGGTTCTGGGGAACAAATACCCTAATATCAAAATGCTACCGTAGTTAATTTTGAGACGATCAAAAGCTAGAATAAATAAATTAATACTAAATCAGCCACCTCTTTTTCCATAGCAGCCTGATGTTTCTTGATAAGTTTCTCCATTTCTGCAGCAAAATTGTTACGTTGGGTTTCAAGATCTTTATCTAATCTAAGGCGATGTTCATCCATCTCAGCCTTTAGCTTATTTTCCAGAGTCATCAGCTGTTTTTGATGTTGTCGCCTCATTCTCTTATAGCCAGACATCTGTTCTCTAAGCTCAGAGTCCTGCTCATGCTCTTGCATTTGCCTTGTAACCTAGAAGAAAATAAAAAAGCAAAACATTTTTCTTTTAAAAGCATTTTAGACCACACTACTACTAAGTGTGCAATCAATGTAAGAGATCCCAGCTAGCAGTTTCCAGTTAAATTTCAATAAACAGCCAAGCTGGTTCTAAAATTTATATGGGAATATAAAGGACCTAGAATAGCCAAAGTAAACTTGAGGGGGGAAAAAGTTGAAAGACATACACTTCCGTAATTAAAACAGTGTGGTTGTAAGGATAGCTGAATAGATCAAAGAAACAGAATAAAATCTAGAAATAGACTCATACATATCTAGTCAATTAATTTCTACCAAAAAGTCAAGTTAATTCAAGAAGAAAAAGTGTTTTTAACAAACTGCTAAAACAACTGGTTCTCTACATTAAAAAAGAAATAAGCCTTGACCTCTGTGTCACTCTATACACAAAAGTTAATTTGAAAAGAATTTAACCTAAACATAAAACCCAGAACCATGAAGTAGTATAAAACATAAGATTATCTTCATGACCTTGGGGTAGGCAAATATTTCTTGGGAAGTACACAAAAAGCACTAGCTATAAAAAAAAGTATAAACTGAATTTTTTAGTTGAGGTAAAATTCACATAATAAAAAATTTATCATTTTAAAGTGAACATCTCAGTAGCATTTGTCAACTTCATAATTTTATGAAACCACTACCTCTAACTAATTACAAAATATTTTTATCACCTCAAAAGAAACTCTTTATCTATTACATAAGTTTCTCCCTATTCTCCTCTTCTGGTAACCACCAATCTGTTTTCTGTCTCTATTATGCATTTATTTATTCCAGATATTTCATATAAATAGAATTATATAATATATGGTCTCTGTGTCTGGCTTCTTTTAATTAGTATGTTTTCAAGGTTCATCCATGTCACATAATATGCATCAGTACTTCATTATTTTTTATAGATAAATAATATTCCACTGTATGCATATACCAGAATTTGTTTATCCATTCATCTGTTATAGGTATTTGTGTTGCCTTTCCCTTTTGGCTATTGTGAACAATATCGCTATAAACATGTGTGTACATGCATTTTTGTGTGTGTGTGTCAGAGACAGAAAGAGAGTTAGAGAGAGGGACAGACAGACAGGAAGGGAGAGAGATGAGAAGCATCTATTCTTCGTTGTAGCTCCTTACTTGTTCATTGATTGCTTTCTCATATGTGCCTTGACCGGGGGGCTACAACAGAGCGAGAGACCCCTTACTCAAGCCAGCGACCTTGGGCTTCAAGCTAGAGATCTTTTTGTTCAAGCCAGCAACCATGGGGTCATATGTATGATCCCATGCTCAAGCCAGTGAACCACGCTCAAACTGGTGAACTCACGTTCAAGCTGGATGATCCCACACTCAAGCTGACAACCTCGGGATTCTGAACCTGGGTCCTCCACATCCTAGTCTGACACTCTATCCACTGTGCCACACTGCCTGGTCAGGCTACATACATTTGTTTAAATACCTGTTTTCAATTCTTTTGGATATATTGTATATACCTTGCAGAATTGCTGAATCATGTGGTAATTCTATGTTTAACTCTTCTTAGGAATAATCAACTGTCTTCACAGCAGTCAAACCACCTTACATTCCTACCAACAGTATACAGCAGTTCCAATTTCTCTGTATACTCTCCAACACTTATTTTCTGTCTTTTTTGTTTATTTGTTTTTAAAATAGCCACTTTAGTGGTTGTGAGGTGGTATACCTCACTGTGGTTTTGATTTGCATTTCCCTAATGAAAATGATATTGAGCATCTTTTCATGTGTTTGTTGGCTATTTATATATCTTCTTGGATAAATATCTATAAAAATCCTTTACCCATTTTTTTTATTTTAAAGATTTTATTTATTCATTTTAGAGAGGGAAAAGAGAAAGAGAGAGAGAGAGAGAAAGGGGGGAAGAAACAGGAAGCATCAACTCCCATATGTGCCTTGACCAGGCAATCCTGGGGTTTCGAACCGGCAATCTCAGAGTTCTAGCTTGATGCTTTATCCACTGTACCAGCACAGGTCAGAACACACATTTTTTTTTTTCCTTTTTCCAAAGCTGGAAACGGGGAGGCAGTCAGACAGACTCCCACATGCGCCCGACCGGGATCCACCCGGCATACCCACCAGGGGGCGATGCTCTGCCCCTCTGGGGCGTCGCTCTGTTGCGTCCAGAGCCATTCTAGCACCTGAGGCAGAGGCCACAGAGCCATCCCCAGCGCCCGGGCCATCTTTGCTCCAATGGAGCCTTGCTGCGGGAGGGGAAGAGAGAGACAGAGAGGAAGGAGAGGGGGAGGGGTGGAGAAGCAAATGGGTGCCTCTCCTGTGTGCCCTGGCCGGGAATTGAACCCGGGACTTCTGCACGCCAGGCTGACGCTCCACCACTGAGCCAACCGGCCAGGGCCAGAACACACATTTTTTAATTGGGTTATTTAAACTGGATTTTGAGACTGACCAGGTGGTGGCACGGTGGAGAGAGCATCGACCTGGGACACTGAGGACCCAGGTTCAGAAACCCCAGGGTTGCCAGCTTGAGCACTTGCTCATCCAACTTGAGTATAGGCTTGCCAACTTAAGCACGGAGTTACTAGCCTGAGAGTGGGATCATAGATATGATCCCATGGTCACTGGCTTGAGCCCAAGTTTGCTGGCTTGAGCAAAGGGCCACTGGCCCCTCATAAAAACATATATGAGAATCAGTCAATGAACAACTAAAATGAAGTACCTATGAGTTGATGCTCCTTATCTATCTCTCTCACACACACAAAAAAGAAAAAAGACATTAAGATGAGCAAAATAAGCTCGGCACAAAAGAGTGCATTCTTAGCGATTCCATTTATATAAAATCCAAAAACAGTTAAAAAAATTTTGAGGCAAAAGAATTAAGATTGAATTATGGTATATAGTAAATATACTGAATAATATAGCTATGCTTATTTTTGTACCTGAATCTATATATACTAAATTTTTATTTGAAATAAATGGAATTATTAAGTTTAAGGGTATAGATCAGGGGTCCCCAAACTTTTTACACAAGGGGCCAGTTCACTGTCCCTCAGACCATTGGAGGGCCAGACTATAAAAAAAACTATGAACAAATCCCTATGCACACTGCACATATCTTATTTTAAAGTAAAAAAACAAAACAGGAACAAATACAATATATAAAATAAAGAACAAGTAAATTTAAATCAACAAACTGACCAGTATTCCAATGGGAACTATGGGCCTGCTTTTGGCTAATGAGTTGGTCCTCTCACTGACCACCAATGAAAGAGGTGCCCCTTCCAGAAGTGCGGCGGGGGCCGGATAAATGGCCTCAGGGGGCCGCAGTTTGGGGACCCCTGGTATAGATTTTAAGTTTTCTCAGTCTGTAACAAGTGTTCTTAATTAATTTGAGGGAACTAAATTTTGGGACAGAAGACTTGCTTGGAAACATTTAATATAAGCCAAGTCACAAAGATATTTTATTACAAACTGGCTGCTCTCTAAGGATTTACTAAAAGAGTTGTGAAAAAAATTTAGCAACTTTGCCACTTGTTTTGTTCAAAGAATTACTTAGATGTTGCAGAATAGCAGGAATGAATGACCTGAATTATGATAGGAGATGATGTTCTCATACAGATTCATGGGTCACAGCATTAGATTTTATAAACTCTGAATATATAGTTGGAAATTCATGTAACTCCCATATCTTATCTTCTTCCTGTCATATTTTCCAATAGCTTACTTTTCTTGTAACATTTTTTTTCCTAAAAATTAATTTTAGAGAGAAGGGAAAGAGATAGAGACAGAAACATCCATCTGTTCCTGTATATGACTTGAATGGGGATCGAAAATGCAATCTTTGAGTATGGGAACAATGCTTTAACCAACCAAACTATCCCACCAGGGTCTATAATATCTTAATATAATTTCTTTCTATCCCTAGAATCCTTTACTATGTTTTGGTCCTACTTATCTGACTGATCAGGGTTTGGGTTTTAAGTATCTCATTAAAACCACATTCTTATAATTAACAAATAACTCATTTTTACTGTTACTTCAGAAATAACATTTTGAGTGTTATCCAGATTGGATCTCCTGACATTTCCCAAAATTCCCCCTCATTTTGGTTAGCATCATTATTTCCTTATTGTTAGGTCTTATGTGGCAAAGACATTTCTCCTCTCCCTGAGCCTAAAACTGATTATTTAAGGCTCAAACAGTAAGTTTTATAAATACTTCCTTTATGCCCTGAATTAAGAGTAATTTGAATTCCTACTTAGTATCTTAAGCATTTAATATACTTAACATATTAGTTATTTGTGTACGTCTTGAAGATATTAGTTTAATGTCTCTGAGTATTTTGTATAATCTTTCTCATAATAGGCCCTTTAATATTGAATGAATGTTATGCAAAATAAACCTGAAATACAAAAGAAATAGTTTTATTTGAGTATAGATGCCAAGGTCCAACATGAAAAATATATTTCTAATTCAGGTGAAGTACATACCAGTGACGCTGTCCGTATAGTAGCAAAGTGTTCTCTATTACGATAGTGTGATTTATGACGAGATACTTGGGGTGGAGATTGTGGATCTGATGCTCTTGTTCTAGGATCTCCTTCTTCTCTGTAATTTTCTTCCTCCTAGAAAAAGAAAGAGACAATATTAGCTGAAGTAAACAAAGTTCATTTGAAATTTCAAGAAAATAAGTTTAAAGACAACTTGATCAACAAATCTCAAAGACATAATTTTAAAAGCAAAACGGGAAACAAACTGAGAATGCTAGTATTTTATTTTCAACATAATTAGAATCAAGAGACATCATTTCTTCAGTGCATGAAATAGCACACATAAGGAAATATATAAGGCTAGGTAAATATTCTATTCACTATATGCAAAATTGCAAAGCTTTAATGTTACTTAAAAATAAAGACGATGAAACATGCAGCCAGTATTTTAAACAGCAGTCACAAAATTAATTACTCTAATGCGTTTGCGTTTTAGAAGCAATAATATAGCTTAAAAATATCTTTATAATACTGCCATTTGTCCAAGATAATTAATCAAAAAATAGTTGTAATTGATGTCTTTCTCTATTACTTTAGTTCATCAACTAATGAGAAGTCAATTAAAGTAGCAACCAACTAATTGTGAAACTAATCTTTTATATTGCTGATTCTATTGTAATATAACAAACATAATTTTGCTCTGAATAACACTACCACTTACCTAATCATTCTTATTAACCTTTTTATGTACAGTTAAATATATATAGTATAAAATTTGTCATTGTAACCATTTTTTAGGTATACATATCAGAGGCATTAATTACATTCTCAATGCAACCACTGCCACTATTTTCACTACTTTATTATAACCTCAATAGAAAACTCTGTATCCATTAACAAAAACTCTCCATTTCACCCTCTACTCAGCCCATGGTAACCTCTAATCTACTTTCTATCTCTATGAATTTGCCTATTCTAGATCTTTCAAATAAGTGGAATTATACAATATTGTCTTTTTGCATCTGATTTATATCTCTTAGCATAATATTTTCAAGGTTTACTTGATATAGTATGTATTAGAATTCCATTCCTTTTTATAGCTGAATAATATTCCATTAGATATATATATACCACATTTGTTTATCCATTCATATGTTGATGGACACTTGTGTTGGTTCCATCTTTTAGCAAATGAGCCTACTAAGATTTTAAGTTAATACTGCAAGCTGTAAATTAAAAAGGAGGCATTCCTATTATTTGCTAAAACAGAAGCTACCTGGCCTTTAAATATTTTCAAGAAATTTAAAATTTTGTACTTAAAAGTGAAAAGAATAATGCAGCAAACACCCCTATTTCTGGCACCCAGAATTTATAATATTCTGTGACTACACTCAGTTTTAAAAATGTAAACATGGATAATGCAAAAGTTGCTTCTGATAATCCTAACCCTTTCTCCTACTCCCCAAAGGCAACCATTATCATCACTAATTTCGTATATCTACTTACTATTTTAAAATACTTTCTTTTCCATCTAAAGTAACTTCAAATAACACATTATATTGTATCTCTGTATTTCTTTCTTCTACAATTCTAATACTCTTTTTGTTTGTTTTAGTTTCCCAAATTGGGAATTAACAAGCCTATATTGTATTGGCCTGACCTGTGGTGGTACAGTGGATAAAGCATCCACCTGGAATGCTGAGGTTGCCAGTTTGAAACCCTAGGCTTGCCCCGTCAAGGCACATAGCGAAGCGACTACTACAAGGTGATGTTTCCCACTTCTCCTCACTCTCTCTCTCTAAAAACCAATCAATAAAAATAAATAAATGAAACAAATTTATTTTTAAAAAAGCTTGTATTTTTTCCAAACTTCTGAAACACTAAAACAAAAAACTTTCTCTTAAACTAATCGGATAAAGAAAACTATTTCCCAAAGTTAAAATTTTTACTGAAACCCAAATACTCACAGGTTTTAAGTGGATGACAGAACTATTAGACATCACTGTATGATCTCCCTCCATCATGTCTAGTTCACTCTTGTCATCTGAGGCGTCTGGAAGACTGTTAACACTACTGCTTTGGCTACTGGCACTAATGGACATACTGGGAATAGACTGATTACTTCCAACACTATTCACTGTTCCTGTCCGTCCAACACCATGATCCTGTTCCTAAGGGAAAAGAGCATTAGGTTCAAATATCTGTATTTCTTTTAAATTCTTGAGTTATAAGTACCTAGCACATTGCTTGGCATACAATATTTAGAAAATCAGAAGTCTATCATAAGAAATTCCCTTTATTTGTCAAGATCAGGAAGTTTACCAACTGCTACTTGACAGAAAAACAAACAAATAGAAATGAACAATAAGTAAATAATAAAAAAATCAATCGTGTGAAAAAGTCAGGTCATTAGTTTTGGGTTATTTCCAAAGTGCATCATTTTCTCTAAATTACTGAACATTTTTTGAAATCCATTTCTACCACACATCTCACAGGCAATACAGAGAGATTCTGCTCATTTGTCAATGATTCCCATGGTTAAAACAAGCCCCAACCTTTTATTAAAATCCTGTAAACAGCCTCTTTTAGTTGTTACTTTTTATTGAAGGCTTTTATATTTTCCTTTCTTCTGAAGAATCTAGTCTCTAGCCTATTGATTTGTAAACTACTACAAATAATTAACATCAATTCCTATCTATTTTTATGTAAATTGAAAATTACATACTATTTATATATTTAATCACAATCATAAGACTGTTTTTTTAAAGTAACCAGGGAAGCAATGGTATCTGGGCAACAATATTTTAGTAGTCTTGCCGTACTAAAATTATATAAGATATACAGAATTCAATTAATGTAGACACATGATGTGTATCTCTCTCTCTATATATATATACATACACAGCATATATAAAAAACATATATGAACTTGTATCCTAGCATATTAGAGATGCTATATTAGAATTACAAATTTAACTGCATTTTACAATTCAGCTAAAATATTTCATATATTTAAAATAGCCCCCCCCCCCCAATTTTTTTTTTTAAAGCCCTGGCCAGATAGCTTGGTTGGTTAGAGCATTGTCTGGAAGCACAGAGGTTGCCAGTTCAATCCCTGGTCAGAACACATACAGGAACAGATTCATGTTCCTGTGTGTGTGTGTGTATGTGTGTGTGTCTCTCTCTCTCTCTTTCCCCTCCCTCTCATCTCATCCTCTTTCCCTAAAATCAATAAAAAAATTTAAAATAGTCCCAATTTTCTAATGACTATCATAAGAACTAATAAAAACAAAACAAAACCTGTAAGTTAAAGCAAGTATCATATTTTGTACTTCATTAATATGCAGCGCTATTAAAAAGAAAAGTAAGTAGGCCCTGGCCAGGTGGCTCAATGGATAAAAGCAACAACCTGGCGTGCTTTTGGCCAGAGGGTATGAACTCGACCCCTCGTCAGGGCACACAATCAATGAGTACACAACTAAATGGAACAACTAAGTGAAACAACAAGTTGATGCTTTTTGCTTTCTGTCCCTCTCTCTCTCTCTTTTTCTCCTTTTCTTATACCCCTCTCAGGTCAATAGAAAAGTAAAATGAAAAGTAATTAACTATTATTCCTGGTTTCAGAATGCAAAGTGATCTTTTTTCACTGGAAAGCAATACAAAAGAACCAAAGCTTTGCAATTCTAAGGGGAGCAAAGAAGAAAACTGAAAATATTTAGAGTGAATAAGACAGCTCCGCTTTGGCTGGTTAGCAGCTCAGTGATAGGACGTTGGCCCGATGTGTGGATGTGCTGAGTTCAATTCCTGGTCAGGAGACACAGCAGAAAAGCCCATCTGCTTCTCCACCCTTCCCTCTCTCAGTTCTCTTTCTCACTCTCTCTCTCTCTTCCCCTCCTGCAGTTATGGCTCGACTGGAGTGAGCTGACCCTAGAAGCTGAGGATGACTCCACTGCCTCCGCATCAGGCGCTAACTAGAGCTCAGTTGCTGAGCAGTGGAGCAGCAGCCCCAGATGGGCAGAGCACTGCCCCCTAGTGGGCTTGTTGAGTGGATCCTGATTGGGGTGCATGTAGGGAGTCTGTCTCTCTGCCTTCTCTCCTCTCACTGAATTAAAAAAAAAAAAAAGCTCCACAAATAAGCTTTATATCTGTCCATGTATTTCCTTGTGAGGAAGTTCTTTAGATTTCTATTGCAGATCTGTATTTCCACTCTCCCTAAAAGGCAACATGGAAAGAACATGGCCCTGAGAATGAATGACATATGAATTTAAACCTACATGCCTCTACTTAAGGTGAGTTAGTTAAGCATTCTGAACCTTGCTTTACTCATCTGTAAAATGAGTATTTTAGAACTGTGTAGATGGAATAAAATTGTGCAAATTGAAAAGAATCAAGTATCTCTGGTGACAGGGTAGAACGCTTGGTAACTCTGTAATGATTTCTGAGAGATGTACTGGCAACTTCCAGAATTTATAATTTCAAATACTTCCAAATGCGTGTCACATGGAATCAGAGAATCATGAACAAAAATAAAAAAGAGGTTCAGTGGCCAAGAACTTTGAGAAGGACTATATTAAATAAAGTTGAACAGGTTTCTTTAATAAAAGACTTGGAAGAGCTGCTTTACTGTGCCAATGTACATTATGAAGAGGTTGGGTTTAAATAATACAAAATCTTTTTTCCTACCTGGGATTTTATAGGACCAGTGTTAAGAAAACACAATCTAGGAACCACTGATCTAAAAGATTCATGCAAGACAAACTGTATAAGGAAAGGAACCAATAAACAGTTCAATATTTAATTAACTTCTAAGTTATTACCTCTTCTTCTTCCTGTGCTTCTACTGCTGGTCCATTATGTGCCTCCTGGAAAAGGAGTTTCTTCATCTTTCGATACTGTAGATTGTCCAACTCTCTTACTGCATCCTTTGTCCTTTGAATGAGATCTATTAACACTGTTTCAGGGCGTTCCCGAAGAACAAACATGTGCTGAATAAAAAAAGGTAAGTCAATTGAAACCTATATATTTTTAAAATTAAAACAAATATACCCCTTCTCAAATCCTAGAATTACTATCCTAAATAATTATAATAATGTACATAATCTGTAACTAATTCTATTATACTTCTGCCTTTTTACATTTACAATGTCATTTACACACACATACACACACTGTACCTACATAATTACCCCTGCACATTTTATCAAAACTTTGAAACATAATACTTTTGTTGGCCAACTGAAAATGCATAGTTAAAATAAAAAGTTTTAATTAAACACTAAGAATTAAGTCCAATTATTAAATTAGAGTCCTAAATAAAGTTTTACATATTATAGAATTGCTGGTTTCATAGATAAGGCATGTTCAGTTTTGAGTTAGGTTTCAACAGGAATGTATTTACTGATGATGGTTTTATGTCACATAAACTTGGATATTATGGGCTCCTTTATATGATGCATAAGTAACACTTCATAAAACACTAGCAGCTGATTAAAAGCCGTTATATTTTTAAAGATTTTTACCACTAACATTTAATAAAGCTTAATCTTACAAATATAGAAAAGTAGAAAGAACAATTCTACCATTAGTATTACCATTATTAAATTTTGGTATATATCTCTTTCTTTTTTCAATTATAGTTGATATCTAATACTATATTAGTTTCAGGTATACAGCACAGTGGTTAAATATTTTTCTAACTTACAAAGTTATCCCCCCAGTAAGTCTAGTATTCACTTGGCATCATACATAGTTATTACAATATTATTGATGACATTCTCTAAGGATGTCCTTTATATCCCCGTGATGGTGTAATTTCTTTACAGAAATTTTCTAAGTATAGATTTTGTTTTGTAGGTACATAGTTAGCATATAGATTGTGGAAAGATATCTTCCACCTTGAGTTCATGAGATGCCCTCAAATTCTTGGGTTTTGTTTCTGGTTGTTTGCTTGTTTGTTTTTTTTAGCGAGAGAAAGACACAGAGACAGATAGGCAGGCAGGAAGAGAGATAAGCATCAACTCGTAGTTACATCACTTTTTTGGTTGTTCACTGGCTGCTTTTCATATGTGCCTTGACCAGGGGCCTCCAACCAAGCCTGTGACCTCTTGCTCAAGCTGGTGACCTTGGAGTTTCAAACCTGAGTCCTCACTCAGCATCCCAGGTTGATGCTCTATCCACTATTGGACCACCACTGCTCAGGCAGATGTCCTTGAATTAATTTATTTTTAAGATTTAAAAAAATTTTTTATTTATTTATTGTAGAGAGAAGAGAGAGATGAAGAAGGGGAAGGGCAGGAGCAGGAAGCACCAACTTATAGTAGATGCTTCACAAATGTGCCTTGACCAGGGTTTCAAACCAGCAACCTCATCATTCCAGGTTGATGCTTTATCCACCATGATTTTATTTATTGATTTTACAGAGAGGGGAAGAGGAGAGAGTGAGTAGTATCAACTCACAGTTGCTTCACTGTAGTTGTTCACTGGTTGCTTGTTTTGCATTGGTGCTTTGACTAGGCAAGCCCAGGGATTCAAACCCACGACCTCAGCATTCCAGGTTGATGTTTTATCCACTGTACCACTACAGGTCAGGCAACCTTACATTCTTTTTATTTTTTTAATTTATTCATTTTAGAGAGGGGGGAGAGAGAGAGAGAGAGAGAGAGGAGGGGGAGGAGCAGGAAGCATCAACTCCCATATGTGCCTTGACTAGGCAAGCCAGGGTTTTGAACTGGCAACCTCAGTGTTTCCAGGTTGACGCTTTATCCACTGCGCCACCACAGGTCAGGCCAACCTTACATTCTTATAACACTTGTACCTTCTTTACTTTCTTTGCTATGCAAAGAGTTATAACTATATATTTTATTCTTTCACTGTCATAAGTATTATGTTATTTCAACTCATAAACATGACTGCAGAACATTTCATCAAATGTTTATGCCAAAATTATTTAACCATTACTCTAATTCTGAATAGATCCTACTTCAAATTTTTAGTTCTAAGATAAATAGCTTCATATACTTATTTTTACTTTTTATTTATTTTCAGTGAGAGGAGGGGAGGCAGAGTGACAGACTGCTGCATGAACCCTGACCAGGATCCACCCGGCAAGCCCACTGGGGGTGATGATCTGCCCATCTGGGGTGTTGCTCCATTGCTTAGCAACAGAGTTCTTCCCAGTGCCTGATGGGGAGGCCATGGAGCCATCCTCAGTGCCTGAGGCCAACTCGCTCCAGTCGAGCCATGGCTGCAGGAGGGGAAGAGAGAGAGAGAGAAGGAGAGAGAGGGGAAAAGAGAGAGAAAAAGTGAAAAGGGGGAGGGGTGGAGAAGCAGATGGGTGCTTCTCCTGTATGCCCTGCCTGGGAATTGAACTCAGGACATCCGCAAGCTGGGCCAATGCTCTACCACTGAGACAAGCGGTCAGGGCCAAAATGATACATTTCTAAGTTTGATAATTTTCTACATATCTTGCTTATTTTTCACTAACATAATTCCTAGTATTCTAAACTTATTTTTTAAATTTATTGATTTTAGAGAGAGAGGAAGGGAAAGAGGAAAAGAGGGAAAGAGGAAGAAGAAAAGAAGAAGAAAGGGAAAGAGGGAAGAAGGAAGGGAGAGAGGAAGGGAGACAGGGAGGGAAGAAGGGAGAGAGGAAGAGAGGGAAGAGAGAGGAAGAGAGAGGAAGAGAAGGAGGGGAAAAGGGAGGGAAAAAGGGCGGGAAAAGGGGGAGGGAGAGAGCGCATCAGTGTGTTGTTCCACTTATTTCTGTATTCAATGGTTGTTATTTTTTAAAGCATTTTAATTTAATTAATTAATTTATTTATTTATTTTGTGACAGAGAGAGAGACAGGAAGGGAGAGAGATGAGAAGCATCAATTCTTCGTTGTGGCACCTTAGTTGTTCGTTGCTTTCTTATATGTGCCTTGACCGAGGGGCTTACAGTAGACTGAGTGACCCCTTGCTCGGGCCAGTGACCTTGGGCTCAAGCTGGTGAGCTTTGCTCAAACCAGATAAGCCCACGCTCAAGCTGGCGACCTTGGGGTCTTGAACCTGGGTCCTCTGCATCCCAGTCTAACGCTCTATCCACTGTGCCACTGCGTGGTCAGGCTCACTGGTTGTTTCTTGTATGTACCCTGACTGGGGATCAACCCCACAACCTTGGTGTATCAAAACAATGCTCCAACCAACTGAACTACCTAGCCAGGGCCTATACTAAACTTTTTTTTTTTTTTTCTATTATGAGTATCTTTTTATTGAGGCTTTCATTTCAGAGACTATGAGTGAGATCACTGCCTAGAATTCCTCAAGCATCACTGAAACTTTATGTTGTTCTTCAACACACTGTGGTTGCAAATAATACTACTGAATATCTATCTATCTATCTATCTATCTATCTATCTATCTATCTATCTATCATCTATCTATATAGATAGATATATCTCAAGACTTTCTTTGTATCTAACTACTGTGTATCAGTGAAAACAAACTGAACCTCTTGAAATTCTAAAAAATTCTTAATAATAGTCTACTTATATTTTGTAGTGAAGAATCAACAAGATTCCTTAGGGTCACAGAAATAGAGTCAAATCCTACTTACTAATGTCTTATCTAGATGTTTTAAGAAGTATATGAATTTCGGCCCTGGCCTGTTGGCTCAGCGGTAGAGCGTCGGCCTAGCGTGCGGAGGACCCGGGTTCGATTCCCGGCCAGGGCACACAGGAGAAGCGCCCATTTGCTTCTCCACCTCTCCGCCGCGCCTTCCTCTCTGTCTCTCTCTTCCCCTCCCGCAGCCAAGGCTCCATTGGAGCAAAGATGGCTCGGGCGCTGGGGATGGCTCTATGGCCTCTGCCTCAGGCGCTAGAGTGGCTCTGGTCGCAACATGGCGACGCCCAGGATGGGCAGAGCATCGCCCCCTGGTGGGCAAAGCGTGGCCCCATGGTGGGCGTGCAGGGTGGATCCCGGTCGGGCGCATGCGGGAGTCTGTCTGACTGTCTCTCCTGTTTCCAGCTTCAGAAAAATGCAAAAAAAAAAAAAAAAAAAAAAAAAAAAAAGAAGTATATGAATTTCAATAATACTTTTATTATTAATAAGATGGGGGAAAGATAAGAAGACCTACCTTCTTTTGTATTTAAAAAATTTTTTTTACTTAATACCTTTAACTCTATAGGAATACATGTTAGAGAGTTTCAATGCAATAACATTGATTTATTATAACTTTCATTACTAAGACTTAATTGTCAAAAATTTATTACACAAACACGAAACCTTGACATTACAGTGCAGAAATAATAATTTCTCTATACTTTCAGCTAGAAGATAGCTCCTGTAATCACTGTTCTGCAGATTTATGAATATGATGGTAATATTGCCATTATGTTATAAAGTTTTCCTATCTCACTAATAAGTGGCTAGGTAAGGACTTAAACTCCTTAATTTGAGGTTTGATGAATGATGATGATTGAGTTTCACCAAAGCAATCCAATAAACTTCTTGAGAAAGATGTGTTCTGAATATTTTCAGGAGACTTAACACTATTTTTTTTTTTTTTGTATTTTTCTGAAGCTGGAAACGGGGAGAGACAGTCAGACTCCTGCATGCGCCCGACCGGGATCCACCCGGCACGCCCACCAGGGGGCTACGCTCTGCCCCTCCGGGGCGTTGCTCTGTCGCGACCAGAGCCACTCTAGCGCCTGGGGCAGAGGCCAAGGAGCCATCCCCAGCACCCGGGCCATCTTTGCTCCAATGGAGCCTCGCTGCGGGAGGGGAAGAGAGAGACAGAGAGGAAGGAGAGGGGGAGGGGTGGAGAAGCAGATGGGTGCTTCTCCTGTGTGCCCTGGCCAGGAATCGAACCTGGGACTTCTGCACACCAGGCCGACGCTCTACCACTGAGCCAACCAGCCAGGGCCGACTTAACACTATTAACCTCCCTATTTTAAAAGTAACTTTGAATTCTTTTTGTTTCAGTCACTTGAGAAAAAGTTGTCATCATAAACAATGGATCTGGAGATGTCACAATAAAGCAATGTAATTGATTTTCAAGATAAAAATCAATGCAATATAGAGATCATGTATCACAGAAATGTACACTTGAAGCCTATATAATCTTATTAACCAATATCACTCCAGTAAATTTAATAAAAATAAAAAAGATGAACCTCCAAATGAAAATAATTTTGAGAATATAAAGGATATAGTAATCATGTACTTAAATTAGGCAACCAAATCAATTGAAAACTGAATAGAATTTACATGATTTAAAAAATATTTTCATTAAATTAGAAAAATATATTTCCAGAAAGGAAACAAAAATAAGATATCCATTTTTAAGTTTCTTCTGAAATCTTTCTCTGAAAATATTAACATAAATATAGCACATCATTTCTTTTCCTTTCATGTTATTTTAACATAGGACAGATCAATAAAGTATAGATATAAAAATTAAATTCAAAGTTAAACTATGTTTTTCCAACTTTGAAATATAACATTATTACTATAAATCTATAAATTAAATTTTGTAATTATAACTCATGAGTATATTCTTGCTTATATAAAAATTTAGCTACCTGGTACTATTTTGAATATCTGACTGTGTATTCTATTCAGCCAAGGTAAAAGCCGTTAATCAATTTTTGGAGGGGGAATGTAAAAATTTAGCATCTGAGAAAAGAACCAAGAGAAAACAATACATAAAATTAATATTTTAGTAAAAACTAGTAGAGCATTCTTAATACTGATGATTCAGAATCAAAGAGGAATAAACCATAATCTTTAAAATAATTTCTTAGGAGTAAAAACAGACTTAGAGTATAATAGAACTGACCTTTAAAAGCTCCTCTGATGTAGGGCGATCTTGAGGGATTTTCTGGAGGCAAGAATCTACAAAGTTGCGAAAATAATCAGACCTATTGTAAAGGAAAGTATCAAGTGAACATATTGCTATTTCCTTTAAAAGCAGATCCACAAATCAAGATATATGCCTATTGGTGGGGGCAGGGATGGAAAAGAAATTGTATTAAAAAAGTAGCCACAATGCACTATATAGTTCATTTAAGTCTATGAAAAGTATCTAAAGCAACCAGTGAACCTTTACCATTTTTGAAAGATAAACTTGCACTGATTATTTAAAAGTTCTGCTCCCACATATTTAAATATCACAACTCATTTTAAATTCAGGCAGAACTAGAGAAGTCAATCTTTTCCTCCTTTGCATTAAAATCTAGGTAACATTCCTCTCTATTTGTTTTCTCTACCACCTCTCTATCATTTATTTGCTCCTTGGATTATCTTCTACATAGCATATTTCAGATCATCACTCTATTAGCTTAGGGGGGAATATTTTTATACCTGACTATTTGGTATCCTTAAACAAATGGTAAACTTCCACTAAACCCAAAAAACCAATTAAGATATTTTTTAAAACATTAGAAGTCTACATCATTTTATTATAGTGTATTACCTATAAGAGTTCAGTGAGCAAGGCAGTAAGTCATAATTAATTACTCCATCAATGTTTGTCTGAAATAGTCAAATAATATTTTATGTTTTGTGGCAAGGAAAGAATTCCTCTTGAATTCCCAAAGCATCACAAAAGACAGTCTGTGGTCAATATATATATTTATTACCTAAATGTACCATATTACTAAACACTGTGCCAAAAGATTACTTCTATATAGCTCTACATAAGCAACAGAGTTTGAATATGTAATTATGTAATCTTAATTATGTAATCTTTAAAAAAAATAATGTATCACTAATTCATGCATCTACTTGTAAATTTCAAAGTATTTATTAAATATACTAGAATTTCCCTAGAATTTTTCAAATTCTAGATACACCTTAAGAATTAATTTCCACTAGCCCTGGCCAGTTGGCTCAGTGGTAGAGCGTCGGCCTAGCTTGCAGGAGTCCCGGGTTCGATTCCCGGCCAGGGCACACAGGAGAAGCGCCCATCTGCTTCTCTACCCCTCCCCCTCTCCTTCCTCTCTGTCTCTCTCTTCCCCTCCTGCAGCCAAGGCTCTATTGGAGCAAAGTTGGCCAGGGCGCTGAGGATGGCACCATGGCCTCTGCCTCAGGCGCTAGAATGGCTCTGGTTGCAATGGAGCGACGCCCCAGATGGGCAGAGCATCGCCCCCTGGTGGGCGTGCCGGGTGGATCCCGGTCGGGTGCATGCGGGAGTCTGTCTGACTGCCTCCTCGTTTCCAATTTCAGAAAAATACAAAAAAAAAAAAAAAAAAAAGAATTAATTTCCACTAAAATTTTCTATCACTAATAAAAATCCTAGTTTTCTAAAACAGTCAATCTCTTCTACATAAACTCCTTTACATAAATTAACTTAATTTTATCAAATCAAGGAAAAGGAACATCAGAGCATTCCGAATAATAACATAGTAACAATCAGAAATACCCCCCCCAAAAAACCAAAAAACAAAAACAAAACAAAACAAAAGAAATATCCCAAAGTTATAAATTATCTGGTAATTCTGATACATCATTTTATCTATGTTTTATACCATACACATTATAAACCATTCTCCAAAATAGCACTACAGGTATGGCAATCTACATACTTTATTTATAAAATATTAATGTTTAAATTGTGCTATTTATTATATAATCAGGGTTATATGTATTCCTAAAGTTGAAAGACAATATAAAATACAAATTTTTGTTTTAAGCAACACTTTTTGCTTCCATGTGGTAACACTGAGATACATATGCTATGAAAAGCAGATATAATAAAGGATAAGAATAGTATAAGTAAAATATGTAAACCTATTTCATTTTATCTATCTTTGCCAATAGTTTAACACAGGTTCACTGAGTGAATTTCATAAGCTAATAGCATACAGAATAATGTCTTTTAATCAGCCAATAAAAATAACATACTCCAAAGCAATGATGGGTTAATTATCGTCTTGTTACAGGAATAAACCTATTTTCCTATTTTATTATCTCTTCAGGTAATACATTTTACCTAGCTGAAATGAAATCATTTTAATAACATTATGGAAAAGCATCTATCTAGCTATCTATCTATCTATTTTATTTAGACAATTAAATTTAACAGGGTGACACTGGTCACCAAAAGTATTTAATTTATACAACGTTGAGTACTGTATCTCTTAGCAATACTCACCATTCATTAGACTGTAGTGTAGGGGATTCATTTTGGGCTATGTGATATAAGGCACTCATTGCATTCATATTAAATAAAGGAGGCTTCCTTTCCGCTGTAAGAGAAAAGAAAACTTGCCTCTTAAAACACATGCCTATTATGAAGGGCACACAGATATTGTTAAAGTTATTTTAAATAATCTCAAACTACACAAAAAAAATCACAAGTCGAGTTCAAAGAACATTTTCAATTAAATCAATTTAGAGAATAAAACCTCTGTTAAATCAGGCCATTAATGCTGATCTATGACCCTCATCTAATCCTCATTCAAGTTTCAATCAAATGTCAAAATAATGTCTTTTGTAGCAAAGTAAGCATTGATCATTTGTGTCCTTTAAAGAAACTATTTTACCTAAGTCGTTAAATTTATTAACATAAAATTGTTCATATATATCCCTATAATCTTTTTTTTTTTTTTTTTAAATTAAGTGAGAGGTGGTTAGGCAGAGACAGACTCCTGCATGTGCCCTGACCAGGATCCACCCAGCAAGCCCTCTATGGGGTGTTCTGCCCATCTGGGACAGCTGCTGTGTTGCTCTTGCTGAGCTATTTTTAGCACCTGAGCAAGGCCATGGAGCTATCCTCAGTGCCTGGGGCTAACTTGCTCAAACTATTTGAGCCATGGCTGTGGGAGGAGAAGGGAAAGGGGAAAGGGTAGAGGGGAGATGGGAGATGGGAGAGGGGAGAAGGGAGAGGGGAGAGGGGAGAGGGAAGAGGGAGAGGAGTGGAGAAGCAGATGGTCACTTCTCCTGTGTGCCCTGATGGGAAATCAAACCCGGGACTTCCACACAATGGGCCAATGCTCTATTGCTGAGCCAACCAGCCAGAGCACTCCCCATAATCCTTTTAACACCTGTAAGATCTGTAATGATGTCACCTTTCACAGCTGATCTTGGTAATTCTTGTCCTTTCTTTATTTCCTGATCAGTCTGGCTAAAGGTTTATTAATTTTATCATGTTCCTCAAAAAACTATTTTTTTAAAATTTAAAAATTGGTCCTTAGGATCACACAGGTTTCAGTTGTACACCTCCATGACACTTAATCTATAAATTGCATTGCATGCCCATCACCCAGAGCCTTAGGATCACATAGTTTTCAGTTGTACACCTCCATGACAATCTATAAATTGCATTGCGTGCCCATCATCCAGAGCCAAACCTTCTGTCACCGTATGTTTGGTTTCCATTACCCCCAACTACCCTCCTACCCCCTAGAGCAGCGGTTCCCAACCTGTGGGTCGCGACCCCGGCGGGGGTCGAACGACCAAAACACAGGGGTCGCCTAAAGCCATCGGAAAATACATATTTTAATAATAAATATGTATATAATATATTTTAATAATAAATATGTATTTTTATTATTAGTGCTATTTTGGAGAATGGTTTATAATGTATATGGTATAAAATATATTTATTATTAAAATATATACATTATTAAAATATATACATGTTTATTATTAAAATATGTATTTTCCGATGGCTTTAGGCGACCCCTGTGTTTTGGTCGTTCGACCCCCGCCGGGGTCGCGACCCACAGGTTGGGAACCGCTGCCCTAGAACAAGTTTTTTATTTCACTGATTTTCTCTATTGTTTTTGTTTTCTATTTAATTGACTCCTGCTTTATTTTTTTTCTTTCTTCTGCTTACTTTGTGTTGAATTTGCTCTTCTTTACCTAGTGTCTGAAAATAAAAGTTGAATTCATAACCTTGACAATTTTAAAGATATAAGACTTTTGAATGTCTCTCAATGAATTTGTCTTATGATTAAATTTAGGTTATACATCTTTGGCAGGAATAGCACAGAAGTAGATGTTATATTTTTCTCATTGTCTTCTATGAGGCAGTGCATGATTTCAAATGGTTCTATTATTTTTAATTTATATTTGTTGATTTTTAGAGAAAGAGCGAGAGAAAGGGGAAGTGGGGGAGGCAGAAACAATGATTTGTAGTTCCACTCATTTGTGCCATCATTGGTTGATTCTTGTATGTGCCCTGACTGGGGATTGAACCTGCAACCTTGGCATGTCCAGACAATGCTCTAATAAACTGAGCTATCAGGCCTCAAATGGTCCTGATTTGATGGTATTCACTTTGATCACTAAAGTCTGTGCCTAACAGGCTTCTTCACAAAACTTCCATTTTACTCTTTTATTTACAATTTATTGTATGAACATACATTTTTATTTTATTTAATAAGCTATAATCTGCTATTATTACTTATTTTGATGTTCAAAATGCCTCACAGTTGAGCAGTGAGAATGTTTTTATTCTGGCTTCTTTTTGACATGGTCTTATCATTCCTTGATCATCTCCTCGCTTTCTGGCATACTAGATGCTCCAGGTTCTGGTACCTTCCCTACTTCAGACACTGAATCAACCGATTCTCTAAAGAGCTGTGGCAAATAGGTGTACTCACTGCTACTGAGGTTTAACTGCTCTTAGATCCTGCCAGTGGATAAAGTTAGGGAATATATACATGTACACAGTATATTTATATACATACAGGTACATTAAACACCTATATGTTTATTGAACATTACTGTGTTCTGGCCCTGGCCAGCTAGCTCAGTGGTAGAGCATTGGCCTGGTGTGTGGATGTCCTAGGTTCAATTCCTGGTCAGGGCACACAGGAGAAGTGCCCATCTGCTTTCTTATCTCTCCCCTTCCTCCTTCTCTCGCTCTCACGCTCGCTCTCTGTCTTCTCCTTCTGCAGCCATGGCTCGAGAAGTTCACACACATTGGCCCTGGGTGCTGAGGATGGCTTGGTGGAGCTTCCACCTCAGGTGCTAAAAACAGCTTGGTTGTGAGCATGGTCCCAGATGGGCAGAGCATCAGACCCAGATAGAACTTGTTAAGTGGATCCCAATCAGGCCACATACATGGGTCTGTCTCTCTTTCTCCTCTCCTCTCATTTGGAAAAGAAGAAGAAAAAAATAATTGCGTTTACTACAGTAGCTCAAATCCAATCCAACACCATAATATTTATCCTAGCTTTCTCTTTCCATTATTTCTAACACCCTTCTCTAACAATGAAAAACTGCTCTCATCATCTTTCATATTTTCTTTCTTTTTTTTTTTTTTACAGGGACAGAGAGAGAGAGTCAGAGAGAAGAGATAGATAGGGACAGACAGACAGGAATGGAGAGAGATGAGAAGCATCAATCATCAGTTTTTTGTTGTGACACCTTAGTTGTTCACTGATTGCTTTCTCATATGTGTTCTGACTGCGGGCCTTCAGCAGACCGAGTAACCCCTTGTTGGAGCCAGCAACCTTGGGTCCAAGCTGGTGACCTCGAGGGTCTCGAACCTGGGTCCTTCCGCATCCCAGTCTGACGCTCTATCCACAGTGCCACCGCCTGGTCAGGCGCTTCATATTTTCTTATTTGATAAATGTCCCCTGTATGTAACCAGTCTCCTGTCTTTGCCACTACCCTTTCTTCTGAGCAGATGCCCCTTTTCCTGCTAAAGTTTTGAAACCACATTCTGAGTCACTCTACAGTGTCAATGTCCTCTTCATCCACTTAATTTCTGATACCCCACCCAAACTGCAGAAAGGCCCTCCTCAGCAGTCCTCATGAGGAAAGCCCTCTTCTTTTTGATGAGAAACTACGAGTATATAGGACCACCCCCAAAATGAATGCCCTCTTTAGACTGACCCTATGCAACAGGTAGCTCTCCTTATTGTTGTCACCTCACCCAACTTGGACTGACACCTCATACTAAGCCACCTCTAGGTTTGAATGTTTCACTCACCCCACTAGGGCTCTGAATCTCCAAACCTGACTGACCACCTGCATGGATACCCTCATTAGATTGTTTCCCCAGACCAGCCTATTGGTCTGTGGGAACTTCCTCTTTTAATGAAATGACTCAGATACTCCACCCAGGGCTACCAAGACTGACTAGCTAAATAGTTTGGGAAGGGGAAGAGTTACTAAAGAAATTCTGAATGAATGAAATAACTTGTTTCTGTGATAATTTATTAGAGTATTTAAATTTTTTAAAATAGCGTATCAATTTTAAACGGTGTACCATAAATATATCAATCAACCCATGCTTTATTTTGTCATTTACTATAAAAACTGAGTATCTCTCAATATTGTCAATGCTGAACTTAGCGAAAAATCACAGAAGAGATTTACCAAATGTGAATTTCCCAAAGAGATTTACTAAAATATAGTGGACTTTGGTGAATTTAACTGACACATTCTATCTCAAAGTCTTATAAGCTACCACTATACTAATATGAGTTAAACTAAATTTATTTTTTAAAAAGTTACAGAGATCCTAATTCCTTATTATCTTATAAATATTTCTCACCTGTAAATGTGAATTCCTTCTATAAAATTGAGTTGATTTTTATGTCTGATGTAATACAGTGGTCCAGTTTCCCCATTACTGTTTATTAAAGAGATTGTCCTTTCCCCATTATGGATTTTTAGCTCCTTTATCATAAACTGACCATGTATTTGTGGGTTTATTTCTTGGCTCTCTATTCTGTTCCAGTGATCTACGTGTCTGTTTTTATGCCAATACTATACTGTTTTGATTACTAAAGTTTCAAATACAGTTTTAAATCAGGAAGCACAATGCCTCTATCTTTGCTCTTCCGTATCAGGATAGCTCTGGCTATTCAGGATGTTCTGTGGTTCCATACAAATTTTAGGATTGTTTGTTCTATTTCTATAAAAAATGCCATTGAAATTTTAATAGGAATGACATTGAATCTGTAGACTACTTTAGATAGTATGGATATTTTAATATTAACTCCTCCAATCCATGAACAGAGAGTATCTTTCCATTTCTTTGTGTCTTCTTCAATTTCTTTCATCAATGTCTTATATGTAGTTTTTTTAGTACAAGTCTTTGACATCCTTGGGTTGAATTTATTCCTAAACATTTAATTCCATTTGATGTGCCTGTAAATGGGACTGTTTTCTTAATGTTGGGAGCACTTACAAATATTGTATCTTCTTGTTGGATTAACCTCTTTATCATCATGTAATGCCCTTCTTTGTTTCTTAAAGTCTATTTGCCTGATATAAATATAGCTACCCCAGCTTTATTTAGGTTTAAATTTTGTATGGAATATCTTTTATCATCTCTTCACTTTCAGTTTATGTGTATCTTTATATCTGAAGTGAGTCGCTTGTATCCTCACATAGCGTTTTTTTTTAATCCATTCAACCAGTCTGTCTTTTTTTTTTTTTTTTTTTTTTTTTTTTAAGTAAGAGGAAGGGAAAAAGTGAGACAGACGCCAGCATGAGTCCCAGCTGGGATCCACCTGGCAATCTCATCTAGGGCTAATGCTTGAGTACTGAGCTATTTTTAGCACCCAAGGTTAAAGCGTTTGAAGCAATCCAGCCACTGGCTACAGTAGGGGAAAAGAGAAAGGAGGTGAGGGAAGGGGAGAGAAGCAGATGGTCACTTCTTTTACATGCCCTGACTGGGAATTGAACCTGGGACGTCCATACACCAGGCCAATGCTCTATCCACTAAGCCACCAGCCAGGGCCCAGTCTGTCTTTTGATTAGAAATTTAGCCCATTTACAATTAAAGCAATTACTGATGAATATGTATATTTTGTTCACTATTTTCTAATTCCTTTGTTGTTCCTTTCTTCTTCTCTTGCTCTCTTCCTTTTCAATTTGGTAATTTTCTGTAACTGTATGGTTAGATTTCTTTATCTTTTGTGTATTAATTATGTTTTTGTTTATATGAAATAACTTATGTTTTAATAATCTATTTTAAATTTATAACAATTAAAGATGAACAGATTTTTTTTTTTTTTTTTGTATTTTTCTGAAGCTGGAAACGGGGAGAGACAGACAGACTCCCGCATGAGCCCGACCAGGATCCACCCGGCACGCCCACCAGGGGGCGACGCTCTGCCCCTCCGGGGCATCATTCTGTCGCGACCAGAGCCACTCTAGCGCCTGGGGCAGAGGCCAAGGAGCCATCCCCAGCGCCCGGGCCAAAGATGAACAGATTTTAAAGCTGAGATGCTATTCCCCATAACCGCCCTTATTTTGTTTTTGTTGTCACAATTTACATCTTTATGTTCTGTGTATCCATTAACAAATTACTCTTATAGTTCTTTTCATTTGTTTTCTTTTTACTCCTTTATATATACTTCTGAAATATACTTCAAACATACAGGGTGGGCAAAAGCAGATTTACAGATGTTCATATAAAAATAATACAATAATTAATAAATAATAATACAAGAATATATAAACTGTTTCACATTCTTAGAACTGTAAACCTATTTTTGTCCCACCCTATATACAGTGTGCCCATAAAGTCATGGTGCACTTTTGACCGGTCACAGGAAAGCAACAAAAGACGATAGAAATGTGAAATCTGGGCCTGACCTATGGTGGCGCAGTGGATAAAGCGTCGACTTGGAAATGCTGAGGTCGCCGGTTCGAAATCCTGGGCTTGCCTGGTCAAGGCACATATGGGAGTTGATGCTTCCAGCTCCTCCCCCCTTCTCTCTCTCTGTCTCTCTCTCCTCTCTCTCTCTCTGTCTCTCTGTCTCTCTCCTCTCTAAAAAAAAAAAAAAAGGAAATGTGAAATCTGCACCAAATAAAAGGAAAACTCTCCCAGTTTCATACCTATTCAGTGCAGTTCGAGGTGGGCTCACACACAGATTTTTTAGGGCTCCTTAGGTAGCTATCCTGTATAGCCTCTATGGACTCGTCACTGACTGATGGCCTACCAGAACGGGGTTTCTCCACCAAACTGCCAGTTTCCTTCAACTGCTTATCCCACCGAGTAATGTCATTCCTATGTGGTGGCGCTTCGTTATAAAGGCGCCAATATTCATGTTGCACTTCGGTCACGGATTCGAATTTAGCGAGCCACAGAACACACTGAACTTTCCTCTGTATCGTCCACATCTCGACTGACATTGCCGTGGGCTGCTCCACTGTATACACGGTGTTATGTCATCATCTGCACATGCGCACATGCTGCCACATCATTCTACAGAAACTGGGAGAGTTTTCTTTTTATTAGGTGCAGATTTCACATTTCTATCGTCTTTTGTTGCTTTCCTGTGACCGGTCAAAAGTGCACCATGACTTTACGGATACACTGTACATTTTATAATCAGAAAAAGATGGTAAATTTTATTTTTATAACAATGATTGTACAGTCATGAATGTGGCTTGAAAAATGACTAGGAATATTTTCCACCAAAATGTAAACAAATTTAACAAACTCACCTATGAAAAATTTTGCACTTTAAGATTTCTTGGTCATAATACATAACCAAGTTATTTTCATCTTTATAACAAAGTATGAGTAAGTCATATTTATTTAGATATATATTTATCAAAACCAAGGATAGTACAGTTGATTTAAGTTTGCTGTCTAAGCTATACCATAAAAAAATAATTTGCTTTAACTTATTATCTCTAAGTAATCTAAAGTAGAAAAGCATATAATAGATATACTTCTCATGACTGCAAATCTAATTTGCAATGAAAATCATGCCTCTAGACCTGTATTGTCTAACAAGGTAGCCACTAGCCTCATGTGACTACTTAAATACAAACTTATTTAAATGAAATAAAATTTAAAATTTAGTTCCTTGAACAATAATGACATTTCAAGTGCTCAAAAGCCATGCAGATACAGAATATTTCTATCACTGCAGCAAGTTTTACTGGCCTGTACTACCCTATACATTTCCCCTGGAACCAGAATCAGTCTTAAAATACAGTTCCTGCCTGACCAGGCGGTGGCGCAGTGGATAGAGCGTCGGACTGGGATGCGGTGGACCCAGGTTCGAGACCCCGAGGTCGCCAGCTTGAGCGTGGGCTCATCTGGTTTGGGCAAAGCTCACCAGCTTGGACCCAAGGTCGCTGGCTTGAGCAAGAGGTTACTCGGTCTGCTGAAGGCCCATGGTCAATGCACATTTGAGAAAGCAATCAATGAACAACTAAGGTGTAACAATGAAAAACTAATGATTGATACTTCTAATCTCTCTCCGTTCCTGTCTGTCTGTCCCTATCTATCCTTCTCTCAGAATCTGTCTCTGCAAAAAATAAAAAAAGTTCCTGACTTACCACTTAATAATTTAAAACATTTATAAGTAAAATCTTAAAAATTGATTATGACAAACTATTTTTATTTTTTTTAGCAAGAGAGATAGAGATAAACAATGAGACATAGAGACAGAATGGGAGAGAGATGAGAAGCGTCAACTTATGGTTCATTGGTTGCTTCTCATACATGCCTTGACTGGGGGGCTCCAGCTGAGCTAGTCACCCCTTGCTTAAGCCAGCAACCTTGGGTTTCAAGCCAGTGACTTGGGATCATATTGATGATCCCATGCTCAAGACAGATGAGCCTGTGCTCAAGCCGACAACCTTGGGGTTTGGAACCTGGAACCTCAGCATCCCAGGCCAACGCTCTCTCCATTGAGTCACCAACAGTAAGGCTATGATAGACTATTTAAAAAGTATGACAACTGCATGCCTAAAACTCTACTTTCTCATCCATTTAAAATTATATACAGAAAGTCACATCTTCTGAAGTTGTGCTATTATAAGTGTAAAAACTATTATGAAAGAATTATGAACTAGAATAAAAAGCTAGAAAAAATAAGATGCCATTTCACACAAACTGCATAGTTTAGACAGATTTCTTTTTGACCAGTACAATGAACTAATAATACTTTCTAATTAAGTAAATATTAAAATGTATCAATGATATCTAACAACTATTAATGCAGTTTCACTATCACCAAAGAGCAGGGTATAGAAAAATAAACCATGGGCAGAGTACATTAACCAGAGTCTCTACATTTATACGCAGGTTTCTTAAGAAAATAATTAGAATTTGGCCCTGGCCAGTTGGCTCAGTGGTAGAGCTTCGGCCTGGCATGCAGGAGTCCTGGGTTTGATTCCCGGCCAGGGCACACAGGAGAAGTGCCCATCTGCTTCTCCACCCCTCCCCCTCTCCTTCCTCTCTCTCTCTTCCCCTTCCGCAGCCAAGGCTCCATTGGAGCAAAGTTGGCCCGGGCGCTGAGGAAGGTTCTATGGCCTCTGCCTCAGGCGCTAGAATGGCTCTGGTTGCAACAGAGCAACACCCCAGATGGGCAGAGCATCGCCCCCTGGTGGGCATGCCAGGTGGATCCCAGTTGGGCGCATGGGGGAGTCTGTCTGACTGCCTCCCCATTTCCAACTTCAGAAAAATACAAAAAAAAAAAAAAGAAAATAATTAGAATTTATCAGTAAGAATAATAATCAAGGGTAAAGGAATAAAGTTTAGGATACTTTCGAACAGAATGTTTTATAAACCTCAAATTGAGGCCAAGAGATAAGAGAATGACATTATGGTAGTCTCCAAAGCTCTGTTTACTGCTGTTGTTAAATTTTAAATAAATATAATACAAAGCCTAAAGGCAACGGTTAATATAGGAATTCCAACAAAAGCAAAACTATTTAAAGATTGTTTTTGGGAAAATATTAGACTACAGGATAGATACAGTCTTGTTGCAATGAAAATTATAATATTCATCTACTATGTAATGATAAGCAAGCTTTACTTTTATTTTTACCTCAATTTCCCTATCTACTTGTTTTAGAAAAATACTAACAAACCCAGGTTGATAATAATTATCAAAATTACAACATGTATTTTACTTTTAACATGTTCTTTTCAATCCTTGGTCAATATTAGAATGGTTCAAGTAAATATTCTCAATATTCCTCATTTTTAAGTAAAGTTGAATGGAATATTCTTCTAAGAAAGGAAAAAGAAAGGTTATTGGCTGATGAAGGGGAGGGCAGGGGAAACTTGAGGAATCAAGAACAAGAAGGTCATTATCTTTAATTACAGTGATAGTTTAATTACCCACCTGACTCACTTTTAGTGGGAATGTTGTAATGATGGTCCCCTACTTTAAAAATATAGTTCCATTTATAGGCAACACAATTAAATGTGTGCATAAAACCAAATCACTATATATAATATGGTATGTAGCCTGACACCTAATTCTCATACCTAACTCAAAGTCATAAGTATCCTAGATAGAGGTAATTTATGAGTGCTTTAGAGACCTTCTATAGATGGTAAATCTATTTAATTATAGACATATTCTAGGTGTTTAACAAATACTTATTAATGTTAGACACAGATACTTCAAACTTCAAACTTAATACCAGAGTAGAAAATTACTTTAGACCTCATTAGCAGAGCAAATACAATACACCATATATATATATTTATATATATAAATTAATTGGTCACCAAAGTGAAAACTTTAATATTTTATTGCTCCCTTTAGTAACTGATACAAAAAATAAAAATATGTGATGTGGTACAAAAATTGAAGTAAGACATTAATTACATCTTACCACACAGGGCCCTGGCCGATGGCTCAGTAGATAGAGCACTGGCCTGGTATATGAATATTCAGTTTTGATTCCCAGTCAGGGCACACAGGAGAAGTGACTATCTGCTTTTCCCATCTCCCTCTCCCCCTTCTCCTGCTCCCCCATCCAGAGCCACTGGCTCAACTGGTTCGAGCGTGGCCCTGGGCACTGAGGATAGCTCTGTTGGGGCATATCAGCCTCAGGCACTAAAAATAGCTCAGTACTCAAGTGTCATCCCCACATGGGGTTGCTCAGGTATATTCTGGTCTGGCACATTAGGGGAATCTGTCTCACTATCTCCCCTTCACTATCTAAAACAAAAACAAAAACAAAGAACCTTACCACATAGTAATAAAAAAGAATGCTTACCTAGTTCAATACATGTTATTCCAAGAGACCATACATCTACTTTGCCATCATACTGTCCTTCATCCATGGCTAAAATTACTTCTGGAGCCATCCTAAAACATAAAATGTCATTTAAATTAAAGTAAAAAAACATGTATACTATTCATTAAAATCTAATTACTATCTATATGAAGAATATCTACATGAATTACAGACACTATAACTGGACATAAGAATTTTTATAATGGGAAATGAATGCATTACAGTTTGTGAGGTACACATTTACCATTGCACAGATAGTGTGAGACTCATTATATCTGTCATGATTCTATAATAGTAACCTAAAGGAAGGATGCCACAGAGCAGGGTTGTATTCTGCCTCTGTTCAAGTTTACAAAGTCTAATAATGTATATCCTTTTGGTCAGTGATGATCTCAGGATCCCATTACAAATGTTTAATTTTTGCCAGAAAGATTGAATTCCATCATTGGCACTGAATACCAGTATTTATTTTCCTTGAAGTTACTAGCTCACTCCATTTATTTCAGAAAATATTTGCCATAAAAACCAACACTAAATAAACATAGTTTGTCAGTCTTTGCTTCAAATAAAAATAGTATTCTGTGATAAAAGTTGCTATGCAAGTTCACAACTGAAACATCAGTCTTTGCTTCAAATAAAAATAGTATTCTGTGATAAAAGTTGCTATGGAAGTTGACAACTAAAACAATCAGACAATTATCAACCTTACAGGTGTCTTGGTTATAAAATGAAACATTAATTCATGTCTTCAACTAGAGTCTAACATTTTTTTAAAAATTTTTATTTATTTATGCATTTTAGAGAGAAGAGTGAGCAAGAGAGAGAGAGAGAGAAACAGGGGAGGAGCAGGAAGCTTCAACTCCCATATGTGCCTTGACCAGACAAGTGCAGGGTTTTGAACCAGCGACCTCAGTGTTCCAGGTCGATGCCTTTATCCACTGCGCCACCACAGGTCAGACTAGAGTCTAACTTTTTTTTTTTCCAGAGAGAGAGAGAGAGGGATAGACAGGGACAGACAGATAGGAACGGAGAGAGATGAGAAGCATCAATCATTAGTTTTTCATTGCACGTTGCAACACCTTAGTTGTTCATTGATTGCTTTCTCATATGTGCCTTGACCGTGGGCCTTCAGCAGACCGAGTAACCCCTTGCTGGAGCCAGCAACCTTGGGTTCAAGCTGGTGGGCTTTTGCTCAAACCAGATGAGCTCGAGCTCAATCTCGTGGCCTCGGGGTCTCAAACCTGGGTCCTCTGCATCCCAGTCCAATGCTCTATCCACTGTGCAACCGCCTGGTCAGGCGAGTCTAACATTTTTTATGGTACTCTAACCTTACCCTTCATTTGTGTTTGGAGTCAAGCATACAGACACAATACTTGCTGATTTTTTCAATAAGATTGTTACCAGGCAGCTGTGTACATGCATGTGCATGCACACAAAGATATAAATATATGCATAGTTTCTGTGCCCCAAATACACTATGTACAAATAAACAAACATGTAAATAAACTTTCAATTGTCAAAATAGCATGTTTTCAATGTGTCCTTTAAGATGTTGAAGTAAGTTTGTAAAATCACTAATAAAATTAAACAAGTAATTTCGTTTATTGTAGAACCTTCCAGGGCCTTTTAAATATCTAATATTCATTATTACTTTCCAAAAAGGGGAATCATTAAGGAATATTATTTGCTCACAAAACCCTTTTGTTTTTATAGAGGGGAGGGTGACTCCATCTAAACTAGGGTCCACAAAAATAAGTTTGGGTCTTCTAACCTTGCCTATATGAACTGGACTGCCTGCCCTCCTCTGCCTTTCAAGGACTGTGGCCTGGGATTCAAAACCACAGGCTCCTCAGCTGGGCCCTGGCAGAGCAGTTCATGTTTAGTTCTTTTTATAGAGGAGGGAGGAGCTGGGTCAGGGACAGCTGTTGGTCATGAACCCTTAAATTAAAGGAGATGATGAAAAAAAGAAAATTTTTTGGTCTTATAGAAAAGTGGTCTTCAATTTTTTTTTAATTCATTTACCTCCAAAGAATTTATAGGAACTATGTATTGCCTTGAACATTTTTGAGTTTGTATATAAATTTTATAAATAGTTGCAAAAGATATAATGCAAAGCATATACACACATATAGTAAGTACACTTAGATCCTTTAAAGATATTTAAAACTTAAAGCTGCAGAATTAGCTCATTCAATTTATCAAAAACATCGCCACATAACTTAATTAGCAAAGCTGGCCTTCGTGGTCATATCAATCAGTCGAGTCAGAATCATTTCTGTCAGAAAGTCTGACTTCAGTTTTCAATACAAATAATATGTTAATGTGTTCCCATGTCAACTATCTTAGTTATAAATTCTACATTAGAAAAAAAGAAGGGAGGGAAGATAATTGGAGAGGCAGTAAAAGGAATGGGAAGGAAGATGACTGAAAAGGCACAAGGCTTTACCAAGAGTTTGTATCCTGACTCTTCAATATTTCTCACAGATGCTACCTATTCTGAAATTGTCCCTCTGGTGTTGCTTTGAGACTTTTATATTCCAGAGCAATGCATCACTGTAATATTTAGAATAGGTAAAAAAAAAAGCTTTTCTTTTAGAATGTTAGAGAAAGGAGATTTGAAAGGTCCGCAGGGAAAAAGGATGTCGTGGACCTAAGAAAACACTCAGCATAGAAAAAGAGGACACATGGATAGAAGTTGAAGATCTAGAAAATTATTCCCTTCAAACTTGTTGACGCTAATATTGAATTATTTATGGTTAAAATTACATGATGTCTAGAATTTAACTTCAAAATAACCAAGGGGTGGAGAAGAAGAGGAGAGGAGTGAATACATAGAGTGAGAATGGCCATGGGACAATGATGTTGGGATGAATGATTGGTATGTGAGGCTTTATTATATGCTTGTTGACTTTTATGTATATTTGAAATTGTCTATAGTAACATAACTTCCCCCAACTCCAAATCAGCTACCAGTCTTGAAGTACTCTGAGCCTGAAGATCAATGATACATAGCAAATATAAGCTAAAGAAACACAAATTTCCACTTAGCATTTGTATCTAATCCCCACTTCAATTTTTATTGAATTTTTTCACTTCCACACCCAATATATAATGCACATAATAACAAAAAAGAAAATGGGGGGGGTGGGGGAGAGAGGGAATAATAAGAGGAGATGCAAGGGCAGCACTCCAAATCTGTATCTGAAACGAACTATAATGCTAAAAGTTTAAAATGTCCAAAATAGGCCCTGGCCGGTTGGCTCAGTGGTGGAGCGTCAGCCTGGCATGCAGGAGTCCTGGGTTCGATTCCGGCCAGGGCACACAGGAGAAGCGCCCATCTGCTTCTCCACCCCTCCCCCTCTCCTTCCTCTCTGTCTCTCTCTTCCCCTCCCGCAGCCAAGGCTCCACTGGAGCAAAGTTTGCCCAGGCTCTGAGGATGGCTCTGTGGCCTCTGCCTCAGGCGCTAGAATGGCTCTGATTGCAGCAGAGTGATGCCCCAAGATGGGCAGAGCATCGCCCCCTGGGCAAGCCGTGTGGATTCCGGTCGGGCGCATGCGGGAGTCTGCCTGACTGCCTCCCTGTTTCCAGCTTCGGAAAAATACAAAAAAAAAAAAAGTACAAAATAGCATATTTTCAGAAAAAAAAGTCTGCGAAAAGTACTACCACACATTAGTTATTTCAATTATAAAAACCAATACCAGATAGGATAATTCTTACCAATATGGTGTTCCCACAAAAGAATTGGCAGGAGATGCCATGGAAGCAGATCCAAAGTCAGCAAGTTTCACCTGGCCTGGTTCTGTCAGAAGAATATTTCCTGCTTTGATATCTCTGGGTTTAAGAAACACAAAAAATGATTTCTTTTTATTTCATTAGATTGTGTTGAAAATAACAAAATCAAATAAAAATTTATAAAGTAGGGAAAAGAAATAAAAATAAGTTCTAGGATAATCTCTCAATTGGGATAGTAAGAATTAAGATCTAAATTAGAAAACAAAATATACAGAATTCATATAAATACATAGAAACAATTTTTTTTAATTTTTAATATTAATAAATATTTTATTTATTAATTTTTAGAGAGAGAGAAAGAGAAGGAGAGTGAGAAAGAAGGGGGAGAAATGAGAAGCATCTACTCGTAGTAGCTGCTTCCTATATGTGCCTTGACTGGGCAAGCCCAGGGGTTTGAACTGGTGACCTCAGTGTTCCAGGCAGACGCTTTACCCACTGTGCCACCACAGGTCAGGCAACAATTTTCTAAAACATTAAGACAAAATAACAGTAAAAACAAAAGATAGAAAATCAAGCAATTGGAATATATAGTCTTTGAGTTCCTGTTTACTGGTATAAATAATGATTTTAAAATTGGAATTTAATTAGACCACTTCTTTATAAATGTAAGATTTCTGAGTACCTCACTTAATGTAAAAAACAAACAAAAATCAAAAACAAAATCCTCATGCCCGCCTGACCAGGCAGTGGCACAGCGGATAGAGCGTCAGCCTGGGACTCTGAGATGTTCAAAACCCTGAGGTCACTAGCTCAAGCGCAGGCTCATCTGGCTTAAGCAAGGAGTCACTGGCTTGGCACAACTGCCCGCATTCCCCCACCCCTCATCAAGGTACATATAAGAAAGCAATCAATGAACAACTAAGGTGCCACAACTATGAGTTGATATTTCTCATCTCTCTCCCTTCCTGTCTGTCTGTCTCTGCTTGTCCCTCTCTCTCGCTTAAAAAAACAAACAAAAAAGAGCTCAGGCCTAATTTTTCATTATTTAATTAAAAAAATTTTTAGCCATAGCCGGTTAGCTCAGTTGGTCAGAGCATTGTCCTGAAATATCAAGGTTGCAGGTTTGATCCCTGGTCAGAGCACATACAGGAAGCAATCAATGAATGTACAAGTAAGTTGAACAACAAACAAATGCCTCTCTCTCTCTCTCCATCCTCTTTTCTTGTCTCTAAAATCAACCAATAAATTAAAAATTCTTTGTAATTAACAAAATTTAAATTTATGTATAGTTAGAATATACAATCTTATATTAGTTTATTAGTTTCCAGTGTATAATATAGTGAGGTGACTTTTTTTACAATGTGATCACTTGACTGATTCTAGTAATCATCTGTCACTATACAAACTGTTTTGTATTTTAGATTCTAATATAAGTGAAACCATACAGAATTTGTCTTTCTCTGCCTGACTTATTTCACTTAGCATAATACCCTCTAGGATCCATCCTTGTTGCAAATATGCCCCCAATTTCTAAAAAAGATTCATATCATTTCCAAAGCTTAGCATAATTCATCTAACAATATTAAATGAAAACTGAAATATAAGAATAATGTAATATTCAAAATTTATTTTTTAAAATTTATGGTGTTGACATAGTTTCAAGTGTCCCACTCAATACAACACTCTCTGCACACCTCATTGTGCCCTGCCATGCTCCATGCAAAATTTCTTTCTACCTCGTTTCAAAAAAAAAAAATTTTACTTCCAAACACTTGTCAGTTTTTACTATAGTATTGTAATGAATATTAAATCTACTGTCCTTCCATTTAAAAAAATTATAACTGATTTTAGAGAGAGAGGAAGGGAGAGAGAGACAGAAACATCAATCTGCTTCTGTTTGTGCCGGGACTGGGGACTGAACTCACATTTGCACATCAGGACAATGCTCTAACTAACTGAGCTATCTGGCTTAGAGTATCCTTCCATTTGTTTTTTAAAAATGGAGAGGCACTTTGAAGTTGACAAGACCTTAGGTTCTAACTCCATCTCTTCCACATACTTACAAATATATGGATTTCTTTTGGATCTTACTGTCCTCACCTAAAAAAATGACAACCCATTAACTTACAATGACTATATTACATAGTTTAATATGTATTGCTTGGCTCACATATAAAATCGGAAAATGTTAATTTCCTTTTAAAACATGCAAAACCAATACCAATGCTAAAAATACATTATAAGGCCCTGGCCAGTTGGCTCAGTGGTAGAGCATCCACGAGCATGTGGAAGTTCTGGGTTTGATCCCCAGTCAGGGCACATAGGAGAAGCAACCATCTGCTTCTCTACCCCTCCCCCCCTTCTCTCTTTCTCTCTTTCTCCTTCTCTTGCAGTCATAGCTGGATTGATTCGAGCAAGATGGCCCCAGAACTGAGGATGGCTGGGTGTCTTCCACCTCAGGTGCTAAAAATAACTCAGTTGCCAAGCAACAGAGCAACACCCCAGATGGGCAGAGCATCATCCCATAGGGGGCTTACCCAGTGGATTCTGGACTGGGTGCATGTGGGACTCTGTCTTTCTGCCTCCTCTACTCTCACTTTAATTTTAAAAAATGCATTATACAGTCATTTAATCTTAAAACTATTATCCATTACCATGGATTATCAATGCTCAAAAGCATAGAGTCTTCAGTTGCTTTAATATGTCCATGTTATGGAATCGGTAGAACAAATATGGCATTATCTGTTACCAGAAAGACAAAAGATCTAAGTTTAGTTCTAGTTTAATCTATCTGGCTTTGTAAACTTAGGGAAATTAGTTCCAAATTGGGGTATCAGTTTTTCATCTGTAAAATGAAAAAAGATTACTTAATTCCTAATGTCCTTTCCATTTTGCAAATTAAATAATCTTGTAATTAAATTTCTACTCCAAATCTATAAAGTGCTCATACTTCAGAGAGTCCAACAGCATGTGTAGCAAAGATTTAAAAAATCCTAAATAAAGAGATCAAATGTACTAGTATGTTCTTTTTCTTTTCACGAGACAGACAAAAAGGGAGAGAGATGAGAAGCATCAACTCACAGTTGTGTTACTTTAGTGTTCACTGATTGCTTCTCACGCGTGCCTTGAAGTGGAGTGAAGGTGTCAAGTTGAGCCAGTGACCCCTTGCTCAAGCCAGTGAGCCTGTGCTCAAGCCGACAACCTCGGAGTTTTGAACCTGGGACCTCGGCATCTCAGGCTGATGCTCTATTCACTGTGCTACTAAGGGTCAGGCTAGTATGTTCTTTTAAAGGCATGGACAATCTAAAAATTATGAGTTACAGAGACTTGGGGCAGTGACCACACAATACAATGTACAGATGATGTGTTTCAGAATGGTGCACTGGAAACCTCTAATTTTGTTAACCAGTGTCACCTCAATAAAATAAATAAGAGTTTACAAGATGCTGAAATATTTTTATTTGGCTATAACCAATGAAAATTTCAGGGTTAACAAGTTCCAGGGTTGACAAATGCAACAAACCATTTTTTTGTTACTATATATGATAATTTACAATGCACTTACCTATGGATCATAGTATGAGAATGTAAGTAGGCTAATCCCTGGAGAGCACCATGTGTAATTGCTGCTATTTCCACTTCTTGTAATGGCTTTTTGTGAACTTAAAATAAAAATTTATTTGAAAATAATTACTATATAGAAGAACATTTTTGTTAAAATAATAAATATACATATCTGATATATATGGGGCAATTTTGAAACACTAACAATTGGTAACAGGGATTTGCATCCCAAGATATAAAACAAGGCTACTGAATGTTATGACTAGTATCAATTGTGCCTGGCTATTAGAGGTTACAGCCCATATTTCTCAAAGTTAATGAAATTTATTATTTGGTGATAATAAAAACAAAAGTAACAAAAGAGAAGTTTTCCCTTTATTCTCAAATATTTTCATTCTGACAGAAGGAATAGGTCGATCTGAATGACAAAGAATGCAGAAAACATGCTCGCTCAGGCATAAAGAGATAAAATTCGCCTATTTTATGCTAGTACATAACATTAAATGAGGATAGTGCATACTATGCTGGGAGTCTAGAAAAGGTTAAGGTTTTCATTCTTTAGTAAAGTTTTTTTTTTTTAAAGAGAGGGAGGAAGAGAGAGACAGAAGACAGAAACACCTGCTGCTCCTGTATGTGCCCTGACCAAGGAATCTACCAGCAACCTCTGCACTTCAGCATGACGCTCCAACCAACCAAGCTATCTGGTCAGGGCTTGATAATTATTATTATTATTATTATTATTATTATTATTTGTTTGTTTGTTTGTTTTAGAGACAGAGAGAGGTAGGGAGAGAGGTGAGAGAGGGGGGAGAGGGAAGAGAAGCATTCATTTGTTGTTCCACTCAGTCATGCATTCATTGGTTGCTTCCTGTGTGTGCCCTGACCAGGGATCAAACCTACAACCTTGTTGTTCCAGGATGATGCTCTTAACTGACTGAGCTAACTGGCCAGGGCCAAGTATTCTTTTGTTTTTGTTTTTTTAGTTGGATCTATTCAGGTTTGGGGATTTGCCAAGTATTTGCTATGGAAGAAAATGGAAGAGAGTGTGGAAAGTTTTTACATTATCTAAGAAATCTTTTAATGAATTCTCATTTTATTTTGTTAACACTTTTTTTAATAATTAAAGGAAACCCACCTTCCAGTAAATCTGAAGCAGATCCTAAACAATATTCCATTACAAGCTATATGGGAAGAAAAATTACAAAACCATTAAAATATATTATTGAAAAGATTCTACAGTGTGTCCATAAAGTCATGGTGCACTTTTGACCGGTCACAGGAAAGCAACAAAAGACGATAGAAATGTGAAATCACCAAATAAAAGGAAAACTCTCTTAGTTTCATACCTATTCAGTGCAGTTCGATGTGGGCTCATGCATAGATTTTTTAGGGCTCCTTAGGTAGCTATCCCGTATAGCCTCTACAGACTCGTCACTGACTGATGGCCTACCAGAACGGGGTTTCTCCACCAAACTGCCGGTTTCCTTCAACTGCTTATCCCACCGAGTAATGTTATTCCTATGTGATGGCACTTTGTTATAAATGCACCGATATTCACGTTGCACTTTGATCATGGATTGGAATTTAACGAGCCACAGAACACACTGAACTTTCCTCTGTACTGTCCACATCTCGACTGGCAAGATCGAGGGCTGTTCCACTGTATACACGGTGTTACGTCATCATCTGTGCATGTACACATGCTGCCACATCATCCTACAGAAACTGGGAGGGTTTTCCTTTCATTTGGTGCAGATTTCACATTTCTATTGTCTTTTGTTGCTTTCCTGTGACCAGTCAAAAGTGCACCATGACTTTACAGACACACTGTTATTTGAGATAAAATAAATTCACCATGGAGCACAAGAAGATAAGTTTACAAACTCTAATCATTATTTACCTTAAAAAAATAAATATGTTAGTTAGCAATTTGCTAAATGCCTAAAGTTAAGCCAATGAGAAATTAATCTTTTATAACACCAACATATAATCACTTATACAAGATGTATATTTCATATATAATTACTAACTAAAATTATAAAGAAATATACATATTCTGTTACGATTAAGCTAGAGCAGCAATACTTCAGTGTTAGGGAACAGAAAACTGTTTTCAGGGACTATATGTACAAAGCTTAGGTTACAGTTTATTACAGTTTAAATGTTTCATTTAAAGCAAGCACAGAACACCTCCTAGATGCCAGGTATTTTATATACATTAACTAATTTAATCCTCACAACCATCTTACAGGGGGTAGGCCTTATTGTTTCCTTGTTTTACAGATAGAAAAACTTCAGAGACAGAAGTAACAAGCTCAATGTCACTCCTTTTTCTTAAACCACAGGCTCAAGTTTAGGAGTATCACCAAAACTACCACTGAAATCAAACTGGATAAAAATGTACCAAACATTACAAATCCAAATCTAATCTCAGTACACTAAAATGATAATTAGCTCTGGCTTACTAATTATTAAAAAAAAAAGATCATTCCTGTTTAAAGAATATTTAGCCTTTCTCTGAAAAGATAAAGAGTTATTATGCCTATACCATTATAGAATTACTACCTTAACACCTCAGTGATAACAATAGGGTAAAATTAATCTCTTCTTATAATACTATATTTCAATTATCTACCCTTAGTATTACTCAGCCAAGGAATTAAAATCTATTCAAACTGCACTAGGATTTACTAAGAATTTTGTAGTTAAATAGATTATAATATATTTATGTCAAAAAGATAATAACTTTCATCCACAAGTAACAGAATTGTTTTCACAATCTTTGAGAAACCATTTTGTAGTTTGATAAACTACCAAAAATGTCAAGAACCTTGTACCATGCACATAAAGGTCAGTTAAATCTCTACAGTAAACTTGCAAAAGTTCTTATTGCTTAGGAGTAGGAGGAGTTCTAGGAAAACCTGGTCTTCCTTTCTCAGTATGAAATAACATTTCAAGGTGTTTTTGCAAGCTTCACAGGACCATTTTGAAACATTCTCAATTTAATTGATATTATGCCCAAACCAACTAAAATTACAGCAAGAAGAGAGCAGATACCTACCCATGCTGTGTGCTCACGTAAATAGCAACCTTTATATTCTATACTGTTGGGGTGTTTTATTCTTTGTAGAAACTTGACTTCTTTAATGATATCCTGCCATTTCTATGAGGAGAAAAAAGGGAATATGAACAGCTGCTTTTCCTTAGAAATTTATGTAAGAAAAAAATATTTTAATTAACTGTCAAAATAATACCTTTAAAAGTAATTACATTCATATAGTTTACAACTCAATTACATAATTTATAAAGTTATTTCATTCATGGTAAGGCAAATTTCAGTAAGATAAAACTTATCATCAATGAGTCTCATTTTTTTTTTTTTAAATTGAGAGGCAAGTAGGCAGACAAACAGGTTCAGCCATGCACCCTGACTGGGATCCACGCGTCAAGCCCACTATCCGTGATGCTCTGCCCATATGGGGCTGCTGCTCTACTGCTCTGCAATCAAGCTATTTTTTTAGCACCTGAGCTTACGCCATGGAGCCATCCTCAGCACCTGGGGCCAACTTGCTTGAATCATTCAAGCCATGGCTGCAGGAGGGGGAGTGAGAGGGAGAGAGAGAGAGAGAGAGAAGAAAGAGAGAGAGAGAGAGAGAGGGAGAGAGAGAGAGAGAAAGAGAGAAAAAGGAGAGGAGTGGAGAAGCAGATAGTCGTCTCTCATGCGTGCTCTGACTGGGAATCAAACTTGGGACTTCCCACACACCGGGCCAATGTTCTACCACTGAGCCAACTGGCCAGGGCTCACTTTTTTTTTCCTTTTCTTTTATTTTTCCTAAGATTTTATTTATTGATTTTACAGAGAGAGGAGAGTGGGGCAGGAGCAAGAAGTATAGTTGCTTCAGTTTAGTTGTTCATTGCTTGCTTGTTGCTTGTTGTATGTGCCTTGACCAGGCAAGCCCAGGGTTTCCAACTGGCAACCTCAGCATTCCAGGTCAACACTCTATCCAATGTGCCACTACAGGCCAGGCCATCAATAAGTCTCATTAAAATTTTACAACAATACCCCATACATTTTGAAAACTATATATCACATTTAGTGAGTTTTCTTCAAAATTCAACTTCCCTTTTGTTACTTACAGCTTTATTAACATAGTTTATATATCATAAATTCACCTACTGTGTTTTTGGTTTATATCTTCTCCCAAATGTTAAGGTTTTATTTGTTTTTAAAACTCAAATGAGCCTGACCAGGCAGTGGCGCAGTGGATAGAGCTTTGGACTGGGATGTGGAAGGACCCAGGTTTGAGACCCCGAGGTTGCCAGCTTCAGCGTGGGCTCATCTGGTTTGAGCAAAGCTCACCAGCTTGGACCCAAGGTCACTGGCTCAAGCAAGGGGTTACTCGGTCTGCTGAAGGCCCGTGGTCAAGGCACATATGAGAAAGCAATCAATGAACTAAGGTGTCACAACAAAAAACTGATGATTGATGCTTCCCATCTCTCTTCATTCCTGTCTGACTGTCCTTATCTATCCTTCTCTCTGACTTTCTCTTTGACTCTGTAAAAACAAACAAACAAAAAAAAACTCAAATGAGGCCCTGGCCAGTTGGCTCAGTTGTAAAGCATCGGTCCAGCGTGTGGAAGTCCCAAGTTCAATTCCCAGTCAGGGCATACAGGAGAGATGGCCATCTGCTTCTCCACTACTCCACTTCCTTTCTCTCTCTCTCTCTTTCTCTCTCCTGCAGCCATGGCTCGATTGGCTCAAGCGAATTGGTCTCAGGCCCTGAGGATGGCTCCATGGCCTCTGCCTCAGGAGCTAAAAATGGCTCTAGTCACAACAGAACAACAGTCCCAGATGGGCAGAACATTGCCCCCTACTGGGCTGACAGGGTGGATCCTGGTCCGGGCACATGCGGGAGTCTGTCTCCCTGCCTTCCCTCCTCTCACTAAAATAAAAAACAAAAAAAACTCAAATGAAGTAATTACTCTGAGACAATAAATTGATAAATGCACATTTTAAAAAATGCTAGTGAACAATTACTACAAAGAAAACTTCATAGAAAAAGCAAGCAGTATAAAATATTTTCCTAAATATTTTATTAAAAGCTTTTTCCATTGACACCCACCAGACAATACAGATAAACCACTGTCTATAAACAATATACTTAGGTTATATGCTAAACAAAGCTATTCTTTTTTGTGTGTGTGTGTATTTTTCTGAAGTTGAAAACAGGGAGGCAGTCAGACAGACTCCCACATGAGCCTGACCGGGATTCACCCGGCACGCCCACCAGGGGGCGATGCTCTGCCCATCTGGGGCGCGTTGCTCTGTTGCAACCACAGCCATTCTAGCGCCTGAGGCAGAGGCCATAGAGCCATCCTCAGTGCCCGGGCCAACTTTGCTCCAATGGAGCCTTGGCTGTGGGAGGGGAAGAGAGAGACAGAGAGGAAGGATGGGGGAGGAGTGGAGAAGCAGATGGGCGCTTCTCCTGTGTGCCCTGGCAGGGAATCGAACCCAGGACTTCTGCACGCCAGGCCAACGCTCTACCACTGAGCCAACCAGCCAGGGCCTAAACAAAGCTATTCTTAAGAAGCAACCAGGGAACTCAAAAAGGGGCTTAGTAGGTGTGGGATGGGAAGCAGGAATCTGTTTTATGTTTTTGTTTTAATTTTTTTGACCTTTACCACCAACTTGGGCTATATTTCTAAATTCAGAGAAACGAGCATAATAGAAAACTTAAGGAAATATTTTGCACTAGAATATAAGATCATATATCTATTTAACAAGCGCTCAACAAAATACAGCAAAATAGGCACACAGTGTTTTATATAAAATGTGTAAGATATAAAGTGCTAAATGTAGAAAATGGTTAATGGGCTTTAAGTTTCAAATACAAATGCTCTGGGAGGCAAACTCTCAAAACAAAACAAGAGCTTATATTGTTCACCATAAAAATAAAAATAAAAAACATCTTCATGAAGGACATTAATATTAGACATAAAAAGATGATACCCTAAATCAGTGGTCCCCAACCTTTTTTGGGCCACAGACTGGTTTAATGTCAGAAAATATTTTCACGGACTGGCCTTTAGGGTGGGACGGATAAATGTATCAACATGACCGAGACAAGTGTCAAGAGTGCATCTTAGATGGATGTAACAGAGGGAATCTGGTCATTTTTAAAAAATAAAACATCGTTCAGACTTAAATATAAATAAAGCGGTAATAATGTAAGTTATTTATTTTTTCTCTGCGGACTGGTACCAGTCCATGGCCCGGGGGTTGGGGACCACTGCCTTAAATGAAACTTCTTGTTCTAGGTGTGACTAATCAGACTGCAACATAGGACAAATCTTCCTGTGAAAGCTAGTTTTAAAGCTGTGCTACAGAATGGTGAATAAAATTAGCGTCAACTTGTGAGAAATGGAGTTGGTTTACTTTGGAGTTTTAAGAATTTTTAGGAGTTTTTTAAGTATCAAAATAATGGAACACTGACATAATCATAATAGTATCATCATACCCATAATATGATAACAAAAACAAGATTTACCATAAAATAAAGAAATTTGAAAAAGGTAGAAAACCAAAATCTTTCTAAATTAAGGACTAATCCAGAAATTTTACCTCTGGGCACATACCTAAAAGTATTGAAAGCCAGAACTCAAAGAAATATTTGAATACTCATGCTCATAGCAACATCATTCACAATAACCAAGGGGTGAAGGAACCCAAGTAATCATCAACAGATGAATGAATGGATAAACAAAATGCTTTACACACACACACACACACACACACACACACACACACACACACACACATTCACACAGACAGGAATATTATTTAGCTTTAAAAAGGAAGTAAATTCTGACACCTACTACAACATAGATGAGCTCCGAGTACATTAAGTGAAATAAGCCTGTCACGGAATGGTAAATACTACATAATTTCACTCAGAGTTAACCTGAAGTAGTCAAATTCATAGAGAGAGAAAGAAGAATGGTGATTTCCATGGGCTGAAGTGAGGCGGAAATGAGGAGGTATAGAGCTTCAATTTTGCAAGATGAGATGCAAATATTTCTGGAGATGAATGGTGGTAATGGTTGTACAGCAATATAACGTCCTTACTACCACTAAATTGTACAGTTAAAAATGGTTTGGGCCTGCCTGACCTGTGGTGGCACAGTGGATAAAGCGTCAACCTGGAAATGCTGAGGTCACTGGTTCGAAACCCTGGCCTTGCCTGGTCAAGGTACATATGGGAGTTGATGCTTCCAGCTCCTCCCCCCCTTCTCTCTCTGTCTCTCCTCTCTCTCTCTCTCTCTCTCTCTGTCTCTCTCTCTCTGTCTCTCCCTCTCCAAAATGAATAAATAAAAAAAAAAAAAAATGGTTTGGGCCTGACCTGTGGTGGCGCAGTGGATAAAGTGTCGACCTGAAAACACTGAGGTCGCCAGTTCAAAACCCTGGGCTTGCCTGGTCAAGGCACATATGGGAGTTGATGCTTTCTGCTCCTCTCTTCTCTCTTTCTCTCTCTCTCTCCCCCCCACACACCCTCTCCCTTCTCTAAAATGAATAAATAAAAAAAATGGTTTGGATGGTATAATTTTGTGTATTTTGCCACAATCAAAAAGTTTAACTTCAGGGCTGACACATTCTAGATTTAGAAAGTAGACTACATTTTATAAATTTATGCAATTTAATAAAACATAACGTCAGAAGAACTAATCATAGTATAAGCAAACTAAAGTATACTCAATGTAGTACCAATAATTTTATATTTTGGTTTTGCAGATTATTATACACCACTTGTTTTTCAGATTAGATATATACTATTATGTTGTTTGTTTTTTTTTGGGTTTGTTTTTTTTTTGTATTTTTCTGAAGCTAGAAACGGAGAGGCAGTCAGACAGATTCCCGCATGCGCCCGACAGGGATCCACCTGGCACGCCCACCAGGGGGCGATGCTCTGCCCATCCGGGGTGTCGCTCTGTTGCGACCAGAGCCACTCTAGCGCCTGGGGCAGAGGGAAAGGAGCCATCCCCAGAGCCCGGGCCATCTTTTGCTCCAATGGAGCCTCAGCTGTGGGAGGGGAAGAGAGAAACAGAGAGGAAGGAGAAGGGGAAAGGTGGAGAAGCAGATGGGCACCTCTCCTGTGTGCCCTGGCCGGAATCGAACCCGGGACTTCCGCATGCCAGGCCAACACTCTACCACTGAGCCAACTGGCCAGGGCATGTTTTGTTTTTTTAAGATTTCATGTACTTGCCCTGGCCGGTTGGCTCAGCAGTAGAGCGTCGGCCTAGCGTGCGGAGGACCCAGGTTCGATTCCCGGCCAGGGCACACAGGAGAAGCGCCCATTTGCTTCTCCACCCCTCCGCCGCGCTTTCCTCTCTGTCTCTCTTTTCCCCTCCCGCAGCCAAGGCTCCATTGGAGCAAAGATGGCCCGGGCACTGGGGATGGCTCTGTGGCCTCTGCCTCAGGCGCTAGAGTGGCTCTGGTCGCAACATGGCGACGCCCAGGATGGGCAGAGCATCGCCCCCTGGTGGGCGTGCCGGGTGGATCCCGGTCGGGCGCATGCGGGAGTCTGTCTGACTGTCTCTCCCTGTTTCCAGCTTCAGAAAAAGGAAAAAAAAAAAAAAAAAAAGATTTCATGTACTTATTGATTTTTACAGAGAGTTGAGAGAGAGGGATGGGGAGTGAGAAGTATCAACTCATAGTTGCTTCACTTTAGTTAGTTATTACTTGATTGATTGGTGAATGTGCCTTGACTGGGCAAGCCCAGGGTTCAAACTAGCGACCTCAGGATCCCAAGTCGATGCTTTACCCACTGCACCACCACAGACCAGGCAATACTTTCTGTTGCTTAGTTTGTTTAAAACAGCACTTAATCTCTAAACCATTAAAAATTACATCCAATATATTTATTGTCAAATATATCTTATTCGATGTTACTATTTTAGAAATGGAAAATCCCTCTCTGATAAATACAGGGTTGAGCAAAAGAAGGTGTGTTTGTTTTTGTTTTTTTAAGATTTTATTTATTCATTTTTAGAGAGGGGGGAGAGAGAAAGATAGAGAGAAGGGGGAGGAGCAGGAAGCATCAACTCCCATATGTGCCTTGACCAGGCAAGCCCAGGGTTTGGAACCCGCAACCTCAGCGTTCTAGGTTGACACTTTATCCACTGTGCCACCACAGATCAGGCAAGCAAAAGTAGGTTTACAGTTGTTTGTATATAAAATATATTAATAAATAATAATACAAGACTAAACTGTTTTGTGCATTCACAACTGTAAACCTACCTTTGCCGCACCCTGTATATTAAACCACAGTTTACAAAATTAAAAGCAGAGGGCACAAGTTGGGAGGCTTTTGGAATGCCAATAATGCTATTTATGACTCTAGGTCAAGTTAAATGGGTACACTCAGTATATGAAAAAAAATTCACTGAAATATACACTTAATATTTGTACATTTTTCTTTATGTTATACCTTTTGGAAAATATTCCCACCTACCCCCAATTAAAAATAGTATGTCTTTCTCTAACACACCAGTGAGAATGTATACATTTTACCACCTACCTCAATAGACTGCTTCCCACTGTAAGACATTTTCTTAATAGCCACCACTTCATTGGTACGCACATCTCGTGCCTAACCAAATAAAGAAAGAACCATTGTAAAAATTAACAGATTAAATCTGAGCAAGCATTTCTCTGAGAATAAAAGCATTTATAACCTACCATGTCAAAAAAGGACATCAACACTGTTTTTTAAAGAACATTAAAAAATATATATATATATTTAACATTTTATCAAATTATCCAAATTAGCTGATACCTTGGAAAGAAAAAAAAAGCAGGTTTACCTTTGAGTAACCTAGTTAAGAAAAATATAGAAATTTGAATAGTACTATATACAAAGACACAAAACAAGACTAGTATACACAAGTCTAAGCTAATAAGATTTGAAATCTCAATGAAATGTACAATTCTCTAGAAAAGAATAAATTATGAAAAATGATAAAAGAAAATGTGAGCAAAACAAACAATGGTGGCAGATTGAAAATAAAAACCAATGAATTATATTTAAAATAATAGTCTTGAGTAGAATATGGTTTTACCAGTGGAATTTTCCAGGACATAAAGGCGGTAAAAAAAAAAAAAGAGAGAAAGTTATGCTATTAATTTTATGAAGCCAGTATAACCTAATAACTAAAACTTAAAAAACATAACAAAATAGAAAGTTAGGTATCAATTTCATTTTTAAATACACAAGAAAAATTTTAAAATAAATATTACAGGACATTAAAATATTTTTTCATTTAAAAAATATACTATAAGCACAGAAAAGATTTTGATACTAGGAAAACATTTAATAACTTACCACATTTCTTAAAAAGTCAAAGGGGAATAGCCTGACCAGGTGGTGACACAGTGAATAAAGTGTCAGCCTGGGACACTGAGGACCCAGGTTCAAAACGCCAAGGTCACCAACTTGAGCCCACAGTCACTGGCTTGAGGAAAGGGTCACTAGCTCTGCTGGAGCTCCCCTGTCAGGGCACTTACGAGAAAGCAATCAATGAACAACTACAGTGCCGCCAACTACAAGTTGCTGCTTCTCATCTCTCTCATTCCTGCCTGTCTCTTGCTTAAAAAAAATGTCAAAAGGAGTATTTGTGTGTGTGTGTGTGTGTATGTGTGTGTGTGTGTGTCTGTGTATTCAAAAAATGTTGAGACAGGCACTGGCCGGTTGGCTCAGCGGTAGAGCGTCGGCCTGGCGTGCGGGGTACCCGGGTTCGATTCCTGGCCAGGGTACACAGGAGAAGCGCCCATCTGCTTCTCCACCCCTCCCCCTCTCCTTCTCTGTCTCTCTCTTCCCCTCCCGCAGCAAGGCTCCATTGGAGCAAAGATGGCCTGGGCGCTGGGGATGGCTCCTTGGCCTCTGCCCCAGGCGCTAGAGTGGCTCTGGTCGCAACAGAGCGACGCCCCGGAGGGGCAGAGCGTTGCCCCTGGTGGGCGTGTGGGGTGGATCTCGGTCAGGCGCATGCGGGAGTCTGTCTGACTGTCTCTCCCCGTTTCCAGCTTCAGAAAAAAATACAAAAAAAAAAAAAAAAAATGTTGAGACAATCCCAATTCTAAACGTATTCAATTGTGAGGAGGGCCAAACTCTTAGAAAACCCAATTAGGAATGTAATTCCTCAATATGATAAATTATGCCTATTATAAACAACTGCCAATCAGGATTGAGATAAGACTGTTAAAATACTATCAAAATTATTATTTACAACTGTTGTGAAAATTCTTTTAAAAGTAATAAAAATGTAACATCAACATAACAGTTCTTTGATAAAAAGCCAAACTCTAATTATTTTTTTAAAAATGTTAATATATATTAAAAAGGCACGAGAGAATAGCTGCAAAATATTTAAAATTAGTCAGTGAAAGGATAGGAACCATCTTTTTTTATATATAATTTTTTTTTTTTAATTTTAGTGAGAGGAGTGGAGGCAGAGAGATAGACTCTTGTATGCACCCTGACCAGATCCACCCGTCGAGCCCATTAGGGGGCAATGCTCTGCGCATCCGGGGCTGCTGCTCCATTGCTCAGGAACAAAGACATATGTTTAGCGCCTGGGGCAGAGGTCACAGAATGATCCTTAATGTCCGAGGTTAACTACTCAACCTATTGAGCCATGGCTGTGGGAGGAAAAGAGAGAGAGAGAGAGAGAAAGAGAGAGAGAGAGAGGCAGAGAGAGAGAAAGAGAGAGTAGGGGAGATGTGGAGAAGCAGATGATCACTTCTCCTGTGTGTCCAGACCAGGAATCAAACCCAGGACACCCACACGCTGGGCCGATACTCTACCACTGAACCAATTGGCCAGGGCATGGGGGTGAGAACCATCTTAAGTCATCTGTGGAAGAACTCATTTTCAGTCTAGACCGGTATTTCCCAACGTGGGGCCCACGCCCCACAGGGGGGCAATTCGATAGTTAAGGGGGGCAATTTAAAAATGGACTCGACAGGACTTTAACTCTTTTGCCCCGGGCCATTTAAATGCAATGCTAGATATCGGTGCCAAATTTAACAAAAAATGCAATTATTAAATAATTGTGGTAAATAATTATTAAGTATAATTTCATTTGACAAGACCAAAATACCAACTGGGTGACTGGCGTCGTCAAGTAAACTTCGTCCTGGGTTCACCGCGGAGCGTGCCATCTGCCGCGGGAACCCCGGACGTTTTAAAAACTCGCTAAACAACGCAGTTATTCTCACCTAATTGGCCCATCACAACTTCTGTAGTGTTTCACATCATTCAGTTGGTGTTAATTTGAAATAAGTGTCAGTCAAAACTGTTGTAAAAGCTCGTTGATTTAATAAATATACATATATATATTGTATAGATATAATTGGTAAGTATTTGATTTTATTTTTATCAATATTAAACTCTTTATTAAGTACTTCTTGCATCGGGGCTAGAAAACACTAATATTTTATAAATATTATTGGGGCTATAATAGTGCATGCACGACAATTTTAATTTTAAAAGCATAACTTTCCAGAAAATTTTGTCAAGTGGAAAAAATATAGATACCTTTTGATTTGCGGTGGTAGTGTAGTAAATGTGTTATATACATTTAAATAAATATGAATTTTTAGTATACGTTTACTCTGTCACACTGAATATATTTTAACACATATTTTGATATTAGTTTTTAATTGATCTTATTTTTATTTCTTATAGCCCATAGTAAAATGAGTGGTGCAAGCAAGAAAAAAACTCGTCAATATTCGGAGGAATATTTAAAATTTGGGTTCATACCCGCTGTTCACGATGAGCGGATTCCTTTTTGTCTTTTATGCCAGCAATGCTTGACCAACGAATCAATGAAACGAGGTCGTCTTGAGGCGCATTTGAAGGCGAAACATGGTGCTCATATTAATTCAGATTTGAGTTACTTTAAAACTTTAAAGAAAAATTTTGAAAAAAGAACATTAAAGTCTCTATTTACTGCTCATACTTCAACGAATAATCGTGTTCTTGAGGCTAGTTATCAAATTTCTTTATTCATCGCTAAAACTGGAGAAAATCACACTATAGAAGAGAATTTAATAAAACCGTCAATATCAGCATTTCTTAAAACAGTTCTTGAAAAAGATGACAAAGATGTAAAAGCTATGCCACTCAGTGACAATACTGTTAGCAGAAGAATAGACGAAATGAATGAGGATATTGAAAAACAACTTATTGAAAAGCTGAAAACAAGAAAATTCTCCTTGCAAATGGATGAATCAACTTTGAGAGAGTGAGGCAGTATTGATAACTTACGTAAGATATATTGATAAAGGACATTTTGCTGAAGAAATGTTGTTCTGTAAAAGATTAGAAATCACCACTACCTCCAAAGATATATAAAAAACTACTTAGATGTCAATGCTATACCAATGAAAAATATAACATCTTGTGCTGCAGATGGTGCTCCCAATATGATGGGCAAGAAAAATGGCTGCTTAAAATTGAGGAAAGATGCGAATCCAGAAATGATTCTTGTGCATTGTGTTATTTATAGGGAAAACTTGGTAGCTAAAAACATCTCGCCTGTTCTGAATGAAGTATTACATACAGTAATAAAGTGTGTTAATGCTATTAAAGCTAGTGCCAAATGTGAGCGTCTTTTCAAGCTATTTTGTGAAGAACAAAATGAAGACCATGTGAGACTTTTACTTCATACTGAAGTAAGATGGCTATCTAAAGGACACTGTTTGAAAAGATTTATGGAACTGTTTGATACTCTTAGTGATTTTTTAAGCGACAAACCTGAAATGAAGTATCTGTTAACAATAGATGGTAAAGCATTTGTGAGTTATTTAGCCGATATCTTTGAAAAACTAAATATATGAAATAAGCAACTTCAAGGAACAAATAAAACTCTTGTCGATGCAAAAGCAAAGATATTCGGTTTCATTACCAATATTGAGTTATGTCAGAAACATATTAACAACAAAAACTTTAAACAGTTTCATTGGCTCCAAAAACGTGAAGTAACTGATACCGCTTTACTTGTTATTGTCAATCATTTGAATATTCTATCGGCTGATTTAAAAGAAAGATTTTCTGATTTAAAACAAATTGATTTCCCAACATGGATGATGCAGCCAATGTTAGTGGATTTGTCTGATATATCAAATATGCAGTATCAAGAAGAACTCGCAAAATTGCAAAATGATGAGTCAGTTAAAGCTTTATTTAATATCAAAGGAGCGATGGCATGGCTTTGTGAGGAAACAGAAATCAAATAACCAAACTCAACCAAATGTGCAAGAAAACTATTGCTACCATTTCCATCTTCATTTTTAGCTGAATGTGGATTTAGTGCTGTAAATGATTTACTGGTAAAAAAAAAGAAATCGGCTGGATATAACACAACGTGGAGACTTGAGACTAAAGCTAACCAAATTGGAACCTAATATAAAATCTCTGTGCAGCAAGCAGCAAGCATCAAGCGCAAGGATCACACTAAATTAAAATAATAAATTAATATAGAAAAATCTGTATTAAAATTATTTGGAATTTAAATTTGTTTTTCATTATATGTTTTGAAATTTTACTTACTGTGTTTTGTTAACAATTTCATAGTGATTTCTTCCTAGAACCTATCATTTATGTTCATTAAGTGAACAAATCAATTTTTTTTCTTTTTTTTCTTTTTTATTTTTCCTGGTTTGGGAGGTTTGGAGGACTTTTCCTTGTGGACACTTAGTTTGGGATACAGGTTGTTATGGTGCATGTATTACTGCAGGTATTCCCATGGTTGGACTCTGGCTTTGGAAAAACACCTGGTTTTGATCCCAGCTCTGCCACCACATGCCTATGAAATAAAATCAGTAATTTCAGCTAGTTGAGCTAGGTGGGTTTGGTCATGGGAATGCTTTGACATAATGCAATATGACATTGGGTAGTTCATACAACTGTACAAGGCCTCAGTTTGCTGAAAGGATTTGGCACATTGAGTTTACCCAGCAAAGATTCCTCGAACTTGGGAGCCGATAGCCAGGCTCTCTGGGTACTTACTAACTTGAGTTGCCCATTTTCCCGCCTTTTCCGCGCCCAGCACCAGGTTTTCTCTACCCCTCCCAGCATCTACCCTGCACGCAGGCGCAGATCATGGCTTTTTTTACCCGTGTCCCCTCAAAGCTTCCCCTAGCAACAAGCACCCGCTCATTTCTAAAGTGGGTCGAGCGCATGCGCCGCAGGCCCCTCCACCGCCAGTTGTCGGAAAGCGCGCTGGGCTCCACCCACTCCAAGCCTTGCCCACCTACCCAGCTCCCATCCCCGGTCCCCATGGCGGGGCGCGTGCGCACTCCACAAATCAATTTTTTAATGTTAAAAATTATGTATGCTACATAGGGGGGGACATAAAAATTTTAGAAAGGTTAAGGTGGGGCATGGCACAAAAAAAGTTGGGAAACACTGGTCTAGACTTTAATGAATTCCCAAAGATAAAATGTTTTAAAATTAGATTATGGTGATAGCTGCAAAACTCTTATTTACTAAAAAGCAATAAAATGTACACTTAAAATTGGGGGAATTTACAGTATGTAATTTATATCTAAAAACATTTGTTTAAAAAAAGACAGTACAACTTCTGGTCAAGATGGTGGCGTAGGTAAACATGGCACTCAAAATCCTCCCACAACCACATTAAAATTACAACTAAATTACATAACAACTATCATTCAGAATTCCCGGAGATCTAGCTGAAGAGAAGTCCTATAACTAGGGATTTAAAGAAGAAGCCTCATCGAGACAGCTTAGAGGGACAGAGATGCAGAATGGGCTGGTCCCAAACCCACATGTGATGGTTTAAAGTCAGGATGGATATCTTAGCTGTGGAGGTACCACCAGAGGAGGAAAAGATCCCAACCCCACACCACAGCTCCCAGGCCAGGGTTCCAGAGCCAGGAAGACAAGTCCCTATAACTTCTAGTTATAAAAACCAACAGGGATTGTGGCTGAGTGAAACGGAGAGCTGTGGGAATCCCAGGCACTCCCAGACTCACCCGCTTTGAGTTCCAGAACTGGGGCAGCAGCTCAAAAGGAACCAAAGACATACAAAGAGGAACTGAATCGTTGGGCATCAGGGCAAGGGCTGAGAGGGGAGTGGTGGCGGGCAACTTTCTGCCAGATAAAAATACTGGAAGAGTCTAACAGTCCTTTTCTATGCCCTTTCTCCACAAGGGCACCATATGTAAGACTCCATCAACCTGGCTAAAACTGTTTGCCCTGCCCAACTGATTCCCTGAGATCCCAATTTGTGGGCTCACCCAAGCCATTTCCAGTGCCTTTTCCATACAAATGGCCTTTCTTCATGCTTCTAACTTTTCTAAAATCTCTTAAACAAGCAGCATCTGGCTTTTGAATACCCTGCACCTCTTGCTAAGTGGCCCTAAGCCTAGCATTACCAGTAGCCAGCCTTGGTTCACAGATCACCTCTCCTGTGTACCTCCAAGACCAGCACAAGTAGCAGCCATCTGCACATCGTTCTGCAGCTCTGCCAGGTGGCCCCAGGCAGGGCACAGGCTGTGACTTTGTGCCTCCTTGTGAGGTCCCAGAGACAGTGCACATTATGGGCTGCTTCAGACCATGCCAAATTACAACTCTACCATCTCCATAAGCAACACACTCAAGAGGCTGACTCAGCGGGCACCAAAGCTTCACTGAAGTAAGTATTACTCCATAGGGTCACCTCCTGTTGACCCTCTGCAGCTCCTCTGAAGTAGTCGCAGCCCTTCCTCACACATGATCAGCGTGGGAATCAATACCTACACCAATTAAGGATCAACTAAAACAGAAAGGTGCACACAGCCCACACAGGGGTGCACCTGGAGCACCCAACTCGGGTGACTGGGGACACTGTGCCATGGCCTTATAGCATACCAACTATATAGGGCCACTCTACCAAGTCTGAGAGACATAGCAGCTCTACCTAGTATATAGAAATAAACATAGGGAAGCAGCTAAAATGCAAAGACCAAGAAAAATGTCTCATTTGAAATAGATGAAATCTCCAGAAAAAAAACTAAACCAGATGGAGGCAAGCAAATGATCAGATACCGAGTCCAAAACAATGATTATAAGGATGCTCAAGGAACTTAGTGAAAACACAGAAATCATGAAAAAGAACCAGTCAGCCTGACCAGACGGTGGCGCAATGAATAGAGCCTCAGACTAGGACACGGAGGACCCAGGTTCAAAACCCTGAGGTTGCCGGCTTGAGCGTAGGTTCTCCAGCTTGAGCATGGGCTCGCTGACTTGAGCCCGGGGTCGCTGACTTGAGTCCAGGGTCGCTGGCTTGAGCAAAGGGTCTCTCGCTCTGCTGTGGACCCCTGGTCAAGGCACATATGAGAAAGCCATCAATGAACAAGCAATCAATGAACTAAGATGCCGCAATGAAGAATTGACGCTTCTCATCTCTCTCCCTTCCTGTCTGTTCCTATCTGTCCCTTTCTCTGTCTCTGTCAAAATAAAAAGAATCAGTGAGAAATGAAAATACACTAACTGAAATAAAGTATAACTAAAGGGATTCAACAGTATAGTATTCAGGTTGCGAATACTATCGGTTCATTTCTTAGTGTCTTAGATTTGATAAATGTGACATGGTTATGTAATATATTATCTACATGGGGAACTGGTTGAAAGTTATGGGGGAAAACTCTTCACTATTATTTTAAAATCTAAATATATTTTTAAATAATAAGTTAAATTTAAAAGTGACTATAATTTATTAAAATCCAAATTTTATTAGTAATAATTAAATTTAAGTGATCAAATTAAAATCAGATGACTTTCAACTATTATCTAATAAAACAAAAAATAAAAATGTCAGCAAACATGTTTTTCTTGGCCCTGGCCGGTTGGCTCAGCGGTGGAGCGTCGGCATGGCGTGCGGGGGACCGGGGTTCGATTCTCGGCCAGGGCACATAGAAGAAGCGCCCATTTGCTTCTCCACCCCCACCCCTCCTTCCTCTCTGTCTCTCTCTTCCCCTCCCGCAGCCAAGGCTCCATTGGAGCAAAGATGGCCCGGGCGCTGGGAATGGTTCCTTGGCCTCTGCTCCAGGCGCTAGAGTGGCTCTGGTCTCGGCAGAGCGATGCCCCGGAGGGGCGGAGCGTCGCCCCTGGTGGGTGTGCCGGGTGGATCCCGGTCGGGCGCATGCGGGAGTCTGTCTGACTGTCTCCCCCCGTTTCCAGCTTAGGAAAAATACAAAACAAACAAACAAAAAACAACAAAAAAAACAACATGTTTTTCTTTACCCAAGGATCACTTACGCTTACTGTGCTTCCTTATCCTGTTTTATTAGTCTCCTCTAAGCTAGAACAATTCCTCATCCTTTCTTTTGTCTTCCATTACACTGGCATTTTTGAAGACTATACTGTGAAATTTTATAGAATGTTACTAAATTTGTGCTTACCTGATGTTTCTCGAAGATTAGATTCTGGCTATACTCCTCAGCCATACCACAAGAGGATACTGTGTCCTTGTCAGGGTATCATATCTGGAGGTATACAAGGTCTGTCTGTTCCCATTGGTGTCACTAATTTAAATTTTCATCACTTACTCAAGGGTATTATCTTTTTTTATCTAATGTGCATAGTTGTAGTTACTGTTTCTTCCCTTGTATCTAAGAAGCCATATGTGGACAGAAACTTATAAATGTAATCATTTTGTTCATCAAACTTGCCCCCTAGATTTGGCAATGCCTGAATTTTTGAGCCCAAAACAATCTTCACTACAATGATTACAAAATGGTGATCTTTTCCAATTCTCTTCACATTTATCAGTCAGCATTCTGTTAAAAGGAAAATGCCTGCCTTTTTATCTATCCCTCATCTATCATGGAAATTATGGATTCCTATTTTATTGGAGAGTAACCCATTACTCTCTTTAGATTGATGCTCAGATTGATCCCAATTTGGCCAGTGGAGCCCCTTCAAGCTGGCTCCAGTGGCCATTTGACATGCCCCATCTTTTTTTAAAGTACATTTAAACTTTCTGTCACAAGATGTTCTGAGGCTTATCTTTTATGTTCTCTGCACTCGCAAGAGAATGAGCCATTCCTCCAAGGAGTTCTCTTGTTCCTTCTAGTGAGGTTCATAGTAATATCTTTAATTTCTATCAAATTCCATGATTCTTTCTTACCTTCCCTGGTTCCATATTTCTATCAGATTTTGGTTGCAAAAATTATTTCCCTAAGTTCTACATTTAATAAAATGAACTTTTATTCTTGTTATATATGTGTATGTGTGACAGAGAAACAGAGAGAGAGAGCGAGAGAAAGAGAAGTTCCTCTTGTACTTCCAATTCCAATCTAACACCACAGCGTTATTTTTAGCCTTCCTCCTCTTTTTATTACAAATAAAAATTTACTTCTTTCTTGGGCAATAAGAAAACTGGTTCTCATTATCTATAATACATTTACTTACTTATTCAAATCTATTATACATATACAGTAGTTTTAGAACTGCCAAACCATCCTTGTGAGAAATAAAGTAACTAGAGTTTCTTTTGTCTTTAGCCTTAGGAGTATTCAACCAAAATATTATTTTCAAAATAATTCAAGATTAATTCTTTTCCTTCCCACCCTTCTCTGTATTTATGTTATTTAGAATACAGTTAGGTTCATTTGTTTCTGTCTGCATTGCATTTTGGTTTCTGCTATATCACAGCTTTTATTTTTAAATAAACATTAGTGAACATTTAATAAACCAGTAAAATTCGCTCTTTGTAGTGTACACATTGAAATAGATCAGTTTTTTGGCAATCATGAGTAGAATTACCATAAACATTCATGTATAGATTTTTGTGTGAACTTGAGTTTTAATTTCACTTGAATTAATTCTAGAAGTGGGAATTTTGGATTATATGGTATGTTTAACTTTACCTAAAAATTACCAAACTGTTTTCCACGGTGACAAGACTATTTTACATTCCTACCAGCAATGAATATTTGCAATTATTCTTTTTACTCACTAGCTCTAGATACTGCCTATATTTCTTTCTTCTCATCGTTGGTTTTAAGCCATTTTAATAGGTGTGTGTACTTGTATACCATTGTGGACTTAACTTCTATTTCCCTAAGGACTAATAATGTTGACCATCTTTTCATTTTTTATTTTTTTTTACAGAGACAGAGAGAGAGTCAGAGTGAGGGATAGACAGGGACAGACAGGAACGAAGAGGTGAGAAGCATCAATCATTAGTTTTTCGTTGCGCATTGCGACACCTTAGTTGTTCATTGATTGCTTTCTCATATGTGCCTTGACTGTGGGCCTTCAGCAGACCAAGTAACCCCTTGCTTGAGCCAGCGACCTTGGGTCCAAGCTGGTGAATTTTTGCTCAAACCAGATGAGCTCACGCTCAAGCTGGCAACCTCGGGGTCTCGAACCTGGGTCTTCCGCATCCTAGTCCGACACTCTATCCACTGCGCCACCACCTGGTCAGGCTCTTTTCATATTTTTATTGACAAACTGTATTTTTTTTTTTTTACAAGATCAGGTGCATTCATGGTGGTATGGCCGTAGACCAGTATTATTATTTTTTTCTTTGAGAAAGAGAGAGAGAGAGAGAGAGAGAGGAAGAAGCGAGAGAACAAGAAGCATCAACTCATAGTTACATCACTTTTAGTTTCTCATTAATAGCTTCTCTTATCTGCCTTGAACGGAGGGCTCCAACCAAGCCAGTGATCCCTTGCTCAAACCAGAGACCCTACCTAGACTTCAAGCCAGTGACCTCTGGGCTCAAGCCAGAGCAAAAGTTTTAAATTTTGATGATCATCATGATGATGATCCCGTTCTCAAGCCGGTGACCCCACAGCTGGCAACCTCGGGATTTCAAACCTGGGTTCTCAGCATCCCAGGTCAATGCTCTATCCACCATACCACCATTGGCCAAGCCAACTGTATGTTATTTATTTATTTATTTATTTACTTACTTACTTACTTACTTTAGATAATAGGCCTGTTTAGAACATTTCCTCAATTTTATTCTCTTTTTAATTCAGTGAGAAAGGAGGCAGAGACAGACTCCCACATGTGCCCTGACCAGGATCCACCTGGCAAGCCTACTAAGGGGTGATGCTCTGCCCCTCTGGGGCATTACTCTACGGCTCTCAACCAAGCTCTTCTTAGCACCTGAGGCAGAGGCATAGAGTCATCCTCAGTGCCTGGGCCAACTTGCTCCAATCGAGCCATGGCTGCTGGAGGGAAAGAAGAGAGAGAGAAAGAGTGAGAAAGAAGTGGGGGAGGGGGGGAGAAGCAGATGGGCACTTCTTTTGTGTGCCCTGAGCAGAAATCTAACCCAGCATATCCACATGCCAGGCTGATGCTCTCCCAATGAGCCAACTGGTCAGGGCCCTTTTCCTCAATTTTTATTAGGCTAATTTCTTATCATTGAGTTTTGAGAGCTCTTTATATGTTCTGAATACATGACTTGCATATGTTTTCTGCCCATCTGTAGCTTTCCTTTGCATTCTCTTAACTGTATTTTTTAGAAAGCAAAAGTTTTAAATTTTGGTGAACTTCAATTTATAAACTCTGTCTTTTATGGATAATTCTTTTGGTGTCCTATCTATAAACTTTTTGTATACTCCAGGATAATACAGATTTTCTCCTAAATTTTATCTTAGAACATTTATAGTACCATGCTTTACATTTATAACTATGATTCACTTTACATTAGCTTTTGTGTAACGTGTGAGTCAAAGTTTATTTTCATCCATTTGGATGTCTAGTTGCTCTGGCACTATTTGTTGAACAGGACTATCCTTTCTTCATTGAATTGTCTTTGCACCTTTGTTGAAAATCAATGTACTACTATATTTGTATGGGTATATATCTGCTCAACTTTGTTTAATTTGCTTACATATTTATCCTTTTTTTTTTTTTTTGTATTTTTCTGAAGCTAGAAACCGGGAGAGACAGTCAGACAGACTCTCGCATGCACCCAACCGGGATCCACCTGGCACGCCCACCAGGGGGCGATGCTCTGCCCCTCCGGGGCGTCACTCTGCCGCAACCAGAGCCACTCTAGCGCCTGGGGCAGAGGCCAAGGAGCCATCCCCAGTGCCCGGGCCATCTTTGCTCCAATGGAGCCTTGGCTGCGGGAGGGGAAGAGAGAGACAGAGAGGAAGGAGGGGGGGGGGGTGGAGAAGCAAACGGGCGCTTCTCCTATCCCTGGCCAGGAATCGAAACCGGGTCCCCCGCATGCCAGGCCTACACTCTACCGCTGAGCCAACCGGCCAGGGCCATATTTATCCTTTCAACAACATCATACTATCCTAATTGCTGTAGGTTTATAGTAAGTTTCTTAAATCAGATAGTGAGTTTCTTAATTGTTCTCTTTCTCAAAATTATTTTGGCTACTTTAGTTCCTTTGCCTTTCCATAAAGTGCTACAGTATGATTGTCAGTATCTATTTTAAAGCCTGCCGGGTTTTTTATTGGGATTGCATTGAATCTTCATATCAATTTGGAGATAACTGACAGCATGACAATAATTAATCTCCCAATCTATCAACACAGCATATATCTCTTCATTTACTTGGGTCTCTTTTTTTTTTTAATCAGTGTTTTATGGTTTCCAGCATATAGATCTTGTACCTTGTTGTTGGATTTATAGTCAAGTATTTTACTTTGGGAGTACTATATATAGTACTTTTAGAATACAAAAATTCTAGTTATCGATTGCTGATATATAGAAATACAATGGATTTTTGTGTATTGATCTTTTTTATTTTTTGAGAGAGATAGAAAGGGAGATGAAAAGCATCATCTCGTAGTTGCGGCACATTAGTTGTTCGTTGACTGCTTCTCATATGTACCTTGACTAGGAGGGCTCAAGCTGAGCCAGTGACCCCTTCCTCAAGCCAGTGACCTTTGGCCTCTAGCCAGAGACCTTGGAATCATGGCAATGACTCCATGCTCAAGCCTGTGACCTCAGGGTTTTGAACCAGGGCCCTCAGTGTCCCAGGCTGATACTTAATCCACTGTGCCACCACCAGTCAGGCTATGGATTGATCTTTTATCCCGCAACCTTGCTAAACTTATCTATTAGTTCTGGGAGTCCCTTTGCAAATTATGTTGTGTGCAACATGGTAAACAGAGTAAATATGCAAATAATTTTTTTTTTCAGTGAGAGGAGGGGAGGCAGAGATAGACTCTTGCATGTGCCCTAAGATTCACCTGGCAAGCCCACTAGCGGGTGATGCTCTGCCCATCTGGGGCATTGCTCTATTGCTTTGTAACTGAGCTCTTCTTAGCACCTGAGGCAGAGGCCATGGAGTCATCCTCAGCACCCAGGGCCAACTCGCTCCAATCGAGCCATAGCTGTAGGAGGGGAAGGCAGAGAGACAGAGAGAGAAAGAGAGAGAGAGAAGCGAGAGGGGGAGAGGTGGAGAAGCTGATGGGTGCTTCTCCTGTGTGCCCTGACCAGTAATCAAACCTGGGACATCCACATGCCAGGCCGACGCTCTACCACTGTGCTAACAGGCCAGGGACAAATATGCAAATAATGTTATAAACTATTTTTACTTAGATTCTTTAAAATACATATGACTACTTAAAGTGAAAATTATACTAAATGGTGGGTTTACAATTATGTAGGTTAAATACATAAAATAAGACTAGAATAAAGAATACAAAGAATCATAATTTCTACATTTTATTTGAAGTGATTAATATTATTAAATGAACTTAAGAGAAAGGGATATTCTTCTAGTAGAGTAAGTAAGATAACAGTCAGGAGAAGGAAAAAAGTTTAAAAGTGTTTGTATATATAAAAAAGTATAATGTACAACAGAAATAAATTAGCTATGAGTAATTAAAGAAGAACATACTACATGCCATCTATACTCACTCCTGAGAATAAGAGTAAAGGTAAGATTGGTTGTAGGCCTAAAGACAAACGATGCTATTGAGAGAAAAAAAAAGGAGTGACTAGGAAAAAGAAAATATATATAATCATTTGGTTTCAAACCAGGACTCTGTCTATGAAGATCCATTTGGGAACTATTTTAATGAACTTGATGTGTAATCACTGTATCAATTAATTATAGATAAGTGGTCTTTATATTTCTTTTGTGAACTTTTTTTTAAGTGAGAGGAGGGGAGATAGAGGTTCCTGCATGTGCACTGACCAGGATCTACCCAGCAACCCTTATCTGGGGCCAAAGCTTGAATCAGCCTAGCTGTCCTCAGCACCTGAGACCGATGCTCAGACCAACCAAGCCACCACTGGCTGTGGGAGGGGAAAAGAGAGATAAGGGGGAAAAGAGGGAAGGGAAGAAAAGCAGATGGTTGCTTCTCATGTGTGCCCTGACTGGGGATCAAACCCGGGATATCTGCATGAAGGGCGGATGCTCTATCCACCGAGCAAACTGGCCAGGGCTATTTTGTGTATTTATTACCTTTTTCTTAAAACACTAAAAAATTTGCTAAAACCATCAAAAATATAAAACTCACCAAGCCTCTAAAAGAATACAGGTTAGTAAAATTATGCACTAGGAAATTTTAAAGATGAAAAAAAAAAAAAAACCTTTGTAAAGTAAATAAATGACTTTGCACTAGAATTACATGTGGTCTGCCACATTTGTTGACAAGCTATCTGGTTCTCGGGCCAGTGTTCTGTGGCCCATCTATTCACTTCATGTTGGTTGTATTTAAGGTATTGAAAAAGAAAAGATAATATAATCAAGATACAGGTCCTTTTAGACATCTGACTTTTTGGCTCAATTAAAGATTTTTATTATTTATTTATTTTAGAGAGGAGAGGAGAGGAGAGGGAGGGATGGAGGGAGGGAGGAGCAGGAAGCATCAACTCCCATATGTGCCTTGACTGGGAAAGCCCAGGGTTTAGAACCGGGGACCTCAGCATTCCAGGTCAATGTTTTATCCACTGTGCCACCACAGCTCCAGCTCAATTAGAGTATTTTAAAAGTTAATGTGCTCCCTACTGCCAATTAACGAAAATTCAGAGATGTGTTATAAGAATTATTTTCAATCTTCTTAAAAAATGTGACGAGGTCCTTCCTCCATATACTCTATAGACAGACAATGTACACTTAACCCTGCCAGGGTGAGAGGAAACATAAAAACAGAAGCATGTGGCCCTGGCCGGTTGGCTCAGTGGTAGAGCGTCGGCCTGGCGTGCAGAAGTCCCGGGTTCGATTCCCGGCCAGGGCACACAGGAGAAGCGTCCATCTGCTTCTCCACCCCTCCCCCTCTCCTTCCTCTCTGTCTCTCTCTTCCCCTCCCGCAGCCAAGGCTCCATTGGAGCAAAGATGGCCCGGGCGCTGGGGATGGCTCCTCGGCCTCTGCCCCAGGCGCTAGAGTTGCTCTGGTCGCAATAGAGTGACACCCAGGCGGGGCAGACCATCGCCCCCTGGTGGGCAGAGCGTCGCCCCCTGGCGGGCGTGCCAGGTGGATCCTGGTCGGGCGCATGCGGGAATCTGTCGTCTCTCCCCGTTTCTAGCTTCAGAAAAATACAAAAAAAAAAAAACAAAAACAAAACAGAAGCATGCATTTATGTACATACTCTCACACATGCAACAAATAAACCCCGCACGGGTTTGTTTGATACCACAAAATATGAAGATTGGTGATTCAGAAATGGAATTACACCAACAATATTCAATTCTGGGCTACATTCTAACTAGTCATCTACATGGTGCATGTTTCCCAGACATCAAGACAACAGAAAACACCTGCTCAGAGCAACTGCCCGTCTCTTCTATGCTTTTGTGCAATAGTTCCTGGGTTTTCCTAATCCTAAGCCTAGGTTTCCATACTTCCTAAGTCACCTTGTTTTGTCTGCTTGCTTCTCTCTTTCATCTTATTATACAAATCTGTTAACCATATAGTAAAGTAGATGTAGCACAGTGACTCTTCAGGCCTTCACTAGGACAGAAGTCATTAACTTTTTCAATAAAGAGGAAGATATTAAATAAATACTTTAGGCTTTGGTGGTCAAATACAAATTTTTCTTTTTCTGTTGTATTTTTACTCTTTTTTTTTCAAATAATAATCATTCTTAACTTGAAAGCTGAGCAAAAATAGTTCACAGGCTAGATTTGGTCCACGGGCTCTGGTGTTTCCAGCCCCTATTATGGAAAAATCCTTGGTTAACATTTTGCCACATTTGCTTTTAAACCTTCTGTCTACATATATAATGTCATCATTACATTATCATTTATTATTACTGAAGAGGATAAGAGAGTAAACATTTTAACCCTTGATTCCAAAGTACTTCTTCAGTTACCTGGTGAGAAAAAGAAAATTCTCTTGAATAATCACAGTACAATTAAAAAATTTAGAAAATTTAGCATTGATAGAATACTATTAACCAGTGCATATATAGTTCATATTCAGATTTCACCAACAATTCAGAAATGTCTTTTGTAGGAATTTTTTTTCCAATCTAGAATTATGAACAATGTATTTAATCACTGGTTTTTGCAGAGCCAGCTCCTGATAACTATCTTTTGTTGCCCTGTTAGATCCTTAATTCTGGGATTATGAGACTTTATCTCTCAATCACAACTCTCTGAAATAATCCAGCCTGGGATAATCCCAGAACCTATTGAATAAGGAGGTCCAAACACTAAAAAAATCGCCCACTTACCCTCATCAATAATTCTATTCCATGCGTGAGGAAATACAATGTGTACTTTCTTAACTTGTCAGAAAACAAGTCCTTTTGGTTCTATTCGTATAAACTTTTAACTCTAAATTGTGTCTTCACCCTCACTGTCATCTAGTTTAATCTAGTTTAAACTCTCCGTGTTTCTTTCCCAAATTACTACAAAACTTCATAATCAGTCTTCCTTCTTTGAGTTTTGGCATATGCAATCTTTCCTCCACACTACTACGAGAATTAACTTTCTATATAACAAATGGAAATACAATACTTCTATTGCTTCTCGGCTCCCTCAAGACTTGAGAATAAAATCCACATTTCTTAGTATAATGTAGGAGATTCTCTTAAAGAGCCCCCACTTGTGTTTCCTTTTTACCTTTCTCTGATCATATTTTCAATTCCCACTATAACCTTAACTCAAAACATACAACTCCAGTCATATACTTCAACAAAGACTACTGACAAGTTCTGTATTTGGAATAATACAATTTTACAGTTTTATTTTAAAATTTTAACCACTGATATTTTGCAAATATATGATTTAATTCAGTCCCTTTAATAAAAGGAAAAGGACAGTAATATTACTTACCCCACCGGATAGGATATCTATGAAAAGGTCTAAAAAGAAAGAAAACCTACTGAAATACTATACTTTACAATATTAACAAGGAAAGACTAAATGCTCCAGAAACACATATTTCTATAGAAAGACATATGAAAGTTCATGCAAGTGCAAATAATATTAACCAAGGAAAATTTCAATACCAATTCTTGGTATAATGCTTGTGTCAGACTATCCCTTAACCCTAAATCAACCATAAAGCAGGCTTATATGTAAAACAATTGTATTAAACTAAAAGAGGGCAACATATTCAGGCAAGACTTTAGAGACTTAATTCTTCAGAGAACAGTATACAAAGTGAGCTGTAAATTTACTCCAGCTTTATCCTCAAATTTGTTATATAGAAAAATAGAGTTCAAGGAGGAGGTTAGGCTGAGGAGACCCCAAAGACACGAGCTTCTCATGTGTCTGAGATTTAAAAGGCACAATCTTAGGAGAGCTGAAAAACAGCTAAAAGATCTGCAAATTCTCCTCAAGTAAACAGTCAACTCCTAAGTATGTACCTGTGTAAGACTTTGAGACACTCCCCAGAAAAGAGGTAGCTGAAAAACTGAAGAGAGAGAGCTTTCAGAAGACAAGAAGTGCGGGAGACATGGAGGTGGAATTCAAACCCAACAAAAGAACCTAGAAAAAAACCCTAGAAATTCTGTTGGGATTCCAGAAGATCTTTAATCTAAGAGTAAGGGCCAAGACCTAGTATTAAGGGCAAATCTTTTATCAGCTAGCCCTAACAAAGCTTAAAACCAAGTCTCAAGGTGATTTACCAGTACACTATAAGCTTGCCCAAAAAGAAAGAAGTAACTGTCCTTGAAGAGAAAATAACACCATTCAAAACATCTGCAAATTCTCCTGCATAATGAAGAATAATCAATCAAAAACTATGTCATGCTAAAAAATGGACCAAAACAAAAGAGGAAAAAACTAGAAATATAAATAGACCCAATATGTATTCAGATATTGGACCTTTCAGAGACTTAAAAAAAAAAGGGGGGGGGGGAATCAAACATATTTTAAAAGTAAAACATATAACAAAACTTGCACAAAAAACAAGATAAAGACAGTTGAGATACTATGTTTTTTTTACAATGTTTAAGAACTGGTAAAAGTGCTAATATAACTATAATAAATCAAAAATATATAGGCCCTGGCTGGTTGGCTCAGTGGTAGAGCAACGGCCCAGTATGTGGATGTCCTGGGTTTGATTCCCGGTCAGGGCACACAGGAGTGACCATCTGCTTCTTCATCCCATCCCCACCCAGCTTCTTCCCCTTCTGCAGCCATGGCTCAATCGGTTTGAGCAAGTTGGCCATGGGTGCTGAGGATCACTCCGTGGCCTCCATTCCAGGCATTAAAAAATGGCTCAGTTGCTGAGCAATGGAGCAACGGCCCAGACGAGTAGAGTATCACCCCTTAGTGGGCTTGCTGGATGGATCCCAATTGGGTTGCATGAGGTAATTTGTATCTCTGCTTCCCCTCCTCTCACTAAAATTTAAAAAATATATATATATTTTAAAAAGGCCCTAGCCGGTTGGCTCAGTGGTAGTGTTGATGTGGATGTCCCAGGTTCAATTCCTGGTCAGGGTACACAGGATAAGTGCCTATCTGCTTCTCTACCCCTCCCCCCTCACTTCTCTCTCTCTCTTCCCCCTATCTGCAGCCATGGCTCAATTGGAGCGGGTTGGCCCTGGGTGCTGAGGATGGCTCTATGGCCTCTGCCTTGAGCACTAAGAGGAGCTCAGCTGCTGAGCAACAGAGTAACCCCAACATGGAAAAAAGCATCACCCTCTATTGGGCTTGCCTGGGGGGTCCCAGTCAGGGCGCATACGGGAGTCTGTCTCTGCTTCTCTCCTCTCACTTAATTAAAAAAAAAAAAAGAATATAGATATATTATAATCTATAGGATAACAAAAGAATAATAAAAATAGTACATTATCAAAAGGTAAATAGAGGCCCTGGCCGGTTGGCTCAGTGGTAGAGCGTCGGCCTGGCGTGCGGGAGTCCCAGGTTCGAGTCCCGGCCAGGGCACACAGGAGAAGCGCCCATCTGCTTCTCCACTCCTCCCCCTCTCCTTCCTCTCTGTCTCTCTCTTCCCCTCCCACAGCCAAGGCTCCACTGGAGCAAAGCTGGTCTGGGCACTGAGGATGGCTCTGTGGCCTCTGCCTCAGGCGCTAGAATGGCTCTGATTGTGGCAGAGCGATGCCCCGGATGGGCAGAGCATCGCCCCCTGATGGGCATGCTGGGTGCATCCCAGTCGGGCACATGCGGGAGTCTGTCTGACTGCCTCCCTGTTTCCAACCTCAGAAAAATGCAAAAGGAAAAAAAAAAAAAAAAAAGGTAAATAGAGTTAAAATAAATACTACTCTGTCTTTTGTGTATTGTAACTTGATGCTTGACACCTGGGACCTTGCTAACAAAACGGCCTGCCATTCCCAGATTTGGGTAATTCCTAGAGATAGCAAACAAGCACATCTTACATATACAAACCATTAATCCAGACCCCATATCTCTAATGAGATCATACTCTAGGCCTCCTATCCCCTGCTCTAATCACCATAGGGCCAAGTACTAGACAACTAGGGACAGCCATTATATGCAAGAGCCTGCTAAATTCATTTATTTAAATGTTTATTTTATTCATTTTAGAGAGAGAAAGGGAGAGAGAAGAGTGACAGGAACATCTGTTCTTGTATGTGCCCTGACCTACTGAGCAATCCAGCCAGGGCAGTGAAATTTTTTTTTTTTTTTTTGCATGTGCCCATGAGTGTGTGGGGGGAGAGAGGAAAAAGGAGAGAGAGACAGAGACAGAGAGAGACATAGATAGACAGGAAGGGAGAGAGATGAGAAGCACCAATTCTTCGCAGTGGCACCTGAGTTGTTCATTGATTGCTATCTCATATGTGCCTTGACGGGGGTCTACAGCAGACTGAGTGACCCCTTGCTCAAGCCAGTGACCTTGGACTCAAGCCAGTGATCTTAGGTTTTGAACATGAGTCCTCTGCATCCAAGGCCAACGCTCTACCCACGGTACCACTGCCTGGTCAGGCATGAAATTATTTAAACTTGCTTACCCCGCTGCTCCTGTCCCTTCCCACAGAAACCAAAATAAATGTTCTTGCCCATGTATTTCCCTTGATTCCTCTGCCTGCTCAACTAAACCAGGTCTTCCACATGGGCCTCCCATGGCACAGTGTGCCTCCTTTTCTTGGGATCTGTGAGTATAACAAACTATCTTTTCAATGGCAGTTGTTACCTGACTTGCTGGCCTCCCCATACCTGAATAAGAATAAACTCATATTTTAAAACAAAAATAATAATAAACACTTGACTAATTCAAAACATGACAAGAATGAGAAATAGAGAAAGAACTGATAAAACAAATCAAATAAGAAACAATAAACTCATGCCCAACTATATTAGTAACTGCATCAAATATAAATATGCAAAACACTCCAATGAAAACAAAGATGAGATAGAGGAAACAACAAAATGAAAAGGCAATCTATGGAATGGGAGAAAAATATCTGTAAATCATCAAGAAAGAAAGAAAAGGCCCAAATAAAACCAGACAAGACAACAAACACCACAGAAATACAATTATAAGGAAATACTACAAACAATTACATGTCAAAAAATTGAACAACCTGGAAGAAATGGATACATTCTTAAACACATAATCTTCCAAGACTAAATTAGAAAGAAACATAAAATCTGTGAACAGACGGATAACTACTAACAAAATTGAATCAGTTAAAAAATAAGAAAAACAAAAATAAAAACAAAAAACCCCCAAAGAAACAAAAATACTCCCCACAATCAAAAGCCCAGGACCACAGGCTTCACAAGTAAATTTTACCAAACATTCAAAGAATACCTATCCTTTTCAAACTATTCCAAGAAACTGAAGAGGATGGCTCTCCAACAAAAAAAATAATAAACACTTGACTAATTCAAAAGATGATAAGAATGAGAAATAAAGAACTGATAAAACAAATCAAATAAGAAACAATAAACTCATGCCCAACTATATTAGTAACTGCATCAAATATAAATATGCAAAACACTCCAATGAAAACAAAGATGAGATAGAGGAAACAACAGTTTATGAGGTCAGCATTACCCTGATACCCTGATACCAAAACCAGACAGAGACAATACATAAAAATAAAACTGTAGCTCAATAAGTACGATAAAACCTCAACAAGGCCCTGGCCGGTTAGCTCAGTGGCAGAGCGTCGGCCTGGCGTGCAGGAGTCCCGCGTTCGATTCCCGGCCAGGGCACACAGGAGAAGCGCCCATCTGCTTCTCCACCCCTCCCCCTCTCCTTCCTCTCTGTCTCTCTCTTCCCCTCCCGCAGCCAAGGCTCCATTGGAGCAAAAGTTTGCCCGGGCGCTGAGGATGGCTCTGTGGCCTCTGCCTTAGGCGCTAGAATGGCTCTGATTGCGGCAGAGCGACGCCCCGGATGGGCAGAGCTTCGCCCCCTGGTGAGCATGCCGGGTGGATCCCGGTCAGGCGCATGCGGGAGTCTGTCTGACTGCCTCCCCGTTTCCAACTTCAGAAAAATGCAAAAAAAAAAAAAAAAAAAAACCTCAACAAAATAAAATCTAATCAAATTCAACAACACATTTAAACGTTCACACACCATGATCAGGTGGTATTTGTTCCCAGGATGCAAGTTTGGTTCAATAGCTACATATCAATTAATGTGCTATGCATAACATCAACAAAATGAAGAATAAAAATCATATGATCCTGCCCTGGCCGGTTGGCTCAGCGGTAGAGCGTCGGCCTAGCGTGCGGAGGACCCGGGATCGATTCCCGGCCAGGGCACACAGGAGAAGCGCCCATTTGCTTCTCCACCCCTCCGCCGCGCTTTCCTCTCTGTCTCTCTCTTCCCCTCCCGCAGCCAAGGCTCCATTGGATCAAAGATGGCCCGGGCGCTGGGGATGGCTCCTTGGCCTCTGCCCCAGGTGCTAGAGTGGCTCTGGTCGCAATATGGCGACGCCCAGGATGGGCAGAGCATCGCCCCCTGGTGGGCAGAGTGCCGCCCCATGGTGGGCGTGCCGGGTGGATCCCGGTCGGGCGCATGCGGGAGTCTGTCTGACTGTCTCTCCCTGTTTCCAGCTTCAGAAAAATTAAAAAAAAAAAAAAAAAAAAAAAATCATATGATCCTAATCAACAGATGCAGAAAAAACATTTGGCAAAATCCAACATCCATTTATGATCAAAACAGCAAAGTGGAGACAGAAGGGTCATACCTCAACATAATAAAGGCCAAATAGGACAAATCTACAGCTAACATCATAGTCAGTGAAAAGCTGAAAAGCTGGAAGCTTTTACTTTAAGATCAGGAACAAGACAAGGATGTCCACTCTCACCATTTTTAGCACAGTATTAGAAGGGCTAGCCACAGCAACCAGACAAAAAAAAATTAAATTAAAATAAGAAAAATAGGAGACATTTCAATTGGAAAAGAAGAAGTAAAACTGTCATTATTTGCAGATAACTGATACTATATAGAGCAATGTTTTTCAGGTACTGGTCTACCAGAAATTCTCATGCCAGGGTAGTTAACTCTTTTGTAGACTGACACAAAAATTTCTGGTGGACTGGCACCTGTCCACGAACTGGTGGTTAAAAACCACTGATATAGAGAGAATCCTAAATATTCCAACATAAAACTATTAAAACTAATAAATCAATTCAGTAATGTATCACTGGATATAAAATTAGTGTTCAGAAATTAGTTGCATTTTAATACATTAATAATGAACTATTAAAAAAAGAAATTAAGAAAACAACCCCATTGGCTCTGGTTGATTGGCTCAATGGCAGTGTCAACCCAGTGTGTGGAAGTCTCAGATTTGATTCCCATTCAAAACATACAGGAGAAGCGACCATCTGCTTCTTTGACCCTCCCCTTCCCCTCTCTTTCTTCTCTTGTAGGCATGGATCGATTGATTAGAGCACGTTGGCTCCAGACGCTGAGTATGACTCAATGGAGCCTCCATCTCAGGCACTAAAAATAGCTCAGTTGAGAGCATGGCCACAGATGGGCAGAGCATTGGCCCTAGGTGAGGGTTGCTGGGTGGATACTGGTCAGCATGCATGTGGGAGTCTATCACTCTATCTCTCCTCCTCTCTCACTTAAATTAAAACAACAACAAAAACAAAAAACATTTACAATTGCATCAAAAGAATACCTAGGAATAAATTTAACCAAGGAGATAAAAGACCTGTTTCTCAGAAAACTGTAAGACACTGAAGAAAGAAATTGAAGAAGACACAAAAAATGGAAGGATATATTGTTCTCATGGATAAAATAAATTAACATCATTAAAATGTCTGTACTACCTAAAGTAATCTGAAGATTCAATGCAATCTCTATCATAATACCAATAGCATTTTTCACAGAACTAGAACAAATACTCCTAAAATTTATATGGAACCACAAATGACCCCAAATAGCCAAACCAAGGCAATCTTGAGAAAGAACAAAGTTGGAGGTATCACACTACCTGATATCAAACTACTATACTAACAAGGCTATAGTAATCAAAGCAGCATGGTACTGACAAAAAAACAGATATAGTTCAATGGAGCAGAAGGAAGAGCCTAGAAATAAACTCATGCCTATATGATCAGTAAATCTGTAACATAGGAGGCAAAAATAAAATGACTGCTTTCTCATACCATACAAAAAAATAAACTCAAAATGGATTAAAGACTTATATGTAAGATTTGAAACCATAAAACTCCTAGAAGAAAACAAAACCGGTATACTTGCTGACATTGCCCTTGGCAACATTTTTTGGGATATATTTCCTCAGACAAGTGAAACAAAAAAATAAACAAATGGAACTACATCAAACTGAAAAGATTTTGTACAGTGAAGGAAACTATCAACAAAACAAAAAGACACCCACCAAGTGGGGTAAGATATTTGCCAATGATTCGTATGATAGGGTTAGTATCCCAAGTATATATAATAAACCCATACAACTTACCACTAAAATAACAAAGAATCCAATTAAAAAATGGCAGAGGAACTGAATAGACATTTCCCTGAAGAAGACATACAGATGGCCAACAAACATGTGAAAAGATGCTCAATATTCCCAGTCGTTAAGAAAATGCAAATTAAAACCACAGTGAAATATCCTCTCACATCTGTCAGAATGGCTACCATCAATAAATCCAGAAACAAGCGTTGGCCAGGATGTGGAGAAAGGGAACCCTCGTGCAACTCCTGGTGGGAATGTAAATTGCTGCAGCCACTATGGAAAACAGCATGGAGTTTTCTCAAAACATTAAAAATAAAACTATCCTATATCCCAGCAATCCCACTTCTGGGTATTTATATGAAGAAACCAAAAACATTGATTTGAAAAAATATATGTACCCCTATGTTCACTGCAGCATTATTTACAATAGTGAAGATATGGAAGTGACCTAAGTGTCCACTGACAGAAAAATGGATAAAGAAGAGGTGGTACATATATATAAAATGGAATATTACTTAGCCATAAAAAAGAAATGAAATCTTGCCATTTGTGACAACACAGATGGATCTCGAGCAGGCATGGCCAACATACGGCCCACGGGCCACATCTGGCCCGTGTAATGAGTTTATGCAGCCCATGATTAAATTTTTAATATTCTCCACTACTTTAAAATCTCAGCTACTCAGAAGCAGAAGTGTCTTTGATTATTGGAAATCAAGATATTTAAGAAGATAGTGATACACGGAAAAGAATTCTGCGTGTGACTAATCTAGGGTTAACTTCCAATAATTGGTCGAATGGATTCGCGATACTTATTTTTTTAAAAAGTTCCATTATAAAGATTTACAACTTGATATGAACTGTTTGACTTTTAGCAGCGATGTGAAACCCACATTCTTTTTTTTTTTTTTTTTTTTTTTGGTATTTTTCTGAAGCTATTGTAGAAACGGGGAGAGACAGTCAGACAGACTCCTGCATGCGCCCGACCGGGATCCACCCGGCACGCCCACCAGGGGGCGATGCTCTGCCCCTCTGGGGTGTCACTCTGTTGCGACCAGAGCCACTTTAGCGCCTGGGGCAGAGGCCAAGGAGCCATCCCCAGCGCCCGGGCCATCTTTGCTCCAATGGAGCCTTGGCTGCGGGAGGGGAAGAGAGAGACAGAGAGGAAGGAGAGGGGAAGGGGTGGAGAAGCAGATGGGCGCTTCTCCTTTGTGCCCTGGCCGGGAATCGAACCCACGACCCCTGCACGCCAGGCCAACGCTCTACCACTGAGCCAACCGGCCAGGGCCGAAACCCACATTCTTTTAGGTGGAGTTTGCCAGTGTGCACCCAAGGTCAAACAATTCGTTATTTTTGTGGTCAAGTGTGCTGAATCAAGTGGCATTGTAGCATAGACAATAGCTGCAGTTGCTAACTGAAAACAGCTGTCTATAAAATGAAATAATTGTTTTATTTGCGATATAACCCCTTCAAGCTCATTCTATTAAATATTGTTTCAATTGATTGTGATACAGGTTGGATATTTATATGGTATGTAATTATATATATTTTTGTAATTATATTTTTATTAAAATAATATCGCATATTAAAATTTTTTTCACTCACATTTATTCATAAACAAATTACACAATAAAATTCTGTTTACTTAAATGAATCGTTTCTGTATTTAACATTTTTTAATTTTAATATTTCATCCAGCCTGTGAAAAAAGTTTTCTTTCTAATCTGGCCCAAGGGCAAAAACTGTTGGACACGCCTGACCTAGAGAGTATTATGCTAGGGAAAATAAGTCAGACAGAGAAGGACAAATACCATGATTTCATTTACATGTAGAATCTAAAATAAAACAAACAAACTCACAGATTCCGAGAATAAATTAACAGCTGGTAGATTGTAGGGTAGCGTGTGGTGGGGGGAGAATGAGTGAAAAAAGAGAAAGGAATTAAAATGTATAAATTGCCAGTTATAAAAATAGTCACAGGGCTGTAAAGTACAACAAAGTTAATAGTTTAATTAACTTATATTAATTTAATTAATATGTAGTTAATATTTTAATAACTATCTATGCTATCAGATGGGTACTAGACTTATGAGGTGACCACTTTGTAAGGTATATAAATGTCTAATCACTATGTTGTACACCTGAAACTAATATAATACTGTATGTCTACTATAATTAAAAGAGTAATAGGCCCTGGCCAGTTGGCTCAATGGTAGAGCGTCGGCCTGGCGTGTAGAAGTCCCGGGTTCGATTCCCGGCCAGGGCACACAGGAGAAGCACCCATTTGCTTCTCCACCCCTCCCCCTCTCCTTCCTCTCTGTCTCTCTCTTCCCCTCCCGCAGCCAAGGCTCCATTGGAGCAAAGATGGCCTGGGCGCTGGGGATGGCTCCTTGGCCTCTGCCCCAGGCACTAGAGTGGCTCTGGTTGCGGCAGAGCAACCCCCTGGAGGGGCAGAGCATCGCCCCCTGGTGGGCAGAGCATCACCCCCTGGTGGGCGTGCCGGGTGGATCTTGGTTGGGCGCATGCGGGAGTCTGTCTGACTGTCTCTCCCGGTTTCTAGCTTCAGAAAAATACAAAAAAAAAAAAAAAGAGTAATGAAAAAGATCAACACATGTAAATTAGCTTTATTCCTATATACCAGCAATGAACAATCTGAAGGCAATTAAGAAAGTAATTCCAATACCAACAATATCTAAAAATATAACAGACTGATAAATACATTTAAGCAATGAAGTGTAACACCTGTACACTGAAACACTGCTGAACAAAATAAGAGTTAAATAAATGTTTAGAAAGACTTCCTGTGTTCATAGAATGGAAGACTTAATATTGTTCAGATGCCAATATTACCAAACATGATCTATAGATTTAAGTAATCCCTTTAAAAATTCCAACACTTTAAAAAAAATTTTTACTTAGAAAATTAAATTTAATGGAGTGACATTGATCGATAAGAGTATGTATACAGGTTTCAGATAAACATTTCTATAGCATTTGAACTGTTGATTTGTGTTGTGTGCCCATCAGCCAAAGTCAAAACATTTTCCATCACCATATTATCTGTCCCTCTTTACTGCCTCACCAACTGTCTTCCCCTCAACCCCCTCTCCCAAGTAAACCACTTCACTTTTATCTATGTACATGAGTCTCATTTTTATATCCCATCATTATGACCAACAGATTTAACAGAAATAGAAAAGCCAATCCTGAAATTCATATAGAATTTCAAGGGGCCCAAAATAGCCAAAACTATCTTTAAAAAGAATAAGTTATTCCTGATCGCAAACTTACTACAAAGCCACATTAATCAAAACAGTGATGTACTAGCATAAAGAAATAGACAAATGGAATAGAACTGAGAGTTCAGAAATAAACCTATACAATATGGCAAATTGATTGGACAAGGAAGTAAAGATTCAGGCCCTGGCCAGTTGGCTCAGTGGTAGAGCCTTCCTATCCACGTATCGATGTCCTGGGTTCAATTCTGGGTCAGGGCATACAGGAGAAGTGACCATCTACTTCTCCATCCCTCCTTCCCTCTCCCTCCTTCCCTCCTGCATCCATGGCTTTATGGTTTGAGCCAGTTGGCCCAGGGAGCTGAGGATGGCTCCATGGCCTCTGCCTCAGGAGCTCCGTTGCAGAGCCGAAGCAACAGTCCAGATGGCCAGAGGATCGCCCTTAGGGGGCTTGCTGGATGGATCCTGGCCGGGGCACATGTGGGAGTCTATCTCTCTGCCTCACCCCCGTTCACTTAAAAAAAAAAAAAGCTTGACCAGGCAGTGGCGCAATGGATAGAGCGTTGGACTAGGATGCAGAGGACCCAGGTTCGAGACCCCAAGGTTGCCAGCTTGAGCACGGGCTCATCTGGTTTGAGCAAAGCTCACCAGCTTGGACCCAAGGTCACTGGCTTGAGCAAGGGGTTACTCAGTCTGCTGAAGGCCCACAGTCAAGGCACGTATGAGGAAGCAGTCAATGAACAACTATGGTGTCGCAATGAAAAACTAATGATTGATGCTTCTCATCTCTCTCTGTTCCTGTCTGTCCCTATCTATCCCTCTCTCTGATTCTGTCTCTGTTAAAAAAAAAAATAAAAAATCAAAGACGGCCAATAATCTCTTCAACAGATGGTACTGGGATAACTGGATATTCACATGCAAAAGAATAAAGTTGGGCCCTGGCCAGCTTGCTCAGTGGGTAGAGCATCTGCCCAGCATATGGAACTCCTGGGTTAAATTCCCTGTCAGGGCATACAACAGAAGCAACCATCTGCTTCTCTCCCCCTTCTCTCCCTCGTCCCTTCCCGCAGCCAGGGCTTGATTAGTTTGAGTGTCAGCCCTGGGTGCTGAGGAGAGCTCGGTTGGTCTGAACACTGGCCACTGGCTTCAGGCGCTGAGGACAGCTCGGTTGATTCGGACCCAGAAGGTAGCTGCCGGGTGGATCCCAGTCAGGGCACATGTGGGAGTCTGTCTCACTATCTCCCCTCCTCTTAAAAAAAAAAAAGGAATAAATTTGGACCTTTATCTCACAAGACATATAAAAATGAACTCAAAATGGATCAATGACCTAACTAACTATAAGAGTTAAGAATATAAAACTCTTAGAAAAAAACACAGAGATAAATAAATCTTCATGACCTTGGATTTGGCAATAGATTCTTAGTCATGACACCAAAAGCACAAGCAGGATAAGAAAAGAAAGATAAATTGGACTCCATCCAAATTTGAGACTTTTGCTTATCAAAGGACATTATCAAGAAAGTGAAAAAAACTAAAGAATGTGAAAAAATACCTTCAAATCATGTATCTGATAAAAATTTAGTATTAAGAAAACATAAAGGGCCCTAGCTGGTATCTGAATAGATAAAGCATCTGCCTGGCATATGGACCTCTGGGGTTCGATTCCTAGACAGGGCACACAAGAGAAGTGACCATCTGCTTCTCTCTGCATCCCTCTCCCCATCCTCTCCATCTTTCTCTCCCACAGCCAGTGGCTCACTTGGTTCAAGTGTGGCCCCGGCACTGAGGATGGCTCGGTTGGTCCAAGCACATCAGCCTCAGGAACTAAAAATAGCTCGGTACTGGTACATCAGCCCCAGACAGGGTTGCCGGGTGGATCCCGGTCAGGACACATATGGAAGAGTCTGTCTCACTATCTCCCCTCCTCTCACTTAAAACAAAACAAAAAAACATAAAGAACCATTACATCTCAACAACAAAGGGACAACCCAAACTTTAAACTTGGAAAGGGACTTGAATAGACATAAGCATATGAAAAGATGCTCAACATTATTAGTCATTAGGGAAATGCAAATCAAAACAATGAAATACCATTTCACACTTATTAGAATAACTACAATCAAAATAACAGAAAATAATAGGCATTTGTGAGGATATGGAGTAACTAAAACTCTGGTACATTGCTGGTGGTAATGGAACCAGTGCAGACACTATGGTACAATTTGACATTTCCTCAAAAAATTAAACATAGTGCCTGACCAGGCGGTGGCGCAGTGGATAGAGCGTTGGACTGGGATGCAGAGGACCCAGGTTCGAGACCCTGAGGTCGCCAGCTTGAGCGCGGGCTCATCTGGTTAGAGCAAAAAGCCCACCAGCTTGAACCCAAGGTCGCTGGCTCCAGCAAGGGGTAACTCGGTCTGCTGAAGGCCCGCGGTCAAGGCACATATGAGAAAGCAATCAATGAACACCTAAGGTGTCGCAATGTGCAACGAAAAACTAATGATTGATGCCTCTCATCTCTCTCCGTTCCTGTCTGTCTGTCCCTGTCTATCCCTCTGACTCACTCTCTGTAAAATAATAAACAAATAAAAAAAAAATTAAAAAAAAAAAATTAAACATAGTTTTACCATGTTACCTGGTATTTTTACTCCTAGGTACATAGTCAAATTTGAAAACAGGGACTGAAACAGATACTCTATGCCAATGTTTACTATAGCGTTTTTCACAATAGCCAAAAGGTGGACACAATCTAGTGTCCATCAACAGATGAATGGATAAACAAACCATGGTATATAGATACAATGGAATATTATTCAGCTATAGAAAGGAATGAACTACTGATAGATACTACAAAATGGATGATCTGTGAGGTGATGCTAAACATTTTAAGTGATATAAGCTAACATGAACATATATGATTTGGCCCTGGCTGGTTGGTTCAGTGATAGAGTGTCGGCCACTCAGCATATGGAAGTCCTGAGTTTGATTCCTGGTTAGGGCGCACAGGAAAAGAGACCATCTGCTTGTCTACCCTTCCCCCTCCCTCTACTCTTTTCTCCCATAGCCATGGCTCAAATGAGCAAGTTGGCCCCAGGTACTGAGGATGGCTCCATGGCCTTGCCTCAGGTGCTAAAATAGCTCAGTTGCCAAGCAATGGAGCAGTGGCCCCAGATGAGTAGAGCATCAGCCCCAGACAGAGACTGCTGGGTGGATCCCAGTCGGCGAGCATGCAGGAGTCTCTGTCTCTCTGTCTCCCTGCCTCTCACTTAATTAAAAAAAAAAGGTAATTCCATTTACATAAAATATTAGAATAGGCAAATTATAGAGGCAAAGAAGTAGATTATAGTTTACCCGGGGCTGAGCAGAGGGAAAAATTCTGAGTTACTGCTAATGGATACAGAGTTTCTGTTTGGGGTGATGTGGATACAGAGTTTCTGTTTGGGGTGATGATAAGGTTTTGAAAATAGATGATAATGGTTGTGCAATACAGTGAGTATAATGAATGTCGCAAACTATATACTTAAAAATGGTTAAAATGGGCATTTGATTGTTTTTTTAGCATAAAGTACACACAAACACACATAAGAAAAAAAGACTGGTTCATATCCTTCTGCCAAATAATAACCCTAGATTTTCACAACTCTAAAATTGACTTGCAGGGGACTCTACAGAAGTCAGTGTTTTGCAATGTTTAATTCTTTAACAATACAAGTGATAAGACTTCTAAAAACAGTGTGCTCAAAAATTCTAAACATGTAAGTTAAAGCAAAATAATATTCTTTTCACATTTTTCAATAATCCAAGAAGCTCAATAAACAAAAGTATCTACTTTCACATTATACACATACACACACCTATGCAAGTGATTATAAAATGACTTATATCTTTTTATATTATTGTATTTTATTCTCCCACGACTAGATGTTAAGTAAATGCTGGTTACCGACATTAAGCCTTTAACACTTACAAAATACACTGCTCCAAAGCTTCCATGGCCAATTTCTCTGAGATCTGTGAAGAGCTTCTCTGGATCTTCTTTGAAGAAGAGCTCTGCAATTTCAGGGTCCTTCAGGCTGCCTGCTCGGTTAGTTGATGGCATCCTGCTGGGCAATCAGCTGTTTGATTCTAATTTTATACTTGCTATCCCAATCCTTGGTTCATCTGTATGAATGAAGCCACGTTGGCATAAACTATTGTAGAAAAATAAGAAAAGAAAAAAGTCAGGAAATCAAAAGCAGCTAAGAATAATTAGTATAATATTTTCTAACAGCCCGTAAAATATTATCTCAAGGTCTAGAAATTCACTGAGAAGAAAGTGTGTTCTAACAGTAGAGTAGTTCCTAAACCCGGTTCATTACCAGAATCACCTGTGATGCTTAAAAAAAAAAAAGATTCCTACTATACTTAGCATATAAGTATATACTACACTTATACTTCTAAAATGAAATAAATATTTTTATCTTGGAAGCTTTTCTATCTCTGTACTTAAACGTTTATCTAACTAATCCTGATGCAGGAAGCCCATTAGCAGAAGAGATAACGTAATACAGACTATTAAAAACATGAACTAAAGATGTACCCATAGTTAAGTTTCTAAAAACAGGAAGAGTTCCATTTACTAATGATCTTCAAATATAAGAAAACACTCAAAAAGATATGTCAGTTGTTGCCTTTCTTTTCCTTTCAGATACCATATGCCAGTGTTTAGTCAACTGTAACACAAACATCCAAAGAAAAAATGCAATGGGAGAAAGTAATAAATTTAACTCACACGTTTCCCCCATAAACCTGATTCATACAAAATACAGCTTTTATCAAATCTGCTTCATTAGGTAAGTACACACTACAGATAAGCAGTAAATTCCCTTAGTTCTGCTACCAGCTCCTTTGTATCATATTACCTAATTTTAAAAATGACTCTCATAATTGAAAGGCTGAGTTCTAGAATTCATATCCTGGCAACACTATTTATAAGCTGTGACTTGGGTACCCTCATTTTCCTAAATTGTAAAATGAAAAAAAAAAAATCTACCTTATAGAGTAGTGTGAGAGAAATATGAGTTATTAAATGTAATAAGCACAGACTAATACTCTGACACAGTAATTACTACATTAAATGTTAGCTATTTTAACTTGCTTAAATTCACACACAAAAAAAGTCCCAAAAGTGGCCCTGGCCGGTTGGCTCAGTGGTAGAGCGTTGGCCTGGCGTGCGGAAGTCCCAGGTTCGATTCCCGACCAGGGCACACAGGAGAGGCGCCCATCTGCTTCTCCAACCCTCCCCCTCTCCTTCCTCTCTGTCTCTCTCTTCCCCTCCCGCAGCCGAGGCTCCATTGGAGCAAAAGATGGCCCAGGCACTGGGGATGGCTCCTTGGCCTCTGCCCCAGGCAACAGAGCGAAGAGCAACGCCCCGGATGGGCAGAGCATCGCCCCCTGGTGGGCATGCCGGGTGGATCCCAGTCGGGCGCATGCGGGAGTCTGTCTGACTGCCTTCCCGTTTCCAGCTTCAGAAAAATACAAAAAAAAAAGTCCCAAAAGTGATTTCATTGAACTTCTAAGAGAAAATAAAGTTCTAGCCAATTCTCCCCGTGCCCCTTATATAATTTTTAAGCAGCTATCTCATTTTTAGTGAACTCCTGAACCAATTTTTAATACTAGCTAGACAACTTCTTTGTAACTTAAGAAAACACATTTACATGTCTTTTGTACCTCTAAATTAATACTATACAGTAATAAAAACATTATTTGTTAACTGTTATTTGTATTTCATTTCTAAGAAACTTTTCAAGGCTGCCCTGAATACTTTTACCAATTTCCCTACTCTGGAACTTCCCTGGAACAAAGTGCTTCAATTTCAGTACTTTCAAGAACATATGATCATAGGAAAGTCACTTCTTACTCCTAACATGAGAAGACTGAACTAAGTTCTATATAAATCTTCAGGGTTACTTAATATCTTATTTAAGAACTTTGAATGATCAAGAATTAGTATTCTTATTATAAGAATTATTTTACATTAAAAATTTCTAAATAGTGCCTGACCAGGAAGTGGTGCAATGGATGGATTGTAGGACTGGGACGTGGAGGACCCAGGTTCGAGACCCCAAGGTCGCCAGCTTGAGCGCAGGCTCATCATGTTTGAGCAAAGCTCACCAGCTTGAGCCCAAGGTCACTGGCTCGAGCAAGGGGTCGCTCAGTCTGTTGTAGCCCCCTCGCCCCCCGTCAAGGCACATATGAGAAAGCAATCAATGAACAACTAAGGTGCTACAACAAAGAATTGATGCTTCTCATCTCTCTCCACTCCTGTCTGTCTGTCCCTATCTGTCCATCTCTGACTGTGTCACAAAAAAATAAAATAAAATAAAAAATAAATACATTTCTAACTAGTTTCATGATTTGCATTTTCTTTTTTACCTGCTTAACAAATTTCCACTGAAAATCTTTAAAAACTGCTTGTAAAATTTTAATTCTAGTAGGAACAGTTGGTCACTTTCCCTTCACACTCCAAAAAAATCCTGTAGTATTTACTGTATTTTTTGCAATTATTTAACTCTCTCTCTTAGACAGGTAGGCATAATGTGTCTCATTCATTTTTATATTACCTCTTTCCATTCTACACCCTACATCCTACAGTTAAATTACATAAATATTTGCTGAACTAAAAGGAATATTTAATTATTCTCTCTATTACCCCTAGCAATTATCTAACTTCCATAATTATTTACTGAACAAATAGTATATTCATAAGACTATGATATGCAAAATATTAAAGTCAATTGTAGAGAAACTGAGTAAATTTATAAGGATAGTACCATCCAAAACATCAGAGAAACAAGAAATAATGAGGGAATTGGAACATTTGCTCTACCAAATACCAAAAAGTAACAGAAAATTAGCACTATCACTAGAATACTAAAAATAGGACAAATAAATCAATAATCTAAAAAGGAGTTCAGAAACAAAACCATGCATGTGTACCTTGGAATTCAAAATATAATTAAAGGAGGAGAAATAGATATAAAAATTATAGCCCCCATCACATAACTTACATAAACACTACTGTTAAATGGCTTAAAGATGTAACTCAAATCAATGAGGAAAAATTAGATTTCATAAAAATAAGTGTTATTGGAAGACCCCAATAGCTATTTGGAAAACAAATAACACCTGTTCCTCAAACTGAACATCAGAATTACATATGGGTCAGAAATACAAATATAAAAATTAAACTAGCCTGACCAGGTGGTGGCGCAGTGGATAGAGCGTCGGACTGGAATGCGGAAGGACCCAGGTTCGAGACCCCGAGGTTGCCAGCTTGAGCGTGGGCTCATCTGGCTTGAGCAAAGAGCTCACCAGCTTGGACCCAAGGTCACTGGCTCCAGCAGGGGGTTACTCGGTCTGCTGAAGGCCCGCGGTCAAGGCACATGTGAGAAAGCAATCAATGAACAACTAAGAAGTTGCAACGCGCAACGAGAAACTGATGATTGATGCTTCTCATCTCTCTCCATTCCTGTCTGTCTGTCCCTGTCTATCTCTGCCTCTGTGTAAAAAAATAAAATAAAATAAAAAATTAAACTATACAAGTACTAGAAGGAAATACGAGCAAGTTCCTCCCTGATCAGGGAGACGAATTCCCTAATTATAATCCAAATCCCAAACACTAAGGAAAAAGAATGATATATTTAATGATAAAAGAAGGAAATTTGGGAAGAGGAGTCATAGAAAAAGATACTCCAAACAAAAGGACAAATGAACTTAGAAAAAATGTGACACATCTACAAAGAGTTAATACCCTAATATGTAAAGAGTTTCAAAAAACAAAAGAAAAAGACAACAAGCTGATATCCATTAAATATATATATAAAACGATGTTCGACATCACTCAAAGTAAGAGACATACAAGTTAAATTATATTAAGATTTCATTTTGTACCTATCAAAATGTCAAAAATTCACCACATACTGATGGTGGTGGGGTGGAAGAGAAATATGCATTAGTAGTAGTAATGTAAAAACAATACAAATCCTATGGAGAAAAATCCAGCAAAATTTAGCAAATTCAATATGCACTTACCATTTCACAAAAATTCCACTTCAAGGAATCCATACCAAAGTTACTTATACAAAATACATATAAAATTTTTTTTTTATAATTTGATAAATGCACATGAGGAACTGGAACTCATTATATTGCTGATGGGAGTGTAAAATGGTACAACCATTTTGAAAAGTAGTTTAACAGAATCTTATTACATAAAATGAATATTTACTATATGATGGAACAATACCTTAAATATTTAATTTACTCAAAATAAATGATGAAAGCACAGGCACAAAAAAGAAGACTTGTACACATCAGCTTTATTCATAATAGCCCAAAACTGCAAATAATACAAATGTCTATCAACAAATAAATGTGAAATAAAATTGTGGTATATTCACACGATGAAATACTATTCCCAGCAATAAAAAGGAATCACTAGTGATACATGCAACAACACTGAGTGATATCAAAGCATTATGCTCAGCAAAAGATGCCAGAAATAAAAGAGTACATATTATATGATTCCTCTGATAAATTATCAAACAGGCAAAACTAGTCTAAAGTGATAGATCATAGTGGCCCAGGGCCAGTAGGAGAAAGAATAGGGAAACTGACTACAAAAGAACCCACAGAAACTTTTCGGAGTGATAAAATTCTATAACCTGATTAGGGTAGTGAACACAAATGTCTACACTTGTCAAAAAAGCAACTATATTGTATGTAAATCATACCTCAACTAAATAACTTAAAAATTTTAAATAAATGGCTTTAATCTAAGCCCTATAAATATATTTCAAATTTATAAACAAGGTATGGAAATATATTGAAATATTAACATTTTTCTCTGACAAAGGCTATGAAAAACATTACTTGTTAGTCTAGACATCTGTATTATCTAAATTTTTATAGCAACTTTTATAATTCTATGAAATTTTTTTTTTTTTTTTTTTTTACAGAGACAGAGAGTCAGAGAGAGGGATAGACAGGGACAGACAGGAACGGAGAGATGAGAAGCATCAATCATCAGATTTTCGTTGCGCATTGTGACACCTTAGTTGTTCATTGATGGCTTTCTCATATGTGCCTTGACTGCGGGCCTTCAGCAGACCAAGTAACCCCTTGCTCGAGCCAGCGACCTTGGATCCAAGCTGGTGAGCTTTTGCTCAAACCAGATGAGCCCGCGCTCAAGCTGGCGACCTTGGCGTCTCGAACCTGGGTCCTCTGCATCCCAGTCCGATGCTCTATCTACTGCTCCACCGCCTGATCAGGCTATAATTCTATGAAATTTTACTTTAGCCTGACCAGGTGGTGATGCAGTGGATAGAGCGTCAGACTTGGGGGCGGAGGACTCAGGTTTGAAACTCCGAGGTTGCCAGCTTGAGTGCAGGCTCATCTGGTTTGAGCAAAGCTCACCAGCTTGAGGCCTAGGTAGCCAGTTTGAGCAAGGGGCGACTCTGTCTGTTGTAGCCCCTCCCCTGTTCAAGGCACATATGAGAAAGCAATCAATGAACAACTAAGGAGCTGCAACGAAGAATTGATGCCTCTCATCTCTCTTCCTTCCTGTCTGTCTGTCCCTATCTGTCCCTCTCTCTGTCTCTGTCACACACACACACACACACACACACACACACACACAAAGAAATTTTACTTTAAATTTGAGAAAATATTTTTAAGCTAGAAAAATACATATTCCGACTAGAAAGAATGTTCAAAGGCTATTAGCATTTTAAAAATTATGTCAAAAATTGAAGTCAACCACAAAAACTGAATATCCAGAGCCAACACAATTAAGGGTTAAAATTCCTTAAATATACAGGTATTATTCAAATCACTTAGAAAGTATCTAATCCACCAACAAATTAAAGGCCAAAGGATAAATACCAATATTCCACAGACAAATAATATATGGTAAATAATTGGGAAAAGAAGCAAAAGCTTGGAAAAATGACCATGAGTTTTCTGAGTCCACTCTCCTTTATGCCCCAGCTCTGACCTAAGACTGGGCTGAGCAAAAGAATATGTTGAGGGTGCTTACAAGAAAACTCTTATAGATATCCCCCTTTTCTGTCCAAAGGACCAGGAAAAGAGGACCCTGTGATCTGGAGATTGTGGGGGAAAATGCCTCTTCCCCAGTATTTTTTTCTCCCTAGCCCCAACAACAGAAAAATTCTGTGTGAAAACCTTTTTGATCACCAACACTGGGAAACAGGGCCCTTGTCATCCAAAAAGTATGAGAAAGGATTTTTTGTTTTTCCCTTCCTCTCTCTTCTTCACTTTACCTAAGGACAGCCCTAGTTATGGTGAAATGTAAAATCATAAGGTGTAAAACTCTCTGAAAGAAACTTGTTTTCCTGGTCAGAGGAAGTAGGAAACAGCCACTAGAAACTGGAGTATGGGGAAAATCATGGAGAGGAAAGAGCTAGAAAATAGATGCCCCAATTCTGTGTGTAAACCAATACAAATACTGATTTGTGGTTGTGTAAAACAGACTCAAATAAGTGTAGCAAAGGCTAACCTAAAGAGAACTAATCTATGTTACTGCCCAAGCTCAAGACCAGCACTAAGAGGCACAGTGCCAGGAAAATCCAAAGAGCAAACAGAGAAGGAAGTTTTAAGTATATAGAATCAATATTAGAACCCCAGCCACAGAAAGTAAAACAGAACTTGCCATCTAAACCAGTTAATATCTGCTTAAAAATACTAAACAAACAAAACCAACCACAAATTAACATTCTCTTGAGGATATTTTAACAGGACTCAGAAATAAAACATAATATTCAAAATATCTAGGATAAAATCTAAAATTACTATACATGTAAAAACAAATAAACACACACAAAATAAAAACTCGTAAGAGTGTCAAGGAAAAAGAGGACCAATAGATGCCTATTTTGAGATGACTCGTGTTGAAATTATTGCATAAAGATGTTAAAGCAGCTATTATAACTATAACAAATGAAATAATGATTAACAATCTTGAAACAATTGGAAAGACATAGGTTCTTAGAGTTAGAAATTACTTTAAAAAAAACACATGGGGCCCTGGCCGGTTGGCTCAGTGGTAGAGCGTCAGCCTGGCGTGCAGGAGTCCCGGGTTCGAGTCCCGGCCAGGGCACACAGGAGAAGCACCCATCTGCTTCTCCACCCCTCCCCCTCTCATTCTTCTCTGTCTCTCTCTTCCCCTCAAGCAGCCAAGGCTCCATTGGAGCAGAGTTGGCCCGGGCGCTGAGGATGGCTCTATGGCCTCTGCCTCAGGCGCTAGAATGGCTCTGGTAGCAACAGAGCGACGCTCCAGATGGGCAGAGCATTGCCCCCTGGTGGGCATGCCAGATGGATCCCAGTCGGGCGCATGCAGGAGTCTGTCTGACTGCCTCCCCGTTTCCAACTTCAGAAAAATACAAAAAACAAACAAACAAAAAAAAAAACACGTGGGCATTTTAGAACTGAAAAATACAGTATCAGAAATTTTAAAAAATCATTGCATGTACTATATACATTACAGAGATGATAGAGGAAAACAGTAAACTTGAAGATAGAGCAACAGGGGCTCTGGCCAGTGGGCTCAGTGAATAAAGTGTCAGCTCGGCATGTGGATGTCCCAGGTTCAATCCCCAATTAGGGCACACATGAGAAACAGTCATCTGCTTCTTTTCCCCTCCCTCTCTCTCTCCCCATCTCGCAGCCAGTGCCTCGAAGTGTTGGCTCAGGGCACTGAGGGTAGAAGCATCAGCCTGGAGCGCTGAGGATAGCTCAGTTGATTCGAGCATTGGCCCCAGAAGGGGGTTGCTGGGTGAATTCCGGTGGAGGTGCATGCGGGAGCCTGTCTATCTCCTCTCTTCCCACTTAAAAACAAAATAGAGCAACAGAAATTATCCAAACTGAAGAACAAAGAGAAAAAAGATTTAAAACAATAAATACACTTTAGTGACTTGTGGGACAGTTTTAAATTGTCTAAGTCTTGGCACACTGGTATTGTATAAGAAGAGATAAAATAAATTGGTAGAAAAATTTTTAGTATTGGTAGAATTTGAAAAAAGGAAAAAAGAATCTGACAAAAATATATAAATGCAGAGATTCTAGGTCAGCAAAGCCCAAACAGGGCAAATGCAAAAACTAGACAGAACAAAAACCTAGGCCTCACATATCATAGTAAAAGTGCTTAACAATAGCTCTGGCTGGATAGATCGGTTGGTTAGAGCATTGTCCCGATGCAGAGGTTGCCAGTTCAATCCCCAGTCAGACTGATGTTTCTGTCTGTCTGTCTCCCTTCCTCTAAAATTAGTAAATAAAAAAAGGTTAAAAAAATGCCTAAAAATAAAGATAAGCTAAAACTTGAATGACCACACGTTTCTCATGAAAAACAATAGAATCCACAGCAAGTGCCATGATGTCTTTAAGGTGATCAAAGGAAAGACCTGCCAATCCAGAACAGAATCTCTTATCTAGCAAAAGTCTTCAGGAATAAAGGCCATAAAAGACAGAGACAGAGACAGAGAGTGAGATATTAATTAATTTTTAGATGAGGAAAAGCTAAGAGAATATGTTACCAGCAGATACACTGTAAATGACATGCAAAACATTACACAAAAGAAAGCTGGAGTGACTAAATGAAAATAGATATCTATATTAAAACAGATTTTGCAGCTAGGAAAATCACAAGGGATAAAGAAGGATGTTATATAATAACATGATTTCATTCATCAAATCTGAAATCTGTATTCACCTGACCAAAGACCTTCAAATTACATGAAGCAAAAATTGATACAACTGAGAAGAAAAATAAGTCTAGAATTATACAGGGAGACTCTGACACTTCTCTCTCAGAAACTTTATTTAAAAAGCAGTCTGAAAATACATACAGTAACACAAAGGAACAACACTATCAACCAACTTGACCTAATGACATTTTTAGAATACCACACCCGACAAAAAAAGAATATATATTCTTTTTTTTTTTTTTCCCCGAAGTGAAAAGGGGGGGCGGCAGACAGACATACTCCCGCATGCACCCGACAGGAATCCAGCTGGCATGCCCATCAAGGGGTGATGTTCTGCCCATCTGGGCCGTTGCTCTGCTGCAACTGGGGCCATTCTAGTGCCTGAGGCAGTGGCCATGGAGCCATCCTCAGCGCCCGGGCCAACTTTGCTCCCATGAAGCCTTGGCTGCGGGAGGGGAAGAGAGAGATAGAGGGAAAGGAGAGGGGGAAGGGTGGAGAAGTAGATGAGCGCTTCTCTTATGTGCCCTGGCCAGGAATCGAACCTGGGACTTCCACACGCAGGGCCAATGCTCTACCACTGAGGCAACCAGCCAGGGCCAGAATATATATTCTTTTTAAATGACATATGAGCATACCAAGACAATTCATATTCTGGGCCATAAAACAAATCTTAAGTGTTAAAAACTTCAGTTCACATAAATGTTATCTGTCCAGAGTGTAATCAAATTTAAAATCAGTAACAGAAAAATAATTTTTTTTAAAAAGACATATAATTTGGAAATTAAGTAACATACTTCTAAGTAACCCATGAGTCAATAAAGACGTTTCAAGGGAAATCAGAAAATAATATGAATTGAATAAAAATAAAAATACAATATAAAATTTGTAGAATACAGCTAATGCAATGCTCACACAAAAATTGAAAAGCACTAGGCCCTGGCCTGCTGGTTCAGTGGATAGAGCATCAACCCAGTGTATGGCTGTCCCAGGTTCGATTCCTGTTCAGAGCATACAGGAGAAGAAACCATCTACTTCTCTCCCCCTTCTCTCTCTCTTCGCCTCCTGCAGCCAATGGCTCAGCTGGTTTGAGTATCAGCCCAGGGCACTGAGGGTAGCTCCTTGGTCCAAGCATCAGTCTCAGGGGCTAAAAATAGCTCTGTTGAGTTGAGAATCGGCCCAAGATGCGGGTTGCTGGGTGAATCCCAGCGGGGTCGCTTGTGGGAGTCTGTCTCACTATCCCCCTCCTCTCACTTAAAAAAGAAAAGAAATTTAAGGCACTTAATGCTATATTAGAAAAAACAGATCTCAACTCAATAATCTAAGCTCCCATCTTAATCTAGAAAGAGAAAAGCTTTAAATAAACCAAAAATAAATACAAGAAAGAAAATATTAAAGAACAGTAGAAATCAATAAAATTAAAAAACAAAAAGCTGGTACAGAAAAGTCAATAAAACCAAAGGTGTATGGAGTTGTGTTTGTGGGGGGCAGTCTTTTTTGACTGAAAGACACATGTCAAAACTAACCAAGGAAAGCAAGAACAGACACAAATTACCAAAAACAGATATCAAAGGTGGATATTACTATAGACCCTGAAGCATTAAAAGGATGAGGAAATACAATGAATGAACAGCTCTAAGCTAATAAATTTGACAGTATAAAGTGACCTGTACTTGACAGATATAAACTACCAAAACTCACCCAAAAATAAATAATCTGAATAGTCATATATATACTAAAGAAGTTAAATTCAGAGCTTAAAATATTTCTGCATGGGAAACTCCAATCCAGTTAAATTAGACAGTTTTACTATCAAACTCTAACATTCAAGTAACAAATAACACCAATTTTCCATAACCTCTTCAAGCTTCTAAGAGAGAAAATACTTCCAATTCATGTATGAGGCCATTTTTACCCTATCAAAACCAGACAAGAACACTTACAAAAAAATAAACATATCTGTCCTATATCCTTCATGAACATAATAGCAATAATCCTCACTAAAATATTAGCAAGTAAAATCTAGCAATATATAAAAATGGTACTAGCCTGACCAGGTGGTGGTGCAGTGGATAGAGTGTTCAATTGGGATGCTGAGGACCCAGGTTCGAGACCCCGATATCGCCAGCTTGAGTGCGGGCTCATCTGGTTTGTGCAAAAAACTCACCACCTTGGACCCAAGGTCGCTGGCTCGAGCAAGGGGTTACTCAGTCTGCTGAAGGCCCGCGGTCAAGGTACATATGAGAAAGCTAACAATGAACAACTAAGGTGTCGCAATGCACAACGAAAAACTAATGATTGATGCCTCTCATCTCTCCGTTCCTGTCTATCTGTCCCTGTCTATCCCTCTCTCTGACGCTGTCTCTGTAAAAAAAACACAACAAAAACCCAAAGAAACAAAAAAAAAAAAGAAAGAAAGAAAAAAAAATGATACTACATCGGTCAAGTAGGATTTATCCCAGAAATGCAAGGCCCATTCAACACTCCCAAATCAACATAATTCTTTATTCTAAACAGACTAAAGAAGAAAAAAACACATAATCATATGAATAAAAGTAGAAAAAGGATTTGACTAATTCAACATCCATTCATGATATAAACTCTCAAAAAACTAAGGAAAAAAAAGAAACACCATTAACCTAGTTAAGGATATCTACAAAAACCTACAGCTAACATTATACTAAATGATTAAAAACTGAAAGCTCTCCCCTAAATATCTCCACTCTAATCATTCCTATTCAACATTCTACTTAGAAATTCTAGTTCATGAAATAGGAAAGAAGGGAAGATGTAACAAAAAGGAAAAAATAAAACTGTCTCTAGTTGCTAACATATTGTATATATGAAAAATTCCCAAGGAGGCCCTGGCCGGTTGGCTCAGTGGTAGAGCATCGGCCTGGTGTGCGGGAGTCCCGGGTTCGATTCCCGGCCAGGGCACACAGGAGAAGCGTCCATCTGCTTCTCCACCCCTCCCCCTCTCCTTCCTCTCTGTTTCTCTCTTCCCCTCCCGCAGCCAAGGCTCCATTGGAGCAAAGTTGGCCCGGGCACTGAGGATGGCTCTGTGGCCTCTGCCTCAGGTGCTAGAATGGCTCTGGTTGCAACAGAGCAACGCCCCAGATGGGCAGAGCATCACCCCCTGGTGGGTGTGCCAAGTGGATCCCGGGTCAGGCTCATGTGGGAGTCTGTCTGACTGCCTCCCCATTTCCAACTTCAGAGAAATACACACACACACACACACACATCCCCAAGGAATGTTCAAAACAGCAAGGGAAGAAAATGAAATATTTAGATATAAGTCTAAAAATATTTGAGTAGCTTTATATAGTAAGAACAATAAACACTGATGAAAGAAATCAGTCAACGAAATGGGAAGATGTATTGCGTTGAGGGACTGAATAATTCAATGTTATGAGGTCCGTCCTCCCCAAATTGATGCAAAAATTCAGTGATTCATAGATTCAACACAATCTCAATCAAAATCCAACATAATTTCTTGTAGATATTAACCAATTAATTCTAAAATGTACATGAATGGTCAAAACAATTTTTATAAAGCAGAATAAAGCTGTGGATTCTGCCATATTTCAAGACAATATAAAGCTATAATAATCAAGATGGTGTTGTAATGATGAAAGGATAGACACACATTCCTAGGAAACAAAACAGAAGTCCATAAATAGACCCACACAGATATGCAGTCAATTGATACTGACAAAGGCACAACACAGAAAAGATAATCTTTTCTGAAAAATAGTGCTACAATAATTGGACATCCATATGAAAACTTTTGACTCATAGCTCACACCTTAGAGAAAAATTAACTCAAAATGTTTAATTTATCTCAATGTAAAGTTCACCATAAAACATTTACAAAAAACACAGGTGAAAAATTTATAACTGTAGGTTAGTCAAACAGTTCTTAAATATACTAAAAGCATAATCTACTATAAAAGGCAAATTAATAATTTGGACTTCATTAAAATTAAAAACTTTTACTCTTGCAAAAGACTTTTATAGCCCTGGCCGGTTGGCTCAGTGGTAGTGTCAGCCTGGCGTGCAGGGGTCCTGGGTTCGATTCCCGGACAGGGCACACAGGAGAAGCGCCCATCTGCTTCTCCACCCCTCCCCCTCTCCTTCCTCTCTGTCTCTCTCTTCCCCTCCTGCAGCCGAGGCTCCATTGGAGCAAAGTTGGCCCGGGTGCTGAGGATGGCTCTGTGGCCTCTGCCTCAGGCGCTAGAGTGGTTCTGGTCGCAACAGAGCAACGCCCTGGATGGGCAGAGCATCGCCCCCTGGTGGGCGTGCCAGGTGGATCCCGGTCGGGTGCATGCGGGAGTCTGTCTGACTGCCTCTCCGTTTCTGGCTTTGGGAAAAAAAAAACAGAAAAAAAAAAAAAGAAAAAGAAAATAATGAAGTCAAGCCAAAGACTGGAAAAAATTATTATTATTTTTAATTGAGAGGTGGGAGGCAGGGAGGCAGAGACAGACTCCTGCATACACAGACCGGGATACAACTGGGATGCCCCCTACAGGGCAACGCTCTGCCCATCTGGGGCTGCTGCTCCATTCTCAGCAACTGTGCCTGAGGCAAGGCTATGGAGTCATCCTCGGTGCCTGGGGCCAAATTGCTTGAACCATTCAAGCCATGGCTTGAGGGGAGGAGATAGAGAGAGAGGAGAGGGTAGAGAAGCAGATGGTCGCTTCTGTTGTGTGCCCTGACTGGAAATCGAACCCAAGACTTCTACACACTGAGTGAGGCTCCACCGCTGCATGAAGTAGCCAGGGCTAAAAATTATTTTCAAATCATATATCTGAAAAAGGATCTGTATTCAAAATATATAAATAATTCTTAAAAATGCAACAGCAGAATACAGTGATGCATACTTGGATAATAAAACTATAAATAAATTCCTAGAATTTATTACTGTAAATGATATGATAGTGGATACTTCAGGGAAAAAGAAGGTAATTGGGGTGAGACATGTAGAAGAATTTCTGGAGTGGCTAGTGAAGTTCTATTTCTTTTTTCACATCTTAGAGAAAAATTAACTCAAAATGTTTAATTTATTTCAATGTAAAGTTCACCATAAAACATTTACAAGAAAACACAGGTGAAAAATTTATAACTGTAGGTTAGTCAAACAGTTCTTAAATATAATAAAAGCATAATCTACTATAAAAGACAGAGACAGGAAGGGAGAGAGCCGAGAAGCATCTCATAGTTGCAGCAGTTTAGTTGCTCATTGGTTGCTTCTCATCCGTGCCTTGACAGGAGAGCTCAAACCAAGCCAGTGACCCCTTGCTCAAGCCAGCGACCCTGCACTCAAGCTGGATGAGCCCACATTCAAGACAGTGCCCTCAGGCTTTCAAACCTGGGACCTCAGCATCCCAGGTCAATGCTCTATCTACTGTGCGACCACTGGTTGGGCTGAAGTTCCATGTCTTATGTAGTCATTACAAGGAAATTTTATTCATAATAATTCATTAAACTATATGTTTGTTTTGTGAATTTTCTGTATTTATAATTTTATAAAGAAAGAAAAAAATTTATACAAATATAGTTTTTGCTAAGCGCAATTATTTTTAGGCAGTTAAGGCTAATACTATGGAACAACACTCACAAGTCTATATGTTCGGCGTGTTCCAAATTTTCAACAATAATCATGTTCAATATCTATAAGGAAAAAAAGATGAAAAGACCCAACAATATTTTGCATATTCTCCAGACTGTTAGAAGACATAAAAGATGAAAAATTATATGTATAAAAATATAAAAACTCCAATAAAGTTAGAAATCCCTGAATTATCATTACACTGTTATGCTAGAGTTAACAGTATTCATTGCATAATTGTTTATTTTCCATACATTCTCAAATTCCCAAAAGTCAAGTACTTTATTACAAAAAATTTACACTATCTTTGTTGACCTGCACCCCCATCAGAATATTACTAAAAAAAAAAAAAAAAAGAATATTACTACAACAGAGTCCTCAATATAAAACTGACAAATTAGAGTCTTGGCCAATTTTAAATGCTGTCATGAAAAACTATAGGAAAACAAACAGCACAGAGAAGATTTCTCAGTCCTCCGAACATGAATATTAGGTACATCAATACCCAAAGTGCAGGACTAACAATTTGATAAACTACAAGTCAGGCTAAAAAGTATCAACACTTGTAACAAGTTTTTCTTTCCTTTTTTTTTTTTTTTTTTGAGGGAGAGAGGGTGCAAATCATCAACTTTTGGTAGCTTTCATTTTAATTGTGCATTGATTCCTTCTGTTATGGATAGAGAAGCATCAACTAGTAGTTGCTTTCATTCTAGCTGTACATCAAGCTTTTCATATGTTCTTTCACCAGGGCCGTGCCAGTGGCCCCTTGCTCAAGCCAGCGACCTTGGGCTTTTTATGCCAGCAATTTTGGGGCTCAAGCTGGCAAGTTTTGGAATCATGTGAACGATTCCCCTGCAACACAGTGCTGACGAGCCCTCACTCAGAGCCAGAGATCTCAGGGTTTTGAACCCACAAACTCAACGTTCTGGGCCGATGCTTTATCCACTGTGCCACCACCGCGCCACCAGTGGTTCTAATTGTAACAAGTTCTTAGAGGTACTATAAAACTACATTTTTCATTAGTCTAAGCCCAAAGTACTCAAAACTTGGCCCTGTCTAAAACACCCAGACTTAGAAAACAACCCTGGGTTCAAATAGTTCATAACATTTATTTATACTTTTGGTTTACAGGATTAATACATAAAAATACTACCATGTTTTATTGGTTCAATAATTATGGTGTGGCTATATTGCCAATAAAAACCCTTCTTGCCTTGGTAGCCTACCCTAGCTGGTAATGGCACCTAGGGTGAGGTAGATGGGTTGACGTGAACCAAATGTCTCCATAGACATTTATTTACACAGGACCAAATATTAACCTTTCGGCTTGGATGGAAAAGTTTCCACAGACATTTTGGACAGGACCAAATGTCCTGCAAGGGCAAATACAATCTTCTTTAAAAACAAAGCAAGACAAACAAAACAGGCTATTAGGTTACATTTAAAAATATCCAATCTGTTCTTAGGGGAAAATATAGTAATTTACCATATCCTTTCTACTAAAAGAGAACAGAAAAAAAAATTAACTATCCTATAAATAGCAAATGACATCTAATTTGTTTCTGGTTCCACAAAAGTAGACTAGAGAAGTTGATCACTTACTTGGCTATTTAGGGTTGAACATAAGGGCATACACAATTTTTGTGGGTGGTACCCTTTTGCTCAAATTAAAACATATACATGTAAGAAAGCTGATGAAACTAGAATAAATAACCCAATGTAATTTATTTTAAAATCTCACCAAAAGAGAATTTTTAGAATTAAGTAACTGTCCCACATTTGCATAACGTCAAATAATTGACAATAACATCAGTCAAAGCGAAAAGAAGATGGGGAAAGGGTACTGATAATCACAATATACAGGGTGGGACAAAATTAGATTCATAGTAGTTCATACGGAAAAAAATAATACAAGAATAAACTGTGTATCATGTACTCACAACTGTAAACCTACTTTTGCCCCACCCTGCATTCAATATTACTTGAGAAATGCTACTTGGGTGAAAGGCAATGATTTCATGGTAGTCTATCTTTTAATAAGAACCTTCTCATTTTCACAGATAGGGCATTGTTGGTCTTAAGCAACCACTTCAATACCATGACACCCTTTTCCCTAATAGCTTTACATAGAATCATCAGAGAGAGATTATACTATTTACTATTTCTCCCTGGACACACATGCGCGTGCACACATCATTCTACCAATAACTAGAATGATAAATAAAACTGAGAAATATCAGTAAAATAAATTTGAGCCCTGGCCAGTTGGCTCAGCGGTAGAGCGTTGGCCTGGCGTGCAGAAGTCCCAGTTCGATTCCCGGCCAGGGCACACAGGAGAAGCGCCCATCTGCTTCTCCACCCCTGCCCCTCTCCTTCCTCTCTGTCTCTCTCTTCCCCTCCCGCAGCTGAGATTGCATTGGAGCAAAAGATGGCCCCGTGGCCTCTGCCTCAGGCGCTAGAGTGGTTCTGGTCGCAACGGAGCCCCGGATGGGCAGAGCATCGCCCCCTGGTGGGCGTGCCGGGGTGGGCCCCGGTCGGGCGCATGCGGGAGTCTGTCTGATTGCCTCCCTGTTTCCAGCTTCAGAAAAATACAAAAAAGAAAAAAAAATTGACATTACAGGAACTCACATCAGTCTTAATCTACACAGAATTGGTTTGCTGCCTAATATTGAACCTACTTACAAACATTATATATTATAAAAATTTAGGGCTGGAAAAAATTAAGAGATTTGGTCCTAAAAGATCACATGCTCCACCCCAAATCTCATGGTCAATTAATGGTGGGCAATACGAAATCAACTCTCTAAACCACCTTCTATCTGGTACTTGAAACTGAAATGAAGGAGAAAGATGAAAAGGAAGGATAATATTGTCAAGGACTTCATAGGGTTGGTGGGCAAGAGAGCATATGTGGGGCAGTATTGTGAATAGTTGAATTTGGGGCATTGATAAATATATGAAGATTAGTTTTTATTACAAAACAAGACACAGATGTATAAATACATAACCATTTATATAAAAATAAGAAACTATGTATCTATACGTATAAAAATAATTTATAGGATACATTAGAAAGAGGGAGTGTTTGGGATTTCTCCTCCACGAATTGTTTCTAACTTTCAAATTTTTGTTCCCCTAATGCATGGATTACTTTTCAGTTTTTTTATTTTACAGAGATACAGGTAATATTCTTTTCAAGAAAGGCCCTAATTATACAACTTTACTAGTTACCATTTTATGTATGTGTTCTTGCTCCAATTACACTAATGATATGAAACTTTTATGTACATTTCACAATATCTTACATGTAATAAGCACTAAATGAAATCTATGTAATTAAGATTAGAAACAGGAATGTTAGCATCTTCAGTACAAAAGACCAAACTGTACCTTGGTGTTTATCTAATATTTGCATAAAATAATCCATTTTACAGGATTTTTGCAGGTGAAGAGATGAAAAATAACAAAGAATAAATTTTGCTGTTTATACAACATGACCAAGGAGTAGAAAACCAGTGTAAACTGGCAACACTTTATCTTCATTACAATAAAAACTCCTAGAGAAAAATGATCACGTTTGGAACTAAATCTCAAATCCTTACCATACCAAGAAGAAATGTGCTATTCATATACCTTGCTCATGGGCTTTCTTTTTATTGTTATTATTATTATTGATTTTTTAGAGAGAGGAGAAGGAGTGAGAGGGAATGGTGGGGGTAGGGGGAAGAGCGAGAGAGAAAGGGGAATAGGAGAAGCATCAACTTGTAGCAATTGCTTTTCGTATGTGCCTTGACTGGGCAAGACCAGGGTTTCGAACTGCTTTATCCACTGTACCACCAAAGGTCAGGCTAGGTTTTATTTCTTTCTTTTTGGCATAATGGAGGTGTTTGTCTATAATAAAATTTGAAAATGACAAATTAGATTATGTAATGTGAAATTTTAGCATAACTGATTCAGGTGTTGATTTAATAACACAACTGAAATAAATTTCACATTTAATAGCACAAATATAGTGCTTTAAAATACTAATTATTTAATTCATTTTAATGGATCATTTCATGTAAATCCATAAAACAGAGAATAATTTATCGTTGATAAATTTATGGAAATAAATTTCACATTTAATAGCACAAATGTAGTGCTTTAAAATACTAGATTATTTAATTCATTTTAATGGATCATTTCATGTAAATCCATAAAACAGAAAAATGAGAAAATGAAAACAAAGCATAGTGGAAAAAACAAACTGCATTAATAAACCTAAAGGACTTTGTTCCAGAAGGATAACCATTAGTAGAACAGAAAAAGGATAAAAAACTATCAGAATGAGTAAACAGGAAACCAAAAAAACATAGAAAAAGACAATAGAAAAGCATTTTTTTTTTCTTAAGTGAGAAGTGGGGAGGCAGAGAGACAGACTCCTGCATGCACCCAACCAGGATCCACCCAGCATGCCCACTAGGAGGAAATGCTCTGCCCATCCAGGGTGTTGTTCCATTGCAGCCAGAGCCATTCTAGCACCTTAGGTGGAGGCTACGGAGCTGACCTCAGTGCCCGGGCCAACTTTGCTCCAATGGAGCCTTGGCTGTGGGAGGGGAAGAGAGAGATAGAGAGAGGAGAGGGCAAGGGTGGGGAAGCAGAGGGCACTTCTGTGGCTGGGAATTGAACCCAGGATTTCCACACGCTGGGCCGACACTCTACCACTGAGGTAGCCGGCCAGGGCTGGAAAATCATAATTAAAAACAAAACAATATGACAAATGTAAGCCTTAAAAATCTTGATAAAGCCTGACCTGTGGTGGTGCAGTGGATAAAGCGTCAACCTGGAATCCTGAGGTCGCCAGTTCGAAACCCTGGGCTTGCCTGGTCAAGGCACATATGGGAGTTGATGCTTCCTGCTCCTCCCCTCTTCTCTCTCTCTCTCTCTCTCTCCAATAAAAATGAATAAATAAAATCTAAAAAAAAATCTTGATAAAAATAAATTGGAATGAATAAATTATGCTGATTAAAATCTTCATTTTGGGTAAAAAAAAAAAAGCCAAATCCATTCATTTAAGAGACACACTTAAAATAAATGAAACAAAGGCTGAAAACAGTGTAACAGACATGTTTAGTTTAAAAAAAAAAAAAAAAAAGACAGCCCTGGCCAAGTGGCTTAATACAGCATCATCCCAGAGTGCAAAAGTCACAGGTTCTATTCTCTCAAATCAATAGGTAAAAAATTTTTAATTATAAAAAAAAAGGCAGGAAAAATATATGGGGATATAAATATGTGTGTGTGTACATATCTGTACATGCACAGACAGTCTCTGGAATGTTATTCCACAAATGTGTAGTAGTATTTGCCTCAAGGGAAATGTACTAGGCTGGACCTCTGAGGAACAAGGGTTGATTTTACACTACAGTTAAGTGCATCACCTCTGAAGCCAAAACAGAATTCTAGCTCCCTTGCTTATTAGATGTATGCTATGGCATAAGTCAATTAACTTTTCTGTCTCAGTTTCCTTATCTGTAAAATGATACTACTCATAGGGTTATTGTATTATTATTGCTAAGTAGTATTCTATTATATAAACACACTACTACCTAAGTGATTTTTTATGAAATATATAACATTTTTATTGACTCCTGCTCGAAAGATGAAATTTTATAAACCTTACTATTCTATTTAATGGTGAAATACACTGCTATTACAGTCAAGAAAGATTTTTATTTTTTAAAGAGAGGCAGGGAGGGTGAGAGACAGACTCCCACATGCACCCCGAGGATCCACCCAGCAAGCCCCGTCTGGAGTTGATGCTCTGCCCATATGGGACCACTGCTAAGTTGCTTGGTAACTGACCTAATTTAAGCGCCTGAGGTGAGACCATGGAGCCATCCTCAGCGCCCAGGGCCAACTTGCTCAAACCGTTCAAGTCATGGTTGGGGCTTGGGGGAGGGAGAGAAAGAAAGAGAGAGAAAGAGAGAGAGAGAGAGAGAGAGAGGAGGGGGAGGTGTAGAGAAGCAGATGGTCACTTCTCCTGTGTGCCTGACTGGGAATCAAACCCAGGACTTCTACATAACGGGCTGATACTTTACTGCTGAGCCAACTGGCCAGGGCCAACCAAGAAAGATTATAAATACCTTCTATTAATCAACATTATTCTAGAGGTCTTAGCTTTGTTAACATATGCCATAATACATGAAGAATTCCTACAAACCAATAAAAACAACAAAAAGTAAGCAAATTCCATTAATAAGGAATTCACAAGAATTACAAATGGCTGTTAAAACAAACGTATAAAAATATACTAGTAAAGCAGAAATAAACAAGATGTGAAATATAAAAACAATAAAGAAAAATCAAGGCCCTGTCTCTCTGCCTCCTTGCCTCTCACTTAATTAAAAAAGAAAAATTAGTAAAACCAAAAGTTGGTTCTTTGAAAAAATAACAAAGTTAACAAGACTTTTTAGCTAGAGAAAATGAGGCCAAATTACTAAAATCCAACCAACCTTACAGAAATAAAAAGAATTCTGTAATAATAGTATGACCAACAAATTAGATAATCTAGACAAAATTATCAAATTCTTAAAATTATAAAACTTACCAAAATTGACTCAAGAAAATAGAAAATGTCACCAGGCTTATATCAAATAGAGACTAAATCAATCATTGAAAAACTTTCAACAATAAAACGCCCCAGATGCAATGGCTTCACTGATGACTTCAACTAAATATTTAAAGAATTAACACTAACTCATTTTTATGAGGCCAGTATTACCCTCATACAAAACCAGTGAAAGACATCACAAAAAAAAAAAATTCTAGATCATTATCTCTTATGAATACAGGTGTGAAATTTCTCAACAAAATATACCACAACCAAGCGAAATTTATTCTAGGAAGGATGGTTCAACATATAAAAATCTCCTGACGGCCCTGGCTGTTTGGCTCAGCGGTAGAGCGTCGGCCTGGCGTGCGGGGGACCCAGGTTCGATTCCTGGCCAGGGCACATAGGAGAGGCGCCCATCTGCTTCTCCACACCCTCCCTTCTCCTTCCTCTCTGTCTCTCTCTTCCCCTCCCTCAGCGGAGGCTCCATTGGAGCAAAGATGGCCCCGGCGCTGGGGATGGCTCCTTGGCCGCTGCCCCAGGCGCTAGAGTGGCTCTGGTCACGGCAGAGCGACGCCCTGGAGGGGCAGAGCATCACCCCCTGGTGGGCAGAGCGTTGCCCCTGGTGGGCGTGCCGGGTGGATCCCGGTCGGGCGCATGCGGGAGTCTGTCAGACTGTCTCTCCCCGTTTCCAGCTTCAGAAAAATACAAAAAAAATAAATAAAAATCTCCTGACCAGGTGGTGGCGCAGAGGAAAGAGCGTCGGACTGGGATGCAGAAGGACCCAGGTTCAAGACCCCGAGGTCGCCAGCTTGCGCGCGGGCTCATCTGGCTTGAGCAAAAAGCTCACCAGCTTGGACCCAAGGTCGCTGGCTCCAGCAAGGGGTTATTCGGTCTGCTGAAGGCCCACGGTCAAGGCACATATGAGAAAGCAATCAATGAACAACTAAAAAGTCGCAACAAAAAACTAATGATTGATGCTTCTCATCTCTCTCTCCGTTCCTGTCTGTCTGTCCCCCTCTATCTCTGCCTCTGTAAAAATAAATAAATAAATAAATAAATAAAAATCAATCAATATACAATACTAATAAAGGAAAAAAACCCATAAGCACCTCAATAAAAGCAGAAAAGGCATTTGACAAAATGGAGCATGTGTTCATGATAAAAACACTCACCATACCAGGAGAAAAATAGAATTTCCTCAATCTGATAAAAAGCATCTACAATGAAAACTCCACATCATCATATGTACTTAATGAAGAAACAAAAAACTTTCCTCCTAAAGTCAGGAACAAGACAAGATGTCATTCTCAACACTTCTATTTAACATTGTACTGGAAGTTCAAGGCAGTACAATTAGACAAGAAAAAGAAATAAAAGGCATCCAGATTGGAAAGGAAAAGGTAAAATAATCTTTATTCACAGATGATATAATCTTATATACATGAAATCCTAAAAAATCCACTAAAAACTGTTAGAATAAATGAGCTCAGCAAAGTCCCAAGGTACATCAATACACAAATATCAGTTATACTCCTATACACTAGTAATGAACATTCTATAATGAAATTAAGAAAATAATTCCATTAAAAAAAATTTTTTTTTTTAAACAGAGAAAGAGAGAGAGTCAGAGAGAGGGACAGACAAGACAGGAACGAAGAGAGATGAGAAGCATCAATTATCAGTTTTTCATTGTGACACCTTAGTTGTTCATTGATTGCTTTCTAGTATGTGCCTTGACCGCGGGCCTTCAGCAGACCGAGTAACCCCTTGCTCAAACCAGCGATCTTGGGTCCAAGCTAGTGAGCTTTTTGCTCAAACCAGATGAGCCCACGCTCAAGCTGGCAACCTCGGGGTCTCAAACCAGTGTCTTCCGCATCCCAGTCCAACACTCTATCCACTGTGCCACTGCCTGGTCAGGCTAAAAATAAGTCTTAATAAAATAAGTACTTAGTCTCAAGATTCCAGGAAGGGGAAGGAACTACAATCAGTGCAAGGTGGTATGTAAATTCTGTCTCCCATTGAAAGAGAAGAAGTTTCTCGGTTAACCTTTATTGTAGATTTAAAACTAAATGGCCCACTGTTCTTGCAAGCCAGAAACTTCTACATTCTTCTCCCTCCCCTCCCCAAAGTAAGGACGGGACAGGAAAGCCTGACCTTTCCTCCCTGAACATCAACACCAATTTTTCAGCTTTTTGGTACCCCCTACAACAGTTGCACCAAATTGCAGAGGTAAAATACCTCTAGGCTAGTGAGGGAAGATGAACCCTAGAAGATTTGAAAACATCTTTGATTGTGTTACCTTGAAAGTCTTAATGTTTCTGTGTATCCCCTAAACCAGGGGTGGGGAACCTATGGCTCGCGAGCCAGATGTGGCTCTTTTGATAGCTGCATCTGGCTCGCAGAAAAATCTTTAATAAAAATAATAACGTTAAAATAAGTACTCAGGAATACATTTAATCAAAGAAATAAAAGTTAGAAAATGACAAAACATTGATGAAAGAAATTAAAAATCTAAATAAACAGAACAACATCCTGCATTCATGAGTTGGAACAGGTTTTAAGATAGCAATATTAACTAAAATAATATATAGATTCAATTCAATCCCTAGAAGAATCTAAGCTGTCATTTTGTAGAAACGAAACAAGTTGTTCCTAAAATACATGTATAACTCTACGGGACAGAGAATAGACAAAACAATCTTTTTAAAAATGAAATACTTGCCTGACTGGTGGTGGCGCAGTGAATAGAGCACTGACCTGGGACTCTGAGGTCCCAAATTTGAAACCCCAACATCCCAGACTTAAGCATGGGCTCATCAACATAATCCCATGGTTGCTCCCTTGAATACAAAGGTCGCTGGCTTGAACCAAAAGGTTACTGGCTGGAGCCCAAAGGTTGCTGGCTTGCTTGGGCAAGGGGTCGCTAGCTCAACTGGAAACCTCACCCCATCAAGGCATATAAGAGAAGCAATCAATGAAAAACTAAAGTGCCATAAATACAGGTTGACGCTTGTCACCTCTCTCCCTTCCTGTCTCTCTAACAAAAAAACAAAAATTAAATTAACAACATGCATTGCAAATGAAATACCATGTGTTTTGTTATTATTTTACTGTGGTGTTTTATTTCTTGGTTGTACCCAGCTTGTGTACTGAAATATAATCATGGCCCTGGCCAGTTGGCTCAGTGGTAGAGCATCGGCCCAGTGTGTGAATGGCCTAGGTTCAATTCCTAGTCAGATCACACAGAAGAAGCAACCATCTGTTTCCCAATCCCTCCACCTTCTCTTTCTCTCTCTTTCCCTCCCACAGCCATGACTTGATTTGGTTCGTGTGCATCAGTCAGGGCACTGAGGTTACTAAGGATGGCTCCCTGGAGCCTCAGCCTCAGGTGCTAAAAATAGCTCAGTTGCCAGCATGGCCCAAGATAGACTAAGCATCAGCCCCAGATAGGCGTTGCTGGGTGGATCCCAGTCCCGGCACATGCGGGAGTCTGTCTCTCTATTTCCCTTCCTTCCACTTGGAAAAGAAAGAAAGAACTATAATCATGTTCTGTTTAAAAAAAAAAAAGAATATATTGGAAGACTCACCTGGTCCAGTTTCAAAACATACTACCCAAAGCTACAGTAATCAAGACAGGATGCTACTGTCATAAAGACAGACATATAAATCAACAGAAGAGAATTAAGAATCCAAACCTTATGGTCAAATGCATGGGTCAATAAACCCATATACCTTTATGGTCAAGTGATTTTCAGCAAAGGAGTCAAGACCATTCAACAGAAAAACAATGTCTTTTCAACAAACGTTAGTGAAACAACTGGATATCTAAATATAAAAGAATGAATTTGGATCTTTATTTCATATCATGTATAAAATATAAGTCAAAATGGACCAAAAACCAAGAGACAAAACTATAAAACTCTTGGAAACAGGTGAAAATCTGCACAACTCTGGATTAGACAACAGTTTTTCAGATGATACCAAAAGCACATACAATCAAAGAAAAAAACCAAATTGGATTTCATCAAACTTAAACAATTTTTCTCTAATTTCTCCATTAAAAATTACATTAAGAAACAGAATAAAGAAGGTAAAAAGTCAACCTACAGAATGCAAGGACGGCCTGACCAGGCGGTGGTGCAGTGTATAGAGCATCGGACTGGGATGCAGAAGACCCAGGTTAGAGACCCCGAAGTCGCCAGCTTCAGCATGGGCTCATCTGGTTTGAGCACAGGCTCACCAGCTTGGACCCAAGGTCGCTGGCTCAAGCAAGGGGTTACTCGGTCTGCTGAAGGCCTGTGGTCAAGGCACATATGAGAAAGCAATCAATGAACAACTAAGGTGTTGCAACGAAAAACTAATGATTGATGCTTCTCATCTCGTTCCATTCCTGCCTGTCTGTCCCTATCTATCCCTCTTTCTCTCTTTCTCTATCTCTCTGTCCCTATAAAAAATTTTTTTAAAAAAATGAAAGGACGAACTGCAGATGATATATCTAATAAGAGCTGCGTACACAGAATACAGTGTGTGTGTGTGTGTGTGTGTGTGTGTGTGTGTGTGTGTGTGTGTGTATATATATATATATAATTTTTTTCCCCCCCCCTGAAGCTGGAAACGGGGAGAGACAGTCAGACAGACTCCTGCATGCGCCCAACCGGGATCCACCCGGCACGCCCACCAGGGGGCGTCGCTCTGTTGCGACCAGAGCCACTCTAGCGCCTGGGGCAGAGGCCAAGGAGCCATCCCCAGCGCCCGGGCCATCTTTGCTCCAATGGAGCCTCGCTGCGGGAGGGGAAGAGAGAGACAGAGAGGAAGGAGAAGGGGAGGGGTGGAGAAGCAGATGGGCGCTTCTCCTGTGTGCCCTGGCTGGGAATCGAACCCGGGACTTCTGCACTCCAGGCCGACGCTCTACCACTGAGCCAACCGGCCAGGGCCCCAGAATACAGTATATAAATAATGATTAGTCAGGTTAACCTAATTAAATAACTCAATTAAAAATGGGCAAAGGTAATTGACAAACTGTTTAAAAAATTTTTTTAAAATATTTTACTTATTGATTTTTTAGAGAGAGGGGAGAGATAGAGAGAGAGAGAGAGAGAAGGGGGAGGAGCAGAAAGCATCAACTCCCATATGTGCCTTGATCAGGCAAGCCCAAGGTTTCGAACCGGCAACCTCAGTGTTCCAGGTCGACGCATTATCCCACTGCGCCACCACAGGTCAGGCTGTTTAAAAATTTTTTAACGGACGAAGGTTTCAATAGCCATTTCTACAAAAAGATATACAAATGGTCAATAAGCACATGAAAAAAATTTCTCAAAATTATTATTCATTAAAAAAATGTAGCCTGGCCCTGGCCGGTTGGCTCAGCGGTAGAGCGTCGGCCTAGCGTGCGGAGGACCCGGGTTCGATTCCCGGCCAGGGCACATAGGAGAAGCGTCCATTTGCTTCTCCACTCCTCCGCCGCGCCTTCCTCTCTGTCTCTCTTTTCCCCTCCCGCAGCCAAGGCTCCACTGGAGCAAAGATGGCCCAGGCGCTGGGGATGGCTCTGTGGCCTCTGCCCCAGGTGCTAGAGTGGCTCTGGTCGCAACATGGCGACGCCCAGGATGGGCAGAGCATCGCCCCCTGGTGGGCAGAGCGTCGCCCCATGGTGGGCGTGCCAGGTGGATCCTGGTCGGGCGCATGCGGGAGTCTGTCTGACTGTCTCTCCCTGTTTCCAGCTTCAGAAAAATGCAAAAAAAAAAAAAAAAAAAAAAAAATGTAGCCTGACCAGGTGGTGACACAGTGGATAGAGCATCGGACTGGGACACAGAGGACCCAGGTTCAAAACCCTGAGGTCACCACTTAGGTACCGCTCATCTGGTTTGAGCAAGGCTCACCAGCTTGAGCCCAGGGTCACTGGCTTTAGCAAGGGGTCACTTGGTCTGCTATAGCCCCCCCACCCCCGTCAAGGCACATATGCGAGGACAATCAATGAACAACTGAGCTGCTGCAACGAAGAATTGATACTTCTCATTTCTCTCCCTTCCTATCTGTCCCTCTCTGTCTCTGTCACACACACACATACAAAAAATAAATGTAAATTAAAAACTACAATGAGATGTAGTTCACAGCCACTGGGATGACTAAAATCATCAAATAACAGGGGTTGGGAAGGATGCAGAGAAATGAGAACCCTTGTGCATTGATAGCGGGAAGATAAAATGGTAAAACCACTGTGGAAAACAGTTTGGCAGTTCCTTAAAAAGCTAAACATTGAATTACCATATGACTCAGCAAGTCTACTCAGCAAATTCATCCTGTATTTCCCAGCCAGGATAATAGCACTGTGAGTCTCTGAGGAGAAAACTAGACATGACCTTTGAATTTTTTCCCTTTCTCTTTTTCTCCTTTAATTTTTTTAAAATTTACTCATTTTAGAGAAGAGAGAGCATGAGAGAGAAAGAGAGAGGGGGGGGGAGGGAGAGGGAGAAAGGGGGGAGGAGCAGGAAGCATCAACTCCCATATATGCCTTGACCAGACAAGGGCAGGGTTTTGAACCGGCAACCTCAGCATTCCAGGTCGAAGCTTTATCCACTGCGCCACTGTTAGGCAGATAAAATATACTATGCTCACTTTGTTAAAGATGGTGCTGCCCACATGGAAGTCCGTCACCCAGGTGATATTAGTTGCCCTTCTTGCTTGGAATGGGCATGATTATGTTAATATGTGTTGGGCTGACCTGTGGTGGCGCAGTGGATAAAGCGTCGACCTGGAAATGCTGAGGTCACCGGTTCGAAACCCTGGGCTTGCCTGGTCAAGGCACATATGAGAGTTGATGCTTCCAGCTCCTCCCCACCCTCTCTCTCTGTCTCTCTCTCCCTCTCTCCCTTTCTCTCTCCTCTCTAAAATGAATTTTAAAAACATTTTTAAAAATATATATGTGTTGGGGGAGGGCTTTCATTCCAAAAGGTTTTAAAAGGAAGAGAGATCATATTGTTCCGGGGGAAGAGTGATTACGTTCTAGGAGGAGCCCATGCTATAGGAGAGCAGAGAAAGAACGCAGAGAAAGGCCACGTGGAGGAGAGGAGAAGCAGCCAAGATGGCAGAGTGCTAAAGGAGAAGCCAGTTTGTGCAGTTTGTGCAGAGAAGGAGATGTAAAACAGAGGTGAATAAGGCTGGTGAGGTAGGAATCTTTGATTCTAGGAAACTCGAATAAGTCAGTGGCTTTGGGAGCCCTGAATGGAAAGGGAAGTGTTTTCCCACTGGTGTGTATTTCTTGCCTGCCTAGTGCAAGCTAGGATTAAAGGTAATAATAGCCCACCAGTTCTTGGCTCCATTGTTTCACTACTGTCTGTTCGAATCAAATGCAAACCTGCATGGGCCAGGCGGCTATGGCTACTGGCTTTACAGCCACCACAGGTCAGGTTCTCTTTTTCTCCTTTAATATCAATCTAATAAAATCATAGATCCACACAGACTAGAATCTCTTCCTCTATCCACTGCTGATCATCACCTAGTTCAGGCCTTAATCATATCTTACCAAGACTCATGCATTAACCTCCTATCTGGACTGTTTCTAGTTTCATTTTCTCTAATTCATCTTTCATATTGGTTCTCTAATTTTCCCACTAATATTTATTAAGTACAAATTAAAAATCCAACACATTTTCATGATAAAAACTCTCAACAAATCAGAAAAAGAATGGAATTTCCTCAATCTGATAAAAAGCATCTAAGAAAATCCACAGGTATCATCATATTTAATGATGAAAAACAAACTTTCCTCCTAAAATCAGGAACAAGACAAGGATGTCACTCTCAACACTTCCACTTACAAGAAGAAAAAAAAATAAGAGGCATCCAAATTAGATTCCTATCTTTTTCTTATGTGTCCCTGAAGTTTTCAAGTGTTTTCCCCATAGGTTTTTACTTCATAATTGAGCACAACACCAATTTGTTTATCCATTCATCAGTTGATGTTCATTTGAGTTATGGCCATTTTTTGGCTAATGTGAATAAAGTTATTATGGATATTTATTGTATATAAGTCTTTTGTAAGCACATGTGTTTTCATTTATCTTAGGTAAATTCTTAGCAGTGGGATTGCTGGTACATGTGTATTTAACTTTCTAAGTACAAGCATGTTGGCTGTAACACCCTGGTTTCACACTTAGTAATATATGATCCACATTCTCATCAACACTTGGGAGTTTCTCTGTCAGTCTTTTTTCATTCTACAATTAAATAAAACATTTTCTACTTTCTCCTAGACAATCTCCTAAACTACTGAAATTAATATCAAAAACTGCTAAAATGTCATCAAAGATACAAAATTCAACCTATATTTTAAAACTTAGTTCTCCAAGATTACAGAAATAAAATTTTGAACTAAACAAAACCATGGAGTAAATCCTATACTTTCATGAGCTGAGGAAACAAAGACAAGAAGTAAAATTCCTCTGTCAATAATAACAATAAATAGTAGAAGTAATAGTGCTAGGTACTGTTCCAAACACTTTACATATAATAAATAACTCATACGATTCTCATAATAATACTATGAGATCTGTAATTTAAAAAAATATATTTATTGATTTTAAAGAGAGAAAGGCAATGGGAAAGGAGCGGGATACATTAACTTGTACTAGTCGCTTCTCATATGTGCCTTGACCAAGCAAGCCCTGAGTTTCAAAGCAGTGACCTCACCATTCCAGGTCGACAGTTTATCCTATGCCACAAGTCAGGCGAGATCTGTACGTTCAGTGTTCCCATTTTATACATAAGAAGACTGAGATTCAAAGATTAATTTACCAAAGTTACAAAGTTTATAAGTGGTAAAGCCACACTTCAATCCCAGGTTTCAGTCCTTATTCTTTTTTTTTTTTTTTTTTTTACAGAGGCAGAGATAGACAGGGACAGACAGACAGGAATGGAGAGAGATGAGAAGCATCAATCATTAGTTTTTCGTTGCGCGCTGCGACTTCTTAGTTGTTCATTGATTGCTTTCTCATATGTGCCTTGACCGCGGGCCTTCAGCAGACCGAGTAACCCCTCGTTGGAGCCAGCAACCTTGGGTCCAAGCTGGTGAGCTTTTTGCTCAAGCCAGATGAGCCCGCGCTCAAGCTGGCGACCTCGGGGTCTCGAACCTGGGTCCTTCCGCATCCCAGTCCGGCGCTCTATCCACTGCGCCACCACCTGGTCAGGCTCAGTCCTTATTCTTAACCAACTTTTCTACAGAAAAATCAAGATTATAGGTCTCTCTAGCTATTCTCATTAGATGTCGCATCTTTACAAGAAACTGCCTTGATATAAATGGGCAATTTAAAATATAAAATAACATATCTACAGCCTAAAGTTTATAATGAAAATACTACTTTTTTCCTAAACTTTAGACATGTATTTTAAATGTATATACAGTATATTGAAATTTATCAAGTAAAGTACTAAATGCTCCCTTATTTTTCCTTTTGACAATTTACAGATCACAACCCATGGAAACAAATTCAAAATAGCCTATAAGATATCTTAATATTGAAGAATTCATCAAAGGTCTTAAACTGAAATCTCTATAGGAGCTAGGCAGTTAACATAAATTAGCAAAATGGATAAAGTGCCAAAAACACATTAGGAATGTATCATACATGCCTCTCGTAAAGGAGACAGTCCCCATGTGAGTCTGGTCAATTACTGCCAAGCAGAACTGAAACACAGCAAGATACTCTGACTTATCAGAAACATATTTAGGCCCTGGCCAGTTGGCTCAATGGTAGGCCTGGCGTGCGGGAGTCCCGGGTTCGATTCCCAACCAGGGCACACAGGAGAAGCACCCATCTGCTTCTCCACCCCTACCCCTCTCCTTTCTCTCTGTTTCTCTCTTCCCCTCCCACAGCCAAGGCTCCATTGGAGCAAAGTTGGCCCGGGCACCGAGGATGGCTCCATGGCCTCTGCCTCAGGCACTGGAATGGCTCTGGTTGCAACAGAGCAACGCCCCAGATGGGCAGAGCATCGCCCCCTGGTGGGCATGCCGGGTGGATCCCGGTCGGGCGCATGTGGGAGTCTGACTGCTTTCACGTTTCCAACTTCAGAAAAATACAAAAACAAGAACAAAAAACAACAACAACAACCATATTTAGGAAGAATACATCAATTTACTAAAGTCTTCTATTTAACAGAACCTGCAGTTTCTGAAAATCCCATTTGGTTACACGCTATATATTAAACTCAAAACCTTAAAAAAATCCTTGTTAGCAATTTGCCTGTTTATTTTCTTCTTTATCACTCAGGTAGACTGCAGGGAAAACTTCTCATATTTGTAAACTGTAAAATATATAACCATACTTACTAAACAACAGATAATGTCTCTGAATGAATTAAATCATTCTATAGAAAATCTTCCTACTATATAGTTTGCTACAAGTGATAACAGTGTAAAAAATATACAATGCATTAAAAAAAAAAAAGGCTCTGGCTCAGTGGCAGAGCGTTGGCCCAATGTATGGATGTCCCAGGTTTAATTCCCAGTCAGGGCACACAGGAGAAGCAACCATCTCCTTCTCCACCTCTCATCCTCCTCTTTCTTTCTCTCTCTCCTACCTTGCCGCAGCCATGACTTGATTGGTTTAAGTCATTGGCCCTGGGAACTGAGGATGGCTCCGTGGTCCTCTACCTCAGGTGCTAAAAATATCTTGGTTGCAAGCATGGCCCCAGATGGGCAGCGCATCGGCTCTACATAGGGGTTGGTGGTTGGATCCCAGTCTGGGCGCATGCAGGAGTATGTCTCTCATCCTCTCAAATGAAAAAATAAATAAATAAATAAAAATTAAAAATATATATATTATATATAATGCAAAAAACAAACTTTTTTAAACTAGAGATATTTAAGTATCCACTATGAGCAAAATATTATAGGGAAGAGGAATACAAAGGAGAGTAAGGTAAGACTCATACAGTCCATTTCCCTTATAAACCAGAAATCTGTGAATGAGAAATGGGCAAAGATGCCTGACATGTGGTGGCACAGAGGATAAAGTGTCAACCTGGAATGCTGAGGTCTTTGGTTTGAAACCCTGGACTTGCCTAATCAAGGCACATATGGGAGTTGATACTTCCTGCTCCTCCCCCCTTCTTTCTCTTCCTCTCTCCTCTCTAAAATAATAAAAATAAAAATAAAAAAGAATAGAGTGCCCAGAAATAAACCCAGGCTTAAAAAAAAAAAGAGAACAAAGAGAATAATCAATTTTGATAAACCATTATGTAAGTGACTTACGCCTTCAGAGGTACACAGAACTTTAACAGTTTAGAAAAGAGACACTTCTTCCAGATGAGGGATGGACAAGAAAGGATACATGGGCCCTGGCTAGTTGGCTCAGCGGTAGAGCGTCGGCCTGGCGTGCGGAAGTCCCGGGTTCAATTCTCGGCCAGGGCACACAGGATAGGCGCCCATCTGCTTCTCCAACCCTCCCCCTCTCCTTCCTCTCTGTCTCTCTCTTCCCCTCCCGCAGCCGAGGCTCCATTGGAGCAAAAGATGGCCCAGGCGCTGGGGATGGCTCCTTGGCCTCTGCCCCAGGCGCTAGAGTGGCTCTGGTCGCGACAGAGCGACGCCCCGGATGGGCAGAGCATCGCCCCCTGGTGGGCATGCCGGGTGGATCCCGGTCGGGCGCATGCAGGAGTCTGTCTGACTGCCTCCCTGTTTCCAGCTTCAGAAAAATACAAAAAAAAAGAAAAGATACATGGCAGGTACAGTACAATATAGAAGTCAGAAAAACACGAGAATTTTAAAAGACCTACCCTCTTCTCCCAAATTGGCAGGCATCTTACATGGAGAAAAAGCATAAAAGATGCATACATATACAAAACTATCTCTAGAAAGATAATTTTGAAAGCTGGTACTGGGGCTTGCTTCTGAGGATGGATACTGGGAGACTATGACTGTTATATAATAAAGAATTTGACCTGCTGTTTCCCCTGGTTCCTAGGAGGGGATACTCTAAACCTTAGAATTTAATAACAAAGTAGTAAGTGTCTTTCTTATTCAGGAGGCTAATGCACTGCCTACATATTAAATCTGGCAATAATGCCTACATATTAAAATCTCAATTAATACTCTGGACAGGTGAGTTTCCTGGTTAATACTTCCTGATTCCATAGGGAAAGGAAAGTATAAGTTCTATATTTAAATCCCTCCCAGATTTGGCCCTATGTGTCTCTTCATTCGGCTGGTCCTGATTTGAATCCTTTATAATAAAACTATAAGTATAGCAGTTTCCTGGGACTTTGATTCATTCTTACAAATTATTAAACCTGAGACGAGTCATGGAAACACCTTGGATCTGTAGCCAGTTGGTCAGAAGAAGTGTAAGTGGTCTGGGGACTCCAAGAACTTGCAACTGACATCTGAAGTTAGAGAAGTCTTGTTGAGAAGCATACATTTAAACTTGCGGAATCTCATCTCCAGGTGGTTAGTATCAGAATTTCATTATAGTATTTTCAACAGAAAAGAGATACTTTATACCTTTCACCTAATGACCTAAATCAGGTATTTTAAAGGCTATAAAGAGAACCTTTTTTCTGAACTTTTTTTCTACATTCTTTTTATTAAGATTTTATTTATTCATTTTAGAGAGAGACAGAGAAAGAGAGAGAGAAAAGAGAGAAGTGGGGAGGAGCAGGAAGCATCAACTCCCATATGTGCCTTGACCAGGAAAGCCTGGCATTTCAAACCAGGGACCTTAGCATTTCAGGTCGACACTTTATCCACTGTGCCACCACAGGTCAGGCCTCTGCATTTCTTAAGTAGCAATTATTTTTTGTACTACTTTAAAAACTATCTCTGGAAAGATACTTAGAAACTAAAAAGCACTAGTGGCCTCTGATGAAGGGACTCGAAAGTGGGAGGAAGACTTTTCACTGTCCATTTTCTATATTTGAATGATGAATATTCTACCTATTTATTTATTTATTTTTATTTTACTTATTCATTTTTAGAGAGGAGAGAGAGAGGGAGAGAGAGGAGAGAGAGACAGAGAGAGAAGGGGGAGGAGCTGGAAGCATCAACTCCCATATGTGCCTTGACCAGGCAAGCCTAGGGTTTCGAACCGGCGACCTCAGCATTTCCAGGTCGATGCTTTATCCACTGCGCCACCACAGGTCAGGCGAATATTCTACCTATTTAAAAAGCAAAGTTAAGGCCCTGGCCAGTTGGCTCAGCGGTAGAGCGTCGGCCTGGCGTGCGGGGGACCCGGGTTCGATTCCCAGCCAGGGCACAAAGGAGAAGCGCCCATTTGCTTCTCCATCGCCCCCCCCCCTGTCTCTTCCCCTCCCGCAGCCAAGGCTCCATTGAAGCAAAGATGGCCCAGGCGCTGGGGATGGCTCCTTGGCCTCTGCCCCAGGCGCTAGAGTGGCTCTGGTCGCGGCAGAGCAACGCCCCGGAGGGGCAGAGCGTCGCCCCTGGTGGGCGTGCTGGGTGGATCCCGGTCGGGTGCATGCGGGAGTCTGTCTGACTGTCTCTCCCCGTTTCCAGCTTCAGAAAAATAAATAAATAAATAAATAAAATAAATAAATAAAAAGCAAAGTTAAAATTAAAGTATGAAAAATTTCATTTTGTGGCAATATGTATTTACATGAAACTTAGTACCAGATAAAGTTTAGTATTTTCATAATCTGCAACTTTCCATAAGTACTCACTTCTCTTGTATTGATTCCCCTACCCCATCAACAGAGATTCTGAGAATTAGAAAAGTAGTTCATATAACTATTAAAAATTATTTATAATACTTTGTATCTAAATTATAACTGATAAGACAAGAGCCTCTATTTCCAGTTGTTTCCCTTTGATAAGATCATATGGCACCTCTAATTTTCCATTCTTCCACTGTTTAATAATGTAACCACTATTACAGGAGGGAACAGCAAGCTGCAGTAGTGTTAAAATGATCCAAATTCTTTTAAGGTTTCTCTCACACACACTTTTTTGACACAGAGAGAGAGAGAGAGAGAAAGAGAGAGAGAGTCAGGCAGTAGGGATAGACAGGAAGGGAGAGAGATGAGAAGCATCAATTTGTTGTGGCACCTCAATTATTCATTGATTGCTTTCTTATATGTGCCTTGATGGGGTAGAGGGGAGGGGGAGGCTACAGCAGAGCTAGTGACCCCTTGTTCAAGCCAGCGACCTTAGGCTTCAAGCAAGTGATTTTGGGGCTTATGCCAGCAACCATGGGGTCATGTCTATGATCCTATGCTCAAGCCAGCAACCCCACAACTCAGTCTAATGAGCCCGCGCTCAAGCTGGCAACCTCGGGGTTTCAAACCTGGGTCCTCCGCATCCAAGGACAACGCTCTATCCACTGCGCCACTGCCTGGTCAGGCTCTCTCACACACTCTTGTTCCCTCAAGTTTGGAAGGGTGTAATGTTGACAGTTGTTATACGTGAATGCTAGGATTTATAAACCTATTTTTTTCATTTTGCTATCAATATTTCTAGTTTATTTTGCTTTCAATGAATGTAGTTTGTGTGAATTTTTAAAATGCAAATAAATATGTAACAGAATTGTGACATTCCTGAAAATGTCGGAAACTTAAACGCAAGGTAGAAATGAACGCGGATTCTGCCCCCATCCCCCAGCCCCCAAGAGACAGAAACAGACAGACAGGAAGGGAGAAATGAGAAGCATCAACTTGTAGTTGCACAGCTGTGGCACTTCAGTTGTTCACTGATTGTTTCTATTGTATGTCCTGGCCAGGGAGCTCCAGCTAGTGACCCCGTGCTCAAGCCAGCAATCATGGGATCATGTCGATAATCCTGTGCTCAAGACAGCAACCCCACACTCAAGCTAGCAAGCCTGAGCTCAAGCTGGATAAGCCTGCACTCAAGCCAGTGACCTCGGGGTTTCAAACCTGGAATCTCAGCGTCCAGATTAACGTTCTAGTCAATGTGCAACCATCGGTCAGGCTAAACAGGAATTTTTTAAGTTTTATATCATAACTCAGAAATCTGTAAGTGTTGCAACTTTGCAAGGAGAGATTTTTTTTTTTTGGCTAAATTTTTCAAATTTTCATGCAAACACTGAAAAACATTCTTCTAATAAATTACTTGGTCAAAGCTTTGGGGGACAGAAAAAAGACTCAAACAATTTAGATATTTACAACTCCACACTATTTATACTTAGATATCTGCAACTCCACACTAGATTCACAGAGGCGATTTTCTGTCAAAACAGAAATTAGTCACAAAACAACTACCCAGAATTCTTTAAAATGTCATGAAAGACAAAAAATAAAAATAAAAGAACGGCCAGGGAAATGTTCTAGAGATTAAAGGAGACTAAGGACGTATGGCAACTTGAGATCAGTGGTGGCACGCAGCAGATAGAGCATTAACCTGGGACGCTTATTTCCCAGGTTCGAAACCCTGAGGTCACTGGCTTGAGCACGGGCTCATAGACATGATTCCTTGGTCACTGGCTTGAGCCCAAGGTCGGTAGCTTGAGCAAAGAGTCACTGGCTGGAATGGAATCCGCTGGTCAAGGCACATATGAGAAAGCAATCAATCAACAACTAAAGGTCCACAACTACGAGTTGATGCTTCTCATCTCTCTTCATGTCTGTCTGTTTCTCTCTCTAAAAAATAAATAAATAAAACTGATTTTGTAGTTAAGACTCTCACAAAGGCCCTGGCCAGTTGGCTCAGTGGTAGAGCGTCGGCCTGGCGTGCGGGAGTCCCAGGTTTGATTCCCAGCCAGGGCACACAGGAGAAGCGCCCATCTGCTTCTCCACCCCTCCCCCTCTCGTTCTTCTCTGTCTCTCTCTCCCCCTCCCGCAGCCAAGGTTCCATTGGAGCAAAGCTGGCCTGGGCGCTGAGGATGGCTCTATGGCCTCTGCCTCAGGCGCTAGAATGGCTCTGGTTTCAACAGAGCAACGCCCCAGATGGGCAGAGCATCGCCCCCTGGTGGGCATGCAAGGTGGATCCCAGTCGGGCACATGCGGGAGTCTGTCTGACTGCCTCCCTGTTTCCAACTTCAGAAAAAAAGAAAAAAGAAAAAAAAAAGACTCTCCCAAAGAAAACTACAGGCCCAGCCTGACCAGGCAGTGGCGAAGTGGATAGAGCATCGGACTGGGATGCGGAGGACCCAGGTTCAAGACCCCAAGGTTGCCAGCTTGAGCACAGGCTCATCTGGTTTGAGCAAAGCTCACCAGCTTGGACCCAAGGTCGCTGGCTTAAGCAAGGGGTTACTCAGTCTGCTGTAGCCCCATGGTCGAGGCACATATGAGAAAGCAATCAATGAACAACTAAGGTGTCACAACGAGAAAGCAATCAGTGAACAACGTGCCCCAACTATGAGTTGATGCTTCTCATCTCTCTCCCTTTCTGTCTGCCTCTGACTCTCACTAAAAAAAAAAAAAAAAAAAAGGAAAACTACAGGCCCAGATGGTTTCTCTAGCAAACTGTACCAAATATTTAAAAAAGAAATAACATCAATTCTACATAAACTCTTCAAGCATATAAACACTTACCAACTTATTTCATTGTCAAAATACCATGATACCAAAACCAGTATTAACAAAAAAACTACAGACCAATATCCGCATGGATAGAAGTGCAAAACTCTGAAAAAAGTAATAGCAAACAGAATTCAGCACTTTATGAAAATAATAATATATCATGAGCAAGTAGAATTTACCACAGGGTTAAAAATCAATCAATATAATTCATTAGACTAAAAAAGCAAAACATATTTCAGTAGATGCAAAAAAAAAAAAAGGGCTCTGGCCGGATAGCTCAGGGGTAGAGCGTCAGACTGGGGTGTGGATGTTCTGGGTTCGATTCCTGGCCAGGGCACACAGAAATAGCACTCATTTGCTTCTCCTCTCGCTTGTCTCTCTCTCTCTCTGCCTCTCTCTCTCTCTCTTTTCTCTTCTCCTGCAGCTCAATTGAAGCGAGTTGGCCCTGGGCACTGAAGATAGCTCTATGGCTTCCACCTCAGGTGCTAAAAAATGGTTCTAGTTGCAACAGAGCAAAGGCCCCAGATGGGCAGAGCATTGCCCCCTAGTAGGCTTGCCAGGTGGATTCCGGTCAGGGCGCATGTGGGGAGTCTGTCTCTGCCTCCCCTCCTTTCACTAAATAAAATATATAAATAAATAAGCATTTGACAGAGTTCAATTCAATCATGACAAAAACTTTTTAAAAACTGAAAATAAAAAGAACTTTCTTGACCTGATAAAGAATATCCAAAAGAACCCTAGAATTAGCCTGACCTGTGGCAGCACAGTGGATAAAGTGTTGACCTGGAATGCTGACGTCGCCAGTTCAAAACCCTGAGCTTGCCTGGTCAAGGCACATATGGGAATTGATGCTTTTTGCTCTTCCCTCCCCCCTTTTCTCTCTCTCTTACTCTCTTTCTCTTCCCTCTCTAAAATGAATAAATAAAATCTTAAAAAAATAACCATACCGTTAATAATTACATGTAATGATGAAAGATGAAATACTTTCACCATAATGAGAAACAAGACAGGGATATCCACTCACCACACCTATTCAAGATTGTACCAGTGCAATAAGGTGAAAATAAAGAAAAGATATTCAGACTGAAATGGAAGAAACAAAATTCTTTATTCATAAACATAACTGCCTACACAGAAGATCCCAAATAATCTGCAGATAGTTACTAGAAGAAGTGACTTTATTAAGGTTACAGAATACAAAGTCAATATACAAAATCAATTGTATTTTTATATACTACTATAGTAATGAAACTGAAATTTGGAGAAAAAAATAACATCTACAATAATATCAGAAATCATTAAATATTTAGGGATAAATTTAATATGTGCAAGATTTTTATGCTGATAACTACAAAACACTGATGACAGAAATCAAAGATGATCCAAAAAAATGGAAAGCTAAATATCCTTTTTGTAGATTAGGAGACTCAATATTGTTAAGATGTCAATGCAACCACATATTATCCAGATTCAACCCAATCTCAAAAAAAACAGTAGTCAATTTGTACAAGCTGACAAATTGATTCTAAAGCTTATATTAAAAAAGCAAAGCACCTAGAATACCAAAGCAATTTTTAATAGAATCAAGGGAGGACACATGCTAACTGAATTCAAGACTTAATATAAAATCATAGTCATCAAGATAGTGTGGTATTGGTATAAGGATAGAAACACGGATTAATGAACAGATAGAGACAGAAGCAAGGTGAGTACACATATGTGGTCGATTGCTTTTTGACAAAGGTGTAATTCAGGCGTCCCCAAACTATGGCCCCGAGGGCCACATGCGGACCCCTGAGGCCATTTATCCAGCCCCCTGCCGCACTTCCAAAAGGGGCACCTCTTTCATTGGTGGTCAGTGAGAGGAGCACTGTATGTGGTGGCCCTCCAACGGTCTGAGGGACAGTGAACTGGCCCCCTGTGTAAAAAGTTTGGGGACCCCTGGTGATAATTCAATGGAGAAAGGACAGTCTTTTCATTAAACAGTATGAAATATGCTAAAAACAAAAAACCTCTCACCTTACCCTTAAACAAAAACTCACCCAAAACAACTGACCTAAATGTAAAATTAAAATTTTAAGACTTCTATAAAAAAATATAAGACACAAATATTTTGTAACCTTGGTTTATGCAAAATATTTCTTAAATATAAAATGAAAAATGTCTGGCCTGTGGGGCGTAGTGGATGAGACGTCAACCTGGAACTCTAGGGTTGCAGGTTTGGGACTCTGGGCTTTCCTGGTCAGGGCACAAGTGGGAGTTGATGCTTCCTGCTCCTCCCCCCTTTCTTTCTCCCTTCTCTCTTTCTCTCTCCTCTCTAAAATGAATAAATAAAATCTTTATTTTTTTAAAAAAAGCACAATCATTAAAAAAAATAAGAACTGGCCCTGGCCGGTTGGCTCAGTGGTAGAGCGTCGGCCTGGCGTGCAGGGGACCCGGGTTCGATTCCCGGCCAGGGCACATAGGAGAAGCGCCCATTTGCTTTTCCACCCCCCCCCCTCTCCTTCCTCTCTGTCTCTCTCTTCCCCTCCCACAGCCAAGGCTCCATTGGAGCAAAGATAGCCCGGGAGCTGGGGATGACTCCTTGGCCTCTGCCCCAGGTGCTAGAATGGCTCTGGTCGCGGCAGAGCGACGCCCCAGAGGGGCAGAGCATCGCCCCCTGGTGGGCAGAGCGTTGCCCCTGGTGGGCATGCCGGGTGGATCCCGGTCGGGCGCATGCGGGAGTCTGTCTGACTGTCTCTCCCCGTTTCCAGCTTCAGAAAAATACAAAAAAAAAAAAAAAAGAAAACTATTCTTTGGAAGATGCTATTAAAAAAATAAAAGACAAGTCACAGACTGAGAGAAAATATTTGCAAAACATGAATCTAAAAAGGACAAATATCCTGAATATATAATAGAATTTACAACTAAACAATAACAAACAGCTCCAATTTTAAAATGGATGGGAGGGGCAAATAATTTGAAAAGACACTTACTAAATAAAAGATATAGACAGCACATAAGTGCATGAACAGACATAAGGAAGTGCAAATCTAAATTAAAGGAGTCTCTTCTCCATGTCAAGTATGGACTAGACTTAATGTCTCACTTCCAAAGAAGGTAGGAAAAGGGAAAATTGTAACTTTACAGTGGCGAAACTGTTAACACTACACTAACCAAGTGAGGAAGGCTAACTTAACTAACATCATCATCAATGTGGATATCATGTACCTCCTACATGTGATGAGAAAGGCACTACACCTCTCTGATACTCTGCCACAAAACCTCTAATCATGAGAAAAACATCAGACAAACCTAGACTGGGCAACATTCTTGAGGGTAGCCAATACACCTCAAGACTTTCAAGGTCATGAAAAACAAGGACAGAAAGGACTGAGAAATTGCCACATACCAGAGGCAACAGTGACAGAAAAAAAAGATTAATAGAGAAACTGGTAAAATCCAGCCCTAGCCGGTTGGCTCATCTCTCTTCATTCCTGTCTGTCTCCCTCTCAAAAAAAAAAAAAAAAAAAAAAAGGAAGGTGTTTAAACATTATAAGGAAGTAGAAGACATAAAGGACCACACATGAATTTCTTTCACTTGTGAATTCTGAAGGTGCCTTTCATGAACACCTTTTCCCCCTAGCACTTTGAACATAGTGCTTTGTTAACAGGGACAGTCTTTCTCTAAATTCAGAGTTCTATTTCCTGAAAATCCTATAAACAAACTGATGTTTTAGACACTTCAGATATTAAAAAGAAAATAGGGTCAGGAGGACTAAGGACACAAGTAGATTTATGGTCTTAGAAATTTTTTTACATTTTTTACACACACTAAATTACTAGTAAGGAAAATACCAGTAACAGTTACATATCCTAAACTAGTCATGTGCACCAAACAGTTACTTTGTTACTTTTTCATGTCTCTCCCTCTGAAATTTTTGATAAAGTGCTCATAAGTGTTTCCTGTTCTTCTGCAGACATACATACTGAGGGTTTCCCCTGTATGCCTAATCCATCATTCAAATATTTATTGCCAACTCTCTTTGAAAGAACACACAAGAAATGTGATTGCTAATAGGAAGTGGTACAGGGTTGGGTAGAGGACAGCTGTGGCAGAATAACTTACTTTTCATGTTATAATATTTTGTATCTTTTGAATTTTATACTATGTATAGTTATAGCAATCTAAATAAGTTAACTTTTTTCCATTAGTTAAGGCCTTTCTAATTTTTAAGGCAAAAGCTGCTGATTTTCTATAGACCAACCATGGAAATGCTTTGTTTGACAAACATTTCTTTCTAACTGGACTTCTCTATTATAGAGAGCCTTAGCTCTGCCCATTGTATTTCTTTCTCACTGGACTTCTCTATTATAGAGAGCCTTAGCTCTGCCCATTAACTTCGTACCAAAGTACTGTCAGCCACTCAAAGATAAGCCCTTTCCTTCCAAGAGAGGTAAGAAGGCAGTTTTACAAATCAGACTTATTATTTCCTTAATTGTTCCTAAGATTTTCTTACAAAAATTTTCTTACAAATTTCTACCTCAGCCTTCTACTTGACTTTCTGTCCCAAACAGCCAGACTCCCACTTATTCTATTTACCAACACCCTCATTACTAGCAATTCACAAACCTCAAAGGAAATTCTAAGAAAGTGTAATAGAGAAGTAAATTATGTACAAAGAAATGATGAAAGATTCTCAGACTCAAATATTTATAATAACAGGTAGCCTTAGAGAACAGGTTCAGTAGAGCAATATAGGCAAAAATCAAATAGAAGGTGGTCAAAAACAGAATTCATGGATTTAAAAAAAAAAGCAGCTTTTAATATTAATCTTTAAAACAAAATGAAATAGTCTAAACTGTGAATTTCAGGAAAAAAATCTTAAGGAAGACCACTGCTAACTCATTTAAATCTAATCAACAATATTTGATTGATCAGTCAATCAAAATAAGCTTTTTTTCCCCTCTCTCCACCCTACTGCTAGTAGGCACTACTCAACCAAGCAGAGTACAACAAGTTTATGCTTTACACGCTCCTAACTCCATCACAAACTTGGTAGGTGATCTTTTTTTTACAGAGACAGAAAGAAAGTCAGAGAGAGGGAAAAATAGGGAGAAGCATCAATGATCAGTTTTTCGTTGTGGCACTTTAGTTGTTCATTGATTGCTTTCTCATATATGCCTTAAACGTGGGGCTACAGCAGACTGAGTAACCCCTTGCTCAAGCCAGCGACCTTGGGTCCAAGCTGGTGAGCTTTTTGCTCAAACCAGATGAGCCCATGCTCAAGCTGGAGACCTTGGGGTCTCAAACCTGGGTCCTCCGCATCCCAGTCTGACACCCTATCCACTGCGCCACTGCCTGGTCAGGCAGTATGTGATCTTAAATGAGTTATTTAACCTTATGAATATCAGTTTCCCCACTATTAAATGGGACTGCCATTATCTACCTTGCAGAGATGTAAACAATTAAAATAAAATATATCTTAAAGTACATGGCACACAGTAAACATTCAATAAACAGTGACTTTTATTACGAAGCTCCTTCCCATAAATTTCAATATAATTTAATTTTTAAAAGACTAAATAAGCTTTAACTCAACATATGACAAATATTTACCATGGTTGATATATTTCAGTTCTCTTCAGGACACATGGCAGGACTGTACTTGGTTACCCTCTGTGAAATCTCTAAGGCCATATGACTTGCTTTGGCCAATCAACAATAAGCCAAAATGACATGACCCTCTTCAAGGTAAACACTTAGAGCCACTGGGTTATTAACAGTTTCCTTCCCTTTGCCATGGAGATAATCTATTGAGATGGAGCCTCCATCAGACTTGAGACATTGCATATTGAGAACAAACAGAATCCACCCAACCACACTAGACATGTGAAACAAAAAAAAAATCTGTTCAATTAAAAGCCACTGAAATTTTGAATTGTTACACCAACATAACCTGGTCTCTCCTCATACCAACCAAAGCCCAAATCATTACATTTCCTTGAACCCTTGCAAAATAAAGCCATCTACAACATATCCTTTCCCTACCTCTAGTAAGCCCCTAATTCCATCCATTTTTCTGCTTTAATCTCTTAAATCCATCATGTTCTACTACTTATTCAGACTCCTTTAATAACCTCTTAACCATTCTCTCTACATATAATTCTGCCCACCTATTCTCCGCAATACAACCAAAGAAATTTTCTTAATGTTTATTTTATTGAGTTTAGAGAGAAAAGAAGGAAGAGAGAAGAAACAGGAACACCGATCTGTTCCTGTATGTGCACTGACTAGGTAGCGAACCAGTAAGAAGAATCTTTTTAAAACACAAATCTGATCATATCACACTCCTGCTTTTATATGGTCTTCACATCAATCAGGAGCACAGCAAAAATGGCTCTCCAAGAAATAACTAAGAAATGGTAGAAATGTTCAATACCTTACTCTGCATGGTGGTTACATGAATGTATATATCTGCAAAAATTAAACACTTAATATTTATATACTTTGCTTCATTAATTATGCCTCAATTAGTTAAAAAGAAAAAAAGGTATGACCCCAACGTACCTTTTTAGCTTCATTTTACCAAATATCCATCCCAAACCACATAAATAAGCCAATAGCTACAAACTATTAGTTTTTACTTTCTAAGATACTGATTTTTCATGCTAATATATAATACCCTTTCCACTCCTACTTTTCCTCAAGACATATATAAAATCTCACTCCCTCAGGGGTCATCTCATCTAAACATCCTTACACTCTATTTCACTTGTGCTGTAACAGCTCTCTGTACATTCCACTTACTGTAACCTTAGCATTCACTACTACAATACAACAGTGGGTCTCAATCAAAGATGGTTTTGTTCTTCAGGGGACTTTTGGCAAGGTCTGGAGACATTTCTGATCATCACACCTGGGGGGGGGGGGGAGTGCTACTGGCATATAATGCTGAAAATATCCATAATACACAGCAAAGATCCCCATAACAATGAATTATCCTACCTAAAATGTCAACATTGCCATTGCTGAGAAATCTTATACTTCATTATTGAATTTATTTGTTTGCAAGTCTGTATCCCTATTAAACTAGAAAATGGGAGGGATCAAGTCATACTCATTTCTGTATCCTAGCAAAGAACCCTGGAAAAAAACACTTAAAATATGTATAATAAAAAATGCATCATTACTGAACCTATTGTGATAAGCACAGTGCTTAATATATCACTCAAAACTTATATAATAAACACGTGTTGTTACTAAATCTTATTTTGATATTAACACTACATAGCTTACTGGTTAAACTGGCAGTCTCTAAACTCAAATTCTATCAATAACTATTGGGTTGGGGAATAAGTTCGTAGCGTTTTTACCGAAGACTTTTATTTAAACAAAAAACAATAATTATATCAATAAGTTAATCAATTATATATTCGCGTTGCTGTTTACAACCTCTTCCCACCTCTCGACCAATTTGTTGATGCCGTTCCGCCAAAAATCACCTGGTCTGGTGTCAAAGAAGTTGTTGAGCCAGTTTTTAAGGACCTCTGTTATCGAAGGTAACGCCCTTCATATGGTTTGACAGGGAGCGGAAAAGATGGTAATCGGTTGGTGCAAGGTCCTGAGAATACAGTGGATGCTGAAGGACCTCCCATTCGAGCTCTTGGAGTGCGGCTTTGACGCCTTGTGCAACATGGGGCCTGGCGTTGTCGTGAATCAGTATGGTTTGACCATGTCGATCAGGTCTTTTCAGTCGAATAGCCTCATTCACGCGGTGTAGCTGGGCAATGTAGAGCTCCTTGTTGACTGTGGCATTCTTTTCGAGCATTTCCCAGTTCTTCATCTAATTCGGAAGGCCTTCCGCTGCGGCACGTGTCATCGACATCAAAGTCGCCATTTTTGAACTTTGCAAACCATTTCCGTGCTGTAGACTCGCCTATGACACCTTCTCCATACAAGTCGCAAATGTCCCGGGCTGCTTCGGCAGCTTTTTGACCTCGATGAAAAGCAAAGAAGAGCAGGTGTCGAAAATGTTGATTTTTGCCTCCTGGGTATTCCATTTCTAAGCCTCAAAACTAATAAAAAATTAAATAACTCAAAAATACAATTAACATAGTTTTGTAGAGCAGAAAGAGTTTTATGGAATGAATACTTACCCTTTGCCAAACAGCAAACAAATCATTGTAAAATAAAATATAAAAACGCTACGAACTTATTCCCCAAGCCAATATTTTGATTTGGTGTTTTCATAGTGCATACCAACAAATAAATTTTTCTTGATACAATATTTTTCCAATTTTGAGAAATAACTGATATACATCACTATATACGTTTAAGGTATACCAGTATGATGGTTTGATTTACATATATTGTGAGATGATTACCACTATAGGTTTAGTTAACATACATCAATTCATATAGACACAATAAAAGGAAAAAAGTTCTTTTGATGAGAACTCTTTAGGATCTACTCTCTTAACAACTTTCCTATACATCATACAGCAGTAAACTCTCTTGTGAAACTTATTCTTCTAACTTACCAAATTATCTAAGATATATTACAAAAACAAAATTCCTGTTAATATTTTAATTTTTCTCTGAGACCATGCTACTCTTGAATGCAGTTCTTTCCAACCAGTTCCCTATAGATTAGTATGTATACTAGTCAAGGCAAATATATATGGGAGTTGATGTTTCCTGCTCTTCCCCTCTTCTCTCTCTCTCTCTCCTCTCTAAAATGAATGAATGAATGAATAAATCAATGAAAAACTTAAAAAAAATTTTGTCAGTACCTAAACTGAAGATGAAAGGATCTTTTCATTACTCTTTATTAAAATTATTTGTGCCTGACCAGACAATGGCGCAGTGGATAGAGCATCGGACTGGGACGCAGAGGACCTGGGTTCAGGACCCTGAGGTCGCCAGCTTGAGCGCAGGTTCATCGGGTTTGAGCAAGGCTCACCAGCTTGAGCCCAAGGTCGCTGGCTTGAGCAAGAGGTTGCTCAGTCTGCTGTAGCGCCCCCCCCCCCCCCCCCCCCCCGGTCAAGGCAAATATGAGAAATCAATCAATGGACAACTAAGGAACCACAACGAAGAATTGATATTTCTCATCTCTCTTCCTTCCTGTCTGTCTGACTCCGTCTCTGCCACAAAAAAACCAAAACAAAAAATCATTTGTGCTTTTTCTACATAGTAGAAAAATTACCTCTAACTATATATATTAAAGTAAAAAAATCTAAGCCTGACCAGGCGGTGGCACAGTGGATAGAGCGTCAGACTGGAATGAAGAGGACCCAGGTTCGAGACCCCAAGGTCGCCAGCTTGACAGCAGGCTCATCTGGTTTGAGCAAAGCTCACCAGCTTGGACCCAAGGTCGCTGGCTAAAGCAAGGGGTTACTCGGTCTGCTGTAGCCCCACAGTCAAGGCACATATAAGAAAGCAGTCAATGAACAACTAAGGTGTCGCAACAAAAACTAATGATTGATGCTTCTCATCTCTCTCCATTCCTGTCTGTCTATCCCTCTCTCTGACTCTCTGTAAAAAAATAAAGAAAGAAAAAGCATTTTTAAAGTAAAAAATCTGAAAGTGGGGCACATTATATTATCCCGCTAGGACTCAGAACCCATTAGAAACAAACCAACTGAAATACAATACTCCTATAATGTGATGGTCCTGATAAAACATCAGTCATCATCTACCATTTACACAGCATGAGATTACTATATACTCAATACTATTAATACATACCATACAGAATTTCTGTGCCACAATGAAGAGTAAAGTTTCTCCAGTAGCATATAGGTTAATTAGTAATTTTAGTCTTTACCATCAAGGATATGTATATACTTTTGGCAAAGAGACAAAAGTTTTTCCAATTTTAAGTGACACTAAATTCCCAAGCTTAAAAAAGGAATAACCTTTACTGTATTTAGCAATGCTGTTTATCAACATTTCTGAAACCTCTCCCAGTCTCAGTGAGAATAAATTGGAAATCAATTCAAATTACAAACTAAAGACTCATAACCACTATCACGAGTGGATTAAAAACATCAACTAAAACATAAAGATAAGGGCCCCGGCTGGATAGGTTAGTTGGTTAGAGTGTCGTCCCAACATGCCAAAGTTGTGGGTTCAATCCTGGTCCAGGTACATATAACAATCAACCAACGACAGCATGAATGAGTGGAACAATAAATTTATGTTTCTCTTTCTCTGCCTCCCTTCCTCTCTCTCTAAAAAAACAAATCAATGAATAAAAAATATATAAAAATTTATAAAGATAGGCTTAGATATAATGCATTGAAGCACACTAAAAATATTATCCCATTTAAACCTAACAACCTTGTAAAGTGGATACTACCTTCATTTTATAAATGGGGAAAATGAGGCTTAAAAAAGTGACATAAACAAATTACATAGCTAATAAATGGTGAAATTCAGATATATTGAGTGCCGGTTTTATTATTTTTGGTGGCTGCAAATCAGATATTTTGCTCCATTCCATTATTTGTTACTGTTTTCTCAGAAACTAAATTTTGCATATCTTTCTGAATAAAGTAATTCATTTACTTCTAAATCTGTATAACACTATCATATTGAATAATTTTATCAAAAAGAAGAATTAGCTCTTTCTCAGTTTTAAAAATAAGTTTGAAGCCAATTAAATGTAGTTATCTGTAGCCTGACCTGTGGTGGGGCAGCGAATAAAGTGTCAACCTAGAATGCTTAAGTCGCTGGTTGGAAACCTTGGGCTTGCCTGGTCAAGGCACATATGGGAGTTGATGCTTCCTGCTCCTCCCCCTCTTCTCTTTCTCTCTCTCTCTCTCTCTCTCTCTCTCTCTCTCTCCTCTCTAAAATGATTATTTTTTATTTTTTTTTATAAATTTTTTATTTGTTCATTTTTAGAGAGAGAGGAGAGAGAGAAGGGGGAAGGAGCAGGAAGCATCAACTCCCATATGTGCCTTGACCAGGCAAGCCCAGGGTTTTGAACTGGTGACCTCAGCGTTCCAGGTCAACACTTTATCCACTGCTCCACCACAGGTCTGGTTGATTTTTTTTTTTAATGTAGTTATCTGTAAATGACAATATCACTGACACTGGCATTTTTAACAGGCTATATATATATATCTATTATGCAAAGTACTTGGTAACCTGTACTTTTACTTACTTTATTTATACGCCAGGCAGTTTTTTGAAAAACCTTGCCACCTCTTATTGACCACTTATTTTGTCACTAGGTAAGAAGATACAGCCTTCGACTATATTTCAGAACAAAAAGTCTGCTTCTAGCACAAATGGAAGAGACTGATATAGAAATAATTGTTACCAAATGTTGACAGATACTTCCCAATTGAAAATAACTGTTTCTAGTCCATCCACACAACTTTTTAATTTTTTTAAAATTGATTTTAGCAAGAGAGAGGATAGGAGAGAGGCAAGAACATTGATCTGTTCCTGTCTGTGCCCTGACCGGGGATCAAACTGGCAAACCCTATATTTCGGGTCAATGCTTTATCCAACTAAGCTATCTGGGCAGGGCCATCGACACAACTTTTTAATTTATGTTGATTTTTTTAAAGAAGTGAGTTGTTGTGTTTCTTTTTATTAAGTGGGAGGCAGGAAGGCAGAGAGACAGACTCCCACATGCTCCCAGACTGAGATCCACCCGGCAAGCCCACTAGGGGGCGATGCTCTGCCCATATGGAGCCTTTGCTCCATTGCTCAGCAACAGAGTTATTTTAGCACCGGAGGCAAGGCCATGGCGCCACCCTCAGAATTGAGGCCAACTTGCTCAAATGAGCCATGGCTGCGGAAGGGGGGAAGAAAGGGAGAGTAGAAGAGGGGGAGAGAGGGAAGGAGGAAGAGGGAAAGAGATAAGGGGAAAGAGAGAGAAGGTGGAGGGGTAGAGAAGCAGATGATCACTTCTGTGTGCCCTGACCAGGAATCAAACCCAAGACTTCCACATGTTGGGCCGACATTCTACTGATTAGTCAACCGGCCAGAGCAGAAATGAGACATCTTTAATGAAATTAAACATTAATTGTTAACACTAAAAACAAAAATACTTTAATCCAACAATGGAATATAATGGAATGAAACAATACAGATTTGTATCTTTTTTCACTTACATTTTAGAATTTGAAGTTAAAAAATAGTCCAACTATGAACAAGTACAGAAACCTAAAGACAGATTAACATATGCTGGCACTCTAATAAAACAATCTGAATTTTATGCAAGACTTGATTATGGAAATTACACTTTTGGAAGAGATTCATTCATATATGATCCTGAACTGAACAGTAGCCCTTAACTAATATAAAAAGTAGGAGTGCAATTATTTTAAGTAATACAGACAATTGAAAACCAAAAGATACACAATGGAAAAATTAACTGACTTTAATACACAAATCAGTCAAGGGGGAAAAACCCCAGGATTTATTTTCAGGTAATGAGAATAACAGTTATCTCAATTCTAATTTCAATGACAAGTAGTTAGCCCTTAAAAAACTTTTACTAAAAATTCATACCAGCAAATTCTTAAAACAAACTATACTCCTCTTTATGGTTAGTGAAAAGCATCCAAGCCTGAAGGAGGGGAGGCCACAGTGGATAGAACAGTGGCCTGGGACACTGAGGACCCAGGTTTAAAATCCTGAGATTGCCAGCTTGAAAGCAGGTTCACCAGCTTGAGGGTGGAGTTGCCTGCTTGAGCATAGGATCACAGACATAACCCCATGGTCGCTGGCTTGAGCAAGGGGTCACTGGCTCAGCTGGAGTCCCCCTGTCCTCATCCCTTCACCCCCATCAAGGCACATATGAGAAAGCAATCAGTGAACAATTGAGGTACCTCAACTATAAGATGATGTTTCTCATCTCTCTCCCTTCCTGTCTCTGTCCCTATCTCTAAAATAAATAAATAAAAAGCAGCAGTCTTTCTGGTATTCTGTAACTGATTAGTTTCTTTTTTATTAGTGTATGGCATAACATGGGACCAAATATCATGTAAATACCTTGATATTCAGAAAAGTTGTTTAATATTTAACACACATTCAGTTAATTGCCATATCCACAGTTCTCCCAAAATCTGTATTATAGAAAATACAGTAATTATTTTCTATTCAGTTGACTCATACTTTGGATCCTGTGCATTGTTATATTTCTTAAAAACTTCTCAGAGTTTAAATTTGTTTTAGAAACTATCCCTTAAGGAAGTTTAGTTACTGTCAAGATAATCTTACACTATTCAAAGCCTTTAAACCCAGTTGACTCTAAGAAATTCTTCTATCTATGAAACATGAGAATTATAACCAAATTAACAAATCAGAATCAGAATGCCAAAAATTAAGTCATTAAATGGGAATCCAGAGAAAGGGCCAGTTGTGAAAAAACAGGAAGTGATGTACACTGCCATTTTGTGGATGAACTATTTAGTAACAGAAGAAGTACCAAACTAATCTGAAATCAACCAACCCAGACTAAGAGCTCTCAGTATTCTCTTTCTGACAGAGACAACAGAGGTCAGCTGAAATAACCCTCCGGCACTTTTTCTTTAATAATGAATTTATCCAACTGATCACGAACATATTTATACCACTTTTAGCAGAATTCATAGCAGCAACAGAAAACAGGGTTTCTTTTTAGTTATCCTAAACAGTACCTCTTTTAGTTCTAATGTGCTGAAATACAGCAAGTATTCCACCTATATTCCGTGTACATCCTTAAGCTTTGTAGCTTTTATTGATAAATCCTCTCTGCCTGCATCTTTCCAAGATAAAAATTCACTCTTTACTAAGCAGTATGCTAGGATTTATACTGCTAGTATATATGAATTATCAACAACAAACCGTAACATACAGAATAAGACTTCATGCAATAATTTGCCATATAGGGAAAAATGCTACACACAACATGCAGTTTTATGCCATGAAATAAAGATTCAAATGAGAAGTGCTATTAAAAATTAGAATCCAGATAAAAAATCAGAAGAAGCAAGGAGAATTCCATTTTCTGAGGAAAATAATAAAATTAATTTAACATACCATTAATGTGTCTCCCTGTTATCAGAATCGTGAAGTAAGATGACAGAAATGAAATTAGTGCCTAACACTCTCCTACTACTAACATTTTTAAGTCTGGTCTTAAACAGGTTTCAAAATGAAAAAAAAAAAGGAAAAAAGAAAGAAAGAAAATCTCTCATGGACAACATTAAATTGTAGATGGTTTTTGAAAGTACGATATTTAAAAATAAGTCACCCACTAAGTGAAGCTTAAACACCAAATACAACTTGTTAGCAAAATATCAAGACAGCTCAGATCTGTATGTATTTTATTTTCAATGCTTTGTGAAAAATTATTTAATTCTATGAATACTGATATATAGAACATTTTGAAATCACTTCATCAGTAAGTTTAAATACTAAAGAAAAAAGGTATCAACAGTAGACTTCAAGATTACTCTTTGGTAACAAAATAGACTTGGCAACACACTTCTAGAATGTCAAGATTTTTATTTTACTTATTTCCACTCTACTAAAGGACAAAACCAACAAGTACTACTGTAAACTAGACAAGAGGATTTGTCTAAAACAAATATGACATGAAGCAAAAGAAGTGGAAAAAAGACTTACTGACTATAGAATATAGATGCTATCATGGCATAATTAAGCAAATTATAGTATTTATTTTCATTTCCTTAAGAAACAAAGCACCTGCTAAGAAAGATTTGTAACCTAATAATTTTCAAAAATTTTCAATTTCGATGTTATTCAAAATAGCATTAACCCTAAAAATTCATAGCTCAGGGAGAAGGAATGTCCATCAGACAGGCCTGCCTGTGTGCAATGATCTTTAATAATTCTTCTAGAACTACAAAAGTCATAGGGAAAAAAAAAAAAAGAAGAAATTAGGGGGTAAAGGGTATAGTTATCTTATTTGAATCCTAACTAAAACCCAATATGCTGACAAAAAAATGTCAATCCAGTGTTTAAGAGACAGACCTAGAGAGACATTAAAATTGTTCCAACATAACAGGGTCCTTTACAAGAGGACCTGTCTTGTAACAGGTCCTCTGTTACATTGTTGTATTGGCCCCAACAATAACAACTGGAACAGATATACTACCCAGGGGCAGATCTCAGGGGAAGAGTATTAAAGCGGTACTGTTATTGATTTAAAAACCAAAAAAAAAAAAAAAAAGAGTAACCTTTCCAAGGGAAGCGCCATTACTTTCCTCTCCTGCTCCCCCTCCCTTCAGTGTACACACAGGCCTGTGTATGAAGAAACTGCCTTGGACTTCTGCAGCACTGCAGCAGACTAAAGGATGGGGTAGGGGGAAGGGGGAAGGGAGGGGGGAGAAAACCGTTTCCATCACCCCTACAGAAGAGGGGTATAGATTTCCTGAGTAGGAGGGGGAAATCCACCTAGCAGGCTATCCAGAGCAGTGTAGACTCCTTTCCCGAGAATACACAGATACTACAAAGGAGAAGGAAGAGCAGAGGGACCAGAGGGAAAGGGACCTAGCGCCTTTTAAATCGGGGTGCACATCAGCCCTGTCACCCTCTGAGGGCCACACCTTCCTTGAGGCATCCCCTTCCACCACCCCTTCCGGTGACCCTCAGGAAAGAGGAATATAATTTGCTTTGCCCCTCGAAACAGGAGGGCGTCCTCCTCACCAGCTTCTTCACCCCACCCACAGTATCACAGACCCTCCCCGTTTCCCTCCTCCATCCCACCCCCACATCCCTTCTTCTGTGCGGAGGCCGGAGTGGGCCGAATTTCCCCGCCCCCTCCAAGTCTCCTTTTCCCAAAGCAGAGGTGCCCTTACCCTTTCGCCGACAGGTCTGGCGCTGAGTAGGCAAGCGCAGCCCCCTACAGCGCTGGGGTAGCTGCTACGCTGGAAGGCGAGGAGTGAGGAGGAGGGGGCCTGGCGACACACCGCCGCCCCCCCGCCCCAGCGAGCCGCCCAGCCCAAGCTCTGCGACAAGGGGCAAGGGGTGGGGGGGCGAGGGGACGACCGGGGTCGAGGAGGCGCCCTCAGCGCTTGAGCTTAGCTAAGATGGCGCGGGGAAGTGCCGGGAGCCGCCGCTGCTTCGGGGGAACCGGCCCGGGCCTCGGCCGCCTCCCGTCCTCACACAGCCGAGGCCCTGTCGGTCCCCCGCCGCGGCCCCTCGGCGGGCGGGCCCGTGCACAGCCCTCCGCCACCACCACCGCCACCACCACCACCACCCTTGGGAAGGGGGCGCTCACAAAGGGAAGAGAGGCCGCGGGCCGGCCGGCCGGCGGCGGGGCGGGGTCCCCAGGGGCCGGGAGGCCTCAAAGGTTCGCGGGTGCCTAGCGCTCTCGGCCCGCGAAGGGCGCAGGCAAGCTGGACCCCTACTTTCTCCTCAGGCAGGCGGCGGTACCGACTCACTCTCTTTGCCACCCTCCCTCTCTCTCTCTCTCTCCAAGCTCTGAAGCCAAAGAACCCAGCCGCTGCCCAGCTTCCCCCCCTTTCCCGACACCACTCCCCTCCTCCCGACAGTCATCCCAGCCTCCGATCTCGCGAGATTTCGTGCCTGACAGGCTCGACCCTGCGCAAGATACGGTTGCGTACGCGTGCACGCCCTCACGGGAGCGCGCGAATACTTCCACTGGGCGGAGTCTCCAGAGTGGCCCTGAGCCTCAGCCACTGTCCAGCCTCTCCTCGCTAGGCTGGCAGATCTCTTCTGCCACGCCGGCGTCAGGTGCATTCATTTCACCCTGAAAGCTGAGAAAGAAGAGCTTATCTGCTCTCCTTCTTCCCTCTTCCTATTCCCAAACTATCCGGCCCCCACTCACATTGCAATTAATAAGTTTGCCCTGATTTGTAGACTATCCCATTCTTCCACACCTTCATTCAACCCCTCCGTAGAATTTAGAGGCAAACCGGTCAGCATAATCAGTATGTAATTGAGTTTTTAAGATTCTAAGAGTTTATAATAATTTTTGGAACGGCAATGAGCTAGCAATACAGATCCAAACCACCCTGTATGTTGGTGACGGTAGGAAAGAGACAGATTCTTGAAAAGTTTTTGTAGATTTTTCTAGTAGGTTTAGTGATGAAAAGTTTTAGAAACAAGAGCAGTAAACTGAAGTGCACTTTGTGCGACTCCAGGTACTGTTAGCGGCTTCCAGAAAGCCTGAAAGATGATCATAACAGAGAAGAAGCCCAAACTCCATTATCCGAACGGGAGAGGTTGGATGGAAACCATAAGATGGGTTTTAGCTGACACTGGAGTCGAGTTTGATGAAGAATTTTTAGAAACGAACAATTGCAGAAGTTGCAGGATGGTAACCATCTGCTGTCCTGATAAGTACCAATGGTTGAAATTGACGCGTTGGTGCAGAACTGAAGTATTCTCCACTATATAGCAGACAAGCACAATCTCTTTGGCAAGGACCTCAAAGAGAAAACCCTATTTGACTTATGTGGAGGGAACGTTGCATCTGCTGGAACTGATTGTCATGCATTCTTTCCTAAAACGACCAACAAAAGATAGTGGTTAGCCTGGCCCAGAAGGCTATATTTCAATAGTTTACTGTGTTTGAAAAGGTTTTAAGGGAGTATGGACAAAGCTTCTTCATTGGTAATCATCTGAGCCTTGCAGACACAATTCTACTGGACACCATTTGGCTCTAAAGGAGAAAATTCCCAATATCCTTCCTTCATTTCCTCACATCTAGGAGTATACAGTGAAAATGAGTAATATCCACCTAATCAGGTGGTGGCACAATGAATAAAGCATGGACATGTGACACTGAGGATCCAGGTTCAAACCCTGAAGACGCCAGCTTGAACCCAAGCTCACTGGCTTGACTGGAGCCCCCTGGTCAAGGCAGGAATGAGAAGCAATCAATGAACAAGTAAGAGTGCCACAACTACAAGTTCATGCTTGTCATCTCCCCTTCCTCTCTGTCTCTGTCTCTCTCTTTTTCTTTCTCTCTCTCATACACACAAAAAGAAAAAGAAAAAGGAAAGAAGGAAGGAAGGAAGGAAGGAAGGAAGGAAGGAAGGAAGGAAGGAAGGAAGGAAGGAGAAGGGAAGGAGGGAGGGAGGAAGGGAGGAAGGAAGGAAAAGAAAAAAGAAAGAAAGAAAGAAAGAAAGAAAGAAAGAAAGAAAGAGAGAGAGAGAGAGAGAGAGAGAGAGAGAGAGAGAGAAAGAAAGAAAATAAGTGATATCCTTACCATTAGGGAATTTCTTAATCCTGGCACCAAGAAGAAGCCTCCTCCTGATGAGAGCTACATGAGAACTGGACTCTAATCTTGATGCCATAGAACAACACATATATCTGTGAGTGAGAACTCATCCCTAGAGATTACTGTGTCCTCAATAGTAACTTAATTGATGTCAGGTTGCTGTGATCCCAGCTCTGTCATGGTTCTATGAATAGTTGTTCCTAAATTGGATCTTTTATGTCAAGGAGATCTCTTCTAGAAACATTAACATTTTTTTGTCCAGTAAATAATTGTTATGTGACCTTTTCCTAAAAACCTTTTTGAGGAGGCCGGCAGTTTAAGTTAGCTCTTATCTGAACTCATTTCCTGATAACAGGGATGGGCAGAACCTCATGTTCTCCCTTGAGCTTCTTTTCTCCTCTCTTTATCCCCTTCTAAACCCTGTCTGGTCTCTTCTTACTTTTTAGTGTCTAACAACAGAATACCTAGTGAATATCTCCCCTCTGAGCTCTTATAAATCCATGGTAGTAATGAATGCAGTCAAAATGATAAATTTACATATTTTTTAAAAAGAGCAGTAAACAAAGTCCTAAAGGTTCTAATTCAGAGAAGAAGTAGAACTTCTCATTTTTGTGTGTGTGGTGAAAACTTTTTTTAGGGAAAAAAATCCTTTAGTGCAGTGGTCCCTAACCTTTTTTGGACCACGGACGGGTTTAATATCAGAAAATATTTTCACAGACTGGCCTTTAGGGTGGGATGGATAAATGTATCACGTGACCGAGACAAGCGTCAAGAGTGAGTCTTAGACAGATATAACAGAGGGAATCTGGTCAATTTTTAAAAATAAAACATCGTTCAGACTTAAATATAAATAAAACAGAAATAATGTAAGTTATTTATTCTTTCTCTGCGGACCGGTACCAAATGGCCCACAGACCAGTACCGGTCCGCGGCCCGGGGATTGAGGACCACTTCTTTAGTGGACTATAAAGATTGCAATTTTATTCAAGAACTGAAAGATGTGCCTAAAGTGTGGTCATAAACATCTCAGTTCTTCAACCAATAAAACAACTGATATAAATAGATTTGTTGTGTGAGATGAGTAAAAATGTACTCCAGAACAGTTTTTGAAAGTTACAGTAGCCCTGGCCGGTTGGCTCAGCGGTAGAGCGTTGGCCTGGAGTGCGGGGGACCCGGGTTTGATTCCCGGCCAGGGCACATAGAAGCGCCCATTTGCTTCTCCACACCCCCCCCTCCTTCCTCTCCTTCCTCTCTGTCTCTCTCTTCCCCTCCCGCAGCCAAGGCTCCATTGGAGCAAAGATGGCCAGGGCACTGGGGATGGCTTCTTGGCCTCTGCCCCAGGCGCTAGAGTGGCTCTGGTCGAGGCAGAGCAACGCCCCGGAGGGGCAGAGCATCGCCCCCTGGTGGGCAGAGCATCGCCCCTGGTGGGCGTGCCGGGTGGATCCCGGTCGGGCGCATGCAGGGGAGTCTGTCTGACTGTCTCTCCCCGTTTCCAGCTTCAGAAAAATACAAAAAAAAAAAAAAAAAGAAAATTACAGTAAACTGACTGTGATCAGAAAAACAAGCTATCTGCTTCAGTGGGTTAAAGATTACAATATTTACCTCCTCTCCTTCACAGCCAAACTTAGAAAAGTTATCTAGGCATTGTCCATATAGCTCAGTTGGTTAGAGCATTGTCTCCATGTGCCAGGGTTGCCAGTTCCATCTCTCATCAGTGCACAAACAAGAATCAACCAATGAATGTATAAATAAGTGGAACAACAAATCAAAATTTCTCTAAATAAATAAATAATAGAGGTTACCTATCTTCCCACCTCTATCAGGACTGATCTTGCAAAGGTCAATAGTAACCTCCTAGTCGCTATATCTAGTGGAATCATTTTAATCCTTTCCTCTTTACTCCTTTACTCCTGCAATATTTGACATAGTTAATACTTTCATCTTGTGCTCCTCCTTGTCTTTCTTTCTTTTTTTTTTTTTTCCTTGTCTTTCTTGCCACCATTCAAAACCAGTTTTCCTTCTGCCTTCCTGTCTCCAAGGCCCCTCTTCCTCCACCCACCCCTTAAAACAGGGGTCCCCAAACTACGGCCCGCAGGCTGCATGCGGCCCCCTGAGACCATTTACCCGGCCCCCACCGCACTTCCGGAAGGGGCACCTCTTTCATTGGTGGTCAGTGAGAGGAACATAGTTCCCATTGAAATACTGGTCAGTTTGTTGATTTAAATTTACTTGTTCTTTATTTTAAATATTGTATTTGTTCCCGTTTTGTTTTTTTACTTTAAAATAAAATATGTGCAGTGTGCATAGGGATTTGTTCATAGTTTTTTTATAGTCCGGCCCTCCAGTGGTCTGAGGGACAGTGAACTGGCCCCCTGTGTAAAAAGTTTGGGGACCCCTGCCTTAAAAGATACCCCTCCTAAGCCCTGGCTGGATAGCTTGGTTGATTAGAGTGTCTTCCCAATATACAAAGGTTGTGGGTTCAATCCTGGTCAGGGCACATGCAGGAGCAGATTGATGTTTCTGTCTCTCTGTATCTCCCTCCCTTTCTCTCCAAAACTCAAAAAATAAAAAAGATGGCCCTCCTATCCTTATTCTTTTTCTGGAAGCAGTATAGTGAGAATGTTCTCTTCTAGTAATTTCATACATTTGGGAATGGAAAGAGATTCAGGTTTTCCCGTACTATTCAATCTTGATTATTTATGGAAAATTTCAAACATACACAAAAGGAGTAAGATAGAATAACAAAGACTCCATGTGTCCAACACCCAACTTCAACTATTATCAGAATCTTTTATTCTTAGGTAAGAAGTGGGGAGGCAGAGTGAAAGACTCCAGCGAATGACCGGATCCACCCAGCAAGCCTCCTACTAGGCAATACTCTGCCTGTCTGGGCCGCTGCCCCATTGCTTGGCAACTGAGCTATTACAGCACTTGAGGCAGGCCATGGAGCCATCCTTAGCGTCTAGGCCAACTTGCTCCAACCAAGCCATGGCTGTAGGAGAGGAAGAGAGAGATAGAGAGAAGGGAGAGAGAGAGGGGTGGAGAAACAGATGGTCGCTTCTCCTGTGTGCCCTGACCAGGAATCAAACCAAGGACATCCACATGCTGGGCCAATGCTCTACCGCTGAGCCAATCATGCAGGACCTGTTTTCACCATCTTTAACTATAATTCATTCTTCTATTAATTGCTAATATGCTGTCTCTAGGATATAGCACTGCATTCTTTTGCCCTGAAATCCCTTTCCTAGTTGGCTAATATGCTTACAGATTCAGCTCATGTCATCTCTCTGCCAGACCTTCTCATATCTCAATTAAGTATCCTTCAAATCTGTACACTAAAGTAAAAAAGCTCTGGGGCAAAGAATGGAAACCTACTGTGTTTTGACTTGATAAAGAAGTTACCTAAGCAGAAACAAAAACCAAGAATAAGCTCTTTCTTTCTTTCTTTCTTTCTTTCTTTTTCTTTTTTTTTTGACAGAGAGAGTCAGAGAGAGGGACAGAAAGGGACAGACATGAAGAGAGAGAGATGAGAAACATTAATTATTCTCTGCAGCACCTTAGTTGTTCATTTATTGTTTTCTCATATGTGCCTTGACCTGGGACCTACAGCAGAGCTAGTGACCCCTTGCTCAAGCCAGCAACCTTGGGCTTAAGCCAGCGATGTTGAGCTTCAAGCCAGCAACCTTTGGACTCAAACCAGCAACCATGAGGTCATGTCTATGATCTCAAGTTCAAGCCAGTGACCCTGTGCTCAAGCCAGAGGTGCCTGCACTCAAGCCAGCAACCTCGGGGTTCAAACCTGGGTCCTCCATGTCCCAGTCTTATGCTCTATCCACTACACCACCACCTGGTTTGGCAGAATAAGCTCTTTCTATACATTGTCTTATTTAATTCTCACAACAAACTTATGAGGTAGGTACTATTATTGTTATAGGTAAGGAGACCAGAATTGAGAGAGCTTAAGTCACTTGATCAACATCATCATCTAGTAAGTCGTGAATTAGAATTTGAAACCATTTGTGAATAAATCCAAAGCACACTCTCTCTCTACCATATTGTACTTCTGGCACCACCAACCGAGGACAGCTTGGTACCATATACACATTTCTAGTGTGTGTAAGAGATACATGACCACATGTAATATCATGGTATTTGTTGTCACATTGTATGTTATGTGTGTGAAAAGATAACCTGTCAATATGTGGGTGGGTGCTCTGACTAATACAGTATCTATGCAATGAGACTATTTTTTAGTATTGTAACTTAGTAATAAAGAGCAAGTCATGTTCAACTTCATGTAACAAATACTTGCTGAATTTCTACTTTTTGTTAAGCTTAATAAAATACAGAAGAGGGCAAATGAAACTAATGTTTATAGAGTTAACCTGTGCCAAGAACTTTATGAAGCAAAGTGCTTTATTTACATTCATTATCGCCTTGATCTTCCCAACAACCCTGAAAGAAAGATGATGATGATTCCCATGACAGAGGAGGAAAACTCAGAAAAGTTGAGTAACTGTGCAACATCACACAGCTAGTAAATAGAGAGCTTTTAGAGTAAGGATTCAATCTGTATATTAAGCACCTGTTGTTGTTGTTTCTTTCATTATCTCCCAGTGCCCTTCCTCAAACCACTCCCCTTACTAGGAACTCAAAATCCTATTAGAAAGATTCCTGACCTATGGTGGCACAGTGGATGGAGCGTCAACCTAGAATGCTGAGGAGTGGATGCTTCTCGCTCCTCCCCCCTCTCTCTCCCTCCGTCTCTCTCACCTCTCTCTAAAATCAATAAATAAAAGTTTAAAAATCCTATTAGAGAGATAAACTCTGCATGCACAAAATATTTAAATAACAATGTAGAACAACTTGTAAACAGATGATGCACTGGACCAAACTGTAATTTTACTTTTGTGGGCCTGTTTCCTGTCTAACTGCAATGGACTAAAATGATCTCTAGAGTCATTTTAATTCAAAAATCCATAATTACAGGTGAGTGTCTGTGAGTGTCTGCATGTGTGTGTGTGCGCATATCTATAATAGAAACAGAAAGAGAAAACTTGTCTTTAGGTATTCCACTAAACTCTTACTAAAATCTTTGTTGGTTATGGTGAAGATATCTTCATCCAGAATTAGCTAATGTATAATTTATTTTTGCCATAACATTGTGATTACTTATGAAAATCTATATTCACAGAAAGCAAAAACTGATAAAGCTGAGTATATAAGAAGGGTAGTTAATAAGAAGGATGCATCTTAGAATTTCCAGTTTAGAAACCAGAGGTTAGACACTCTATGGAGCAGATAATCATCTAATAAATAAATACATACTTTTTTTTTTTTTTTACAGAGACAGAGAGAAACAGAAAGACAGATAGGGACAGACAGACAAGAAAGGAGAGAGATGAGAAGCATCCATTCTTTGTTGCGGCACCTTAGTTGTTCATTGATTGCTTTCTCATATGTGCCTTGACCAGCGGGCTACAGCAGACTGAATGATCCCTTGCTCAAGCCAGCGACCTTGGTTTCAAGCTGGTGAGCTTTGCTCAAACCAGATGAGCCTACACTCAAACCAGCGACCTCAGGGTTTTGAACCTGGATCTTCCGCATCCCAGTCCAATGCTCTATCCACTGCACCACTGCCTGGTCAGGCAATAAATACATACTTTACTCAAAGTGCCATCAGTTCATTCTGGGCAATGAACAACTAAGGTGTCGCAATGTGCAACGAAAAACTAATGATTGGTGCTTCTCATCTCTCCGTTCCTGTCTGTCTGTCCCTGTCTATCCCTCTCTCTGTCTCTGTAAAAAAATAAATAAATAAAATAAAAATGCATTGCATGTGGAGGCAGCAGATTCTTCCATTTTAACCCACAGGAATAGATAAATGTTAGGCCAAGGCACCCTAAGAATGGTAGGATACAATTCAGTTCAAGAAAGTCCTGACCTGAAAACCTTTCAGTCTCAGGTATCTATCAGATAAGCATCTGCAGTAAGCCATGAATAAGTTAAAGCAGCTGCATCAGAGTCTAAAAGACATCCAACCTTGAAGAAGTCAAGCAGTGGATATGAAGGTAGGACAGCAATAGTTAAAAACATTGACTGTGGCCCTGTCCAGGTAACTCAGTTGGTTGGAGCACCATCCTGATATGCCCAGGTTGTGGGTTTGTTCCCTGGTGAAAGCAGATATGGGAATCGAGCAATGAATACTTAGATGGGTTGAACAACAAATTGTTCCTTCTTTCTCTCTGTCTCCCCCACTTCTTCTCTCCCTAAATTTTTTAAAAAAATTGACTATGGAGTCCCACTTGTATCTCTTACTAGTGTTAGTGACAAAGTTACTTTGTGTCAGTTTCATAACTAGGCTGTTTCTTTCCCTAGCGGTATAATGAGATTAACATTACCTTACTCAGATGATATGTATGAGGATTAAATAAGATAACATGTGCGTGACCTGTGGTGGTTCAGTGAATAAGGCATCAACCTGGATAAGGTGATAAGTGGATGAGGTGACTTGCTGAATTCACCAGTTCAAAACTCCATGCTTGCTTGGTCAAGGCACATATAAGAAGCAGCTATGAGTTGATGCTTCTTGCTCCTTCCCGCCCCCTGCCTTTCTCTCTCTCTCCTCTCTCTAAAATCAATAAATAAAGTCAAGAAATGAATCAGGGAAATTTTTAATATTGCCCTTAACCAGATACTTCCTTTACTTATATGTTGTATTATGACCACTAGTGATAGGACCCCTTGTCCCAAAGTTCAAGTTTATACAACCACTTAAGCTTGCCTGCTATGTGACCTTTCCTATATATATAACCAGCTCTCTTCCACCTGCTGCCCAAAACTCTGAACTGGGGACAGAGGTCTATTCTAGTTATCAAATAGCATTATATAAGTAGTTAACACGAAATGCATCCTTTATATATACTCTTCATAAATTTCTCAACACAGAAATGTTACAATATTATAAATATAGAAATTGAAGGCATTTGGGACTTTGTGAGGGTGAGCAGATCAGAATTTGGGGCTTACAGACAAATTTCCATGATAGGTTTGAACAGGCTTCACATAGAACATCCTGAGGAGAAATTCCATTTTAGAAGTTTATTTCATGCAGCAGAAGGAGGCTAGACTGGGGTAGGGGGGATAATATAGAGTGGGAGGAACAGCCACAGAAGTCTAGATTTTCATCATCTCAGTTTACTGACCCCAAAGGCAAAGAAAACACTTCTGACTCCCACATAACAATATATAAAATCCAAAGGAAGAGCTCTGACTGGCCCAGCTTGGGCTGTGTGTCATATGCCCTTCTGTGGGCTAGTTGCTTGACCAAGGGATGAGACATTTTGAAATTCTTTTTAAAAATTTATTGATTGAGAGAGAGAAACATCTATTGTTGTTCCATTTATTTACACAATCATTGATTGACTCTTGTATGTGCCCTGACTGGGGATTGAACTCGTAACCTTTGTGTATCAAGAAGTGCTTTGACCAGGGCCAAAGGGTGATACATTTTAAATGCCCTAGCTGATTGTGTTTTACCCTGTGGCAAGAGGCTTAGAGTAACAGCTACATGAGAACTACACAGAATAGTGGAGAGGAGTTCCCCAAAGGAATGTAAGGTACTTTTTGTCAGAAGAAGAGGGAGAAATTCTGAACAGACAAAAACAACAGATGTTCACTACAATAGAATAGAACTACTAGTGAGATCAAATAATATTGTTTTGTGGGGGTGCTAGCTAGAGTAGGTTATATTAGCACCTGCTGTGGTCAAGTAAAAGAAAGCAACTATAATCTGGCTACAAAGTTTCATATCTAAGACCTCCTTTGATTTTCATCATAGCTCTGAAAAGGGCAGGGCATATTTCTTTCACAGAATATATTTTTGAGACACAAGCAACACAGAGAAGCACAGCAGAAAACACATGGCTCAGATGGCAGGATGAGGTGCAGTGTATATCACTTTGGGAACAGGTACTTTCCAGACATTCTTAGAACCTTAAACAATCCTGAAATTTTTCTGATGTGTGCAGGAACCCAGAAAATGCACATCAGCCAGGCACATAGTGCCAGGGTCACAGTAACTTCCTAGAAACTCTAGCATGTGTGTGCATCTTTTCCTGGAGTTCTTTATCATACTAACCTTTGCAGTTATTATTCCTCCATACACTCCAGGCTAACAGCTTTTATTCATTCATTCTTATTTTCATCTCCTACTCTTAAACCAATTTCTGTCACATGGGTGACACAACAAATGTTTATGTGATAATTAAATTGATAGATTGCAAAAACTTATTGAATGTCAATTATGTGCATTATGCTAGATTCTGTGGATAGAGAAATAGGATACTATTCCTATTCTTGAGATCACAGCCGAGTGGGAAGGGCCAACAAATAAACAGTTCTGCGTTTTGGGATTTCAAGTGACAGAGAACCAGACCCTTGTTTATCTTCCAAAACTGAAACTGTACCTATTAAACAACAGCCCCCTTATTCTATGCCTGACATTCTCATAGCCCCTGGTAACCACTGTATTACTTTCTGTCTCTGTAAAAATGGAATCACATAGTATTTGTCTTTTTGTGTCCTTTTGTGACTGGTTTATTTCACTTAACATAGTGTCTTCAAGATTGATCCATGATATAGCCTGTTTCAAAATTTCATTCACTTTTATCTTTATTTTTTAATTCATTTTTAGAGAGAGAGAGAGAAGAGGGAGGGGCAGGAAATATCAACTCCCATATGTGCCTTCACCAGGCAAGCCCAGGGTTTCGAACTGGCAACCTCAGTGTTCCAGGTCAATGCTTTACCCACTGCACTACCTCAGGTCGAGCACAATTTCATTCATTTTTAAAGCTCAATAATATTCATTGTATGTATACATCACATTTTGTTTACCCATTTGTCTGTCAGTGGACATTTGGGTTGCCTACACCTTTTGGCTATTGTTAATAATGCTACTGTGAACATATGTCTACAAATATCTGTTTGAGTCCCTGCTTTCAATCCTTTGGCTGTACAGGGGTTGAGTTTTTAAAGAACAACCAAAAAAGCAACTTTGTTAACTATCTCTTTGAAAGGTTATGTTACATTCCCATACTACCATGCTATTTCTGTCTTCGATGACTCCCTCTTCATAGAGTCAGCCCTTAGGGCTGAAGACATACCTGAATACAGAAGTTTTTCCATCACTAACACTGGACCCAATAGTCTGCATTGGAATTGGATAATGCACTGAAAAAGCTAGCTTTCTTCTCAGATCAGACTGAGTAACAGGAGGAGTTTAGGGTTGAGAAAATTTGGTTTCCTGGGAGGAGGGAACATGCCAGCTGTGAGAAGCCTGAGTTGTAAATTGTCAGATGGTGACTGCCTGTGAAACCTGTCAAGATTCCTGACAGCTCAGCTGAGAACCTAATTACCAGTTATAAAGAGAAACAGGAAAAACATGTTGTCAGAGAGAGCCTGGTCAGAGAGAATGAGGTACAGTGTCCTGGCTTCGTCATCAGCCTCCTTCTTGTTTCAACTAGAGCAAAACACATTATAGTATAATTGTCATTATACATGTTTATTATCTGGAACAAAGGAACCACGTCAAACCACAGCCTTGTGTCAGGTGAGTCTTTAGTAATCACTTAAATTGAACAGTGGCATTTGATCTGATTGTACAAGTACTTCTGGTGTTCTTCGTGCCAAAGATGATACCAAACCATACTTAACTTTTCTCTTGGAGTTTACACAAATTCAACCAATCCTCCTTTCCTGGAGTGAAGAGAAACAGTGATCCTTTCTTTCAGTGAAACCCACAGACGGATAATAACTTACCTAAAGTCACACTGTCAATCAGCAACCCTGTATCTTATCTTCCAAGGAAAATAAATTAGTATCAACCATGCTCAGCAGCAACATGAGGAAAACAGTAATCTTCACCAAGAATTTCTAAATTGGTGAAAAGCAACATTAGCATAATTACCTACTAGTTTTTACAAAGTCTTGGTCCTTTAGTCTTGCAAATCATTCACACACACTTCTCACTTGCCTTTCTCAATTGCATCAGCAGCTCCTGAACATTGGTGTTAACTTCTTTAATGGGAACTTTTTTCAGATTCTTGAAAATCATGAACCTGGCACTTAGAACAGCAGGAGATGGGAGGAAAGGGAAAGAGTTAATATTTACTGGACATGTATATTACGTGTTTAAGTATGGGGTTTTTGGGTTTTTTTCTTTTTTTGTATTTTTCTGAAGTCGGAAATGAGGAGGCAGTCAGACAGACTCCCGCATGCGCCCAACCAGGATCCACCCGGCACGCCCACCAGGGGGCGATGCTCTGCCCATCTGGGGTGTTGCTCTGTTGCAACCAGAGCCATTCTAGTGCCAGAGGCAGAGGCCATGGAGCCATCCTCAGCACCCGGCCCATCTTTGCTCCAATGGAGTCAGACGCACTACCGTTGCGCCACGAGGTCCACCATCTTTGCTCCAATGGATCCTTGGCTGCAGGAGGGGAAGAGAGAGACAGAGAAAAAGGAGAGGGGGAGGGGTGGAGAAGGGCGCTTCTCCTGTGTGCCCTGGCCAGGAATTGAACCCGGGACTCCTGCACGCTAGGCCGACGCTCTACCACTGAGCCAACTGGCCAGGGCCTAAGTATGGTTTTTACCTCTAATTTAAATTAAGCCTGTGCTTGCTTCGGCAGCACATATACTAAAATTGGAACGATACAGAGAAGATTAGCATGGCCCCTGCGCAAGGATGACACACAAATTCGTGAAGCGTTCCATATTTTTTTTTAAAAATTAATTAATTAATTAATTAAGCCAACTGGCAAAGTTGATACAATTGTATGCCATACCTGGATCTCAAAGAGGTTTAGGTAAACTGCCCAAGATAACATAGTAAACGGAGGAACAGAGCCTGACCAGGCAGTGGCGCAATGGATAGAGTGTCAAACCAGGATGCAGAGGACCCAGGTTCAAAACCCTGAGGTCGCCAGCTTGAGCGCAGGCTCATCTGGCTTGAGCGCAGGGGTTCACCAGCTTGAGCACAGGGTCGATGGCTTGAGTGTGGGATCATAGACATGACCCCATGGTCGCTTGCTTAAGCCCAAAGGTTGCTGGCTTGAGCAAGGGATCACTCGCTCTGCTGTAGACCCTGGTCAAGGCACATATGATAAAACAACAAATGAACAACTAAGGACCTGCAATGAAGAATTGATGCTTCTCATCTCTCTCCCTTCCTGTCTGTCTGTCCCTGTCTCTCTCTCTGTCTCTCTCTCTCTCTCTCTGTCTCTGACAAAAAAAAAAAAGAAGAGCAGGATTTTTTATTATGTATTTGTTTATTTACTTTTTAGACCAGGGCTTGGAATCCACTTTTTTCTGGCTCTAAAGCCTGTGTTTTATTTTGTTATGCATTATGCTATGTCAGTTAAATAAAGGGACTCCCAAGAGATGACTGATAAAATCAGCCACTCTGCCTGACCGGGCAGTGGCTCAGTGGATAGAGCGTCGGACTGAGATGTGGAGGACCCAGGTTCGAGACCCCAAGGTCGCCATCTTGAGCGTGGGCTCATCTGGTTTGAGCGAAGCTCACCAGCTTGGACCCAAGGTCACTGGCAAGGAGTTACTCGGTCTGCTGAAGGCCCGCGATCAAGGCATATGTGAGAGGGCAATCAATGAACAACTAAGGTGTCACAACGATAAACTGATGATTGATGCTTCTCATCTCTCCTTTCCTGTCTGTCTGTCCTTGTCTATCCCTCTCTCTGACTCTCTCTCTCTGTAAAAAAACAAACAACAACAACAAAAAAACAATAAATGAAATATATATTTTTTAAATAAGCCACTCTGAGCTTCTAGTGATTTGATTTTCTTATATATGTATGGATTAAAATTGCCTGGTTACATAGAAGTCTTTCAACAAAATGCTGTTGGATTCAAAGATATATAGAGAATAGGGAACTGGGTTGGAAAATTGGAAGAAAGAAGGAAAAAGACATGAATGAGGATAAAGAAGGACCAGGAGGGGAATATGCTTGGAAAATGTAAGGGGTAATAGCTAGAAGTTGTTCTCAGAGGCCTTCTGCCAAGACCCAAAGAACAGTGCAGAAACTGATACTCTTTTTTTTTTTTTTTGCTCTATTCATCATTTATTTTCTCTTTTCCTATAAAAGGATTAGCAGGATAGTCTCAGTGGGAAAAGAGGCCCCTGTGGGATACTGTTACCAGCCATCTGTGTTGTTCTTTACTTTTGAACAAGACAGCTCCAAAACTCTGAACTGGAAGAGGGAGTTGGAGCTGCATACAGATCAGCAGAGCTATTGCTAGCAGCTCTGATGCCTGCATGATGACTCAATCCTCTGTGCCTGGCAGAGTCAGCTGTGGTCCCCTTGGAGCCTCCTACTCTAGGGAGAGAATCAGAGATGTGGGAAGTGGCTTAGGAAAATCATCGAGATCCTTAATCTTGGGCAGGAATTCAGGCTGGAAGGATATGTAGAAGCACCTTGAGTCTTCACTTAAGAGTTTTGGCTGATGTTGGGGGAAGGACTAAAGGTGACAGTGAAGAAAGTACAATCCTTTATACAAATTAGCTGTTCTACAAAAGGAATATACCGTCTGGAGGAATATACCGTCTGCTGGCATAGCCAGCAAAAGCCATATGGCTATGTTACTAGGAGTTCAGCCCAAACACAAATCTCACTCACTTCCCTGGTAAATGTTACTCAAGTAGAGTATTGTGCCAGGAGACACCTGGGTTTACCATATATATATACACATATATGTATATATATATATATAAAGACTGTGCTCCATCACAATCCCACCCTCCCATAACCCTAGGCTTCCTCAAAGAGCTTTCCTTTAGTTGCCTTCTTATCACTCACTAAAAAACAGGACCCAGAGCTTAGCTTCCTGTTGCCACAGCAACTCAAAAGAACCCGTTGAAGCTGCCAGAAAGGCATCTGCAAGAGCTCCCTAAACCCAGACTCCTTTCAAAACAGTAGTACAAAGTGGAATCACCGCTCACTCTACCCATCCTCCCTGACACACCCTCAATTGTCAGTTTTACAGAAAGACTCAGGTTTTTAGAATAGCTAAGAATGTGAGTGTTTTGCCCAGATGAAAAGTTTTCTAATACATTTTCTAAGAATTCTTTAGATACTAGCCTAGAAACCTGACCAACTCAAAAATATATAAAAAGTGCTCTCCACTTATTTTTTATTTCAGAACTAAAACTCTCTAATTTTCCACAAAGGTTGAGGGTTGTCTAATGTCCTCATATTTGTGTGAAAATGGTTCGTGCCTTGTATAGGAGTGTTCAAATATTCATATCCACTACAATTCCCTGTCCACATTCCCCTTTAGTTCAAGGCCACATTTATTGCATTGGAGGTAAGCTTATGGACTCTGATGCCGAATTTCCTGGTTTGAATCTCTTCTCTACTCTTCACTTTACACTTGAGCCAATGCTTTCTCTGCACTTCACTTTTTCTATCTTTGAAATGGGGGAAATAATAGCTAATTAAAAAATTAAGTTCAGAGGGCTTTCACGAGGATTAAAAAAATTAAAATATATAAAGTACTTAGAACACTACCTGATTTTATATACAAAGTATGCCTCTAGAGTAGACAGAGTTTGCTGCTGAGAGACACAGACAAGATACCCTGTTCTCAAGGTTCACAGTCTGATATCCACACAGTCAAGATAGACACGTCAATAATTACAGGTAGGCCCTGGCCGGATGGCTCAGTGGTAGAGCGTTGGCCTGGCGTGCAGGAGTCCCAGGTTTGATTCCCGGCCAGGGCACACAGGAGAGGCGCCCATCTGCTTCTCCACCCCTCCCCCTCTCCTTCCTCTCTGTCTCTCTCTTCCCCTCCCACAGCCAAGGCTCCATTGGAGCAAAGTTGCCCCGGGCGCTGAGGATGGCTCTGTGGCCTCTGCCTCAGGTGGTAGAATGGCTCTGATTGCGGCAGAGTGACGCCCCAAGATGGGCAGAGCATCGCCCCCTGGTGGGCGTGCTGGGTGGATCCCGGTCGGGCTCATGCAGGAGTCTGTCTGACCACCTCCCCGTTTCCAGCTTCGGAAAAATACAAAAAAAAAATTACAGGTAATGTGACAAGTGCTTCTCTAACCGGAGAGAGAACAGAGGAGGGGGGAGGACAGACATTCAGTCTTTTTTTTTTTTTTTGTATTTTTTGTATTTTTCTGAAGCTGGAAACGGGGAGGTGGTCAGACAGACTCCCGCATGCGCCCGACCGGGATCCACCCGGCACGCCCACCAGGGGCGACGCTCTGCCTACCAGGGGGCGATGCTCTGCCCCTCCGGGGGGGGGGGGGTCGCTCTGCCACGATCAGAGCCACTCTAGCGCCTGGGGCAAAGGCCAAGGAGCCATCCCCAGCCCCTGGGCCATCTTTGCTCCAATGGAGCCTTGGCTGCGGGAGGGGAAGAGAGAGACAGAGAGGAAGGAGGGGGGGGGTGGAGAAGCAAATGGGCGCTTCTCCTATGTGCCCTGGCCGGGAATCGAACCCGGGTCCCCCGCACACCAGGCCGACACTCTACCGCTGAGCCAATCGGCCAGGGCCGACATTCAGTCTTAAAGGATACCTGTGTTTTTCCTAAACAGAGAAAGGTTTATCAGTGAGGCCCTTTGGGTAGCAAAGGACAACTCACTCCATTTAGCTCAACAATTTTATTTGACATTCAATATTACATTAGTTCAGGGATACAGCATAGTGTTGAGACATTTATAGTATATAACTCACAATCTTCAGTTTGTATTGATGTTCTAGGTCATAGTTTCTATTTCCTCAGAGCTATGGCTTGCCTTGACCCTTATGACTCTGAGCTTATCTCATGGCTTTGCTATGTCATTGTAGCTCATTATTGTCATTTATAGCCATGTTCTCTTCTTTTACTAACTTGAATTTTAGAGTGAGAAGGAACCTGATTGACCTATTCCTTTTTTGGTGCCAGGTATGTTGTAAGTTGCTGGCCAGGTTCTGGATTGTCCACCATTGAATCATATGCCAATTCTGGTCTAGTCAGCTAAGTCAAAAGTACCTCGATGAACTGTACATGAACTGTGGCTACCTAAGCCTGCCTCTTCAACAGAAGCTGTATGTAGGTGGGGTGGTTTCCCTTGGAGAGGAAATATGAATGTAGCAGTCATGATCTGTTTAGACAGAAAGAAGACATAACCTATCCAAAGAGCATGGAAAAGGAAGCTTGATGGGTCTAGAGTTGATTCAACAGATATTTATTTATTTTCATTGTATTTTTCAATTACAGCTTATTTTTAAATGTTTGAATTGATTGATTTGAGAGAGAGAGAGAGAGAGATAGGAAGAGAGCTAGAGAGAAAGAATGAAACATCAATCTATTGTTCTACTCCTAGATGCACTCATTGGTTGCTTCTTGCCTGTGCCCTGACTGGGGATCAAACCACAACTTTTGAGTATCAGGATGATGTTCTAACCAATTATATTCAGTATTATTTTGTATTAGTTTTAGGTGTACAGCATAATAGTCAGACAATCATATACTTTATGAAGTGGTCTCTATTTCTTTTTATTTTTTTCACAAATAAGATTTTGTTTTTGTCACCTTTAAGCCTGAAATTTAAATAGATTCTTGGACTGGGGATTCATATCCATCAGTTAGTTCTACTTTAGCACCTGTTTCATCCCTAGTAGCTTTTCCATAAAGTGCCATGAATATTTCCAGTTCAAACTTGGGCTTCTTTAGCATTTTTACTTTTCTGACACAGACATCGTGGGGCAGATAAATAGACTGGTAAACCTTTTCTATATCTTTTCTAGTGTTATCTTGAGTCAATTTACTGATTACTTCTTTCAAGTCATTTGTCTGCATCTCTTAGATTATGATTTCCATCATCATCTGGATTTGGTGGACCCGGTGATGCTGAGCATAAGAGGTCTTCCAAATCCATTATTGCATTCCTTAGTAAAACCAACAGCAATAGATAAAGCAGATAACCATTGGTAGTCTTGACATAATATGAGCTTCAATCATAGTCTGCTACCTTTTGATCACGGAACATATTTTGTCTCCATTTTAAGAGCCACACCATGAAATTAAACAGTGTTTCCCTGAACATTCTCAGTAGCTAACTTGAATTTTCTAAATGCAATTAATCAGTCTACAGATCAGCTAGGCTCACTTCAAAAACACGACCCTTGAGAACACCAGATGCAATTTTGGTTCCTTGAGTTCTCATGACTAGTGCTTTCCCAATATTTCTTATATTGAACATAGCTGGAGATTTCATGTCACATTAATTTTCCTTAAAAAATTGATGACCACTTTCTTTTTGGCTCCCTTTTTGCTGCCTTTCTTTTCTTTTTCTCGTCCTTCTTTTTTTACAGAGACAGAGAGAGTCAGAGAGAGGGATAGATAGGGACAGACAGGCAGGAAGGGAGAGAGATGAGAAGCATCAGTTACCAGTTTTTTGTTGCGACGCCTTAGTTGTTCATTGATTGCTTTCTCATATGTGCCTTGACCGCGGGCCTTCAGCAAACCGAGTAACCTCTTGCTCAAGCCAGAGACCTTGGGTCCAAACTGGTGAGCTTTTGCTCAAACCAGATGAGCCCACACTCAAGCTGGCGACCTTGGAGTCTCGAACCAGGGTCCTCTGCATCCCAGTTCGATGCTCTATCCACTGTGCCACCGCCTGGTCAGGCTTTGCTGCCTTTCATAAGGTGCTTGTTCTTGCCAACCACCATGATGCTGCTCAGAGAGCCAAAAGGGCTCTCCAAATATTTCAAGTGCCCACTTGGCACAGTATAGAGTTATTATAATATTATTGGCTATATTCCCAATAGTGTACTTTACATCCCTGTGACTTCTAGTGCACTGGCTCAACTTTTTACCCATTAAGCCATCTGGCCAGGGCCTCCCTGTGACTATCGTGACTACCAATTTGTAGTTCTTAATCCCTTCACCTTTTTTACTCAGTCTCTGGACCCCCTTCCCCTCTACCATCAGTCTGTTTCTAGTTTGTTTGTTTATTTTGCTTTTTAGAGTCCACATACAGTGTAAGTGAAATCAGGCACTATGCTAGGAGTGGATAACCAATGTCAGGGTGTTATATAGATTGCTGTGGGAATCAAGTGCAGGGCCGCCTGAGCCAGACAGGGAGTGTCAAAAAATGCTTCTTAGAGGAGGTAAACTTTACATTGGGTCCAGAGAGAGAACTAGAATTAATAAGGAGCATGGTATATTCCAGGATCTGAAAATAGCATGATGAAAGATGCCATAAAATGTGAGAGACTAGCACGAGGTAGGCAGGGGCTACATCATTCCAGTCCTAATAAACATAGAATTACCATTTACTTAACTGAGAAGCTTTTTTTTTTTTTTTTTTTTTTTTTTTGCATTTTTCTGAAGCTGGAAACAGGGAGAGACGGTCAGACAGACTCCCGCATGCGCCCGACCGGGATCCACCCGGCACGCCCACCATGGGGCGGCGCTCTGCCCACCAGGGGGCGATGCTCTGCCCATCCTGGGCGTCGCCATGTTGCGACCAGAGCCACTCCAGCGCTTGAGGCAAAGGCCACAGAGCCATCCTCAGCGCCCGGGCCATCTTTGCTCCAATGGAGCCTTGGCTGCGGGAGGGGAAGAGAGAGACAGAGAAGAAGGCGCGGCGGAGGGGTGGAGAAGCAAATGGGCGCTTCTCCTGTGTGCCCTGGCCGGGAATCGAACCCGGGTCCTCCGCACGCTAGGCCGACGCTCTACCGCTGAGCCAACCGGCCAGGGCCGAGAAGCATTTTATATGAATTACCTTATTTAATTCTCCCAACAACCTTGTGAAGTAGGAATAATAATTATTGTTCACATTTAGATGAACAAAACAAGACTGAGTGAGATTTAGTAAACTTCCTTATGATTATATAACTAGCAAGTGACCAAACTGCTAAGTTATCCTTACTTTGTGTGTCATGTTAGAGATATTTTAAGAGTACTGGGAAGCCATTGAAAGATTTTATACACATTTGCATTTCAGAAAGATTATTCTTGCTGTGGAGTATAAAACGGATTATAGGGAGTAGAGAGGGAACATAGGGAAATTCCTTTGGGTTCCCATTGCAGACCAGGTCAGAGTAGCAAGGTGGACTAGGCTGATAAAAGAAACATAGATATAATCATTCATTTATTACTTTGATCAATAAATATTTAATGAGCTCCTACCAAGAGTGTTAATCACTAAGGCTATACAGATGAACAAGGTAGATGTGGTCCCTGTTGTCACAGATTTCCTTCAAGAGGCTGAATAGACAAGAACTAGAGGAGTTGAATGTGGAAGTGATGAAAAACAGGAAGTCTGGAATGAGTTACTAGCTGTGGTTGGCTCCAACCTTGCCCTTTCCAGTTCACTACCTCTCCTAAGGTTGTATATGTTCAGGTAGGGATCGGGGGAAGAGCAAAAACAAATTAGAATTTTGTATGCCATTCTCATCGGCTCAGATTTCATTCTGTAGACTTTAGGGAGCCATTGAAAACGTGTAAGCAGGGAAATGGCTTGACCAGATACACATGTTAGCAAGGTCAAGATTTATTCCTCTAAAACTTAGAATTCCTCCAGGACTGAATAGCTAGCTCATTTGATAGGGTGAGAATGCTCAAATCTTCTTTTCATACTCTACCCTCTTGTGGCAAGAAGAAAAATGTTAAGTTCCAACTCCACAGGTTTGCAAGGCTTTGATTTGCCTTGACTGCTACAGCCTCTGGATTTCTCAGCTGGTTCTGTTACTGCGTCTTCAACAGAGACCATCCATTCATTCTGAGACTCCTCCAGCTCCAACGACAGAGCACTGTCAGCGATTAGAGAAGAGCCCTCTTTTGATATCTCCCACCAGCTTGGTTCCTAATCTCCCTCGCCCACCTCCAAACTCTTGCTCTCTTCAGTGCCCTAGCAATGCAGATCTCTCGGTAAGCTAGCATTGCTGCCCTCAGGTGGGAACCGAGGGAAGTGCGCATTGCATTTTTTCTGGAACCACTTTCTCTCCAAGTCAATTCTTTGAACTTGGTATCTTATTCAGCATCCTCTTCATTTACATCTGAGTTATAAAAGAGTAGTGCTCCATCCTACAACTTGGCTCAAATATAATGAAGAAACAAGAAGGAGGAAAAAGCAGGACCCCTCCTCTCCGTGAATTCTGCATTGTCAGAAAACAACTTTTCCAAGGAGGCTTGACTACTGAGAATAAGGCACCTATATAGGGTAGTCTTTTCAAGGACATCTCCTGCTTTCCTTGAAAAGAGATGTCCTCTTTTTCTCACACCTCGATTCTCAGCCCTTTGCCTCAGAGTCCCTGTTCTTATAAGATGGAGCTCTGATAATGTCCATGGTAATAAGAGAGTCTTCTTAGGCTATTTAGCTTGGAAATAAATGCTGGAATCGCTTCTCAAAAATCCAGATTGATTTAAATACCCTTTGGCAACATTCTTTTGGCATCCTCACCAATGCTAATGAATTTGGGCCACTCTCTTCCATTCATTGACTCAACACTTAGGGGCAAAGTGACCCTTTAAATTTCATTTCAGCTAAGACAGTTCTTCTACCTGCTAAAAGGGGGGTTTGTGAATTAAAAGCTGATGCTGTTTTTCTGATTTAGCACTTACGCACCACCCACAGACAATTTATTCCAGAATTTATTTTAAAGCCAGGGGCTTTAAGATTTCTGACCCACAGATCCCTCCCCCATTCAAGCCCTCTATTCACCCAGGAATTTGAGATGGAAATAGTACTGCTAGCTGGAGTGGAGCAGCATACCAGTGCTGCCCAGAGCCGAGTGGCCGTTGCCATGGGGGCGAGAGTGTTTGTATAGAACTGCCTATACAAGATCTTAGGCTTGAGAACTGCTTTGAATCACAGGATTCTAAAACTGAGCCAGCCCCCTCATTTTACAGATGAGGAAATAGAGGCCCAAGGACTTAGTTAAATGATTTACTCAAAAGCTAGGGCGAGTTATAGGCAGAGTTGTGCTCTTTGCAGTACATCACCCCTTTCATTAAATAGATGCTGATTGAGTGGATGTTCCTCTACCAGGCATCCCCGGCCTCCTGAGGCCATTTATCTGGCCCCCACCGCACTTCCGGAAGGGGCAACTCTTTCATTGGTGGTCAGTGAGAGGAGCACTGTATGTGGCAGCCCTCCAATGGTCTGAGGGACAGTGAACTGGCCCCCTGTGTAAAAGGTTGAGGACCCCTGCTAGCCATTTCCACTGTGCTATTCCAGCACCACTAATTCCAGATAGAAGTTCTAGGAAATGTGGTACTGACAACCATAGGTATGTGAATATCCTTGCATTTTTATGCATGCTTATGTTTGCATCAAATTACATGTACACACCTGTGGATGATTATGCTAACTAGACATTTGTATAGCTCTTAATTACTGGAATTCCTTAAATTACATTTTCCTCACGAGTGAAATTTAGATAAAAAATAATACCTATCTCAAAGGATTCAGTGAGAAAATGTATTTAAAGTACTTAAATATAGTAGCCAACAAATAATAAGTGTATATTATGTCATTTCTGTTATGTCTTTCTGCAATGGAATGTGTCAAGGATTGCCTGTAAACACTAGACTAAATGTTTTGATTTTTAATTTAATTTTCACAATAATCTTTCAAAGTAGGTTCTTTGATTTCCTATGGAGCACTGATAGGAAAACTAGGCCTAGAGAGCTTGAGTCTCATGCACAAGGTTCAGAAGTGCCTGAGCAAGAATCAAACAAAACCAGGTCTGCCTGACCAGGTGGTGGCGCAGTGGATAGAGCGTCGAACTGGGATGCGGAAGGACCCAGGTTCGAGACCCAGAGGTCGCCAGCTTGAGCGCGGGCTCATCTGGCTTGAGCAAAGAGCTCACCAGCTTAGACCCAAGGTCGCTGGCTCCAGCAGTGGGTTACTCGGTCTGCTGAAGGCCCGCGGTCAAGGCACATGTGAGAAAGCAATCAATGAACAACTAAGAAGTCGCAACGCGCAACGAGAAACTGATGATTGATGCTTCTCATCTCTCTCCGTTCCTGTCTGTCTGTCCCTGTCTATCTCTGCCTCTGTAAAAAAAAACAAAAAACAAAAAAACAAAAAAAAAACACCAGGTCTAATGTTAATGTCCTCAATAATAATAATTTATACTGCCTCTCTTATGGAAAGTCAGAAAAAGATCTAGTGTCTTTGAATATGTTTGTTAGAACTCTAAAATCTAAATACGTTGGCTACATGTTGCACATGGAATGGGCTTGCTCATTCAAATAAATACATTTTAATTAAACCCACTGAAACTATAAGTGAAGGGTTTGTATTTTCTCCCTTTAATTTCTGTTCTTTATAGAGAACTTAGTCAGCCATTTTGTACAAGAAACAATTTCCTAATAACTGAACACCCTTTTTTTCAATAACCTATTGTTTCCACACTCCTAGTTGGTCCTGGTGAGACCTATGTATAGAATATCAATCTAATTGAAATCATGTCACCAGGTGCCTGGGATCCTACTTACCTAGCAAGCTGTCTTTCTAATCTTTAAAATTTCTCTTGCATACAGATAGAAATTAAATATTTCTTTAATAGATATCTTCTCATTCTTATTAAAATTCCAGGTTTGGGGCCCTGGCCAGTTGGCTCAGTAGTAGAGCGTTGGCCTGGCATGTGGAAGTCCTGGGTTCGATTTCCAGCCAGGGCACACAGAAGAAGCACCCATCTGTTTCTCTACCCTTCCCCTTCTCTTTCTATCTCTCTCTTCCCCTCCTGCAGGCAAGGCTCCATTGGAGCAAAGTTGTCCCCGGCCGCCGAAGACAGCTCCATGGCTTCTGCCTCAGGTGCTAGAATGGCTCTGGCCCCAACAGAGCAACACCCCAGATGGACAGAGCATCACCCCCTGGTGGGCATGCTGGGTGGATCCCGGTCGGGCACAGTCTGTCTGACTGCCTCCCCACTTCTAACTTCAGAGAAATACAAAAAAAAAAAAAAAAAAAAAGAAAAAAATTTCCAGGTTTGGGATTGTCCAGAGTCTAACCCAAACTTCTCTTGTGATCATATCATTCAGTTTCTATCAGATCAATTTCAATCAGACCTTAGTTGTTCCTGGAGGTTCCTTTTTCCTTCTCTATTTTCTCTCTCGATGATTTTGTCCATTCCTATACTTTCAACTATCTCTGCTATATAAAGAACTACCATGTCAATCTTATACATTCAGTAAACATTAACTCCTTGGTATGTGCTATACACTGAATTTTAGTGGTTCAGTCAGACAACTGTCCTAAGCTCCAGTCCAGATTTTTGTGGAGTATCTATGACAGGATGATGTGAGGTATCTGACACTCCTATAAAAATACCTCTGGGCAAGAAAATACCTTGCTTCTGCTGTACTTCAGTCTTGGCATTACTTCTCTGACCTTTCTTATCCTTATTACCTATTCACAGTCTCTGGAATTCTCCACACTAACTCTACAAATCTATTAATACTTATCTCAGTCCACTTGGAGCCATGGGAGAAATAACAAGTGTTAGCACCCCAAAATCTACAAAAACCTAAACCTACTTCATCACTCTCTTCACAAAACCACTCTTTGTTCTTATTTTCTTCAGGTTTTTTTGTTTGTTTGTTTGTTTGTTTTTTACAGAGAGAGAGAGTCAGAGAGAGAGAGAGACTGATAGGGACAGACAGACAGGAAGGGAGAGAAATGAGAAGCATCAGTTCTTTGTTGAGGCACCTTAGTTGTTCAGTGATTGCTTTCTCGTATGTGCCTTGACCCAGGGGCTACAGCAGAGTGAGTGACCCTTCACTCAAGCCAGAGACATGGGGCGTAAGCCAGCAACCTTGAGATTCAAGCCAGCGACCTTTGGGCTCAAGACAGCGACCTTGGGCTTTAAGCCAGCGACCTTGGGCTTCAAGCCAGTAACTATCAGGCTCAAGCCAGCGACCGCGTGCTGATGAGCCCACGCTCAAGCTGGTGACCATGGGGTTTCGAACCTGGGTTCTCCACGTCCCAGTCCGATGCTCTATCCACTGCACCACTGCCTGGTCAGACTAGTCAGTATTTTATTTGATAGAAGCACACTATTCCTCTAAAAATTTCCCTAGGCCTCCTGATTGCCCTGACACAATCTACTCCCCATTAACTAAAGTAATGTTAAAACACAATCAGTCATGTTATTCCCCTGCTTAAAACCAGCCCACAACTTGCCATAGTTCTAAGAATATAATTCCAATTCTTGCTGAGGCCTTAAAGAAACCCTGAATGATCTAACTTCTTACCCAAGACTACTCTCATCTTATTTCACTCTCCCCTGCTATGCTTCAGCCACACTGGCCTCCTTGCAATCCATGGAACAAGCACAACTTTCTCTCTACTCTTGTTATGGTCTACTGATTATCTTTTGATTTTTGGTCTGAAACTATCCTCCTTTCCAACCTCCTCTCTACTCTTGTTTCGGTCTACCGATCATCTTTTGATTTTTGGTCTGAAGCTATCTCACCTTTCCAACCTAGCCTTCATCCCTAATCACCATTCTTTCTCATGGTACCACTTGTTTCTTAATAGCATTTGTCTCAATAATAAAATTATATACATTTTGGGATATATTTATTATCTGCCTCTCCTACTAGATTAGAGGTTCCATGAAGGCAGGAACCATGTCTGCTTAGTTCATCAATGCATATCCTGCATTTAGCGAAGTACCTGGCACATAGTAAGTGCTCATAAGTGGTGGCTGATAACACTGTTCCTAGCAAACTCCTTTTCTCATTCTGTAAAATGGCCATTTCAAAGCTTTACCACTTTCTTTAAACTATTTCCTCTAATTTCTACCTCTTTAAAACCTGGCCAGAAATTATCACCTATTCTCATATTCTGTAATTTTCTTAAATGCATTAGATTTGAGTGACACTGGACCAGTAAATATTTCATCACAACTCCAGCTCATTGTTCACACTATTTCTCTGCCAGAAATACCCCTCTCTACCCACTTCCCATTTCTGCTTATCATCTTGTGCTTAAAGCCCAGTGTAAAGGGTACATTCCCTCTTTAGTTTTCCCTAATAATTTATAATTAGTTGCTCCCTTATAAGAATTCTCAAAGCTTTTCATGATATTTTTACATAAAAGTTTCCACATTGGTCCTGGTCAGTGGCTCAGTGGATAGAGCATGGGCTTGGTGTATGGACGTCGGGGTTCGATTCCTGGTCAAGGCGCATAGGAGAAGCGACCATCTGCTTCTCTCCTCCTCCCTCTCCCAATTCTCTTCCTCTTCCCCTCTTGCAGCCAGTGGCTCCATTTGTTTAAGTGTGGCCCCAGGAGCTGAGGAGAGCTTGGTACTCTAGCATCGGCCCCAGATGGGGTTGCCAGGTGGATTCCAGTTGGGGCGCATGCGGGATTCTGCCTAACTATCTCCCCTCCTCTCACCTAAAAGAAAAAAGTTTTCACATTTTATCTGTGTTATATGTGTGTCTCTGACCCTGCAGGGTGAATTCTTTTTTTTTTTAATTTTTTGTTTTGTTTTTTAATTTTTTATTTATTTATTTATTTTTTTTAGAGAGTCAGAGAGAGGGATAGATAGGGACAGACAGCTTAGTTGTTCATTGATTGCTTTCTCATATATGCCTTGACCGCGGGCCTTCAGCAGACCAAGTAACCCCTTGCTTGAGCCAGCGACCTTGGGTCCAAGCTGGTGAGCTTTTGCTCAAGCCAGATGAGCCCGCGCTCAAGCTGGCCCTTGGGGTCTCAAACCTGGGTCCTTCCGCATCCCAGTCCGACGCTTTATCCACTGCACCACTGCCTGGTCAGGCAGGGTGAATTCTTTAGGGATGAAGGATTTCTTCTTTAAATCTGCACGATCCAGTACAACTCTTAATGCATTGGCATACAGTCAATATGTAGTAATCTAGTTAAAAATCCAAAAGAGAACATCTTTAAAAGAAATTCAGCCTGACCTGTGGTGGCGCAGTTGATAAAGCGTCGACCTGGACTGCTGAGGTTGCTGGTTCAAAACCCTGGGCTTGCCCGGTCAAGGCACATATGGGAGTTGGAGCTTCCTGCTCCTCCCCCCATCTCTCTCTCTCTCTCTCTCTCTCTCTCTCTCTCTCTCTCCCCTCTAAAAAAATAAATAAATAAATAAAAATAATTTAAAAAAAAGAAAGAAGTTCAAAGATTACCAGAAACTAGTAATGAGAGACCTGATAGGGTTCTGAGAAAAGATGAGTGCTGTAATTACTGTGCCTAGAAGCATCATTTTGTCCAAAGCCACAGAAATACTCAGAGAAGTCTCTTTGAATTTTTTTTTTACATATGGAAACACAGAGAAATCCAGGAATGAAATAAAAATTGGGTAAAATTAGGTATCCTTGGGCTGACTGGTAGGACTTTAAAAAAATTGGGTACTCATTACTTAGAAAAAATGTAAATGATACGTCTTTCTATTCCCCTTTATTCTATAATGAATAACTGGGCCTTAACCCCAGATATTCTTATTCAATTGTTCTAGCATATAGGCTTGATTTTTTAAAAGGTGCCCAGATGATTAATGTGCAGCCAGAATGGAAAACCAATTTCTAGAATGCTATTATGGACTGAATAGCTATGTCTCCTGGAAATTTGTGCACTGAAATCCTAACACCCAATGCAATGGTGTTTGGAATAGAGTCCTGTAGAAACTAACTAAATTTAGATAAAATCATGAGGTTAGGCCTCCCATGCTGGAATTAGTGCCCTTAAGAAGAGAAGAGGCCTGACCTGTGGTGGTGCAGTGGATAAAGCGTCGACCTGGAAATGCTGAGGTCGCCGGTTCGAAACCCTGGGCTTGCCTGGTCAAGGCACATATGGGAGTTGATGCTTTCAGCTCCTCCCCCTTCTCTCTCTCTCTGTCTCTCCTCTCTCTGTCTCTCCCTCTCCTCTCTAAAATGAATTTAAAAAAAAAAAAAACCAAAGAAGAGAAGAAACCAGAGTTTTCTCCCCATCCCCTTGTGTACCAGGGAGAGAGCCCTCACCAAAAACCCGACCTTGCTGGCCTCCTGATTTTCGGCTTCCCAACTTCCAGAACTGTGAGAAATCAATGTCTATTGTTTAAACCACCCAGACTATATATCTTGTTATAACAGCCTAAATTGACAAGACAATTGACAATTGACAATCTACTGGTCTTTCGTATGGAATCTCTGTACTGGTGAACACAGGTGGACTAGTTGGAATGCTGTTGGTAGATTTCATGGCAGTATCTTGAGCATGGTTGGATTGTAGACAGGATGGCTTCATTAACCTTGGCATGGAAAACCTCGGAATATTTGCATATAAAGAATTTTAGTATCATCCTACTCCAAATGTATGCCAGAAATGTCTCCAGCCAGATTGGACCTAGAGAAACCAGCTTTTTACTCATGATCTTCTAAGTAGTAGCTGATGCAACAGATACATTCAACATACCTTGTATGACCTAATATATAAACAAGGACAGGTTCCTAGATAGTGTTGGTTTTCCTACCTTAAATTTTAGAAGGCTGTGTCACTTGCAACACTTCTAACATTTTTGAATTTTTGATTTGGGAATGGTCTGGAAGCAGAAGTTTGAGGATGTATAGCCATGTCTGGGGGTTGTACTGGTGATCTGATAGGCTGGCTGACTTGACTCCTGGAACTTACAGTGGTCGGCAAGTGCTTAAATTATGGCTTAGGTGTTGCTACAGATGAATGGACAGCACTACATGTATTCTGAGATATATGAGGTTTGGCCCTAACCACAGGCTTACAGAGATGTGCATTTCCATGTTGAAGCTAAGAATTGGTATAAAGTTACTTGCTGATTTTGTTTCTGCTTTTTGAGTTGAATATAGATTGCCTCCAACTCATAGTTGCTATATAATTCTTTCCATATAATGAGAGCCTGATGCTCCACTTGGCTTTGTACAATAGCCACATATGGTGGTTTGCTGACCACAAGTCTTCTGTTAATTGCCATGAGAGCTTTAATAGCTTCCTCAGGAGATGTAAGGCAAACAAAGGCAAAGCCTTTGCTATGCCAGCTTCTCTTATGACTCTGGCCCTAGTGATTCTGTGAAAGATAGAATTCTCTCCTCAGGCATTTATCATCAATACTATCTTCAAGATTTTTCGCATAAAGGTTAGCACCCTTGCAGTTTACCCTGTTTTGCTTGCTCATATTTGTGTTTTAATTCAGATTGTCTGTCTACTTTGTTTTGTGCTGTATCACATAAACTTAATTTCTATCAAGGACAGGACTTTTCCACTCATTCTTTTGATGGCTTTCTAGACATTTTCAAATTTCTCAAAAATCAAATCCAAAGCCTCAAGATTTTCTACTTGCATTCTACCTCAATGAATACAGTATCATATATAGAAAACCCTAAAGACTCCACCAAAAAGAAATTGTTAGAATGAATAAACAAATTCAGTAAAGTTGCAGAATACAAAATTAATACACAAAAGTCAGTTGCGCCCTGGCCGGTTGGCTCAGCGGTAGAGCGTCGGCCTAGCGTGCGGAGGACCCGGGTTCGATTCCCGGCCAGGGCACACAGGAGAAGCGCCCATTTGCTTCTCCACCCCTCTGCCGCGCTTTCCTCTCTGTCTCTCTCTTCCCCTCCCGCAGCCAAGGCTCCATTGGAGCAAAGATGGCCCGGGCGCTGGGGATGGCTCTGTGGCCTCTGCCTCAGGCGCTAGAGTGGCTCTGGTCGCAATATGGCGACACCCAGGATGGGCAGAGCATCGCCCCCTGGTGGGCAGAGCGTCGCCCCTGGTGGGCGTGCCGGGTGGATCCCGGTCGGGCGCATGCGGGAGTCTGTCTGACTGTCTCTCCCCGTTTCCAGCTTCAGAAAAAGGGAAAAAAAAAAAAAAAGAAAAAAAAAAAAAAGTCAGTTGCATTTCTATACACTAATAAAAAACTATCAAAAAGAGAAACTAAGGCCTGACCAGGAAGTGACGCAGTGGATAGGGTGCCAGACTAAGACATAGAGGACCCAGGTTCGAAACTCCGAGGTCACAAGCATGAGCACGGGCTCATCCGGCTTGAGCACAGGCTAACTAGCTTGAGCGCGGGGTTGCTGGTTTGAACAAGGGGTCACTCACTCTGCTGTAGTCCCCGGGTCAAGGCATATATGACAAAGCAATCAATGAACAACTAAAATGCTGCAACAAAGAACTGATGCTTCTCATCTCTCTCCCTTCCTGTCTGTCTGTCCCTATATGTCGCTCTCTCTGATTTCTATCTCTGTCAAAAATTAATAATAATAATAATAAACTTTAAAAAAATAGAGAAACTAAGGAAACAATCCCAGGCCTGACCTGTGGTGGCACAGTAGATAAAGTGTCGACCTGGAATGTTGAGGTTGCTGGTTCAAAACCCTGGGCTTGCCTGGTCAAGGGACATATGGGAGTTGATGCTTCTTCCTGCTCTTTCTTTCTTTCTTTCTTTCTTTCTTTCTTTCTCTCTCTCTCTCTCTCTCTCTCCCCCTCTCTAAAATGAAAATTTTTTTTAAAAATCCCACTTATAGTTATATCAAAAAGTATAATATACTTATAAATAAATTTAGCCAAGAAAGTGAAAGACCTGTACACTGAAAACTATAAGACATTGATGAAAGAAATTGAATAAGACACAAATAAATGGAAAAATATTTCATGCTCATGGATTAGAACATTTAATATCATTAAAATGTCCATACTTTCAAAATAATCTAAGGCTTCAATGCAACCCCTATCAAAATAATCAAGGGCATATTTTTACAGAACTAGAACAAATAATCTTAAATTTTTGTATGGAATCACAAATAGCTAAAGCTTATGAAAAGAAAAAAAGGACAAAGTTGGACACATCACAGTTCCTGATTTCAAACTATATTTATAGCTTTCATAATAAAATAATATGGTATTGGCTTAAAAATAGACACATAAATTAATGGAACGGAATAGAGCCTGAAATAAGTCCCTGCATATATGGTTATTTAATTTTTGAAAAAGGAGCGAACAATACAGAATGGGTAAAGGACAGTCTGTTCAACAAATGGTGCTAGGAAAAATGCACAACCACATACAAAAGAATAAAACTGGACAATTTACAACATACACAAAGAAATAACTCAAGATACATTAAAGATTTGAATGTAAGACCAAAAACCATGAAACTCCTAGAAGAAACTGTAGGTGATAAGCTTCTTTTTTTATTTTATTTTATTTTTTTTTTTTTTTTTTATTTTTTTTTTTTTTTACGTTTTTCTGAAGCTGGAAACAGGGAGAGACAGTCAGACAGACTCCCGCATGCGCCCGACCGGGATCCACCCGGCACGCCCACCATGGGGCGACGCTCTGCCCACCAGGGGGCGATGCTCTGCCCATCCTGGGCGTCGCCATGTTGCGACCAGAGCCACTCTAGCGCCTGGGGCAGAGGCCACAGAGCCATCCCCAGCGCCCGGGCCATCTTTGCTCCAATGGAGCCTTGGCTGCGGGAGGGGAAGAGAGAGACAGAGAGGAAAGCGCGGCGGAGGGGTGGAGAAGCAAATGGGCGCTTCTCCTGTGTGCCCTGGCCGGGAATCGAACCCGGGTCCTCCGCACGCTAGGCCGACGCTCTACCGCTGAGCCAACCGGCCAGGGCCGGTGATAAGCTTCTTGACATCAGTCTTGGCAATGACTTTTTTTTTTTTCGATTTGACATCAAAAGTAAAGGCAACAAAAGCAAAAATAAATAAGTAGGACTACGTCAAATTAAAAAAAAAACACCTCTTCACAGCAAAGGCAACCATCAACAAAATCAAAGGCTATCTAAGAAATGAGAGAATATTTGCAAACAATATATCTAATAAAAGGTTAACATCCAGAATAAAGAACTCATACAACTCAAGAGCAAAGAGCCAAACATGCCCTTGATATTTTGACAGGGATTGCATTGAAGCCTTAGATTATTTTGAAAGTATGGCATGGATGTTGCCTGTTTGATGATCCCTGGTCAGGGCACATACCGGTACAGATGTTCTTCTCTCTCTCTTGCTCTCTCCCTCCCTCTCTCTAAAGTCAATAAAATAAAAATTTATTATTATTATTATTATTATTATTATTATTTTGTATTTTTCTGAAGCTGGAAACAGGGAGGCAGTCAGATAGACTCCTGCATGCTCCCGACCGGGATCCACCTGGCACGCCCACCAGGGGGAGATGCTCTGCCCATCTGGGGCGTGGCTCTGTTGCGACCAGAGCCACTCTAGCGCCTGAGGCAGAGGCCATGGAGCCATCCCCAGCGCCCGGGCCATCTTTGCTCCAATGGAGCCTTGGCTGCGGGAGGGGAAGAGAGAGACAGAGAGGAAGGAGAGGGGAAGGGGTGGAGCAGCAGATGGGCGCTTCTCCTGTGTGCCCTGGCCGGGAATTGAACCCGGGACCCCTGCACACCAGGCCGACGCTCTACCACTGAGCCAACTGGCCAGGGCCAAACATTAATTTTTTTAAAGAGAAAAACCCAGCAAGTTTTTGTGAAGATATGAAGAAAAAGGTGCCCTGTGCACTGTTGGTGGGAATGTAAACTGGTGCAGCCACTATGGAAAACAGTATGGAGGTTCTTAAAAAAATTAAAAATAAAACAACTATATGAATCAACAATTCCACTTCTGAACATTTATTAGAAAGAAATAAAAACACTAAATCAAAAGCTATCTGAACCCTCATGTTTCTTGAAGTTATTTTCAATAGCCAAGACATAGAAGCAAACTAAATGTTCATTGATTGATGAATGGTAAAGAAAACATGATATATATATTTATATACACTGCTCACAAAAATTAGGGGATCTGGGAATGTGCAGATACTCTGGTACTTTCAGCCTTTTGTATAGTGCATTTTCATCAATGAAATAAAAGTTGGTTTTGCACCTCATTTACATAATTAAACAACTTTCTTTGACTTGTCTGGTTGCTTTTCTGATGTTCTTGTTTAATAAAAAAAAATTGAATGTTTTTTTTGCTTCATATTCATTTTGAAATATCCCCTCATTTTTGTGAGCAGTATATTTCATTATACACACACAATGGAATATTATTCACTACTAAGAAGAAATCTTGCCATTTGCGACAACATGGATGGACCGAGGGTGTTATGTTAAGTGAAGTAAGTAGGATAGAGAAAGACAAATATCATAGGATTTCATTTACATGTGAACTCTTAAAAAACACCTGACTTATAGTTACAAAATTAGTAAGTCTAAGGCTTGTAATATAAAACATGGTGACTACAGCCCTGGCCGGTTGGCTCAGCGGTAGAGCGTCGGCCTAGCGTGCGGAGGACCCGGGTTCGATTCCCGGCCAGGGCACACAGGAGAAGCGCCCATTTGCTTCTCCACCCCTCCGCCGTGCTTTCCTCTCTGTCTCTCTCTTCCCCTCCCGCAGCCAAGGCTCCATTGGAGCAAAGATGGCCCGGGCGCTGGGGATGGCTCTGTGGCCTCTGCCTCAGGCGCTAGAGTGGCTCTGGTCGCAATATGGCGATGCCCAGGATGGGCAGAGCGTCGCCCCTGGTGGGCGTGCCAGGTGGATCCCGGTCGGGCGCATGCGGGAGTCTGACTGTCTCTCCCTGTTTCCAGCTTCAGAAAAAAAAAAAAAAAAAAAAAAAAAAAAAGATAAAACATGGTGACTACAGTTAATAACATTGTTTTGTATACTTGGAAGTAGCTAAGAGACTAAATTGTGGTGATTATTTTGCAATTTTACAAATATTTTAAAAATTATTTTAGAGAGAGACATTGATTTGTTCTTTCATTTTTTGTGTGTGTGCATTTATTTTATTTTATTTTTATTTATTAATTTTAGAGAGGAGGGAGAGAGTGATAAAAAGAGAGATAGAGAGAAGGGGGGAGGAGCAGGAAGCATCAACTCTCATATGTGCCTTGACCAGGCAAGCCCAGGGTTTCAAATCAGCAACCTCAGCATTTCCAGGTCGATGCTTTATCCACTGCACCACCACAGGTCAGGCCCTCTTTCATTTTCTTATGCATTCATCCGTTGATTCTTGTCCTTGCCCTGACTGGGGATAGAATCTGCAACCTTGATATCAAGATAATATTAACTAACCAAGTATCCAGTGAGGGCTGCAATATATACAAATATTGAATCATTATTTTGTATACCTGTGTCAAATATATCCCAATAAAAAGCAGGCAAAATTATATTTCAAAAAGACACTAAGATTTTCATGAATTTAGAAGTCAAAATTCTTTGCTCATTTGCCATCCTTTCCACTTAATGGCTGCTCCAAGTATTTTATGACTTCTGGGCCCATGTTCTAAATTGAACTTCACCTCCACTCTTTCTCTTCAAATTTGTTTCTACTTAAAATATGGTTATCAATAGTTTTTATACACTTTACTTATTGATTTTAAAGAGAGAGGAAGGGGGAAGAAAGAGAGAAACATCAATTTGTTCCTGAAACCCTGACCAGGAATTAAACCCACAACCTTTGCATATAGGGTGATGTTCTTTTGTGTGTGTGTGTGTATGTGATAAAGACAGAGAGAGACAGAGAGAGGGACAGACAGACAGGGAAGGAGAGAGATGAGAAGCAGCAATTCTTTGTAGCCGCACTTGATGGGGAGACTAAAACAGAACAAGTGACCCCTTGCTTAAGCCAGCGACCTTGGGTTCAAGCTGGTGAACCTTGCTCAAACCAGATGAGCCTGTGCTCAAGCTGGCGACCTCGGGGTTTCAAACCTGGGTGCTCTGTGTCCCAGTCTGACGCTCTATCCACTGTGCCACCACCTGGTCAGGCTCGGGTGATAACTGAGTTATCTGCCAGGGCTGGTTATCAATAGTTTTAATATCTGGAAATTATCTTTTTATCAACTCTAAATTATCTTTTTATCAACTCTAACAGTTTCTTTTTATTTATTTATTTACTTACTTACTTATTGTTTTACAGAGACAGAGAGTGAGTCAGAGAGAGGGATAGACAGGGACAGACAGACAGGAACGGACAGAGATGAGAAGCATCAATCATTAGTTTTTCATTGCGCATTGCAACACCTTAGTTTTCATTGATTGCTTTCTCATATGTGCCTTGACCGCGGGCCTTCAGCAGACAGAGTAACCCGTTGCTGGAGCCAGCAACCTTGGGTTCAAGCCAGTGGGCTTTTCCTTAAACCAGATGAGCCCGCACTCAAGCTAGCGACCTCGGAGTCTCGAACCGGGTCCTCTGCATCCCAGTCTGACGCTCTATCCACTGCGCCACCACCTGGTCAGGATAATAGTTTCTTTAAGATGACTTTAGTCCTGCTTGACCAGGCAGTGGCACAGTGGATAAAGTGTCAGACTGAGACAGAGGACCCAGGCTCAAATCCTCAAGGTCCCTGACTTGAGTGCGAACTCATCTGGCTTGAGTGTGGGCTCACCAGCTTGAGTGCAGGGTTGCTTGCTTGAGCATGGGATCATAGATATGACTTCATGGTCACTAGCTTGAGTCCAAAGATTGCTGGCTTAAAGCCCAAGGTCTCTGGCTTGAGTCCAAGGTTGCTGGCTTGAGCAAGGGGTCACTTGCTCTGCTCTTTCTCCCCACCATCAAAGCACATTATGAGAAAGCAATCAATGAACAACTAAGGAGCTGCAACGAAGGATTGATGTTTCTCATTTCTCCCTTCCTGACTATCTATCCTTCTCTCTCGCAAAAAAAACACAAAAAAACAAAAAAACTTTAGTCCTCATTTTTTTTTTTTTTATCAATTTAGGTTGTTTGGGTCATGTAACTAAGTTTCTGAGATTTTTCTTCCCTCTGATCTTTTGAAGGACTCTGAACTCCCTTACTAGTGAAAGGCAGCTTAGATTTTTAAACTTCTTTTATTTTGGTATTTTTCTGAAGTTGGAAACGGGGAGGCAGTCAGACAGACTCCCGCATGCGCCCGACCAGGATCCACCCAGCACGCCCACCAGGGGGCGATGCTCTGCCCATCTAGGGCGTTGCTCTGTTGCAACCAGAGCCACCCTTGCGCCTGAGGCAGAGGCCACAGAGCCATCCTCAGCGCCCGGGCAAACTTTGCTCCAATGGAGCCTTGGCTGCAGGAGGGGAAGAGAGAGACAGAGAGGAAAGAGAGGCGGGAGGGGTGGAGAAGCAGATGGGCGCTTCTCCTGTGTGCCCTGGCCGGGAATCGAACCCGGGACTCCTGCACGCCAGGCGGATGCTCTACCACTGAGCCAACTGGCCAGGGCCTCTAACTTCTTACCTAAAAGAAAATATAGTCAGGAATTTGGATAGTTGTATTAGAATTATGCCTAAAATTTTTATAAGCTATGTAGCATAACTATAGGTTGAGAAATTATTTAAAATTTTATAACTTCATCTTTCCTGTCATATGTGGTCAGTGAAATGTTTAAAAATTTTTTTTTTTTTTTTTTTTTTTTTTTTTTTCATTTTTCTGAAGCTGGAAACGGGGATAGACAGTCAGACAGACTCCCGCATGCGCCCGACCGGGATCCACCCGGCACGCCCACCAGGGGCGGTGCTCTGCCCCCCAGGGGGCGATGCTCTGCCCATCCTGGGCGTCGCCATATTGCGACCAGAGCCACTCTAGCGCCTGAGGCAGAGGCCACAGAGCCATGCCCAGCGCCCGGGCCATCTTTGCTCCAATGGAGCCTTGGCTGCGGGAGGGGAAGAGAGAGACAGAGAGGAAGGCGCGGCGGAGGGGTGGAGAAGCAAATGGGCGCTTCTCCTATGTGCCCTGGCCGGGAATCGAACCCGGGTCCTCCGCACGCTAGGCCGACGCTCTACCGCTGAGCCAACCGGCCAGGGCGAAATGTTTAAAAATTTTATTTGACATCAAATAGTAACTTATGCAATGTGGTATTTTTGTTTGTTTGTTTGTTTTTATTTGTATTTTTCTGAATTTAGAAGTGGGGGGGGTGGGGGCGGGCAGTTGGGCAGTCAGACTCCCACATGCGCCTGACTGGGATCCACCTGGCATGCCCACCAGGGGGCGATGCTCTGCCTATCTGGGATGTTGCTTCATTTCCACCAGAGCCATTCTAGCACCTGGAGGCCATGGAGCCATCCTCAGTACCCAGGCCAACTTTGCTCCAATGGGGCCTTGGCAGCAGTGGGGAAGAGAGAGATAGAGAGGAAGGAGAGGGGAAAGGATAGAAAAGCAAATGGGCACTTCTCCTGTGTGTCCTGGCCGGGAATCAAACCTGAGACTTTCACACTCTGGGCCAACGCTTTACCACTAAGCCAACTGGCCAGGGTTTGCAATGTGGTATTGTTTTTATAAGAAAATTTTGATTGCTTCATGGTAATCTGCTATAAAAACAGAAACTGTTAATCAATCAATGAGCCAATTAACAATTTATTGAGCATTTTGCTATAAAGACTGATGCTAGGTGCTCAAAAGAATATTCTTTCTTTCTTTCTTTCTTTCTTTCTTTCTTTCTTTCTTTCTTTCTTTCTTCCTTTCTTACTTTCTTTCTTCTTTTTCAAGAATACTAGTTTGAAATGTATAGAGCTGTGCCTGCCACCATGAAATTTATAGACTAATAGAGGAAATAAGAAAAATAATCCAGTGTAGTCGGTGATAATGAGACAATCTTTTATTTCTAGCCCTACCTTGACTAGACATTTTTGATTGTCACAACAGGAGCTGGTATCTAGTGGATAAAGGCCAGAGATACTACTATTATACAACATACATAGCAGCCTCACGCAAGAAAAATTATCTAGTTCAAAATGACAATAATGCAGAGATTGAGAAATCTTACAATAACATTTTAAACAACACTCATTTAAGTGCTTCTATTTTATTGCCCTATTTTTTCCTTCACACTTATCACAATCTTAATTTATTTTATTTGTTTGCTTGTTAATTCTCTGCTTGTCTTACTAAAACATAAGCTCCATGAAGTCAAGATATTTAGTTGCCTGGTTCACTGCTGCTTAATGAATGAATAAATTTCAGCCACATGTAAACTACTCAATACTATACTTTTCCCACTAATTTAAAGTTTCAGAATACAAATTAATTTAATTAATTTCTAGCAAAACATAGCATTCATTACTTGAACCAATATTTCTTGAGCACTAACTATGTGCCGTGCAATGAGCTGGGTGCTAGGTATATAACAGGGAATAAGACATGGCCCTTGGTATCAAAAATCTTGTAAGTCAAGGAAGGGTTGGTTGGGGAGGGATACATATAAGTAAAAAGGCCTTTTATAGTTTAGAATGCTATGGGGAATCAAGGAAAACATACAAGGGGGCTTAATCTCTTCTGTGGGTGTAGGAGGAAATAAAAGATAGATACAAAAAAAAAAAAAAAGATAGATACAAATAACTCCAAATACCAGAGAAGAACACAATAAGAAAAGCAAGATCTTTACTAGCTATGGCAATCAGAGAAAGCTTTGTGGACAGGGTGCTTTTTGACTTGAGACATATAAGAAGACAGATGAGAGTTTGATAAAATAAGGCGGAAATGGAGAGAAAGGGAGAAGACATATCAGACAGAGAGAATGTCAAAAGTCAAGGCACCAAAGTGTGTGTGCCAGGAACAACTACACATGGTTGGCTACAGCAGAGAGCAGTGAGAACTTATGCTGGGAAGGGACACTGGGTCCAAACTGGGTCAGTTGAATATGAATACAAATGACTCAAATCTTGCCCACATTTCTTATAATTTAGGGAAGCATTTTCCTCATGTACACCGGGAAAGGGAAGCTTAGAGAACTCTAGTGACTCACAGAGATTTATTGCTTTAAATGTCAGGCTTTTAGAGAGATATTTGGCATACCACACCTCTCAAGAGTATGGTGTGATAACCCTCATCAAGAGACAGAGCTCCTGATATATAATAGGGGCACTTCCTGTCTCAGTGTATGAACAAATAATGCTTGTCAGATTTTATTTTATTTTTGAGGGAAATAAGAAGGCTCAAAAAGGAGTATTTTCCATTTCATTCCAAAGTATTATAGGAATGGGTGTACACAAATGAGGATGAGGAAGCAGAAGAGGATCGTATAATGGAAAGAATACGTCAGTTTGTTTGAGAAACAAGCTATATTGAAGTATTTGCAAAATTCCAGTTGCCATAGTAATTGAATCCTGCTCTTCCCACTGTTCCTCTTTTTATACTTTGCATGGTCTTTAAGAAATTATTTCCTAGTAGATATACTTTTTGCTGTTTATCTTGAAGATTTTTGGAACTCTTTTTTTTTTACTAAGTGAGAGGCAGGAAGGCAGATGGACAGACTCCCGCATGCGCCCTGACTGGGATCCACCTGGCAAGCCCCCTACCAGGCAATGCTTTGCCCATCTGGGGCTGCTGCTCTGTTGCTCAGCAATCAAGCTATTTTAGTGCCTGAGGAGGCCATGGAGCCATCCTCAGCATCGAGGCCAACTTGCTTGAGCCATTTGAGCCATGGCTGCAGAAGGGGAAGAGAGAGAGAGAGAGAGAGAGAGAGAGAGAGAGAGAAGGGGGAGGGTTGGAAAAGCAGATGGTTGCTTCTCCTTTGTGCCCTGACCGGGAGTCGAACCTGGGACTTCTACACGCTGGGCCGATGCTCTACTGATGAGCCAGCCAGACAGACCTGGAACATTTCTTTCACCAGCTTTTCCTTCCCTTTTGCAGTCCCAATCCAGACACTCATCTGGTAGGACTGGATCGTGCTGGCCATTTCAGAAGCAGGGCCTTAGGATCAGAGGAGCATTAGCAAGCCAGATCCAAATTGAAATGATCATCTATTGCCTTCTGTAGCATCCAAGCATATAAATAAGTAAGTATAGAAGCCTGACCAATAGTGGCACAGTGGATAAAGTGTTCATTTGGGATGTAAGACCCGATTTGAAGACAAGGTCTTCAAATTTGAAGATCTGATTTGAAGACCTGAGGTCGCTGTCTGAGTACGGGCTCGTCCAAATAGCTTGAGCAGGGGAATCACCCACACTATCCCAAAGATAGGCCATCTTGAGCCCAAATGATCGTTGGCATGAAAAGCCCAAGATCTCTAGATTGAGATCACTGCCTTGGCCCTGGTCAGGGCAGGTACAGAAAGTAATCAATGCACAACTAAAATGGAAGAGAAAGCAACTACTAGTTGATCCTTCTCATCCTCTTGCTCACTTCCTGTTTCTTTCTCACATTCTCAATATATACATATTTTTTAAAAATAGGTATAGAAATTAAGTACAATGTAGAATGACTTAAAAATTGCTGAGTACAGTATAGTAATATGTCCATAGAGATATAAGTAAATAAATAAATAAACAAATGGGAAGGCTAGAAAGATTTTCTTTACACTTGATTGTTAATAAATAGAAAAAGAATACTGGATAGAAAATCACCATTTGGCAACCATTACAGTAATAAGTAATTCAGCCAGGAAACATCATGGCTACTAGAATTGGTAAAAATTTGATGAGAAACAGAACATTTATATAGTCTCAAAATACCTCCCCACAAAACATTTAATTACAAAATGAAAAAGAGTAACTTTTAAGTGTAAAAACCTGGCAAATACCACATTGTTCAAATAATCAAAATTACTAACCTGTAAGGGGACAAATTGAAATTGTGCACCACTTGATAGAATGCAATGAGAAAAAATACAGCATTGCTTCTGTGTTAATTCCGCCAAAAATGCATTACCTGAATCTAATGATTGGCAAACATCAGACAAATCCAAATTGAAGAATAGTCTACAAAATTAATGGCCTGTGATCTTCAAAAATGTAAGGTATTGAAAGTCAAGTAAAGATTAAGGAAATACTATTCCAGATTGAAGGTCACAACTAAATGCGACATGTGATATTGGATTGAATTCTATAAAAACAAAAAAGGTCATTATTGGAACAATGGATGAAACTTGAATAGATTCTGAGTATTAACTGAGAGTCATATATCAATTTTTTTTTAATTTTTATTTTATTTTTTTTACAGAGACAGAGAGAGAGTCAGAGTGAGGGATAGACAGGGACAGACAGACAGGAATGGAGAGACACCTTAGTTGTTCATTGATTGCTTTCTCATCTGTGCCTTGACCGCAGGCCTTCAGCAGGCCAAGTAACCCCTTGCTTGAGCCAGCAACTTTGGGTCCAAGCTGGTGAATTTTTGCTCAAACCAGATGAGCCCGCGCTCAAGCTGGTGACCTCGGGGTCTCGAACCTGGGTCTTCCACATCCCAGTTCGACGCTCTATCCACTGCACCACCACCCTGTCAGGCTCAATTTTGATGGTTGTATTGTGGTTACGTACGACAATATCTATGAATATAGGAATTACATTCTAAAGTATTTGTAAATAATGAAGCATCTATGTTGGCAATTTTTGCCCAAAATGGGTAAGGACTGGGTAGAAGTCATTTGTATTATTCTTGCCTCCCAAAAGCAAACCTATGATGTTGAAAAAGTGAATCATTAAAGAGCACCATTATCAATTTAATGACATCTATTAAGTGTACAGAATATTAATATCCATGCAGTTTATTTTCTGACTCTCCTACAGGCATGATGACATCAAATAATCACTATTCAACAGTGTGGTAGAGCTTGTATGTTGCATGCTTAACTGTTGGTCCCTTCTTAAATTCTTTCTTGCTAACAGAACTCTAATTTTATTGAGATATGGATATCTGGGTACTTCCTACCTCCAAGAAGTGAATTATTATTGGTCTAAATCAGGGATAGTCAACCTTTTTATACCTACCGCCCACTTTTGTATCTCTGTTAGTAGTAAAATTTTCTAACTGCCCACTGGTTCCACAGTAATGGTGATTTATAAAGTAGGGAAGTAACTTTACTTTATAAAATTTATAAAGCAGAGTTACAGCAAGTTAAAGCATATAATAATAATTACTTACCAAGTACCTTATGTCGGATTTTTGCTAAGTTTGGCAGAATAAATCTTTATAAAACAACTTACTATAGTTAAATCTATCTTTTTATTTATACTTTGGTTGCTCCGCTACCGCCCACCATGAAAGCTGAAACGCCTACTAATGGGCTGTAGGGACCAGGTTGACTACCACTGGTCTAAATCAATCATGGTTTAGGCATAGGCATGTAATATTCTAGCTAATGATTTATGGAAACAGTAGTACATTATTTTTATGCTTGTGCAAATAGTCATGCATGTTCAAAACATTGACCATTATTACCCTAAAAATAAGAATCCTAGTGAAGGTAACCTCTGCTCCCTTAATCATTGTGAAAAAGAAGAACTGATAGATTTATTTTCTGATGTCATTCTGGTGTCCAAACATAAAATGCAATCATTGTTACAGTTTTGGAATCACTGTAATAATATTTGTCTCTTAGTTACAAAGCTATTAAATTTTTAATCATATTTTCTACTACCCACTTGTGTGAGACTTTTTCAGTCCTATCACTAACAAAAACCAGACAAGGAACTGAACAGATGTCAATGCAGTGCTTCATCCCTCAGAAACAAAACTGCCTCAGTTAGAGTATTCTTGCAAAAAAGCAACAGTAGATTTCGCACTAGTTTTACTTGAATTATATATTACTCTCTAGACATTTCAGTTGTGTTCTATTAAAATAAATATTTTACGGTTTAGCTTATTTTATAAAATTTTATTTCATACAATTGTTAATTAAAAGAATCATAAAATACTAAAATGTTTTTTTGGTATTTAAAATATTTATTTGTTTGTTTGTTTGTTTGTTTATATTGACAAGAGAGCAATGGAGAGAAAGACAGGAACATCGATCTGTTCTCGTATGGTCCTAACCAGGGATCAAATACTAACGGTTTTTGTTTCTGCCTTAGCAGTCCCTGAAGCAATTCTCCTATTTTCACCAGTCCCCAGTGTAAAAAAGTTGGAAACCACTGATATATAGGGCTTGGTACTATCTTCAGTTTCAGGCATCTACTGGGGGTCTTGAGACATATCTCTTGCAGATAAGGGTAATGTACTCTAAATATGATACCCTGGAACTATAGTAGCCATCTTGCAACCATGAGGAGACAAGCTGAGGACAAAATCCTGTAGATGTAGAACAGAAAAATAGAAGAAAAAAACCCACCCTACATCCTTGGTAGCATCATTTGCTGCTAAATTAACAAACCTAGTAACCAATTTATCTCCTATTATCTGATATAGTAAATTTTTCTTGTTTAAATAATTTGAGCTGGGGTTTCAGTTATTTGCATCCAAAGGAGCCTAACTGAGAAAGAAAACCAAAAGTAATTTTTAGGTCACAGTTTTCTACAATAGATCTACCGTAATTCCCCTAAGAGAAATAGTCCTGTGACTGGATAAACAAACATGTACTGTATTTTCATGAATTTGGATGGAATTTGAGCCTATGAGGAAGACAGTGAGCTGGACACTTATTTAGCTCACACTTGAAGCTTGATCTGATATTTCTAAAAACCTGATGGTATTGCACTATTGAACATAAGCCTTTGACACAATTCTTCCCACAATCTGGACTATGCTGTTTGAAAGATTACAAAATTTTTCTCAAAAATTTATATGATACAACTCATTCTTTCACATAATACCAATGATATATGCCATTGTTTATTCTTTCTCTTTCCTTTAGTAACAAAATTTGATATAAGGGTCAGAAATAAAAATTTTGTGAGATTCTCTGTTAACTGTATAATAAATAGATTCTTGCCCTGGCTGGTTCGCTCAGTGGTAGAGCGTCAGCCTGGCGTGCAGGAGTCCCGGGTTCGATTCCCGGCCAGGGCACACAGGAGAAGCGCCCATCTGCTTCTCCACCCCCCACCCCCCTCTCCTTCCTCGCTGTCTCTCTCTTCCCCTCCCGCAGCCAAGGCTCCATTGGAGCAAAGATGGCCCGGGCGCTGGGGATGGCTCCTTGGCCTCTGCCCCAGGCGCTAGAGTGGCTCTGGTCGCGACAGAGCGACGCCCCGGAGGGGCAGAGCATCGCCCCCTAGTGGGCAGAGCGTCACCCCCTGGTGGGCAGAGCGTCGCCCCCTGGTGGGCATACCGGGTGGATCCCGGTCGGGCGCATGCGGGAGTCTGACTGTCTCTCCCCGTTTCCAGCTTCGGAAAAATACAAAAATAAAATAAATAAATAAATAAAATAAAATAAATAGATTCTTACTGAACAAGCACATCTCTTCCATATCCTTCCTTCTTAGTCATACACGATAAGTGCTTTTGCCTTATTTTTAATAATCTTCACTTGTTTTATCATATTTTCCCAATTTTCAAAAAAATTTTTTCCTGTTGTTCCTTTGGCTACATGACCATTTTTGGATTTAGAATAATATGGTGGTTAAAAACTTGAGGCCAGGCTTTTCTTATTTGCCATGTGACCTTAAACAAGTTACATAACTTCTTAGAGCCTCAATCTTCTAATCAATCAAATAGGGATTTGGACTGCACCTTCCTCATTGGGTAATTGTGAGAATAAAGTGAGAAAATTAATATAAAGGTCCCTGAATTGCACCCAAGATCTCCTTTGGTAGCTCTTGTTAAATAATAGGAAAGTAATACTAAAGTATCACCTTATGGAACTTTCTGTAGAATTTTACTATTATGATTTGTTTAACTAGTTCCCAATTAATGAACATCAAGACATAATAGTGATTAAGACTTTGGAGTTGAGCGGAATGGTCTTTGAATACCATCTCTACCACTTTTTATCAAAATGGCTTTGGGGAAGTGACTTAACCTCTCTGATCTTCAATTTCCTTATCTAAATAATAATAAATATTAACTTACAGTTGATCTTCATTATTGGATTCTGTTTTTTTATGAATTTGCCTATTTGCTAAAATTTTTTGTGATCATCTATCAAATTTCATGGTGCTTTTGTGCATGTTCACAAACACATGCCAAGTATCAAAAAATTTGAGTTCCAGCTTGTAGTTTCTCAGTTGAGGTTGAATAAAGCAGCACTTTGGCTTTTTGTTTCAGCACTCCTACTATATATAAACAAGAGTTCCTTTTGTGGTCTATTTAGTACTACTTTTTTGCAGTTTTGTGCTTTCTTTTGGTGATTTCACTATTTAAACTAGCTCCCAAACATATTGCTGAAGTGCTGTCTACTGTTACTAAGTACAAGAAGGCTGCCATGGAGAAAGGAAGGAGAAGCCTGACCTGTGGTGGCGCAGTGAATAGAGTATCAACCTGGAATGCTGAGGTCGCTGGTTCAAAACCCCTGGCTTGCCTGGTCAAGGCACACACAGGAAGCAACTGTGAATTGATGCTTCCCACTATTCATATCTGCTTTTTTCTCTCTCTCCTCTCTCTAGAAGCAATAAATAAAATCTTTTTAAAAAGAAAGAAAAGAGGGAGAAAATATACATACGAAATAAGCTTTATTCAGTCATGAGTTATACTATTGTTGTCCATGAGTTCAATGCTAAGGAATCAACAGTATATATACTGCTCACAAAAATTAGGGGATATTTTATAGCTTCATATTCATTCTGAAATATCCCCTAATTTTTGTGAGCAGTGTATGTAGTAATATATTACATTACATATGGTATCTTTAAACAAAAACACATAAAATGGGCCTGACCTGTGGTGGTGCAGTGGATAAAGCGTCGACCTGGAAATGCTGAGGTCGCCGGTTCAAAACCCTGGGCTTGCCTGGTCAAGGCACATATGGGAGTTGATGCTTCCTGCTCCTCCCCCCCTTCTCTATCTCCTCTCTCTCCACCCCCCTTTCTAAAATGAAAAAAAAAACAACAAAAAACAAAAAACACATAAAATGAAGTTATATATAGATCAGTTGATGGCCTGATCAGGTGTTGGCGCAGTGGATAGAGCGTCAGACTGGGATGCAGAGGACCCAGGTTTGAGACCTCGAGGTTGCCAGCTTGAGTGCGGGCTCATCTGGTTTGAGCAAAAGCTCACCAGCTTGGGCCCAAGGTCGCTGGCTTGAGCAAGGGGTTACTTGGTCTGCTGAAGGCCTGCGGTCAAGGCACATATGAGAAAGAAATCAATGAACAACTAAGGTGTTGCAACGCTCAATGAAAAACTAATGATTGGTGCTTCTCATCTCTCTGTCCTTGTTGATCCCTCTCTCTAACTCTCTCTCTGTCTCTGTAAAAAAAAAATAATTTTTTTAAAATATTTTTTTTAAAAAAAGAAGAAAATATCATGACTAGAAGTTCTCAGGAACATAATCCTGAATTTCCCTTAGGGGCAATGATTTATAATACACTAATTCAGTGCTCAGTACCATATTATGGGATATAGCAACTATAAAAATAACAAGAATTTCATGCAAGTGTTCAGCATTGTGCCTTGCACCTGGGGGTTAGAGCCAAGGCAGGATAAAGGGACTTTAGATATATTCTTGTCAGTTTGATTTTTTAAAATTTATTTTAAAGAGGTGGGAGAGAGAGAGAGAGAGAGAGAGAGAGAGAGAGAGGAGAGGAGCAGGAAACATCAACTCCCATATGTACCTTGACCAGGCAAGCCCAGTGTTTTGAACTGGCAACCTCAGCATTCCATGTCAGTGCTTTTATCCACTGTGCCACCACAGGTCAGGTGTCAGTTTGATTCTGACATTTATCTAAGGACCACATGGTTCAAAGCAGGAGTACATTTAAGTGAAAACCATGAAGATCTAGAAATTTCACAACAAAAATTTCAAGCTAAGCCACAGGAGTCTCCTTGAGAAAGCTTCAAATAGACCTTCTTTTTTTCTTTTTTTGAAAATAAGAGTTTACTTTCAGAAAAATAGATGACTTAGCTCATGATCATAATTAACCTTCTGGAATGAAAAGACAATTGTAAATGGGTGATACAGTTCTCTCCTTTCACTTTCTTAAACTGGTGAGGAGCTCCTACTCCCTTTCCTCTGCGTGGGCATTTAAATAGTAAAAAACACATTTTGTTGATTATTGCATTACACATATTTCCTTATGTGACATCATAAATGGGCAAGTATTTTACAGATGAAATATAATGAATTTTCATGAGGTTCAAAAGGAACTTCTCATTTCAAAGATCTGAAATGAGGCCCAGCAATAAAGTTAAACAGCTAAGTGACAGACCTAAGACTTGTCTGTTACCACCTGTGCACTGTATAATTGCATTGTTCTCTGTACTGACTGGGATGAGGAACAGTGCAGCCCACACATGCTTTTCTTTTTCTTTCTTTCTTTCTTTTAATTAAGTGGGAGGTGGGGAGGCAGAGAGACAGGCTCCCCCCACTGGGATCCACCCAGTAAGCACCCTAGCACGTGATGCTCTGCGCATCTGGGGTGTTGCTCCATTGCTTGGCAACCAAGCTACTTTAACACCTGAGGAGAGACCGTGGAGCCATCTTGTGTGCCCTGGGCCAACTTTGCTAGAACCACTTGAGCCTTGGCTGTGGGAGGGGAATAGAGAGAGAGAGAGAGAGATAGAGAGACAGAGAGAGAAGGAAGAGAGGTGGAGAAACAGATGGTCACTTCTGTGTGCTCTGACTGGGAATCAAACCTAGAACTCCCACATGCCCGGCCAACACTCTACCGCTGAGCCAAGCAGCCAGGGCTAGACATGCTTTTCCATAAGAGCTTGCACTGGTCTTTCAATTACTCTAAAGCTCAAGCTTTTTTTCTCTTCCCGGAATACTCTTCTCCATCCCTTTCTTAATTCTTACTCATCTTTTGGGACCTATGAATTTGGAGACTGGTTTTTGGAACAGATAACCCTACAAGGACACATTTAAATTAATAAGATTTTAGGCTTAAAGGTTCTTACTGAGCTGGACTGGTGGTGGCTCAGTGGAAAGTGTTGACCTGGGACACTGAAGTCCCAGGTTTGAAACCCCGAGTTCTCTAGCTTGAGCACAGGATCATCTGGCTTGAGTGCAGGGTTGCCGGCTTGAGCGTAAGATCATGGGCATGATCCCATGGTCGCTGGTTTGAGCCCAAAGGTCGCTGGCTTGAAGCCCAAGGTTGCTGGTTTGAGCAAGGGGTCATTAGCTCAGCTGGAACACCCCCATTCTGTACCAGTCAAGGCACGTATGAGAAGAAATCAATGAACAACTAAAATTCTGCAATTATGAGTTGATGCTTCTCATCTCTCTCCCTGTTTGGCTCTCTCACACACACAAAAAAAGTTCTTATTGAAATTAAGTTTGATTTTCTATCATTTTGAAATAAGTCCAGGCATTCACCATTCAATATGAATAATTAAATATTATTCTGGAATAAGTCTAAGGCAGTCACTATTCAGAGGAAAAGACATTTGTTTTGCAAAAACTGAACTCCAGCTATTTGAAAGATACTGCTACATTTATAGATAATTTTGTGCATTTTAGGGATATAACAATGGATTTTGTTTTTGTATGGTTATATTTTTTTCTACTTGTATTGACATCCTACAAAATTTTTACTATATATTGTCATTTTAATTAATAACTTTTTTCCTAATTGTAAAAACAAGCATATTATTTGTAAAATTTTGGAAAATTAAGCAAAGCATAAAGTATAGATATACATATACAAAAAGGAATCACTCAAACTTGACCAGGCAGTGGCGCAGTGGATAGAGCATCGGACTGGGATGCGGAGGACCCAGGTTTGAGACCCTGAGGTCACCAGCTTGAGCACGGGCTCATCTGGTTTGAGCAAAAGCTCACCAGCTTGAGCCCAAGATCACTGGCTCGAGCAAGGGGTTACTCGGTCTGCTGAAGGCCCATGGTCAAGGCACATATGAGAAAGCAATCAATGAACAACTAAGGTGTCGCAACGAAAAACTGATGATTGATGCTTCTCATCTCTCTCCGTTCCTGTCTGTCTATCCCTCTCTCTCTGTTTCTGTAAAAAAAAAACACACCAATAAATCACTCAAAATTTTATCACCTGGAGATAACTATTCTTAACACTTTGAAAAAAAATTACTTTGAAATAATTTCTCTCAATCTTATTTCTATGTGTATGTGTTCATAGACATAAATATTAATATATAACATATAAGATGTATATCTGTTATGTATATATGTATATACATGTATTTTTTAATATCTATATTGCTTTATAATCCTCTCAGTAGTTTTGTGAGAAAATATTATTCTCATTTTATAGATAACTAAATGAGATTGAAAGTATTAATTTGTTTGCCTAAAGTCACTAGTAAAAGGTAGATCTGAGATACAAATCTAGGGCCAATTTTAAAATCTATAATCTCAACCAGCATGCTACAAGACGTCCTGTACATTTCTATGTCTTAAATCAAATTGGAATTGCCAAATAAGTTATTTTGATCCAGTTTTTCATTATAGTTTCTATGTTTTTTGCTAACCTAATTTTAATGATTTTATTATCATAAAACCATATCTTAAAAAAAGAAACTTCTTTTTTTTCCATTATGTATTTTCTCTTAGGAGAGTTTTTTTAGATATTTTAAGTTCTTTTATGCATGTCTTAAGATTATTGAAAGATAAATGAATGAATAAAATATTGTTTATCACACACTGCTCTGGTAAAGGGGAGACTTGGTAGATGCTCTGATATTTCATACTCTAACATCTTATTAATCTTTTTTCCCATTTTTCATGATTTTCTCTTTTTCTTGTCTCTTACTATATGAACTATGTGTTCCTTACTTTTAAAATTCTGTTTAATGTTTTGGAAGTTATACAATCAGTTTTTATTCTAAAATCTCTTATCTTTAAATGAAAGAAAAATGTCTCATTTTCAATAGCACAATAAAATAATAACTCTTGATTTCTCCTGTGCAAGATGGAGTATTTAGCACACTTTTATTTCTGCTCATTCTTTGTCTCCCACTCCCCACCCTTCCTAGCTTGGGTTTTCTTCATGGAATCTGGCATTTTCAACCGTGATCATTTCCCTTGAAAAAATAAATTTCTTTTTTTACATTATGTATTTTCTCTTAGGAGAGTTATTCTAGATATTTTGTCTTTTTATCCATGTCTTTTTACGCATGTCATTTTATGGCTGACTTTTTTTTCTTTGTTTCTGAGTCCTTATTCAGCAGGATATGTATGAGTAGTTATTTCAGAACAGATAACCTGGGTAGTGTCATTTTTGTCTCCTTTATATCCAAGTACTTATTTCTGAGGCCTTTACAACCATATGACAACTTGGCTGAGTGTAGAATTCTGAAGTGTAAACATCCTCAGAATTCTGTAGGGTATGCTTTATTAACTTGAGTTTTACAGGGTTGCATAATCCTGAGGCCAGCTTGAGTTTAATTCCTTCAAAAATAATTTTTTTGTTTTTTTCTCCTGTCTGAATTCTGATGGCTTTTTTCTTTATCCTTGGAATATTTAAAAATGTCACCTGGCTAGTCTATGCCTGACCAGGCGGTGGCGCAGTGGATAAAGCATTGGACTGGGATGCTGAGGACCCAGGTTTGAGACCCCAAGGGCCAGCTTGAGCGTGGGCTCATTTGGTTTGAGCAAAAACTCACCAGCTTGGACCCAAGGTCGCTGGCTCAAGCAAGGGGTTACTTGGTCTGCTGAAGGCCTGCAGTCAAGGTACATATGATAAAGCAATCAATGAACAACTAAGGTGTCGCAATGCTCAACGAAAAACTAATTATTGATGCTTCTCATCTCTCCATTCCTGTCTGTCTGTCCCTGTCTATCCCTCTCTCTGACTCTCTCTCTGTCTCTGTAAAATAAATAAAATAAATAAATAAATAAAGTGAAGCAGAAAAATAATTTTTTTTTAAAGTCACCTGGCTAGTCTAAATGTTGGTTTCTTTTCAGTCATTTTGACAACAGGCTTAAGTCTTAGAATTATTTAATTATTGCTTCTATTCTTACCCCATTTCCCTCTTCTGGGATTCTACTCAATTTATTCAAGAAGTATTTATTTAGCAACTATTCTATATTAGACATTGTTTTAAGTATTGAGGAGATATCATGAAGATACAAATGCTTACATTTTTGTTGATTGAATCTTCTGAATCTGCTCTATATATCATCCACTTTCAATCTTACTTTTCAAGGGCACATCATTCTTTGAGCTGCAGCACCTTTTAACCTTTCCATGGTTTATCTCCTTTTGTTCATCTTAGCGTAGAAGGATATATGTGTGTCCAGCTTTGTAATACTTAAGTAGGAACTGCAGTGGGTTCTATCAGAGATTGAAAGAGATATGTGTATGTCCTGACTATCTCTCCATCTTCCCTAACCTAGCCTTCAACCTTCAGTAAGGGGTTCCTCATGGAATTCCTTCAGGGTGACAATATATTTTCCAGAACTGGAATCTTTTTTTTTTTTTTTTTTTTGTATTTTTCTGAAGCTGGAAACGGGGAGAGACAGTCAGACAGACTCCCACATGCACCCGACCGGGATCCACCTGGCACGCCCAGCAGGGGCGATGCTCTGCCCAGCAGGGGGCGTGCTCTGCCCCTTCAGGGCGACGCTCTGCCGAGACCAGAGCCACTCTAGCGCCTGGGGCAGATGGCCCAGCGCCCGGGCCATCTTTGCTCCAATGGAGCCTTGGCTGCGGGAGGGGAAGAGAGAGACAGAGAGGAAGGAGGGGGGGTTGTGTGGAGAAGCAAATGGGAGCTTCTCCTATGTGCCCTGGCCGGGAATCGAACCCAGGTCCCCCGCCAGAACTGGAATCTTGAAACAGCCTTTCTTCTAATTGAACCCCACTACATTCTTTTTATTACTATTATTGATTTTATAGAGAGAAGAAATGGAGAGAGAGAGAGAGAGAGAGAGAGAGAGAGAGAGAGAGAGAGAGAGAGAGAAACAGGAACACCAATCTGTTCCTGTATGTGCCCTGACTGGGGATCAAACCGGACAACCTCTGTACTTTAGGACGATGTTCTAATCAACAAATCTATCCGGCTGGGATAAATCCCACTACATTCTAACTGCAGAAATTTCTCAGTTTCTGGCATGCAGAAGCTTTTTTCCCATCTATGTTTATTTCTTTGATTCCTCTATTTGAATTTAGAATAAGGTGATTTAGAAGTCTGTTCTCACAAAGCCATTTTATTTGACAACCACAAAATAATATTTTTTCTCTATGTTAAGAGAATTAGAAAAATGCTCAAGACTCATGATTACATGTAGTTTTGAAATTTTTCAAAATGGTCTCAAACCCCTTGAGAAGGTACATGATCTGGTGCAAATCAGGAGAATGAAGGCTGATTGCGATATGTAATTTTACTGTGGCATTGGACGAACTTTTTTTTTTTTTTTTTACATGACAGAAAGAGAAAGTCAGAGAAAGGGACAGACAGACAGGAAGGGAGAGAGATGAGAAGCATCAATTCTTCATTGAAGCACCTCAGTTGTTCATTGATTGTTTTCTCATATGTGCCTTGACTTGGGGGAGCTACAGTAGAGCCAGTGACACCTTGCTCAAGCTAGCAACCTCGGGCTCAAGCCAGTGACCTTGGGCTTCAAGCAGCAACCTTTGGGTTCAAGCCAGCGACCTTGGGGTCATGTCTATGATCCCACGCTCAAGCCAGTGACCCTGCGCTCAAGCAGGGTGAACCCACACTCAAGCCAGATGAGCCCATGCTCAAGCCGGCGACCTCAGGGTTTCAAACCAGGTTGTATGCTCTATCCATTGCACCACCGCCTGGTCAGGCTAAACAAACTATTTGAAATTCAAGTTATCTCATCTCAGATCTTCTATGTCATAGCATGACAGGAAAGGCACCAGAAAAATATGTGGAAGTTCTCTGACCTGTTCAAAGATATATACTAAGAAAATCTGAAGACTTGTTATTGTTTTAATGATATTATAGCTATTAGTACTTTCAAGCTAGCCCAATGTGTGTCTGCTTGAGGCATATAGCAAATGAGGCCTGGTTGCTGGGAAGCCCAGATATGCAAAGCAGTCCTCAAGTGTAGCTGTGAAAGAACATGGCTTTGGACACTGTCATATGGTTTAAGGTCCAAGAGAGTGGTAATGTGGACCCACTTTTCTGTTGGGTCAAATTACTATGCCAGGTTTATCTTACATTAGTTGGCCTCTCTTCATGAAAATGAAGGCCTCTGGGTGGGTGAATCATGTATTAATAAATAACATTTGTACTTCTGGCCAGCATAAGCAGCAGATGTTGGTCTATCTTTGTGAGATGTTTTTAAAGTGTGCATAAAAAAAAAAAAAAAAAAAAAAAAAAGCTTTATGCTTATCTTTAAAGGTTATAGAAGATAGCTTGTTGCCCCAGGCAACTTTTCAGGTCTTACCTTTTTATACTATTCACCTGGCCTGTATTTTATGATTCAATTTCTTTATGAAATCCCTGCAAGATTTAGTATAAAATTTTGTTAATGATGGGAAAAAATATTGTCTTTACTAAGATCCATAACACTGCAGCTGTTTCTGCACTATGGAGATAAATGGCTCTCTATGTCATTAGTCTCAGAAAAGGGACGTTTAAGTAATGGACATGAAATAGCGGGATAAGACTGTCTCCTTTCTGTACAATGTTGTGCAAAGCATCACACTTGTGACACATAGGCCAAAACAGAATGGGGCACCTTCATATGTTCTACAACTGATTAATCACTTGCCATGTGCCAGACATTGCTTTAGGAGCTAGATATACATCAGTAAATAAAACACAATTCCTGCTCTTGTGTAGCTTCAAATCTAGTGGGGATGACTAATCAAATATATTAATTTGGATAAAGTGCTATAAAAGAAATGTATAGGATATAATGTCAATAAGTAGAAGAGGAGAGATCTATTTATATAAGGCAGGGAAGGAAGGAGTCTTTGAAGTGACATTTACATTAAGTTTTAGGATGAGAAGGAACTGGCTATGGGAAGAGCCAGAGGAAAAAAAATTAAAGCAGAACAGGATGTGCTAAGGAACAATCCATGACACTGCAGCTGTTTCTGAATCATGGAGATAAATGGTTCTCTGTGTCACCAGTTTAAGACAAGTGGCTATTTCTTTTTGTAATGAATGTAAAATGAAGAAAGAATTTGTCCAAAGTTGAGCAAACAGTCTTTGCTCAACACAAGGTGAGGAGAGTATAGTAATACTATATATATATTGAGCATTCACCATGTGGCAGACACTTCTGCTAGGCTCTGGGAGTAACTCCAAGAAGACAGGCAAGACTTGGAGCTTAAAGACTAATAAGGGAGATGGAAAATTTACAAATAAAGTAACTATGTGACAAGTGCTTTGAAATAAACAAATATAAGAAATAAGTTGGAGGGTGACACTTTGTCCAGATAGAGTGCTTAAGGAAATCTTCCTTCTGTAGGTGACATTTAGTTAAGCTGATTCCTGAAAGATGAGGAATCAGTTACGCTAAGATTACAGGGTGTGGCTGGCCATTGATAAACCACCAAATTGTTCTGCATAGTATTAGGTCCTGAAAAGCTAAGGCAGGTTAAATAGCTCATACTGGAATATTCAGAAGTGACACATTGATGGTGGGGGAGGTGTTGGGAGTGGTCTACCCCAGGGGGAGTATTTTATCACTGGCATTGTTTAAAATTTCCCACACATGATGATAATTAAAAGTGACATTTAGTCAGTTTTACTATTATTTTAAACTCCTTTACAGACAATGTCCCGACATGAGCTGAATGGTGCCCCCCAAAAGATATGTTCACAATCTAATCCCTGAAACCTGTTATTAATACCTCATATGGTAAAAGAGTAAACATTACCTTATGTAAAAAAATGTAATAAAGGATTTTCAGATTGTGTATCTGATTATCTTTAAGTAAACTGAATGAAGACATTAGACTGAGAAATTAAATTAACTAGTTCTTAAGGTAAATATTTTTTGCTATTTAATTGAGATTTAAGTTTATTTGCCATTTTTATATTTCAATTATATTTGATGTACAATATTATATTAGTTTCAGGTATATTCCCTAGTGGGAATTATATAACTAAGCAATCATCCTGATAAATCTATCTGACAGCATATCTAGTTATTAGAATATTATTGACTGTATTCCCTACACCGTACTTTACATTCCCATGACTATTCTATAACAACCAATTGGGTAATAATTAAAAGTGTTCTATGTATCTGTGAGTCTGTTTTGTTTATTTATTTTTTATTTTTATTTTTTATTTTTTTCTGAAGCTGGAAACGGGGAGAGACAGTCAGACAGACTCCCACATGCGCCCGACCGGGATCCACCCGGCATGCCCACCAGGGGGCGACGCTCTGCCCACCAGGGGGCGATGCTCTGCCCCTCCAGGACGTTGCTCCATTGCGACCAGATCCACTCTAGCGCCTGGGGCAGAGGCCAAGGAGTCATCCCCAGCGCCCGGGCCATCATTGCTCCAGTGGAGCCTCGGCTGCCCGAGGGGAAGAGAGAGACAGAGAGGAAGGAGAGGGGGAGGGGTGGAGAAGCAGATGGGCGCTTCTCCTGTATGTACTGGCCGGGAATCGAACCCGGGACTTCTGCACTCCAGGCCGACGCTCTACCACTGAGCCAACCGGCCAGGGCCATATTTTGATTTTTAGATTCATGTGTTGATAGATATGCATTTATTGCCATTTTATTTTTCATATTTTTAAATCTTTTTCCCAATTTTTCTTTCTAAAGAAGACCCTTTAATATTTCATGTAATACTGGTTTGGTGGTGACAAACTCCTTTAGTTTTTTGTGTCTGGGAAGCTCTTTATATATCCTTCAGTTCTAAATGATAGCTTTGCTGGATAGAGTTGCCTTGGTTGTAGGTCTTTGCTTTTTATCACTTTGAATATTTCTTGCCAAACTCTATGACCTACAATGTTTCTGTTTAGAAGTGCACTGACAGCCTTATGGGAGCTCGCTTGTAGGTAACTAACTACTTTTCTCGTTGCTTTTAAGATTCTCTCTTTGTCGCCTGACCTGTGGTGGCACAGTGGATAAAGCATCAACCTGGAAACACTGAGGTTGCCGGTTCAAAACCCTGGGCTTGCCTGGTCAAGGCACATATGAGAGTTGATGCTTCCTGCTCCTCCTTCTTTCTCTCTCTCTCTCTCTTCCCTCTCTATAATGAATAAATAAAATCTTAAAAAAAAAAAAAAAAAAGTAATTTCTTGGCCTGACCTGTGGTGGCGCAGTGGATAAAGCGTCGACCTGGAAATGCTGAGGTCGCCGGTTCAAAACCCTGGGCTTGCCTGGTCAAGGCACATATGGGAGTTGATGCTTCCAGCTCCTCCCCCCCTTCTCTCTCTCTGTCTCTCCTCTCTCCCTCTCTCTGTGTCTCCCTCTCCTCTCTAAAATGAATAAATAAAAAAAAATAAATTAAAAAAAGGAAAAAAAAATTCTCTCTTTGTCTTTAGCTCTTTTCATTTTAATTATGAATTAAATAAAATTCATTTAACCAAACCACCAGGTCTTGGTGTGGGCCTCCTTGGGCTCATCTTTTTTTTTTTTTTTTTAATTTTTTTATTTATTCATTTTAGAGAGGAAGAGGAGAGATAGAGAGAGAGAGAGAGAGAGAGAGAGAGAGAGAGAGAGAAGGGGGAGGAGCAGGAAGCATCAACTCCCATATGTGCCTTGACCAGGCAAGCCAGCGTTTTGAACCGGCAACCTCAGTGTTTCCAGGTTGACGCTTTATCCACTGCGCCACCACAGGTCAGGCGGCTCATCTTGTTTGGGACCCTCTGTGCTTCCTGGGGTTAGGGAAGTTTTCTGTCATTTTTTCAAATCAGTTTTTTTTTGTTTTTTTTTTGGTATTTTTCCGAAGCTAGAAACGGGGAGAGACAGTCAGACAGATTCCCGCATGCGCCCGACCGGGATCCACCCGGCACGCCCACCTGGGAGCGAAGCTCTGCCCATCAGGGGGCGATGCTCTGCCACGACCAGAGCCACTCCAGTGCCTGGGGCAGAGGCCAAGGAGCCATCCCCAGCGCCCGGGCCATCTTTGCTCCAATGGAGCCTCGGCTGCGGGAGGGGAAGAGAGACAGAGAGGAAGGAGTGGGGGAGGGGTGGAGAAGCAGATGGGCGCTTCTCCTGTGTGCCCTGGCCTGGAATCGAACCCGGGACTTCTGCACGCCAGGCCGATGCTCTACCACTGAGCCAATCGGCCAGGGCCTTTTCAAATCAGTTTTTAATTTCTTGCTCTTTCTCTTCCATATCTGGCACCACCACAATGTGAATGTTTGTATACTTGAAGTTGCCCCAGAGAATCCTTAGTTATCTTCATTCATTTTTGGATTTCTTTTTCTTTTTGCTGTTCTGATTAGGCGTTTTTTATTTCCTTATATTCCAAATTGCTGATTTGACTCTGAGCTTCAGCTACTCTACTGTTGATTCCCTATAAATTATTCTTCATTTCAATTAGTGTACCCTTCATTTCTGACTGTTTTTATTGTTTCCATGTCCTTTTGAATACTTTTTATTGTTTTCATGTCCTTTTCTCACTAAGTTTAATTATTCTTCCCCTGAGTTAATTGACCATCCTTATAACCAGTGTTTCAAACTCTGCATCTAGTAGATTGCTTGTTTCCAGTTTGCTTAGTTCTTTCTCTAGAGTTTTGTTCTGTTATTTCATTTGGGATGTGTTTCTTTGTCTCCTCATTTTGTTAACTTCCCTGTGTTTGTTTCTATGCATTAGGTAGTGCTGCTATGTTTTCCAGGGTTGGTAAAGTGGCCTAATGTAGTAGGTGTCCTATATGGTTCAGTGGTATAGCCTTTCTGTTCACCTGAGCTGGGTACTTGAGGTATGCCCCCATGTTGGCTGTGCACACCCTCCTGTTGCAGTTGAGGGTGTTGTAGTTGATTGCTGTTGACACGTCAGTGGGAGAGATTTACCCCCTGGCTGATCTGTTGTAATGACTGGCTATGACCACCGACCATGGAGGATCAGCTGTGCAGGGGCCCACCCCATAAAGAAGGACTTACGCCAGCAGGGCTCTGGTGCTTGCTGAGTCTGACCCTTGCTGAGTCAGTGTGTCATTGTGGAGGTGGTTGGGTGGTGTTTTGATGTGGGCTGAAGCTGTACACTGAATGTACTGTCTCTAGGGCCTCTTGGGAGGTATAGGCCAAGGTCAGCCACCACCTGTGTTCTACCCAGGGCCACCAGGCTTGAGCTACAGATCTGCAGATGGCTGCTACTTGTGCTGGGCTTGGAGGTGCTTAGGAAAGGCCAAGTTGTGAACCATGGCTGGCTGCTGCTACTGCCAGGCCTGGGCCACTTAGTGAGAGGTATAGGGCACACTGAGGTCAGATGCTACAGATGTTCTAGAACCCTCTGTGATAGGCAAAAATCTGCAAAGTAGCAACCTTATATTTATTTTATTATTTACATATTTTTAAGGCTTTATAAACCCTCCCCACACTCTTTTTTTTAATTAATTAATTTATTTATTTTAACAGAGACAGAGAGAGAGTCAGAGAGAGGGATAGACAGGGACAGACAGAGATGAGAAGCATCAATCATTAGTTTTTCGTTGCGCATTGCAACACCTTAGTTGTTCACTGATTGCTCTCTCATATGTGCCTTGATCGTGGGCCTTCAGCAGACCGAGTAACCCCTTGCTCGAGCCAGCGACCTTGGGTCCAAGTTGGTGAGCTTTTGCTCAAACTAGATGAGCCCCTGCTCAAGCTGGTGACCTCGGGGTCTCGAACCTGGGTCTTCGGCATCCCAGTCTGACACTCCATCCACTGCGCCACCGCCTGGTCAGGCCCTCCCCACACTCTTATAAACCTTTCCCACACTGTTATAAACACTTCCTATGCATTTTCCATACATGCAAGTCTTTGTCTACTCATCTGCTGTATGCTATGTATTTTATTTCAATTTAATATTCTTTTAGTATGTTTTAATTAATATATTTAATATTTTTAATATTGCTTTAAATTTTTTAGGCTAGAAAATGCTTATTTTATCTCAGAAATAATTAAAATAATAAATATATAAAAAACTTATATACCACAAAATCCTGAGATATAGCAAAAAAATCTGTGATACAAAATTAGATATATACAATTTTAAAATCTGCAATACAGTGAGACCATGAAAAGTGAACCACGATATGGCAAGGGACAACTGTATAGCATTCATACCCTCCTGTGGTCCCCTCCCATTATGTCTAGGTTAGACTTACTTTTAACAAATAAAACAAGGCAGAAGTGATAGGGTTAGGTTGCTTCTGAGATTAGGTTACAAAAGGACTGTGGTTTCATCTTGAGTGCTCCATCTTGTTCTGTTGCTTACTCTGAGGGAAGATAATTGCTATGTTATGAACTGTCCTATAGAGAGGCCTCCACTTAACAGCTAGTGAGGAACTGAAGCCCTCAGTCCAACACCTCAAAAGGAACTGAATCTTACCAACAACCACGTAAGTGAGCTTGAAAACAGATGCTCTCATGAGACACGGTAAGCCAGAGGTATCCAGCTAAGCAGCATTTGGATTCCTGACCCTTGGAAACTGTTATATAGTAAATATCTGTTGTTGTACACCTGAAACTAATATAAAATAATATTACATGTCAACTGTAATTGAAAAAGAAGTTTATTGTTTTAAGACACTAAGTTTTTGGGGTAAGTTGTTATAGGACAATCAAGACAATACCAATAACATCACTTTTGAAATACTGCACTAATTTAAATACAATAAAAGAGAAAAGGAAGGTGAATAAAATTAATATGTATGGTTACACTATTTATTTTCATATCACTTCTTAGGGTTTTTTTTGTTTGTTTGTTTGTTTGTTTTGTTTCTTTAGTGAGAGGAGGGGAGACAGAGACAGACTGCTGTATCTTCCCTGACTGAGATCCATCTGGCAAGCCCACTAAGGGACGATGCTTTTTCCATCTGTGGCATTGCTCCATTGCAACTGGACCCATTTTTTAGCGAGGCAGAGGCCATGGAACCATCCTCAGTACCCGGGGTCAACTCGCTCCAATTGAGCCATGGCTGCAGGAGGGGAAGAGAAAGAGAAATGAGAGAGGAAGGAATGGAGAAGCAGATGGGCATTTCTCCTATGTGCCCTGACTAGGAATCGAACGCAGGACATCCACACACCGGGCCAATACTCTACCACTGAGCCAACCAACCAGAGCCACTTCTTAGGCATTCTAATCATACTGACTAGATTCTCTCTTTGTGGTTAATTTTATCCAGTTCATGTTGAGTCTTACTAGTTTGATTCTAAGGGAGTGACCTTTTACCCAACTTCTGAATGCATCTAACTATTGCTTCCAACAAACTGTGTATACATACTGACAACTAAATATTTATTGATTCATTCATACATAAATTCATTTTGTCTACTGAAGAGTTAAAAATGAATCCATTGATGTCTGACTGGGTGGTGGTGCAGTGGATAGAGTGTCTGATGCAGTGCAGTGGGATGCGGAGGACCCAGGTTCGAGACCCCGAGGTTGCCAGCTTGAGCGAGGGCTCATCTGGTTTGAGCAAAGTTCACCAGCTTGGACCCAAGGTTGCTGGCTTGAGCAAGGGGTTACTTGGTGTGCTGAAGGCCCATATGAGAAAGCAATCAATGAACAACTAAGGTGTCGCAACGAAAAACTGATGATTGATGCTTCTCATCTCTCTCCATCTGTCTGTCCCTATCTCTCTCTCTCTCTCTGACTCTCTCTCTGCCCCTGTAAAAAAAAAAGAATTCATTGAGAAATAATGTCAGAGTAATGGTGGCATAAGAGATACTCTTGATCTCTCCCTTTGAAATTTCAACAAATTGAACCACTATAACACAGCAAAGGAACCCAAGCTAGGCTCACAGGAGCACCTGAAAGATCTGTGAACCAAATTGACTAAAGGTGAGATGGGTTGAAAATGAGGGTGGTGGTGGAAGATAAAATGTACTCACAGTTGGCTCTGGAGAGGAGACAAACCCAGAGTGACTATGGGGAGGAGGGAAACTCAGGCTGTTCAGATTTTGTCTGAGGGGTATGGAGAGAGAAACCTCGAGTGACTGGCGGTCCTTCTGCCAAAAGGAGTGGTGAGATAGAGGGGCAGAAGGGAAGATAAACCATAGCTGCCAGAGCATGGGGTCATGGCCAGTGTTCCCATGGTCTGCCTGGAACCTGAACCCAGCAAAGATAGAGAAAACTAAAGTGAGGCCCCCCAGCCTCTCAGATCCTGCCTCCCTCACCTCACAGTATGGAGATTGGTAGAGACAATCCCCACAGCGAACTCTCCAGAGCCACTCTCTCCCCTGAAGAACAGAAGTGCTCCACGTCTGATCCCCAGGTCTGTGGAGATGGGGGGAGGAGCACCCAGAAGCCTGAGATCACCATTGATAGAGCTGTAAAGCTGTAAAGCTGAAGCTGTAAAGCCATCACAATGCACGCCACAATCCAATGAAACTGTTGTCCTGCCTACATCATTGTACAGCAACATCTCAGCAGAGTAGAGCCCAGGAACTTCACAAAACTAAAACTTGTAATAAAGCAACACCTACTGGAAGAAACCTCTCAAAATCTAAATTTATTTTTTCTATTTTTCCTTTTTTATTCCAATGATGACTTTTTTAAAATTTATTAATTTTAGAGAGGAGAAAGAGAGAGAGAGAAAAGGTAGGGAGGAGCAGAAAGCATCAACTCTCAAATGTGCCTTGACCAGCCAAGCCCAGGGTTTTGAACCAGTGACTTCAGTGTTCCAGGTCATTGTTTTTATCACTGCACCACCACAGGTCAGACAGGGGCATTATTTTTTTTAAAGATTTTATTTATTTATTTTAGAGAGGGTAAAGAGAGAGAGAGAAGGGGGGAGGAGCATGAAGCATCAACTCCCATATGTGCCTTGACTAGGCAAGCCCAGGGACTTGGACCAGCGACCTCAGCATTCCAGGTCAACATTCTATCTACTGTACCACCATGGGTCAGGCTTCTTCTTATTCTTTTTATCTCTTTCTCTCTTTTGAACTTCATTTTCTTTAATTTTTATATATTTTATTCTTATTTTTTCTGGGTGTTTAGTTTTTTATTTCTTTTTTTTGGGTTTTGATATTTTATTCTGTGGTTTTTCTTCTTTACTTGGATTAATATTTTAAATTTTTAATGTATTTTTTTAATTTTTCATTTTTTTAGGTTTTTTTTTCTATTAGGGTTATTAACAATACTACTTTCAAAGGCCATCAAGAAAGAAAAAATTGAAGGCCATAGCTACACAAAACAGAGATACAGTTCACAAAGAAAATGAAAAATCTCCAGAAAAAAGTCTCAATCACATGGAAACCTTGGAGTTAAATGATAGAGAACTCAAAATTGAAGTTCTGAAAATACTCAACAAGAAGCAAGAAGACATCAATAGGCAACTTAATGAGTTCAGAAAACAAAACGAACACCTCACCAATGAGATTGAAACTTTAAAAACAGAGATGAAGAACTCAATACATGAATTGAAAACTGAGGTAGCAAGTTTGGCTAATAGAACAAGTCAGATAGAGTAAAGAATCAGTGAAATTGAAGACAGGCAACTAGAGATGCTATAGAGAGAAAAGGAGAGAGACTCACAAATTTAAAAAACTGAGAGAGCTCTATAAGAATTGTCTGACTCCATCAGAAAGAGCCATATAAGAATAATGGGTATATCAGAGGAAGAAGAGAGGGAAAAGGGAATGGAGAGCCTATTCAAACAAATAATTGATGAGAACTTCCCAAGCCTCTGGAAAGAATTAGAGCCTTAAATCCAAGAAGCAAACAGAACACTGAGTTACCTCAACCCAAACAGACCAATTCCAATGCAAATTGTAATAAAATTGTCAAAAATCAATTACAAAGAAAGAATCCTAAGGCAGCCAGAGAAAGGAAGACCATAACATATAAAGGAGAGCCCATTTGGTTATCATTGGAACTTCTCAGCAGACAGTCTACAAACCAGAAAAGAGTGGACCCAAACATTCAAAGTACTGAAAAAGCCTGACCAGGCAGTGGCATAGTGGATAGAACATTGGACTGGGATGCAGAGGACCCAGGTTCAAGACCCTGAGGTCGGTAGCTTGATCACGGGTTCACCTGGTTTGAGCAAAAGCTCACCAGCTTGGACCCAGGGTCACTGGCTCGAGCAAGGGATAACTCAGTCTGCTGAAGGCCCGAGGTCAAGGCACATATGAGAAAGCAATCAATAAACAACTAAGGTCTCGCAACGTAAAACTACACTTGATCTTAGCCAAAAGGCCGAGAAGCGATCACAACGAAAAACTAATGATTGATACTTCTCATCTCTCCGTTCCTGTCTGTCTGTCCCTGTCTATCCCTCTCTCTGACTCTCTCTCTGTCCCTGTAAAACAAACAAACAAAAAGTACTGAAAAAGAGGAATTACCAGCCAAGAATACTATATCCATCAAAGTTATCCTTCAAATATGAAGGAGAAATAAAAATGTTTACAGATACACAGAAGCTGATGGAGTTTATCACCAGAAAACCCCCACTGCAGGAAATACTCAGGGGGTTATTCAAACAGGCACAAAGAACAAAACAAATCAAAACTACAAGAAAAGCTCCAACAAAGTCACAATAGAAACAAAGATAATCAGTGACAATAATAACATAAAAGGGGAAAGGATAAAGATCTGCAGTAGCAAAGGAGGATGGAGTATGGGAGTGCTCATAAGACAGAGGACTCATGTACATATGAACATTTTTCTCTTAATAACCTAATGGTAACCACCCACGAAAAAGCTGCTACTGAAATACACAGCTATTAAAAAAAGGAGAAACAGGGGAAAAAAGTATGGAATACCATAAAACAAAAACAACTGACAGACCTGACCAGGCGGTGGCGCAGTGGATAGAGCGCAGGACTGGGATGTGGAAGACCCAGGTTCGAGACCCTGAGGTCGCCAGCTTGAGCACGGGCTCATCTGGTTTGAGCAAAAAGCTCACCAGCTTGAGCCCAAGGTTGCTGGCTCAAGCAAAGGGTTACTCGTCTGCAGAAGGCCTGCAGTCAAGGCACATATGAGAAAGCAATCAATGAACAACTAAGGTGTTGCAACGCGCAATGAAAAAACTAATGATTGATGCTTCTCATCTCTCCGTTCCTGTCTGTCCCTGTCTATCCCTCTCTCTGACTCTCTCTCTGTCTCTGTAAAAAAACAAACAAACAAAAACACCAACTGACAGAAACACAAAAGAGAAGAACCAAACAAGACATAGAGCTACCAGAATACAAAACAGAAAATGGTTATAGGAAGTCCTCAAGTGTCAATAACTACCCTAAATGTAAATGGACTGAACTCACTAATAAAGAGGCACAGAGCAGCAGATTGGATCAAAAAGCAAAACTCAACCATATGCTGCCTTCAAGAGACACATCTGGCCTGACCAGGTGGTGGCGCAGTAGATAGAGCATCGAACTGAGATGTGGAGGACCCAGGTTCGAGACCCCGAGGTCGCCAGCTTGAGCGTGGTTTTATCTTGTTTGAGCAAGGCTCATCAGCTTGAGCCCAAGGTTGCTGGCTAGAGCAAGGGGTCACTTATTCTGCTGTAGCCCTCCCCTCGTCAAGGCACATATGAGAAATCAATCAATGAACAACCAAGGAACCGCAACGAAGAATTGATGTTTCTCATCTCTCTCCTTTCCTGTCTGTCTGTCCCTATCTGACTCTCTCTTTCTCTGCCACAAAAAAAAAAGAAAAAGAAAAAGAAGAAAAGAGACACATCTAAGCTATAAGGTCAAAAGTAGACTCAAAATGAAAGGCTGGAAAACGATAAACGATTCTCTAAGCAAATAATATCCAATGGAAAGCAGGCATAGCTACACTCTTATCTGACAATGTTGACTTTAAGACAACAATGATAACTAGACAAAGATGGACATTTCATAATGATAAAGGGGACACTGTATCAAGAAGAAATAACACTTCTAAATATATATGCACTAAACCAAGAAACACCAAAATATATAAGACATCTACTCAGAGGTGGATTAAGGTCGGTTGATGCCCCGGGTGCAGAAGAAAATATTGGATCCCTTACATTAGAAAAATAGTGTAAAGTTGAAGTTTTGTGGGTCCCGTCAGAAGTCAGGGCCCAGGGCGCACACCTGGTGCACCCATCGTTAAGTCTGCCTCTGCATCTACTAACTGATCTAAAAATAGAAGCAGACAAAAACACAATCATACTGAAAGATTTCAACACTCCACTGATGGCTAGATAGATAAATCAGCCAAACAGAAAATCAATAAATAAATATTGGCCTTAAACGACACATTGGACCAAATGGACATATAGTAATAGACATATATGGAACATTTCATTCCAAAACATTAGATTATACATTCTTCTCCAATGTGCATGGAACATTCTCAAGGATAGACCATATGTTGGTCCACAAAACCAACATCAACTATTTCAGGAAGATTGAAATTATACCAAGCATATTTTTCTGACCATAAGACTTTGAAATTAGAATTCAACTGTAGAAAGGAAGTAAAGAAACCCACAAAAATGTGGAAATTAAACTACATACTTCTAAAAAATGACTGGGTTAAAAAAAGAAATAAAAGCAGAGATCAAAAGATATATACAGACAAATGAAAATGACAACACGACATATCAAAATTTCTGGGATGCAACGAAGCAGTAATTAGAGGGAAGTTTATATCATTACAGGATTTTATCAAGAAATAAGAGAGATCCCAAGTAAATAATCTAACATCACATCTTAAGGAACTAGAAAAAGAAGAACAAAGGCAACCCAAAGTCAGCAGAAGAAAGGAAATAGTAAAAATTAGAGCAGAACTAAATGAAATAGAGAACAAGAAAACTATAGAAAAAAATTAATACAACAAAGAGCTGATTCTTTGAAAAGATCAATAAAATCGACAAACCACTGGCTAGACTCACTAAGGAAAAAAGAGAAATGACCCATATAAACAAAATCCAAAATGAAAGAGGAAAAATTACTACAGATATCATATATAATATATACAAAGGATGATAGTAGAATATCATGAAAGAATATATGCCACCAAATTCAACCGAGAGAAAATAAATTCCTAGAACCATACAATCTTCCTAGAATGAATCATGAAGAAGTGGTAAACCTATACAGACCTATAAGTATGGGAAAAACAGAAACAACTATTAAAAACCTCCCCAAAAACAAAAGTCCAGGATCAGATGGCTACACTAGTGAATTCTACCAAACATTTAACGAAGATTTGGTACCTACCTTTCTCAAAGTCTTCCAAAAAATAGAAGTAATACTCCCTAATATATTTTATGAGGCCAACATAACCCTCATACCAAAACGTGGCAAAGACAACACAAAAAAAGAAAACTACAGACCAATATCTCTAATGAATACAGATGCAAAAATCCTAAACCAAATACTAGCAAATCAATACAACAACACATTTAAAAAATAGAGCATCACAATCAAGTGGGATTTATTCCAGGAGCACAAGGGTGGTTCAACATATGGAAATTGATTAACATTATACACCACATCAACAAAATGAAGAACAAAAATCATATGATCCTATCAATAGATGCAGAAAAGGCATTCTATAAGATATAACATCCCTTTATGTTTAAAACAATAAAATTGGAATACATAGAAGGAAAATACCTCAAGATAATAAAGGCCATATATGACAAACCATCAGTTAATATCATACTAAATGGTGAAAGGCTTTTCCTCTAAAATCTAGAACAAGACAAGGCTGCCCACTCTCTCCACTCTTATTCAACATAGTTCTGGAAGTTTTAGGCAGAACAGACAGAGAAAGAAATAAAAACTCATCTCAAGAAAGAAGAAGTAGCCTGACCAGGCAGTGGCACAGTGGATAGAGCGTCGGACTGGGATGCAGAGGACCCAGGTCCGAGACCCCGAGATCGCCAGCTTGAGCATGGGCTCATCTAGTTTGAGCAAAAGCCCACCAGCTCGAACCCAAGGTCGCTGGCTCCAGCAAGGGATTACTCAGTCTGCTGAAGGCCCTCGGTCAAGGCACATATGAGAAAGCAATCAATGAATAACTAAGGTGTTGCAACGCGCAATGAAAAACTAATGATTGATGCTTCTCATCTCTCTCCATTCCTGTCTGTCTGTCCCTGTCTATCCCTCTCTCTGACTCACTCTCTGTCTCTGTAAAAAATAAATAAATAAATAAAATTTAAAAAAAAAGAAAGAAGAAGTAAAGGTATTACTTTTTTTAAAAAAAAAGATTTTATTTATTGATTTTAGAGAGAAATAAAGGAGAGGGAGAGGAAGGGGGGAGGAGCTGGAAGCATCAACTCCTAGTAGTTGCTTCTCTTATGTGCATTGACCAGGCAAGCCCAGGGTTTTGAACTGGTGACCTCAGCATTCCAGGTCCATGCTTTATCCACTGTGCCACCACAGGCCAGGCAAGGTATTACTTTTTGTAGATGACATGATTCGGTATATAGAAAACCCCAAAGACTTCACCAAAAAACTATTAGAAACAATAAACCAATATAGTAAAGTCACATGCTACACAATCAATATACAAAAGTCTATTGCTTTTCTAGATGCCAATGATGAAACTTCAGAAAATGAACTTAAAAAAACAATTCCTTTTACAATTGCAACAACAACAAAAATAAAATACCTAGGAATAAACTTAACAAAGGATGTGAAGAACTCATATACTGAAAACTACAAAACATTATTGAAAAACATTTAAAAGGACACAATGAAATGGAAAAATATTCTATTTTCAAGGATTGGAAGAATCAACATAGTTAAAATAGCCATATTCTCAATGCAATATACAAATTTAATGCAATTCTCATCAAAATCCCAATGTCATATTTTAAAAAAATAGAACAAAAAGTTACCAAGTTTATATGGAACCATTAAACACCCCGAATAGCTAAAGCAATCCTGAGGAAAAAGAATAAAGCTGGAGGTATCACACTACCTAACTTAAAATTATACTATAGAGCCACAATAATTAAAACAGCATGGCCCTGGCCGGTTAGCTCAGTGGTAGAGCGTCTGCCTGGCGTGCGGAAGTCCCAGGTTCGATTTCCGGCCAGGGCACACAGGAGAAGCGCCCATCTGCTTCTCCACCCCTCCCCCTTTCCTTCCTCTCTGTCTCTCTCTTCCCCTCCCGCAGCCAAGGCTCCATTGGAGCAAAAGATGGCCCGGGCGCTGGGGATAGCTCCTTGGCCTCTGCCCCAGGCGCTGGAGTGGCTCTGGTCGCAGCAGAGCGACGCCCCAGAGGGGCAGAGCATCGCCCCCTGGTGGGCAGAACGTCGCCCCCTGGTGGGCGTGCCGGGTGGATCCCGATTGGGCGCATGCGGGAGTCTGTTGGACTGTCTCTCCCCATTTCCAGCTTCAGAAAAATACAAACAAACAAACAAACAAAAAAACCCAGCATGATATTGGCAGAAAAACAGACACAAAGACGAATAGAATAGAATCGAGAGCCCAGAAATAAAACCACCTATATATGGACAAATCATCTTCGACAAAGGAGCCAAAAACCCACAATGGAGAAAAGAAAGCCTCTTCAATAAATGGTGCTGGGAAAATTGGAAAGCCACATGCAAAAGAATGAAATTGGACTACAGCTTGTCCCCTTGTACAAAAATTAATTCCAAATGGATCAAAGACCTAAACATAAGATCTGAAACAATCAATTACATAGAAGAAAACAAAGGTACTAAACTAATGGGTCGTGGCTATAGAGAACAACTTATGAATTTGACCCCAAATGCAAAAGAAGTAAAGGCAAAAATAAATGAATGAGACTGTATCAAATTGAAAAGCTTCTGCACAGCAAAAGAAACTGACAACAAAACAAATAGCTAACTAAATGGGAGATCATATTTGTAAATAAAGCTCTGATAAGGGGTTAATATCCAAAATATATAAAGCTCACAAAGCTCAGCAACAAACAAGCAAGCAACCCAATTAAAAAAGTGAGGAGAGGCCTGACCTGTGGTGCGCAGTGGATAGAGTGTTGACCTGGAATGCTGAGGTTGCCAATTTGAAACCCAGAGTTTGCCTGGTTTAGGCACATAGGAGAAGCAACCACTATGAGCTTTCTACTCCTCCCGCATTTCTTTTGCTCTCTCTCTCTCTCTAAAATTCAATAAATAAAATCTTTTAAAAAGAAAATGAGGGAGGACCCGAACAGACATTTTCCAATGAGGACATACAAACGGCCAACAGATATGAAAAGATGCTCATCTTCACTAGCTATTCAGAAAATGCAAATCAAAACTACAATGAGATACCACCTTACACCTGTTAGATTGGCTATTAGCAACAGTACAGGTAATAACAAGTGTTGGAGAGGCTGTGGAGAAAAAGAAACCCTGGTTCACAGCTGGTGAGAATGCAAATTAGTACAATCATTACTCAGAAAGTATGGTGGTTCCTCAAAAAATTAAGAATTGAATTACCATATGACCCAGCAATCCCTCTACTGGGATATCTTACCCCCAAACATGAAAACATTGGTACATATAGACACATGCACCCCCATGTTCATCACAGCATTATTCACAGTGGCCAAGACATGGAAACAAAGAAGATGTGGTACATATATACAATGGAATACTACTCAGCCATAAAAAACGATGACAGTGACATTTATGACAACATGGATGGATCTTGAGAACATTATACTGTACTGAGTGAAATAAGTAAATATGAAAAAGCTAAGAACTGAATAATCTCACATATAGGTGAGATATAAAACTTAGACTCATGGACTAGATAAAAGTGAAGTGGTTACCAGGGGGAGGAGGAATTTGGGGAGGGGGATGAGAGAGAGGGTGGAGGCAAGGTGTAAAAAAGGAACAAATATAAGGTGATGGAAAATGATTTGACTTTGGGTGTTAGGTATACAACATAATCAACAGTTCAAATGCTATAGAAATGTTTACCTGAAACCTATGTACTCTTATTGATCAATGTTACCCTGTTAAATTTAATTTTCTAAATAAAATTTTTAATAAAAGAAACCATGTTAACACAATGAATTAATTTTTTAAATAAATAAAAGAAATTAATCCATAATGGCATATTTCCATGGTCTTGTGGGGGGCAGGATAATTGAATGTTTACAGGATAGTTGGATGATGAATTGATTGATTTCTTAAAAAAACTTTTTCTCTTTTTACAAAAGGATTAAACATTCAATGTACAATAGTTAGAGAAAATAGAGAAGCAAAAAAGAAGACAGTGAAAGTCTATTTTGAACTTGCTACTCAGGGAGGGCTGCTTGAGACTGAATGCACTGTTGATGTTCCTTATTATTTTTTTGGGGAGAGAGACAGAGATAAAGAAACAGCAAACAGCCTGACCAGGCGGTGGCGCAGTGGATAGAGCATTGGACTGGGATGCGGAGGACCCAGGTTCGAGACCCCGGGGTTGCCAGTTTGGGCGCGGGCTCACCTGGCTTGAGCAAAAAAAAAAAAAGCTCGCCGGCTTGGACCCAAGGTCGCTAGCTGGAGCAAGGGGTTATTCGGTCTGCTGAAGGCCCACGGTCAGGGCACATATGGGAAAGCAATCAATGAACGACTAGGGTGTCGCAATGCGCAACCGAAAAACTAATGATTGATGCTTCTCATCTCTCCGTTCCTGTCTGTCTGTCCCTGTCTGTCCCTCACTCTGACTCTCTCTCTCTGTCTCTGTAAAAAAAGAAACAGCAGACAGTAAGGGAGAGAGATGAGAAGAATCAACTGGTAGTTGTGGTACTTTTTTTTTTTTTTCCTTGTCTTTTTTTTTTTTTTTTTTCATTTCTGAAGCTGGAAACGGGGAGAGACAGTCAGACAGACTCCCGCATGCGCCCGACCGGGATCCACCCGGCACGCCCACCAGGGGCGTCCTGGGCGTCGCCATATTGCGACCAGAGCCACTCTAGCGCCTGAGGCAGAGGCCAAGGAGCCATCCCCAGCGCCCGGGCCATCTTTGCTCCAATGGAGCCTTGGCTGCGGGAGGGGAAGAGAGAGACAGAGAGGAAAGCGCGGCGGAGGGGTGGAGAAGCAAATGGGCGCTTCTCCTGTGTGCCCTGGCCGGGAATCGAACCCGGGTCCTCCGCACGCTAGGCCGACGCTCTACCGCTGAGCCAACCGGCCAGGGCTAGTTGTGGTACTTTTATTGTTCATTGATTGCTTCTCATATGTGCCTTAACTGTGGGGCGGGGGGGGGGGGGGGGGGGGGGGGGGGGGGGGCTCCAGCCAAGCCAGTGACCCCTTGCTCAAGCCAGTGACCTTGGGCTCGACCTTTGGGCTAAAGCCAGTCCATGGGGTCATTCCTATGATCCCATGCTCAAGCCAGCGACCCTACAATCAGGCTGGTGAGCCTGCACTCAAGCCGGTGACCTCAGTTCTTAGCATCCCAGGTCGACGCTTTATCCACTGTGCCACCACCTGGTCAGGCCACTGTTGCTTTTAGTTGACAGCATTTGTCTATTGTTTTTATATCTTTAAATATATAATACAAATAAGACTTTTTACTTGTTACCATTAAAAGCTTGACTTTTAAACAAATTCTTGTAGTGGTGGCTCATATTTATCAGCTCATTCAAATTTAGCACCTGTCTCATACCCAGCAGTTTTTCCAGCACTACTATCTTCATCATAAAGCTCGCTGAGTGTCCCCAGTTCAAACTTAGGCTTTCTCAGCTTCTTTTCTTTTTCTTTTTGTAACAAAGACACCATGCAGTGGATTAACAGATTGGCAAGCCTTTTCTATGGCTTTTCTAATGCTTTCTGCAATTGATTGATTTATTTGCAATCAATTTAATAATCATTTTTTTCAAGTCATTTGTACCTTTCAGGTCATGATTTCCATACTAGTCTTCAGGATTTTGTGGACCTGTAGGTGCTTAGCATAAGATAAGAGGTCTTCTGAATTTGATGACTATTGTGTTTCTTAGTAAAACCAACCCAGAATAGACCAAGCAAATAACCTCTGCTAGTCTTGACAACATGAGTTTCAATTATGGTCTGTCATTTATTTATTTATTTATTTATTTATTTATTTATTTATTTATTTATTTTTTACAGAGACAGAGAGTGAGTCAGAGAGAGGGATAGACAGGGACAGACAGACAGGAATGGAGAGAGATGAGAAGCATCAATCATTAGTTTTTCCATTGCGCGTTGCAACACCTTAGTTGTTCATTGATTGCTTTCTCATATGTGCCTTGACCGTGGGCCTTCAGCAGACCGAGTAACCCCTTGCTTGAGCCAGCGACCTTGGGTCCAAGCTGGTGAGCTTTTGCTCAAACCAGATGAGTCTGCACTCAAGCTGGCGACCTCGGGGTCTCGAACCTGGGTCCTTCCGCATCCCAGTCCAATGCTCTATCCACTGCGCCACCTCCTGGTCAGGCTGGTCTGTCATTTTTTTGACCAGTGAGCACACTTGTCATAGCTAAGATCCATGCTGTGAAATTAGGTGTTTTTTTCCCTGAACATTCTCAGTAATGAAATTAAATTTTTTAAATGCATTTCGTTTATATCTAGTGTTTTCACATAATCAATCTTCCATAGAAAATGGATTGACCACTTTCTTCTTAGCAACTTTTTTTGCCATCTTTCATAAAGTGCTTGTTCTTGCTGACTGCCATGGTGCTGCTCAGAGAGCCAAAAAGCTATTTGCCTATTCTTTTATAAATTGGCAAAACACTCTATTATTGGTTAACCTAATAACTGATTTCTCTAAAACTCAGTTTCCTTAATGAAATATCATATCTGAGAGTTTAACTTTATACAGGATGGGGCAAATGTAGGTTTACAGTGTTCATTTGGAAAATAATACAATAATTAATAAATAACAATACAAGAATAAACTGTGTTTTGTGCACTCACAACTGTAAACCTACTTCTGCCCCACCTAGTTTTTATCTAATATTTAATAATTTAGTATCACTAACGTTTTATATTTAATATCACTTACTGATGTTATAAACACTATCTTCAACAACCCTATTTACCTTATCTTATTTAAATTTCACTACATCTTGTGAGTTAAGCACTAAAATTACTTCCATTTTTCAGATGAGTAAATTAAGGCTTAGAGAGGTTAAATAATTTGCCCACACAAGTTAACAAAGCAAGCAATTTCAGAATAAATTCTATCCCGTTCTGTCTGAAACTTATACCACTCAGCTATAGTTTCTTCAAATTTTTCCCCATAATACTTTTCAAAAAGGAAACTGTCAGCCTGACCTGTGGTGGTGCAGTGGATAAAGTGTCGACCTGGAAATGCTGAGGTCGCCGGTTCGAAACCCTGGGCTTGCCTGGTCAAGGCACATATGGGAGTTGATGCTTCCAGCTCCTCCCCACCTTCTCTCTCTCTGTCTCTTTCTCCTCTCTCTCTCCCTGTCTCTCTGTCTCTCTCTCTCCCTTTCTCTCTCCTCTCTAAAATGAATAAAAAAAAAAGCAAAATGTCATTTTTGAAAACCTTTATATTTAGAAGTCATCATATTCCAGGTATTAAAAGACTAACCTAATTGATCCATACCTATATTCAATTCCTTTGAAAGTTTTTTGAAGTTAGTGTGTCTAGGAAAAAATATTATAATCTAAACTTTAGATTCTAAAGGAAATATAAATGAATAAAATTCTTTCCCTGTTGAAATGAAACACTGGATGTTACCAGTAATTTGCCTCATTTTGAAACTGGAATTATCACGAGAGAGCCAATTTTCATTTACATAAAACTACATGATAGCCTGACCAGGCAGTGGCACAGTGGATAGAGCGTCGGACTGGGATGCCGAGGACCCAGGTTTGAGACCCCGAGGTCACCAGCTTGAGCGCGGGCTCATCTGGTTTGAGCAAAAGCTCACCAGCTTGGACACAAGGTCGCTGGCTCGAGCAAGGGGTTACTCAGTCTGCTGAAGGCCCACGGTCAAGGCACATATGAGAAAGCAATCAATGAACAACTAAGGGGTCGCAATGCGCAACGAAAAACTAATGATTGATGCTTCTCATCTCTCCGTACTTGTCTGTCTGTCCCTGTCTATCCCTCTCTCTGACTCTGTCTCTGTAAAAAACAAAAACAAAAACAAAAAAAAACAAAAAAAACTACATGATACTGTTTTTTATTATAATTGTTATAGTTGAAAAACGAGATTTTAGGTGATAAATTTCTTGTTATTGTATAGTTTTATTATAATAAAATAAAGGAGTAGTCTGGGAATAAACAGCAGAGATATGATCATAAGATATGACTATGGAATTTTATTTTTTTAATTTTTATTTGATTTTTTTTTTTTTTGGTGACAGAGGAATGGGGAGGTGGAGAAAGAGATAGAGAGAGAGAGAGAAAAAAAAATCCATCTGTTATGGTACGTGCCCTGACTTGTGATTGAACCGGCAACCTCTATTGGGGATGACACTCGAACCAACCAAGCTATCTGGCCAGGGCTGATCATAGAATTTTAGAGTGAGAAGAGATTTGGAGGCCATTTTGCCCATCCTCCATACTTTAGAGAAAAGAAAAGTGAGGTCCAAATAGTTAAATATTTTGTATCTTGTAATGTGTTATAGTACACAATATAAGATTAAAGGTGTGTGAAAAGTGGTTTTCATTTGATAATTAATACAGTCTAGCAAATGTATTTAACCAAGTTCCAAAACTGGATCAATGAGAGAAGTGGATTAAAAAAAACTCGAGTAACAAAAAACATATGTTGTACCTAAAATGTGCTTAATAAATATTTATGAATGAACAAATGAATAAAAATATTTTATTGCTTTCATTTTTCAAGTTCCCTCACAGTCCTTGAATTGATATTTTATAAGTAATCATAATATATACAGTAATTTATTTTGCTTTTGTCACTTGAGTTATAGTGTCAACCATTTTCTATATTGTTACAAAATATGACTGTAATCTTTTAAAGTATTATGGAAATTACAACAGTTCTGAGTCAGATCCCAAATGACTGTTAACAGGAGTAAACCCAGGTTTTGGGGGGTTCTCATTGAGGAAAAAATTACAAAATTGTCACTTTAAAAAATGTACACAATAATGAAAAAATGTCTAGGTCTTTCAAAAGACCATTTCTAGGGTCCGTCCAGGGTCCTAGTGTTAATTACATCACACTTCAATAGTGTTAGAAATTCCTTCTATCCAGATGATCTGGAATCTTTTTCAGGCCCCACTATAAACTTGGTGGCTCTTAAATTATAAGCAAGCCTCTTAACTTCCTCATGCCTCAGATTTCTCATGTGTAGAATGGACTTAATATCCATCTCAAAGAATTACAGATGAAGACAAAGATAAAATACTTGGCACAATTCTAGAAAAATAGTAAATGCTCAATAAACATGAGCTATTATGATTACAGCAATAGTTAAAACATTAATCTACCATATAAGGGAACCTCCTGTGTCTCCATTATAACTTCCCGCATTTGCTGTAGATAAAATGTGGTGTAAAATGATTTTCAAAAAAACTCAATTTTTATTTTAATTTTTAAAAATAATGTTATTGGCCTTGGCTGGCTGGCTCAGTGGTAGAGCATCGGCCTGGCAAGTGGAAGTCCCAGGTTCAATTCCTGGCCAGGGCACACAGGAGAAGTGCCCATCTGCTTCTCCACCCTTCCACCTCTCCTTTCTTTCTCTCTCTCTTCCCCTCCCACAGCCAAGGCTCCATTGGAGTAAAGTTGGCCCAGGCGCTGAGGATGGTTCCATAGCCTCCACCTCAGGCACTAGAATGGCTCTGGTTGCAGTGGAGCAACGCCCCAGATGAGATGAGCATTGCCCCCCTGGTGGGCATGCTGGGTGGATCCTGTCGGGCGCATGCGGGAGTCTGTCTGACTGCCTCCCCACTTCTAAATTCAGAAAAATACGGCCCTGGCCCGTTGGCTCAGCGGTAGAGCGTCGGCCTGGCATGCGGGGGACCCGGGTTCGATTCCCGGCCAGGGCACATAGAAGAGGCGCCCATTTGCTTCTCCACCCGCCCCCCTCCTTCCACTCTGTCTCTCTCTTCCCCTCCCGCAGCCAAGGCTCCATTGGAGCAAAGATGGCCCGGGCGCTGGGGATGGCTCCTTGGCCTCTGCCCCAGGTGCTGGAGTGGCTCTGGTCGTGGCAGAGCGACGCCCTGGAGGGGCAGAGCATCGCCCCCTGGTGGGCAGAGCATCGTCCCTGGTGGGCGTGCCGGGTGGATCCCAGTCAGACGCGTGTGGGAGTCTGTCTGACTGTCTCTACCCGTTTCCAGCTTCAGAAAAGTACAAAAAAAAAACAAAAAAACACACATAAATTCAGAAAAATACCCCTCCCCAAATAATAATAATGTTATCATGCACTGTGGCCAGGAAGGTCAGCTGGTTAGCCATGCTTGAGGGTTCAATTGCCGGTTAGGGCACATACAAGAGACAACCAATGAATGCATAAATAAGTGGAACAATAAATCAATGTTTCTCTCTCTCTTTCTAAAATCAATAAATAAAAACAATTTAAATGTTGTTATGAAGAGTAACAACTACATAACAGAATATTTGGAAAATAGATAAAAGGAAAAAAGCACCCATAATTTCACCTGACTTATGCTGTATTTCTGTATTGTATTTTTTCCCTTATGCAGATTGAATTTTATAAAAATATGCTTAAAATTATTCTTTTCACAGAATTTTGATATTATAGCATTATTATTTTCAAATATATGACAAATCTCAAAAACATTTTACATAAAACTATTTTAGAAAAATCAGATGAAAGAATATGTTCTACTGTTGTATTTCCATACTTATTAAAGCATTCATATTTTTACAAGGTTATGATCTTAATGTACACAGAATTTAATATAACTTTTTCTTACATTATATCAAAAGCTTTTCTCCAAACTGCTACATACATACTACTAATGCAACATTCATAGTAACTAGAACATCTGTGAGCAAGGCTTATTTTCCTAAACTTCATACAACTATATGTGAAGAAACTAAGGCAGGCTAAGGTGTGATAAATCATAAACTCAGAATAAGTACTTTTGGTTTGACTGCAACTATAATGTAGTGTTGTAAAGTACCATACCTTACTTCCTCTGGTTTACGTAGAGACACCAAATCCTAATGAATTTTTGAGGAGTTTTATTGATTAAGCCAGCTGCATATGACTAACATGGGGTATAGCTGACCTAAATCATGCAGTCTCGAATATAACTCTGAGGCTGGTTATATACCCTTGACCACATACAGCTTGGTGGGGTGGCATGACAGCATGACATAATCATTAACAAGTTTATAACATTTGTCTAGAGCAGTGATTTTCAACCTTTTTTGAGCCGTGGCACATTTTTTACATTTACAAAATCCTGGGGCACACCACCTACAAAAATGATACAAAATGACACTCTAACTGTTAGAATTTATTTAAAGTTTAAATAAATTACATTTATTAAAAAAAAGTTAAATAAAAAAGGATAACCCCCTCATATATACAGTCCCATGTAACATCTCTCATATATACAGTCCCACATAACATCCCCTCATATACAGTCCCACGTAACATCCCCTCATATATAGTCCCATGTAACCTCATATATACAGTCTCATGTAACCCCTCATATATACAGTCCCATGTATCCCCTCATATATACAGTCCCACTAATAGATACTGGAGCTTTCATCAAGGTTGTGGGTCCAAATCAATTTGGCAAATACTCTCTCTATATAGAGACTGGACAAAATCAATTTTAGAAAATGTTGGGTACTTGTGTAACATCACAAGTCCTCAGAGCATCTCTACTGTCAGATTGAGAAGTTTGCTTTCTAGGTAAGGATTCTGATAAATACTAGAGTTCTCCCTGAGGTTGTGGGTTCAAATCCTATGGTCAGCTGGGTGCAGGGACCTTGGTTCTGTCTGTTTTGATGGTGTATATAGAGATTTGAGCTCTTTAAGAAGATGACCCTTCAGGAGGCCATATACAATATAGATAACATTGTGATGCATTGTATATCACCCTCTGTGGGGGCCTCTTTTAAAAAGAAAAAGGTCAAATATCTATATACACCATCAGGATAGACATAACCAGCTGAGGCTGAGGCTTCATCTAGTGGTGGCAACATTTACCTCCAGTCCTGACCAGGATTAGATATTGGGACCATGGGGAGGAGTAGCAGCTTCAACTACTCGCCGCGGCCACACAATGACAAGTACGCAGCCCGAGCGGGGACCTTCCTGGGTGTAGATGAGAGGCAGCCTACTATTGGTTCATCACTAGTGGCCGGGATGAATCCTACAAGGTGATTGGTCAGTGAGTGTTCCCTGTGCCTCCACTCTTCCTGTCGCTGATGGCTGGAGGGATTGTGAGGGGAATGTTTATGTTCAGATGAAGGCGGCTGGCAGCGGGCCGGATAAATAGCCTCCGCGGGCCATATCCGGCACGCAGGCTGTAGTTTGGGGACCCATGTTTAATTTCCCCACAGCACACCTGAGCATGTCTCACGGCACACTAGTGTGCCGCGGCACACTGGTTGAAAAACACTGGTCTATAGCAGTGGTAGTCAACCTGGTCCCTACCGCCCACTAGTGGGCATTCCAGCTTTCATGGTGGGCAGTAGTGGAGCAACCAAAATATAAATAAAAAGATAGATTTAACTATAGTAAGTTGTTTTATAAAGATTTATTCTGCCAAACTTAGCGAAAATCCGACATAAAGTACTTGGTAAGTAATTATTATTATATGCTTTAACTTGCTGTAACTGCTTTATAAATTTTATAAAGTAAAGTTACTTTCCTACTTTATAAATCACCATTACTGTGGAACTGGTGGGCGGTTAGAAAATTTTACTACTAACAGAAGTACAAAAGTGGGTGGTAGATAACAGAGATAAAAAGGTAGACTACCCCTGGTCTAGAGGATGTATAAAAACATTAAAACTTTCAAGGTGATACAATAGTGATGCCGTTTTACATATCAAAGACATTCATAAATCTTTTTGTGTCTATCTCCGCTCCTTTGCCTAGAAGTATACCTTACTCTCAGGATTCCAGGAAGGGAGGAAAGAGTTAAAATCAGTGTAGGGTGGTATGTAAATTTTGTCTCTTAATTGAAAGGGAAAGGAAGTTCTTCAGATAACCTTTATCCTTTCAGAGAACTACTGTATAGTTAAACTAAATGACCCAGTTGTCCTTGCAAGCCAGAAATCTTCTGCATTCTTCTCCCTCCATTCTATAAAGGATGGGGCAAGAAGCCTGACTTTTCGTCCTAAAATATTAGTATTAATTTTTGCAATTCTTTGGTACCTTACCACAGTAGAAAATGTAAAAACAGAAGTTAGAACTCAGGAATTCTTGCCTTTCAACTAAATGTCTAAATCAGCAAAAGAATATAAAGCATTAGTAATATTAAATGCTATATGTACTTTTATTTATTTATTTATTTTTTACAGAAGCAGAGATAGACAGGGACAGACAGACAGGAACGAAGAGAGATGAGAAGCATCAATCATCAGTTTCTCGTTGTGCGTTGCAACTCCTTAGTTGTTCATTGATTGCTTTCTCACATGTGCCTTGACTGTGGGCCTTCAGCAGACCAAGTAACCCCCTGCTGGAGCCAGCGACGTCGGGTCCAAGCTGGTGAGCTCTTTGCTCAAGCCAGATGAGACCACGCTCAAGCTGGCGACCTCGGGGTCTTGAACCTGGGTCCTTCCACATCCCAGTCCGATGCTCTATCCACTGCGCCACCACCTGGTCAGGCTACTTTTATTTATTTTTTAATACGTAGATAGAAAGTGGTGGACTACTACTCAATGGCAAAGACTTGTCAGGGTAAAGCCAGTAGCCACGGCCACTATCAGAGCTGCCTGACCGGTGAAGATTCGCATTGAATTTGGACAGATGGTAATGAAACAACAGCCTAGAACTGGTGGGCCATTACCTTTAACCCTAGCTCACACCTAGAGGGCGAGGAAATACACATAGTTGGAAAACACCTCCTTTTCCATTCAGGGCTCCCAAAGCCAATGACTCATCTGAGTATTCCTAGAATCAAAGGCCCCATCAACCTTATTCACCTCTGTTCCCCATCTCCTTTTCTCTGCACAAACTCTGCATAAACTGGCTTCTCCTTCAGCACTCCGCCATCTTGGCTGCCTCTCCTCTGCAATGCTGATGAAAGGATCTGAGAGAGAGAGCCCTGGTGTACATTATCCTACAAGTGTAGAAATCAAAGCCTTTAAGCCAATTTACAAATAAGGAAGTCTGTGATACAAAGCCATTCATCTGAGGCATAAATGGGATTCCTCATAAGAGTATACCACCCCACATCATGCAATAGTCAAGGGTGTGGGGAAAAGCTCAGTTTTGAGAAGATCTTAGTATTAAAAGGGTGGGAAAGGCTTAGTCTTAAAACCAAGCCTTAGGCTATAAGGACCTTGCCAGCCTATAGCCTGTCACCCACACCCAATGCAAACTATAAGCAAGCAAACATATATATCATATTTACAAACTTTTTTGACTAACATCATGATATATTGTTATTGGGGTTTTAGCTCTTAAAATTGGGTAGACAGCCTGGCCTGTTGTGGCGCAGTGGATAAACCTTCGGCCTGGAATGCCAAGGTTGCCGGTTCGAAACCCTGGGCTTCCCTGGTCAAGGCACATACAACAAGCAAGCAATGAACAACTAACATGAAGCAACTATGAGTTGATACTTCCCATTCCATGCTCCCCTTTCTCTATCTCTGTAAAACCAATAAATAAAGTAAAAAAAAAAAATTGAGTAAACATACACTCATGACAAAGGGATCTTTCTTTAAAATTTAGTAGTGCAAATTCTCAACACATAGAATAGGTCATAGTCTCATCATGGTTGTTTGGATTCAGTGACATTTGCTGTTCGAAATAGAATTTTACCTTTTTTTTTCTCAGAGATAGAGAGTCAGAGAGGGATAGATAGGGACAGACAGACAGGAACGGAGAGAGATGAGAAGCATCAATTATCAGTTTTTTGTTGTGACACCTTAGTTGTTCATTGATTGCTTTCTCATATATGCTTTGACTGCGGGCCTTCAGCAGACCAAGTAACTCCTTGCTCAAGCCAGCGACCTTGGGTCCAAGCTGGTGAGCTTTGCTCAAACCAGATGAGCCCGCGCTCAAGCTGGCAACCTTGGGGTCTCGAACCTGGGTCCTCCGCATCCCAATCCAATGCTCTATCCACTGCGACACTGCCTGGTCTGGTGGATTTTACCTTTTAATTATGGTATTATGTTGATCTTCATTGATTTCAGAACACAAACTCTTCCTTTTAAGCATCATTGGTTCTTTAATGTTGTCCTGCTGTAAGAATTCAAGCTATATTTAAAAGAATTATAAAATATACATTGAGAAAACAATCCACGTGTCCATTCTGAATGAATGGATAAACAAAACATACATGTAATGGAATTTTTTTTTAAAGGTTTTTTATTTTTTTATTTTTATTTATTCATTTTAGAGAAGGGGGAGGGGGGGAGGAGCAGGAAGCATCAACTCCCATATGTGCCTTGACTGGGCAAGCCCAGGGTTTTGAACCGGCGACCTCAGCGTTCCAGGTCGACGCTTTATCCACTGCGCCACCACAGGTCAAAGCTGTAATGGAATATTATTCAGCCTTAAACAGAAAGAAAATTCTGATATAACATAGATGAACCTTGAAGACATTATGCTAAGTGAATTAAGTCAGACACAGAAGGACAAATATTGCGTGATTCTATATGTATGAGGTATCACAGAGACAGAAAAGAGAATAGAGGATATCAGGGGGGTGGGGGAGGAGGGCAAGGGGAGTTATTGTTTAATGGGTATAGAGTTCCAGTTTGATGAGAAACTTCTGGAGATGAACAGTGGTGATGGTTGCACAACAATGTAAATGTACTTAACTGCTACAGAACAGTATACCTAAAAGTGGTTAAAATGGTAAATTTTATCATATGTATTTTTCATAATTTAAATACTATTATACACACATACATATTCAGTTTAAGAAATAATTTTAAAGCAAATATATACATGGGTGGGCAAAACTAGTTAATAATAATAAATACAGTAGCAAATAATACAAGAATAAACTGTTTCAATCATATTCACAACTGTAAACCTACTTTTGCCCACCCCTGTGTAATTATCTCCCAGGTCAAAAAATAAAATATTATCAGAGGTTGTTTCTGTGCTCCTCCCCACCATAATCCTTTACTTCCTTACTGAGTGAGTGATCACTATTTCGACTTTAACATTTGCTTTTAAAAATCAGGCTGAAATAATGCAGGCTAAGTTACAGCAAAATTACAAAACGCGACAGTATTAAATGCAAATCGTTTTTTCAAAACGTAACTTTTAAAGTGCTCTTTTCCTTCTTCTTTGGCTCTTGAAACACTTCATATTCTAAAACCTAACCTGGTTCCACAGTTAACCTCACCTGCACAGAAAAAAACAAACAAAAAACCCCCCACACAACTAATTCTGTGTGGATTGTAGATTTTCATTCCTCCCGCTCTCTATTGCCTCCAACTACTACAAAGAAACAGTGATTCAAACCCTTTGTGCTCTTTTAGAAAATTACACAGATACCCCATTGTGCTACTTTATAATCCCTTCGTGGAAAGGAAGAGATTAGCATATGAATACAAAGCAAAATTAATCCAGAATACAAAATGATCTACTGATTGCGACGCTCTCGTAATCTTAAAAATGTATTTATTTCTCTTTTTGTATTGCCCTTTTAGTGGTCTCAGGGTTAAGGGAACTAAGCTTCCCCTCCGGTTACCCGGAAAAGGATTTGTTTTTTAAAGCAGATTCTAGGAGGTGCAAAACCAATAGATGGCTTGCAGAGCCAGTGGAATCGCCTGTGGAATCTGCTAAATTCGACTTGAGCTTGCTTGCCAGCGAGGAGTGTAGAAAGTGCTGTTTGCAGATTGAGCGGTGAAGGAGAGAAAGCGACAGAAGAGAGAGCCATAGTGCTGACGTTGAAGGCCCAGCCCTGTGAGGTTGCACAGGGTAAGTAGCGTTGGCCAGGCGGCTTCGGCGAAGGGGAAGGAAAGAGGCTTTGGGCTACGGGCGGGGCCTGCGGCGCAGCGTGGCTCCTGATTGTTGGAGCGCGGCTGCCAATCTCGCAAAATCGCTCGGTTAACCAGTGCGCTGGCGAGACGCGCTCAGATATACTGAGTGAGCCCGGGGAAGCAGTCTCAGATCCTGACGGTGCAGCAGCCCGCAGCCTCAGCTAGGGAGTCCCAGCCGCTTTCAATGGAGGAGAAGCCCGGCCAGCCACAGCCTCAGCACCATCACAGCCACCATCATCCGCACCATCACCCTCAGCAGCAGCAGCAGCAGCAGCAGCAGCAGCCGCAGCAACAACAGCAGCAGCAGCAGCCGCAGCAGCAGCCGCCGCACCACCACCACCATTATTATTTCTACAACCATAGCCACAGCCACCATCACCACCATCATCACCAATACCTGCAGCATGGAGTCGAGGGCAGCCCCAAGGCCCAGCCAAAGCCGCTGAAACATGAGCAGAAACACGCCCTCCAGCAGCACCAGGAAACGCCGAAGAAAAAAACAGGTCTGTGAGGGAGGACGAGTGGGGGAAGGGGAATGGAGGTAGGGGATAGAGGAGATGGGGGTGGGGCTGGACCTGGAGAGCGCGGCCCCGGTGGGGGTGGGGGTGTCCGTCTGTCTGTGCTGCGGCTCTGAGGGAACCCCCTTTCATTCTCTCAGCTCGGGCTAGGCCGCGGGGTTTGCAGCGCCTTCTTCCCCTCAACGCGGGAGAGGCCCAACTAGGCCAGCGTGACCTTCCCGGCCCCCGCCCGGGCTGGAGGGAGACCCGCAGGGTTGGCTTCGGAAGTCCGGGCCGCCTTATTCCTTTCCCTTGAACCTTCCTGTGGCCCTGGGAAGACCTGAATTTGGGAACTGTGAGTTGGGGCGAACGTAGCACCCCCAAACCCTTCGGGGTGTAACTCAGGAAGGCCTAGCGAATCCCGACGCCGGTGGTGTCGCGAGACCCTATTGCAGGCGGCAAGGAGAGGGTAGGTGGGCAGAGTTGAGGAAGTGCCCTCCCGCGCCCTCCACCCCAAGCCCACCTGTGGCCTTGGGGTTCCCCGGCTCGGGGCGGGGGGACGGCTGGGACTCCACCTCTCGGGTCGCATCCCACCTCCAGACGCCCCCTGTGGGCAGCGGACCCCGCAGTCAGACCCTGCGGCTCCTCCCGCTGCCGGCGCCTAGGGCCCGCTCCCCCCCAGAGCCGGCGCGGCTGGAATGTTCTCTCCTCCTCGCGGGGCCGCTTCCTGTCCGCCATGTTGGAAGCCGATTCCTGTCACCGACTCCGGCCCACTGAGGAGCGGGGGGGAAGGGTGTCGAGAGGCACCCGGCGCGGCGGAGCCGGTGTCTCGGGATCGCCACCCGCGGTCGCTTTGCCCTTTGTAGTGCGGGGGCGCTGCTGCCCCCGGCCCGCCGCCGCCCCTCCCCCCGCCGCCGCCGGCCGGGTTGTGTAACCCGGTGGCGACCGCGCGGCCCCGGGCGGGTCCCTGGGGTGAGGGGTGGGGGAGGGAAACGGCCACGAGGGGAGCGGCCTGTGCCGGGGCCCGCGCGCCGGCCGCCGCGTTTCCCGCTCTCGGGTGCGGCGTGAGGCGCAGGCGGTCGGGGCCGGTAGCCCAGGGCGAAGGAGGTCGCGGGCGGCGGCCGCGGCGCTCCGCGGGCCGGAGGACTGGGGGTGAGGGGTATAGATTTTGCGTAGAGGCGGTGCCTGAAGGCCGGGTGGGGTACCCAGCGGGATCCCGGCTCCCGGGTCACGAGTTTTTCTGCCACAGAAACCTCCTCTCCTGCCAGGTTCGCTCACGACTCCGCCTCTCAGGCTTTCACTTGGGCCCTTTCCTTCTAGCATCTCATTTTTACAAGAATAGCTTGTTGTGTATCGTTCCCCCACTCCCATCCCCACCCCATTTACCTCCTGGGCTTGGCTAGTGTTTTTGAGAGAAAGAATTGAAAAATGTTTGATTGGATGGGGGAGAGGGCAAGTTTTCTTGACCCCTGTTTTTTGTCCTTAAGGGTGAACCGAGATGGCTCATCCGTGAGGTAGATTCGCTACCATTTTGCCTCGGATGAGGCTTTTTTCCACGTAGAAAGGGAAGGTGTTTTCCCATTTTCAAGTCTATATTGATCACAAAACTTTTGCTTTTAACAAATGTTAAATTGAAGGTAAAAGTCATTTTAGAAAATATTTGAGAAGAGATTAATTTAAAAGTTTATGACCACACAGATTTTTTTTTTTAAGGTTCTTAATATACATTGAAGAGAAATGAAAAGAATGGTAAGAAAATGAATGTTAAACCCAGCATGTCACATGGATACATGCAGCTTTTGAGAGCAGGAAAAAAACTGCTTTTCCTTTGCAAACTTAATGTGACTTGAAGACTGAAATTGAAATGTCACTTTGCATTTTGGGCGGTGGTAGGGGACTGATGGTGTAAGGTAGAAATGAGCATATACATGTGTTTAATCTTAAGGATTTGAAACAATTTAAAAACTACAACACTGGTCTTTTTCATGTTATGGTCTTTTCCAACTTAAAGATGAGAAAATCTTACTATATTATGGTTGCTTGGACTCTCTGGTCATGTTATGGAACAGTATTTTGTCAGTCAGATATTAATATACTCTTGAAGGACTCTACATATAGAAGCAGCCTTAACCATTCAAAGTGGCATCCTTCAAGTCATTATGTCTCATTACAAGAGGGGATAAAGAAGGAAAGCTGGGATGAGCAGTTTTTCATGAGTGCCGTTTCACAGTACTGTTGTTTCAACATGCATAATGCTAATTTACTAAGAAAACTTAGGAGGATTTTTGAAATGTATCTGCAATTATGTTGAGGGGGGCTTTTATGAGTAGAGACCTATAAAGAGGAAGATTTTTATTATCCAGGAGAGGGCGCAAGAGAGGGCCAAATGTGCTCGATATCAGTTTCTAATCCAAAATCTAGATTTATCAGGACTCAAGTTTTGCCTAGTCTGTTTGAAGTAGGGTTAGATGCTTTACTATAACAACCCTAAATAATAAAAGTACTAGGAGGAGGGGGGGGAGTGTTTCTCAGTAATTTTGATGTTTACATTTTTCTTAAAATACCTAAATTTTAAAAAGAAAGTGTCTTGAGCAGACTTTTTGCATACCAACAAGGTTAGTATGGAAAAATTTTGTATAGTTAAATGAGAAACTTTTTGTCATTAAAACTGGAGGTAGAAACATAGTAGCTGAGTTGTTTTTTAACTGGTGATTTCTGATATCAGAGCCACTAAATATTAGTAATCTTAAAAAAATTATTCTAGTTCTTAAAAGTCTTGGCTTTGGTCCAACATAGTTTAGACAATGATATATTTTTTTGATGTTTAAGACTGCTTTTAGATCTGGGAAGTTACGACTAATGGGCCCAAGGTTACAAGCCTTTGGTAGCATGTTAAGGGCTATATGTGTAGTTCTTCTCTTTGATCTAGAGTTGTACATGGGTAAACTTACATCTGTTAAAAATGTTGAGAGCCTCTATATTAGGACTTTCTGCTTTTCTAAAGAAAAATAAAAGAACACTTTAGAAAAACTTTAAGCAGTGATCTTTGTACTGTTTCATAGTTAGAATATGTCTACCAAGTTTGACCTGATTGGCCAAGACAGCTTTTTCAGCAGCCAAAAAATAAAATACAACTTTACAGAAGTTAAGAACTTTGAGCCCTGGCCGGTTGGCTCAGCGGTAGAGCGTCGGCCTAGCGTGCGGAGGACCCGGGTTCGATTCCCGGCCAGGGCACACAGGAGAAGCGCCCATTTGCTTCTCCACCCCTCCGCCGCGCTTTCCTCTCTGTCTCTCTCTTCCCCTCCCGCAGCCAAGGCTCCATTGGAGCAAAGATGGCCCGGGTGCTGGGGATGGCTCCTTGGCCTCTGCCCCAGGCGCTACAGTGGCTCTGGTCGCAACATGGCGACACCCAGGATGAGCAGAGCATCGCCCCCTGGTGGGCAGAGCGTCCCCCCATGGTGGGCGTACCGGGTGGACCCCGGTCCCCGGTCTGACTGTCTCTCCCTGTTTCCAGCTTTGGAAAAATGGAAAAAAATAAATAAATAAATAACTTTGACAGATTATATTCTCATGGTACAAGTTTTGTGCCACTCTTAGGAAATATCTTGAGTTATTTCCTGAAAGTTTTTTTTTTTAATGTTCTCACCTTTTGCTCTAATGTAGAACAAGTGACTTAAAAAGAAGCCCTGTTGTAAATCTCCCCAGACTGTTCTATTTCACATCAAGGTATTTTAAAACAATGCTTCCCAAACTTTAAAAAAAATCTTAATATTTCTTATTCTCTCAAAATATGCAAAGAGCTTTTAATGTGGGTTATAGCTATTGATTTTTACTATATTGGAAACTAAAACAAAATTTCAAAACAAGACTACAAGCTCATGTGCCTTTTAATCTTCACAGATGAAAAGTCCAGTAGAATGAACAAAAGGGACAAAGGCAGATTGCTTGGTTTTCCTGTCTGAGTCCCACCCCTAGCCCCCTGAATATGTTTGTATATCCTTCTGTTGTATATCTATTTCTAATGGCCTCAAGATATTTTGGGAACTTTTCATAGAAAGGTATATAACTAATATCACTATTTTACTAGTAAGGAAATGGGAAAGGTTGTTGACTCAGTTGAGTCACCTATAGTAATAAATTGTTTATGGCAATTGAAGGTCTTAAGTTAAACTTGAATACCATAATACTTTTTAAATTAGTTACTTTTCTTTGAGTTGTTGTTTATTAATAGATATCTTCTAATTTAGAAATTAAATTTAATGTGGTGACATTGATCCATAGGAACACATAGATTTTAGGTATACATTTCCATAGCATGTGAGTTACTCATTGCGTTGTGTGTCCATCACCCATAGTCTTTCCATCACCATATATTTGGTCCCCTTTACCCCCTCCCTCTGGTAACCACTTCACTTTTGTCTGATTTTAGGTATAAATTTTCATAGCATGTGAATTATTCGTTGTATTGTGTGCCCACACCCATAGTCTTTCTATCACCATATATTTGGACCCCTTTACCCCCTCCCTCTGGTAACCACATAACTTTTGTCTATGTCCATGAATCTTAGTTTTATATCCTACCTATGTGTAAAGTCATATAGTTCTTAGCTTTTTCTAACTTATTTTGCTTAGCATAATATTCTCAAGGTCCATCCACATTGTCACTAATGGCAATAATTTCATCATTTCTTATGGCTGAGTAGTATTCCATTGTATATATGTACCATATTTTCTTTATCCAATCCTCTATTGAAGGACACTTTGGTTGTTTTCCATGTCTTGGCCACTGTGAATACTGTGATGAGCAAGGGGGGGTGCATATGTCTTTGTGTACAAGTGTTTTTTAGTTTTTTGGGTAGATACCCAGTAGAGGGATTGCTGGGTCATATACTAACTCTATTCTTAGGCACTATGACACAGTGATAGGAAACCATGTTCCAGACAGACTGGAGTTCATACTTCCAGTTCTTCCACTTTGTGATTTGGGCAAGTTACTTATTAATTTCTCCAAAGTCTGTATATCCGAATGTAAAATGAAGAAAGTATCTTTTAAGAGTTAGAGACATTGGTGTGTGTGTTTTGGTTTTATACTAAAAGTATGATCTGATGTCTGGGATATGTCAAGATGAATTTAATTTTTTTGGAAAAAGTTCACAGGCATTAGATTTTTGTTTGACAAAATGTGATAGAAACTGCTTATGGTCACCACCAGTCATTTATTGTTTCATAGAAGGGGAGTCTTTAATTTCCCTGTAATACTTAGAATTATTGTACCAGTATAACGATTTTGCCCAAAGGGTAGCTCTGCACTTAACTGTGAAGGAAATTTTTTTTTTTTTTGATAGGGAGAGGGAGAGATGGGGACAGACAGACAGGAAGGGAGAGGGATGAGAAGCATCAATTCTTTGTTGCAGCATTTTAGTTGTTCATTGATTGCTTTCTCATATGTGCCTTGGCCGAGAGGCTACAGCAGAGCAAGTGACCTTTGGTCTCAAGCTAGCAACCATGGGGTCATGTCTATGATCCCACATTCAAGCCGGATGAGCCTGTGCTCAAGCTGGCAAAACCTGGGTCCTCCACGTCTCAGTCCGACGCTCTATCACTGTGCCACTCACTGCCTGGTCAAGCAGGAATTTTTTTTTTTATAACAGTCTTGTGAGAATGATGGGGAGGTTGATTGTGCCAGATAAGAGCTATTATGGCATACTCCTTAAGAAGTCATGATCTTTCTGAACTTGGAATTTGGTTTGAGTCTCTACTTAGTCCTGTCTCTTGCTTAGTCAACTTCCTAATTTGTAAAAAGGGGTTGACAAGTGTCTTCAGAGATCTATGAAATAATAACAGAAAACTAAAGCTTGTAGCATAGTGTCTAGCAGACAGTAAAGAAACATTCTTTAAATGTTAAGTACCTCTGTAATTTGCATATTATAATAAAACTTATTTTTCCTCCCTAGGTTATGGTGAACTAAATGGTAATGCTGGAGAAAGAGACATACCTTTAAAGAACTTGGGTTCCGATGAAGCTACCATCCCTATTTCCAGGGTCCTCAATGGCAACCAACAAGTTGTAGACACTAATCTGAAACAGACTGTAAAGTCCAGCACCTTTGGAAAAGCAGGAATTAAAACAAGGAATTTCATTCAGAAAAACAGTATGGACAAAAAGAATGGAAAGTCTTATGAAAATAAATCTGGAGAGAACCAGTCTTTAGATAAGAGTGATACTATAGCAATTCCAAATGGTGTTGTAACAACTACTTCTGGCTATATTACTAATGGTTATATGGGCAAAGGAGCAGATAATGATGGTAGTGGATCTGAGAGCGGATATACCACTCCTAAAAAAAGGAAAGCTAGGCGCAATAGTGCCAAGGGTTGTGAAAACCTTAATTTAGTGCAGGACAAAATAATGCAACAAGAGACCAGTGTCCCAATCTTAAAGCAGGGACTTGAAACTTTCAAGCCTGACTATAGTGAACAAAAGGGAAATCGAGTGGATGGTTCAAAGCCCATTTGGAAGTATGAAACTGGGCCTGGAGGAACAAGTCGAGGAAAACCTGCTGTGGGTGATATGCTGCGGAAAAGCTCTGATATCAAACCTGGCGTGAGCAGCAAAAAGTTTGATGACAGACCCAAAGGAAAGCATGCTTCTGCTGTTGCCTCCAAAGAGGACTCGTGGACCCTATTTAAACCACCCCCAGTTTTTCCAGTGGACAATAGCAGTGCTAAAATAGTTCCTAAAATAAGTTATGCAAGCAAAGTTAAGGAAAACCTCAACAAAACTGTACAGAACTCTTCTGTGTCACCATCTTCATCTTCATCCTCTTCGTCTTCTACTGGGGAAACTCAGACCCAGTCTTCAAGTCGGTTATCCCAGGTCCCTATGTCAGCGCTGAAATCTGTTACTTCGGCCAGCTTTTCTAATGGGCCTGTTTTAGCAGGGACTGATGGAAGTGTATTTCCTCCAGGGGGTCAGCCACTGCTAACTACTGCTGCTAATACTGTAACACCTATCTCTTCCGGGACTGATTCAGTTCTCCAGGACAAGAGTCTGACTTCAGCAGCTGTTGAACAAATTAAGTCTAGCCTTTTTATCTACCCTTCAAATATGCAAACTGTGCTGTTGAGCACAGCACAAGTGGATCTACCTTCTCAGACAGATCAGCAAAACCTGGGGGATATCTTCCAGAATCAGTGGGGTTTATCATTTATAAATGAGCCCAGTGCTGGCCCTGAAACTATTATTGGGAAGTCATCAGATCATAAAGTGATGGAGGTGTCATTTCAAGGGGAATATCCTGCCACTTTGGTTTCACAGGGTGCTGAAATAATCCCCTCAGGAACTGAGCATCCTGTGTTTCCCAAGGCTTATGAGCTGGAAAAACGGACTAGTCCTCAAGTTCTGGGTAACATTCTGAAATCTGGGACTACTAGTGAGAGTGGAGCCTTATCCTTGGAACCCAGTCATATAGGTGACCTGCAAAAAGCAGACACCAGTAGTCAAGGTGCTTTAGTGTTTCTCTCAAAGGACTACGAGATAGAAAATCAAAATCCTCTGGCGTCTCCTACGAACACTTTGTTAGGCTCCGCCAAAGAACAGAGATACCAGAGAGGCCTAGAAAGGAATGATAGCTGGGGTTCTTTTGACCTGAGGGCTGCTATTGTATATCACACTAAAGGTAACTCATTTGTTCCTATACAAAGATTGTTATTAGTCAATTAATTATGCATTTATTAGTTGTATTAAGTGAATTTTGGAAATTACTATGAGATTCTCTAAGAATTTTGTAACTTAGTTGCGAATAATATGGATAAGCAGCTGATAAGCGAATTCAGGGTCTTTGGAAATATGGTTAAAGTTTAGAAGGAATGTTCAATTTTCTTTGTGGTTTTTTATTTTTTTTATTTTTCTGAAGCTGGAAACGGGGAGAGACAGTCAGACAGACTCCCGCATGCGCCCGACCGGGATCCACCCGGCACGCCCACCAGGGGCGACGCTCTGCCCCTCCGGTGCGTCGCTCTGCTGCGACCAGAGCCACTCTAGCTCCTGGGGCAGAGGCCAAGGAGCCATCCCCAGCGCCCGGGCCATCTTTGCTCCAATGGAGCCTTGGCTGCAGGAGGGGAAGAGAGAGACAGAGAGGAAGGGGGAGGTGGAGAAGCAAATAAGCGCTTCTCCTATGTGCCCTGGCCGGGAATCGAACCCGGGTCCCCCGCACGCCAGGCCAACGCTCTACCGCTGAGCCAACCAGCCAGGGCCCAATTTTCTAGCTTGAAAGAATGTATATAGATAAGTATAATTGACCTGCCTGGTTCAAAGAAGAAAGAGGTGTGTCTAAAGGGATGTTATATTTTTACTTGAACACTCTTAAAAGTTCTTTTAAAATTATTCTGTAAACAGATGTTCCTTCTCATTTGCTTTTTACATCATATACTTCTTTATTAGATCACTGAATAGTTCTAATTTGCTTAAAATGAGTAGGAATAACGAATGCCAGAGAGTAATTAGAAAATAATTTAGACAAAGGACAATAATAAGCACAATTACCATTATAGGGACAAGGCTCTACATTTCAGAGTCAAAAAGCCCATGTTAAAAAGGAACCGGATAAATCTTTCAAGTTCTATGATAAATAACTTTTACAACGTGGTTTGTTTGTGTCTTAAAGAAAATTTTGCTGTGTGACACGAATGGATTTATTTAGCAAATAATGGGGTTTAATGAAGTTTAAAACCTCAGTATTTTTACTTTTTTTTTTTTTACAGAGACAGAGTCAGAGAGAGGGGTACACAGGGACAGACAGACAGGAACAGAGAGATGAGAAGCATCAATCACCAGTCTCTTGTTGTGCATTGCGACACCTTAGCTGCTCATTGATTGCTTTCTCATATGTGCCTTGACCGCGGGCCTTCAGCAGACCAAGTAACCCCTTGCTCGAGCCAGCAACTTTGGGTCCAAGCTGGTGAGCTTTTGCTCAAACCAGATGAGCTCGCGCTCAAGCAGGAGACCTTGGGGTTTCGAACCTGGGTCCTTGGCATCCCAGTCTGACGCTCTATCCACTGTGCCACCACCTGGTCAGGCCAAACCTCAGTGGTTTTAATAGTGGTTTTTAGTCTTCCACCTTCATCCCTCACTCCCCCTAACAAATGCATGCATGCACATACCTAATACATGCATATCCCATTAAAAATTCCTTTTTAAAAAGTTGATTTATTGCCTGACCTGTGGTGGCGCAGTGGATAAAGCATTGACCTGGAAATGCTGAGGTCGCCGGTTCGAAACCCTGGGCTTGCCTGGTCAAGGCACATATGGGAGTTGATGCTTCCAGCTCCTCCCCCTTCTCTCTCTCTGTCTCTCTCTCCTCTCTAAAAATTAAAAAAAAAAAAAAAAGTTGATTTATTTTCCACTTACGTTGACACAGTGTTAGTTTCACACACATTTCCATTCTTAACAGTGACTCTTTTAGACAGTCACTAGCCAACTGCAGGTAGAGGCAGTGTATTATATAAGGATCCAGAAATTACCATATACTCTGTAGAAGAATCTGTCTCAGATTAATAAAGTTATGTGACTTTTAAGCAAATTACCTAGTGTGCATACCTTTCCTTATCTGCAAACTGGAAGACATTTAGTGAAATAAAGATACCTTTTTTCTGTTTTTACTCCCCTTTTTTTTTTTCATTTTTCTGAAGCTGGAAATGGGGAGGCAGTCAGACAGACTCCCGCATGCGCCCGACTGGGATACACCCGGCATGCCCACCAGGGGGCGATGCCCTGCCCCTCTGGGGCGTTGCTCTGTTGTGTCCAGAGCCATTCTAGCGCCTGAGGCAGAGGCCACAGAGCCATCCCCAGCGCCTGGGCCATCTTTGCTCCAATGGAGCCTCGCTGCGGGAGGGGAAGAGAGAGACAGAGAGGACGGAGAGGGGGAGGGGTGGAGAAGCAAATGGGCCCCTCTCCTGTGTGCCCTGGCCGGGAATCGAACCTGGGACTCCTGCACGCCAGGCCGACGCTCTACCGCTGAGCCAACCGGCCAGGGCTTTACTCCCTTTTTTTAAAGGGAGTAAGAATTGCCTTATAGTTTAGAAGTAGAAATCTTGACAGATAAAATTATGTCTTCATTTTTCTCCAGCACTGCTCTTGAAAAGTAAATATAAGTTAATCAGGAGCTGTATGTTTTTAGGAAAGTTAGGGCAAAAAACAAATGCTTAGTTTCTTCAGACATGATTAATTATAAATTAAATTCTGGCAGGGGAAGTTGGGTGTTTCTGATGATAACTTTCTGTGCTGTCTGCCTTTTCAAGACCACTAGTTAGAAAATCTATCAAAGTATTTTGTACTGGTGGTCATTGTATGAGCCTGAGAGAATATCTGGTTTTGTTTTGTCCCACAACTTGTAAAAAATTCTGGGATAAGTTGTTCCATTAGGTGGTTGATTGGTGATTTCGTTTGATTTTTTTATTATGGAGAGCTGCAGCCTTTTCAAATGGGAATATTAACTCTTATTTATTTCTAGGTATTCTGTATGCCTTTTCCTGATAGATAGGCTAACTAAATACGAAGTCAATTTAAATTAAATGGTCCTACATGATTGCCGATATATTTAGTTTGGTTGTGTTACTGAAAGATTTGCAAGTGTCCTTTTGAAAACGTTTTGTATTTGGAAAATATTGAGATTAAATTGGTATAGATTTTTCCCCCTAGCTGATAAGCAATATACTGTTCAATTAGGTTGCAAAGTGGTAGGTTCTTTAAATTCCTGCCAATTATAGATTGGTTCATTAGGTCACTAATTTCTCTCTCTCTCTTTTTTTTTTTTACAGAGACAGAGTCAGAGAGAGGGATAGATAGGGACAGACAGACAGGAACAGAGAGATGAGAAGCATCAGTCATCAGTTTTTCATTGCGACACCTTAGTTCATTGATTACTTTTTCATATGTGCCTTGACTGTGGGCCTTCAGACTGAGTAACCCCTTGCTCGAGCCAGTGACCTTGGGTCCAAGCTGGTGAGCTTTTTGCTCAAACCAGATGAGCCTGCGCTCAAGCTGGCGACCTCAGGGTCTCAAACCTGGGTCCTCTGCATCCCAGTCCGACGCTCTATCCACTGCACCACCACCTGGTCAGGCCTCTCTTTTTCTTTGAGTTTGTTTTGAATCACAACTTTTTGAAGATCTGAAGATCTTTTTCATAAGTGAAGGCTTGCCCTTTTTTATTTTTATGTTTTCTTAAACCCTAAAAGAGGAAGTAATCTTGTGGGCTTTTTGGAGTATCTACAAGAGATCCTGTATTATTTTCTTGGTCCTTTAATGTAGAATTCACATGTTAAAAAGTAATCTCTTACTAAGTGAGTTAAATTGGATGTAGAATTGGAAGTTCTATGTAAACCTTCTAAGTTCAAAAATAAGTCCTTCCACAACTTTATTTGGAAGTAGTAGGTAGGAGGGTGTGCTATGTCAGTTCAGTAGGAATGGTGCTTGTTTTATTTAAAAAACTTTTTCCATTGATTTGTTGGGGGCAGTGGGAGAGATGCATCAGCTCGGTTGATGGCCCACTTAGTTGCTTTGTTTAGTTGTGCACTCATTAGTTGCATCTGGTACATGATCTTGGCATACTGGTAGGGTGCTATATCCACTGAGCCACCATGCCAGGGCTGGAATAGTGCATGTTTTAGATCAGTGTTTTTCAATCACTGTTCTGACTGAAATTTCGTGCCAGTCCGTGAAAGAGTTAACCACTCTGATGTTGCATGAAGATTACAGACCCAATGATCTTAGTCGAATTTGCTTGTACTCAGGGTGATTTCTGCTTTAGTGGCCCCTGAAATATTTCAGTTTTCACCGATCCCCAAGTGTAAAAAGGTTGAAAACCACTGTTTTAGATTATACACCTAATGATTATAGACTCTATAATAATTTTTATGCAACATCAGCATGGTTAACTCTTTCGTGGACTGGCAGTTGAAAAACACTGGTCTAAGTCATTTGAAGCCAACTCTGTTGAAATACGATAGATTTTTGTGTGCATTGTGTTTGGTCAGTGTTAATTTAAACAGAGTTGATTTATCTTGCCTGGCTAATATTGCACTGAAGGATATCGAGCATTTAAAATGCTGACATTTTAGAATATTCATTAAAAAATAATTTGATATGGTAAATTTTACCCAGCATATAGAGATTCAGGGAAAATGTATAGAATTTTTAATCCTTGATGGTTGGGGTCAGTCAACATGAGGTTATCCAGTATAAAATATCATTGAAGTAGCCCTTGCCAGTTGGCTCAGCGGTAGAGCGTCGGCCTGGCGTGCGGGAGTCCGAGGTTCGATTCCCGGCCAGGGCACACAGGAGAGGCGCCCATCTGCTTCTCCACCCCTCCCCCTCTCCTTCCTCTCTCTCTCTCTCTTCCGCTCCCGCAGCCAAGGCTCCATTGGAGCAAAGATGGCCCGGGCACTGAGGACGGCTCAGTGGCCTCTGCCTCAGGTGCTAGAATGGCTCTGGATGCAACAGAGCGACGCCCCAGAGGGGCAGAGCATCGCCCCTGGTGGGCATGCCGGGTGGATCCCGGTCGGGCGCATGCGAGAGTCTGTCTGACTGCCTCCCCATTTCCAGCTTCGGAAAAATGAAAAAAATATCATTGAGGTAACTAGGCTATTTCATGAAATTTAAACAATTTGTTGCTCTGTTCAAGGTAGCAGGATATTGGTATAAGTGATGTGATTCAGTAGATCTGGGTTGGGCACTGGAGTAAAAATTTAATTTACTAGATGGTTCTAATTACCAGCTAGGATTGGGAACTCTGGATCTAGAGAACTTAACCTCAGTTTTTTTTCTTTTCTGTCAGTTTTTTGTACTACTATAGAGTTGTGCAATAATTTGTGTATGTGTGTTCCCTTTCTCTAATGATATACCTACTGTAGGCAAAGTACTTTGCTTAGTTTTGGAAGATTTTGACAGGGTCTGCTAAGTAGAAGAGAAAACAATGACAAGTTTATAAGGTGAGATTTTAAGTAATTAGATTTCAGTGGAGGAAGAGAGAATTTATTGTCTCTTTTCATGGGGGGAACAGCCTTTAAAACTGGATATTGATAGATAGGGGACATTTTTGACTTGTGGAAATGCAGAGAGAAAGATAAAGAATACAAAAGTTGGACAGTCATGAGTGAATCTGAATATTGGAAGGAACTCATTCACTTTGGATGTGCTGAGGGGGCTGTAAAAGAAGGAAAGCAAGTTGTTGCCAGATGGAGGTTTTTCATTTCAAAGACTTTATTCACTTTAGAAGAGGAGAGAGAGAGAGAGAAGGGGGAGGAGCAGGAAGCCTCAACTCCCATATGAGCCTTCACCAGGCAAGCTCAGGGTTTTGAACCAGTGACCTCAGCATTCTAGGTCGATGCTTTATCCACTGTGCCACCACAGGCCAGGCATAATGAATATTTATTTTGAAAAAGGTTTTTAGGTTGGATAAGGGCATGAGGGAACTGAAATATTTTGCAGCTATGGGATTTGTTAATAAACAAGATATGAGGAGACAAGTTATGGTTGATGGGGACTATGTATACAGTTAGACGTTTGTTCACAGAAAGATCTGAAGATTAAATTTTCTTCTTTTTTTTCCTATTTTTCTGAAGCTGGAAATGGGGAGGCAGTCAGACAGACTCCCGCATGCGCCCAACCGGGATCCACCCGGCACACCCACCAGGGGGCGATGCTCTGCCCATCCGGGGTGTTGCTCTGTTGTGACCAGAGCCACTCTAGCACCTGAGGCAGAGGCCATGGAGCCATCCCCAGCACCCGGGCCATCTTTTGCTCCAGTGGAGTCTCTTGGCTGTGGGAGGGGAAGAGAGAGACAGAGAGGAAGGAGAGGGGGAGGGGTGGAGAAGCAGATTGGCGCCTCTCCTGTGTGCCCTGGCCGGGAATCGAACCCGGGACTCCTGCACGCCAGGCTGACGCTCTCTAACACTGAGCCAACTGGCCAGGGACTTTTGCATTTTATAGCAATTGCTTCATGATTTCCTTATAGCTGTCTAATACTCTTATTAGAAAATATATCTAATATGCTTAATATTAAAGATTATATATCCTGACCAGGCAGTGGCACAGTGAATAGAGTGTCAGCCTTGGAATTCTTGAGGACCCAGGTTCGAAACCCTGAGGTCTGAGGATTGAACATGGGGTCATAGAAATCATCCCATGGTTGCGGCTTGAGCAAGGGGTCACTGGTGCACCTGGAGCCCTTGGGTCAAGGTGCATATGAATAAACAATGAACAACTAAGGTGCTGATGCTTCTCATTTCTCTCCCGTCCTGTCCTCCTTTGCTTATATTAATATTAAAGATTATTAATATTTTAATAGTAATCTTAATACTTTCCTACCTGCAGTTTTGACTTTGGTTTCAGCTCTGGTTAAATTTCCTAAATTTGGGGGTGGGTCTTTTAGAATGCGTGTAACAAATAATTCTTACAATGGTATAAGATCTTTTTTTCTCTCAATGAATTGATATTTTAGCATTTTTACTGGGTGCTGATTTCTCATTAAGTCTGCTTTATGAGTGCAATAATGAATTTACTTTGGTCTTAGTCTGAAAGGTAGCTTATTAGAAATTTGTAGAAGCTAAGATTTAACCCCCAGATTTCATTAGCTTAAGTTCTGAGGGTGAGGGAAGTAACCACCAATGCTATAAAAACAAATGATCTTATTGCCATTGTAGTAGCAGTTTCATTTCAAGCAACTTGAATTTGATACTTAATCTTTTAAAAGCACACTGTATTAGAGTACATACAGCAGTAGAAATGAGCAAAACAAAGAAACAGTAAATAAAATAAAACCCTTGAGTTCCAAGTGTATTTAGAGGTGATCCAGACAGTTCTTTAGTCTGATTTAGTGTAGCTCCGAACTGGGAATATAGGATTGAAATGGATAAAGTTTGTTAAGCATCTACTGAAAAGGTGGTGACTTCTAACTATATTAATCAAATTTGCTTGAAAAAGTTCTGCATTTCTCTATGGGTGTTGTCAAAATGGAAAAGAAAAGGGTGAGGAGAAATTTCTGACAGACTTTGCAAAAGAATAGGCAGGTAAATGGAGAAATTTCTCTAATTGAGAAAGAGGAAATCAGAATAACAAAACATCATGTTGGGGATAGCTAATAATCATCAAAACATGGGTAAATCTGAGTTAGGTTACAAACAAACCAACTTAAATTTATGTTGCCACCCTGCTGAATTACAGTATTTGATGGCTTAAAAGAGTTGGAAGACATAATTAGTGGTAAATTGATCTGGGGGCTCTCGGTTGTGGGCCTTATATTGGATTATTTTGTTTTTTGGGGTGGGGGAAGCCATTACGGGCTTTTTTAAATTTTAATTTTTTTTTTTTTTTCATTTTTCTGAAGCTGGAAACAGGGAAAGACAGTCAGACAGACTCCCGCATGCACCCAACCGGGATCCACCCGGCACGCCCACCAGGGGCGAGGCTCTGCCCACCAGGGGGCGATGCTCTGCCCCTCCGGGGGGTCGCTCTATTGTGACCAGAGCCACTCTAGCGCCTGGGGCAGAGGCCAAGGAGCCATCCCCAGCGCCTGGGCCATCTTTGCTCCAATGGAGCCTTGGCTGCGGGAGGGGAAGAGAGAGACAGAGAGGAAGGAGGGGGGGGGGTGGAGAAGCAAATGGGCGCTTCTCCTATGTGCCCTGGCCGGGAATCGAACCCGGGTCCCCCGCACGCCAGGCCGACGCTGTACCGCTGAGCCAACCGGCCAGGGCTACATCCTTTTTTCTTAGTGACTTTCAGTTTTAATAAACTACTATGACCATGACTAAAGCATGGGTCAGCAAACTTCTTGTGTAAAGGATCAGGTAGTAAATATTTCAGGCTTCATGAGCCATAGGCTCTCTATTACAGTTACTGGATTCTTGATACTATTTGTAGTAGGTGTAACTCTGTTCCAGTGAAACTTTTTGGAAAGAAAGCTAGTGGTGGATAGAACCCACTTTGCTGACCCCTACTTAAGCACACTTTTAATACCACCAGGCTTTATTCATACCAATGTGTCTACCTAGAAGAGCTACTTACTCTACTAAACCAACAGAAGCAGAGTCTTTCTGTTTTGGGGTCTGTATCCCTAGCCCCTAAATAACTATATTTTAATCTACTTGGCATTAAAAATTTGCAGGTAACGACATTTACTTTAGGAAGCATTGTTATAGTTAGCTATGTAGAAAATAGCCTGCTTTTGAAAATTGAATGTTAAATTTTCATTTGATGAGAAGCATAACTATATCTGAACATTTTGATATAGTAAAATTTCAAATTTGGATGATGGTCTAAATGACAGAATTTTAACAAAACTGCCTACCTTGGTGTATCTTATGAGCAGAGCTTCTTACTTAGGTTAGCAGGTTTGGTTTTGTGGCTATTTCTCAGTAACTGTGTAATTGGAGGTTTTAAAAGATTGAGATTATTATTGTTGTTGTTATTTCAGTGATGGGAGGGGAAGCAGAGACAGACTCATGCATGTGCCCCATCCAGGATCCACCTTGCAAGCCCACCAGGGGCCAATACTTTGCCCATCTGGGGTGTTGGTTTGTGCCTCAGCAACCAAGCTCTAACCAGCACCTGAGTGGAGGCCATGGAGCCAACCTCAGTGCCTGGGGCCAACTTGCTCCAGCTGAACCATGGTTACAGAAAGGAAAGAAAGTGAGACAGAGAGAGAAGTGGGGGGGGGATAGAGAAGCAGATGGTCACTTCTCATGTGTGCCCCGACAAGGAATTGAACCTGGGACATCCATACGCTGGGCCAACGCTTTGCCACTGAGCCAACTGGCCCGGGCCTATGTTTTTGGTTTTAATAGTGTTGTTTAATCATGATATTCAATCATGCGAAGGTATTTATTTCCCCGTCTTTGTAATCTGTTTTTTTTTTTTTTTTACAGAGACAGAGTCAGAGAGAGGGATAGATAGGGACAGACAGACAGGAACGGAGAGAGATGAGAAGCATCAACCATTAGTTTTTTGTTGCGACATCTTAGTTCATTGATTGCTTTCTCATATGTGCCTTGACCAGGGGGGCCACAGCAGACATAGTAACCCCGTGCTCGAGCCAGCAACCTTGGGTCCAAGCTGGTGAGCTTTTGCTCAAACCAGATGAGCCCGTGCTCAAGCTGGTGACCTCGGGGTTTCAAACCTGAGCCCTCCGTATCCCAGTCTGACGCTCTATCCACTGCGCCACTGCCTGGTCAGGCCGTCTTTTTAATCTTGACTTTGAGTTACATGGAAACTTTAAAATTCCTTTTTCTTTTTTTCTTTTTTTTTTTAATGATTTTATTGATTTTACAGAGAGAGGAGGTGGGGAGCAAGAATTATCAACTCATAGTTGCTTTCTTTTAGTTGTTCATTGGTTGCTTCTTGCATGTGCCTTGAAAGGGCAAGCCCAGTATTTGAACCTGTGACCTCAGTATTCCAGGCTGACAATCTATTCTCTGCACCACCACAGGCCAGGTAGAAACTTTAAAATTCTAATCAGGCAATCCAGTTGCAATTAGTTATAGAAGTAGTTAATATTAAATAACAGGAAGGGGACTTGCATTCTATGCAGTATAGATAATGTTGATTTATTTCTTGCATACAAGCTAGGCTGGCCCATAGCTAATTTTTTTAGCTAGGTTAAATTTCCCTTTTCCCTCCTCAAAGTCATGGGGACTTATTTAAAATAAATCTATAATTTTAGAGTAAAACCTAAAACTAAATGTTCTAGTTAGGCTGAGGAAATGTCATTAATCCATTAAAGAAATCAAGTGTTAGTAAATACAGTTGACTCTTGTACAACATGAGTTTACCTGTGCCAGGCCCACTTAAATGTGAAGTTCTTTCAATAAATACCTTTACTGTTTTCTATTCATGGTAGAAAATCCACAAATGCAGAGGGCTGGCTGTATGCACTGATCTATGTCATTTTATCTAGGAGACTTGAGCATCTATGGATTTTGATATCTCCAGCGGGTGCCTCCTGGAACCAATCCGCTGCAGATACTGAAAGAAAACTTACGTTTTGGAGGAGTCAAATGTTATACTCAGACTTTTTTTTATTTTATTCATTTTTGGAGAGCAGAGGGAGAGAGAGAGAGGAGAGACAGAGAGAGAGAAGGGGGGGAGGAGCTGGAAGCATCAACTCCCATATGTGCCTTGACCAGGCAAGCCCAGGGTTTCGAACCGGCGACTTCAGCGTTTCCAGGTCGACACTTGATCCATTGCGCCACCACAGGTCAGGCTTTATACTCAGACTTTTGTCTGCATAGGGGTTGATGCCCCTAATCCCCATGTTGTTCCAAGAGTCAACTGTAGTTACTTTCATCTTTATTCTAAAATTTGTATGTTTGCTTTGCTTTAAAGTAGTATGCTACTGTGACTCTTGAATGTAGTCTACCCCTCCCCCTTCCCATCCAAAAAATGGCAAGGGTAGGTTGAATTTGTGCTGGCGAAGAGAATAGAAATGTTATAGCATAGGTGGGCTAAAATGAAAAGTTTGATTATTTTTTTCCTCAACATACAACTAAAATGTCGATTTATCTTTGCATTAAGCAAACTTAGAGTAACGAACATCAAATAATCTGTACACAGAACTCACAAATTATTTGTTGCAAAATGTGAGATTTCTGTACTTTCACTAAAAGAAGAAACAGTTGGATTTTTTTTGTAGTCAGGTCAGCCAAGGAAAGGTATTTCTTTGGGTTTCTTAAACCATCTGAAACAGAGAAATTTGTAGGATAACGGGTCTAATGACTATTTCAGCTATTCCTGATTGAAAAAATCTAGCAGGTTTTTAGAAGTGAGTTTGATTGAGGGTGATGGGTTGCCAAAAAATAGTTAGATTTTTTGTTTATTTGTTTAGCGAGAGAGAGAGAGAGAGAGAGAGAGAGAGAGGGAGAGACATGAGAAACATCAGCTGGTAGTTGCATCGCTTTAATTGTTCTTTGATTGCTTCTCTACCTGTCTTGATGGGGACTCCAGCTGAGCTAGTGACCTTGGGATCAACACTGAAGTTGCAGCACTGAAGTTGTTCATTGATTGCTTCTCAATGACCCCTTGCAACTTTGGGGTTTCAAACCTGGAACCTTAGAATCCCAGGTTGACATTTTTTTTTTTTTAAAGATTTTATTTATTCATTATAGAGAGGGAAGAGAGAGAGAGAGAGAAGGGGGGAGGAGCAGGAAGCATCAACTCCCATATGTGCCTTGACCAGGCAAATCCAGGGTTTTGAACCGGCAACCTCATTGTTTCCAGGTTGACGCTTTATCCACTGCGCCACCACAGGTCAGGCCCAGGTTGACATTTTATCTACTGCACCACCACCCTCAGGCAGCATTTTTTTTTTTTTAATTTTTATTTATTTATTTATTTTCTACAGAGACAGAGAGTGAGCCAGAGAGAGGGATAGACAGGGAGAGACAGACAGGAACGAAGAGAGATGAGAAGCATCAATCATTAGTTTTTCATTGCGCATTGCAACACCTTAGTTGTTCACTGATTGCTTTCTCATATGTGCCTCGACCGCGGGCCTTCAGCAGACCGAGTAATCCCTTGCTGGAGCCAGCGACCTTGGGTTCAAGCTGATGGGCTTTTCCTCAAACCAGATGAGCCCGCACTCAAGCTGGCGACCTCGGAGTCTCGAACCCGGGTCCTCTGCATCCCAGTCCGACGCTCCATCCACTGCGCCACCGCCTGGTCAGGCAGCATTTTTTTTTTTTTTTAAATAGCAGTGAGCTATTATAAGAGATATCATTTTATCTAAAACTTGCTTCTACATATCTTTGCTATTATGTAGACAAAATAGTTCTCTGGCAGTTTGATTTCAGGTAATAATTGACTCTGTAATTAACATTAAGGCAATCTGAATGACATTTTTTTTTAAGAATTACAGGAAAATGAATTGTTTTGTCTGAGCTTCATATAACTGCTATTTCAAACCTACCTCCAGCCTAGCAAAAACCAGTCTAGTTTTTTTAGACTTAAAGTGAAAAGCATAGCTTTAAACTGTACTCTACAAAACTTAATGTATAAAATAATCCTTTTTTTTCTTTGCAGAAATGGAATCTGTTTGGAATTTGCAGAAGCAAGGTAAGAATGTTTAGGTTACCAGAAATGTTAGTACTAATCACTATATTTTGGGTTGGGGATGACATGAATGGTGTCCTACCAAATAAATAGACTTGGTATTTTGAGTTATTTAATAACTGCAGTCAAAAGGCACTAGCTACCATGTCAGGACTGTTAAGGATTAGGTTAACACTAAGTGAAAAGATTATATGAAAGTACTCTATCTGCTAGGTGAAGAACATGAGTATTTTCTTTTGCCCCTGATAATGAAAGTAAGACAGACCATATATATTTTTAATCTAGGAAACTAACATGACTAAGTGTTTCCACTCGTGGTCTGTCTTTATCTGTATTTGTATGGTAGACAAGGGTAGCCAAAGAAGTACAATTCATAGTTCAAAATATTTGCTATTTAGAAACCTTATTTGGGCTGTATATTGTCTAAAAAGATGGTTAGAAATCTAAAGTATTGCAAATTAGCTTCTTTCACCTCCATAAACAAGATGTGAATAGCAGTAAGGCATATCTGGATTGTTTCAAATTTTCATAAAATTGAAATTGGTTATTCTAATTATTATGTGCTGCCTTCTTTCCAAATATATTAAAATACGGTAGTGGAATAACTACACTGCCCACAAAAATTGGGGAACATTTCAAAATGAATATGAAGCAATAAAATATCCCCTAATGTTTTTGAACAGTATATTTAAGGAATAACCTAAAATAAAGTGCTAATTTTGGTTTAGAGAGCTAGTCTCTAATAGGTTTGGGCTTTCAGAACCCTGTAATTTAATAGTATCTACTTTCAAATGAATGTGAAATTCTTAGAATTTTAGAACTTGAAGGACATTACAAATTTTATCTTTTTTAAAAAAAAATTTTTAAATTTATTTTTAGAGAGAGAAGAAGGGAGAGAGAGAAACATCAATTTGTTGTTCCACTTAATTTATGCATTCATTGGTTGGTTCTTGTATGTTCCCTGACTGGAGATCCAAATCCTCAACCTTGGTATATTGGGATGATGCTCTGTAACCAAATAAACTACTCAGCCAGGCCTCTTCTATCTTCTTATTTTATGAATTAGGAAACTGAAGCCCAGAGAAGTTATAGTATAAGCTAGAAAGTAGCAGGACTAGAATGTAGGTTTTCCTAATTTTCCAATACTGCTCCTTCTTCCAATTTGTTCTTGTTCTTAGGCCAGGTTTTTGTCTTACACAGTTGTAGCCTACAGATAACTAGCAAACAAATTATTTTGAGTTGCTTTCTATGTATATTTTTATTCAAACATATGAAAAAAGGATATACTAGGAAACACACTGTGCTAAAATAGACCTCTCTCTTTTTACTATAAAATGGTTTTAACTATTAAGAATGAGCATTGTCTTCATGGCAGGTTGATAGTGATGGCTCTTGGAAGTCCTAGACAGAATATTATATTATTTCTGGACTAAATTATATTGACTCTTAAGCTGAGGTGAGCTTGAGTTTTGGTTTTTTTCTGAGAGAGAGAGATGGGAAGGGAGACAGATGAGAAGCATCGACTCATAGTTGTGTCACTTCAGTTGTTCATTGATTGCTTCTCATACATACCTTGACTGGAGACCTCAAGCTGAGCCAATGACCCCTTGATCAAGCCAGTGACCATATGATCAGGCCTATGATCCCATGCTCAAGCTGGCAACCTTGGGGTTTCAAACCTGGGTCCTCAGCTTCCCAGGTCAGTGCTCTATTCACTGCGCCACCACCAGTTTTATTGGTTTCAAAGTTCTTGTGATAGGTAGAGATGGTATGTAATAAAATCATTGCCTCTCAGAAGAGGGGAGTATACAGCTAAGTAATAGGAATTTGAGTAACACTGGCAGTTTTGCCCAGTTTTATACTTAGAACCCAGCAGATCCATAAGCCTTTGCTGCTTTCTAAGAATGAAGGCTAGTGGTGCTATGGGAAATTAGGAACAAGGGAGAAATAAGTCATGATTAGGACTCACTAGTAGTTTTGCCAAACTAACTTAATTTGAAGTTTTGGCACTATTGAACAGTTTCTTTCTATAGACAATCTGTGCTGGTTAAAATAAAATTTGACTTTGTCTTTTCAAGAGTTTATTTTAGTATAGGATTATAAGTATATAATTTAAGTGGAGGAGGGGAGATAGACACCTGCATTTGCCCCAACCAGGATCCACCCAGCAACCCTCATCTGTGGCCAGTTCTCTGCCCATCTGGGGCCATGCTGTGGAAGGGGAAGAGAGGTGGTGGGGAGTGGAAGCAGATGGTCGCTTCTCCTATGTGCCCTGACCCGGAATCAAACCCAGGGCTTTTATACGCCAGGTCGACGCTCTACCACTGAGCCAACCGGCCAGGACCTGTCTGGTTTTTTCAAATATACTACTTTGAATCAGGAAAAACACATAGAGAACACCTTTGTTAATTGAACTTGACTATAATATGTAGGAGTTGAGGCTCTCATTTGACTAGATTAAGAGGAGGGGAAGTTTAAATGATTATTTTGGATTTGTTATTGGTACAGGGGCATTTGAGGATTCCAAATCTTATTTTATTTACATATTATTTTTTTATCCTTCCTTCCAGATCCCAAAAGGATAATCACTTACAATGAAGCCATGGATAGTCCAGATCAATGAAGGACCGGACTGCCTATTTGTGACCTTTCTGCAGCATGAGAGCCACCGTTCATCAGGGACACAAGGCTTTTATGCTCCTAGATCTTCAACACAGCAGAGGAACCATAAGTAGAATCACAGGATAATATATACAAATATATATATATACATATATATATATAGTTATTTAAAAAAGGCAACTGAAAGTAATTAGACTTCTTAAGGAATCAAATTTATTTCAAGAGACTACACATGGTTATTTAATCTCCGGTACTGAATAGTTGTTTTGTTTTTTTTCTTTTTTCTTATGTTAGTTTTTGTTTTTTAAATGTGAATGCAAGTGATTAATGAATACAGACTTGTTAATAAGCGTGGTTCTAAAGTTCCTGCTGTCATCAACTTGGGCAACAAATGACCCACTGGAGAGGCAAATCCATTTAAGAGATCTTTGTATCTTGTTCTGTGACTAAAGTGATACACTAATCACAGGGAACCCAGGATGATTCAACATTTCCCCCCCACTGATCCCTTAATCTTTTGGTTATCCTTTGAGCCCTGCGAGAATGCTGGATAAATGCCTTGAAGTTTGCAGGGGTGTATTTTTTTAGCGAATATGATTTGCATGTCTTGCCGGGAGTTAAGCAGCCTCTGTGGGGTGTTGGGGAAATATTTTCTTTATTTCCTTTTATTTTTTTTTGTGGGGTGGGAATAGGGGAGGGCATTGAAGTTTTACAATTCTGGAATAGTTGGTGGTACATAGTTCACTTGGTTTCGGTTACATATTGGACTTTAACAAGTGAAGAATCCATGTGTCATTTTTTTAAAAGTTACAGAACAAACAATTGGCTTTAGATATTTACTATGAAAAAAAACTCCTGTGTCCATCTTTTAATATAATTGTATAAGTGGGAGCAAAAATATATTCTGCTTTTCAACTGTAGGTGCTCCAGACTTGCTCTCTGTCACTAACACTAAATGTGCTGTTTTCCTTGTTTTTCATCAAACATCTAAAGAGTAACTTCTGTACCTTTTTGTAAATTCTCTTTTAATTTCTCAGAAATATCTAAAAGGGGAAGAAAAAAATTCCATGAAAACTATTAAACTCTATGTTTTTAGCCAGTGAGGAGGTAATAAACCCTGCCAAGAGAAGATGTGTTTTCAGGCAAACTATACTTCTGAGCTTATTAGCCTCTAATTATATCTTAATAAATATATTTTATTACTAGAGCAAAATGTTTTTTTTTTTTTTAAGAAAAATAATGTGAAAATCTGGCAATTTTCTTTTGGGCAGAGAGGAGCCTTAGCCCTGTCTTATCATCACATTGCCATCTTGTTGCACTGCAGCTTGTATATAGCATGCTAAAATAAGTTTTTTGTGTGTGTGTGCAGAAACAAAGGGTCCAATTTAAGATTGGGTGATGTTAGTGGCAACAAGTTCTCTGGCCTGACATAGCATCACATTACACACACAGAAATTAGTATCTCCAAGTATGTCAAGTACAGGTTAAAATAGCAGGGCATTTCTGTAGAGAGGTGCAGTCTTCTAATAAAAGTAGACTGAATCCCCTGGGGTATTTGGGGAGAACATAACTACTTTTGCTCAGCCCCTTTAGTTAAGAAATGTCCAGTTTTGAGTGACTGTAGTATGGATGAGTTTTCTTGTTTTGTTGACTATTTGAGGCTTTTAACAAGTAGTTTGTTAAAAGAAGCTATTGGACTCAATACAGAATAAATATCTTTATAGTCTGGATTTCTGCCCTGCTTAGATTTTAAAAGTATAAGCATGGATTGCCAATTCCACTTGATGTAAACAAAACCTTTTATGCATAGTGTGTGTGTGTGTGTGTATACATATATATGTATATATATTTATATATATATGTATGTGTGTGTATATATATATATACATGCATATATATATGTATGTATGTATGTATGTGTGTGTGTATATATATATATATATATAAAATAACTTATTGTATCAGTCCAGGTTCAGAAACTTGTGGTAGGCCAGTTCCAGATAGTTTCAAATCACCTGTAAACTGTATCACTTTTACTGATGTTATAATTTTCAAATGTATAATATGTTTACAGTTGTGCCCTGCATTTAGTCTGCCTTGTTCCTATTTTGATTTTTGTTGAGTTTCCTGCCTGCTTGCCAAAAGCTAGGATGCTTCAGGCCCATGTACAATTGAAAGCAGAGGCATCCTTGGGCTTTAAAGCATTGAACAAACTGGAAAATGCAACAAATGCAACATACCACATACTGAAGTTAAAGAAGTCTGTGTTTTTGTGTTTTGTTTTTTTTTTTTTTTTAATAAAAAATTTCAAAAAGTTTTCAAAAAAAGATAAAAGGTTGATTAAAGGAAAAAAAGGCTCCAGTTTGTTTTATAGGTTTTAAAGTTCTGCTCTGTGTTCAATTGCCTTGTGTAACCACTTGTCGCCTTAGGGCCAGATTCCACCCCCATTCTTGTGCCCCCTTCCTTTTTTTAAATGTCCATTTTGCTTGTCTGATTTTAAAGCTCTTCTGTCTCACAACTCCCGAGAAACTTTCTGGGTTTGTGACATACAGAGGTTGAATGAATATACATTTTAAAAGAAAAAAGAAACCCAGCCCCCATCTGAATTGGGCTTTTAAATTTAGAAACAACACTTACAAAATATCTCTACTAAACATTCTTACTTCAATTCCATATCCCTTAGGCCTTCATGTTTAGAGAAGCCAAAAAGAGAATGTATCCCTTCTCTGTTTGTCCAAAGGTTGAGAGTCTCACTTCTAAATGAGACAATGCAACATTTCCCTTTGATTTCTCCACTGAAATTTTCTTGATTATATGGTTAGAGGTATATAGTTAGAAATGTCTCTTAACCTTCTGGAAACCCTAGTGCCCCATTATATTAACTGTCAGTATTTTTTGGGCATTAGGTTAATGGACTTAATTGCCTAGATACAAGCAGGACTTTGGGACAAATATCCTTTGTGCTGTTTGGTAATGCATAATTCTCTCCTTGTCGCAATCTTTCTCCTTAGGTCCTCACACAATTCCTTACAGAGCACTTATTAAAAAAAAATCTTAAGAGTTGATCTGTTTTCTCATTATTTTTGTGTAAGCTTCTAAACAAACTTCAGCTGTGATTAATTTAGCATACTTAAATAACTTTACTGTGTTCTTGTTTGATGTAAAGAAGTTTCCTTCAACTCAGAGTATTAGTACTGTAGCATAAACCAAATACAGTCTAGAGGGGATTTTTAACATCCCTGCATTGTAAAGACTGAAAAAGTGTGTGTGTGTGCGCGCGCGTATGTGTTGTGTGCTTTTGTGTGAGGGAAAGAGGGAAATATTAAAAATTAGTAAGTAAATGTGTATAAGACATTAGTATTCAGAGAATGAACTTGTATTTATTTTGTGCCATTTGTTTTCATTACACAGAATAAAGTCAGGTGGTTTTAATCCTTAAAAGGGTAGTATTTGATAAATGGCACTAAGAATGAAATCATGACCTATTTTTTTAATAGCTATGAAGATACTAGTTATGGGTGAAGATTTCTTTTAAAATCTGTCTTGATTGAAGGCTTCTGTGTCATATACCACTCTCTTGTAGATGTCTTGAATAATTCCCCTTCCCCACAAAAGACAGGGTGTTTTTTATCTTTCTCTTTATTCACCCCCTTTGCTGAAGTTAATTGCATAGCCTTTCCTCTGACCTCCTAGTAGTGAACTTTCATGAAAAGTGTATTTTCAGCATCTGTGGTTAGCCCTTCCTCCTCTACGTCCTAGGAGGCGATAGAAAATAACTAGGAATTTATTAATGCCAGTTAGTTTTTTCTTGAAATAAATGGCTGAAAAGGTTCTCTTCATTTTAGAATTTTGTTCTTAGTCATCTACTTAACTAGTCATCACTCAGAATCTGCAAAAACTTTATAAAGGAAAAAAAGTGCTGCATTGTTTTTTCAATAACAGTTTCTAGGGAAAATATGACAAACCTCAATTATGAGTGTTGTCCACAATACAAAATGTATTTATTCACAAAATGTACGTATCAGTGGTGATTTAATACTTAGTCAATTAAGTTTGTTGCTAACCCAGTTGGAGGCATCTAATGGTTTATCTTTTACTGTAAACTTTTTTAAACATGAAAAAGCCATTTAGTGTCAAGTTGTAAGTCATGTATCAAATGGCCACAAGCAAAGAAATCTGTAAGAGGACTGCACTTGATTTTAAATTCCACTAAATAAGGAGTCACTCTTGAAGGTCTGTCTTCTTTAGAGAAATAGAAGTTTCATTGTCAAGGATATGAGTATAGTTATGCCACTGGACCGAATTCTCAAGTAACACAAGATCCCTCTTGTATACCTATGCTAACTGCAAAACAGACACAATAATGGGACAAATATGTATTTTGGACAATAGGTTTTATGATAAGTCTGTTGATCCTGTACCAGTTGAGGTAGATTCTGATCAGGCAGTATCTTATGATAAATCCTGGGTAGTTCTAAATTTTAAAAGAAAGGGTAAGATTTGCTCATCTTACCAAAGTTTTCGTATTTGTTTAAAGGGGAGAGGCAGAAGACAACACTAGAAGTATAATAGCTGCTCTAAGATTGCAGAGACACATTAATTCTTAACATTGATGTTATTTTGTTAATGTAATTAACAGAGCACCAGAGGTGAGAAAGATGGACTTCTGCTCGGAGTATCATAAAATGTTTGTTTTTAAATATACTTTAGTCTGTTCAGATGTGAGAACCAGGACCATCACCCTGGGTTGGTTTTAAAAATGCTGAATCATTGGCTCTATTCAAAAACACTGCTTCAATGAGTTTTAAACTAAATTTCATAGTTTCGCTACTCAAGGGTCTTATGAATAGTGTTTTAAATTGTGTGCATAATAAAAAACACCCAGTGAAACATGAGTTGGTATGTTGATTTTGCATTACTGGGAGTGTCAAACAGCAGTTATGGGCTAGAAACCAATGGAACAGCCATCCTCACATGTGATGGCATTGCGATTCAGACTTCCCTATTTGTCCATACAATTTTATGTTCAGCATTCTAAAGTCATTTTATAATACTGCAGTATCTCTTTTCTCTATATCCTTATTAAAATAGCTACAAACATTTTTCTTCCTGTGCAGCATCCTTTTTGTTACATATCAGAGTTTTGCTCTACAGACCAACAAACTAACTTGAGGTAATTATATAGCTTTCCATATACCTGTTTTTCTTCAGGTGCTTCAAAAATGGATACTGCTTTAGTAATGGCTGCTTTATTCTTAAAATATTTCTTTTGCTAGATGTAAAGATTTGGTGTTAACAAAAATGGTTTTAATATGTAAATATGGATGAATGCCTCTAGTTTGCCCGTGTCTATTATTAGTCTGCTTTTTCATTTATCCTCTAGAGAGGGGGATTCTTTCATGTCTTCAGTACATTTCATTAGGTATGTCGCATTTTTAGAATGAAAATACAGCTGTTTTTCTGTCTTGGATTAATCCTGCTGCTGCTATGAGAAACTGAAAATCAAGAATGTGATGCACTTTTTACATTACAATATACCATACCTTTATAGGTTGCTTTGATACCTTTCCTGTAGCACAGCCACTAACAAAAGTGAATGCATTTAAAAATTCTCTTTGGGAGGGAATCAGTACAAATAACTTTATGGTATAGGCCTATGAAGGACAATAACTTAGGAAAATAAAAATTGTTAGTATTACACTTTTTGGCCTTAAAATGTCTTCTACTACTGAAAATCTTTTAAATCTAATTTTGTTTCTATTATTTCCTCTCTGCCTCAAAAAGAGGAGTTGGGAAGAATGGCTTAAAGGGAGTAGTGTCATTGATTTGTTGCTGATTTGTCTTTCAGAAAGAAAGCAATTGTCTACTATATAAGCAGAGGACTTATTTTTTTGTTTGTGTACAGAAATGACGCTGACCCGAGGTAATCAGATTTAGTTTAATCAATTCAACCAGAAGTCCAGCTATTCTGCTTCTATTTTTACTTAGCAAAGATAAACAACTATAGTAGGAATACTACTTGACAAGAGAAAGTCATTTCTCAAGCACATACCCAAACTTGAAGGAGATTGAACCCACAATAGGAGGGGAAAAACACCAAATGGGGTGGAGGAATATGAGAAAGATATGTGGTCCAAAGCTATCGGTTATATTTTGATGTTGCCAATATTGCAAAGCCAAAATTTTAATTTGCTTATTTAATATATTTCTTGGCCAGAGATCTATTTTTATATCAATGTGCCTTGCATGTATATTTAAAAAAAATTAAAAAAATTAAAAAAAAAAACAAAACATTGGAAAGGCCATGTAGTGATGCCTGAGATGATTGATGGTTCTTACCACCTCACTAATTTTCATGCAGTATGAAATGCTCATTCTATCACCCAACTGGTGCTCTCTGTTTAGTTATAGAGCTTGTCACAAACTGGAACTATTTTATAAACTGGGGAAGTGATTTAATTTACTTTTTTTGTTTCTCTTTTTTGTTCTTACTCTGTTAGTGGCTGTTCTGTAGTGGGAAATAGTAAAAGGACTCTTCACTACCTTTTCCTCTCCCCTTCGCACCTTCTTCAAGTAATGTGATGACACCATTTCTTATGTGCTTTGAAAATAGTTTCAGCTTGCTGTTTCCTTTAGTGTTAATTTTTTTTAAGTGTTATAAAAAGCATTGTTTGCAAAATTTAGGGAGAATACAGTCCTCTTTAATTTGGAATTCTGTGTGAGCTATGATCCAAGTTATTGGCTCTTTCCAACTTAAAATTTTTTTATTGTTAAAGCACCTTGCTTAGAAAATTTTAAATATTTATGTCTGCTACAATTGTCTCAAAATAATGAACTGTGCAATTCTTGTCATTAAAACAAAACGAAACAAAACAAAAAAACCCTCTCCCTGATGTGACTTGTTAGTTTCTCTGTATTTCCTGCCAGTGTAAATGTGAAAAGCTTTGCTTGCATTACGTTTTAGAAATGCATTTTGCACACTCGAATTTTGCCGAAGCTCCATGAAAAGGTTAGATCTAAGTAGATGAATAAAGCTATGCACATGTTTTGAAAGTTAATTTGTGTGTCATTACCAAAAGTGACCTGTCCTTATCACTTTGCTGTTCTTAGCTTCACCATCTGTAGAAACATTTCTCAACATTATAGTACTGGGCTAGCTCATCAGTGGAAGCAGAAGAGGAAAACTGGCATCTATTAGTAAATTTTGGTTTAAATGAGAGCATGAATTGTGTCTACTAAAGGGCTTTTCTTGAAAAGACGTTTTTATCAGTTTTACAAACTATTGGATGCTCTTGCTTCCTCAGTGGAATTTTTGGTATATTTGATCAGGTAAAAATGGAAAGTAATTCAAACTGGAATGAAGGAAGGACCTTTGCCACATGGAGTTCTGTGACAATTTTTATGACTTAAACCTGGTTTAAAGGTAGGGTAACCTTTTTACCTTTATTACTTTAGTGATAATTTGGTTTAATGAGTGAATGAATGAATGACTTGAAATTAGAATTATCTTGCTTAAATATCTTAAGCACAGATTGTTTTAAAGATAATGTATCTTTTACATACTGCCCAGGCTGATTAGAACAAGTTTAGAATTTGGGCAAATTTGGTTAAATTGCTTCAGTCTGCATGTACCTAAATAGCTTTACTTCACGTGTATGTGTACTTAAAAGATTATGTAGATGTACCGGCCAGGTTTTCTCAATCATCTTTTAAAAGATTGTTTTGTAATCTCTTCAGGACCTTTGTAGAAGAGGCTAACAAGTTTAAGTAGAACATAATACTAATGGTATTTTCCCCATGCTTCTAGATATAAAAGAAATCCTTGTTTTATATATTTTCCTGCATATAGAAGAGTGTTACTTCTCTGTCATCAAGTGTGCTCCTGATGTATGTTGTTGACTTTGGGAACACAACAAAACCCTTCCTTCTGTATCTTAACTGAAAGTGACAAAAACTAAATCTACTAGTCAAAATTCAAAAAGTGGCCAGTAATACATGGCCTTAAAAGGCATAAATGGAGGAGTGTAGCAGCGTAAGATGGATTTGGCTTCTCAGCATCTGTCAGTAGTTCACTTATGTTCAGTCTTAGAATGTAATCTGAAGGAGCGAAATGATTTGTCTTGTGTGCATCAGCATTTAGGAGCTGAGTTACCTTTTAGTCTGGGGGAAAGGATAATTAGTGACTACAATTATATTAGAAGGTGTTTTTCCTTCCCTCTCCCAATTAAAAAGACTTTCTTTTTCAGGGTTTTGCCCAGTCAAAGATAGGCCTTTTCTAGGTAAAAGGATAGTGGCCAGAAATTGACCCTTTTGCGAAATGCTTAGGTATTTGCCATAGCTCTTTCTGATATGGATTCTGAGGAAGTGTCAGTTATGGATGATCTTCCTTAATTGATGTCTTACTCCATGTTCAGTGTTTTAAAAAATACAAATTACAGTCTACATCCATACCAAGATTACTTATTTTAACAGAAAAAGAACTTGAGAACTTTGTAGATCCAATTAAGAAACAATAAGTGTACATTGTTGAATAAAAAATTTTAAAGTTTATGAGGTGTTTGTGTTATCTTTTTGTGCTTTAAAAAAAATCACTGAAAACTAAGTTAATATTGTGACATTCATATTATTTCCAAAAGGGTGAAATGTACAAATTTGTCTTTTTTTAAATTTAAGTCAGCTGTGAGAGCAGCAATTCTGCCTTTTTATGTTTACATTCCTCCCAATTAAAATGAACCAAAATTGAGCTAAGCAATTAAGCAACCAGAATAAGTGGCCAAAATTCTGGATTTATTCATAACTTTTAAGTAGAAATCTATGGCAATGTGTATTTGAGAGGTTTGTTTTGCATTGATTTGTCACCAAGTTAAAAAAAATGCTGACATCAATATTGTGAATAGGGGAAGAGGAGAAAAGATGGAAAACCTTTAACAAAAGTGTGTCTGTCTTGCATAGACTTGATACATTTGGGTTATGTGCTTTTATGTTATATGAGATGGGGAATGATTGTGCTTGGCCTGGTAAGTGATTTGCAAGGACACAAAAGGGGAAAGTGGGGTTTTAATTGAAACATTTCTATAAATTCTCAGCCACATAAATATGATTTATATAAAACATGGTAGTTAATTCAGCCTACAACTTTTTTTTAAATGACATTTATTGTGGATTTCAGCAGCTAACATTTGGAAGCAACGTCTGAGCAGAACATTGAACTCATTCTAGATTGCTTAGCACAAGGTCTCGTGCTTGAGGAATTCTCTTGGAGCTTTTAATCCACTACTGTTGGATACGGCGAATCGATTGAATCTGGGAAGTCTGGGCATGAGAACCCCACTCTCTCCATTGTTTATAGTCTCCTCCATGATGGTCACATTCCAAGATATACTGATAGCCACGGTACCCAGGATACTGATAGCAAACCCAGCTAGAAAATCAAAAGTACATTGGACTATAAAAACCAGCCAGGAACTGGTCAATACCCCAAAGCATACTCTTTCCTCAACACAATTGGTATGGAATGCTTTTAGGCTTGGAAAATGTGCCAGACACTATGTGAGCATATGTGGCTATAATTGAAAATTAACCTTCAGTGGTAGAGTATTGGCCCAGCATGTGGGTGTCCAGGGTTCAATTCCCTGTCAGTGGCACACAGGAGAAGTGACCATTTGCTTCTCCACCTTTCCCTTCATTATCTCTTCCTGCAGCCATTACTGAGTTGGAACAAGTTGGCCCCGGGTGCTGACGATGGCTCCATGGCTTCACCTCAAGTGCTAAAATAGGTCACTTGGCAAGCAATGGAGAAATGGCTCCCAGTGGGTAGAGCATTTCCTGGTACAGGGCTTGCCAGTTGGATCCCAGTTGGGACCTCCCTGCTTCTCATTCAAGGAAAGAAAACAAACTTTGCCTGACCAGGCAGTGGAGCAGTGGATAGAGTGTTGGCCCAGGATGCTGAGGATCCAGGTTCAAAACCCTGAGATCGCTGGCTTGAGCATGGGATTATAGACATGACACCATGGTCACTGGCTTGAGCAAGGGGTCTGTGGCTCGGCTGGAGCCCCCACCCCCCGCCAAGGCATGTATGAGAAAGCAATCAATGAACAACTAAGGTGCCTCAACGAAGAATTGATGTTTATCTCCCTTCCTGTCTGTCTCTTGCTTAAAAAAAAGAAAAAAAATTGACCTTGACCATGGAAAGTATAAGAGAGGTCAACACAAATGATTCCATAGACTAGAGGAATGTGTGGGGGAGAAACAAGAGCCATAAATTGGTAGCAAAAGTTTGAGATTAAAAATTAGTAACTAGGCTGTGACAACCATACCAATATGGTGTCGTTATATAAAATGTGTTAAGACATGACCATTGATATATTACTATTCACAAGGTTTACACCTGCAAGAGTTACTTTGAACTGTACTCCAACCCTGTTTTTGCACTTACGCTCCACATTGTATCTTCATGGAACCAACTTCGTTGTTGAACCAACCCATGGCTTGCAAGGAGGGGTAGTCATCACAGATCTCCCATTGGCGTCCAATAAAGTTTTCTTTCTCAAAGATGGTAATCTTGGATTCCTTATGATTCTGTAACCCAGAAATTTAAAAAAATTTTAATACTTGTGTTATGGCTATCTTAATTTTGTAAATCAAAACACTTCTGGTTTACAGAAGGAAATGTGTGATCATTGATGTAAAAATATTTCAGGCAATATTGCGATTTTATAAGAAAAATTTACTCATAATTTTGCTTAATCCAATCTAGTACCATACATTTAAAATGTACAAGTAACTGCTATAATATTTTGGAACAATGAGCAACTAATGAAAATATAACCGAAGGAAATAATACTTGCAACACACAGCCAACCAAGGGACTAATATTTTTTTAAATTATTTTTATTTACTTACTCATTTTTTTAGAGGGGGGAGAAAGAAAGAGAGAGAGAAGGGGGGGAGGAGCAGGAAGCTTCAACTCCCATATGTGCCTTGACCAGGCAAGCCCAGGGTTTTGAACCAGCAACCTCAGCATTCCAGGTCGATGCTTTATCCACTGCGCCACCACAGGTCAGGCGGGACTAATATTTACTAATGTGAGAAAAGATTGCACAAATTAATAGGGAAAGTAAGGTCGTGTGTTTGTGTATGGATGGTGTTAGACAACCTTGAGTCTAGGATGTGAGTACTACACAAGCAAGAAGGCAAAGACTCTGAAGTACAACAAGTCAAAACCAGCTCTGGTGATAGAACCTGGGGAGGAGCATTGATGGAAAGGGATGCCAGGGAACTTAATGGGGTGATAGAATTATTCTATATCTGAGTAGGGTATTGGTTACATGGATATATATATTTCAGAATTCATGAGAATATACACTTAGGAAAAAAGCAGACAAAGTGAGACACAAACACAGATAATACATTTTAGATCTATAACTGTTTAGGTTACCTTCTTTACTATGAATTTTGGTAAGATTTTAAACTAAGGTTAGATCATTAACTAAAATGAGAAAATCATATGATATGGACGAATATTTGAAAAGGTTGTAGCTAGCCTCGTTCTCCCAATATAGCGATCATTTTCAACAAACCCTTGAAAATCACCCTGGCGTCTGCTTGAACTCTCCAAAGACTTCAGAAGCTTCCTAGTCTGATGCAGAATTAAATAAAGTGTAGTATTAGAAACCAGATTATGGGGAATCAAAGAGACACTCGAAGACTTGCCTATTTCTGGTTTTATTGAAGGGTTACTTCAGTACTTCCCTGTTTCTGGGTAAAATGTGACACATTGAATTTTAACTGGCCAAGGATTTATTTTTACTACAAGGCTCTCACTAGTTATCCCATTGCACTTTTGAAGATCTGGGTTCTTGAGTATCCACTTCCTGGCACCGATAGGAAGGCCTTTATTTTTAGCTTAATGAATTTACCACCTAGTAGAGGAAAATCAAATGGCAAACGTAGGACAGAGTGACCAGTGTTTTTCTCTCTCTATTTTTTTTTTTTTTTACTTTTCCTGCCACATTTCAGCATAAGTGATGAGAAGTAAACAAAAGCACCCCTCTTTTGCCCCATTCCCCACATGCACAGAAGTGAAAATTTCAGAGACTCACAGCCGAACAGATGGGGCGGAAAGACATGAGGCGCTCAATGTGGTAGGCATTACTCCCGCTCCAAGCATCCCAGCGAGGGTATTCTCCTCTTTCCAGGATAAACTGTTGCCCACAGAAACTGGTATGCTCATAACCAATCCAGCTGCCAAAGACAATTAGTGGCATTTGTTTGGGTGGTGTTCAGAGTCTACATGGCCTCAGGGCCATCTTTTGTTTCGATGTTAATAGTGGAGTAAAATATCAAGCCAATTCCAATAGGGCCATACAAAGTAATACATTTATCCCATGAGGTGGGAAATGAGCTGGCAGCTGCACTAAGCAAGTTTATAAATGTGATACCTATTTTGGGATTATCCACTTAAAGGGTTGACTTCACTGGCCTGATTAATGTGTATTAGCAGAGTCAGTCTAAAGTTATATTTTCTTTCTCTCCATGTTATCTTATTCTCTACTTGGAGCTCCAAGTTCAAGATAAAGTGACTGGCTATTGCTTTGGCTCAGCCAAACCTATTGGCTTCTTCCTAAGGAAGCAAAGGGTTGAATAGGAAACTGATGGATTACCAATCTCTTTTTTCCTTGTCACTTTGTGGGTATTTTCTCTTGCTGTTGCATACTTCCACCTTATTTATAAAAGCCCTCAGATCAATTTTTCACAACCAGGCCTCAGTTACTGACATCACAAATTATTACTTCTTTTAAAAGTGTTAAGAGCTCAGTTTTGGTGATGAGCAACTGTAGGCCAAAGGAGAGGCGTTTTCAGGCTGATGTTAAAGGTCTTAACTACCCTGCCAAGAGTCAGATAAAACAAGAGGTCTTCCTCACCAAGATCAACCATCAACAAGAAACTCCTGGAAGACTAAATATGAACCAACATGACTCTCAAGTCCTGTGGTTGAGTTCATTTTTACAAAGAGAAATTAACTAGTGATGTCTGCTCTGGGAACATGCAGGAGGAGAGTTAGTTGTAAAGAGGCTGCAGCTTGACTGTTTTCTCTTGATTTTCTGCCGTCAAGAAAAACTCAAGGGTCCTGTGGCTGTTCTAAAAAGGAATCCTAGGTAGCAGCCTATCAGTTCCAGAAGCACAGATCTGATTACTGTCACTGCCCCAACCCATGATATGTATTTCTTTAATACCCCCAAATCTAGTACCAAGCCACTAAGAAGCTCATGGACCTTCTAGCTTTGAGTTACTAAATTACACGTGTAGTGATTTCTTTTGAGATTATATCAGTATGGAGGCCTCTCTCCCAAAATGATTAGAGTCTGGTGTAACATCTTTCCTCCCCAATCCCCACCTTTATGATTCTATGTCTGAGGGGACTGGAAATAAGGGAACTTAAGTTCTGCTGAGGTCCATACTCACGCGCCACATTCCACCTTGAGAGATCGGACATTATCAAAACTACGCTCAGAGACATTTGGACAGGAGCTGGTGAACTCCATCCTCTTCCCCTGGAAATTCTCCTGGTCATAGATGGTTATCTGAAAGGAGATCAAATGGAAAAATAGAATTAGAATGTGGCACATCAGGAAGAACAGAGGCCCTTGGTCAACAGCTTAGCTTGTGTCTGACCTTGCGTTTTCCATCACTAGCTATAGCTCAGGTTGCCTGATAAAATCTTCCAGTATAGACAGGGGGAAGGGGTTTGAATTAATACTACTAGTTTGTGGTGTTCACATGCCCAGACTAAGGATAAGGTGTTGGGGGTTGGTTTATAATAGGAATGGTCTGCTAGGAATGATAGCTGGCTCAGTGGACAGACCAAAGACTCTTATTCACCATGCTTCCTGCATAAGTGTGGTCCAGGGGCCAGAATTCCAGGAATCCCAGGGGCTTCCTATGGATTATTACTTAGCTTCTCCAGCCACACCTGCTATAGAAACCTCTTCCATGACTTGAACACTAATTTTTGAACCTGGCTAGAGGACAGCTCCCAAAGCTGTGAACTGGCCTCAGAGTTGATCCAGTGAAGAGGGTAGAGATGTTGAAGAAGACAGCAAAAAGCCTGAAGATCAGCCCTTCAGGTAATAGTTTCAACCAAGTTTAGGATGAGAGTCAGAAGAGCTGGGTCCTATCACTTATTTTGGATCTGGTGGCAAATCTCTCTTCATTTCTGGGCTTTCAGTTTATCCATGGCATACTCCACTCTGGGCTGCTCAAATTTAAGATGATTTTAGCAGTGCCAAGGGAGAGCTGAACTAGAAAACTAGGTATCATCTCTCATCCATCATGGGCTTCCAGGCTCATCCACTGTCCAAATGGAACATCCTCAGAGGTACTTCCTGAGAGAGCATCTGGACCTTGGTTGGACTCTTCCCCTATGAACTGATATTTTATTGGTCAGTCACTGTCCCATAGAAAAGCATAGCCTGTGGCCCATCTCGCACCCTGCCCTGTTAGCTTCTTCAATTTTCCATGTGATGGGGGTGGGCTTACCTTCCATGGCCCCACGGACCCTGGCATGGGGTTAGTTTGAGCCATCTTGGTGTTTGGAAGGGTTTCTGGAAGACAGAACACACACCAATGACATGGCCTCTGGAATGGGAGATGAGGTGATGGAGCACAGGGGAAAGTAAAGGAGGCTTGAAGTCCAGTAGGCAGACTTTGGTTGATATTCTGGCAGTCCCTCACTAGCTGAGTCTCTGTTGTCTTCCATCAGTAAAGCTTCTATGTGCATATTTCAGAGTTATTGTTAGGGATTAGAAGCAATAAGGCAGGTAAAGCACTGCACAGGCATCATGACCTCTTGATAAATGTTGCTCTTGTTCACTTGCCTGCTTCCAGGTACCCCCTACAGGTGGCAGCATTGCCTCAGTCTCCCATATCCCAATATAAACTAATATTACCAGTATGTAGTCTCGCTGTCACCTACCTCTTCACAGCCCTCAAACTTACTGGTTGTGCATGCTTTCCCCAACCTGCAGCAACTTGCTTTCTTTCCCAATTTCTATCACTCATCACAATACTGGCCTGTGTTCCCACTGAATATGCCCTGGTGGACATCTCAATGGCAGGGCCTGGGTCTCCTGAGTGATTGTTGTAGCACCAAGCTGAGTTCACTAGGAGGTTGGGGGTTGGGGTGGGGACGGGTGCTGTTAAAAAAGACTGAAGGGGTCCTGGCCAGTTGGCTCAGTGATAGAGCGTCGGCCCGGCATATGGAAGTTCCAGGTTTGATTCCCGACCAGGGCACACAGGAGAAGCATCCATTTGCTTCTCCACCCTTCCCACTCTCCTTTCTATCTCTCTCTTCCCCTCCTGCAGCTAAGGCTCCATTGGAGCAAAGTTGGCCTGGGCGCTGAGGATGGCTCCATGGCCTCTGCCTCAGGTGCTAGAATGGCCCTGGTTGCAACAGAGCAATGCCCCAGATGGGCAAACATCACCCCAGTGGGCTTGCCGGGTGGATCCTAGTCAGGTGCATGCAGGAGTCTGTCTCTCTGCCTCCCTGCTTCTCACTTCAGAAAAATACAAAAACAAAAAGACTGAAGGAAAGTATGGAATAAAAGAGGATAATAATAGCTAACACTTAACAATAGCTCATTCTCTGTCCTAAATACTCTATGTGTATCTATACACTTAGTCTCTACAATGATCCTCTGAGGTAAGTACTATCATTATTCCCATTTTACAGATGAGGTTACTGAAGCTTGTAGAGACTAGGTAGACAGAAAAGATGATAGGAAGAATAAAGAAGTGACAGGGAGGAAGGGAGAGAAAGAGGAGGGAGGGAGGAAAGAAAAGAGGCAAGTGTGCATCAGGTTGCTCAAAACAGCCATTCATTCATTCGTGCCCTTCCCTCTGGCTGGTATTGGGCCCAGGGACTGATACATATAAATTCTGTGATATATAGCTTTCCATTCTGAACCTCTAAAAGCATTTCCCAGCTCCTGCCCCCCATAACTTCTTTCTATGCCCCAGGAGCCTGTCATTTATTGGAGCCCCAATGCCTCTCCCAGCCTTGATGGCTAGGGTAGTAGTTATTGCAATTATTAATGCCTCCTCCTGGGGTGGCAAGAGAAGGTTGCTTCCCTTCAGAGTTCCCCACTCTTCTCCAGCCATCCTAGGAGACTGACCACAAGGCATGAAAATTAGGTTCCCTCCTGGGCATATCTCTGCAGGAGAAAGAAAGAAAGGGCCAGAGCATCTCTCAGGACCTTACTCACCCAGCTCCCTCTGCATAGTCTGGGTCTCCATCTGGTGCCACTTTCTCTGTAGCCCGGCTCTTTATAGCCCTGCAGGCTGATCATCTCTGGCCCTGTCAGCACTCTTCTTTCCCTCTGCTTTTGTTCTCCCTGATCCCCAGAGCTTTGGCGGCTCAGCCTGCTGGGGGGCATCCCTCAGGCCTTTGTTTAAACTAGGGAAACAAATCCAGAGAGGCCCTGCTGCTGTGGGTGAGGCTGGCAGCTGCAGGCCTTGGCTGCTGTGGTCTTGATCTCAGAGCAGCTGGGAGGTGAGGACAGCTCCCTGAGTGAGTGCTTGTCCCCTGTCCTTCTGCAGATAGCTCACGCCACCCCAGGCTTTTCCTAAGACCCCATGTCATATCAAACACATCACTTCCTATATAGGAAATACAGTTGTAGTTTTTGTTGTTAAAATATGTAAAGGGTTATTACATTTCTCAGCTTTATTTTAAAACAGTTCACTCTGTTCCTGGGAATCTTTGTGAGAGTTAAATATGTAAGAGTTAAATTCAATTACAATTGACTAGTAGACATGACTCTTTCTGTAGCTACTTTATTAAATATTTATTCATTTTAATTTTGCAATTAAAAAAAAAACTTTAGAGCCAACAATTTTTTTGTTGTTTTTGTTGTTGTTGTTGTTGTTGTTTTGAGAGAGAGAAACAGGAAAAGAGAGAGGAGACAGGAACATCGAACTGCTCCTGTATGTGCCCTGGCCAGGAAATCCAGCTGGCAACATCTGCGCTCCAGGAGGACGCTCCAAGAGCCAATAAACCTTTTTAGTTTTTTAATATACTGCTTTAGGCCCCTGGCAGTCTCACAGGCCCAATGTACTGTCCTGATAGTACCCTAGTGGGTACAAAGATTTCTCTCTGGAAGTTCACAGCACTTGGTAAGGGTAATTTAGGGGAATGTGGGCTTTTCCAGGAGCTCTGAAGGAGAGGATGTGAGAAACTACTGTGAGAAGCAGGAGTGGGGTGCAATGGATGCGGAGGGCTTTGAGCCTGGCAGATGTAGGTTCAAATCCCAGCTCCCTGCCTGGATGACTTTGGGAAAGTCACTCAGCCTCTCTCAATTCCAAAAAAATAAGACATCTGCCTGACACACTTGGTTTATTATTACTTATTATCATACTCTCTTTCTGGTGACAGATACTATAGAAAACCTAATAGCTGCTTGGAGAGAAGAAACTTTTCCCAGGAAAGTTCTCCTGATTCCTCTGCCAATCTCTACCGCCTGTGACTCAAGGTTCATAAGAAACCCTTGTTCTCAGAACCAAAATTCAGGGGGCAACTGTTGGTATGTACATAAGTACTTGTGTATTTGGGCAGAATATTCCAAATGTACAGGTCTGATGCTAAGCGTGATGCGCGCCACTCCAGGATGTTTCTGTAGCTTAATAAATTGGTGATGTCTGGATCAATGCCTGGCAAGGGACAGAGTCACCTTGGGGATGATCATGGGAGGCTCTGGTCAGCTGGTGGCTGTGCAAGGGCTTAAGGCATCAGCTGTCCCTGGCTGGTGGTTCTTCCTCAACTTCTCTTCCACCACAGAATTGGGATCTTCGGGAAACACTTATTTGGTCATTCACTAGGTCATTCATTGTTTCATTTATTCCTTAATCTCTAGACTGGCTCACATACCCCTGCAATGTGCTCTCATGGAACACTGTACCTCTCCAATTATTGCGTTGCTCATGCTGTAGAAATTAAGTACTTAAGAAACTAAAAATAATGGGCTTCAAGGAGGGAATCTGAGAAACTTGGGGCTCAGGTATAGAACAGAACTTTTCACTATATTTTTTGTACTTTTTGAATTTTGAACAATGTGAACACATTTTCTATCAAAATAAAATTTTTGTAAATAAAAAACTGCTTAAATATCTGCTTCTTTCACTAGATTTCATGCTCTAGGAGAGCATGGGGTTTTATCTGTCTTGTTTATTATTGTATCTTCAGTCTGGGCATAACTCCTAGCTCAATTAATACATTTTGAATAAACTAATGACATCCTACGATGGGATTTTGTGATTCTGTAGGCACAGAGATAACCCTGACATTGACCTGCTTGTGTTGTGTTTGTGCTTCATTTACTCTAAGCATTTTGTTTTGGGAGCTTTACACCCTACCGAAGAGTTAGTATGATAAAGACTGATGGAATGCATTTTTTCTTTTTGCAGAAAAGTAGAGCTTTTCATGCTTGATTGAAAAGCCCAATGCCTAACCAGGTTGTGGCACAGCAGATAGAGCATCAACCTAGGACACTGAAGACCTAGGTTTGAAACCCCGAAGTCACCAGTTTGAGTGTGGGGTCGCCTGCTTGAGCATGGGATCATAGATGTGACCCTATGGTCGTTGGCTTGAGCCCAAGGTCACTGGCTTGAGCAAGGGGTCACTGACTCAGCTGGAGCCCCCTGGTCAAGGCACATACGAGAAGCAATCAATGAACAACTAAGGTGCCCCAGTGAAGAATTGATGCTTCTCATCTCTCTCTCTTCCTGTATCTCCCTCTCCCTAAAAAAAAAAAAAGAAGCCCAAACACAAATGCACAAAACTAGTGTGTGTGTGTGTGTGTGGGGGGGTGGTGGTGGTTAATTAGGGTTATTGTGCAAATGATTTACTAATATCCATCAAATATTTCTAGAGTCATATGCAGCCCCAGCCTGTCTTCCCTCCACTTTCCTCAATTACTTTAAGTCCATGGAGGTTGGAAAAGAATTACCAGATCTCTAGTGCTAACCACCATGCTTTTCAAATATTAGCTCAATATAATTTTTTTTTAAAATTTTTTTAAAGAGTTTAAGACTTGGATTTTATTTTTATTTTATTTATTCATTTTAGAAAGGAGAGAGAGAGAGAGAGAGGAGAGAGAGAGACAGACAGAGATTGAGAAGGGGGGAGGAGCAGGAAGCATCAACTCTCATATGTGCCTTGACCAGGCAAGCCCAGGGTTTCGAACCGGCGACCTCAGCACTTCCAGGTCGATGCTTTATCCACTGCGCCACCACAGGTCAGGCTCAATATAATTTTTTTTTCTTTTTTTTTTTTTTTTTTTTCATTTTTCTGAAGCTGGAAACAGGGAGAGACAGTCAGACAGACTCCCGCATGCGCCCGACCGGGATCCACCCGGCACGCCCACCATGGGGCGACGCTCTGCCCACCAGGGGGCGATGCTCTGCCCATCCTGGGCGTCGCCATGTTGCGACCAGAGCCACTCTAGCGCCTGGGGCAGAGGCCACAGAGCCATCCCCAGCGCCCGGGCCATCTTTGCTCCAATGGAGCCTTGGCTGCGGGAGGGGAAGAGAGAGACAGAGAGGAAGGCGCGGCGGAGGGGTGGAGAAGCAAATGGGTGCTTCTCCTATGTGCCCTGGCCGGGGATCGAATCCGGGTCCTCCACACGCTAGGCCGACGCTCTACTGCTGAGCCAATCAATATAATTTTTAACCAAGTTCTAGAGGTTTCTCCTCTGACATTGTCTGAAACTGTTGTTTTACCTGCTACATGTTGGTTACCTCCAACCCCTACCACCATCTCTTCCCAAGAAAGTCAGGACACAGCTACTCCATGAGTGGAAATGAGGGAGCAACCAGTTTGTAATCCCTTCCTCTAAGATGGGTTTGGGTCTCTTGTGTTCAACCATAGTAACAGTAACTACAATAATAACTACAACTTACTGAGCATTTACTGTGAACCAGACAGTGATTCCTTTATCCTCACAACTACACCATGAGGTAGATCACCATAATACCCATTTTATTTTATTATTATTATTATTTTTACAGAGACAGAGAGTCAGAGAGAGGGATAGACAGGGACAGACAGACAGGAATGGAGAGAGATGAGAAGCATCAATCATTAGTTTTTTGTTGTGACACCTTAGTTGTTCATTGATTGCTTTCTCATATGTGCCTTGACCGTGGGCCTTCAGCAGACTGAGTAACCCCTTGCTCAAGCCAGCGACCTTGGGTCCAAGCTGGTGAGCTTTGCTCAAACCAGATGAGCCTGCACTTAAGCTGGCGACCTCGAGGTCTCAAACCTGGGTCCTCCGCATCCCAGTTCGACGCTCTATCCACTGCTCCACCTCCTGGTCAGGCTTATTTTATTTTAAAATTTTTTATTTATTGATTTCAGTGAGAGAGGAAGGGGGGGGGAACATTGAGCTGTTCCTATATGTGCCCTGACCAGGAATCAAACCAGCAACCTCTGTGCCCTAGAACGATGCTCTAAGTAGCCAAGCTATTCAGCCAGGGCTATAATACCCATTTTAAGGATGATTTAATTGAAGTTGTGGGGGGCAAAGTTCTGAGCCAAGAAACCCAGCAGGGACTTGAATGCATGTCTGTCTGACTCAAAGACCATATTCTTTCCTCTGGGCAACCCTGTCTTTCTGCATAAAGTGGGATGATAATATCTACCTGACCCACCAACATCAGAGGAAGGAAGATAAAGGTGTTTAGGGCAGCATTGGATACTCAGAGCTCAATAAATGGTAACTTCATTATTAATTGTCCAAATCAGATATCATCTCCTGAAGGATTTCCATAGAGACAAGTGGGAGCAAGCAGCAGAAATTTTAATATTTAAAAAAATTTACTTATTGCTTTTAAAGAGAGGAAGGGTGAGAGAGAGAGAGATAAAACATCAATCTGTTCCTGTATGTGCCCTGACTGGGGATTGAACCCACAAAACATTTGTGTATCAGAATGACATTCTAACCAACCAAGATATCTGGCCAGGGCTTTAAATATTTTAAAAAATATTTTTAAATTTTATTTATTGATTTTAGAGAGAGGCAGTTGGAATTTTAGAAAAATCATTATACAGAAAGTATTTTCTTTGAATTTGAAAGAAACCACATTTATTCAGTTTTTCTTTGTTTCCAATATTTTTCTTTACTCAATTTTTAACAGTACATTTTGTATAATTTTCCAAAAGGCATTGATTTCATGGAGACATGGATTTTGAACCATGTTCTCAGTCCACACATTTATTGCACAAGCAGGTGGGGTGCTATGGGATGGGTTCTTAGATTTGGAGGTGAATGAGATTATTTCCCAAATGTAATGTAGTCAGTTTGAACCTTGGGCTCCTCAACACTAAGGATACATGCCAAGCATGGTAGATGCTCAGTAGAATTTTATGGATTGCTTCAATGTCCTGGTCTTGCCTCTGGGTCCAGGGAGCCTCACAGGATGAGGCTCAGTGTGGGAGGGTGAGGTCATGGGGCCAGGGCAGTCCCCTGGACTCAGCACTTTGTGGCAAGAGCACAATGAGGCTGACCAGGCAGCTGAGCGGCACTTCTGTTGTTTAGGAATAAGCAGGATGGGTACAAAGCAAAGGGTCCAGTCAGCATTTAGCCAGCACCTACCTCCCCCATGGGGGGCTCCTTCTGGGGGATCTTTATAGCCCTGACCCTTGCTACCCTTTTAAACAATCAGGAGAACCAAGGTCTGTGGGTCCTGAAAAGGCACAAGCTCTGGGAGAGAACTTGGAAGGCATCTCCAGTTCTTTCTAAGCACTTTCTATGGACATCCATTCTTCTGTTTCCAGGCACAAACAGGTGCCTACCTGCTCAAGCTGCTGTTGTCCTAGGGCCCAGCCTCCCTAGCCTGCTTCCTCAGTATCTGACTGGCTTGAGGGCATTTCAACTCAATTCAGTCTAACTGAATTTTTTTTCTTTTCTTTTCTTTTTTTTTTTTTTTTATCCGAAGCCAGAAACAGGGAGGCAGTCAGACAGACTCCCGCATGCGCTGGACCGGGATCCACCTGGCACGCCCACCAGGGTGCGATGCTCTGCCCATCCGGGGCGTCGCTCTGTTGCGACCAGAGCCACTCTAGCGCCTGAGGCAGAGGCCACAGAGCCATCCTCAGCGCCCGGGCAAACTTTGCTCCAATGGAGCCTCGGCTGCAGGAGGGGAAGAGAGAGACAGAGAGGAAGGAGAGGGGGAGGGGTGGAGAAGCAGATGGGTGCCTCTCCTGTGTGCCCTGACCGGGAATCGAACCCAGGACTCCTGCACGCCAGGCTGATGCTCTACCACTGAGCCAACCAGCCAGGGCCATTTTCTTTTCTTTAAAGAGGGGTGGCTGGGGTGCAGGTGGGACAGACAGGGAGGGAGAGAGATGAGAAGCATCAACTCACTGTTGTGGTACCTTGGTTGTTCATTGATTGCTTCTCATACACGCCTTGAGCAGGGGACTCCAGTTAAGCCAGTGACCCCTTGCTTAAGCCAGTGACGTTGAGCTCAAGCCAGCAACCATGGGTTCATATCTATGATCCCGCGCTCAAGCTGGCCACCTGGGGATTTTGAACCTGGGTCCTCAGCATCCCAGGTCAACACTCTATCCACTGTGCCACTGACTAGTCAGGCTAACTGAATTTCTTGATACTGCCTTTCCTCTCAACTGGAACTTTATGAAACTTAGAAAAATAGGTAAGAGGATGGTATTTACCCTACTGGGTGTTGTTTAGTTCACCCTCTCCACTACAGCAGAGCAGTTCAACTCTCTCATTTAAGTGACTAGATTTAGCAAATAAAAATATAGAACATTTAGTTAAATTTCAATTCCAGATAAGCAATGAATGTTTTGCAGTATAAATAGATCCCCAACATTTTTATACTAAAAAATTACTTGACATTCTGCATTTTATCTGCTAAACCTAGTCTCCTCCCACCTTTGTCTAGAGCACCCTGTGATGCCTCTCTGTCAGTCTGCTTCTGTTTCATCTTCTGGAGGTGACAGTGAAAAAAATAGCCATCTTCAGAAAGCCTCCCCTGGCATGCCCAGGCCTATCAGCCATCCCATGATACCTTATAACAAAGTGGAGAAGAGAAGCGAACCAGTATGTTTTTTTTCTCTTCTTTTTCCAAGTGAGAGGAGGGGAGATAGAGTGACAGACTCCTACATGCACCATGACCAGGATCCACCTGGCAACCCCTGTCTGGGGCTGATGCTCTGCCATCTGGGGCCATGCTTGCAACCAAGCTATTTTTAGCATCTGAGGCAGAGGTTCCACGGAGCCATCCTCAGCGACCAGGCTGATGTGTTTGAATCAATTGAACTATGGCTGCGGGGTAAGGAGGGTTGGGAAGGGGGAGGGGGAGGGTTGGGGAAGCAGATGGTCGCTTCTCCTGTGCCCTGAGTGGGAATCAAATCTGGGACATACACACGCCAGACTGATGTCCTATCCCTGAGCCTACCAGCCAGAGCCTAGAACCAGTATGTTTTTTAAGTGTTTCCCCAAATCTTATTTAACCCTCCCAAATCCTGTGAGATATGCTTAACTGACCCTATTTTACAGTAGAATAAAAAACAGACTCAGAGAACTTGTGTTACTTACCCAAGGTCACACAGCTAGGAAGTAACAGAGCCAGATGTCACACTCAATTCTTTTGGGTACTAAAATCTGTATTCTTTACTATGTTACTTATAGGAGTCACTTTCCCCTCACTTGTGTGAGCAAGCATGGCTCACAGGCAGGAGCCAAAAAAACACTTCATTTCCATCTCCTTTGCCTCCCCCATTAAAGATTTTATTTATTAATTTTTATAGAGGTGGATAGTGAGAAGTATCAACTCATAGTTGTTTCACTTTAGTTGTTCATTGATTGCTTGTTGTATGTGCCTAGACCAGGCAGACCTAGGGTTTCAAATCAGTGACCTCAGCATTCTGGGTCACTCTTTATTTACTGTGCCACCACAGGTCAGGCTCTTTTTTTCCTTTAGTAACCCTAGTTTCTCTCCCTTGCCCTGGATATAAACTTGGGTAGTATCATGATTTATTCCTGGCCACTTTTAGATAATAAATTTAGATGACTACTTTAAAGCACAAAAAACAGTTTCAATTTTCTTTTTTTTTTTCTTTCTTTTTTTCTTTTTTACAGAGACAGAGAGTCAGAGAGAGGAATAGACCAGGACAGACAGACAGGAACGGAGAGATGATAAGCATCCATCATTAGTTTCTCGTTGCGCGTTGCGACTTCTTAGTTGTTCATTGATTGCTTTCTCATATGTGCCTTGACCATGGGGCTACAGCAGACCGAGTAACCCCTTGCTGGAGCCAGCGACCCTGGGTCCAAGCTGGTGAGCTTTTGCTCAAGCCAGATGAGCCCATGCTCAAGCTGGAGACCTCGGAGTCTCGAACCTGAGTCCTTCCACATCCCAGTCCAATGCCCTATCCACTGCGCCACCGCCTGGTCAGGCAACAGTTTCAATTTTCAATTAGAATATTCAGTCTACTGTAGTAACAAAAACTTTCATCTCTGTTTAAATGTAAGTCCTTTCCTGCTACCCCAGATAGGACCTGCTTTAGGCAGAAAGGCTGCACCCAGGGGACATGCACTCTTTTTTCTTTCTTGTATTTACTCACTGGTTTCAGATCATTCCAGGATTGAAAGGAATGGGAGAGGAAGGAGAGGAGAACTCTTCTGACTTACGGTTCCATGGTAAGATGGCTTCACACTGTGCCTGACAACTCTTCAAAGCTGCCTGTTTTGTGGGCACTTATTGGATTTTTGCTTTTTTCCTTTTTCAAGTGAGAGGAAGGTCAATAGAGAGACGGACTCTGCAATGTACCCTGACCGGGATCTACCAGGCAACTCTGGTCTGGGGCTGATGCTCTGCCTATCTGGGGCCACGCTCGCTCCCAAACTATTTTTAGTGCCTGAGGCTGAGGCTCTACGGAGCCATCCTCAGCACCCGGGGCTGATATGCTAGAACCAGTTGAGCCATGACTGTGAGAGGAGAAGAGAGAAAAAAAGAGAAAGGGTCAGGGGAGGAAAAGGGGTGGAGAAGCAGATGATCACTTCTCCTGTGTGCCCTGACTAGGAATCGAACCCAGGATATCCACATGCCGGGCTGACACCCTACCACTGAGCCAACCGGCCAGGGCTCACTTCCTGGTTCTTAAGAGAGACCCACCTACAGTAACTTTGACCTAGGTCTATGCACCTTTACTGTGGCTACTGCTCCTTCTACAGCCCCTAGGCAACTGGTGGTCTACTTCCAGCTGCATTCTGCTGAGGACCCATTCATCCCCCAGGAGTTCTAGTGGACTAAATCTGCTTCGGTTTTATCCCACTTCACCTCTGGTCCATTAGAAACACTCACACCTACTTTGCCACAGCAAATTCTGGTGTGTAGGTTGATTCTTACTCAGCCTCCTCTACTTTGCCTCATCTCACAGCAGTTGCCCAGCCCAGCCTCTGACCTTTAGATTTCTAACTGTCGGGGACACATAGCAATCTACCCAGTGGGCCTCTTGGAACCTTCTTCTTTGCCTTGAGTGGAAACTCTTTCACTCCTTTCCCTGAAGGGTATGAATTTCACAGCACAGCTTTCTTCAGAAATTCTCTTTGCAGTTCTGTCTCTAATCTCTCCAACTCCTTATATCCCTGGGGTAGGAAGGGAGGGTTAAGAGCCATCAAATCAGTTCTCAAAAAACTCTTTTGAAATTTCTGTATAGTGACCTGTCACATAACTCACTTTGGTTTCTGATATCTACCACTTTATTTATTTATTTGAGAGAGAGAGGGAGAGATGGAGAGAGAGAAGGACAGACAGGAACAAACAGGAAGGGAAAGAGATGAGAAACATCAGTTCTTTGTTGTGGCACCTTAGTTGTTCATTGATTGCTTTCTCATATGTGACTTGATGGAGTGGGGGGGGGGTGTATACTCTAGGTGAGCCAGTGACCCCTTGCTCAAGACAGCAACCTTGGATTCAAGCCAGCGACCACGGGGTCATGTCTATGATCCCACCAAGCTCAAGCAGGCAACTCAACCTGGTGAGCCCGAGCTCAAGCTGGTAGCATCGGGGTTTTGAACCTGGGTCCTCAGTATCCCAGGCCAATGCTCTATCCACTGCGCCACTGCTTGGTCAGGCTGATATCTACCACTTTAATATCTCTGCCAAAATTTTATGTCCATATCCTATTATATACATGTGTTAGTTCACTCTCTTTTCATGCTGCTTGCCCACACATTGTCCCTTTACTCCCAGCAGAAGATGTTACATCTTGTTTCATCAGGCATGGTTTCCTCAACTTTCTGCCCCTGGAACCTCCAGTACCTGCAACACTATCACCCTTACTTCTTTACTTCCAGTCTCAGATGTCTACCACTTCCTGTTCTGGATAACTTATACTTCTGCCTTCCTAGGAACTTCATTTAAACAATTAGCAACTCTTGTCTATAGTACTTTAAAAAGTAACCTCTATATTTTATTTAAAAAGTACATGTAGCCTTAGCTGGATAGCTTGGTTGGTTAGTATCTTCCCAATATACAAAGGTTGTGGGTTTGATCCCTGGTCAAGGCATATACAGGAACAGATCGATGTTTCTGTCTCTCTCTCCCTTCCTCTCTCTCCAAAATCAGTAAGTTAAAAAAATTAAGTATATGTAACTTAAGAAGTTATATATTCATAAAAGATGTATAATAAATACTTTTTACAAATCCAGCAGCCCTGCTACCCAGAGGTTACCATTTTTAATTACTTCAGCTTTTCTTCTGATTTTCATTGATTTTAGACATTATGTACTGATTGCCTACTTTGGCAGATAGGATTCTAGCTCTCTTTCTCTTCCCACTCTCCTGTAGCTATATTACAACTTTTGCTTAAATCCATATTCAATGAATACATTTCTGTAACTTTGTAAACATTATTTACTACTATACCAAGCAATGCATCATAACATTTCCTTTCTTGAACCATGTTTTGCTTTTCCTGGAGTTAAAAAAAAAAAAAAGCCTACTTTTTTCATAGGTTCAATTTTCTAGCACTTTCATTAAATACATCTAATACCATAATCTACATGCTCAAACCTATCAAATCATCTATTGTCTCCATCTTTTCCCCCTGGTGGCTTCCCTTTGAGAGCCTCTGTTCTGCTCCAGCGTGAAGAAGTTTCTCTTTATGCTGCTGCACAGGTATTGCCCATAGACTTCTCTTGCTGGCATTCTAGGAATTCCCTTTTTCTATATTCAGAGTTGAATCTGCCTTTCTCTTTCATAGTTTTAGTAAAGCACATTCTCTAACAGCATCCTAGAAAATAGCACACAGAGATTAATTTTGTAAGGTCAAAATATCTAAAAATATATTTTTGTACAGTCATATTTGATTGAAGGCTTGACTGGGCATAATGTACTAACACCCTCCAAATTAAGAAGGCATTTCTCCTTTATCTTCTATGTGCAGTGTGCTTCTCTGTGCTGTCTGCTATATGTGTCTTGCTATTCAGAAGTGCAATGCCATTTTGATTCCTGATCTTCTGTAATAAGCCTTTTTTTTTCTTTCTAGAAGTGTTTGAAATCTCTCTCTCTCTCTCTCTCTCTTTAATCCCAGAGATCTGAATTTCTTAAGGCTGTGCCTTGATGAAAATCATTTTTCCTTCATTTCTCTGGGCATTTGGTAAACTGTCAACCTCAAGAAAGGCATGTCTTTCAATTCTTGGAAATGTTCTTGTATTATTTCTTTGATTACTTTGTTAGCTCTGTTTAATATGTCTCTTTTTTCCACAACTTTTTTTTGATTGGATGTTGGGCCTCCTGAATTGATGCTCTAGTGTCCTTATATTTGTACAGTGGTCCCTCATCGATCGCGGGGATTAGGTTCCAGAACCACTCGCGAAAGGCGAAAATCCACAAAATAACGATCTTATATTTATTTTATTACTTATATATATTTTAAGGCTTTATTTTGATTTAATATTCTCTTAATATGTTTTAATTAATATTGTTTATAATTTTTAAAATTTTAGGCTAGGAAATGCTTATTTTACCACAAAAAATTAAAATAATAAATATATAAAAATACCTATATACTGCAAAATCCTGCAATATAGCCAAAAATCCACGTTACAAAATTAGATATATACAATTTTAAAATCCACAATACAGTGAGACTGCAAAAAGTGAAACGCAATATGGTGAGGGATGACTGTATTTTATTTTCATGTCTTTTTGTTCAGACATGTAAGAGATACCCTTAATTTTAGCTTTTAATTCTATATTAGTGTCCTTTTGCTGCCATAGCAAATTACCACAAGCATAGTGGCTAACACAAATTTGTGATCTTATAGTTCTAGAGGCAGGACTATAATCCTTCTAGAGGTGGCTCTAAGGGAGAACCTGTTTGCCTTCTCCAGCTTGTAGAGGCTGCCTGCATTTCTTGGCTCTTGGCCCCAGCTTCTAGCCTCAAAATCAGCAGTTAAGCATCTTCAAATCTCTCTCTGACTCTGATCTTCCTGCCTGTCTCCCTCATAAGGACACTTATGATTACCCTCCTAGATAACCCAACATAATCACCCATCTCAAATTCCTTAATCATATTTGCAAAGTCCCTTTGCTATGTAAGATCATATTTACAGGTTTTGGGTATTAGAATGTGAACATCTTTGGGCCATTATTCTGTCTACCACAAACTCTTTTACCAAATTTGTTATTGTTATTATTATTTTTTGGATTGATTGATTTTAGAGAGAGGAAGGGAGAGAGGAAGAGGGGGAAAAAGCAATTTGTTGTTCCATTTACGGTATTTATGCATTCATTGGTTGGTTCTTGTATGTGCCTTGACTGGGGATCAAACCCACAATTGGGACAAAGATTTAACCAAATTTGTTATTTTAATATCAATTTATTTATTTATTTTTTATTTATTTATTTATTTTACAGGGACAGAGAGAGAGTCAGAGAAAGGGATAGATAGGGACAGACAGACAGGAACGGAGAGAGATGAGAAGCATCAATCATCAATTTTTCGTTGCGACACTTTTAGGTGTTCATTGATTGCTTTCTCATATGTGCCTTGACCGCGGGCCTTCAGCAAACTGAGTAACCCCTTGCTGGAGCCAGCGACCTTGGGTCCAAGCTGGCGAGCTTTTTTTTTTTTTTTGCTTAAGCCAGATGAGCCTGCGCTCAAACTGGTGACTTCGAGGTCTCGAACCTGGGTCCTCCGCATTCCAGTCCGACACTCTATCCACTGCGCCACCACCTGGTCAGGCTTAATATCAAATTTTTTAATGTCCAAGAGCCCATTTTTGTTTTCTCTGATTGTTTCATTTCTAAAGCATCCTGTTCTTGTTTCATAGATGCAATATTTTCTTTTATCTCTCCAAGAATATTTTTGCTTCTTTGACATTTTCTTCATCTCCATGTATTCTCTTTTCTTTTTGTTTCCCTTACCTCTGTTCATTTAAAAAATTAAAAATATTAAAGTCTTTTTTCCTAATATGTTATGACCTGTGAATATTCTTTCTTATTGAAGAAAAAGCTGATTGGATAAAACTGATTGGAAGTTCTGGATATCCGGGTGAAGATTGTCAACTGATAGGTTTCATTATATAATAACAGATGGTCAACCAGCTTTTTTGTTTGGAATTAGTATCTACAGGCATTTTACTTGGGTTAGTTCAGTTTCTCCTGAGAATGACTCTGATATCTCTCTGGCTGTTGGTGTTCTGGAGCTGGGAGGAAGGGGACAGGTGTAGAGTCGACTTTCACTTACTCCTCCTGGTCTCAGCTCAGCAGCTCACATCTCCTCTCCTTTGTGTTCAGTGTCCTTTCCCCTGGGTCTCCTCTGATTCAAAGTCTATACAGAGTCTTACTCCCTGAAGGGTTTTGACCACACAGTGGGTGCAAGGGTGGGGAAAACTGAAAGCTAGCTACTCCTATACAGATCTTCACAAAGTCTTCCTGTTTGGAGCTTCCTTGTGTAACTCCAGCCTCCTGTCGGTATTTGACTCCAATTCTAGGCCCTTTTCAAAGTTCCAGTGGGTGTTCCTCATTGTCCTTCACTGGATTTGACTGTCTTTTTTGTTGGGATATTTACCATTCCCTTTTAATTTTTTTTTATTTTTTTACAGAAACAGAGAGAGAGTCAGAGAGAGGGATAGACAGGGACAGACAGGAACGGAGAGATGAGAAGCATCAATCATTAGTTTTTCGTTGCGCATTGCAACACCTTAATTATTCATTGATTGTCTTCTCATACGTGCCTTGACCACGGGCCCTCAGCAGACCGAGTAACCCCTTGCTTGAGCCAGCAACCTTGGGCTCAAGCTGGTGAGCTTTTTGCTCAACCAGATGAGCCCTCGCTCAAGCTGGCGACCTTGGGGTCTCGAACCTGGGTCTTCCGCATCCCAGTCTGATGCTCTATCCACTGCGCCACCGCCCGGTCAGGCTCCCTTTTCATTTTTAAAAAAATTAACTTTATTTTAAGTTTCAGAATAGTTTTTGGTTTACAGAATTATTGTGAAGATAGTACAGAGAGTTCTCATTTACCCCACACCTAGTTTTTTCTATTATTAACATTTTACATTAAATGTATGGTACAGTCATCACAATTAATAAACCAAAATTAATACATTATTAACAAAAGTTTATACTTTATATAGATCGCTTCAGTTTCCCCCTTGTGTCCTTTCTCTGTTCCAAGATTCTAGTAAGGCCTGACCTGTGCTGGCACAGTGGATAAAGTGTCAACCTGGGACACTGAGGTTGCTGGTTCAAACCATGGGCTTGCCCGGCCAAGGCACATATAAGAAGCAACTACTATGAGTGGATGCTTCCCATTCCTCCTCCGGCTTTTCTCTCTATATATATTTTCTCTAGAATCAATAAATAAAAGCTTTAAAAAAGAGTTCACAAGATTCCAGCAAGAACACCATATTCCATTTAGTTTTCATGTCTCCTTAGGCATTTTTTGTTTTGTGACATTCCTTGGTTTTGATGACCTTGATGGTGTTGAGGAATATAGGTCAAGTATTTTCATAGCATATCCCTCAATTTGGATTTTTCTGATGTTTTCCTCATGATTAGACTGGGATAATGTGTTTTGGGGAGAAAGATTCCCAGAGGCAAAGGGCCATTCTCATGTCATATCAATGGTACATACTTATCACAGTTTTGATATTAATCTTGAGCACCTGGCTTCAGGTAGTGTTTGTCAGATTTCTCCACCTGAAAAGTTACTTTCTCCCCCCATTTTTCCTTACTGTAATCTTTGGAAAAAAGTCACTGTGCACAGTCTACATGTAGGAAGTGGTGAGTTACGCTTCACCTCCTTAAAAAGCGAATGGCTTCCATTTCTTTCTGTATTAAAGATTTGATTACAGATTGACCTGTGGTGGCTCAGTAGTTAGAGAGTCAACCTGGAATGCTGAGTTTGCTGGTTTGAAACCCTGGGCTTGGCTGGTCAAGGTACATATGACAAGCAAGCAATGAACAACTAAAGTGAAGCAAGTATGAGTTGATTCTTTTTGCAACCCCTCCCCCCCTCTCTGTAAAATCAATAAATAAACTCTTTAAAAAAAAGATCTGGCCTGACCAGGCGGTGGCGCAGTGGATAGAGCATCGGACTGGGATGCAGTCCCAGGTTCGAGACCCCGAGGTCGCCAGCTTGAGCGCGGGCTCATGTGGTTTGAGCAAAAGCCCACCAGCTTGAACCAAAGGTCACTGGCTCCAGCAAGGGGTTACTTGGTCTGCTGAAGGCCCACGGTCAAGGCACATATGAGAAAGCAATCAATGCTTCTCATCTCTCTCCGTTCCTGTCTGTTCCTATCTATCCTTCTCTCTGACTCACTGTCTCTGTAAAAAATAAATAAATAAATAAAATTAAAAAAATAAAAAGATCTGATTACAAGTTATATATGTCTGCTGGTTTCATCAATGATGAAATTTATATTTATGGGTTTTGGTCGCCATGTTTTGTTCCTATATACTTTTTTATACAATCTTTTTTAAAAAATATTTTTATTGATTGATTTTACAGAGAGAAGAGAGGAAGGTGGGGGTGGTGGAAGAAAAGCAGGAAGCATCAACCCTCAGCAGTTACTTCTCATATGTGCCTTGACCAGGCAAGCCCAGAGTTTTGAACTGGCAACTCAGCATTTCAGGTCTTTTTTTTTTTTTTTTTTTAAGTGAGAGAGACAGACAGACAGACAGGGACAGACAGATAGAAAGTGAGAGAGATGAGAAGCATCAATTATTTGTTATGGCACCTTAGTTGTTCATTGATTGCTCTATCATATGTGCCTTGACCAGAGGGCTCCAGCCGAGCCAGTGACCCTTCGCTCAAGCCAGCGACCTTGGAGTCAAGCTAGAGACTTTGGGCTTCAAGTCAGCAACTTTGGGCTCAAGCCAGAGACCATGGGGTCATGTCTATAATCCCATGCTCAAGCTGGCAACCTTGGGGTTTTTAACCTGAGTCCTCAGAGTCCCTGGGTCCTCAGCATCTCAGGCTAATGCTCTATCCCAGGCATGACTAACATACAGCCTGCGGGCCGGATGCGGCCTGCGATTAAATTTTTAATATTCTCCGTTACTTTAAAATCTCATCTACTCAGAAGCAGAAGCGTCTTTGATTATTGGAAATAGAGATATTTAAGAAGATAGTGCTATGCCAAAAAGAATTCCATGTGTGACTAATCTAGGGTTAGCTTCCAATAATTGGTCGAATCGATTCGCGATACCTCTTTATTTTTTAAAAAGATTCCATTATAGATTTACAACTTTCGTACTCGTCTGTACTCGATTTGAACTGTTTGACGTTTAGCAGCGATGTGAAACCCACATTCTTTTAGGTGGAGTTTGCCAGTGCGCACCCAAGGTCAAACAATTCGTTATTTTTGTGGTCAAATGTGCCGAATCAAGTGGCATTGTAGCATAGACAATAGCTGCAGTTAATAACTGAAAATGTGTCCAGGCTGTTTGTAAAATGAAATAATTGTTTTATTTGCGATATAACCCCTTCAAGCTCATTCTATTAATTAAATATTGTTTCAATTGACTGCGATACAGTTTGGATATTTATACGGTATATAATTATATTTTTATTAAAAATATTTTATTAAAATTATATTGTATATTAAAATTTTTTCACTCACAGTTATTCATAAAAAAATTACATAATAAAATTTTGTTTACTTGAATCGTTTTTGTATTTAACTTTTTTTTTTTTTTCTGAAGCTGGAAACAGGGAGAGACAGTCAGACAGACTCCTGCATGCGCCCGACCGGATCCACCTGGCTCGCCCACCATGGGGGCGACGCTCTGCCCACCAGGGGGCGATGCTCTGCCCATCCTGGGCTTCGCCATCTTGCGACCAGAGCCACTCTAGCGCCTGGGGCAGAGGCCACAGAGCCATCCCCAGCGCCCGGGCCATCTTTGCTCCAATGGAGCCTTGGCTGCGGGAGGGGAAGAGAGAGACAGAGAGGGAAAGCGCGGCGGAGGGGTGGAGAAGCAAATGGGCGCTTCTCCTGTGGGCCCTGGCCGGGAATCAAACCCGGGTCCTCCGCACGCTAGGCCGACGCTCTACCGCTGAGCCAACCGGCCAGGGCCATATTTAACATTTTTTAATTTTAATATTTCATCCAGCCCGTGAAAAAAGTTTTCTTTCTAATTTGACCCGGGAGTAAAAACTGTTGGCCACGCCTGCTCTATCCACTGTGCAACCACGTGGCCAGGCTTGTTCCTATAATTTTTTTTTTGGCATTTTTTTTTCCCGAAGCTGGAAACAAGGAGGCAGTCAGACAGACTCCCGCATGCGCCCAACCGAGATCCACCTGGCATGCCCACCAGGGGGCGATGCTCTGCCCCTCTGAGGCATTGCTCTGCTGCAACCAGAGCCATTCTAGCATCTGAGGCAGAGGCCACAGAGCCATCCTCAGCACCTGGGCCATCTTTGCTCCAATGAAGCCTTGGCTGCAGGAGGGGTAGAGAGAGACAGAGAGGAAGGAGAGGGGGAGGGGTGGAGAAGCAGATGGGCGCTTCTCCTGTGTGCCCTGGCCGGGAATCGAACCCAGGACTCCTGCACGCCAGGCCGACGCTCTACCACTGAGCCAATCGGCCAGGGCCCCTATAATTTTTAACCTTACTCCTACTGACTCTTTTTTTCTTTAGCCTATAAACATGCTTAAGCCACCCCTCATCTCAAAACAAAACCCCAAATCTGCCCAAGACTGTTCCTCCTTCTGGACATCACTCACTCTCCCTCTGCTTACCATAGCCAATAAGCCTTATAAAAATAGTGACTATTTCAACATCCTCACCCCCTCTACTCTTTAATAACAGCAATCATTTCTTTCTTTGCCACTCTTCCAAAACTGCTTGACAAGGGAGACCAGTGACTTCCATATTGCCACACGCAATAAACTTTTTTTCCCCCTACAATATTTAGCACATTGAGCATGTTCCTCTATAGAAACACTTTTCCTTCAACTTTCAAGTCACGGCTCTCTGCTGCTTCTCCTTGGTCTTTTTAGTCTGTTCTTTTTCTTCTTCCTGCTCCTTGTGTCCATCTTCCTCAGGATCTGTTCTTGGCCTCTTTTCTCTTCTTATTCTATATGTTCCATAGGTAATCTCATCTACTCCTGACTTCAACAACCACTTTATGATGATGACCCTTAAATCTAAATTTCAAATTCAGACATTTCTCTTTGTATTAGTCCCCTAGGGCTACTGTACAAATGACCACAAACCTGACTTCAAACAACAAAAATGTTTTCTCTCACAGAAGTCTTAATCATGATGTCGGCAGTGTTGAGTCCGTCGGAAAGCTCTGAGGCAGAAACTGTCCCATGCTTGTGTCACAGTTCTAGCTGTCAGCAATTATTAGTATTCCTTGCTTTGTAGATGCATCACTCCAGTCTCTGCCTCTGTCTTCATGGGGTGATCTCCTCTACGTGTCTCTGTGTCTTCAAGAGGCCTTCTCTGATAAGAACATCAATCACTGGATTTAGAACCCACTGTAATACCAATATGATCTCATCTTAATTTATCTAATTTAATCTGCAATGACACTATTTCCAAATAAGGTCACATTCAAAGGTTCCAGGTGGGCATGAATTTTGGGGAGACATTATTCACTATTGGACTCTGGTTTTGAATATTCAGCTACCTCCTGGATATCTCCAGTTAAATGGCTTCCAAAAGATTCCTCAAACCCAATGTAGCCAAGCTGTTCATATTCTCTCCACTGTCACCTCTACCCTCAGTGTAATCTTCCTCTGTTTTTCCCTGTCTCAGAAATGGCACCAACATATGCCCAGTTATCCAGGCCAGAAATCTAGAAATCAATCTTGACTCCTCTCTCTTTCTCACCGTCATATCCAACCTTTGGTTGAATCTTGATAAATTTATTTCCCTAACAGTTCTATATGTGCCTACTTCTCTATCCCCATTGTATCAGTTATTATAAGTTAGTCTGTAAAGAAACCTAATGCAATTTGGCTGAGACAATAAGAAATTTATTTAGTTAACTTAACAGACAATAATGCAGCAAGGTAAGCTTCAGGCTTAGTTGATTCAGTGATGTTTCAATGACCTGGGTTTTTTCCATCTCTGTTCTACTGACTTCAATATTGGCTTCATTTTAAGTCTGGATGCTTTCATGATTGTTGGATGTTTTCCAGTTACAGTTGGGGCTGTGTGCTTGATTGTTCACATCTATCAGGAGAGAAAGAGAGTGGCTTCCTGTGTCTTTCTAAAGAGGAAGAAAGAACTTCCCTATAAGCCCCCAATATCCAAATCTCATGCCTTACTGGCCAGTATTAACTAGTGCTTATGTTTTGTCATATTTGCTTCAAATTTTTTTAGAGAATAAACTTTGCAGATAAAATGGAAGTTTCCTTTGTACTTCGCATTAGTCTTTTTCCCCTCTCCTGCTTCTCAGAGGCAACCACTATCCTGAAGTTAGTATATATGTTTCCTATCTATGTTTGTATATTTGTAATACATACTTATATAGTATACATATGTGTATAGTTTTTTTGTAAAAACCCCCCATAAATAATCTATGTGTAAATTGGATGAATGTATATGTACATGGCACATACAAATTCAGCAAATCACTTTCTTTCTTCAACATTTTATATATATATATATATATATATATATATATATATATATATATTTTTTTTTTTTTTTTTTTTTTTTTTTTTTTAAACAGGGACAGAGAGAGAGTCAGAGAGAGGGATAGATAGGGACAGACAGACAGGAACAGAGAGAGATAAGAAGCATCAATCATCAGTTTTTCGTGGCGACACTTTAGTTGTTCATTGATTGCTTTCTTATATGTGCCATGACCGCGGGCCTTCAGCAGACCGAGTAACCCCTTGCTCGAGCCAGTGACCTTAGGTCCAAGCTGGTGAGCTTTTGGTTTAAGCCAGATGAGCCCGCGCTCAAGCTGGTGACCTCGGGGTCTCGAACCTGGGTCCTTCCGCATTCCAGTTCGATGCTCTATCCACAGCGCCACTGCCTGGTCAGGCAACATTATATTTTTGAAATTTAGGTTGATACATGTAGATCACATTCACTCATTTTATATACTATAGAATATAAAATATACTACAATTTACAATCTTTATGTCTTCTATTTATCATAATTTTCTGTGCTTTTCTCCTTTCACTCTTGCTTTATGACTAAATTTTTTAAATTATTTATTTATTTATTCATTTTAGAAAGGAGAGAGAGATGGGGAGAGAGAGAGAGGAGAGAGAGAAGGGGGAGGATCAGGAAGCATCAACTCCCATATGTGCCTTGACCAGGCAAGCCCGGGGTTTCGAACCAGCGACCTCAGCATTTCCAGGTCGATGCTTTATCCACTGTGCCACCACAGGTCAATGACTAAATTTTTAAATTATCTTCTCTCCCCCTTTACTGGTTTGAAAAATATACATTCTATCTCGAGTATTTTAAAAATTACCCTTAAATCTCAAATGTTTCCAGTTTCTCAATCTTTCCAAGTAAGCTAAAGACCTTGGTTCTAAACAGTCATTCTTATCTTCTATGTTACTCTTTCATTATTACTTTATTTTACATTTTATTAATCAGTATTTATTTAAATTTATCAATATATTTATTATTCCTTCTTGAATTTCACCCCTTTCTTTTGAATTTGTCTTTCTTGTTACTAAAGTAATCCTTTAATAGTTTTTTCAGCAATTTTTTTTGTTTTTGTTTTTGTTTTGTTTTACAGAGACAGAGAGAGAGTCAGAGGGAGGGATAGACAGGGACAGACATACAGGAATGGAGAGATGAGAAGCATCAATCATTAGTTTTTCGTTGCACATTGCGACACCTTAGTTGTTCATTGATTGCTCTTTCATATGTGCCTTGACCGTGGGCCTTCAGCAGACCAAGTAACCCCTTGCTCGAGCCAGCGACCTTGGGTCCAAGCTGGTGAGCTTTGCTCAAACCAGATGAGCTTGCGCTCAAGCTGCGACCTCGGGGTCTCGAACCTGGGTCCTCGGCATCCCAGTCTGACGCTCTATTCACTGCACCACCACCTAGTCAGGCTCAGCAAATTTTTATAAGTAATAGCCCATTTTTTTTTGAAGATTTTATTTATTCATTTTGGGGAGGGGAGAGAGATTGAGATAGAAGGAGGGAGGAACAGGAGACATCAACTCCTGTATGTGCCTTGACCAGGCAAGCCCGGGGTTCAGAAACCAGTAACCTCAGTGTTCCAGGTTGACATTTTGTCCACTGCACCATCACAGGTCAGGCCAGTAATAACCTTTCTAAATCTTTGTATTGTCTGGAAACAATTTATTTCACCATTTTGTATGTAAGTATTGTAAGGTATTTTTATCAAAGGGAGGGGAGAGGGTTCTCAGAGGGAAGAGACCCGAGCACAAAAGAGGTCCGCAGAGGGACCAGAGAAAAGTCCCGAGAGAGGGGCGACCCCGGGGGTCAGGAAGGAGGGAAAGAGAGTTTGCAGTCCACGAAGAAGGAAAGATCAGAAATGAAGGTTTTAGGTGAGGTTTCTCTGGCCAGACAAAGGCCTGTGTGGTGGGACAGGCAGCACAGAGATTAAGGATGGGTGCGTGAATAATTAGAAGCCATGAATGTAAGAGATCTCCAACCAGCTCCCAGCTTTTTTTTTTTTTTTTTTTTGGCAATAGTTAAATTGGTGAGGGTGTTAAAACTGAAAGTCCCTTCAAGAGGCTAATTCAGTGGGTTCTGTGGCCTGGCCACAGCGGAGAAGAAGAATAGTTTCTTCTTCTTTAGGGAGGGAGATTCCTGTGCCCCCACAGCTGCCCTCAGTCCTTGGAGTGGTTAGATTTGAGTATCAGCATCCCAAAACTCAAGCTCTGGCCACGGACAGAAAAGGTAAAGTGGATGTGCTCGGGACGTCTTCATGGGCACAAGCACTCGGAACCGAAAGACTTCCCTGACGTAGCTATGGTTTCGGACAGAGAGTCTTGGCGGAAAGAACTGAGGGGAAGGCTTGGTGCAGGGGACTTACTGCACCATGTGCCGAAGTGGGTGGAAGGTTGGAGATCCTGGTTCTTTCTCAGAGGGGACGGGGAGAAGAGCGACTCCAGCGGGCTTCTAACTCCTCCTGGGTTTCGGCACCAAAATGTAAGGTATTTTTCCCCGCTGAGAAGGAAGGAAGGGGGCTGGAGCCACAAAGTGTGGAATAACAAAAGTCTTTATTGAATAAAGAGCACGCATCCTGCCCGACGAGGTTCCCTGGCCCCAAGGAAAGATGGAGGCCAGGGAAGTTGCAAGTGGTGACCTGCGTGGGAGATATTTAAAGGGTCCCTAGGGTGGGTGAGCTAATATGACATGGTGAAATCTCACTGGCTGGCAGATGGTTGCTTTTTTCCAAAGGGTTCCTGGGAAGTTTCTTCAGGCGCACTTGATTGTGGGCGGTCCTAGCCAAAGTTTGTGGATCTGACCTTTCCCCATTATCCACCGACCTTACAAGTATAGCTACATTCTTTTTTCTTTCTTTCTTTCTTTCTTTTTTTTTTTTACAGAGACAGAGAGTCAGAGAGAAGGATGATGAGCCCATGCTCAAGCTGGCGACCTTGGGGTCTCGAACCTGGGTCTTCCGCATCCCAGTCCGACACTCTAGCCACTGCACCACCACCTGGTCAGGCTGTTTGGTGCTTCTAATTCTATATACCATGTCTTTTATTCTCTCTTTTTTATTTTCTTTATTTTATTTTATTTTATCTTATTGTTTTCTCTCTTTTTTTAGAGTGAGAGAGACAGAGACAGAGAGAGGGACAGACAGAAACAGACAGATATGAAGGGAGAGAGATGAGAAGCATCAACTTGTGGTTGTGGCACTTTAGTTGTTCATTGATTGCTTTCTTCTATATGCCTTGACTGGGGAGCTCCAGGAAACCAATGACCCCTTGCTCAAGCCAGCGACCTTGGGCTCAAGCCAGTGACCATGGGGTCATGTCTGTGACCCAATGCTCAAGCCCTCAACCTCTGGGTTTCAAACATGGGTCCACAGCACCCCAGGCCAATGCTCTATCCACTGCATTACCACCTGGTCAGGTTCTCTTTCTTATTTTCTATCTTCTTATATTCTTGTACCACATTTTGAATGATTTCCTCATATTAGTCTTCCACTTAACTCACTCTATAGCAGAATCTAGTTAACTGTTTAATCACTCTATTAACTTCTGTTTAAAAAACCTAAATGTCTACAAGCTTTTAATTTCTAGAATTTTTTTTTAAGTGAGAGGCAGGGAGGCAGAGAGAAAGATCTCCACATGTGCCCCAACCAGGATCCAGCCGGCAAGCCCCCTACCTGGCGATGCTCTGTCCACCTGGGGCCTCTGCTCTGTTACTCAGCAACTGAGACATTATAGCGTCCGAGGCGAGGCCATGGTGCCATCCTTAGCACCTGAGGACAACTTCCTTGAACCATTCAAGCCATGGCTGTAGGAGGGGAAGAGAGAGAGATAGACAGAGAGAGAAGCAAGAGGTGGGAAGGGGTAGAGAAGCAGATGGTTGCTTCTCCGGTGTGCTGTGACTGGGAATCAAACCCGGGACTTCCACAGGCTGGGCCAATGCTCTACCACTGAGCAAACCAGCCAAAGCAATTTCTAGAATTTCTATTTGATTCTTTTTTTTTTTTTTTAAGTGAGATTAACAGAGACAGACTCCTGAATGCTCCCTGACCAGGACCCACCTGGCCACCCCTATCTGGGGCTGATGCTCTGCCCATCTGGGGCCATGCTTGGAACAGAGTTATTTTTAGCATCTGGGGCAGAGGTTCCACGAAGCCATCCTCAGTGCCTAGGTCCAACATGCTCAAATCAATTGAGCCATGGCTGTGGGAGGGGAAGAGAGAAAGAGAGAGAGAGAGAGAAGGGGGAGGGGAGGGGTGAGAAGCAGATAGTTGCCTCTCCTATGTGCCTTGACTGGGAATCAAACCTGGGACATCCACACACTGAGTCAACACTCCACTACTGAGCCAACTGGCCAGGGCTTCTATTTGATTATTTTACAAACCCATCTTCCTTCCATAATATTTTACTTATCATATAGATTCTATTTCTTTCTTTATGTATTTGAACACTTTAAACATACTTATTTTAAATTAGCTTTCATATTTCATGAATTGAAACATTTGTTTTCAGATTGTACCCTTATCTGTAAATCTTGGGGTATAAAGTTTCTCATTCATAGCATTTGCTATCTCTCTTTCATGAGATTTGCTGTATTATTTGTTTCTTCAGGCAGCAGGATTTTGCTGATTTTCTAGGCTTTGAAGGAATTCCTAAAGGGGATTTTGTGTTTCTGTGTGCTAGTACTCTGAGTTTCACTACTTCCAGAAGATTTTTGTTAATATAATGGAAGGGGTTTCTCAAATAGCAAGTCTAGCTCTGTGATTAGCCCAGTGTTAGAGTTCTGATTTTTCCACAAAAAACTCCAGGCAGATACTGAGCTCTCTTGCTATGCTCCATTGCCCAATAGTGCAGTTTTTCTAGAACCTGTTTTATCTACAAGACAGCTCTTTGTTCTTGGCTTTGAACAGGAAACCGGGTCCCAGATCATTGGCCTGAGGCCACATCTCCCATCCCCAGAGGGGCATTACATTCCTGATTCTGATACCCTGAAATACTCTGGGCTTCAGTTGAGATAAGTGAGGTCTGAAAATATTCTATGACTCATCAAGAGTTTCTTTAGGTAATCTTTTTATTGAGATCTAATGGCCCTGGCTGGTTGGCTCAGTGGTAGAGCAGCGTGTGCAAGTCTTGGGTCAATTCCTGGACAGGGCACCCAAGGAAAACAACCATCTGCTTCTCTACCCCTTCCCCTCCCCCTTCTCTCTCTCTCTCTCTCTCTCTCTTCTCCTCCTGAAACCATGGCTTGATTAGTTCAAGTAAGTTGGTCCTGGGTGCTATGGATGACTAAATGGCCTGGCCTTAGGAGCTAAAATAGCTCAGTTGCTAAGCAATGGAGCAACGGCCCCAGATGGTCAGAGCACTGCCCAATAGGGGGCTTGCCAAGTGGACTCAGATCAGGGTACATGTGGGAGTCTGTCTGTCTGCCTCCCCACCTCTCACTTAAATTTAAAAAAGAAAAAGAAATCTAACATACTTGTAGAAAAGTGCTCAAATTAGAAGTGAACAGTCTTATAAGTTTTGTTTATTTTCTTTTAGAGAGAGAGAGGGACAGACAGGGACAGCCAGACAGAAAGGGAAAGAGATGAGAAGCATCAATTCATAGTTGTGGCACCTTAGTTGTTCATTGATTGTTTTTTCATATGTGCCTTGACTGGGGGGGGGGGGCGTCCAGCCAAGCCAGTGACCTTGGACTCACTAGTAACCTCAGGCTTCAAGCTGGCAACCATAGGTCATTTCTATAATTCTACACTCAAGTCGATGACCCTGAGCTCTAGTTGGTGAGACCGCACTCTAGCCAGTGACCTCGGGGTTTCAAACCTAGGTCCTCAGTGTCCAGGCCAATGTTCTATTCACTGCACCACAGTCTTGTCAGGACAGTCTTATAAGGTTATTTATTTATTTATTTATTTATTCATTTTTAGAGAGGAGAGAGATACAGAGGGGGAGAGAGAGACAGAGAGAGAGAAGGGGAAGGAGCTGGAAGCATCAACTCCCATATGTGCCTTGACCAGGCAAGCCCAGAGTTTCGAACCAGCAACCTCAGCATTTCCAGGTCAGCGCTTTATCTACTGCGCCACCACAGGTCAGGCAGTCTTATAAGTTTTTATTAAGTACACACATTTGCATACCTGCCACAGAGATCAAGATATAGAACTTAATAGGCAACCTCTTCAGAAGCTTTCTTATACCCCCTGTAGGTACAATCCTACTCTTCTCTGAAAGGTAACTACTATTCCAGCATTATTTTTAACAGCATTATTTTTAATAGCATTATTATTTCTAACAGCATTAGATTCGTTTTGACCATAGTGTACTTTATACACATGGAATCATTTGGTATGCATTCTTTAGTGTCTGGCTTCTTTCTCTTATCATTGTGTTTGTGAGATTCTCCCATGTCACTGTGTATATTTGTAGTTTGTTGGTTTTCATTCCTGTACGGCATTCTGTTCTTTGATACCATTCATTTTAGTTGATTTAGTTAATAGACCCTTTAGCAGTTCCCACTTTGGAGTTATTATATATAGTATTGCTATGTTTCTGGTTAAAATATGTGAGCGTTTTGTGAGGAGTATACCTAGGGGTGGAATTGCAGCCTCATATGCATGTTCAGTTTTAGTGGACATTGTACAATTATTTTCCAAAGTACACAGTACTAGTCTAAACTCCCACTAACAGTGTGGAGCACTTTGTATGTCCATGGACATGTATTAGAGCAGGGATCCCCAAACTTTTTACGCAAGGGGCCAGTTCACTGTCCCTCAGACCGTTGGAGGGCTGGACTATAAAAAAAACTATGAACAAATCCCTATGCACACTGCACATATCTTATTTTTTATTTATTTATTTATTTATTTTTTTTTTTTCATTTTTCTGAAGCTGGAAACAGGGAGAGACAGTCAGACAGACTCCCGCATGCGCCCGACCGGGATCCACCCGGCACGCCCACCAGGGGGCGATGCTCTGCCCACCAGGGGGCGATGCTCTGCCCATCCTGGGCGTCACCATGTTGCGACCAGAGCCACTCCAGCGCCTGGGGCAGAGGCCACAGAGCCATCCCCAGCGCCCGGGCCATCTTTGCTCCAATGGAGCCTCGGCTGCGGGAGGGGAAGAGAGAGACAGAGAGGAAAGTGCGGCGGAGGGGTGGAGAAGCAAATGGGCGCTTCTCCTGTGTGCCCTGGCCGGGAATCGAACCCGGGTCCTCCGCACGCTAGGCCGACGCTCTACCGCTGAGCCAACCGGCCAGGGCTGCACATATCTTATTTTAAAGTAAAAAAACAAAATGGGAATAAATACAATATTTAAAATAAAGAACAAGTAAATTTAAATCAACAAACTGACCAGTATTTCAATGGGAACTATGGGCCTGCTTTTGGCTAATGAGATGGTCAATGTCCGGTTCCATATTTGTCACTGCTAGCCTTTATAAGTGATATGACGCGCTTCTGGAGCCGTGACGTGGGCATCCCGCGTCACTGGAAATAGTACTGTACGTGAGCGACGCCACGCTTTGCGGCGCCGCCACACACAGTACTCCAGGAGCACAGGATGTGCAGTACCTCTCACTGACCACCAATGAAAGAGGTGCCCCTTCCGGAAGTGCAGCGGGGGCCGGATAAATGGCTTCAGGGGGCCAGATGCGGCCCGCAGGCTGTAGTTTGGGGACCCCTGTATTAGAGGATTCAGAACCAGAGCAGATCTTGTCTCTAAACTACATGAGATTGAGAATCATTGCTGTTCTTTTTCAAGGAGAATAAATCAAGATCAATACCATTTCTCCTAATTTATATCTTTTATATTTTATAATATATAACTAAAAAGTATATCAAAATCATTAAAGCTTTTACCATGTGCCAAGTGCTGTTCTAAGAGTCCATTTCATACTCATTACAACCTATGAGGCAGGTATTAATATTGTCTAATGTTTCAGGTGAGGCAGTGAAAGCCTAGAAAGATGAAATAAGTGGACCAGGGCCACAGAGCCTGAGGCAGCAGGCTGACTCTGAAACCTGTGTTCTTAACACGGAGCTGCAAATATGCTCCTGTATTCTCGCTCCAGAGTGTGGGATCAGCCTTTTTCAAAAATCTTTTTTGCAGCCTTCTAAAATACAGAGCCATATATTGCCAGATATGACTACCTGGACCAGATGAAATTAGTCCAGCTTGAAATTCATGCTTTTGTGTTAGTGGATGAAAATAAGTGAGCAGCTACCTTAAAAAATTCTGCTACCAAAGTCTTGTTTCTGTTGTGTGTGCCATGTTTTACACTGGCTCAGTGCTGGCACACAGTTGCACCTCAGTAACACTGGCTGAACAGAATTGAACAAAAATTCACACTTGGACTGTTGACCAAGGGTCTTTTGAGCAGCAGCTCCTGGGCTTTAATCTCTGACCACCAGGGGGCACACATCTGTACCTAGAGCTCCCTCATTTCTAGTTTCCTAAAACCAATTCCCTGGGTCCCAGGGAAGCGAGGGGTTCTGCCGGAAAATTCTGAATTTAGAAAAATAATACAAGAGAATTGGGGTTTTGGGAGTGTAGTCTGAGGGCTACCAAATCATAATCACCTAGCGTTCATGGTTAAAATGCCGGCTCCCGCTTTTTCACTCTAGACCAGGGGTCGGGAACCTATGGCTCGCGAGCCAGGTGTGGCTCTTTTGATGGCTGCATCTGGCTCACAGACAAATCTTTAATAAAAAAAAATAATAACATTAAAAATATAAAACATTCTCATGTATTACAATCCATTCATTTCCTACCGCTCATGTTCATGGTTGCAGGTGGCTGGAGCCAATCACAACTGTCCTGTGGGACAACACCAAATTTTTTTTTTTTATTATTAATAATTTTATTTTTTTAATGGGGTGGCATCAATAAATCTGGATACATATATTCAAAGATAACAAGTCCAGGTTATCTTGTCGTTCAATTATGTTGCATACCCATCACCCAAAGTCAGATTGTCCTCTGTCACCTTCTATCTTGTTTTCTTTGTGCCCCTCCCCACCCCCTTTCCCTCTCCCATTCCCCCCTCCCCCCCGTAACCACCACAACTCTTATCAATGTCTCTTAGTTTCACTTTTATGTCCCACCTACGTATGGAATAATGCAGTTCCTGGTTTTTTCTGATTTACTTATTTCGCTTCGTATCATGTTATCAAGATCCCACCATTTTGCTGTAAATGTTCCGATGTCATCATTTCTTATGGCTGAGTAGTATTCCATAGTGTATATGTGCCACATCTTCTTTATCCAGTCATCTATTGACGGGCTTTTTGGTTGTTTCCATGTCCTGGCCACTGTGAACAATGCTGCAATAAACATGGGGCTGCATGTGTCTTTACGTATCAATGTTTCTGAGTTTTGGGGGTATATACCCAGTAGAGGGATTGCTGGGTCATAAGGTAATTCTATTTTCAGTTTTTTGAGGAACCACCATACTTTCTTCCATAATGGTTGTACTACTTTACATTCCCACCAACAGTGTATGAGGGTTCCTTTTTCTCCACAGCCTCTCCAACATTTGCTATTACCTGTCTTGCTAATAATAGCTAATCAAACAGGTGTGAGGTGGTATCTCATTGCCGTTTTGATTTGCATTTCTCTAATAGCTAAAGAAGATGAGCATCTTTTCATATATCTGTTGGCCATTTGTATTTCTTCCTGGGAGAAGTGTCTGTTCATATCCTCTTCCCATTTTTTTATTGGATTGTTTGTTTGTTTGTTGTTGAGTTTTATGAGTTCTTTGTATATTTTGGATATTAGGCCCTTATCTGAGCTGACAACACCAAATTTTTATTGGATAATGCTAAACGTACACGGGTGGTTGTATGGCTCTCACGGAATTACACTTTAAAATATGTGGCGTTCATGGCTCTCTCAGCCAAAAAGTTTCCCGACTCCTGCTCTAGACTTATAGAATCAGACTTGGGGGGGGGGGGGAGAGTCTGGGAATTGTATGTCAAACAAAATTGCCAGGTGATTTTTTTTAATGCACATGACTCTGTAATCAGAGTACCCTATTTTCAAATATTGACTTTTTCACATGTTAATTGGATGACCTTGAGCAAGTCAATCAATTTAAGACTCAATATAATCATAATAGGGGATCATGACATTAGATTCATTTTGACCATATTGTTCTTTTTTTTTTTTTGGACAGAGACAGAGAGAGTGTCAGAGAGAGGGATAGATAGGGACAGACAGGAAGGGAGAGAAATGAGAAGCATCAATTTTTGGTTGTGGCACTTTAGTTGTTCATTGATTGCTTTCTCATAGGTGCCTTGACCGCGGGCCTTCAGCACACCGAGTAACCCCTTGCTCAAGCCAGGGACCTTGGGTCCAAGATGGTGAGCTTTGCTCAAACCAGATGAGCCCGTGCTCAAGCTGGCAACCTCGAGGTCTCGAACCTGGGTCCTCCACATCCCAGTCTGATGTTCTATCCACTGTGCCACCACCTGGTCAGGCTTTACCATATTGTTCTTTAAATATATGGAATCCATGAAGAGCTTAGCATGCTGTCTAGCGGTATCTTAGTACTTGAAAAGCTTAGGATATTATTATTATTTAATAATCTTAGGAGTGTAGCATGATGAGGGGGCAAGAGTATTATGTGTGAAGACTGGAAGAAGACTGGGAAATATGATTCCAGTCTAGGCTTTGCTACCCTCACCAGCTCTGTGTCCTTAGACAAGTGACTTAACTTCTCTGAGCCTCGGTTTCTACACCTATAAAACAAGGGAGTGGCGCTAACTAATGCGTGAGCTTCTTTTCAAAGTTGATGTTTTATGAAAACTTAACAGGGTTTGAGGATGCCCCTAAACACACACACACACACCACCTCTACACCCCTGTGTGATTCCTGTGTGGATCCTACAGTCCCCGTGTGATTGATTACATTGCTAACTCTATTCCCTGGTTGTTATGAGGAGGGCATCAACCCTGTCTTCTTAACCCAGGACCTCAGAGCATGGCACAGTGCCTACCACATGGTTCTTGAGCAATAAAAATAATTTATATTAGAAAAGTAGAAATATAAGGTGTGACACAAATGTGAGGAATTAGAATAATTTTTATTCCTATTTGCTCTGTGGGATAGGGAAGAAGGTTAGGCCAGGAGTGGCAGGAGGAGCCTGGAGAGCTAAGGTAGTCGTGCCAGAGTATTGGGTGGACAGGGAACTGGGTGTGGGGGATGGGCAAAAGGGAGAACCGGCGGGAGTGGGAGAGCTTACAATGTGCTTCACCCGCCAGGTTCCTCCTGCAGCTGACCTCCTTTTTGTTGTTGTTGATTTGGTTTTCTGTGGGGAGCAGGAATGAGGTCAGTGTTTAGCACAGTAACCTGTACGTGGTAGATCTTCAAATGTTTAACTGGGAATCATGGCACATAAGAGGGGGAAGGAAACAGAGGTTGGAGGCAGTCCTCTCATTTTTAGAACAAGTAGAAAACTAGGAGCCAGGAAGGCCAAGTCCTCTGCTCAAGGTGACACACCAGGTGGTAGTAGAGGGGGAATGTGTGTCTGGCAGCTTCCAACCCAAGCCCTGCTTCCTCTGACACTTTTGGGTGAACAATGAATGCACACACATGGGACTGTTTCTGAACTTGCAGTCATGCAAGTTCAGGGGTCTTTTGGTCTGTTCAACTCTGTGTGTCCAGCTGCCTCCTGCATGACTCCACTTGGATGTCCTCCAACAATTTAAAATACAGATAGCTAAAACCAAGCTCATTACCTTTGTCCTGAGTCTTCCACCTCCCCTTTGGTTTTCTCTCTCAGCAAATGGTGCCACTGTTAATTATCCCATTGATTAGATTAGATATCTGGGTGCCAGTCTTGACTTCTGATTCTTCCTCACCCAACATCACCAAGGCCTATCAATCTCACCTCCTGCTCTCTTCATTTCATCCCTGTCCCCACTACTGGGCTTCAACCCAGGGACTCATCATTCCCGGGCACCATACAGACTCCTGAGTACTTTCACTAGGCTCCATTCAATCTCCAGTCCCCAGCAGCCGAAAGCATCACCTGCAAGCTGTCTGTGAAACATGAACCTGGTCAAATATTCATTGAGGTCCTGTGCTCCGTGCTAAGTGATGAACAAGACAGATATGATCCAAGGGCTTAACTGAGCAAGGTCAATATGGACAAATAAACAGGTAATCACACGGGCAAGTGCTGTGACAGGGAAATGCAGAGTAAGATAAGAGCATGGCAGAAAGACAGTTACAGAACTCAATGTGTTGAATGAGTAAATTAACCCCGTGAAATTCCGATACTACTTACACCCCACCTCCAGTTTCTTGTGGGCTCTTTGTGCACTGCATATTGTGAATGTGTCTGTGTACCTGTGTTTCTGCTGGGACTGGTTTCAGCTATGAGTGAAAAAAAATAATCAAAATAACAATGGTTTAATCAAGATAAAAGTTTCTTGGCCTTGGCTGGTGGCTCAGTGGATAGAGTGTCAGCCCAATGTATGGATGTCCCAAGTTCGACTCCCAGTCAGGGCCCAGAGGAGAAGCAACCATCTGATTCTCTTCCCCTCCGTCTCTCCTTCTCTCCCTTTTCCCCTCTCTCAGCCAGTGACTCATCTGGTTTGAGCATGGCCCCAGGTGCTGAAGATAGCTCAGTTGGTCTGAGTGCATCAGCCTCAGGTGCTAAAAACAGCTCAGTTGATTGAAGCATGGGCCAAAGATGGGGATGGCCTGGTAGATCCCGGTTTGGGTGCATGTGGGAGTGTCTCACTATCTCCTCTCCTCTCACTTAAAAAAATAAGTTTATTTTTTTTCTCTGACTTGAAGACCTAAGTGGTCCAGAGCTGATGTTTTTAAAACAAGGTTGTAAATTCTTTGACACTCCTCCCATTAAGAAGTGCAGGTTACACTTGAAACCTATATGATCATATTAACCAGTGTCACCCCAATAAATTTAATTTAAAAATTAATAAGTCAAATAAAAGGAAATGCAGGTCTATGTCCTTTATACTTGAATCTGGGTGGGCTTGTGACTGCTTTGACCAATAGAATAGGCGGAAGTCATGTCAAGTGACTTGAGAGGCTCTGTTGTAAAAGGCCATGGAGTATCTTTTTTTTTTTTTTTTTTCATTTTTCTGAAGCTGGAAACAGGGAGAGACAGTCAGACAGACTCCCGCATGCACCCGACCGGGATCCACCCGGCACGCCCACCATGGGGCGACGCTCTGCCCACCAGGGGGCGATGCTCTGCCCATCCTGGGTGTCGCCATGTTGTGACCAGAGCCACTCTAGCGCCTGAGGCAGAGGCCACAGAGCCATCCCCAGCGCCCGGGCCATCTTAGCTCCAATGGAGCCTTGGCTGCAGGAGGGGAAGAGAGAGACAGAGAGGAAAGCGCGGCGGAGGGGTGGAGAAGCAAATGGGCGCTTCTCCTGTGTGCCCTGGCCGGGAATCGAACCGGGGTCCTCCGCACGCTAGGCCGACGCTCAACCGCTGAGCCAACCGGGAGTATCTGTCTTGATAAGTGGGAACACTTGCTCTTGGAACCCTGAGCTTCCACGTAAGAAGTCCAGTTCTCCTGAGGGCATCATGTGAGAGAGGCCACATGTAGGTGCTCCAGTTGACGGTCCCAGCTGTCCTTGCTAAGATGACAGACATGTAAATAAAGTTGCCTGGGACCCTCTAAGTCAACCCATGCACCAGCTAAACACCACTAGATGATTCAGTCAATGGCACAAGGAGCGAAAGAATTGCCCAGCTGAGCCCTGCTTGGAAGTTGCACATATACTTCCATGTACATCTGTTGACCACAGTGTAGTCATATGCCACCTCTCACCAAAAGGAAGGCTGGGAAATGAGGTCTTTATTCTGGGTGGGCATTGCCTAGCTCTAAATGAAAACTTCTATCACTAGAAAAGAGAGGAATCTCATGTTAGAGGGAGGTTAGCAGTCTTTGTCAGTGTGTGTGTGTGTGTGTGTGTGTGTGTGTGTGTGTGCGCGCGTGCGCGAACTCATCCAGGGAGCAGCTGGACTTGGAATGTGCACTTCTGATCCTGCCTGATTCCTCGCTTTCCAGGGTCAGACAACTGACACCTGCTTCACTTAACACCCAATTGCTACCCAATTCACTTCTTGGTCGATGAAGGGACCCGCGTTTCTCGCGTTTCTTGGCTTAGCCAGACAAGAGGGAAGACAGGCAGGAAGTGGCTCTAGTCTACGACCCTGGGCAGTGCTTCTGAGCCTGGCCTGGGGAGCCAATTGCCAGGGGGGCCAAGAACCTAGAATCTGGTTTTCTGGTCCTTGGAAGTAACCTCCATTCTAGTCAACTTCCTGCTCCTGCATGGTGAAACCAGTTCATGCCAACGTTCCATCACACCTTCACCTCGGGAGGTACCTGTCTAACTTGCTCAGAGACAATACTTCTCAATGCTGGTGAGTGGGCAGCCTGAGTGACACTGGCCAGCCAACCAGTGTGTCTTTACGGCGCATCTAAACAGCATGGTCAGAGGTTGCTACACAGTTGGATAATCAAAATTTATTTAGTTGGAGTCAGAAACCTGGGTGAGAACCAGGCTCTACACCTACAGGTTGTGTCATCTGGGAGACAAATTTCTTTGAGGATCGATTTCCTCATATGTAAAATGGGGATAAATAAGAACTGCCTCCAGATTTTTCTGAGAATTAAATAAAATGACATAGGTATAGCCCTTAACATAGTGCCTAGCCTATAACAACTATTCAACATTTATTACTACTATTCAATACTAAGTTCTATAAGGCTTTAATATCTCTGCCCCCAAGGAAAGAGGAACTGAGAGAAAGAACAACAATAATAATAATAAGTTTATACATGATTATTAATATAAAATTTTTGAGGCCCTGGCTGGTTTGCTCAATGGATAGAGCATTAGCATGGTGTATGGACGTCCCAGGTTCGATTCCTCGTCAGGCCACACAAGAGAAGAGGCCATCTGCTTCTCTCCCTATCTCCTCTCTTCTTCTCTCTCTTCCCCTCCTGCAACCAGTGACTTGATTGGTTCTAGCATCAGTCTCAGTGCTGAGGATAGCTCAGTTGGTCCCAGCATGACATCCTCAGGTGCTAAAAATAGCTCAGTTGATTTGAGCATTGGCCCCTGATGGGGGCTGCTGAGTGGATCTCAGTCAGGGTGCATACTTGAGTCTGTCTATCTTCCCTCTTCTCACTGAAGGAAAAAATTTTTTTGAAATATTACCCACTTTTTTCTTATTGATAGATACTTCGACACCTCACCCCAATCACTATCCCCCTTTTAAGGAGCTGGGTTGTCCCCTGCTCACTGCCTCTGGGGATAATGCCTCAGAAGTAAAGTTGTTTTCTGGCCTAGCTCTCCAGATACCTGGGCTCCTGGGGAATGGTGAGGCCTCAGAACATAGACTGAATATTCGAAAAAGTTTCACAAGTGAAAGCTGGGTGGGATAAGTTTGAAGGGAGTAGGGCTCCCTCCAGAAACTAGAGAAGCTTCTTTCAGGCTGAGGAGAGAAGGGGCACAGAGGGGAGAGATTACTGTGTAGGTGGCCATGAGTCCCAACAAGAGGGTCCCTAAGGTTATTGGGGCTGGTGCCTGGGGCAGTGAAAGGGCATGATGGCATAGGGAGGCTGGTAAATGGGAACTTGTTCCTTAGGAGTCCTGGGCCATGTGTGGGTCAGTGACCGAATGGGCAGTGAATGGCTCAGCTCTACCAACCAGGGGCAGATGACATATAGAAGGCTGAGTGCTTGCATCCTTGCCGTGGGCCACCTCAAGAAAATCCTGGGGCTTGCAAAGGAAGTGGGATCCTAAATCAGACTGGGCTTAAGCTAAGTTATAAATTTAGCACAGTTATAAAGTTCCTATTTCTTAGACCCTGCAGTAGAGGACAGAGTCATTCTTGGTATACTGTGTCCAGTACTATATACTGTAGTTTATGACAGGAAGCTGTGGAGTTGGGGTCACTAGCCCTGGGATTGAGTTCCAGCTGAGTGACCTAACCTCTCTGCTTCTCAGTTTCCTCTGCTACAATGTAGGGGTTCCAGTATCAACCTTACAGTGTTGGAGAGAGATATGAATGAAGCAAGAAATGTGAAATTCCTATGTGTCTGGCACTGGGAAGCTATTCAATATTTGTTGGTTCTGTAACAGAAACGAGGACCAGAGAGGTGAAGTGAGTAGCCCAATGTCACATAGGAAGTGATAGAGCCCTGGGCCCTTGGTTTCAGACTCAGTTGCTGAGAGAGGTCAGATAGGCCAGACAGACTAGAAGGGGGATTTCTCCTGGGGAGGCACTCCTAAACTCCATCCGCAAGCTTCCCAGGCCCCTCCACCAAGCCAGTAGAAAGGGACTTCACTAGCAGGAACTTCTGCTTTAGGAATGGAATGGTCACAGCTCCTAATCAATTCTTTTCAATGTTGGCCAAGCTCTGCTGGGATCCAAGTGGTCTTGATCCAGGCCTCACCTGCCCCTCCATGTGGGTTACTACATAGGACCCGCAGGGTGTTCACATCTGTGGAGGGAGTTATTCCAAATCTGCAGGCCATGACCTCAGTGAGGTCCTGAGTGCTAGAGGTATGGGGCATTTTTGTGGCTTCTATTGTGCTAAGCGGGCAGGATTCTGAACATGAGGGATGTCCATTGTGTTAAAAAAAACAAACAAACCCTGCCTTTTCTGAGTTTTCCTCCTGTCTGGCCCCCAAGGCTTGGGGATAAATAGCCCATGTTCTGCACATTTCCTGGTCCACAGCAGTCTGGAGCAGGCAGCAGATTTAGTTGGGCCTCCAGCTCCCAGCAACAACTATTCACTGGCAGGTAAGAGAGTGGGGGACCTGGTTCTGGGGTTTTTCAGAATCCAGAACTGTAATAAGAGGGACTGAGACTCGACAGAAGCCTGGCCTCGTCTCTAGGACTGGTTCAATGACAATTTTTTTAAATACTGGGATCAGAGAAATGTACAGGCCTTTCTTCTGTGCCCTGCCTCCTTTAAACCATGTTTTCCAGTCCTTTGGGAGGCTGCACAGTACAAAGAGCTCAGGCTTTGGAGGCAGCAGCCTGAAATTGAAATTCTGGCTCTGAGGTGGCCCTGCTTGAGGATGTCCCGGGTTTGATTCCAGTCAGGGCACATATGAGAATTGACCGTCTACTTCATTTCCCCTCTTCCTCCCCTTCTCTCCCTTTTCCCCTCTCACAGCCAGTGGCTCAATTGGTTTGAGCATTGGCCCCAGGTGCTGAGGGTAGCTTGGTTGATTTGAGCATTGGCCCCAGATGGGGATTGCTGGGCGGATCCTGGTCAGGGAGCATGTGGCAGTCTGTCTCTCTATCTCTACTCCTCTCACTTAAAAAAAAAAAAATCTTGGCTTTGCCACTCAGTTTTCTCATCGGTAAATTGGGGATAATTATGTCTACCTTAACGAGTTGTTGGGAGGACTTAAATAAAAACTTGAGGAGCCTGGCATGGAGCAGGTGTTTTCTGGAAGGAAAGTGGATTCAGAGAAATTTTCTGTTAGTTGAGGGACTCCTGGTGCTCATTCTGGAACCATGAGGCACAAGGATTTGGGGAGTAGCAAAAGAGAAACTTACTGCTTTTCTAACCCAGAAACAAGATTAAGAGTGGCAAACATGGATGCTCTCAGGCATCCATGCCTGAGAATCCATGCTGTAAATATTTTTAAAATGTCTTTGAAAAGATGTATATAAATGTATAAATTTATTAAAACTTTTTACTTATATAAATAATTACAGCACATAATTTAGAAATAATAAAATATACACTACTCTTTATTGTATTGTAAATTCCATATAATTAATTTACCACTACAAAATGCTTTCACTAATTTTTTTTTTAATCATAGTTGAACCTTGGCCTGATATCTCAGTTGGTTGGAGCATCATCCCAAAATGTGGAGACTGTGGGTTCTATCCTTGGTCAGGGCACATGCAGGAGCAGATTGATGTTTCTGTCTCTCTTTCTCTCTCTCTCTCCCTTCCTCTCTCTAAAATCAATCAGTAACTTTTTTAAAGATTAAAAATCAGGCCCTGGCAGGTTGGCTCAGTGGTCGAGTGCTGGCCCGGTGTGTGGAAGTCTTAAGTTTGATTCCTAATCAGGGCACACAGGAGAAGTGACCATCTGCTTCTCCACCCTTCCCCCTCCCCCTATTTTCTCTCTCTCCCATTCCCTACCACAGCCATGGCTTGAATAGTTCGAGCAGGTTGGTCTAGGTGCTGAGGATAGCTCTGTGGCCTTGGCCTCAGGTGCTGAAATAGTTTGGTTGCTGAGCAACAAAGCAGCATCCCTGGATGGGCAGAGCATCACCCTGTAGGGGGCTTGCTAGGTGAATCCCAGTTGTGACACATACGGGAATCTGTCTTTCTCCTTCTCTGCCTCCCTGCCTCTCCCTTGATAATTTAAAAAAAGATTAAAAATCATAGTTATTAAAAATCACAATAACGAGTTCACTCATTAGTCAATGACTGAGCAATTTCTTCACTGAATTGCATAGTAGTTTTCAAATACTGAAAGAGTACTTCTTGAAACTTTTGTGCTAGTCACAATGTAAACAGCTATAGACATGTAAAACTATTAAGTTTAATCTACATTATTAACATTTTAGTATGTTAACTCCAAACAATCAACAAAACAATAAATCAAGCCCTATTTTGTAGTGCTTGCCAATTTCCATGGTGGTCAATTTCATACTACCAATGTGACATAACTGAACTCCGAGTTGGGAAGAGACAAGCAGTAGCACACCAATGTATTCTATTTCCACCATACAGATACGATAGATGTAAATAAACTCAAGGACATAGATAACAGTCAAATGCAGAAAAATAATTAGGAAGTTAGGAGTTTTGTTTTGAATATAATCTATCTCACTGTAAGTTTATATAATTTAAAAAATTTAATAGTGAGAGGAGAGGAGGCAGAGACACAGACTCCCTCATGCACCCCAACCGGGATCCACCCAACAAACCCCCTATGGGGCAATGCTCTGCCTCTCTGGTGCTGTTATTTCATTGCTCTGCAATTGAGCTAATTTTAGCTCCTGAGGCAGAGACCACAGAGCTATCTTCAGCACCCAGGGCCAACTCGCTCAAACCATTGAGCCATGGCTGTGGGAGAGGAAAGAGGAGGGAGGGATGGAGAAGCAGATAGTCGCTTCTTCTGTGTGACCTGACCAGGAATCAAACCTGGGACATCCCACGCCTGGCCCCTGGTCTAACACTGAGCCAACAGGCCAGGGACTAATTTAATTTTTTATAATGGCTGTGCTCAAAAACTGACTCTGGAAATTTGACAGTTGGCTTTTGTGAGCTGGTACAAGCTAGCTCCAGCTAACCACTACTCTGGAGATCAGGTGGGAGAAGCGAGCTGAGGGTGGCTAAGGGAAATTGGACAGCACCCCCTACCCTAAACAGAAAGCCACTAACCAGGTCCTAATAGCTATTGTCCATGGGGTATAGGGCTAAATCACTAAAAATTGAGCTAGATAACCCAATTTTTCAAAAGAAGCCAGAAATGTGGACTTTCATGTGATTCTCTTGTCTTAACAAAACTGGCAACAAATCAGGACATTTTTGAAAACACAGTGCTAGCCAAACAAAACACATTTATGTGCAAAATGCAGCTTGCGGGCTTCCATTTGTGACCTTTGCCTTCACATGTGCCTCATGGGCTGTCCTTTTGGGGAACCAGTGAGCAGGGCCAGGGTGAGAGTAAGGTTAGTGAGGTTAGCCCCAGGCACAAAATTTAAGGGATGCCAAAAAATTCAATAATAAAGACAAAGAATATTTTATTGCAACCTTTTTAAAAGTTAAAACTGCCTGACCAGGCAGTGGCGCAGTGGATAGAGCGTCGGACTGGGATACAGAAGACCCAGGTTCGAGACCCCGAGGTCGCCAGCTTGAGTGTGGGCTCATCTGGCTTGAGCAAAAATCTCATCAGCTTGGACCCAGGCCCGCAGTCAAGGCATTTATGAGAAAGCAATAAATGAACAACTAAGGTGTCGCAACAAAAAACTGATGATTGATGCTTCTCATCTCTCCGTTCCTGTCTGTCTGTACCTATCTATCCCTCTCTCTGACTCTCTCTTTCTCTGTCCCTGTAAAAAACTAAAATTAAAAAAAAAAATTTTAAGTTAAAACTAAAGCAAAAAAAAGCCTGACCAGGAGGTAGCGCAGTGAATGGAGTGTCGGCCTGGGATGCAGAGGAACCAGGTCCGAAAGCCCAACGTCTCTGGCTTGAGCTTGGGCTCACTGGCTTGAGTACAGAGTCACCGGCTTGAGTGTGAGATTGTGAACATGATCCCATGGTCGCTGGCTTGAGAAAGGGGTCACTGGCTCAGCTGCAGCCCCCCAACCCCCATCAGGGCATATATGAGAAAGCAATCAAGGAACTAAGGTGCTGCAATGAAGGATTGATGCTTTTCATCTCTCTCTCTTCCTATCTGTCTGTCCATCTCTCTCGCTCATTAAAAAAAAGATAAAAGAAAGAAAAGAAAAAAAAAAAACGAATGCAAAAGAAAAAAATCTGTGTTAACCAAAATAACAATGTCTCCTAGAAAGATAAGATCAGTGACAGTATTGTGCCAGGCCCCACTAAAGCCTGAGGCAAAAGGAAAAGCCTTTCACACTGATTTAGGACTAGAGGAGTTTAGGGATCTTTCCATCAAGTGCCACTCTCTGGTTTCATGTTCTAGGGCTTTGGGAGGGGAAGGATATTCTAATGTTTGGGGCTGGAAGTCCTTCCAGAACTTGGCTCTTCTTATAAGCTTCTGTGATCTGTGTTACTCCAAGGAAGGCCCCAAGAATTCTGCCTCCCCTAACCCCAGAAGACCTGAGTTCAGGGGAAGAGCAGGATCCACCAGATGTTGGGCTGGTTTGCAGGAAAAGGCCTGTAGCTGCAGAAAAATTGGGGATTCGCTGCTCCTGCCTCTGCAAGGTCTTTGCTATGTAACTTTGGGCAGCTGGCATCTCAGTTTCATATGACATGAGGCAGGATTTCTAGCTAGTTGTAGCATCTTTTTTACCCCTTTTGGAATTTTCCATTTTGGATACTAGAATCTAAAAGTCAACTCTTTCATCCCCTGCCTCCAAGCAGGATAACAAAATTGCTTAGCTTAGACTAGTGGTTCCAATAAAGGGTGATTTTGTTTTGTTGCCAAGGGGACACTTGACAATAGAGACATTTTTGATTGCCATGACTGAGGGGTGGGCGTGCTACTGACATCTAGTGAATAGGGGCCAGAGATGCTGCTAAACCTTCTACAATGCACAGGCTAGTCCCCTAAAATGTAGATTATCCTGTTTAAAATGTCAGCATGCTGAGGTCGAAGTTGAGGTTGCGAAACCCTGGCCGGCACAGAGAAATCTCTGTCCCATTTTCAGAGTTCTCCAGAGAGACTATGTTCTCATCCACTGCCTTAAAGGCCTGGCAACTGAAAACATCTAACCTCATTCATTCATATCTGTATTTTAAAACTCCCTACCCTCTGTAGCCTTCAACGAAGATAGGAAATAAGTTTCTTAGTCCCTCCATTCTTCTTGGACTAGCTGGCATTTCCCCTCATTTCTATGACTTGCTGATTTCTTTCACCCCCTCCCTTGCCCTGCCCAGGACTCAGCAAGAGGAGGAGTTTTAGAGTCTGTTGGGGACCAAGGACTGACAAGGATGAACGGGGAGCCCACCTGGTGATTAATAAATATTTGAACAATGGGAGACAGGTAGTTTCCTCTTGCTGCTGCCTCTTGACTGTCTTTGCTTGGCAAGAATAGAAAAAAGTTCCCACAGGCCTCCATCTCCCAGATGCCTGCCCCCTGACCAAGGAGGTGAACATAGCATCCCAGTTCTGTGGCAGCCCCTACTTCTTGGGGGAAGTTTGAATAGTCAGACTGGGGGTTTCCAGTAGCTTATTTTTTGAAAGAAAAGGAGAGAGAGAGAGAGAGAGAGAGAGAGAGAGGAAGGAAGAGAGATGAGAAGCATCAACTCATCGTTGTAGCACCTTAGTTGTCCATTGATTGTTTTCTCATATGTGCCCTGCCCAGGAAGCTCCAGCTGAGCCAGTGACCCCTTTCCCAAGCCAGCGACCTTGGGCTCAAGCCAGCGACCCCATGCTCAAGCCAGATGTGCCCATGCTCAAGCCAGTGACCTTGGGGTCTCAAGCCTGGGCCCTCAGTTCTCCAGGCCAATGCTCTATCCACTGTGCCACCACCTGGTCAGGCTAGGCCAGGCTTTTTAAACTTCCTTTTGTTATCTAAATATTTTTGTGTGTGGTAAAACATATAACATACAATTAATTTACAATTTTAATCATTTTTTTAAGTTTAAAATTTAGTGGCAAATATTCACAACCTTGTGCAGTAATGACCACCACTATCCATTTCTAAAATTTTTTCATCTCCAACAGAAACTTTGTACCCATTAAACAATAATTCACCATTCCTCTCTTCCCCCCAGCTCCTGGTAACCTCTATTCTACTTTTTGCCTCTGTGAATTTTGGGCAAGGAGGTTTTTTTTTAAATGCAATATATGTAATCATCACTATGTCTTTGCAATTCCATGTAAAAATCTCTACTCCACAGATGAGAAAACAGCCCCAGAGGTTAAGTAATGGCCCCACAATCATATACAATAACTAGCAAGCAACAAAGACAGGAGTTGAACCCAAGTCTGTCATCACTCATTCATCCAATACACATGTATCAAGCCTCTAATTCACTTTTCTTTTTTTTTTGAGAGAGAGATAGGAAAGGAGAGAGATGAGAAGCATCAGCTTATACTGTAGTTGCTTTCACTTGAGTTGTGCATTGATTGCTTCTCGTAAGTGCCTTTGACTGGGGCCGAGACAGTGTTCCCTTGTTTAAGCCAGCAACCTTGGGCTTTTCATGTCAACGACCTTTGGGCTCAATCTGGTGAGCTTTGGAATTGTGTGGACAACTGTCCCGTTCAAGCCAGTGACCCCACACTGATGAGCCTGCACTCAGAGCCAGTGATCTTAAGGTTCTGAACTGGTGATCTCAGCATTCTGTATCAACACTTTATCTGCTGCGCCACCACCTGTCAGGCAGCCCCTAATTCATGTTGAGCATAGGAGTAGAGACAAATAAGGTGCAATCCCTGTCATCAAATGATTCACACCCACTGATGAAGATAAATTGTATGTAAATAAATGAAAATGACAAATGATGCACTAACCAGAAGACCACCGTGAGGGTGGTCAGTCCTTTCTGAAATGGGGTCAGGAACATTTCTTAGAGAAGGTGCTGCTTGAGTTGAGTGTTAGGAGATGAATAAGATAAGAATTAGGCCCTGGCCGGTTGGCTCAGCGGTAGAGCGTTGGCCTAGCGTGCGGAGGACCCGGGTTCGATCCCCGGCCAGGGCACACAGGAGAAGCGCCCATTTGCTTCTCCACCCCTCTGCCGCGCCTTCCTCTCTGTCTCTCTCTTCCCCTCCCGCAGCCAAGGCTCCATTGGAGCAAAGATGGCCCGGGCGCTGGGGATGGCTCCTTGGCCTCTGCCCCAGGCGCTACAGTGGCTCTGGTCGCAACATGGCGACGCCCAGGACTGTCTGACTGTCTCTCCCTGTTTCCAGCTTCAGAAAAATGCAAAAAAAAAAAAAAAAAAAAGAGATAAGAATTAGCTAGAAGGACAGCAAAGTTGGAGAGGCAGAAGGAGCAATGTGAGTAACTAACTGCTCAGGAGCATGAAGCTGCCTGGATGTGTGTAGAACTTCCAGGAATTTTGAGTGCTGAAGAGTAAGAAGGGCACAGTTGGGGTTGGAAGTGTAGGCAGGGGCCAGGTGGGGGAGGGTCTTATATGCCATCATCTTGGGGAGTTTGGCTTTATCCTGAGGGCAATGGATAGCCATTGGAGGGTTTTGGTTTTTTTTACTATAGGAACCTTGTAATTTATTTTTTTATATAAATAAATTTTTATTTTAATGGGGTGATATCAATAAATCAGGGTACATATATTCAAAGAAAACATGTCCAGGTTATCTTGTCATTCAATTCTGTTGCATGTGCTCGCTTCGGCAGCACATATACTAAAATTGGAACGATACAGAGAAGATTAGCATGGCCCCTGCGCAATTCTGTTGCATACCCATCACCCAAAGAGAGATCGTCCTCCATCACCTTCTACCTAGTTTTCTTTGTACCCCTCCCCCTCCCCCCTCCCCCTCTCCCTCCTTCCCTCCCCCACACCCCCTGTAAACACCACACTCTTGTCCATGTCTCTTAGTCTCGTTTTTATGTCCCACCAATGTATGGAATCCTGCACTTCTTGTTTTTTTCTGATTTACTTATTTCACTCCGCATAATGTTATCAAGATCCCACCATTTTGTTGTAAGTGATCCGATATCATCATTTCTTATGGCTGAATAGTATACCATGGTGTATATGTGCCACATCTTCTTTATCTCATCTTCTATTTTTTTTTTTACAGTGATTAAAGCCTTTAAGCAAACTCTTGGCCAATACAGCAAGAATCCATAAAAGAGTAGTGTCCTTAACATGTTCACCAAGTCCAAGTTGGCCCCAACACCATGCCAAATCCCTGAAAAATTCAACCCAACCCCAGTTCAGACTGTTAGGAGCTGTCACAAGGAGCAGGAGTCCAGGAAAAGTCCATATCCAGGAAAAGTCCGCATGGCACTGGAATTGTCATAATTCTATACTTTGCAGCTCACGTCCAAGTCCCAATGACCGCTGCTTCTAGCTGGTAATGATTCAGGTAGACTGGAAAAGCCATCTGCAGCTTGTGTGGATATGGAGCTTCTGTTCTCCTCTGCCTGGAGAAATGAGACCAGGTTGCTTTTCCCTGGAGCTCTGTGACTGTGGCTTGGTAAAGAGAACCTTGGGATACACTAAGCTGGGTGGCAAAGGTAGATTTATAATAGAAGTTGGCAAAAGAGGGAAAGAGAGCTCTAAATTAGGAGTAGGTCCCAGCCTGAAATATGAGTGGGGCATTGAGGTAGGAGGAATAAAGGAAACACTATATATTAAACAAAGCAGTAGAAAATAGGACTATCAACACCCACAACAGAGATCTTCGAGGGAAGAATAAAAAACCTGACTATTCAGGCAAGACATAGTTAAGTGGCCCTTGTACAAATGAGATCAGTTTACCTGATTCTTGGAAGAAATACCCTAGGCTCGTCCACAGTGTCGTAGATGGGGCTGACGACCCTGGGCACCTTCAGCCTTCAGTGGCAAACCCCAGCATTCTGGGCAAGGTTAGGTCATAGGTGGCTGGAGCAGGGCTGGAAGAGACTGAACCCTCCCTTAGAGGAGCGAGGAGGAAGCCTACCTTCCAGTGTCCCAGTTTCCTCACAGCAGAGGCATGTAAGTCTGGCAGGCTTTAGCTCAATGACCTTCCTTTCCACTATTGAAGCAGGACCCAGATGGCATTCTATGAGACCCATTGGAGGGTTTTTAAGCAGGGAAATAAATGATCTGCTCTGCATTTTAGGGATGCAGCTGTTGAAGGAGGTGAAGCAGAGACAGAACTGGAGGCAGAGCAGTTTTCCAGGGTTGTAATCATCCTGCTGAGAGATAAAGGGCTGGACTAAGGCTATGCCATGGAGAAGGCAATGGATGTGACAGATGTAAAGGAGGTAGCACTGAGGGGACTCGGTTAGCATTTAGAAGTGAGGAGGAAGTGAAAGGAAGGAATTATGGGTAACAGCCAGGATTTTAACTTGGCGCTATTCACCAGGAGAAGAAGAAGAGTAGCTTCCAGGGAGAGATAATACTACCTAACATTAATAAAGCGCTCAACTATGTGCCAAATTCTTTTCTCAGTCCTTTACACTCAGGCAACCTTTATAACTTCATGAGGAAAATACCATTATTACACCAATGAGGAAATGGAAGCAGAGAGAGGTTAAGCAACTTGCTCAAGGTCACACAGCTCTGGGCATCTAAGTCTAAGCATGCACTTGTAGCCACTATGTCACTATTGCTTGAGAGAGTAAGTTTAGCCTGGACATGCTTACGGGAACACATCTCCAGGATCAGCAGGAGGTGAGAGGTATCTTGAGGAACATTCATGTTTCCATCTTGGAGAGTAGAAGAACAGCACATTGGAGAGTGGAGTAGCCATTTAGATAAGAATCAAGAGAACTTGGCTTTTTGAAAGTTAAAGGAAAGTAAGGGGGTTCCCGTGGAAGCTCCAGGACTCTGTTCAGGAGGGCATTAGGGAAGGAAATCAGTCAGCAGTGAAAGCTGGGTCCTGTCTTGATCCTGAGTTTGCACAATAAGTGTGCTGTCTCTGCTACACTTAGATTGTATATGTATTTGGGAGATGAACGAGGGTGCTGATGAACATAATGGGTGGAAATGTCCCCCCAACTATGCCCCCCTTGGCAATGTTTTCTGTAATTCCCCAAGTCAGAAGCTGCAGAAATGAAAAGTTAGATGAGGTTTTTACAATGTGAGAGCTTAAAGAGCATCCACTGGGGAAGGACAGGGCTGTAAGACCTGTCTCTTCCAAACCCTGGCATGGTGACCAAAAGTCATGTTACCCTGGAACCTGGAGGAAAGACAGTCTAAGTCATGAACAGTCTGCTGTAGAATCTTGGAAAAATATGCTTGGTGCTATGTAGGTCAGAAAAAATGGCCAGGACAGCTGGAAGTTTTGAGAACCCATTTAGTTGAGGACATGTCAGCGGAAGCCTAATTGCAGCATGAGTGTGCAGACTGTCTTGGTTAATTTGGGATTGCGCTGGAGCTCCCTCTGAGAGTTGCTGCTTCCGCCCTTTATTCTTTTTTTATTTAATTTCACAAAAAATTAACTTTAGCAGGATGACGTTGATCAATAAGAAGAGTACATAGGTTTCAGGTGAACATTTCTATAGCATTTGAACTGTTGATTATGTTGTATACCTATCACCCAAAGTCAAATCACTTTCTGTCACCTCCTATTTGTCCCTCTTTATACTCTTTCCCCCACCCCTCCCCCGTTCCTCTTCCCCACATCCCCCTCCCCCTGGTAACCACTTTTATCTATGTTCATGAGTCTCAGTTTTATATCCCACCTATGTGTGAAATCATATAACTCTTACCTTTTTCTGATTTACTTATTTCACACATTATAATGTTCTCAAGGTCCATACATGTTATCATAAATGTCACTACGTCATCATTTCTTATGGCTGAATACTATTTCATTGTGTGTGTGTGTGTGTGTGTGTGTGTGTGTGTGTGTACCACATCTTTTTTATCCAATCCCCTATTGAGGGACACTTTGGTTGTTTCTATGTCTTGGCCACTGTGAATAATGCTGTGATGAACATGAGGATGCATGTGTCTTTATGTACCAATGTTTTCGAGTTTTGGGCAAAGATACCCAGTAGAGGGATTGCTAGGTCATATGGTAGTTCTAGTCTTAATTTTTTGAGAAACCACCATACTTTCTTCCATAATGGTTGTACTAATTTGCATTCCCATCAGCAGTGAATGATGGTTCCTTTTTCTTCACACTTGTTATTACCTGTCTCCAACACTTTCTCTCCAACACTAGTTATTACCTGTCTTATTGCTAATGCCAATCTAACAGGTGTGAGGTGGTATCTCATTGTAGTTTTGATTTGCATTTCTCGAACAGCTAGTGAAGATGAGCATCTTTTCATATATCTGTTGGCCATTTGTATGTCCTCTTGGGAGAGAAGTGTCTGTTCAGGTCTTCTCCCTATTTTTTAATTGGATTGCTTGTTTGTTTGTTGCTGAGCTTTGTGAGTTCTTTATATATTCTGGATATTAACCTCTCATTGGAGCTGTTGTTTGCAAATATCTGCCATTTAGTTGGCTGTCTATTTGTTTTGTTGTTAGGTTTTGTTTTTGTTTTTGTTTTTGTTGTTTTGTTTTTTTGTATTTTTCTGAAGCTGGAAATGGGGAGGCAGTCAGACAGACTCCCGCATGCGCCCAACCGGGATCCACCCGGCACGCCCACCAGGGGGCGATGCTCTGCCCATCCCGGGCGTCGCTCTGTTGCGACCAGAGCCAGTCCAGGGCCTGAGGCAGAGGCCATGGAGCCATCCCCAGCGCCCGGGCCATCTTTGCTCCAATGGAGCCTTGGCTGCCGGAGGGGAAGAGAGAGACAGAGAGGAAAGAGAGGGGGAGGGGTGGAGAAGCAGATGGGCACTTCTCCTGTGTGCCCTGGCCGGGAATCGAACCCGGGACTTCCACACGCCAGGCCGACGCTCTACCACTGAGCCAACCGGCCAGGGCCTTTTTTTGCTGTGCAGAAGCTTTTTACTTTGATATAGTCCCATTCATTTATTTATTTTTATTTTTTTATTTTTTTTATTTTTCTGAAGCTGGAAATGGGGAGAGACAGTCAGACAGACTCCCGCATGTGCCCAACCAGGATCCACCCGGCACGCCCACCAGGGGTGACGCTCTGCCCACCAGGGGGCGATGCTCTGCCCCTCCGGGGGGTCGCTCTGTTGTGACCAGAGCCACTGTAGCGCCTGGGGCAGAGGCCAAGGAGCCATCCCCAGCGCCCGGGCCATCTTTGCTCCAATGGAGCCTTGGCTGCGGGAGGGGAAGAGAGAGACAGAGAGGAAGGAGGGGGGGGTGAAGAAGCAAATGGGCACTTCTATGTGCCCTGGCCGGGAATCGAACCCGGGTCCCCCGCACGCCAGGCCGACGCTCTACCGCTGAGCCAACTGGCCAGGGCCCATTCATTTATTTTTGCCTTTACTTTCCTTGTCTTTGGGATCAAATTCATAAATTGTTCTCTACGGCCAAGGTCCATGAGATTAGTACCTATGTTTTCTTCTATGTCATTTATTGTTTCAGATCTTATATTTAGGTCTTTGATCCATTTTGAATTAATTTTTGTGCAAACTGGACAAAATGTAGTCCAGTTTCATTCTTTTTTTTCTTTTTTGTGACAGAGACAGAGAGAGACAGAAAGAGGGACAGATGGGGACAGACAGACAGGAAGGGAGAGAGATGAGAAGCATCAATTCTTCATTGTGGCACCTTAGTTGTTCATTGATTGCTTTCTTATATGTGGCTTGACTGGGAGGGGGTACTTACAGCAGCCTGAGTGACCCCTAGCTCAAGCCAGTGACCTTGGGCTCAAGCTGGTGAGCCTTGCTCAAACTAGATGAACCCATGCTCAAGCTGGCGACCTCGAAGTTTCAAACCTGGGTCCTCCACGTCCCAGTCCGATGCTCTATCTACTGTGCCACCACCTAGTCAGGCCAGTTTCATTCTTTTGCACATGGCTTTCCAATTTACCCAGCACCGTTTATTGAAGAGGCTTTTTTTCTCCATCGTGTGTTTTTGGCTCCTTTGTTGAAGATAATTTGTCCATATATATGTGGGGTTTTTTTGTTTTTGTTTTTTTTTTATATATGTGGTTTTATTTATGGGCTCTTGATTTTGTTCCATCAGTCTGTATGTCTGTTTTCCTGCCAATACCATGCTGGGTATTTTTGTTGTTGTTTTGACAGAGAGAGAGAGAGAGAGTCAGAGAGAGGGACAGACAGGAAGGGAGAGAGATGAGAAACTCAATTCTTCGTTGCAGCTTCTTAATTGTTCAGTGATTGCTTTCTCATATGTACCTTGATGGGGGAGGGGGTGCTACAGCAGAGCTAATGACCCCTTGCTCAAGCCAGTAACCTTGGGCTCAAGCCAGCAACCTTTGGGCTCAAACCAACAACCATGGGCTCATGTCTATGATCCTATGCTCAAGCTAGTGACCCTTTGCTCAAGCTGGTGAGCCTGTGCTCAAGCTGGATGAGCCTGCACTCAAGCCGGCGACCTCTGGGTTTCGAACCTGGGTCCTCTGCATCCCAGTCTGATACTCCATCCACTGAGCCACCACCTGATCAGGCCAATACCATGCTGTTTTGATTATCATGGCTCTATAGTATAATTTGAAGTTAGGTAGTATGATATCGCCAGCTTCATTCTTTTCCCTCAGGATTGCTTTGGCTATTTGGGTTTTTTTTATATTCCATACAAACCTGGTAGATTTTTGTTCTATTTCTCCATATCCCAGTCTGATGCTCTATCCACTGCACCACTGCCTGGTCAGGCTGTTCTATTTCTTTAAAAAATGACATTGGAATTTTGATGGGGATTGCATTAAATTTGTATATTGCCTTGGGTAATATGGCCATGTTAATTATGTTGATTCTTCCGACCTATGAACATGGAATATTTTTCCATTTCATTGTGTCTTTTTCCATTTTTTTCAATAATGTTTTGTAGTTTTCAGTATATAAGTCTTTCACATCCTTTGTTAAGTTTATTCCTAGGTATTTTTTGTTATTGTTGTTGCAATTGTAAATGAAATTTTTTTTTATTCAGTGAGAGAAAGAGAGGCAGAGAGACAGACTCTTGCATGTGCCCCAACTGGGATCCACCCAGCAAGCCCACTAGGGGGCAATGCTCTGCCCATCTGAAAGGTTGCTCTGTTGCTCAACAACAGAACTCTTCTTAACACCTGAGGCAGAGGCCATGGAGGCATCCTCAGCACCGGGGCCAACTTGCTCCAATCAAGCCATGGTTGCAGGAGGGGAAGAGAGAGAAAGAGAGAGAGAGAAAAGTGGGAAGAGGAGGGGTGGAGAAGCAGTTGAGTGCTTCTCCTGTGTGCTCTGACTGGGAATCAAACCTGGAACACATCCATGTGCCAGGCCAACGCTCTATATTACTGAGTCAACTGGCCAGGGCCAGAAATTTTTTTTTTTTACTTCATTTTATAAAGTTTCATTGTTGACATATAGAAAAGCAATAGACTTTTGTATATTAACTTTGTATACTGTGACTTTACAGTATTAGTTTATTGTTTCTAATAGTTTTTTTGTGGAGTCTTTGGGGTTTCTTATATACAGGATCATGTCATCTGCAAAAAGTGGTATCTTTGCTTTCTCTTTTCTGATATGGATGCCTTTTATTTCTTTCTCTTGCCTGATCGCTCTGGCTAAAACTTCCAGAACTATGTTGAATAAGAGTGGAGAGAGAGGGCCTTTATTCTTCAGTGGCCTTTTCTCTGTCAGATTGTTCTTCTTGTCCTTGTCAAGTAGTGAGTGTACTTGCCTGGACAGTAGGTACAGATGGAACTGGAGCTCTTGCTGTGGGCCAAAAATAGTGATGCAAATTATCTAGCTGCCGAGGCTTTAAATTTTCATCCCCTTTCCCTTCTTACTCCCAGCCCCAACCTGAACTCCTTCCTTAAGGCTTGTGATTTCTGTGTACATGAATGAATGACTGGCCCTTCTTGGGCTGGCTCCTGACCCCAATGCAGAACTATTTTACTGTGGCTGGCAAGGTGTGGCTCATCAGCTTCCTGGTTTTCTGCATTCTGCTGGTTACCCTGGTGGGAGATGAAGTCTGTGGAGATGAGCAGTCCAAGTACACCTGCAACGCCCTGCAGCTTGGCTGCATAAATGTCTGCTACAAATGCTTCTCACCATGCTCCCACTTTCGTTTCAGGGTTTTCCAGATTGTGCTGGTGGCAAAGGCGGATTTAACAGCGGGCGCACGGGCGCATGCCCTGGGCCCCAACTTCTGAAGGGCCCTGCAAAACCTCAACTTTACTAGAACTTTTAACTTTTTTCTAATGACAAGGGGCCCAATATTTTCTTCTGCACCTGGGGCCTCAACTGACCTTAATCCGTCTCTGGCTGGTGGCCATGTCCTCTATTGTCTATGTCATCAATGTCTTGCACCAGCTCACAAGGGAGGAAAGAGTAGCTGTGGCGGAGTACCTGCTGGACACATTTCAAAAGCTGGCATTTGGGGGAGTCCTGCAGAGACCCAGGCTGGGGTTCCTGGAGTCTTCTCACTTCCTAGAGGGACAACTTTTGGTAGGAGAGGGGATTCTCCCCAAATGCCTTGGGGCTGCAGACAGGAACTCCAGCCTGCGGTCACAGAGGGTCTTGGCCATCTACATCGCTCATGTGCTACTGAGGGCCTGTATGGCCCTCCTTGTGGGGAATACTATCTGTTTGGGTTTGATGTTCCATACTTGTTTCACTGCTACTCCTATCCCTGTCCCACTAGTACCAACTGCTTTTTGTACACAGTCACAGAGAAGATGGTTTTCCTGAACTTCACATTTGGGGTGAGGATGAGCTGCTGCTTCCTGAACCTGGTGGAGCTGCATTACCTTGTCTGGGTCCTCACCTGCCAGGCTCTCTTTGCAGCCTGTGCCAGCTGCTGCCACCTCTGGGGCATCCTGTCCACTGTCCGTTGCTCTACTCTAATAAGAACAGGACTAGGCTCCAGATACCTTCTTGCCAGTAAATGCCTGCAGGCCCCAGCACAGTGTGCTCACCACCTTGCCCAGTGGTCAGAGGCAGCCACTCAGGGTAGCAGCAGAGACCTGATATCCAGGGCCATGCCACCTGGCAAAAATATCCTGCCGTCGCCATCACTATCCTACTTTATCCTTTAGGGTGAGGAATGTGAAGTGGAAATGAGGAACCTTCTTCTTCCTGAAAGCATTACCTCCCTACCTGCATAGTCCCCTCCCTCCAATTCAACTTGGACTTGCCTCCTGGTCAACTCTCCTTGAAGCTCCTCAGCCTGGCATCCAGCGTCTTCCATGAGCCAGTCCAGATCTCACTTTTCAGCCGGATCACCCACGCTTTCCCATTCCAGCCTCACTAGGAGCCAGTCCCGGACCATCACAGGCTTCCTCCCATCCTGTGCTTGTGTACCCTCCCAGGGAGTCCTGCCTTAGCAGGCTTCAGAGCCCAACCAGTTGGCTTCAAATCCTGCTCAACCACTCACTGGCCTTGTAACCTTGGGCAAACTGCTTGGTGCTTTGCAGTTCAATTTCTTTTTGTATATAAAGAAAACTAATAATACCTATTTCTCAGGGTTGTTGTGAGGATTAAATAAGATAATGTCAATAAAGTGCCAGGTTCACAATGTTCCTTAAGCAGTAGGGCTATTAATATCATCTAAATTTTATTATGGACTCAAATCCAATCCTCTCTCACTGAAACTTTCCTTGACCCCTGGTCTGATCTTTTTCTTCTCTGAGCTTCCATATTGACTCCACTTGATAATTAGTTACACACTGTTTGTGACTTCCCCTTTACTGTGGCTTTGAGCAGTTACTTAAATCCATCTTGCTGTGTAACTTTGCACGCGTCTCTGACTGGTCTTTGTACCTCAGTCACAGACAAGGTGGTAAAAAACTTTGCAAGAAGAGGATACACAATTCTGTTCTTAGCTTAGTGCTTTGCATGGAATAGCGGTTCAATTCCTACAGGCCAATTTAATTTAATTTGGATAATCTTTAGGCTAGAATTAGCAGTAGGTTCAGACAGGGCTATACCTGAGGCATATCAGAAAACCAGAAAAGATGGACATTCCTTTACCTCTTTCCACAACTTGGGCCAATTTTAACAATCCTTTAACAGCTAAGAGTGTTCTTTCCAAGATCTAATTGAAGTCCTGCTTGTTGGAATGGAACTGTTCTCCTTGGGCCTCAGGCTACTAATGTCTATGTCCTGAGAAGCAAGGGGACCAACTGCCTTTTGAGTTATGCTAAGAGGCATGGATTCTATTTTGTAGGCCAGGGTTCATCAAATTATAGCCCTCAGGCCAAATATGACCCTCTACCTGTTTTTGTCAACAAATTTTTATTGGAACACAGACATGCTTATTCATTTTTGTGTTGCCTATGGCTATGTTTGTGCTGTAATGGTAGAGTTAAATAGTTGAAACGAGGTCATCTGGCGTGGAGAGCCTAAACATTTACTATCAGGCCCTTATGGAAAAAGTTTGCTGAATCCTGTGTTAGATCATTGGGAGCCTTTGAAGAATTCTAAACCAGGGAGTGATATGTTCATATCTGTATTTTATCTGTATTTTAGAAAGACCACTCTGGTAATCTCCTGGAGGAGGGGTTGGAGGGAATGATGTAGAAGCAGGTGATTGGGAGGAGGCTGTGGCAGTTGTCTAGCAGAGAGTTAACAAGGTCTGAACTGAGGCAATGGCAGTGGGGATGAGCAAATGATGCAGGTTGGAGAGACATTTATGGAGTAGAACCAATAGGACTAGATGCCTGAATGGATAGAGGCTGAGGGAGAGAGAAGAGGTAGGGAGAGTGGGCTTCTAACTTCATGGACTGAGAGTTAAGCTCATTAACCAAATGGAAGGAGTTGGTGAAGAAGGTTGTACATTTGGCTTTGGACAGGATTCACTTGGAGTATTTGGAAGAGATGCTATTAGGACCAAGTTAGCCTCTAGAGTGAGTCCTGCTGTGGAGATTTAGGAGTGATCCATTGTATGGGAGGTGGTTGGGAGTCCTGGGAATGAACAAGAATCTCCAAGGAGGAGCTGTAGGATACAGGAGCAGAAGGCAGAGGCAGAAATCCTGGGAAGCACCAACAGTGAAGGTCAAACAGAAGATGTGTATCAACAAGGAGATCCAGAAAGAGAAGTTCTGGAAGCCAAGCTGAGAAGAGAGTTTCTAGAAGGAGGGCAGGTCAAATAAGCAGTAGTCAGCAAGCCTAAGACGCGTATCCTAGCATTAGCAATTGGGAGATCTCTGGTTGGATGATCAACATGTTCTCTTTTGCCTGGGACTTTCTGTTTTAACACTGAAAATTCCCCATCCTGAGAATGCCCTCAGTGGTGAAAAAAACCAAGACAGTAGGTTACTCTACTGCTGACTTTGCCAAGAATGTTGTCAAGAAAAGTTTAGCTTGCAAAGTAACTAACTTCTGGGGGCATCCCAATGAGTTGATAAGCCTATGTCCTAGTGAAATCCTTTTTCACTACAAGCATACTAACAAAGCAAAGTCCTCTCTGTGTATAGCACTTGACCATGATATGACCTAATTCAACCCTTACAACAACCTTGTGTGAGGTAGGAGGTCATAGCTCTAATTTTGTAGGAATGGAAACTGAGAGGTCGTCATTTAACTAAGCTCTCATAGCAAATAGCAAAAACAGGCTCATCTCTAAGACCTGTGACTCCAGAAACTTGTGCCCCAGCTGCCTTCACAGCCCTCTTTATACATGTCTGTAGCCTGGGACACCAGGTTTGTAACTGGTGGGGCAGTGGATCTCCCGCTCGTTGCAGGGTGAGGCAGAGGCTATGAAAATCTTGGAAGCACAGAAGGGGCCCCACAGTATGTGTAGATCAGTACAGTAGTAAGGCTGCTGATTCAGAGAAAGGCCAAGATACAAGCCAAGGCCAACAAGAATTTGTAAGAGGGACCTTATTTTATGCAATAGCTAGGCTCTGAAAATAATTTTTGAGCTAAAACATACACAACATAATAATTTACCTATTTTAACCATTTTCAAGTATACAATTCAATGGCATTAAGTACATTCACAATGTTGTATAACAGTTACTGCTACCCATTTCCAGAACTTCATCATCCCCAGTAGAAACTCCATACTCATTAAACAGCAGCTCCCCATTGCCTCCTTTCCCCAGCCCTTGGTAACCTCTATTCTACTTGCTGTCTCTATGAATTTACATATTTTAGGTACCTCATATAAGTGGAGTCACAAAATATTTGTACTTCTGTGTCTGATTTCTCTCTCTTGGTATAATGTCCTCCAGGTTTAATTATATTGTAACACGTGTCAGAATTTTCTTCCTTTCTATGGCTGCATAATATTCTATTGTATGTAGCCTTAGCCAAGTAGCTCAATTAGTTAGAGCATTGTCCTGATTAACCAAGGTTGTGGATTCAATCTCCAATAAAGGCACATACAATAATCAAACAATGAATGCATAAATAAGTGGAACAACAAATTGATGTTTCTTTCTCTACCCCCCTTCCTCTCTCTCTCTTTCTCTCTCTCTCTCATAAAAAATTCTATTGTATGTAAATGCTACATTTTTTTGTCCATTAATTTGTTGGTGAATAGATTTTTTTCATTTTTACATTTCCAGTAAATGCAATCATATATTTTTGATGTCTTAAAGTGCCATTTCAAAGTCAACAGGACACTGGGTGCTTCCTGAAGGAAGACTACACTACCTATGAAGTGTTTTTGCCAAAAAATAAAGCTCAAAGCTGTTCAGGCCTCTAAACCTACCAATTTATAGAAAATGCAAAAGCCAAATCTTTTTTTTTTTTCTTTTTCTGAAGCTGGAAACGGGGAGAGACAGACAGACTCCCGCATGCGCCCCACCGGGATCCACCCGGCACGCCCACCAGGGGGCAACGCTCTGCCCACCAGGGGGCGATGCTCTGCCCCTTGGGGGGGGTCGCTCTGTTGTTACCAGAGCCACTCTAGCGCCTGGGGCAGAGGCCAAGGAGCCATCCCCAGCGCCCGGGCCATCTTTGCTCCAATGGAGCTTTGCCTGCGGAAGGGGAAGAGAGAGACAGAGAGGAAGGAGAGGGGGAGGGCCGAAGAAGCAAATGGGCGCTTCTCCTGTGTGCCCTGGCCGGGAATCGAACCAGGTACTTCTGCACGCCAGGCCGACACTCTACCACTGAGCCAACCGGCCAGGGCTCAGATCTTTATATTAAAATACACCATGGGGTTACAATCAGCAAAGTTGAGACTGTAGAAAATCTACAGGATAAATGCTGTAGTCTCTTCAACAAATAAGTTGCTGGGGGGAAAAAGAAAGAGACAGAAAAGAAACCTGTAGATTGAAAGTCATGTCAGCGCTGGCCGGACAGCTCGGTTGGTTAGAGCATTGTACCGGAGCATAGAGGTTGCCAGTTTGATCCCCGGTCAGGGCACATACAGGAACAGATCAATGTTCCTGGTCTTCCTCTCTCTCTCTCAAGTCAATAAAGTAAACATTTTTTTTAAAGATTATTTTTAAAAGTCGTGTTGACTGACTGCAGTGTGTGAATATTTATTCAAACAAATAAGTAGTTTTCAAAAAGACATTTAAGGAGATAATTAGAAATCTGAACATTGATTACTTAATGATATTAAAGAATTCTTGTTAAATTTTAAGTGTGATGATGATATTGTGATTTTGTTTAAAACAATCCTTATCTTTTAGAGATATACAGTGAAATATATTCAGATGAAGAGATATATTATCTGGATTTGCTTCAAAATTGGACTGGTAGGAAAGAGTATAATTCAAATAAAATTTTCATAAGTTGATAACTATTGAAGTTGTATAATGGATACTTTGGGGTTTATTATATTGTTTTGTTTACTTTGGTATGTGTTTCAATGTTCTCAAAATAAAACTTTTTAATGTCATTTCAGATTTCAGAGATGAGCTCCTTTATTTTAGGCTGGACTTCGGCAGGTACTCTCTTCTAAGAAGTTAGCGTATTTCCCCATGTATAAGATGCACCTTAATTTTGGGGCCTGAAATTTGAAAAAAATGTATTACAAGAAGTTATTGAACTTAAGTTTCATTCATCATAAAATTCATGCAACTCCTCATCACTGTCAAAACTCCCATCCGGCCTGACCAGGCGGTGGCGCAGTGGATAAAGCGTCGAACTGGGATGCGGAGGACCCAGGTTCGAGACCCGACCGAGGTCGCCCGCCAGCTTGAGCATGGGTTCATCTGGTTTGAGCAAAGCTCACCATGAGAAATCAATCAATGAACAACTAAGGAGCTGCAACGAAGAATTGATGTTTCTCATCTCTCTCCCTTCCTGTCTGTCTGTCCCTATCTGTCCCTCTCTCTGTTTCTGCCACAAGAAAACAAAACAAAACAAAACAAAAACCTTCCATCCATTAGCTTGTCCTCCTCTGTGTCTGATGACAAATCACTGTCTTCAACAATGAGCGCAAAAACAAGTGCAAAAAAGCAAGAAATGCAAGTAAAAAATTGACAACTGCTGTATAAGACGCACCCAGTTTTTAATAGACCCTAAATTTTTCTTTAAAAGGTGCATCTTATACATGGGGAAATATGGTAGCTTTTAAGTTGCCTGGACATTTTCCACCTACACTTCAAACTTCTATGCAAAGGAAGGACCTTAATTTTAAAAAATACATTTTGAGGAACAATATTCAAGGAACATTTTTGTCATCTGAACACTTGCTATCAGGCAGGTTTGCAATTCAATATGCTTTTTAAAAAGCTGTCTTGGCCTGACCTGTGGTGGCACAGTGGATAAAGGGTTGACCTGGAATGCTGAGGTCCCCAATTTGAAACCCTGGGCTTGCCTGGTCAAGGCACATTGAGAGGTGATGCTTCCTGCTCTTCTCCCCCTTCTCTCTCTCTCCCCTCCCCTTTCTAAAATGAATAAATAAAAAATTAAAAATAAATAAAAAGTCTGCTTGCTTATTTATGATCCTTTTGGGAGGGTCATATTGTGATGGTTAACCATGTAATAAGAATCATCTTGCATGCTTTATATTTGCCATTTCTCCTAAGCCTCATAATAATTATGACTTACATATTATTATCGCTCTCACTTTACAGAGAGAAAGTGGAAAGGTCAGATGTTAACATCTGTTAACTACTTAATATGTGTCAAGTACTGGACTAATAATTGCTTCAAATGAATTAGTTCATTTAATCCTCTTGCACAGTTACAGGTAAGCACTTTATTATCCCCATTTTGTAGATGAGGAAATTGAGGCTTACAAAGGCTACTAAGGAACTTGCTAGCAGCTGCTATATACCAAGTGTCCTCTCAGTGTGGAGCCCCAAAGTTCATACACTTTCCATTCCTCCCAGGACACAGCCCAACAGAGTAGTTCAGAGCAAGTGTTCTGGGCTGTGCTATTTACTAGCCATGTGGCCTTGGGCAAATTATTTCTCTTTTAAAAAATATATCCTGCTCTGGCCAGATAGCTCGGTTGGCTGGAGCATCATCCCAAAGCACAGAGGTTGCCAGTTCAATCCCCAGTCAGGGCACATACAGGAACAGATTGATGTTTCTGTGTTTGTGCCCCTCTCTCTCTCCCTTCCCCTCTCTCTAAGATCAATAAAATAAACGTGTGTGTGTGTGTGTTATGGCATATATATATATATATATATATATATATATATATATATATACTGGCATTATGTGAATTTATTTTTTTATTTTGTTTTGTTTTTCAATTATAGTTTACATTCAATATTATTCTGTATTTGTTTCAGATGTTGGACAAATTATTTTATTTTCCTAAACCTAGTTTCTAATCTGCAAAATGAGGATAATAACAGCACCTTCCTTACAGGGTGACTGTGAATACTAACAAGAGGATGCCTGTCATAGCACCTGACCCATAGTAAAGGTTCAATTAATATAAGTGATTTTTAGTATTACCTGGTTTCTCTCTGAGGGGACTTCTCAGTTAAAGTCAGATTGCCTTAGGAGCTTAGAAATCTTCTAGAAAAACTGGCCTTTCCATGCTCATCTGGGTTATTTTATGTGGACATTGCTTTGACATTTTTCTTTTTTTTTTTTTTCATTTTTCCAAAGCTGGAAACGGGGAGGCAGTCAGACAGACTCCCGCATGCGCCCGACCGGGATCCACCCGGCATGCCCACCAGGGGGCAATGCTTTGCCCCTCTGGGGCTGCGCTTTGTTGCATCCAGAGCCATTCTAGTGCCTGAGGCAGAGGCCACAGAGCCATCCCCAGCGCCCAGGCCATCTTTGCTCCAATGGAGCCTTGCTGCAGGAAGGGAAGAGAAAGACAGAGAGGAAGGAGAGGGGGAGGGGTGGAGAAGCAAATGGGTGCCTCTCCTGTGTGCCCTGGCTGGGAATCGAACCTGGGACTCCCGTACGCCAGGCCAACACTCTACCACTGAGCCAACCAGCCAGGGCAGACATTTTTCTTTTGTTTTTAAGATTTTATTTCTTGATTTTACCAGGGTGGGTGGAGTGAGAAGTATTAGCTCGTAGTTGCTTCAATTTAGTTGTTCATTGCTTGCTTGTTGTTTGTCTTTTGTGCCTTGACCGGGCAAGCCCAGGGTTTCAAACCGGCGACCTCTGTATTCCAGGTTGATGCTCTATCCACTGTGCCACCACAAGTCAGGCAGCTTTGACATTTTTCTATGAGGGGGTAGAGAGGTGTATCACTTTTACTTAGAGCCAGGGCAAGTATTATTCTGACCTTTGGGAAGTAAAGTACTAAAAATAACAACTAACCATGAGCCAGAGTCATTATGGGTGTTGCCTTGGTGTTTCAGTCTTACCTGGTCCATGAAACTGGTTCCTGGTTCGGGCTAGAAGCACTCTTAGGCACACTGTGTGCTACTCCAACAATGCCCTAGATGTGGACACACATAAATAAAACATGTTGATATGCCTATTAATTCACTACCAAGTTGTAGGGAATAGAATGTGGGCTTTGGAGACTTGGGGACCTCAGTTTGAATCCTGACTCTGCCACTCACAGGCTGTGTGCCAGTCATGAACCTGTCTGTGCTTTAGTTTACATAGCTGTGAGTCAGGAAAGATATGATAATAAAGTTGACAGTTACAGAATGTTTACTATATTCTGGGCACTGTTCCTTTTCTGTATTAATAATTCTTTTTTTTTTTTTTTTACAGATACAGAGAGAGAGTCAGAGAGAGGGACAGATAGGGACAGACAGACAGGAAGGGAAAGAGATGAGAAACATAAATTTTTCGTTGTGGCTCCTTAGTTGTTCATTGATTGATTTCTCATATGTGCCTTGACCAGGGGGCTACAGCAGACTGAGTGACCCCTTACTCAAGCCAGCAACCTTGGACTGAAGCTGGTGAGCCCTACTCAAACAGATGAGCCCGCCTTCAAGCTGGTGACCTCAGGGTCTCAAACCTGGGTCCTCCGCATCCCAGTCTGACACTCTATCCACTGCGCCACCACCTGGTCAGGCTGTATTAATAATTCTTAAAAATTAATAAACTATTTTTAAAGCAATTATAGGTTCATAGCAAAATTGAACTGAAAGTACAGAGTTCCCATATACTCAAAGTCTATAGGGTTCACTCTTGGTGTTGTATATACTCTGGGTTTGGACAAATGTATAATGATACATATCCATCATTATAATATCATCAAGAGTAGTTTCACTGCCCTAAAAATCCTCTGTGCTTATTCATCCCTCCCTTCCCCCAACCCCTGACACCCACTGGTCATTTTATTGTCTTTACAGTTTTGCTTTTTCCAAAATGTCATAGAATTGGAATAATATAGCCTTTCCAAATTGACTTCCTTCACTTAGTAATATGTATTTGAGGTTCTCTATGTCGTTTCATGACTTGATAGTTCATTTCTTTTTAGTGCTGATCAGATCATTGTCTGGATGTACCATTGTTTGTTTATTCAGCTATTGAAGCATGTCTTGGTTTCTTATAGGTTTTGGCAATTATGAATACAACTGTAATAAACATATGTATGCAGGTCTTTGTGTGGATGTAAGTTTTCAATTCATTTGTATAAATACCAAGAAGCACGATTGCTGGATTGCATGGTAAGAGCGTATTTAATTTTGTAAGAAACTGCTAAACTGTCTTTCGAAGTGACTCTACCATTTTGCATTTCCACTAAAATGAATGAGAGTTCCTGTTTGTCCATATTCCCACCAGTATTTAGTGTTGTGAGTGTTTTGGATTTTGGCTATTCTAATTGGCATGTAGTGGTATCTCACTGTTGTTTGAATTTTCAAACCCCTATGACATATGATGTAGAGCATATTTTTTCATTTGGAGTGGCTGACTGTTTCACAGGTTGGCACAAAATTTCTGGCAGACCAGCGGTTGAAAATCACTGATTTAGAGCATCTTTTTAAATGCTTATTTGCCTTCTGTGTATTTTCTTTGGTGAAGTGTCAGTTCAGGTCTTTGGCCCATTTTTATTTATTTATTTTATTAATCTATTGATTTTAGAGAGAGGAAAGGAAAGGGAAAGAGAGAGCAGAAACATTGATCTGTTCCTGTATATGTCGTGACCAGAGATCAAATCCACAATCCCTGTGCATTGGGACAATGCTCTAGCCAACTGAGCTATCTGGCCAGTTTGCCCATTTTTATTTTTTTTTAATATTTTTTTTGTATTTTTCTGAAGCTGGAAACGGGGAGGCAGTCAGACAGACTCCCGCATGCGCCCGACCGGGATCCACCCGGCACGCCCACCAGGGGGCGATGCTCTGCCCATCCGGGGCATTGCTCTGTTGTGACCAGAGCCACTCTAGCACCTGAGGCAGAGGCCACAGAGCCATCCCCAGCGCCCGGGCCAACTTTTGTTCCAATGGAGCCTTGGCTGCAGTTGGGGAAGAGAGAGAAGAGAGGAAGGAGAGGGGGAGGAGTGGAGAAGCAGATGGGCGCTTCTCCTGTGTGCCCTGGCCGGGAATCAAACCCGGGAATTCTGCATGCCAGGCCGACACTCTACCACTGAGCCAACCGGCCAGGGCCAGTTTGCCCATTTTTAAATCAGATTGTTTTCTTATCGTTGACTTTTAAGAGTTCTTTACATATTTTAGATAAGAATCCTTTATCAGATGTATCTTTTGCAAATAATTTCTCCCGGTCTGTGGCTTGTCTTCTCATTCTCTGACATTGCCTTTCACAAAGAAGTTTTAATTTTAATGAAGTCCCGCTTAGCAATTCTTTCTTTCATGAATCATACCTTTGGCATTGTATGTTAAAAATGATCATCATACCCAAAGTCATTTAGGTTTCTTCCTATGTTGTCTTCCAGCAGTTTTAGTTTTGTGTTTTACACTTAGGTCTGTGATCCATTTTAATTTTTGTGAAGGGTGTAAAGTCTGTCTCTAGAATCATATTTCTGCATATGCATGTCCAGTTTTTCTAGCACCATTTGTTGAAAAGACTAAACTCATTTAATTTTCAAAGTAAGCTTTGAGGCAGGCATTGTTATTATCCCCATTTTTTTCAGATAAAGAAACTGAGGCACAGAGAAGTTTTATAAATCACATAGGGTAACACAGGTAGTACTTGACAGAGCTGGGATTTGAACCAGCAACCTTGTTCCAGAGTCCATGCACTCAGTTCCTAGCTCTAAAAATAATGTCTCACTCATAAGTTTGTTGTGAGGAACAGAGATAGTGTCTAGGACATAGTAGGTGCTCTGGAAGCTGTAGCTATAGTCATTGTCCTACCTTGCTTCCAAAGTTCCACTCAAATGTCATGTCCTCAAAGCAGCTTTCTTTCCACCCCACATTTCCCCAATCTCCGTGTGAGCTCCTTGAAGAGATGCTCCATGCCTTATTTCTCTGTGTCCCCCAGAGCGCCCAGTGCTGCACTTGTTGTTTAGCGGCTCTCAGTAAATACTTGTTGAATTGAGTTTGGTTGCATGCTATTATTCCTTTATCCACAGTGCACATCCTGAGTGTGGTCTATTCCTCAGGATCTCCCAGCTCTTATTCAGCTCTTTGCTCCTGAGTTCCCTCCTTCCAGCCTTCCTAGGTCTGTCAGAGTATGCCACCTCCACCTGGAGAAGCTCCTGGTTGATTTGGCTAGGCCATGTATGGAGGCAACTGCCCTTGTCTGCTACAACTTTTTGCTGAAGCTCTATTAAGTTTCTTCCACTTTCTGGTGTACCCTACTGTAATATGGACACTGCCTGTAGAAGTGCCCCCATCTCTCTCTCTCTCTCTCTCTCTCTCTCTCTCTCTCTCTCTCTCTCTCGACATAGCACCTGTCTTTAGAGGCCTGTTCTTTAAATGCCTCTGGCTTTTCCCAGGAAATCTAACATTCCTCCTTGCTGGGTAGATCAGCTCACTTGATATTTACAGAACAAGAGACCTGGGGGCAGACCTCACTCTAAAGAGCTTCTGAAAGGTGTTAGTCTTGGCTTGTTGGACTCTTTTAGGGTGTGAGTGCCATTTATGGCTGTGTCCTTTGGGCCCTCAGGCAGCTCCACCTGAGGCAGAGCAAGCCAACAGAAAGCTGTGTCCACCTTGGGGAGTACATTCTGCCAGACTCACCTTGGACATGGCAGGCAGAGCCTGCTTTGGTCCAAGCTATCTGGCACCATCCAGCAGCGCCCTATGCCTGTCTCTGCAGAAGCACCCTGGGGAAATGTGGCCAGCAAGACTCAGTTGCTTGCTCTGTACAGCATAGCAGCCTCTTGGATCCAGCCATGAGAGTCCAGTGCCTGCCTTGGCCAGAACTTGCTCTACATTCAGTAAGCCCCTGGTGCCTGCCCTGGGGATGCCCAGCAGCCTCTAGTGCTCGGTGCAGACCGGACCTCAGGTAGGACCTCTAAGACACGAACAGAAGTCGCACAGGGTAGTGCAGGGCGTTCTGATGGCCCACTCTGGAGGCGCGCCCAGGCGCTGCCGGAAGGCCGGGCATTTATTCCCGGAGTCGCCAGCAGGGAGCTCCCTTTCGGCTCCGCTCGCGCGGCAGCGGGGGGCGGCGCTGATCTGCGCCTCGCTGCGCTCTAGCCGGGACCGGGCCGGGGCTGCTGGATGCCGTGTCTCCGCTTCTGCTGCCTGCCGGGCGGGCTCCGGCGGCCGGTGAGTGCGGGGCGGCGCGGGCAGCCGCTTGGTGGGCCCGGCAGGGTGGCGGGGAGGACTCGGGCCGGGGCGGCGGGCGGGCCGCGGGGCCCGTCGGCTCCTGTTCCCCCCAACCCCCCTCCTCTGGAAGCAGCGGCCCGGACTCCCGGCTCCGGTCTCTGGTCTCCGGGCGCGCCGCGGAACTCGGCGCCCGAGAGTGGGGGCCGACCGGGAGGGGCGGAGAGGGCGAGCTCCGGGCCCTTGAGCCAGCTCGTGGGGCGCGCGGAGGCAGGGTAGGGTGGCCTTCAGTTTGGGAGGATTTGGGGCTTCGGGGAGCCCAGGTGGCCCTAAGCTGCGAGGTAGAAGCCGCAGCCTCGGGGGTAGGGGGCTTCTCGGGCCAGGCCCAGTTCCCCCAGACAGACCGACCCACTGAGGCTCTGGAAGGCAGCCGGGAAGGCGAGCACCTCCACAGAACCCTTTATTCCTCCCAGCGGCCTTTACCATTTCACTGCCAGGCCGACAGCGGGCTGCTCTCAAAGGAGCAGCTGCTAGACAGCTGGCTAAACAATGGAGACCCCGTTTCCCCAAGTCTCCTCCTCTTGGGACAGGGGGTTGGGGGTGGGTGAATGGTAGGCTCTGGAGATTTGGGAGTGCAAGCTGTGTCCCCAGTGACTGGCTGCTCATCTCACCTGTCCCTGCAAAGGGGTGGAGTGTGTGTGGGAAGGTCGGACAGCCTGCCCCAGGCCTCTGGGAGAGACTGCCCTGACGCCCCGCCCTGTTAACCTGTCATGCCAGTTGTTTCAACAATGGGAAAGGGAGGTGGTAAGGCTGGCTGTCCCCCACCCAAACCCCTGTTGGGGGATTGCTGCTTGGTACCAAGCCTACTGAGAAGTGGATCATGTTCCTGGCTGAGATAAGGCCTATAGGGACACACCACACATTGAGGCTTTGTTATGGGGGTGGGGATTGGGGGTGTCACCCTATTGCAAGGCACATGTGTCCTGCTGATTAGTTGGAAAGGCTGCCAGCCAAAATGAACTGGGGAGGTGGGGGTGGGGAAAGACATCCAGTTTTTTAGTATTACTCCTTTTGCCTGGTTTGGCATGTGTTTGGCAGTGTCCTCATGGTTTGTGTTTGTGTAGGGAGACCTGGAATGATGTTTCCTGAGAGGAGCTCTCCTGCCCAGTGCCTTCCTGCTCTCAGATGGTCTGCCCAAATGATAGAATTGGATTCTCTACCCCCCTCACTGTGCCAGTGACTTGGGCTGATTTGAGTGGATTCATTTTAACTTTTGGGTACCTGGCATATCTGTAGTTGAGGAGGCCTTATAAGTCCCCCCAAGTGCGATGTGTGTATGCTCTGGGCCATGCTGGAAGGGAGAAAACATGTCTAGGCAATTAAGAGCGGATCGCCTTAGCAAGATATTGACTCTAGAGGTTCAAGCTTCTTTCTAAGTGCTTATCAGGTCTAGAGCCCTTTTGGGAGGCAAGTTGGTGTCCTGTTGTCATGGCAAGAAGCCTGGCCTTGCCTGTTTCCCACCCTCTTGGTTCAGGGGCTATTTTCTATTTGGGGATATTGAAAGTTGCTCTCCTGAGGTCTCTGGCTTCCTGACAGACCTCACTGGCTCTTTGTCAGTGACCTGCTACCTCCTCAGCTTCCCCTCTGATTTTTTGTGATGAGGTCTTTCCAGGAAACATCCTTCTGTATGCTGGACATGACTGGTTATATATAGCCTCGGGTGGAGGTGTGCTTGGCCATTTGGGGTTGGGGACATTGGAGTTGAGGCCTCAATTCCAGGAAGATGGTGGGGGAAGCTATTGTGTTGGGGGTTTAGGGGACTGGAAGGGTTGCAGGTCGGGGTGGGAAAGAGAATGCTGGTGGTCACTTCCTTTGGGAGCTTTGAACTTTGAACAGTTGATGACTTGGTGCCTGGCAGCTGTGAGCATCTAGTTTGTTTACTTTTCCCCAGTCTGGCTCAGGTGCTAGGGTGTGTGCTTGAGGGCTTCCTCTCATGCCCAGGCTCTCCTCAGCTGCCCTCACTCAGATTGTGTCCCTCAATCTTCTCCCTGGCAGTCAGGGTAGCCAGCCTGTTGCCTGGAGCTCCCTTCACTGGCCCAGCTTGAAACTGCTCACTGAGGGATGCGTGTGTCTTCAGAAATTGAGCCTGAAAACTGGGGTCCCCCAGACACAGGTACCTGAAGGCAGACAGGGTGGGGCAGAGCTAGGCTTTGTATGAAAGGGAGAATCCACCCTCCTCGGGTGGGGCAGGGAGTTGTTGGAACTAAGGAAGGCTTGATCCCGACTTGGTGTGTCACAGGTCTCCAGGGCAGCAGTGCTGTTCTTGTTCCTTTAAACCAAAAGGTCTGTCCCCACCAGACCTCCCTCACCTGGAGTGGACACCACAGGCTGGAACCAAAGCATTCTGTGAGTGGGATCCTGTTGGTAGCCTGGGGCCCACGTCCTTGTCTTAGACCTCTCTTGGGCATAGTGGGTGAAGCTGACTAGTTTAAAGGTTTGGGAGAATAAGAGGGCCCAGCCTACTCTGTGCTATGATTAACAGGTTCCTGTACGACTTGGGTTGGGGGCTTGATGGGACTTAAAGTTCTGCTTTAGGTCAGGCCCCAGGGTGCTTTAAGAGCTGCTTACTGCACCTCACACCCAATCACCATTTTCTGAGGCGGACAGTGTTAGAGTAGGGTGGTACAGTGGCAGGAACTGGATTGCGAGGGTGGGGAGACCTGGAAAAGCCCCGCCCCCTTACTCTCCTGCCCTTTCCTTGGCAATAGGAATTGTGTGGCTTATAAATTAGCCACATTCCTTTGACATTTCAAATAGCTTAGAGTCAGGCAGCAGTTTAAATTGTGGACTGACGATTTTACAGGGCCCAGGACCTTTTCTTTCTGCCAGGTACTTCTGTGTCACCTACAAAGGATTATTTTTATTGTTCTCTGCTATTCTGAGATGTTGGATGATGAGCTCAAGGTCACACAGCAAGGCAGAGGCAGACCAGGACTAGAACCTGCAGTTTGTGGTTGAGCAGAATACCTCTTCAGCAAAGGCACAAGTTTGGGGCCAAGTCTGAACTCTCAGGCTCATGGACATTTTAGTTGAAATAGCTGAGGCCTAGAGAGGGGACGAGACTTACTCAAGGTCACACAAATGCTGGGGTGAGAATGGTAGCGTTAACCGAGCTCAGCACCCAGCAGGCTGCAGCAGGCTGCACATAAGAGGGAGGATTTGCACCTGGCCTGGCCGCTGGCAACTCTCCCGCTTGCGTTTTTCCCGGGGCTTGCGAGATAGCTGCATTCCAAAGGGGATAGTATCTCAGCCAGAGGTGGCTCTGGACTGTGGCTGCGCTGGGCCCTGCTGCCTGAACCAGTGCTGGGGCTCCCAGCACGGCAGCGGGCAAGGAAGGGAACAGGGAGCCGGCAGGCCGGCCAGCCGATGTCATGTGAGAAGCGTGCAGTCTGAGTGTGGGTGCACACCTGGAGCCAGATAAGCTCCATGTGACCTAGCAGTGAGTCACGGGGCTCTGCGGAGCTCAGCAGAACCCGCCAGGAGAAGCTCGGCAGAAGCCGCAGGCACAGACGCCACCCCGCGCGGCTCCCGCTGGGGCTCCGGCTGGGGCCACCGGCAGGGGCCAGGTGCCGTAAGAGCCCCCGCAGAATGCTTTTGCAGTCCTTGGGCCAGCGCAGAGATAAAGGCTTCGAGGCTGTAGGAAATGGCCCCTCAGGGAGGTCAGAGGCTAAGCGAAAGAGGCCAGCTCTCTGGGGAAAGCATGTCCTTTGTATTTATTTATGAGTGTGGTCTGGGATGGGGTGGGGTGGGGGCTGACCCTTTTAAGTATCTACCCACAGCAGCCAAGTCTTGGGATGCTAACGTTATAGTTTCCATTTCCTGGGGTTTCTACTTTTCCAGCTGCAGGGTGACCCATTTAAATCTGTCCCCACTCAAAGCCACAAGAAAACAGCAAAATCTATTTTAATCAAGTCCCCCAAGTCACTGAAATTTTTTCGAGTCATGAGGGCAATCCTTGAACTTACCATTGCAAACCTTGTTTACAGCCTCAGTGCTAAATGGGTTGCTTACTACTTTGTCAAACTTTTCTTTTTTCTCTTTCTTTGTTTAGAAAAAAATCTTTACAGTCACAAAAGTAACATGCTGAAAAAGGTTTAATCTGCAGAAAGTATACTAGGTAGAAAGCGTGTTACCCCTTTGCCATTACTCTACAGAGAAAACTCTGATAAATTTTTGTAATGGATCTTTCCAGACTATTTTTCAAAAGCTTGTTATGTATATTTTATATATTATATTATATTATATATATATAACTTAAGATATATATTATATAAATATAATTTTATATAAAAAACATATTTTTTTTCTTTAGGAAATAAAGAACATGCCCCAAATAGAAGAAAGATTATATATATTTCCACTATCTAAAGCCCTAGGCTTAAACACACACACACACACACACCCCCCTACAAGCCAAATATTCTTATTGTAAAAAATTAAAACAATACAGATAACACACAAGTCTGCTTTGACCTTACTAAAATCCCTGTCTCTTCCACAGAGCACACATTTTTCTATGCATATGCAAACATTATACATAATGTGTATTATATGTATATGCACATAAATACACAATTTAAAAAATTTAGTAGTAATTATAAACTGGCAACTTGCTTTTTGCACTTAATAATATACTATAGATATAGAATCTTTCTCGGTCAGCATACACAAATCAACCTCATTTTTTTTAATAACTGCCCAATTCTATAACTTAGTTATTCTCCCAGTGGTGGTCATTTTTACTGACAGAATTTTGCTATTATAAACAATGCTGCAAAGATTATCCATATTTATTGTGTCAATATATTTGTACATGACCTATAACAGGACTTGCCCAAAGAATATTTACATTTAAATATTTTCATAGGTACCACCTACTTGCTCTCTTTGTACCAATTTATACTCCCGCCAGCATGAACAAAATGGCCTGCTTCCCATTCTCTGATTGATTGATAGTATTAATCTTGGTAGTTTTTTACTAAACTGCTAAGTGAATTAATGGTATCTATACCTCTTTTATTTATTTTTATTTCACATGTCTGAATATTTCTGGGGCAGAATACCTGTCCATGCTGTTGCCCATTCATATTTCTGCATCTATGAGTTGCCTTCCCTTATCCCTGGCAGTACCCATATGGGGCCTCTAGACTTGAGCTAGTGTGATCCAGGTTGGCCATGTGCTCATTGAATTGCCTTCACTTCTTTGAGCTTTGCTTTCTATATACTAAGGTCCTGTCCAGCATTGAGATTTTATGTCTAGACTTTTTTTTCTTTTTTTTTCAAGTGAGAGGAGGGGAGATAGACAGACTCCCGCATGCGCCCAGACCAGGATCCACCTGGCAACCCCTGGTCGCTGATGCTTTGCCCATCTGGGGCCATGCTGGCAACCTGGGACAGAGGCTCCACAGAGCCATCCTCAGTGCTGGGGCCAATGCACTTGAATCAGTGGAGCCATGACTGCAAGAGGAGAAGAGAGAGAGAAAAAAAAGAAAGGGAAGGGGAGGGGTGGAGAAGCAGACAGTTGCTTCTCCTATGTGCCCTGACCAAGAACTGAACCCAGGACTTCCACATGCTAGACCAATGCTCTACCACTGAGCCAACAGGCCAGAGCTTGTCTAGACTTATTTTAATCATACTTGTGCTGACAGTCATTTGTGTACTTTACTATCCTCTCTACCATCCTATTTAGATGGCAAGAATGTGTCCTGCTTCTATTGGGTACTATTCTTGAGGGCATGCTCTGGGCTAGGCATTATATGTAGAGCTTCTATACATATTCCATTTAATTCTCAGGCCTTATGCAGTAGGTACTATTATTATCTCCCTTTTACAAATGGAAAAACGGAGGCACAGAGGCCTTAAGTGACTTGCCCAAGATTTAATAGCCATTAACTTGAATCTGTTACCATGTTTGTCACCTGAAACCTAAGCTCTTTCATAAGTTTTATTTATCTTATATCCCTTGCATTTAATAGGTGATTCATAGATACATATTTTCCCCCAATATTATATCGTACAACTCTGCAAACATTTAAAAAAGTTAAAGAATTTTATAGTGAACAACCCCCACATCCTAGATTCTACAATTAACGTTTTACCTGTCCTTGCTTTATCACATGTTTATCCCTTAATCCTTTCATCAAGCATGTAAGCATTTTTGATGCATCTCAAAGAAAATTATAGACATCAGTATACTTTGCCCCAGACACTTAGCATACATTAACTAGAATTTAATATTTATTTACAGTTCTTTTTTCTTTTGAGCATTTCACACAGTGAAATGCAAAAATCTATGCACACTATTTGATGACTGTTGACGAATGTATACACCTGTCAGTCCAAACCTTTATCAAGATATGTAACATGAGCATCACTCTAGAGAGTTGCTTCATGACCCCTCTCAAGCAATCCCCACCCCCACCTCCTAGAGGTAGCCACTGTTCTGATTTTTTTCTACCTTAGATTGGTTTTGCCTATATTAGAACTTCATATAAATAGTACCATACCAGTATGTACTCTTTTTTTTTTTATTATTCATTTTTAGAGAGGAGAGAGAGGGAGAGAGAGAGACAGAGAGGGAGAGAGAAGAGAGAGAGAAGGGGGAGAGAAGGGGGAGGAGCCAGAAGCATCAACTCCCATATGTGCCTTGACCAGGCAAGCCCAGGGTTTCGAACCGGTGACGTCAGCATTTCCAGGTCGACGCTTTATCCACTGCGCCACCACAGGTCAGGCCAGTATGTACTCTTTTATCGAAGGTTTCGTTCGCTGAAACTTAGCATAACATTTTTGAGATTCATCCCTGTTGTATGTATCTGTAGTTGCTTCCTTTTTATTGCTGAGTGGGATTCCATTATATGAATATGTAAATTGTTTCTCCTGTTGGTGAACTGATGGGTGCATATTTGAGTTGAATGGTCCTTGCCCTGAAAATGCTGTTGATAAAGCAGAAGCAGTTGAATTGACTGAGTCAATTGTACTTTGCTTTGATTTTGAAGATAGTAAGGTCAAGATGATTTAGATACATACCCTACTTTACATACATGCCCTAATTTACATGCTTACTTTTTCTTCACTTAAAATTAAAAAGGCCTCCTGAAGTAGGGTAAGGGGAGAAAGGCAGAAAAGGAGGTCAGAAAAACTATAAGGTTTCCTTCACTGGAGAGAGGAAGAAATCAAAAGGAGGTGGGTGGAAACTGCAGCCTGGAATGGAGAGTGAGGAGGTGGTGATGCCATTGCTGGTGGAGACTCTGGACATGAGGACAGGGGGTGCTGGAAAGTCCAAGGTCTACAAAAAGGTGACAGAGCACAGGTCTCTAGTAAACTGGGTGCTGAGGAGCATTAGAGCAGCAGCAGCTACAGCTACATTGCAGGTCTGACCCTGAAGGGAGAGGTTGCAGGTAGCTCCAGACATGTGGCACAGGGGAGACCCCAGGCCAAGCCAGGCCTGGCAATTGTAGGGATGACAGTGGGGAAGGGGTACCTTGAGAGCTATGCCGATAACAGTGGCAGCACAGACATGATGAAGGGCTGAAATGGACCTAGTCTCCAAAGGCCCCAGGTTTGGGATGAGAAGGGTGACTTTGGCAGAAAGTTAATAACTAAACTGTGTTCGCATGAGACTTAGATATTTGGAATTTTAGAGCTAAAAGAGACCTAGTACACATAGTTCGACCTTGAGCAAAGTGACAGGCTCAAGGTCCCCTGGTGATTTGTTGTCATATCCAGGTCTAGATACCAAATCTAACATTTCCAGCCAGCACTCTCCCCTGTGCTGCTGCTGTGACTGTTGTTCCTGCCTGTCACAGTAAAGGAGGGGCAACCGTTTGCCAAGACAGGGATTTATATGAAATTACTTCCCAGGGATCCTTCCAGCTCAAAGATTCTGGAATTCTGGACCTCTTCTCTGTTGATACTGCTCAAATATCTAGCCCCCAGCAAAGAACCTGGATTGGGTAAGGATTGCAGAGTGAGAACAGAAAACAAAAGGTGTCTTTAGTGGGACACTGTTGAAAGCATCCGGGCTCTCTGTGGTTGGGCCGAGGCCAAAATACTCATTTGTACCCTCCAAGTCAGGTACAGTGCATGGAACATTTAGAACCAAAAAGTTCCGAAGGAGCTTTGTTTTACCTGGTACAGACTGAGGTGAGAGGAAGAAATGGGTACCTGCTAGGTCCACAGGGATCTAGTGACCAGACCAGATTTCCCATCCCTTTGGATGTGTTCTACAACTAAAGATTTCTCTAGAATTATATGATTCAGTCCGATAGCCACTGGCCACATGGAGCCGCTGAATATTTGAAATGTGATTAGTCTGAATTGAGATGTGCTCTGAGTGTAAAACATGCACTGGATTTCAAACACATAGCATGGAAAAGAGAATATAAGATATCTCAATATTTTCCATCTAGATTATATATTAAGATGACGGTTTTTGGATACATTTACATGAAATAAGTTTTCTCATTGAAGTTAATGCTTCTTTTTACCTTTTAAATGTGGGTGTCAGAAAATTTTAAATTACATATATGTCTTGAAGTCTATTTCTTTTGGATATTGCTGTTCTAGAAAGGATACATTGATCTCTCAGGAACCACTTGGGTGAAGGCGCTGGGCAAGGAGGAAGCAATTAGCCAATGTACCAGGGCCCTTGGAGTTCCTGGCTTTGATGCCTTACTAGGCATTGTACCTGGGTTGGGGGTCCCTCTCAGTAGAATGGGGATCCTAGAGGGGCCCTGTTTGGTTATCGGGTGGGTACACAGAGAAGAAAGGCCTCTCCAGGAACCTACAATAGGTCATTGTTGGAAAGAGTAAGCTTATAGGCCCTGTGTCTAGAATTCAGGGAGAAGGCCTTCATAGAGAGAGAAAAAAGAAACTATATTTAATTTCTAATTAGGTGATATGGCCTAATTCCACTTCTTGTTCCCTGCTGGTTAGGACAAGAAAGCCTCTCTCAACTCCACCCCATCAGGTTTTTCTCAGTCCTGCCCCCAGGCAGGTGTGCACAGGGGTGGAAATAGGCTGGCACCGTAGGCTCACGTGCCCTGGAGCTGAGGTCTTCTCTCCTGCTGCCACAACTTTCTTCCTGAGGCTATATTTAGGTGTTGGTCTGGGGAAAAGGATGTGAGTTTTACAGGATCCTGTTTATCCAGTGGACTTCACCTCTACCCCCACTGTTGTCTTCTGTTCAGTCTGGAACTTCCCCTTACTTCCCTCCCTGCTGCAGTGTGGACACCCGGGACCTAGCAAGAAAACATCTGCCATCGAATCCTGACATTGCTGCTAATTAGCTGTATGACAACTAACGTATACTTAGTTTTCTCATTTGTAGAGAGAATGATACCTACCTTGCAGGGATGCTGTGAAGTTTAAATGAAGTAGTGAGCAAAAAGTCCCTGGCATTATGCCTGACAAGTGGTAGTCATTGAGTAAGTGTTGGTTCTTTGAGGTTGTTTTCAGGCAGTAGCTAACTAAGTCTGCTGCTCTAGAGATAACAGGTTTAAGAAAGAGTCCAGTAGCACTTGATGTCTGTTGCCTTAAGGGACATTGGCTGTGGGGAGGTAATGGTACACAGAGTCCCTTTTCTTTTCCCTTGTGTTTGAATCTTAAGTCAGATCCCACGGTGGCTTGATGGCATTCTCTTGCCAAGAGGTCAGATCTCCTAGATGCCACCTCCATGCACACCTAAGCCTGAATCTATCAGGGATCACAGGAAATGAGAGACTTAGGAGTTTGAGCTTTTACAACCTTATCTACATCTCAAGTTTCTTTATTTGTAAAATGGGGGTAATGATAGACCTCCCCATAGCAGTGTTATGAGGCTTACCTTAACTGAGACAGTGTTGTATAAAGCGGAAGAGCTGGCACATAGCTAGTGCCCTGTGAGGGTTGGGTGTGCTCAGTAGTTGGCCATGTCTGGACTGGAAACGGTGGAAGAAGCTTTGCTTGGATAACTTTTCTTTTTCTTTCTTTTTCTGTCTGCAGCAGCAAGGTGGAACACGAAGACCCTGTGCTGAGCACCTATAATCTTCTGGGGGTTCCACCCCTAAAAACAGCACCCCCACCATGTTTAACCTAATGAAGAAAGACAAGGACAAAGATGGCGGGCGGAAGGAGAAGAAAGAGAAAAAGGAGAAGAAGGAGCGGATGTCAGCGGCAGAGCTGAAGAGCCTGGAGGAGATGAGCCTGAGACGGGGCTTCTTCAACCTGAACCGCTCCTCCAAACGTGAATCTAAGATGCGCCTGGAAATTTCCAACCCTATCCCCATCAAGGTGGCCAGCGGCTCTGACCTGCACCTGACTGACATTGACTCTGACAGCAACAGGGGCAGCGTCATCCTGGACTCGGGCCACCTCAGCACAGCCAGCTCCAGCGATGACCTCAAGGGCGAGGAAGGTAGCTTCCGTGGCTCTGTGCTGCAGCGGGCGGCCAAGTTCGGCTCCCTGGCCAAGCAGAACTCACAGATGATTGTCAAGCGCTTCTCCTTCTCCCAGCGGAGCCGGGATGAGAGTGCCTCGGAGACCTCCACCCCCTCAGAGCACTCTGCTGCCCCATCTCCACAGGTGGAGGTGAGGACTCTAGAGGGACAGCCGCTGCAGCATCTTGGCCCAGGCCTCTCTCGACCAGGGCCCCGGTCTCGAGTCCCTGAGCTGGTGACTAAAAGGTTTCCAGCAGACCTGCGCTTGCCCCCTGTGGTGTCTCCGCCACCCCCTGCCCTCCGGGTGCTGGAGCTGCAACGACGGCCCACTGGAGACTTTGGCTTCTCCCTGCGGCGCACAACCATGCTGGATCGGGGTCCTGAGGGCCAGGTCTATCGGAGGGTGGTTCACTTTGCTGAGCCTGGTGCAGGCACCAAGGACCTGGCGCTGGGGCTGGTGCCAGGTGATCGTCTGGTGGAGATTAATGGGCACAACGTGGAGAGCAAGTCCAGGGATGAGATTGTGGAGATGATTCGGCAGTCCGGGGACAGCGTGCGGCTCAAGGTGCAGCCCATCCCAGAGCTCAGTGAGCTCAGCCGGAGCTGGCTGCGGAGTGGCAAGGGACCCTGCAGGGAGCCAGCTGATGTGAGTGTTTCCCTGGGCAGCAGGGGCTGGGATCTCTGGTGGATCATTGCAGTACCCAAGAGCTGTAGTCAGAGCCTGTTGAGTATGTGAGTGGTGAAGCCGGGCCACTCCTTGAGCTCCAGGGACCATTTACCTGGGTTGTGGGGAGAAAGCACCTCAGGTGGGAGCTATACACAGTCATACAAGCTTCATGATACAAGGGTGGGGTGAGGGTTTGGGCGCCATATTTTCTGAACCCGAAATTGGGGTATGGAGGCTAACATGTACCACTTACAGATAAGAGAGACAGACATTCTTGACTACTTGTCCACACTGGTTTATGAACTAAAATATAGGATTTCCATGTTATTTAGATGTTGGAGGTGAAAGAAAAGATAAATTATTTCAAATCAGGGCTGTCATGAAACATCTGGGATATACAGCTGCTTTGGTAGCTCCTGGGAAGATGACCTCAGGCCTCCTCTAGCTCCTGAGTGAGTGAGGAGTTGAATACCAGGTAAGGTTGTAGAGATTAGTAAAAGAACACTGTAAATCAGGGGTCCCCAAACTTTTTACACAGGGGGCCAGTTCACTGTCCCTCAGACCGTTGGAGGGCCGGACTATAAAGAAAACTACGAACAAATCCCTATGCACACTGCACATATCTTATTTTAAAGTAAAAAAAAAACAGAAAGGGAACAAATACAATATTTTAAATAAAGAACAAGTAAATTTAAATCAACAAACTGACCAGTATTTCAATGGGAACTATGCTCCTCTCACTGACCACCAATGAAAGAGGTGCCCCTTCCGGAAGTGCGATGGGGGCCGGATAAATGGCCTCAGGGGGCTGCATGCGGCCCGCGGGCCGTAGTTTGGGGACCCCTGCTGTAAATCATGGTAAGAGCTAGATTTTGTCCCAGTGAAATGGAACTATTATAGGGTTTGAAGGGGAGTGGCTGGATCTGATTATAAAGATCACCTGTGCTCCAAGAATCTTATTATTTTTCCTGAAAGAAGAAAACGGGTGGCCCTGGGAAAATAACAGGGGTTAAGGCTACAGGGACAGTATGACCTGACTATCTCGGAGACCCCAACTGTTACCTGCCCGTACAAAACATCAGTGGAAGGAGGTGACATAGGCCCAGAAGAGATTTAGGTTAGATGTATCCATCGGATTTAGTAGGTATCTGTTTACTTACCAAGGACCAACCCAGTTGAACTCCTGAGAAGATGGTCTCTAGGGGGATGGAGAGCTCTAACCCCAGGAGTCTTTGGAAAGGGTGGCTATATATCAGTTTGGAATGTTCTGCCTGGAGACAGCAGATGAAGGACAGATTGGCTTCTGGTCATTCCTCTCCCCCAGCTGTGGCTTTTAGGACTGTCTAGGTCCCTGAAGCCTGACTGGTGCACAGCCTGGCCAGGACCTTTCAGCAATAAGCGACCAGCCAGATGTGTCCAAGTTAGAAGTGGGAGGAAATTGCTGAGGAAACAGGCAGAGTCCCGGTCCTAGCTTTCTCCCAGGCAGGGGAAGTGGCTGGTCAGATGGCTGCTCAGCCTAGCAGCATGTCAGGCCTGGAGGGCCTGGGAGCGGCAGGGTCAGACTCTGGCAGGAAGCACTGGAGTTGGGTTCCAGACCTCCCGTTACGGGGTCAGGCGGCTTTGCTAGTCAGGACAGGGTAGTGAGTGGGAGGGAGCCTATCATAGAATCCAGGAAGGACCTGGACACATTTATTCCAGAAACACATTGAGCACCTATTCTGTATTAGCCACCAGGCTAGACTGGACGTGGGGAACTACAGCTTAGAGGGAGTGGTCTTTATCTCAGCACCAAAGACCATACCATGTTGCCACAACTATCAACTTTCTCCCAAGCTACATTGCCTTCAACAGATGGAATTTTCTTCTTAAAGAATGAATCCCCCAGGCCCTGAGGATTGTTGCCAGCTCCCCGCTGAACCACAGTACAGGCCTCTGTGGAGCCCAGGGCCTGGCATCACAGATGCTGTTTAGTTTTTCTCTTTATAGCACAGGGATCATCTTGGCATCTCATATTTCCCAGCCACTCTCCTTCTCAACTAGCTGCCGCTACCACATCCCTGGGGAAGTGGATGGTTTAGCTTTGGAAGCCCTGGTGGACCCTACCTTACCGCTGGTATCCCCGAACTGCTGGCTTGCTCTGGTCCATGAGGCAAACCCAGCTGGTGCCCAGAGGACTTCTTTCCCCACCTGGGGGTTCCAGCAGGGGACACAGTAGAAAGCTTCATCCTCACGACTCTCCTAGAACTATCTGACAAGACGACAAGAAGTATAGGGCTGAAAGAAGCCCTGGATGTGTTCTTAGCTGGGTAGGTGATGGGGACTCAAGCCACAACAGAGAGGAACAGAGTGAGCCCTGCGTTCTGACTTCCAGAGACAGACCTGGGGATGCTGCAGCCTCTGCTGAGCTCCCCTTCCTCCCACTCCTGCTCCTGTTCCTGCTTCTGCTCCTTTTCTTGGCAGCAGCTCTAATCCCAGTTCCAAGAAAAGAGTCTTCCCACCTCCTCCGCACTCCCGGGTGGGGTACCCTGACAACTCCAGCCCCACAGGGATGGCTCTGGCGGCCACTCTGCCCCATCAGGCCATCCATCAACTGTGTCCACACGTTGCCTTTCCCCAGGGAGCTCTGATGGAGCTGGCTGGCCATCTGGTCTTTTTCTGACACAGATTGGGGCCAGGCCCCATGGCTCCTGTCCATGGCCTGTTCAGAGGGCCCTAGGGAAAGATAGCCCCTTGGGTTTCCTTCTCACATGGCGTGTGTCCAGAATGTTTGGCTCACACCTTGTTCATATGTCTCTGTAGCTGCTAGACAAGGCTCCGCTGGGAGTCGGGGTGAGCCACAGTGTTAGGATGGACTTGGGACCTGATAGAAATCACTCAGCAGGCCCAAGAGGAGCAGCCTTTCTTCCACCATCTGTTCTTCCACTCACCTAAAGCAAACATTTGTTGAGCACTGACTATGTGATAAGTCCTAGGACCCAGCAGTGAGCAGCACATAGTCCCAGCTCCAAGGAACTCGTAGTCTACTGGGGGAGATGGTCAAGTAGCAGACAATGACATTGCCATTTGAGAAACTCAATGATGGGCGAGTGTAAGGTACAAGGGAGCACAGAAGAGGGACTTCAAGTATAGTCTTTGGAATGAGTCAGAGAGAACAGGCATATAGGGGAGGCAGAAGGAAGGAAAAGCCTGTATTAGACTCAAGTCAAGACCTAGAAGTTGAAGAAAGAATGACACATTTGGGGAACAAGACTAGGGGACATTGCCTGATCTGTGGTGGCGCAGTGGATAAAGCGTCGACCTGGAATGTTGAGGTCACTGGTTCAAAACCCTGGGTTTTCCCAAACAAGGCACATATAGGAGTTGGTGCTTCCTGCTCCTCCCCCCTTCTCTCTCTCTCTCTCTCTCTCTCTCTCTCTACCTCTCTCTCTATCTCTCTTCTCTAAAATGAATAAATATAGGAGTTGGTGCTTCCTGCTCCTCCCCCCTTCTCTCTCTCTCTCTCTCTCTCTCTACCTCTCTCTCTCTATCTCTCTTCTCTAAAATGAATAAATAAGTAATGTTTTAAAAAGACTAGGGGACAGTATTAGGAGAAGTGAGCAAGGGCCAGGTCACAAAGGCATTTGTGGGTCATGTTAGAGAATGTAAACTTTAACCTGAGGGCAATGTAGCAGTTTAATCAGGGGGTGATAGGGACAGATTTTAGACAATCTCTGGCTGTTTATGGAGAATGCTTTCGCAAGTAGCAAGGGTAGCTGTGGGGAGAGTAGAGAGGGAGCTATTACAGTAATCCGAGCAGAATGAATGGAGGCCTGAGCTTAGGTAGAGGCACTGGAGATGGAGAGAGGTATCAGATGTAAGCAACTGAGGTAGGCTGTGGACCGACTGGTGTGAGGGAAGGAGGAGAGAAAGGGTCCAGTGTGACTGTCATGTTTGGGGGGGAGGATGCCTAGTTCTTTCCGTGGTTCCTCAGGGAAAGTGTTTTGGAGGCATCTGTTTTTAGAACAGTTATTCTTAAGTTTTCTAAAGGCAAAAAGTTCTCTGAGTCTGGTGAGATTAAGGGAGGTGTTGGTAAAGATGAGGATCTTAAAAGACAGTAGGATCAAAATTCCTCTTTCAAGTTCCATGAGCCTTGGTGGGAAAGTCAATGCCTACTGAGAAGGGGTGGAGGCCAGGTGGGGACTAGGGTCTGGGGGAGGGGAGAGCTGGTCCCGCCCATTTGTATTCTCAGTAGGCCTGTCGTGGGGACCACATGGATTGTCTGAAAATGTAGGATGTTTCTGCTGAGCTCAGAAAAGCCCACCTGTTCTGCAGCCAAGAACCAGAGGGGCTGGCCTATATGAACCCTACGCAGAAAGCACTGTTTCTTGAGCTTCTGAGGATGTGGTGGGAGGGCAGAGGAAAGGGTTTAAAGCAGGGGTCGGGAACCTATGGCTCGCCAGCCAGATGTGGTTCTTTTGATGGCTGCATCTGGCTCGCAGACAAATCTTTAATAAAAAAAATAATAACGTTAAAAATATAAAGACATTCTCATGTATTACAATCCATTCATTTCCTACAGCTCATGTTCATGGTTGCGGGTGGCTGGAGCCAATCACAGCTGTTCTCCGAATTTTTATTGGATAATGTGTAATGTACACGGGTCATTGTATGGCTCTCATGGAATTACATTTTAAAATATGTGGCATTCATGGCTCTCTGAGCCAAAAAGGTTCCCGACTCCTGGTTTAAAGAAAGGCCTACCACTCCATCCCAGTCAAGTCGTTTTTTGAGCCCTGTGGAGCTGTCAGGTCATTGCCGGAGAGCTGTGATCGAGTTTCTTCTCCCGTTGGATCTTGGAGTCTGTTCACAACAGCTCTAGGGAGTGTGAGGTTCCTGAAAAGGGCATCTTATCCATCTAAAACACCTCCTCATTCAGGAGAGCCTAGGAGAGTGCATGTTATAGTGGAAAGAACATGGATTTTGGAACCAGAAAGACCTGTTTGAGTTTTACTAAAGTTAGCAAACTTTTCTGAGCCTAAGTTTACTCATTCCCTGAATACTTAATGAAGTCTGTTTAAAGGACCAGTCACTGTACTAGGCAGGCACTAGGTACTGGAGGGTTAAGTAAATAAAATAGAATCTTTCCTTGAGGAAGCATAGACCTAAGTAAAGAAAGGCAACCAAACACCGTAACTGCTATTCTGAAAGTCCATACAGGTACACAGTAGGATGGGAAGGAGGAAGTGGCCAGTTCCACCTAGGGAGAAGGGCTGGCAATTAGGAGAGGCTGCTCAGAGGATGTGACGCTTAACCTCTATAAATGGGCTTTATTCTATCCTCCCAGAATTTGAGAAGACGAAATAAAAAAAGGATGCACACCCAAACTGGAGAAAACTCACTCCAGTTTTCTCTGAGAAGGAGAATAAAGGGAGACTTGTTTTGTTTTTATTTTGTATACTATACTTTATGGGCCTTTATTTAAGATAGACATCTTTATGTATTAGATGAGATCACTCAGGCAGACTTTGGCAGGTAGTTAATGCTTAGGAAGATACTTATCTTTCTCTCTGCCCAGTCTCTGAAGACATCCAGGGAAGGTGATTTTGCAGTCTCCTTAATGAATCCATCTTAGTGTTGTCCCATCATTGCTCCTGGTGAGGTTTTCTTTCCAGTGGGGTCTCCTGATGCTTTTGTCTGAACTCTTTCACTGTAGCTCTGAAAACCAGCCAGCTGAAGGGAGAGATGGGACACGGGGGGCTCCCTGGCTTTTCCTGGCTTCTCAGAGCCCAGCTCCTTCAGGCCTGTGGGCATGGACATCGGAGGCCCTGCAGGAGACAGGCCAGCCAAGGTTACCTGCATTGTGGCAGGGGTCCCTTTACCACAGTGGAAGCCCTGGACCCCTGGGCGGAAACTGTATGAGCCTTACCACCCTCATCCACAGGACCCCGGGTGCTGTCAGGTGGGGGGACTGCAGGTTCCAAGGAGAGACTCGAAATTGTACTGCTTCCTGGTCTACCGGGCCAGCCGCTGAGCAGTGGGCTTTCCCAAGGGCTTCCAGTGGTGCCGGAGCAGCTGGGTGCTGCTTGGGTCTAGTGTTCTAGAATGCTTCTGTTCCTAATGTTACTCTAAATGATCCTTGGAGTGTTTTTTTTGTTTTTTAAATAGAAAACTTTTACTACGTGTTGTGCTAAAGCTACAGGCATTTCTTGCATCAGAATCTTACTCTGTGAGAACCCTGGCTGAGAGCTCAGAGTAGGACCCAAATGGAGTTGTTATGATAATGAGGGGCCAGTAGGTAAGGAGGACATAAGACTGAAGGCTGAAAGGTCTTTAGGAGCATGTTGGGGGGATTAGCTCTCCTGGATGAGTGGGGTGCACGGGACCAGCAGGATAGAGTAGCGGACTAAATAATTTCTATTCTGCTAGGTCTCCCTTCTCTGTCCTCAGAGGCACCATTCTTCTTCCTGATGAGATGCTAGACACACTGTGGCCCCTAAGTGCCCTGACCACCCAGCCTGTGGGTGGTGGGCACAGTGCCCAGGCCACATTGAACTGGTTGTGGGTACATATCACGGTCATTGGTTGTTTCTGCAGGCCCAGCTTGGAGCCCTGGTGTGGGGGCAGGGCCTTGGCTGAGGTAGCCTGCCCTGGCCCCTTTCAGCCCTGGCCAGAACGCCTCTGGCCCGCCCTGATACTCTTGGCCACCCTGCCCTCTGCTCCCTTCTAATCTCTCTTATAACATTGAGACAGTTCTGGAAAATACCAGATATGCAAACACCCAGACTGGGGGTGAGTGAGGAGTGGGGTGAAGGGGGTGTGTGGCGGGTGGGAATACAAGTATTTTAAAAATGCTGCAAATCTCTACAGTGTTTACCAGAAACCACAAGCACGCGTTCTGCTTGCCAGCAGGGCTCCCGCCACCCCACTACACTAAGTTGCTGGATTCTCCTCACTGTAGCCTGGGGTGGAGAGCAGCATCTGTGGGGTGGGGGCCAGTGACCCAGCTGGGGAGGGGGCACCCCCACTGCCTGGGCAGGCTGCCTGGTGCTGCCATTGTCAGTCCCGGGCAGTGGTACAGATGTGCCCCAGGCATCCAGCAGCACTGTGGGTGCCCACCATGCCAGATAGGCTCTGCAAAGGAGTGCAGTCTTTGTGGCTCCCCACCTCCTGCTGAGCAGTTTTTGGGGGATTCCAGCCAACCCTAGAGTCTAGCGTGGTGTTTGGCAGCAGCTTCTGTTCTGTTAAACACAGGGGGACAGTGTCAGCAAAGCCTATTTTTTTAATTATTGGCTCTAGGATGGTTGGGAAACAGTTTCCTTAGACCTGGGTCACCAGTCCGGCTCACTTGATCTCCCAGCATATGTTCCTCGGAATCAGGGCACGGCATTCTGCCTCATCATGGCTCAGCCAGGCCACTGCACAGACTTGGGGGTAGGAAAGAATGTAGGGTATTTGTCCAGTATTCTGTATGGCAGCCAAGTTCAGTGTGTGCCACATACGTGCTTCCTTAGTGGTGTTTAACTGATCTGTAAGGATTCAGCTGAACAGAAATCCCTTGAGAGAAGGGCATGAGAAATAATATCAAGGATGAGGATCATGGCTAGCATTCACGCATTCACTGTACATTAGACTCTGTTTTAGATTATAAATATTTAAACTCATTTAATTTTCCCAACAGTCCTTTAAAGTAGGTATTATAATCATTTCTACTTCATTGATGAGGAAACTAGATTACAGAGAGGTTAAGATTAAGTAAACTGCCTAATGTTTCGAGGCTATTAAATGACTTTTCAGATTTTGAACTCAAGGCATCAGCTCCTTGCTCTTCACTAGTGTGTTCTATAGTAGGTCCTCACTTAACGTTATCAGTAGGTTCTTAGAACTACAACTAAATGACAGATACTGAAACCAATTGTAGCATGGGCTAATTTATATAAACAAGAGTTAAGTTCCACCCTGGCTGGATAGCTCGGTTGGTTGGAGCATCATCCTGGAGCGCAGAGGTTGCCAGTTTGATCCCTTGTTCGGACATTCAGGAACCAGGAACAGATTTATTTTCCTGTCTCTCTCTCCCTTCCTCTGTCTATAAAGTAAAAAAAAAAGTTCATTTTCTATGGCATCTCATCAACATTATAATGAAATGATGTTGAATTAAATGACATTATTTGAAGACCTGCTGTACAGAGCAGGGGAAAGCAGTGTCTGGATGTCCTTATATATCTGTCTAGCCCAGGCCTGGGCCCTTCTGACTACTGCTGTTCTAGAAGCCTCTTCTCCAGAAGGAAAGGGGAAGCCAGAGTGACTGGCCACTCTTACTCTTGCTCTTGCTCTATGGACAGTGAGCCATAGAAGGTATGGTCATTGCTCTCAGACCCTCCTGAAGATTAATCAGAGGAAGCGAGATCAAGGGGCAGCAGGCAGGACTTAACCCTGTGGTACTGAAAAGCATGGCTGAGGGAAGCCTTAGGAAGAGAAGCAGCATCTGTCTTGGCAGCCTTTGGGTGTGGTCTCCCAGAGGTGGTGGATGGGTGCACTTTTGCCCCTTATCCATTTCCCTTGTGAGATCCTGGAAGGCAGAGACATTGCCCTCTTACTTTTTGGCTCTTACTGACATGTTAGTACTGACCACCACAGCAGTTGAAGTGGCAGGATCCCTGGATAGTCACCACTGACCAAGAATGGGTTCTCTTTTGTTGTACACAAGCTGACACTTGTTTCTTAGCGTGCATGGTGGGGAAGAGGCAAGAGTGCCTGGCAGATAGCTGGTGTGCAATGCAGTTCTCATTTGCTTCTACCATTGAGTTCTTGCTGTTCCTTTTGTCTACAATGCTTTTCCCTGCCCATCCTCAGGCACTTATACTCATTGGCTCCAGTTTGAATATCACTTCCTCAGGAAAGCCTTTTCAGATCCTCTCAGACCAAGTCAGGTCTGCACCCTGGCAACACCTCGTCCTTCTCCTTCATAGCATTCATTGAGATTGCAATTAATTAGTTATCTTCTATTTCTCCAGTGTTGGAGTATTTTGTGAGAGCAGGGACTGTTTGTTGAATAAAAGAAGATGGTGCCCTAGTCAGGAATTGGTTTCCCATTCTGTCCAGTTTTCCTTGTTTGGCTCAGTTGAGGTTCTTAGAACCCTCCCCACTGGCCTTGGTGACTTGTCCGCAGTACACAACCATGCCCTGCCTCAATAGAGGCAAGAGGGCCTGGGCTCGCCGCCTGAGAAGCCGGGGGGGGGGGGGGCCGCTGTGGGCTGCAGTTGTCTGCAGGACATCACCTTGACTCTGCTGCTTGTGTTCCTGGGCACTCGGCATCTCCCACGGGCGTGGAGGAGAGATGGGCTCTAGGCATCCAGGAACAGGAGCTTGGGGAAGGGGCTCTGGGAGGAGGGTCTTGGGGACAGCCTGTCTCCTGCCTCTGCAGTGGAGCCCCTAGGAGGGCACCAGGCTTGGGTGAGAAGCACATGCATGGCCACTGGGGTCACACAGTGTCAAGCTCTGGGGATCTGGATTACAGAGAGGTTAAGGTTAAGTAAGTTGCCTAAGGTTTGTTGCCTAAGATCCCCCAGGGGACCTTGGGGGAATGTGCCTGTTTTACTGGCTGCAGGTCTCTGAGGGGGTGGAATGTGGCCCTGCAGGATTCATGGCTTCCTCTTCCCTTCCACCGCTGTCCCTGGGCTGCCTTTGTGCTGGAATTCAGCAGGCTGGGAATTTTCATGGCAAGGATTTTTCCCAGACAAAGCAACAGATCCCAGCTGGAGTCTGGGACAGCTCCCGGATGGGCAGGGGCTACTGGAGAGGGCAGTGGTGGATACTTGGGGCACCCCAACTCCTCAGCTCTTCAGGCCCTGGCTCAGTTCCCACCCTCTTTGGAGATGCAAACATCTGTCTCCCCACTGGGCCAGGCCAGGGGGAACCTGGGCTTCTGGAGCTCTGGGACTCGGAAGAGGCAGTGGGAGGCTTTGGGGACCAGAGACGCCACCTCAGTGAGGAGAGAGCAAGGTTGTGGCTCACTTCCTTAACCATACGTGAGTCATGAAGCGGAGCCGCCTCAGATTCCATCCTCAGGTGGGGCTGTGCCTGCCAGACCCAGGTTCTCTGACCAGCCGGGCCCACCCAGCCTTGGTGGCAAGTGGTACTGTTGAGTTTGTCACCTGCTTCTGTCCTCCACCCTGTGGACCCCATATCGCCTCCAGGGCCTGGTTCCTTTTCTTAGTGACCTTCCTGGCCCCTGTGCCCTTTGTCCCCTGCTCTCTGTTCTGCTGGCTCCTCCTGCTCATTCCCATTTCTGCAAGGAGCTGACTCACTTCCTCTCTCTCTCCCCAGCTTCTCTCACTGCCAGGCCCTGTGGTATGCAGGGGACCCATAAGGAGGGAGACTTCTCACTTCCCGAGTTTTTTTCTCTGCCAGCAGAACAGGCTGCCCCTGGCTCTTGGCAAAAGAGGGCTGAGGGTGGGTTGGAGTGGGAAGGGGGCATGACTCTGGACTATAGGGAAGGACAGGTGGTAAATGGCCCAGAGTCTTGGCACCATCAAGGCGGATGCCAGGAAGCCTTAAAGAGCACCTGCTCAGTGTCACACCCAGTGGGCTTGGTTCTGTGGAAGAGAAAGGCTGAAGATGCCCTCCTTGAGATCGGGGAATCTGTGCTTTCTCTAGAACAGAAGACATCTGCAAAAAGATAGCTCTCAGCCCAGAATGGCATGGGCTAGAGGCCAAGCGGTGACAGCACTGTCAGGCAGCATGAGACAGTCATGACTCTTATGACTCCCTGTGACACCCAGTTTTATGCCTGGCCGCATCAAGTCAAGGAAGAAGTGTCTGGAGATTTCAGTGGAGCTTTCCAGGGACATAGCAAGGGGAAGGGTCTGACACTGTCTTCTTATGTTAGTTCTTCTTGCTGGGGCCTGCACCCTGCCCCTCCCCACCCCCATCTCCCTCATCTGTCGACTGGACTGATGGTTGAACACAGCTTCAGGCCGTGAAAGGTCTCCTCCCAGAGTGGGCTGGTGTCTCCTGCCTTACTCTCTTTGGAGCTGTCCAGGCTGTGGGAGCCTGTGTGTCTGGCATTTCAGGCACTGAAGAACCACCCTGTGCTGGGCCTGGCACAGCGTTGCATTTTTCCTCGCAGGTAGCCGGGGTTACCGAAAGGACGCTCAGGCATAGGGTGAGGTCCCCACTCACTTGGCCATGCATCAAGATCAATAGAGGCAAGAGGGAAACTGGGCCCGCGACCTGAGAAGCCTGATGGGCTACAGTGGGATGTCTGCCTGGAATCAAGGGACCAGCAAACATTCCTCTTCCCTTTAGCATTTGGCCTTGCCTGGCGGAGCCCCACTGCATAATTCTGGCCTCAGGATTTCTGGACAATGACAGGAGTTTCTTGTTCCAGTGAAGTTGGGGGTGGCAGGCAGCAGTGAGGTCTACACTTGGAGAAGGTAGAGGGTATCAGCCTGACTATCCTGCCCTACCTGGTGGGTTGTGAACCACCCCCACAGGCACATAGATGCTGCCTCCCTCCCCCAAGGCTTCTTATCATTCTCTGCCCCCACTCGTCATGACTTGGCCCTGATCTGGGTGGCAGAACCAGGCTCTGTGAAGGGACACCCAGTAGGGAAATGGCCACGCACACATGCACACATACACACATACACACACACTGCAGAACTTAGTGTGGGTTGTCCTTTTCTCCTAGGCCCTTTGTAAGCATTTCTGCCATCATCTTCCAGTCCTCACCAGCCTCACCTTCTCTGTCCAGAGACCTGGTGTCTGGGTCGGGGAAAGCAGAATTTTCCAGCTTCAATCAGGGCCCTGGATTCTCCACCCAGCCCCTGTGTCTTTCTTAGATGACTGGTTTTGAGGTCTCCCTTCTGTGCCTCTGAAAGAGGGAATCCTGCTGTAAAAGGTCTCCTCCCTTCCCTCCCTATCCATTCTCTTTAAAATCTAAAAAGTGTAGCTTTTGTTGCTATAGAAACAGATGCTTGGCAAATAAGAAGTTGGATAGAAGGGCTGGTTTTGGCCGTAGGAATTGCCTTCAGTTTATTTTGGGAAGGGAAAGAGGAGGAAGACAACTTAGCCCAAGGGTCCACAAATTGGAAGCTGCATAGGGTTATGTATGTGTTATTAATACATTGGTACATACTGGGTACAGCATGGACTCTGGAGCTAGACTGCCTGTGTTCAAATCCTGTCTCTGCTGCTTACTAGCAGGTGACTTGGGCAAATTATTCAATTTCTTGGTGCCTCACTTTCCTCATCTGTAAAATAATAATAATTGTACTTTACCTGTAAGGTTGTTTTGAGGATTCAATGACTCAATACATATAAATCATTTAGCATTATCATCATCATCATTAATCTGTCTCTGAGTGTTGGGAAGCCCTCCGTGCTTGGGAGCTTGATGGGTCATTTGCCCACAGGAATGCCAGAGGCTTGTTGATGACTCAGCTCTGCTCATGGGGTGGGACTTTACTCTTGTTGGGCCTTCCAGGTGGACATAGGGAGATTAGGCCAGATTGGTCCCCACGGGCCACAGGGTAGCCTCAGAGTGGGTTTGCTTTGCCCTGGGCTTCCAATCTATAGTTTGATGCCAGTTTTTAAAATTGTGCTACTTTTCCTTGACTTCCTCTGGTCAAATTCTTGGCTGATACCAACACCTATGGAATACCAGACTGCTTTCTATCTATTTATTTTCCAATTGAACAGACAAACTTGACTTTCTTGTGGTCTCTCTACAATTCACTTTGTTTCTTCTTACCTGTCTTGCCTCTATATTAAGGCCAAGCAGGAACTGAGGACAGAACTGAGGCACAGAACGGAGAGGTAGTTCCGGGTCTGATCTCCGTCTGACCCGGTAGTTAGTTCCGGGTCTGGTCACACAGAGCAGCTTGCCCAGATGCTCCCGCTGGATTTTCTAACAACTGTAGCAGAACCTTTCAAATTAAGTGCCTGTGATAGAATGTGATAGTGGTCAGATCCATACCCTTTTCTCTTCTCCCCCTCCTTCTCCCCCTGTGTATTCAGGGCTGAGGGATCTCGTTTGAACCTCTCTAGCATGACAATCATGCCCCAAAGTCCTTTCTCCACCATGTCCTCCTTCTCTTCTTCCTCATTTGCTTCATCCAGCTGCTACACAGGGAGGTGTCCAGTTATGGCCCCCACTGCCCCATGGCAGAACTCCTGGCATGCTGCTCAGGGCGAGGCTTTATTGGCCTTATTTGCCCTTGCAAGTTCAAGGTACTGCTGGGACTTCTCTCTCTGAGAGCACTAACATCAGCTGGGTCTAGCAGCGGGTGATGTGGGGAAGCCCTCAGGCCACTACATTCCAGATGTCTTACCCATGCATGGTCCAGAGACTGCAGAAACAAGGAATGATTGTGTGGCACTGAGGGGCTTTCTCCCAAGCCTGAGATGCCTTGGGGTTGGGGCTGGCTTCCATTCAGCCTTGCCTTTTCAGCCCCTCTGCTCTGGCTTCTGCTCTCAGGCTGGGGTGTTAACTTGTAACTACAGTCCCCTCGCCTACTTCTTTCTGAGGCCTAGGGGTCAAGGCCAGGCATATGGGGGCTGGAGTCTAAGTAGACTCTGGGGAAGGGATGGGAAAGAACAGCAGGTGGTCAGGGTCAGTACCTGAGGAGTCTTGGGCAGGGATGACCAGGATGAGCTGAAAGGGGGATCTTCTAGGCCAGAGAGAATTCTGTAAAGATGGAAATGTTTGATAGTCTGTGCTTTCCAGCTTTGTAGCCATTAGCCACGTGTGGCTATTGAGCATTTGAAATGTGGCCAGTGTGACTGAGGAACTGAATTGTACATTTTATTTTAATTTAATCAGAAGTATTCCCATTGTTTCTATTTCATTTCAATTTAAATAGCCACACATGGTTAGTGGTACCATAGTAAATAGTACAGCTCTAGACAGTTCTCAGAAAGGAAATGGTGAGGTACCTTTGAAGGCTTCTTTCCTCTTGCAGTCCCCTTGGTGAGGCTGGGGATGGTGGTATCTTCACTTCTTTTCATGAAGGAAGTCTTGTCCTCTCTGGTAATTTCTACGCTTCACCAACTGTGGAATCCTGATGCCCCAGAGCCCTCAGGTCTCTGGCTGTGTGCCCACAACTGAGGCAGTGCTTCCCCACTCACCAAGCATGTTTTCTGCCTAGTTTTGTAACACAGGTGCTCACATGTCCCAGTAGATTTGGCCAGGGCTGTTAATGTGGAGGTGGTGGGTTGGTAGGAGAAGTAGAAGCTTTTACTTCTTACTTTCTGCTTCTATGGAGATTGGGTGTGTGCTTTATTTGTACTTCAAAGAGTTCCGAAAGAGGAGCAATAGGGGCCTCCAGAGGTGAACACACATGTCCTCAAACATTTATTGAATGTCCAGTGTTTGGAGGAACCTGAGGCATATCTAAAGAAGCCTCTGACTTTGAGAATAAGCACCACAAGACTCCAGTGCTCACCCTCCAGAAGACCTTATTGATGTTTTTAAAATTTATTTTTTATGAAGTGAGAAGCAGAGAGGCAGAGACAGACTCCCACATGCACCCTAACCAGGATCCACATGGCAAGCCCCCTACCAGGCAATGCTCTACCTGTCTGGGCTGCTGCTCTGTTGCTCGGCAACCAAGCTATTTTAGCTCCTGAAGCCAAGGCCATGAAGCATCCTCAGTGCCTGGAGCCAATGTTGCTCGAACCATGGAGCCATGGCTTTGGGTGAGGAAGAGAGAGATAGAGTGGGATGGGGGTGGAGAAGATGGTTGCTTCTCCTGTGTGCCCTGACTGGGAATCAAACCTGGGACTTCCACACACCTGGCCGATGCTCTACTGCTGAACCAAACAGCCAGGGCCCTTACTGATATTTTATTTAAATCAGTGTGGCTAACTCTTTAACTGGGTTTTCTTTTTTTCTTCTCTGGGAATAGAGAAGAGTTGTCATTTATGTGAAAAAGAGAACAATACTTCTTTATATTATGTTTATTCTCTTGTGTCTGCCAGAGTGGGTGGGGATGGGACTAGCATGTGGGGTGCATTTAGTAGACTCAGAACAGGCCCAAATCTTGGTAGGACTTGGGGCATGGGTGAGAAGGATTTTGGGAAACCATCCTCAAGTTTGGCCCTTGGCTTTGGGCCTTGTGGAAGCTAGAGGAAGCACAGGCAGTTTGGAAATCCCCAGGGGCCATGAGGAAATCCCCAGCAGCTGAAGAATCCTCAGAGAACAGGCCTGCTGGAGCTGCCAATCAAGTGATCCCTGAAGGCAGTCAGAATCTGACTCTTAACGGTGGTCTTAGCAGAGAGTGCAAGCCCAGACGACCCTGCTTGGGCTTTGTGCCCATGAGATGGTATGGTGTCATCAGGCTCTGGGCACACCTTTGGGTTTGACAAGGCAGGGGCTGAGGGCATATGGAGCCCTAAGCCTCAGTGACCACCTCTGAGGTAGTGATCTGGGGCTGACCACCCCATGTCCACTGACCCTCCTGCTTGTCCCAGACCTCTGCCCACCATACAGGTTAAGGGTGTCTCTGGAGTCTTCAGTTTATTACTGTAGTCATCTATTCATCCATTTTATTTCATCAATAAGCATTTATTGAGTGCCTACTATATGAAGAGACTGGGGCTTTGGGGATGAAGCAGTGATGAAAGCAAAGTCGGCACTGAGCTTGTTTTGCCTCTTCCAGTCCTTACCCTCCAGGGTAAGGCGAGAAGCTGTCTTTCAGCCACAGGCCCCTCAGCCTGGAGCTCTCAGGGGGACGGCTCTCTGGGGTGGGGGCGGGGCCAGCCCTATGGAGGTGAAATCCTGCGGCCTCGGTGCCGGTGGCAGCGGGTCGGTGAGAAGGTGGGCCCGCCCTCTGCTGGGCTCCGGCGACGCTGCAGGGCGGGTGCGTCCTGGGGTTCCGGCGCATGTGCTGGCCTGGCCCCGCCCTTAGCCCCGCCTGTGCGCCAGCGGGTGGGCGGGGCCAGGAAGCGTGGGCCGTCCTGTGGGCCTGGAGCTGACCCGGCACCCACAAGCACTGAGCTGTTCTGGGGAATAGCGTGTCTGGGCCAAGCCCTGGGCGTGGATTTCCGCTTAATCCTCCTTTCCCTCCCGTGTCCATCCCTAGGCTTCTTCAAGCAGGTCATCTGCCCTCTTCCTCTTTGGTATCCACTGGTCACCTGGTCATCCAATGCTCAGTAAAATTTCAAAATAAAAATTGCTTCTCAAAGCATACCAGTCACTGTCTACTAAAACTGGTACTTCATAAAAGAAGATATATGTTACACACCAAAAAACAAACAAACAAATAAGGAATAAAAGATAATCCTTCCTAAGAGAGCGAAAGCACTTGTGCTGAGGTTGGAAAGAATGCACCTGTCCTCTCGGTGGTAGGGAGCCCTCCTCCGCCCTGAGAGCTGAGGGCTGGAAACGGGACATCCCCCCCTCCCCAGCTTCCTTAAATAAATAGTTCTATTAGTGACATTGCAAATTAGTAATAATACAGGCACCATACAGTTAATATACATTTATGGCAACTGTTTATAGCTTTAAAAAAAAAAAAAAAGAGTTTTGATTTAAAGGGGAACTAGTGAAACAAATGGGGTCAGAGGAGTATTCTTTTGGTAATTAGAACCTCAGCCTCCATGTTTTCTAAGCTATCTCCCTCTGAACCAGCCTCAAGAAGCTCACAGGCTAGTAGTGAGGAGGCTGAAAAAGAAGCAGGCATTGTGCTTCCCCACAGTGTTCACCTTGAGGTATTACACGTCATTGTAGTTGAATCAGTGAAAGACTTTTTACTTCTCAGACTCCTGTCTAGCCTGCCCCCAACTCTGCTTAGCCACCCGGGCCTAGCCCAGTGCCCAAAACAGAGGGAAGTAGCTTCCACTCACCCACACCACCAACATCAGAGAGTTGAAGCTGATACTCTCTCTGGATATGCCTTTGTTCCCCATTCTGGTCCACCGGGCTTATTGTACCTGCACCCTTTAGATCAGTTAGTTAAATCCAGTGGATATTTATTGAACACCTACCATGTGCATTGTGCCGGGAAGTGGGATGAGATCTAAAAGAAGTAGGAAATGGACAGAAGGGAGAGAAGGCTTAAACATATGACACAAATTACTATCAAAACAGTGCATGTTGTGTAGTCATGGCACATACACATTAAGTTTCAATAAATTCAACTAGCTGATTAGATAAACTATATTACTGTAGTCTAAAACTGTAAATATTGTATTTTGTGTATTTTTATTATAAGCTGTCCTTGACTATATACATTATGCCTTTATGTAGGTGTATGAAATAGTATGTACAAAACCATGTATACTACACTGTGTGAGCAATTTAAGGGATTTTTAAGGGTAATTTTGACTATATTCTATTTTTGCCTAACATGCTGACTCTAGACTCTAACCTCATGTGTATGTGACTCCACTGTATCTAATAGAGCACCTTATTAAGTATAATCAAGAACTGCCATGTGTATGTGGTGATATTTAGGTATAGACATTGAGTGATGTGGTTCTTCATTAGAGTTTACCTACAATTTGCCTGGTGCTTTACATGTACTTTCTTTTAAAATTCTCACTTCCCCACCCCCCAAAAAGCAGAAACTCTTAAGAGACCTAGATGGAATTCAGACCCAAGTATGTGTGACTGTGAGTCCATGCTTTTTTTTTTTTTTTTTTTTTTTGTATTTTTCTGAAGCTAGAAATGGGGAGAGACAGTCAGACAGACTCCCGCATGTGCCCGACCGGGATCCACCCGGCACGCCCACCAGGGGGCGATGCTCTGCCCACCAGGGGGCGATGCTCTGCCCCTCGGGGCATCGCTCTGCCGCGACCAGAGCCACTTTAGCGCCTGGGGCAGAGGCCAAGGAGCCATCCCCAGCGCCCGGGCCATCTTTGCTCCAATGGAGCCTCAGCTGCGGGAGGGGAAGAGAGAGACAGAGAGGAAGGAAAGGGGGAGGGGTGGAGAAGTAGATGGGCGCTTCTCCTGTGTGCCCTGGCCGGGAATCGAACCCGGGACTTCTGCATGCCAGGCCGACGCTCTACCACTGAGCCAACCGGCCAGGGCCTGAGTCCATGCTTTTGCACGACATTACCATGCAGGCCTCGAGCGAGAGATGGGGAGGCTTGAGAAGGTAGAGTGACTGGTGGAGAAGCAGTTATAAGTCAAAGCTCTGATGCTGATGAGGGCATGGAACTGTGGGCAAATCAGCCTGAGAGAGTGAGAGCGAGCGGGCTCGGGAGAAGGAGATAGAAAAGTGAAGGTGAAGTGTAAGGAGGGGCACGTAATGGCTGTCCCTGGGGGCAGGCCAAGGGACCTGAGGTGGTCTGGCTGACTGTGGGAGTGCCTCAAACATAGAGTAAGCTTATTAAAGACATGGACCGGGCCTGAGACAGTACTGACCTTTGAGCAGCAGGGCAGCTGTGGTTGTGTGTGAAGCTGGGCAGGTTGTCAGGGCATCAGGTTTCCCTTCTGAATGAAGAAGTGTGCTTTTTTTTTTTTAATTGATTTTAGAGAGAGGAAGGGGGAGAGAGAGAAAGAGACATTGATTTGTTGTTCCACTTATTTCTGCATTCATTGGTTGATTTTGTACATGTTCTGACCAGGGATCAAACCTACAACCTTGGTATACTGGGACGATGCTCTTTAACCAACTGAACAACCTGGCCAAAGCAGAGGTCTGCTCTTTTCACTAAGGAAAATGAAACTGATTTGACATGACCTCCATCAGTCACACCGATCAGCTCAGACAGAATTGAAAGGATCTGGTCAGAAAAGAGGAGGGGATGGGCACATGGTTAATTCAGAACAAGACCATGGATACAGTGACACCTCAGTCACCCAGAAGTCATTTCCCAGAGCACTGCCAAATGGCAGGTGGGCCTAAGAAGGCCCTTGAGCTGCCAAAATAGTGGACAACGAGTCGCAGGAGAGCCGGCCGTTTCGCTGACATCCCACTTGTTCTGCTTTGGAGTCTGTTCTCTCAGGCTTGGTTATCTGGTTTTCTAACATTTGGCAGGAACAGCATATTATAAGGAAGTGAGGGTGCTGGGGACAGGCGTGCTGACAGGCAGAGTGACAGCTGATAGCTTGACAGGGATAGGGAACAAAAGAACTAAAAAGCAGATATACGGACACAAGGGATGCCTGGCCTTTTTCACGTGGGCATCTAGCGAGTATTCATGTTGATTGTGATGCCTAGATGGGGCTGGTTTCCTTTGAGAGTGGCTGGAGGTATTGTGGGGGGGTAAAGGTTGCAGAAGCCAGGCTGGGAAGTCAGGAGTCATCGCAGTGGGGACAACATGCCCTTCAGTACAGGATGGAGTGGAAATGATTAGGTTCAGGAGGGGAAGCGCAGAGTTTGAGATGAGTTCAGCGTGTTTTATTGAAGAGAGTCTATAAAATATTTGTTATTTTTATGATTATTAATAGTAATAGAATTTAGAAAACTACTCAAGATAGAAAATATTTTATTCCTTAAAGGGGATAGGCTTCAGTTAGTTACCTATTTGCTTATGATCTGTCTTTCCATCCCTAGGGATCCCAGATAGATAAAAATAGTTAAAATGTATTGAAAGCTATTGTGCTGGATACTGTTCTTAGAGCTTTGCAGGTCCTAATTCATTTAACCTCTACAATATGTGGTAGGCACTATTAGTTTCCCCATTTTACAGGTGAAGAAATTGAAGTACAGGGTTAAGTTGTGGAGTTTAGTATATAGAAGAGCCAAGAATGAACCAGGCAATCAGCCTCTGGAGGTCTAAATAACTTAACCACGGTATGCCATGAATAATTCCTTTAAGGCGGTGGTTCTCAGAATCACCTAGAGACCTGGTTAAAACACAGATGCTGGTTCAATATCCAGAGTTTCTGATTCAATGGGTCTGCGAGGGGCCCTAGAATGTGCATTTCTTGTAAGTTCGTAGGTGATGATGATGCTGCAGTTCTGAGGACCACACTTTGAAAACCAAAGCCCTTTCACTCACTGAGATTTCACCAGTGTCATGCTAACTGTGTGAGAGAGTCAGTGCAGCCTGGCCTGTAGTGTTGCAGTGGACCAACCTGTCATGCTGAAGTTTGAAACCCTGGGTTGCCTGGTGAAGGCTCATATGAGAAGCAACCAATAAACAGCTAAAGTGAAATAACTACTTCTCATCCCCCATCCCATTCTGTAAAATCAATAAATAAAATATATTTTTATTTATTTAGTTTATTTGGTAAGAGGAGGGGAGATAGATAGAGAGACAGACTCCTGCACGTGCTCCGACCCGGGATCCACCGGACAACCCCCATCTGGGGCCAGTGCTCGAATCAACCAGTTGAGCCACTGGCTGCAAGACAGGAAGAGAGAGAAAAGGGCGAGAGGGTGGGGAAGAAAAGCAAATGGTTGCTTCTCATGTGTGCCCTGACTAGGGATCGAACCCAGGATGCCTGCACACCAGGCTGGTGCTCTATGCACCGAGCAAACTGGCCAGGGCCAATAAATAAAAATCTTAAAAAAAAAAAAAAAGAGTCCGTGCAGCATAATCCTTATTTTGCTGATGAAGGAACTTTAAGTCACCTGCTCACAGTCACACAGCTAAGTCATTCATTCATTTATTCCTTCACTGACTCACTCATTGATTGAACAAATAGGCACCTCAGCACTAAGCCTTACACCAGCCTCTGTGTTGAGCAGTTCTCAGCCTTGGTTGCATGTTAAGAATCACCTGGGGGAGCTTTAACAAAATCCCAGTCCCAGGCCTCCCTCCCAGACTAATTAGATCAGAAACATCTGGCTGGGGGTTGGGGGAGGATCCAGGCATCAGTATTTTTAAAGTCCCACAGGGGATTTTAGTGTGCAGCTGCGGTTGGCACCATTGTGTCAAGAAAGCACTGGGGATGCGAAGACCTGTGACACAGCATGTGCCCCAGAAGGGGCAGGCCATCTTCCTGGGAAGACACAGCACTTCCTAGAAAGTGGAGGCAGGGCCTGACCTGTGGTGGCGCAGTGGATAAAGCGTCGACCTGGAATGCTGAGGTTGCCGGTTCAAAACCCTGGGCTTGCCTGGTCAAGGCACATATGGGAGTTGATGCTTCCTGCTCCTCCCCCTGTTCTCTCTCTCTCTTTCCTCTCTCTCTCTCTCTCTATCTCTCTCTCTCCCCAATAAAAATGGATAAATAAAACCTTTAAAAAAAAAAGAAAGTGGAGGCAGGATCCCAGTGTCCTACTGGCTACGTGTAGCTGTGTGGTAGGTAGGAGGCAGGGCTGGGCTTTGGTCCTTTTGGACAGTGTTTACCAAACCTTTTCATAGAGAAAGTAACACTGTTTACAGGGCCCACTGGGCTCACAGGACTGCCTGGGGTGACAGGGCTGGGTCTCCAACCACTCTGGTTAGTCACTGGTTGTGAGACAGCTCTGCCCCCCCAAGGCTTCCAAGGACCACCCCCACCCCAATCTTTTTTTTTTTTTTTCCTTTAGAGGAAGAGGGAGGCAGTGACTGTTTCCTTTTCTCTGCAGAGCTGACAGCTTTTGAGACAGCTTCAAAAGACCTGTCTTTTGGCTCCTTCCCACCTACTCCCAGCTCCTATTTCAGCATCTTTGCTGTCCCCAGCCCAGGCCTAGCACTGGGTGCTGCGGTTTCTCTTCATGAGGAGCCCTGGTTTTTCATTGGCAGCCCTTGCTCATTGGCCAGACACCCACAATTTCTTCTGTCTTCAAAACCGAGGTCCACTTACCCCATCCTCCTCTCTGGCTGATGTATACACAGAGTACAACTGATGTCCCCGGTGTGTTTATTACTGTGAGGCAGCAACAGTGGGACTCAGACTGATATTGCGGGTCTCTGCCCCTTCTGCACTCGACAGGACAGCCGTGCGGCTGCTGTTTGGGCACAGTGTGCAGTGGGCCCTGTGTGTTGTGTTACAAGTGACATTAGTGGTTGTCTTGGCCCCTGCTACAGTAATTAGATGTCTGGGGGAGCCTATGATTTGTGTGTTCTCAAGGACACTGTGTTGTGATTGACTGTTCATGTGTGCTGGTGGTGTGTTTGTGTATGTGAGTGTATGTGTACGTGACCCTGCATGTGCTTGTCTCGATCCTGGCCTGTGGGGCCGGGGGCTGCAGGTTTCAAATTCCTCTGCTATTTTTAGGGACCATATCAGCTCAGCTGTCTGGGAGCTCGGGTGTGTGTCAGTAGGAAAGCCCCACCCTCCCAGTCCCTGGCCCCTAACCCTCCAGCCCTGTCTGTCCTCTACCCCGTGCCTTTACTCTCCTGTGAGCCTCCTCCTTCCCTTCCACACAAGGTTATCACCCTCTCCCTCCAGGCGGCCTATGGCATACCTGGTACCCGCAGTCCTCCGAGCCACTCACTCTCTCCGCCGGCTCTGGCCAGGGTTGGGTAGCTCCTGATGGGAGGGGCCAAGGGAGAGGGAGGGGAACAGGGGCGGGGCTGCAGCCAGTGCTATTTTGAGCTGCTAACCGAGCAGCATCAGAGAAGACTCCTTGCTCTGGGCTGCTCCAGGCCAGGCCAGGCCATGCTGGTGAGTGTCCCTCTGACCCCCACCCCGGAAATGTCCCAGGCTCCTCATGCTGCTTCCTCATTTAGGAAAGGAGGGGCCTATTCGTTATTTTCCCAGATGTGGCCGAAGGCGGTGAGGAGGGATGGGAGGGGCAGCCTTGGTCTCCTCTCCGCCTTTTGGTGGGGAGGGAATTACTCAGCCCCCAGGCAGCCTCATAAACTCCTTGGAGGTGAGGGGCCAGGCCTTCTGGGGCTGACTTGGGACTTTGGGAGTTTCAGAGGGGGCACCATATTCTAAACCTCAGTGCCATGGGACTGCATTAGCCTCCCACAGGCTGTGATGCACCTTTCCCACAAACTGAGTGCTTGAGGTCTTCATTCCTTGGAACACTATTTTCTTCCAGAACCCGGAACCCCAGCACCTCCGAGGTCTTTGGAAATCTTGTTCCCTGCGTTGGGTTGCCAGGATAGCCCTCCATCCCCTCTTCTTCCTGGTAGACAAAAGAGGGGCTTGAGAGGGGTGGCTTTGGAGTTGTCAGGGACCGCTCCTTTCACTGTCCCCTAGAGTGGACTCAGCACCCCTGCTTCCAGTTCTGTGGCTCAAACACTTGGAAGCAGCGCAGATGGCATCTCTGAGATGCCCTGATTGTCTGGAGGTCTCCTTTTTAGCAGAGGTTACTCCAGAGGAGTAAGTGCCTTTAAAAAGCAAGTGAGGAGAGACAGAGCTGCCTCCCAGTCTGTTTCGTCCCCCCCACACCACCCCTCCCGGCCACCAAGGGTAAGGTTTTCAGCTGTGTCAGCAGTTGGCGGAGTGTACGGGCTGGCCTGGTGCGGAGGTGTACCAGGAGCCTGAGATGTGCCCATGAGCATTTGTATCTCTCTGTGTCCAGGATTGCCCTGCTCTGCCTGGGCACCAGGGTGGAGTTATGTGGCAAGCAGGGAGGGGGTGGGGCCAGAGAGACTTATTACCCTGAGAAGTGGGTGCTTCCTGGTCTAGCTGATGCCCCACCCCACCCTGCCCTACCCTGGTCACAGATTCCGGGCCCTGCACGAGGATGGCCAGGCAGATGGCACAGTGCCCTACAGAGGGGCAGTGAGTGTCCCCAGGGAAGGGAGGCCTCCCGCAGGTCTGGCCATTAGAGGAGGAAACCCAGGGCCCTCTACAACTGTAGCAGCAGCAGGAAGCCGCTCCAGTGCACCTGCTTCCTCCCAGCCTGCTGGGCAATGTGCAGGGGCTGGGCTGCTTTCTGTTCCGCCCTGAGGTAGGGTAGGGCTCTCACTGGAGGCTGGAGCAAAGGGGCTAGGGTGTCCCTGTCAAGCTCTTCTCCCTCTCTTCCTCTGCCTGGGAGTGTGGCCTTCAGCCCAATCCCTGCAGAGCCCCTGTTCCTCTCAAGAAGCTCTATGTGGAGTTATTTGGGGCAACCGTAGAGGAACAGGTCAAACAGGTCATCTACGGAAACTCGACTTTCTATCCAAGCTATTGTTCTGGCTTGTGATGTCATGGAAGGACAACTGTACAGGTGAATCTGGAAGACGGAGGCAGGGCTTGCGTCCATCCCTTAAAGTAGCCTTGGAAGTTCTTGCTGGAGGACAGATCTGGGCATGAGTCCTAATGTGCCATTTACTGCTGCGAGGCCTTAGGCAAGTCATTTCTGAGCCTCCTTTCGCTCACTTGTAAAGTAGGATTTTTACCAGCATTTACTTCAGAAGGCTGTTGTGAGGATTGAATGAAATGATGCATGTGAAGGGTTCAGCACAGTGCCTGGCACCTAGTACATGCTTTGTACAGGAAGGGTCACTGTTATTACTGTTGTTACTGTTATTTCTTTCCTATTCTCCTCTCCCTAGCCCAGACCTTACATAATTTGGTGCTAGGTTGAGACCGGCAGGGAGAGGGTTACCTGGGACCTGCCTTCTGCACCTCAGAAAGGGAGAGGAGAAAGGGGAGGATGTCGTGCCTCTTTCTTCCCCGAATGAGAAGCCCAGAGTGTGTGGGAGTGTTGGCGGAGGGAAAGGCAGCAAGTTCTCTTCCTCAAGGCTCTTTCTCTCTTGGGGCATCTGCTGTCCTTGGGACTTGCAGAGTGTAGACATCTGTCATGGGCACTTGGACCTCAGTGCCTTTGTCCAGGCTGGGCATTCCATGCCTAAGGGGTATCTGATGGGTGGAGTGATTCTCCTGGGGGTACTGTGCCTCCAGTCCCTCCTGTGAAGGGCTCAGAAAATTGTACGTTAAGGACAAATGGTCCTTGCTGGGCATGCAGAGGGTAAAAGCCAGTCTGGCCCACCCCTGTGTGTTGGAAGACTTCTGGGCCTGAGTGGAAGTGGGTCCTTCCACACCATTCTCAGCTTTTCTCCTCTTCAAGAACAAATGCTTTTTATCTATTATCTCCTTAGCATTTTTAAAAAAGATTTTATTTATGGATTTTAGAGAGAGGAGACAGAGAAGGGGGAAAAGCGAGAAGCAGTTACTACTCATATATGTCTTGTGCATTTTTTTTTATTGACTATTTAGTCATCTCTACAATAGAATTAATCAATAAGTAACAAATACATAAAATAAATACCAAATGTCTCTATTGTGTCTAATTTGCATGATTGACATTATTATCACTTTTCTATTTAGATTCTAGTTTTTTTGATTGATGTTATTTTAGGTGAAGTTTTTTATATGGTTACATTGTCTACATATTTGGTTTTTTTGTTTTGTTTTATTACAGAGACAGAGAGAGAATCAGAGAGAGGGATAGATAGGGACAGACAGACAGGAACAGAGAGAGATGAGAAGCATCAATCATCAGTTTTTTGTTGTGACACCTTAGTTGTTCATTGATTGCTTTCTCGTAGTGCCTTGACCATGGGCCTTCAGCAGACCGAGTAACCCCTTGCTCAAGCCAGCAACCTTGGGTCCAAGCTGGTAAGCTTTGCTCAAACCAGGTGAACCCACGCTGAAGCTGGTGACCTTGGGGTCTCGAACCTGGGTCCTCCGCATCCCAGTCCGACGCTCTATCCACTGTGCCACCGCCTGGTCAGGCTACATATTTGTTAAATGGTAACATAAAGGTGCTTCATACCAAAGTACCATAATTTACTTGACTCCTCCTTAATTCTAGGCATTTTGGTGGCTTCCAATTTGGGGCTATTACATAAAGTGTGTCTTTCAAAGTCTTTGCGTTGGTTTGTAGGTTTTTTCTTTCTCTTCCTTTCTTTAAGTCAGCCTATTGCATACACATTCCTGAAGATGGGATGGCCAGGCCAGGAGATGGTAGATTTGATGGCTGCTATTGCTCCCTAAGAGCTCCTGAGCCCTCCCCTCAACTCCATGGCACCGAGTTTACTATCCATTTATTATTGTTAAGTTTAGTGATTATACCTTCCTTGTTTTCCCCACATCTCTGGGAATCAGGATGGGCAATTGTTATTTGCCATAATTCAAAGGAACCCCATTGCAGTATTGTTTTGCAACAAGCATTTGGTAAGTGCCCACAGCAGGATGGGTAGAAGAGAGTTCTCCTCATGAGGAAGTCAGAGTTCAGGGAACATTATAAACACACAAACAGTTCCCCAAGACCCATCCTGGTTGTGAATCCTAGTGCTGCCAATTTACTAGCTCTGGGGCCCTCAGCAAGGTACTCACCCTCTCAATTTTCTCATCTAGAAGTTGAGTTGTGAGGATTAAATGGAGACGGTATAAGGTGCTTACCTGTGCATGGCTCATGGTGAGTATTCATTCAGTGAGCGCTGGTTTCTCTTCCCTTCCTCAAGAAAAGAGGCCAGAAATACCAGAGAGGAAGGGGGTAGTCAGTCCCTAGCGAGTGGCAGGATCGTGATGGGGTCTCCGTTTGCAAGTCCAGAAACTCAATGTGGGCTCTTTGGTCACTAGTAAACACCGCGCTATCAATCCATGCTTTGGTTTGATCCAGACCTCCTGAACTTTGACGCTGACGCAGAATATCAGCCAGAGTTGGCTATTAAGGATGATTCAGCCACTCTCACTCTGCCTAACACAGCGGAAAAGTTGGGCCTCTGTGGGGAGCAGCGCAGGCTCTTCAGTGTGAGTGACATAAGTTCAAATTCCAGCTCTACCACTTATCAGCTTTGTGACTTAATCTCTTCTGAGTCTTTCTTCTCATCAGCAAAATGGGAATGAATGATAATAATTCCCATGTCATGGGGCTGTTGTAAGATTTAGATTAAAAAATATATGTCAAATACATGTACAAGGTCCATCTCACTGTAGGTGTTCCATATTCAATAATTAATATCATTGTAGAAAATGGTTGAATTTTCTAGAGAGGAAACAGATCAGGAAGAGAGGCCTTGGCTCCCAGGCACCTTTGTTCCACGGAGCCATTGGTTCCCAGCTCTGGGGGTGACTACGGGGGAGACATTGCCCCCATCCTTGGGGCTGAGTGCCTTACCTGTTCTCTATTGGATAAAGACAGGTTATTCTGGATCCTAAGCAAATCTTAGTTAAAATCTAGTGATAAGGAAAAAAGGAGAAATGTCGAGGCAATTCTGCACAGAGGCCACAGAGAGAGCTTCCTTTGAGAAGAACCCCACGTTTGTGTTCAGAGTGGTATTCATAAGGCATGACTAGGCCCTGGTATGAGTGGCCTGATGTTCTTACAGAGCAGGAGGTCAAAGAACAAATGTGTTAATTAAACAAACTTCAAATCTCTAGCATATGAACTGGGTAATAAAATAGAAAAGTCAACAAAGCAAATTAAAAATAACTCATTGAAAACAAAAAAATTCCATGATTTTTTGCTGCTAATTCATTATAAGTAGTCCTAAGAATGAAACCAGTTCTTGAATGGCATTGATCTGAATGGTTTCTTTGGATGAAGTCTCTCCTTGGGCTGAGGCAGATTCTGCCTGTTGATTTTCAAGGGGACAGGCTCCAGTTTCTAACCCATGAATGGAGTGGCTTTAAGTTCTCCGGGCCTCTTGCCCCAGCAGGTAATGGTTTGTTGCAGGTAAAAGGCAAAGTTGTCAGAGTCCTGAAGCAGCTTCCTTAATCCCCTCCCAGATCACAGGCCGCAGCTTTGGTTCACTGAATTAAGGGCTTGAGTGCCTCTCCAGATCCAGAGAGGACTTTAGCCATTATCTAGACTAGTCCAGAGAGACTCAGAGAGGTGAAGCTGCTTGTTTAAGGGCACACAGCTTCCAAGGGCAAGAAGTTCTAGGTTCTGTACCCCACTTTGCCTTTTCTTTCCTCTGATATTTTATCCTTACGCCTTCTCTGACCTTTTGAGCTTTGTAATCCTTCCCCCTCTGCTCCATCCCCTTCCCCCCACCCCTGTGTTCACAGCGTTTGTCCTGGCAGAACCTGGCCGTTAGGAAGACTCTGAGCTCCTGAGAGACCCTGCCCACCCCCATTTCTTCTCTGACCCAGGGTGCAGGCTACTTTCGGCGCCATGGCTTTTTCATCAAGATTTGCCTTCTGGGAGCAAAAGGAAAGTTGGATTTCAAAACCTTTATGCTTTTCCTATGTGCTTGGCATGGTGTGTGCAGTCAGGAGACTGACTTGTGGGAGAGGAAGCTTTGGAAAGTAGAGATGGACTGGAGCATGTGTGCATATTTGGGGGGTTGGGGAGAACGACCAGTGGGCCAGTGAACTCACTTTTCTGTCTGGATGGGCTCCGGCGCTGAGTCACGCTCCTCCCCTGAGCTCCACCTCTAGTAAGCTGAGCTGCCTTTTGTCCCACTGGTGCCCCTCAGCCTTAACCCTTCCACACTCTTCCCATGCCCCCTGCTGCTCTGACTCGCCCCTGGGAATGTGGGCTGCTGTGGAGGGACCACTGGGAATGGCTTTGTGTCTGAGGTCTCAGAACTGGGTCTCACCAGTAGGAGAAGGCCTTCTGGCTGCCTGGGTCCAGAGGGTAGTTCAGGCTGCAGACCTGGGCGTGCCTTTGTGCTGTGCACTGTCCCCAGCTGGGCAATGACCTACCACAGACAGAGCCCTTTGGGTGGGGGAGGGGGTGGTGAGTCAGCCTCAGGCTAAATTCAGAGCTGAGCTCAGAGCTGGGCCTGGTGTCCCAAACATTTGGTGGGACAGCTAGTGTTTCCCCAGTGCCACTTGGGTAAGATGCTTGGGGTCCCAAGCTCGAGCCACTGGAGAGAGGAGGGCAGAGTTGGAGCTGGTAAAGGATGCGAAGTGGACTTGGAATCTGGGCCATGCCTGTGCCCGAGCTAACAGCACTGCGTGCAGTGATGAGTGTGTCTGTGTGGTGAGCACTTGCTGCCCCTCTAACCTGGGTGCCCCGAGCTAGTGCATGGCGTGGTCTCTGCGGGCAGGGTGGTGAGGGATGGGCGTCGGTGTGGCCGCAGCAGGCACAGGCCTGGACTCCGCCACTCCTCTTCATTCCCTCTTCACCAGCCCCTCCCTTCCCCGTCTCTGCTCCAATCCCAGTTTCCGAAGTAGTAGAGTCCACACTGATGAAGAATTGCCATTTTCCCCTCTGTGGCAGTATGAACTAACTTTGAAGCTTGAGCTCATATGGAAATAGCTCTGCGGGCAAGATGCAGCTTTAAAACTGCAGTGGCCAGCATGCTGGTCAGTGCCCCAGGCACTGCTAATTAGAGTTCATAATTAGCCGTGGACGCTGGTTACAAATGGAGTCTCCCCAGGTGGATAATTAACCTGACCCTGGAAGAGTTCCTAAGGATCTTTTCCGTTAGGAATCAAGGACTCCTTCTTACCGCGTTGTGCCGGGAAAGAAAGGCATGCTGAGGGAGGTGGGATACGGCGGTTCCAGACCTGTCTTTTTCTGTAGTCCTAAGTGACTGAGTAAAGAAGAGAAATGAAACCCACTAGGTCTGCCAGAGCTTGTGGAGGGAGAGATCTACGGAGAAGCAGGGGAGAAGGCCCTCCCAGACTGGAGGCCTGGCCCCTCAGGATGTGTTCCGAACACCCCAGTCTCTAAACTGAAAGAACCTTCAGAGCGTCCATATTGTCTGCTCTTTTTTCCGGATTCATTATGGCCGTTGGCTCCTAACTGCTCCTCTTCTCTGACTCAGGCCTGTTAGCCCTGGGCTGAGCTCAAATCCCTGGCCAGAGCAGCCAGACCTCAGGCATCTTTTCCTCCTCCACACCCCGCCCCTAGCCTTGGGGTTTCCTCCCTCAGCTGCATGGTTGGCAGTTCTGTGGGTCTGAGGTTGGGAAGCTATCTGGCCTCCTGAATCCCTGCCTCTGCCCCACTTTCTGCCTCCAGCCAGAGCTCGGCCATCTGGTTGAGAAGGCACTTGGGCTTGTGCTGAGGGACATCATATGGAGCCTAGAAGCAAGGCAGAGTCAGCCTGGTGGAACCTCCCAGTCACCCCCACTGAGTTCTGCTGGCTCTGCAGGTCCCCGCACGGGGTTATTCCCTCTCCTTGGCCACTAGATCAGGGGCCCCTGGTTCAGACCACTTCTTGTCTGAGCTGGAATGACTCTTGTAGTTTAGTCTGAGTTGAATGAGCTGATTCTTTCTATGCACACTGTGACCAAGGCCATGACACTGCTGTTCGCGGGTGGACCTCTTTAAGACAGCCCCAGTGGGCCACGCGGCTGGCTGGTCACTGAGGGCAAAGGTACATGGCTTTCCACCCCACAGAGACCCTTCAATCTTAAAGTTGTCACTGGCCAGTTTTGAGCCCAGTATATGTTGCCCAGGTCCGCAGCACTGCTGAACACTCAGGGGCTCTGCCCGTCAGGGAGAGAGGCCTGAGGGATGCCTGCCTTCTGCGCCTGCAGTGCTGGGTCCCCAGCCCTGACCTGCCAATGACATCTCTGTCTGCTCCCTCAGGTGAAAGAGGAGGACAAAAGTCTGCTGAAGTCTGGCCCTCCTGGCAAGGAGGAAGGGGCTGTAAGTTCTCCAAGACCCCCTGTGCGTGGGTGTGTCCACCGTAGCCCAACCTGGGGGGCAGTTCCATGGAGCAGGCAGGCAGGCAGAGTTTCCCTTCCTGTGCGGGTGGCGAGAGGGAATGCCAGTCAAGGGGCAGCAGGTGCAGCCTGTGTGGTGCTAACCTGGGGCAGGTGAAGGAGATGGGAATGTCATGCACTTTGGAGACCTCCCCTGAACTCCCCCCAGCCCGTTTAGCTCCTACCTGTAGATCTGGTTTCCTGAACCTTTGGGGCTAGAGAGGCTTAGGTGGGCAAACTCTGAGGTCAGGGGCACCAAATGAGCAGCTGTTGGGACTCTTCATCCCGCTCTGGGTGGCACCAGACAAGGGCAGGGAGGAATTTCACTGCAGCTGCTGCTGTCTCTTCCCAAGACCCTGTCAGCTGCTCGGTACAGATGACTTGGAGGCAGGCCCAGCTGCCCAGGGCCCCTAGTCACCCCCTACCCAAGTCATACAGCCTTTGGATAGAGACCCCGAATAAAACTGGACTCTTTTAAGGCAAGAGAAGGGAGAATTCCAGAAGAGTGAGGTCTAGAGATGTATAGTTAGGAGAGGGCTGCTGTCAGCACAAACCATCGGTGTGCCCAGAGTCCTGGAGCCGAGCTGGGTCACCAAACAGATCCATACTTCATTACCCCAGATGGTGCCTGCCCCCCCCCCACCCCTTCCTTGGGTGGAGATGTGATTAGCTCGGCATTGTGGCTTCTGCCTGGCCTGTAAACAATCCTGCAAGGCCAGCCTGTGATTTCAAAAGGATATATTTGAGATATTGGCAGAAGGGGTCTTGCAGTAGGGCAGATTTTCTGTGAAAATTACATGTAAGGTGCTTAGAAGACTGCCTAGCATATAATCAGCACTTTATAAGTGTTAGCAGTTACTATCATCGTCATCATTGTCATTGTCATCATCATCATCATCTGCAGTTAGAGGGAATGGGAGGAAAGCCAGAGAGGGAGGGGAGGGCGTAGGACCTAGCAGCTAGGGCCACCAGCCAGCTCCGCAGTGCCCTGGCATGCCGTTGAGCACTCTTGGCCCCAGAGACTGAGGAAGAGCACCTTCAAGCCCTCCCCTCCCCACCCTGCAGCAGGACCACAATGCAGCTGAGGCCTGTACTGAGGCCACTTGGCTCAGTTCTGCATAGGATGTGTGGCAACCTCTCCACATGGCAGCCAGAGGTCCGCCCACTCTGTGAGCATCTTCCTACATCTGCAGAGATGGCAGCTGGTCCCTCACAGAGCCCTGTGCCCAGGAGTACCGTAGAACCAAGATCATTGTTTTGGGGAACAAGGGCTTAAGCATAGCTCATTAGAGGCAGGGCTTTGTCTGACCAACAAGGAGCCCCTAAGTTGACCTTGCTCCCCTCAGGCATGTGGCTAGCTTTGCAGGAAACTGCCCTGCCGTTAGCCAGCATGGCCTTTCCAGTGGCAGTCCCTTGGGTCCACAGACAGTTTCCACCAGTGTTGGGGGAAGGGTAGGTATACCAGGTGGAGTGTGCCAGCATGCTCCATGGAGCTCTGGGGTGCCCAGAGGATGAGAGGGTGGCTGAGCCAGGGCCCCAGCTCTAGGCAGAGTGGAGCCAGAGTAACTTGAGTGCTTAACCCTTTGTGGGCCATAGCTGCCTCCTCCTCTTCCTCCCATTATTCCACGTGTATACTCTGGGAGCCGGGAGGTCTCTAGCCCTTGAGAGGTTTGGTTTGCAGGAGGAAAACTGCAGAGACTGATAGCAAGCAGGCTGAGGTGGAATTACCTGGGTCAGCACTGGGTTTTTGCTGCCCTCAAGAATGTGGGTGAAAAATAGACGGTGGGTGCGGGACAGTGGCTGCAGACCAGAGGAGAGGGGAGGGAGGAGGTTTAGTATATCTTGGGGCACGGAATCGCTCCCTGACCGTTGTTCTCATCAGGATGAGCAGACTCTGAGTCTGACCACCCAGAAAACTGGCTGCTAGAGGGACCACAAAGGCAGGAAGCCCTGGAGTGAGGCTAAGAAGTGGTTGTTTGACCTCTCTAGGCTCCATCCCCGCTGTGTTTGGGCCATGTGAGACTGGGCTCACCTGGATTGGGGCTTGGTTGCTACCCTGACAGAAAGCCAGGAACTCTGGGACACCTTATGGGCCTCTGGGCACTCCGTGCTGGCATCTCACAGCTGCATGCTAAGCCTGGGAATAGATGACAGGTGATAGCAGTACCTGCTTGTGCTTTGGGGGAGAGAGACATCACACTCAGGTGCAGTTGTCCTATCTGAGTGATGGAAAGCCTCTTAGAGCTATGTGTTGTTCGGTGCATGTATGGAAGGTCTGTTCCAGAGCTAGGCGTGAGGCCACACCTCTTACTTCCTCTGTGTGGGGTGGGCAGGGACACATGGACTGATGCTAATATCTACCTGTATCTCTATGACTATAGCTAGAGGGCAGCTCAAAGGCTGGCGGTGGCCCATCTAAGAGTCCTCAGCCTCCCACCAGCCCTGTACCTGCAGAGACTTCCCCGAGAACTAAGAGCCCCGTGCCCACACTCACCATGAATGGCCTGGGGACTACCTCAGCAGAAGGCCCAAGCCAGGAGGCCCCGGGCCTGTCCCGGAAGAAAGTGGCGAATGCAGTGAAGAAGGTGGTGAGCAAGGTGCTGCCTGGCGAGGAGCCTGGGGGTGCCAGGGAACCTCTGAGCAGAGGGGTCAAGTCCCCTGAGAACCCAGCTCGAGGCAAGAAGGGAGAAAAGGCAGCCTCTGGTCCCAAGCCGCCACCCCCTCCGCCCCTTGCTCCACCTAAGCCTGAAGCAAAAAAGGAGCCGGCCAAGGATGAGCTGTCTGTGGGCCTGCGGAGCCTGATGTCCCGGGGCAGGGGCAAGGACCACAGGCCCCGCAGCAGGCAGTCTCCTGGGAAGATGGAGAAGCCCTCCAGCCAGGAGCCAGGCTCCCCAGAGGTGGTGGACTCCCCAACCAAGCCTGGAACCCCAGAGAAGCAGTGTTCCCCAGCCTCACCAGAAGAGTTGGCTGACCCAGGCTCCGCTAGCCCGAAGTCAAACCTCTCTGGATCGCAGCAGTCCAAGTCACGGGTCCCTGATGTGCAGCAGGAGGTACCTGAGTGTGAAACTAACCTCCCATGCTCCCCACCACCCTCGCTCAAAAGCCAGGCTCCTGCCCAACCGCTTCCCCAAGGCTCCTTCATAGACCCCAAATGACTGAGAGGCTAGGCCTGGGCCATTGCTGATGGCAGGTCTGGATGGCTTTCCTGACCAAATGCCTGAGCCCGTGTGGTGGTCTGGGCTCTGCGATGGGACCTGCTAACCAGCATGCTGCTGCTCTATGGGAGTCAGGGCCAGGGCCTCGGCTACGTGGGGTCAGCTTGAGGCTCTAGACCCCAAATCAAGATCCAGAGTCTTAGCAGATCAGTGCTAGGGTGGGGAGACAGAACTTCTGAGGTCAGGTGGCCTGCGTCGTTCACATCCCAGCCACTCACTTCCTGTGGGATTCTTATCTCTGAGCCTTCATCTGTCAGGTGGGGACAATGCAGGTCTTCAGTTCCTTCAGTCCCTTAGGGCCAGAAGTACTTTGCAAATTAGTAGTTTTTATATTTAGAATATTATACAGTGTACATAATGAGCAGCAACCCATAACCAAACATATTAATATTTCTACAGCAAAATCTATGAATGTTCACCCTACAGAGGGATAGACTATAAATAGTCAGGTTTTGCTACCAATGTAGTTAAGAAGAATCTTCTGTTTTGGGGGCTTTTTGGATTTCGGAGTTTCTGTGAAGGTTAGAAATGATTCAGGTAATGAATGCTCCCAGCCCAGTCCCTGACGTGGTGAGTGCTCCATAAATAAATGGTAGTATTGATAGTGATGCTAGTAACAGTAGTTATTAATACCATCATTGCCGTCACTACCTCAGGCCTGGCCAGCTGTCCCCTCTGGCAGCAGAACTGTAAAGGAGCCTTGTGTCTGGGTGACTAATGGTCACAGCGGGCCTTCTTTGTATCTGGGTCCTGTCTGTCCACAAAGTGCCCTCTCGGTGAAACAGGAGGCTGAGTGGCAGAGGGGAGGGACACGGACGATCAGCCCAGCCCTTTCCCTTGGATGATGCCTGCTTCGCTGGTCCTTGAATTGAAGACTCTCTCTCTCTCTCTTTTTTTTTTATTCAGTGAGAGGAGGGGAGGCAAAGAGACAGAATGTCACATGCGCCCCTACTGGGATCCACCCAGCAAGCCCACTAGAGGGCAATGCTATGCCCATCTGGGGCATTGCTCTGTTACTGAGTAACCAAGCTCTTAGCACCTGAGGTGGAGGCCATGGAGCCATCCTCAGCACCCGGGGCCAACTTGCTCCAATCGAGCCATGACTGCAGGAGGGGAAGAGAAAGAGAGAGGAGCAGAAGGGGGAAGGGTGGGGAAGCAGATGGGTGCTTCTCCTGTGTGCCCAGAAAAGGAATCCAACCTGGGACTTCTACTTGCTGGGCTGATGCTCTACCACTGAGCCAACCTGCCAGGGCCAAAGCCAGTTCTCTTTAAGCTTTCCTGTTTTATAGACCCTTCTGAGGCCTCGTGGGGTGCGTGTATATGGGGGAGGAGGGGTGTCAAGTTTCCCCACTGCTTCTCTGTGCTCTTGCATGCTCCTGTCTGGAAGAGGAGGGGCAGGGCAGGAGGGGCAGGGCTCAGCCTGAAGGCCTGTCCTGTCTCCAGAACCCATCTTGCTCCCATTCCATTCTTCGTGGGTTTTGCAGAACCTAGGGAGGAGCAGGCTGCAGCTTCCCCCCTCTCCTGGCTCACTCTGAATCATGGAAGTGACCTGAACGCAGGAGCTGGCAGGGGCATTTTGGCTTGATGGGTAGGACATGAGGCAAACTGTTGGTCTCTGAGCAAACCTCTAAGGAGCTGAGAGCATCCTGTGCTTGTTCCTGGGCCAGCCGCCTTCCCTCGGGCTCCTTGTCCCTCCACCTCTCAGTAGAGTGGACATGGGGGCTGAGAAGAGCTCTGCTTGGAGCTCAGCCACCTGTCACTTGGGCTGATAGCAGGGGCCAGCGGGTGGTTGGAAGAGCAGGACCATCCTAGTGCTGATGTGGTTTAGATGGCGAGAAGAAATGACCCCAGAACTCTCAGGCGCCTGTTCTTTTTTCTTATCTGATAGTTTAAAAACTTAAATTGGTGCCTGGCTTGCCTTCCTGACCCTACTTCACTTACCCACCGACTCCTAGTAGCTTCCTGGGCTAGAAGTTTGGCATGCTGTGTCCCCACCACTTCCCAGGCCAGGACTAATAGTGGTTTAACTTCTAGGCAGGAGCTGCCCCCGAGGTCCGGCTGACCCCCGCAGAGGAGGCCCACCAGCGGCTTGAGAGGATCTTCATGGCTTCTGTAATGCCACCTCTCATGTGTGGTTTCCCAGTCCCTGCCCTCCACTTCCCTGAGGCTGGTGGCCAGATTGTGTGTGTCTGTGTGCAGAGGGGCACCTGCTTACAGAAGAGTGCTCCATGGCATCCCGCGGGCCCTCACAATGGCCTTCCCACTTCAAGGAAGGAGAGAAGAGCTCTGTGGAGGGTCTGAGCACAGTGAGGCCTGTTTCCCCCGGGAGCCCACTGCCTGTGGGAGGAGCCCCTGTTGGCTGGGGAGCCAACCCCTTTCTCTGGCCCTGCTCTCTTGCCATGGAGGACAGGTATTGGTGCCAAGGTCTGATGGGTGTTGAGGCAGGGATTTGACACCCCTCTTTTTTGATGCCCTGGCTCTCAGACACAGGTGGGCCTGTTAACTCCCTGTCTATTTCTAACAGGCAAGGTCTAAGACCTGGCTGACTCCCCTTCCCCTCCAGAAAGGCCTTTAAGTGACCAGACCGAGGCAGAGAGGTCAAGGTGCCTTGATATGTGGGCAGTTGGCATGTGGGCCCGGATGGGATGATGCCTCCACTTGCCATGGGTGGTGTGCCTGCCGGGGAGTGGTGGAGTGGTGCAGTGGGGTTTGAGGAAGGGGTGCTAGACTTGGGGCTACTGGTGGTCTTATTGTATGAGAGGTACAGGGATGACATCTCTGAAGGGCAGCCTTTGGCAGGGGGGAGTGGCACCAGGGATGTGTGTTTGGAGACCAGGGGCAGCCCTGTCCTGTGGTCCTGATGGCCACAGGGAAGCTAGGCTGGAAAATGCCCGGGAGATAAGGCAAGGGGTTCCCAGGGGGAACAAAGCCCTGGGCGTGGTGAGCTGGCCTGGCCTGGGGGCACACAGAAGAAGAGCCTAATTCAGAATGAACTAGACGGCCAGCCTAAAAGAGACTGGCCACGTTGGAGTCTCCTGGTGGACCCTCCCAGGAGGCAGGCCTTGGTAACCAGTGTCTCTTCACCAAGCTAGGCCTCTCCTTCATGGCCTAGTCCAGTGATTTTCAACCTTTTTATACTTGAGGACCAGTGAAAATAAGGAGAATTATTTCGGGAACAGCCAAGGCAGAAATCACCTTGAGCATAATAAGCAAATTCAAGTAAGATCTTTGGGCCTTTAATCTTCACACGACATCAGGGTGGCTAACTCTTTCATGGACCAGCACAAAATTTCTGGCAGACCGGTCCATGGACTGATGGTTGAAAAACACGGGTAGCCTATCCTTGGCCGGGCTTAGTTCACCTGCAGGCCAGCAACGCCCTCCTGGTGCTAAGCCACTCCTCTCTATACCCTTTACCTTGGGCTGCCGGAGAGTGCCCGCCCACTGGGCCCAGGATTCTTGTGGAAGGGGACATGCCGATGGTCTGCTTGTCTTCACCCTTCTTCTTCTTTCTTCTTTGCTTGCTGCTGGTAGCTGGACCCTGAGGCCGCCTCTCCTGCCCACAGCCAGGTAGGGTGTTCCTGTTCCTCTGAGGAGCCCTCCACTTTCTCCAGTGACCACCTGCCACCCCTGGCCTGTACCTGGGCTGGCGTCTGCGCTCGGGCCTCATGCTGGAGTGTAAGGCCTCTTTCCCTTCTGGTCTCCACCTGTTATCTGGTGGGATCCTCCCAGGAAGCAGTCCTAGGAATTTAAGATTGGGCATCTCTGTGTGAGGCCCTTGGGGAATGTTTAGACCGAGTGTCACCACTCAGGTTTGGCCTCTGTGGCACATGGTTCTTAGCCACTGAAGCCCAAGGGCCTGGCCAGAGTTTTGGTTTCTAGCTGTTTCAGTTCTGCTCAGACTGGGTAGAGAAAGCTGCAAAGGCTGAATCCTTACCACCACCCCAGCCCCCATCCCAAGCCTAAAGATGCAGCATCCTCTGTCTCCACCTGCTGGCCAAGGTGGGAAACCCACCTTACGATTAGCTCTAAAGGAGTTAATTATAGGCAATGACCCTTTGATGTCACCTTATGCATCAGTCTTCAAACTCCTGACCCATTGGTCATGCCCATTCAAGACAAATGTTTTACCTGTCTCATGTGATTTAAAAGAAAACACATACAATATAATTTTGTTTTATAAAGTTACATTTCTTCAAATATAACGAACTAGCCTTTTTTCTATATATATTTCACTTAACAATTAAAAATATCGACACCCCATAGTGAGGCTCCTAATTGAAGGGTAGTTTTACTGGTTGTGATCGCCAGAGTCTGGGGCCCCCTGGTGCAATCCAGCCTTCTCACTCTGGAGCTGGGAGGGGCAGTCAGTGAGGGGAGAGCTCTCTGAAGCCGGAACCCAACCTGGCAGTAGAACCCAGACCTCTTTCTTTCAGCTCTAAGAAATATGACAAAGAAAATGCCTCCTTCTATTATGTGTTCTTGTCCTTCTCGATCCCTCACCGGGGTCAGTATCACAAAGCAGCATATACTCCCCCGGTCTCATGAGGGTGGGGGGCTCTAGGAGACAATTGTTCCTCAGAGAATTGGGGGGCCACCCTGATGGCTGCTCCCTGCCATGGGAGGTGACTATCCTCCCAGCAAGGTCACTGAATGACCTGCTGCCCTGAGACCCACATACAACAAAAGGAGCCGAATGGACTTGTCTCCTGTTTGCTCGGTTCCCCCTGGCACCACTTCTGCCCCGCCCAAGGCTTCTCATGCAGTGCCAGGCTGGTTTGTCTGCCAATGCTTCTTTCTGATTGGTGACCACTTGGGGCCTCCAGGGGCTCCCAGCCCCTCTATACCCATTCTGATACACAGCTGTGTGACACACATACAAGTCTCTTTCTGTGTTTGGCAGAGCAGTGCTGTCCCCTCCCCCATATCTCTGGTCATGCCCTGGTATGGCCTTAGCATGTCCACATCGGTCTGCGTACCCGCTGCCTTCTGAAGAGGCACGGTGTCGGAGCGGGGAGGCTGGCATGTGCATCTGGGCACTGCCCCTCCCCCCGGTGGAGCGTCCCTTGGAGGGGAAAGCCAGGCTAAGACTAGGACTCGGGCCCTACGTACCGTTTTGAACTGCAGAGTCCTCTGTAGACACTTTCCGCTGGTCTAGAGGAAACGCCCCTTCCCTACTTGGTGATGGAGGGCCTGTGAGGATGAAGGAGAGGCTAGACCTGGAAGGTCACAGTAGCTGTGGCCCAGGGTGCAGGCGTGGGCTGAGGATCCAGTCGCACAGGCCTCCCAGGGAGGTGGGGAAAGGGCAGCTGAAGGTAGAACCTGCTGATGTGCTTTCCTGGGTACGTGCTCCCTGTGCCAGTGTCCTGCCAGACCCTCAAGGTGGCATGGTCACTAGCTCTGTGTCTCTGTCCTCAGGGCTCATTAGGACCACTGCAGCCTCCTGGCCTCCCCATCTTTTTTCTCTGACTCCTCTGATGTCCTTGTTCTGAGTCTGCCACCCAGCTGTCCCGCTCACCCATTGGCTCACCAGGAAGTCCTTCACCTCAAGCATCTCCTCTCTCCTGTTGTCCTCATCTATTTTCCAGAACAGGGTCTGACTATTTCTTCTTCCCCTCCCTCGGACAGGTGAAGACAGACGAACAGATTGCAGCTGAGGAGGCTTGGCATGAGACGGAGAAGGTGTGGCTGGTCCATAAGGATGGCTTCTCACTGGGTGAGTCTGGGGAGCCCAAGGGCAGCTGTCTGGCCTCTTGGGCTTCAGGGGCTGGTGTGCCTTCTTCGTCTGGTAAGGGCTGGGTGGTGAGCGAGGAGAGGCTGGTGAGACAGTGGGGTGCAGGCAGGACTAGAATGGCCCAAAGAGGGTAGCAAAGGCTTCCCAGGCCCATGTCTGTCTGCCCCACTCTGCAGCCAGTCAGCTCAAATCCCAGGAGCTCAGCTTACCCGAGGGCAAGGTGCGTGTGAAGCTAGACCACGATGGAGCCATCCTGGATGTGGACGAGGATGACGTAGAGAAGGTTGGCAGGAGGCTGGCGGAGGGCACAGGAGGTGGGCTGAGCAGGGCAGGCCTCTCTGCCGGCAGCGCAGACGGGTTCTGCTTCTTCAGTGCCCTCCTGCCTGCCCTGTTCCTGCCACACAGGCGAATGCTCCCTCCTGTGACCGTGTAGAAGATCTGGCCTCACTGGTGTACCTCAATGAGTGCAGCGTCCTGCACACTCTGCGCCAGCGCTATGGCGCTAGCCTGCTGCACACGTATGCTGGCCCCAGCCTGCTTGTCCTCAGCCCCCGTGGGGCCCCCGCTGTGTACTCTGAGAAGGTGCGATGCCCCCGAAGCTACCAAGTTGCCTCGTGGTCCCACCTACCCACTACCGACCTCCTCGTCGTCCCCACCTTTTCTGGCTCTGCCCCCTCCCCTTGGCATCCCACTGGGCTCCTGTCCTTTCTCACAGTTGGCGTTGGGAAGGGGAGTCATTTAAAGGGATAAAGACAGAACTTGGTGATATCTGCATTTCCACGCATGGCCTTAGCCTCAGAATCCATCCACTACCCTGGCGTGAAAGGCCCAAAGAGATACGGATTTTGGGAGTGAGGGGTGTCTGAGTGGGACCAGCTAAGAGCCTATCTATTCTCCCCATCCCTCTCCTGCCCAAGGTGATGCACATGTTCAAGGGGTGTCGGCGGGAGGACATGGCCCCCCACATCTATGCCGTGGCCCAGACTGCATACAGGGCGATGCTGATGAGCCGTCAAGACCAGTCCATCATCCTCCTGGGCAGTAGTGGCAGCGGCAAGACCACCAGCTGCCAGCATCTGGTGCAATACCTGGCCACCATCGCAGGCACTAGTGGGAACAAGGTGTTTTCTGGTGAGGCAGGGACAATGAGAAACTGAGAATGAGCTGGGGAGAGAGGGCGGCGTGGAGGCCCCTCCTGGGTACAAGCTTTTTTCTCCCTGACCTCTTTATGCCCCCGGCTTTCCTGACGTCCCCTGGGCCTGTCTTCTACAGTGGAGAAGTGGCAGGCTCTGTACACCCTCCTGGAAGCCTTTGGGAACAGCCCCACCATCATGAACAGCAATGCCACTCGCTTCTCCCAGATCCTCTCCCTAGACTTTGACCAAGCTGGCCAGGTGGCCTCGGCCTCCATTCAGGTGAGGGGATGCTCAGAGGGGTAGGTAACTGGCCACCTGATTTCATGCCCTAGAAATCAGACTCTCTCATGTGCCTCATTTTCCTGGGATTCTGCCCCAACAGAATGGACCCTGGCACTGGTGGGGCTGGCCTGCTCTGCTTGAGCCTTCACCCTGTGCCTCCTGCCCCGGGAGGGACGAGGCTCAGCTCTCTGCCCAACCCTGCCCAAGCCCTGACCCCGTGCTCTGGGGCTTATCTCTGGCAGATTTCACCAAGGGAAGACTGGCAATGGCTGACTCCCTTCCTTGCTAAATGAGAGCGCTCACCACAAAGTGTCCAGCTTCCCACAGAGGCTGTGCTAGGGATTAGGCAGAGCGGCAATGCCCCTCCATAGGCTGGGCCTGTCTTCTGCCCCCTGGCCCTGGTTTCTGCCTGGGCTTGCCCCAGAGGTGACCTGGCCTCTGGCTGAGTACCCAAAGAATAATAAGCAGCTGCTGTTCCCATGGGCCTGGTTCTTCTCCCCGTTTGGGGGAAGAGGGAGGCCATTCCTGGCACTGCCCGCCTTTGCCCACACCTTTCACGTTGTGCCGTAGACGATGCTTCTGGAGAAGCTGCGTGTGGCTCGACGCCCGGCCAGTGAGGCCACTTTCAATGTCTTCTACTACCTGCTGGCCTGTGGGGATGGCACCCTCAGGTGAGATGAGACAGAGGGAACAGGGAGGGTGCTTTGGACTCCAGCCCCCTGAAAGTTCCTGAACCTGTGACATTAGGTTCTGAGCTGGGCCCTGAGGGTGGCAAGATGAATGAGCCTGATGGCAAGGAACTGCCTGGCCCTGGGCAGAGGGATCTGGTTATGTGTAAGGGGCACAATGAACTCTTCAGTGTTCCCAGTGCCTAACGAATGTCTCTGTTACCCATGAAGTCAGGTGTAGAGAGGAAAACACACCAAGATGCAGGTGATCAGGGACTTGCCCACAATGACACAGCTAGTATGGAGCTGAGCTGGTCCACACTGGGGCAAAAGGTTCAGTGCCCTCCCTCTCACCTGGCCCTCCCTGCCCACCTGTTGGCTTCTCTGCCAGGCTCTTCCCTTTAGCCCTTCAGACTTGCTGTCTGTATTCACTGAGGGGGGGAGGGGGGGGATAAATGATAAGGTTAAGCAAGCAGCCCTAGAGCATTATCCTCTTTAGTTTTCTTCTTGCAACTGAGGGCACCGTCTCTATCCTGGCTGGACTCACCCTTCAGGCAGATTTTCTGCTCTGCTCCCTTCCAGGCATCTGACTGACACTCTCACCAGCGCATCTCTGGTAACCTGTCCTATAGGGAGGCTGAAGCTCTGACCAGGCATCCAGGCCAATTAAAGAAGCCAAAAGTGGCACTGGCTGGTGGCTCAGTGGAGAGTGTCGGCCTGGCATATAGACGTCCCGGGTTCAATTCCCAGTCAGGGCACACATGAGAAGCAACCATCTGCTTCTCTCCCCCTTCCTCTCACCCTTCTCTCCCTCTTCCTCTCCTGCAGCCAGTGGCTCAGTTGGTTTGAGTATGGTTCGGGTGCTGAGGATGGCTCTGTTGGTCCTAGTGCCTCAGCCTCAGGTGCTAAAAATAGCTGAGTACTCTAGCATTAGCCCCAGATGGGGTTATCAGGTGAATCCTATTCGGGGCACATGTGGGAATCTGCCTCACTATTGCCTCTCCTCTCACTTTTAAAAAAAAGAAGTCAATAGCAGCTAGCCTGGCAGTAGAGCGTGGTGGGCAGACAGAACTCAGAAGCTGGAAGGAGATTTTGTCTGTCTCCACACTGATAGGGACATGGCCTTGGCATAGGGACCAAGCACTATGCTGATGCCCCATTTGTACCCCTAGGACAGAGCTCCACTTAAACCACTTGGCAGAGAACAATGTGTTCGGGATTGTGCCACTGGCCAAGGTGAGGGGCCTGTGGGGACCGGATTGACAGCCCTGGGCCTTGGGAGTAAAAGAAGCCCCAAATGGCCTGGAGTGCTCCACGGGAATAACAGGAGCCCAGCTCCAGCTGGGGGCTCTGCCCTAGCCTTGCCCTCCCTAAAGGACCAGTAGCATGGGGGTATGTTGTGGGTAGGGAGAAGAGCCCCTTTGAGATCCGGTGCCAGTGTACCCGTTTGTCCCCATAGCCTGAGGAGAAGCAGAAGGCAGCTCAGCAGTTCAATAAGCTACAGACGGCCATGAAAGTGCTGGGCATCTCCCCTGATGAACAGAAAGCCTGCTGGCTCATCCTGGCTGCCATCTACCACCTGGGGGCTGCAGGAGCCACCAAAGGTAACCTGCAGTGGGTCCCAAAGGCCTACCTTGTTGCCCAGGAGACCTTGGGGGGACCTTCCCACCCCCAGTTTGTCCTCAGCCAGCACAGACTCCTCCGTTATCAGATACCCCTCTTTTACTGTGCCTCTTCCCAGCCCCCGAGAGCAGAGCAGAGCAGAGGCTCCCAGCACTCGGAGAAACGTCTCTGCCAGTGATGGCCTGAGGCCTGGATTCAGGTGGCCATGGCCAGGAGCACTGTGAAAGCAGGGGGTGGGGGCTTGGAGGTTGAGGGGAAAGAGAACTCAGAGCAGTCCCCCTGGAATAACTGTCCTTCTTGTTCCCTTCCTGACAGAGGCCCCCGAAGAGCAAGCGGGTAACTGACCTTAGCCCCTCCCTGGGGTGTAAGGGCCACTTGGCCCCATCTTGGTGCTTTCCCTGGGCTCTCTCTGGGGGCTGGGCTTGTTCTATTGTAATAGAGGGGACTGGCCTGGGAGAAAGCCCCTGACTGAGGGGTGGAGAGGTTACCTGCTGGCTGTGGGGCTTCTTGGAGTCCCCAGAATAGCTGCTTCTATCTGTTTTGCATCCAGATCCTGGAAGCTGTCACAATGCCCTCCATGGGGCTTAGGTGGGGTAGGGTGGGCTTGCTTCCTGGGGCTTCCTAAGGCCAGTTTTCCCTGAGCCTTCTCTTCTTTCCATTGGTTTGGTAGCAGGTGTTTCTTCCTCTTGCATGTCAAGGTGGAGGCCGTTAGAGGGCAGCAGGCACCGTGGTATCAAATGGGCTGCAGCTTTGGCACTTGTGCTCGGGGGCTTGTGAATGGCTAGAGCTTGGTCTGGCTTGGAAGGGCTATGCTGCCTTCTGAGATTACACTGGTGGGTGGTGCTCTGAGCACCTCTTCACCTCTTTATCCTCCAGTTCAGGGAAAGGGATGCTGCCTCGGAACAGCATCTGGGGCTTTGTCTTCATCTTCCTTCAGGATGTGAAGGGGCCCAGGCTGCTCCCAGCAGTGAGGAAGCTCTGGTGGGTGGGTGGGTACATGGAGGCACAGGCGTGTGGGTGGTGTTAGGCTCCTTATGATCCCAGCAGGTGGCATCCCTACCAAGCAGGAAGCAGGTTCTGAGTGAAGGAAGCTAGTTTCCAGACTGTGTAGGCGGGCAGGCATGAGGGCATCTGGCCGTGTCTTACAGAAGTTCTTTCACTCTGAGAAGGTGGCAAGCCAGGTTTCCTGTAACCCTACTCAGGGCTGCCTACAGGCGGGGAGCTCTAGGTGTGTCAGCACGTGGGCCTCATTGAGCAGGGTCTGTTACCTCCTCAGAGCTTCCAGTATTTTCTAGGGTGTGTGTGTGTGTGTGTGTGTGTGTGTGTGTGTGTGTGTGTGTGAGTGTGTGAGTGAATGTCTTTGGAGGTCTTTCGGTGTGTATGTGTGTCAGTGCAGTTACATTCATAAACATACTCCTCTGAGACTGTGTGTGTGTTTGTGTTCCTGAGCCTGAATGCGGTTGTGTTTTCCTGCTTGCTCATCCTCACACGCCCCCACCCTCACAGCCCCTTCCCATGGGCCTGTGGGCTCAGTTGATGACTGTTTGCTAACACGCTGTTTTTCTTTGCATGCTGCATGCTGGTCCTTTGCCTTACAGAAGCTGCTGAAGGTAAAACCTTGTTTCTTGTTAGCTTTCCCTAATTGCCGTGATTAGACATATGTCAGCTGAGGCACGCTGTCTGTGTGGGCTGCTCCCTTTCCTCTTGAGGCTTTTTCATATCCCCACTGGTGGGCCACGGGTGGGTATTTGTGGCCTCCGCAGGCAGATGCCTGGAGGTAAGAGGGAGGGGGCATAATATGTCCCCCAAGGCACAGGTGGATCTCAGTGCTCATCATCAGTGGGCTGGCTCGCCCTCTGACAGCATTTCCCCAAGTTGGCAGCCCCGTAGCCGGGCCCTCTAAAAGGATGTTCGAGGTTGACAGGATGCCCTCTGGTGGCAGCAGTGTGGTGTTACTTCCTCTTTTAGGATCTGCTCATTCCCTCCACCCTCAAGGGACATAGGAAGCTGGCAGCTGCTGGCTGTCCTTATTCTGCCTGAGGCCCTCTGGTGTCATCATGGCTGATTTCGCCTCTGGAAGATGCCCACTTCCCAGTCCTATGGGAACAGGGAGCCAAAGGGCATAATGGTCTTCAAATGGCCTAAGGAAGAAGACCCAAGATACCAGATTGCTTTTTCTACCCCGTAGCTGGGCGCAAGCAGTTTGCCCGCCATGAGTGGGCCCAGAAAGCTGCGTACCTGTTGGGTTGCAGCCTGGAGGAGCTCTCTTCGTCCATCTTCAAGCACCAGCACAAGGGTGGCACCCTGCAACGCTCTACCTCTTTCCGCCAGGGCCCTGAGGAGAGCAGCCTGGGAGATGGTCCAGGTACTCTGAGCCCCTTGGCTGGTGAATGTGAGTGGGGGGCTTCCTCCAGGGCTCATTGCTCTCTGCTATGGGGAGATGGCTGGGGTGAATAGGGTTTCCATCGGGGGGGAAAGGAAGCCCCGAGACCTCTGCTGACTTGGACCTGGGTCGGTAGGGAGCATACCCAGATGGGGATCCCAGGGAGCAGGAGGTAGAACTGGTGCTCTTGCCCCACAGGCCCCAAACTGAGTGCACTGGAGTGCTTAGAGGGCATGGCGTCTGGCCTGTACAGCGAGCTCTTCACCCTTCTTGTCTCTCTGGTGAACAGGTGAGTGCCAAGCAGGAGGGCCCAGGAGCTCTGTGACTTTCTGCCTTGACGAAGGTGGAGTTGATGACTCTGTGCTTGTATGACTGCTGAGGCAGAGCCGTCTTCCACCAGCAGAGGGCTCATTGTGCTTGTAGGCTGAGGCAGGCACGCCTTCCCCACCAGGGTCTCGGGCACATGCGCAGGAATGGGAACTCGGCGGGGGGCACAGCTGGGCTGCCTGGGCACCAGGGGCAGAACAGTGGGGCCTGTCCAGCGGTACTGTCCTAGCCAGCTCTGACCCAGGCTCTCCCTGTGAAGGGCTCTCAAGTCCAGCCAGCACTCACTCTGCTCTATGATGATTGTGGATACTCCGGGCTTCCAGAACCCTGAACAGGGTGGGGCGGCCCGAGGAGCGTCCTTTGAGGAGCTGTGCCACAACTATGCCCAGGACCGGCTGCAGACGCTCTTCCACGAGCGCACCTTTGTGCAGGAGCTGGAGAGATACAAGGAGGTAGCACTTGACCTTGCCTCTGTCTGTCCACCCAGCCCCCCCCCAAACCTCACCCTGTGGCCTTGGCCCCCTTGGGGAGGGCATCTGTGGATGAGGGAAGGAACCACCTTCCCTGCTGACTGCCCCTTCCCAGCTTTTACTCTCTTGTCACTTCTGTCCACCTGTGCTCTCTGGACGAGGCGTCTTTTCCTGCCCAGGCTACATTCTTATTTGATGGAGAGTTTGCTCTCTGGAAAGCTAAAGGTGCACTCAGGGTCCCTGGGAGCCCTTTCTTGCCCACCTTTAAGGTGCTCCCTAAGCCCTGTGATTGCCACTGTGCAGTTCCCTCTTTCATATGTCAGGCCTGGCCTTCTCTGTCTCCCGATCTGTTAAGATGGTGATTGGTTACTTAGGGCCTTGTCATAAAAGAGTGTCCTGGATGGAACGAGATCTGGAAATCCTACCTCACGTGGAGGTGAGGGATATTGATCCCGGCGAGGATATTTATCAGGGATGAGAGAAGATTCAGAAGAAAAATGACAGTTGTCTTCAAGTGTCTCAAGGATGTGTGTGAAATCGAAAGGCTTACTCTGCATAGCCTAATCAATGGATGTAAATAACAAATATGTGACTTCAGCTCAGTTTAAAAGGAGGTTAGAAGAATTTTAACTGTCCAAAGGTACAGAGGTGCCCTGGACGGTGGTGAGCATTTGTCACACTCCTGTGTAGGACAGATGGTCAGGCTTACTGACTCCAGTGTCCCCTCCCGGTCTGCTCATAGCACTGTGCCCCACACATGGCTCTGTGCTCACTAACACTCTGCCTTCCTTCCTAGGAGGGCATCGAGCTGGCATTTGACGACTTGGAGCCGGCCACAGATGATTCTGTTGCTGCTGTGGACCAAGCCTCCCATCAGTCCCTGGTAGGAATCCCAGTGAAGCCCTGGGCTTTCCTGTTCCTCTTCCTCACTACAGCCCTCCCCGTATGAGCTGATGTCATTGGTGCCAATGGGGACTGAGGGGGCCCAGCAATCAGGCACGGACACCAAGTACTTCAGAGCTATGGGCCCTGCCCTTCAGCCCTCGGCCGCTCTGGCCAGGAAGGTGGCACTTTCTTCTGCCCTGGTGCAGTGGGGGCCTCAGCTCCTGGGTGTCTGAGCCAGACAGGAAGGTGTACCTCTTCCCTTACCAGCGGGGGCTCAGGCCCTGTCCTGTGCCTGGCTGAGCCTCAGGTGTATCTGCCAGGAACCCTGCAGGGTATCTCCTCCTAGGTGGCGAGGGCCTGGCTGGACCCAGCGGACATAGTCATTCCCTCCTGTTGTCCCTAAGAAGAAGACTGATGTAGTCTGGCAGAGTGGGGTTAGGAGGCAGCATTGCAACAGGGCAACAATGCCCCGCGCTACACACATGCACCAAAGGCCATGTGGATATGAGCTCTCGCCCCTCGGGGATGGGCTTTGTCGCCCTTGGGACGAGTGTCTTGGACACCGTGCTGCCTGGGGACTGGCTGGACTGATGAGCTCTTGGTATTTGGTGATTGTCTTCCATTAGGGAAGTTACGTAAGGCGTTTTATTGGTCTGACATTTTTGCTAGGCTGCTGATCTCCCTCCTCTGCTTTGAGTCCTATCTCCCACTCCTTCCCCCTCTCTTCCTTCCTTGTGGAAAGGCCCTGTTGGGCTAGCAAGGGGGGGGGGGCCCTGAGGAGAGTGAATGTCCCCCTGGGACAAATGCTTCAAGTGCCCAGTATCCACATCTCCTCAGGGAAGCTGGCTCTTTTCCCGGTAACACCTGGGCTCCCCATGGTGCCCTCCCTCCAGCGCCTTCGCCATTCCCAGGAGGCCTGAGGAAGTCAGTCAGACAGTGTGTGTGGATGGGGCTTGGCCGTCCTTTCCCTTCTTCGCTCTCCCTAGCTGATGAGGTAGCACCCCTGGGGAGGAGGGCCCCTCCGTGCCCAGCCTGCAACTCCCCAGCTGATGGCTTTGTTGCTCGTCCCTGCTAGCAGCTCTAGCCACTCTGGAACCTTAGTTGTTCATCAGTCCTTGGCCACTTCTTAGTAATCACACTGACTCCCTTGGGCAGCTACCGGGAGGTGTAGGCAGCTGGGGTCCAAGAGAGGAAAATGGCGTTTCTCTTACTTCTCTTGTCCCCCAGTCCCTAAAGGCCAGGGAAGAATGGGATGTGGAGATGGGGACACCTGGTCTTCAGTCAGCCTAGATCCACCTATTTGGGCTTTCACATCCATTAAGCCACCTGTCTTTCTTATACACTTGGATTTATGGCTCTGCTGAGCCCTCTTGCGTGCTCTCCTCTCAGGGTTCCCAGGCTTAACCCCCCAGCCATCACTTACTGACAGCTTCCATTAGGCCATGCACTGTGCTGTGCTCAGGACCTCACAGATTCTATCTCAGTTAATCTGCCTGGGGGATGATGCCTAGGGAGTAACTGCAGGGGGCTCTCGCGAGCCCTGCAGGCCCCATGTGACCTGCAACAGGACAAGGATGGAGGAGAGCCTTTATCTTTGTTGACTATTTTTTTATTTTACTTTTTTTTAGAGAGGGAGGGGAGAGAGAGAGAGAGAAAGAGTGAGAAGGGGGGGAGCAGAAAGCATCAATTCCCATACGTGCTTTGATCCGGGAAGCCCAGGGTTTCAAACCAGCCACCTCAGCATTCCAGGTCGATGCTTTATCCACTACGCCACCACAGGTCAGGCCAGTCTTTGTTGACAGACCTAGGACAGGAGTCCTAGGAATCACATTTTGCCATGGGCTTCTTTCTGGCTCCCTTTTTTTCTTTACTGCCCACCTGCTCCACAAGGTGTCAGCAGTGAATGGCAGGAGCTACTGTGTATGCGGTGTATGTGTGTGTGTGTACGTGTGCAGCATATCTATAGTGTGTGGTTAGGGCGGGGAACTGGCTCCTTTCCCACGGCCATGTATGCGGTGGATTCCTCTGCTTCTCACAGGTCCGCTCATTGGCCCGCACAGACGAGGCAAGGGGTCTGCTGTGGCTTTTGGAAGAAGAGGCTCTGGTGCCAGGGGCCACTGAGGATGCCCTTCTGGAGCGCCTTTTCTCCTACTATGGCCCCCACGAAGGTGACAAAAAAGGTAGGTGACACCCCTGGAGGGCAGCTCCTCTGCTTCTCTCCAGGGACCCACCTATATGGGTCCAGGTAGCACTGCCTGAGGGCCCGCCGAGTCCCTGGGATTTTTGGCCCTGTGACCTGATGACCTGCATGTTGCTTCTCCCGCCCTCAGGCCAGAGGCCCCTCCTGCGCAGCAGCAAACCACGCCATTTTCTCCTGGGCCACAGCCATGGCACCAACTGGGTAGAATACAATGTGGCTGGCTGGTTGAGCTATGCCAAGCAGAACCCAGCTACCCAGAATGCCCCCCGGCTCCTGCAGGACTCCCAGAAGTAAGAGCACCACTCTATGCCCATGTCCCATTCCCCAAGGCTGTTTTGGGCCCCCTGGTCTCAGAGGCCCCCTTACCAGCAGGATAGATAGCCCCACTTGCTAAGAGGCAATAGGCAAGTCTAGTTGGCCTTGAGGGCATGGGGTAGCCTCCCGGAATAGAGGTGGGGACAGGCATGGTTGTAGGGACCTATAGTTTTAAATTTGACTAACACCTCCACATTCTTCCCAGAAGGCTGGTGTAGCCTTAGAAACCCCTCAGTCATATAATCCTTGCCATCCATTCATTCATTCAACAGATAATTATTGGGCACCTACTCTGTGACAGTAAATAAACCACAAATCCCTGTCCTTGTGGAGTTTATGTTCTGGTGGGGAGGGGTGGGGACAGTAAATGTAATTGTAGATTATATCTCTGTTAGAAGGTGTTGAGTCTCCTGCCACATGGGAGCCCTTTCCACACCTCTGCCCTCCCTAATGATAGAGCACAGATCACCCGCGCTAATTCCTGACTAACCCTCGGCTTCTGTCCACTCTGGTTTTCTCTAGTCACTATTTAGAGATTTCTGTACAGGGGCTTTGTAGAGGGTGGGACATGCAGCCCTAGCCCAGACAGTCCAGGTTCCTGGCCACGGTGGTGCAGGGGCTATTTGGTTTCCTAGGAGCTCAGGAAAGGAATGGCTTCTACTGCTCTGTGAATGTGACTTCTTCCCTCCTTTGTCCTCCCGCCACTGGCAGAAAAATCATCAGCAACCTGTTTCTGGGCCGGGCAGGCAGTGCCACGGTGCTCTCAGGCTCCATTGCAGGCCTGGAAGGTGGCTCTCAGCTGGCACTGCGCCGGGCCACCAGCATGCGGAAGACCTTCACCACAGGCATGGCAGCTGTCAAGAAGAAGTCACTGTGCATCCAGATTAAGCTGCAGGTGGTGAGTCTGTCAGCCCAGGCCCCGGCACCCTTGCTTATGCCTGGCAGGTAGCCTGGGCATTCTGGGCACACTCAAGTCACCCAGTGCCTACTCAGCATCCCACTTCGGCCTGATTGCTCCTGGTGGGGTCTCCTTTCCAGTGCTGCTGCCTGAGTGGTCAATCAGGTGTGGTAGGGGCAGAGTTAACCAGGCTTTGCATGTCCCGGCCAGGGGTGTGGCACCTCTCATCCTGTAAGGAGTGGAGATACTGGCACCAGTCCCTGCTCTCTAGGGTTTGGGCTGGGCCATCAGAGTCCACTGAGGGCTGACCCTTCCCCTTGGCAGGACGCCCTCATTGACACCATCAAGAAGTCAAAGCTGCATTTTGTGCACTGCTTCTTGCCTGTGGCCGAGGGCTGGGCCGGGGAGCCCCGTTCTGCCTCCTCCCGCCGAGTCAGCAGCAGCAGCGAGCTGGACCTGCCTCCAGGAGACCACTGCGAGGCTGGGCTTCTGCAGCTGGACGTGCCACTGCTCCGTGCCCAGCTTCGCGGCTCCCGCCTGCTTGATGCCATGCGCATGTACCGCCAAGGTGAGGCCTCCTTCCCTCTCAACTCCTGCTTTTCTGGAGCTGCCCTGCGCCTCCCCGTCTCTCAGATGGGGCCCATGGGACAAGATGGGCATTGCTCCCCTCCTGTCTCTAACCAGCCCTTAATCTCTTATGCTTCAGAGCCTTCTCTGTGGGGTCTCTTCTTGTCTCTCCGGCCCAGTCTGTTCCTTCCTCTTTCCTTTCTACCCTACTGACTCCTCTCCTCCTTTTCTCCCCTTCATATTCCAATCATCTTCATCCCCCTGGCCCCTCTGCCCCACATGCCCTGTTCCCAGAGCTCTCGCCTGTCCCTCTCCCTGGTTTGGACGGGTCAGCTCTGCCCACAGCAGCAGATGCCCTCGTGGAGCCATCTGCCCAGCAGAGGTCACTACTTCTAAGAGCAGGTGCTAAATCTTTCTGAAGTACTTAAATTCCCCAGGAAGTTCAGACAAAACCCTTTTTACGGACCCATGTGGAGGAGGGCACAGAGAGGGTGAGCAGTAAGAGTAGTTAACGCCTTAGAGCATTTACAGTGCACCAGGCACTATTCTAAAGTCATCACACACATTAACTGATTTAATCCTTGCAACAACCTCATGAAATGTGGGTACTGTTATCATCCCCAGATGAAGAGACTGAGGCTCAGAGAGGTTAAGTGGCTTACCCAAAGTCACACAGCTCATGAGTGGCAGAGTGGGACCCAGGCAGACTGGCTTCCCAGTTCAGGCCTCTCAAGTAGGGTTTTGTTTGCCTGAAAAGTTATGAATTGCCAAGTTTCTGCCCTTTTTTCCATAGCTAGAAGAGCAGGCAGGGTCCCACCCACCCAGAGCCAAGTCCCCTTGAGGCATCCCCATAGGCACTGCCACTTTTCCTCAGCAGCCAAGCCAGGAAACAGACTCCCTGCTCTGCTCGAAATAAATCATCGATCTGTCTCCACGTCTTGATATGGAGTTGGTGTTTATTATTTCAAAACCAGATTGTTACCACTCTGAACCAAAATCAATGTGCTTTACTCAAACAAGCAGATCGATGAGGCCAGCAGTCGCAGCGCCCCCTCCCGCTCAGCCCCCAGCCACCATCGATAGCGCTGATGATTAATTAAGATGCCAGGCGTCCGGACCCGCTATCCTGGCCCATCAATTTAATTGCAATTCAGATACAATCAATAGCTCACTTTGTCTTGGCCCCTCAGTGGCCCCCGCCTCCTGTTTCAATTATCAGGCACATGCATCAGCCTCATCTCCCAGTTGGAGTGTTTCCCAGAGCTAGCGAGGCCGGTGGAGTGGAGGGAGCCCCCGCTGGCTGTCGGGAGCTTGGGTTTGGAGTCCAGTTCTGCCTCCAGTCGCAGCCTTTGTGACCTTGAGCAATCAGTCACTCCACCTCTCAGACCTCAGTTTTCATGTCTGGAAGATGAGCTATATCTGGTCTAAGACCCTTGTTCGGTTTGAAATTCCATAGGAGTGGGTCTCTTGGTCCTCTGTTGTGGGCTCTGGTGTCTTAATGACTCCTAGTAGCCTCCCCACTGGCCACCATCCTGACTTTGCTCCAAACCAGAAGCCATCTCACCCTTGCCCTGCCCTGCCCTCAAGCCCAGACAATAAAGGGATCTCTGTTAGAGGTAACACTCTTTAGGGAGAGATAATCTGCAGGTCTTCTTACATGACCTAGGGCTCAAGGTCAGAATGGGGGTAGGAGGGAGCCCTTTCCCAATGCCCTGCCTCAGCGGACTGAGGAAAAGAAGGGGACATTTTACTGAACAGCCATCAAGTGAGCCAAACTTTCTACATATTTTTTTTATTTCAGCCCCATGACCACCATGTAAGATATGTAGTGGGGCTTCCATTTCAAGTGAGGAAACCGAGGTTCAGAGAGGTCTAGTGATCCGTCCTAGTGATACCAGGAGCCAGGGTCAGGGTTCCACCTCCAAGCTGGTGTTCTTTTCTCTCAGCTACTCTCTGGTGCCCTGTTGTTGTTTTTGTTTTTTTTTTTCCTAAGTCCTCACACAGTGTTCTCTCTGGGATATGACCGAGTTGTAGATTGGAGGGCTAGAAAGCATCTTAGCAGTCATTCCAGGCTTTTACATCCATAGCATTCGTTCTAGGTGGTCAGCCATCCCCCATTTGTACCCCTCACTGACAAGGAACTTGCTTCCTTCTAAAAAAATCTGTTCCCTTTTTATTTTTTTATTTTTTTATTTTTATTTATTTTTTATTATTTATTTATTTTTTTACAGGGACAGAGAGAGAGTCAGAGAGAGGGATAGATAGGGACAGACAGGAACGGAGAGAGATGAGAAGCATCAATTATCAGTTTTTTGTTGCAACACCTTAGTTGTTCATTGATTGCTTTCTCATATGTGCCTTGACTGTGGGTCTACAGCAGACCGAGTGACCCCTTGCTTGAGCCAGCGACCTTGGGTCCAAGCTGGTGAGCTTTTTGCTCAAGCCAGATGAGCCTGTGCTCAAGCTGGCGACCTTGGGGTCTCGAACCTGGGTCCTTCCATATCCCAGTCCAACGCTCTGTCCAACGCTCTATCCACTGTGCCACCGCCTGGTCAGGCTCTGTTCCCTTTTTATTCCACTGTGGGGCAGCCCTAGCTGTCCTCTCGGCCTCCTGTCCCTCGCCCCTGCCTCCTTCCTCTGCACTCTCCTTTCCTGGGCCTGCCTCCACCAAAGGCTGTCCGCCCCAGCCATCTCTTTCCCTTGGCGTGACTGTCCCCGCAAGCTGCCTGGACACCAGTGGCTGTTGGGATGTGTGGGAACGTGTGAGGCGCTGACAGACCAGGCCCTGGTCCTCTCTCTCTCTAGGTTACCCTGATCACATGGTATTTTCTGAGTTCCGCCGCCGCTTTGACGTCCTGGCCCCACACCTGACCAAGAAACATGGGCGCAACTACATCGTGGTGGATGAGAGGCGGGTAGGTCTGGGCCCCAGAGCCCCACCAGACCCCGTTCCTCTGCTCAGACACCTGCGCTGCTGCCCTTCCTTCCCTTGCTCAGGCCCCTGGTTTTGACCCTCCAGGGTCAGAATGGGTGTGTGGCAGTGGGAAGAAGGCAGCCTGGGGAATGCATCGCAGGAATCTGAGAAGAACCACCCTTTTTGGAGGCCCAAAATGGGGGTTGTCTGCTCTCCGGTGAACTAGACAATCCTCCAAGAGCCGCCCAGCTGGCAGATTAGAACTAATATTTTGGTGTGCCACTGGTAGCCCCTGGGCTCCTCAGCCTTGACCTCCATAGCAGGGACTAGATCAGCGGTTCTCAACCTGTGGGTCGTGACCCACAGGTTGAGAACTGCTGGACTAGATCCTGTAGATCAGTGGTCTCCAACCCCCGGGCCGCGGACCAGTACTGGTCTGTGGGCCATTTGGTACTCGTCCGCAGAGAAAGAATAAATAACTTACATTATTTCCGTTTTATTTATATTTAAGTCTGAACGATGTTTCATTTTTAAAAAATGACCAGATTCCCTCTGTTACATCCATCTAAGACTCACTCTTGACACTTGTCTCGGTCACGTGATACTTTTATCCATCCCACCCTAAAGGCCGGTCCGTGAAAATATTTTCTGACATTAAACCAGTCCGTGGCCCAGAAACGGTTGGGGACCACTGCTGTAGAGGAAGCCGTGCCAGGTGAGCCTAGGGCTCCTGGGCCCCGTGTCAGCCTGGATCGGTGAATTCCTGGCTGCTGGCGGGGATGACTCCCTGACATTCCGAGCTGTCACCTTGACCCCCAGAGGCAGCTCCTCAGAGAGCCAGAGGGCGCCTCGAGCAGAGGAATCCCCCTTCATTGTGCTCTGGTCCTAGGCACCCAGCCTGACTCTGGAAGCGTCTCAGACCTTCAAAGGGAAGATACTCTGCAGACCAGGGCAGGCCCCTTCCCCCCTTATTCCCTGAGTCACACACAGACCCACATTCATGGAGGCCTCAGAACCTTCTCTGCATTCTCGCCATCCAGGATCTGCCAGTGTCCTCAGCAAGCTTGGTGTGAATGTAAACGATCTGCCCCACCCTCTTCTCTCTGACCCTTGACCTTCATTCCAGCCTCCCACTCATGACCACACCCAGCACCTGGAAATGCTCCACCTCTGAAATCCTAAATTCCAGCACCGTCTTCTCTGACTTCAGCCTCCTTCCTGAGCAACTCACTCCTCTCTTCCTCTCAGGACACCTGCTCTTTGACTCTATTGACACCTCTCATTTATGGACCCCACTTTATTTTCTCTACTCTGTCCATTCCCTCCTGACGTTACTTCCTTTTCTGCTTGGCCTCGAGGCCCCGGTCTAACCCTCTGGTCACTCAGCCTTCATCACCACCCTCAGCCCTTCTGAGCCTCCCTTAGCACCTGCCCTGCCCAACCTCACCCTGAAGAGCCAGCCTGTGGGCACCTCCTGTGGGCACCTCCTGTGAGCCTCCTCCATTTGGGGCTCCCTAGTTGCTGTGGGAAAGAATGATACAACCATGTGGGCTTGAATTCCTGCAGCTTCATGGTCTCCAGCCCCAACTGGGCCCTTGGGGTGGCCTGGCAAGTTTTCCAGGTGCCCCATCCACACGTAGCCCCACTTTTTTTTTTTCCCTTGCGTGAGAGACAGAGAGAGTCAGAGAGAGGGATAGACAGACAGGAAGGGAGAGAGATGAAAAATATCAATTCTTCGTTGCACTTCCTTAGTTGTTTATTGATTGATTTCTCATATGTGCTTGACTGGGGGGCTACAACAGACTGAGTGACCCCTTGCTCAAGCCAGCAACCTTGGGCTCAAGCTGGTGAGCCTTGCTCAAACCAGATGAGCCCGCGCTCAAGCTGGCAACCTCAGGGTCTCGAACCTGGGTCCTCCACATCCCAGTTCAACGCTGTATCCACTGCGCCACCGCCTGGTCAGGCACGTGGCCCCACTTCTAAGCTCCTTACCTGATACTCTATTCTCCACCCTACTCCTCAAATACTACCCAACCGCGCATTCCGAAGTCTTCTTCCCAGCTGCTGACCTTGCCTCTGAACGCCAACCAAATCCAACGTTCTCCTCTGTCTTTTGCACACTGCTCTTCAGGTGCCTCCTGCCTCCTGTCTGGGTGGGAGAGGCATCCCTCCCTTCACCTGGTCCCTTCCTCCTGTGCTTTGGAACCTGTTCCCTTTGGTCTTCCTGGAGACCTGCTCCATTGGTTGTAACTCTTCTCTCCTGTTTCTTCAGTCTCTCCTTCTCTGCTGGCTCTTTTCTGTCAGTGGAGGAACATCCCACAGACCTTGCTCTCAGAAAGGAGCCTTCTGTTAACCCTCTTTCATGCCAAACTATTGTCTGTCTCTTGCCTGCCCCGTACCTTTAACACTTATTCTCCTCTTGTCTCCCCTCACCTTACCGCCATTCATCCCTCCGCCCACAGCTGCCTGGTTCCCGGGTCCCCAACACCTGGGGATCGGTCTTCCTGTCCCCTTAGTCATGTCATGGTGGCAGAGCTAACAGCACTCTCCCGTGCTTCTTCGCAACATGTGACGCTGTTGACAACTCTGTTCTTTTTGAACTGTTCTCTGCTCGGCTTGTTGCTGCCTCTCCTGGCTTTTCCCTTGTCTCTCTATTCTCTTTCTCAGAACTTCTGAGCTTCACTTCTTCCACTTGCCCCTGAAATAAAAGATCTCTCTTCTTTAAGACTCTCTCCCTAGCCATATGCGTTTCTGTTCTACACCCTCTTTCCGGGCGACCTCATTCACACCCATCACTTCAGTTACAGCATATATATTGACGACTTCTAAATCAATACTTCTAGCGCAGGCCTCTCTCCTGAACTCCGACATGCATGGTTATCTAGCTTATTTGTGGACTTCTGTACCAGTATACCTTTTAGCACCTCAAACTCAGCACCTTCAAACCAAACTGATTATATCACTTCCCCAAACCGACTCCTTCTCTGGTATTCTCTACCTTGGAGAATGGCACCATTATCTATTTAGTTACATAGGTCAGAAACCTCAGTGTGTTAGATTCTTTCCCCTCACCTACCCCTGCCTCATACTGGGCAAGGTTCTATCTCCTTAATATCTATCTCCCACACTTCCCCCTCCTCTCTTCCCTTTGGGTAGGCCCTGGCCTTCTCTCTTGGGGATCATTGCAGTAGCTGCCTAAGGGGGTTTCCGCTCATCCTCTGCCCTTCTACCGGTGATATCTCTTTAGAATGCAAATCTGATCATGTCCCTAACTGAGAGAACCCTCCAGGGGTTCTCCTATCGCACAGATTCCAAGTACTTTGGCTAAGTGCCCACATCCCTAATTGTACCTTAGCGGCCCCCCACTTCCTGCAAGTTATGCTGACTACTTCCCTCAGTGCATTCCGTTGTCCCCTGCTTCCTGTCTTTGCTCATGCTAGTCCCTCTGCCTGAGATGCCCTCACCCCTACTTTGGCTGGCTAATTCTCACTTGTATCTAAAGACAGCACAATCAACACCTCCTCCAGGATGCTTTCCACGGTCCCCTGGCTGACTTAGATGCCTCCTTCTCTGTGTATTTCACTAATTCACTTGTCTCGCAACACCCAAAAGATAGTTTGTTCCTCGGGTGGCCATCCTTTCGTCCTGACTCGAGCCCGGAGCCTGGCCCTGCGGAAGCCCACCGAAAGTACTCGGTGCACAAAAACGGGACTGTCTGGGTGGAGGACAGGGAAGGACTAAGTGACTAGGCGAAGCCCTGCGTAAAGATGGGGGGGGCCCCTGGGTGGGCTCCCTGACAGAGACTGCTCTCTGCAGGCGGTGGAGGAGCTGCTGGAGTCCTTGGACCTGGAGAAGAGCAGCTGCTGCATGGGCCTGAGCCGGGTGAGTGGTCCCTGCGGGGAGGTGGGCCGGCCCTCGCTCTCTGGTCACTCTGTCCTCATGGCTGGCCCTCCCTGCTCAGTCTGACTTCAGGGGTCTCCTGGTGCCCCTTCTGAGTCTTGCCCCCCCAGTCTCCTTACACCCTCCCCCACTTTCCTTACCCTCCTCCCCCCCCCCCCAGCCACTCTGGGGCTGTCCTCTTCAAGCTGTCCTCGTTAGGGCTAGGGGCCAGGATTTCAGATATTCCAGCTGCGGCAAACTTGATTTTTCCCTCTCTCTAAATAACTGGCTTGTTCAGTTGCCATGAACACCTTGTCATGTCAGGAGGGAGTGGGTTGGAAGGTGGCCCTGGACTTGGCCTGGGTCCTGATATGGGGAGTGGGGAAGACAGAAGGCAGGAGAGCTGGAGGACGCAGGAAGGCCGTAGGCAGAGGGCTCCGGAGGACAGAGCCCCCTTTGGCAAGTCGTCCAGGGCTACCAGGATCCCAGAAGGGCAAGCAGGACATGGGGAGGCTGTGCTGCCACCACCTGCCTACGGGCCGAATTCCTCATCTGAATGGAACGTAGAGCATTAAAGGCAGGCACGCCCGGCTCTGGGTGCCAGTCTGCGGAATCGCTCCACACAAGAGGGTCAACTGAGTGTGCCTCCCACAGGCCAGGGAGCCCTGCGTGCCCCTCTCTCCTGAGACGGGGAGGCTTGACCAGCAGCATTCACGTATGTGCTCCAAGGATTGCAGTGGGAAGGAGAGCAGCTGGGAGCCAGACAGAGGGTTCTGGACCGGTCCAGCTGTCGGCTGATGGGGAAGAAACTCCAGCTCCCCAGGCCTCGTGGGGAGAGTGAGGTAGAAGGGTTAGTCGAGAAAAAGGCATAGGTATTGCTTGTCCACGCTGTCCTCTCTGTGCTGCACTCTGAGCCATGTTCTCACCCCCTCCCTCACTGGAAATCCCTTTCCTGCCCCCTTGCTGTATCTTTGTCTCTACTGTCCCTGGTTTTCCCTTGTCCATTTGGCCCCGGCAGTACCTGCTGGTCTCTACTTCTTGGTTTCTGGTTCTATTACTGTTTCTTTCTGTGGTCTCTGTGTCTTCTGCATCCTACCCTCTTTCTCTATCATTACTCTGCTTTTGGTTCTTGCTGTCTGGCTCACCTCTCCTCTCTCCCCTTCCCCAGCTGTCTGTAGGCTCCAGGGCTGCCAGCTCACCTTCTCGCTGGGAAGCCTGCAGTCAAAGATTTCACTTCAGCCTCATGGTCTCTCTCTGGGTGGGCCCCAGCCCCTCTGGCAGGCTGAGCTGCTGCTGGCTGGCATTGGGGTGGCACCTCCTCCAAGGCATGTCTTGGGCAGGAGAGGGCCTGTGTGGGCTGGTCCTCTTCCCGGCTGCCACCTCAGTCCCCTGCATCATTCCAGTGCCTGGCTGAGGCAGTCGAGCCCCAGGGCCCACTCCTCCTCAGGGTGGAATTAGAGGCAGAGGTAGATTTTGCTCATATCTGGTTTGGGAAAGAAGTTTAAGGACTTCTAGGCTGTGGTTGGCACTAGGTAGTGAGCAAGGCTTCTCTGTCACATCCCTTTAAGGGGGGTGGGGCGGGTCTCAGTCTGACTTTACAGGACTCTGAGGGTGGAGGCAAGGAGTTTGGGCAATCTGAGAGCCTCCTGTTATTGTTTGTAAACTTTGTATATATGACTGTGTTGGGGAGGAGATGGCCCCGAACCTTCACCTAATACTCAAAAGGACTCCTTGCCACACAAACATACAGTTTGTTCAAGACAAGTTTGAGGCTCACTGTTCTAGCCTCCAGACCATCCTTTTTCTTTTCACGTGTTTCTGGGCCATTATCTGTCCCCTACCTGGTGCCTCGCTGCTTCTGCCCTCGTCAGACAACTCTGCATGCTGACCACTAGCCCAGGGGACCTGGATATTCCCAGCCTCTGTGGTAGGATCACAGGCGCACACATTGTGCTAGGGTTTGGGACCCATGGGAGATCCCGGCGCTCAGCCCCACGTGGGAATTCGGGAAAGTGTTATAGGAGACTGAGCTGGCTTTCTCCCAGGCCAGCCTCAGGGGACTGGGTTTCCTCGGAGTCGCCAGAGGCAAAGCTTTCTCAGCAGAAAATGTAGACCCTGTCCTCACTTCTCCCCTGAAGGGAGGCCTGGAGATACTGTGCCTAATGGTTTCGAGTGTTTCCCACGGAGTTCATATCTTCTCCTTGCCCCACAAAGGGCATCTTTAGTGTCCTGGGTAAGGTGGAGGTGGGCATATACCTAGGTGTCCCTTTGCCCTCTCTAAGGAGACTAGAGCCTTTTTTTACCTGTCCATTTCCCCCTCTCTCACTCCTCTCCTAGTAGAAAAACATTTGCCCAACTCCAGCTCCGGGCACCAAAGAGTGAGAGGAAAGGCTAGGTGTGGGGTCGTCCAGCTGGTTCCTCTCACATCTGCCCTCCAGCCCCCAAACCTGTATGACTGGTCCCTTGACTGCACCAACCTCCGCCCACCACACGGGCTTCTTCATGAGATGAAACCTGGGTGTGTGGGTAAGGGTGGGGTGTTGGCACATGAAAGAGAGGTCTGAAATGAAACTGAGCTGGGAGGGTACAGAGAAGGGACCCTCTACTCCTTCCCACCCCCTTTCTCTGCACACTGCTTCCTGGACCTTTTTCTTCTGACGCACGTACACTGCCGTCCCCTTCACCTGATCTCAGGTAGCTGGACGCCAAAGGCAGCTGGAGCCTGTGGTTGGGCCCTGTGCTGGGTGGTGGGCACAGGGGGCATGGACAGTGTGGCTGGCAGCAGTGGGGGAAGAAGCCACTGCTGATGTGGCTGAGGGTTGTCCTCTCCCCATTTGACCAATGGTGCTTCATTTCCTTCCTCTCCCAGTGCCTTCCCTGGACTTCCCTTTCCTTTCATCTCTCTTTGAAGTTAGATTTCCCATCTACTCCTCCCCTTGCAGCACCCAGCCTGGCCCTCCTCCTTCGGCCTCTTCTTGCTCCTTCGCTCCTGTCCTGGACACTTGGATTTTCAGGCTCTTCCCAGGCCTGGGGCCACACTTCTGGGCCTGCTGGTTTCTGTGCCTGCCTCTGGTCTCCTCGGCAGGGCCGCCCCCGCCCCACAGTCTCCATCCTTCACCCGGCCTGCTTCTCCACAGGTGTTCTTCCGGGCAGGCACCCTGGCGCGGTTGGAGGAGCAGCGGGATGAAAAGACCAGCAGGAACCTAACCCTGTTCCAAGCGGCCTGCAGGGGCTACCTGGCCCGCCAGCACTTCAAGAAGAAAAAGGTGCTACTCCAGGGACATCCGCATCCTACTCCCCAGCCTGGTGGGCAGAATTGAGTGCTTGGGGTGGAGTGGAGACTGAAGGAAACATGTAGGGACAGGAGGCTGGTCTTGGGACTATGAGTTATTGTTATCTGGGGGAAAGGAGATAGGGACCTCCCAGGGCCACCAAGCCTGGGCCAGGCTGGGGGATGGGCAACCCCCCGGTACCAGCGAGAGTGGTGGTGTGTTTAGCAATGGGGCCATGTGGCCTGATCCAGGGGTTAGGGTGGGGTGGGGGAGCAGGACCCAGACAGAGGTGGGTTGTGGGTTATAGGCTGCTCCATGAAGATTAAGCAGCTGTGTCAGCGACTCCTTTTCTTATTAGCAAGTCCATAAAACAGCCAGCACTACCGCCTCTTGTGTTTCAGCAAGATTAGGTTTTATAGCATAGCCAGGCCAGGGTGCTGGAAATAATCAGGCAGCAAATAAAGCAGATGAAACTATTCCTAATGATGGCGGAGTGGTCAGTGCCCAGTGCAGTGCTCCCAGGGACAGGCTCTCTGTCACCCACTGTCTGAGGGATGGGGGAGGCTGGGGCACAGGGAGTGTTTAACTCCAGGTCACATGGCTAGAAGAGCAGCCCAGTGTGAGGACCTGGCTGATCCTGGGACTGAGGGCCCCACTGTGTGCCCCCTCCCCCAACTTAGATCCAGGACCTGGCCATTCGCTGTGTGCAAAAGAACATCAAGAAGAACAAAGGGGTGAAAGACTGGCCCTGGTGGAAGCTCTTTACCACTGTGCGGCCCCTGATTGAGGTGCAGCTGTCTGAGGAGCAGATCCGGAACAAAGATGTATGTAACAGCCCCAGGAGGGCCAGGTCTCTGGGAGAAAAAGGATCAGTTCGTCCTTGTGGGCAAGAGTCTTACCAGCTTTTCTTGGGCTCCCAAGTGCTTCTTTTCTTTAGTCCAGAGAGCTGGTTCCTTTAACTATGCCCATCAAACAGAAGGCATCCCTCTGAGGTGTGGGCTGAGCCCCTGGGTAGCCCAATAGGATAAAATTCTCAAGCATCCTCGGCATATGGAAAAGGGTCTAGGGATAGGAGTCCCTGGAAGGCCGTGGCTTCCTGCTTCCTTGTGTCTTAGCCCAAGGTTTACCAGCTTTGTTCATCCTAAGAGTGCAGATCATGGGCCCAGCCTCTTGCAGAGCCTCTGGCTCACTTTGCCCTCCTTACTACACCCCAGGAGGAGATCCAGCAGCTGCGGAGCAAGCTTGAGAAGGTGGAGAAGGAACGGAATGAGCTGCGACTCAACAGTGACCGGCTGGAGACCCGGGTGGGTGACTCCCAGCACCAGGCAGACTGGCTCACCTCCACAGGGAGGCTGGGCCTAGGAGGCCCCCCCCCCCGCCCGGTGTTCTGGCTGAGTGAGGCAGGCATTTCAACTGGTGGCATCTCCCTGCCCCCACCCCAGATCTCAGAGCTGACATCGGAGCTGACAGATGAACGTAACACGGGAGAGTCTGCCTCCCAGCTGCTGGACGCAGAGACTGCAGAGAGGCTCCGAGCTGAGAAAGAGATGAAGGAGCTGCAGGTGAGGGCAGGGCTGGGCTAAAGACAGCCACGCTAGCAGCCGCTACACTCTAGTGCCCATCTACTCACCACAAGGACTGGTGGCATCTTTGCCACTAGCCCAGCACCCCTGTCTGCCCTGGGTAAGCGTGTGACCATGGTCTGTGTGGTTCAGGGGTGGGGGTGGGGTGCCGAGCAAGGAGGTGGAACGGCACACCTCCTAACCCCCTCTCCTGCAGACCCAGTACGATGCACTGAAGAAGCAGATGGAGGTGATGGAAATGGAGGTGATGGAGGCGCGTCTCATCCGGGCAGCTGAGATCAACGGGGAAGTGGATGATGATGATGCAGGTGAGTCTGAGGACAGAGGAGCTCAGTTGTGGCCCAAGTGGCAAGCTCTGCTGCCCACTGTGGGGTAACCACACCCTTGTCCAGGCCTGTCTCCTTTGTATAAGTCTGTCATAAGGCTAAAATGAAATAGATGGGAAGTCGAGGTGCCAATAAATGCAGGAGATTATCATGGAGGGCTGTAACAACCATGATGATGACAACGTTTGGGGGCCATGGTCTGGCAGTCCCTGGGGAGAAAGCATACACAGCCACCCCACCCTCTCTTATCTTTTCCCAGGTATTGGCTCCTTCCACTTTGCGAGGAAGCCATCATACCAAAGACCTTTCTGAGTCCCTCCGGCTGACTCCTCCCTGCCCCATCCTGCTTCCCCTCTGCCCTTTCTTGAGGACTCTCAGAACTTCATTCCTCTCTGTCTGCCCCCAACCCCACAGGTGGTGAGTGGCGCCTGAAGTACGAGCGAGCTGTGCGGGAGGTGGACTTCACCAAGAAGCGGCTCCAGCAGGAGTTTGAGGACAAGCTGGAGGTGGAGCAGCAGAACAAGAGGCAGCTGGAGAGGCGGGTGAGTCTGTGGAGGCCTGTGCCTGGGAGCGCCAAGGAGGGGCTCGGGCCACGTGTTGACCCAGTGAATGGCCAGAGGCGCTAGGGAGCGCTGGGGAGGGATTGGCGTGTCAGCCACTCGGTGTGGGGGGACAAGGGCAAACTATTGTTACAGTGTTTTAGTTCTGAACACCCCTTACTTCATCCCTCATCTCTGGGTTTTCCCCTCACTTATCCATCCCCTCCTCACCTTCTCTACCAACTTCTGGGCCTCTGGATGGCCTGTGACCCTGCCCCCCATCTCGGCCCCTAGCTCGGGGACCTGCAGGCAGACAGTGAGGAGAGCCAGCGGACTCTGCAGCAGCTCAAGAAGAAGTGCCAGCGGCTGACAGCTGAGCTGCAGGACACCAAGCTGCACCTGGAGGGCCAGCAGGTCCGCAACCATGAGCTGGAGAAGAAGCAGAGGAGGTGGGTGGGTCCCCCGGCCTGGGCGCAGAGGACCTCCGAGAGCAGCCCCAGACAGGGCTCCCTCCTCCCTCTCCAGGGAGGAGAGAAGGGAGGACCTCAGTTTGGCCGCGGGCTTGCCTGCATGGTCAGTAGTCCTAGAATGTGAGTGGGTCTTACTCCTGACCTCTGTGGAGCACTCAGACCACATCCCCACTGAAGGCCTGCTCAGGCCTCTGCTCTCAGATATGCCCCGGCTCAGTGTTCCTGTCACCCTGCCTCAGCCCAACCAGGACAGGCACCAGCCAGGCCCCATGCAGGAACCACTCCGTCGCAGCCCTGTCCCACGTGCCCGCCCGGCTCCCCGGCTCCCCCTTGCCTCAGCCACACAAACACACTCTCCTGACTAATGTCATTAAACTACTGTGCCACTTCCATCTCATTATGGTAATGACACAAAGGAGGGGGGCAGCCCTCACAGGAGAAAAATCCAATCTAAATTAATTTCCCTGGCTGGGGATGGGAATGGGACGCCTTTATTAGCAACACAGAGGGACCCACACACCCTGGGAACAGCAGGGTGCACCGGGGAGTGGGAACAGAGCCCGGCTCTCCTGTGCAGCGGAGGGGTTCTCAGCAGAGGCACTAGTTGCCTTTGTGAAGGGGCAGCCCTGCAGCCACGACCCTGGAGGTGAGAACTGAAGAGCCCCGTCCTTCCAGTGACCCCAGGTTACCCTTGGCCTCTTGGGCTGGGCTGCTGCTTTGCAGAGAGAGAGGAAACAAGGTCTTAAGTATCTCCCTCCCAATACCAAGACTCTCTGCTTCCCTAGTTCTTATCTTTACCCCACCCTCCCTTTCACCTAGAGGCTGACACTGTTAGCGGGAACCCCTTCTGAGCGCCCCGATCACGGTGCCAGTGCGGCCTAGTTACCATCTTGCTGCACTCCCCACTGGGCAACTTATTAGGTTTCAGCTGCCCGGAGTTTTCTTGCTCTGAGTGTGTGTGTGTAAGAGAGAGAGAGAGAGAGAGAGGGAGGGAGGGATGGGGTTGGGGTTGGGGTTGGGGGGGGACTGTTCAATTTTCTTACAGGAATCTGATTAGCTATTCAGGAAAGGTGTTAAGAGGAGTTTCAGCAATTTGCTCCTTGTTTAAAGTCACTGGACAAGAAAAGGAAGGCTAGGAAGTGGAGGAGTGAAGAAGGAGGCCCCCAACCGTGGACTGTGCTCTTTCCCATTGAAGCACGGGGCCAGCTAGGCATAGTGGGACTGCTGACTCCAGCCCAATGTGGGTGTCCTGGCGGTGACATGGGTACTGCTGGGCAGGTGGGCCTGGCCAAAGGCTGGTGCTGAGAGCCGGGGGCAGGAGCCAAAGTGAACTGTGGAGAGTGAGTTAGACGAGGCAGGATGTCCATGCCTACCCATCTTGATGCCCTCTCTGCCCTCAGGCTGGGCCCTCATTCTTGATCTGTTGAAATGAAAAAAGGTCAAGACTTAACACCCGAGGAGAATGTGTTCACCTCTTCCCTGGAAGCAGTCTGTGTGGCCCCTTAGGCCCACCAAGTCAAAGAAAGGGCTCCTTGGACCTGCTTGATGAAATACGCCCCCATCCCAGACCAGGTTGTTGAGCAGGTCCTCGATGACTTGACCTGTAACCCCTGAATGTCACCTCACCCGGGCCATAGTTCAGGCTGCATGCGTATCCCCTCTGCCTATATCCCATTCATATCTGTGGCATCGTGTCCTGGCAGCCTCTGGGTGCTGGAGACCCAGACTCTTCCCCTGTTTGATGGAGCCACTGTGCCCGTCCGCCTCGCAGGTTTGACGGCGAGCTCTCACAGGCCCACGAGGAGGCCCAGCGGGAGAAAGGGCAGCGGGAGAAACTGCAGCGGGAGAAGGACATGCTTCTGGCCGAGGCTTTCAGCCTGAAACAGCAACTGGAGGTGCGTTGCGATGCCCACCATCCACTCCTCGTCCTCCTCACAGGCCAGGACCAGCCTCATCTTCTCTTTTGCTCCAGGAAAAAGACATGGACATTGCAGGATTCACCCAGAAGGTCGTTTCACTGGAGGCTGAGCTCCAGGACATTTCTTCCCAAGAGTCCAAGGATGAAGCCTCTCTGGCCAAGGTCAAGAAACAGCTCAGGGACCTGGAGGCCAAGGTCAAGGATCAGGAAGAGGAGCTAGATGAGCAGGCGGGGACCATCCAGATGTTGGAACAGGTGCTGGAGGGCTTGGCTAAGGGAGGCACCACCATCCCCACAGCTAACTGAGGCCTGGGCCTGAGGAGGGCAGGATCCAAATTCAGACATTCATTTGCTCATTCATTGCCTTGGTCACAAAATGTTGAGTGAGCACCTGATCTGTGCCAGCCAGTGAGAAGCTAATTAAGCTTTTGTGGTGTTTTTCACAAGAACAAATCTTGACTGAGCTCTAGTAAAGGGGCTCAGGATGCACAGCAGCCAGAAGGCCATGAGTCCACCCAGGCTGCCACTGAGCCACCATATCAGTTCTGGGAGCTAGAGCCTGGGAGCCAAATGGAAAAGCTGCAGGGTTGTCCTCAGCTTCTCTGCGCCTTCTCTGGGCCTGTGCTAGACACCTAGTAAGGGAGTTCAGCTTCTCCGGGAAAGCCCACTGCCACAGGAGCAACGTGGGAGCAAAGCGAACTGCTGGCGGAGATGTTCCCTGCTCCTGAGTCTGGAGTGAGCTGCCCATCAGTGTTCAGTGGGTGGGGTCAGAGTGCTGCTGGGAAAGGAACCCAGTCTCTACTCCTGCCCACCTCCAGGCCAAGCTGCGCCTTGAGATGGAGATGGAGCGGATGAGACAGACCCATTCCAAGGAGATGGAAAGTCGCGATGAGGAGGTGGAGGAGGCCCGGCAGTCGTGTCAGAAAAAGGTAAGGCAGTGGGTATTTACCTATCCAGTATAAATGCCGCTTCCCCCATCACTGCTTTAAAAGGGATTTGTGTTTCCCTGCCTCAGCCATGCTATCTTTCATTGCCATTCTGGACCAGGAGTCTCCACTCTTGGCATTAGCTGGGATGTGTGCTCTCAGGGTCTACAGAGAAACTCGGGCCCTTGAGGAACTAGTGCTTTCTGCTTTCTGTGCCAATCAGCAGTCCACCCTGTGCTGCCCTGTGCAGTCAGCTGCCTGGCTCAGTGGGGCCTGCCCATTCTGGAACGGGGCTCCCACTCTGGCTTGGGGCCACCATGCATGTTCTGCCATCCCTCCTCGACCTCCCAGGCTGCTCTGAAACACTAGGAAGTTCACATTCAGGGTCTGCTCTCTCTGGGGTCATCCATGCTCAGCCCTGCCCCACTGTTTTCCCGGGGTGGGGGCGTATCCAGAACAAAAGGGGACTGGCTGGCTCCAGACACTGAAGGGACTGACGGGGCTTTGTACCCACGGTTCTCCAGTTAAAACAAATGGAAGTGCAGCTTGAGGAGGAATACGAGGATAAGCAGAAGGTGCTACGAGAGAAGCGGGAACTGGAGAGCAAGCTCGCCACACTCAGTGACCAGGTGAGTCACTGAGACTGTTGGATGGGGTCTGGCCAGCTGCCTGCCCCATTTGGACTTAGGGATGGGACTCTTAGGTGTAGAAAACTGGGAACATGGCCTGACCAGGCGGTGGCGCAGTGGATAGAGCGTCGGACTGGGATGCAGAGGACCCAGGTTCGAGACCCTGAGGTTGCCAGCTTGAGCACAGGCTCATCTGGCTTGAGCAAAAGCTTACCAACTTGAGTCCAAGGTCACTGGCTCGAGCAAGGGGTTACTTGGTCTGCTGAAGGCCTGTGGTCAAGGCACATATGAGAGGGCGATCAATGAACAACTAAGGTGTCGCAACGAAAAACTGATGATTGATGCTTCTCATCTCTCTGAGTTCCTGTCTGTCTGTCCCTATCTGTCCCTATCTCTGACTTTCTCTCTGTCCCTGAAAAAAAGAAAAAGAAAAAGAAAAAAAGAAAACTGGGAACATGGAGGAGGGTGCTGGGCTCTATAGGACCCACTGTCATTCATCACTTGTGGAATGGGGGTGATAGCCATACATGGTGCACCCAGGCTTTCCTTATTTTATTGGCTGGCATGATCCTGGCACTTCCACCGTCATTGCTCAGTAGGGGGACTCAGAATGAGAGCGAGGGTGAGGTGTGGGCTCGGGGAAGACAGGAGGAGGCTCTGTGGTGGAGCCCAGAGCCCCAACTTCTGGTGTCCACCCAGGTGAACCAGCGGGACTTTGAGTCAGAGAAGCGGCTCCGGAAGGACCTGAAGCGCACCAAGGCCCTGCTGGCAGATGCCCAGATCATGCTGGACCACCTGAAGAACAACGCGCCCAGCAAGAGGGAGATCGCCCAGCTGAAGAACCAGGTATCTGCAGAGAGGATGTAGTCAGCTCTCAGTGCAGCGGAGCTTAGTTTTTCAATTTCTTTCTCTCCCTCTTGTCCCTCTCAATGGTTCTTGAATTCTGGGAACGGAAGGTGACAGAGAAGAGGGAGAAGCCACTTGTAGCAACCATACTCCCCAGGGCTTCTGCATGATGTACAGTGTGCCTGCCAATCCCTGGGATGTTGTGGGTGGGTGCCTGTTCTGGGAAGAGATGCCTATGCATGCACCACAACACCCCAAGTTCCCAGGGTCCAAAGTGAACAGAGGAGGCGAGAGCCTGGGCTCTCTCTCCCCTGTGAACACCCTGCATAGCCCTCCTGCCCCCAAGGAATGGCTGACATCTTTCCCTGGCTCTGTGTCCAGCTGGAGGAGTCCGAGTTCACCTGTGCAGCAGCCGTAAAAGCTCGCAAAGCAATGGAGGTGGAGATCGAAGACCTGCATCTGCAGATTGATGACATCGCCAAAGCCAAGACAGCGGTGAGGAACCGGGGTATACGAGGCCGGGCTGTGGGAGCCTGGAGTTGTGACAGTGGCTGCCTTCACTTCAAACAGGGACCTTTCCCCAGCCAGGTCCCTTTCCCATCAGAACTTTCTGCAGGGAGAGCAGGCCTCCCTCCTCTGTCTCTCTCACTAACAGCAGAGGCCCGGGAGGGGACGAGGTGGAAGAGGGAGCCAGCAAGGGCCCATCTCCCTGTTTAAACACCTGCCTGTGGGAGCTTGGCTGCAGGCCCCAACACCATAAATAAAAGCAGTTAATGTGGCTAAGGGAAGTAAGCGGGTGCCTAGAGAGTAGCGAAAGCACCGATAAGGGGATGGGATGGCTCATTTCCCTCCCCTTCCCCTGGCCAGCCCACTGACAAGCCCAAGTGGCAGCTAATTAGAGCTCTTATATAATGCCTCCCTTTTAATTCCCCACCTCTCCCATGGCCCATCCATTGCTGGCTGAGAATTCATTACTGGGATGTGGCAACCAGTACCATCTCGAGCAGGGAATGGGGCAGGGGCCGAGGCTGGGCTTGGCTTGGGGCTCCACGACCCCATAGCTAGCCACCTGGCTACTGATGCCAATCTCCCAGGCTTGATTTATCCCAGTGACATTTGTGCTCCTCAGCAGTTTTCAGGTGAGTAATTCAAAATCTTTAATTGTGTTAAAAAGGGCTGTTATAAAATTACCATTTTATTTAAATCTGAGTTAATAAATTTCTTGGCAGAGGCTTCTTCAGCTCCCCACAGCCCAGTAACAAGATGGATGGGGCAGAGAAGGAGCCAACACAGTCATTTTGGTTTGGAATTACAGGCTAATAGATTCATTCATTTCCTGAAGCTGCTGTTGGCTGTCTCTTCCCCTCCCCCCAGGCATGGACTGGCTGTGGGGGCTGGATGGTCAGGGAGCAGGTGGCCCCAGGGGAATACAGAATCCACGCCTGAGAGCTACACAGACTCGAGGGGTCCTTCCTGGGGCCTGAAGGGGACAGAGGGTATAGACGTTAGGGCTTAGACTGCTAGTTCCATGATGATAGGTCGCTTGTTGTGGACAGACCTTTTCATTAGCTCCCCGAGAACTGCCAGAAAGCAGCTGCCATTTAGGCCAGGGTCTGCCTGTGCTGCAAGGACAGCCCTTTCCCGCAGCTCCCTGATCACACTGGTCCTGGGATCCACCCCAGAATGTGGGCCTGGCCTCCTCGCCACCCCCCTCCCACTGGAAGTGACATGGAAGGTTCGAACTTGCGCCTGGCCTGAGGCCTTCTGATCTGTATCTGCTTCTGTCCAGCTGGAGGAGCAGCTGAGCCGCCTTCAGCGGGAAAAGAACGAGATACAGAACCGGCTGGAGGAGGATCAGGAGGACATGAATGAGCTGATGAAGAAGCACAAGGCAGCTGTGGCTCAGGTACCCTGCCCACGAGTGCTCACCACACCCTGTGCCACAGACACTGGTCCTCCTCTGGTCCTCCTCAGAGGTCCCCAGTACAGCCACTTCTTGGGAGAGGTTGCAGTGCCTGCCGTCCCTGACACTCGGGGTAGAGTGGAATGGGGTGGAGTTGAGGTTCATAGGGGATCCTGCTTCAGCACTCACTCCTTCCCCAGGCCTCCCGGGACCTCGCTCAGATGAATGACCTTCAAGCTCAGCTAGAGGAAGCCAACAAAGAGAAGCAAGAGCTGCAGGAGAAGGTGGGGACCAAGGTTTCCCTTGGTAAAGAGAGAGTCCCGGGATCACCATGCATGGGGATGAACCCCCAAGCTCACAGGGTAGCAAGCACTTCTCTCTGCCCTCCGCAATCCACAGAGCAGCATCAAGTACAGAGAGCTAGGCTTGGAGCCATATCGCCGTAGCAGACATTTTGGCTTCAGCTGCCTCATTGCACATTTCTAGTCCCTCTCTGGTCGTTAGCTTTCTCCTTTGTCTCCAAAGGGCTAAATCTGTGCCAGTGCTTGGCCAGGTGGGGAATGTCTCTGGCTTGGGAACCCATTCTTCCACATCCCCTACACACCCTCCCTCTTCAGCCTTCTGGTCACCATAGTGATCTTTCCAGCACCGCACTCTACCTCTCCCCCCCCGCCCCCCGCTGGACTCAGTTCTTCTCTTCCTGCTTCCCACCCCCCAGCTACAAGCCCTCCAGAGCCAAAAGGAGTTCCTAGAGCAGTCCATGGTGGACAAGTCCTTGGTGAGCAGGCAGGAAGCTAAGATCCGAGAGCTGGAGACACGCCTGGAGTTTGAAAGGACACAAGTGAAGCGGCTGGAGGTGGGTGCACACTTCTCCTGGTCACCGTGACCAGGGCAGAGCTGCCCTGGCAGCCAGAGCCACTTATGCTGAGCAGGGCTGGGCAGGCCCGTGGACACTCCTCAGAGGCCTCTGCCAAGCTGCCAGGCCAGCTGACGGGGCGATGCCTTCTCCCCTGCCCGCCTGGCTGTTCTCTGGGCACCGTGGAGCCTGCCTGCTTTACATTCTGTTTTCGTGCTTACTTTCTGCCAAGGGACCAGAGCAGCTTAGCTTTTCGTCTTCATATTTTCCTCCACCATGAGCTCCCCCCGCAGGTTCGCCTCACTCGCTCTCTGGTAGGGTCATAAATATGCAGTGAACGGCGCCACTTCTAGGAGGCTGAAGTCTATTCTCTCATCTCACAGCTCTCCCTTTCTCTCCCTTCCCTTTCTTATTCCCCTTTTCCTCACTTCTTCCTACCCTTCTCGTCTCTCTCTGTTTTTCCTCCTTCTCTCGTCATTTTTCTCTAGTTTGGCCCCATCCTTTCTTCTCTTTGTGTTTTTCCTTTCCCTGATCTGATTCCCTTTTCCTACCCTCTCCTTGTTTCTTCCCTTTTCCCCCCTCCCATTCCTCCTCTCCCTCTATTTTTCATTCTCTTCCCTTCAACCCTTCTCCTTTTTCTATTCATCTCTTTTTAATCTCTCCTTCCTGTCAACTGTGATCTCCACACTCCAAATTCAATCCTTTCTGTTTAATGTCCCAGAACCAGCATGCTCCAGCTCCCTCCCTTTCCGACAGAGCAGGTAGGAGAAAGAAGCAGGCAGCATTCTCTCTCTCTGTCTCTCTCTGTCTCTCTCTGTCTCTCTCTCTCTCTCAGACGTGTCTAAGCACCAGCAGTTCTCCATGACAACTGTGTTCATGGGATGTGGGTGCTGAGGAGCATCCCTGCCACATTCCGTCAGCCCCTCGGTCGAGTAGGCACTAGGGTTAGAGACGGAAACAGGTGACTGTGGGCTGGCAGTGGGCATCTGGAGGGCATTAATACCCTTGACCTAAGAAGAGACTATGACTGGACCTCCCAAAATGGGCTCACAGTCCTCAGGAGAGCTAGAGAGAGAAGAGACTTATTAATAGCTCATGTTCTGCCTTGGTAATATTTTGATCTCCATTTTACATATAGGAATGGGTAAGTAGGTTGACTAAGGTCACAGAGCTATCCAGGGACAGAAGAGGTCATTGGCCTGGTAGATATAGGACACATTTACTATACTTGTCTCCTTTTCTGGTGGACCCCAGTCCCTTTCCTCAGCTCTCTCTCATTTCCCCTACTGCTCAGAAATGCAATATTGTGGTTTACATGTATAGACTATTAAACAAAACTGGCCATTAGCGATCAGGTAACCAACCTAGTGCTGTTATTCTAGAGGAACAGAGACTGGGGCGCAGATAGTCAGGTTGGAACCAGGGTTCTTCCCTCACACTCTGTCCCGATCTCCAGGTCCTTTCTTGCTCAGCATCCTATGGCCCAGAGGAGGAAGCATGTTCAAGTTTCTGGGGGAAGAGAAATTCATCAGGCTTAGAGGGATGATTGTTTGGTCTCCTCCTAATTTGGGAACTCTTAGTAAAGCCATTTACCTCTGGGCTCAGGATCTAGCTTTTGGAGCTTCTGGGTTCCGGGTCTGCGAGGGAAGCCTGCTGCTCATGGCGGCCCCACACGTGATGTCAGTCAGCATGGACAGGCCCAGGCTGTCGCCAGACCTTGGGAGTGCTAATGATGATACTAACACCTTTTCTCTTCCCAAATGCCTTCGTGTACTTTACCTTATTCGGTCCTCAGAAGACCCCCGGGGGACTAGGTGTTATTCTCCCATTGTACAGAAAGTCAGAGGAAGCTGCCTCAGAGGGCTTTAGCTGCTTGCCCACCTACCAGTGAGTGGTGGAGCCAGAGCTGGACCCCAGGCCTCCTGACTCCAGAGTTCCACCACAGCCCTCTCCACCTGGCTGATGGGCCCCTCTGTCCACCTCCCTGTCCAGAGCCTGGCCGGCCGGCTCAAGGAGAACATGGAGAAGCTGACTGAGGAGCGGGATCAGCGCATAGCAGCTGAGAACCGGGAGAAGGAGCAGAACAAGAGGCTGCAGCGGCAGCTCCGGGACACCAAGGAGGAGATGGGCGAGCTGGCCCGGAAGGAGGCCGAGGCAAGCCGCAAGAAGCATGAACTGGTAATGCACCCCACCCTGGGGCCCCCACCTGGCAGCCCACTGAGTAGCTTCTAAGTGCACACCTTACTCCTGGGCGGGGGGGGGGGGCTGCAAAGAAACCATGGTTTAGAGCAGGGGTCCCCAAACTATGGCCTGCGGGCCGCATGCGGCCCCCTGAGGCCATTTATCCGGCCCCCGCCGCACTTCCGGAAGGGGCACCTCTTTCATTGGTGGTCAGTGAGAGGAGCATAGTTCCCATTGAAACACTGATCAGTTTGTTGATTTAAATTTACTTGTTCTTTATTTTAAATATTGTATTTGTTCCCGTTTTGTTTTTTTACTTTAAAATAAGATATGTGCAGTGTGCATAGGGATTTGTTCATAGTTTTTTTTTTTATAGTCCGGCCCTCCAGCGGTCTGAGGGACAGTGAACTGGCCCCCTGTGTAAAAAGTTTGGGGACTTCTGGTTTAGAGAATTAGAAGAAAAGAAGACATGTCATGAGGACAGTCCAGGAAGCCCTAAGGGCAGGCCAGGGACTAAGGGTTGCCCTGGAGTCTCCATTGGGCAAGACCAGGCCCAACAGCCCAGTAACACCAGAGCTAAAAACAAACATAAAAAAAGCTCTGTAGGCTTGCATCCATGTATCTCCTGTCTGGCTGGGAGAGCCTGGAACTAGGCTTCTTCTGGGGCAGCTGGATGAGAGACTAGCCCTCCTGTGAACTGGACTAACCACTGTCCCTCCTAGGAAATGGACATGGAGAGTCTGGAGGCTGCTAACCAGAGCCTGCAGGCCGATCTAAAACTGGCATTCAAGCGCATCGGAGACCTGCAGGCTGCCATTGAGGATGAGATGGAGAGCGATGAGAACGAGGACCTCATCAACAGGTAAGAGGCATCTCTAGGGCAGCTTCAGACATCATGGAGGCCCTCTTGACCACCTCGGGACCAGGCCAAAAGGTAGAATAGTTGCAACCTCCGTCTCCCTGAGCCGCCAGCCTCCCCCCGTCATTGCCAGACCCAAACAGGAATCTGTCCTGCAGCAGCTGAGGGCAGGGCAGGTGCTGCCTGGGTCAGACTCCTCCCCTCCTCCTTCCCATCTTCCCTCCCCAGGCCTCCCCCAGACCTGGCTCTCCAGCTCTGCCTGTTCGAGATGAGTTATTCCCCCATTTAGCTGCATTTCCGGTGACGCCTGCCCTACTCTGGGGAGAGCAGAGATTTAAGGGCCATGGTGCCTTGTTACCATGCCAGAGGTTTTCTCTCATAAAACCCACCCAAGGAATGGTTTAGGGGAGAGAGAAAGATTTGTAGTCTTAGGCTGAGGAGGAAGTCATGAGGTAGGCAGACTGGCAGTCGGGGATGTGAGGGCCCTAGAAAATCTCCCAAGTCTGCCCTGAGCAGATGCTCCAGAGCTGCCCCCTTCTTGCAGGAGGGCCAGGGCCCCATCCTGCAGGCAGGTCCCAGGGAGCCTATTCCTTTGTGTCAGAGGAAAGGTACCTGGGTGGCCTGGACCTCCCTCTGAGGACAGCACTATCATTCATCCTGTCATCTGGTCTCAGTCAGCCCCAGCCATACTTGCTGAGGAAAGAGGGGTCCACCTTGGTTTGCCTGTTTATTTTTCTGTCTTCTTCTGGCCTCCCTGCCCACCATTTTCTTTCTGTTTCCAGTTTGCAGGACATGGTGACAAAGTATCAGAAAAGAAAAAATAAACCGTGAGGACTAGAGCGCACGCACTCTCTGCCACTCCTCGCGTGGCGTTTAACTGCCCCTAACACTGGCCTCCCAACCGGCCTGCTGCATGACGCATGGGGACACACAGCCTCTCACATCTCCTCTGAGCTAGGCTCTCACACTAACACTGCTGACTCTGTCCTGAGGAAAGGCAGGGAGACAGGCTGGGCCCTGCCCCAGAGGTAGAGGGAAGGCAACAAGGTGCACTCCCCAGGTGGCGGGCAGGAGGGGGACTCCATCAGGAAGGAGAACTCAGCCTCAGTCGGTAGTACCCACAGTCTGCCTTCCCGAGCTCCAGCCCTCTCCTCTCTCAGAAACCAAGTGTAGGTGCCTCCCCAGACAATTTTCCTGGGGACAGGTCTGTTTGGGATGGATTTGTCCATATCCTTGGGCTCCTTTGGAGCCTGAAATGCCTGAAAGAAGCTGGTATGTTTCTATGAAAGGTCTGCCACCTTCTTTTGGCAGACAAGGGTAGGAGGAGAGGGGCATCGAGCAGTCGCTTGTTTGGAGAAAGCATTCAGGCAGCTAATCATGGGCTGCTCTGCTGTGGCCAGGGAAGGGAACACAGCCAGATGTGTTTACTTTACTCCCTTGGGCAACTGGGCAGAGGGAGGCCCTGGGGCCTTGTGCTGGTGCTGTCTGTCAGGTGGCGGGAAGCTCAGTAAATCCACCCCTCGCATCATTTCCTTCCTTCTGGGTGAGAGCGGACAGTGCGTGCAGGTGGACCCAGTGATCCTCCGTCAAGTTTGACAGAGCTATTTTTGAGAGATTGTTTTTTTAGCATGGTGTTGGGTTTCCTCCCCAACTCCCTCTTGCCTGGCAGGCCCCCTGCCCTGCCCAGGATGGGCTGGCGGCCGCACAAAGGACTTTGTGAGAGCTAATGATAAATGTAATAGTGTGTAACAGTGATAGAGGGCCGCTGGAGCCCGGTTGTCACACACAATTAATATCCCCCACCGTTCTGTCTCCGTTTGTTTGTTCCCCCGTGATTCAGCTCCCAGTTAACTAATAGCACATGAGCCTGGACATAAATTGTATTTGACATGAGGTTTAATTTCAACCATTTAAAATTTCAACTGCCCCCTGAGCCTGCCTGCCCCTAGAGTTTGTTTACGGGCTTGATTATTTAAGGAAAAGAACCCAAACATCATCTATATACTTGAAACTAAAGGGAAGGCGAAAGCAGGCAGGCCAGCTTTTCAACCTAATCGTTGCTCGTAAGGAGGAAAATTCATATTCTGGGCCCATGACTGTCTGTCCCCTGTGTGTTCTAGCCCCACCATCCTTGGGCTGTAGGAGCTTCAAGGACTGATAAAATGCGCATTTAAGATCATATTCTAAATCATTGCCAGGCACAGCACACGGTGCGTGTACACACGCACGCGCGCACGCACACACACACACACACACACACACACACACACACACCCCAGCACGTACTCACGCAGGCGCACAAGGGTATGCAGTCCAAGCCAGATTCCTGCTGATGGCAGAGAGGTGATGTGGCTCCTTCTTCAGCAGCTCTGGGCCTCAGCTCCAAGTTATCAAGCTAGCTTGCTAGGGCAGGCAGAATAAAAAAAATGTTTCGATTTACTTAGAGATACAGTTGTTATTGCCATAACCTTAATGAAAGCAGTAAACAGCGCGGTATTAAGGGAGATTTATACAGAGATGCTTTTAACATGTAGGCATAGATTTTGCGATGCATACAGCACCTCCTTTCTAAAGGCAATCAATATGGTTATGAACGGTGGTGATAAATAACAGGCTCTGAAGCTAGAAGAGGAGGGTTTTTGCACGGTGTATAAATCAGGTAGTATTGGCATTCCATGGGGTCCTTGCACCATAGTAAATCTGCTGGGCTCAGACGGGCACGGGCTTGCATTAGCAGTTTCAGGACTGTCTGCTAAACTGTTTACCAGGGGCATCAGCCAGCCTCGTCTTTGTTATAATTCTGTATTTGATGGAAGCCCATAAAATATGCCTTTTTATTCCCCTCCCCACGAGCCATGCTCTCTCACAGTCCCCAGAATAGAGTCTGGTGGTTTCGTGTGTTCTCACACACACACACACACACACACACACACACACACACACACACACACACACACCTGTGTGGCTATTTATCCAAGAACATAAATCAGGAACAGGGCTGCTCCTGTTGACATAGATGAAAGGAAATTTATATCAAGGAGAAATCCTAGCATATCCATAGCCTGGGAATGTGTTGAGCAGACATTTTGCAGAATTCTAGAAGCATTCTCACTCAGCTTTCTCCAAGCCCTGCTGCTTTGTGAGGGGTCACTGTGACTCCAGCCTAAGAATTTGACTCTTATGGGTTCTCCTCCAAGTTGAGAGGGCTCAGGCTAGCTTGGCCAAAAGAAGTACTGAGGAGCAAGAGCTGGAGGCTGTCTGAGGGACAGAAAAGGAGACTTGGAGAGACAGAGCCGTTGTCTAGTACTTTTGGGGCCAACTGGATCTCCAGAATACATATTAAATCCTGAAGTTGTTGCTAGCCTCTTAGGAAATGTCATTGTCTCCTCTTTTTCCTTTCTGTTTCCTAAGGGCCAGGAATCCCATGGGTCTGGGATATAGCCTCTTGTGCCCAGGTTGGCATTGCCATCAGCTAAGGAGACTCCAAGTTCAAGCTAACTTAAAGTCGTAATGAAGCCTTTCTCTTTTCTGCTCCATGGCCAGCAGCCTAGTTCTTGAAATGAAGGCATGGAAAATTATAGCAACTATAGTCACATTTTGGGGAGTGGGCAGATAAGAAACAGCAGAACAGACCTCAGGGAGTAGTTGAAAGGTTCAGGACTCTTCTTTTTAATCAAAAGCCATTTAGGTATAATTGATGAATGAGTGGCCACCTTATCATTCTCATTGGGTTGGTTTGCTGAGCAGCAGCCTCTCACAAAAGTGGAATGGGAGGTGCCCCCCCGCCATGTTCCACAGGGTCTTCTTGGTGGCTATCACACAGTGTGGCCTGCAGAGTGGGGACAGGGTTCTGATGAATGATGTGCTCTATCTAACTTCTCTGTTTTCTACTGACTCACTGATAACGCATGCCACCCTGCATCCCACTCCTGCCCAAGACAAACCTGCTGCCACTTCAGCACTCCCTGCTGGGCAGCAGGTGATCAGCTCTTCCCCAGCCTTGCCTACCCTTCTGCTCCTCATCCCATAGTGAAGGGGACTCGGATGTGGACTCGGAGCTGGAGGACCGGGTCGACGGGGTCAAGTCGTGGTTGTCGAAAAACAAGGGGCCTTCCAAGGCAGCTTCTGAAGATGGCAGCTTGAAGAGTTCCAGGTGAGCATGTGGCCCTGAGCTCGGAAGAAAACCCACCTTGTGCCCCAAGGATGGGTGAGCAGTATGCCTTTATCCCAAAGCGGGTCCACCTCGCACCGGCCGTGTCTCTTTGTGTGACATGAGTAGGAGGAGTGCCCCTGGCATGTTGTTGGGGGAACACAGGAGGCTCGGTTCCTTCTGAGGCAGGGTCTGTGGCACCCTTATTACTCCCAGGTAGTACTTTCCCCCCAGGCCCAGGGCTTTGGTTTGATACAGGTTTAACTTCATTCCCACTTATTCCTTCAACAAATGTTGACTGAACTATATGATAGTTTGGGCCCTTGGAGGTCTCAACAGGAGCAGCTGCAGAAAAGGCACTGGTTTTGACTTTCCTGTCACAGCTGCAGATACATTGTCATCTTTCTCTGTTCATCTCTCCTTCCTCCAACCTTTTCACTGAGCACCCCCCCCATGCTTCCTGCTCACACCCATGGTGGGTGAGCAGGAGGGGTCCCTCCCCGGTTTTCTGACCCATTCACAGTCCAGAGCTCTACCTTCCCCATCCCTCACCTTTCAGCCAGCACAGCAGCAGGGAGCGTGGTCCTCCGTTCTCACCCTTCCTGTGCCCACTTCCCTGCTGGCATTCACCCCTCTCCCCACTTCTCCCCAACTCAGTGGCATCACATCCCAGCGCACACCCTTCTCCCACTCCCCAGAGTCCCTTCCCAAGTCCAGCCCCTGACCACAAGCACCAGTGGCCCCCTCTAATTGGCTTAATTTATTTGGCCAAGCCACATTTTGTTATGGCAGATAATGCCGCCTCCCCCCCCCCCCCCACACTGCCATTCACGAGGCTCCAGGTAGTTGACAATGAAATAAATTGAACTAAACGTTTTAGAGGGGGAAAAGTGATGAAATAGAACAATAGTCTAATTTACATGACATTCTCCATGAAGCTATTTTCACTGACGCAAATTATTTTGCTTCATTTCCTCCGACGCTCTCACTGCAGGGGCTGCTGATTTCTCCTCCTTCTCCTCCCTCCCCCTGTGTCTTTATTCTCTAGGTTTAATGCTTGTTCCTCTCTTTCTCTCTCATTCTCTCTTTGCTGCCTCTAATCCACTCCTGGTCCTCTCTTCCCCGGGCTCACCTCCTCCCTAGAATGGCCTTCAGCGCCCTGGGCAAGGAGGGCAAGGAGGGCCCGGGGGGCCCGGGGGGCCCGGGGGTGGAGGACAGGCCGGCCTCCGCACTGAGCTCCTTGAGCTACCGGAAGAGGCTCACCCTGAAGGACTCCATCGGGGGCACCGGGGATGTGGATTCGCTCTTCACCACCCTGAGCGAGCGGGCCGCCTCCCCCGAGAGGCCCCCCCGGAAGGCCCCCCCAAGCCCCAGGGAGGAGCCCGGCCAGGGCAGGAAGGCCGAGGCTGGGAGCCGGGCCGGCCGCGGGCTGGAGAAGCGGTGGGGCTCAGACTTCGACCGGGCCTCGGCCGTCTCTGCGCCTGTCAGTCGGGCCTCCTCCGCCACACGGCACGGCTCGGGCGAGGACGGAGCGCGTTCCTCCATGAGCTTCTCCTTGTCGGGCTCACCCGTGTCCCGCCGCAGCACCTCCCGGCTCGACAGCCTGTCGAGGACCCTCAGCCCTTGCTTGAGCCGGGCCTCGGGCGTAGGCCGGGAGAGCCCCGACTCCCGCCTGTCCGTGGGCCGGGGCGGCCTGGACGAGTGGGATGACGGAGCCAGCGTGGCCTTGAGTGAGGCCCACTCCCAGTACGGCTACCCATTGCTGGGCCGCAGTCTGTCAGTGCCGCCCCGGCCGCACAACTCGGCCTCCGCCACGGAGGAGCCCCTCGGCTCCAGCAGCCGCCCTGCCAGCCGTCGCTCCTACCTGGACCCGGACCTGGAGGCTGCCATCAATGAGGTTCTGAGCTACAAACCCGGCCCGTTCCAGCGGAGGAGCCTGGAGCCCGACTCCGAGGAAGACGACCGGAAGAGCATCCAGAGTGCCCGGAGCGCCCAGCTGGACCCCCTGGAGCGGGCCACCAGCATCCGCCGCTCAGCCTCCGCTGCTGATGTCTCCCGCTCCCGGTCCCGGTCCCGGTCCCGCAGCAGCCGGAAGAGCCGGAGCAGGAGAAGGAGAAGGAGCAGCTCCAGCTCCAGCTCCAGCTCAGAAGAGTCCTCAGAGCCCAAGCGGCGGAAGAAAGGGCACTCCCGAAAGGGCAAGAAGAAGTCCAAATCAAGAAGAAAGAGAGCCGAGACGGAGTCTGAATCCTCCTCGTCAACATCCAGCGGCTCTACCGTCTCAGGCCACAGCCGCTCCAGCGTGAAGAAGGGCCCAGCTGCCGACAACGAGGAGGCTGGGCAGGCTCACCGGCCGTCTCGGAAAGAGGAGAAGAAACATAAGAAAGAAGTGGACAGCCTGATGATGCGGTACCTGTACCGGCCCGAGAGCGACTAGTGCAGTAGGTGGCACCTGGCGTGGAGTGCAGCATGGCGTGTGCCACTCGGTGTGAACTAACGTGCTCCTGTCCCACCCACCTCCACTTAGGACCCTCCTGCAGTCCTCTTGGGCAGCCCTGGCCTCAGAGAGCCTCCCGGCTACCTCGGAAAGCAGAGGCCAGCTAAGTTGGTTAGTCATTCAGAGCCTTGAGCCAATCAGCTGAGCTCACTGATGATGTCGATCACAGCTCCCCCTTATCCAGTCCTACCCTGGGCCAGGCACCTTCCTAGATACTTGCCAGGCTTTACTCACTTAATCCTCACACTAACTCCGTAACAACAGTCTGGCCCCATATTATAGAAGAGGAAGCTGAGGCTCAGGAAAGTTATGTCACTTGCCAAGGTCCCACAGTCAGGAAGAGATATTGCCAGGATCCGAATGGAGGCTATTCAACTTGTCCTTAACCACTCCTCCATACAGCCCAAAGCAGAGCACATGGGCAAAATGTTTACTGAGTGTGCCTGGCAGCACCTATGTAGGAGCTCTTGTCCGTGGCCCCAACAGGCTGAACCAAGAAAAGGCCCTGGCTGACCTCCTGGTGTGGGTCAGTGTATCAGTGGCCACTGGCTATCATGGGGTCTTTTGCTCAGCTATCCTCTGCCCTGCAACATGACCTTCCTCCCTGGCATGGATCTCAAGCCTAGGAGTACAAGGTTCACAGGACTCCCACCCCCACAGTACTGCACCGTACAGTAGACCTGAGATGCCTGACTCTCTCCTCATCCCTCCCACCTAAATAAAGCCCACACATGGGCGTCACCTCATCTCTGTTCATCTTGTAAAGTTTTAATGAGTAGAAATTAGCAGCTGCTGAGTGACAGCCCCCTCCTGGCTTCCCTGCCTCCTGCTCTCTTCTCCTTGTGGGGAGGGAGATCTAGCAGTTAGGTTCTTTCTGCCCACACCCCCACCTCGGAAGAAAGGCAGAGACTGACTCATTGGAATCCCATTGTTGCGAGTTTCCCTGGCGGGTGGTGACATTTGGAGCACCCTCGTTATGTGAAGCTGTTTTCTGCATGGCACCCTCCTGGGGCAAGCTTGCTGCTTCCCAGGAGGTATGACCCCAGAGCACAGCCCCCTGGGGCACAGGCATTTGTTTCCTAGGTGCATGAACTAACACAAAACCTGTCGCATGCTTGTGGGCTTATGCAGTGGGGCAGCTGACAAGTACAATGATTTTGTCCTTTTTATACCAAAGGGACCAAGTTATGTTTTAAGGAATGAAGCAACAGAGCAGGCTCATGGCCCAGATTCCTTGGGTTCAGCCCTGCTCCGTTGCCCCCCTCCATGTGATAGGAAGTCAGTTGTTGATGGACCCTGGGGAGAGGGTTAGGGAAGCAGAGGGCTAAGTCCTTCTGACTACTGCACCCCTACCTGAAGAGGGGGACATGGGCCTAGCCAAGCCATCCTACTTTAACCGACAACTGGTGGATTTCAGACTCAAGTGCCCGCAGCCCTTGACTCGACAACCAGCAAGAACAAAAACACATAAATCCTGTTTCTTCCCTGAACCACTAGCACAGTTCCTCTTGTCCACAAAGAAAACGAGTAGTCCTGAAACCCTACACACCACCACCTCCAAGGAGGATTGTATTCACTCGGGAGAGTGGGCACCAAGCCAGGAACTCGCCAACCAATACAGAGCTGGCAGGACAAGGGCGGGGGGCGGGAGGACCTAGTTGGACTCAGCGTGGACTGGCTTTGGATGGATAAACTGCCAAGAGCGGGGGCGGGGGAGGGGGCAGAGTGGTGGCTTAGCTTCCCATCTGGTGGTGGGGACTAGCGGGAATGCAGAACACGCACGCATCCACAGCTAAGGAAAGGGGAGGGGGCTGCCACCCTGGGCTCACCCAGCAGGAATTAGCTTATGTACCAAATTGTTTGTGACAGCATTGAGCAGGAGACAGTGGCTTGTGGGGAGGAAAGCTTTTTAAACAATTTGGTTAAAATGTTTAAATTGTCAGCCCGGACTCTTGCCAGGGGGAGGGGGCTAGCTGCCTGCTGTTGGCTGACAGCTGTGGCAGTACAAGCCACAAAGGAGACTGGCTACAGCACACCCAAGGCAGGAGCAAGGGGGACTTGTGGCACCACGGAGCAGGAAAGAGAGGCATGGAGCTACCCCTTCCCCGCTGCCTCTGCCACTGCCCAGCGATTCGATGGAACAGTGTTGAGACTTGGCTGTCTTTTACCCAGGGGTCTGCCTGGCCAGCACAGGAACTGGGAGTGGGGGCTGCAGCCCCCCCTCTGACAAGAGGTGACAGAATGGAAAGGAGCACCCCAGGCTTTCCAGCAACACCCACTTTGCATCTGGGTGTCAGCCCTGGAATCTGTCTCGCCCCCTCCCCCGCCCACAAAAGAACCCCACTGTCTTTCCACAAAGCCAGCCCTTCCTTTGCCTAACAGCAGACCTTAGCATTGGACACCCAGAAATTCTGTCTAAAAAATGAAAATATCATCAGACTCCCACTAATTTAGAATTCAAACAACCCAAAAGCTAAAATAACCCCAATTTTTCCTGTATTGCGTAGTCATTATTGGCTTTATGATTTTGTCCCTAAGACACCCCAGAGTCCTTAAGTGCCTTTGGCCCATCAAAGTAAGACTCATTTATGTTCAGTCTAGTTTGTATTAAATGTGTTTTGTGCTATTCTGATTCCTTTAAAAATGGTAATTCATTCATGAGAAATACGATAACTATTAACCAGACTGCCCCATTCCTGAACCATTTTGCATAATTGAACATGTATTTTATCAGGCTGTTCCTTTTCCCCAGGAAGAGAGAGAGAGAGAGAGAGACTGACCTATCTATACACACCCCAGGCTCTCACCCAGGCCAGTGGGGATAATGCAGGTTTGGTCTTGTTTTCTCCTTTGGTCACCCAATCTAGTGGCAAAGTGGAGTTATGAAAAGGCTTTGAGGTCTAAGAGTCCGAGGTTCAGATTTACACACTGGCTGTGTGACCTTGGGCAAAATGCTCCATCTCTTTAAACCAGCTTCCTGGGGACATTTCATGGGGAGAACACCTAGGAGAGTGTCTCACACACAGCAAGTACTCGATGACCAAACCCTTTCTTCACCACAGAGTGTCGTTTTTTCATGCAGAATGGTTTCTTCCTCTTGGTTTAGGGATTTAACTTTGAAAGGACTAGTCAACCTGGGCCCTCAGATTCTTAGAATTATAAGCAGAGAGATCAGAGAATTCCTGTATATCCCAGTGGAAGCTCTCTAGGATCTGGAAGCAGGGCTGTGTCCCTGGAAGCACTGGTCAGAGACCCACTGGTACAGGGCACTGGTTCCATCCTTGCTTGATGCCATGAGCCTGCTCCACCCAGGGGTAATGCTGCTCCACATCTTGGTGGGAGAGAGGGTGGCCTGATGAAAACTCAATGGGATTGGGTTATGGTACCTAGAAAGTGATATCTATGCCACCCTGAAACAAGTCTTGCCAGCTTCTTATATCCTGAGTCTCCATGGTAAGTAGATGATGCTATGATCAAGAGCAGAAATTCTCACAGGCCTTAGGAATACCCGATTGGGAGAAAGGGTTCAAATCTAGGAGTGTTCAATGGAGAAAGTCTCTCCTTCTTGGAATCTTTTTAGGAATAACTACCTTAGACAAATTGTGGTCATGTGATCACCAGACTGTCAGTCTCCACATCAGTGTGGTCCATGGGCTTCCTGCATCAGAATCTTCTGAGAAGAAAGTTGAAAATGCAGAATTCCTGGGTTCCACCCAAGAGCTAGTGAATCCAAATTTCTCAGGGGAAGGACCCAGGAATCTGCAGCTGATTCTTATGCACATTCAAGCCTGAGACCCACTGCTGTACAGGATCGCTTTTCTCGGGGCTTTCCAAGTTTTCAGAGTAAAGACAATATGCTTTCTCTTACTACTCTGAATATCTTCTGGGGAAGCCAGGGAAGGTTTTTCCTTTTCAATTTGTGGCTTTTGAGGAATGCTATGACCAGGCTTTGGGGGCCTCCGCAGGACCAAAGGCTTTGGTACTGAAGATTAGGAACATCCTTCCTCTATGACCTCATTCCTCTCTCCCTGCAGCCCCACCAACTACTGGAAGTCCCTTGTCCCTGACCGGTCAGATGAAGAGCACGACCCTGTTGACAGCACCTCCAGGCCCCGACACTCCCAGAGCTATCTGAGTGACAGCGACACAGAGGCCAAACCAACAGAGACCAACGCATAGCCCCCCAACCCATGGGCTACTGCTGCCACAGCACCTCTCCCAGGAAACCGTGGGCACAGGTCTCCCCACCTGGCTGCTGATCTGCAGGAGAAACACCTGGCCCTCTTGGGTCATGGGGCTTTCCGGGCCTTGGGATCTGACCTCTCCACATGGAAGAAGTGGGAGAAGAGGAATTTCTGATCAGAGAACTTTTTGCTCCTCTGCCTCCAAAATGCCACACTCTTGGCTTTGACCTTGGGCCACTGCGGACAGTGGCAGGTGGCTTAGCACTGCATGGAGCCAGAAAGTTGACCTCCATCTCAGCCCTCTGCTCAGGGACAGTGGACAGATTGCCTACTGGGACATTCTAAGTTGCTGGGTCCATGGGGAGGAGTTGGGGGCTGGAACGGCAATTCCTTCCTCCTGGCTTGGGGTGAGGGCTTTCTCTTCTCAGTGCCTGCTGTCTTTTTACTTTTTAATTTAAATGTTCAACCTCTCCATCACAGCTGCTTCTCCGAGAGTGGGAGGGGGCTGCGGTGGCAGCTGGGGCCCCAGAACGACTAGGGGAATTTCATCTCCATGTTCACTCTTCAGAGAGCAGCCCTTCCTCTGTGCAGCTGGAGAGACGGGTAAGCAGAGCTGGATCCAGGTGCTTCTGGGTTTGGGTTGAGCAAGCCTACATAGACAAGGCTGCATATGTACCATCAGGAACATACAGCCCCTACCCCTCTTCAGCCCATTAGTGTATTAAGTGCAATGACCTATTTAAAAGTAAACCCATTCCACCTACACCAATTTGGGGCTTATCCAAGCACTGCTTCCCTCCCCCTCTGTCCAAGTTGCCTAGACCATAAGCTCAATTTGAGAGGGAAGGCCTTGGGTTGAGGTCTTGTGGTCAGAAAAACTAAAGATGGAAGTTTTGGTCAGTACTAATGTGTATTAGACACGGGTCCTGGCCCTGTGTCCTGAGCCTGAGTCATTTTTCTATTCCAATCACCCTGCCCCACCTGACTTATCCTAGACATGACAACATGTAGCTAGACAGTCCCAGCCCCAACCCTAAAGGTCATCCCTCCAACACCACCAGACTTGGGGGCTCAAGGGCTGTGCCTGGTGCCGCTCCCATCTGCTGTCCCCTCTCCTCTCCTGCAGTTGGTTTGTACTCATTGGGCTGTGCTCTCTCTTCCCTGGTTACCTGATGTATGGAAATAAATGTCCTTTTCCTCCTGGCTTCGCCAGTTTTCCTGCCTGTTCCTTCAGGCTCGGGTGAAGTCCAGGTGGCCACAGGTGAGCAGAGTGAGGATTCTGGTGGGGACCTGGGGGAATCTCCCTGGTCTTGTCCCCCATCAGACCAGAGCCACTCAGAGAGCTTCGGCAGGTCCTTTGGGACAGGCAGAGGCAGTGGAATGAGAGGACTGGTCACAAGAGATACAAGCCCGCCCCCTTTCATTTTAAGTCTGTGGATGGTAATTCAGGTTGGCACAACTACCAGACCTCATCTTTCCCTGGCCTCTACTTGGAAATGTTGCAGTCCCTCTATTAAATCTCACCAATCACAGAGATCCTATCTGCTCTAACTTTTTGTTGTTAACAGATACAAGCCCTTTGTATCAGAATTCTTCACAAGTTTAATTTTAGTCATTCCAAAGATGACTTTTTGATCAAAACTTGATATACTCTCTATGGCCCCTAGCCCCATTGACCACATGGCAATTTGAACAGGCTGGGAGTGATGACTTCTCTGCCCTGCTCAGTTTCTGCCTTCCTGCCCCAGTCCACACTTGGTCCCCTCACTGAAGCCACGAGGCAGCTCATGCAGATGGACTATAAACAACTTACTCCTCTTCCTCTACCTTCTGTAATGTGACCCAGTATAATCCCTATACACATGACATGTTTACAGCTGGTCAATCAGGCTTCCCTGGTTTGGGCAAGTAGGAAGGAATATCAGCTCTCTAATGCTGAGGTTCTGGTGATGTCAGCTACCCAGAAGGGTCAAAAAAGGGAAGGAAGGAGAAAACTCACCCCCATAATGAGTGGGAGAGAAGTGTAAAATGGATTCATCTTAAATCTGAGATCACCTCTCTCCACTTTCCTCCAAGGTTGAATAAAGAAGATAGTAAAAGAGAAGTTACTTTTTTCTTTTTTTAAACTACTAGTTCCTCATGTTCAGTTCTGTCACTCACATCTTTTACTTCTGTTTTCAAATACGTTTGTGTATTTTCTGTTTTCAGGAACTAGTATGACAGAGTCCCTACCACCTGCAGACAAGATCTGAACTCTGTTCATCCACATGGACTCAGGCCTCTGGTTAACTAGCAACTTTAACATCAATCTCCAGTAGCCTGGCCTGAGGCAAAGGACTTTGTCCAAATCAGAAAACTTTAGTATTCATTTATTCATTCACTCAAAATCAATTATATTATTCATTTATTCAACAAATATTTCATAACTACCTGCTATGGTCTACTAGGCAGTGTTCTGACTGCTGGGGATGGATGAGATCCTTTCTTTCATGAAGCAGATAGTCTAGTGGAGAAGTTAGACACAAAATAGGTTCTGCACCTACTAATATGTGCAAGTTTTGAGCGAGAAGAAAGTAATTCATAGTGTTTCTCCTCCAGGGGCTCATGGATTAGGGCTAGGGTAGACCTGTGGTGAAATAATTACATGAGATATACCATATTCCCCCATGTATAAGACGCACTCCCCCCTCAAGAAAATTTGGGGTCTAAAAACTGGGTGCATCTTAACAGTGGTTGTGGCATTTCAAATGCCATAGATGGAACTGAGGACGAGGCAATATATGAAGACAATGATTCGTCATCAGACACAGATGAGGACAAGCTAATGGATGGGAGTTTTGACAGTGATGAGTTGTATGAATTTTCTGATGAATGAAACTTGAGTTCAATAACCTTATGTAATACATCTTTTTCCAAATTTCAGGCCCCAAAATTAAGGTGTGTCTTATACATGAGGAAATACAGTAATAGGATAAAAAGTTGCTTTGGGCATATTATGAGGGGAGACACTGAGAGGAAGCAGCAGACTTGGAAAGCTTCTAAAAAAGTGGTATTTTGAGCTGGGGTGTGAAGAAAGGATAGCATTTCCACAGGTAAATATTGCTGGGACAGGTGTGCTGGGAAGAAAAAAGAGCTTAAGCAAAGGCTCCGGGACAAAAGAAGTGGTGGTAGAAAAGTCCACAGGCTGTCTGGGGAAGCAAGACATATAGCAAATGCTTCTCCAAGCTGCAGCAAAGCTTCTCAGCCAGGTGCTGGGTTCCAGGCTGGGAAGGAGGCAATACCCTCAGCACAAATTCCTCAGGAGAGTCCAGGGGCCTGCAGGAACATCAAAGCCCGTCTTCATTTTGGGTGTGCCTTCAAAGCTCTGTAAGCTCCTGACCTCTCCTGTACATTCACAGTAGCTCTTGTCTCTAAGATGTGATTCCCACAAAACTGACAGCAAATCTGCCCCTTGTGCCAGGCTCAATGCCACCTCAATAGATCCTCCTCTCTAATCTCAGGATTGCTCTAACTCTTGATAAGAGGTATGGGTGAGAACCAGAGCCCTGTAAGGCTACCCATGGTACCCAGTCTGTGCCTAGAGACAACAATGGCACGAAGTAACTCCCAAACTACCTCCTTTTGTCCTCTTATCAAATTATACCGATTGTCCTCCCCTCCCCATGCCCTGCCCCTATGCCTGGTGGCACAGACACTTAGAGATTTGCTTCTTAATTGTCCCCCAGCTAGGCTGCGCAGATGCCGCTCTTTAATCTCTCCTGATAAATGAGTCACGCCGCTCCTTTAATCATATGTTCATATCCAAGCCAATTTGAATCAATTTGGCAGGGAGCGTGTTGTAAGGGATGCTATGACTGCTGCTTCTCCCCCAGGGCCCTGGGAGCCAGCATGTCTGCTGTCCTCATCCTCAGCAAAGAAACCAGGAGGCCCAGCCAGGAAAAGGATCTACTTCCTAAATGTTGGGGACTTTTCAAAATCAATTGTGCATTCCTGTCCTCCAAGCAGGCCTGAGTAGGACTAGAGGGAGAAGGATTCCCAAATGCCTCATGGAGGGGGAGGTGAGCCCACATCCTTCCTTGGTCACTGAATAAAGGGCCCCATTATTGACCCTGGGAGAAAGTGCTGCCTTAAATCTAACCCTAAACCTTTCTGTTCCCCTTTCCTTTCCTCTGAGCTGGTTCTCAGGTTATCTGGAACATTTCATCACCTTTTACATAGCAACATATTCCAGGCCAATCCAGGATCATTTATCCTTGCTTGTTACTGCTCCTGCTGCCACGCCAACTCCTCTCATCTTTCCACAGGAAGTATTCTTTTCTAAATCCTCCAGTCTGGTGGGCAGTCCGGACTCGCTTAGTAATGTACCAAGTTTTGCTGTGTTTGGGGCTGTTGCTTTCTCACCTACAGTGAAAACGAAACAGACAAATAAAACCGTCTAAGCTAAGCTCTTCTGCCTCTAGTACTGAGACCTTGGAGGAAGGACTTAACCTCTTGAGCCTCAGTTTCCCCATCTGTAAAACAAAGAGATATTACTGGCAAGAACCTTTTGGTTTCTAAATTCTGAAGGAACCCGTCAATGCTGCCAGCATCCCCACCCCTTCACCACTCTCGGTGAGGAACAGAGGGATGGAGAGGCAGCGCTAGGGCCCCCCCACCCCCACCCCCGCGATGTCCCCCTGCTGAGTGAGGGAGGGACGTCTTAGCCCAGCGCGAGGTGTGTCAGGGTTGGATCGGTCCAGAAGCCTGGTTGCGTCTGCCTCCGCGTTGTCCTCATGCACCCTCCCATTGGTTGAGAAATAGGGATTAATTAGTATATTCATATCTTATTTGCATGACCTAGGCCTTCAGAGCATTGGTCCTCTGGCTCCGCCCCCGTCTAGAGGTTCTTCCCGCCTTTCCTGGAAGCCACGCCCCTTTAAAGATTCTTAAGCAGTTAGCCGGGCCACGCCCCACATCGTTGCCCTTTAAGGATTCCAGAGGCGTGAGGCCACATCTCTTAGCTCAGCAATACGTCAGTATTGTTTCCCGCTCTTTTAATCGCTCCTGGAAGTCCTTGGCGGGAGCTGAGAGTGACTAGTGACTGGGGCTTCTGGGCTTGTCAGTGGTGATCCTTGGGATGAAGAGGATGATAAAACCAGTAATAGTTCCCATTTGTTGAGCATTTGCAATATCCCCAGTACTTAGGCAGTTTGCCTACACAATCTCATTTAACCTTTGTCACAACTCTGTGAAGTGTCTTTGTCTCCATGAGGAAAAGTCTTTCCTGGCAAGGTCCTCAGCTTGGTTTCTGCAATGGGCCAGGTGAGTTGGAGCTATTCTTGTCAGAGGATGAAGGGGGAGGTTAAAAAGCCAAGAATTGCGCCTGACCAGGCGGTTGCACAGTGGATAGAGCGTCCGTCCCAGGTTCGAGACCCCGCGGTCGCCAGCTTGAGCGCGGGCTCATCTGGTTTGGGTCGCTGGCTCAAGCAAAGGGTTACTCCGTCTGCTGAAGGCCCACGGTCAAGGCACATATGAGAAAGCAATCAATGAACAACTAAGGTGTTGCAACTTGCAACGAAAAACTAATGATTGATGCTTCTCATCTCTCTGTTCCTGTCTGTCTGTCCCTGTCTATCCCTCTCTCTGACTCTCTGTCTCTGTCTCTGTAAAGGAAAAAAAAAAACGTTTAAAAAAAAATTCCTATTATGATCCTCATCTGAAACACCTGTGTGTCTGGTATCTACCAAGGCCTGGCCTTTGGAAAAAATCAGCCTCACATTTGTGTTGCTTCTTACAATTTCAGAGCCTCCCTTATACATTTTCACATTTGTGCTTCACACACACTATGCCAACAATATGAATAACAAGTTCCACATGACCCGTTTAATGCTGGTGGTCGAGGCCAGGCAGATTCACATTGTATTCAGACAGACAGTAAAGAAACTGCAGAGCCAGAAAGCGTTGGGCCATTCCTGTTTAACAGTCTCGCAAACAAGCAGGGGAAAACCTCTTCTCATGGTAGCAGGTGAACAAACAGCAAAACAGCCCTTCCCAGTGGTGGGCAGGCAATCTGCAATCCGCAATTTGCCCTCGGAGCAAGCACCCATAGCCTTACACAGACTACACACATGTGGTGCTGCCACATGCTCATGAACTAATCAGGCAAAGTACAAGTGAGCAAGTCTAACACAACTGTTTTCCCAACAGCCCAGAATGCCTATTTTAAGCTATATTCACCTCATTTCATTACAGTACAGGAGACCATTCTGGACCATTCTCTGGGATTTGACCTGGGAGAAGTGATTTCCAGAGCAATAGCCATATTGGAGTTAACAAGAGTGCTAGATTTGTTTAGAATAAATTTTATAGAGAAATTGAGTCTTCTGTAGTATAAACCCCAGTAATGGGCCATATACATAAGAGAGATTCCAAAAAGGATGTGTGTTTTGCAATTGAAGTCAGTGACATAAGTCTCCCAGTGGAATACTTAAATGTGCAGAGAGGATTTGCTTTAGATATCAAAAGTCAGCTATGACAGTTTTACCAAAAAGAACCTCAGAAAGGATATTAAATTTTGACACTATTCAGGCAAATTATATTTGAGGTGGCTTAAGAGTCAAATAGTTTCCACATGTTAATAAATTTTGATGTGTTTTGTGCCACATCTGTGATCTGACTAGATTAGGAAAAGAAGTGAATGGATTTGGTTAAGAGAGGACAACTAGGGAATTTGAAAGTGAAGAATACCTCAAAAAAAGGGAGTTTTTAAAAAATCCTGGTATAGGGAAGATGCAGCCAATGGTTTCAGAAACATTAGGTCTTTAAAATACAGGTCAATGACTGGTAACCAGGCAAATATAAAATGTATGTGGTGAAATAGGCCTCATGGGTCATCCTTCTCACAGGACGGCATCAGTTGCAGGTTGGTATTCTTGTTTAAGGGCTGCTTCTGCCACCCACGGAGCTATCTTCCTCTGGAAGGTAAGGGAGAATGTGACCCTAGTGAGTGGCACTGCTCCAGAATGTTCTGCACTAGAGGCACAAGTCTCATGGCCTGCCTTTGGGCATCCTAGAACTCATCTGTGGGGCTAGTCTTTCCAGCGAAACCCATACTGAGCCACTCGGCAGGATTTCATAGTAGAAAGGGAGCTTCTGCTCCCAAGAACTTGCAAAATAAGCCTAGAGAAAGTGAGGAAGTCTTATAGCTCTGTGAATGAGTTCTTAAGGGAACGTGTACAAATAACAAAAGTATATGTGAGAACAGATAAAATAGAGGAAAAAGTAAAAGGAACTTCTGAATATTATAAATAGTTTTATTTGGGCACATGAGGTTATAGATGAAGTATCTGTGCTTATAATATAAAATTTACATATGTATTTTTAAAAAGTCATTATAGATATGTGTCTGTGCCAAACACGAAAGAAGGCCCCAAATTGTTCTATTAGTGTGACTATAAGAGTAGCTTCTTGCTGGCATTTCATATACAGAAATAGTAGCCATAGGGGGAAACCATGTGGCGAAGCTGCTTAGAAACTGCTTCGATCCCTTGCTTGGGGAGAGCTATTCTTAAAGCAGCAGGCATCTCTTGGCACGGCTGAGAGTGGAAGCTGAAAGGGAACAGATTGGAGGGTGGAACTCGAACAGAGTATTTGGGGGAGAGAAGCAGTGGGGAGAAGAGAATAGCATCTAGATAGTGCCCTCCCCATACATCCTTGTGCCCTGCAGGTGACAGGTTTAAGCCAGGAGAGCTGTTGGTTAAGGGACTGGTGATAGATCGAGTTGAGGAGACTCCAACTGCCAAGGTCATTTAGAATATCTGTGTCATGGTTATGTACTTTTAAAAACAGATCTGTAAGAGTGGACATGGCTCAATGACCAGAATTTGTGCCTGGCTAATGGATTTGTGTTTCTCATACGTGACTCCATCTAAGAAGGTTTAGCCCCATAAGGAAAAAGTATTTTTGCTGTTTCAGAGAATCTAGTGACCAGTGAGTTATCTGAGGAAATGAGAAGGTATGGGTATTTGGAAGGAATGTCTGGGGATTCAGGCATCACAGAAGGTCTGGAAGGAGTAAATCCCTTGAGGATGGTGGTGATCTTCATCTTCCTCCCCTCCCCCTCTCCTTGCTCCCCAGTAGAAATTAGCTACAAATCTCAGCTTGTTGGGAACAGATGGCCTTGGCTGACGAATAAGCCACCGCAGGCTGCTCCACCTGTTCTCGGGCTGGAATAATCAGCTCCAGACAAACATCGCGCTGAAATAACTCATGGCAGCAGGTAATGCCCAGGCACAGATTCCAAAAATCTCTTAAATAGACCCCCTCCAACTCTCTCCCCTCCCCAGCCCCTAGAGGCCATCAAGGGAAGGTAATGGAGTGGAGAAGACAGATAGAGCCCCAAACTGAGCACGATGCCCAAGCTGGTGGTGCCCTGGGGTGGGAAAGGAAGAGGGGCTGAGTTTTGTGGGGTGTTGGGAGTGGAAGCAGTTGGGGCTGGGGGACCATTCACCTGGCATTCCAGGAAAACACGGGAATGATTGGTCCATGTCAGGGACAAGTGTGAGGAGATCCAACCAGTCGGGATAGTAGAAAAGTGAGAATTTGGGATTCATTTGAATTTGTTAATTAAAGGAATGGTATGCAAATGAGAGCAAGCTACCAGCAAATCTCTCAGCAGCTCAGACAGCTCTGCCAGCAGCCACTGGGGTTGGGCGCCTGGGTGCCCCTACTTCTGTGGACTGGTGTGCAGCCTCCTCTCACCTCCTTGATGAAGTCAGCTGGGCTAATGTTCCCTGGCAGAGGCAGATGAGGCCATCGGGGGAGTGACAGTGCAGGGAAGCAGTGGTGACAGCAGTGGGGAGGGAGTGTCCAGCTGAGGTGGGGGCCCAGTTCCCGTGCAGTCCGTCAGGAGACAGCAGGGCTTGAGAGGGAAAAGCAAGGCTGACTGCTTGTTCTAGGTGCCTTGAGAGAGAAAAGCAAGGCTGGGCAGGCGACTTGCCTGGGTCCAGCCACTTGGCCTGGCTCACAGAGCGTGGGGGCTGTGCTGGCCAGGGAAGGGGGCTGCAGAGCCCCTGGGCCCCCAGAGCTCATCTCTAACTGCCAGATACTGCGTCCTGAAGATGGTTCCTGCAGCTCTGCCTGAGGCCCAGGGTATTGGAGGTCAGGGCCCTCACCTAACATTTAGGGACCCGCAATGTTGAAGCTGGGTGTGCTCACAGAGGTGCCATGGTGGCTCCTGTCCAGCTGAGTGCCTGACTCTGTGGTTCTCACCCTGCTGCATATTAGAAACACTCAAAGAGTTCTTGTTTTTGTTTTATTTTGTATATAAGAAGTAAAAAGAAGAGTGTAATAAACTTCTTTATCAAGCAGCTTCAACAATTAACAACACGGAGCAAATCTTGCTTGATCTTCACCTCTGTCCGCTTCCCCACTTCACTGGATTGTTCTGAAGCAGACCCCAGATATATCATTTGGTTAATAAATACTTTCGTATCTACTCCTCAGTGGAAAATAAGAAAATGACTCCTTAAAAAGATATAATTACAATACTCTTATCACACCTAAAAATTTTATCAAAAACTTCTTAATACCAAATATCCAGCCAATGTTTAAATTTTCTTGATTTTTTTATGTATTAATAATTATATATATATTAAGTTAGTTTGTTTGAATCAGTATGAAAAAAACACTGTGCCCGGGACCTTCTTCCTCAGGGGTTCCAATCTGATTAGCCTTGGATGGGGCCCAAGCATTGTATTTTTTTATTTAAAAAAAAATTATTTATTGCTTTTTAGAGAGAGAAGGGGAGAGACAGACAGACAGAAATATCTATCTATTTCTGCACATGCTGTGACCGGGGATCGAAACGGCAACCTTTGCCTATCAAGACGCTGCTCTAACCAACCGAGCTATACAGCAAGAGCCCAAGCATTATATTATATTTTTTAAAGCTAACCAGCCCTGGCCGGTTGGCTCAGGGGTAGAGCGTCGGCCTGGCGTGCGGGGGACCCGGGTTCGATTCCCGGCCAGGGCACATAGGAGAAGCGCCCATTTGCTTCTCCACCCCCCCCCCTCCTTCCTCTCTGTCTCTCTCTTCCCCTCCCGCAGCCAAGGCTCCATTGGAGCAAAGATGGCCCGGGCGCTGGGGATGGCTTCTTGGCCTCTGCCCCAGGCGCTAGAGTGGCTCTGGTCGCGGCAGAGCGATGCCCCAGAGGGGCAGAGCATCGCCCCCTGGTGGGCAGAGCATCACCCCTGGTGGGCGTGCCCGGCGGATCCAAAAAAAAAAAAAAGCTAACCAGGTGGTTTTAATGTGGAGCCAAGGTTGAGGAATGCTCTACCTTTCCCCCTACCAGCTTCCTGCCAACTCCTCCTCACCCAGGCTGTTAAGTTCCTCCCCTGCCTCTAGCCAGTAGCCCGGGCAGATAGCAGAGCAGCAGGCACTAGCATGCCCACTGGAGGCCTCTCTTCTCCAGGCCCCTCTTTCAGGGTAGGCTCGAACTCTCTGTGGACACGAACATTCCTTTTCCCTACATACTCATCACATACCACGTGTACCTGTTCCTATCTCTTTCTCCCCTGATATGCCTAGTGCCTGTTCTTGCCTTGCAAGCGTAGCAGAATTTTTTTTTTATCCTTTTGTGTGAAAATAGCAAAATTCCTACCTCAGGAAGAAATGAGAACTTCCCTGGGGGCTGTACTCATTTGGCTGCTTGTGTGGCTCTGGGCTGCACTGTAACACGCGAGGAGCCTGCTGGGGCCTTGGCAGCAGATATAAGGGAAACCAGGGATTGAGGAGAACTTGAACTTAGCACATTTCAGGGAATCTGAGAAACCTTTCTCTCCTGAGGGTGTTGGCCCTTGGAGTGTTTTTAGAGAATTATGCCCATGTCCCTAGCTCACAGCCTGGCTTCTCCTGGCTGCTGCTTCTGTTTGCTCCCCTACCCCTCCACTTGGCCTGCCTTTGGATTCCTTTTCTCTCCTGTGTCCCCAACTCCATGCCTTCCTGAATGTTGGTGAAACAGATCTTGTCTAAAATAATGAGCAATCAACCACCCTGATGCTTGGGGCAAGCTGGGCAGGGGCTAGGGGGAAGGGGTAGGGAGCTGAATCATTTAAAAAGCTTAATAAAGATGCAGATGAGCGTGCTGACTAAGAGCCCCAGAGCTGGGCTTATTCATTATTCAAAGTTATATAAATACCACTGGGTCCTTCATATTGGAATCCTGCCCCTTGTTCCTGTTGCTTCTCCCTGCCTGACAGACCCAGCCTGCCTTGCGTGTCCCCTTCTCCCCCACCCCCAGGTGCTTTCATTTGTCCCCTGGCTGAGATCCCCATTTCAGACCCTATCTCCAGGGCAATAAAAATCCTCCATCTCCTCTCCAGCCAGAAGTCTTCCAGAGGCTTGTCAGGAGGTCCCGGCCTTCAGGTAAGCCTAGAGACCCACATAGATAGGCTTCTCATTTTTTAAAGATTTCCAAGGAAAGAATATTATAAAAGTGCTTATATACATGCTTTAATATCTCACAAATCTACTTAGTGGGATATATATCCTGAAGTCTAACCTAAACCCCTCTGACTGCCCTGGAGGCCCACCATTGAAATAAACTATCCAGTCAGCAAACTCTCTTAAATCACTCTTCCGAGAAGTAAAACAAACACAAGCATCAGTCACACTGCAGCCTGCTGTCTCTAGACTAACTCGTCCTTGCTGCCTCCTTGTGCCGTACTGGACAGTGGAACCACCATCCAAGTTACACTCATATTCCTTAGGCTCTTAAACCTGTTCTGGGATGCCAAACTCCAGTTTATCTAGCGCTAACTACACTGTATACCTTCTCTTTTCCACATCATGTTTACTAATTTGTCCCCCACAAATCAGTACCAAGGTCTTAAAACTCACATTACTCTGACTCTCCTCTCTCTGTACCAATCATTCCTTTCTTCCCCATCACCCCCTAATTTTTCAGTTTGGCGATGCCGAGGGATGAAGAATTGGGTCAGAGGAGCAACGGCATCAATTGCCTCTGCTTTCTCTTCTTTTCTGGACTGGCTCTCCTCCCTCCCTAGCCCCAATCTATTTTTAGCCTGCCTCTGTTTTCCCTAGTCTGGTTGGCAACCATGCGGGCCTCTTTCTCTTTGCTGCCCTTATCTCTCCCCTGCAGCCTGTGCGGACCCCAGCTGCCCTTGCAGAAGTCTCACTGCCTGCCTGATTTATTTTCATTTTCTTCCATCTTGAAGATATGTCGGGTCTGCATGAAAGGGCACGTCTGGCCACGTTCAAGCAGAAGGAAAGCAGGGCGATCATGCTTGTGGGTCTGTTTGGACAAATCCTTCGGTGTTAGTAAACCCTCAAGGGATCGCCTGGCCCCTTCTACAATGGCTTGTCCTCTTCTCTATGCCCATAGACTCTTCTCTACATCAGCTCTCCCCCTCTATGATCCCATCCCACCCACAATAAGAAATGCTCAGTTCCACCACTTGGCCATTCTGGACCTGTTTCCTGTGGTTTAGGGGGTGTGCAGCATTCCTAGAGGTCCTTACTTGCCTTTTTGGCTTGCACATTGCCAGTCTCTTCTTCTTCTTTTAATGTTTATTTTATTGATTTCAGAGGGAGAGGGCAGAAGAGAGAGAGACAGGAACACCAATCTGTCTCTGTATATGCCCTGACTGGGGATTAAACCAGCAACCTCTGCACTTTGGGACGATGCTCTAAGCTATCCGGCCAGGGTGCCAGTCTCTTCTTACCAATTCCTGCTTCTCTCCACTCTTCCCTGACCTCACCCCTCCCACACACACTCATCTTACTCTGCATGCCCTTGGCCCTGCCCCCCTCCTTGCACTCTGTTTCTAGGACACACCAGTTTATTTGTAAAGGGCCTTTGCCAGCTCAGGCCGGGCTTGTCAGCATCTCTGACTTGTCCTTTCTCTGCCTCCTCTAGACATTGGTCCCCTCTTTCAGCTGCCACCAGCAAGCTGAATTAGACTGGATATTTTAGAAGGGATACTGCAGCTGGCTGGGGGAGGAGGGTGGCAAAGAGAGAAGCAGAGGCAGAGGGAATTGCGGGCAGCCATGGAATGAGAGGGAGAAATTCCCAGCACCCTTTCTTCCCAAGTTTGCTAGCTTGAGAGCCTGCAGAACCTTCCATTGCTCTCTCTCTGTACTTCATTTCTCCTCTCTCACACCCAATACCTTGCTTTACAACTTACCACGTTCTCTTACGTACATCCAGATATCTGCCAGGCACACTCCCTCTCCTCCCAATCTGCTCAAATGCTCCCTCCTTGATGGGTCCGACCTTGCCCACCACCAAAAAGGACAGTTCCTCCGCCACATTTTCTATCTTTCTCACCCTGTTCTGTTTCTCTTCAGCACACTTGTCACCTTCTAACTTACAATATAATTTACTTATACATATTGTTTACATTCCTTCTCCTCACTGGACTGTAAATGCCACAGAGCAGAGGTTTCCATCTGTGCTGTTCAAGGATATACCCACAGAGCCTAGCACAGTGCCTGACACACAGTGGAAGCTCAATAAATATTTGTGCGTTGGATGAATAAATGAATGATCTTATTTCATCCTCACATAGTCCTGTAGAGTTGGTTGATATTATTCCCATTTTTTTTATTGTGGTAAAAATATATGCAACATAAAACATACCGTTTTAACCATCTTCAAGTGTACAGTTTAGTGGCATTAAGTGCATTCACTTAAACCATGTTTGTGTTTGTGATGCATTAAACCAGTGGTAGTCAACCTGGTCCCTACCGCCCACTAGTGGGCGTTCCAGCTTTCATGGTAGGCGGTAGCGGAGCAACCAAAGTATAAATAAAAAGATAGATTTAACTATCGTAAGTTGTTTTATAAAGATTTATTCTGCCAAACTTAGCGAGAATCCGACATAAAGTACTTGGTAAGTAATTATTATTATATGCTTTAACTTGCTGTAACTCTGCTTTATAAATTTTATAAAGTAAAGTTACTTCCCTACTTTATAAATCACCATTATTGTGGAACCGGTGGGCAGTTAGAAAATTTTACTACTAACAGAGATACAAAAGTGGGCGGTAGGTATGAAAAGGTTGACTACCCCTGCGTTCAACTCTGATGTTGTAAAAGCATCCTCACCATCCATCTCCAGAACTTTTTCTATCTTCCCACACTGAAACTCTGGGTCCATTAAACACTAATTCCGCGTCCTTCCCTCCCCACAGCCCCTGGAAACAACCATTTTACTTTCTGTTTCTATGAATACAGTATGTGTCCTTTTGTGTCTGGCTTACTTCACTTAACATCATGTTTGCGAGGTTCATCCATGTTGTATTTTTCTGCCCATTTCACAGATATGATGATCATTATTATTCCCACTTTGCAGAGGATGACATTCAGGGAACCATCCGAGAGCACCTAAAAAGCACACTTGTCATAGGGTTGATGAAATTGACAGGCGTTTATAATTCCCTGGAGAAATCAGTGCTAATCCATGTGCTTAGGGACTATATGGCGGGTGAAGAGTAATTTCCTCTGTGGTGTATTTCCTTTGGGAATTTTTCTCTTATTCCCATTTCCTACTCTTCCCGGCTCAGTAACTCCTCCGAACATTTTCACTACCATAACCACCCTCTCCCCAGTCCCAGTTTTTCACACACACACACCCCCCCCCCAGAGCACTTTAACTCCTATTTCTTGGATCAAACTGGCCTGGTCTGGAGATCCTCCTGCTTGGGTTTCATCTGAGTGCATTAAGCCTTGCTGGAGTCCCTGTTTACACCCCTCACCCCTCCTCCCACTCTGGGGTAGTTATGAGCCTGTTCCCTTTCAAAACAATTAGTGCAAGGAGACCAGCAGACTTGGTGCTAATGCAGTTTCATTAAGTGGGAGCAATCCTAATGATAATAAAATGGCACATTTAACATTCAAACATTGAACAGGGTTTCTAAGTGAGTGTGTCTCTCTCTTTCTTTCTGGTATAACAGCTCCATCTTCATAAGGACCTGACAATACACCTTAGCAAGAGACTGGGGAACTGAGCATCTTTACCAAACCAGAGAGAGGATGAGAACCAGACAAAGAATCCAGGGGGAAAGGGTTCAGTACATTAAGAGGCTAAAGACCCCCAAGGTAATTGATTCTATGATGCTGATGTAGACAATTAAAGTGTGTAAGAAAAGAGGTCACATGGAAAATAAAGCCCACCACAGACTTTAATGCAATGCCGTTATTTGTTTATTCAACACATTTTTTTTTCCCAACAAACATTTATGGTGCACCCAGGATGAGCCAGATTTAAGGGAGTTTGTGATGGAGGATGGCACTAGTTTTAGGAAAAGAAAATTCAAGAGTGGCAGTCATTTACAAATCATTTTGTTTACCCTCCCCTGGATAAAAAATCCCCTTTAGTCAAATCCATGTCAAATTCCTCAAATGTTCCAGTGAAGAGAGTTTTAACAACAGATTTGGTCTCCTGTACCAGTCCTTCTGCCTCCTCTTTTTACAAACATTCATTTCAAAGGGCCTTGCTACTCTGTGATTATAGAATATCTGATTGATCTTCTAAAAGCAAAAAAAAAAAAGTCCTGGGATTGGGGAGCTGGCTAGGGAAAGAAGGTAAATTCAATCATCTGGAGTTTACAGGGTCTTAAGAGAACCAGAGAAAAGGATGATGTTTCAGTCACTTCGTTCATCTGAGGAGCCTTTCCCAGCAGAGGGCTTTATTCATAACTCTTGTGCACAGAAGGGAGGCTGCTGGCCAGGGGTCAAAGGTGAGCTTTGCCCAGGCCAGGGAAGCGACTAATTCGAAAAGGTGTCAAGTCATAGGATGGTGTTAATTTCATGGCTAATTCAGACAGGATCTTGCCAACAACTGGGGACAGCTTGAATCCATGCCCTAGAGAAAGAAGAGCAGGTGGTCAAGCATCCTCAGAGACAGGGGCTGGGCTCTCTGGAAGTCCCCTACACAGTCCCAGGTAGAATTAATTCTCTCAGTCCCATCTCAAAGCCAGAAGTTGCCTCCCATTGTGAGTAGTCATTATTCTCTAATTGCCCTGCCCAGCCCCTTATACATTCAGTGTCTAGGCCAGTTAAGAGCAGGGAAAACACCATTTTTCTGGGCACTGAGGTAGGTCGACTTTAAGGCACCCCATCTCCCCCTCCTCAGACTCACCGGAGAATCCAGCACCAATGACAATGTTGTCATACTTAGGGTGTCGATCAAGAATGAAGTGCTCATCAGGGGTGTTCTAGAAAGAAACAATCACGACTGTGTCCTTTGAAGATAGAGGGAAGAGGAAGAAGTGCAGGCTCAGAAGGGAGGGGACTAGGCTGGATTTCTTTCCAGAAGGAATGGGAATGCGGCACAGTAATGTTCTCTGTGTGCCAGTGCCCCCTTTGGGTATGTCAGTCTTTCTCATTCGTCCATCTGCCTCTCTTCTTGCACAGAGCTATAACACAGTAGGTGCTCAGTTAATGCGCATAACCGAACTTAGCCAAGTTGCCTCAGGACCTGGTGACATGTCTCTTCTCTTTGTCCCTAAGGCCTGCTCAACTAGAACATCTTGCCAAGAAATCTTTTAGAGCCCTTCTGGGAAACACAGTGAAGGATTGCCAGGCATAAGCCTAGTTTGCTAATGAAAAGGCATATGAATAACCTCTAATGGGCCCTCTACGGCGGAGGTGAACCGACCCACAAAAATGAACTCATTTGTTTCAAGTCACATACTCTGTCAGGAGTCAAGTAGAGTCTAGCCTGAGTGGCGCCTGGTCAATCTGTCTCCTTCCCCTGTTCTCCAGGGCTGCCCACCCCCTTACCGTGTACATGCAGTGCTCCATAATGGCAGGCTTGGGCTCTAGGTCAGGTAAGTGATCTCTGACAAAGCGGCTCAGGAGTTGGACGTCTTGGGTGAATGCCTCGGGGCAGTCCCGCTCCTCAGGATCTGCATTGTTGCCGTGGTGATAGCAGACCTGGCTCCCAATCAGAGCAATGTGAGCTGTGAGGCATTCCCTCATACCCACCCAGCCCAGGGGACAGGCTTGTACACAAAATGCCCCCATCCATCATCCCAGCTTTCCCCAGGCCTGACAGATGCTGCTTGTTGCCACGCAAGGTTGCCTAGTTGTTCATTCCCCACCAACCCTTTGTTTGCAAAGGAAGGACTCCCTTTGCTGGGCTTCAGGACAGCTGGGTAGCTTGCATTGCAAGTAATGAATAGCGAAGTAAACTCCCACTGCTGCCCACCGGGATCTGAGGGAGTTTGCTGAGGGAAGAGCAGGTGCCCAATTCTGTGTATACTCCTACTAGCTTTCTTTCTGCCTTTCCTCACCTTCATCAGCCCAGGGTACTCTCCGGAGGGCATCCCATAGATGTGGTGGGGAGCCAGGCTGAGGCCCAGGCCCAGGAAGCAAGGAAAGGCCTGGGACACACCATAGCTTCCGGGAACCTTCTCTCGCCAGTAACACACATTGATTCTCAGGGTCTTGAAGCAGAAAGAGGAAGCAGGAGATGAAATGGGAAAGCCTTGGAACTCTAAAGAAAACGAGAACAGTTTCTTCTAGGGTCTAATAGCCCTTCAGCTTAAGCCCGGATACTCCACTTAACTCATCTATCCTTTGTTCATCCAATTCTCATGTCATTTGCATGTTACATTATATCACGATGCACAAAAATCTCTGAATCTGTCTTTTCTCCTATTGTGTCCTTTTTTTTTTTTTTCTCTGTCCTTTTTTTTAAATTTTAAAATTTATTTATAAATTTTAAAGAGAGAGAAAGGGAGATACAGACAGACAAAAACATCGATCTGTTCCTGTATGTGCCCTGGCCAGGGATCAAACCCGCAACCTTTGCATATTTGAACGATGCTCTAACCAACTGACCTACCTGGCCACATGCTCCCATTCTTAGTCTTCTCCCATAACTACACCCAGAATTTCTTCTTTTTCTCTAAGAGTTAACAATACCTCATATTTATTGAGTGCTTACAATCAGCCAGACCATCTCCTAAGATCTTTATGTATATCATTAATTTAATTCTTCAACAGCCCTACCCTCCTTTTTATAGGTTATAACACTGAGGTCAGTGAGGTAAACAAATTTGCCCAAAGTTGTCCACTAGCAAGTGACCATCTGACTCCAAGGTTTCTTCTCGTAAGCACCAACACTCCGACTTCCAGCTCTCCTTACCTGGAGAGGCAGCTCAATTCCCAGGGGACGCAGGAGCCAGTTTGTCCAAGGACCTGCTGTGATGACCAAGCTCTTGGCTTTGTAGCTCTTGGAGGTGGTTTTCACCATGATTGGTAGCCCCGGTTTTATTTCCATCACCTTCTCTCCATCACAAACTTTGCCCCCTAGTCGCTGAATTGCATCCTAAAAGGGCAGGATGAGGGAAGGGTAATGGTTATGAATGTGGTTCACCCTGGTGGACGAGTCCCACATTGAGGGCAGAAAAGAGAGTGCAGACTCTAGACCTCCTCTCCCATATCGACAAAGCCTTTCAGGGTATCTCAGACTGCCCTGCCCAAAGGTCAAGACTAAAGCCAGTATGGTAAAAGCTATCGTCCATGGGGGGGATTGGAGCATGGCTGATTGGGACACAGGATGCCTAGATCAGAAGCTGCATTGCCCCTAGTGTTGCACAATATCACCTGGAGGACTCTGAGGGCCTTGGCTGCATAGAGAACTCCACCGGACATGTCTAAGAGCCCCATTTCTCCCCTGGCCAGCCGAATATTGGGGAAACGTTGCTTCAGTTCTTCAGATGAAAGACACTGGTGTTTCACCCCCAGCCTAGACAAAGTAGCCTGGAATGTCTTTAATTCGTGATTCTCCTTCATGCCCAGCAGCAGAAGTCCAGTCTGCCTGTTAAAAAAAAACAAAAAACAAGACACCTAGGTGAAAGTATGCATTAGGGCCCTGAGCCAGTCTCTCTCATTCTTCAGCAAGAGTCCCAGGAGCCCTGGCCGGTTGGCTCAGTGGTAGAGCGTTGGCCTGGCGTGCAGAAGTCCCGGGTTCGATTCCCAGCCAGGGCACACAGGAGAAGCACCCATCTGCTTCTCCACCCCTCCCCCTCTCCTTCCTCTCTGTCTCTCTCTTCCCCTCCTGCAGCCAAGGCTCCATTGGAGCAAAGTTGGCCCGAGCACTGAGGATGGCTCTATGGCCTCTGCCTCAGGCGCTAAAATGGCTCTGGTTGCAACAGAGCAACCCCCAGATGGGCAAAGCATCGCCCCCTGGTGGGCTTGCCGGGTGGATCCCGGTCGGGCGCATGCGGGAGTCTGTCTGACTGCCTCTCTGTTTCCAACTTCAGAAAAATACAAAAAAAAAAGAGTCCCAGGGCCAGTCATCCAGGAGAGTCCAAGCCTTACATTCAAAACACAGGTCAAGTTATCTCAATTCTGTCACAAGAGTCCCAGTATTATTGGGCTGGTTTTCAGCCCATTCCCAAGCCTGCCCTGTTTCTCACTACTTACAGATCTGCCTGCCCTCTACCCTCCCTAAAAGGATCCATCCTGTCCTAGAGGTCAGAGACCCTAAGTTTTCTTTTATTTCCACACCTGGAAGTAATGTTTAATGAGTTTTGTGATTTCTTCCCCTTCCTCTCATCCCCTGAACCCATTCACTATTTTTTAAAAGATTTTAATTATTTATTGGTTTTAAAGAGAGAAGAGAGAGAGAGAGAGAGAGAGAGAGAGAGAGAAGAAAGGAAAGGGGAAGGAAGAACATGTCCCTTGACTGGGCAAGCCCAGGGTCTCAAACTGGCGACCTCAGCATTCCACTGCACCACCACAGGTCAGGCCTATTTGCTATTTTCATCTCTATTCTTTATCCTCTTCCCCACCTCTGCCGTTTGTTTTCCTTGTTATGTAATGTTTTGTCCCTTCCTGAGTGTCTGTCTCTCTGTTCCTTCTTAGAAGTTGACTGTTTAGTGAAAAGGGTTCTAATTTGGGAGCTCTGGCTTTGGGTCCAGTCCTGGCGTCCCCTCCGTGACTCGCACTATCGCCCCCCTCCGTGACTCGCACTATGGCTCCCCTCCGTGACTCGCACTATCGCTCCCCTCCGTGACTCGCACTATCCCTCCCCTCCGTGACTCGCACTATCGCTCCCCTCCAGGCCCCAGGTTCCTCCTCTGTAACAATGTCTGTTAAACTGTTTGTGGTTCCACATCAGGATGGAACTGTCTCCAACCCAAGGACATGTGGAAATGGCATATGGGCCATTTTTTTGAAGTTGTCACAATGCCTGGGCGTTGCCACTCACATTTACTGGGTGGGACCAGGAATACTAAACCTGCAATGCCCATGAAGGTCCCACTCAAATGCCAATAGCATTTTCATGCAGAAACACCAGTAGATTGTCTCTCAGAGCTCCAGGAATTAATTCAGTGATTCCGCCATTTTATTTCTTCCTATATTTCCCTCTATTCTTCTTACTCACGAAGGGAGTAAAAGCTGTTTCTTTTTTATGCTTTTTGTCTCTCTATCACAAGAAACCAGAGAGCCCTTTTTGTGGAAACTGATCTGAACAAAGGAAGGGTCACTTTGGCCCTTGAAACCACTCCTATCATCCCTCTCAGTTTCAGCAGCCGTAGTGATCAGCACCAGCCGGGTACATCCCCCAGGTACTGCGTATAAAGCTCCTAATAGCCTATAATAGAGTCTCATGGATATTACATGCTTCCAAATCCCACATTATCTGGTTGGGGGGATTAAAGAAACGATTGGGAGGGGCTAGGGACACAGCGGCCCCCGGGGCTGGTGTCAGTACACAGAGCCGCGCAGCGTGCCCAATCCATTTGCCATGGCCCCCGCCTACCCAGCATTCACCACTGCTGAGAAAGCAATGTGAACTTCTGCCTCTTCCAAGCGCAGCAGAGGAAGGATGCTAGAGAAATCTCCCCTCGCCAGCAGACCGTCTTTTTTCCATGGTCCCCAAAAAGAACTTCAGATTGGTTCTCAGGTAATGAAAACTTGGCCTAGTAAACTTCTTGGTCAGCAGGATAATTAAGAAGCTGCCCAAGTGTTAAGTTCTTGAGCCCTTTTTACCCAATGGAGTAGCAGTTGGGTAGAATCCTGGGAAAGACCTGGCTTAACCATCACCTCAGTGGTCAGATCCCTGGCCTGAAAACTGAGCGGCATATCCTAACTCTGCCTGCAGTATGTTAGCCTGGGTCTGTCACGTGCTCCGAGATCTCGTTCCTTTCCCTTTCTCCCTCCTCCTTTCCTCCTTTCCTTTCTTCCTTCCTCCTTCTCTCCTTCCTTGAAATAAGGAAGGAATTCTCTTACAGGAATGTACTGTACAGGGAAAATGAACACATGCCAAGACGACGGGCCGATCTGATGAATTATGAAATGCTGAGTAGCGTTCTCGTTCCCAAGCTATCCTGTGGTGGCTGAAGGGGGAGCTCCCCATCCCAAGGAGTAATCAGCGAACTGATTCTGCTGGTGGATGTAATTGTGCCGATTGTAATCATTTTGCTCCAGCTCTCTGCCCCTGTGGCATTTATTTCTTAGCCCAGATATTGATCTAACAATGGGAAATTTTCCATCTGACTTTGTGATGCTGGACCCTCCCCTAGTCCGAAGATGCATTGGGGAAATTCTCATTTTCCGCGGATCACAGCTGAGCTATTTGGCCTGAGGGAAACAGTGCAATGCTGGAGAATGCCTTGGATTGGAGAGAGATTTTTGACCATTATGAGCAAATCGGAAATAAATGTAAAACACTGCCTGGAAATGCAAAGGCCTGTCATTATGGGAGATAGGTGAGAGGCTCCTGTGGGAAATGCTTAGGGAATTGGAAATCAGTCAATCAAAACCGGGATTGGAGAATGGGCCTTTTGCCCCAGTATGAAGATAGATGACTTCCATGGACAGATTGAAAATCATTTAAGTGCTTATTTTCTTAATGGCTTTTCCTAGATCCCAATAAACAGACTGCTCATTCTGCATCAATTTCTCATGCCCGTGCTCTGGGCCTCCCTCTCCCCTTTTCCTGCTCAGACCTAGGCTACAGAATTTGGGGAGGCATCACAGGAAAAAGAAATACCCAGGAAATGACTGGTCAAGGCTGGCCTAAAAAGAAGGCACATTGAAGGGAGGCTGGGTGGTCAGGAAACCCTGGAAAGAGGGAAGCTTACAACTCCCTGAATGTCCTCAGCTGAGTGCAAAGCATTTGGTATGAATTGTGCCTTCCTGCCAACCCTAGCTGGATCCAGCAGTAGGAAGAAATAATCAAAGATTCCTCCCAAGGGTCTTGTTGACTGTATGGCCCCACTAAAGCCACAAACATGACATAGGGCGCTGGTGATTAGGGATTTCCACCAGTTCCTACAGCAGGACAGGAGGTGGGATGGAGGGGGGAGGAACTGGGAGGGGCAGACATCTCTCCCGCATCTGCCATCTCCTATCTGAGGCTCCACTAGCTTTCCCCTCTCTAGGTTAAAAGTGCCAGGCAGCTCGCAGAGTCACCTTGGGGAAGCGATTCAAGTAAGGACTTGGTAATGGTTGCCATCTTTGTTGGTTTTGGAGGCGCGCTTGGCGTTTCATCTTCCGCTCAGTGGGCCAAGGTGGAATTGGTTAACAAAGACTGCTCCGGGGAGGGGATGTGGCTGACAAGCTAGACACTTTGCAGACACAGGAAGCAGCAGCTGCGGAGGGGGCCACCAGGTTCTGCCAGCAGCTGTACTGCCTACGGCTGTGATCTTGTCTGATATTGTCAGCTAAGCAGGGCAGGCTGGGTCAGGAGCTGGATAGTAGCACTCAAAGGGAAAAGGCGGGCAGGAAAGAGAGGGGCCACAGAGCCGGGGTTTGCTGTTGCTATCAGCGTCCTGGCTGTACACATCACAAAAGATTCAGACCTTGTGATCTGACACATGTGTCACAGTCTGTTCTCAGAATATATGCAAATATCCAGAGCTCATCCATGTTTAAGCATGCCACTGTCACAGGAAGCGGCAGAACAGAATAAAAAGAATTGGACAACCATCTTAGCTACCAGCTCCTGAAGGTGTTATTTTTTTTAATCATTGTCAAATAGCATTGGGTAAATACATTCATATCTATCAGTTAGATTACAATATTGTGTTAGTTCTTCCAGAAGAACCTAGGAGAATAAGAACCACAAAGATGATGAATCATTTAGAAAATCAGAATCAAGAACAAAACCTAAAGAGATTGAAATGGGGAGTATCTGTTCTGTGTCCCCATTAAGTAAAAGAACCAAATAAATTAGCATAAAATAGGTTAGCGCTAAGAAAGGACTTGTTAATAATAATATTAATAATATATAACACCAAGCACTCTATAGGACTTCCAAGATTTTTCAAAGCACATTCACTTTACTCTTCCTTTTTCATAATTGAGGCTGTGAGACATCAGAATGGTCTTTTAAGAAAGGCTATGCCTGACCTGTGGTGGCGCAGCAGATCAAGCATCAACCCAGAATGGTGAGGTCGCTGGTTCAAAACCCTGGGCTTGCCTGGACCAGGCACATATGGGAGTTGATGCTTCCTGCTACTCCCCCCCTTCTCTCTCTCTCTGTCTCTCTTCTCTAAAATGAATAAATAAATAAAAATAATTAAGAAAGGCTCTGATGCCTGACTGAGCGGTGGCGCAGTGGATAGAGCGTCAGACTGGGATGCCGAGGACCCAGGTTCGAGACCCCGAGGTTGCCAGTTTGAGTGCGGGCTCATCTGGTTTGAGCAAAGCTCACCAGCTTGGACCCAAGGTTGCTGGCTCAAGCAAGGGGTCACTCGGTCTGCTGAAGGCCCACGGTCAAGGCACATATGAGAAAGCAATCAATGAACAACTGTGTCACAACGAAAAACCGATGATTGATGCTTCTCATCTCTCTCCGTTCCTGTCTGTCTGTCCCTATCTATCCCTCTCTCTGACTCTCTCTGTCTCTGTAAAAAATAAATAAATAAATAAATAAATAAATAGAAGACTATGATGGCCCTGGTCGGTTGGCTCAGTGGTAGAGCATCAGCCCAGCGTGTGGAAGTCCCAGGTTCGATTCTTGGTCAGGGCACATAGGAGAAGGGCCCATCTGCTTCTCCACCCCTCCCGCCATATTTCTCTCTCTCTCTTTCTCTCTTTTTCTCTTTCTCCTCTTTCTGCAGCCATGGTTCAAATTGTTTGAACAAAGTTGGCCCCGGGTGCTGAGAATGGCTCTGTGGTCTCATCTCAGGTGCTAAAATAGCTTGTTGCAGAGCAATGGAGTAGTGGCCTCGGATGGATAGAGCATCGTCCTGTAAGGAGCTTGCTGGGTGAATCCCACCCAGGGCGCATGCAGGAGTCTGTCTCTGCCTCCCTGCCTCTCACTTAAAAAAAAAAGGGGGGGGGCCTATGATATGTTCCTATCTTTAAATGTACATTAGCAGTCTTCCAATCTGGGATGATTTAGCAAAGAACTTGTTTGGAGACGGGGTAGACAAAGATAGCAGTTTGTGGTATTTTCCAAACCAGGGGGCTAGCAAACTACAACCCAAGGACCAAATCAGATCTGACACTTATTCTTGTCTGTTGCACAAGCCAAGATGGATTTTATATTTTTTTAATGGTTGATAAAAAGCAAAAAAAGAATATCTCATGACATAAAAATAATTTGAAATTTCTGTGTTCATAAATAAAGTTTACATATTATATTATCTGTGGCTTATTTGTTTATATATTATCTGTGGCTGCTCTCACATTGCAGTGATAAGAGTTGAATAATTGGCGTAAGTGAATAGTTGCAACAGAGACCAGATGGCCTGCAAAACCTAAAATACTTACTATGTTTGGCCATTTACAGACAAAGCTGGCCAAGCCCTGCTCTAGACTGTAAGAATTATGTGATTTGTACTAATGGGTTAAGGCCCTGACTACTCAGTACCAACCCTCTAGTGAGGTTTGGGGAGAATTAAACAAGTTAACATGTATCAAGTATTTTTAGAACAGCCTTACATTCTTTTTTTCTTTTTTCTTTTTACAGAGACAGAGAGTCAGAGAGAGGAATAGATAGGGACAGACAGGAACAGAGAGAGATGAGAAGCATCAATAATTAGTTTTTCGTTGCGACACCTTAGTTGTTCATTGATTGCTTTCTCATATGTGCCTTGACTGTGGGCCTTCAGCAGACCGAGTAAGCCCTTGCTCGAGCCAGTGACCTAGGGTCCAAGCTGGTGAGCTTTTGCTCAAACCAGATGAGCCCGCGCTCTAGCTGGCAACCTTGGGGTCTCGAACCTGGGTCTTCACCACCCCAGTCCGACGCTCTATCCACTGCACCATCACCTGGTCAGGCCAGCCTGACATTCTTACTGTACGCACTAAATATATGATGATGATGATGATGATGATGATGATGATGATTTGTAAGCCCTTTACATACTTATTCTCACAACAGCCCCATGAAATAGATATTATTACTCCTACTTTAGAGATGAGAAAACTGAGCCTCAATGACATTAAACAACTTGCTCCAAACCACACAGCTACATGTTAAAGCTGACATCTAAAGCCAGGCCTGCCTGGTTCCAATGTCCGGTCCTCCTGCCCAAGAAGAAGATTATGAGAACACAAGACCGTCCTACCCAGGGTGCCTTTCCCGCTCTCCCTCTCCAGCAGTCTTTCGCCTTGATGTTCCTGGTTGCTGCATCCCATCTGTCGCCTCCTGCCCTTCTTCCTCCCTTGCTCAGTTAAGATAGGGTATGGCTGATCCAGAACAGCTGGAAGGAACTGCCATTTATTGAAAGGTGCTGGGCGCTGTGCCAACTATTTTGTAAGAGTCTTGTTTAGTTTTATCATAAAACCCTGTGAGAAAAAAAAAGAGAGACACAGAGAGGTATAGAAACTTTTCCAAGGTCACATAGCTGGTAAGAGATAGAATACCAAGGAAAATTCAAGCCTGTCTGACTCCAGAATCATCTTCTGTATAAAAGATTTCTTCTAACAACTATTTTAGTCACCTCCTTGTCTACGAGGAAGAAGTGTGCCCTCCTATGCCTCAGCGGTTCTTTTAGCACAGGATACTCAGCCGTATTCACAGATGGCTGACAGAGGGGGTCCTTCTGCCAGGTCGCCCCTCAGCAAGACATGCTTCTTTATCTGGGTGCTGGGTGCATTAGCTGCCTCTGGAATAAATCTGTAATTAGCTGTCCTAGCTGTATTTGCATAATGGATTTCACTTTGTTCTTAAGTTAATGGTGTTTTTGCAACAGAACAGTAACCTCTTGGTTCTCGGCCATTAAAATAACTGCCACCCTGTAGGGTAGAGCTAGAGTTTTGTAGGAAGTTCAGTTAAGAGCCACAGAGAAAGAGGGAGAGGAGGTGGAGTGGGTGATCAAAGTTTCCTTTGCATCACAGGTTGTCTGCTTTCTTCCCCATGAGTGTTTGAAAGGTCAATAAGGAGGGGGCCTTAAGAGTTAGAGAGAGTCTGGCCTATGGTGGCGCAGTGGATAAAGCATTGACCTGGAATGCTGAGGTTGCTGGTTCAAAACCCTTGGCTTGACTGGTCAAGGCACATATGAGAGGCAAGCAAAGAACAACTAAGGTGAAGCAACTATGAGTTGATACTTCTTGCTTCCCCACTCTGTAAAGTCAATAAATAAAATCTTTAAGAAAATAAAAAGAATTAGAGAAAGCCATGGGGCAAGAAGGGAAAGAGCTGTAGGCTCACCCCCTGGCAAACAGTGGGGTCTGAGGAGCGACCCTGATTTGTTCCCAGGGGAGGAGATATTCAGCAAGAATGAAATGGACTATAGGGTTCGCTCTGGAAGTTGGGAGATGCACCAGCATGAAAACTTATGATACTAGCAAGAATATAAAGAACCATGACAGTGGCCTCCTTTTCTGTAACAATCGCTACCCTAAAAGAATCTCTGAGGGCCTCACAGAGATATAAATACAACCTCTGCTAGCCTTGGACACATGGCCTGAACCCAGTACTGGAACTCAGGGCCTGGCAGGAGCCAGCTGGACGGCAGGGTGATCATGACAGTGAGCAGAAGGCTTCCATGTGCCCAGCACTTCCCTAGCCCTGTGTCCTCACACTATTTCGAGTGTTCATGGCACTGCTCTTTCACATACTAGAAGCACCTCCGAGTGCCAGGCCCCATGATCCAAAGAATTCCTCCCCGTGCCACAACCTGTGTAATTGGGTTCCAGCTTCGTGCTCCAGCTGGGCCCACATCTGATAACACTCATCCATCATCTGGGTGTAAAAGTCTTCAGGGTATGCCCTTCGGATTATCCGGCTCTGCCCATGGGAGCTTCCTCGGGAGTGTGGGAGGAAGAACTGGAAGTGGAGAACAAGAGAGACAACTGCAGCTGTTACCCTTGTACTGCCTGCCCCCTCTGGGAGCCAGCTCATCAAGTCATCCAGGAGCACTTATTCTTCATAAATTTCCATACGGTCTCCCTCTATGACCAAGTTCCTGATGTGCCTATCAGAACAGAAGTTCTTCAGTAGCACTAATTCAGCTTCCTTTTTTTGCTAACATCATTCACATCCTAAAGTCCCTTTGTTAGTTTGTCTTCATTCATCCTACGGCTACCCCATCCCACTTAGTCTAATAGAGAAGCAAAATTAGAAAGTACCTTTGAGATCATTCTAATCTAGCCCCTCGTTTTATGGACAAGAAAACTGATGCTCACTGTTTCCTTATGGCTTCAGGTCACTCAGGACAAGAAAACCACTTGGGATTTAGCAAAAGATGGAGAGTTGCCGGCAAAGTTGAACCGCGAGTCCCTCAGGCTTTGAGAAAACTGATAGAGAAATGAAAAAGGTTTCTAACCAATCTAGCTCATTACCAAAAAGAATAAATCAAAGCCTGGTGGACATGATCTGGAAAGGACCCACATGTACAGATGGCACTGAATGAGGTCACCTTTTCTCTAAGGAAAAATAAGACCCATGTCTATTTCCTGTGTATCAAACAAGGCGGCTGCTATTATCTAGAGGTGGCAGAAAAAACAGAAACCTCTACTGGGTTCCAGGATGAGAGGCCAGGAATATAAGGGCAGAGTCCTACCTTGGCGGCTGACAAATCAACCTTTGCCTCCTGGCAAAATTACCTTTATTTAATGTTACTCAAAGCAAAGTTGATTATTTTTCTGAGCTGGATCAACTATTTTGGCACAGAAGAGAGTGGGTGGCAGGAAGGAAGAGAGCAGGGCCTGGGACACTTCTGGAACAAGGGCAGGAACTGGAGGGCAATAAAAGGAGGTAATGCATCTAGAAAACCAACGTGGGTCTTAGGGAAGGCGGAACGTTCTTTGCCATGTTCTGAAACACACCAGGCTGCTAAACTACAAATGGACAGAATTTGTGTCTCCTTAGCGTGGCTAGCTCTGGAAACCTCTCTCTAGGGGAGGACAGGGACAGTACCTAAGGTCAGGAGTGCAGAGAGGACACAGTACCTGCTCCAGCAGGAGAACCCTCTTCCCGTGCTTGGCCAGGTGGTAGGCAGTGAAGCAGCCCTGGATGCCTGCCCCGATCACAATGACATCACAGAGATCTTTCTGAGTAGCCATGATGCCCATTTAGTGCTATACAAAACCCACACACCAAGGAGAAGGCAAGCAAAGCAGGGCTCTGGACTGAAGGAGGAGGAGTAGAGCAAAGTCCAGCTTGGCCAGCATTCCCACAATCCCCTAGGGCTGTGTCCTTCTCCCTCCCCCCAAAGGGCTCAGCCCCCCTCCACCCCCGCAGAACAGAGCTCAGTAGTCTAATTTGTGAGGTTTAGCCCAGCTCAGCTGCCAGCCTCACCCTTGCATCCCTCTAGTTTTCTATTCTTGGCTCAATTATTGTCATGCAAATGGGCTCCTTCCTATGCCACCTTCCTGTCTCATTATGATCTTTGTCTCTGAGACCTCAGCCCTGGAATTTCAATGCCTCCTAGACCAAGCTGGGCACCAGGAATGCTGCCTCCCCCTGCTGGCTTTCCTCTCTTCAGCCTGATTTCTGTTGGAGATTCTAAGGGACGGAGCTAAGAACTGGCTTGGCACTATGCCCAGGGTAAGTCCACCCCCTGGTGGAGGCCAGAGTGGAGACACAGGGGCCAATCGAGAGGGCAGTCTTATAATTATGAAATTATCCTCAGCATGTTTTACTTCCATTTTTTAAAAAAGAGAAGAAGAAATGACCCTGAACAAACAGAAAGGACAGAAGGAGAGGAGGAGCCTTCTCATGAGGCACAGACAGGGGACCAGGCACCAGCCTAGGACATGGAGGGGCTCATGTAGCACTCCCTCTGGGCCAGGCAGTGTGCCAAATAAGGACTTGCGCAGGTATTTAGGACAAAACCAGGATTGGTAGGGCCTGGTTCATATATGATTTGGGGTCCTCTTTAAGAAAAGGAAAAGAAAAATAATAAATACAAAATTAGGTACTAGGACTTGGAAGAGAGTATGCAATTAAGGAGCCCTGTGGTTGAAGTTTCATTAACTTCACGGTAAAACTGCCTCTGCATGCATGGTCTCATTTAATCTATACAGCCCTAGGCGTAGGTATTTTTATCCCCAATTTTGGCAGGTTAAAGATGGCCCCAAGTTCTTTGTCACTCCTCCTATCATAGGCTCTGTGACTGCTTGACCAATAGAATATGGCAGAAGTGACACGGAACATTTTCTGGCCCAAGCCTGAAGAGACTGAGAGCTTCCTCTTCTTGTCTTGACGCACTCACTGCTGGAGCCCTGAGCTTCCATGTTAGAAGTCTAACCACCTTGTGGGAGAGACCATGTGTGGAGGCCCTGAGACTGCCCGGAGAGCCAGATAGGAGGGTGAAGCCTCCCTGGACACCAGCCCAGCTAGCCACCAGCTAAATACCACTGAGTGACCCAATTTATGCCACATGGAGCAAGAGAATCACCCAGCCAAGCCCCACCTGAATTCCTGACCTACAAAATCATAAGACAGAATAACTACGGCTGTTGTTTTTAGCCACTAAGTTTTCTTTTTTTTATTTTTATTCATTTTAGAGAGGAGAGGGAGAGAGAGAGAGGAAGACAGAGAGAGAGAAGGGGGGAGGAGCTGGAAGCATCAACTCCCATTTGTGCCCTGACCAGGCAAGCCCAGGGTTTCGAACCGGCGACCTCAGCATTTCCAGGTCGACGCTTTATCCACTGCGCCACCACAGGTCAGGCTTTAGCCACTAAGTTTTGAGGTAATTTTTTATGAAGCCATACCAAAATATCACTTTACAACCAAAGACATCAAGGCTTGCAGAGGTTATAACTCACCCAACGCCACACACCTACTAAACATAGGCACTGAGATGTGAACCCACGTTTGTCTGCTCCAGAGCCTGTCCCTTAACCACTGTGCTATACTGGGGAATAGTCAGAACTTGTGATGATGATTCTAATTTGAATAATTTGGAGTTTCTTTCATGGCCATTCTGGGAGTGGAAGAAAATAATGGACCGGGAAATCCATGAGACCACAAGGAGCGCCCAGCCTCAGTTCAGTGGCCCGCCACCAGCAAAGTCACCCCAGAGTGACCTTGGCAATGAGCTGTCTTCTCAGCCTAGTCCTTCCTTCTTCTAGGAATGTAGGAGCCCAGACAGGAGGTGCCATACAACTGGGTTCCCTTTCTCTTCTGAAAAACAATTACTCTGGACTCCATAAGTCATATTGGCCCCCACCTCACCCCAATCCACATGGGACAAGAGACCATCCACCTTACAATTGGACAGCTCCCGTAGGGCAAAAAAAGGGCAAACATAACCAAGAAAAATGTACTATATAAGTACATCAAGGCTTAATTTAAATATATAAGGTCAGCCCCCCAGATTTCTCTTGATAGGATGTCAGAGGAAATAAACAGTTTAACACAAAGTAAATCCCACATGGAAGTGTGTCCAGTCTCACTAGCAATGAAAAATGGGAATTAAATAACTTTCAAGACATGATTATATGCCTATTAAATGAGCAAAAGTAAATAAACATGATAAGATCTGATGTTGTCAGTGCTGTGGGGACAGAGAGAGAGTAAGGTGACAACTCAGATTGTCCGGGCCTTCTGGATAGTGCAGGGGCTGTGTACAAGAACAGTAAAATCGTTTAAACCTTCTGACCTAGAAAGTTAACTTGAGGAACTACAGTGTGTCCATAAAGTCACGGTGCACTTTTGACTGGTCACAGAAAAGCAACAAAAGACGATAGAAATGTGAAATCTCCTAAAAGGAAAACTCTCCCAGTTTCATACCTATTCAGTGCAGTTCGATGTGGGCTCATGCACAGATTTTTTAGGGCTCCTTAGGTAGCTATCCCATATAGCCTCTACAGACTCGTCACTGACTGATGGCCTACCAGAACGGGGTTTCTCCACCAAACTGCCAGTTTCCTTCAACTGCTTATCCCACCGAGTAATGTTATTCCTATGTAGTGGCGCTTCGTTATAAATGCGCCGATATTCATGTTGCACTTTGGTCACGGATTCGAATTTAGCGAGCCACAGAACTCCTCTGTACCTTCCACATCTCGACTGGCATGGCCATGGGCTGCTCCACTGTATACACGCTGTTACATCATCATCTGTGCATGCGCACATGCTACCACATCATCCTACAGAAACTGGGAGGGTTTTCCTTTTATTTGGTGCAGATTTCACATTTCTATCATCTTTTGTTGCTTTCCTGTGACCGGTCAAAAGGGCACCATGAATTTACGGACACACTGTATATCTCAAGGCAATATCCAAGTGGAGAAAAAGGCATTTGTATGAAGATATTCTTATTGATTGGCTGATTGATTGATTTTAGAAAATTAAATTTGGCCCTGACTGGTTGGCTCAGTGGTAGAACATCGGCCCAGCATGAGGATGTCCCGGGTTTGATTCTCAGTCAAGGCACACAGGAGAAGTGACCATATGCTTCTCCACCTCTACCTCTCCCCCTTCTCTCTCTCTAACTCTCTCTTCACCTCCCATAGTCATGGCTTAGTTGGAGCAAGTTGGCCATGGATGCTGAGAATGGCTCCGGTAGCCTCACCTCAGGCGCTAAAATAGCTCAGTTGCTGAGCAGTGGAGCAATGGCCACAGATGGTAGAGCATCACTCCATAGCGGGCTTGCCAGGTGCATCCCAGTCGGGGCGTATGTGTCTCTCTGCCTCCCCACTTCTCACTTACAGAAAAAGAAATTGAATTTAGCAGGGTGACATTGATCAGTAAGAATACATGTATGAAGATGTTCTTAGCTGTGCTCTTATAGTGTAGAAAATTGGAAACAGCTGGGCCAAAGGGACTAGCTGAACAAACTCTGGCATGTTGACACAATGGAATACTACATAGTGATTCAAAATGACAAGGTGAGGACTGTAGGCTCCACAGAAAGGTGTATATAAAATCACACTGAGGAAGAGAAACAGAATACAAATAGACACACGGATCACAACCACGAGTTATGTGTGTGTTATCAAAGATCTAAAGAGAATTTGGCGAGGTAATTGAGCTTAATGCTCATTAGTTTCTGTATTCTATAAAAATTGTGCTTCCATTAATAATTGGCAAAAGACAGAGAAATCCCCTGGGGATGCAGATGCTTTAGATCTCCCTGGTCACTGGTTCCAGGGCCCGGCCAGTTCTTTCTTTGTTCTAATCTCAGCTCTTCCAGCTGCCCCCGATATATCTTATTGTTTGTCCTCCAGGGAAGCTACGAAGCCGCTGGCATCCCCCCTCTCCTTGGTTTAATATAATATCACTTCAGAGATAAAATGACAATTCCATTTCTCCATCCCTACTTCACAAGCCTGCCCTGGATTCCTGGACTCAAGCATTATGCTGCTTGTTAAGAATTTCAAACGGCTCCTCCGAAAGCGTCTTCTGGCCATGGCCCAACCTTGAAATGAAAAGCAAATTAACTTCTGAAGGTTTCCCCTCTCTCTCTCTCTCTGGGTTGCCTGTCCTTGTGGCTGTCCTGACAGGGGCAGGGAGAGGGAAACAATCCCCTCAAATTCCATTTTAATACCCATTCTGGATTGGAAGACTATGACAGGGAGAGCCATCACTGTGCTGCTGTGTGTCAGCAATTGCAGCTCATGTCCGAGGATGTGAGGCTGAACTGCTCGTCTGATGGCTTGCTTGACACTTCACAGATGGGGGTGGGAGGGCCGGGCCAGAAAAGCAACAAGCTGTACAGCTCAGAAATAATGAGGGGACCCAACTCAAGAGAGAGGGAAAGAAATAAGAGACCTAGGTGTTGGTTGAATGGTGAGGGAAAGAGGTTTTTGTTGTTTTTCCTCTGCTCCTCTTTGCCAAGAAGCAGAAGCCTGGGGCTAGAAGGCAAGCAGGCTAGAGGAGGTGGCCACTCCAGACCCATCCTGCCAGCTGCCGGGGGCGTTGGGGTCCCTGAAGGTGCAGGTGAGAAAATAAAAAGGGTCAGAGCGGGATCTATATGTGGTCTCCATGCACGTTGGGGACCCATTGAACGTCTCAGGCTTCATCCCCTCTCCTCCATCCCTGTCTTTGCCCCAGGCCATCCATTCACTTTGCTCACCGAGATTCTTGCATTAACCTCATAACCAGTCTCCGCCCCATCCTTGCTCCTCTTAATCTATCCTTCCACATTCCTGCCAGAATCCTCTCTCTAAACGATAAATCTGAACAGGTCACTGCCCTGCTGAAAATTCTTTAACAGCTGCCCATTTCCTCTGAGGATAAAATCGCAGCTCCTTAATTTGGCACAGAAGGCAGTTTGCATTCTGGCCTCTGCCTGCTCCTGCAGGCTACTGAGGATCCCGTCTCACTGTGGTCTTCAGGCCCGCTACTCTGAGCTAAGAGAGGTTCCAGCATTTGCTACGATGTGACCAAATTCCCCACCATCCCTAAACCCACTCGCATGGCCTCTCCCCTACAGTCCCTTCCCACTCTGTCTAGTCTCAGTGATAACAATGAGCCTGGTGAATTGTAATTACTTGCATGTCTCCTTCCCCCTAAGCTCCTTAAAGGGAAGGGGGTCTTCTTTCGATTGTCTTTTTTCATAGATAATGTGTTCCACAAACATGTGAAACAACAAAAAGGAAAAAAGAGCCTGGCCTGTGGTGGTGCAGTGGATAAAGCATCAACCTAGAACACTAAGGTCTCCAGTTCAAAACCCTGGGCTTGCCTGGTCAAGGCACATATGGGAATTGATGCTTCCTGCTCCTTCCCCCTTCCCTCTCTCTCTAAAATGAATAAATAGAACTTTTTTTTTAAAAGGTAAAAAAGAGAACACTGTGAAACAAAGTCTCCTTCCCACTCTGTCCTCAGCCACTTCATTCACCTCATCACATGCAATACTTGACTACATTCTTTTGTACCCTTCTGAGGTGTTCTATGGATATACAAATATGTGGTATATTCTTTCTTGAATCTCAGAAGGAGCGTAGGAAAGGAAACAAGATGCTGTTTCCTTTCCTATGTCTTGGCTTCTACATGAGTCATATGGAGCTGACAGTTTCTTCCTGATGGCTGCATACTATCCATGGTAAAAAGAAGGCATTTGGGACAGAGAAGGCACTCACATGTGTTTGCTGAATGGACAGTGGGTTTCTCTGGCTGTCACAGGCACCTTATTATCACATGGCTCTTTAGCTGTCTGGTATGAGGTGCACCTCTGGGCTGGCTGAATCAGTTACATCAAAGGCTAACAGTGCCTTCTATGAGCTGCTCAGGGCAAGAACCCTCTTCAGGCCAGGAGGTGAGGAAGGGGGACACCCAGAGACTCTGACTTCTGCCTCTGCCATGTTCTTGTTTTTTTCATTTTTAAGTGGCAGATACAGAGGTCAACTCTGCTCCCTCAAGATACAAGAATTTAATTATCTTGGCTGGATGGTTCAGTTGGTAAGAGCATCGTCCCGATGCATCAAGGTTGTAAGTTCAATTCCTAGTTGGAATACATACAAGAATCAACCAATGAGTGCATGAATAGATGGAACAGCAAGTTGATGTTTCTCTCTCTCTCTCTCTCTATCTCTCTCTCTCTCTCTCTCCCTTCCTTTTTCTCTCTAAAATCAATTTTAAAATATTTTAAATTAAAAAAATTAATAAGAATTCATTGGCTAAGCAGTCTCTAAAGGAGAGGGAACAATAAGGAAAGTCCTGGAAATTGGGACTGCAACCCTTGAGGAGCTATTACATCATCAGTTAGCCTGGGAAGTGCAGATGCATCTTCCACATTCTCAGACCTCACTGGGACAAGAGGAAAGGCAATAAAAATGAGGGAGAAGGTCTTTTCATTGTCTTAAGATGAACACTGGAATCTTCTTAATCTTATCTCAAGGCCTTTCTTTCTTCTTTTTCTTTTCTTTTTGAGAGAGAGAAAGATAGGAAGGGAAAGAGCTGAGAAGCATCAACTCATAATTGCTTTCACTTTAGTTGTGCATTGACTGCTTCTCATATGTGCCTTGACTGGGGCCATGCCAGTGTTCCCTTACTCAGGCTAGCAACTTTGGGCTCAAGCTGGTAAGCTTTGAGATCATGTGGACGACTCCCCCACTCAAATCAGCAACTCTGTGCTAATGAGCCAGCAACCTTCGGACTTCAAACCAGCAACCTCAGTGTTCCAGGTCGACGCTTTATCCACTGTGCCACACCAGTCAGGCTCAAGGTCTTTCTATCAATATTTCAGCTCTTTTCAAATATGTGCGCATATTTGCACAATATCTGCTTGTGGCACCCTAAGATATAGCCAGGTGTTCATTAAGTAGGTGTCTTTATACGTATGTATATCCAAGTGCGTATATTTCCACCACTAGGCGTTTAAGAAGGGCCCATTTAAATCAAGCAGACACTGGAAGAGATGACAAAATAAAGTGCTGAGGACTTGTGTCCCAATTCAGGTAAAGGTGTGTCTGGGATGAAGACGATATGCATCCTCTGTCAGGAGCGTCTCCTCCCCTCTCTGGAGAGACTGTCTTCCGTGTCTTTCCCACGCTTCATAGCCTGAGCATCAGGACACTCTGGGGTAGGAAGTTGAGGGAGGAGTGAGACGTGGGGGCAGGAAAAATAAAACACTTTTCACGTGGATTGGGCTAGCTTGGACAGATGACAAATGACAACCAAAATTCAATAGCATGCAGGAAGACTGACTCCGGGGATTTGGCTCTCTGGGTTCTCCAGTTTTCCAGTACATATGGTGTTCCCCTCTGTCTGCACATCCGACGGCTGGCGACTGAAGTTGCTGTGTGTTAGGGAATGTAGACAGACAAGAGAGCAGGCTCCTCTCCACGCTACTGCCAGACCTAGGGTCACGGAGGCAGAGAACCAGGAAAGCCTGAGGGAACGGAGGGAGGGAAGGGAAAGGGAATTCTGGGTATCCACCCCTAAATCGTTTTCCATTCCCATTTTCTGCTCATTGCCTCCAGGCTGGCCCCGGAAGCCAGTTTGGCCATCTCCTAATCCACAATCTCTTACTCTTCTTTCTCACTGGTTCTTATTCTTCTGTTGTTTTTCCTGTTTCTGCCTTGCCCCTGCCCACTCCTGAGGGCCAAGAAATGGGAGAAAACAGGGGTCTGGCCCAGGGAGAGGCCTCAAGGCAGCGGAAGAGGGAGGAAGGGAAAGGGAGCCCAGAGCCTCAAGCACCAGAGCCACAGGGCTCTGCTTCTAAGTGAGAAGCTTAGTGTTCTTTCTCCTAATCAAGGTTCCTATGGAGAGTTTAGCCTGCTGGGGCTGGGAAGGCCACTCTCAGCTCTACCTCTCCCTCCTCTCTCATCTGGCTGCTGGTTTACATTGGACTTTCACGTTTGGTATTTACCAGCCTCTTGACTGAATCTGTGGACTAGTGTCTTTCATAAGTTCTGGAGCACTCTCAGCTATTATATCTTCTCAAACATTTGCCTCTGCCCTATCTGTCCTTTCCTCTCTTTCTAGGCTGTTAATTAAACACAGTAAGGCCTCTATCCACTGCGTCACTTATCTCCTCCGTCCTTTTCCCCTTTTTGTCTCTCCACGCTGTATCCTGGGTAATTTCTCACTATTATCTTTTACTATGCTAATGCTCTATTCCACTGCATCTCAGCTGCTTTTAAATTAATGAGGTGAATTTTTATTGCAGTTATTTATAATTTTTAGAATTGTTTCTTTACTTTTTTAAAGCTCATTTTGTCACCTTACGTAATTTCTTATTCCCTGCAAATAGTTTCAACTTTTATTTCTTTGACCACAGTCAACAGGGCTGTTTTACAATCTGTTCTGATCCTTCTGATGTGTAAAATATTCTCAGCTGTTTTTCATTTGTCTCTTGTTTCTAACATTCTCACTCATGGAATCTTATTTGCTCGTAGGCGTGGCTATCTCTAACCATGTTCTGCTAAGTGCTCTGGAACAAACATATAGAAATCATCTGCCTGATCAAGCAGTGGCAAAGTGAATACAGCATCAACCTGGGATGCTGAGGACCCAGGTTCGAAACCCCAAGGTCACCGGCTTGAGCGTGGGATCATAGACATGACCTTATGGTCACTGGCTTGAGCCCAAGGTCACTGATATGAGCGAGGGGTCACTGGCTCTGCCGGAGCCCCCCCATCAAGGCACATATGAGAAAGCAATCAATGAACAACTAAAGTGCCGCAATTAAAAATTGATGCTTCTCATCTCTCTCCTTTTCTGGTGTGCGCGCTCTCTCTCTTTCTCTCTCTCTCTCTTACTGAAAAAAGAAAAAAAAAAAGAAAGAATCTGAGTATGAAGGGGCCTCCTAGAGATTATTTGCTGACTGCTGCCAGGCACCAGGGCCGCCAGCAGCCCAGAGCTACCTAAATCGAGTTCCCAGTCTGAAGTTCCCTGGATCATCCAAGGCGACATGAGCCTGGGCTGGTGTACTTCATTCCACTGTTACCCTGATGGGATAGCCCTTTGGGGTCTCAGAGTATTGAGGGGAAGATCTTCTATTAGACTCTCGACCATGTGCAGGGACTGAGACTGGATTTCTAAGCCCCTCCCTGTTCCAGGTGATCAAAATGAAAGTTCAGATTCATTAGGGTTTCTAGGCTCTGGTTTTCTCTTCCTTCTTGGCCTATTAATTTCTTGCTATTTATCAACTCTTTGGGGCTTTTAAGATGTTTTTGATATATTATCTAGCACTTTCAGTTGTTTTACTGGCATGGTTGGTCAAATAATTCAGCCTGCAATTACCCGGCCTCCAATGTCAGCTGCGATTAGATTACTTGTACCCAAAAGACATCCGCTCTCCAGTCTGTACTCCATTCACATTCCCCTGTCCCCTTCCTGCTAAGATACAGAGTGGGGGAGGGATGGCAATTGTCAACAAGAATAACCACTTCCCTTAGAAGGCAGCAAGAATGGGAATCTCATAATAGCCACCTTGGGAGCCAGATTTAGGGGTGGACCAGCCAGGCTTTGGCTGAAAGGCCAATATACACAGGAACCTAAAACATCATCATTAATTGAAATAAGATAGAAGAAAATCTCTGATGAGATGCATTTTAGGGAATTACGGTATTAGTTTCAAAGGAGGCATGAGAATTTTGATAAGATGCAGAGGTAGGCTGTGACAGCCCCACCATTACCTTCAGCTGAGAGTGGGTCCTACTTACTACACAGCTTTTGTTTTAAAAATAAAAACACCAAAGCTGAATTGCTCAGAACAATAGAGAAATTGGTCTTCTGTTCATCCTTCCTTTTTGTAGCACCTAATCTCTTTAAATAAAGTGTTGAACAAATATTTAAATAAAATCCAGTTTCTCTCTCTAAGGATAGCAAGAAACTGGCACCACAAGTTGCCCCTGGGGAATGAAGCTGGGTGGAATCTTGTTACATATAAAGGCTTAGACGAAAACACTATACAGATAATGACTGTCCTGAGGGGGCTCAGGAATGGACTCTAGGCATCGCTGGCATCCTGCCCTCACCAAAGCTCCCATCCACAGCCAGGGTTTTGGCCTGGGATTGAAATCCACAGAAAGGCCAGAAAGCAAGTGAATTGTGAGGTGCAGCATCTGGAAATGTAAGGAAGGTAAAGGGAGTGGGATTGTGTGGCCCACGCTGGATCTCGTCTCACTGAGCAGGGTTCTTATACAGAGCCTTGAAAGTATCCATGCCAAGTTTGCAGTTGCATGGTCAGTATAGCCAATGGCTCCCTCTTCCTGCCTCGTCCTTGGCAGTCTCTCTCTCTCTTTCTCTTCTCAATCTCTCTCCCTCCCTATCCACTTATCATACTTGTCCACCTTTATTTTCTCAATATTTAAAGGAGCGAAAGGAGGAAAGACATAGAAAAGACATTGGGAAGAGTCCAGCTATTTTTGGAACAGATTACCAGTGCTCCTTGCCCAGAATTCTTAAAGGAAAGGAAAACGCTGAGGTTCATTGAATGGAGTAGGGGAGGTCTGCCTAAAGTTCATCCAAAAAGCTTTCTGGACACCTTGGGTGTCTAAACAACCCTGGTCCTTATCAGTGCTCGTTAACAAATCCTCATCATGTTACATAAGCTTATCGAGGGTTTCAGGGCACTCTCTTTATAGACATCTCATTCCATCTCCACTACAGCCCTGGGAGGTGGACAGGCCAGGCCTTCTTATCCCCATTTCACAAATGAGAAAACTGATAACTAGTGAGTGACAGAGCCAACATTCCAAGCCCCGCCCAGAATTCCACACCCCAAACCCATTCCCCACATCCAGAGACAGGCCCAACGCTCTCACTCCAGAGCATCCTGATTTCAACTCAGTGCCTTTATGGAGAATGGGGAAGACTGTGGTTCATTCCATGTTGCAAATAACGGCTTTCCCCACCCCCACCCCTGCAAAGAAAGAGAAGGAACATTACCCCCAATGGAAAGAAATTCTAAAGCCACCCCTGGGAACCTTTGGAGAAGCTGTTTGATTTATTCCAATCCCTACTGGTATTCTGTGCCACATTTATAAATGTCAGCCCCGGAAATGAAGTTCCCCCTGCCCTGGCAGTTGCTGGTTGCTGCTACCGCTCACCAAAGGTTCAGGGAAAGTGTTTCCCCCTCCCCTTGATTGATGGAGAGCTGAAAATAAAAGAAAAATAAAAGCCCCCTGGAGCATGGAAGGGAGGAGGCAGCTTCTCAAGAAGAGAAAGGAAGTAATCTAGAAAAGGTTGATATTGATGGAACAGAGAGGGTGTGTGTAAATGTGTGCGTGCGTGCGTGCGTGTTTATGTGTGCACATAAGGAAAAAATCCAGTTTTTAAGGCCATATGGAAAATAAATACGTTCTTTCTGCTTATGTACAGAGATAGATGGACAGTAGTAAAGTCTGTGGTTCCTTTCAGGGGCTCTGAGCACAAGATGAGGGAAGGAAAGGGGGTCAGTGAGGTTGTCTTTGTAACTTCCAGAGTTGTACTCTCCCCAAGCAGAACCTGCTATCTCCTGGGGTCTGGGCCAGGGACAGAGGCTGGCAGAGACTTAGAACAAAGGGGTCCTGGAGGAGAGTAGAAAGAAATGAAAGGTAAAATGTTCCCAAAGGATCACACTGATACAAGGGCTGTCATTATTAACTAAACCAGTGGCTGAGATTGAAGCACTGCCCCCTGCCATATACACACCTTCCCTATGGGAGCAGCCTGTAGGACCACAGGCACTCCTGCAATAGCGCCTTCCCTTGCAGGTCTCCTGGTCTTCGAGAAATGCTGGTTGGGACCAACTCAAACAGCCCTGGCTCAGTCAGCACCTGAAGGATGGATGCAGCCATTAACCAAGCCTGGCCTCAGTGGTTCCCTAAACAATAAGACACTTAAAAGCCACATTTAACTAGATTTCTTCTACCTTTATTTTAAAACATACTAAACCAAGTATTTCCAAATGAACATTGTTCTCTTCAGAGTCACCCCCTTGAGAGGTTGAATAGTTAATACAGTGACAATCAATGTGTGGCCCAAATCGTCTTGGAAGGTGAGATGTGAAACACCTCCAGACCAGTTTACAACCCCACAAGAAAGCGTCATGTTACTTTATAGAGGGCTCCTTTCTTTCCCTTCACTTGATTTATCAGACTTGTTTCCTGGTAACTTTTGGCCCTTTCCAAACACCACATCTGCCATGCTGCTTTCTCAGAGTGGTTTGGATCAGCCCGTGGAGGACAGGATTGTTCAATGGGCGGGAGCAGATATAATTATTAACAAAAAACGGCAACACACAAAAGGGAGAAGAATCGTTATATTAATGTGATATGAATCTGGGTGAGTTTCCTCTTCACTCTCCTTATGTGGATAGAAATGTTTCTGTGTTAAAAAGTGTGGAATAGCCTGACCTGTGGTGGCGCAGTGGATAAAGCGTCGACCTGGAAATGCTGAGGTCGCTGGTTCGAAACCCTGGGCTTCCCTGGTCAAGGCACATATGGGAACTGATGCTTCCAGCTCCTCTCCCCCCCCCCCTCTCCTCTCTAAAATGAATAAATAAAATTAAATTAAAAAATTTAAAAAAAAAAAGTGTGGAATAAAGAAAATGCAGTGTATTTATATAATGGACTCTTATTCAGCCTTAAAAAAGAATGAAACTCTAACACATGATGCAGTATAAATGAACCTTAAAAATACTATGCTAATTAAAATAAGACAGACACAAAAGACAAATACTGTATGATTCTGCTTATAAGCTGTACCTAGAGTGGTCAGATTTATAAAGACAGAAAGCAGAATGGTGGTGGCCAGGGGAGGGGAGGGGAGGGTGGAAGAAAGGGGCGTTACTGTTTAATGGTACAGAGTTCAGTTTGGGATGGCGAAAAAGTTCTGTTGCACAATAATGTGAATGTACTTAATGCCACTGAACTTACACTTAATTAAAATGGTTAAACTTGTGGTTTTTTTTGTTTTTTTTTTTTTTTTTTATATTTTAAATTTTTATTTATTTATTTTTTACAGGGACAGAGAGAGAGTCAGAGAGAGGGACAGACAGACAGGAACGGAGAGAGATGAGAAGCATCAATCATCAGTTTTTCGTTGCGACACCTTAGTTGTTCATTGATTGCTTTCTCATATGTGCCTTGACCGTGGGGCTACAGCAGACCGAGTAACCCCTTGCTCGAGCCAATGACCTTGGGTCCAAGCTGGCGAGCTTTGCTCAAGCCAGATGAGCCCGTGCTCAAACTGGTGACCTCGGCGTCTCGAACCTGGGTCCTCGGCATCCCAGTCCGACGCTCTATCCACTGCGCCACCGCCTGGTCAGGCAAACTTGTAAGTTTTATGTTATGTGAATTTTACCCCAGTAAAGTAAAATTGTAGATAACAAAATCAAATATATTCCCAAAAGGTGAAGATTTGACATCACTGATGTTATTCAAAAGAAAGTGCAATGGGTGGTCCAAAGAGAAAGGCCCAGAATACTACGCTTCTCTGGTTAAACCTAGAGCGCTGGGGTCAGGCAGTTGGCCATCACACCTGCTCCGAGAAAAGCTCTGGGAAGGGGCCATCTCCTCCAGGTCTTCTGTTCTCCGAGTTCCCACAATGCCATGCACCTGCGTTGCTGCTGTCAGGCCTCTTTGGCCCCAGAACAGGCCTCAGCACAGCTGGGGGCTCCCTGATCTGGCCTGCTGGGACTGGCCCTCTCCCCCAGCAGCCTGAATGAGGCGACAGCAAGCCGGGGCTCTGCTGGCCAGGAGGCTGCTGAGGTGGCTTTTTAATCCTTCAGCCGTGCCATCCTAGTGATTGCTTTTATTAGAAAATGTAATGAAAAAGACTATATGAAGCCCCTGCCAGGAAAAAAAAAAAAAAAAAAAAAAAAAGCTAATAAGATTTTGCACCAAGTGTGGCGAAAAAAGAAAGAGGGGCGGGGGGAGCACATTAGGAGTCAGATAATGAGATAAATGAAAGACCACAGGGAAGATCATTTTTGCAGACTTGCTGGATGGTTGTAAAATTTTTAATATGCTGAATTCTCTTTTTCATTGTCCCTGACTCTCTTTCACCCTCTTTCTGATGCTCTGAATCTGGTCTCTGTCTGTCTCTGCCTCTCCCTCTCTTTCTTGGTTTGTTTCAGCTCTGGCTTTTCAAGTGTGTGTGTCCTTTCACTACAGCCAAATCCTGCCTCTCAGGACTCGGGTAGGAGGCTCATATCTTGGACAGTGAGGCCCCACCTATCAAAGGAAACCAGAGGACAAAGGACTGACTCCCCACCCCCTCACCTCGGCACACAGCCCCTTTGCCTTCCAGGGAGCTGCTGTGATTTGGCTAAAGGAAGAGAAAGAGGGAGAGATCAAGGGAGACGGGGTGGGGGGAAGAAACAGGACTATGGGAAGAAGGACAGGAGATCAAAGACCAGGGAAGTAAAGAGGAAGAGAAAGCCCCCGCTGCTCCTGCAAATCGATTCTCCGGAATGCCCGCCCTACTGTCTGTGCTCTGAGCTGCTGAGCAGAATGCCACCTCCCTGGGATGCCAAGCTTAAACAGAAGGGCCCTGGGGTACTGGGCAGGCACACAGGCCGGGTTGCTGGAGCCCACTGGGCCTGCCTTGCCCTACAGAGAGAGATCCCGTTTCCCAGCCCCCTAAGCTTAAAAATCTTACCACCCAAGCTTAAAATCAAGTTTTAATCCTTGCGTGGCAGTCTCCTTCCTCCTGTCCCATACTTGAGAATTCTAAGGTGTTTGGTCCCCTAAGTCCCAGTTCCTGCTGCAGTTGGACAGGTTGAAAGTGGACATGACTAGGTTCCTTTAGGGGAGGGGGAGAAGCCTGTGAAAGTACAAGAATGAATGGTTCAGGATGTAAACACATTGTTAGTTATTAGGAAAATCACTCTCAATCCTCCACCCCTTGTTTCTTCCCCAGGAGGAACTGTCTGCTCCATCTCCCTCCCCAGAAAGTCATCTCTCTGTGTGCTCTGCCTCCTGCAAAAGTGTGCTGCTGGTGGTCTAGGGAATAGGTATCTCCTCTACAGCCACCAGAGAAAATGAAAGAGCCATGGACATCAGCAAGGTCCATGGGAAGGAGAGGACCTTCAAATTAGACAAAAGACCAAGTGACTTCTGATATGTGTCAACAGAACTCTGGGGTAATCACAGGGTAGCCACCAGACTCTGGGAATTCAGACAGTGGAGCCCAAGCCAGGCTGGGCAGAAGGGGAAGGGAGCTGGGAAATAAGACGGATTGGAACAGAAATGGGAAGTCCCAAGAGGGAGGGTGGAATAGGTTCAAGGTTACTTGGCAGTGTGTGGCTACAACTTAACTACAGAGTAAAATTAGCTGGGAAGAGAGGGAATATATATAAGTGCTTCCTATCTACCCCCCCCCCCAAGGCTTTAAGAACCTGAAGATATTTACTCATTTAAGCCTCATCACAGCCTGACCTTTTTGGTGGTACAGTGAAGTGGTCCCCAACCCCCGGGCCGTGGACCGGTACCGGTCCGTGGGCCATTTGGTACCGGTCCGCAGAGAAAGAATAAATAACTTACATTATTTCCGTTTTATTTATATTTAAGTCTGAACGATGTTTTATTTTTTAAAAATGACCAGATTCCCTCTGTTACATCCGTCTAAGACTCACTCTTGACGCTTATCTCGGTCACGTGATACATTTATCCGTCCCTCCCTAAAGGCCGGTCAGTGAAAATATTTTCTGACATTAAGTCGGTCCATGGCCCAAAAAAGGTTGGGGACCACTGGTACAGTGGATAAAGCGCTGACCTAGAACACTGAGGTCACCCGTTTAAAACCCTGGGCTTGCCTGGTCAAGGCACATACAGGAAGCAACTACGAGTTGATACTTCTCATTCCTCCCCTCCCCCCTTTAAAAATCAATTTTAAAAAAAAAGCAGTCATGAATAAAATAAATTATTATTTTTTAATCTTCAGCACAGTCCTTTGAGGTTGGTGCTATTGTTAACATCTTTATTTTAAACAAGAGGAAGTGAGGCACAGTGAGAGGGAGGAGCCAGGATTGCAAACTGCAGTCTGTGCTCTTAACCACTTCTCTCTACTCCACCTCCAGAACAGCATACAGGTTTGGCAATGTATCGGAGACTAGTCGAGAGGGAGACGGTACTGTGGTTAAGAACATGAACTCATGGGCTGGACAGCCAGACACTGTCCTAGCAGTGTGACCTTGGATAATATCCTTAGAACTTTAAGTCACCCCTCAGAGCCATGTTCAAAGTGACTGTATGCATGTAGGTTAAAATACTGGCACAGTGCTTGGCCCTTGGGCTCAGTCAGTGGCAGCTGGCAAGCCTCAACTTCCCACCTCTAGTTGCCCATCAGAAACGGGAGATGGGCCCTTCCAGGGATTCACTTCTTAGGGGCACACAGTCCTGCAAACAGGCCCTGATGAACTCTGGCACCCACAGCACAGGACCCTTCCCCAGGCCCCCCTCCCCTGCTCTGACCTAGTGAGTCCAATCGTTCCCAGGCCAAGGGAGTACCCTGGACCTAGCGCTCATTGCATTGTTCCAGGGAGTGTGTGTTGCCACCCTCCTTTCATGCCTCCTTCCGTCCCCCAGCCCCTGCTTTTTTCTTGATGGAAAAGCACAAATTAAGCAGAAAGGAAAATGTTGACAGTATCCCTGGCTGGGGATAAAGAGAAATACGTTAACGGTTGAAGCTTTAGGCAGATCAAACATGGTTTGTGAGACACTTCAAATGTATTATTCATCTTACCAATGAGATGCAATCTTGGGCTTTCTCTTTTCGCCCCATCAAGAGGAAATCTCAGCTATTTTGGCATGCTGGGTTCCAGGAGGAGGGGCCATTTTCACAACACCATCTTTTCAGTATTAAATCAACAAGTCCCTTTTATTCCTCTCGAAGCTTTCCAAATGAGATGGTTTACTTTGCTAGAGAATCTAAGGATGCAAAGGTTGCAGGTGAGACCCACAAGAACTGGGCAGCAATAAGCACTTGAATCCAAGAGAAGACACTTAGGGGAAGCAGGAGCTGGAGACATTGACCCTGGAAGGTCCTCTGTGTGCCACATGATCTTGAGGGACGTAACTCTATGAGCTGGAAGAGCTCTAAAAGGAGCCATGCCTTTAACTCTGCAGACCCACTGCAGACGTTGGAGAAGCACTCACCCTGTACTTGGTGCCTGGTGGACAGATCTGGATCCAGACTGATGTGCTTGCTGCACAACTCTTAAGCCTTGTGATTTGGATGGCGGAGGCTCAAGCCCCACCAGCCTGAGGGTGCTGCAGTCATTCCTTCCTCCTCCTCCTTTATTCCCTTTGCCACTGAAGTCCCCTCTGGGCTCCTGCCAGCATTCCAGGATTCTAGGGCACCAGTGAAGGTTTCCCATGCTGGACACTGCACCCTTCTCAAACATCACCCAGAGAAGAAACGGCCCTAGGCTCCCAAGGTTTCGCCCCACGAGCTCACACACCTTACACTTTGTGCTGTGCTGAACAAATCGAAGTTGGGGTGAAGAGCAGGCAGTGCTGGTGGAATGAGAGATTGGAACAGCCCCAAAACAAGAAAATTTCACATTATGGATCAAAAATCCTTAAAGTGAACATACCCTTTGACCCAGCAATTCCATTTCTTAAGAACTGCCCCAAGGAAACATTAGCCAAATGTGCAAAGATGTACAAATTGTCCAGCCTAGTTTTGTTGACAATAGCAAAACCTACATGGCCCTGGCTGGGTAGCTCAGGTAGTTGGAGCGTCGTCTGGATAGGTCAAGATTGTGGGTCCAATCCTGGGTCAAGGCACATACAAGAATCAACCAATGAATGCACAACTAAGTGGAACAACAAATCGATGCTTCTCTTTCTCTCTTTCTCCTTTAATTCAATCAATAAATTAAAAATGTCATACTTGCAAACATCTTAAAACCACAATACTAATGGATTGGTTAAATAGTAACCTTCTTTTTTTTTAGAGATTTCTTTTTTTTAATTTTATTTATTCATTTTAGAGAGGAAAGAGAAAGGGAGAGAGAGAGAGACAGAGAGGGGGAGAGAGAAGGTGGGGAAGAGCTGGAAGCATCAACTCCCATATGTGCCTTGACCAGGCAAGCCCAGGGTTTCGAACCAGCGACCTCAGCATTTCCAGGTCGACGCTTTATCCACTGCGCCATCACAGGTCAGGCCATAAATAGTAGCCTTCTGACACAGTCATTTAAAATCAAATCTGGACCCTGGCCGCTTAACTCAGTAGGTAAAGAGCATCATCCCAAAACAACAAGATCATGGGTTCTATCCCTGGTCAGGGCACATACAGAAGCAGCTCAATTTTCCTCTCTTTCTCTCCCTGCCTATCTCAAAAAAAAAAAAAAAAATACAATAAGACTCTGGAATGCTGCAGGGAAGTAATACACAATTATATTTTTATTCTAAAAATTTTCAAAAACATAAAGCAAAGCTCTCTCTTAATCATAACCCAATCCTGTTCCTCTTAAGCTACCCATTATTAGCAGTTTAAGATGTATCTTCTTAGACCTTTAATTTTGAAAAATCCTATTTCATATAAACAAATAATAAAATCAGGTTATTCAAGTTTGTAACTATAAATGCATGTGTCTATATGAAGAAAGAAAGCTTACTGATTGTACACCAAAATATTAGCAGTATTCAGCTCTAAACAGTGGAATTATATATGATTTATATACCCTTCTGCAGGAATTATTGTATTTTCTGTATAAACAGAAAACAAAAACAATGCTGTTTTTAAATATAGTAAAATGGGGAATGAATAATATTGGCTGCCACTGAGAAGTGAGAGACTGTTTACCATTTACTTTTTTATGCCTTTTGATTTTGCACAGTGGGCATGAATGACCTATTCAAAAAAAATGGATAAATTTTTTTAAATTTCATATGGCAATAAAATAAAATGAGGGGGTTGGTAGATCCCCATAGGACGGCAAGCCCTGATATTCTGAGAATCTGTAAAATCCTTCAAGCTGTGGTTATAGTCTCTGAATCTGCTCAGGACTCACTCCAATAGTGCTAGTCTCTTTCTGTCTCAACAGGCAAGGAATTGGGGCCTATAACCTGGAAGAAGTGAGGTAGGGTCTAATAAACCAGGCTGCCAAGCCAGAAATAACTTTGTATTCAGTTACAACATAGCAACATAACAGCTCAGCTGAGCTTGTTTTCATATGTTTTCAAAGTACTTTTCATCTCCCTTTGGTACTCCAAAATTTCCTGGAGGCTACCTGCTACCGTCAGGTTTCTGGGCAGGAAAAGATGGGGCCGAAGACCTTGTCTAAAGGACCATTGTTTGAAGTCTGCCCGAAAGATCCACATTTCCCAGGGCTGGATGTTGAGTCTCAGACATCAGTTCTCTCTCCCTCCTTCCTAGGGCCCATCTCATCTGCCAGCACTCAGCTCTTGTCTCTGAGTCTCAGGTTCCAAACTCATAAAATAAGGGTATTCAGCCTTGCCCATAGACTGGGTGTGAGATGTGAGTGATGGTTGACAGACTGTATGGCAAAGATGCTGCCTGGTCAGAACAGAGGGTCCCCTAGGCTTGTAGCTTTTAGGCATCCATGTTGGGGCAATGAGGCCTGGAATAGCCACTATTTATCAAATGATGACAGGTATTTTTAATATCAATGAGATGATGTGTGTCTGTATATGAGGACACAGGCAGCCTGCCCAGCCTAGAACGTGCTCCATAAACTATTAATTCCCTCCCCGGAAAGCCTCCTCCCTAAGTCCCCTCCAGCCCTGCCAGTCACCTCTTCTTTTTCTGGGCTGCCCTATGCATCTACCACTTATACATCTCCCTGCAATGTGATTATATGCTTGTTTGACATACACAGTGTCACAGACTAAGTTCCTTAAGAGCAGGATTTGTATCTAAATCATTTTTACAGTCACATAGTAGATCCTCAGAAACTATTTGCCAAATGAACAAATGAATGCTACATATGGAGACATGATCCTTGTATATTCTCACTAGGTTGCCTCTCGCTCCAGGCCCAGAGACTTCCCTTAGAGCTCCCTGCCCAAACTCATTCCACACAAGAGCCAGAGCCAGCAGAGAGGTTCTGGGAGTGGCATGGGGGTACAGCATGGTGTCATGAAAAGTGAGCTGAGCTATGGTCCTGGTTATTGAAGACTTAACTGCTCTGGACTCAGAGCAGTTTCTTCAACTGTACATAATCATCAGACCTGATCAGGAGCTGAAAACTCAAACGCCTACAGAGGAAATGTGGAGAAGGAAGCAAAGGGTGGGGGTCTGATAGTTAGGGATCAGGCAGGCCCTTGAACGGCAGTGCCGTTCAGTGCCAGCTGGTCATGGCCAACTATGGCAAGGTTTTCTGATTTTTGAAGAGAAGCCAGAAATCTGGATTTGATGCGAAGTCTCCTGGACAGATCAAACTGAAATCTGTTTGTGATCTGAACACCAGCTGACCACTGACCTCCCTTCCGGCTCTTAAATTCTATGAATGCAAGATACTGGCCTGGAGACTTATGTTTTGGGGATAACCTTTTAAGAGCAAGACCCCAAATTCAGGCTTCATTCTGGCCGCAGAGCCTCTGGCAACAGCCACCCTGACCTCCAAACTGCAGCTCTATGCAAGTGTTGTCCCTATCTGCCACTGTCCCCCATCCCCACTCCCGACACACACAGGGGGAAGAAATGGGGAAGGAGACCCAATGGTCACTTGCCCTGCGGGGTGTAGCCTTTCACCCGCTACCCTCACAATGCCTGCCCTGCTCTGAGACCTAGGTCCAGGGCCAGCCCACCAGCTTCACACTGCCCTGCACAGGAACACCTGCCGGTGCTACTGTCTCACCTAATAAATTCCTGTCAGAGAAGCTGTCAGGGCCTGGGAAATAAATAATGATATTTAACATTTTGTAATAACAACAATTAACCAGTAAATAATGTCCTTTAAACTGCAAACGCAGGAGTAAATTAATTCTTCTAATGAGCTGTCAGGCACGGAAGAAAAAAAGGATTCGTTTTCTTTGGTGGCACGCGGCAGCCGTGTGAGCAGCCGCGAGGCTCACCTCCGCCCGGGAAGCTCATTACTGGGAAGCACCCGGTGCGGGATTCCGGGGGAATCGCAGCCTCCCCTGCTCCTACGTGGGCGCTCGCAGCCACCGCCCCCTCCGTCTCCGGCAACCCAGGCCCTGGGCGTCACACACTTCCTGGTGCTGACTGCTAGCGAGCAGAGCAAGCAAAGCATTTCAATCAGAGATGCCCCCCTCCCTGCCCTGCCCTCTCTGGGCAGTGCTCATCCTCGAGGTGGCTGGCGGCAGAAGCTGGGGACAGACGAGGGGGAGAAGCAGTCATGTCCCTAGTTCTTGCTGAGTGACCTTGGAGAGCTTTCCTGCCTTCTCTGGGCGGCGATGTCATAAATGGAAATGCGAAGCTAATCAAACCAGATGTGATTACTTCTGAGTTCCCAGAAGCCTGTGACCATAAAAAGACACCTAAGAGTAAGGCAGCTCTTTATGTACTGATTTGGAGTAATCTTCAAGATATACTGTCAGGTGACAGAAGCAAGGTGCAGAACAGTGTGCAGGGTCTGCTACATCTTGTGTATTAAAAATAGGACTAAAGAGAGAGAATGGGTCCCTATTTGCTTGTGTATGTCTAGACAGGAAACGCATAGCATTGCTTGCCTCTGGGGAGGATAACTGGGAGAATTTTCCCCGAATAGGCTTCTCCTGCATCTTTATTTTTTGAACCATGAGCTGGTATTACTTATTCCAAAAATAAAAGGCAATGCCACACACATCAGAGGTCATCTTGTTTCTCAGTAGCTTTCAGGGAGTGGGAGCCACACAGGGACAGCTGAACTGAGACCTCCAGAAAGAGCACACCGCTTGTTAGAATAAGCTATCCTAGAGACCGGCTAATGAGCCAGGAAGTCCTTCTTGAGATCTAACCCCATTCCCTCCTGCTATAATTTGAGTTTCTTTCTTCATGTTTTATATTTAGAGGGTGAAAGGACTGATGGATAATTTCATGCAGAACAGGGCTGGGCGGTAGGGTGGGCAGCACTATACCTAGAAGAAAGAGGAAGAAGCAATCCAGTCCTCTGGAGCCATAAAGGCCTAGGTTTGTATCTGCTTCTGTAACTTGCTAGCTGTGTGGTATTGAATGTCCCTCTCCATTGTTAGGCTTCAGAGTCCAGATGTCCCTGCCTCCCTCAGGGAGGATGAAAGTTTCCGAGCCTGATGAACAGGTGCCCACCTCCCACAGGAGCCAGCCCAGGCCCACTGCTCCCCAGGACAGGCAGTAGATCGTCTTCCCAATCCAGAGCCACCTGGCCCCCATATCTATGTCTTCCCAGCCACAATCCCCAAGCTTACCTTCCTCCCCCGACAAAGGAAATGGATATGTAGCCTCCCTCTGGCCAGGGGCAGGTTTGGTTACTTAGCATAAATTGTCAGGTTCTAAATCCCGAACAGACTCAAGGTAACCGATGGCTGAGAGAGAATGTTGGACCAGAAAATCAGCCAGTCCACAGGTTGGGGTCAGAGTACCTAGGGGCAGCTATGGGCCTGGGGCTGGGAAAAGAGGTGGACCAGGAGGGCTCCCAACCCCCTATCATGCCATGTGACCAGCTCCTTTTTTATTTGTATACTTGCCTTCCTTAGACAGTATCTCCTGATTAGTCTGATGCAGTGGATAAAGCGTCAACCTCGATTGATGAGGTCGCCGGTCCGAAACCCTGGGTTTGACTGGTCAGGACACATATGGAAGTTGATGCTTCCTGCTCTTCCCCCCTCTTTCTCTCTCTCTTTCTCTCTCTCTCCTCTCTCTCTAAAAATGAATAAACAAAAAAAAATATTTATAAAGAAGGTATCTCTTGATTAAAGAGTTTCTTAGCTAAAAGTATTTGAGAAGCCCCAATCCTGGCCATTTGGAACTGGGCACCCAAGGCATGGGGTTCCAGAGAGAGCAGGGACAATAGGGAAGAAGGGATCCAACACAAGTTGAACATACACTCCATGCCGGGCATTGTCCTAGGCACATCACCTTACAACCTGTGGTTTGGGCAATAATATGCCCACTATGTAAATGGATAAGGGAAGTCCCAGGAGGTTAAGAGACTTGCCCCAGGCCCTGGCCAGTTGGCGGTAGAGCATCTGCCCAGTATGTGGAAGTCCCGTGTTCTATTCCCAGTCAGGGTACACAGGAGAAGCAACCATCTGCTTCTCTACCCCTCCCCCTTCTCTCTCTCTCTCTCTTCCTCTCTTGTAGTCATGGCTCAGTTTGAGCAAGTTGGCCCTGGGCGCTGAGGATGGCTTCATGGCCTCACCTCAAGTGCTAAAATGGCTCAGTTGCCAAGCAGCAGAGCATTGCCCCATGGGGGCTTGCTGGGTGGATCCCAGTAGGGGCACATGCAGGAGTCTGTCTCTGCTGCCCTGCCTCTCATTTAATAATGAGAGAGAGAGAGAGAGAGAGAGAGAGAGAGAGAGACTTGCCCCAGGTATTCAATGAATGATTGGGCTAGAATTTGGACCCAGATCAGCTGATTTCAAAGTGACAGCTCCCAACACTGTCCTGCCTATCCAAGGAGCCACCTAGATATATAACAGGACTGGTGGGGAGGGGAAGGGAAGTAAATACTGGGGGTGGGAAGTGAGCCAGCTCAGCCTCCTGAATACCCTCAACTCAGTACCTAAAGCATCAAAGCAAACACTCAGGGAACAATTGCTGATTGTGAGAATTCCTGAGAGAGGCCCCCTTCCCTGGCAGACTAGAGGAAAAGCAATGGCTTCAGAGGTCGGCAAACTCATTAGTCAACAGAACCAAATATCAACAGAACAATGATTGAAAGTTCTTTTGAGAGCCAGATTTTTTAAACTTAAACTATATAGGTAGGTACGTTCCTTATCAAGGTAGCTCCTACACGTGGTATTTTGTGGAAGAGCCACACTCGAGGAGCCAAAGAGCCACATGTGGCTCTCACCTGGTTTGCCGACCACTGACCAGACAGGATCCAGGCAGGAGGAGACTGAGGGCATCTCCAATGTCATCTTTAGGAGAGGGTGGTGGCAAAGGCTTAGGGACCTGGGTTCAAAGCCAGACCTCACCACTTGTAAGCTATGTGACTCAGGACAAGTTACTTAACCTCTCTGGGCTTTGGTTTCATCTTCTGCAAACTGTATATAATTGTTCCCTATCTCCTTGGGTTGTTGTGAGTGTTAAGATAAGTTGTGTAAAGTATTTAAGCATTGTGCCTGAGCGTAAAGTAAGCAGCCAGTAAATGGCTATCTCTGTTCTGGTAAGCTTTGTGCTGACCTGCTAGACAAAGTCCATCTTCAAGACCAAGGAGGGTGGTTGTCCTGATGCCTGAGGTAGGCAGACTACCTCTGCAGCTCCTCGATTTGGGAGGCAGCCCAGAAAGGCCTCCAGGCTTGTTTTTTGCAGAGGGCAGCGGAAAAATGGGAGCTGAAGCCAGCAAAACAAGGATCCCAGCAGCAGGTCTGAGTCAGCTTCTCCTAGATCTGAGGGTTCAAGAGTCTTCCTCAAGGTCACACAACCTCCAGTCACCTTGTCCTCCATATGACTGCCCCTTGGCCCGAGCCCTGTGAGGGCCCTGAACACCTGTGTCCATGGAACACCGGCTGTGAGAGAGGGGTGCTCCAGTGAGCAGAGGAAGCTGGGTCTCAGCCACACGGAAATTAAAACCAGCTTGCCCAGCGCTGAGTTACCATGTCGCCTGAAATCAGATTGATTTCTTGGGCTTGTTGTGACGGCAGTGTTGCAATTGATTCGTCTAGATGGCAGGGAGTTTATCTATTTAAAGGTGTCTGTCATTGATCTGAATAAGCTTCTAAAATAGCCCAAATACCTGGTGAGGGCGAGGTCACCACCAACCCTGGCTCAATATTAATTATAATAATGAACAGGTGTGAGGAGGATTGGTTCATTGCCTGCCCTGCAGGGCTGGCCTCTGTGAGGTTTGGTGTTTAATATTCATTGCAGGTCAATCCATACAAAGAGCTGGTGGACACTCCTAAACTGAGGGAAGTTTGCATGAGTGGTGATGCTGTTTTCTACTTCCATGAGACGAAAAGGAACTGGCGCTGCTAAAACATGAAAGGTTTAGGTTAGACCTCAAGAAGGACTTCTTAATGACTGAAAATAGATGGATAGAGCATCTCATTCACTTATTAGAATGGACAAATTATTTCTCTCTGAGTCTGTTTCCTCCCCTGTAAAGTGATGGTTATGCTACTATTACCAGCTGCTGCTACTGTGCCCCTGGTCAAAAAAATAAGACAAAACAAAACTGGAGGCTTCTTCTGGGCTGTCTTCTGGTTCAGGGAGAAGCAAAAGGGTCCTACTTTGGGTAACAATGCACCTGCCCTTCTCAGTCTTGGCACCCAGTGAGCATTCAATCAATGGAGCTATTATTATAACAATTATTAATTCAATGAATATTTATTGTGTGCCTGCTACATGCTTGGCCTTGAGGAAAAACTAGTGAACAAGCCGTAATCCCTTGCCTTTGAGGAGATAAAGTCTGGGTTTCTATGGGAGCCAGGGCATCCCCTCCTTGCTGGAGGCTCTCAGGAATAAAGAAGAGCCCTATCTCTGGGAGAGGGCTTGAAAGTTGCTCCGGGAGACAGGCAGACAGATGTGAGGACCTTAAGGGATGGCTGCAGGTCACAGACGGTGTTACCCAGCAGAAAACAGCTGTACTGAAAATGAGCCAACAAGAGCCCCTCCAGAATAACATTCTTCCAGGAAAAAGAGGATCCTGCCCTCAAAGGATCTAGCAAAAACGTGATCAGACTTGGACGTCAGATCTGCAAGAAGCAAACAATAACCTGCTGACTCCTACTGCCTCTAAAGACACCAGCTGAAATTACAGCAAAAACATGGAAGTTAAACCAACATGAGGACTTCCTGGCTGAGGTTTAGAAAGCAGTGAAGGAGACCATGGACAGAGAGATTTTCCTCTGTCTCCAAGTCTGGTCTGCTGCCTTCCTTGTGCCGCTCCTTCCTCTGTCCCTACAGAGCTCTCCTCTCTCCCACTCGGTGGCTGGCAGAGACCCCACAGCCAGCCTTAAGAGAAACATCAGAAGAAAGCTAATGGGGAAACGCTCTGGCGGATCTAATTGATTTTTTTCCTATTGGTTCTCTAATATAGGCAACCCTGTTCCTGCCGCTTTTCTGGGCTGGAGATTATGTCATAAATAAAGAGATTTGCTCCCTATTTCCATGTGCTTATCTTTAATAAGTTAAGAACCCAACAAGCTTTAGAACAACTTGAAATAAGCAAGGGATCCAGTGGTGGCTTCGGCTGTGGTAGTGGCAGTGGCAGCCACAGCTCTATTTCAGCAGAGAAGGCAGATGGCTGACGTGGGGCAGGGAAGAATTTCTAGTCTTTGGGCTGCTTTGGGTCCAGGCTCAGCTGGAAGAAGAGAGGGGCAGGAGGAAGAGCTGGCAGAGGAGATTCATGGTAGCATGTGTGACAAAATGAATGGACAGGGACCATGAGCCTGAGGGTAATGTAAGAGTTAAAAATACAGGTTTAAGAGCCAAGTAGCCTAGATTCAAATCCCAGCCCCATTATTGCTTACTAGCTGTGTGACTTTGGGGAAGTTACTTAGCCTCTCTGTTTTCTCATTTTAAAAATGGATAATTATATCGACATCATAAGTTGTTGTGAGGATCAACAACATGCAAAGTGTTTAGAACAGAGTCTGGCATGTAGTATATGCAGAATATATGCTAGTCAATATATGATTATTAAGACATCATCTACCATAATTTGGTCCACCTTAACTACTGCCGAGCCTCTACCATGTGACAGGAATTAACAGGAGTTTCACAGATGAATGAGACAGTCTGGCTCTGACTTCAAGGTACACCAGCCCAGCTGGGGACCTAGCCCCTGTGACTGGCATGAGCTGGGCACCTCTACTGGTATCCACCCTGAGGGAATCCAGAGAAGGAATGGTGACTCTTTCCTGGAGGTGGGGCTGCCATCCTATGCCCATCACCCACTCTCTAGTCCTGGAAATCCCACAGATGAACTCACATTTCCTTAAAGCTGACAGTGGATAGAAACTCGGCGGCACATGCAGAAACAGCCCCCCTCAGGAGCACAATCACCAACCATCCTCTGTGCACCTCACATAGGCTGGCTGTGTTCTCTACTTGCATCATTTAGTCCTCAGCAATTCAACAAGGACAATACTATCATGATCTCTCACTTTACTGTTAAGGAAACCATGGCACAAACAGGAATAGTTGGCAAGGATCCGGATTTGAACCAACCCGGGTTCACTGATTTTCTTGGTTCTCAACTGTGTCCCTTTGTTTCTCATAGCGCGTAATGTCGCAAACTTTAATGAAGCACATATAATATGCAAAGCTTGAAGCTAAGGACTGAGAGGATAGAAAAAATAAATATAATAAGCATTTATTGAGCACCTACTATAAGCCAAGCCCTCCTACAGATTATTTTCACAGAATACTTCCCTGAAAAGCAAGTTGCACCATTTTCCTTTCACAGGTAAAAAGGCAAATCCCAGAGAGGTTCAGAAACTTGCCCAAAGCAAGCTTAAGGCTAAGTTGATTTGAACCCACCTAAATTTGAAACCTGGGCACTGTTCAAGATACCTCTCAGCCTCTTGGTGAGCAGTTTCACTTCCCAACAGACCTTGCTCTTACACGGCCTCCGAAGAGCCAGCCTATCCAAGAACACCCTGCACACGCCCGGCTCCACCCTTCTCCACTCACAGCAGTTTCCCCTGCTGACTCACAGAAGATGCTGGGCAGGCCCAACAGTGTTAGGCTAATCTGCTGCTTGCCCTATAGTCAGGAAACAGGACTCCTTAGCACCTTCACACCCTCACTCCTTCCCTGATGGGGAAATCAAGTCTCAAACATAAGCCAGGTCTTGGCCAGCCCCTCAGAGGAGCAGAGACCAGAACTCTACTTTCGCCTCCGCTTCCCAGTGGTACACGGGGCCATATCAGTGACCCCAGGAAGCAGGTCCCATCAATCTCCACAGCCCATTTGAGTTGGATTATATGACGTTCTCCTTTCATGAGCCGTCTTGAAGGGAGGGTTTCAGTATCAACATAGAAGCTTTTCAGTGTAAGACAAGACCAAGAAGCTGTTTTTGCCCTTCTCTGAAGATTGGCTAAAATTGGAGTCCTCTTCAATCCCATAGGTCTTGGGTAGCCATTCCTATACCCAGTAGGATGTGGTTTCCCTCTCGGGCCCCCATTTTACACTCTCTTTCCTCTAGGTCATTGTCTGGCTCCTCAGATTCTGTTGCTTTAAGGACTGGTGACCTCACATTTGGTTGCCATGGAGACCATTGTGATGTCACAAACAGAGGACAAATAGTTCAAGGAGGAGTGGAGAGTGGGGATGCATGGCTGGGGAACTGAGGGACATTCGGAATTTCTGTCCTACTTTCATGCTCAGAAAAGGAAATGTCTGGAGCTGGATTCTGCTATCTGAGGAAGACCTGACCACGTGTCCTGTGTTCTCCCGGGGCTAAGATGCCTCTGAGACCCCAAAAAAGGGTAAATGAAAAGGAATATCAGAAACAATCCCCACTTTAGGGCTGTAAGAAGTGGGCTACTTCTATAGCAGAAAGGAATGAGGTTGATACCAACAGGAGCTGTGTGGCTGGAAGATGCCCCAGAAGAGATGATGTTGCCTTGTTTTAGGAAATCTGAACCATGGGAGACAGCCTGTAGGGCTTTCATTGCCCTGTTTAAGCACCTTGTTTAAGCACCTTTTTGAGATAGAGATGCTGTACAACTCCATCTCCCCTTCCTGATCTGGGCACCTTGAGGGCTCTGCTTCTCCATTGCCCCACTCAGGTCCTAGCACACACCAGGTACTCAATAAATGTTACCTCATTCAGTAAACAAATGAGAAGGTGATGAATGAACTGAGTGGCTGGTCCAGTAAAGGATGAGTGACTACATGGACAGAGGAATGGGTGAACAGATGGGCAGGTGGGGAGCCTAGCTTAGGGGAGCCTACAGCCCCCTAAGCTTTGTAGTTATACTTCTGCCTACCTCTTTAGTTGTATCCCACCCCACACCCTGTTCTTTGTGATCTAACCACATTAACCGCCTCATAGTCCCGCCTACCACAAGACTTTGTACATACTGTTCCCCCTACCTGGAATATACTTTCCTTCCTTTTTCAGTCACATAACTTTGACTTTCTACTCGATCACTACCTCCTCCAGGAAACCTTTCCTGATGAAGTCAAATCCCCAGTATAGGACTCCACAGCCCTGTGAACCCCATTATATTGCAATTTTGCATCTAGCCAGGTGATTCTGTTAGGTCTCCCATCCTAGACTGTTAGCTATGAGCAGGTAGGGGCAAGGTCTGTTTTCACTGATTTGTATCCCCAGCACCTAGCACAGTGAATCCTTAATAAATATTTATCTAATAAATTTAATATGTAACTAACCCTGCCCTGCCTTTTCTTTTCTTTTTTAAGTATTTTTTTAGTCTTTATTTATTCATTTTAGAGAGGAGACAGAAAGGAGAGAGATTGAAAGAGAGAGAGAGAGAAGGAGGGAGGAGCAGGAAGCATCAACTCCCATATGTGCCCTGACCGGGCAAGCCCAGGGTTTTGAACCGGCGACCTCAACATTCCAGGTCGACACTCCATCCACTGCGTCACCACAGGGCAGGCCCTGCCCTGACTTTTCTAAGCAGCTCAGCTTCCATGAACTATGCCTGAGAAGAGCATCCAGGCACAGGCCTCCTGGAGGTGAGCCCCGGGCAGAGGCCAGAGGTCCAGGGAACCTGAGATCCCTCCCACATCTGCTCTTGCAAAAGTCACTGGTGCCTATACTTTTCTGCTCTGTCATGATATTATATCTCAGTTTCACCACTAGTTAGCTACAAATCACTTAGCCTCCCAGACCCTCAGTTTCCTCATCTGTACAATGGGGACAATAACAGTAGTTACCTCATAGGTTTCTTATGAGGATGTAGTTAAATTTCACAACTCAATGCCCAGTAACAGTAAATAATAAATGGTACTGTTATTATTATTTTGAAAGGTTAGGTACAGCCCATTGGATTCAGGGGCTAACTTCTAAAAAAACTGAAGATACTAAATTTTTATGAATCTGCTTTAAATGCATGTGGCAATCTTTTTAAATAGGAAATACTTAAAACCCATCTGTAAAATATGAACCAGCCAGCTATGATGAGCCCATACTTTATGCCATTCCAAAGCTTCATGCCAGGGTTTGCTCAAAGGGAAAACTCAATTATCCTCTCACATTATTCAAAGCAACCCCCTAATCTTGTCTCAGGCATTAAAAAGGGTGGGGGAACCTTCTTTTCCCTCAGCCACAGCTTGACTTAGGGTGAGTACTGTCAGGGACAGGGAAACAAGGTCAATCTGGCTGGGATATTTTCCCATGCCTCCCCATCCTGCCCTAGTCCCCAGAGTTAGGTGAAGCGGGTCCTAGAATTCTGTAGGATGGGGGGGATGCTCTTTGAGAGAAAAGGAGACCATTTTGGTCACTGGCACCTCCTCCTTGCTTGTCCTATGTTTAATATTCTCTGATTGGGCCTGGCCTGGTGGCTCAGTAGATAGAGCATCATCCCAGCACACCAAGGTCACAGGTTTGATCCCCAGTCAGGGCACATATGAGAAGCAACCAATGATTGTACAACTGAATGGAACAACTAAGTGGAGCAACAAATTGATGCTTCTCTGCCTCTCTCTTTCTCTCTCTCTCTCTCTCTCTCTCTCTCTCTCTCTCTCCCTCTCCTTTCCCTTGTTCTCCTCCCCCCCAAATAAAAAAATTTTTAATCTTCTCAGATCTATTGGCCAATATTCCAGGTCAAGCCACTCAGGCAAGAAGCCAGTGGGCATCCTAGCTGGATCCACATAGGGAGGAAAGAAGATGCCCTTGAGCTAGCTTGGCAAGCTTTGTTCTGCCCCCCCCAGCTCACTGTAGCACCTGGGGCGCCCCTGTGGCCTCCTCCCCCTTTCTCAGCAGCTTACCCCACCTGACGACCCAGTCCCTCACCACATGGCCATCATCCTGCTTCCAGGTCCCCAGTCCCAGAGCCACACCACCGTAAACCCAGTGCCTCTAGACAAATGTGCTTTATGTAAGTTCAAGCATGGAAATATTGAGTTTAGGGAATTTTGTTTCAATAGCCCTCTATATTTCTCTGGGATTATCACCTGTCTTTGTTCCCTCCCTCTCTGGGTTATTATCTTTGGACCCTTTCCAAACCAAGCTGCTTGATTGCTTGGGGAGAATGCTGCCAGCATCCTCTGGTGGCTTCTCTGGGTCTGGTGAAAGTGACCAACTGTGGGGGACCCTTTTTCTTCTTCCTTCTATATAACTCTGCAGGTGGCCCCACTGCCCAGGAAGCCTTGGTTTTTAGCAGCTGGCTTCACCAAGAGACTCTCCAAGTGCCAGGGAACATTGAGAGGGTGGTAGAGTGAAGGTTTTATGCCCCCCAAGTTAGGGAGGGCTATGCTGAGGGTGAGCCTCGGGATACAAAGGAGAGGGGAAAAGCCAGCTGTTCTCTTTTCTATACCATGCCAACCTAGCCTAACACCAAATTAATAGCATTCAAATGAGACACAAATCATGATGCAAATCTAGAGGAGAAGGCTATTCTCACTCAAGCCTGCAGGCTGTTGGAAGGCCAGCACCTTGAGCACTTTCCCAGAGGGCTCCACAGGCTCCCTTCAACTTCAACCCTCATCCCTTTAGCACCAGCTGGTATGAAGAATCCAATGAGACTGGCGTGAACCTCTCAAGGCCATCTGATCCAGGAGTCCACTCTGGCCTCACTTCCCAGGGACTCAGGTCCTCTTCCATTCTGAAATGATGCAGAGGCAGCCACAGAAGGTGGCATGACCTCGCTCTGGATGCCAGTATTACAGTTCCCCACTTATTAGCAGTGTATGCAAAGTAGATGCAGGGTGTTTGGTGGGGGGGGGGGGGGTGCATCTATTTAACTGTCTATTAAAATGGTCCCACTTTGGTCTGACCTGTGGTGGCGCAGTGGATAAAGCATCAGCCTGGAACACTGAGGTCTGAGGTTTGAAGCCCTGGGCTTGCCCAGTTAAGGCTCATATGGGAGCTGATGCTTCCTGCTCCCCCCCACCACCTTTCTCTCTCCTCTCTCTCTTTCTCTCTCTCTATCTTCTCTAAAATGAATAAATAAAATCTTTAAATAATAATAATAAATAAATAAAATGGCCCCACTTCTATCACCTCTGCATAGGCCCAGACTTCCAAACTGTCAACCACTGCTGCCTGCAAGCACCATGTGGTTCCTGCGCCTGGTGATTGCTGTGCTGTTTGTTGAGCTGTATTTGCATTTGATTGTCATTTAACTTTCATCTTTCTCCTTCAATCATACTGGAGATTGAGCTTCTATAATTGATTATTTGTTTTATTTTCAGCCCCTTGGTGGGTTTTCAGTTTCCTTTATTAGTGTCACAAACTTGAACCCTGGGACTTCTGTCACATGGGGGTAAGGCCTCCTCCCACCATCCCAGGGCTCCTACACGAAAATAATCTAGCCAACGTCCTGGATCTTCAGTCCTATCTTCAGTCTTTTTGCTCCACCACCTGCCTCATTTCTGCCCAGCCGGTGGCATTAAACATTTATGGAGCTGTGGAAGATCAAAGGCCTTGGTTGGGGGGGGGGGCAGGCTGGAGGCCTCAGTTTGGAGATGGAAAGCAGTTCACATCAAACCACTTTCTACTGCTGTCTCCATCCACCCTGGGCTCTGCTACAGCTGATCTGGTCCCGCTCAGGAGCGAGGACTCCCCATTTACCAGGGCAGGGCCCTCCGCTTGCCCCTAAATTCAAAGGCTTGGCTTTGGGTACTCCAGGAAGCCTGGATGGAGCCATGGCATCCCAGACTCTTCCAGATGCTTCAGGGCCGGGGAGCCCCCTGAAAGGAGTGGACTGAGGTAAGCAGGCAGCTCTGAGCCCTTGAGGGCTTCTGGAGCAAAACAGCCCCTGCCCCTACTTTCCTGAAGCCCCCAAATCCCCCTGGCTCCACAGAAGATATAGCTCTGGTTTGAAATTTTGGAGAATAATTTTCTTCTCCTCTCACTCAGAAAACAAGTGTCATTCAGACAGAGACTTTAAAATAAGTTACCAGCCCTGGCCAGGTGGCTCAGTTGGTTGGAGCTTTGTCCCCATATGCCAAGGTTGTGGATTCGATCCCTGGTCAGAGCACATACAAGAGTCAACCAATGTATGCATGGGTAAACAGAACAACAAGTTGATTCTTTCTCTCTTTCTCTCCCCCCTCTTTCTAAAATAAATAAATAAATAAATAAAATTTTAAAATAAGTCACCCATGTGCCTATGATCCCAAACTGGGAAAATGGGGCCCGCTTCTCCGGGATATGGGCTGGATGTCTGGCCCTGTCTGGGCAGGGGCTGTCAGGGTCCCTGGAATTAGAGAGCCCCTTCTTCCCTCTTCCTGGCTTTCAGTCCTAACACAGCCATTGTAACTCAGACCCCCACACACACCTTCTGAGTCATCAGTGAACGCCTCAAATTTTACCACTTGCCATGGTGCTTGAAAACTCACCTTAATCATCCCAGACTCCCTTGTTTTGGTACAAGTATCTTTATGATGGGGTAACCCCCTCAGTGTTGCCACCAAGGATGCCTGTCCCACAGCTCAGATGACTACAAAGCCTGACCCCAGCCTACTCCAACCTTTCCCCCTTGATCCCTGCAGGGACTTCCTGCTCCACTAAAACAGGTCTTCTCACTGACCCCAGACTATCTTGTTTATTCCATTACTTTGCTTTGCATAAGCCACTCCCTCAAATTTGAACATCTTCTCCCTTCCTCTCCACTGACTGAAAACTAAAATATATTTAAGACTTAATTTCAGTCCACCCTTCTGTTGTGTAAAGCTTTCAAGGATTTCTCCTCATCTCCAAAAGAAGCATTTGCCTCCTTTCCCATTATCTCACAACTCTCATTTGGCACCAGTGACTTCCTTGGGCTTTAGACACCTCCTCCATGCCGTCTTTTATTCACAAATATTTATTATCTGTTATGTGCTGAGCGATGGGCTAGTCTCCTGCACTTGCCATGGTGCGATGGGACTGCAGGAGACAGACATGCTCAGTGCCTTCATAAAGTTGACAACTAGTAGAGAAGACAAAAAAATTAAGCAAACAATTACATAGACAACAGAAACCCAGGGTCTTCTGGGACCATGGAGTCAAATGTGAGACATAGAGAATGGGAGAAATGAGACCAGTGAAAGGAGACTTACTGAAGGAGTCCACTTACAAGTCTCCCCAGGCTGCTATGTTCAAATATGTAGATGACTTGAGCACACAATAAGCCTGCAGCATACACCTGAATGTCCCCTAAGGCAGTGGTTTCCAACCTTTTTGGGGCCACAGACCGGTTTAATGTCAGAAAATATTTTCACTGACCAGCATTTAGGGTGGACCGGATAAATGTATATCACGTGACCGAGACAAGCGTCAAGAGTGAGTCTTAGACGGATGTAACAGAGGGAATCTGGTCATTTTTAAAAAATAAAACATCGTTCAGACTTAAATATAAATAAAACGGAAATAATGTAAGTTATTTATTCTTTCTCTGTGGACCGGTACCAAATGGCCCACGGACCGGTACTGGTCCGCAGCCCGGGGGTTGGGAACCACTGCCCTAAGGCATCTTATTGTCCTCAATTTGTGGGTGATGCTGAGGCAGGTCTGGGCACAATGGACCCTTTAGAGCATGAGATAGGGTACATGACAAAAAGTCTACTGTTTCCCAGTTTGGCCCAGGCTCTGTCTCAACCTAACTGGGAATCCAATCAATGGAAACTACATTGACCATCTTTAGAAGGAAGGAACAGCCCAGGGGCATTATTCTTCCTGCTATGCAATACAATCCCATCCTCTGAACTCAGGGCCGAGGGGTACATCCAGGGTCTTGTAATCTCCATTGAACTTCCTCCTAAAAGCCTACATTTGTTGGGACAATAAGGAGGGTAATGTGGCAAGTTCCTGGGTGGCTCCTCTCACCCTCCTTGTGAGTGCCCAGCCCATTAAAGAGCCCAACTACAAGCCTGCCACCAGCCTCCAAATCCACATGAATCATCCTGACATATAAGGTTCACCCTCCTCTTCCCAAGCTGCCTAGTCCAGAGGGTCCCAGGAATCAAAGAGAAACTCAGGAATACCTTAAAGGAAGAAATAAAGAATCTCATGCCATTTGTCAGTATTTCCCCAAACTCCCCTCAGCCACAACCTTCTACCTACCTCTTCTGTTGGTGACTCTTTTTCCCACCTCTCTGAACATTTCTTCCTGGCCTTCTCTCCTCACCACTGATCCTTTTGTCAATTCCCCCCATCCCCACCTTCTGCCATCCTTCTGCTTCTACCCGTTTTTCACAGCTTCTTGAAACAACTGTGCAAAATCCTCTCCCAGAAACTCCCTCAAATAATTCCACATCACCTGCCTGCTGCTTGGGATTGTTTATAGCAGTTGAGGCACAGGAGAACCTTCAGAGAATGTTTTCTTTAATTGATATTTTAGAAGAGAGACAGAGAGAAACATCAACTTGTTCCACTTATTTATGCACTCATTGATTGATTCTTGTATGTGCCCTGACCAAGAATGGAACCTGCAACCTTGGCATTATAGGGACGACATTCTAACCAACTGAGCTACCTGAGGCTTAGAGAGGATCTGATGAGCAGAACTGGAAGACTGCGAAGATACTAAGTACCAGAAGGCTCTATGAGGAATAAGACTTAAGAGCAAAAGACTTGTCATCTGCTTCCAGGATGAGGTCAGGAAGGGCACTGGACAATGACTGGGGTCTGGACACCGTGGGGAGAAGCCAAGTGCATGTGAAAAGAACTGAACAGAAAGCTGCCCCCCTAGGAACCACAGGGAGTTCAGCCCTCCTCTTCTTTTACAGGGAATAATAGCCTCAGTCACAGGGTCATGTCACATTGTGTCCACTGAGGCTCATCCATGGAACCAAAACCCCTGGGTCTAAACATCAGCCTCTGGGATGGCACAGCTGTGACTGTCCTCTTTGCTGTCCCGTGACTCCTGGGGCTCCTCAGCCCAAGCAGAACCCTGGAAGTTTATTTTTCCATGCCCTTGAATGGTACAGTCTCCCTGGATACTCTCCTGAGCCTCCTTCAAGTCTCCAGTTAAAACAGCCCTAAGGAAACGCCCCACCCACCATGCCTGTCCCATTTTCTCCACCAATTCCAGGAACCTGGGCAGGGATAGGCATGAAGGTTCTGCTTTTACTGGCTGGAACTATGGCTTCTCTGGTCCTGTGGGGGCGGGGAGGTTGTCAAGGCAAGGTTCTGAAAACCCAGGGCTGCATGGTGACCCAGGATACTACCTTCAGCTGCCCACAGCTTGGCCCAGGTTGCCTCCTGCCAAATGAAGAATGTCTTCCCAGGACACAAGTACCAATGCCTTTTAACTATAATATCAGGGTAATTAAGCCTTTCTGTGAGCACAGTTTGCTGCTGATGCAGCTGCCTGGAGCCCTGGCATTTATTAAACGCAAAGTAATAATTTATTGTCCTTTGTACACTCAAAAGCCATGTTCATTATCTGTCCAGGACTGAGCTGTCACAAGGGCACGCGGGCCTACCCAGCTGCCTCACTCGCGGACGTCTTTCCAGTTCACCCTCGGTGCCCTCAGGTACCAGGAAAGGGTAAGGAGCGTTGGGGAAAAGGTTGCTCTCTCAAGAAGAATCGGGTTAGAACCCCACCTCTTTGGCAGGCTGCTAATGAGGAAAAGGGTGACTGGGCTGGACTGGGCGTAGGCAGCGCGGAAGGGCGGGAGCGGTGGGCTCACATTAGCAGGGCAGTGCTTCCCCTGAGCCGGCGGCAGCGCGGGAGACTGTACTCTGCGTCTGGATCTTCTGCGCCTTTGCTTGACACTTTACGGTAAGCCGCTCCTCCCGCGCCCCCGCCCCCAGGCGCGCGCGGCGATCCCTGGCGCCGACGCCAGGCGCTGGCCGTGGTGCTGATTCTGTCAGGTGCTGGCGGCGGCGGTGGCGGCCCCGTTCCCTCTTCCCGGCCGGACCCTTCACTGTCCCCCGCGCTCACGCCCCATCGAGTCCCCCCGCCCTCCCGCCGCGATCCCGACCCAGGGCGCAGATACAACCAACATCATGCTCCCGGAAGCCCTGCTGCTGCTGCCCTCGCTGCTGGCGCTCCTGGCTCACGGTAAGGGACCCCGGCGTCCGGTGGCAGGACGAGGCGAGGACAGGTCCCACAGTGGGAGGGGAGAACTGTCCCGGTGCCCAGCTCCGCTCATCTCGCTCCCCAGCCCGGGCACCGTGCTCCGCCGGCTGCGCTGCTCCCACGCCTGCCGAGCCGGGTGGGGCGCAGGCTCCGCGGGCGGGAAGCTGTCGCGGCTCCCGCCATTCGCGCCGGGCCGAGACCTCGCCTTTAATCATCTCCCCGGATCTAATGGGATTTCTCTGCTGCAATTCATCACGCCACCCTCTCCCCGCACACGCTCGCGCTCATCCGCGCCTAGGAACGCCGGGGCGCATGCTGGAAGGGAGGCCACAGGGCGATGAGTCTGGACCGTCCTGTTCGCGGCCGGCGGTCCTGCCTTACCTGCCGAGCTCCAAACTTCGCTCGACTTGGCTGTCGGTTCCGGGGCCTCACTGCGGAAGGACGGGGCGGGATGGCGGCTGGACCTGGAGTTGGGACTTCGCTTACCTTTCTCGGTCTTGGCGCTGCCACGCCGGAGTCGGAACCTAGAGTACAATTCCAGGGGAAAGTCGGGGGCTCCGGGGCCCCGTATCCGGCTCCTCGCTCTGCCCTAGGCTACAATAGCTGAGGTCCTGGGATAGATACTTTGTCCTCCGAGGTCCTTTCCTTGAGCGCGCGCGCGCGCGCGCGCGCACACACACACACACACACACACACACACACCCGCACACACACCGCACACACCGCAAACGGCCAGAGCTCTTTCTCCTTCCGCGCCAGCCCTCCTCGGCTCTCTCCCACCCTACGTGGGAAGACTCGTCGCGGGAAGACCTGCAATACACCCTACCGCCCAGGACCCCTCTTGCAGTCCCATCTCCAACTTCATCGGTCCGGGGTTGATGGAAGCGTGGTCTTGGAGTGAGCAGTAAGGGAGTATTGGGGAGAAGTTGGGGGTTCTGTGCCTTTGAAACGAAAGGTTTCCAAGCATCCACGGGATCTGCTGCCCCGGCTCTAACAAGCACTCGTCAAAGCTATCGACGCCCAGCTCCTTCTTCCACTGCAGCTGGGTGGGCTGTCGGGATGGCTGGGACCTTGCTTGAAGTTGGGACCCGCTGCCTCTTGCAGTATGGTTTGTAGCGCCTGATTGGGGGGGGGAGGGGGAGGACATGTAGAAGCTTCTAAAACCTCCTTGCTCAATCTTTCCAAGACGCGTTGGAAGTCAGGGCAGCGGGGTCGGGACCAGAGTGGGCCCCTGGATGGCACTTTTCTTCACTCTGTGTCCCCAGTGACACAGAAACCCTCTCTGAGCCTCTGGCTGGGGTGGCACTCAGCCCTGTGTCCTCACCCCACCCCTGGTTGACCTCGATGGGTTCGTACTTGGTGGCAAGAATTCAGAACCCTGTGTTCATGCTGGGAGATTGTAGTTCCTTAAACCCCACCCCACCTGGGGCAGGGGGGGAAGGGAGGTAAGCATCCTGGCCGAGCTGTCCAAACATGTTCCTCAAAATTCTAGACCTGTCTTGTGGTCCAGCCAGGATCTTTTGCTGGACAGTTCCCCTGGGACACAGGACCTGTAATCTGGAGCCTTTGTGTGTGAGTGTAATCAGGGCCCAGCATGTCTGGATCTAAGTGTGTCTGTGCTTCAGGAGGTCTGGATGTTAGGTGAGAGCTCAGCAGCAAGCAGGTGTGAGGAGTGTGTAAGACTGCTAGTGTGCAGTGCAGCCTTTGCCAGAGAGCTCCCTGCAGGGCTGGGCTAAGACTGCTTTTGGATCTCCAGGAGGATGGCTGGTGGAGTCTAGGGAGCCCTCCTAGGGGTGAGAATGTGAGTGTACACTCTGTAGCTAAGGGTCTGTGTATCACCAGCCAGTGTCCCTTCCTGACCTGCCCCGACCTCTCCAACACCCGTGGGGCCGCTCCCCCAAAGGATATGTGGGGTAGGGGAATGTCTGCTGGGGAAGATCTTTATTTTCCCTCCTTAAATGAGAAAAGGAAGCAGCCCTGCCATGCCAGGCCTAAGTAGAGAGAGCTTGCATGTGGGCTTGTCCTGGCATGCTCTGCCCTCCCAGCAGGCCTGCAAGGTCCCAGTTTATGGACTACTAAGTCATCTCATTGGGAGGCCATCTCTGGGTTATCTAGAGGCTTCAGCCAAGCAAAGGCAGACGGCTGGTGATAAAGGCCGACGGGCTGTGAGCCTCTGTGATGCAGGCGGTGCATTCTGCAGCTTTGTGGCCTGAAGAAGGGCCCTCAGAGCTTTGCTCACACAGAGGTGAAAGGACGCAGGCCATGGGATACAGCTGGAAACAGTCCAGAATTGAGAAGTGGAGGCCGAAGGCATAGGAAGAGATTGTGCTGGGCCAGCCTCCCATAGATTTAGTCCTTTGGGCTGACTGTTCCCAGGCATGAGAAACGCCCAAGGCCACCAGTCACTCCCAACCTGCGGCCAGTGCTCAGAAGATCCTGCTACAAGTAGAGATGAAAATGGTGTGGGAGGGGCAGCACGTATCCTGGCCTGTTGTGTCAGTTTAACAATTTTTAATGAACAATTACCTTTAGTCATTCTCCTAATTTCTGAATATCAATAAAGTTAATTAAACTCTGCATATGTGAATGTCGCCTGGGGAGACTGTGAGGGTGGAAATGGCAGCGACCAGGGTGCAGTTGAGTCTCTAGGAGCAGAGGCTGCTTCCATAGCTGTGTGACCTTAAACTGGATGCTACACCTCTCTGGACTCTGACTGTCTGGTGGAAAGAGGGAGGAAGAGGATAGTAAGTAAGGGTTCCTCATTCTGCCAAGAACTGGGGGATGGTGTCTGGGAGGCAAGGCCTGGAGGGGGAAGGAAAGGAGGAGGAGAGCTTGGCCTCCAGGAGCCTCAGAACCATAGCATTAACAAACCAGAGCTGCCTTAACCGAAAATGGTCATTGCTGCTTCCGGCAGACTCTGTGCTAGGCACAGGGTTCTGTGAGTACTTCCCGAGTCTGGGGGCTACAGCCAAAGCCAATACCAGGCCCTGCTCCCTGTCCTCTAGCCTGGCACTTTGGAGTCAGGAAGTGGAAGCTGGGAACAAGACTCCATGGGAGTCAATCTAGAGTCCACCCAGAGCCCCCGGGGTTGGCCTGATGGGCAGGAGGCTCCTCTGTGCTTCTGAGACTGGAGGTCCTAGAAACTGCCATGGACTGGAGAGGAATTATGGGTTGGTTTTTGCCCCTCACAGACCTAAGCTCATCAGGCTTGGCAGGCCCTGGCAGCAGTCCCAGCCTCCTCAGCAGGGTGGCAGCTTAAAATGCCTTGGGGACACCATGGGGAGTTAATGGGGATCAGGAGACATAGGGGCTGGGCTTAATTAGAAACTGGGCTTAATTAGAGCTTCCCTACCCCTCCCACCTTGGCTGCCTGAATGGTGGAGGGCATATCAGAAAGCCTATTTTGTTAGCCCCTCCCTCCACCCAGCCCTAGGTGCCCAATCCCTCCAGTCCCCTCCCACCCGCCTTGTTCCCAACTCTCCAAGCCTTTCAGGCCCCATTTGCCAGGTTGAGCTCTGCTCAGCAAAGCTGCGCCCCCACCTGGGCAGAGCTATCAGAGCTAGGCACCCCACTCACCAAACAAGAAAAAGGGTGTGGAAAAGGGCTGATAGGTAAGGGCTACTTTAGTAAAGGGAACTCTCAGCCCAGCTGGGTAAGAGCCCAGGCTCTCTGTGTGACCTTAGACATGCTTCTGCCCTCTCCAGGTCTCTAATTCCTAGAACATTCAATGTAAAGTTGCACCAAGCTGGTGGTTGCCAAGCCCTGAGACCACATCAGGATCTCCAAGGGTTGTCGTCATGCTGCTTTCTGGGTCCCCAGCTTCCTCTCAGGAAGGAAGAGCCAGGATCTATATGTAAGAGACTGGGGGTGAGGGAGCAGCAGAAAGCAATGTTGCCAGCCCTGGTCATCAGCTGAGAGGTGGACAGCAGGCACTAGGAGGTCTTCAGGGACTCTTCCAGACTAATTCTAGCAGGAAGCCGACTCACCCAGCCAGACCAAGCAATTTCCCAAACTAGCCATGTTCTCAACAGCTCTGGGCTCTTGCCATCCCTTATGCCTGAAATTCTTTTCCCCTCCTCTGCCTGCCTCACTCCACCTCATACCTCAGGTCTGGGCTTAGCTGGCACTTCATATAATTCTTTGGCTCTATGGTTTCTCAAAGGAAGCCTCACCTGACCTCCAGTGAGGGTCAGGGGATTCTCCTGTGCTCCCACCATTCCCTGGCTTTCCCCACAAAGGTACCCATCTTGTTGGCTCATGAGCACCCGATTGCATGATGGTCCTCTCCAGGAGCAAGACTGAACTCAGAAAGGAGGCCACCGAGTCTGTTTTGCTCACCCCCACTATCTTGGGCAGCTCCAGAATTCCTATTTGGAAGAAGTTTAGGGTCAGTTGCCTGTTCAGAAAGGAGAGGTGGGTACATGACAGCTGAGACTGCTTCTTGAAGCTGAATTTGCATAACAAGCGCACTATTTTTACAAAGATTGTGTATGTTAGGACTTTTTTTTCCCTTTCCTAAGGATTGGCCAATTATCCCAACTGTAAATTATAGCTTTTGCTTAGTTTTTTCTTTCCACAGATTAAGCTGTCATGCTGTCAGCCTGAAGTGGCTTGGAGGTAGGGTGCTGATGACCATTCCGAGAGGACTAAAACCTTTCTCCTGCCATTTCTTGCTGCTACCACAGCTTGTGTCCCCAGTGGCAGAGCCTCACACAGGGCAGACATTAAATACATGTTGAATAAATTTACGAGAGTTGCACAGGTAGACAGTGGCAGAGTGAAGCCGGGGGCCCAGGCTTTGTGACTCCCTTCCCCAAAACCTACCCACCACCACGGCTGGCTGAGAAGGGGTGCCCTGTATGAACTTAACGAATGAGGTCAGGGGGAGGCAACCTTATGCCTTCTGGCTTCATAAGTCCCCACATCTATCTCAGCTTCAGACACCCTCACAGTGCTTACAAGGACCCACATGAAATCTTGGGAACTGCTCTGAACCTGTCATGTTCATAAAGGGAAAGGTGGGAGCCAAGTTATTATCCAGGACCACAATTTATGTCCACGATCTTTCACATCTTCTTAATGAATGGTCCCTGGGGTACAACCATCTACGGTTCATTCATTCATTTCACAAACATAATTGAAGTGTGAGGTAAGGTATGGCCTAGAACCCTCAGAGGCCAAGCCTCCTACATGCTTTTTCTATTTAATAGAATAAGAGACTAGTTATCTCTACTTTATAGATGGGAAACTGATTCTCAGAGAGATTAAGTCAGTCATCCTGAGCTTCACAGCCAATAAGCTACAAAACTACTCTAAACTGCCTGCCCAGTATGCAAAACCTGGCTGTCACCAGCACTAATCCACTCCCCCAGCCTGAGGCAGAGCCTAGTCGAGGCAGATGGGAACCCAGGAGAGTATCATTATCCTAATAATAACAATAAAACAATAATAAAACAGCAGCAACAGTAATAGCAAACATTTATTAGGCACCAAGTATGTGCCAGGCACTGTACTAACTGTTTTATATACATTAGCTCATTTAGTCCTCATATCATCTCTATCAGATAGAAGCTATTATCTGCATTTTATAGGCCAGTTCAAGCCCATGTTGTCAGACCCAAGACATAAATGTCCCCTTTCTTCTAGCACATTTCTTGTGATGACAGTAGCTTATCTTCTAGATGTCTATCCTCAGTCCTTACTGCTATAGATTAGAAACATTTTATCTTGCTCAGACCTTAGTAGCAAAGAAATAAAACTTCCTTTATAATACTTGGAAACTAGAGTAGAGCACAGGGCTGGGAGTCAAAGGAACCCTGAATCTTGGCCCAGAGGTTAGTGACCTTGGGTGACTCAACTCATTTTTTTATAGATTTTATTTATTGATTTTAGAGAGAGGAGAGAGAGAAAGTGGGAGGGTGAAGTGAGAAGCATCAACTCATAGTAGTTGCTTCTCATATGTGCCTTGACCGGGCAAGCTGGGGGTTTCTGGTGACCTCAGCATTCCAGGTCCACAGTGGATACCTCATCCACAGTGCCCACACAAGTCAGGCTTGGATGACTCATTTTCTCACCCTTTAGGGGCGTTGGTGAATGAGAGGACCAGTCACTCCAGTCTTGGCATCCTGAGCTGCCCCCCACCCAATCACCTCAACCCACCTGAGGCCCAGCCCCCGGGTGGGAAGACCCAAGCTTGCCTAAATCTCAGCTTCTAGATAGAGTTGAATGCCAAGACTGCCCCAGCTTCCCTTCACCTGCCTACCTGCACCCAACTGCCAGCCCTGGGAGGGGAAGGTGGATCGATTCTGAAGCCGCTGGCAGTGTTGTTGGCCATTGATTGTTGAGATTTCTCGGCGGGCTCTGGAGCAAACAAACCTGCTGCTTCTCCAACAACAATCCAGTCCCCGGCTGCAGAGTCCGCAGACTTGCTGGCAGGCAGGCTGGCAGGCAGGCTGGCAGGAAGGGGTGGGGTGGGAGGTGCTAGCTAGGCCTAGCAGGGACAAGAGGCTCTGCTGGGAGACAAAAAGGAACTGAGTAGGTATTGGGGGTGGGGGCTGGGGCAACCGAGAGAGTGGGTGAGGGTGCTAGGGTGAACCCTCGACCCTGTGTATACTTTGTATGTCTATTGTTTTTGCTCAGGCATTTTTTTTCATCTGGAAGCAAACATTTATTTTATAGGCAAGAATAACTTTGATAATAAAGATAAAGAAAGCTTTGAAACAACATGATGAGACACAACAGTCACGTTCAGGCATTTTTCCTTACCTAGAATGCCATCCTGAGTCCTTTGGCTTATTTCAGTTCTCCCACACCCTCTTTCCCTGATCATTAAGCCCAGAGGGCTTTCTCTATCCTCTGAACACTAATTATCTCCCAATCAGGAACTTAGCCTGTCCATTCTTTATCCACCCATACATTCTTCATTTTATTCAGCACCTATCAGGTGCTTTTATAGGCAGGAATACAACATAATCCCTGCCCTTTAGGAACTCAGTTGAGCGGGGGAGCTGCCTTCTTAATAAGCTCAGCTGTGACTGCCTCCCCAGCTAAATCAGGGACCCTCTGATTTTAATTAAATGAGATTCAAATGAGATGTCAGCAGCACCTACATGACCCAACAATTCACCTTCATAAGAACAAGAGATCTCTGGGCCAGGGACTGCCCTGGGACTGTTTTTTATCTGTAGCAAGTCACCTTATATTTTGGGTCTTTGAGGGTCCAACAAGCTTCTGGGATCCTAGGGCCAGGATATCCTGGGTTCCTTCCATAACAGCTCTTTCCATCTCTGCAGGGCTTGGGTGTCCCCCTAATCCCCCAACAAGGCAGAGCAGGTGCAGGGCCCCTAGTGCCACCAAATCGTATATGTTATGTTTCCAAGCAGTAGGTCTCTCCCCTCCTGCAGTGCAGTCCCCAGGGGCCCAGCCAGAATCCTGTGCCCTGGCATTAACCTCACCATATCCCCCAGAGGCCCACTCCTCCCTTCCCCACGAGCTCCTCTCTCTACCCTCAGGACCCTCTTTCTAGCTGGTCACTGGCTGGGAGGGCAGAACTGTGAAATGTGCCTGAACCACAGATCACCACCCTCCACAGATGCTCATTTGCATGCTGTTTTACCCCCCTTTGCATGCTGGCTCCTTATTAAAGGCACAGAAGCAGACCCTGCCCCTTCACATTTCCAGTCCAGAGCTCTCCTCCCCTCCATAGCTTCTTCCTCCCTCCCTCCCAGCCTAGCAGCTGAGCACCAGCTCCTTTGTCCCCCAAGCAGCCACCTGCTGAGTGTCTGGCCTGGGTCCCACCAGCCAGCAGGTGCCTAGAGAGTCCCAGAGCCTGGGAGGGGGCAATGTGGAGAGCCAAGTTGTGGCTCAGGGAGGAGAGTGCAGCCCCATAGGAAGAACATAATTAGAAGAGTACTAGTCAGGGAGCCAGGACCCCAGGGTTTAAACCCAATACTGGCTCTTGCCTTGGGCAAATGACCTTGGGCAAGTTGTGTGCCTCAGTTTCCTTGAGATTCATGGTGCTTGTTCCACCTCTTTCACAGAAGAGCACCAGCATCAAAGGAAATCAGAGCGATTGATTGGTGGCAGGAAAAAACCCAGAAGCCCTGCTTAAGGGGAGGGACCTCCAGTAGCCAGAGCTGTCCAGCACCAGGAGGGGCTGCTTTTCAGGTAGTCACTGAAGGGGCTGGGTCAGAAGCTGGGGGAGCCCAGGGCTGGACTGTTGAGACGAGACAGCTGGCCAGGCCTGCCCAGGAAGGTGAGACTAGCAGTGCAGAGGATGAGGGTCGGGTTCAAGGTGCTTCTTAGGGCCTCCACCTTGGCTCACTGCTCTGCTGGACGTTGTCTTAGATATCGTTTACATCCAGCAAGGGGATGTGCTGGTAATTTGAAACATCTGGTCTGGCAGCTGGCCCCCACCTGTTGTAAGGCCCTATTTTCTGTCTGGTTAGAGGAAAAGGGGGAGATGAAAGAGTCACATTCTTTTGAGGATAGAAGAGCCCCTGGCATCTCCAGGCAAAGGTGGGAAGGTGGGAACAAACAAGGCACGCACAAGAGACCATTTGTGCATTTGCTTCTTCGGCCTCCCTCGTCCTCCTTCCCTCACTGATTACTCAGTTCTTGCCAGTCTCCTGGCAGAGACTACCCCTGCCTTACTGGGTCTGGCTACCTCCCTCCCATGCCCCCTTCTTCCCTCTGCCTGCCAGCCAGACTAGGGAGAGACCCTCTGCTCAGGTTAGGGTGGTGCTCCTGAGGCTCCAGCCACCCAGATGGTGCTGTGAATCTAGTGTCTGTTGCATCTGCATCCCTAATGCTGCCTCTGGTGCCCCTGGTCCTGCCCTGAGCCTCAAGCAGAAGAGTCTGGAGGGGACAGGGTAAGAGGACTCTCAACTCAAGGTGTCCACATACCCAGACTGGCAGGTTCCTTGGAAGTCAAAGCAAGGTTAGGGTGAGGAAGAAGACTAAAGGGTTAGGGGTGCACAGCTGGGCCCATCTGGAGTTTCTAGGGATCTGGGGAAGAAGCCCCATATGTGCAGGTGGCCATGTCTGTGCATATCTCTGCCTGGCTTGTCCACATATTCCTGGGAGTTTGTGTCCATATGTCGCTACGTATCTGTGCCCTTCTGTCTCCGCATCTTGGGACTGTGGCCCTTGGTGTAGGCACAGCAGACCCCAGCTCAGGTCTATGTCTCCCCTCCCCAAAGCCCTCTCCACTCTCTTGCTCCGCACTCTTGGGCTCTACTGACCCCTCAAGGAGATTCATAGCTGGAGCTACTGCTGCTATTTTTAACAGCTCTGCACCCCTTCCCTCCCTCCCTCAGCTTGCTGGGGAGGTCGAGGGCCTCACAGGCCGGGGTGCTGGGCAGATAAGGCCTTTTCCCCTCAGTCCGGCAAGGCCGTGGTGGCAAGGGGAGCCTGGGTGGTCTATAGGTGCAGGGCCCACACCCTGGTGCAGGTTAGGCTCCATTCTACCTGTCTGGGCTGGAAGGTTTCAGGCTGTCCTCCCGCTGCACCCCCCCCAAGTCCCTAAAGGCAGAGCTCAGGTCTCCAGTGGCTCTTCCCCACGCCGTTTAAACATAAGGATGGATGGCCTAGGACACCCCCACCTAAGCTAGAGAGGCAGAAAGGGGCTCAAAGTGTCGGGAAGTCAGAGACAGGGAAGCACACTTGGATGAGGCTACTATCCCCCAACCCTCCCATCCCCCTCTGGAGACCTCTTGTACTGCCCTGGCTCTTTTCAGAGGTGTTTCAGGTCCCTGCTACAGCTCACTCTGCCGAAGGTCACCATTAGAGCCCTTTGCCCTCCAGAACTTTGGCGCTTCTGGGCTCTTCCCCATCACTGTCCCAGCTGATCTAAAAACTGGCACCAGCTGGAAGGGGTAAAGTACAGCAGTTCAAGGGGTCTGAGCCTAAAGGCCAAGAAGGAAGGCAGCCCCGGCCCCCCTCAGAGCCAGGGTCTGCCCTCTGGGCTCAGGCTGCCCTCGCTTTCCTACAGAAACGGAGTCTTTTGTTGCTACATCTGTCCTTCCAAATGTTTCTTTTCTTTTCTTTCTTTCTTTCTTTCTTTCTTTCTTTCTTTCTTTCTTTCTTTCTTTCTTTCTTTCTTTCTAAATTCATTTTAGAGAAAGAGAAAGACAGAAGAGGTAAGGAACAGGAAGCATCAACTCCCATATGTGCCTTGACTGGGCAAGCCCAGGGTTTAGAACCAGCAACCTCAGCGTTCCAGGTCTATGCTTTATCCACTGCGCCACCACAGGTCTATCTGTTTCTTAAGCTGAGCAGGATAGGGGTAACCCTAGGTCAGCCTCCTGGGCTTATGGTGGCCCAGCTAAACCACCTCTCTCAGCTATCTGATCCTATTTCTTTATCTGTGGGAGGGAGAAGATTAATCAGATAGCGTAGGTGAGTGGGCCACCAGGGCCTGGCACACATTAGGTGCTGAAAAATGTTAAATCTCTCCCTAGGTCTTTTTCTCACACCTCCATCCCCCATCTCCCACCCGTGCCACCCCCAAGCACATGCACATACATGTACACTTGCATAATCACGTGCATGCACACACACACAGCCAAGCACGCCAGATGCTCAGCAAATACTGACCAGCAGATGGAGAAGAGACTGGGGTCTTGTGCCATACAGAAAGGAAGTAGCAAATCAACAGAGCCCGGTCCTCCTCCTTGCTAGGCCCCCTCCACCCTTAGCACTACCCACCATGAAGCTCCATTAGCCCCTGGGTTTGGGCAGTGATAATAGAGGGGCCGTGACTCTTTGTCCCACCCACCCAGAGGTGGATTTAACGGCAGGCGCACCAGGCGCACACCCTGGGCCCCAACTTCTGAAGGACCCTACAAAACCACAACTTGACACTTTTTTCTTTTTTCTTTCTTTTTTTTTTTTAATTTGTTTGTTGGTCGGTTTGTATCTCAAGATACCACTGTATTTTTTATTATTATTATTCATTTTTAGAGAGGAGAGAGAGACAGAGAGAAGCATACTTGGGGGGAGGAGCTGGAAGCATCAACTCCCATATGTGCCTTGACCAGGCAAGCCCAGGGTTTTGAACCGGCAACCTCAGCGTTTCCAGGTTGACGCTTTACCCACTGCACCACCACAGGTCAGGCGACACTTTTTTCTAATGTAAGGGGCCCAATATTTTCTTCTGTGCCCGGGGCCTCAACCGACCTTAATCTGCCTCTGCACCCACTCAAAGACGTTCTAAAAAGCCAATAAAAAGCCAGACAGCCTCTAGAAGGCAAGAGAAGCCCAAGGTCACACAGCCTGTCAGTGGTAGACTCACCTTCACGCCGAAGTCAGGGCTCTGCCAAGGCCTCGCCAGCCTCCTCAGCTCTCACAGCTAAGAACAGACACTCTGGTGACCTCCGGGGAAGAGAAAGCCCACCTCAGCATTAAGGACCAGGGCAGCCCAGGGGTCTGGCCTCAGAGCTCCTCCATCCCTAGCCAATTCCTCCAATATACCTCCTTCCAGATGCAGCTGACAAAAGCAGCCATAGGGAAAAGGTCATAGGGTCAGGGAGGTGACTTCGGCCGTGGTGCACAGAACAAGCCTCTTCATCTGCCCTATTAAAGACTCCAGAATCTTGGGGCTACCCCAAAATCATTCATCTCAGAGGTGGACACAGGTGCTGGGAACAACCTCAGTGGTGTTGGCTTTTGAATTTCAGAGTGGGAGCTGGGAGGAGGCAGTAGCCCAGAGATACTGGTCAGGGGCCCAGAATAGTACCTGCCCTGGCCCCTAACAGCCCTGTCTTGCTGGGCTCAGTGGGAAGGAGTGTCCTTGACAGATTCCTGGAGCTGGTCAAGAGCAGAGGACGGAAGAGATGGTTGCTGCTCCCTAGATCACCCATCCCCAACATTAGGGACAGGAGAATGCAGTTCCCAAGTCCAGGGAGAATGCAGTTCCTGCCTTCACAACCTTCCTCTTCCTAGCTGACATTTCCAAGGTTTTTCATTCAGAGAAATACGGTCCTTGCTGTGAACAAAGTGGTGTTAAGAGAGGGCCTCCCTGAGCACCGGCCTTGTCTCTTCCTTGCCCTGGCCATACTACTGAGAGTTGGCATAATCGGTGGAATATGGCTGACTGATTAGTTCCCTGGCAGGTGAGGGAGGGGGTGCCAAAGGAGGCCCCGGCTGTTCCGCTACTTCCAGCTTGCCCAGGAGTGGGGGTCAGTTCTACTGCCCTCACCTCCAAGGCCAGCGCCTTTCTCTTCCCAAATCCTACTGCAGGCCCCCAGCGCCAGTGCCACCTGCCCAGCCCCAGGAACTATGGGCAGGCAAGGGCAGGGCCCCCAGGGCCCCAAGGCCAGCAGGCAGGCGGCAGGGGTGGTGGTGGTGGTGGTGGAACAAACGCAGAGCTGCAGGGAAGGTGTACAGCGCAGCAGGTGATGCTGTAGCAGAGACCTCATTAATCACCTCTCCAGACCCCAGCTCTGCAGAGGCAAGACCATATTAGATTTTAAATTGGAAAGCGAAGCATGTGGCAGTTAGCTGGGAGTCCCCTCTACCCTGGGCCCCCCCCCCCCCGTCACAGTCTCATGGGAGGGTGGGGCAATGGGGAGAAGTGGGGGGAGGTGCTCCTCCTCCCCCCATGCACCCAGAGCCTGAGAGATTGTCCAGGCCACATGGCCCCAGGAAGGATGAGGTTAGGGTCCATGAAGGCAGCAGACTGAAAAGGAGCAGCTGTTTTGGGAAGAAGCACATCCTTTCTGGGAGCTAGGGCCTTTCGGGGTGAGGACTGTGGGAAGCCAGGTTCCAAGGTGTGGTGAAAATGGGCAAGGACAAATAGTAACGACTTGTGGGCCATGCATGTGTTTGAATCTAAACACACACGCGTGTGCTCATGTGTACACATGGGACCACAAACTCACACATGCACACACACATGCTCCTATGAAGCAGCAACTCAATGCAGTAGGAATTTTGAGCCCAGGCTATGAAACAGGCAGACCCAGTTCAAACCCTTAATTCGCCACTTTTCTCCTATAAGAACTAGGATGATCGACTTTGCCTCTGAGCGCCAGTTCCTTCACACGTAAAGTGTAAAATATGGATTATAAGCACAAAAGGCTGCCACTCTGGATGGAAGATGGCTCTCTAGGTGGTCCATGCCTGACCCATAGCAGGTACTCCGTAAATGTGAGTGTCCTCCCCTGGCCCCAAGCTCCCCTGGCCCCAAGCTCTGGGGCTGCCCCCGGGGGCACTAGGGTGGTGGCCAAACCAGGTCCCTGTACTGGGCACTGACTGGGCAGTGAAGTAGGAGCAAGTCAACCTAGCACCGCAGGAATCATCACAGAACATTCACACACCCTGGCCCAATCTTGGGCCAAATCACACAAGGCCAAGCTGTTCCTGGCTGTCCTTAACCCATAAAGTCCTCCTAAACTGTCTCTGCCTGAGTGCCCAAAATTGCCCATTAAATACCCCATCCTTCAGAATACAGGGCTCAGCCACGGCTAGGAAGCAAACGTCGTTTGATGGGAGCCACTAATCCTCCCTGAGGAGTGAATGGCTGAGAGGCCCAGCTCCCTGGGGCCTTTATAAAACACTTAAGTCCCAGGGTTCCTTGTCATCGTTTCCTCACCAACCCAACTCCCCAATTTTCCCAGGCCCGAAGAGGAGAGCAGACACTGCCACGCCATCTTTACTGCTGTGGGACCCCCACTCGAGGCTCTTCCTTCTGAGAGGTGGTGAATAATGCACAGGTTGAGAGGTTTTATTATGAAGCTGAGCTTTCCACTGTGGCAGCCACTAACCACATGAGGCTATTTAAGTGTAAATTCACTAACATGAAATAAAATGTTAAATTTATTTCTCAGTCTCACTAGCCAGATTTCAAGTGCTCAATAGTCGTATGTGGTTACTGGTTCTGATATCGGACACACAGATACAAAACATTTCCATCATTGCAGAAAGTTCTATTAGACAGCACTGTTCCAGGCTGCCCAACCTCTGGGTTTGATTCTGATATATCCAAACCTGTAACTTGGGATCGGCACAACTGGGTCCCAGTTTCTTCATCTATAAAATGGGATAATAAAAGTTCCTATCTCACAGAGTTATTCTGGGGATTAAATGAGTTAATTCTGGTAAAGCACTTAGAATGATGCTGGGCATGTGGTAAATTCTCAGTAAATAGTAACATTCAATATTTTTATTCACAGAGTCCTTTAAGGCTCACGAGATACTGAAATATGAGATTTGATATGACCCTTAGATACTTATTCCATTTTAGTGTTGGGGAAATGGAGGCTCAGGTTGGGGAAGTGATTTGCACAGAGAGCCACTTCCTGGCTGTCAGCCATTGCCCCCACCCAAGCTCTCTCCTACTAGCAAGAAGACCCCCAGCCCTGGAAATGCTGAAGCCCAGGGTTACCCAACACCCCAATCCAAGATGGTGGGAGAGCTGGCTGCCCTAGCAGCTCAGGAAGCAGTGTGTGCTCTATCCCTGGAGGTATGCCCATCGATGCTAGATGGCCCTGAGCGCTGGAGAATTCATGCTTCAGAACAGTTGGGCCAGATGCTCTCCAAGCCCCGACATCCTCGGTCCCAGCCCTGCCTCATGGTTGGCATGTGACCTGGGACTCAGTTTCCTCCTGCATAAATGAGGGAGGGATGAGATGTTCACAAAGGCTATAAGGATTCAGATTCTGGGATCAACCACTTCCTTGCTGGGAGCCAAGAGGAGATGCCCCCCTTCATATCTACACTACAGACAGACTGTCAGGGACTGAACAAGAGAGGGTAGTAAGAGGGTGTGTTGGGAGATGGTCAGTGGCAGGGGAAGGGAGGTTATTCTGAGGCCAGGGGACCCACCTGCTTGTGCCAGCAGATACTTTTCATCAGTTACCAGTTGGGGCTGTACTGGGACACTGCCAAGGGGCGGCTGGTCATCTTCTCTCTGCAGGACCTCTCCCTGCCTGCCCCTACCCACCCCTGCTGGCCAAGGGCCAGGAGCATTAGGGAGCAGAGAGCCTTCCTAGTGTGCGGACGGGCAGAATCCTAGCTTGGAAACTGTGTGCCCCAAGTCTATCCTTCATGTGCCTAGCACCAACGGTCAGCATTTGTGGGCAAATGTAGTAAGAGAGAGATGCCTTGAGCTGGATCCTTGCCTGTAGATGCAAGTTATACATGTGCTGAGGTCCTACCAGGAGGTCAGAGCAGGAAGCTCTCGTCACTCACTGGGCCAGGCAGGGATGTCTCCCCAGAGGAGGGATAGGAGCTGGGCCTGGTAGGATGAGAAGGATTTGAAGAGACAGAGTAGTGAGCAAATGGGCCAGAAAAGGGAAGGCACCTGGCCTGGAAGAGAAAATTCCTTTGAGTGTATCTCTGTGCCCACCCCAACCACTGCCCCTCCAGGACACCATCAGGACCTCCTTCCCCATCACCCTAAGATGTGGGGCTACCAGTACAAGTGCCCTCAGATAGTGGTGGCCAGGCTGGTGGGGAGATGGTTGGGAGGTCCCAGAAGCTACAGCTGAGGGCCATGGAGGCAGTGAACAGAGCTTAACATTGGCGCTTCCCAGCTCTGGATTCTGTTCCCAGGCTTGCCATTCATTCACTGTGTGACCTTGGACAAGTTAATTAACCATTCTGGGCCTCAGTGTCTTTATCTCTGGAGATAATGACCCAAAACCTCCTGGAGTAAGGGGAGGATAAGAGATGACATGTGAGGGTGCTAGGTGCATGGTCGGCCCAGTCAGCACTGAGTAAAAGCAGCCGCTCCCAGCCCCAGCTGCCTGGCTCCACACCACAGGAATTGTCCTTTCTGGCTCTGTGCTGTCTGCTAGGTAACCTTGGAGAAACCACATCCCAGTTCTGGGTCTCAGTTTCCCCATTGTCATATGGAACTTATATTGCCTTCCCTGTTACTACAAGAAGTCAGACAGCAGTAAACCTACCATAGATGCAGAGACGCTGTAGGGTTAATTATTTCAGTAGCACAAGGAGTTAGAAGGCTCTAGAACTGGACCTCGCCTAGGGCGTCTGGGATCCTATTTGGCCCTGCCAGCCTCCAGCTGGGGCCCCTCAATTCAGCAAGTAGGGCCGGCCCAGGGAAACTGTCACTGTGGAGACCAGGCTCTGGCTCTGGGGAACTCAGGCACTCTCACTCCCAGGGCCCCTCTTTCCTCATTTGAGCTCTGGGACAATGGGGGCCTGCAGGAGCCAGGCCCTCACTAATCCCCTATTAAAACTTGAAAGGGGCCAGGGAACCTCCAGAATAAACTCATTAACTTTTATGGGCTAATAAATAGATCCCATTAAATTCTCATTCTCCCTATGCTGGGCCAACTTAACCTCCAGAACCCAGAGGGGTGGGTTCCTTGCCCACTGTACCCCCCAAGCTCCCCCTGTACCCACCTGCTGTCATACAGCCCCCCCCCACCCCAGAGCTGGTGCTGCCACAAGGAGGGAATCAAGTCTGACATCTCAGAACTCTGGGTTCTCCTCTTGTGTCTACTTCCAAGGGTTCAGCAGGTTAGGCCCTGGAAGGGAATGACAGGCAACCCTTCTTGTCTTGGCAGAGGATGGGGCGGGGCTGGCAGACAAGAGCATATACCTGTCTAGATGTCCCTACTCCACAGATGAAGAAACAGAGGCACAGCCCCCTGCCTAGGTCGGACAGCTAGTGAGGCATAGATTCAGGATTGAGGTTTTTCTGGCTGTACAATGCAGAAAGATCTGCAGAAAAATAGCACCATGGGGACAGCCCAGTTGGCCCTGAGCTGGCATCTGGAGTTGTAAACTGTTGCCTGGTGCAGCAGTTCCCCCAGGCAGGGACACTGCATAAGGACCCTGACCCCTCATCATTGCCTCCACGCAGACCAATTCCAGCTCCACAGCGCCATGACCCTGGGCAGCCTCCCGGGCCTCACTGAGCACCAGCTTCTCCCTCTGTAAGACAAAGACTATAACAGTTACCTCACTGGATGCTTTGAAGAAAAGTCCCCAGTTGTTTTTCTTACCCTAAACGTCGACTAGACACCCCTCCCCCATTCCAATCCAAGTCTGTCAGGGGTGGGACACTCGGGTCCCCATCTCTACATTTACCCAGCTGTCCGGGGGAGGAGGAGGACAGAGCGGGAGGCCTCCGCTGGGAGGCCCAGGCTGGGGCTGAGGGGAGGGGTCCTCCGATCCCCAGAGGGGCAACAGGAGGTGGCACAGGCCAGGAGGCAAGAGAGAGAGAGAATCCACCGGGGAGGCATCCTGAATGGCTCATTAGTGCCGATGAAAGCCTTTTTTCATTTCGTCTAAATACTTTAAACAGGGCTCCCTCCGATGTCTATTTGCATAGCTTAAGAGCTAATGCAGGGGGAGGGCTCAGGCGGCTATGGGGCCACTCTAGGGCTGGGGACTGAGGGAGCTCCGGGCGCCTCTGCAGTGAGGATGGGGCAGTGGTGGGATTCAGCCGGTTAGCACTGGGTCGGTAGAACCGATACCTAATTTTTTTGGTGAGTTCGGCAAACCAGTTGTTAAAATGGCACTTGTAATCAGCGTTTTCTCTAAGGTGGGCGCCTGGGCAGCTGCCCAATGTAGAAATCACAAATTTACATTCTTTATTCCTTTTTAATGTTCATCTCCGCAACAACGTATTCTAAACACCTGTAGTAATGTTCATTCCGTCCATAGGTGAAAAAAAATTGATGGAACTATGCTTGTAATATTTATTTATTCATTTCATAAAATCCATTATACCTTTGATGAAATACTACATTTTAATTCCCTTGCATTTGTTACTTCAGTAAACAAACATATAACATAAAGAGAAAAAGTGCCATACAACCAGGGGGTGACAAGCCGTCATTGGAAATATCTTAAATAACAGTTTTATCGTTTTTTCAGGTATTATTTTAATATTTTTCATTAATAGTTTAAAACTCTTTCTTATAATAATCTAGTTTTGTGTGCCTCTTTTATTGTTCTTATTTAAGTATTAAATGCATGAAATAATAAACTACCTTCCAGTATATCTTTTTTTTATATACTTAAAGTGGTCAGTAGGGCAGAGAACCAGATGTTAAATTATTTGAATCCCACCACTGGATGGGGGTGCTGGGGAAAGGGGAGTGGTGTTCCCCAGCCCCAGCCCTCTGGGAGGATGCTGCAGCCCTGGATGGAGGGGAGAAGTACCTTCCTGTGTTCAGGCACTAAGCAGACTGGGCAGTTGGGGATCATCATGGGGACTGTCTTGCTGTGATCCAAGGCCCTGTCCCCCACAGACATGCAGGCCTGGAAGGTGGTGGTATTTTGGAGACATGGTGCAGTATTATCCTACACATCTTAGCCACAGAACAAGGAACTTGGTCCCCCAGAAAGGAGAAATCTCACTCTGGGCCAGCAACCTCCCCACCCTAGAGGCCTGCCTCTCCGTATTACCCTGGCAGGGGGCTGCCCAGCCTTGTTATTATGGCTTTTCCCTCGGTGCCCCTAGGAAACTGCTATTTAGAGCATTCAGATTCTCATAAAAACCCCTCCAAAGTGCCTGATTTACAGTCAATGACATGAAAACTTGCCTGGGTTTACATGATTTTTAAGTGGCAGAGCTGACATTTGAAGGAACCCGAGTATGTGTGACTCCATGCCTGGCCCTGTGGAGCAGTACTGTTTGGTCTCTGGTTTGGGCCCAGACTCAGCCGTCCTTTGAGCACGGGGTGGGGGCTCCCTGGGTCCCAACCCTGCTCAGGCTCAACTCACGGCCCAAATACCAGAAACTCTGATCCCAGCTCCACTTCTAACCTGCATAAGACTTTGGACAAGTTCATTCCTCTCTCTAGGTTTTAGTTTCCTCCACTGGCTCAAATGTTCTTTGCTGGGTAGCCCCAATCTCTTCTCCTGTGAAGCAGTCCGGTGTGGAAAGACTAAAGCTTTGAAGCCAGATCAGTGTAGGTTCAAATCCCAGCTCCACCACTGTGCCACTGGGCAAGTCCTCACCTTACCTCTCTAGGTTCTTTGTCTGTAATGAGGGGATAAGATTCTCTTTCCAGGCCTTGTCCAGTTAGCACCATTGGTTAGAGTGCAGCCCCGAAACACTACGGTTGCAGGTTTGATCACCAGTCAGGGCACATACAGGAAGTGACTACTGACTTCTCTCTGTCTCTCTAAAAAAATCAATCAATTAAAAAAATAGATTCTCATTTCATAGAGTTATAGTGTCAATTAAATAATATAAAATCTGGGAATAGCCTGACTCAGTGTCCGGCACACAATAGGTACCTGGTGAGACTGGGCATCTGGGTCCCTGACATCTCCTTCTGCTGTCCCCTGCATCACACACTCTCCCCCTTTGTCAGTCTCTGCACCTTTGAACTCAGTCAGCCCAGGCAGAGAAATGGGGGAGGGGGAGGGTCACAGGGCCTCAGGCTTCCGTCAGTTAACCAGCATGTCTGAAGATGCCCTTTCCCCAGAAATGGCCTGTCTCCCCAAGATTATCTTACCATCTCTGACAATGGGTGGCACCCTCTGGGACCAAGTGGTAGCTGATTGCAGAATCAATTTGCTCGTTTGATATGCTATCTCGATCCCATTTAACCAAGTGCTCAGTCCCCCTAGATAACACAATCAGTGCAATCGACAGTGAAGGGAGGTGCCCATTAGCTCTGCTCCATTGCCCGGCACCCACCTGGCAGCCGGCGGGAGGAGCTGTGCTCACTATGGTCCCTTCCTGAGAAAGAAGATCTCTTCATACTCCCTCTCCCAATGAAGAATCCCATAGGTACCTATCCTGGGAGCCACAGGCCCTATCTCTTATTAGGCAATCCTGGAAGGGGGCTCTGGAGTGCCAGGGGCTGGTGTGAAGGCTCCTTTTCCCTGTGCCATGCTAAGATCAGTCTCAGTTCACCTGGCAAAGACCATGTGACATCTGGGGAATGGGTAAAAACAGTAACCCTGTCCTGGCATGGCACTGCCTAGACCTACTATCACTGACTCAGGTGAAAGACACAGCATTGGCGACCATCTGCTCCAGGGGGTCTGGGCCTGGCTGGACATCTAGTTTAGGCACTGTGTTGTCAGTGTCTGGCACAGAATGCCAAGGCACAGATGGGCTGCTTTAGTGGGTATCTCAGGAGATAGAAGTTGGTCTTGGATTTCAGGATTTTGAGGCACCAAATCCCCTCTAATCTAGAGGGATAGAGAGACCCCAGCCCTGTACCCACCTTTCTCACCCCAATTTCCTCCCTCCTCCCACTTGTCTGACACATCAGAGCCGCCATAGTCTCCTGAACAGAATGTAGGCCATCTGCCGCTTCCTCATGCCTGCCAATCCATGGGGAGGGTGTGAGCCTGTGGAATGATACCCACTGCCAGACATGCAGAGGAATCAACCTTCTCCTTGCAAATATCTCGCCCTGGCTGTTTCCCTTCAGGTCTTCATGCAGCCATTTTGAAAGATGTTAGAATCAAAATATCCTCTCAGCCTTCTCAGAGCTGGCAAAATTCTATATGAACTGAATCTGGAGCCAGCATCCAGATTGACCTTTTTCTGGTGGTTAAGGGTCTGGGAGTCTAGTGGGCCACAGGCAGAATATGCATCATATTGCCAACGATGTGGTTGAATACAAGTCAATATAATCAATAGCAAAGCAATCTCAGACCAGCAACAGCAAATAAGTTTCATCTTCCATAGCCTAGCCAATCCATTGGTATTGGCTGCCTAGATAACTGTTCTGAGAAGGATTCTGAAGTCCCATGTGACCTCAGCAAGAAAAAACCAAAATTGATTAACAATGTCTGCTATGAATTGAAGGGGGGAAGGGTAGCATGCAGACCATTCCATCCCTGCTTTAGACCCTATCATAGATGGACCCTGGCTAGTGTCATAATAAAGATAAAGGGAATTTAGAGAGACATATCAAATGGTGAAGGGAAGTAATATTCTCTCATTTAATCCTAAAAAGAAACCCCATTTTACAGATGAGAAACTAAGGTTCAGAGAGTTTAGATTAGTTTCCCAAGGTCACATAGGCCCATAGTGATGGATATGGGATTTGAAGCCACATCTGCCGTACCCTGGAGCTTGGCTCTTCCCACTCTGTTTACATTACTATCCTAGGACCAGGGAAAAAAAATAAGATACAAAAGAAATGACTAAGAAGTGAGATAAATGGGACAATGAAACTTAATGGAACCCTAACAAAGATGTCATGTACACATGAGGAAATCTAAGATAAAACCCCAAATATATGAAGCATTTCCTGATACTTATGACCAGCAGTTTCACCGAGAACAAAAATGAACTATTATCTCAGGCAGATCAGTCATTGTGGTGGTGAATGGCACTTTTGCTTAGGGTATAATCTCAGGTCATGTGACTTTGAGCAAGTCACTTGCTTTCTTTGGCTTGTTTCCTCATCAGTCAAATAGGCCTTTGAGCTACATTCGGCATGGCAAATATTTATTTGTCTTTGGTTTGAGGAATTAAGCATGGCTGCCAGGAGTGCTGTGTTGAGAAGGAGTCTTGAGTTTGAACCTGAGAACAGGAAATAGTGCAATAATAGATAGTAATGTCCACTTCTGGTGCTGGAGAGGAAAGGATATCTCATGTGCCATCCTTGAAGTATGTGATATCACCTCATTCCTAGCTCTAAAATTCTGTAGTTCTATGATTCTCATTGGTGAACACACTCCCCAAGGCTCTCTCAAAAGAGAGATGAATCTCCTACTGCCTGCACTGGGTGTGATACTGCTCTCCAGGGACAGAGGAAGAACCTCTGACCATCCATTATTATTTCAGGATTCTCCTCAGAGGCCCCAACCATGGGGGACACAGGCATGGAGGAGACGGACGGGGACTTGACAGCAGCCCCCACCCCTGAGCAGCCAGAGAGAGGCGTCCACTTCGTCACAACCGCCCCCACCCTGAAGCTGCTCAACCACCACCCACTGCTCGAGGAGTTCCTGCAAGAGGGGCTGGAGACAGGCGAGGAACTGAAGCCAGCACTGCCGTTTCAGCCTGACCCACCCACGCCACACACCCCGAGTCCCCTTCCCCGCCTGGCCAACCAAGACAGCCGCCCGGTCTTCACCAGCCCTACTCCGGTCGTGGCTGCGGCACCTACTCATCCTCAGTCCCGGGAAGGACCCTGGAGCCTGGAACCAGAGTCCCCTGTGCTCCACATCACAGCTCCCCTACCTCCAGGGCCCAGCATGGCAGTGCCCACCACAGGCTCAGGGGAAAGGCCCGGTACTACACCCCCTAGCAAAGCATGGACGCCAACCCAGGAGGGTCCTGGAGACATGGGCAGGCCATGGGCTCCACAGGTCATGTCCCAGACCACAGGGCTTGGGATTGAGGGGACCATTGCCACCTCCACAGCTTCAGGGGATGATGAGGAGACTACCACCACCAGCACCATCATTACCACCACTGTCACCACAGTCCAGCCACCAGGTCAGCTACTTGCTAGCTTGCAGATCTGGATACAGGAATGGGGGGTGGGGACCTGTGGGGTCCTAAATTCTTCTCTCCATTACTGTACCAATTTGCCTTGCCCCTCAGTACCAAAGGCCAGAATTCAGGAGGCATGTGGATTGGATTGGAACCAGATAGACCTGGGTTCAAATCCTGATTGGAAGCAACTACACCAAACCCTTAGAACTTGATTTAACCTCTCTGAGCCTCATTTGCAGAATGACAATAAGAATACCTACCTCACTGAGTCATTGTGAGAACTGAGATAAGATTGCACACAATAGGTACTCAAGAAAAGGTGGTCCCCAATAGGTACTCAAGAAAAGGTGGTCCCCTTCTTTCAACAGGGGACTAGACATCCCAAGAGGTGGGCTTCACCCACACACGCACATGCCTGCACTTACGCATGCGCGCACACACACACACACACACACACGCACACACACAGGTCAGCTTTAGTTGGACCCACTTCACCAGGGCTGAGCTTAGCCTTGTGCTTCCTCCCACCTCTACCTCTCAGGCCCTTGTAGCTGGAATTTCTCAGGCCCAGAAGGCTCTCTGAATTCCCCGACGGCCCCCAGTTCACTCCATGATGTCGGCCTGGACTGTTTCTACTACATCTCCGTCTACCCTGGCTACGGTGTGGAAATTAAGGTGAGTGACCTGGATCGAGCAGGGCAAAGTGGGGCTGGTGTGTTATCTTTCAGTTGAAAGTGTTAAGTGTGTTAAGCATCAGTTGAAGGATGATGTCAGGTCAGGGCTAGGTGATGGGCCTAAAACATGATTGGATTCTGGAGCAGGGAGCAAAGAGCCCTCTGCTTCCCTTCAGCAGTGTCCTAGGCTAACAGGCGCTGCACCACGACAGGGGTTTGGTCAGGGGCTCGAAAGAACCTGAGGAAGGGGCTCTAGTCTCAACGGACAGGGGATTAAGTAAGTGTAACTGAGTAGCGAGAACACCGGGCTGCTTGGCCATTCACTCATTTATTCACTGACTCATTCTTCAGCAAATACTCCGTGAGCAACTTCTCTGGGTCAGGCTCTGTGCTGGCTCCTGGGATGCAGAGGTGGGGAAGACTGACATGGTGCACCATCAGCAAGGTGACCAGCTGGTGAGGGGGTCAGACCTACAGCCCCAGCCTCCTGCCCCCTGGGCCATCTCATCCCTTTCAATCCCCAAATTCTTATCCCCAAACCTGAGCCTGAGGTGCTCATGGATGGGACACAGGCTTCTCAACTTCCATATGCCCCAAACCCAGCTCTTCCTTTTTGTTCCTTCAATCTGCTTGTCACCTCACTCTGGTCCTCAGAGACTGACCCCAACCAGTCAGAAACCTGGAGTAGGGCCACCACAGTGCAATGGGGACGGCGTCCCTGGAACTGTGCAATGTGAGGTCAACTTGGCCCTTCCCAATCCCTCTTCTCCCAGTCCTATCCACTCACACCCAAGTGTGTGGGGGGGGAGTCTGTCACTCACACCATGACACTCCCCAAAACTCAGATCTGCCTGCTTCTTCCCTCCATCCCCACAACCACTACATGCTCCAGACTCCATCGTCCCTCCCCCCTCCCCCTCTGCCCCCATGATGTCGCGACTGCCTCACTGGTTACCCTACTTATGCTTGTCCCTACCATCCCCGCTTCACCTACACAGCAGTCATTTTTTCTTATTTATTTATCTATCTCCTTACAGAGACAGAGAGAGAGTCAGAGAGAGGGATAGATAGGGACAGACAGACAGGAACGCAGAGAGATGAGAAGCATCAATCATTAGTTTTTCCTTGCGACACCTTAGTTGTTCATTGACTGCTTTCTCATGTGCTTTGACCGTGGGGCTACAGCAGACCAAGTAACCCCTTGCTCAAGCCAGCGACCTTGGGTCCAAGCTGGTGAGCTCTGCTCAAACCAGATGAGCCCGCACTCAAGCTGGGGTCTCGAACCTGGGTCCTCCACATCCCAGTCCGATGCTCTATCCACTGCGCCACCGCGTGGTCAGGCACACTGCAGTCATTTTTCTCAAATGAAATCCATCCTATTCCCACACCTCCCCAGGGGCCTCTGAATCAAGGCCAGTCCCCCTGGGCCCATCTTGAACCCCTTCCTCCCTTGTTCTCTACTCCCCTTTGCACTAAACAGCTTGCAGCTAACTGAATGGGCCCAGTCGGCTTCCCTCTCAAGCCCCAATTATACATGCTGGTCCTTCTGCCAGGGAGAGCTGTACTACTCTCCCCTCCCTTAGGACTCAACCCTGGCATCACTTTCTCTGGGAATTCTCTTCCGATCCCCAAAGCATGGGGCACCCTCCACCCCAGGTCTTATTACTCTGCCTTCTATCCAGCTGTTTATAGCTGCCCATCTCCTCAGCTAGGCTGTAAGTACCTTGAGCAGTGCCTTGGAGTAAGGAGCCCTGAATGGGTTCTCCACTGACTAACTGAATGGACAACTGAATGCAGGAAGGAAGGAATGAGGTGACAGTTGACAACTCAGGAAGGCACTGGGAAGGGGGCAGTGGAAGAGTCCAGGGAACAGGACAGCTCCACCTGTTCCCCACTCTCAGCCTCTCCCCACCCATCCCGAAGTCCCTGGATCCAGGCCTAGAGCCAGCTACACCTGTCCTGAGCAGCACCGCCAGCCCTCCCCCGGCGGTGTAGGGCCCAGGTGGAGGGGGTAACTTCTCCCACCACTGGGGGGCCCCTTCCCTTCTTTCTGTAACTGTTTGCTCCTGCTCTGCCAAGCCCTGTGCCCCTCACTCTGGGCTGACTGGGAGGGTAATTAGGAACAGCCACCCCTCCCCCAAGCCATTAGCACTCAGTGCCGCTTAATTAAGGTAATTAATGTAAAATCATCACCTAATGAGAGGTGGCACCGGCTGTGGCTCACCAAGTAGAAGGCACCAGCTGCAGGTGTGAGGAAGGGGTGGGAGGGGGCAGATGCCAGGCTGGGCGGCCCCCTGCAGCCCCAGACTGGCTCCACCTGCCCTCAAGCCCACCATCCCCACTGCAGCCCACTGGGCCAGGCTGGACTCAGTCCTGACTCTACACAGAGAGGCAAGATGTTAGTTCTGCCCGCCCTGGTCCTGGCCCAAGCACAAGCCCCACCCTAGATGCCCACCCCCTCATGTAAGCCCTGTGTCTGTTGTCTGCTGCTGCCACATTTTTTTCATCAGAATGCAAAAGCCGTTACCAGGCAACCTTGAGAGGAAGACCTGCCACAGCCTTGGACTGCTGTCAGGAAATGTGGCAGGCAAATGCCGGCCCCACCCTCCACCTCGCCACCATGGGGCAGAGTCTGTGGAGACCTTGTGGGTCTTGAGGCCTGCAGAGTCTCAGGCCAAGGCAGGAAGGGTCAGGAGAGAAAGGGACAGAATAAACCAGGTTGAAGCAAGGTTTAAGGTTCTTTCAGGGCCAGTTTGGGAAACCTCTACTCCTATCCCGGCCTCCTGGCTGCACCACACAGGCCACTTGGGGACCTGAGCAATTACTGACAATGTGGACCAATACCAAATAGCTAGTTGGAAAAATCAAGGCTAGCAAAAAAAAAAAAAAAAAAGAAAGAAAGAAAAAGGGAACTGCCCAACGTCATTCAGTTAAGGCTGTGGCTTCTGCCCGTTGTGGATACCCCTGCCTACCCCTCCGTGAAATCACAAGGATGGCTCAGGATAGGCAGAAAGGATAAAATCTGGGCAAGGGGGGTGGGAGGGACCATGGGAGAAGAGGAGCATCCTGAGGACCCACAAACCACACCCCTGTGCAGGTCAGCCTGACATCACGCTGAGCCCCTGCCATGTGACTGCAGCCTCGGCTAAGTCCGGTGCCCTGGGTAAGACCCTTTCGGTTTCCTTTTCATAAGGAATAGCATCAGGGCTTCCAAAACCCCTGACAGCCCAGCTCTGGGTCACAGCCCCTCATACCCTGCTTCGTCCCTGCCCTGTCTCCCTTTAGGGCACTGCAGCTATTTGTGCTTGCTGATGCTGAGGGTCTGAGCCACTGGCTACGAGGGGGCCAGGGCAGAGAAGTCTTGCCCATTCAGCCAGGATTCAAACACTGGGCTAGGCTTTTTCTTGAGAGACCCAGAGAAGCTCCTTTAGGCTGAAAGGGCACAAGTCCATATGGGTCCCATCCCCTCTCTAGGAAGCCAGTCTCCCCTGAGGGCTCTAGGGCATTCAGGGCCTGGCACATGCCTCTCACTGTGCTTGGCATTCCAAGAGCCTTCCCTCTGCCAGCCCCCACTTGGCTTGGCTGCTCCCTGTACCATCTGGAGCCTGAGCACAGCTCCCACCGTCCCTGACCTAGTACTCCAGGTGGCCCCACTGGAACAGACTCCTCTCGTGCCAGGCCAGCTGCCAGTTTGAGAGCCAGAGCACCCTGTCCTCCTAGGCTAGATCGGCATCAGCCCCAATGTGGACACCAGGAGTAGGTTGGCGGGTTAGTGAGGTGAAATTTCTGGCAAGCTCTTCCTTTATGGCTCCTGGAAGGCCCATCTCAGGTGGGGTCACAGGGATACACATAGCTCTAGCCCCATGGATTTAGGCTCCTCTCCCCATCCTTAAAGGATACCTTCCCCGAGAGGGGTTTGTGAGAGAGTAGCAGTTCCGACAGAAGCACAGAGGCTGTCACGTGGGCCTGAAGCTCCAGTCCTGGCTCTACAGCTCACCTCTGCGTGACTGGGCTAAGCCTCTGGCCTTCGCGGGCCTCGGTTTCCCCTCTGTGAAAAAGAGATTGAATCAGATGATACAGAAGGCCCCTCATAGCGAGTTCCTCTAAATGTGACTCCTCTTCTTGGTTCAGAAAGCTTTCTCGTGGGCCAGACTGGGCAGGGGCGCCTCAGGCTCTTCACCCTGCTCCTTACCTCCTAGCAGCTGCAAACCTGGACCAGGGAGAGGGTGGGTCCAGCTACAACGCTTCCCAGGCAGAGCCCTGATAGACTTGAGGGTGGCGTGGGTCCACAGCCAGCTGTCAACATGGCAAATGCCACAGTTTTACCAGGGTAGGACCCATGTTTCCTAAAAAAGAGAGAGAGAGGACTGTTAATGCCATGCCCACTTGGTGCTGAGCCCCTTACAGGAGGGACCTAACTAATCCTCACAACCCATGAAGTGGGTATGATTATCCCACTTCACAGATGGCACTGGGGGCTCAGAGAAGTCATGTGACTTACCCAAGGACCTTTCAATTTGTCAGTGATGGAGCTAGGATTTGATCTCAGGACTCAAGAGCCTCTGTCATTCCCCTGGTCCAGATTAGCCTACGTATGGCAAACCCAAAGAGGAGGTTCAGGTGGGGACAGTTGAGGGACTCCAACCCCTTTCCTAAGCCCAGACCTGCCTAGTCTTGTAGGACACCCACCTGGACTTCTCCTAGTCTGGAGGAGGGGGTCTGGGATGCTGAGCATGAAGACCCAGCACTGGACGAGGAATCAGAAGTACAGTACTGGCCCAGAGTCCTGGCTTTGCCTTGGAATTTCTGTGCGGCCCAAAGAGGAGCTCTCCACTTCTCTGACTATAAGTTTCCCTTACCGATGGAGTTGAAGTAAACACAGCCTGTCCTGCCTCCCTTATTGAGATTCTGTGAGATCTGAGAGGGTAACAGACGTGAAAGGGCTTTGAAAACTATGAAGGGTCTCACGGGGAAAATTGCGATTATACTACTATTGGCATGAAGGAGCATGTGAATAGGAGGGGGTACATGTATGTGAGGACACACTCGTGCCAGGACACGTGTTTGAGGGAGCTTTGTGCCCGCAAGTGAGCCTATGTCAGAGTATGCATGCGAGTGTTGGTGACCATGAGAGTGTAACGGAGGAGGGCTGTGGTCAGCCCCAGGGGGTGGGGGGCTCAGGTGCTAGGAGTGAGGCTCACACCCAAGTAAGTCATCCTTGAGCGCATCCTCCTGTGCAGGGTTGGACTAGGGAATTGTGTGCAAAGACTTGCGGCACCATTCTGCCTATGAGTCACACCATTAGGGCATGTTCTGGGTACCTGACTGGTAGCTCCCATGGGGAACAGACAGGCCAGTCAAGAGTCAAGGCTGATGGTCTGGGGGCTGGAGGAGGGCAACCTGAATCCTCCCCACATCCCAGACAGCAAGGAGCCAGTCCCTCAGAGTGGCTATATTTCCTGCCTTCCACTGACCCCACGGTCAGTTTTAGATAGTCCAGAGTCCTGTCCTGTGGGAACTGTCCTCTCTCCTGCTTCTGTCTTCCCTCTGTCTGGCTCCCAGCTCCCTCTTGTCATTGGCTAGGGGTGTGGGAAGACAGCCCTCATGAGCAGGGCTGACATTTCAATCTGTCTCCCAAGTTCTTCAGACGCCTGCAAATTGAATCAAGACTTCATCACCAGCTTTATCCAACACCCAGCCCTGTCTGGCCCGTCAGGCCTGGCCCTCAAACAAGCGACAAATTACATTCCAGCTACTGCAGAAGGCCTGCAAGTGGGTGCCTGAAACCCAGGGGACCAGACCGTCTCTGCCTAAGAGCAGGGTGCCTTCTGGATGTGATCCCCAGGCAACCTGGGCCCACTCAATTCCATGGCCTCATCACAGCCCTTACCACAAGGCAAGGCTAGGAACCGGGCCAGCTTAAGGGGACAGACAGATCAGAGGGGGCCAAAGGCTTCAGCTTCCAGTTTTCCCAGCTCGACAAGCTTCTGGGGAGAAGGATGGCTGGTGAGAATGTAAATCTCAACACCCTGTATAAAACCAGGTCAGGCCAAGATCCACCTCCTTGCTACAAGTAGCAAGCCTGGGAGCCTGGGAATAAAGACGTGTAGAAGTCTATCTGCAGGTTACAGCCCCATGAGGTTGGAAGGAAAGAAGCTGCCTTTTCCTCCAGCAAATAAGACTCTGCTACTTAACACCTGTGTATGACCTTTTGCAAGTTCTTTAGCCTCTCTGTTTACTTACGGAAATTTTACCACCTACCTTATACAACTGCGGTGAGGATGAAATAATATCCGTAAGTAGTACAAGGCTTGACAAGTTATGGGTGCTTTGTAAATGATAATTGTCTAGTGCTGCTGCTGCTGCTGCTAGCAAAGCCGCAGGGTCAGGAGCTGGAAGCTAGAGGTCAAAGGGATGTTTATGGGAACTAGGAAAATGCTAAATTCATTTCTACTTCTCTGCCTTTTCTTCCTTAGTAATTCCCCAGCAGGGATGTCCTCCCTTCCCCCTCCTCCTCCCAGTCCTGCCCCCCTTCAGGCGCCATCAGACCCACCTGCTCTGCGCTCTTTCCCTGAGCCTGCAACCCCTCCGCTTCCCACGAGAGGATTCCTCATGCACGCATTCAGTGCCACTTAAGGCAGAATTATATGCTGCCTGGCATCTCTCGATAATTACAGATTCCACGTGTGTGAGTCTTGTTTGCCCAACTCTAGAATCACAGAATCTCCAAGTTTGAAGGGACCTCATCCAGCCTCCGCCCGCTGCAGAAATTCCCTGAGGAATGTCACCAGCAGATGGTCAGGCAGCTCCACCCAACTGTGCCTTGGTGGAGAGCTAGCTCTTCATGGAGAGGAGGCACTTCCGCCCCAGCTCCCTCTCTCGGGTTTTCTCATTGGCCCCAAAGACCCACCAGGCCTTTTCTCCCAGTCAGGGGAGTCCTCAAGGCACATCTGTTCTCAGCACCCACAGTCTGAGGGGCCTAGAGCCCAGTAGGGCTGTCTCCTTGAACATGGTTCAGTTCAGCCTCCTCTGGCTTCCCAGAGCACAGGAAACCGGTGAGGACTGTCACTCCAGCAACTCACACATTCCCTCTCTCCACACACCTTTATGAGATTGCCAGTAAACAAGGGGTTATGACCCAAAATGCCACCTGGGGCTTTAGGAAAGACTTGGGTAGAGAACAGGTGGAGAGAGCCCAAAGCAAAGGAACAGCCTGGCCTGGCTTGGGAGGCAGAGGATGATGGCCCAGAGATCTGAAAGGATGAGCAGCTGCACCAGGAAACAAAGAAGGGAAGGCATTCCCTGCCCCGGTCTTGCATAGGCAAACACCCAGAGGGTGGGAATGCGGCCCAGCCTGTGGCCAACTGCAAGCTGGGAAGTGTGCACCTTGTCCTCTGAGCACTCTGAAGTCACCAACAGGATTTGGGTGGGAGAGACAGATGATCTGATCTGAGACGGCCAGGACCTGGGAGATGAGGTGGGGATGGGAGGTGTGAAGGCCAGGACCTGGGAGATGAGATGGGGATGGGAGGTGTGAAGGCCATTCTCTAGGTGAGAAATAATAGGCAAGGGAGATCTGAGCCAGGACAGCTACAAAGGGATAGAGGAGGGACCAACTGGAATATTTGGGAGGTAAGATTGGGAGGGACATGGAGACTCATTGGATGCCACCTAACTAGCCCAGAGGGTAAACCCCTGAAGGCCCTGCCTCAGAGCAACATGGTAGGGACCCTACAGATCAGGTAGATCAGTGTTTCTGAATCGCCCGAGGAGCTTGTTAAAATGCAGAGTATGATTCAGTGGCTCTGAGGTGGGGTCTGGGATTCTGCGTTTCTTACAAGCTCCCAGGTAATGCTGCTGCTGCTGCTGCAGGACCACATTTTGAGTAGCAAAGGCCATTTTATAAGATGAGGAAACTGAAGCTGAAATAAGTCAGCATACTTGTCCAAGATTGCACAGTTAGGTTGAGATCTCAGGTTTCTGGGATCCCAAGCCAGTACTCCCTGTACCAGGCCAACCGCTACATCCCCTCGGGGAGTCGGTTGCTGTTCAATGCTTGTTTGACTGAATGGAGGATGGAGCCTGGAAAGATGCTCGAGGAATTAAGGATGGGGGTGGTGGCAGAGGGACCTGTGACAGCCAGAGGGAAGGACTGAAAAAAGAAGTTACTGAGCATAGAAGAGAGAATAGAATGGTGGCAATATGAGGAGCTTCATGGTATAAAGCTTGGCTGAGCAGTCAGCAGGGTCCAAGTTGGGCAGGGCCTTGAGGGCCACAGCAAGAAGTCTGACCTAGACCCTAGGAGCTTTGTGGGCTCAATGGAGAGCACCAGAGGATTTAAATGAAGAAGCACCATGACCAGCAACAGGTTGGGTTTATGAACTGGCTGTAGTTCAGAGAACATTGACGTGGAGGGAGTGGGTTAAGCCCTGAAGGCAGGGAGGCTGGCCAGGAGGCTGCTGCTGTGATCTAGGTGAGCAATAAAAGCAAGGTGCCAGGGCCTGACCAGGCGGTGGCGCAGTGGATAGAGCGTCGGACTGGGATGCGGAAGACCCAGGTTCGAGACCCTGAGGTCGCCAGCTTGAGCACAGGCTCATCTGGTTTGAGCAAAAGCTCACTGGCTTGAGCCCAAGGTAGCTGGCTCGAGCAAGGGGTTACTCGGTCTGCTTGAAGGCCCACGGTCAAGGCATATATGAGATAGCAATCAATGAACAACTAAGGTGTTGCAACGCGCAACGAAAAAGTAATGATTGATGCTTCTCATCTCTCCGTTCCTGTCTGTCTGTCCCTGTCTATTCCTCTCTCTGACTCTCTGTTAAAAAAAAAAAAGGCAAGGTGCCAGGGAAGTGGCAGTTGGGATGAAGAGTAGGTTTGGGGTCCAACTGATAGGACTGAATGACCGATTGGATGTGGGGTGTGAGGGAACAGGCGAGATGCCAGTTTCTGACTTGAGCACACAGGTGGGTGTTGAGGTCATTCCCTGAGATAGAGAGCCAGGAGAGCTGCTGGTTGGTTGGGGGAAGAGGGTGGCTCAGTATGAGGCAGACCGGGTGTGGGGTGCCTGTGAGTCATCTAACAGGGGATGTCTAGGGGAAGCTGAGCACATGGATCTGATGCTGAAAACCTCACCATGCGGGCCAGGCCTTCAGACACCATCTAGTTCAACACACCTACTCCATCTCCACTTTATAGATGAGAAAACTGAGCCCAGAGAAGTGAAGGGACAGGAAACAGCTGGTGTAGTTTAAAAGCTTTGAGCCCTGGCTGGATAGCTCAGCTGGTTGGAGCATTGTCCCAGAGCACGGAGGTTGCCGGTTTGATTCCCCAGTCAGGACGCATACAGGAGCAGCTCAGTGTTCCTGTCTCTCTCTCTTTCTCTCAAAAAAAAAAAGGAAGGGAGAGAGGAGGGAGAAAGGGAGGAAGGGGAAAGGAAGAAAGAGAAAAGCTTTGAGACAAACACGCTTACAAATCTCAATCCTGCTAATAATCTGTTTGACTGTGACCTTGGGGGCTCCAATGCCCAAGGAGCACTGAGGGTTGCCATGCCCAGAGCTTGCAGGAACCTAAGGGCAGCAGGCCTCAGTCAGCAGGGAAAGCGTGACTGCTCTGCTTTGCTCTGTCCATTCCACCGGCAGGTCCAGAACATCAGCCTGCGGGAAGGGGAGACGGTGATTGTGGAAGGCTTGGGGAGACCTGACCCCCTGCCCCTGGCCAACCAGTCTTTCCTGCTGAGCGGCCAAGTCATCCGCAGCCCTACCCACCAGGCAACCCTGAGGTTCCAAAGCCTTCCACCACCTGCAGGGCCTGGCACCTTCCATTTCCACTACCAAGGTAGGCCTGGGCAGCAGAAGGAAGAAACAGCCCAGACTGGCTGCCCTCCTGGGGTCTCTGGCACTATCACAGCATGCAGGTGGGAGGGAACAAGAGAGGCTAATAGCATACAGCACAGGTGCCTAGTGAAGCTGTGTACAACTGGAGGTGAGTACTGCCCACCTGATACCTCCAGAGCCTTCTTCCTCCACCTACCAGTCTGCAGAGAACTGGTCTTGAAGGGGGACTGGCATAGGGTCAGGTAACCCCCAGGTGTGCCTACTGCCACTCACTCATTCGTCATTCATTCAGTATACTTCTCCCAGTTATCTGCTCCTTGCTGAGCCTGTTCTAGGCACTGGCAATATCAAGATGAGCCAACCAAGTCCTCACCCTCAAGGAGCACAAAATCTCGGGGGAGGCAGATACTTAAACAGGCAATAATGATAAAAGCCCTCTTCCCAAATGCAGAGGTCAAGGTCAAGGAACTTGGCAGTGACCATGTGGAGATGTTTAACTACCAGCCTGGCCTTCCTGAACTGCGTAACCCACCCCAGACCTGGCCCATGCCCCAGTTAGCTCAGAACGCCTCTGGAAAGCAGGAGGCAGCATTATGTAACGGTAAACTCAGACTCAGAAGATGGGCAGATCTGTGTTTGAATCTCCTCCCACTGACAGTTGACCTTGTACAGGTCATTTGACCTCTCCAACCCTCCGTTCCCTCTACTGGAAGAGGGTCCAAAACACTTACTCCACAAAGTCACAATAAGGATTAAACAAAATGGTGCATGTCAGATGCTTAGCACATGCTCCATGAAGGAACCAGAAATCAGTATTAAGGAGGTGCAGGATGGGGAAGGAAGAGGGGGCTTAGGACTGTGCCCCTTTCCCATCAGCATCCCTACTGGTCCTCACTCCCCCAGGCAAAGTCTTCTTGATCCCTCGCACTGCTGCAACAGGGTAAGCAATTCAGACTAGGAAGTGAAAATGGGGAAATAATTGGTGTGAACAGTTACAGGATTGCCTTGAACTGTCCTGAACCACTTCTACAGCCCTGTGAGGGGTCACAGCCTAGGGAGGAGGGTAGGCACTCCCTGAAGACGCAGATGCTGGGAGCCCACCTAAGGAACACTCACCCTTTCCTGGCCTCAGTGCCTAACCTGGGGGAACGGTCTGGCATGGCAGCAGGGAGTCTGGTGGTGGGGCTGGCCAAGGGCTTGGCAGAGGCAAAAAGCCGGCTGAGGGAAGGGTGAGCATCCAGGCGGCCCCGCCAGCCTCCCTAATGGCTCATCAATCCTCCGAAGCAACAAGCATAATTTCATGCCATGGTAACCTCTCTTCCTGCAAATTCCTTTGCACAAAACCCTGGACCTCCTCTCTTTTTGGCCAGACAAAGGTGGCTGAAAGGCAGCAGGTTGGAGGCCCCGAGAGGCGGAGCAGATCCCAAGGACCGGCTGGGAGAGCTAGCCCAGTCCTGACTCTCCCAGCTCCCAGAGCCCTCCCTCCTCCGCCCAGTTTTTGTCAATGATCAGCTCTTTCCCTAATGAGTGTAATTCCCCTAATTATAGGCTGCAATTAGCCCTGATCCCAGAGATGGGAACAGGAAGAACATGTGCTCACACACGTGTCCCTGGGCTGGAGAAACAGGGTGCCAGAAAAGGGTGTAAGGGGTCCAGAACCAACACCCCTGCTGGAACTGTCCAAGATAATGTTGGCGATCACAAGGCTGGGGTCCCATGAGAGCCTCATCTGCAGAACCAAGTTCCAACTTCCTTCCACAGTCTCAGGCAGGGGGAGGAGACAGAGGGCACTGCCAGGCATCCCCCTCCTCCCTTCTGAGCATTCCTGGCACTGAACTTGGCTCCAGAAACAGATGCCCGGGAGAAAATAACTCAACAGATTGCAGTGGAGCAGGCACTCCGGAAACAGTCGTCATGGCAACAGGAGGAAGCCCGTCCTGCGAAGTGGTACTTTATCCACGATGGAGTCTGGGGGCTTTGTCATCTGCTCCCAGCATCCTGCTCTCACCTCACCCCACTCAATTCCCTAATCTGTGAAATGGGGGGACCTCCCTTCCCAGAGTTGTGATTGGAACTCTTAGGAAGGTGTAAGTACAAGTGATGAGCATGATATACGGCTCATTTCCCAGAACTCCCTGGGTGTCATGCCCTCCGCTCTGGGTAAAGTGCCCCACACCCTTTTCCCCATCCCCCCCCTGGCCTAGAGTTTCCTCCCAGATCATTGTGAGTGGCCGCTCTGAGCAACCTCCCAGGTTAGCCTTGTCTGTTACTCTCAGGTTTCTCTGACTCCTAAGCCCAGGTCTCTCCTTCTCCCAGGGAAGCAGACGGGAGAGGAGAGATGCAAAACAAGTGGGCTCTAGAACCATAAGCCTCAAGCGCCCACTCCCACTTACTGGCCATGTGATCAGAGCAAGTCCCTCAGTCTTCCTAAACTTTGGTTTTCCTCATCTGAAAATGAATTAATAACCCCTACTTTGCCTTCCTTCCTCCCACACATGTTGTAGGCATCAAGCAAGAAGAGTAAAAAGGCATTTTAGATGCTGGAAGGTACATTCCAATGTGAGGTGCTTTTATTAATCAAGACACAAACAGCAGGCTGGTGCGTTCAGCATTTGTTCTGTGCCAGGCACTGCACACCTGCCCTCTCACTTAATCTCTCACATAACAACATTGTATGCAATACCCTAAATGGCTGGGTAAGCAAGGAAACAGGCACAGTAAGTGCAGGAGCCGGTGTTCAAACCCAGGCCATCTGACTCCAGAGCCCACCTCCTGAGCCCTGCCCTGTACTGCTTGCCAATCACAAGTAACCATTCATTGGCCATTTTCTTAAGAATCCTGTAAGGGAGGGATTCCACAGACCTCATGCCTAAGACCAGAGCAGGTGAAAAAATCACAAAACTTGATTCTGGACACTGGTCTGCCCAGAGGCAGCTCCTTTTTCTAGCCACACAAAGGTGCACAGAAGCTAGCAGAGTCCCTGCCTGAACCTCTCTTCCTATCCACTTGGTGCCATCAGTAAGGGTTGTCCCCCTTTCCTCAAGACCCAGAAGTGACTCCTCAGTCTAGAACATCTCCATCCCTCCCACCATCCCCAAGAGTCTTCCCTCTGTAGCCCAAGCCTTCTCTCGGCCTCTCTCCTTGACCCCTCCAGGTCTTCTTCCTCACCTCTCCTGACCCCCATTTTTAGCTCTCACCCCAGCTTGGCCCCAAGTTGGGATTGGCCAAGTTGTTTTGTAGGATTTGCCTGCCACCATTTGGTTGTATTTGGTATGACAATTCCAAAAGCTACCCAGTTTCCCAGGGCAACCTGGCCCTCTGCCAACTTCCCTGAAGGCATGCCTCGCCCCCCCCACCCCTTGTCCCATCCTGTTTTTTAAAAAGCCCACTGCCCTTGCCATCAAACTTTTTAGCATTTCTCAATGAACACTGGAAAAGCTTTAACTGTCTGGCTTTAATATTTCCTGTTGCAATTCATATTTGTCCCTCATGGGATAAATAATATAAACACTTTACATCAATATAGGCTTTTCGCTATTTCAAGTGCTTTCACACTTACAAGTCTTTTAATTACATTTTTTGAAGATGTACTATCTAGCTGGATTCCAGGGATACCAAACTGAATAGAATACTATCCCATTTATTCTCACAAAATCCTGTAAGGGGGCTGGCATTTTAAACGTCATCTAACAAATAAGAAAACTGGGACACAGAAAGGCTAAGTAACCTGCCTAAAGTGTTAGAAAGCTTGGGCCACAACCCAAGCCTCCTAACTTCTAGCTCTGTTTGCTTCACTACCCAACCCAGGCTGCTGGAAATGTCACAGGCACCTTTTGGGGAAGGGATCAGTCTCTTTTCTGAAACTCTAGCCCCAAGTGACACCTCCAGGCAGGCTGAGGCAGACCCTTCTGCCCTGGCAACAACCCCCTACACACACACACACACACACACACACACACACACACACACACACACACACACGTTACCCATTCTCTCTCTGCAGCCTATCTCCTGAGCTGCCACTTTCCCCGACGTCCAGCTTATGGAGCTGTGACTGTCACTAGCCTCCACCCAGGAGGCAGTGCTCGCTTCCATTGTGCCACTGGCTACCAGCTGAAGGGTGCCAGGCTACTTACCTGTCTCAACGCCACCCAGCCCTTCTGGGATTCCCAAGAGCCTATCTGCATCGGTGAGTGGTCCCAGGGGACTCGGTGCTGAACAGGGGAGTAAGGTGGGGGGTTGATCTCTGCTCTCTGTTGCTATGTAGTACCTCCATAAGCTCTCCATAAGGAAACCAGAAAATGGCTACACACTTCAGTGGCATTTATCCAACCCACAGTTAGTGAGTACCTACTAGATGAAAGAACCATAGGTATACAGAGTTGAACTCAACAGGGAGTGTGCTCTCAAGGAACCCACCCTTCCAGGAAATGGGGGAAGAAGAAAGCACATGAGTCATCAACTTTCACAGAAGGAAGTAAAAAGTACCAATGAAGAGACATAAAATGACCTGGGCATTTACAAGTCTTCCTGGAGGAAGTGGCACTGACGGTTTGATATTTCAGTGGAAGGAATTGTATGGGCAGTGACACAGAGGCAAAGTAGGGAGTATTTAGGGACAGAGAAGACAGCCAGGTTTGGCTGAGGCCTAAGACTTGAGACGAGGACAGTGGGAGGGCCTTGAATATTGGCCAAAATACTGGGCTGAGGAGCTGTTGAAGTTTTTGGAGAGTAGGAAGAGCTCAGAACTATTCCTCAGGAAAGCCAGCTAGGTGGTGTCCGGAAGCCAGAGGCCAGCCAGGCAAGAGGGTGTGAACTTAAGATCGTGGCTTCAGGAATAAAGAGGAGGGAAGAGTTTCCAGAAACAAGGATGAGAGAAAGGGGGAAAGCGGAAGGAGACTCCCAAACTCTAGTCATTGGTGATGGAGAGTCTGGGCTGTGGCCAGCGGCCTGCTGGCAGAAGAAAGATGGAGTGTTTAGTTTGCAGTGTGAGAGGCAGCTTGGGCTTTTGTCCTTTGTTTTCCTTTTTTTAGCTTGGGCTTTTGAACCTTACTTCATTCAATACACTCTGCCTGGGTGCCAGGCACAGCAGAGGTGAACAAGCCGCTCCCTGTGCCCCCAGGGAGCTGTCTAGTGAGACCAGGAAGCTGCTCAGCACGTTCGGTGTAGACAGTGCTGTGGTGGGACAAACTGAGGGTGCAGTGGGGATCCAAGGGAGGGAAGGAATCAAGAAAAACTTCCCAAGATGACGTGGAAGGATTACAAGAACGTTAGCCCGGGAAGCAGAGTGGATTCCTGGAACAGCATGTGCAGAGGTTTGGAGGCATGAAGCAGCATGCTACATGGTGAGGTGTGCCTAAAGACGGGATAGTGGGAGAGGCTGAGCCGAGCGGAGAGTCAGGTGCAAAAAGGGCTCGAATGCCATCTTGAGCTTGGACTCTATCCAGAGGGGGGCATAGGGAACCACTGAGGAATTTGAAGGGCATTCCATTCTGAGACCAAGAAAAAAGGTAGGTCTGCCCTCTGCAGAGAAGAAACACACCACAACCCCCTCCTCAGGAGGTTTATTAGGTTAAAATATTCTGGTGTTGAACATTCGGAGACAAAGGCACTGTGTCCTGGCAGCCTGGTCCCTGAGAACTGCCAGGATCCAAAGCTGTCTGTCGGGAGAGGAGAGTGCCGCCTGGAACCAGCCACGCTCCACTTGCCTGAGACCACCTCACAGGCCACTTGACTGCTGGAGTTTGTGGCCAGCTAACTCAGCAGTGCTCAGTGATGGGGACAAGTGAGCTGCTCAGCCTCCCCTTGCAAAAAGAGGACAGCCCCAGGCCAGAGGCATCGGTGCTGGAAAGGCCCTAAGGGCCAGCCCAGGAATGACAGTGGCAGTGATGCTACTGCAGGAAGTGTTCAAGGCCATTACCTGGCTAGTAATGTCTGCTCAGAGCACAAGATTTGGAGGTCAATGGCATGCATACCATGTTTGTTATCACTGATTTATTCCTACCCCCCCCTTTTTTTTTTTTACTTTCATGCAATCATTTTATTCAACAAATACTGAATACCAACCCTGCCTGGCTTGAAAAGACTATCTCCTGCTCCAGAGGATCCTAGTTAAGGGACACATCCAAACAGTAACTGGTTTTAGGAAGTGGTATGAGGTGGAAATAGCAGATACACTAAAAAAGGTTGGAACCCTAGGTAAGAGGCTTTAATAAAGTCCACCTGGGAGCAGTCAGGGAAGGCCTCCCAGAGGAGTCAGCAGAGAAGGGAAAGTGACTCATCCAGGGCCACACAGCTGGGCCATGGCAGATCTACCACTCAAGGAAGTTGCACATGAATAGTCCCAGAGGTGGAAAGGGTAGGAAAAAGAATTCTGGAGTCCAGGCTGTCTGATGCTGCAGGGTCACAGGGGCAAAGGACTGACCTTTGAAGGCGAAGACCCCTGTTCCCCCATGCATAGGGTACAGAGTCGGGAAGGGCAGGAAGGCTTGTTAGGCTGCCTAGGATCCAGCCAGGGACCCAGCCCACAGTTCTGCCCCCGTCTCCCAGCTGCCTGCGGTGGAGTGATCCGCAACGCCACCACCGGCCGCATTGTCTCTCCTGGCTTCCCGGGCAACTACAGCAACAACCTCACCTGCCACTGGCTGCTTGAGGCTCCCGAGGGCCAGCGGCTGCACTTGCACTTTGAGAAGGTTTCCCTGGCAGAGGATGATGATAGGTGAGGGGACGTCCTGGTGGGATGGGAGTGCCTGGCCTGGTAATACCCCACTGGAGGGACAGTACATGAGAATGGACCACACCACACCTGGGAAGCAACCAGCCATGCAGCTGCCACTCTGCTGACCCAGGCTCATCATCCGAAATGGGGACAACGTGGAGGCTCCGCCTGTGTACGATTCCTATGAAGTGGAGTACCTGCCCATTGAGGGCCTGCTCAGCTCTGGCCGGCACTTCTTTGTGGAGCTCAGCACTGACAGCAACGGGGCAGCTGCAGGCATGGCCCTGCGCTATGAGGGTGAGCCTGATGGGGCCTAACCAGGGATGAGGGCTAGAACAGGAGCTTGGGCCTAGGGTTTCTTCTCTTACACCGTCCACCTCCTTCCCATCACCACTCCTTCCAACAGCCCATGCTCACCTGACACTTAGGCCCTTTCTCCTCTTCCCTCCCATCATGTCTAGAATTCCTAGCCTATCTGCAGGAGACCTCTGCCTGGACGCAGGTCCTCTTGTCCAAGTGAATGAATTCTCTAGAATTTGAAGAGCAAAAAGGACGCCAATTCTAAGGGAAGGAAAATTGCTGCAAGAGACATTCTAGAACCACTCATGCATGCATGCATGCATTAATTCATTCAAAATATTTTCTGATTGTCCTCCTATGTACTAAGCACAAAACTAGGCACTGGAAATACCATGGCGATCCAGACAGCCTCCTGAGCATAACAGGCTTGGATGCTCTGGGCTGTTTCTGCCCCCTGCTCCAAGCCCAGGACAACATTTGTGGTCAGGATGAGAAAAGCCTGGGAGGAAAGTAGGAGGACATTGCCCCGAGTTTGCCCCAGGCAAGGCTGAGCTGGGCCGGGCCCTGTGGTTTACAGCCTTCCGGCAGGGCCATTGCTATGAACCCTTTGTCAAATACGGCAACTTCAGCAGCAGCGCACCCTCCTACCCTGTGGGCACCACCGTGGAGTTCAGCTGTGACCCTGGCTACACTCTAGAGCAAGGCTCCATCATCATTGAGTGTGTTGACCCCCATGACCCCCAGTGGAATGAGACAGAGCCAGCCTGCCGAGGTCAGTAAGCACCAGCAGATGGGCCTGCCAGGGGCAGGGTTCAGGGTGGGTACCAGGGAGCCAGCCATAGAGCCCGGGGTCACAGGGGCCCAGTGACATGTGTCATTCAAGCTTCCCCCTGAGGAAGAGGTAGGGACTCCCAGCAATGGGCAGGCACTCCTGTGAGCAGATGGCACCCCAGGACATGGCACTGGGAGGAACGCAGAGGGGATGTGCCTCCCGGGCCTCCCCTGCCTTCCAGCTGTGTGTAGTGGGGAGATCACAGACTCAGCTGGCGTGGTACTCTCCCCCAACTGGCCGGAGCCCTATGGCCGCGGGCAAGACTGCATCTGGGGCGTGCATGTGGAGGAAGACAAGCGCATCATGCTGGATGTCCGAGTGTAAGTACCCACTGGGCTAAGCCAAGCCAGCACCTAAGCAATGGAGACGTCTCTTGCCCAGCCCACCCTAGGGTCTCGAGGCTCACCCTCCCTGACAGTCCTCCTCCACAGGCTACGCATAGGCCCTGGTGATGTCCTTACCTTCTATGATGGGGATGACCTGACAGCCCGAGTCCTGGGCCAGTACTCTGGGCCCCGAGGCCACTTCAAGCTCTTTACTTCCATGGCCGATGTCACCATCCAATTCCAGTCAGATCCTGGGACCTCAGTGCTGGGCTACCAACAGGGCTTCGTCATCCACTTCTTTGGTGAGCTTGCCCCTGCCTCACTCCATACCTGAGGGATAAGGGATGCCAGAATGCAGACCCCAAACAAGGCTAGGGCAATGGAGACTGAGTGCTCTCATCTGACAAGCAAAAGCTGAAAATACTCCAGGTATCACCTGAAGCTAGTCTTGTTCTCCATCTTCCCCCAGGGCCCGAAGGGAGAAAGGGAGCCTTCTGTTGCAGCAAGAGGGATTTGGTAGGCAACAGGAAGAAATTTTTTTTTTTTGTATTTTTCTGAAGCTGGAAACGGGGAGAGACAGTCAGACAGACTCCCGCATGCGCCCGACCGGGATCCACCCGGCACGCCCACCAGGGGCGACACTCTGCCCACCAGGGGGCGATGCTCTGCCCCTTCGGGCCTCGCTCTGCCGCAACCAGAGCCACTCTAGCGCCTGGGGCAGAGGCCAAGGAGCCATCCCCAGCGCCCGGGCCATTTTTGCTCCAATGGAGCCTTGGCTGCAGGAGGGGAAGAGAGAGATAGAGAGGAAGGAGGGGGTGGGGGTAGAGAAGCAAATGGGCACTTCTCTTATGTGCCCTGGCCGGGAATCGAACCCGGGTCCCCCGCACGCCAGGCCGACGCTCTACCGCTGAGCCAACCGGCCAGGGCCGAGGAAGAAATTCTTAACAAAAATAGAGAAGTAGGAAAGGTATTGGATTCTACCTTTCTGATAATACTTAATAGTAAAGTAACAATTTCTCCCACTTTACCCTCTCTCAGGACTGAGAAACTTGCCATGGTCATTTTGAAAGTAAAGTCAAAGCCTAGATAACAAACCAGGAATCTAGGAGACAGAGTCATGTCCAGGACAAGATAGAAGGGGCCCTTGAGCTGGGAGAATGAATGGCTGAGCCTTCCCAGGCCAGACCCAGGACAAACTGGCAGGTCCTCAGGGGGAAAGAGGCTCGCACAGTAGCTTTGGTGCTGGCTGAGGGTCTGCATCTTGCTGTCCCTGTGCCCCTAGAGGTGCCCCGCAATGACACATGTCCGGAGCTGCCTGAGATCCCCAATGGCTGGAAGAGTCCGTCACAGCCTGAGCTGGTACATGGCACTGTCGTCACTTACCAGTGCTACCCTGGCTACCAGGTGGTGGGATCCAGTGTCCTTATGTGCCAGTGGGACCTAACCTGGAGTGAGGACCTGCCCTCCTGCCAGAGGGGTGAGTGTACCTATTGCCCATACTCCCTGCCCAGTGCAAACTACAAGCCTCCCTGCTGTTATGAACCAGAGTCTAGCTGTTATTAGCTGGTATCCTTAAAGTTCCTTCACCACTCGGAGCCTGTTTCCTCATCTGTGAAATGGGACAAAACCTTTCCATAGGGTTATTTACCAAGTACTCCAAGTATTTTGTGCTTGGTAGATGGCCAATCAGTGTTTATTGGCTCCCAGGGACTGGAAGGGAACAGATGAAGAAATAACCAGCAAAATGGCAGTGACAGATAACTAGAGGGTAGAACTGCATGGCCTGAAGATGTTGGCTGACTGGAACAAAGCCAGGGTGGACTGGCTTTTGTTGAGTTCTCCTTCCTTCCCACCACCCCTACCCACAGTAACTTCCTGCCATGACCCTGGGGATGTGGAGCACAGCCGACGCCTCGTATCTAGCCCCAAGTTTCCTGTGGGGGCCACTGTGCAGTATATCTGTGACCAGGGTTTTGTGCTGACGGGTAGTGCCATCCTCACCTGCCATGACCGCCAAGCCAGCAGCCCCAAGTGGAGTGACCGGGCCCCCAAATGTCTCCGTAAGTATCAAACGGGTAGATGGGAAGCCTCTGGTAGGAGATAAAATATGCGGACTCTGGAGGGCAGGGAACTGGCACCCTCACTGGGCTCTGTATGCTTTGCAGTGGAACAGCTCAAACCATGCCATGGCCTCAGCACCCCCGAGAATGGTGCCTACAGTCCTGAAAAGCGGCTACACCCAGCAGGAACTACTGTCCACTTCTCATGTGTCCCTGGCTATGTGCTGAAGGGCCAGGCCAGCATCAAGTGTGTACCTGGGCACCCCTCACATTGGAGTGACCCTCCACCCATCTGTACGGCCGGTGAGTGCTCTGCTACCCCAAAACCTCTGCCTGGACTGTGGGGCTGCTCTGGCAAAGATGTCAAAGTGGAGAAGCAGAACCCCCTGCCTACATCCCCTTCATGCTACCCTTGGTCTCCCCAATCTCTACCAGATTTTTCTGACCTGGTGACACCAAGACAAATGCTGGGGTGGGCTCTCCTTGGATCAATCCTTCACATAATCAGCCCACTCCCTGCCTTAGTGGTTTGACCTGCTGGGCTCACCCACTGCCCTTGGCCCTTCCCTCTTGTTCCAGCCTCTCTGGATGGGTTCTACAGTGGCCGCAGCCTGGATGGTGAGCCCCCACCCTGGAGGGCCAGGGAAGTAGTCTCTTCCACTGGTTCTCACAGCAACTAGGCCGTGGGTTCCCCAGGAGGGAGGGAAGAGAGAGAGAGAGAGAAGTCTGGGACTAGCAGGGGAAAAGCCTCCTTCCCTGCCCCCAGCCACCTGGAAGGAGCTGGTGACTGGATGCCCCTGGGCAGAGGTAAGGGGCTGTGGGCTCTCACTGGCAGGGACCTCCGCCCCAATCCTACCTGTATGTTTTCAGTGGCCAAGGCACCTGCTGCCTCCAGCACCCTGGATGCCGCCCACATTGCAGCTGCCATCTTCCTGCCGCTGGTGGCAATGGCACTCTTAGTGGGGGGTGTATATCTCTACTTCTCCAGGTGAGTCTGGCTTCCCTTCCTACCCTGCATACCTGACTCACTCCTGCCCAGCACTCTGAACTCACAGGCTTCTCTGTCCCACAGGCTCCAAGGGAAAAGCCAGCTGCAGCTTCCCCAAACACGACTCCGTCCCTACGACCGAATCACTGTGGAATCAGCATTTGACAATCCAACTTACGAGACCGGAGTAAGTATCCACGCCAGCTCTGACATCTTGTCTAGGAGCCAGTTCTGTGCCCCCTTGGCCCAGTGCGCACGAGCGCCCTACCAAGCCCTCTCGTGCTTCCCTTTTCCTTGGGAAGGTGGGTCACGAGCTGGCAAACTTTATACAAGTTTCCAACTCCCAGCAGTCTCTTTCCTTTGCAGGAGATAAGAGAATATGAAGTATCCATCTAGGTGGGGGAAGCCAGCTCAGCCTTGCACCACAGCCCAGCAGCAGAGCTCCCAGCTTCCTGCTGTCCCTCCACCTCCTGTCCGTACCACCTGGGAAGAGACATCACTAATCCCTCAAGAGGCTGTGCCCTTCCCCACCTGCAAAGCCCACCAGAGCCTATTTTCCTACTACCACTGCCCACTTAAGGCCCTTTCTTTGGGCCCAAATCAGGGGGCATCTGCCTCTGGGCAAAACACAGCTGGAGCACATGCATTAAGAACCAGCATTCTCCTAACCCTCCTTCATGTACTGCACCTCCAGCCTGGAATTTAACAGGCAGCGTGGGAGCACCTTTCTCCACGTGGTCACCACCCAGCCCTGGCACGTAGCAGGGTTAACTTGATCATAGTGGAAACTGCTCCAGGGTGCTCCTCACCAGGCCATCACCAGTGGCCAAAACTGCTCTCAATAGTGACCTCTGAGTAGCTGTGGTATGCCAATGTCAGCCTCTCAAGGAAGCCTCCAGTCCTTCTCTAAGGCCCCCGGAATGGACAGTTCTGCTCCTGTCCCTTCCCAGAGCAGGTGATAACTCTAAGGGATGCTAAGGGGTTTAGGGACCCTACCCAAGCTCAGACTGGGCTTCCCTAGGCACTCATGCTCCACACCAAAGCAGGAAACCCCACTGCTCCCCTATGTCCCAAGGAGAGAAAGACCTCCTTCTGATTGCCAGTCTGGCTGTTACAAACATCCTCTTTCCCACTAGTCCCTCCTCTAATTCCAACCACTTGCCAGACTCCGCTCCTGGCCGCTGTATTTGGAAAAGGGTAGTGGACAAGCATATTTTGGAGAGGAGCAGAGATCTAAGGGTCGAGGAATTTGTCCCAGAACAGGGGGCCAGAGAGACCCAGGGAGAGGCCCAGCAGCTGACTATAGGCCACTGTGTACATGTAATGTATTATATGGGGTCTGGCCTCCAGCCAGAGAACAATGTTCTAATTCTGTTGTTTCCTTATTAAAATGGTGTTTTTGAAAAAACAAGGAATGGCCAGGTGGACAGTGCTTTCTTGGAGGGAAGGAAGGTGGGAGATAAATGGGATGTGGACTTCAGGACCATAAGGCATGCTGGACACACCAACTAATAATCCCCAGATCTTACCAAAAATCAGTTACAGATGCTACAGAGATCACTGTCCCAACAACATCAGTGCAGCAGATGGCAGTGGAGTGTGTGGTCCAACTGGCTGGTGCCACAGGAATGTGGGAGCCCAGAAACCCAACTGCTCATGCACCTCAATGCCTCATTCCCCCTCTTTACTAGGTCTAGAACTACAGGCTAGTAAACTCCTAAGCCCCTTCCCAATGTCACTGTACTGCTGACAAGGCCCAAGGAGTCTACTATATCTCTTGTTCCTCTTCTTTTCCAGCTAGCTAGGCTCAGCAAAGTGGGATAGGAATCAGAGACAGCCCCTAAACATGAGGCTCCAGTCTGTCTTGGCCTCAGAGAACACCCATACTGTCGTGAGCAGGGGTAATGTAGCCTAGGGGCTTGGCTCCTACTATAGCAAAAGCCTTGTTCTTAGACTCTGGAAAGAGGTGGCTGGATGGGATCTGCTTAAGTTTGGTCCCTCCCAGCCCCTGAGCCCATTCCCTACGGCCCCCAGCACCTCCTGAGGTGAAAGTGTTTGCCCAAACTTGGTCCCCAGCATGCACATCCATACTTAGAATGTGCTCTGGCCGGGCCTGTGGTGGTGCAGTGGATAGAGTGTTGACCTGGAATGCTGAAATCACCAGTTCAAAACCCTGGGCTTGCCTGGTCAAGGCATGTACAACAATCAATCAATCAGTGAATAACTAAAGTGAAGCAACTATGAGTTGATTTTTTTTTTTTTTTTTTACAGAGACAGAGAGCGAGTCAGAGAGAGGGATAGACAGGGACAGACAGACAGGAACGGAGAGAGATGAGAAGCATCAATCATTAGTTTTTCATTGCGCATTGCAACACCTTAGTTGTTCATTGATTGCTTTCTCATACATGCCTTGACCGTGGGCCTTCAGCAGACCGAGTAACCCCTTGCTGGAGCCAGTGACCTTGGGTTCAAGCTGGTGGGCTTTTTGCTCAAACCAGATGAGCCTGCGCTCAAGCTGGCGACCTCGGGGTCTCGAACCTGGGTCCTCTGCATCCCAGTCCGACGCTTTATCCACTGCGCCACCGCCTGGTCAGGCGAGTTGATACTTCTTGCTCCTCATCCCTCTCTATGCTGACTCTGTAAAATCAGTAAATATATATTTTTAAATGTGCTTGCCTGACCAGCCGGTGGCGCAGTGGATAGAACGTCAGACTGGGACCTGGAGGAGGACCCAGGTTCGAGACCCTGAAGTCACCAGCTTGAGCACGGGCTCATCTGGTTTGAGCAAAGCTCACCAGCTTGGACCCAAGGTCGCTGGCTCAAGCAAGGGGTTACTTGGTCTGCTGAAGGCCCACGGTCAAGGCACATATGAGAAAGCAATCGAACAACTAAGGTGTCGCAACGAAAAACTGATGATTGATGCTTCTCATCTCTCTCCGTTTCTGTCTGTCTGTTCCTATCTATCCCTCTCTCTGACTCTCTCTCTGTCTCTGTAAAAAAAAAAGTGCTCTGCATGGCTGCCCTCTAACAGGGAATTATGGGAACTCAGAAGCCAAAAGACAAAATCCCTGAAAGAAATAACAACAGCAACCAGCACCTTCTGCTTCTACAGTCTTGCAACAGGGAGGTCTTAACCATTCATGGCTGTCTACCTCCTGGCTCTAGCAAGGCCACCTTGAAAGATGGAGAGGCTCCAGTACAGGCAGAGTGCAGTGCCTAGATTAGCCACAAGAGGTCACTTGTGAAGGCATCTACGTATATCCCACCTGCTCTTTCCCCTCAATCCTCCTTGAATAGCCAGGGCTGGAGCTCTCCAAGGTGGCACAGACTCCTGGCCCCGCTGGGCAGACCTTGTCCTCCAAGTTCAAAGATGTGTGGAGTGATTAGTTCTCTTGGCACTTGTCAACAAAGCCAAGTATTATCTCCCTCACTAGCCCAATTCTCAACTTCAACTGATGGTGTTGATAAAAGTAAAGCTTTGATCTTTGGGCTTGTGCCAATGGCTTACTTATCTGCCCCATAACGCCTTTAGGCTGACACAGCAACACAGCTGGGCCCTGAGCAATATAAAAGAAGCCACTGAGAGGGCACATGAGGCTCCAAGTTCTGAGGGCATGGAATACAGTCCCAGAAAAGATGAAGTCTAGCCAATTCCATACATCTAGCTCAGCCCTCCTCTCTCTGAGAGCCACATCTTTGGGCCATAGCCACTATCATTTCTTGTTTGCTGAGGTTGGTACAGAGAAGATAGTGGCCACCACAACCCCCAAAGCCAATAAGGCCCAAGACCTTATAATCTTCCCCAGGCACCAAAAGGATCATCAGAAACCAAGACCATACACTGACATACCAACCTAACTCATCCTCCTTACTATCCCAAAAGAAGGAGCAGCAGTAACTCCTCACAGGCAGTTTAGACAGTGTCCTGGCCCGGGAATCAAGAGATCTGTTTCATTCCTAGGTCTGCCATAAATTGAACTACGCAAATCACTACTCTCCTCTGAGCATCTGGAAATGAGGGGATTAATACAGATGCTCTTTAAACACTTTCCAGTTTTGTGCTTCTGAGAATGCTAAGCATACCTTAACAAAAGAAGTGAGCAAGGCACAACTACCTGGTAACAACGCCATCTAAAGCACAATGATGCCCTTCCCTTTTTCATTGCCTCATCTACAGTCAGGCAGAGAGAACTGGCCATCTCTGATGGCGATACCAAGGGGATGGGCGGGTGCCGCATAGGTAGGATGAAGCCCCTTCCAGAACTCGAAGTGAGGCCTTCAGACTACAAACCCCAGCATTCAGCACTACAGCTCTCAAAAGTATCCCTTACTAGCATCAAATCACTCTTCCCTGAGTCCATCCTACCGTACAGTGCATCGCACGCACGTGGAACTACAGCTCCCACAATCCACCAGACCCATCGCGACTCTTCCTCCCGGGATGCAGTGCACTCCCGTTAGCCCTTTCGACCCTTTGCGCATTGTATACTGGGAGTTGAAGTCCACTATAGGCAGGTATCTGGGCGTTGTCAACATCATAAACTCTTCGCTTTTGGCTTCCTCTTGAAGAGCAGTTCTGAGGTTCAGTGATTAAAAGAGGGCAGTAACGAACAAGCGAAACTCTCCATGGTGTCATCACTACGCAAGGCAGAAATGCTGAGGTTAAAATTAACTATTGGGAACGAGAGGGAAGTGGGAACAAGAGCCATCCAATCCGACACCAAAAGCACCGTTTTCCTTAGCGATGGCTTTTCTATTCTCTTTACCAATATGGCGCCTGGTCTAGCCGCACCTGACGCTGGAACCAGTCAAGCACAACATCCCTAGGAGTACTGCTGCCACCAACAGCATACCAGCTCCAATCAACACCACACCTTAATCTTTCCTGTTCATTCCTGAGGACTCCAAAATTATGGTAGCCTATATCCCATTACCAAAATGGCGGAAGGAGAAGCATTCTTGTTAGGGCCTGCCTGTGACAATACGCCTGCGCGAGAGCCACTGTGTTGTAGGGCGGGAGAGGAACAACCTCATCACGCCTGCGCAGGAACAGAGTGTTCTTGGTCCATACGCAAACACCAATGGATGAAAAGTGCCCAGGTCCCTGCGGCTGCGCTGTGACCCTTACGAGCTCTCCCAGGCATCTGCGCGAGACCTCACGTCCCGCCTTTTTATCTCAGTACGCTGGCGCAGGGCAGAAAGGCCGGGGCTTCGGCGTTTCAGAAGAATGCCAGCGCGGCTGCGCGCTGGGGGGTACCCCCTCACTGCGGCTGCGCGGGAGCCCGGCTGCCGGCTGTCACTGCGGTTGCGCGCGGCGAGCGGCGATCCCCGGGCGCCTGCGCGGGTGGCTTTGCGGGCGCTCGCGGTAAGTTTGCGCCAAGTGCGCGGCAGCCGGGACGCAGACGGCGGCGGCGGCGAGAGGCGGAGCCCGGGGACCACCCCCCATCACCCTCCCCGCAGTCACCTCACGTACCACAACCTCACCTAACCTCTCACCCCCCCTCCGATCCCCCCAACACCGGGATGGCAGCGCCCACCAGCCTTCCCTGCCGGACCAGCGGTCTCCAGCGCCGGCTCTAGCTTGTGGGACTAGGCCCCGCCGAGGCCTGACCCCCCACCCCGAGCCGGGACCCACCGTGCAGTCAGCCGCCGGGCCGGAGCTGAGGGGCCTCTCCCCCCTCACGGCCCGTAGGGAGGACGCTGCCGTCCCGGGGACTGGGGGCCGGGGGGTGGGGGGGAGCCAAGAAGAGGAAGTCGGGACCTGTGTTGAGAAAAAAGAAGGGGGACCGGGGTCAGGAGCGCCCCCGCCTCCCGCTTCCCCCCTCCCCCCGGGGTTGGGGGGGCCCGAGCAGAAAGCGCCCAGCTCGGGAGGTGGATGAATGTGGGAGAAAATGGAGACCAAGACGATCGTGTACGACTTGGACACGTCAGGGGGGCTGATGGAGGTAAGAGTAGCCCTCCTCATCCTCTTCCCCCAGCGCCGGGAGGGACCTCCGCCCTCCGCCCCACAAAGCCGGTCCTGAGCTTGCAGCGCAAGAGGGCCAGGAGAGAGGGGAGTTCTTTCTCACCCAGACTCTCCCATCTTTGCAATTTGGGGGGACAGAGCTCAGCCTCCGAGGACGTTTGCAGCAGTTTCACCTACCCGCCGCCCTCCATTTGCTCTCCCGATGCACCAACCCACTCCATCTCGTTGCACCAGCGGGCCTCCCCACCCCCTTCTTGTCGGCCCCTTTGTGCTTCCCCCAACACGTCCGGGTACTGGGCTTCAGGCCTCTCCCGAGCCTGGCTTTGGAGTCCCCCACTGTCCATACAAGGAAGTGGCGAGCAGGGAACCGCGCACTCTCTCCCCATCCCCCTACCCTGATTCTCCCCATTTGGAAGAAGCTGTTCTCGTTGTGCTGCAGGAACACGGTTAGGGTGGGCTCCCCCCGGTTCCGGGGGCTGAGAGGTTCTGGGAGCAGTCTGGATGGGAGGAAGAAGGACAAAAGAGGGGAGAGGGGTGGGTGACGGAGAAGCCGCGCCGGGGGGCAACGTACAGCCCGGGAGCTCCGAGTGTGCACACACGCCGTTTGTATGTGTGTGCAGCAAATCCAAGCTCTGCTGGCTCCCCCCAAGACGGACGAGGCAGAAAAGCGGAGTCGGAAGCCTGAAAAGGAACCCCGGAGAAGCGGCAGGGCCACCAACCACGACAGCTGCGATAGCTGCAAAGAAGGTGGTGATCTCCTGTGCTGTGATCATTGCCCTGCCGCCTTCCACCTCCAGTGCTGGTAAGGTCTGCGGACCCCTTTGGGGTCCCCTGGCGGACCCTTGTCGGGAGCATTCCTTCACCCGGCCTACCCCTGCCTACCAAAATAACGGGTGCTTGCAGCCGCTAGCTGATTTTCTGTAGCCGCTGGGGCAAGTGCCTCCCCGCCCCCAGATGCCTGTCAGGATCTGGCCGTTTGAGCCTGTGGGTATCTGGCTGTTTGGAGGGGGGAGCAGCGATGGGTCCGAACCCCGAGATGAGGATTGGGAGGAGTGAGGAGAGCCCCATCTGGGACTGGAAGTCACTAAGGAGCTGAGACTGAGCCGGCAGGGCACGGCCGGTGGTGGCGGGGGAGGAAGGGGAGGAGCTCCGGGCCCTGTGCGGCTCGCCTGCCCGCGCGCCTTCCACCCTCGGGCTCCAGCGGGCTGGGCTGTCCTCCCGGGAGGTGAGCGGAACCCTCGGGCGCCGGAGCTGCCCTGATCCAGATGCCAGGGACCCGGTGTCCGGGTGCTTGCGGCTATAAGAGAAATCATGGAGGGTGTCTCTCGAGTCCGCCTCTTCTCTGCCTCTCTGTTTACAATATGGCGACCTGCCTTTAAATTATATTTTTATTCTCAGCGCCATTTTGGCTGCATATATGATTTGCAAACGTCTCCCGGGGAACGGCAGGGGTAGCCCCGGAGTCCTTTCTGCAGAAGCTCCTAGAAGGCCTAGGCTGGGATCTCGCCGCTTTGGTCCCCTTTCTCTGCGGCTGCTTGCCCCCTGTTGCCTCTCGGGGCTGCCTCCCTCTCTTCCCTCCCCGCCCCACGCTGCCACCTCTTAGGAAATCGGGCCGGGTTAGACAATTAAAATTGCCCTTGGGCCCCGATTTCACTTATCCACTCTGGATCGTTGAGCCCTTCGTTACAAAATTCTTTGCTGCTGGGGCTGGATAGTCTGCAGTGGCTTCACGAGGGCATTTTAAGGAGCAGAGAGCTGGAAATCTCTGCGCTTTTTTTTTTTTAACCCCCCATCCCCTTACTAACGCGAGGGGAGGGGAGAGGCCGAAGGAGAGGGAGGGACCTGGGTTGATGGTCCGGAGCTTGATCCTTCTCAGCAGCTCAGCCCCGAACAATCCGACCAAGAGTTTATACTCCAGCTTCTGCCTGGAGAAATCACCTCTGTCCTCCGCAAAAAATCCCACATCTGCGCAGGGAACCCAGATATGGTCTCGTTCTGTTTTTCAGCAACAGTTGACTTGAAACGGGCATTTGTGAAAGGAGACAGTCTGCAGAGAGAGCGGGAAAGGGGCTGTTGGCTTGTTCACACCCCTTTTTTCGTGTTGTCTCTTTTAGCCCTCTTTTAAAACTTAAGCAGTGAGGTTTTCCTTAAGCACTCAGTTCCATTCAAATTCTGTCTCTCGGTTTGTGGAATAGTGCCTGCTGTATATTTGTATTAATTGCAGGTTTTCGAGCACTTATTAAACATATGGTTGATCCTGGGCAAATTAAGTCTGTGGTCATAAGCTATGTGGGAAGCTCTGGTTACCATTCCCAAGATCCTTTTGTCCAGGAGGGCACCTCATCTTGGCTTATAATGTTGTAGGGACAAAAATAATTATCCTGAAGGAAGCTTTGCTTCTAGCTTTAAATTTTTTATTATGAAGTGACTGATACCAGCAGGAAAGGTGTGTGGGTTTTATCCTTTGATTCCTATAAGATGTAATCACCTGGAAAAAAATAATCTCTGCAAGTTTCCTCTGCTGTTTTTTAGAATAGAAGCAATTTGTACTTGGATTTGTTGAGTTTCTCACCAGTTTTTCCCAGTTGCTTAAATTTTTATTGTGCTTACTTTACATGTACCAGGACTGAATTGTAGATTGCTTGATTTTAACTATGGGTGAATGTTATACCTCTAGGATAAAGTTAGTGTCTCACTCAATATGGGATCAAGAATAGGGATCCCATATTGAGTGAGAATTTTATAAACTATTTATTGTTTTTAGTCTCATTTGTCTAATAAAGATGAAATTGTTTATTAGAAGCTTTAGGCATGGAAAAAGGTGTACTATTTTGCCTGACATTGGGCTTTTAAATTATAAAAACTAACCTCTATGCTTTTAATTAGATAAGTCTAAGTCTTGTCAAGTTGTACAGTTAACAATTTCCACTGTAGTTGGGAGGTGAGAGGGAGTGAGGTTTTTTTTAGCTGTTGGTGAAATTCAGGCTTGCCCAGACTGCATTTCATTGAATGCTTTTTATAAGACTATGAATGGGAACTGGTAATCAGAGATTTGAGAATCCTAATAAATGAGGCAGGGTTTGTTTCACATCTCTAGTTCCCCCTTTGAAGATGCCAGTACTGAATGTACCATTAACTTACCTCAGTTATTATATAAATCAGAAAACATTCTAGATATTGGTACAAAGACAGGAAGCCTTCTTTCAAGTGCGGCTTATCCCACTTTCCTGCCTCCTACCCTGTGCTCTTTCCAGCGCAAGTGAAGTGCTTCATTAACTGTCTCAACCAGAGTGGCTAGGTCAAGCAGTTAATGGTCTCAGAAAATTTTGATTCCTGAATGTGCTCACGTTAATTTGTCCCATTATTGCCTTGTAACCTGTGGGAGTGAGGTTAGAAAGTATGGCTGTATTTTCTCTTCCCTTTTTAACTAGCTAAGACTAGATTATTTAAATAAGCACAATGTGATAATTTTCCTCATGTACAGAATGAACAGGAGTCAAGATGGAGTTTTGTAAACCCCGTAGATTTACAAACTAGTGCTGCTGTAGGTCTCCATTGAAAGCTCTGAGACAAGTCCTTTGCAGTGGCTAGTGTGCCTTGCCAGCTTGGCTCACAGTGAACCGGAACTGGTAAAATGTTCCAGAAGTGATTCTAGACAGACTTGACCTCCTGGGTTTAGTGACAGCCACAAACACAGGGGATTTTTTCTAAGATAAACTACTGAAGGAAATGATTGGTCAAATAAGCTGTTTTAATTGTCTTGTCTTATCTCAGGGGACAGTGCTTTATATGATGAACAGTCCTTTTCCCAATTAGACTGAGGGTCCTATTTCTGGGTTTTCTGTAATGATCTGGGTGAGGAAATGAATCTTTCTGTGCTCAGTACCATTACCTCACAATAAACTTGAGGAGCTAATGATGTTTTCGTCTTTGTTTAAGTGATAGTGTAATCGTTTTATCCAAGTTTAAATGGTTATCAATTATTCAGAGTGATAGCAGGGATTACTAAACCTGCCCCTGGAGAATTGGAAAGAGATATGTTTTTAAGTGTTCCTCGGTGAGCCTGACTTTTATGATAATTGTTATGCCATAATTTGAGCCTTCTGAAAATGCTGGTCTCCATGGACTGGTCCCTAAAAAACCAGTTTAAAGAAATTAGAATAACTGGTGGAGCTCTAGTTGCCGCTGACCCATCTTTCTGTTTGAGATGGATAAAATTGTTCTCACTGATGCAGTGAGTACCGTAGGGCATTGTTAATGAGGCTGACTAGGAACTGGATGGTTTCCTTTGATTGCTTTCTTATGACATTTTGCTCCAGACTGAGGGACCAAAACTGTCTGATTGAGAAGTGCATCTACCTCAGCAGACCTCAGCGTGGTTGCTTCCTGTCAGACAGATTTCTGTAGCATTTGCCTCCGCATGTTATATTTGGAATTGTTGGCCGGCTTTCCTCTCTCTGGAGTTGGCAGCAAGATCCAAAATGAGGTTTTCGAAGAATGAGAGTAAAAAGGTCTCTGTGCACAGGCAAAACTAAGCTCAGCTAGTTTTGCATATTTAATTTTTAGTGAGTCATAACCAGGAAGGTTTCACACTTAGAGTAGAAAACTGCCTTGCAGAAAATCATTGCTGTGTGAACTTTTTTTTTTTTTTTTAGAGAGAGAGAGGCAGACAAGGACAGACAGAGAAGAAGGGAGAGAGTTGAGAAGCATCAATTCTTCGTTGTAGCTCTTTAGTTATTCATTGATTGCTTTCTCATGTGTGCCCTGACCGGAGGGGCTCCGGCCAAGCCAGTGACCATGATTCATGACTATGATACCACACTCAAGCCTGCAACTGCGGGGTTTCGAACCTGAGTCCTCTATGTCCCAAGCCAACACTCTGTCTATTGCAGCACTGCCTGGTCAGACTGTGTGAACTTTTAAGGAGGTGGTTTTTCTGATTTTGTTGTGTTTAGCTCCTCATTAGAGTAGTGTCAGGCAAGTGATGAATTAAAAAAAAACAACACATTTATCTTATGAGTCTGTTGTTTCTGACATTGCAAGTGTTTGGAGGCCTGGCACTGAAAAACTAGAGGTGACAGCATCAGGACTCCCTCCCTTCACTCTGCCCCCTCAGTAGTGAAATGATTTGTTGTTCAGTAAACCTCATTTGGTTTTATGTGTATTTTATGTACTTACTTTTGCATTTGCTATGTTGCATTGAAAGCTGGAGTTTGTGGAACTGTATTTTTATTTTTTTTATTTATTTTTTTTTATTTTTCATTTTTCTGAAGCTGGAAACAGGGAGAGACAGTCAGACAGACTCCCGCATGCTCCCGACCGGGATCCACCCGGCACGCCCACCATGGGGCAACGCTCTGCCCACCAGGGGGCGATGCTCTGCCCATCCTGGGCGTCGCCATGTTGCGACCAGAGCCACTCTAGCGCCTGAGGCAGAGGCCACAGAGCCATCCCCAGCGCCCGGGCCATCTTTGCTCCAATGGAGCCTTGGCTGCGGGAGGGGAAGAGAGAGACAGAGAGGAAAGCGCAGCGGAGGTGTGGAGAAGCAAATGGGTGCTTCTCCTGTGTGCCCTGGCCGGGAATCGAATCCGGGTCCTCCGCACGCTAGGCTGATGCTCTACCGCTGAGCCAACCGGCCAGGGCCTGGAACTGTATTTTTAAGTGGTCCACTCGAACAGGGAGGGTCCAATACCATTCAACTCAGTATCATGTGCATGCTTTGTAAACCTAATGTGGGTCTCAGGCTAATTCTTGTGACGTGAGTGCTTTAACCAAAGATAAGGGATAATCACTGTTTAAAAATATAAGAATAATATTTGGTATGAGTTGTTTACTCACAGAATGTTTGTGACATAGAAGATTTTGGTTATGAAAGGAAGCATAAGAAAATTAAAAGTGAAAAGTGAGGTAATACTCCTCAAAAGCAACAGTTTTGAGGTTGCCGGTTCAAAACCCTGAGCTTGCCCGGTCAAGGCACATATGGGAGTTGAAGCTTCCTGCTCCTCTCCCCTTCTCTCTCTCTCTCTCTCTCTCTCTCTCTCTCTTTCTCTTTCTCTCTCTCTCTCTCTCCTCTAAAATGAATAAATAAATAAAAAGAATTTTTTTAAAAAAGTAACAGTTTTTGTTAAGGCATGGACTTAATGGTACTGTTCTGTAAAACTTTTTTCAAAAGTAAGTATACTCAATAAAAGATAGGATGCAGTTGTAATCTCATCTATCCCCTGTTGTTGCTTAAGGCTCTCAAAGTACTTCACAGATGTGCTCCACTAATACATTAGGACTATTTTTGACCTTTGTAAATAACTGTATTTTTACATATGTAAACGTGTAAAAGACAGGTTAGGTACAGCCTTTATTTTTGATAGGGAGATGGATTTGTGTTTGTTTTGAATTCTTTTATTTTAAAGGTTTTACTTGCCTGTCTGACCAGGAGGTGGCGCAGTGGATAGAGCATCAGCCTGGGGCACAGAGGACCCAGGTTCGAAACCCTGAGGTCGCTGGTTTGAGCATAGGCTCAGCAGCTTGAGTGTGAGGTTAATGGCTTGAGCGTGGGATCATAGGCATGACTGCAGGCCTTTAGCAGACAGAGTAACCCCTTGCTCAAGCCAGCAACCTTGGGTCCACACTGGTAAGCTTTGCTCAAACCAGATGAGCCCACGCTCAAACTGGACCCTCGGGGTCTCGAACCTGGGTCCTTCACATCCCAGTCCGACGCTCTATCCACTGCGCCACCTCCTGGTCAGGCTGATGTTTCTTATTTGTCTCGCTTCCTGTCTGTCTGTCTGTCTCTCTAAAACATACATACATATATACATAAAAAAATTTTTTTAAAGATTTTACTTACTGATTTTACAGAGAGAGTAAGTGGGGTGGAGTGAGAAGTATCAACTCAGAGTTACCTCACTTTAGTTGTTCATTGGTTGCTTGTTGCATGTGCCTTGATCGGGCAAGCCCAAGGTTTCAAACAAGTGACCTCAGCATTCCAAGCCAGGTGCTCTATCCACTGTGCCACCACAGGCCAGGCTGTTTTGAATCTTAATATAAGTATATCTCCAAGGGAATTTTTTGAAAGCTCAATCATAAAATAGAGATAAATTATTTATTTTGAACTGAAAAGGGATTCAAATAGTCACTCTGGTGTTAAATTAAACACTGGTTTTTATTAAGTTTTGAGTCAAAGTACAAGTAACACTCAAAAGAGCTCAGTGGGTTTTCAAGGTTCATCCTAATAGGATTTATCAGTACTTACCCATTTTATGGCTGAGTACTGTTCCATGTGTGGATATAATACATTTTATTTATGCCTTCACCAGTTAGTAGACATTGGGTTGTTAATACTTTTTGCTACTTGTGTGCAAGTTTTTGTGTGAACATCTGCTTTCACTTCTTTTAGGTATATATCCAGCAAAGGAATTGCTAGGTAACTCTTACATTTAAGTTTTGAGGAATTGCCAGACTCTTCTCCACATCAGTTGCACCATTTTACATTCCCACCAGTAGTGTATAAGGGTTCCAGTTTCTCTGCATCTTTTCCAACACTTGTTATTATCTGTCCTCTTTATTAAAGCCATCTAAGTGCTGTCACATTGAGATTTAGATTTGCAATTAATTGCTGACTAATGATGTTGAACATCTTTTCATGTGCTTATTGGCCATTTATATATTTTCTTGGAGAAATGTCTATTCAGATCCTTTGTCCAATTTTAATTGTTACTTGCTTTTTTTATTATTGAGTTGTAAGAGTTCTTTATATATTCTAGATCAGCGGTTCTCAACCTGTGGGTCGTGACCCTGGCGGGGGTCGAACGACCAAAACACAGGGGGTAGCGACCCACAGATTGAGAACCACTGATCTAGATACAAGTTCCTTGTCAGATAATATAATTTGCATGTATTTTCTCCCATTCTGTGGGTTGTCTTTTCACTTCCCCTGTTTTTTTGTTTTTCAATTTTTGAATCTACTTTTTTTTTTGTATTTTTCTGAAGTTGGAAACAGGGAGGCAGTCAGACAGACTCCCGCATGCGCTGGACCGGGATCCACCCAGCACGCCCACCAGGGAGCGATGCTCTGCCCATCCAGGGCATCGCTTTGTTGCGACCAGAGTTGGTCTAGCGCCTGAGGCAGAGACCATGGAGCCATCCCCAGCGCCCGGGCCATCTTTGCTCTAATGGAGCCTTGGCTGTGGGAGGGGATGAGAGAGAGAGAGAGAGAGAGAAAGAGAGGGAGGAAGGAGAGGGGGAGGGGTGGAGAAGCAGATGGGCACTTCTCCTGTGTGCCCTGGCCGGGAATTGAACCTGGGACTCCTGCACGCCAGGCTGACGCTCTACCACTGAGCCAACCGGCCAGGGCTGAGTCTACTTAGAAAAGGGTGATAGATTTAAGCATACTTTAATGTCTATGCCTATATGATCTATGTAATGCCAGTGAATCAAGGGTTTCTTCTGTGAATTCCAGTCAGGATGGTGTATCTCAGTGGAGAGAACCTTATAATATGCTTTGGTATGCTGCTGTTTCAACTTTTCTGAGTGACCTTTCTTAACAAAGAAGTCTGAGGCTATAAGTTACCCTAGAGCAGGGGTAGTCAACCTTTTTATTCCTACCGCCCACTTTTTTATCTCTGTTAATAGTAAAATTTTCTAACTGCCCATCAGTTCCACAGTAATGGTGATTTATAAAGTAGGGGAGTAACTTTACTTTATCAAATTTATAAAGCAGAGTTACAGCAAGTTAAAGCATATAATAATAATTACTTACCAAGTACTTTATGTCAGATTTTTGTTAAGTTTGGCAGGATAAATCTTTATAAAACAATTTACTATATAGTTAAATCTATCTTTTTATTTATACTTTGGTTGCTCCACTACCACCCACCATCAAAGCTGGAACTAGTGGGCAGTAGGGACCAGGTTGACTACCACTGCTCTAGAGATTTAAAAAATCCACCAGCCTGACCTGTGGTGGCACAGTGGATAAAGCTTCAACCTGGAACACTGAGGTTGCAGGTTCAAAACCCTGGGCTTGCCTGGTCAAGGCACATATGGGAGTTGATGCTTCCTGTTCCTCCCCCCTTTCTCTCTCTCTCTCTCTCTCTCTCTCTCTCTCTCTCTCTCTCCCCCCCCTCTAAAATAAATAAATAAATAATGTTTGGGGGGGGGAAAATCCACCACCTGGCCTGACCAGGCGGTGGCGCAGTGGATGGAGCGTCGGACTGGGTTGTGGAGGACCCAGGTTTGAGACCCCGAGGTCACCAGCTGGAGCACGGGTTCATCTGGTTTGAGCAGAGCTCACCAGCTTGGACCCAGGGTCGCTGGCTCGAGCAAGGGGTTACTCGGTCTGCTGAAGGCCCGCAGTCAAGGCACATAATGAGAAAGCAATCAATGAACAACTAAGGTGTCGCAACGAAAAACTGATGATTGATGCTTCTCATCTCTCTCCGTTCCCTGTCTGTCTGTCTTTATCTATCCCTCTCTCTGACTCTCTCTCTCTGTCTCTAAAAAAAGGGGGGGGCGGGGAGAATCCACCACCTGCCTTAAGGCAGGTTACCTACCCAGCACCCTCCAGCTGCAATAAAAAATTTCTGTGTGTAGGCCATCTCATACTTGGGGATCCTTGTTTAAAGAGGAAGATTTTAATTGCCTCAGCTTGATTGGTAACAGCTTGAGGTGGAAATAGCTACAGATCAATTAATGAACTGTCTTTTGAACTGGTTAATAAGGACAAAAAGGTTTTTGTACACTGCAGTGAACTCGCCTTTATATGTTTGTGTGTGTCTTTATGTAAGCCCAGGTAGCAGCAAATAGGGAGAGAGTGCAGAGAATATTTGCCTATAGGTTTTATGTAACTTATAAAAAGAAATAGTCTGGCCCTGGCCCGTTGGTTCAGTGGTAGAGCATCAGCCCGGTGTTTAGCTGTCCAGTTTTGATTCCCAGTCAGGGCACATAGAAGAGGTGCCCATCTGTTTCTCCACCCCTCCCCCTCTCCCTCTCTCTTCTCTCTCTCTTTCTCTCTCTTTCTCTCTCTCTTCTCCTACAGCCATGGCTATGTTGGAGCAAATTGGCCCCTGTTGCTGAGGATGGCTCCATGGCCCCCACCTCAGACACTGAGAGCTCCGTTGCTGAGCAACCGAGCAGTGGCCCAGATGGTCAGAGCATTGCCCCTTAGTGGGCATGCCAGGTGGATCCTGGTCAGAGCGCATGCAGGAGTCTGTCTCTCTGCCTCCCGCCTCTTACTATATTTAAATAATAATAATAATAATATTTGGCCTTGATGCTCCCAAGAGGATTTTGCTACCTAGAAATGCTTAACAGAAATGGGTACATCTTTTTTTTCTAAAAGTGACAGGGCAATAAGAATATAGATAAAGCCGAATGTTGTTTGTTTTTGGTTATGGGTAAGAATGTTGAAATCACCTCTGAACTTGTCCACCCCTTGCACGTATACCTATTCCTTAGGTGTGCTGGGTGTGTAGTTAAGCAGGCCACCTTAGTGGGAGATTCTCGTTGAGGTTATGATGTTATTTATTATGATAATAAAGCACAAACTTCTAGAAATGCACTCTTATTTTAAGGTGCCAGAGTTTTAAGTCACCAGAGCAAGGGGGGAAAAGTTTGTTTTCCCACCTCCACTGTGCTTTTCCTTTTACTTAGAGTCCCCAGGGAGTACAACGTGGCCAGCTGCATTGCCATTCAATGAGTGACACTTAGAAGAGCATTTCTGCATAATGCTATCCTCCCAAGAGACAGGATAGGAGTACAGCTGTCCCCCTGCCAGTTTCCTGAAGGAGGAGGACATTGTATTCAGTGCAAATACTAGACCAAATTTCAGAAAGGCACTTTGATATTACGGATTTGTCACCATGCCCAGGATGCATGCACAGGTCACTAGCTGACTGTTTTTCCCATAATTTAAAAACAGTTAAGAACAGTAAGAAGGTGACTCCTTTTTCTGCCTGCCATTTGTGGATACCAAAATCCTTATCCTTCAAGCCTAACGTCATTTCTAAATCTAGGTCTCAGCAAATAAGAATAAAGGTGTGCCTGACCAGGCAGTGGCACGGTGGATAGAGTGTCGGACTGGGATGCGGAGGACCCAGGTTCGAGACCCTGAGGTTGCCAGCTTGAGCGTGGGCTCATCTGGCTTGAGCAAAAAGCTCACCAGCTTGGACCCAAGGTTGCTGGCTCGAGCAAGGGGTTACTCGGTCTCCTGAAGGCCCGCGGTCAAGGCACATATGAGAAAGCAATCAGGCCCTGGCCGGTTGGCTCAGCGGTAGAGCATTGGCCTGGCGTGCGGGGGACCCGGGTTCGATTCCCGGCCAGGGCACATAGGAGAAGCGCCCATTTGCTTCTCCACCCCCCCCTTCCTCTCTGTCTCTCTTCCCCTCCCGCAGCCAAGGTTCCATTGGAGCAAAGATGGCCCGGGCGCTGGGGATGGCTCCTTGGCCTCTGCCCCAGGCGCTAGAGTGGCTCTGGTCGAGGCAAAAGCGACGCCCCGGAGAGGCAGAGCATCGCCCCCTGGTGGGCAGAGCTTCGCCCCTGGTGGGCGTGCCGGGTGGATCCCGGTCGGGCACATGCGGGAGTCTGTCTGACTGTCTATCCCCGTTTCCAGCTTCAGAAAAAAAAAGAAAAAGAAAGCAATCAATGAACAACTAAGGTGTCGCAACGAAAAACTGATGATTGATGCTTCTCATCTCTCTCCGTTCCCTGTCTGTCTGTCCCTATCTATCCCATCTCTCTGACTCTCTCTGTCTCTGTAAAATAAATAAATAAATAAAGGTGAAGTTTTAGTACATTTATGTGGGAGGCAGAAGACACTGAGGGGTACAATAAACACTGATAAAGGGAGAAATTATTGACTTTATCCATCAGCAAAAATGAACTTATACATAGAGGTGTTGGTGAATTCACAGTAAGCAAATTCCAAGTACACCTTGCAGATTGATAAAATTTTGTAAGTAATGAAAAATTCAACTCATTTAAAGAGCTCTTTTCCCTTTTGTAGTTGTGTACTAAATGCTCACTAAACTATAGTCTCTGACTTACATTGACCACCTTATAATTTTTTCACTTTATGTTAAGCCCAAAAACAATACATGTTCGGTAGAAACCAGCTTAAGCCCTGATGTTCAGTAGGTTAGGTGTATTAAATACATTTTCGATTTATGATCTCTTCAGCTGACCAAGGGTTTATTGGGATTTAACCCCATCATTAAGTCAATGAGCATCTGTACTTGAAAGCCAGAGGCTGACCCATCTCCTCTGCTAACCGCTGCATAATACCTAGTGGTATTACGAATGAGAGACATGCAAAGATAAACACTGTTTGAGGAACAGAAATTATGTCTTGATTCTTCCAAGTGGGTAGTGCCTTTGTTAACACAAATGCGCAATGTCCATTCCTTTCCCCATTAATTGCATTTGCTTTCCTGTAGCTTTGATGTTTAATCTTTGCCTTTCCCATTTTCTGACAAATTGCACAGCATATCTCTCAGAAAGTATTTCCCAGTCTTGAAAGAACAAAAGACAGAAACTGCAGGGTAAGGGGAGACTACTCTTGAACCAATCATCAGTCTATCCCGTGGACTTGGGTTGTGCGTGAGGCTCTTTTCGAAATAAGCTTGAGTGAGCAAGAAAGGACTCTGCAGGGATGAGGAACCTCTCAGTATTACTAGAATTCCAGAGTGGAATCCTGTTTGTGGCAACACAAGCACATTTCAGGCTTTGATTCAGCTGTGATATTCAGAGGGATGTTGAGTATTCTTTCTCTTTGGTCTGTCTTTCTGCAGAGAACAGAGCAGAGAAGCTGATTAAATGCACAAAACTTCTAGTGAGTTTAGATAAGTTTCTGCATTGTAAACCTGGGCAGTGCAGAGCTACTCTTTGATTTTAGTGAGAAAGGAAAGGGGAGAAAGAGAAGGAACATGAATCTGTTCCTGTATGTTCCCTGACCAGGGATTAAACCGGCAATCTCTGTGCTTCAGGACGATGCTCTAACCAACTGAGCTATCTGGCCAGGGCAATGCAGAGCTACTCTTGTTCTGCTTTCCACCAGTCATGGGCTCCTGTGATGATCTGGTAGCTTTTTTCTTTTTTTTTTTTTTAATTTTATTTATTCATTTTAGAGAGGAGAGAGAGAGACACAGAGAGAGAGGAGAGAGAGACGGGGAGGAGCTGGAAGCATCAACTCCCATATGTTCCTTGACTAGGCAAGCCCAGGGTTTAGAACCGGCGACCTCAGCATTTCCAGGTCGACACTTTATCCACTGCGCCACCTATGAGCTGGTTGCTTTTTTTTTTTTTTTTTTATAATGATTTTATTTATTAAATTTAGAGAAGGTAGAGAAAGAGAGAGAGAAGGGGGGAGGAACAGGAGCATCAACTCCCATATGTGCCTTGACCAGGCAAGCCCAGGGTTTCAAACCGGCGACCTCAGTGTTCCAGGTTGACACTTTATCCACTGTGCCACCACAGGTCAGGCAAGCTGGTAGCTTTTTTTTTTTTTTCATTTTTCTGAAGCTGGAAACGGGGAGAGACAGTCAGACAGACTCCCACATGCGCCCGACCGGGATCCACCCTGCACACCCACCATGGGGCGACGCTCTGCCCACCAGGGGGCGATGCTCTGCCCATCCTGGGCGTTGCCATATTGCGACCAGAGCCACTCTAGCGCCTGGGGCAGAGGCCACAGAGCCATCCCCAGCGCCCGGGCCATCTTTGCTCCAATGGAGCCTTGGCTGCGGGAGGGGAAGAGAGAGACAGAGAGGAAAGCGCGGCGGAGGGGTGGAGAAGCAAATGGGCGCTTCTCCTGTGTGCCCTGGCCGGGAATCGAACCCGGGTCCTCCGCACGCTAGGCCGACGCTCTACCGCTGAGCCAACCGGCCAGGGCGCTGGTAGCTTTTTGATTCACTGAATGCGGGCATTTAATCAGTAGAGTTCTACTTGTTGGTTTTAACAAAACTGGAAACATTGGAGGGGAACTGTACAATGAACTATTTCCATTGACAGTCATCAGTTATTGGTTAAAATATGTCATAAAAATTTTACACCATTAATCTCATTAAATGTGTATAAGCCTGTAACTTTTCTTTAAAACCTATAATTTTTCATAGTTCTAGGTTTACCGCATTCAACTTTCTTTGATCTTGCTTGCCATTTTTTAAAAGAGCATCTTAAATTAGGGAGAATTTCATCACTAATTTTGGCCTTCTGATAAACACTGTTTTGTTTTTTTTTCTTGTTTTCTTTATTTCTCTGTCGTTTTTGTGGTTTTGCCTGGCATAGATGACACTTAGCCATTTTAATTTAACTCTAACTCCTAATTTCATGATATCAGACATTTTTGACTGCAGGCTGTAGTTTGTAGTTGTTTCAGTGAGCTGAATAGTAAGAAAAGTGTTTGCAATTTAAGTTATGTGAAAGAGCTCGTTTCAAAGGCTTGTATGCTTCTTGCATACAAGCTTTCCTCAAATCTTGCCATTTTTGTGCACACATTCAGGTCTTTAGGGTGATCGTTCTCTGATTAGGGATCATCTGAGAAAAAAAACTGGGCCAAATGGAAAAATCATGGTGCTCTGTCTCTGAGAAGTATGTTCAACTCCTAAATAGGTCATGGGGTATAACTGGAAGGCTTCAGCAGCCCAAGTCAGCACTTAGCTGTGGCATCAAACCACGACAGCACAGTTGACAGCATGCCCTAGAGATTACTTCAGCCATGGAGGGTGAGGGGGGAGCTTTGAGGTTTATGAGTAAAATTGGAGGAGAGGAGAAGGTAAAGGTAAAAGAAGGAGGGGATAACTCCTAAGCGAAGCTATTTTGGCCCAAATAACAGCATTATTTATCTTTTACATATATAGAGAGAAGATCCTGTCAAAGGAGGGTAAATGAGGCAGAAATCTTCCTTAGGGAAAAGCAGGTGGGTCTTAAGTAGAAACCTCTCTATGTACAGTGTGAGGCAAAAGTGGGTTTATAGCTGTTTGTATGGAAAATAATACAAGAATAAACTGTTTCATGTACTTATAATTGTAAACCTACTTTTGCTCCACCCTCTATTTAGTTAGATTTCAAATAGACATTGTTAGTTTTGTTTTGTTTTTTATTTTGCCCAGCTGTTATAGAATTTTAGGTACAATATCTGTAAGATGTAAGTTGGTCCAGATTCCCTGAGCTGTGTCTGCAAGAATAATATGGCCTGGCTATTACCTTGTTCTTGATAATCCACTAAAATTTGGCCACAGAACCTCTGAACTCTTCTGAAATACACAATTATAATTGCTGGTTCCTCTTTCCAATGGAATGTTCCCTGGGAGTGTTAGAAAATGACTATTGAAGCCAGAATGTTCACTGTTTTCCGAAAGAGGTGGGCTCCTGTATCTATCATGAAGTGAATGAATGGCGCACATTTTTAAAATGTTGTAGCCAGCCCATTTTTCATTCTAGAGAAGCCAGGTTTGCAAGAATAGCCCAGGCTCAGCTTACAGAGAAGTTAGCAGAAGCAAACACTTGGCATGACTGTTGGTGTTCTACCCTCCCTCCCCCTTTCTTTCCCTTCACTAACTTGTAACCCTCTTCTTCAGGTATCCTTCACTGGGAAGATGTCACAGGCAAGCTTTACTAAGAAGGTGATAATATTTGGGAACACAGTCAGCTAGTTTGAAAGGATTGTATGCCTGTGGAAATAGCTGCTAAGTTTCTCAGTGGGGTATTTGTAATGGCCTAGCACTTGTAATGGTCGCCTTGTTAACATTGCTCCTGAGGCTTTGCATGAAAAATCAGCAGTCCTTGTGTTTTTTTACTTTGTGGCATTAGTTGTATGTGAGTCAATAGCTGGAATGAGGGAGGTTAAGGGATTAAGGTTCAGGGAACACCCCCCCCCACCCGTGAACTTTCTCTATGCTTTCATTTCTCCAGTATCCTTCAATATGACTGTCTTTCCTGCCTTTGAAAGGTAGGCCATATCTGAAGATAAAAGCTGATGGCCACACAAGTGTCCAGAGGAAGCTTACAATGATATCAAGATGGCTGCTGGGAGGCTGAAATCTGATTGTGGTCCTGCTTGCAGTTACCTTTACTCCTATTCTGGCTAGTACCTACATATTTCCTGAGCTAGCCGAGGGCTGCAGGGCCAGTCTGAGGGTGTAGTCCTGTTGTGAACATATATTGTCTTTTGCAGTTGGCATTACACAATGCCATTAAATATATGTAAGATTTTTATCTTGTAGTGGACCTCAGATGGTTGGATGAGACCCATGATCTGTGAAATTAAAAATCCAAACTACTCAGTGCTATTGTTTGCTTACTGAACACCCACCACCACCAAAAAGGGAGGTGATATACAGATGATGGTTGGGGCCCAGTGAGATCTTTCCTAGTCTAACTGATATTTTATTTCAACTGAAACTGCCATATATGGCTAGAGAGCTCCCCCCACCCCCCCCACCCCCCCACACACAAGAGAGGGACAGAAGGCAGGGAGGAAGAGAGATGAGAAACATCAATTCTTCGTTGCGGCACCTTAGTTGTTCATTGATTGCTTTCTCATATGTGCTTTGACCTGGGGGTTCCAGCCAACCCAGTGACCCCTTTTTTGAGCCAGCAACTTTGGGCTCAAGCCGGCAACCTAGGGGTTTCAAGCCTCGGTCCTTTGTGTCCCAGGCCGACATTCTATCCCCTGCACCACCACCTGGTCAGGCATGGCTGGAGAGCTTCTGACACTTGGAGAATGGTATGTTCTGACAGGAGGGACTCTTACAGTTCATGCAACTGACCTCTTTTGGAAGAGAATCCAAGTGAAAAGCTGTTGGTATATTATGAACAGATATGCTGTTTGCATAGTGTTTCTATTCAGTGTTTATGTTACATTGAATATTTTGTCAGTCCAGGAAGAGAAAATGGAATGTATTTTTTCTTAAATATTTTTCAAAAATATATGTATATATATTTTTTTCATTGACTTGTTTACTTGTTTCCTTTTATCCTAAAACAGACACCAAAGCTTTTAATTTGGTTAAATATTTTCGTGTCTCTCTGGCTGCCTTTAGACAAAGTTTTAAAATTTAACTCAGTGTCACTTTAGCTGGATGACAGTTGCAAGCTGTATGTCAGTAACCTAACATATTTTAATAAGTCCATCCTGACCTGTGGTGGCACTGTGGATAAAGCATCAACCTGGAACATTGAGGTCGCTGATTTGAAACCATGGGCTCTCCTGGTCTTGACACATATGGGAGTTAATGCTTCCTGCTCCTCCCCCTCCTTCTCCTTTATGTGTCTCTCTCTCCTCTCTAATAATAAAATCTTTAAAAAAAAAAAAAAACAAGTCTAGAACGGAACACCATTTTTATCTGCATGTTGTAATGTAAAAAATAGGTCTTTGAAATAAAAGGCATTCTGCTTCTCTATCTCCCTCTCTTCCTCCACCTTTCCCCTCCTCCCTTTGTTCTTTTGTTCTCCTCCCCTTTCCCCTTTCTAGTTCCATATTGAAAAACTGCTTGCTCCAGATAGATAATTAATGTAAAGCAACAGGTCCCACTGGTGGAGACTAAATCTGAAGTAAATGTTAATGTCGCCGTGCTGGTTCACATGCGTTAATAGGCAAGGAAGATGAGTGAGGTTAGACTCAGATCGCTATACTAATGTATGACTTGAAATAGATCCTCTTAATTAGAGAGCCAAGAACCACGACAACTACCAGTATCTTCCACCTGCGGTGGTGTGCTGCAGCCTCATTAGTGAATAAAAAAGGCATTCTAAATTAAAATTGGGGTCTGTCCTTTGGCTGTAGTTGGGATCATCTGGCTCCCAGCTTTGAATACTTGACACAGAGAGGTCTGTTGGTGCAGAGCACGCTTACAGTTAGCTAAGAAGTGTATATTTGTGGTTTTCTTTTCAATAACTCCCAAAATAGACCTATGTAGACACCCTCATCAACAATGGAGACAGGTCATTTGGAATTGTTTATGGGAGTCTAGATAATAGAGTTCTATTGCAGAGGTTGGCTTTAAGAATTCTAGTTTTGAAAAGTTGATGTCCTTGACCAGCTTTCTAATTGACTTTTATACAAATGTGCTGTTAACAGTTTATAGGCCCTCTTAGGCCTTATAGAAAGCCACACCAAACTCTGAGACACATGTCCTTTAATTGTACAATCTCTGAAGATTTAGAGCTCTATTGTTATGAACTATTTTATAGCTAACAGAATATCAGGTAGTTGTTAAAATTAATAACGATTTGGAAAGCAATGAACACTTTCTAGCCAGGAATTGCAGTGTAGTGCTTCTTTTTTTTTTTTTTTTTTTTTTTTTTTTGTATTTTTCTGAAGTTGGAAACGAGGAGGCAGTCAGACAGACTCCCACATGCGCCTGACCGGGATCCACCTGGCAAGCCCACCAGGGGGCGATGCTCTGTTGCAACCAGAGCCATTCTAGTGCCTGAGGCAGAGGCCATGGAGCCATCCTCAGCACCCGGGCCAACTTTGCTCCAATGGAGCCTTGGCTGCGGGAGGGGAAGAGAGAGACAGAGAGGAAGGAGAGGGGGAGGGGTGGAGAAGCAGATGGGTGCTTCTCCTGTGTGCCCTGACCAGGAATTGAACCCGGGACTCCTGTATGCCAGGCCGACGCTCTACCACTGAGCCAACCGGCCAGGGCAGTGTAGTGCTTTTAGTGATCTGAAAGGAAACATCCACAAGCTGTGAAGATGAGAGGATATTCTGCAGGAGCTCCATCCTCACAGGCACTCTCTTCTCTGCTGTGGAGAAGAGTGCAGGTCTCAAAGCACAAAAGCCATAGTCTTTTTTCTTTTTTTTTAATTGAATTCATGAGGGTGATTGGTTAATAAAATTACAGGTTTCAGATGTACACAGTTCTATAATATATCATCTGTATATTGTATTTTGTGTTCACCACCCCAAGTCTTCTTCAATCACCATTTATTCCCCTTTTACCCTTTTCTACCTCCCCTGACTCTGTTTTCCTCTTGAAATTCATATTCATTTTTTTTAATGTTTTTATTTTTTTTTATTTGAGAGAGAGGAAGGGAGAGAGGGACAGGAACATCAATTTGTTCCTGTATGTGCCCTGATTGAACCAGCAACCTCTGTGCTTCAGGATGACACTATAACCAACCAAGCTATCCGGCTGGGGCACCATATTCTTTTGAAGTCAGATAGTAGAGGTCCTTGGCCTACCAAGATAATCCTGCTAACATACCAAAAACAACTATTACATGACTCACCTCCTCAGGACTTGGACAGTTCTTGAAATCTAAAGGTTCAGATACTATTGTGTACTAGATGGACTTAATCTAGTCCTAGGAAAGTGCCCATTCCTAGAACCTTCCTTTTATCAAGTAGTTTTTGTTGTTGTTGTTTGTGACAGAGACAGAGAGAGGGACAGATAGGGACAGACAGACAAGAAGGGAAAGAGATGAGAAGCATCAATTCTTCATTGTGGCTCCTTAGTCTCCTCAGTTGTTCATTGATTGCTTTCTCATATGTGCCTTGACTAGGGGGCTGCAGCAGAGCAAGTGACCCCCTGGCTCAAGCCGGCGACTTCAGGGTTTTGAACCTTGGTCCTCCATGTTCCAGTCCAATGCTCTATCCACTGCGCTACCACCTGGTCAGGCTCAAGTTTTTCAAAATGCAGAACTATACCTGCTTCTATCTTTCAGAACCCCTTGAAATCCTTAATTTTGCCATCTTTAAAGGATTACTTGCTGAATTATCCTTTGCTGGATAGCTCTGAATTGTGGAAAGAGTGTAGGGAAAAGACCACTGTCGTCTTCAGGTACCCAATAACCAAAAGAGCTGGGGCTCTTATACTGAGTTTGGCATCCATGAGCAATTGAGTCTTGTATAGTTCTTTATGGCAAGAATCCGTTTGTAGTTGATTGAATGTGGTCTTATTGCCACTGTGTTTTTCTGTCTCTTAGCCTTTGATCCCTGAGAATTAGGACCATGTCTGAAATCTTACCACTTAGTATATTGCCTAGCATAAAATAAATGTCCAATAAATGCTTGAGTGGACAATTGACTTTGATCTTCTCTCCCCAGAGACTATGTTTTTTGATTGGGTAGATCATGACTTCATTTACTTTATGTCCTTCCTTCAGTGTGACACCTCCAGTGTGGCATCGGTTAGTAAGCAGTGGGAATTCAATAAGTATGACTGATGTAGAAGGAAATGCTCAACTTTGAGATTGAGAAAGATACCCTGATGGATATTCCACTGTGTTCCCCAGAAATAAGAGAATTACCTAGGTTCCTTAAAAACAGTTTGATGCCTGACCAGGCGGTGGCGCAGTGGCTAGAGCGTGGGACTGGGACTTGGAGGACCCAGGTTCGAAACCTCAAGGTTACCAGCTTGAGCGCGGGCTCGTCTGGCTTGAGCACGGGCTCGCTGGCTTGAAAGCCCAAGGTCACTTGTTCGAGCAAGGGGTCACTCGCTCTGCTGTAACCCCCCCAGTCAAGGCACATATGAGAAATCAATCAATGAACAAGTAAGGTGCCACAACGAAGAATTGATGCTTCTCATCTCATTCCCTTTCTGTCTGTCTGACTCTCTGTCTCCATCACACATACACAAAGACAAAAAAACACCCAGCTTGAAACAGATTTGAAAGAGCCAGGAAACTGATTTGGGTTCTAATTCTGCTACAGCTGGCTCCATGGCTTTAGATAAGTCAGTTTTCTCACCTGTGCAATGGAAATAAGAATTTTCACAGTGTGGTGGTGAAAAATCAAATAAAGAGCATCTGTGAACTATAACACACTATTCTAGATGTAAGATGAGATTGTTACTGTGCTATTACTAAATTTTAGTGATTGGGAAGCATTGTCCTTACAAAGCAGCCCTGGAGCATTATAGTGTTTTCATGGTTTACACTGCTGAGCAGTGGAAACTGATAGAGTAATTTCAGCACTACCTGACTTTTAGCTTTTAATGATATCCTTTATTTTTATTTTTTTTTATTTGCTGTGGCAGGAGGGAGAAAGAGAAGCATGAGAAGCATCAACTCATTGTTTCACATGGTTGTTCCATTTTAGCTGTATACTTATAGATTGCTTCTCCTACATGCCCTGACTGGGAGTTCTCCAACAAACCCATGACTTCTGGCATACTAGGATGACACTTTATCCACTGAACCACCCAGCCAGGGCCTATTGATTTCCTTTAGTAAAAAATGGCCCTCTCCCTGGCCGGTTGGCTCAGCAGTAGAGCGTCGGCCTAGCGTGCGGAGGACCCGGGTTCGATTCTCGGCCAGGGCACACAGGAGAAGCGCCCATTTGCTTCTCCACCCCTCCGCCACGCTTTCCTCTCTGTCTCTCTCTTCCCCTCCCGCAGCCAAGGCTCCATTGGAGCAAAGATGGCCCGGGCGCTGGGGATGGCTCTGTGGCCTCTGCCTCAGGCGCTAAAGTGGCTCTGGTCACAACATGGCGACGCCCAGGATGGGCAGAGCGTCGCCCCTGGTGGGCGTGCCGGGTGGATCCCGGTTGGGCGCATGCGGGAGTCTGTCTGACTGTCTCTCCCTGTTTCCAGGTTCAGAAAAATGAAAAAGGAAAAAAAAAAATGGCCCTCATGCCCTGGCCAGGTAGCTTGGTTGGTTAGAGTATCATCCCAAAGTGCAGAGGTTGCCTGACCAATCCTCAGTCAGGGAACATACAGGAACAGATCTATACTCCTGTCTGTCTGTCTCTCTCCCTCTCTCACTCAAGTCAATAAAATAAACATTTAAAAGAATAAGCCTGACCAGGTGGTGTTACAGTGATGAAGCATAGGACTGGATCACAGAAGACCCAGGTTCGAAACCCCAAGGTCACTGGCTTGAGCACGGGATCACTGGCTTGAAGCCCAAGGTCACTAGCTTGAGTGAAGCCCAAGGTTGCTGGCTTGAACAAGGGGTCGCTCACCTTGTAGCCCCCCGGTCAAGGCACATTTGAGAAAGCAATCAATGAACAACTAAGATGCCGCAACAAAGAACTGATGCTTCTCATCTCTCTCCCTTCATGTCTGTCCCCTATCTGCCCCCCCACCCGACTAAAAAAAAAGGAGGAGAAGAATGGCCCTCAACACCCTGTCTTCACTGATATAGGAGGAGGATGAGAGGGAGCTGGGACAGAGCCTTCTTTTTCCTGACAGGCATATCATGATTTTAAAGACTCTGGCATGCATGTATAGGCATACCTTGTTTTATTGTACTGTACTTTGTTGAGCTTCACAGGTACTGTGTTTTTTACAAATTGAAGATAAGACCCTTCAGCAGAAAAATAATTAGGACTTGCTGCAAGTTCAAATGATGGTTAACATTTTTTTAACAATAAAGAATTTTTAATTAAGATGTACACATTGTGTTTTCTTTTTCTTTTGTATTTTGCTTTTTGTTTATTGATTTTAGAGAGAGGAGAGGGGTGGGGAGGAGTAGGAAGCATCAGCTCATAGTAGTTGCTTCTTGAATGTCCCTTGATCAGGCAAGCCTGGTGTTTCGAACCAACGACCTCAGCATTCCAGGCCAACGATTTATTCACTGTGCCACCACAAGTCAGGCTTCTTTTTTTGTTTTTTAATTTATTTTAGAGAGAGACAGAAACACCAATCTGTTACTGTATGTGCCCTGACCAGGGATCAAACCCATAACCTTTGCGTATCAGGACAATGCTCTAACCAACCGAGCTATCTGGCCAAGGTTTGTTTTTTGTTTTGTTTTTAAGAAACGTTATTGCAGCCTGACCAGCTGGTGGTGCAGTGGGTAGAACATTGGACTGGTATGGAGAGGACCCAGGTTCGAAACCCCAAGGTCACACTGGCTTGAGCACGGGCCCACCTGCTTGAGCGTGGGATCATATACATGACACCATGGTCACTGGCTTGGTTTCAAGGGTCTCTGGCTTGAAGCCCAAGGTCACCGGCTTGGGCACAGGGTCACTCATTCTACTGTAGCCCCCTGGTCAAATCACATGAGAAAGCAATCAATGAACAACTAAGGAGCCACGACAAAGAATTGATGCTTCTCATCTCTCTCCCTTCCTGTTTGTCTGTCCCTATATGTCCCTCTCTTTCTCTGTAAAAAAAAAAAGTTATTGCACACTTAATGGACTACAGTATAGTATAACCATAACTTTTATGTGCACTGGGTCACTAAAAAATACGTGCAACTCTTAATTGTGATGTTCATTTTATTATGGTGGTCTGAAATGGAACCTGCATTATCTCCAAGGTATGCCTGTAATTATTTCAAAGTTGCACACTAAATATATGGGTACATAAAGTTGCACACATACATATGAGTGAAAGAGCTTTAAGAATCAATCCCCCTGCCTGACCAGGTGGTGGCGCAGTGGATAGAGTGTTGGACTGGGATGCAGAAGACCCAGGTTCGAGACCACAAGGTCGCCAGCTTGAGCGCGGGCTCATCTGGTTTGACCAAAAGCTCACCAGCTTGAGCCCAAGGTCACTGGGTCGAGCAAGAGGTTACTTGGTCTGCTAAAGGCCCGCGGTCAAGGCACATATGAGAAGGCAATCAATGAACAACTAAGGTGTCACAATGAAAAACTAATGATTGATGCTTCTCATCTCTCCGTTCCTGTCTGTCTGACTCTCTCTCTGTCTCTAAAAATAAATAAATAAATAAATAATAAATAAAAGAATCAATCCCCTGAGACTGTAGAATGCCCTTTGTCCCTGGAATTCTTTCCCTGTTGTCAGTATTTTTTTTTTTTTTTCATTTTTTCTGAAGCTGGAAACAGGGAGAGACAGTCAGACAGACTCCCGCATGCGCCCGACCGGGATCCACCCGGCACGCCCTCCATGGGGCGAAGCTCTGCCCACCAGGGGGCGATGCTCTGCCCATCCTGGGCATCGCCATATTGCAACCAGAGCCACTTTAGCGCCTGAGGCGGAGGCCACAGAGCCATCCCCAGCGCCCGGGCCATCTTTGCTCCAATGGAGCCTTGGCTGCAGGAGGGGAAGAGAGAGACAGAGAGGAAAGCGCGGCGGAGGGGTGGAGAAGCAAATGGGCGCTTCTCCTGTGTGCCCTGGCCAGGAATCGAACCCGGGTCCTCTGCACGCTAGGCCGACGCTCTACCGCTGAGCCAACCGGCCAGGGCTTTGTTGTCAGTATTTGATAGGGAACAAACCTAGTGTATTTGCAGAACAGCCTTTTTCCAAACCAGTTCCTGAGCTTAACCCAGTGACGGTCTGTCTTTCCTGGAAGCGTTTTAAGAATCTTTTTTTCTTTAGATTTGAAAAACTGCCTTCTCAATTGCTTGAAAGGAATTGCTAGGAGAAAAGAGGAAAGTTTTCTGATGGCAATTCCTGTGTTCCTGCTATGCCTATGATGGTTTTCTAGAAACATAGACCTTCCTTTCCTTTCAGTCTCATCTTAGATATTACTACCTTCTCTCAAGATGACCGCATTTTCAAGTTTATTTCAAGATATATGTTCTGTCTCTAAGAAAGCAGTAAAATCCCAGCAAAGTCTTACTCTTAAGTTGTGTTTATCCTGAAGATTACCCTCTGACTTCCTCACATACTCCCTAAACTCACAGTCCTCATCTCACACTTGAGGGCTGACGAGAGGAGCCTGTAGTCAGAATCTAGAATTCTGAAAAATGTGTTTTTTAAGCTTGGTATTCCTAAAAATCGTCCTGTAGAAAACCAAGCAGAAGCTACTTTAAAAACCTCTTCAAATGCCTGACCAGGCGGTGGCGCAGTGGACAGAGAGTGGGACTGGGACGCAGAAGACCCAGGTTTGAAACCCGGAGGTCGCCAGCTTGAGTGTGGGGTCGCTGGCTTGAGCAAGGGATCACTTGCTCTGCTGTAACACCTCCCCCCCCCCCCATCAAGGCACACATGAGAAAGCAATAAATGAACAACTAAGGAGACTAAGGAGTTACAACAAGGAATTGATGTTTCTCTTCTCTCTCCCTTCCTATCTGTATGAAGTTCATATTTGTAGTATGGACTTTGATGTCTTACTGTTTTGTGACTTAGAAAACAAAAGTAATTTTATCTGTGATTTAACCACCAAAATAAGTACCTGCCCAATTGCATTTGGAAGGGTTGCCTCAGGACTTTGGAAGGGTTACCTTCACTTCCAAGAAGCCCATTATTTTATTTAATTTTAAAATAATTTTTTTAATTCACTTTAGAGAGCGGGGTGGGAGGGAAGGCAGGGAGAAGAACAGGAAGCATCAACTCCCATATGTGCCTTCATCAGGCAAGCCGGGGGTTTCGAACTGGTGACAGCATTCCAGGTTGATGTTTTATCCATTGCCACCACAGGTCAGGGAAAGCCCATTCTTTTAGTGTTCCCTGGTTCTTTAAGGCTTTATTGAGTACCTACCGTGTGTGCCAGGCATTGTGCAGAATGTAGATATACAAAGGTAAATGAGGCATAGCAAAGGGATTTGGTATGTAATAGTTGCAGTACAGTGTGGCACAAAAGTGCTGTAGGAAATCAGGAGCTGTTAAGAGAAGGCTTCCTGGAGGTAACATCGACTTGAGCCCCCAAAAGATAAGGAGTCCACCTGGTGAAGGAGTGGGGAAAGACTCAGCTTTTGTGGTTGTGGGAAGTGGCTCTGGAGTGAGCTACCAGACTTAATGAAGCTGAAGAAGGAGGCACTGTTCTGGCCACAGGGGATTTACCTACAATACTGAGGAGCTTGAACTTTATCCTGCAGAGGACAGAGCAATATTGAGGGGTGTTTTATTTTGGAGAGTGATATGATTAGAATTGTGTTTTAAATAAATCACTCTGCCAGTAGGGTTGGGAATAGATTGGAGGAAGCATGAAGGGTGGCCAGGAGGCCGTTGACATCCTAGTATACGACCTTGCCTCGCCCTTCTCTGCTTTACATGTATTACAGAGTATCTTGGTGCAAAGCCAGTGGGCAGATGACAAGAAATGATGAAAAACAGAATCAGAAGTGATAGCCTTTTTAGGGTTGATTTTAATATGACAGCTGCTGAAATATAGTAGAGTCTTTAGGCCTTTGCAAATTACATGCATGCATTTCTTTAGTTTGGGTGTGGCCTATGCAGAAATACATTGGAGAGAACAAAGGTAGGGTTTACAGGTAACATTCACCTGTGATCCTCCAGGGCTTGAAAACCTATCCCACAGGCCAGTGTGACTCCAGTTTTCTGCTTCCTGAGATTCCACCAAGGAAACAGGGAAGAAAGGGAGCAGTGAGTTGTGAGGCCTTGCTCAACATCTCGACATGCATGTTCAAGGCTCCAGCAAAGTATGAAGCTAGGAAAATTTGCCAACCCAGTGCTGTTTTATGTAGAAACAGTAAAGCAGGATAGCATTGAGCCCTAGACTTAAAGGAGAGCCCTTATATATTCAACCTTCATGTGTTTTGTTTTGGTTTTTTTTTTTTTTTTCTTTGTATTTTTCTGAAGCCGGAAACGGGGAGAGACAGTCAGACAGACTCCCGCATGCGCTCGACCGGGATCCACCCGACACGCCCACCAGGGGGCAATGCTCTGCCCCTCCGGGGCGTCGCTCTGCCGCGACCAGAGCCACTAGCGCCTGGGGCAGAGGCCAAGGAACCATCCCCAGCGCCCGGGCCATCTTTGCTCCAATGGAGCCTTGGCTGCGGGAGGGGAAGAGAGAGACAGAGAGGAAGGAGGGGGGGGTGGAGAAGCAAATGGGCGCTTCTCCTATGTGCCCTGGCCAGGAATCGAACCCGGGTCCCCTGCACACCAGGCCGACGCTCTACCGCTGAGCCAACCGGCCAGGGCCTGTTTTGTTTTGCTTTGCTTTGCTTTGCTTTGCTTTGCTTTGCTTTGCTTTGCTTTGTTTTCATTAAGAGGTGGGGAGGCAGAGACAGACTCCCGCCTGTGCCCAATGGGATCCACCCAGCAAGCCCTCTGCCAGGTGATGCTCTGCCTGTCTGGACTGCTGCTCTGTTGCTCTGCAACTAAGCCATTTTAGCACCTGAGGCAAGGCCATGGAGCCATCCTCAGCACCTGGGGCCAACTTTGTTTGAACTATTCAAGCTATGGCTGTGGGAGGAGAAGAGAGAGAGGTGGCAAGGGTGGGGAAACAGATGGTCAGTTTCTCCTGTGTGCCCTGACCAAGAATTGAACCTGGGGCTTCCACGCGCCAAGCGGACACTCTGCTGCTGAGCCAGTGGGCCAGGGCTCAAGTGTTTTTTGTTCGTTGTGTTTGCTTTTAGTATTTTCCCATATTCTTTGAAGGAAAATTTCCTTCTTACCATTCCGAGTGCATAAATCCAGGAACCAGATATAGGAATTTCTTAAGCATAAATGTGGCCTTATTCTATATAGCAGTGGTTTTCAAACTTTAGTGTTGAGCATAATCATCAGGAGGGTTTGTTAAACATAAATTGCTAAGCCCTGCCCACAGAATTTATGATTCAGTGGGCCTGGAGTGAGGTCTCAGAAATGGCATTTTAATAAGTTCTCAAATAATGCTGCTGCTCTGGAGACCACACTTTGAGGACAACTGCTATATACACATAAATGTGACCCTCCTAAGGATTTAACAGTCTCATGTGGCTCTTGATGTAACCTTAATGCAAATTAATGATCTGGAGAATCAGTAAGGCTAGCCCTAAACAGATCTAACTTTGATCCAGTATTGACTTACTGAGTGACTACTGTGTATACAACCTCCTAGAAAGATAACAGAGAGGTAAGAGCTTCAATCCTTGTCTTGATTTTGCTAATAAAATAAGTGAGAACTATCACATAGAGGAAAGCAAGAAAAATGCCAAAAGTGAACTAAAACCATGTAGTCAGGGGTTTAAGATGTCTGAATAGTCCCAAAAGAACACATGGAAGAGCTGTCCTCAGTTACCTATTATTGTATGACAAACTACCTCAAAACTTCATGGCTTAAAACAGACACTAAGTTATTATCTCTCACAAGTTTGTATTAACTGGGCTCAGCTGGGTGGTTTTTCTCTTCTATGTGTTTGGTACTACATCATTTGGAAGTTCAACTGAGTTAGCATGGTCCAAGATAACAGTCACATAGCAGTAGTGGTGCTGGCTGTTGGCCTGAGTTGAACAGAAGCTGTTAATTGGAGTGCCTTAGTCTCCACTGTGTGGCCTCTCACAGCACAGCAGGCCTCTGAGACAGAACATTGTAACTGTATATAAAATGGCCCGGGCGCTGGGGATGGCTCCTTGGCCTCTGCCCCAGGCGCAAGAGTGGCTCTGGTCTCGGCAGAGCTTCGCCCCTGGTGGGCGTGCCGGGTGGATCCCAGTCAGGCGCATGCAGGAGTCTGTCTGACTGTCTCTCCCCATTTCCAGCTTCAGGGAAAAAAAAAAAAAAAAAAAATGGAATCTGCAGATCTCTTAAGAACCCAGCTTGGAAGTTACAACATTGTCACCTCTGCTGCATTCTGTTGATCAAAACAAGACATAAGACAAGCCAATTCAAGGAGAAGGAAGTGAACTATCTTTTTTTTTTTTTTGTATTTTTCTGAAGCTGGAAACGGGGAGAGACAGTCAGACAGACTCCCGCATGCGCCCCACCGGGATCCACCTGGCACGCCCACCAAGGGCGACGCTCTGCCCACCAGGGGGCGATGTTCTGCCCCCTACAGGGCGTCGCTCTGCCATGACCAGAGCCACTCTAGCGCCTGGGGCAGAGGCCAAGGAGCCATCCCCAGCGCCCGGGCCATCTCTGCTCCAATGGAGCCTTGGCTGCGGGAGGGGAAGAGAGAGACAGAGAGGAAGGGGGGGTGGAGAAGCAAATGGGCGCTTCTCCTATGTGCCCTGGCCGGGAATCGAACCCGGGTCCCCCGCACGCCAGGCTGACGCTCTACTGCTGAGCCAACTGGCCAGGGCCTGTGAACTATTTTTGGATGGAAGGAGTACCAAAGAATTTGCAGCCATTTTTAATCTACCATAGGCTGATTGAGGCAGGACTTACAAGATGAATAGGGTTTTGATAGGCGTGGCTTTCTAGGGGAAGAGTGTTCAAGAGGAAGAGATAGCAAGCCTTCAGTTTGACTAAGAAGTATGCCTGACAGAGGCCTCGAAGATGAAATGGGACAATGTTTAAAAGACTTTGAACAGCAGATGGGAGGCCTTTACTTAAACTAACAGACTGAAAAGAGTGGAGAAGACCTATCAGTGATTTTATTAACATGATGCAGTTTGGAAATGACTAGGTTCCAAACTAGTCTTTATATATGATCCCTATAAGGCCAGTGTGAATAGCCCTGGATTTGGCTTCTCTGAGATGTGGGAAGGGATGCTTACTCTTTAGGTTACTGTAAATTATGCCAAGAACGCATATTTTATTGATTGATTTATTGATTTTAGAGAGACAGAGAAGCATTCATTTGTTGTTCCACTTAGATGTGCATTCATTGGTGGTTTCCCATATGTGCCCTTACAAGGGATTGAACCCACAACCTTGGTGTTTCAGGATGATGCTCTAACTGAGCTAACCAGCAAGGACCCAAGTAAGAATGTTGAAGGATGAGAGAGCCCTAGCAGTGCTGTAGGACTGGCCAAAACAGGAGTTGAGGGACAGGCGTCTTTGTGCAAGACCTAGCTAGGCTTTTTCCTGCTTCTTCAAAGGGTTAGTTAATTAGTCTTGCCTTTGTCTTTTCCCTGCAGTAACCCTCCACTGAGTGAAGAGATGTTGCCTCCTGGGGAGTGGATGTGTCACCGGTGTACTGTTCGTCGAAAGGTAATAAATAACGCTGCTTTCTGAAGGCTTTGCTCAGAGTGCTGGATCTGGAGCATTGATATTTTAAACTAAGATGGCCTGGCCCTGAAGGCATTTTTGTCCCTTCTTCTTGTCTCTTCCAGCCCTGAAATCACCCACATTCTCCTCATGGTTACTGTTTGGAATCCAGTAGGGCCTAAAATTCAAACATAGGCTGCTGAAATGGGCAGAAGAGGTGTGTTAATTTACTAAGCCATGTTAATTCACTAGTGATAGGAATAGTCTGATCCCTTTGTAGACCGCCTGTAAGTTGCCTAAATGTGGCAACTATATCCATGGCTGAAAATGGCTCAAGAAAAAGCTGGCTGCTTCTCCAGCTTGATGAAAAAAGGATTTCCCTCACCCCAAGTCAAATAAGCCCAAAGGCTTAGCCAGGTCTATTGGGGAGGGGGGTACTTTGAATCCCCTTGTACCCCAGGTTCCCTAATTTCTCTTTAGCTCCCCTCCCTTTGACTTTGATAATTCAGTACTGGCTTTGAGAACATTATTTTCTACTTTGAGAGATTTTCTGTGTTATGCAAAAGCTACATTATCCCTTATCAAAAAAGGAAGTAGGTGTGTTACCACCCAGATTATAAAACAACCAATCCTCAAATTAATAGGCTGTGGATTGCAGTTTGTCTGCAAATTTTAAGCTGCCCTCTGCCCTCCCCTCATACTAATTACACACCAAGTAACTTTCCTTTATTGTGACATCACTTCTGTTTTCCCAGCCTCTGAACATGATATCACTGTGAATGATGACTTCCTTGGTTGCAGAAACAGGATGAGATGATTCAGAGGTTGTGGTTTATGTGTAACAGTTTTCAGCCTTTAAGAAGAAGGTAAACAGTTAGGCAGACATTATTTTTTCAGTGTGTTCAAGGGTTCCTATTAAAAAGCAAGCCAAGGCCAATTCAGCCACCTAAGTACAGCTGTAGTTTGAGTTCTCCTAAAATCTACAAACAAGCTGTCCTCCAGCCTATTCACTTGCCAAGATCTCTTGTGCATCCTCATTAGATTAGAGCAGGGCCAGTTAGAAATACTTGCAAGCCAGAAAGGCTTTCAGAAACTTGCCACTCAAAGAAGCTGGACATGGAAGAGTTAGAAATGGCTGAGGGAAAAGATGTGAAGCCAGGAAAAGAGGGTAGAGAAAAGGAACTAATACTTATTTAGTGCCCATCATCTGCTGGGTATTTTACATATGTTATCTCATTTAATCCATATAGCCATCTGTGGGTCCTGGTGGTAATATCTTCATTTTAGAAAGGAAGAAGCTGAGGCTCACAAATGCAGAAAAACTTTCTCAAGGACTAAAAGGAATCGACAGAGCCAAAATTTGAACAAAATTCTGTCTCACTCCAAAGCTCTATTACTTCTTCATCACTTTTCTAGAAGCAGAGCTACTTTGTGGGTATTACAGTATGCCTTTTTCTAACATAGTATTCTTTTTCTGAAATGCCACTTGACCTGCTTTCAGATGGCCCTCTTTGCCTACCAGAGCCAAATATATCTTTTCCACTACCATCACCTCTTCCCCACTTCGGCCTCCAAAAATTACACTGAAGTGGATTGAAATGATACATTTCCTGAGCCTCATCAACCTGTGATGTTCAGGTCCTATTCCTAGGGAAGGTTAGATTCTCCTAACTCAGAACCATCCTTTTATATATATGACCCTCTTTTATTGTCACCATATCCCTGAGAGGAGAAGAAAGGTTTTACTATACTGCCATTACAGATGGAGAAATTCCCACCCACCAGCCAGTCACCCAAGGTCATAGGAAATCAGTGGCAGAACTGGGATAAGATCCCAGGTCACCTGACTGGCAACTAGTGTTAGTTTCATTTGACCACTCTATTTGGAGTCCTAGAGGAAAATGTAGTGTCAGTTATCTAGTCCTACTGAGTACGCCTAGTCTTTTTTCATTTCTCCACTTTCCCATTCAAAGAAGTGTCAATATTAGAATTCTAATTAAACTTGAGACATTGAAAGCCACCATGATTGCTGAGTCCCTACCATTCACTCACCACCCTTCCACCTTGTAGTGCAGTTACCTTCTAGGCCAGCACCCAGTCTCCCTGGACAGGGAACTCTGCTTGCTGATTTAACCCATTACCTTTGCTTTTGCAGGCTTTATTTTGAGCAAAATTCTTAAAACCATTGAGGAGGTCAAGATATTGCTCCATGTCAAACTACAGTGATCCTGTTGGTTCTTGCTATGTTGTTCTCACTGTTCTCGTTGTCACTGAGCTTATTCTCACTGTATTGTTTATCCCTTTACCCTCTACTTTATATAGAGATATTGTGTATCATATGATGACTTAGATGAAATGATGTGTAATGTGTATAATTGTTTCTAACTTCCTGTGCTTTTTAGTGAGTCCCTCCTACAGTAGTTTTCTTTAGTTTACTTTCGCTATAGTTTTCTCAGCTTTTAACAAACCTGTGTTCTAAGTCCCCAGGTGAATGAGTCTGTAAGTTTCATAATTTTGATTAGTAGTCTAACAGGACTTTGTAGCATCCACTGTTTTGGTACTTTCTGTGATGGGCCCCACCTGTTCATTTGTACAGAAACGAGAGCAGAAAAAGGAGCTGGGCCATGTTAATGGACTGGTGGACAAATCCAGCAAACGGACTACATCCCCCAGCAGTGACACTGATTTGTTGGACAGATCAGCTAGCAAAACTGAATTCAAGGCCATTGCCCATGCCCGGATCCTAGAGAGGAGAGCCAGCCGGCCTGGCACACCCACATCCAATGCTAGCACAGAGACCCCGACCTCTGAGCAGAACGACGTTGATGAAGACATCATTGATGTGGATGAAGAGCCAGTGGCAGCAGAGCCAGACTATGTGCAGCCCCAGCTAAGGCGGCCCTTTGAGCTGCTGATTGCCGCCGCCATGGAGCGAAACCCCACCCAATTCCAGTTGCCCAATGAACTGACTTGTACCACTGCACTACCAGGTTAGCCAAACCATTATATCTCCTCTCCTTCCCCAGCTTCCCCAGAGGATTATTGTTCAGCCAAAAGGCAATGCTGCTTATGGGGTCACTGTCTATGTGGCCACTATCTTATGCTGTTCTTGGTTCTTCTTGGAGAGCTTTCTAAAGGTTTTAGCTTTTATAATGCTTTTCAATGTTCTATAAACTCTTCCCACTATCACTTTTTGGGGGGAGTTGTTTGTTTTCTTGTTTATTTTCCTTTTTTTCCAAGTGAGAGGAGGGGAGATATATAGACTCCCGCATGCACCCTGACCGAGATCCACCTGGCAACCCCATCTAGGGCCAGGCTTGCAACCAAGCTATTTTTAGCACCTAAGGCAGACACTCCACAGAACCATTCTCAGCTCCCGGGGCCTATGTGCTCAAGCCAGTCAAGCCATGGTTGCGTGAGGTGAAGAGAGAGGAGGGGAGGAGGGGGAACAGGGAAAGGGAGGGTTGGAGAAGCAGAACGGTGCTTCTCCTGTGTGCCCTGACTGGGAATCGAACCCGGTACATCCACACACCAAGCCAACGCTCTACCACTGAGCCAACCCGACAGGGCCCCAGTATCACTTTCTTTTTAATGTTTTTTTTTTTTTTTTTTTTTTTTTGCATTTTTCTGAAGCTGGAAACGGAGAGACAGTCAGACAGACTCCCGCATGCGCCCGACGGGGATCCACCCAGCACGCCCACCATGGGGCGACGCTCTGCCCACCAGGGGGCGATGCTCTGCCCATCCTGGGTGTCGCCATGTTGCGACCAGAGCCACTCTAGCGCCTGGGGCAGAGGCCACAGAGCCATCCCCAGCGCCCGGGCCATCTTTGCTCCAATGGAGCTTTGGCTGCGGGAGGGGAAGAGAGAGACAGAGAGGAAGGCGCGGCGGAGGGGTGGAGAAGCAAATGGGCGCTTCTCCTATGTGCCCTGGCCGGAATCGAACCCGGGTCCTCCGCACGCTAGGTCGACGCTCTACCGCTGAGCCAACCGGCCAGGGCTTTTAATGTTTATTTTATTGATTTTAGAGAGAGAGGAAAGGAGAGAGAGATACAGACAGAGTCAACAGGAACATTGATCTGTTCCTATATGTGCCGTGACCGGGGATTGAACTGACAACTTCTGTGCTTCAGCACGATGCTCTAGCCAACTGAGCTATCCAGTCAGGGCCCCAGTATCACTACACACACACACACACACACACACACACACACACACACTCTCTCATGTGGTTCAAAAATCAAAAAATGTAAAAAGGGTTACAGTGAAAAATTTCCCTCCCACTCCTGTCTGCGATTTGCCAAGTCACCACCTTCCCACCTCTCACAGATAACCATTCTTTGGTTCTTGTGTATCTCCTTCTAGAAGATCTTTGTGCATATATAAGCAAATATGGATATATGCTCATTATTTCCCCCCTGAAATAGTATACTTGAGGCCCTGGCCAATGGGCTTAGTGGTAGAGCATCAGCCCAGCATGTGGCTGTTCCAGGTTTGATTCCCGGACAGGGCATACAGGAGAAGCCACCATCTACTTCTCCACCCCTCTTCTCATCTCTTTTTCTCTCTCTTTTCCCATCCTGCATCCATTGCTCAATTGGTTCAAGCACCTCGGCCTGGGCGTTGAGAATGGCCCTATGGACTTTCCATCTCAGGCACTAAAAATAGCTCAGTTGGGAGCATGTCCACAAATGGGTAGAGCATCAGCCCCAGATGAGGGTTGCTGGGTGGATCCTGGTCGGGGTGCATGTAGGGAGTCTATTTCCCCTCCTCTCACTTGGAAAAGAAGGGGAAAAAATAATGTACTTGATATACTGTTCTACGCCTTGCTTTTTTTACTTCACAATGTGCTCTATATAGAGATCTTTCTGTATTAATATAGACATTCTCAGTTTCTCTTAATAATTGCATAATGATCTATTATATAGATGTACCATAACTTATTTAACTTCCTGTTGATGGACATTCGGGGTTTTCCTAAGCTTTCTTTTTCTTTTTTCTCTTTTTCTAATTATTTTTCCATTGATTTGGGGGCAGGGAGGCAGAGAAAGAGAGACAGAGAGAGAAGCATCAGCTCATTGTTTCATTTTGTTGTGCACTCCCTGGTTGCTTCCATGTCCCCTGACTAGGGAATGAACCCGCAGCTTCGGTACACTGGAATGATACTCTCTGCACTAAGCCACCTGGCCAAGGCTTTCGTAATCTTTTGTTTCTATAGATAGGGCTTCAATAACTCTGTAAATACATCATTGTGTACATGTGAATGTGTATCTGTAGGATAAGTTCCTTTTTTTTTTTTTTTTTTTTCTGGTGCGCACAAGAAAAAGAGGAAGGGAAAGAGATGAGAAGCATCAACTCATAGTTGTGGCACCTTAGTTACTCTTTGATTGCTTTCTCTTATGTGCCTCAGGGCTCCAGCCAAGCCAGTGATCCCTTGCCAGTGACCTTTGAGCTCAAGCCAGTGACCATGGGGTCATGTCTATGATCCCGCGCTCAAGCTGGCAACTGTGGGGTTTCAAACTTGGGTCCTCAGCATCCCAGGCTGACACCTTATCCACTGCACCACTGCCAAGATAAATATTTTTTTATTATTATTCAGTGAGAGGAGGGAAGGCAGAGAGACAGACTCCCGCATGCACCCCAACCAGGATCCACCTGGCTAGCCCACTAGGGGGCGATGCTCTGCCCATATGGGACATTGCCCAGGTTCAACCGAGCTCTTAGTGCCTGAGGTGGAGACCATGGAGCCATCCTCAGCACTGGGGCCAACTTGCTCCAGTCGAGCCATGGCTGCAGGAGAGGAAGGGGGAGAGGTGGAGAAGCAGATGGGTGCTTCTCCTGTGTTCCCTGACCGGTAATCGAACCTGGGACATCCACACACTGGGCCAATGCTCTACCACTGAGCCAAATGACCAGGACCCGATAAATTCTTAATAATAGAATTGCTGGGTCAAAAACTATTTATTTATTTATTTATTTATTTATATTTTTGATAGGTATTACCAAATTACCCTCTTTTATTTTTTTATAAATTCTTTTTTTTTTAATTTATTCATTTTTAGAGAGGAGAGAGAGAGGGAAAGAGAGAGAGAGACAAAGAGGAGAGAGAGACAGAGAGAAGGGGGAGGAGCTGGAAGCATCAACTCCCATATGTGCCTTGACCAGGCAAGCCCAGGGTTTTGAACCGGCGACCTCAGCATTTCCAGGTCGACACTTTATCCACTGCGCCACCACAGGTCAGGCTTTTTTTTTTATAAATTCTTTTTTTTTTTTAAATATATTCATTTTTAGAGAGGAGAGAGAGAGGGAAAGAGAGAGAGAGACAGAGAGGAGAGAGAGACAGAGAGAGAGAAGGGGGAGGAGCTGGAAGCATCAACTCCCATATATTTTTTTAATCAAGTCATGGCTTCTACTGAATCCCATAAAGCTTATAGATCTTATTTTCCTCTTTCAGAGAAAGTAAAATTGGCACATAGAGGATCAAAGTTTTTCTGATTTCTGTTAAAATACAGTGACATTGTGGTCTTTTCCTCAGCCACTCCATTGAATAGGCTTTTTGACCTATTTCTTAGGTTGCAAGCATCTAACCTAGGCTTCTGACCACTTTATGTTTGCAAACATTTCGATATGTTTCTGCCACAGAACAAGTGACTTCTGATCAAAGTTTTGACTTATGTCTCAATCTTCCTTCTAATTCTTTTTCTCACTTGAAGCCAGCCTAGGGGGCCTCAGAAAGAGATCTGTGTCTAGAGCACATGCTTTTACTGAGATCTCTTCCTTTCACTAAATTGTTTCCATATCTCAGGCCAGAAATTCTGCACCTAAAGATAGTTCAGCACCACCAATTTCTCTTCTAGGTTCTAGCAAGAGAAGAAGAAAGGAGGAAACCACAGGGAAAAATGTTAAGAAGACACAGCATGAGTTAGATCACAATGGTCTTGTTCCCTTACCAGTCAAAGTCTGCTTCACGTGTAATAGGTATGTTTCTTCCATCCTAAGGGGCTATTCTTCATATTCAGCAAGTAATGTGGGGGGGGGAGGGTGTTTTGTCTGTCTTTTCCATCACACTCTTAAACTGTTTGCTAAATTTAGATCACTTATATTTTGATGATGTGAGAGCAGAGAGACTGGGTGACTAATTGATCAGAGCCTTGAATGTCTTAACAATAAATTCCCTGAAGAATCACAGTACCAAAGTACTGTAAACTGTGTTTATAGAGGCTAGAACAAGAGGAGTTGAAGTTAAACTGAAGTCTGAGATATTTAGACTAGCTATCAGGAAGAATTCTGGCCAGCAGAGACACAAGTCTCTAGAAGCAGCAAATAATTTTTAAATCACTAAAGTGAGTTTAAAAGTAATATAGGATTCATGGTAGCTCATATGCATTAGACGCAATGACTTCCAAAAGCCTCTAGCTCTAGGTTGTCCCAGTTATAGCTCCCCTGGTACACTGGTTTCCTTCAGATAGGATCTCTTCACTGACTGGAACCAGCTGTTTCAGTTACTGAAGATGGATTTGTTGTTTAGATGTGTTAGAAGAGCAGGATAACAAGAGAAAAAATATGAAAAAGAAATGTTCCACAGCAAAAGCTCTAGGGGACTAGATACCAGAGCAGCAGAGCTCTGAGCCAGGCCCAAATTGTGGCTCCAATGCATCTTGAGGACCCAAGGAATATCATAATTACGAATCATAATTGGCATCTGCTTAAGCCCCCTCCCTTTAATTATGGTTACATGAATACATTACAAAATCATTTTCCCAGCACAACTCTCTATGGTTGTCAGATTTTCTGAGTGCTTCATGCAGAAGAAAAAATTCTTAATGTGGTAGACTTTAGAAAGTTTGCTAATAAAATTTTTTTTTAAATGAAGTAGTTTCTTTCTTTTAAGAAATAGTAGAAAGATCAGAGTAGAGTTGGCTATCTTCCCTCACTGGGTACTGAACATTGATCATTCATGCTCTGACAGCCACTTTAGCTATACTCCAAGTAAACATTCACTTCCTGACAAAACACAGTCTTCTTAGAAGAGAGAATAATGGAGAGCCTGGTGGTCGCCCCCAACTTCATCCATCTTCCTAATCGTGAATGTAACTGAATCATTGGGAGAGGAGGACATGTGAGAGCGCTGTTAGGATTAAGGAGGGGAACTTGTTCCACAATGCAGAGGTGGTTTGAATTTTCCCATCTTGCCACAGAAATGGCCTACATCTCTTTTTTTTGCAGGAGCTGTCGCGTGGCCCCTCTCATCCAGTGTGACTATTGCCCCCTCCTGTTCCATATGGACTGCCTCGAGCCACCACTCACTGCCATGCCCCTGGGCAGATGGATGTGTCCGAATCATATTGAACATGTGGTGGTAAGCACAGAGGTGTCCCTTCAGTCCAGCTGGAGCCTGGACTGATTCAATAGAAAGCATAGTAAGATCAGCTTTGTACTAGAATTCACTATAATCTTTCAGATGCTGGTTTCTTCAGACCATCTACTCAATTCCAATTATTTTGACATGGCTCAGCTGTGCATTTTGCCTTTCCTTACAAATGCCTTGTTTAGCTGTACAGGCAGACTTAACCTACTAGCACTAGGCTGTTCATGAATAATTTTCTTCCACAATGATTTAAGCAGTTGATGGTAGATCCTTAAATGGGGTAAATTAGATCCAACCTTATGGAAATAAATGCTCCCATAGTAGTTGCTTCCATATTTTCCTGCCTCTTGTTTTTAGAGGAAACAAACTAAAAAAATTCTAAAGTGTTTATTCTTTTTTTTATTTATTTAATAAATGGAACCACTTTATTTTATTTTTAATTTTTATTTTTTCAGAGACAGGGAGAGAGTCAGAGAGAGGGATAGATAGGGACAGACAGACAGGAACAGAGAGAGATGAGAAGCATCAATCAGTTTTTCATTGCAACACCTTAGTTGTTCATTAATTGCTTTTTCATATATGCCTTGACCGTGGGACTACAGCAGACCAAGTGACCCCTTGCTCAAGCCAGCGACCTTGGGTCCAAGCTGGTGAGCTTTGCTCAAACCAGATGAGGCCACACTCAAGCTGGCTACCTCAGGGTCTCGAACTTGGGTCCTCCGCATCCCAGTCCGACGCTCTATTCACTGCGCCACCGCCTAGTCAGGCAGTATTTATTCTTATATCACAGGAATTAGCTACTGTCCAATAATTCCAGAGAATTGACATGGAAGTGATATTCCAAACAGTCAACCATTTATTGAACCCCTGATCTGTCCTAGGCACCAAATGAGGCTCTTTTCCTTCTCTTATTTAATTCTTTACAATCACCTTATCATTGCATTTATATTCATAGTTTGCTATTTCCAAAGGAGGTTTTAAGACATTTCCTTACAGGCACTTAGAATAGTCACCAAATCAAATAGGAGAGGGCTTCAGGAGAAGCAGCTCCTTCATAAGAATAGACTTTCCAAATTAAAAATGTTATTGCATAAGACATCGCCTGTCAAATGGTGATAACCATGGAATCACTGTTGGCCCTCAGCATGAGAGTGTGCTCCCACTTTACACTGAGAGGAATCTCAGTTGTAGACTTGCACACATAAAATAAAATAGTTGCTTTTCCCCCTTCATTTGACTAATGCTGCTCAGAAAGGTTTATCTAGGAGGAAGCTTCTCTCTGAGGCTTAGAGTGAGTATCTTGCTTTGCCTCCTACTGAACAACAAAAAAAAAGCAACCATGAGTAGTTGCCCAAATATGAATCTTAAAGAGCACCTTTCCAGCAGATGAGAAATTATGTAATATTTTTATTAGCCACTGAGGGGTTTTTCTAATTTACTGATTAGGGTGCTGCCACACATCTTTCCTTTTGAATTAAAGTGTAGGAGAGACTAGATATAGAAAAAGAATGTGGCATAGTTTATATATGCTGCTGCACAAACTTCTTTCATTCTTCCCTTTGGCCTCTGAAAGCAGCCCCAGGCTTTCAGCCTCCTATTATAGAACAAGATGGTTTGCTCTGATAGAACAGATGGATTTGCTAATGCTCCCTGGTACCATGGAGGAGGAATGGGGCAGGACACACAGGATTCTGGTGCTGATTCCAGCTGTGTCAGCCAAAAACTCCTGTGCTATATGGGAAACAGTCCTGCATCCTATGGGAGAGTCTCTTGCTACGAATGGAGTCTGGGTCTCTTGAGGGCCAAGGCCTGCATCTCCTCAGAAGCCTGTACTCTGTTAGGGAACACTGACAAAGTGGTTTGAGCTGGACAGAAGACTGTCAGAGGCTGAATTTGGAAGGGCACTTCTTGGCTAATTCCCTATTTCCTGCTCCTCCCTAACCCCGCCCTGAACCTCTAGGGGAATAGGGACATACCAGTTTTCCCTTGCTGGAGGGCTGAGGGAGAAAGTCCAGCCCTCTGACAGGAGAGTTTACATACCAACCCGACAGACAACCCCATTAGGCCCGTTTAACCTAGAGAATAGTTAGGAGAGGGATGCCTTTTGAGGTTCACTGCAGGACTGTTTCTACTGTGTTCCTAGCTGAACCAGAAGAATATGACGCTGAGTAATCGGTGCCAGGTGTTTGACCGTTTTCAGGACACCATTTCACAGCATGTCGTCAAAGTGGACTTCCTGAACCGAATTCACAAGAAGCACCCTCCTAACCGCCGCGTGCTCCAGTCGGTCAAAAGGAGAAGCTTGAAGGTGAGTCACAACCTGGTTCAGGCAGGATGATGGTTTCTGATGGCCTTCATGGGACAGACAGAGGGTCATGGTCCCACTTTTACAGATACTTGTTTGTGGTATCTCAGCAAATAATGAATATGACTGGCCATTTTAGCACTTGCGGAGGGTGGTCAGGATTATGAAGGCCAAACCCCAAAGCAGGCCTTCAAACTGCAAGTCTTTAGTTCTCCTGAGGATAAATGCCCTTTAGCCCCTTCCACCAAATTTAGATGTGCTCTGCTGTCATGCTTCTCTCCTGGCATTCTTGCCATCTGTTCCTTTTAAATGGCCCCTTTCCCAGAGCTGTCTGGTGAGTGAAGGTGAGGGTGTTGAAGCAGAGGGCAATGTGGAAGTGAGGAACTATTCCAGCTGAGGAACTTAAGAGGAAAATATCTAAAAGAAAGTTAAACCTTCTTCCAGGCTGCTGTTAATATATGTACTTGACAGTTGCTAAAGTGTATCCACAAAGATTGACAGGAAAATTTTCTTCGTTGAAGAGCATTTGGGGGCATTGAAGCCATTTCTCATAAACCATTCAGTCCTCTCATTTATTTAACCTAGAGAGCCCATTATGTACCTATATATAAATTGGGAGTTTTCTCGTTTTAAATAATCCAACAGACTGTTCTATGTGCTGATGTAAATCCGCAATTCCTAAATATGGCCACTTGGTGGCAGCCATACTTTAAAATCACACCATTCCCATCACTTCCAGTGGGTGTCAGCGCCAGCAAGATGTCAACTGTTGAAAATTGGATAACAAACTCTTTCTTAACTGTATAAATATTTATACTTCAATGGAAGCACCAGTGTTCCAAAATTAAATTAAGGTGTTTTCAGTGGGGGTAGAGTATATTAAAGGTGGCATGCCTGATACCTTAGTTTAAAAGAAATCTAGACTGTTATTCACCATGTAGATATGGAAGAAAGCCTGTCTACTGAAATGAACAGGCCAGAAGACCTTCATAAAATCCTGTCATTATATTTTTTTATTTCATTTTTTTAAGACTATTAATTTTACAGAGAGGAGAGGGGGGATTGAGAGGAATCAACTCATAGTTGCTTCATTTTAGTTGTTCATTGCATGTTTGTTGTATGTGCCTTGACTGGGCAAGCCCAGGGTTCTGAACCAACAATCTCAGCATTCCAGGTCAATGATCTAGCCACTGCATCACCACAGGCCAGGCATCCTGTCATTTTATGATGCTCCCCCTCCCCCCCAATGAGAGAGACAGACAGACAGGAAGGGAGATGAGAAGCATTAACTCGTAGTTGTGGCACTTTAGTTGTTCATTGATTGCTTTCTCATATGTGCCTTGCCGGGGCCAGTGGGGGCTCCAGCTGAGCCAGTGATCCCTGGCTTCAAACCAGTGACCTTTGGGCTCAAGCCAGTGACCATGGGGTCATGTCTATGACACCACACTCAAATTGGTGAGCCTGCGCTCAAGCTGGCAACTTTGGGGATTCAAACCTGGGTCCTCAGCATACTAGAGCAACGCTCTATTGACTGTGCCACCGCCTGGTCAGGCTATTATACTCCCTTTAAAAATGTTTTCCCTATTCTTGAAGAAAATTCAAGGGCATAAATTGCCTGAAAAGTATTTTATACTTGGACTACAGAGAGAAAACCATTTTCAGATTTTCTTCCCTTATCTTCCCTAAGGACCTGGTCACCAAATCTTTCGATTCTCCAAATGTTTCCCAAATCTACTAGGTACTGTTATGTCTCTGCCTTATGTGCTGCTCTGCTACCCTGTTTCCCCTTGGTCTGCAAAGAAGTTCCTTCTTAATGTCCAAGTTTCAAATACTGCCTTCCTGTAAAATCTCCTCTAATCCCAAGCACCTCTCCCCCAGATAGAAATGAACACTCTTCTCCATGTTTTTTATAACTAGACATGCCTTTATTCTAAAATGTTTCTGTGTTTATCTCCCCTACTTAGACTGTGAGCTCCTTGAAGGCAAGGCTTAAGTTTTGTTCATCTCTGGATCTCTAGGACTTGGCACAGTGCCCAAACTCAGGATCTGCTCAATATATATTGGTTGAATGTATGAATGATTCCTTGCTTGTGTGGCTCTTTCATTCTTATATGGTGTGATTCAGAGTGTGTCTTCTGTCTGTGCAACAAAATGTCTTTGTTTCATGAGTCATGAATGAATGGTTGAAAAAAACTGGCATTGATTTAGTGCTTATCTAGAGCCAGGCCTCATGCTTAGTGTTTCTACCATGAATGTGACCTCATTTAACTTTTTATCTCTTAGCTATTGTTGCCTCCCAAACTTGACCCTAACTAATAAGAGCCCCCCACCCCACCATTTTTTGTATTTTTCTGAACTGAGAAGCAGGGAGGCAGAGATACTCCTGCATGTGCCTGGCCAGGATCCACCCGGCAAGCCCACTAGGGAGCGATGTTCTGCCCATCTGGGGCATTGCTCCATTGCAACGAGAGCCATTCTAGCACCTGAGGTGGAGGCCATGGAGCCATCCTCGGCACCCAAGCCAACTTTGCTCTAGTGGAGCCTTGGCTGCAGAAGGGGAAGAGAGAGACAGAGAGGAAGGAGAGGGGGAGGGGTGGAGAAGCAGATGGGCGCTTTTCCTGTGTGCCCTGGCTAGTAATCGAACTGGGACTTCCACACACTGGGCCGACGCTCTACCGCTGAGTCTACTGGCCAGGGCCAAGAGTCTTTTTTTTTTTAATATTTTTATTTTATTTTATTTATTCATTTTAGAGAGGAGAGAGAGAGAGGAGAGAGACAGAGAGAGAGAAGGGGGAGGAGCTGGAAGCATCAACTCCCATATGTGCCTTGACCAGGCAAGCCCAGGGTTTCAAACCGGCGACCTTAGCATTTCCAGGTCGACGCTTTATCCACTGCGCCACCACAGGTCAGGCGCCAAGAGTCTTTTTTGATGTCAGTCTTCCATTTTTCAGACCAAAGCAGAAGGCAACATGCAATAATTTCTGGCTTTTTTAGACCTCAGACTTTAATGAAGAAAAGTGGGGGGCATGTCTGCTCCTTCCACTTCTGTGCCTTCTAGTGTGACTAGTGTGTATATGTGTCAGGCAAAGAGATGGTGGCACAGAGCAGTTGAATCCCATCAAGCCACGTTGTCTTCAGTGAACTCCCAAGTGGATGATGATTACTTGGGCGTCAGCACCAAAGACAGAAGAGCATGGTCAGAATGTAATCAGTTGGCCATATTGGCACTATTTCCCTCTCCTTTCTTCTTCTATCTGTCCTAAACAGGTTCCCGATGCTATAAAATCTCAGTACCAGTTTCCACCCCCACTCATTGCACCCGCGGCCATCCGGGACGGGGAGCTGATCTGCAATGGGATCTCTGAGGAATCACAGATGCACCTTTTGAACTCTGAGCACTTAGCCACCCAAGCAGAGCAGCAAGAGGTGAGTGAAGGCAGGGCTGGGATTCCAAATCTAATCTTCCATCTCACTGCAGCTGTTATTGGAAGTAGCCTCAGTGTTATTCCCATCCCCATCTTCTACACTCCCACCTTACCCCCCAGGAGTTGAATATTTCAGGGAGAACCTCTGGCTCAGATCTTGAGGCAAGTAAGAACTACAGAGTCAACCGGTCTGCTTCTCTCCATCGGTCTCCCAGTGTGCTGTGAGATGGGAAAACTGTCTTGTAGAAAGAGTTCAGGAGACCCATAGAGAGGCTAGGTGATAGTGCTGGACACACAGCCAATGCTTAGGGTACTTGCTGAATATTGGTCACAAGGTGAGCCTTAGGGGCAGAACCAGAACAGGAATCCCAAGCTCTGCTGACCAGGGTGTTGTCTGCTGAGTATACCAACAAGTCTTGCTTGGGAATGGAAATGGAATCCTATCAGGAGTCAAGCACACCCTTTCTGGGCATTCGCGATGGGACCTCGGAAGCAGTGTTTATCAGCTCTGCTGTAGCCCTGGCCGCTGTGGCAGCAAGGACTAGCGCCTCCCAGGCCTCTTACCCTCCTCTCCTCTCCTCTCCTTCCATTACAGTGGCTCTGTAGTGTTGTTGCGCTCCAGTGCAGCATATTGAAACATTTATCTGCTAAGCAGATGCCTTCGCATTGGGACTCTGAACAGACAGAGAAGGCTGATATTAAGCCTATTATTGTGACTGACAGCTCAATCACCACCTCCCTGCAAACAGCTGACAAGGCACCTACACCTTCCCACTGTCCCTTGTCCTGCCCCTCAGGGATTAGCACCCAGAATTCCCTGAGCTGCTCTCCACCCCACCAACCCCCAGCCCTAGAGGACATCAGCTGCAGTTCTTGTGCGGAAAAATCCAAGAAAGTCCCCTGTGGGACTGCCAACGGGCCAGTGAACACAGAGGTGAAAGCCAATGGCCCACACCTCTATAACAGCTCCACTGATTCCACGGACCCTCGGCGACTTCCAGGCGCCAACACCCCCCTACCAGGCCTCTCACACCGGCAAGGCTGGCCCCGGCCCCTCACGCCACCAGCAGCTGGGGGTCTTCAGAACCACACCGTCGGCATCATTGTGAAGACAGAGAATGCCACTGGCCCCAGCTCTTGCCCCCAGAGGAGTTTGGTTCCTGTCCCAAGCCTGCCCCCTTCCATTCCCAGCTCTTGTGCCAGCATCGAGAACACCAGCACTTTGCAAAGAAAGACTGTTCAATCACAGATAGGACCTCCGTTGACAGATTCAAGGCCACTGGGCTCACCCCCAAATGCCACCCGGGTGCTCACTCCCCCTCAAGCAGCAGGAGACGGTATCTTGGCCACCGGAGCCAACCAACGATTCTGCTCACCAGCGCCACCAACAGGTGAGTACTGCTCAGCCTTAGGGTGATTTGGAGTAATTTTATGATCTTCCTAGCAAATAAGACCTAACCTTCAAAAAACACATCTCTGTGACTATTACAGAGGTTTTTGATCTCTGTATTATTTGTCCTCCCCCCCCCCCATTCCTGTGATAGAGAGAAAGCACGTTTACTTGTCTTCATTTTATTGGTCTGAAAGCTTAAGTGATTTCTTTAAGGTGATCTACCAAGTCAGTGGCAGAATTGGAACTACAGCCTGGGTCTCCTGATTCCACCTTCCCACACCTTCCAGGCCTAGTCTTCTGCCTGTATTGTTCCATCACCCTAGAGGTAGGCAGCATGTGCTCCGGAACCACTGTGATCAGCTGAGGCTCTGGGTGATGGCCTCAGTGTTCCATGATCCACACCTGATCCAGACTCTCAGAGCCAGATTATATGAAGGAACATTCACGTCAGGGAAAGCAGGGCTAGAAAGCAACACTGCCTTCAGAAGAGCTGCAGAATAGGATGCCCATTAGAGGTGGTTCTGGCCCAAAAGCTTGCCCTCTGGCCACATGCCATACTTGGCCTAGTGTGGGCTTGCTGTCAGCTATCTCCATTCAGCACTCAGGACCTTGAGGTTGCTGACCCCAGCATCTGAACCAGTGGTCTCTCCTGTCTGAACTGAAGCTCGCCTCCTTAGTCAGCTGGTGTCTTGGTAATAGGGTGACTGTGACTTCTCTGCATGGGGGCCCCTGATCCCAGGATGGCCCCTCTCCTCAGGCTTTTTACTTGTCTGTTTATCTCTTAATACCAACCCAGATAGATTTTTGCACCTTGTAGGCCAGATTTCAGTAGGTGGGAGTTACAGGGGCAGGCAGCACTGATTTTAATGAGTAGATGTAGCAGGGAAGTAGTCATGACCCAGAGAATGACTGTACCCCAACATGGTCCCCAGAGCAGTAGATATCACTGGTTCTCAGTGCTTTGGAGACTCTTGCATCCCCGGGTGCATTGTGGTTCCATCTGCCCTTCCTCACCACACGTTTTTAGCTCTAGAAGTTCCAGAGCCTATGGGGAGAGAATCAAGAAGGGAATATCACCTTGGGTATGAAATCCAGGCCTGTCTCAGCAGTGGGGGGATTGGACCGGTGAGTTTCCCTCAGGCGATGTAAGTAACAGTTTTCCTGCTCCATCCCCAGATGGCAAGGTCAGCCCCGGCACGTTATCCATAGGAAACGCTTTAACCGTACCCTCTTTCCCAGCCAACTCTACTGCCATGGTGGACCTCACCAACTCACTTCGAGCATTTATGGACATCAATGGAGGTGAGTCACTGAGTGAGCTACTGCACTGCCACCAGCTGCTGTGATAAAGGTGATGTCCCTACACAGCATTTAGCTCATTAAAAATAAGAGACAGGGCCCTGGCCGGTTGGCTCAGTGGTAGAGCGTCGGCTTGGCATGCAGAAGTCCCGGGTTCGATTCCCGGCCAGGGCACACAGGAGAAGCGCCCATCTGCTTCTCCACCCCTCCACCTCTCCTTCCTCTCTGTCTCTCTCTTCCCCTCCCACAGCGAGGCTCCATTGGAGCAAAGATGGCCCGGGCGCTGGGGATGGCTCCTTGGCCTCTGCCCCAGGCGCTGGAGTGGCTCTGGTGGCAACAGAGCTACGCCCCTGGAGGGGCAGAGCATCGCCCCCTGGTGGGCGTGCCGGGTGGATCCCGGTCGGGCGCATGCGGGAGTCTGTCTGACTGTCTCTCCCCGTTTCCAGCTTCAGAAAAATACAAAAAAAAAAAAATAAGAGACAGAAGAAGCCCTGGCAGGGGAGCTCAGTTGGTTAGAGTCCAGTGGTCAGCAAACTCATTAGTCAGCAGAGCCAAATATCAACAGTACAACAATTGAAATTTCTTTTGAGAGCCAAATTTTTTAAACTTAAATTATATATAGGTAGGTACATTCCTTATCGAGGTAGCACCTGTACGTGGTATTTTGTGGAAGAGCCACCACACTCAAGGGGCCAAAGAGCTGCATGTGGCTCACGAGCCACAGTTTACCGACCAAGGATAGACCATCATCCTGATACCAAGGTTGCAGGTTCGATTCCTGGTCAGGGCCTGTACAAAAATCAACCAGTGAATGCATACATAAATGGAACAAATGAATTCTCTCCCTCTTCCTCTTTCCCCCCCTCCTCCTCTCTCAAAAAAATCAATAAATACATTTAAAAATTAAACAGTGGGGGATAGGGATGCCTGATCTCTGAGGGTGAGGGGAGTGGTGTAGGAAAGAAAGCCCCTTCTCCTCTCTCTGCTTTATGCACATACACATATTCAAAGATGAAGGGAGAACAGAGCCCATCTGACCAGTGAGAAGAGAAGAAAATCACCACAGGCAGATCACCTGGACTTGCAGAATAAAACCAGGAGGAATCTCGCTCCCAAATTCAAGGAGAACCAGGGCACATCTCAATCTTTGTAAACAGAGGGTGGGTAGAAATCGAAGCCCCAGTGTCAGACATCCAGGCCCTCCCTCACACAGGCAAGTGGTTTATCTTGCTCTCTCTTTCTAGGACCACTCTACCTAAAATCCAGTACCCAACTGTGAAGCGCCTGCACAGGCTGCATTGGGGCCTGTCTCTCCCTGAAAATGACTAGTGAGATGCCCAGACCCAGATCATTGTGCCACTTTGTACTTTGTGCTATTTGAAAAAAAGCACTTGGCTGGATTTTAGAGTTATTTGTTCCGTGACCCTAGCCTACTTCTACATTCCATTTCCTCCTCAGCTGCTTTTTAATCTTTATCTTTGGTTAATAGAAATCGAGATAAATATGCTGGACGAGAAGCTGATCAAGTTTCTGGCCTTGCAGAGAATACATCAGCTTTTCCCCTCCCGGGTCCAAACTTCACCAGGCAGTGTCGGGACACATCCACTGGTTTCTGGAGGGCACCACACAGAAGGTATGCATGCACACCTACCACACCACGCCATCTGATCTCCTCTCTGTGTGAATGGCCAGCTCCCCTCCATGGAGACTTCAGCTTTAAATATATTAATCCTCCATGTGATGCCTTTAATGGGCGTAATAAAGCACCATGGTTTCTTTTCTCAGAAATCAAGAACAAGATGGCACCCACAGCTTTCAGCTCAGACTCCAGGAAGTACACTGTAACTTTCTCTCATACCTGTCCACTTTGAAACACATAAAGCAGCTATGAGTGTCTTTGGATACATGTAGTTTTTTCTAATCAATTGCTTTCAAATATTCAAGTTAGGAGGGTTTCCCAAAAGGTGAGCACCAAAATAAGTTGGTCTAACTTCTGGAAGTTCTAAAGAGCTTAACTCTGCATAGGGTATCCTTTTGAGCATTAGCTGTTAAGAATACAGTCCCCAGATCAAAAAAAGTGAGAACTTGAAAAAAATGTGGATCCTGAGCCCCACTCCAGCCATACAACATCATAATCAGCATTTTAACAAGATATCCAGGCAATTTATATGCACCTCAAAGTTTGAGAAACACTAGCCTGTGCCTTCTTTTTTTGCATAGCCTTCCTGTAGTTCCAGTTAGTATATTCCTGACAAACCAACCAGCAGCCAAAAGCTTAAGGCACCATCATCCTTAAATTCTTTGGTTATCATCAAAGCTCTGATGCCTCTTGACCCCATATGATAAATGCTGTGGATGTGGAGAGAGAGCCTCAATTTGAAGTAGCCCAGTGTCAGTTGGGAGTTTGGAAAGATTACATAATTTTTTTTTTAATTTTTTTTTTTTTTACAGGGACAGAGAGAGAGTCAGAGAGAGGTGTAGATAGGGACAGACACAGGAACATAGAGAGATGAGAAGCATCAATCATCAGTTTTTCGTTGCGACACCTTAGTTGTTCATTGATTACTTTCTCATATGTGCCTTGACCACGGGCCTTCAGCAGACCGAGTAACCCCTTGCTCGAGCCAGCGACCTTGGGTCCAAGCCGGTGAGCTTTTTGCTCAAGCCAGATGAGCCCGTGCTCAAGCTGGCGACCTCAGGGTCTTGAACCTGGGTCCTTGAACCTGGGTCCTTCCGCATCCCAGTCTGACGCTCTATTCAGTGCGCCACCGGTTGGTCAGGCAAGGTGGGATGATACTCTTCAGGCCATGAGCCAAAGATCCAGGTTCTGTTAATGCTGGGGATGGATACACATCTGTTGGTTTGTGTTTGAATGCCTAGTTCTGACTTTTTGAATGATCCTATCCCTGTGTTTGTCTTGCAGTGCAAAAAAAGGAGGTACAGGCCCGAGCTGTGTTCTACCCTCTCTTAGGGTTGGGAGGATCTGTGAACATGTGCTATCGAACCCTCTACATCGGGACAGGTGAGTCAGCTGGAAGAGGTGCTAAATCTGTTCAGCCCTAGAGACTAACATCCTTACCCTCAGAGGCTAGAAAGGGGCAAGGGACACCCTCTCCAGTCTGACTGGTTTAACCTAATCAGTGTCTCAGCCAGAGGGACTAAGAAGGAAGACTAACAGTTGCTTGTCTTCTCTGTCTCAGGCCCTTTTGCTTTGTACCCAGTATAGCATCAGGGAAGGTGATAGCTCTTGACTGCTACTCAATGAGGCATTTAAAACACTGCAAGGCCCCGTGGCCGGGTAGCTCAGTTGGTAGAGCACTGTCCCAATACATCAAGGCTGTGGTTCAATCCTCAGTCAGGGCACCTACAAGAATCAACCAAAGAATGCGTAAATAAGTAGAACAACAAGTCGATGTTTCTCTTCCTTTCTCTCTCCCTCGTACTATCCCTTCCTCTCTCTCTAAAATCAATCAATCAATCAATAAAAACACTGCAAGGAAATACCCAAAGAGAGAACAAATACTTTGTCCCTAGAGGTATTGGAAAAAGTTATAGGGCTCACATATACCTGAGCTTTAGTTAGCCCTCTGTCTTATACAGAGGGACAGACAGATGTCTGGCCCTTAGCCTAGACATTTCCCTTTCTTTCAGGTGATATGATTTATAGGTCCTGCACCTCATGTTGTACTCTCATGGAAATATCCCGTCCTCTTCCGTAGCTCACTAGTCCCTTCTGTGCAGCAGCCACATGTGCAAAAACAAATCAGCTGGCAGAGACAACTGCACTTCAGCAAGGGGTTAGAAAAGACATCAGCTTTAGTTCAAAAGTCAAGGAGGGGCCCCTGAAATACCTGTCCCTCAAAGTCTCTAGTGCCTGCCCAGAAGCTAACTCCCTGCCCCCTGCCCTCCCCCACACATAACCTTACAATCTGTTTTCTGCCTGTCTTTTCCTCCATTACTGCCACCTTGCAGGAGCAGACATGGACGTGTGCCTTACAAACTATGGTCACTGTAACTACGTGTCCGGGAAACATGCCTGTATATTCTACGATGAGGTGAGGGGTGTTGAGGGGTCGGAGGGAACTCTCCCAACCTGAGGCCTCTCCAAGGCACTGGGTTTTACTGTTGCCTGAGGTTGATCACAGGCTCAGTGGGAAGTGGGGGAGGGGTAGCTAGAGCAATGAAGGGAGCCAAGTCCTCCTAGTGCAACCCTGTGTGTTTCATCATCTCATGTGCCAGTGATTGCACTGGAGCTGGTGCTGAGTAAAGGAGTAGGGAAAGGGGCCTAAGAAGGAAAGCTTCCCTAAAGAGGTCTTTTCTGTTTTTGTTTTTGATTTTGAGAGTACATTTATTAAAGCTGGACCAGTGAGACAAGAAAGGGTTTAAGATAGAAGAAGCAATAAGAGAGACCCTAGGCAGGGCTGCTTTGACTCTGGAGAGTTGGAGAAAAGGGGGCCTTGGAGACAGGCTCAGGGGTTAGTCCACAACACGCTGCTGATGCACACCTGTGGAAGGAGAGGGAGAAGGGAAAGGCCTAGGTCCGCCCCCAGGGGGAGAGCGCACAGGAGGTGACTCTTGATCCCCAGTTGAATGGTACAGGGGAGGGAATAAACACAATTAGGAAAGAGCTCCCTAGGTAGAACAGCACAGCCTTCTCCATATGTCCTCTCTCCCCTTAGCCCCAGGCCCCACGCAGCAGACCACACATCTTATCTTCCCTCCTCCTCCTCAGAATACCAAACATTATGAGCTGTTAAACTACAGTGAGCACGGGACAACGGTGGACAATGTGCTGTATTCATGTGACTTCTCTGAGAAGACCCCGCCAACCCCCCCAAGCAGTATTGTTGCCAAAGTGCAGAGTGTCATCAGTAAGTTGGAGCAGAGGCCCATGGCCCCAAAGCCTGCCATTTCTGGACATATTTTCTAAGGCCCTGGTCAGGGTGACTGGCTTGCTGCCAGTGATGTGCTGTCTCATGCCTTATTGGTCCCACTGGCCAGGTTCTTACCCCTGAACCCAAGGAAGGCCATGGAGAACCAAGTGCTGTGCACCCACCCATTTATGTGTACACACCTGTTTGGGGATTTCAAACTCCACCGCTCCTTTTTGAGCATTCCTCACCCCAGTCATGTAGCACTTAAAGTGGGGAGGTGCGAGGACCCATCTGAAAAATAGCCCGGAGGGTTGGGCTGCTCACTGTTCCTCTCAAGTGACCATCTCCTTTTTCCCAGGGCGCCACCGGCACCAGAAACAGGATGAAGAGCCAAGTGAGGAGGCAGCCATGATGAGTTCCCAGGCCCAGGGGCCGCCACGGAGACCCTGCAATTGCAAAGCCAGCAGCTCAAGCTTGATTGGGGGCAGTGGGGCCGGCTGGGAAGGCACGGCCTTACTGCACCATGGCAGCTACATCAAGCTGGGGTGTCTGCAGTTTGTCTTCAGCATCACTGAGTTTGCGACCAAACAGCCCAAAGGCGATGCCAGCCTGCTGCAAGATGGGGTCTTGGCCGAGAAGCTGTCTCTCAAGCCCCACCAGGGCCCTGTGCTGCGCTCCAACTCCGTTCCCTAGGACTGGTGGCTACCCCATCACCCGCCTATCCCCCAACCCAAGACTCCTGCAATGCAAAAATGTACACAAACCAAGCCCGGGTTTTTTCTATACTCCACCAGAAACCCTTCAACTACAATCTTTGCATGACATGAAGAAAACCTTTTGACTTTTTTAAAGATCCTTTTTCTTTTCTCAAGTTCTAGGGGCATTTGCACATATATTTGTACTCAACATTTCATGGGAAAGCGGCAGACCCGAGCTGAGGAACAGCGTGGGCAGGGAGGGCAAGGCCAATGGTCTGGACACTTCCTCCAACACAAAACCGTTCCCCACCCACCTGCTCTCTCCCCCTCGCCCGCCGTTGTAAAATAATCAGAAACTTGTTCTATTTTGTGGCAGTGACAATAGTTTTATATTAAAAAAAAAATACAGTTTTCATACAGCAAAATCTATACAATATCATTGTTTTATTTAATATAAAGATCGCTACCCACCCTCCTTCCATGATTCCCAACCTCCAAGTTACTTTCCCTTTCTGCGGCAGTTGCACTACAGGTAGCTACTGTGTATTATGGACAAATGAGAAATGAATCCTTTTTCTGGCTGTCCATCTATTTTATTTCAAATAAGGAAAAGTGTATTTGGATTTTGTGTAAATACATCTAGTGATGACATTTTTTCAATGTTTTTAAAAACTGTACAGTACTATATGTGGTAGAGCGTTTTCTTCAAATTGTCTATTGTAGCAAAAATGTTTTTGTCGTAAACTGGTTTTGTCTCTTTTTTTTGTTTTCTTGCCACTTCTCTCCTCTTCTCCCACCCCACAACTAGTACCAGTGTACATAGTAATTGTAATGTTTTAGACTTTACAGAAACTTTCCTGTATTCTGTATATAAAAAAACAAAAATACTTCAAATTATGTTTTCTGCCTGTCTGTCCTACCTGTCATCACCCTGAGAAGGGACCCTCCCCTAGATCTTGATCCCACAATCTCATTGAACAAGTCATATTTCCCAAGAGAAGTCAAGAAAGGGGGAAGTGTTGGAGAAAAGGAGCCTAAGGTGGAGGGGTTAATTGAAGGGTAAGGGTGCATCTGCTAAGGCAGGGGTTGGGAACCTATGGCTCGCAAGCCAGATGCGGCTCTTTTGATGGCTGCATCTGGCTCGCAGACAAATCTTTAATTAAAAAAAATAATGTTGGCCCTGGCCGGTTGGCTCAGCGGTAGAGCGTCGGCCTAGCGTGCGGAGGACCCGGGTTCGATTCCCGGCCAGGGCACACAGGAGAAGCGCCCATTTGCTTCTCCACCCCTCCGCCGCGCTTTCCTCTCTGTCTCTCTCTTCCCCTCCCGCAGCCAAGGCTCCATTGGAGCAAAGATGGCCCGGGCGCTGGGGATGGCTCTGTGGCCTCTGCCTCAGGCGCTAGAGTGGCTCTGGTCGCAACATGGCGACGCCCAGGATGGGCAGAGCATCGCCCCCCCTGGTGGGCAGAGCATCGCCCCATGGTGGGCGTGCCGAGTGGATCCCGGCCGGGCGCATGCGGGAGTCTGTCTGACTGTCTCTCCCTGTTTCCAGCTTCAGAAAAATGAAAAAAAAAAAAAAAAATGTTAAAAATATAAAACATTCTCATGTATTACAATCCATTCATTTCCTACCACTCGTGTTCATGGTTGCGGGTGGCTGGAGCCAATCACAGCTATCTTCTGGGACAACACCAGATTTTTATTGGATAATGCCTAACGTACACAGGTCTTATGGCTCTCACAGAATTACATTTTAAAATATGTGACGTTCATGGCTCTCTCAGCCAAAAAGGTTCCCGACTCCTGTGCTAAGGGAAGCTGTTATGTGGCTTTGTGAGTGATTCAAGGGAGTTTAGGTGGCTTGATGATCAGATTCTGAGAGTGTGCAGGTCACTGCTCTTATTGGCTCCAAAACCAAGATATTAAATGAGCTAGCATGAGACCTCTGCATTCTGGTCTAGAGCTCTCACCTAAGAAGTTGGGGGCTCCCTTTTATTCCAATTATTTGCTGTCATATTTTACTCATCTATTCTGGGAGAAATATCACCTGGTTCTGTCCTTTCCCTGTTAGCCTTAGCTGGGTGCAATTTATTCAAGTACCATTTTACCTTCCTCTGTGCCTGGCCCTTGCCAGGATTTGGATTTTTGTTTAGATCATTTGCCATAAGCAGTCAACAAGGCAGATGTGGTTTCTGCCTCTTGGAGCTTAGAATCTAGTGTGGAGAAACTTGTTGATTTAAATGTTTCGAGAACGTCATGAAGGAAAAAGAAATCCATTCTCTAGACCCAGGTGTGACACAGGTTTTTTTACTTCAACCACCACTTCTCTACAACAGCAATTCCTCAGAAGATGAGTCTAGCGCATTACCTTAATTCTAAAGCCCTGAGTCCTTTTGTTAAATCAAATTCCAACCTTTTGGCCCTGGCCGGTTGGCTCAGTGGTAGAGCGTCGGCCTGGCGTGCAGGAGTCCTGGGTTTGATTCCCGGCCAGGGCACACAGGAGAGGCGCCCATCTGCTTCTCCACCCCTCCCCCTCTCCTTCCTCTCTGTCTCTCTCTTCCCCTCCTGCAGCCAAGGCTCCATTGGAGCAAAGATGGCCTGGGCGCTGGGGATGGCTCCTTGGCCTCTGCCCCAGGCGCTAGAGTGGCTCTTGTCGCAACAGAGCGACGCCCCGGAGGGGCAGAGCATCGCCCCCTGGTGGGCAGAGCGTCGCCCCTGGTGGGCGTGCCGGGTGGATCCCGGTCGGGCGCATGCGGGAGTCTGTCTGACTGTCTCTCCCCGTTTCCAGCTTCAGAAAAATACAAAAAAAAAAAAAAAAAAATTCCAACCTTTCGCCTGGCCTGTGGTGGCGCAGTGGATAAACCTTCGGCCTGGAATGCCAAGGTTGCTGGTTTGAAACCCTGGGCTTCCCTGGTCAAGGCACATACAGCAAGCAAGCAATGAACAACTAACATGAAACAACTATGAGTTGTGACTTCCCATTCCATGCTCCCCTTTCTTTCCTGTCTCTGTAAAATCAATAAAGTATTTTTAAAAATTCCAACCTTTCTTCCTCAAAGACCTTACATAAGAAACTACCCAGGAAATTTTTCCTGAAGACAGTCTCTGACTCCTACATGTCTATCCCAACACTATTCAAGTGAGTAGTACCTTTTTGCTTTGGGGGTGAATGCATTTGTTTCCTTAATATTCCATCCCTCACCTCATCCCACAACATCTATAATTGAACCCTGGATCTACAATACAGCTAAATAGAAAACTTCCCTGGGAATCTGTGGTCTGCCCCCAGGCTTCCACCCACCTGTATAGCCCCTGCCCTAATAGGCCTCTTGAACTCCCTAAAGACAGAAACAAATATGTTGTTCAGCTCCATATTTCCAAGGCTAACCACACTGATGGGTACACCATAAGTGTCAAATAATGGATACTAAATTGTACTGGATTTTAGGTCCTTCTGGCAACTCACCTGGCCAGGATATCCTTGCTTTTGCCTCTCTAGCTATTCCCATCACCTTATCATCATAGTCGCTTACTTTGAGTGATGGAGCTTAACCCATTTATACCACCTGTGAGAACCATTCCCACAGAATTTCCTCCTGGAAGTCAGATAAATGTTACACTTTCTCTTCCTGCTTCCCTTCAGAAATTGGGGTGAGGGGGCAGAGACAGAAAGATACAAACTAAGGAAAGTGAATCCTGACAGCCCTTAACTGATACTACCATGTTGAACACACTGTATCACCTCCTTGGCCTCTGTGAGAAGAATAGGGAATAATCCTAGAAGCTGAGGATAAGAATAAAAGGACTTACCTGACCAATGGTGGCGCAATAGGTAGAGCGTTGACCCTAAAATCACCAGCTTGAGCATGGGATGGTCAACATGATCCCAACCAAGGTCGCTGGCTTGAGCAAAGGGTTGCTAGCTTGGCTTGAGCCTCCTTACCCCGCCCCATCAAGGCACGCATCAAAAGCAATCAGTGATCCATATCCACGCATGCTGCAAATGGCTTTTTCCAGTCTACCTGAATCATTACCAGCTAGAAGCAGCGGTCATTGGGACTTGGACATGAGCTGCAAAGTATAGAATGGTGACAACAATTCCAGTGCCATGCAGACTTTTCCTGTGGGGAACTTTCCTGGACTCCTGCTCCCTGTGACAGCTCCTAACAGACTGAACTGTGGTTGGGGTGCATTTTTCAGGGATTTGGCATGGTGATGGGGCCAACTTGGACTTGGGGAACATGTTAAGGACACTACTCTTTTATGGATTCTTGCTGTATTGGCCAAGAGTTTGCTTAAAGGCTTTTAATCACTGTAAAAAAAATAGAGGACTGGATGAAGAAGATGGGGCACATATATACCATGGTATATTATTCAGCTAGGAGAAATGGTGACATCGGATCACTTATAGCGGAATGGTGGAGTCTTGGTAGCGTTGTGCGGGGTGAAATAAGCGAATCAGAAAAAAACAGGAACTGCAGGATTCCATACATTGGTGGGACATAAAAGTGAGACTAAGAGGCATGAACAGGAGTGTGGTGGCTATGGGGGGTGGGGGGAGGGAAGGAGGGAGAGGGGGAGGGGGAGGGGTACAGAGAGAACTGGATGGAGGGTGGCGGAGGACGATCTCTCTTCGGGTGACGGGTATGCAACATAACTAAATGACAAGATAACCTGGAAATGTTTTCTTTGAATGTATGTACCCTGATTTATTGATGTCACCCCATTAAAATAAAAATTTATTTATTAAAAAAAAAAAAAAGCAATCAGTGAACAACTAAAGTGACATCTACAAGATGATGCTTGTCATCTCCCTCTTTTTCTCTTGCAAAAAAAAGAAGAAGAAAAAAAGCCTGACCTGTGGTGGCACAGAGGATAAAGTATTAACCTGGAGTGCAGAGGTCGCTAGAGGTCGCTATTCCAACCCTGGGCTTCCCTGGTCAAGGCACATAGGAGAAGTAATTGCTGCGAGTTGATGCTTCCAGCTCCTCCACCACCACCACCACTTCTCTCTCTCCTCTCTCCTCTCTATAAAGTCTTGAAAGAGAGAAAAATAAAGAAAAAAAGAGGGAGGGAAGGAGGAAGGGAAGGAAAAGGAAAAAAGGAAGAGAAAGAAAAAGAGAGAAGAGAGAGAGAGAGAAAGAAGGAAAGAAAGAAAAGGGTTTGTGGAGGGCAAGGTATCTAGGACAAAACAAGCTCAGACACAAGAGCATTCATGTACACAAGCTTCTCCAGAAGCGAAGGACTCTGCTACACACTGATACCCATAGGGCTCACACACACACCCTGTTAACCCCTCCTGCAAGCCTTCAGCTAGAGAGCAACACACAAAGAACAAGTACAATAGATGTTCATTAAAGCACACACACGCAGAGACTACAGATGCGTGTACACACCTGAAGGAGCTCTCAGCGACATGGAAGCAAACACATAAAAGATGCAACAGAGGATCCAGAGGCACGAACACAACCTGAAGGGTGATCCCAGGACCCATGAGCATGTTGAATACTAAAAAAAGCATTCACACACACGCTATGTGGATGCATGTACAGACCTAGAGAGCATTCCAAAGGTGTCGGTGCACACACTTCACGCAGTTCACGCAGGCAAACACCTAGAGGGCGCTCCCAGGGCCCAAATGTACACACGCACTTAGAAGGTGTTCATCCAAGCACACATCCAGGGGACGCAGACGCACGCCTAGGGGGCGCTCGCAGTGCCCCCGCGCGCACACGCGCGCGCGCGCGCGCGCACACACACACACACACACACACGCACACACACACACACCCCTGTTTTGCCTCTTGCCAGCCTCCGCCACTACCTCCGCCTTCCATAAATCGAGGCGCTCCCGGCGCCCTTCCAGGACCCTGTGGGGTGGGTCGGCTGCTACTGGGCTGGGATCCAGAGGCGCGGGATCTGAGCCGGAATCCCGAGGCGCGGCCAGCATGGAGGCGCTGATGCTGGGTGCCGGGTTGTTGCTGGGCGCCTACGTGCTTGTCTACTACAACCTGGTGAAGGCCCCGCCGTGCGGCGGGATCGTGAGCCTGCGGGGCCGCACAGCCGTGGTCACGGGTGAGTGCGGGCAGGCTGGTGGCCGGGAGGCTGGGCGGAGGGGGCGGTGGCCCGCCTGGCTCAGCTAGGCTCCCCCCCGGCTCTCCGCAGGCGCCAACAGCGGCATCGGAAAGATGACGGCGCTGGAGCTGGCCCGCCGAGGAGCGCGCGTGGTGCTAGCCTGCCGGAGCCGGGAGCGCGGTGAGGCGGCCGCCTTCGACCTCCGCCAGGTGAGGAAGCTCAGGGGTGGATGGGACAATGTACAGAGAACTGAGACACGGAGACACCGAGGAGCAGAATGGCTCCGGGGGATTCAGTCAGTGGTGGGATTTAAATAATTTAACAACCGGTTCTCTGCCCTAATGACTGTTTTAAGTATAAAAAATGATAGGCGGGAAAGTAGTTTATTACTTCATTCATTTAATACTTAAATAAGGACAATAAAAGAGGTACACAAAACTAGATTCTAAGAGATTTAAAATATGAATTAAAAATATTAGATAATACCTGACAAAAAAACAATAAAACTGTTATTTAAGATATTTCCATTATTGCTTATTGGTTGACATCCTCACTTGTAATTTTTTTCACCTATGAAAGGAATGAACATTACTGTGGGTGCTTAGAATATGCTGTTGCACAGATGAACGTTAAAAAAGAGTAAGGGCCTGACCTGTGGTAGCGCAGTGGGTAAAGGATCGAACTGGAACACTGAGGTCACAGGTTCAAAACCCTGGGCTTGCCTGGTCAAGGCACATATGGGAGTTGATGCTCCTCCTTCCCTTCTCTCTCCCTTTTCTCTCTCTCCCTCTAAAATGAATAAATAAAATCTTAAAAACAAAACAATGTCTTTATAAAAAGAGAGAGGGAGAGTAAGGGATGTAAATTTGTGATTTCCACATTGGGCAGCTGCCCAGGCACCCACCTTACAGAGAACTCTGATTACAAGTGCCATTTGAACAACCAGTTCGTGGAACTCAACAAAAAATTAGGTTTTGGTTCTGCCGAACCAGTGGAAACCAGCTGAATCCCACCACTGGATCCAGTCCCTGGAAGAAGAATGCAGAAGAGGGAGTGCACAGGTGTTCTAGTCACACAGAAACCTGAAAGAAGCAATTGCTCTTCTAAGACGTTTAAGGATTCTTAGAAGTTATATTAATGGAAGACAGTAGTAAAAGGACCAGCAGGGGGAACAGTATATACAAAGACCCTGAGGCAAGAAAGCTTGTCTGATTTGAGAAACTGGAAAAAGGAGCATTTGAGATCTTGTTTCCAGGCATGTCATCAGTTTGGCTTAAATGAGCTTTTATGAAAATTCAAAAAGAAAGAAAGAAACTGGGAATAAAAAAGGACTAATGAGACTGGAGCAGATTATGGGGGAAAGAAGCCAAACAAAGGGGCCAGGACTAGGTTCAGCAGGTCCTTATAGACCTTATTGAGGATCTCAGATTTTATAGGGTGGGTAGTGGAGAGCCAACGAAGGGTCCTCAGCAGGCTCTGGACTGTCACAGCAGCCTCATGGAAACAACCTTTGGTGGCTGTGTGGTGTCTAGACTTGAAGGAACAAGGGTGGGTGAAAGGAGACCTATGAGAAATCTGTTGTAGATTTTAGGATAAAGCAGAGTAGACTAATAATAATAGAAAGTACCTACATAGTGCAGTGTGCCAGGAACTGTTCTAAGTATTTTACATATATTAACTCATTTAGTACTCATAACAACTCTATGAGATAGGTACTATTATTATTATTTTTATTTATTTAATTTTTTTTTTTTAGTGAAATACAGACAGACAGGAAGGGAGAGAGATGGGAAGCATCAACTCATAGTTGTGGCTCTTAGTTGTTCACTGATTGCTTCTCATACATACCTTGACCAGGGCACTCCATCAGAGCCAGTGACCTCACTCAAGCCAGTGACCATGAAGTTATGTCTATGATCCCATGCTCAAGCCTGCAACCCCATGCTCAAGCTGGTGAGCCCTCACTCAAGCCAGTGACCTCAGGGTTTCGAACCTGGGTCCTCAGTATTCCAGGTCAACCCTCTATTCACTGCGCCACCACCTGGTCAGGCAAGATAGGTACTATTATTAAGCTTCCCATTTCACAATGAGAGAACTGAGGTCCAGAGAGATTAAGTATCTTGCCCAAGGTCACATTCTAGTAAGAGGCATAGTCAAGATATACATCCAGAGTCTACGCTTTACCCACATAATTCTACTGCAGAGGGGTGAATCTTAGTACTAGTAGGAAATAGACTCTCAGAATGTGGTCCCTGGGGAGAGGAGAGAAGTGTCTGGTAACAAGCCCAGTCCTTGCTACTTCACAGGAGAGTGGGAACAATGAGGTCATCTTCATGGCCTTGGACTTGGCCAGTCTGGCCTCCGTGCAGGCCTTTGCTACTGCCTTCCTGAGCTCTGAGCCACGGCTGGACATTCTTATTCACAATGCCGGTGAGAGGCAGCAGGCCCTGCAGGGGGTGGTGGGTGGCTGGCTGTCCCTTCCAGCCCAGGTGTTGCTAGGAGCCAGTAGACATTTGGGAAGGATGCCCCCACCACCATCTCACAGACAGGGCTACCAAGGCCTGTGTGGATCTCTCCGGAGCAATTGCTTACATCTAGTCCCTGCCCCAGGGATCAGTTCCTGTGGCCGGACCCGCGAACCTTTTAACCTGCTGCTGCGAGTGAACCATGTTGGCCCCTTCCTACTGACACATCTGCTGCTGCCCCGGCTGAAGACATGCGCCCCTAGCCGCGTGGTGGTGGTATCCTCAGCTGCCCACCAGCGAGGGCGCCTCGACTTCACACACCTGGACCACCCGGTGGTGGGCTGGCGGCAGGAACTGCGGGCATATGCCAACAGTAAGCTGGCCAATGTATTGTTTGCCCGAGAGCTCGCCACTCAGCTTGACGGCACTGGCGTCACCTGCTATGCAGCCCACCCAGGTGAGGTCTGGCTCTTCGGCTGCTCTGCTTTGCTATGATTCCCTCTCCTCCATCTACATCCCATCCTGTGCTCTCTCAGCCACTTTTTTTTTTTTAATTTTTTATTTATTCGTTTTTAGAGAGAGAAGGAAGGAGGAGCAGGAAGCATCAATTCCCATACGTGCCTTGACCTGGCAAGCTCAGGGTTTCGAACCAGCGACCTTAGCATTCCAGGTTGACGCTTTATCCACTGCACCACCACAGGTCAGGCTCCCTCAGCCTCTTATTGAGCTACAGAATCTCAGAGCAGGAAGGAAGCATGGTCCAAGGAGAGACCTGTTCCTTGCTTATCTTGGAACCATGCTCTCTTTTGTCTGGGTTCTTGCTTTCACACCACCAGCTGGATGCTGACTACTGGGTAGGGTATGGCCATGAGTAAGGCCCAGGTTCTCACCCCAAGGAGCCATTCATGACTGGACTGACTATAATATAATGATAATGAGGATGATAGCTAATGATTACTTTTTATTTATTGATTGATTTTAGAGAAAGAAGAAGGGAAAAAGAGAGAGAAAAATATAAATTTGTTGTCTCATTTATGCATTCATGGTTGATCCTTGTATGTGCCCTGAATGGGGATCGAATCTGCAACCTTGGCTTATTGGGAAGACACCATAACCAACTGAGCTACCTGGACAGGGCAATGATTACTCCTTCAAGAAGCATTTACTAGGGGAGGTGAAGAGGGTAAGCTTTTACTGAATACTTACTATGTACCAGGCATTAATCTCAGTACTAGGAATATAGCAGTGAACAAAACAAAGACCACATTCTTGTAGAGTTCACATTCTAGTTTAGGTGAGGAAGAGATCACTAAAAAATATCTACAATGGCAGGTGGTGATAAAGTGCTATGGAAAAAGATAAAACAGGTTAAGGGGAATACGAAATGACTGGGGGTGCTATTTTATCTATGGCAGTCAAGCAAGGCATATCTGAAAAGGTAAAGTTTGAATAGAGGCCTAAAGGAGATGAAAGAATGAGTCATGTGGCTTCTGGGGACAAGAATGTAAAAAACAGAGCAAATAGCAAGTACAAAGCCTTGAAGCCAAAGTGCCTGGTGTGCTTGAGAAAGACCAGAGAGCCTGGTGTGGTTAAAACAGAGTGAGAGGGGAAAATAGCAAGAGATGTGGTATAGAGATGGGCAGGGTCAGCCAGGGTCTGGAGGTCCACTCTAAGCATTTTGGCTTTTAGTCTGAATGAGTCAACTGATGAATAAGACCCATCCCTGCCAGTAGACCTACTTTAGCCTTTGGAAGGAAAAAAGGAATTTAAGTTATGACTAATAATGCTTATTCTTCTCCTCTGAAGCAACAGGGACGTTGGCTAAATCATTTCAATTCTGCAAGTGGCATAAAATCTGATTTTTCACTTAGATCAGCAACTGATCCTCAAAATGACTTTGCTGAATGCAAAGAACTAGCAATTGGTTGTGGAAACCTTGCCTTTTAAAACTGCTGTAATATTCACTTGCTCTTCCACTAAAAGGAGCACTAATGAGCTCCGGTTGTAGCTCATTATGTTATGTCTGACATCAGCTCTGACCCAGAATTAGTAAATATGGACACTGTATTGGCAGCTGCAGTAGTTCAAGAGCACAGTAATTCTGTAGGAGGCCAGGACACAGGTCATTTGGATCTAGGACTCCTCGCAAGTGACAAAACATCTGCTGATAGTGTACCACTCAATAAAGAAATTAATGTTGCCTCTTCAGACAATGAAATGGAGATTGTGGTAGTTCGGAGACATGCAAGGGTGTCCATCCTCAAGGAGGTATGATTCAGAGTGTCTTCGCGGAAACATGGTTCTGGCACACTGTATGTTAGCAGCCAGCAAACACAGCCATGGACTGCTGGGACTCCCTAGTAGACTTGAGCTTCAGCTGCAGAAGTTGTTGACCTTACCTTGGATGAGAATAGCAGATATAAATACCTACATTAATACAATGTCACCATGTTTACTCTCTACTGTCCCCTTCCACTTTCTCCTCCTCGTTGTGACATAGAAGTCCATTGTCATAGTTTCAGCCTCAGAAACAATATAGTCAAAAACCATGGAAAATTGCTCCCCTTCCTTTTTTCTCTTTTTCTTTTTGTAAATTAAGGGAAGTCACTTAGGAAAAAAGAAAAGGAAGCCTGACCAGGCGGTGGCACAGTGGATGGAGCATCGGACTGGGATATGAAGGACCCAGGTTCGAAACCCCAAGGTTGCAGGCTTGAGCACAGGGTCACTGGCTTGAGCGTGGGATCATAGACATGACCCCATGGTCGCTGGCTTGAGCCCAAAGGTCGCTGGCTTGGGTAAGGGGTCACTCGCTCTGCTGCAGCGCCCCCCCCAACCCCCGTCAAGGCAATCAATGAACAACTAAGATGCTGCAATGAAGAACTGATGCTTCTCATCTCTCTTCCTTCCTATCTGTCTGTCCCTATCTGTCCCTCTCTCTGACTCTCTGTCTCTGTCAAAAAAAAAAAAAAAAAAAGGAAAGAAATAAAAAGAAAAAAGTGACAGTCACTCTGTCACTGCCTTTAGTGAACAGGTTACAGGATAACAAGATCTGCCCAACCCATATTACCATACCGCAGTTTAGGTAGTCATTGCCTATGGCTCATTAGTAATTATTATTAGTAGTTTTATTATTATTATTTTGTAATTTTTCCAAAGTGAGAAGTGGAGGGGAGGCAGACAGACAGACTCTCGCATGTGCCTGACCAAGATCCACCTGGCATGCCCACCAGGGGGCAATGTTTTGCCCCTCTGGGGCGGAGCTTCATTGCAATGGGAGCCATTCTAGCACCTGAGGCAGAGGCCATAGAGCCATCCTCAGCACCCGGGGCCAACTTTGCTCCAATGGAGCCCTGGCTGCGAGGGGGGGGGGAATAGAGAGAAAGGAGAGGGGGAAGGGTGGAGAAGAAGCAGATGGGCACTTCTCCTGTGTGCCCTGGCCGAGAATCGAACCCGGGACTTCCACACCCTGGGCCGACGCTCTACCGCTGAGCCAACCAGCCAGGGCTCATTAGTAATTATTAATAGTGATAATAACCACAACTAATCTTTATCAAGCCTTTATACACTCCATATCTCTATAGTCCAAAGGAATGGCTGGTCTACCATAGGTGTAAATAAATGTTTTCTGGTTAAACAAAGGAACAGGACTTGAGCTGGAAGAAAAGATGGAGAGAGACAGAATTGTACCAACCTGGGGACACAGCATGAGCAAGATCTGTGAGATGGGGATGTACAAGGAGTTTGGAGGCAGAGGCTTGCTGTTGGAAATGCGTGAGGTCACCTTGTAGGGACCCTGAGTGCTCAGTAAATATTACCTTTGTTTCCCTGGAACTGGGTGGACTCTGTTCCCCACTCCCTTCTAGCCCATTTTTTTTGCAGCTCTTACCCTGGACCATCATCCACAGTCCTCCTCAGTCCTTCCTTTCTCTTGTCCACAGGGCCTGTGAACTCAGAGCTGTTCCTGCGCCACATTCCTGGATGGCTGCGCCCACTTTTGCGCCCACTGGCTTGGTTGGTGCTCCGAGCACCAGGAGGGGGTGCCCAGACTCCCCTGTACTGTGCTTTACAGGAGGGCATTGAACCCCTCAGTGGGAGATACTTTGCCAACTGCCGTGTGGAAGAGGTGCCTCCAGCTGCCAGAGATGACCGGGTGGCTCACCAGCTGTGGGAGGCCAGCAAAAGGCTGGCAGGGCTTGGGGTGAGGGAGGATGCTGAATCCAATGAAGACCCCCAGCCTGAAGACCCAGGGACCCCATCTTCTCTGAGCAGTCCCCACCCTGAGGAACCCACAGTTTCTGAACCCTACCCCAGTCCTCAAGGCTCATCAGACTAGTCTATCACACACTGAATTTGAGTTACAGCTGTACCTGAGCCCCAACCCTCCTAACCCCCAGGTTGGATGCTTTCTATGGCACCTGATGGCCTTGAAAATCTTAGCTGTGTGCCAGTCCATGGCCTGGCCATTGAGGAGTTTGCAATTTTTACGTCCATGGTTATTTTCTGGGGCTTCACGGTATGCCTGGCAGGTTTTTTTTAGCATAAGGAGGAATTAATGGGTTATTTTTATTACTATTATTTTTATTGATTGATTATTAGAAAGGAAAGAAGACCGAGTGAGAGAGAAATATTTTTTTTTTGTTGTTGTTGTTGTTCCACATTTATGCATTCATTGGTTGTTGTTTGTATGTGCCCTGACCCAGGATGGGACCCACAACCTTGGTGTGTGGGGAGGATACCCTAACCAGCTGAGCTAGCTGGCCAGGGTAGGTGATTGTTTCTTCCTGAGAATGACACAGTAAACTAACTTTGAGAGGATGTGTGTATGTAATGTGCGGCACAATTTCTCAGGAATTTGAATTTCATACTTCCAGGCCCCACCCTCAGTGATGCTGCTGATAAGTTCTGGACGAGAGCCTGGGAATTTGTAAAAAGCGAAAGATTTATGCGATCTGAAGATAAACCAGTTTAGAGGGGGAATTGGGAATTGGTAATTTGACGTACTGCCAACATTGGGGTTACTGAACTGGGCCCTTTGCAACCATGTAGGTAGGTAGTTCACTTATCCCCGTTTCAGATAAACAGGGTTAGACAACAGAGGTAAGGGACTCGCCCAGCTATTAAGTAAGGGTAGGGACTGAGGTTTGAACCAAGGCAGCTTGGCTCCAGGGCCAGCTGCTGTAAGGTGGGTGATGGGAGGTGAGGCAGGGCAGTTGTCGAGGCGCCTGGTGGGAGTAGAGGGTTGCCTTGCTCGGGGTGCTTCAGGGCTGGGCCCGGCGATACCGACCCCCGTGCAATAAAGCACGTTGACTCCCCAAGCTTGCGCGCGTTGCTCCCTCTCAGCGTGCCGGCCCCGCCCTCCGCCGCCACACTTCCGGCGGTTTTGCGACCGCGGAGGGGCTCGGGCAAGTAGGCGGGCGGTCGCTGGGGGTGACGAGATCGGCTGGGCGCGGTCGGTGGTGCGGGCGGGTGCGGGCTCTCTGCTGCTGTCCAGGTCTCTGCGGGCTCTGAGGGCCCTCCGTCTCGCCGGCGCCATGGGCAACTGCCACACGGTAGGGCCCAACGAGGCGCTGGTGGTTTCAGGTGAGGGGCAGCGAGAGGGGTGGGTCCGGAGCGCCAGTGCGGAGGGTGGTGGGGGAGGGCTGTGCCTGCGAAGGTGGAGGAGGGGGGTGCTCGGGCTGGGGAGCGAACAGGGAGGGTAGGCCAGGGAAGCGCCCCGAGGGTGGAGGGCAGTGCCGAGGTGGGGGCGCCGAGTATCGGCCCTGAGGCTACGCGCTCCGGGCCGCACCTGACACCCCCTAAGAGAGTCCCCAGTACTCACACTTGCGGTGTCCCACGCCTCTCAGCACCCACCAGGGGTTCCTCGCCCACTGCCTGTTTTCTCGTGTTTATCTCCTCCTTTCCCCGCCTCCTTTCTAGGCAGTGTCCCTCCTCCGTGGCCTTGGGGGTCCCGAGCTGAAGCCGTGGGGATCCGGGAGGGAGAGGAACAGCGGTTTGGCTGAATTTCAGCGCGGAGGACTGGGGGTGGCTCGCGCAGCTCTAGAGGGCAGGTGCCTATGTGGGCAGGGGCCCCGGGACTGGGATCGTGTCTCCTGGCCCGTTCTGAGACCCGTTAATCCCCAGCAGGGCGGGGCTTGCTGGGGTTTCCCGGCATTGCTCTTTCGGGAGAAGCGGGCGCGGCCTCTACAGGTTGAGAAACCGGGTTCTGGTTTGTGCCGCGCCCGTTGCAAAATGCTGCAAGCTCCAGAATTTCTGCGAGCTTAGATGCGGCTGGGGGACTACAGTCTTAGGGAGGGGAGAGGTATCTGTCTTAAGGCTACCTTTTAAATTGTATATTTGGGTTTCTTGGAAGGTAGCTGAAGGTTTTCAAGGCACCAGTTTGTGCAGCAGCCCTGGCTCCCAGCAGCTGGGGAGGGTTAGTCCATGGTTCCTGACAGCTTGGAGGCCTGGCTTACTTGCTGCTCTCAACGCCGATTTTCAGCATGTGTGCAGTTTTAGGGCTGGCTGCAGAAGTGGTTAGAAGTGGGTAGGCTAAGCCAGGTATTGTAGCTGCCCACCCTTAGGCAAGATTGATCAAGTTTCCTTGAGAAACTTTTAGCCCAGAACATGGCCTCTGGCTCAGTCTGGATTTCAAAATCAATCACTGCACAGGGGTAGGAAATTCCCACTCTCCCTGATCAAGATCTTACTCATGTGTGGGAGATAAGATACTTCCATTTTCTAAAGACCTGAAATAGCCTTGGGAGCAAGAACACTTAAGGCCATACGTGCACCTACCTCTGCAAGACCTGGACCAGTCTCCCGGCCTACACTCCTAAAGAAGGCTTTTATAACCCGAATCTGCAGTTTTTCTTGTGGAGTTTCTTTTTGGAAGCCTGGACTCTGAGCTAAGGAGACAGAAGCTCCAGTCCTGTTTGGGGAAGAATAAGAGGAACCTCTGAGATGGGCTGCTCTGTACTTTCTAGTTGTCAGAAATCCGGTCCTTTTGCCAGAGGCCAGTGCAGTGCTAATTTGGAAGCTGTTTTAGGGGTAGAGAGAAGAAGCCTTGCTGAGGATTGAAAGTGTTGGAATCAAGGAAGCATGCGAGAAGAGGGAGGGATGATGATGCCTAGCATAACAGTACTTGGGATTTGATATGACCTGACTGAGGCGCAGCTCCCTCTTACACATGAACTCCCAGGAGAATAGCGCAACTACTCCCCGCCCTGCCCTACCTGGTTACTTGGGCCTGTGTCTAAGTCCAGGGGCATCTCACTAAGCCCAATTTCAGAAAGATGGTCATCTTTTTCACCTGAGAAGTCTGGAGTTTTTTTCTGGTTGTCTAACCTCTCCCCTCCATTCTTTTTATTTTTTTAAATTATTTTTAATGTTGCCCTGGCCGGTTGGCTCAGTGGTAGAGCATCAGCCTGGCGTGCAAGAGTTCCAGGTTCAATTCCCAGCCAGGGCACACAGGAGAGGCACCCATCTGCTTCTCCACCCCACCCCCTCTCCTTTCTCTCTGTCCCTCTCTTCCCCTCCCGCAGCCTGGGCTCCATTGGAGCAAGGTTGGCCCGGGCGCTGAGGATGGCTCTGTGGCCTCTGCCTCAGGTTCTAGAATGGCTCTGGTTGCGGCAGAGCATTGCCCCCTGGTGGGCATGCCGGGTGGATCCCGGTCGGGCACATGCAGAAGTCTGTCTGACTGCCTCCCCGTTTCCAGCTTCCGAAAAATACAAAAAAGAAATATATTTTTAATGTTTATTTTATTGATTTTAGAGAGAGAAAAGGAAAAAGACAGGAATATCTGTTCCTGTATGGGCCCTGACGGAGGATTGAAGGATCAAACTGGCAACCTCCATGCTTTGGAGGAAGGGGCTCGAGCTACTCCACCAAGCTATCTGGCCAAGGCCCTCCTCCATTCTATAATATAAAACCTTTTGCCCTGGCTGGTTGGCTCAGTGGTAGAGCGTCGGCTTGGCGTGCAGAAGTCCCAGGTTCGGTTCCCGGCCAGGGCACACAGGAGAGGCGCCCATCTGCTTCTCCACCCCTCCCTCTCTCCTTCCTCTCTGTCTCTCTCTTCCCCTCCCGCAGCTAAGGCTCCATTGGAGCAAAGATGGCCCGGGCGCTGGGGATGGCTCCTTGGCCTCTACCTCAGGCGCTAGAGTGGCTCTGGTCGTGACAGAGGAACGCCCGGAGGGGCAGAGCGTCACCCCCTGGTGTGCGTGCTGGGTGGATCCTGGTCGGGCGCATGCGGGAGTCTGACTGTCTATCCCCGTTGCCTGACCTGTGGTGGCACAGTGGATAAAGCATCGACCTGGAACGCTGAGGTTGCTGGTTCAAAGCCCTGGGCTTGCCTGGTCAAGGCACATATGGGAGTTGATGCTTCCTGCTCCTCCCTTCTCTCTCTCTCTCTCTCTCTCTAAAATGAATAAATAAATAAATAAAGTCTTAATTAAAACCTTTTACTCTGTTTCTGTTTGGGGACTTTTTTTTTTTTTTTTGTATTTTTTCCAAAGCCAGAAATGGGGAGGTAGTCAGACAGACTCCTGCATGTGCCCGACCGGGATCCACCCGGCATGCCCACCAGGGGGCAATGCTCTGCCCATCCAGGGCGTCGCTCTGTTGCGACCAGAGCCATTCTAGCGCCTGAGGCAGAGGCCACAGAGCCATCCTCAGCGCCCAGGCCAACTTTGCTCCAATAGAGCCTTGGCTGCAGGAGGGGAAGAGAGAGACAAAGAGGAAGGAGAGGGGGAGGGGTGGAGAAGCAGATGGGCGCTTCTCCTGTGTTCCCTGGCCGGGAATCGAACCCAGGACTCCTGCACGCCAGGCCGATGCTCTACCACTGAGCCAACTGGCCAGGGCCTGTTTGGGGACTTTAAAAGGGGAATCGAAATGCCATACATCTTTTTCTCATCTCTATAATAAATCAGAGGTTCTTAACCTGGGGATTGCAGTTAGAATTTATTTATTTCTATTTTTTAAGGTTTTGTTTTTTTTGTTTTAATTGATTGATTTTACTGAGAAAGGAAGGGAGGTATGGAGGGAGACAGAAAGGAACATTGATCTGTTTCTGTATGTGCCCTGACCAGGGATAGAACCAACAACCTCCACACTTTGATGCTGTAACCAACTAAGCTTTCCATCCAGGACTTTTTAAAAGGTTTTATTTATTGATTTTTAGAGAGAGGATCAAGAGAGAGAAAAAGGCAGGGTGAGGAGCAGGAAGCATCAACTCATAGTAGTTACTTCTCATATGTGCCTTAACCAGGCAAGCCCAGGTTTTCAAACTGGCAACCTCAGCATTCTGGGTTGATGCTTGATCCACTGCAGGTCAGGCTGGAATTTAGAGGTCTGTGCATTTGGATGAAGAGAAAGGTGCGTTTATATTTTTTAATTTTTGTTTATTGAGTTGAGAGAGAGAGAGATTGATTTATTGTTCCACATATCCATGCACACTCATTGGTTGATTTTTGTATGTACCCTGACTGGGGATCGAACCCCCAACTCTGGTGTAGCGGGACTATGCTCTAACCAACTGAGCTACACAGCTGGACAAGTGCATTCATATTTATCATCTCCTGTGATTATGAATGTCTCTGACAGTCTATGATGGTATTAACAGATATTTTCCTACCACATTGCATTTGTTATAATACCTTAAAAATCACTTTGTTCATCACTACTTTTAAATTAAGCTGAATATTAGATCTACCATAGTTTATTATTAATATATTACACTATGACACATGTTACTATGTATTACATACCATATATACATACTATGCCACATATTTGGTTGTTTTAATATTTTGATAACTTTCAATAAAATTTGTTTCTTACATGTTTTATTTTATGCATTTATGAACATTCCATCATTGCTGGACTACTAGGGCTCTTGTGGCTGAAAAAAGAGCTAACTCCCTTTTTTTTTTTTTACAGAGGCAGAGATAGACAGGAATGGAGAGAGATGAGAAGCATCAATCATTAGTTTTTCGTTGCTCATTGCGACTTCTTAGTTGTTCATTGATTGTTTTCTCATATGTGCCTTGACCGTTGGCCTCAGCAGACCGAGTAACCCCTTGCTGGAGCCAGCGACCTTGGGTCCAAGCTGATGAGCTTTTTGCTCAAGCCAGATGAGCCCGCGCTCAAGCTGGCGACCTTGGGTCTCGAACCTGGGTCCTTCTGCATCCCAGTCCGATGCTCTATCCACTGCGCCACCGCCTGGTCAGGCCTAAATCCCTCTTGTAGAGTATGACCTTCTGGACTAGTAGGAAAAAGGAGGTGGAAGAGGGGGAAAGGAGTTTTCCCTGAGAGGGCAGAGTGGGTCTGGGGAGGGGCTAAGAGTGGGGCAGAGGTTATCTAGGGGTGTTTTGTGATTCTTCAGCTTGGTTGAGGACAAAGGAAAGCAAGTTTTCTTAGAAAAAAATGAGGTGAAATTAGGAAGAACTTTCATGTCTCAAGACAGGAAGGGCAAGCAAGGAAGGGGCACCTAAGTGTCATCTTTTGGGAATGATGCTCAGGCTTAGTGTGGCCAGGAAGCTGGGAGGAGGATGCCTTCCTGAAGAGGAGGCTGCTGGGAGTGGGGCAGTCTGGCAGTCCCAGCTTCCTGTTGTTGCTACCCCTGGGAACCTGGCCATGTTGCCCTTGGCCAAGACCCAGCTTGAGCTGTGGCAGCCTGCTCCCAAGGTCAAAGACTAAGTTAAAGGTAAAGGGTGGACATTCCCCCCAACCCCACCCCAGGCCTCCCCCCAGCCTCCCCCATCGCTACCACCTCCTCCCCTGGCACATTGAAAAGTACCCTGTAACTGGCTAGAGGCAGCCATACCCCAGCCCCCAGCCGGCCAGAAGTGGAACAAGCTGTGATTTTTGACCATCTTCCAGTTTCACTGGATCCTGAGATGGTTTGGGTTTCAGATTGACAGATTGTGCTTAGAGGCCTCCCGAACCCCACTCCCCAGGGCAGAGAAACCCGCAACAGCTTCCATTGAACGGCAGCCCTGAGAACAGGTATTTTCACCACAGAGAGACAGAGACCTAAGACCTCCTCTTCCCACCCCTACTCACATATGGGCTGATCTTTGCTCCCTGGACCTCTGGCCCAGCTAATTGCCTGCTATGCATAGCAGCAGCCCCAGAAAACTGCTTTGGCTATTTAATGAGCAGTCTCAGATGCCAGTTCTCAGACCTGACGGGCCCTCTGCACTCCTGGGACTTTGTTCCATTGCTTCCACTCATCCAAAACTTATTTCCAGTTTGAGTTTCTCTCCATTACATCTCTTTTGGTTGCTGGCTTCACCATCCACCTAGATCGAGACTGTAGAGCCAGGGGTCTCAAACTCGCGGCCCGCAGACTAATCCACGGGTTTACTTAATTTTATCCAAAATATTTTGAACTTCCTGGATTAGTCTGCAGGCCACACAAAATTGTTTGGCAGGCCGCGAGTTTGAGACCCCTGCTGTAGAGGTACACTGATGCGGTAGCCACTAGCCACATGTGGCCACTTTGTTTTAAGTTAATGAAATTAAAATGTATGTGCTGTCATACCAGGCACATTTCAGTTACTCAATAGTCACCTATGCCTAGTGGCTACCAGTATTTCCCAGTGCAGCTATAGAACATTTCCACTCACACAGGAAGTTCTCTAGAAGTTGCCTGCCCTGTGGTAGCCAGTGGATAAAGCATTGACCTGGAACGCTGAGGTCGCCAGTTCAAAAGCCCTGGCTTGCCTGGTCAAGGCACATATGGGAGTTGATGCTTCCTACTCCTCCCCCTCCCTACCTCTCCCACTCTCTCCCTCTGTCTCTCTCCCTACTCTCTAAAATGAATTAAAAAAAAAAGTTCTCTGGAAGTTATCTCTTAGCATGAGGCACCTTGTTTTGCCTAGGTCACTGCAAGAGGCTCATACCCAATCTCCCAGTTTCTTCCTCCTTGCGCAAAGTAGTGTTTCTAAAATGCATATGTAGTTTTGTCACTCCCCAGTTTAAATACCTATGCGGCCCCCCATTTCTCACACACAGTACACACACATACTCACAGCTCCTTGGTCTGATACCTGAGGCACTCTGTGATCCGCCCCTCTCCTACCACTGCCTTGCACTTGCCATGGGTTCTCAGACAGTGTAACTCGCCTGTAGTGAACTATCCCTGACCCTTGACCTTGGGAGGCAACACCCTAAAGGTTTCCTGAAAACCCCAGTTTGTGAAAAGGGAAATGATGGCACCCACTGGCTTTTTCCCAAATCACATTCCCTTTGTTTTAAATATACAAATCACATTTCCTTTGAATCATGTTTCCCGTACATATGTTTGCACTGCAAGTGACCTGCCCCTTCAGCTTTTTTTATTTTTCTTATTTTTTAGAGAGAGGAAGCGAAAGAGAAACAACGATTTGTTGTTCCACTTATTTATGCACTCATTGGTTGATTCTTGTATATGCCCTGACTGGGGATCAAACCCACAACCTTGGCGTTTCAGGACAACGCTCCAACCAACCAGGCTACCTGGCCAGGGCACCTCTCCAGCTTTTATGAAAGTTTTCTTGCCAGAGGGTTCACAACAAGAATTTCAGGAATTGATTTTTCTAGTTTCTGTACAGAGAGCATGCCAAGCATGTCCACAGCATGAATCTGGGTCCAGGCCAGATTCAACATTCTGTTTAGTTAATACATAGTTTCCAGGAACCACTTCCTTTTTATACCTTTTCCCTTTATCTTCACTTTTCCTGTTGGTACCCTATGTTAGCCTTTGTTTTGAGGTCTTTGCTTCCCCATCTACTCCCACAAGAGGAACAAAGTCACTCTGAATGCCTGGGATTAAAGGACCAGCCTCACTGAGATGTGTCTGCCAGGCTTAAGCAAGGCTCCCACCTTGACTCGAGACTCCCTCCATCCCTCCCAGAAGTCTCCCAGTGTGTGTGTGGGGGGGGGCCTGCATTCCCTCTCTGCACCTGCCCTGATAATATAATAGGTGCATCTCATGGTATTACAGTCATCTCAGGAGAGGGTCCCTTTTTCTAGTCTCACTTCCTTCAAGACAGGACTTGTTATCTTCATTTCTGTATTCCTAGCACAGAAAATACTCTACTTCTTTGTTAAATGAATGGTTGCTGCTCACTCCTGCCCATTGACCTTTTCTGTTCTCTGAAAGCACTTACATTCTAACTTACTCATGGGATATCTCCCTTTTTATGCAAACTGCCTGTCTACCAAATTAGATTCCAAGACCCTTAAGGTCATGTCTCCCATTTATGTGTAACTTCAGCACCTGACACCCGACAGTGGGATGTGTTAAGTGTCCAAGTAGGTAAAGCCCAGGGTTACTGTTGGAGGGATTGGAAGGGGTGGGGGGTAGACAAACCCAAGAGCTGAATGACCAGCAGTATTTTTACTTTGTTCTCCAGGGGGCTGCTGTGGTTCGGACTATAAACAGTACGTGTTTGGTGGCTGGGCCTGGGCCTGGTGGTGTATCTCCGACACTCAGAGGTAAGGGCCTGGGGGCTCAGGGAACCTGGCATCCTAGTGGGCAAGAGAAAAAAGGATTTCCAGCCTTCCCCCTTTTCCCCACAGGTCAGCTAGAGCATCTGCCACTTGTCACATTTCATTCTGGGGTTGGGGGCCTCCAAAGAAGCAGGCAAAATAAGTTGCACAGGGATGCTGGAGATCTGTCCGTGGACACCCCCTTCGTAGCAGGGGTGCTGTTTTACTCTGGAGGCATCGCTTCTGTCTCAGAGAATTCAGGGTCCTGTCAGGCAGAATCCCAATGCCCTTTACAGAGTGGGTCTAAGGAGGGAGGAAAGGCTGAAGAGACCCTTTATATGCACCCTCACTTTTGCAGGCCCTTGGACAATGCCAGCAGGGACTAAATAGCAGAGAATAAATGTACAGTCTGAAGTGGCTCTGTAACAAAAGTGAGTCAGAGACGGGTGGGGATCTAAGGAATTAGTGCAGGTCTGGACCTCCTAAGCCAGTGTGGAAAGACTAGGGGCAGGGGGTATTTCAGCTCCCCAGAGGGGCCCGTTATCAGGCTATACTTGCGAAATTCCCAGAACCCCAGGCAGGGCCAGATTTGATGTGGACCTTTCCTGCCATCTTCACTGCCCACCAGAAGGAAATGAGGCATGCCAGCCACCTTTCCACCATCACCCCTTCCTATCCATGGGAGATTGGGGGAGGGGCCCAGATCCTTCCAGCTCAGGACCCAGACGAGGGCAATAGAGCTGTGAAGGCATGGACATGTGGGGGGAGGGGTGTCATCTGAAGGGGAAGCGATGGACATTCCAGTGGAATATTCCCCCTCCACCATGTCCCCACCTTTTAGCAGAGAGAAGACCCATGGCTACAATGAGCTCTCAGTGCATGCAGCTTCAGGGAGTCTGAGGGTGTCAGCTGTGGTCAGGGGCATGGGAAGCATGTCAGAACTTTTTAACTTCACTGATTGTCCAGTAACCCCTCCCACTTTTCCATCTCTCTCCTCATTTTGCTCTGCCTAAGTGGGATCCTGCAGGACTCTTCTGGCCTAAGGTCAAAAGTGTCAGAGTAATCAATACTGGTCACAAGTTTCTCTGAGGAGGTTCCTAGGCACTCTTGAGTGGGCCAGTTGGCCTGTCAGAAACTATGGGTGGTCCTCTCTAGAGACACTGCCACCTTACCCCATATGCCAGACAGTCCTGGGATAAACAGAGTATCCTGTCCAAACACCTCAGTGTATAGTCAGACCCAGAGAATTTGCGACCTGCCGAAAGACTGGTCCTGCATGGGCATCCGCTTCTAGGGGCTACTCTGAAGCTTTTTGTTTCAGTTCTTGGTCCCGTACTCCAGCTTCTTGCTCCAAGGAGCAGAGCCCTGAGAGGGCCAAGCTTCTCTGAGAGCAGTTTTGGAAGTGAAGTATAGAGGACCTTGTACCTTGTTCTAGGAAGGTGCACACCCAGGCTCAGCATTCTCCCTCTGGTTCCACTTGTGGAACAGTGTGAGTCTGCAGGGCCTCTTCTTGGGCCCTGTTCTGGGGCAGCCCCTTCCCCAATCCCTAGCCTGCTTGGGGGACTCCTCTACAAGCTGAAGCCTTATTTCCCTAGGCCAGAGGAGCCTCGCAGATCAGAGTAGAGGCTTCTAACCCCACCTGGGTCCTCAGACTCCTTTTTAAGGTACTTTCCACAGCCATCCTACATATGTCACCCACTCTCAGTGTCAGCTGTTCTTCTACAGGTTCAGTGAGGTCCCTTCTGCTGCACTTTGCTGCCATATCCTATACTTTATTTTTTTAAAGTTATTTATTGATTATTTTTAAAATTATTGATTTTTAGAGAGAGAAAGAGGGGGGAGCAGGAAGCATCAATTCATAGTAGTTGCTTCCTGTATGTGCCTTGACCAGGCAAGCCCAGGGTTTCGAACTGGCGACCTCTGCATTCTAGGTTGACACTCTGTCCACTGAGCTACCACAGGTCAGGCATAAAGTTACTTACCGATTTTAGAGAGAGAAGAAAGCAGAGAGAGAGAAAAAAACCCCATCAATTTGTTGTTCAATTTACTTATGCAGTCATTGGTTGATTCTTGTTATGTGCCCTGACCGTAGATTGAACCTAAAACTTTGGTGTATCGGGGTGACGCTCTAACCAACTGAGCTTCCCTGCCAGGGCCATATCTTTCGTGATATGGGCAGCTCTCTCCTTACTTCAGTGATTCCTCCACCTCTGGCATCTGAGCTGCAGCCTCCCACTTTCCCTCCTTCCTTCCCTCCTTTGTTCCCCCTTTTTCTTCTGTCTCCTCTCACCTTCCCCAGAAGGGAGCTTGGTGGGTTCCTGCCTGAGCCAGGTCTAGAGTCCTCTCAGACTAAAGTGTGCTAGTGGTAAGGGCTTAAAAGAAGGCAGCCTTTGCATATCTGCATGGCCGGAGCCCCCAGGGCTGGCATGAGGGAGCTGAGGTAGGGGTACCCATCACCCCAACCCACCTGCTTCTGCTCCTCTAGCCTCAGTCTCTGTCCCCCCTCCCTTTGGTTCAAGGAAACCTTCCACACTGTCCACAGCCTGGCTTCTGCCTAGACCACTGCCCTATGGACATTTGTGCACACACTGCCCTAGGGAGGCCCAGCTAGGGTGAAGTAAGTAGCTTTGAGGTGCCTTGTTTTCTCTGCCATGACTCTTCTCTGCCTGTGCTCAACATTGGAAATTCCAAAGTGAATTGCTCTGTCATCTCCCTATTGTCCCCATGAATGTTCTGGCAGGGGCACACTTTCACCCCAGCCTTCATTGACACCCCCAACCCCACCCCCAAATCTGTGCTGAGGGAAGGTTTCAGCAGAGGCCTGAGAAGCTCGGAGCACATAATGTGGAATGGGCAGGGCCCTGGTCTCCCTTGATACCCTATCTGAAGCATCCCCATCCACCTCCAAATCCACTACTCTATTTGAAATAACCGTAAATGCCCAAAATCCAAATTTTTCTTTGGGCTTTACTGTCCTTAAATTGCCTTCTTAGTGATATGCAGCACAGACCCTGAGGGTGTGTACCCAAGCAAGATTCAGTATTTTCTGTGGTTCATTAATCCACAGAGTGACCTTCCTCTCCCAATTTCTGGAAACACAGGTTTGCCCGTGTTTGGAGTGTGGAGTTGAGGTTAAGTCTCCAAGATCATGCCAGAAATCTCCTGGGGAAACAGGTAGTGAGCAACCCAGGTGACCTGACCTCAGATCATATGTCCAGGGCATCAACAGGCTTTTTCCCTAGCCAGCAGCAATTCCTTGTTAAGGTATGGGGGCTAGAGAAGAGACCCAGAGGCCTCAGACCATCAAGGGGGTGTCTCTGTCCCCCTACAGCCCTAGGCTGAGCTGGCAGTGGGGAGCTGAAGTGTGGAGAGCAACCCTGCCCCCAGGCACCAGGCATCAGTGCTTATCTGGTAACCACTGTGTGTGTTTGCTGTGTCCCCTCCTACCCCTTCCTGTCCCTACCTCTCCCTACTCCCTGGCTGCTCCTCAGACTGTCTCTGGAGGTTATGACCATCCTGTGTCGCTGTGAGAATATTGAGACGTCGGAGGGGGTCCCGCTATTCGTAACAGGGGTTGCACAGGTAATAACCCACCTGCTTCCTCCTCTGTGTCTAACCTTCTCTCTTCCTGCCCCGTGGGGCCTGGCAGGCAGGAGCCAGATGGACTCCCCTTCCGAGAGTGTGGCTCTCTCCCCTTTGTTCCCATCTCTGCTGCTCTGGGTGCCAGGATAGAGCCCTGTAGCTCCCCAGCTCCCTTGACTTGACCCACTGGCGCTGCTAGTGGGGAAAGAGTAAGAGGTCTGGAAGTGCTGTCAGAATCTGCCAGTGGGTGTCTTTGGATGCCACACCTAAACTGTGAGTAAGCTGAGGCAGGAGACACAGGCCTTTTTGTGACAGAGGTGGGCTGTCTGGGTGGGGCGAGTTCTTACCCACAGGTGATAAAGTCCTAGTTCTCCAGGTACCACAGAACTCCTTGCTAGCCTCTGCTCCAGGCTGACACCCTAGTGTCAGGACCTAGCCTTTCCCCCTGCAAGGCCAGAAGATGGGTTCTATGGGCAGTTCTGTTCACTGAGCACCCTGGGCCCTTTCAATCTCCTTGACATGCCTGAGCAAGAAAAGCCTTGGCCATTCCCTTTTTGTTGAGAGGCCTTTGAGCAGATCGCTAGCTTCAGCTTTTCCCATCTATAAAATGGGGAGAATCATGCCCTCTGTGCCTTTTAGAGATTTTGGAAAGGGAAGTAAAACAATATGAGGGCACTTGGGGATTTTTTGAAAAGAAGTGCTACAGAAACCCAAGCTTGCTTTTTTTTTTTTTTTGCGCGCACGCATGCGCACAAGAGAGAGAGAGAGAGAGAGAGAGAGAGAGGAAGAGATGATCAGTATCAACACATAGTTGCAGCACCTTAGTTGTTCATTGATTGCTTTTTCATATGTGCCTTGACCAGGGGACTCTAGATGAGCCAGTGACCCCTTGCTCAAGCCAGCGACCTCAGGATTCTGAGCCTAGGTCCTCAGCATCCCAGGTCAATGCTCTATCCACTGCACCACCGCCTGGTCATGTCCAAGATTTATTATGAATACAATTTCACTTGAAAAGCAAGTGACCTGGTGTCTCATTCTTCATTAGCTGATGAAATTCATTCCTAGACCAGAGTGTTTAGTAACTCCAAGTGCTCTCTGTGTAATATGCAAGTTCCTATCTTCATTGCTTCATTCACCAGCTCTCAATTGAGCACCTTCTCAGTTCCCTGCACTGTGAATGCTGCAGTGACTATCAGAAAGCCCTGCCCTTTTATAGCCTGAATGCTAGTGGGTCCTCAGGCTAGAAGAGAACTGTGATCTTATGCATCCCCTTCCCTCTGTATGACATTGCCCTTCAGCCTTTTCAGGGAAAAACTATACTACCACTACCTTTCTCACCCATCCTGCCATTTCTAGTTGGGAAGGAGTCAGCCCCATCTTATTTGCCCCGTGTACCAGCAGTAGGAACAGGCTTCAGCAGAGAGGCCTGAGAAGCTGGGAATACTTTATGTGGAATGGGCAGGGCCCTGGCCTCCCCATCCACCTCCACATTCACTACTCTACTTGAAATAACTGTAAATGCCCAGATCCCTTTTAAGCTGGGTGATATGGAACCTTGTGGCCTCAGATTGTCTGGGAAGAACAAATCTTTTTAGTTCTCCTTGACCAGCAAGCTCTAGTGTGGCACCATTCCTAACTTGACCACCTGGGCCCAACCCCATAGGGTAGGTTTCACATCATAACCTGCATTGGCAGGTGGAGGGACTAGGCAGGATTTCCCTGGCAAAGGGCAGATGCAGGATCCCCTTGTCTTGGCCCAGCAGTGGGCATACTTAGCCAGGCTACCAGGCAGAGCTTTCTAGGCAGCCTCCTGGGGCATCCTGGATTGCTGAACAGACCCAGGGAACAGGTGAGGGGAGGGCCGCTGGGGGAGATTCAGATGGCATCATTGGTGACCTGCGTAGCACAGTCTAAAGTACCAGCATTTACTTGCTGTCTTGGGATGTATACACAGCTACTCCTGGACTCTGCCCACTTCCCACCAGCCCAGACCATTACAACCACTCTTCTCTGCTTGCTTTTCCCACTCTTCAAGCCAGGCTGATTGCAGCAGAGGACATGCATATATAGGGGTAGCACACTCACACTCCTTCCCCTGGAGCCACTTGTACCACCCTGCCCTGCCTTCCCACCTATCCCCTTCACGCATACACCCACCTGTGACCCCTTGGGGAATGCTCCCCACCCTCCTTCACAACAGGACCTGTGGCCAATTCCAGCTGGAGTAGTGAGGTATTGGACTCTTCCCCACACCCCAGGCCCTGGGCCCCCAGACCCATGCCCCTGTTTTGCATTTCTTGGCAGGATTTCCCTAGAGATTATGACGTTGCAGCCCCGCTGCGAGGACGTAGAGACGGCCGAGGGGGTAGCTTTAACTGTGACGGGTGTCGCCCAGGTATAGTAACTCAGCAGCCCTGCGCATGACCGTTGAGCTGCCTTGTCCCATGCTGGGATTTGGGAGGGGAGGAGAGGACGGCAGCCAGGGGCAGTCTCTCTCCAGCACCCTGCCCCCACCCACTCCCCTTCCAGAAAAGGGTCATCGCCACTGGAACATGCTTGGCCCCTGGCCACCCGGCAGAACTAACAGTCACCCCTTTTCTCCTCAGCGGGCCCACAAGGGACAAGAACCAGTGCTGAGGGCTCCTGTTTCACTAACCCCACCCGTTCTTTGCAGGTGTTGGAAATGCCAAGCCCCAGAATCCTGGCCCTTCCCTGTTCCCTGGGTAGGGGCTGGAGGTATGGGGGCCTGAAGGTGAGGCCCTGTGAGGCAGGCTCTGGGCTCTGGAGTCAGAGACTGTGTTATATTCCCAAATTGGTACCTGGGTAAGAGGCTTCCTGCCTTAGTCCACCTCTCAGCTTCACAGGGCAGAGAGATTCAGCAGTGTTGTAGGCCTCTGGTGAGGGGGTTGTTGGCTTAGTACCTCGGAAAGGAAAAGCAAGAGAATGCCCACGCTGGGTAACACCCACTGGTCCTGTCCCCTACCCCACCTAGGCTTTCTTTTTCCTAGTTTGTCTGTCTCTGTCCCTGTTGCTCATTGTCATTTTTGCATTCTCTGCCCCTCAGTCTTCAGGTCTCCCACCTGTGAAGAGCCTTCAAGGGAGGAATTGGCTAATGAGAAATTCCAGCAATTGGACTAGTGGGATAGGGGAACAAGCCCCACAGGCCCAGGAGAGAGGCCGTGTCAGGGCCTGGGGCTGTCAGTAAGGATGAAATTTCTCCGTGTGAGAATTCTTGTGTGCTATCTCCACTAGAGGCCTCAGACAGACTGCACCGCTCCCCTAGCCCCTGGGCCTCTAGGCCTGAAAAAGGAGGGGAGGGACATAGCTGCATCCTTCGCACCTGGGTCTGGGACCTCCATCTGCCTCTGCTGCATGTCTCAGGCACCTCTGTGATCACTGACAGGTGAAGATCATGACGGAGAAGGAGCTCCTGGCCGTAGCCTGTGAGCAGTTCCTGGGCAAGAATGTGCAGGACATCAAAAATGTCGTCCTGCAGACCCTGGAGGGGCACCTGCGTTCCATCCTCGGTGAGACCCTCCCTAGCCCAGGAGTCCCTCTGCTGCCTTCGAGGAGCCTCACAGGGTCCCCAAGCCAGGGCCAGGGAGGGATGCAGGGTGGGAAGGGGGGAAGTCTGTCAGAGCTACCGAGGTTTTTTTTTTTGTCTTTCATTTTTTTTAGTGAGAGGAGGGAGTTAGAGAGACAGACTCCCACATGTGCCCCGACCGAGATCCACCTGGCAAGTCCTCTATTGCCCATCTGGGGCCATTGCTCCATTGCTTAGCAACTGAGCCATTTGTTAGCACCTGAGGTGGAGGCCACAGAGCCATCCTCAGTGTCCAAGGCCAACTCACTTGAACCAATCAATCCATCGCTGCAGGAGGGGAAGAGAGAGAGAGAAGCAAGAGGGAGAGGGATTGCCTGACCAGGTGGTGCCGCGGTGGATAGAGCGTCAGACTGGAATGCGGAGGACCCAGATTTGAGACCCTGAGGTCGCCAGCTTGAGCGAGGGCACATCTGGTTTGAGCAAAGCTCACCAGCTTGGACCCAAGGTCGCTGGCTCGAACAAGGGGTTACTCGGTCTGCTCAAGGCCCACGGTCAAGGCACATATGAGAAAGCAATCAATGAACAACTGCAGTGTTGCAATGAAAAACTGATGATTGATGCTTCTCATCTCTTTGTGTTCCTGTCTGTCTGTCCCTATCTATCCCTCTCTCTGACTCTCTGTCTCTGTAAAAAAAATAAAAACCTTTAAAAAAAAAAAAAGAGGGAGAGGGATGGAGAAGCAGATGGGCACTTCTCCTGTGTGCCCTGATTGGAAATCAAACCTGGGACATCCACACTCTGGGCCGATGCTCTACCACTGAGCCAGCTGGCCAGGGCCCCACCAAGGTTTCTAGATGAAGAGCTGAAACATTTTCCCTCAACTATGTTCTTTCAAAACTTCAGGTGAGCCTGACCAGGCGGTGGTGCAGTGGATAGAGTATCAGACTGGGATGCAGAGGACCCAGGTTCGAGACCCCGTCGAGACCCCGAGGTCGCCAGCTTGAGCGCGGGCTCATCTGGTTTGAGCAAAGCTCACCAGCTTGGACCCAAGCTCGCTGGCTTGAGCAAGGGGTTACTCGGTCTGCTGTAGCCCCAAGGTCAAGGCACATATGAGAAAGCAATCAATGAACAACTAAGGCAGGGGTCCCCAAACTTTTTACACGGGGCCAGTTCACTGTCCCACAGACCGTTGGAGGGCCAGACTCTAAAAAAACTATGAACAAATCCCTATGCATACTGCACATATCTTATTTTAAAGTAAAAAAAAGGCCCTGGCCGGTTGGCTCAGTGGTGGAGCGTCGGCCTGGCATGCGGAAGTCCCGGGTTCGATTCCCGGCCAGGGCGCACAGGGAAGGTGCCCATCTGCTTCTCCGCCCCCCCCTCCTTCCTCTCTGTCTCTCTCTTCCCTTCCCGCAGCGACGCTCCATTGGAGCGGGGATGGCTCCTTGGCCTCTGCCCCCGGTGCTGGGGTGGCTCTGGTCACAGCACAGCGGCGCCCCCTTGTGGGCGTGCCGGGTGGGTCCCGGTCAGGCGCATGTGGGGGTCTGTCTGGCTGTCTCTCCCCATTTCCAGCTTCAGAAAAATAGAAAAAAAAAAAAAAGAAAAAAAAGGGAACAAATACAATATTTAAAATAAAGAACAAGTAAATTTAAATCAACAAACTGACCAGTGTTTCAGTGGAAACTATGCTTCTCTCACTGACCACCAATGAAAGAGGTGCCCCTTCCGGAAGTGCGGTGGGGGCCAGATAAATGGCCTCAGGGGGCCGCATGCGGCCCACAGGCTGTAGTTTGGGGACCCCTGAACTAAGGTGTTGCAACAAGAAATTGATGATTGATGCTTCTCATCTCTCTCCATTCCTGTCTGTCTGTCCCTCTCTCTGACTCTCTCTCTCTGTCTCTGTAAAAAAAAAAAAACAAAAAAACCCCCACAAAACTTCAGGTGACTTGAGTGAAGGGGAGGGCTTTGAGGTGGGGCTGAGGGGCTGCCAGTCTGGGCAAGTATCTAGTGCTGCTTGGAATACTTTTCTTCATCCAGCCCGGACTCTACAGAAGGAGGCGTGTCACTAAACACCACTAAGGAGAAACAAGGACGACCCAGCTCAGACTGCACAACCCCTGCATATACTCATACCTTTATTTGCATGCCTCCTCCCTTTCCTAGCTGGGTAGGTCCCTGGGGAGCCAGCCCATGACTCTTCTGCCCCCAGGAACCCTGACTGTGGAGCAGATTTATCAGGACCGGGACCAGTTTGCCAAGCTGGTGCGGGAGGTGGCGGCCCCTGATGTCGGCCGCATGGGCATCGAGATCCTCAGTTTCACCATCAAGGTACTGTTGATGGGAAGGCATAGCCCCCACCACCATGTGGGAATGAAAGGTTGACAGGAGGGGAACCTTTGTGTTTATGGCTATTCCTAGGGATGACTCCCCTTCCTTCCCCAGGATGTGTATGACAAAGTGGATTATCTGAGCTCCCTGGGCAAGACACAGACTGCTGTAGTACAGAGAGATGCCGACATCGGGGTGGCCGAGGCTGAGCGGGACGCAGGCATCCGGGTATGTTGGCTTTCCTTCTTACCCCCAGGGACAGGGAATTCAGGAGTGCTGGGACCATAGTTTCTCAGCGGACCCTTAGCACCTGCCCCTCCTACTCTCAGGAAGCTGAGTGCAAGAAGGAGATGCTGGACGTGAAGTTCATGGCTGACACCAAAATTGCTGACTCCAAGCGAGCCTTTGAGTTGCAGAAGTCAGCCTTCAGTGAGGAAGTCAATGTGAAGGTCAGAAGCCATAGGATACCCGGGTTGGGGCTCAGGGCTCAAAACTTGGCAACTAGCCTCTGACATGTTGACCACACTTCTGCCACAGACAGCTGAGGCCCAGCTGGCCTATGAGCTACAAGGGGCCCGAGAACAGCAGAAGATCCGGCAAGAAGAGATTGAGATTGAGGTTGTGCAGCGTAAGAAGCAGATTGCAGTGGAGTCGCAGGAAATACTGCGCACGGAAAAGGAACTTATCGCCACGGTGCGCCGCCCTGCCGAGGCAGAGGCACACCGCATACACCAGATAGCTGAGGGTGAGAAGTAAGTGCTGCTGGGTGCCAAGGGCTGGGGCATTAGTCAGACTCCGCTGCCATGCATGACTCCTTCCACCTTCCTGCCCACAGCTTAGAATCCAATTCTCTTCCATCCCTACTTAGAAGAAGATGGGATGGTTGTTAGGAAGACTGAATTAGATAAAAGTTTGAGGGCCTGCCATGGTGCTTGGCACAGAGGGTGTTCTGGTTAATCCCCTCTTCCATTTGCATTGGGAGCCAGTAACCCCTCCCTGACCAGAGCCAGAATGCCAGGGCACCCCCCTGTCATGGGTCCCCTACCTGCCAGAGCAGAGGGCTTGAGAGTTTGCTGGTCCTCAGGCAAGGCTTGAGGGGCCTCTGGCACTTTCCACTGATCCTGTCCCGCCTGGACTCCCCCAGGGTGAAGCAGGTCCTCTTGGCTCAGGCAGAGGCTGAGAAGATCCGAAAAATTGGCGAGGCAGAAGCATCTGTCATCGAGGCAATGGGCAAGGCAGAAGCTGAGCGGATGAAGCTCAAGGCTGAGGCCTACCAGAAATACGGGGATTCAGCAAAGATGGCCTTGGTGCTGGAGGCCCTGCCCCAGGTGAGGACCCTACCCCAGGCTGGGACTAGTGGGGTATGTGCAGGAACTTTTCTGGGCCTTGTCAGGAACATAGTGACAGGCTGGCTAGAAGAATTAAATGGGGGAGTATTTGGCCAGGGACAGGAACCCTACAATAGGCACGCAGACTACGGCTTTCAAATAAGGGCCACCCAGGCTGTTTTGGGGTTTAGGTGAGATGGAAAAGGGGGGAAGATGCTGAACAGGACAAGTGGATGGAGTCAGAACCAACCAAGCTCTCCTCCCATCTAACCTCCTAGATTGCGGCCAAAGTCGCCGCCCCACTGACCAAAGTTGATGAGATTGTGGTCCTCAGTGGAGACAACAATAAGGTAACATCAGAAGTGAACCGACTGCTGGCTGAGCTGCCTGCCTCCGTGCATGCCCTTACAGGCGTGGACCTGTCCAAGGTGTGTACTCCTCTAGCTGTAGTAGGGTTTCATGGGTAGCCCACTGGACTGACCTAGATGTAGTGGTTGTGGGCTCCAGGGTCATGACCTCACGGCAGTTCCCATCCTTACAGATACCCCTGATCAAGAAGGCCACCGGTGCACAGGTGTGAGGCTCTCGAAGGTCCACACCCTTCAGCAGCCGCCCGCTCCTCCCTTCAGCACCTGTTTTAATACCACAGGAACAACGGGAACGTTGCTGACTCTGGTGCCTTATTTTGTAGGGACCAGAAGTGCTGCGTGTACAGGCTTCTGGCTGTCTTCTCTTCTCTCCTGTCTGTCTCCTTCCTCTTCTCTATCCCACACCTTCACTCTCACTGCCATATTCATCTGGTGTGTCTATTCCACCCTCATTTTCCTGTATATATATTTCTCCCTTTGTCTGTTTGTCTTTTTTCTCTCCTTCTCTCCTCCTACCCACCCTCAGCATACATCATGTAGTTTAAGCTGAAGATGTTTATTATAATCACTGTCTGTCTGTGGGGGGTGGCCCTGCTGCTCTTCAGAATCCTGGTGCCTTGAAGTTCTCTGTGCATCTATCTGTCCTCCCTGTGGCCCTGGCCAGACTTAGCATGGGTGCAGGGGTTCTGGGTAGGATGGCCACCCGCCCCTCTCCTGGCCCAGGCTTCCCAGCCCTCCACCCTACCCTGAGAAGCCCCCAACCTCACCCACTCCAGCCCCTCTAGGCCTAGGTAGCAGTGGCCCACAGGCCCAGGCCTTGGCCCTTTACTTTACCCCTCCCCAGCCCCAGGCCTGCTCTCATACCTTACTGCTCACATCTACCCCAGGGGCACAGAAGCACGGCCTCCTGTCTATAGCAGCTCCCTCTCAGTTTACTACTGCCTTAGGAGGCCCTCCTGTGCGTAGGGAAGTTCCCTCTGTGGACATGTTCCTGCTAGGTGGAGTAAGGCTTGGTCCCAATTCTGCTAAGCCTTTCTGGGATGAGGGGCTAGCCCTACCGGGGACTAGAAAGTCTGTAGACCCTCTTCCTGCTAGGGCTCCACTGTCCTGTGTATTGGGCTGGGCCCTTCCAGTGGGCTAGGCTGTGCCAACTCTGTATAGAATTGAGTGCTGTAGACTGGCCAGACTCCATATTCGTTGTGCCATCTTTCTTCCTGGCCACAGTGATAGGATTCCAGCCATGAGGAAGAAGTCCAGTCCTCTGTCTCCTTGCTTTAGTGGAGGCAGAAAAGCCCAAGGCCCAAGCATCTTGGCAGGGGTGCTATGGGTATCCTATGGTCCCAGTCCCCCACCCTTGCCCCTGCCCCTCCCCCACCCCATTCTGTGTAGCTGTTCCTGCATGTGGATGCTGCATGTTTGGTCTGGGGTTTGGATGCTGCACTGCCCCACTGCCTGTCCCTTCTGGTAAAATAAAGATCTGTTATGCCCACACTCTGCATTGTGTCTTCTGTGAGGGGCAAGACTGGGAGCCAAGAACCAACTAGTCCTCCCATACACCCCTTCTGCCTCAAGTCAACACTTTGCCTGTCTTTCCCCACCCTAACCGCTGGGGGGCATCAGTACACTAGCCTTGCCTCCAATAGTATCCTGGGGTAGGGCAGCCAGTGGCCCAGCTACTGATGCTAGACCTGACTTCACTGCAGGCAGAAGATGGAGGGGGCTCTCAGGCTTACTGCACCTCTCTGCCCATTCTGACCCCCATTTAGTAATGGAATCCACTTTATTGGTGAGGTTTAAGAGCATGAATTCTGCCTGACCTGTGGTAGTGCAGTAGATAAAGCCTTGACCTGGAGCGCTGAGGTTGCCATTTCAAAGTCCTGGGCTTGCCTGGTCAAGCCTCATACAAGAAGCAACTACTGGCCTGACCCGTGGTGGCACAGTGGATAAAGCATCAACCTGGAAACGCTGAGGTTGCCGGTTCAAAACCCTGGGCTTTCCTGGTCAAGGCACATATGGGAGTTGATGCTTCCTGCTCCTCCCCCCTTCTCTCTCTCTCTTTCCCCCCTCTCTATAATGAATAAATAAAATCTTAAAAAAAAAAAAAAGCAACTACTACCAGTTGATGCTTCCTGCTCCCTACCCCTTCTCTCTCTCTCCCTCCTTTCTCTAAAATCAATAAATAAAATCTTAAAAAATAATAAGAGCATGAACTGTAGAATCAGACTGCTTGGGTTTAAATTTTAGCTCTATTGTTTATTACCTATGTAATCTTGGACAAGTAACTTAATCTTTCTGGGCTTCAATATTCTTACTCATTTTATAAATTTATCTAATGCTTGCTATGTGCCAAGCATTGTCCTAGATACTAGGGAAACTAGTGAAGAGAATAAATTCAAAACTTACACTCATGAGGGAAATGAAACAAAAAATATTAAATACGTATACAGTATGTTAGCTAATGATGTGTACTAAGAAGGAAAATAAAACTAGAACTATAAAATATAGGAGGATTTTGAAATTTTAGGATGTTGAAGACCTAATTGAGAAGATAGCACTAGAAAAGGAAAGGTAAAATGACCTGTATTATGAAAGTTACCTGATGAATATACTATTTATTTTCATCTTTTTTTTTTTTTTGTATTTTTCTGAAGCTGGAAATGGGGAGAGACAGTCAGACAGACTCCTGCATGCGCCCCACCGGGATCCACCCGGCACGCCCACCAGGGGCAATGCTCTGCCCCTCGGGGCGTCGCTCTGCCGCTACCGGAGCCACTCTAGCGCCTGGGGCAGAGGCCAAGGAGCCATCCCCAGCGCCCAGGCCATCTTTGCTCCAATGGAGCCTTGGCTGCGGGAGGGGAAGAGAGAGACAGAGAGGAAGGAGGGGGGCGGGTGGAGAAGCAAATGGGCGCTTCTCCTATGTGCCCTGGCCGGGAATCGAACCCAGGTCCCCCGTACGCCAGGCCGACGCTCTACCGCTGAGCCAACCGGCCAGGGCACTATTTATTTTAAATTCCAAAGGTGACATCTCTAAAAAATAAGACATTTTATAACTACAGAAAAAGAGGAATGAGTAATGCAGATATCTGCGGGAAGAGCTTCCCAACCAAAGAGCCCCAAGGAGGGAGTGTGTACTGACATGATCAAAGAATAGAAAGGAGGTCAGTGTGTTTGGAAACGAGTGAATGAGCAGCAGAAGAGTGGTAGTAGCCTGACCTGTGGTGGCGCAGTGGATAAAGCGTCACCTGGAAATGCTGAGCTCGCCAATTAGAAACCCTGGGCCTGCCTGGTCAAGGCACATATGGGAGTTGATGCTTCCAGCTCCTCCCTACCTTCTCTCTCTGTCTCTCTGTCCTCTCTCTCTCCCTCTCTCTCTCTCTCTCTCTCTCCTTTCTCTCTCCTCTCTAAAATGAATAAATAAAATTAAAAAAAAAAAAAAAGAGCGGTAGTAGGTGAGGTCAGGAAATAAGTGTGGAACCCTAATGGGGCAAATTACTCTGAGATGGGAAACACCTGAAGGGTTTTGAGAGAGAAGTGATGTGATCTGACATAGCTGAAAAGATCATTTTAGGCACAGTATTAATTCAAGGGAGAAAGGAAAATCTTTTCCAAAAAAGGACTGTGTCTGTATAGGAAAAAAATTTAATGACAACCCCTACCTCACTCCATATACAAAAAGTAGTTTGAGACAGGTCATGTGGACTCACCTGTGGTGGTGCAGTGGATACAGCATCAACCTGGAATGCTGAGGTTGCCAGTTTGGAATCCTGGGCTTGCCTGGTCAAGGCACATACGGGACTTGATGCTTCCTGCTCCTCCCCACCTTGTCTCTCTCTCTCTCACACACACACACACACTCTCCTCTCTAAAATAAATAAAATAGTTGCCTGACCAGGAGGTGGCGCAGTGGATAGAGCTTCTGACTGGGAGGTAGAAGGACCCAGGTTCGAGACCCCAAGGTCGCCAGCTTGAGCAAAAAAAAAAAAAGGCTCACTAGTTTGGACCCAAAGTCCCTGGTTTGAGCAAGAGGTTACTCGGTCTCGGTCTGCTGAAGGCCCACAGTCAAGGCACATATGAGAAAGCAATCGGCCCTGGCCGGTTGGCTCAGCGGTAGAGCGTCGGCCTAGCGTGCGGAGGACCCGGGTTCGATTCCCGGCCAGGGCACATAGGAGAAGCGCCCATTTGCTTCTCCACCCCTCCGCCGCGCCTTCCTCTCTGTCTCTCTCTTCCCCTCCCGCAGCCAAGGCTCCATTGGAGCAAAGATGGCCCGGGCGCTGGGGATGGCTCTGTGGCCTCTGCCTCAGGCGCTAGAGTGGCTCTGGTCGCAATATGGCGACGCCCAGAATGGGCAGAGCATCGTCCCCTGGTGGGCAGAGCTTCGCCCCTGGTGGGCGTGCCGGGTGGATCCCGGTCGGGCGCATGCGGGAGTCTGTCTGACTGTCTCTCCCTGTTTCCAGCTTCAGAAAAAAATTCAAAAAAAAAAAAAAAAAAAAAAAAAAGAAAGCAATCAATGAACAACTAAGGAGTCCCAACGAAAAACTGATGATTGATGCTTCTCATCTCTCTTCATTCCTGTCGTTCTGTCCCTATCTATCCCTCTCTCTGACTCTCTCTCTGTCCCTGTAAAAATAAAAAAGTTAAATATTTTTTAAAAATAGAGATATATCATAGACCTAAAGTAAAAACTCAAAACTATAAAGCTTATAGACAAACGGGAATGTTTTTATGACCTTGGCATAGGCAAGATTTCACAGGGCCAATTAAAAAATTTTTTTTAAAACTGATAGCCTGACCAGGCAGTGACACAGTGGATAGAGCATCAGACTCAGACGCAGAGGACCAGGTTCAAAACCCCAAGGTCTCCAGGTTGAGCGCAGGCTCATCTGGTTTGAGCACGGCTCACCAGCTTGAGCACAGGTCGCTGGCTTGATCAAGGGCACATATGAGAAAGCAATCAATGAATAACTAAGATGCCACAATGAAGAACTGATGCTTCTCATCTCTCTTCCTGTCTGTCCCTATCTGTCTCTCTCTCTGTTTCTATCACACACACACACACAAAAGAAAACTGATAAATTGGACCATCAAATTAAGTCTGTTCATCAAAAGAAACTTAAGAAAATGAAAACGTGCCTGACCAGGTGGTGGCGCAATGGATAGAGCATCAGACTGGGACACAGAGGACCCAGGTTAGAAACCCTGAGGTCACAACTTAAGTGCAGGCTCACCAGCTTGAGCACAGGGTTGATGGTTTGAGCATGGGATCATAGAAATGAGCCCAAGGTCACTGGCTTGAGCAAGGGATCAGTTACTCTGCTGTAGCCCCCCGGTCAAGGTACATATAAGAAGGCAAACTACACAATGGGAGAACATATTTGACAATACGTCTGATAAGGGTTTTAATAACCAAAATTTACAATGAACTTGTAAAACTCAACACCAAGAAGACAATCCAATCAAAAAGTGGGCAAAAGAAGCCCTGGCCAGTTGGCTCAGTGGTAGAGCGTTGGCCTGGCATGCAGGAGTCCTGGGTTCGATTCCCAGCCAGGGCACACAGGAGAGGCGCCCATCTGCTTCTCCACCCCTCCCCCTCTCCTTCCTCTCTCTCTCTTCCCCTCCCTCAGCCAAGGCTCCATTGGAGCAAAGTTGGCCCGGGTGCTGAGGATGGCTCTATGACCTCTGCCTCAGGTGCTAGAATGGTTCTGGTTGCAACAGAGCAACGCCCCAAATAGAGCATCGCCCCCTGGTGGGCATGCCAGGTGGATCCCGGTCGGGTGCATGCGGGAGTCTGTCTGCCTCCCCGTTTCCAAATTCAGAAAAATACAACAACAAAAAAGTAGCCTGACCTGTGGTGGCGCAGTGGGTAAAGCGTCAACCTGGAAATGCTGAGGTTGCCGGTTCAAAGCCCTGGGCTTGCGGGGTCAAGATACATATGGGAGTTGATGCTTCCAGCTCCTCCCCCCTTCTCTCTCTCTGTCTCTCTCTCTCCTCTCTAAAAATGAATAAATAAAAAAAAATTTTTTTTTTAAAAGTAGGCAAAGTCTATCCCTCTCTCTGACTCTCTCTCTGTCTCTGTAAAAAAATAAATTAAAAAAATTTGTTTAAATGTTTAAAAAAATCAATTTGACAGAATATAATACAGCTGAACATAAGCACAGTCTTTTTTTGCTTTTTTTATTAGAGTCAGAGAGAGGGATACAGAGGGACAGACAGGAACAGAGAGAGATGAGAAGCATCAATCATTAGTTTCTCCTTGCGACACCTTAGTTGTTCATTGATTGATTTCTCATATGTGCCTTGACCGTGGAGCTACAGCAGACCGAGTAACCCCTTGCTCAAGCCAGCAACCTTGGGTCCAAGCTGGTGAGCTTTGCTCAAACCAGATGGGCCTGTGCTCAAGCTGGTGACCTCGGGGTCTCTAACCTGGGTCCTCTGCATCCCAGTCCAATGCTCTATCCACTGCGCCACCACCTGGTCAGGCAGCACAGGCTTTGATTCAACTATTCTACTTCCAGCAGAATTATACATACATGTATATAAAAAAATACTCACAGCTGTATTATGAATAATGGTTTCCCAATTCAAAGAACTCAAATGTTTATCAATAGTAGAATAAATAAAGTGTAGTATTGAATATATTTAGGAAATTAAATACTACACAGTGCATAACCTGTGGTGGTGCAGTGGATAAAGTGTTGACCTGGAATGCTAAGGTTGGTGGTTCAAAACCCTGGGTTTGCCCAGTCAAGGCACATGAGAGAAGCAACTACCTATGAGTTGATGCTTACCGCTCCTTGCCATTCCCCTGCCTTTCTCTCTCTTTTCTCTCTCTAAAATCAATAAATAGAATATTTTTTTTAGAGTGAGAGACAAAGAGAGAGACAGACAGGGACAGACAGATAGGAAGGGGGAGAGATAAGCAGCAAATCTTCGTGCAGCACCTTAGTTGTGTATTGACTGCTTTCTTGTATGTGCCTTGATAGGGAAGGGGCTCCAGCTGAGCCAGTGACCCCTTACTCAAGTTAGCAACCTTGGGTTCAAGCCAGAGATTTTGGGCTTCAAGCCAGCAACCACTGGGCTCAAGCCAGTGAATATGGGGTCATGTCTATGATCCCACACTCAAGCCAGCAATGCTGCACTCAAGCTGGTGAGCCCACGCTCAAGCTGGCGACCTCAGGGTTTTGAACCTGGGTCCTCTGTGTCCCAGGCCAGTGCTCTATCCACCACACCACTGCCTGGTCAGGCCAAAAATAAAACTTTAAAAAAAGTAATACACATAAATGAAAATAAACAAATAACTGATAATACGCAACAACCTGAATGACTCTCACAATGTTGAGACAAAGAAGCCAGCATAAAAGAATACATCATAGGCCCTGGCCGGTTGGCTCAGTGGTAGAGCGTTGGCCTGGCGTGCAGAAGTCCCGGGTTTGATTCCCGGCCAGGGCACACAGGAGAAGCGCCCATCTGCTTCTCCACCCCTCCCCCTCTCCTTTCTCTCTGTCTCTCTCTTCCCCTCCCGCAGCCGAGGCTCCATTGGAGCAAAGATGGTCCGGGCGCTGGGGATGGCTCCTCGGCCTCTGCCCCAGGCGCTAGAGTGGCTCTGGTTGTAACAGAGCGATGCCCCGGAGGGGCAGAGCATCACCCCTTGGTGGGCAGAGCATCACCCCCTGGTGGGCATGCCGGGTGGATCCCGGTCGGGCGCATGCGGGAGTCTGTCTGACTGTCTCTCCCCGTTTCCGGCTTCAGAAAAAAAAAAAAAGAGAGAGAGAATACATCATGCCCTGGCCAGCTAGCTCAGCAGTAGAGCATCGGCCTGGCATGTGGAAGTCCCAGGTTTGATTCCCAACCAGGGCACACAGGAGAAGCGCCCATCTGCTTCTCCATCTCTACCCTTCTCCTTCCTCTCTGTCTCTCTCTTTCCCTCCCGCAGTCAAGGTTCCATTGGAGCAGGGGTCCCCAAACTACGGCCCGCGGGCCCCCTGCGGCCCCCTGAGGCCATTTATCTGGCCCCTGCCGCACTTCTGGAAGGAACACCTCTTTCATTGGTGGTCCGTGAGAGGAGCACATTGACCATCTCATTAGCCAAAAGCAGGCCCATAGTTCCCATTGAAATACTGGTCAGTTTGTTGATTTAAATTTACTTTTCTTTATTGTAAATATTGTATTTGTTCCCGTTTTGTTTTTTTACTTTAAAATAAGATATGTGCAGTGTGCATAGGGATTTGTTCATAGTTTTTTTTTATAGTCTGGCCCTCCAACGGTCTGAGGGACAGTGAACTGGCCCCCTGTGTAAAAGTTTGGGGACCCCTGCATTGGAGCAAAGTTGGCCTGGGTGCTGAGGATGGCTCCATGGCCTCTGCCTCAAGTGCTAGAATGGCTCTGGTTGCAACGGAGCAACACCCTGGATGAGAAGAGCATCGCCCCCTAGTGGGCATGCTGGGTGGGTTTTGGTCAGGCACATGCGGGAGTCTGTCTCTCTGCCTCCCCGCTTCTCATTTCAGAATAAAATAAAATAAAATAAAATAAAAAGAATATATTGTGTGTCAGTCCATTATGTAAAGTTCAAAAAAAACAGGCAAAGATAATATATGGCATTAGTAGTCAGGTCAGAAAGTCACCTTCAGAGAGGAAGAGGGTCGTGACAGAGAAAGGATAAAGAGAGAGGTCACAGGACGCTCCTGGGACTCTCTGGGAATGTACTGGTAAAGGACTTTCTTTTTTTTTTTTTTTTTTTTTTTTTTTTTTTTTTTTTTTTCATTTTTCTGAAGCTGGAAACAGGGAGAGACAGTCAGACAGACTCCCGCATGCGCCTGACCAGGATCCACCCGGCACGCCCACCATGGGGCGACGCTCTGCCCACCAGGGGGCGATGCTCTGCCCATCCTAGGTGTCGCCATGTTGCGACCAGAGCCACTCTAGCGCCTGAGGCAGAGGCCACAGAGCCATCCCCAGCGCCCGGGCCATCTTTGCTCCAATGGAGCCTTGGCTGCGGGAGGGGAAGAGAGAGACAGAGAGGAAAGCGCGGCGGAGGGGTGGAGAAGCAAATGGGCGCTTCTCCTGTGTGCCCTGGCCGGGAATCGAACCCGGGTCCTCCGCACGCTAGGCCGACGCTCTACCGCTGAGCCAACCGGCCAGGGCCTAAAGGACTTTCTTGATCTGGGTGGTTATTACATGAGTGTGTTCATTTTGTGATAATTCACTTACAAATCATGTACTTTTTGAATTGTATGTTGTACTTCAATAACAAGTTAATCAAAATTAAAATGCCTCGGCCCTAGCCGGTTGGCTCAGTGGTAGAGCGTCAGCCTAGCGTGCAGGAGTCCCGGGTTCAATTCCCGGCCAGGGCACACAGGAGAAGCGCCCATCTGCTTCTCACCCCTCCCCCTCTCCTTCCTCTCTGTCTCTCTCTTCCCCTCCTGCAGCCAAGGCTCCATTGGAGCAAAGTTGGCCCGGGCGCTGAGGATGGCTCCATGACCTCTGCCTCAGGCGCTAGAAGGGCTCTGGTTGCAACAGAGCATCGCCCTGTGGTGGGTGTGCCAGGTGGATCCCGGTCGGGCTCATGGGGGAGTCTGTCTGACTGCCTCCCCGTTTCCAACTTCAGAAAAATATAAAAAAATAAAAAATAAATAAATAAAATGCCTCTTGACCTCTGGTGGTGCAATGAATAAAGCATTTACCTGGAATGCTGAGATCACTGGTTCGAAACCCTGGGCTTGCCTGGTCAAGACACATACATGAAGCAACTACAGTACTATGAGTTGATGCTTCTGCTTCTCCACCCACTTTCTCTCTTTCTCTCTCTGTCTCCCTCCCCAAATCAATTAAATAAATAAATAAATAAATTTTCTCATGGAATATTACTTGGCTGTGAAAAAAAATTAAATCTGCTTGGCCTGTGGTGGTAGAGTGGATAGAGCATTGATCTGCGTTGCTAAGGTCACTGGTTCAAAACTCTGGGCTTGCCCAGTCAAAGCACTTATGACAAACAGTGAACAAGTAAAGTGAATCAACTGAGTTGATACTGCTCATCACCCTCCCACCCTCCTCTTTCTGTAAAATCAATAAATAAAAACTTAAAAAATTTTTTTTTGCATCTGACCAGGCGGTGGCGCAGTGGATAGAGCATCGGACTGGCATGCGGAGGACCCAGGTTCGAGACCCCCGAGGTCGCCAGCTTGAGCGCGGGCTCATCTGGTTTGAGCAAAAGTTCACCAGCTTAAACCCAAGGTCACTCACTTAAACAAGGGGTTGCTTGATCTGCTGTAACCCCACGGTCAAGGCACATATGAGAAAGCAATCAATGAACTGAGGTGTTGCAACAAAAAACCAATGATTGATGCTTCTCATCTCTCTCCGTTCCTGTCTGTTCCTATCTATCCCTCTCTCTGACTCTCTCTCTGTCCCTGTAAAAAAAAAAGAAAAATTTATAAAAAAAGAAAAAGAAAAATGTTTTTTTGCTGTTTGCAACATCATCAATGTATCTAGAGGGTATTATGCTAAGTAAAATCAGTCAGTCAGAGAAAGACAAATATCATATGATTTCACTTATATGTGGAATCTAAAAAACAAAATAAATGAACAAACAAAATTGGAACAAATTCATAGATACAGAGAACATCTTGACTGATAGTTGCCAGAGGGAATGGGGGGTTAGGGGACTGGGTGAAAAGGGTCAATGGGTTAAGAAGTACAAATTGGTATTGACAAATAGTCACAGGGATGTCAAGTACAGCATAGAGAATATAGTTAATAATACTGTAATAACTAGGTATGGTGCCTCGACTGGAAATATTGGGGGAACAATTTGTAAAGTACATGTTTATCTAACCATTACGGTGTATACCTGATACTAATAATATTGAATGTAAACTGTAATTGAAAAACAGTCCTGGCTGAATAGCTCGGTTGATTAGAGTATCGTCCTCAAGCAGAGGTTGTTGGTTCAATCTCAGGTCAGGGCACATACAGAAACAGATCAATTTTCCTGTCTCTCTCTCTCTCTCAAATCAATAAATAAAAATTTTTAAAAAGATTTAATAAAATTAGCCCTTGTCAGATGCCTCAGTGCATAGTGTCGTCCCAGTGCGCCAAGATCGCAGGTTCAATGGTTAGTCAGGGCAAATACAGGAAGCGACCAATGAATGCACACCTTAGTGGAACAACAAATGAATGCTTCTCTATCTCCTTCCCTCGTTCCCTCCCTCCTTCCCTTTTTCTCTCTGACTCTCTAAAAATCAATAAAAGAAAATGGAGTTGCTATATACACACATAAGAAAAACAGTTGGAGGAGCAGAGGTTAGATTAGGATCTCAGTTTTGGACATTTTTTTTTTTTTTAGAGAGAGAGAGAAACAGGGACAGATAGGAAGGGAGAGAGATAAGAAATTTCAACTCATAATTGAGGCACCTTAGGTGCTCGTTGATTGCTTTCTCACATGTGCCTTGATCTGGAGGTGGGGAGCTCCAGCCCCAGCCAGTGACCCCTTGCTCAAGCCAGAGACCGTGGGGTCATGTCTATGATCCTGCACTCAAGCCGGTGACCCTGTGCTCAAACCAGTGACTTTGGGGTTTCGAACCTGGGTCTTTAGCATCCCAGGCCAATGCTCTATCCACTGCGCCACTGCCTGGGCAGGTGGACATATTAAGTCTAAGGTGCCTATTAGAGAAATTGGCAAGTATGAGATTCACTCTACAAATTAGGAGAAGGGAGAGGCTTGGCCTAGACACATGGATGAGGTCGTTCCCAGTGTGTAGGTAATATTTAAAGCCATGGGACAAGATGAGATCAACCAAGGAATGAATGAAGGTAATAAAGAGAAGTTCAAGGAGTGAGCATGGGGCTTTATATAGTTGGGGATATTATAATAACAGCTTATGGTAGCTAGCTTATAAATCCCTCTTACAGGCATTTCTTTTTTCTTTTTCTTTGTCTGAGGCATTCCTTTTTTTTTAATTTAAATTTTATTTTCCAACTCATTACTAAAATGATATATATGCTGTACTCATTCAATGAGTCAACCCTGTGAAAAGAGCTACTGCCCTCTATTTTATAAAATGAGGAAACTGAGAAGCATGGAGGTAGAGGAACTTGCCCAGGGTCACACAGGGTCTGAGCCAGAACCAGGACTGGAAGCCAGATTCCCAGACTCTGAGGTTCCTGCTCTTTTTTCTACTTCCTGTTGACCTTCAAGAAAGGGAGGCCCCAAAGGAAAAAAGAGAAAGGGAGGCCCAATTGGCTGTGTGGGGCCTAACTAGGAGATGGTCCTGGTTAGCCTTAATGTTAGGGACAATGGCTAACTATCGGAAAAGACCAGGGGGGCCTGGGAAAGGCAGTCAGCAAGAAAACAGGCAGGGGCTTTGCTGAAAGAGGCCTGAAGGATGCTGGAGAGGAAAAAGGGACAATAATTTGGGGGCAGAGGGAAGGGGTGATACAGCTGCATTAAAGCCAATGGACTCAGAGTGGAGAGAACCAGGCCTCTATCGCTAGAGCCTGACACCAGCATCAGGAAGGGAGACTGAGTAGTATAGAGCCTTTTGTCTAAGCCCTTAAAGGCCTGCTCGCCCTCCCAACCCCCAGTTCCCAGGCTGCTATAAACCTAGGATGGGCATAAGAGGGCCCAGTGTGCAGGCTGAACTCTTGGAGGTCATACATAATGCTGCTCCTCACTTCCTTTTGCTCATGGCTCCAACCTTAGGCATGAGGGACACAGGCCCTACCTCCCTTCTCTGCTATTTCCAGTCCCTGGCCTCAGGGCCCAGCACAGAGGGGGTTAAAGGCCCTAAAACCTTTGCCTAACATGGTGTGGGGGCGGGGAACTGTCACAAGGAGCCTTGTCTGGCCTGATAATCCAGGCCGCCTATCTCTTCCACAGCAGCTGTGGAGCACACAGGTTGTCCTAGCAGGGAAGGGTGGGGAGGTAAAGGCCTGGCTGATGGCGGGAAGGATTTGAGTAGGGAGGGACAGTCAGGCTCCCTGGAGATTTTTCCCATCCAACAGAGACCTAAAGGACTATGCCTAGAGCAGGGGTCCCCAAACTTTTTACACAGGGGGCCAGTTCACTGTCCCTCAGACCGTTGGAGGGCCGGACTATAAAAAAAACTATGAACAAATTCCTATGCACACTGCACATATCTATTTTAAAGTAAAAAAACAAAACGGGAACAAATACAATATTTAAAATAAAGAACAAGTAAATTTAAATCAACAAACTGACCAGTATTTCAATGGGAACTATGCTCCTCTCACTGACCACCAATGAAAGAGGTGCCCCTTCTGGAAGTGCGGCGGGGGCTGGATAAATGGCCTCAGGGGGCCGCATGCGGCCCACGGGCTGTAGTTTGGGGACCCCTGGCCTAGAGACTGGAGAGATCATGGCTCAAGTCTCTGGGTTCCAACTGACCCAGAGAACAAGAACTGAGAACTAATGAGCAGACTAACAGAGATGCTGATTGGAAAGTCTCTGTTTCTGACTCAATATTTCTGCACAGGTATGTGAGTGAGCACACACGCCCCTGGGTGCCTGCCTCACTGGGGAGGACAAGTAGGAAAAGACCTTTGCAAAGCCAGCGGTGAAGGAGTCTGACATTTGTTGAGTTCCTAAAATATATGAGCCAGACTCTAGGTTAGAATTTTTCACCTCTACTATCTTATTTCATCTGCACAACAGTCATGAAAAATAAGGCATTTTAAGCCCATTTTACTGATAAGGAAGTTGAGACACCAAGAGCAGAGTGGGGCTCAGGGCCCAGGCCCACTCTACAGGTAGTGGTGGAGCCCAGGCTCTGACAAATCCAAATCTGCGCTTCTCCCTTCTGGTGCTGATAATGTCCCAGGCAGGTGGTCTGCAAGAAAAAGCAAGAATTCTAAGGCACAACCCCTGAATCATGAAGGCTGAGGGTCTGGTTCAAGCCAAAGATGGCCTGTGATTCCAGGGCATGTGAGATCTATGTAAGGGCCTGGCTCACAAGCTACAGGAGGTCAGAGAAAAGAGAGAAGATTGTTGCCTGGTTTGAGATGGCCAAGAACAGTGTGTGGAAGAGCTTTTAAAAAGAGCCAGATAGGCCCTGGCTGCTTGGCTCAGCTGTAAAGCGTCAGCCTAGTGTATGGAAGACCGGGGTTCAATTCCAGGCCAGGACACACAGGAGAAGCACCCATCTGCTTCTCCACCCTTCCCCCTCTCCTTCCTCTCTGTCTCTTTCTTCCCCTCTCTCAGCCAAGGCTCCATTGGAGCAAAGTTGGCTCAGGGGCTGAGGAAGGTTCCATGGCCTTCGCCTCAGGCCCTAGAATGGTTCCAGCGGCAACGGAGCAACATCCCAGATGGGCAGAGCATCGCCCCCTGGTGGGCATGCCGGGTGGATCCCGGTCGGGCACATGCGGGAGTCTGTCTAACTGCTTCCCAGCTTCTAACTTCGGAAAAAAAAAAAAAAAAGCCAGATGGATGGGAGGACATAAGGAAGTGGAAGCAAGGATGAAATCCTGGCATCATGGAGTAGCTTCCCCTATTTTCTTTTTCCTGATTCTTCCCAAGGATCTTGTGGGGTGGGTATCACTGTCATCTCCATTTGGGAGACGAGAAGACTGAGATAAAGTAAGCAGTATGCTCAGAATCACATTACTGGTAAGTGGCAAAACTAAGGTCTGATTCCATTGCCTCTGATTCTCAAAAAGTCCCCACAGAAACACACAAAAAATCAACCTCATTCACAACAGGTTTGTGCACAGAGCCTGTGATTGAAAGTCTGGAGAGCAGAGCTGTCGTCCAGCTCCTTTTTCTGATATATTGTGTGATACAGGGCCATACATTTCCTGCAGGAGCCTCAGTATCTTTATTATGAAAGTAGCATGCAGCCATCTTTTGGAGACTGATGGACATTGGCAAAGCCCCCAAAGACCCCACTGCATCTGAGTTCATTGTTTATGCGCAATTTCTCATGGGGCCAAAGGCACAGAGAGTTTAAGAGTACTTGACCAGGGCACATAGGAGAAGCGCCCATTTGCTTCACCACCCCCCTCCCCTCCTTCCTCTCTGTCTCTCTCTTCCCCTCCCGCAGCCAAGGCTCCATTGGAGCAAAGATGGCCCGGGCGCTGGGGATGGCTCCTTGGCCTCTACCCCAGGCGCTAGAGTGGCTCTGGTCGCGGCAGAGCGACGCCCCGGAGGGGCAGAGCATCGCCCCCTGGTGGGCAGAGCGTTGCCCCTGGTGGGCGTGCCGGGTGGATCCCGGTCGGGTGCATGCGGGAGTCTGTCTGACTGTCTCTCCCCGTTTCCAGCTTCAGAAAAATACAAAAAATAAATAAATAAATAAATAAAAAGTACTTGAGCACACATTGGGCACTGTCTGCAGGGTTGGCATCCGTTCAATGTAAGGCATCCTCTGAGCACCTCCCAGAATAAAGCCCATGAAGGGTACCGGGGCCACAGAAAATAATCAGACAGGATGCCTGTTCATGGAATAGAGACAAACAAGTGACAGGTGAATTCTCACAGTGTGATGAGGAAAACAGCAGGTCCAAAGTCTGAACACAGAGGGGCAAGTGTCAGGGAGGGTTAGGAGAAGCTTCATAGGCTGGTCAAGATGAAACTATCTTGCATTAAGGGAAGCAAGGACCATGGCATCTAGAAATAGGTACTGTAATATGACTTAGTTTTATGGAGACAGGCACTGATTCAAAGCAACTTAGTTATATTGGTTTGTGCACCTTTAACTGCACTTTTCTACTAGTACTGCTGTTCATCTACTCTGTATCTGCCTTTTTGTGTTATCTTAATCTTCCTCTGACAACTTTCTCAACAAGTAAGTTTCTGCTTACTCAAAATTATTCAATATTTACTTATACTTCAACTTTCTTGTAGTATTCATTGCCTCTACTCTTTCCCTTACCCTTTCTTTGTGACTCTTTCCAGCTTCAGCCATCCACTGCTAACTACCCTAAACAATTGCAACCGACAGGCAGGTCCTATCAAGCTGGGACAAAGGGCAACCACCAGCAGTCATCTCTGACAAACCCCTAGATCTAAGCTCCAATCTAGCACATGGGAAGAAAGGATTATTTCTTTCCAGCTTATTTTTATTATTATTTTTAGAGATAGACAAGAAGCCGGGGGAGGAGAGAGATAGGAAGCATCAACTCGTAGTTGTTTCACTTTAGTTATTTATTGATTGCTTCTCACATGTGGCTTGACGGGGATGGGGGGGGTGTGCAGCTCAAGCCGAGCTAGTGACCCCTTGTTCAGGCCAGCAACCTTGGGCTCAAGCTAGTGATCATGGGGTCATGTTGATGGTCCCATGCTCAAGATGGGGACCCTGCACTCAAGCTGGCATGCCTGTGCTCAAGCCAGCAACCTCATGAGCCTGTATTCTAGCTGATGACCTCAGGGTTTTGAACCCGTGTCCTCAGTGCCCTGGACCCTATGCTCAGTTCACTGCACCACCACCAATCAGGTCCAGCTTTTCTTTTTCCACACCTCTTACCCTCCTAGAACAACACCGGGCTCTTGCTTGGGGTTCCCTGTATCTAAAGCAAAACAGGAGATCAAGAACCTCCCAGAACTTCTTTCTCTCTTTCTCATTTTTATTTTCAGAGTACATTTATTTATTTTAGAGAGGAAGAAAGACAGAGAGAGAGAGAGAGAGAGAGAGAGAGAGAATCATCAATTTGTTATTCTGCCCATCCATGCACTCATCAGTTGATTTCTGTATGTACACTGACCAGGGATCAAACCAGCAACCTTGGTGCATCTGGACGATGCTGCAACCGACTGAGATACCCAGCCAGGGCTAAGAGTACATTTACTAAAGCTGTGGACAGTGAAACAAAGAAAGGTTTGGGATAGAAGAAGCAACAGGAGAGAGCCTAGGTAGGGCTGCTTTGGCTCTCTAGAAACGTTATAGGAAAGAAATGAGTCTAGATGGGGCTGCTCTCTCACTGGAGAGTCAGGGAAAAGAGGCCTTGGAGACATGGAGACAGGTTCAGGGGGTTAGCCCAGGGATGAGCTGCTGCTGCCCATTGTTCCCCTCACTGCAAGTCTTGTGGGAACCCTTAGAGTTTAGAAGATGCTGGCCTGAGAGGGAAGGAAGGCATGAGCGTGTTTCCAGGAGGGAGAGCAGCCTCTTCCAGAACTTCTCCAAGTTCTCAGTTTCAGGATGACTTTTGCTGCTGACTGAGCTGAGTGAGGCACTGATTATTATTATTATTATTATTATTATTATTATTATTTAGTGAGAGAGACAGAGACAGAGAGAGGGACAGACAGACAGGAAGACAGAGAGTTGAAAAGCATCCATTCTTTGTTGCAGCACCTTAGTTGTTCATTGATTGCTTTCTCATATGTGCCTTGACCAGGGGGCTACAAAAGACCAAGTAACCCCTTGCTTAAGCCAGCAACACTGGGCTCAATCAGAGACCTTGGGCTTCAAGACAGCAACCCTTGGGCTTTTAAGCCAATGACCAATGGATCATGTCTACGATCCCACACTCAAGCCAGCGACCCCGCACTCAAGCTGGTGACCTCAGGGTGAGCCTGCACTCAAGCCAGATGAGCCAGCGCTCA